>NC_090332.1:41214153-43867903 GCF_035084215.1 Heptranchias perlo
CAGTCCTGGAATCTGGGCTCAAATTCTCCCCATGATGATTCTAAGAATCTGTACCACCAACAGTAAACTATCTTTTCACCTGCAGTGAAATGGGCTACTGCCAGGTTTCCACTTCACTCCAAATCCTGGCAACAGCTACCACTGGAATTCATGATGTGGAGATGCCGGTGATGGACTGGGGTTGACAATTGTAAACAATTTTACAACACCAAGTTATAGTCCAACAAATTTATTTTAAATTCCACAAGCTTTCGGAGGCTTCCTCCTTCGTCAGTTGAACGGTATGGAAATGACATTTTCGAATCCTTCGCATTTGATTAGGAACAGTCAGCATGGTTTTGTGAGAGGAAAATCATGTCTCACGAATTTGATTGAGTTTTTTGAAGGGGTAACCAAGAAGATAGATGAGGGCTGTGCAGTAGACGTGGTCTACATGGACTTTAGCAAAGCCTTTGACAAGGTAGGTTGTTACATAAGGTTAAATCTCACGGGATCCAAGGTGAGGTAGCCAATTGGATACAACATTGGCTTGACGACAGAAGACAGAGGGTGGGTGTAGAGGGTTGTTTTTCAAATTGGAGGCCTGTGACCAGCGGTGTGCCTCAGGGATTGGTGCTGGGTCCGCTGTTATTTGTTATTTATATTAATGATTTGGATGAGAATTTAGGAGGCATGGTTAGTAAGTTTGCAGATGACACCAAGATTGGTGGCATCGTGGACAGTGAAGAAGGTTATCTAGGATTGCAACGGGATCTTGATAAATTGGGCCAGTGGGCCGATGAATGGCAGATGGAGTTTAATTTAGATAAATGTGAGGTGATGCATTTTGGGAGATCGAATCAGGCCAGGACCTACTCCGTTAATGGTAGGGCGTTGGGGAGAGTTATAGAACAAAGAGATCTAGGAGTACAGGTTCATAGCTCCTTGAAAGTGGAGTCACAGGTGGATAGGGTGGTGAAGAAGGCATTCAGCTTGCTTGGTTTCATTGGTCAGAACATTGAATACAGGAGTTGGGATGTCTTGTTGAAGTTGTACAAGACATTAGTTAGGCCACACTTGGAATACTGTGTACAGTTCTGGTCACCCTATTATAGAAAGGATATTATTAAACTAGAAAGAGTGCAGAAAAGATTTACTAGGATGCTGCCGGGACTTGATGGTTTGACTTATAGGGAGAGGTTAGATAGACTGGGACTTTTTTCCCTGGAGAGTAGGAGGTTGAGGGGTGATCTTATACAAGTCTATAAAATAATGAGGGGCATAGATAAGGTAGATAGTCAAAATCTTTTCCCAAAGGTAGGGGAGTCTATAACAAGGGGACATAGATTTAAGGTGAGAGGGGAGAGATACAAAAGGGTCCAGAGGGGCAATTTTTTCACTCAAAGGGTGGTGAGTGTCTGGAACGAGCTGCCAGAGGCAGTAGTAGAGGCGGGTACAATTTTGTCTTTTAAAAAGCATTTGGACAGTTACATGGGTAAGATGGGTATAGAGGGATATGGGCCAAGTGCAGGCAATTGGGACTAGCTTAGCGGTATAAACTAGGCGACATGGACATGTTGGGCCGAAGGGCCTGTTTCCATGTTGTAAACTTCTATGATTCTATGATTTGAAAATCACAGAACAATGCCTGGTGATTACTGCCCGTTGCCAAGGCAATTACAGTGAGCAGACAGAAAGGTGTCACCTAAAAAGGCCACCGAATATACAAACCCCCCCAAAAAAAAGAGTGAGAAGGAAGACAGTCAATGACCCGTTATATTAAAAACAGATAACATTTGTTCGCTGGTGGGGTTACGTGTAGTGTGACATGAACCCAATATCCCGGTTGAGGCCGTCCTCATGGGTGCGGAACTTGGCTATCAATTTCTGCTCGACGATTTTGCGTTGTCGTGTGTCTCGAAGGCCGCCTTGGAGTATGCTTACCCGAAGGTCGGTGGCTGAATGTCCATGACTGCTGAAGTGTTCCCCGACAGGGAGAGAACCCTCCTGTTTGGCGATTGTTGCGCGGTGTCCGTTCATCCGTTGTCGCAGCGTCTGCATGGTCTCGCCAATGTACCATGCTCTGGGGCATCCTTTCCTGCAACGTATGAGGTAGACAACGTTGGCCGAGTCACAGGAGTATGAACCGTGCACCTGGTGGGTGGTGTCCTCTCGTGTGATGGTGGTATCTGTGTCGATGATCTGGCATGTCTTGCAGAGGTTACCGTGGCAGGGTTGTGTGGTGTCGTGGACGCTGTTCTCCTGAAGGCTGGGTAATTTGCTGCGAATGATGGTTTGTTTGAGGTTGGATGGCTGTTTAAAGGCGAGTAGTGGAGGTGTGGGGATGGCCATAGCGAGGTTTTCGTCATCATTGATGACATGTTGAAGGCTGCGGAGAACATGGCGTAGTTTCTCCGCTCCGGGGAAGTACTGGACGATGAAGGGTACTCTGTTGGTCACACGGGACGCAACCAACAGAGTACCCTTCGTCGTCTAGTACTTCCCCGGAGCGGAGAAACTACGCCATGTTCTCCGCAGCCTTCAACATGTCATCAATGATGACGAACACCTCGCTATGGCCATCCCCACACCTCCACTACTCGCCTTTAAACAGCCACCCAACCTCAAACAAACCATCATTCGCAGCAAATTACCCAGCCTTCAGGAGAACAGCGTCCACGACACCACACAACCCTGCCACGGTAACCTCTGCAAGACATGCCAGATCATCGACACAGATACCACCATCACACGAGAGGACACCACCCACCAGGTGCACGGTTCTTACTCCTGTGACTCGGCCAACGTTGTCTACCTCATACGTTGCAGGAAAGGATGCCCCAGAGCATGGTACATTGGCGAGACCATGCAGACGCTGCGACAACGGATGAACGGACACCGCGCAACAATCGCCAAACAGGAGGGTTCTCTCCCTGTCGGGGAACACTTCAGCAGTCATGGACATTCAGCCACCGACCTTCGGGTAAGCATACTCCAAGGCGGCCTTCGAGACACACGACAACGCAAAATCGTCGAGCAGAAATTGATAGCCAAGTTCCGCACCCATGAGGACGGCCTCAACCGGGATCTTGGGTTCATGTCACACTACACGTAACCCCACCAGCGAACAAATGTTATCTGTTTTTAATATAACGGGTCATTGACTGTCTTCCTTCTCACTCTTTTTTTTTGGGGGGTTTGTATATTCGGTGGCCTTTTTAGGTGACACCTTTCTGTCTGCTCACTGTAATTGCCTTGGCAACGGGCAGTAATCACCAGGCATTGTTCTGTGATTTTCAAATGCGAAGGATTCGAAAATGTCATTTCCATACCGTTCACCTGACGAAGGAGGAAGCCTCCGAAAGCTTGTGGAATTTAAAATAAATTTGTTGGACTATAACTTGGTGTTGTAAAATTGTTTACAACTGGAATTCATGGCAGGGATGAGTTGAGCTGATACACAAGGCGGCTGGTTAGCAGTATCTACTGACTTGCTCCCTACTAGTTACTTTTTTCTTGAGGACTAGTACCAGTAGAGTATGCCACAGAGAAACTGACCTCTTCGCTACCATCCATGGTTACTCAGTTTCTGCAAAAATTATTACAGTTGTTCCAGCCACCACTGCACATATAGCACTAATATTTTTCAAACAGCGTGAGAAAATTGTACAGTGAAGCACTGGAGGTGATAATCAAGGAAGTGAGGCAAAGGAGGGAGTAATGTAAGGCCCCAAGGAAACCTCCCCAGGGCAACTGAACAAGGTGGCCAGGGCAGTCAGTGGCAACTCTACAACCCCGTACATGGTCAGGTAGTGTAGGAAGAAGCTTGATGACCTTGCCAGTTAAGGCAAGATACAAGGACCCTGCCAAGTGTTCATGAATGCACTGTACTAAGCATGACTGCCATTTACAACGATCACCCCTTCACAAAGTTTTAAAATACTTTAATTGTTTACCTGCAATGCCCATGAGCCTTCATTTGGAAGTGGTTTTCACTCACATCCTTACATGTATTTACACCATAAAAAGGCTCACATGGAATGTTATTGCTTGTTGTATGCACCAGTCCTCACACCCATTATGTGTTTCATGCTGACATCTGGATTTCACAGTATGTCATGGTAACAATGAGCAATTCTCATGGACAAGATAGCTCACAACAACTAAGAGAAAGCCATGACAGGCAGCAGCCCTTCAAACCTCCAATCCTTACCCCTATCAGGAATAAGTGTCTGTGGGTTTGTGATGAAGATCTGCTTCTCTTTGTTCTCATGCCATTGTACCCTGGATGAACTGTCATGAAACCCTCCTGTCACTTCAACTGTAAGTTTCATGTGAACTCTGCTGATCAGGAAACCACTGTAATCTTACTTCCTCTTTTCCTACTCTAGTTGTGCCTGAGGAAGAACATACTGGCCACAGTAAATCAGCCCTCCCAGCTCTTCACACCACATGCTGTCACTCACTCAATCCCTCATAAGCTCAGAGACATCCACCCCAGGGGAGTTAGAGAATGAGCTAAAGGAGTGCATAGGGTGAGACATAGAGAACAAGTAAGCAGAAGCAGCTGTTTGTGGTACATGAGGAGGAAGACATTGTTAGTCAGAGGGTCAGGTTGCATTGCCTCCCAGCTGAACAGCCTTGTGCTCTAAATCACAGAGGTCCTGCTTTTAAAAGAATGATACTTGCACAGCATCATGACTTGGTGTGAGTAATGGGGGCCATGCCAGACAGGGTGCTACAGATGGCAGTTTGGGTAGAAAAGTTCACAAGCAGCTTGTGCAGGACATTGGAAGATGGAGTCACAACTTTGTAATCCATCATGAAGCATGCAACTCCTCCAGCGACATCGGCAGTGAAGCCTCCATGACAAAGGTGCTAAGGGCTGTCTATGCTTCTTCTGTGGATGCTCAGACGGCTGATATAGAGGCCGGGAGTGTCAGATTTGAGAGGGCTATCTCGTGACCTCCAAGTATCACCAAGGCTCATCAGAACCATTATATCATTCCCACAGATCAACGGCCATGTTGAGTCAGTGCCCAGTATTTGTGGCATGGCAGGAATGGGCATGGGTGATGATACTGTCTCTCAGGATAAAATACTTTGAGATGTTTCTGAGAGATATAAGGCACTACATAATAAATGTATTTCTATTTTTCCTTCCTAAACCCAGAAGAATTAAGACAATAAGAGTATTCCTATAAAGCCTCAGCTGAGGCCAGCTAACTCAACATACAGCAGGGGTCAAAACTGGGATCTTCCTGATCTGTGTGGATAGTCACTAGATAAACTCACTGAGCCAATAATTTGATAGATCTACGTAATTGTCACAAGTTGTTCCAGTGCCTTCATTCGATCAAGACTGCTACCATCTACTGGAAGCTATTTGGCAGCCAGTACAGGAATTTTTTTTTAATGTGCAACGGTTGACTCCTAAGAGACCAAGGATACCCCCCTGAGCCCTGGCTCGTAACACCTCTACAACAACCATGAACAGCTACTTAGCATAGATACAATGAAGTGTACGCACTTACCAGAATCATTACTGAATACACGTTGGACATCTTGAAGCAGTGCTTCAGAGGTCTCAACAGATCAAATGATGATTCGTGTGGAGAAAAGCTCTGGATCTAACCAAGACTAGGCCACACTTTATGACACCCCATTATAGAAAGAATATTGGAGGCATGGAAAAGCTGTAGTGTAGATTCATGAGGATGAAAGAATATAGTTATGATTAGAGACTTGAAATACAAGGCTACATTTACTGGATCAAAGATGGTTAATTTAGGATTAGTGCTGGAAACATAAAAGAGGTTAGAAGAAATGGTTTCAAGTAAAGGATTATTATAATATGGAAAGCATTACTACAGGTAGGTATTGAAGTTCAATAAACTACAATGTTTAAAAAAAATAAACATTTGAAGAAAAAAAACGCTAAAGGATACAGAGAATGAACAGAAAAATAAGACTCAAATAGATAGCACTTTGAAGGTAGAAGTGGCTCAGAAACAATTGCCCAAAATGGCCTCCTTCTGCGCTTAAATTTTTATGACTTCAAATGGCCAGAAACAAAAACAACTTGAAATATCTAAATGTGTTTAAAATTAGAATATATGTGGGACAGAGTAAAATAAATGATTTTTTAAGAAATAAAGATATTTCCACTCAGCTCTTAAACAGAAAAGCTGTGAGAAGTGTCAAACATCACCATCTTTTTTTCTCTGTACCATCTGTGCAACATGTTACAGAGACGTTTTAAGTCATAATATAGAGGTCATGTAAAACATTAATAAATAATCCTGATGCGCAACATTAGCTGGTAAAAAGAGAAAAGATGCTGCAGTAAAAATTAAAGCCTGGGTCCATCTGATCCTAACTTGTTTTTCAGTTGATAAAAGGAGCAATATTATTGTAGCCTTAGTGATTAAGGATGAAATTACTTCAATGATAAGAGAGGATATAACGAGAGGTAATCAGGCAGTGGAGACTTTATGGGTAGAATTAAGAAGTAGAAAAGGATTTAAGACTGTAGTGGGAGTTGTGTAAAGGCACCCTGATAGCAGCTGTGAAGTGGCAGAATTTATAAATGCAGAGATTAGACAAGTATGTAGCAAAGCCACAGTGGTTTTAATGGGGAGTTTTAACTTTCATATAGATTGGGATAAGCAGATGAGCTCATATCAGAAAGGTAACGAATTTCTTGAGTGTGCTCAGGACAGCTTTCTGCAACAATATGTCCTAGAACCAACAAGGGGGCAGGCCATATTAGATTTAATAATGAGTAATGAGCCAGATTTAGTTAACAACCTAACGATGCATGAACATTTATCAAATAGCGATCATAATATGGTCGAGTTCAACGTTGTGTTTGAAAGGGAGAAATCCGTAACAGCTACTAAGATTCTAAATTTAGGTAAGGTTGACTTCAACATGATGAGACAGAGACTGTCCTTAGTAAACTGGGCAAATCTGTTAATGGGTAAAATGACAGAAGATTAGAGAATCAGTTTATATCCCTAAGATGCAAGAGCCCCACTTGCCAAAAAAAAAGCCATGGACGACAAAAGAGGTAAGGGATAACATAAAACTAAAAGAAAAAGCATACAAAAATGCAAAAAATAACGCAGATCCTGGCGACTGGGAGAGATACAAAGAATAGCAAAGGGTAACAAAACAGAAAGTAAGAGCTACAAAAAGGGAGTATGAAAGAAACTTGCAAGCGATATTAAAATCAACACAAGAAATTTTTACAATTATATTAGGGTGGTCAAGAGCAATGTGGGGCCCTTAAAAACTGATAATGATGGTATTGTAAATGAAAATAAGGAAATGGCAGACATTTTAAATAATTACTTTGCGTCAGTACTTACTGTAGAGGAAGAGGATAGCATGCCGGACACCCCAAGGAAAATAATTTTGAATCAGGGACGGGGACTCACCATAATTAACGTAAGCAAATTTACAGTAGTGAAGAAAATAATGGCACTAAAGAGTGACAAATCCCCAGGACCAGATGGTTTCCATTCCAGGGTTTTAAAAGAAGTGGGTGAGAACATTGCAGATGCCCTAACTATAATCTTCCAAAGTTCTCTCGATTCAGGAACCATTCCTTTAGATTAGAATATTGCACACCTCACTCCGCTATTTAAGAAAGGTGAGAGAGGGAAGCCGGGGAATTATAGACCAGCTAGCCTAACATCTGTTGTCGGGAAATTATGAGAGTCTATAATTAAGGATAGAGTGACTGAACACCTTGAAAATTTTCAGCTGATCAGAGAGGTTTGTAAAGGGTCGGTCATGCCTGACGAACCCGATTGAATTTTTTGAAGAGGTGACTAAAGTAATGGACAAGGCAATGTCTATGTATGCTGTTAATATGGACTTCCAGAACGCATTTGATAAAGTCCCTCATGAGAGACTGTTAGTTAAAGTTGAAACTCATGGAATTGAGGGGAAATTATTGATCTGATGAGGAAATTGGCTGAGCAGCAGGAGACAGAGAGTAGGGATAATGGGCAGGTACTCAAATTGGCAGGATGTGACTTTCTAAATGGTGAAAAGCTTGAAACAATGGAGGTCCAAAGAGACTTAGGGCTCTATGTACATAGATCATTAAAATGTCATGGACAGGTACAGAAAATAATCAAAAAGGCAAATGGAATGCTGGCCTTTATATCTAGAGGACTAGAATTCAAGGGGGTAGAAGTTATGCTACAGCTATCCAAAGCCCTGGTTAGACCACCTGGAGTACTCTGTTCAGTTCTGGGCACAGCACCTTAGGAAGGATATATTGGCCTTGGAGGGAGTGTAGCATAGATTTACTAGAATGATACTTGGACTCCAAGGGTTAAATTACGAGGCGAGTTTACACAAACTAGGGTTGTATTCCCTGGGATTTCAAAGATTAAGGGGTGATTTGATCGAAGTTTTCAAGATATTAAAAGGGAACAGATGGGGTAGATAAAGAGAAACTCTTTCTGCTGGTTGGGGAGTCTAGAACTAGGGGACATAGCCTAAAAATTAGAGCCAGGACTTTCAGGAGTGAAGTTAGGAAACGCTTCTATACGCAAAGGGTGGTAGAAGTTTGGGACACTCTTCTACAAACAGCAGTTGATGCTAGCTCAATTGTTAATTTTAAACCCAAGATTAATAAATTTTTGTTAACCAAAGGTATTAAGGGATATGTGGCTAAGGCGGGTATATGGAGTTAGGTCACAGATCAGCCATGATCTCAATGAATGATGGAACAGTCTCGAGGGGCTAAATGGCCTACTCCTGTTCCTATTTTCCTATGTTCCTATAGTCATGAATAAATTACTTTTTCAAATTTCAATTTATTGTTGTTGTTTCTTTTTAGGTATCGCACACCAAATACAATTCCCCAAACAAAATGGACCCTTCTCCCAGGCCTCTGTCAACACTGTCAGGTCAGGGAACTCCCGCAGAAAGAAAAAACGCGGCAAGTGAGTCATCCTGTGTCACTTATTTGACTCCCATTATTACAGAAAGGCCGGTAAAATAAAAATGATATTTCTCGTGACATTCGGCAAACCATATCAGTGCCATTTTCTTACCATATAATATTAGCTTACGTGGGAAGGGAAGAAGAAAATTGGGGAGAATAGAATTCAATTAAATAGCAATGGCACTATTCTGTTTCTTCTTTATTAGACCTATTCAATATGTTCTGCCCCTCCCCTCTCCTGAAAGTATTTACTCCTCACTAGGACACATGGGGTGATAATACAGTCTTGGCATAGAGGCAAGACCTTTGGTGATGTAAGCACCTGTAGTGTGCACAGTGCTGGCCTTACACTATATAGCGAGGTTATTTCATTTGAATAAAATTTTGACGCACAGCGCATGGCACTATGGGAGTACACAGAGGTCTGGGAGTAGAATATGGCACCGGATGCTCTTAAAGGGTTGCTGGTTTCCCTTATAGCGAAACTAAGTCCAAATTCAAAAAATAGTGGAAGCAAGATGCAGAGGCATAACTGCACTATTCCAAGATGCTTCTGCAGGAAAAGGTATAGGGAATGGTGGATATTTTTGGGGTGGAGGGCCACTCTCCAGTGAAGAGAACTGCCAGAGTACTCTGGATGGAGGATGCAGAAAGATTTAATGGGCCAAATGTCCGCGAGCCCACATCCTGGTATTAAATACTGGGAGGTGCCCACTTGGCATCTCCATCTCTGAGCCTGCCAGAGTATCCGGGGTCAGGGGAGGTTCCCTAATTTACATGTTACTAGCGGGAGCATGCGTCCTTATAAATGCATCTCAGGCATCCACCGGAGCAAGATGCAGCAGGAGCAGCAGTGGCAAGCTGCAGGCCACTGGAATCATATTTTTTTTTAATTGTCCATCAGCCACATTTATAAGGGGGGAGGGTGATAAAGAACCAGAAATGTCAACTGTTTTTTGGGTGTCCAGGCCAAAGCAGGCCCTTTTTAAAAACCCAAGCGAAGGCCAGGATCTCACATATCTGGGTCCCGGCCTAATTTCCAGGCTCTCTGCCATACTCCAAGTGGACTTACAATGGAAGTAGAATGGAAAGACCCGCAGAAATTTGGGGCCAAGGTATCTGTGACCCAAAACTGAGAAGGCGAGAAAAAATTTGTTGTGCAATGCAAGGTTCCCAAGGCAAGTGTGCTCAAATTTAACAATGCTGTCTTACATGGCATCTTAATAAGCTTGATGCTGCATCACAGAGGGACAAAGTACAGCACTCCACAACTGTGTATCTACTTTCCAAATGCACAGGCCCCATGTGGCAATGCATTTGTCCTTTGACCCCAAATGTGACTAGCAACAAACGTCAAGCGCAGTGCCCACACAAAATACTTGTATACTGCACATTCACACACTCGCATTAGGTGGCTACTGGCTTGGGCACTTAGTGACACACATCTTCTTTCATTTTCCTCATTCCACATTATGTCCTTTTTCTATTTGCTTGCAGGAGAAAGCTGCATACAACCGGGGTTGAAGTCAATGGAAATGAAAATCGGGGAAGATGTATAACAGGTGGCTTAATCAATAGCGCCCATTTTACGCCATCATCCAGAGTCAAAATTACCCCTAACCAGCGCAAGCATATGTAGACGGGAAGGGGGTAACTTTTATTCTCAGAGACCACTAAATAATAGGGCCGATTTTAAATTTGGAAGGATAATGGGTGGGCAGTGGGCGGAGTGTGCCCGCCGTGCATCTGTTGTTACAGGCATGTAGCCTGGTCCTCATTTACATGCCGCCGGTGAGCTGCAAGCGTTCGATGCAGCGCACCTGTTGTGGAAGGGCAGAAAATCGGCCAGCTCCCATGCTGAGCTGATAAGTGACCCACTTACACTGGATGGAGCAAGTTAAAACAATGGTCATGTTACACTTTACAAGCTTTTCTTCTTGTTCGATTAAAACTTAACTTTTCTTAGCTTTCCAACTTTCACTGAATATTTTCTCTGTTTAGAAGACTTGCTTCGAAAAGCTGTTTATAACTTCCATTTTTATCTTCAAACCTCCCTGAAAACCTTTCACAAAGTAAATTGCACTTAAAAGAGTGCATAACCATCAGTGAGCAACCAAGGTGTTCTTTGCCATCATATGTATCCTTTCCAAGGTGTCACTCAACTGGACAGGCATGTGTCAGGAACTTTAATGGTCAACCTTTATTAATTTGACGAAGGCAAAGATTCCAATTAGGTGGTGTGCTCCATTCCTTAGCCCATTGTCCAAATCAAGATGGGAAGACATCACTTTTGATATCAATATTTTTCAAGGATTTTCCTTACTCATTAATCTGTTATCCACTCATGCACGGTCACGTGTTGGGGTTGATTTTAAAGATGAGCGGGATAGGTGCGGCCGGTGGAGAGGTGGCCATTGCCGAGCCTCATCTACATAATCGTAGGCAGGAAGAGCTACGTGGGTGGGAGCAGGAATTTAGGCGGCAAGATGCCGCCGCTGGGGATCCGATCGATCGGTTACTAGCACTAAGGTAAGTCTTTGGGATGGCTTTCAGAGAGGAGGGAAGTACAAGGCAGAGGAGGCCCAACGGTTCCATGTGGGGTCTAGAGGAGCACTCCTGCTCCTTCTGGCACACAAGGAAACAGAAAAAAATTTAAAATAACTTATCTTGTTGGGCCTCTTCTGGCTGTGGATCCACTTCCTGGTATGTTTGGCCTGTTGGAGAAACTACCTGGTCATTGGAGCCCGATCTGCATATTTAAACAAGGACCCTGCCGACTTTGGGTGGGTATCCTTGGTACCTACAACCTGAAATTGCAAAAGGCAGGCTTGGTATGGAAGGCCAGCGGGTAAACCTCTGCTCCATTTTAACTACCCCTCCATCTGGTTTCCGCTGGGTGCAGGGGTAGGGGGAAGTTAAAATTCCTACTATTCAGTTAGTCTTTGGGTCTGCAACTATGGTAGATTTAGCTCAATTTGGCACAAGTTTTTAAATTGGAAATATCTGTTGGTACTGGTATATATAATTTCTCCGTTTGCTTTAGAAATCAATTATTAACACTTCTGGTTTTCCTAGAATGTCAATAGTGTGGTTTAAAAAGGCCGTGTTCCTACACAGCTTTAAGACTCTTACTTAGTCGGGGTTGCTTCTGCCTGTCTTCTCTGACTCGCTGGATTGCTCTTGCAGAAAGCCGGTGCAGGCTTGATGGACCTCCTTCGTGCCGTAATCATTCTATGATTTTATGAACACTTCTTTCAAATCTCCTCTTAACCTTTTCTGCTCTAAGAACAACCCCAGCTTCTCCAGTCTATCCACATAACCACTTACTGGAACCATTCCAGTAAATCTTTTCTGCACCTTCTCCAAGGCCTTCACATCCTTCCTAAAGTGCGGTGCCCAGAATTATACACAATACTCCAATACTTGTGGCAGAACCAATGTTTTATAAAGGTTCAACATAACTTCCTTGCTTTTGTACTCTATCCCTCTACGTATAAATTGTAAACAATTTTACAACACCAAGTTATAGTCCAGCAATTTTATTTTAAATTCACAAGCTTTCGGAGACTTCCTCCTTCCTCAGGTAAATTTACCTGAGGAAGGAGGAAGTCTCCGAAAGCTTGTGAATTTAAAATAAAATTGCTGGACTATAACTTGGTGTTGTAAAATTGTTTACAATTGTCAACCCCAGTCCATCACCGGCATCTCCACATCATGTCTACGTATAAAGCCCAGGATCCCGTATGCTTTTTTAAACTGCTTTCTCAACCTATCCTGCCACCTTCAAAAATTTGTGTACATACACCTCCAGGTCTTTCCGTTCCTGCACTCCCTTTAAAATTGTTCCATTTAGTTTGTATTGCCTCTCCTCGTTCTTCCTGCCAAAATGTATCACTTCGCACTTCTCTGCGTTAAATTTCATCTGCCATATGTCCGCCCATTCCACCAGCCTATCTATGTCCTCTTGAAATCTATTACTATCCTCCTCACTGTTTATTACACTTACAAGTTTTGAGTCATCTGCACCCAAGTCCAAGTCATTAACATATATCAAAAAAAGCAGTGGTCCTAGTACCAACCCCTGGGGAACACCACTCTATACCTTCCTCCAGTCCAAAAAAACAACCATTCACCACCACTCTCTGTTTCCTGTTACTTAGCCAATTTCATATCCATGTTGCCACTATCACTTTTATCCCATTGGCTTCAATTTTGCCGACAAGGCTATTATGTGGCACTTTATCAAACACCTTTTGAAAGTCCATATACACAACATCAACCACAATGCCTCATCAACTCTCTCTGTTACCTCATCAAAAAACTCAATCAAGTTAGTTAAACACGATTTGCCTTTAACAAATCCGTGCTGGCTTTCCTTTATTAATCCACACTTGTCCAAGCGACTATTATTTTTGTCCCAGATTATTATTTCTAAAAGATTCCCCACCACCAAGGTTAAACAGACTGGCCTGTAGTTGCCGGGTTTATTCTAACACCCTTTTTTGAACAAGGGTGTAACATTTGCAATTCTCCAGTCCTCTGGCACCACCCCATGAGTAGTGAAGCAAAGACAGATCTTAATTGATCCCCTATGGTGCCAAAGCATTTGTCTGGCAAACCTCCTCTGATCCTCCTCTTGCTTTACGACCTGGAAATAGAATGGGATACCCATAACTTACATTTAGAAAGTACAGAGTGAAATATTCTTGGGCAAACTGACAGATAGCGGAGAGGGGCCAGCTTTAAGAAGCTCTCTGTATGATAATTTCTTGTTCAATAGGTTAACAGTTAGAAAAAGCACTGAAATAGGTGGAAACAAACACAGCAGCTACTGACAGCAAGTTCGTCCCCTTCAAGATAAAGGATCCAAAATATGGGAAGGGGCTTCCATGTTGTGCCTGTTTCATTATGGCGCTGAGTGTATGGAGTGATGTTAACATACTCCAATTGTATTATGGGGCTATCCATGTTAAAATTGAACCTCAATAAGCCTGATGCACAGCAGTGCTATCAAGCAGCACTTATCACCAATAACCTGCTCACTGATGCTCAGTTTGGGTTCCGCCAGGACCGCTTGGCTCCAGAACTCATTACAGCCTTGATCCAAACATGGACAAAAAAACTGAATTCCAGAGGTGAGGTGAGAGTGACTGCCCTAGACATCAAGGCAGCATTTGACCGAGTGTGGCATCAAGATGCCCTAGTAAAATTGAAGTCAATGGGAATCAGAGGGAAAACTCTCCAGTCATAGTGGAGTTATACCCAGCACAAATGAAAATGGTAGTGGTTGTTGGAGGCCAATCATCTCAGCCCCAGGACATTGCTGGTGGAGTTCCTCAAGACAGTGTCCTAGGTCCAACCATATTCAGCTGCTTCATCAATGACATTCCCTCCATCATAAGGTCAGAAGTGGGGATGTTTGCTGACGATTGCACAATGTTCAGTTCCATTCGCAACCCCTCAGATAATGAAGCAGTCCGTGCAGCAAGACCTGGACAACATCCAGGCTTGGGCTGATAAGTAGCAAGTAACATTCGCACCAGACTAGCGCCAGGCAATGGCCATGTCCAACAAGAGAGCCCAACCACCTCCCCATGACATTCAACGGCATTACTATCGCCGAATCCCCCCACCATCAACATCCTGGGGGGTCACCATAGACCAGCCTCAAAACTACTGTGGCTACAAGAACAGGTCAGAGACTGGGTACTCTGTGGCGAGTGACTCACCTCCGGACTCCCCAAAGCCTTTCCACCAAGGCACAAGTCAGGAGTGTGATGGAATACGCTCCACTTGCCTGGATGAGTGCAGCTCCAACAACACTTAGGAAGCTCAACACCAGGACAAAGCAGCCTGCTTGATTGGCACCCCATCCACCTCCCTAAACACTCACTCCCTCCACTACTGACACCCCATGACTGCAGTGTATACCATCTACAAGATGCACTGCAGCAACTTGCCATGGCTTTTTCGACAGCACCTCCCAAACCCACGACCTCTACCACCTAGAAGAACAAGGGCAGCAGATGCATGGGAACACCACCACCTGCACGTTCACCTCCAAGTCACACACCATCCTGACTTAGAAATAGATCGCCGTTCCTTCATCGTCACTGGATCAAAATCTTGGAACATCATACCTAACAGCACTGTGGGAGTACCTTCACCACATGGACTGCAGTGGTTCAAGAAGGTGGCTCACCACCACCTTCTCAAGGGTAATTAGGGATGGGCAATAAATGCAGGCCTTGCCAGCGATGCCCACATCCTATGAACGATTTAAAAAAAAGGTTCTCAGTACCATAGATGCTTCATGACTGCATTCTCGCATGGTCTGTGCAACAGCCACTTAACAGGTCTCAGCATGCGAGGTGTTGGTGCCTAATGCATAGCAACACTATGGACACCAAGCAACACATTATAGTTTAAAAAGTATTTTACCAGATAAATGTCAGCTTGGCTCAGTTAGTACCACTATCGCTTCTGATACAGAGGATTGTGGGTTCAAGCTGACACTACTGTGTAGTACTGAGGAAGAACTGCATTGTCGGAGGTGTTATTTTTAGGATGAGACATTAAACCATGACGCCCTCTACCTACTCAAGTGGATGTAAAAGATCCCATGGCATTATTCAAAGAGCAAGGACGTCTCCCAGCATCCTGGCCACCATTCCTACTTTAACCATCACCTTAAAGGAACAGATTATCTGATCATTCATTCATTTACTGTTTGTGGGGAGTTGCTGTGCACAAATTGACTGCCATGTTTGCCAACATAGCAACAGTTTGCTGACGATACAAAGCTTGGTGGGAAAGTAAAGCTGTGAGGAGGATACAAAGAGTCTGCAAAGGGATATAGACAGGTTAAGTGAGTGAGCAGTGAGGAAGGTGGCAGATGGAATATAATGTGGGGAAATGTGAGGTTATTCACTTTGATAGGAAGAATAGAAAAACAGAATATTTTTTAAATGGTGAGAAACTATTAAATGTTGGTGTTCAGAGAGATTTGGTTGTCCTCGTAGAAGAAACACAGAAAGTTAGCATGCAGGTACAGCAAGCAACTAGGAAGACAAATGGCATGTTGGCCTTTATTGCAAGGGAGTTAAGAGTACAAGAGTAAGGAAGTCCTGCTACAATTGAGACCACACCTGGAGTACTGTGTACAGTTTTGGTCTCCTTATCTAAGGCAGGCTATCACTTAGGGTACGGTAGCATAGTGGTTATGTTACTGGACTAGTAATCCATAAGGCCTAGATGAATAATCCGGAGTCATGAGTTCAAATCTCACCACGGCAGCTGGGGAATTTAAATTAAATAAAATCTGGAATTTAAAAAAAACTAGTATCAGTAATTGTGGCTATGAAACTACAGGATTGTTGTGGTTCACTAATGCCCTTTAGGGAAGAAAACTTGCCATCCATACCTGGTCTGGCCTACATGTGACTCCAGACCCACAGCAATGTGATTGATTTTTAATCGCCCTCTGAAATGGCCTAGCAAGCCACTCAATCTCGGTACAAAAAGTCATAAGAATAATAAAACCAGTTGGACCACTGGACACGACAAAGGCAAACCAAGCCGAGTCGACCCTGCAAAGTCCTCCTCCCTAACATCTGGGGACTTGTGCCAAAATTGGGAGAGCTGTCCCACAGACTAGTCAAGCAACAGCCTGACAGCTATGCTCACAGAATCATACGTTTCAGCCAGCGTCCCAGACTCTTTCATCACCATCCCTGTATACCAGAGGTGGCAGTACGGTGATATACAGTCAGGAGGGAGTGGCCCTGGGAGTCCTTCAACATTGACTCTGGACTCCATGAAATCTCAAGGCATCAGAACAAACATGGGCAAGGAAACCTCCGACTGATTACCACCTACCACCCTCCCTCAGCTGATGAATCAGTCCTCCTCCATGTTGAGGAAGCACTGAGGGTAGCAAGGGCACAGAATGTACTCTGGGTGGGGGACTTCAATGTCCATGACTAGGAGTGGCTTGGTAGCACCACTACTGACCGAGCTGGCACAAGTCCTGAAGGATATAGCTGCCAGACTGGGCCTGCAGAAGGTGGTGAGTGAACCAACAGGAGGGAAAAACCGACTTGACCCCATCCTCGCCAATCTACTTGTCGCAGATGCATCTGTCCATGACAGTTTTGGTAGGAGTGACCACCGCTCAGTCCATGCGGAGACGAAGTCCCGTCTTCGCACTGAGGACACCATCCAATGTGTTGTGTAGCACTATCACCGTGCTAAATGGGATAGATTCAGAACAGATCTAGCAGCTCAAAACTGGGCATCCATGAGGCACCGTGGACCATCAGCAGCAGCATTGTATTCCAGCACAATCTGTAACTTCATGGCCCGGCATATTCCTCACTCTACCATTACCAACAAGCCAGGGGATCAATCCTGGTTCAATGAGAAGTGTAGAAGAGCATGCCAGAGCTTGCAACTTACGGAAGGAAGAGGCTCTATAAACATCCCCAACCTCAATGATGGCGGAGTCCAGCACGTGAGTGCAAAAGAAAAGGCTGAAGCAATTGCAACCATCTTCAGCCAGACGTGCCGAGTGAGTGATCCATCTCAGCCTCCTCCCGATATCCCCACCATCACAGAAGCCAGTCTTCGGCCAATTCGATTCACTCCACACGTGATATCAAGAAACGGCTGAGTGCACTGGATACAACAAAGGCTATGGGCCCCGACAACATCCCGGCTGTAGTGCTGAAGACTTGTGCTCCAGAACTAGCTGCACCTCTAGCCAAGCTATTCCAGTACAGCTACAACACTGGCATCTACCCAACAATGTGGAAAATTGCCCGGGTACGTCCTGTCCACAAAAAGCAGGACAAATCTAATCCAGCCAATTGCCGCCCCATCAGTCTACTCTCAGTCATCAGCAAAGTGATGGAAGATGTCGTCGACAGTGCTATCATGCGGCACTTACTCACCAATAACCTGCTCACCGATGCTCAGTTCCAGACCTCATTACAGCCGTGGTACAAACATGGACAAAAGAGCTGAATTCCAGAGGTGAGGTGAGAGTGACTGCCTTTGACATCAAGGCAGCATTTGACCTAGTGTGGCACCAAGGAGCTCTAGCAAAATTGAAGTCAATGGGAATCAGGGGGAAAACTCTCCAGTGGCTGGAGTCATATCTAGCACAAAGGAAGATGGTAGTGGTTGTTGGAGGCCAATCATCTCAGCCCCAGGACATTGCTACAGGAGTTCCTCAGGGCAGTGTCCTAGGCCCAACCATCTTCAGCTGCTTCATCAATGACATTCCCTCCATCATAAGGTCAGAAATGGGGATGTTCGCTGATGATTGCACAGTGTTCAGTTCCATTTGCAACCCCTCAGATAATGAAGCAGTCCGTGCCCGCATACAGCAAGACCTGGACCAGGCTTGGGCTGATAAGTAGCAAGTAACATTCGTGCCAGACAATGACCATCGCCAAAAAGAGTGTCTAACCATCTCCCCTTGACATTCAACGGCATTACTATCGCCGAATCCCCCACCATCAACATCCTGGGGGTCACTATTGACCAGAAACTTAACTGGACCAGCTACATAAATACTGTGGCTACAAGAACAGGTCAGAGGCTGGGTATTCTGTGGCGAATGACTCATCTCCTGACTCCCCAAAGTCTTTCCACCATCTACAAGGCAGAAGTCAGGAATGTGATGGAATACTCTCCATTTGCCTGGATGAGTGCAGCTCTAACAACACTCAAGAAGCCCGCATGATTGGCACCCCATCCACCACCCTAAACATTCACTCCCTTCACCACCGGTGCACCGTGGCTGCAGCGTGTACCATCCACAGGATGGACTGCAGCAACTCGCCAAGGCTTCTTCGACAGCACCTCCCAAACCCGCGACCTCTACCATCTGGAAACAATATCCTAGGGGGAAGTGTTTGCTAGTGCTGTTGGGGAGGGTTTAAACTAATGTGGCAGGGGGATGGGAACCGATGCAGGAGGTCAGTGGGAAGTAAAGTGGTGACAGAAACAAAAGGCAGTAAGGGAGAGTGTACAAAACATGACCGGACAGATGGTCTGAGAAAGCAGGGCAAAGACCAAGGGAAGTCTAGATTAAACTGCATTTATTTCAATGCAAGAAGTCTGATGGGCAAGGCAGATGAACTCAGGGCATGGATGGGTACATGGGACGTTATAGCTATTACTGAAACATGGCTAAGGGAGGGGCAGGACTGGCAGCTCAATGTTCCAGGGTACAGATGCTATAGGAAAGATAGAGCAGGAGGTAAGAGAGGAGGGGGAGTTGCGTTCTTGATTAGGGAGAACATCACGGCAGTAGTGAGAGGGGATATATCCGAGGGTTCGCCCACTGAGTCTATATGGGTAGAACTGAAAAATAAGAAGGGAGAGATCACTTTGATAGGATTGTACTACAGACCCCCAAATAGTCAATGGGAAATTGAGGAGCAAATATGTAAGGAGATTACAGACAGCTGCAAGAAAAATAGGGTGGTAATAGTAGGGGACTTTAACTTTCCCAACATTGACTGGGACAGCCATAGCATTAGGGGCTTGGATGGAGAGAAATTTGTCAAGTGTATTCAGGAGGAATTTCTCATTCAGTATGTGGATGGCCCGACTAGAGAGGGGGCAAAACTTGACCTCCTCTTGGGAAATAAGGAAGGGCAGGTGACAGAAGTGTTAGTGAGGGATCACTTTGGGACCAGTGATCATAATTCCATTAGTTTTAAGATAGCTATGGAGAATGATAGGTCTGGCCCAAAAGTTAAAATTCTAAATTGGGGAAAGGCCAATTTTGATGGTATTAGACAGGAACTTTCAGAAGTTGATTGGGAGAGTCTGTTGGCAGGCAAAGGGACATCTGGTAAGTGGGAGGCTTTCAAAAGTGTGTTAACCAGGGTTCAGGGTAAGCACATTCCTTATAAAGTGAAGGGCAAGGCTGGTAGAAGTAGGGAACCTTGGATGACTCGGGAGATTGTGGCCCTAGTCAAAAAGAAGAAGGAGGCATATGACATGCATAGGCAGCTGGGATCAAGTGGATCCCTTGAAGAGTATAGAGATTGCCGGAGTAGAGTTAAGAGAGAAATCAGGAGGGCAAAAAGGGGACATGAGATTGCTTTGGCAGATAAGGCAAAGGAGAATCCAAAGAGCTTCTACAAATACATAAAGGGCAAAAGAGTAACTAGGGAGAGAGTAGGGCCTCTTAAGGATCAACAAGGTCATCTATGTGCGGAACCACAAGAGATGGGTGAGATCCTGAATGAATATTTCACATCGGTATTTACGGTTGAGAAAGGCATGGATGTTAGGGAACTTGGGGAAATAAATAGTGATGTCTTGAGGAGTGTACATATTACAGAGAGGGAGGTGCTGGAAGTCTTAACGCGCATCAAGGTAGATAAATCTCCGGGACCTGATGAAATGTATCCCAGGACGTTATGGGAGGTTAGGGAGGAAATTGCGGGTCCCCTCGCAGAGATATTTGAATCATCGACAGCTACAGGTGAGGTGCCTGAAGATTGGAGGGTAGCAAATGTTGTGCCTTTGTTTAAGAAGGGCGGCAGGGAAAAGCCTGGGAACTACAGACCGGTAAGCCTGACATCTGTAGTGGGTAAGTTGTTAGAGGGTATTCTGAGAGACAGGATCTACGGGCATTTGGAGAGGCAGGGACTGATTAGGAACAGTCAGCATGGTTTTGTGAGAGGAAAATCATGTCTCACAAATTTGATTGAGTTTTTTGAAGGGGTAACCAAGAAGATAGCTGAGGGCTGTGCAGTAGAAATGGTCTACATGGACTTTAGCAAAGCCTTTGACAAGGTACCACATGGTAGGTTGTTACATAAGGTTAAATCTCACAGGATCCAAGGTGAGGTAGCCAATTGGATACAAAATTGGCTTGACAACAGAAGACAGAGGGTGGTGTAGAGGGTTGTTTTTCAAACTGGAGGCCTGTGACCAGCGGTGTGCCTCAGGGATCGGTGCTGGGTCCGCTGTTATTTGTTATTTATATTAATGATTTGGATGAGAATTTAGGAGGCATGGTTAGTAAGTTTGCAGATGACACCAAGATTGGTGGCATAGTGGACAGTGAAGAAGGTTATCTAGGATTGCAACGGGATCTTGATAAATTGGGCCAGTGGGCCGATGAATGGCAGATGGAGTTTAATTTAGATAAATGTGAGGTGATGCATTTTGGTAGATCGAATCAGGCCAGGACCTACTCCGTTAATGGTAGGGCGTTGGGGAGAGTTATAGAACAAAGAGATCTAGGAGTACAGGTTCATAGCTCCTTGGAAGTGGAGTCACAGGTGGATAGGGTGGTGAAGAAGGCATTCAGCATGCTTGGTTTCATTGGTCAGAACATTGAATACAGGAGTTGGGATGTCTTGTTGAAGTTGTACAAGACATTAGTAAGGCCACACTTGGAATACTGTGTACAGTTCTGGTCACCCTATTATAGAAAGGATATTATTAAACTAGAAAGAGTGCAGAAAAGATTTACTAGGATGCTACCGGGACTTGATGGTTTGACTTATAGGGAGAGGTTGGATCGACCGAGACTTTTTTCCCTGGAGAGTAGGAGGTTTAGGGGTGATCTTATAGAAGTCTATAAAATGATGAGGGGCATAGATAAGGTAGATAGTCAAAATCTTTTCCCAAAGGTAGGGGAGTCTATAACGAGGGGGCATAGATTTAAGGTGAGAGGGGAGAGATACAAAAGGGTCCAGAGGGGCAATTTTTTCACTCAAAGGGTGGTGAGTGTCTGGAATGAGCTGCCAGAGGCAGTAGTAGAGGCGGGTACAATTTTGTCTTTTGAAAAGCATTTGGACAGTTACATGGGTAAGATGGGTATGGAGGGATATGGGCCAAGTGCAGGCAATTGCGACTAGCTTAGTGGTATAAACTGGGCGACATGGACATGTTGGGCCGAAGGGCCTGTTTCCATGTTGTAAACTTCTATGATTCTATTCTATGATTCTAGAAGCTTAAGGGCAGCTGGCACATGGGAACAACACCACCTGCACAATCCCCTCCAAGTCACACACCATCCAGACTTGGAAATATATCGCCGTTCCTTCATCATTGCTGGGTCAAAATCCTGGAACTCCCTACCTAACAGCACAGTGGAAGAACCTTCACCACACGGACTGCAGCGGTTCAAGAAGGTGGCTCACCACCACCTTCTCAAGGGCAATCAGGGATGGGCAATAAATGCTGGCCTTGCCAGCGACACCCACAGCCCATGAACGAATAAAAAAATACTTGCCTTGGAGGCAGTGTAACAAAGGTTCACTGGATGGATATATTCCTGGGATGAGAGGAGATTAAGTAGAATGGGCCTATACTCTCTGGAGTTTAGAAGAATGAGAGGTGATCTCATTGAAACACAAGATTCTGAGGGGGCTTGACAGGGTAGAAGAGGAGAGGTTGCTTCCCCTGGCTGGTGAGTCTAGAACTAGGGGGCATCATCTCAGGCTAAGGAGTCGGCCATTTAAGACTGAGATGAGGAGGAATTTCTTCACCCAAGAGGTTGTGAATCTTTGGAATTCTCTACTCTAGAGGGTTGTGGATGCTGAGTCATTGAGTATACTCAAGGCTAAGACAAATAGATTTTTGGACTCTAGGGGAATCAAGAGATATGGGGATTGGGCGGGAAAGTGGAGTTGAGGCCAAAGATCAGCCATGATATTAATGAATGGCGGAGCAGGCTCGAGGGGGCGTATGGCCTACTCCTTCTCCTATTTGTTATGTTCTTATGTAAGAGTGACTGCATTTCAAAAGTAATTAATTGGTCATAAATCGCCTTGGGATGTCCTGAGGATGTGATAAGCTGCTATGTATAAGACTACATGGAGGGAATTTTAATCCCCCAGGACGGGCGGGAGAGGGGCAAGGGGTGGGTTAAATTTCAAAAATCGGAAACCCAACCCCATCTCACCTCCAATGCGTCCACTTTCTCTTTAACAGAGGCAGGTGACTGGCCTGCCCTCCAGAGGTGGAACTGTTATTTAAATATTTTAATGAGGCTGCTGCCTCAAGTTTTACCAGGGTTTTACTTTTAACGGCTGTGGGATGGGTTTCCTAGGGCTTGGGAAACCCAGCAGCTGAAGGGAGGTGAGAACAGCCAGATCCAGCAGGTAAGTTCCTTTCCAGCACTGCTTATGGGTCAGGAGGAGCAGGAGTGCTTCCCCCCAGCCCCCAAGCTAACCTGCTTCCCTCCCCGCGATCTGCCTCCTGGTGATCTCCCATCTCCAACCCCCCACCCCGACCTCCACGACCTCCCCCCCCCAGCAATCTCTCTTTCCCCCCTCCTCTCTTCGGCTGCAGCCTGCCAGCGCAAGCCTTCCTATCCGATATGGCTGGCTGCCTACCAGGAAAGGGAGACATTTTTTTAAATGAGGTCCTGCAGTTAAATTTGGCAGGATCTCCGCGTTACCTGCATTTCCAGGTTTCCCGTCCGCTATGACCCCCCCCACCCCCGCTCTGTCCCCGTCTCACCATAAATATCGGGGCCCATGAGTTTAGAAATGACTTTTACCATCTTAGTTTAATGTCCATCTTTCAGCTGGAATTTTATAAAACATACATTGTTTTCAGTACAAGTTCTGTAAATCCTCAGTGAAAGATTCAGCTACAAGAAAATATGTTCCATTAATCTTGCACCATCATTGTCATCATCAGCTGTAATTGTTATTACTGATCCTCCTTCTTGTGACGTAAGCACAGTAAAAATGCTGTTTGCCAATGCGTTGTAGTTATGAGCGTTGCATGCATCTGCAATCTCCTGCCAATTTTCCAGTGTGCAGACAACATCATTAAGGATGGCCTGTTCCAAAGCACCTAGGTATATACATGATTATAATTAATTTTGACATTAGTTCTAATCATTTTTCCACTGCATTGATATCACTATTAAGTTTAATCCATTGTACTAGAAATGTGGAAATTAAGAGCAATCTGGTCCCATTTACTGTGGCTCCGAATTTCCTCGGTTGTCAGAACTTCCATTCATAGAAGGCCTCTGGTGGCCTCCCGAGTTTCTCCCTACACAAACTCTAACTTGGTTAAAACTTCACTGCCAACATCCTGTCCTGCAAGATGTGTTGCTCATTCATCCCTCTGGTCTTATCCGACTTCCACTGGCTCCCTGTCCCAAAATACTGAATTCAAAATCCTTGTACTCATTTACCAATCCCTCCATTCCTCTGTCCTACCTTACCTCTGTAACCTCCTCCAGCCTATGGTACTCCAACTCTAGCCCACGGTGCAGCCCCCTCCTAGAATTCCTCACTTGGTGGCAGATCTTTGAGCTGACTAGGTCCTACACTGTGGATTCCTCCTCATTTGGACGAGGCCTTTAAATTTTGGTTGGGGGGGGGGGGGGACCCTGGGCAGATCTACTGCCCACTCCCCCCCGTGTCAAGAGGGCATATCGGAGGTTGTAAAGGCCCCCCTCCTTCCCTGGTTGGAGTGGCTTCGGTCAGAGCTAAAGAGATGAAAAAATATATATTTTCTTCGACCCATTTGGACCCTTGGAGGTCTCCACTCTGCCTGACAGGACAGAACGGCTTGAGCCTGGGGGCTGCCACTATGAGCCCTTGCAGGCACCAGCAGTCCTGGTTATGCATGTGACCCAGTTCGTAGAGGTTGGGAAGGGATTTCTGGTCTTGGGCAAGGGTGAGCGGGGGAATTTCAGGCCTAGGGGTTCGAATACATAGGAACAGGAGTAGGCCATTCAGCCCCTCGTGCCTGCTCCGCCATTTGATAAGATCATGGCTGTTCTGTGATCTAGCTCCATATACCTGCCTTTGGCCCATATCCCTTAATACCTTTGGTTGCCAAAAAGCCATCTATCTCACATTTAAATTTAGCAATTGAGCTAGTATCAATTGCCGTTTGCAGAAGAGAGTTCCAAACTTCTACCACCCTTTGTGTGTAGAAATGTTTTCTAATCTCGCTCCTGAAAGGTCTGGCTCTAATTTTTAGACTGTGCCCCCTACTCCTAAAATCCCCAACCAGCGGAAATAGTTTCTCTCGATCCACCCTATCCGTTCCCCTTAATATCTTATAAACTTCAATCAGATCACCCCTTAACCTTCTAAACTCTCGAGAATACAACCCCAATTTGTGTAATCTCTCCTCGTAACTTAACCCTTGAAGTCCGGGTATCATTCTAGTAAACCTACGCTGCACTCCCTCCAAGGCCAATATGTCCTTCTGAAGGTGCGGTGCCCAGAACTGCTCACAGTACTCCAGGTGCGGTCTAACCCGAAAGTGTGAGTCTAGGTCAATAAAGCCATAAAAAAGGCCAAGACCAAACGGCTTTTATGCTGAAGATGCGGTAGGTGAGCGGAAGAACAATTGCAGAAAATCTAATAATAGGAAAATTGAACTGGCATGTCATAGTTCCCCGCCTGCAAACACTGTATTTTTAAAAAATTTAAAAGCAACCATTATACATGTATAATGGTTGCTTTTAAATTTTTTATTGTACAGGAGCAGAGATAAATTGGTAAAGCAACTCGATAAAAGATTTATGTACAAGTTAACAGCTATTAAAAGGTGCTGTGTGTTGTTTAGAATATTAGGTTGGCCAAAGGAAGGATACATTCTCCTTTTTGTTTCTACTATCCTTATGTTCCCTGGCTACTGTCTCAGGCTGAACCAGACTGTTCACAACCGTGGCGTTCTTTTTGACCCTGAGCTGAGCTTCTGACCCCATATCTTCTCCATCACAAAGACTGCCTACTTCCACCTCCATAATATCACCCCTCTCTGCCCCTGTCTCAGCACATCTGCTGCTGAAACCCTCATCCATGCTTTTGTTACCTTCAGACTCGACTATTCCAATGCACTCCCATCTTCCACCCTCCATAAACTTAAATTCATCCAAAACTCTGCTGCTGTATCCTAACTCGCACTAAGTCCCATTCACCCATCACCCTGTGTTCGCTGACTTTCATTGGCTCCCGGTCCACCAAAGCATCAATTTAAAATTCTCATCCTTTTGTTCAAATCACTCCATGGTCTTGCTCCTCCACATCTCTGTAACCTCCTCCAGCCCTACAACCCTTTGAGAACTTTGTATTCTTCCAACAAGATGCCTCTTGTGCATCCCCCACTTCCTTCTCCCCACCATTGGCAGCTGTGCCTTCAGCCGTCTAGACCCTAAGCTCTGGAATTCCCTTCCTAAACCTCTCTGCCTCACCTCCTTTAAGACACTCCTTAAAACCTCTCTCTTTGACCAAGCTTTCAGTCACAATCCTAATGTCTCCTTCTTTGGCTCAATGTCAATTTTTATCTGATTGGTCTCCTGTGAAGTGCTTTGGGATATTTTACTATGTTAAAGGCACTATATAAATGCAAGTTGTGTTCTTACCTTGACCACAATCATGTATGTCCTTCAGAAGGTGGAATCCAACTTCCTTGTGGTCATTTGAGATGAGCCACAATACTGCAAGCCCTATTGAGAGAGCAGCTGGATTTCCATTCCATTCATGGGTCAGACACTGAATCAGCTCGGTACTTAGGCACTTGTTCAACAAGAATAAATAATCATCTTGGAGAAAAACAATCCAGACACAAAACATTAGAAAGGGTCAATGCAAGGCAGACTGACAGCTCACCGAATTGGATACTAGTTCGACATGCGACACAAGGCAACAGGCCTATTCCGAGAGTTGTTAGAACAGAGAGGGTGTTAAATTGGATAACCCCCAAAACCGGGCGGGGGGGTCGTGGTGCGTGATCAACCCGCACCTGGTCGTTGAGATGCAGGCAGCACGTAACATTTGTGCTGCCTGCTGTTTTACATGATTGCTGGGAGCAGCCAGGCCTACCTGCACTGTTGAGTGGCTGCTCACCAGCAGGGTGCCCCAATATCGCGAGTGGCTAGCACCACTTAAAGGCAGCCTGCACCTCTTATTTGCAAAATATAAGATACGGGTCGGCACAGAGTCTGAGCGGAGATCAGACATCACACATGTAAAACACAAATGCAGGTCCCATCCCTATGTTTACAAACTGTTGAGTTATGTTAAAACATTGAATAAAGGTTGCGCACTACTAAATCCCACATCCTCCAATCTGCACGCCAGACCTCACCAATTGACGACCTGAGTTTGTACCAGGCCTGTGAGAGAGCGTGCACCACAGTTCTCTGATGATGCACTAGAAGCCTTGGTGCAAGAGGTGGACAGAAGGAGGGGCATCCTATATCCACAGGGTGGGGGGGCAAGAAACCCTCCAGACATATGCTCAAGATGCAGTAGGGGAGAAAGTCAATGCCAGGCACACAGCACCACGAACATGGATGCAGTGCAGGAAGAAGTTCAATGTTTTGACACGAGTGGTCAAGGTGAGTGAGGAGAGGTCAAGTGGCATCTCCTGCCAACTGCACCACTAGCCACATCCACTGCTCCATGCACTACACCCCCATCACCCACATACCAACAAACTCTTTCAATCAGTACTCAACTCACCCTCACACATTACCATTGTTGCAAGCCACACACACCCACAACTCACAGGTCACACACACTGGCAGCTGTTCAACCATGACAGCCACATCACCCAAACATCTTGCAGGACACTCACCGACACACGTCCCGCTTTCTTGCAGGAGAAGGTGACACATAACAAGAGGCAGCAAGTGGCAATGGCTCCAAGCAACATGAACCTGCTGTCCTCTCTCAGGATGACAGCATTCCTGTCCCACCCCTGCCACTCTGCCGGTGCCCTTAAGCTGGCCAGCCCACTTCCTGTGGAGTATTGAAACTTTATCATAGGAACAGGAGTAGGCCATTTAGCCCCTCGAGCCTGTTCCGCCATTTAATGAGATCATGGTTGATCTGTGACCTAACTCCATATACCCACCTTAGCCCCATATCCCTTAATACCTTTGGTTAACAAAAATCTATCAATCTCAGATTTAAAATTAACAATTGAGCTGGCATTAACTGCCGTTCGCAGAAGAGCATTCCAAACTTCTACCACCCTTTGCGCGTAGAAGAGTTTCCTAACTTCACTCCTGCAAGTCCTGACTCTAATTTTTAGGCTATGTCCCCTAGTCCTAGTATTCAAGTATAGGAGACCTTCTAAAACAGGTACAAATGCATCAGCAGCCAGAAGCAAATATCCAGCAACTAACCTGTAAATCCTGCATGATCCCTTCAAATAGCACCAGTGGGAGGTCTTCCATGCTGTTTACGACCTGTTCAGTTGTGCAACAGTGCGTTGGCCAGAAGTGTGCGCGCGCTTTCCGGACGCCATTTTGGGTTCTTAGGAGGCTGCATAGCGCCTACAAAACTGGTGCTACCCAGCCCAATTTATAGCCCAGAATATTTTGCCACAAGAAGTAGCTTAGGCAGAGATGACTGCAACTTTTAAGGGAAGAGTAGATAAAGTTTTGAAGCAGAGGAAGATACAGGGCTATGGAGAGAGAGCAGGAGGGTGGGATTAGTTTTGGATTGTTCTAGCAACGAATTGGCTCAAACATAATAGAAGGAGGCAATCCAGCCTATGTTGTAAACTTCTATGGTTCTAATAGTATGGCAAGAGGTCACACTGATAATTCTCTACAAACTGAGGCTCAAAATTCCTGGGGTTGGACATGGAGGAAAGCGGGTAGGGAATCTGATTGTACTAGGATTCTGTTCCATTTAGACTGGCTGTTTAAATTCCGGTGGGTGGATGGGTTAATCATAGAATCATAGAATCATAGAAGTTACAACATGGAAACAGGCCCTTCGGCCCAACATGTCCATGTCGCCCAGTTTATACCACTAAGCTAGTCCCAATTGCCTGCACTTGGCCCATATCCCTCTATACCCATCTTACCCATGTAACTGTCCAAATGCTTTTTAAAAGACAAAATTGTACCCGCCTCTACTACTGCCTCTGGCAGCTCGTTCCAGACACTCACCACCCTTTGAGTGAAAAAATTGCCCCTCTGGACCCTTTTGTATCTCTCCCCTCTCACCTTAAATCTATGCCCCCTCGTTATAGACTCCCCTACCTTTGGGAAAAGATTTTGACTATCGACCTTATCTATGCCCCTCATTATTTTATAGACTTCTATAAGATCACCCCTTAACCTCCTACTCTCCAGGGAAAAAAGTCCCAGTCTGTCTAACCTCTCCCTGTAAGTCAAACCATCAAGTCCCGGTAGCATCCTAGTAAATCTTTTCTGCACTCTTTCTAGTTTAATAATATCCTTTCTATAATAGGGTGACCAGAACTGTACACGGTACTCCAAGTGTGGCCTCACCAATGCCCTGTACAACTTCAACAAGACATCCCAACTCCTGCATTCAATGTTCTGACCAATGAAACCAAGCATGCCGAATGCCTTCTTCACCACCCTATCCACCTGTGACTCCACTTTCAAGGAGCTATGAATCTGTACTCCTAGATCTCTTTGTTCTATAACTCTCCCCAACGCCCTACCATTAACGGAGTAGGTCCTGGCCCGATTCGATCTACCAAAATGCATCACCTCACATTTATCTAAATTAAACTCCATCTGCCATTCATCGGCCCACTGGCCCAATTGATCAAGATCCCGTTGCAATCCCAGATAACCTTCTTCACTGTCCACAATGCCACCAATCTTGGAGTCATCTGCAAACTTACTAACCATGCCTCCTAAATTCTCATCCAAATCATTAATATAAATAACAAATAACAGCGGACCCAGCACCCAGCATTGAACCCCATGTCTTCCTGACGTGCTGCCAGTGCTCTGTTAATTCGCTGTATTATTGATCATTAGGAGGCACATTAGGGTGAACTATTCTCCCTCCCTTGGCCATGGGCAGATCTTCCACCCATGTCCTCTATGTGAAGGGGGCATTCTAGGGGAGTTCCTGCACTTCCCTGGGAAATTCCGCTCTTCATACTGATAGTTGGCATGAGTCCTATTGAAGCATGTGAAAAGCCTCCAAACCTCTACCAGGGAAAGGAAATGGAACCCAAAGAGGATCGATTACCTTTCCAATGGTTGTTCTACTGGGAGCAAAAGGTCTGCAGAGAATTTTCTTTAGGGCTTCATCAAGCCTGCTCTTCGTGAATGGAGCAGCATGGTGCCACTCCAACATTCTGGTTGGTGGTATGGTACAGGCACCACTGATGCACCTTTGCAGGCATGATACACCCACCCCAGCTATGCAAATGACATCAACCCTGGAATTTGGGCTGCGGTCTTCAGCTTGGGGCTAAGGTGGGTTGGGGTTACATTCTGCTGGCAAAAATGCAGTGGAGTGGATCCCGAGGAATTTCAGGGCTTTAATTCCAATTTGAGCCAGGTTGTTTGGATAGGGGAGGGGAATGCTCTGTCTCAAGGCTTTTCAGAAACTCTGGGGGGAGACCGAGACTCAGCATATCTGAATCCCAGTCTAATCTGCGGCTCTCCCGTCATACTTGCACCAATGTTACGAAGGAAGTGCAGCAGAAGGGCCACAGATGTTCGGCTCCCTCATTTTCACCAAATATCGAAGGTTAATTTAGAGGTTCATTTTCCTCTGGTTATTAACTTTAACAAAAAGAACGTAAATGTGGGCATAAAGCAGTGTTCTGGTGTTCTATTTTTCTTTAACATTAGCAGAAAAAGGAAAATATACCTCTAAATTAGCATAAATGGGTGCTGCCAGCGATGACCAGCAACATGCTATAGACAGAGCTAAGCGATTCCACAACCAACTGATCAGATCAAAGCTCTGCAGTCCTGCCACATCCAGTCGTGAATGGTGGTAGATAATTAAACAACTAATGGGAGGAGAAGGCTCCGAGAACATCCCCATCCTCAATGATGATAGAGTCCAGCACGTGAGTGCAAAAGACAAGGCTGAAGCGTTTGCAACCATCTTCAGCCAGAGGTACCGAGTGGATGATCAATCTTGGCCTCTGCCCGCTATCCCCACCATTACAGAAGCCAGTCTTCAGCCAATTCGAATCACTCCACGTGATATCGAGAAATGGCTGAGTGCACAGGATACAGCAAAGGCTATGGGCCCCGACAACATCCCGGCTCTAGTGCTGAAGATTTGTGCTCCAGAACTAGCCGCGTCTCTAGCCAAGCTGTTCCAGTACAGCTACAACACTGGCATCTACCCGACAATGTGGAAAATTGCCCAGGTATGTCCTAACCACAAAAAGCAGGACAAATCCAATCCGGCCTATTACCGCCCCATCAGTCTAGTCTCAATCATCAGCAAAGTGATGGAAGGTGTCGTCGACAGTGCTATCAAACGGCACTTACTCACCAATAACCTGCTCATTGATTCTCAGTTTGAGTACCGCCAGGACCACTCGGCTCCAGACCTCATTACAGCCTTGGTCCAAACATGGACAAGAGCTGAATTCTAGAGGTGAGGTGAGAGTGACTGCCCTTGACATCAAGGCAGCATTTGACAGAGTGTGGCACCAAGGAGCCCTAGTAAAATTGAAGTCAATGGGAATCAGGGGGAAAACTCTCCAGTGGCTGGAGTCATACACCTAGCACAAAGGAAGGTGGTAGTGGTTGTTGTAGGCCAATCTTCTCAGCCCCAGGACATTGCTGCAGGAGTTCCTCAGGGCAGTGTCCTAGGCCCAACCATCTTCAGCTGCTTTATCAATGACCCTCCCTCCATCATAAGGTCAGGAATGGGGATGTTCGCTGATGATTGCACAGTGTTCAGTTCCATTCGTAACCCCTCAGATAAAGAAGCAGTCCGTGCCCGCATGCAGCAAGACCTGGACAACATCCAGGCTTAGGCTGATAAGTGGCAAGTAACATTCGCGCCAGACAAGTGCCAGGCAACGACCATCTCCAACAAGAGAGAGTCTAACCACCTCCCCTTGACATTCAACATCATTACCATCGCTAAATCCTCCACTATCAACATCCTGGGGGTGACCACTGACCAGAAACTTAACTGGACCAGTCACATAAATGCTGTAGCGTCAAGAGCAGATCAGCAGCTGGGTAATCTGCAGCGAGTGATTCACCTCCTGACTCCCCAAAGCCTTTCCACCATCTACAGGACACAAGTCAGGAGTGTGATGGAATACTCTCCACTTGCCTGGATGAGTGCAGCTCCAACAACACTCAAGAAGCTCGACACCATCCAAGACAAAGCAGCCTGCTTGATTGGCACCCCTTCCACCGCCGTAAACATTCACTCCCTTCACCACCGGCGCACCGTGGCTGCAGTGTGTACCATCTACTTGATGCACTGCAGCAATCCGCCAAGGCTTCTTCAACAGCACTCCCAAACCCGCGATCTCTACCGTCTAGAAGGACAAGGGCAGCAGGCACTTGAGAACAACACCACCTGCACGTTCCCCTCCAAGTCACACACCATCCTGACTTAGAAATATTTCGCATTTCCTTCATCGTCGCTGGGTCAAAATCCTGGAACTCCCTACCTAACAGCAGTGTGGGAGAACCTTCACCACACGGACTGCAGTAGTTCAAGAAGGCGGTTCAGCACCACCTTTTCAAGGGCAATTAAGGATGGGCAATAAATGCTGGCCTTACCAGCAGCGCCCACATCCCATGAACAAATAAAAAAAAATGACCAGCACTCCAGGGAGTGCTGATTGGGAAATCGCAGCTGGCAGCTTCCGATTTTCTGTCCATTAATTTAAGGCATTAACTTGATGGTTCAACCAACCCTACCCATAAAAGGGAAAGAGACAGATAATTCAATATAGTATCAGCAATTATATCAAGAATAGCAAGATTTGAGCCTGAAGCCCTATTATATTGGCTTGGGTATTTGATCCATAGTGTAAAGCCAAGGAGCAATATTACTGATCCAATGGACCGAAGGGCGAGGATCTAAAAGTTTGTTCCTCGGAAGTGTTGCGGAACCATCTCAAACTTAGAAAGGAAACAAGGTTTTGAATATTGAATGGAGTTGGAAGGTCCCGCGTAAGTAAGGGGTAGCTTAATAAATCTGGGGATAAGTTCTATGTCTTCCATGGATAGACTGGCCTTCTCCATGGAACGTCAATCGCAAGACACTAATCTGTCCCTGCAAGCCTCGATCACGGCCATGTAAACCATGGATGCCAACATTTCTGCCGCTTTAAACAGAATGACAGATAACTTAGAAGGCATCACTGATCTGCTCCAAGCTGCTCCCCCACAGAGAGGTAGGAGTGATGTGCTGCTGGCCCAGGAGCGGGATGATGGCAAAAGGGGACATGGAAGTCGGAACTCCACTCAAAGTGCTCCTGCGTCTCATCCATTATGGCCCCCCCCACCCCAAATCAATACCCGACATACTGCCTCCTCTCCCGATGGCTGGGTCTGCCCCAGCATAGGTGCAGGTGGAGCAGTCTTTAGCAGGGCCTCAGGGCCGCGAGCATCTCAGAAGTCAGAGCAGGGATTAGAACAGCCTGCCACTACCTCTGCTGAAACCACAGGGGTTGCACCACGTAGGAGCGGTAGGGAAAGGAAAAGTTCACATGTGGGTGTTTATGAAAATGTTGTCTTAGTAAGTTTCACTTATTTATCTATTCACATAAAATTTATTAATTTGCACCACTTTCCCGTGTTCACCATTCTTGCCTGCCGAGTGGCAACTCGTTTTTTCAGTTGCTTTGTTATGAATGTGAGGACATGAATTGACTGAGACCAATTGGTGCTTGTGCAGTGGGTGGATGGTTCCTTAAAGAACTGCTTTGTGTAAGGTTGGGTGGGGGGGGGGGGGTGGGCGCGCGGGGAAGAGATGTGATAGTTACTTTGGTTCAGTCTGAGGGACTAACTGAACCTTCGAGCTATTAGGGCATCCCTGGCATCCCGAGCAGCAATGTGAGCTGCTAGTCTGGCGTTGGGTGCTACATCTTCTTCCTCCTCCTCCTCCTCGTCCTCCTCCTCTTCTCCAGGGGAATCCTCATGAGGAAGTGCTGAGCAGCTTGTTCCTCCTCCACCCCAAGTCCTCACTGCTGCGCTATGTTGTGCAGAACTCAGCACACCATGATTATGCTAGAAACCCTCGCTGGCTAGTACTGAAGGGCACCTCCAGACCTGTCCAGGCAGCTGAAGCGCACCTTGAACATGCTGAAGGCTTGCTCGATGATATATTTGGTTGTCATATGGCTGGCGTTGCAGCGCTCTAGGGGTTCATTGGTAGGGTTCCTCAGCAATGACATCAGCCAGGTTCAAAGGAGGTATCCTTTGTCGCCTAGCAGCCACCCCTTAAGAGTGGTGCCAGGTACGAACAGGTCGGGGATGTTGGACTGCCGCTGTATGAAAGCATCATGGCAGCTCCCAGGAAATCTGCCGCAGACCTGCAGGAACCTTTTCTTGTGATTGCACACCATCTGAACATTGATGGAATGAAATCCCTTGCGGATGATGAATGCTCCTGGTTGATATGACGGTGCTCGGATTGCCACGTGTGTGCAGTCGATGGCACCTTGTACCTGTGGGAAGCCAGCCAGAGACACAAACCCAAATGCCCACTCATTCTGGCTACTGTCATTATGGGGAGGTTTACATACCTCCCAGCCCTAGCAAACAATCCATCAGGCAACTGCCATATGCATTTATATGCAGTCGATTGAGAGACCCTCGCTATGTCTCCAGTAGTGCCCTGGAAGGAACACCCTGTGCACCCCGTTAGGTGGGTAATGCCTCCTGCGAACTCGGCCCCTCTATTGCTCCCTTCTGTGTCCACCTTCAGCTCCCTCCAAAGTACGCCCTTGCTGGTGTGGATGCTAATTGGATTTCAGATCAGGAAGACAATCAAAAGCAGCCATGGCTCTACCCATTGTGATTGTCTCTGTGTCAACACCTCCAAACTGTACAACTAAGTCTCTCACAACAAGTAATCTCACCAAATCGTTTCCCAGAGGAAAGTGAGAAAGCAGCTGTGAGCACTGAGCCTTTATTCATATCGGGACTTTTAACTATCTCCATAAAGTGCCACTCAATTTCACTTCCGTTTCACTAGCTAGTTTTCCGAACCCCGGAAAGCTCATGCAGGAGGCTTTAACTTCAAATCACTGTCAAAATCTCCGGAAAGGACCCTTGTTTAAATATTATAATGATGGACCTGCTTCTCCAGAGTGGGTTACTCGGATGCACACAATCCCACAGTTAAACTAGAAGTAGGCGTGTCCGGTTTGGGTTTCACATTTTTTTTAAATGTAACCCTCCCGCCTGTTGTGGGGGAGGTTAAAATTCCCCCCAATGCCTCAGATGAGACAAAAACATAGATTTTCAGATTGGGTGTAAGCTGGCCCAGAAATGGGGTAAGTGCGCGAATTGCACCTGCCCAACACAATGAGCACTGAGCTAGCCTCATTAAAACACTGTTGATAACATTCAGGCTTAGGAAATATCTGTGATTGAGAGCTTGCCCGCTGGTGGTGTTACAAGATATAAATGTCTGGAGGGACTGTCCACAGAGTCCTCAGTTCCCAAACAGGGCCAAAATTGTTCAAAAGCAAGTGAAGCAAAGGTCTCTCTTCAGCACTGAGCATCACGGGCACTGAAGTAAAATAACCCTGGAGAGAAGGTGGCCATCAATGTGAATAGCATTGTGCACCTGAAAGCAGTGCAGAAAAACATTCAATGACCTAACCAGGGTCAGACAAGGTAAGAGAACTCACCTACATTAATGGAGGGTACAATACATACCTTGTACCCTCCATTAATGTAGGGTACAAGGCATGTATTGAACTTACAGTTACCTGCCCCTCTCACTGTCTTAAAATACTTACAAGCATTACCAGGAATGCCTATAATTCAGCAGGGTGCAGTTCCACCACCCCCCTCCCCCAGCCTTCTCCTGGAAGTGTTCCTTCACTCATCCAGTTCACTCACTTGACACCATCCAGAACAAAGCAGCCCGCTTGATTGGCACCCCATCGACCCCCTTAAACATTCACTCCCTTCACCACCGGCGCACTGTGGCTGCAGTGTGTACCATCCACAGGATGCACTGCAGCAACTCGCCAAGGCTTCTTCGACAGCACCTCCTTGGTTAGACCGCACCTGGAGTACTGTGAGCAGTTCTGGGCACCGCACCTTCGGAAGGACATATTGGCCTTGGAGGGAGTGCAGCGTAGGTTTACTAGAATGATACCCGGACTTCAAGGGTTAAGTTACGAGGAAAGATTACACAAATTGGGGTTGTATTCTCTGGAGTTTCGAAGGTTGGGGTGATCTGATCGAAGTTTATAAGATATTAAGGGGAACAGATAGGGTGGATAGAGAGAAACTATTTCCGCTGGTTGGGGATTTTAGGAGTAGGGGGCACAGTCTAAAAATTAGAGACAGACCTTTCAGGAGCGAGATTAGAAAACATTTCTACACACAAAGGGTGGTAGAAGTTTGGAACTCTCTTCCGCAAACGGCAATTGATACTAGCTCAATTGCTAAATTTAAATCTGAGATAGATAGCTTTTTGGCAACCAAAGGTATTAATGGATATGGGCCAAAGGCAGGTATATGGAGTTAGATCACAGATCAGCCATGATCTTATCAAATGGCGGAGCAGACACGAGGGGCTGAATGGCCTACTCCTGTTCCTATGTTCCCAAACCCGTGACCTCTACCACCTAGAAGAACAAGGGCAGCAGGCACATGGGAACAACACCACCTGCACGTTCCCCTCCAAGTCACACACCATCCCGACTTGGAAATATATCGCCGTTCCTTCATAGTCACTGGGTCAAAATCCTGGAACTCCCTACCTAACCGCACTGTGGGAGAACCTTCACCAAATGACTGCAGCGGTTCAAGAAGGCAGCTCACCACCACCTGCTCAAGGGCAATTAGGGATGGGCAATAAATGCTGGCCTTGCCAGCGACGCCCACATCCCATTAATGAATAAATAAAAACTCACAGCCATACACATAATTGTCCAAAAGAACTCTATAATATAATGTAACTGATTGTTGCTGTAGTCATTACAGGGTTAAAATTGGTTAGGGCCCATTTTCGGGTCCATAACCAGTAGTGCACCAACAGCGAGCACTGCAACCGGAAGATCAAAGGACAGACCGGAATTGGTCCTCGGCCTCATTAACATATTTTGAGCGAGCTGCCGGTTCCTGTCACGCCTCCACAGGCACTTGCGCATTTTATTCATATGAATCTTGGGCCCGAAGGTAAGTCCCGGGAGGGTGGGGAGTGAAGTGGCAGCAGCAAGGATTGTGGAGTTGGGGGAGCACTCCTGTTCCTCCTGGCTCCATAGTGACAATTTCTGAAGAATCCCGAGTGGAGTAGGCCTGGCTCCTGCTCCGGTCATCTCTAACCAATTTCAGCAAGGGGGCCTAAAACAGATGTTAGACTTTCATTTACATTCGTAAGGGGCCTAATGTCTGTAGTTACGGTGGCAGAATGGAAGAAACCCCAAGGAAATTCACCCCCTTTGTTGCTTTGTAAGCAAACATGACAGCCAATCTGTGCACAACAAGAAACTGCAATGAGATAAATGACCAGTTAATCTGTTTTTTAGAGGTGTTAGTTAAGGTCTAAATGTTGGCCAGGACACCAGGAAAAATCCTCTGCTCTTCTTTCAATAAGAACTGGGATCAATTATATCACCTGAGAGGTCAGACACGCCCTCGGTTTAACATCTCATCCAAAACATGGCACCACTAAAAATGCAGTACTCCCTCAGTACTGCACTACAATGCCAAACTGGGTTATGCGCTCATGCCCTGAAGTAGGGCTTCAACCCACGGTATTCGAACTTAGAGACAAGAGCGCTACCACTCAACCAAGTTTTACAAATCTTTTCTTAGTCAAATAGGTAGTGGCATTGGGAGAGGGCCACATGGGTACAACCCATAACTCCTGGGCCTCTGGAAAACCTGTCAGTCTATAAAATTGTGAAATCCTCTCACGCTGCTATCAGTTGTCCATGGGGAAGGTGATAAAATGTCTTGCTCAAGCAAAGCAGTCATAATGAGATTCCTATGGGGAAATCCATCGTGGCACTATTGGAGCTGTTTGAAAAAAAGGCAATAGTACAACAATTGCCACATGGGCTCCTGACTGTCTAAATGGCAACAGAAGGAAAAAAGAAAAACAGTTGAGAAATGGCCTCACAATTTGGCAATCTTCCTACCGGGCTCTTTAAACTTATTTCCATATATAACTCAATCCTGGATGTCCAGTTTATATGGGTGGGTAATAGAAACAGCGTTAAATCAGCAGAAACGATAGAAAATAGCATGTACAATATTCCTGATGTTATTCTGGCCTCATTTACATGCATTAACCCAGGGTCGAAAGCCTGGAATTTCCTACCTAACACTATTTTGTTGGCTTCTTTCCTCAGTCCTAAATAGTTGTTCAGTCTTTTCCCTTATTTGGAACAACAAAATCTCTACCAAGGAGTCAATGATCTTGGGAGCTCTGTGCCCTGTTGCAGCACGCTCAAACGTGTTTCTTTTTGGAAGTCCTTGGTTTTATGCTTTAACTTGGTGGCTTGTCTATTTAAGCCCATACAGGGCTGCAACAGTGCGGGATTTGCCACACCTCCAGAGACAAGGAGGTGTGGCAAATCCACACTTTTTCTGGCAACTTTATATGACAGAAGAGGACACAAATAACTTCCCAGAAATGCTAGGGAACCAAGGGACTAGTGAGAAGGAGGAATTAAAGGACAATGAATTGAGGGCACTCAGAAAGCAGCAGTCCTTTATATACAAGACCTTAATGGTACCAGTCCCATTCGCAATCCGCCCACTGCGCAGCTTTCGGACAGCAAATCCGGAAGCCACGTTAAGTGGCACCAACTGAATCACAATTGCGTGGGAAACGGACATTTTTTTATTGGTCGGGTTACCCGCGCGCCCATTCCCCCTCCCGCTGCCATCCCGCCTCCACTCTAATATCGGGGCCTTTGCATGCCTGATCCCTTCCATCCTGATTTTAGGAGGCAGAACTTATGGGGTGATGCCAAATGTCAGTTCCACCTCTTTTGGCCCCCACGCACAGTATGCCTGCATGATGCAAAGCAATAAACTGCCTTTAGGGTAATGGCTGCTGCAAAGTGGATAATATTTTTAAAAATTGAGACCTTTGTCCAAAACGGCCAAGCTGTCCCAGAAAGCAGTAAAGCCTAGGCAGCCACCATAGTAGTAGAAGTGACTCCAACAGTTGCAGGGGCATCTTATGACCCAGCAGAAGCAGGTACACAGCTACCTCCTAATAAGTAGTCCTGGGAACCTGCCCTATTTCTTATAATGACCCTGACCCCACAAAATGGAGGGGGGGGGGTGTGCAGAGTGTAGTCTTACCTGTGGGCAGAAGTTCTGCTCTGATGCAGTTCAGGCAGGTACCCCACCAATTTGAAAAATGCACCCTAAAATATCTGCTCCCAGACTGCCTCCAGACAGCAGTTTTAAAGCACTAAACAAGGGGTGCCTGAGACCAATTAAATGTACAAACATGTTCATTTATAACACTTAGGATTATGAGGTCTTTCAGTAGACAACACTTTCTTTTTAAGCTTAATAACAGAGAGAGGACATTTTGTAATAGTTAACCTCACAACATAGGTTACATTCAAAAGGAAGTTTCCATCTAAACTCTCATTCCAATATTAATTACATTTACCAAAATATAATGAAATCACAGCTTAGATCCTTACCCAAGCTGAACTTTTTGGACTCATGAATATATGCCATTGCGCCAGAAATCTGCCCCCGCCTGCACATGCAGAGAGCAGCCTTCTTGTGTGCACCACACTTAATGTAGACAATCTGAGCCAGGGCCATGCATATGTCCAAGCTCCGAGGCTCAGTATCTCCATAGTCGCAAATCACCTCTCCCAGACCTTCAGAACACGTCAGTCTAGAAAGGACAAAAGAAAAAGTTTTACCAAATAATCAAGAGGGTTTTAAATAAGGGAATAAAAAATACTCACAAGTTGGTGACAGGGATAGGAGGGAGACGACAGTCTGTGATGCGGATTCGCAATCCGCCCACTGCGCAGCTTTCGGACAGCAAATCCGGAAGCCACGTTAAGTGGCACCAACTGAAACGCAATTGCGTGGGAAACGGACATTTTTTTATTGGTCGGGTTACCCGCGCGCCCATTCCCCCTCCCGCTGCCATCCCGCCTCCACTCTAATATCGGGGCCTTTGCATGCCTGATCCCTTCCATCCTGATTTTAGGAGGCAGAACTTATGGGGTGATGCCAAATGTCAGTTCCACCTCTTTTGGCCCCCACGCACAGTATGCCTGCATGATGCAAAGCAATAAACTGCCTTTAGGGTAATGGCTGCTGCAAAGTGGATAATATTTTTAAAAATTGAGACCTTTGTCCAAAACGGCCAAGCTGTCCCAGAAAGCAGTAAAGCCTAGGCAGCCACCATAGTAGTAGAAGTGACTCCAACAGTTGCAGGGGCATCTTATGACCCAGCAGAAGCAGGTACACAGCTACCACCGTCGCAGGAATCACAGTGGGACATCCAGCAGCCAGCTACTCCAAAATTCCTGGACCTCCACCAGGCAGATGCACCATAAATAGCATGGGTACCTGCCTCTTTTCGCAAAAAGGGGCCTTCAGGAATTTCAGGCCTTCTGAGTTAGAGACAGGGAGCACCTGGTCAAACACACGTCACAAGTGTGGAGTACCAAGTGACGGTGAAAGCAGAGGATCAGGAAGGAGTTAGCTGGGAGGAGGGAGGTGGCAGCACAAGCCCATTATTAGCTGCCAAGTCATGGGACTGGTACCATTAAGGTCCTGTATATAAAGGACTGCTGCTTTCTGAGTGCCCTCAATTCATTGTCCTTTGAGAGCTCATGAAGCATCCTGCAAGATGTGACAGCTGGAATGGAGGAGTCAACTATCTGTACCTGCACCATGGTGTTTGGCCACTGCACAGAACTGCATTTCATCATGGAACGTCACAGTAACCTTCAGTGTAGCCCCTTCAATAGAGTCCCTAACCACAGCGGTGGGTTCTCACAGGAATGAAATTACTGATACTATAACAGCTTGTGGTACAACGTCCATGAGTCAGTTTTATATGGATTCACCATGCTGAGGAATCGTTTGGACAATGCCTTGATGTGGATTTCAACAACTTCATTACAACTCTACAGGCTGTCCCCATGCAGATTGCAGGACATGCTGAGGGAGTGGCCAACAACAGGGACATGGCAGGAGTAGGCACAGGTAAGGGATCTGTCTCTTAGATGTACTCTCCATTCATGCTACCCAGCCATCCTATTCAGATGTATGCTGAAGCCAGAAAACAGTCAGGCTCAGACAGCCACCAAAGTGGCAGATGTGGAATCAGCAGTTGCTGGTGCATCTTATGACCCAGCAGGAGGTAGAGCTACCACCATCCCAGGAATCACTCGGGTGTATGCAGCAGCCAGTAATCTCTCTTCCTTCTCCCACTAGGGTGCCACATAGAAGAAGCACTAGAATAGGCAGTAGGATACATTCCATATACAGTAACAATGGAGAAGTAGCAGGGAAAGAGACAATGACAGCATGCCAAACACTGTTATTGCACTAATAAAGCTCTGGAATTGGATTTGGACTCTTCCGAGTTCATTTATACTGGGCCACATTGCCGCTGCAAGAGATAAATGAACGTGCATGTTAGGTGAGTAAGGTAAATAAAAGTACAGGGTCACAATGTAATTTGGGTTTAAGAACATAAGAAATGGGAGCAGGAGTAGGCCTTACAGCCCCTCGAGCCTGCTCTGCCATTCAATAAGATCATGGCTGATCTTTGACCTCAACTCTACTTTCCCGCCCGATGTGACTTTAATCTGCATATAGACTGGCCAAACCAAATTAGCAATAATACTGTGGAGGATGAATTCCTGGAGTGTGTACGAGATGTTTTTTTAGACTAGTACGTTGAGGAGCCAACCAGGGAACAGGCTATCCTAGATTGGCTATTGTGCAATGAGAAGGGGTTAATTAATAATCTTGTTGTGCGGGGTCCTTTAGGGAAGAGTGACCACATGATAGAATTCTTCATTAGGATGGAAAGTGAAGTAGTCCAATCCGAAACTAGGGTCCTAAATCTAAACAAAGGAAACTACGAAGGTATGAAGAGTGAGTTGGCTATGATAGATTGGGAAGCTTCATTAAAAGGCATGACGGTGGATAGGCAATGGCTAACATTTAAAGAACGAATGCATGAATTACAACAATTATGCATTCCTTTCTGGCGCCAAAACACAAAAGGAAAAGCTGCCCAACCATGGCTAACAAAAAAAATTAAGGATAGTATTAGATCCAAAGAGGAGTCATATAAAGTTGCCAGAAAAAGTAGCAAGCCTGAGGATTGGGAGCAGTTTGGAATTTCAGCTAAAAAGGACCAAGAGATTGATTAAGAGGGGAAAAATAGAGTATGAGAATAAACTGGCAAGGAACAGAAAAGTGGACTGTAAAAGCTTCTACAAGTATGTAAAAAGAAAAAGATTAGTGAAGACAAATGTAGGTCCCTTACAGTCAAAAACAGGAGAATTTATAATGGGGAACAGGGAAATGGCAATTAACAAATACTTTGGTTCTGTCTTCACAGAAGAGGACACAAATAACTTCCCAGAAATGCTAGGGAACCAAGGGACTAGTGAGAAGGAGGAATTAAAGGAAATTAGTATTAGTAAAAAAAAGTGCTGAAGAAATTAATGGAACTGAAAGCAGATAAATCCCCAGAGCCTGATAATCTACATCCCAGAGTACAAAAAGAGGTAGCCATGGAAATAGTGGGTGCATCAGTTGTCATCTTCCAAAATTCTATAGATTATGGAACAGTTCCTGCAGATTGGAGGGTGGCAAATGTAACCCCACTATTTAAAAAAGGAGGGAGAGAAAACAGGGAACTACAGACCAGTTAGCCTAACATCAGTAGTAGGGAAAATGCTAGAGTCTATTATAAAGGATGTGATAACAGGACACTTAGAAAATATCAACGGGATTAGACAAAGTCAACATGGATTTATGAACGGGAAATCATGTTTGACAAACCTACTGGAGTTTTTTGAGGATGTAATTGGTAGAATAGATAAGGGAGAACCAGTAGATGTGGTTTATTTGGATTTTCAGAAGGCCTTTGATAAAGTCCCTTATAAGAGGTTAGTGTGCAAAATTAAAGCACATCGGATTGGGGGTAATATACCGGCATGGATTGAAAATTGGTTGACAGACAGGAAACAGAGAGTAGGAATAAATGGGTCTTTTTCAGGGTGGCAGGCAGTGACTTGTGGGGTACTGCAGGGATCAGTGCTTGGGCCCCAGCTATTCACAATATATATCAATGATTTGGAGGAGGGAACCAAATGTGATATTTCCAAGTTTGCTGACGACACAAAACTAGGTGGGATCGTGAGTCATGAGGAGGATGCAAAGAGGCTTCAAGGCGATTTAGACAAGTTGAGTGAGTGGGCAAATACATGGCAGATGCAGTATAATGTGGATAAATGTGAAGTTATCCACTTTGGAAGGAAAAACAGAAAGGCAGAGTACTACTCAAATGGTGATAGATTGGGGAATATTGATGTACAAGGGGACCTGGGTGTCCTTGTACACCAGTCACTGAAAGCAAATATGCAGGTGCAGCAAGCAGTTAGGAAGGCAAATGGTATGTTGGCCTTCATTGCAAGAGGATTTGAGTATAGGAGCAAGGATGTCTTACTGCAGTTATACAGGGCCTTGGTGAGACCACACCTGGATTATTGTGTGCAGTTTTGATCTGCTTACCTGAGAAAGGATATTCTTGCCATGGATGGGGGGGCAGCGAAAGTTCACCAGACTGATTCCTGGGATGGCAGGACTGTGGTATGAGGAGAGATTGGGTCGACTCGGCCTGTATTCATTCGAGTTTAGAAGAATGAGAGGGGATCTCATTGAAACATAAAATTCTGACAGGGATAGACAGACTGGATGCAGGGAGGATGTTTCATCTGGCTGGGGGGTCCAGAACAAGGGGTCAGAGTCTCAGGATATGGGGTAGGACATTTGGACTGAGATGAGGAGAAATTTCTTCACTCAGAGGGTAGTGAACCTGTGGAATTCTCTACCACAGAAGGCTGTGGAGGCCAAGTCACTGAATATATTTAAGGAGCTAGGTAGATTTCTAGACACAAAAGACATTAAGGGGTATGGGGAGAGAGCGGGAATATGGTATTGAGACAGAGGATCAGCCATGATCATATTGAATGGCGGAGCAGGCTTGAAGGGCCTACTCTTGCTCCTATTTTCTATGTTTCTATGTTTCTATCCCCATATCCCTTGATTCCCTTAGAGTCCAAAAATCTATCGATCTCATTCTTGAATATACTTAACGACTGAGTGTCCACAGACCTCTGGGGTAGAGAATTCCAAAGATTCACAAGCCTCTGAGTGAAGAAATTCCTCCTCATCTTAGTCCTAAATGTCCAACCTCTTATCCTGAGACTATGCCCCCATGTTCTCGACTCTCCAGCCAGGGGAAACAGCCTCTTAGCATCTAACCTGTCAAGTCCTCTAATAATTTTATACATTTCAATTATAGAATCATAGAAAGGTTACAGCACGGAAGGAGGCCATTCAGCCCATCAAGTCCGTGCTGGCTCCATGCAAGAGCAATCCAGCTAGTCCCAATCCCCCAACCTGTAGCCCTGCAATTTTTTTCCTTTCAAGTACTTATCCAGTTCCCTTTTGAAAGCCACGATTGACTCTGCCTCCATCACCCCCTCTGGGGTTCCAGATCCTAACCACTTGCTGTGTAAAAAAGTTTTTCCTCATATCACCTTAAATCTATGCCCTCTGGTTCTTGACCCTTCTGCCAATGGGAACAGTTTCTCTCTATCTATTCTGTCTAGATCCTTCATGATTTTAAATACCTCTATCAAATCTCCTCTCTACCTTCTCTGTTCCTAGGAGAACACCACCAGCTTCTCCAGTCTATCCACGCAACTAAAATCCCTCATCCCTGGAATCATTCTAGTAAATCTCTTCTGTACCCTCTCTAAGGCCCTCACATCTTTCCTAAAGTGCGGTGCCCAAAACTAGACACAATACTCCAGTTGTAGCTGAACCAGTGTTTTAAAAATGTTCTTCATGACTTCCTTGCTTTTGTACTCTACGCTTCTATTTATAAAGCCCAGAATCCTGTATGCTTTTTTAACCGCTTTCTCAACCTGCCCTGCCACTTTCAATGATTTGTGCACATATACCCCCAGATCTCTGTTTCTGTACCACTTTTAGAATTGTGCCCTCTAGTTTATATTTCCTCTTCTCGTTCTTCCTACCGAAATGTATTACTTTGCATTTTTCTGCGTTAAATTTCATCTGCCACGTTTCCGCCCATTTCACCAGCCTGTCTATATCCTCTTGAGGTCTATCACTATCCTCCTCACTGTTCACTACACTTCCAACTTTTGTATCATCTACAAATTTGGAAATTGTGCCCTGTACACCCAAGTTTAAGTCATTGATATACATCAAGAAAAGCAGTGGTCCTAGTACAGACTCCTGGGAAGCACCACTGTACACCTCCCTCCAGTCCGAAAAACAACTGTTCACCACTACTCTCTGCTTCCTGTTACTTAGCCAATTTCGTATCCATGCTGTTACTGCCCCCTTTATTCCATGGGCTTCAATCTTGATGACAAGCCTATTATGCGGCTCTTTATCAAGCGCCTTTTGAAAGTCCACATACACCTCATCAAAAACCTCTATCAAGTTAGTTAAAAACGATTTGCCTTTAACAAATCCGAAATGTATTACTTTGCATTTTTCTGCGTTAAATTTCATCTGCCACGTTTCCGCCCATTTCACCAGCCTGTCTATATCCTCTTGAGGTCTATCACTATCCTCCTCACTGTTCACTACACTTCCAACTTTTGTATCATCTACAAATTTGGCTTTCCCTAATGAGATCACCTCTCATTCTTCTAAACTCCAGAGAATATTGGCCCATTCTACTTCATCTCTCTTCATAGGAGAACCCTCTCACCCCAGAAATCAATCTAGTGAACCTCCGTTGCACCACCTCTAAGGCAAGTATATCCTTCCTTGGGTAAGGAGACCAAAACTTTACACAGTACTCCAGGTGTGGTCTCACCAAAGCCCTGTACAATGGCAGCAAGACTTTCTTGCTCTTGTACTCCAACCCGCTTGCAATAAAGGCCAACATGCCATTTGCCTTCCTAATTGCTTGCTGTACCTGCATGTTAACTTTCTATGTTTCGTGTACAAGGACAACCAAATCTCGCTCAACACCAACATTTAATAGTTTCTGACCATTTAAAAAAATATTGTTTTTCTATTCTTCCTTCCAAAGTGAATAACCTCACATTTCCCCACATTTTACTCCATCTGCCACCTTCTTGCCCACTCACTTAACCTGTCTATATCCCTTTACAGACTCTTTGGGCTAGAAATTGGGCTTTGTAGCGCCTGTTGTTTCGGCGCTACGCAGCCTCCCGAAGTTCCAAAATGGCGTCCGGAACGCACGCACATCCTTCTAGTGTTATGTGCTCTGGGCGCCATCTTGGTAATGGGTTTTGCATGCGCACAGGTGATGAACGCCGACAGCATGTAAAGTAGGGAGAACATGCGATACATCAGTGAGCAAAGCTGATTTAAAGTGACAGACACCATTTTGTCATTTAACGCTCTACTCAACACATTATCTTAACTATGAACACCTGAATATATCTTAGAGTGCCTGGAGAACCCCCCCACCAGCGCCATTTAAAAGGATCATGCAGTTTAGTTGCTGGATTATTGCTTCTGGCTGCTGGTAGAATAGGACGTGTTTGTCGAAGCTTTCTATACTTAGAGAGTTGCTCTATATTTGAGAGTGTTTGGTAGGTACTGCCTTACGGTTGGTGTAACTTACAACAGTGTTTGAACAAGATTCCTGGCAACCCTGGGTGGTCTGCCTGGGCTCCCGCTAGGCATAGAACACAACTGGGAGCATGCAGCGAGGCTATGCAGAGCAGGACAAGCTGCGAGGGGAGGGAGAAGGAGGAGGCACAGGGAACTGAGCAAGAGGCCATATCCCATGAGGGCCTTCAGGCAATGCCACTCTTACCTCCTGCTGAGCGAGCATCAGTGCGTCCGAAGGCTGAGGTTCACCAAAGAGGTTGTGACGGAGATCTGTCACCTACTGCAGCTACAACTATAGCCTCAGCATTGCCTGTGGCTATCAAGGTAACCATGGCACAGAACTTCTATGGCTCTGGATCCTTTCAGGCCTCTGCTGAAAAGGTTGTGAGCTGAGGGAGATGTGGGAAATAAGAAGGAGCATTAGATATGCAGAGACCCCCTTAGTCGGGACCTCCAGTGGCCACGAGTGCAACGACGGCCCGGCCAATGATCCGCAGAACCGTCTCCTCCGGGGGGGTGAGGACATATAAACGTGCCTGTCCTCCTTCAGGTCTTGCCTGCTGCCGACTGTTATGCGCCACCTTACCCTACAAGACAGAGGGAAGTGTGTCAGTGAGTATCCTGCAACGTGTCTGGGTGATGTGCCTGTCATGGTCGAATAGCTGCCAGTGTGTGTGACCTATGAGTGGTGGTTGTGTGGCTTGCAGGTGTGGTACTATGTGAAGGTGAGATGCAGCATCTGAAGTGCAGCGTTGCATACCGATGCGCAGCGTTTGTTGGTGGGTGGATGATGGGAGTTGTCGTGCGTGGAGCAGTTGGTACGATTTGCCACTAGACACTTACATTCACTCACCTTGACCCCTCGTGTCAAATCAATGAACTTTTTTCAGCACCGCACACAGTGCTCCTGGCATTCACCTCTTGGACCACTCCCTCCCGCTGCCTGCGCAGCTGGTGTCTGGAGGGTCTCCTACCACCCTGCGGGTACAGGATAGCCCTCCTTTCGTCCACTCCCTTCACCAGGGTGTCCAGTGCGTCGTCCAAGAACCTTGGTGCGTGCTCTCTTGCCAGTCCAGCAATCCTGCTGGCCATCCTGCACTGCTCTCATTGACTGTGCACCTCCCCTTTAAGAGGTGCAGGCTGCCTTTAACTAGTGCTGGCTACGCCCCATTTCGGACCTCCAGATTGTGCGTGCAGCCTCAACAGCGCAGGTAGCAGTGGCTACATGTAGAAATCATGTTAATAACCAGGCAGCACAAATCTCACGTGCTGCCTGCAACGGAAACACCGGGCGTGGGTTAATCGCGGACGCAATACCCGCACCCGGATTCAGAGATTATCAAATATAACCCGCTTTGTGCCCTCCTCACAGCTTACTTTCTCACCTAGATTTGTATTGTCAGCAAACTTGAATACATTACACTCGGTCCCTTCAACTAAGTCATTAATATAGATTGTAAATAGCTGAGGCCCAAGCACTGATCCTTGCTGCACCCCACTAGTTACAGCCTGCCAACCGGAGAAAGACCCATTTATTCCTACTCTCTGTTTTACATCCGTTAACCAATCTCTCTATACATGCTGAAATATTACCCCCAACCCCATGAGCCCTTATCTTGTGTAACAACCTTTTGTGTGGCACCTTTTCAAAAGGCATTCGATAATCCAAATATACTACATCCACTGGTTCTTCTTTATCCAGCCCAACGAGGAAGGAGGCATTGCTGGGCTTGGTTCCAGGGACTGAGGTGGGCCAAGTGGAGCAAGTGTCAGTGGGGGAGCATTTAGGGAACAGCAATTATAGTATTAAAAGGTTTAGAATAGCTATGGAAAAGGACATGGACCACTCTAAAGTAAAAATACTCAATTGGAGGAGGGCCAATTTCAATGGGATGAGAACAGATCTGGCCCGGGTAAATTGGAATCAAAGATTGACAGGCAAAACTGTAAGTGAACAGTGGGCGGCCTTTAAAGAGGAGATGGTTCGGGTACAGCCTAGGCACATTCCCACGAGGCAGAAAAGTAGGGCAACTAAAGCCAGAGCTCCGTGGATGACAAGAGATAATGAGTAAGATGAAACGGAAAAAAGGGCTGTATGACAGATGTCAGGTTGATAACAAAAGTGAGAACCAGGCAGAATATAGAAAGTTCAGAGGGGAAGTGAAAAAGGAAATAAGAGGGGCAAAGAGAGAGTATTAGAATAGACTGGTGGCCAACATAAAAGGGAATCCAAAAGTCTTCGACAGGCATGTAAACAGTAAACGGGTAGTAAGAGGAGAGGGGGGGGGGCGATTAGGGACCATAAAAGAGATCTACTCATGGAGGCAGAGGGGATGGTTGAGGTGTTAAATGAGAACTTTGCATCTGTCTTTTCCAAGGAAGAAGATGCTGCCAGAGTCTCAGTAAAAAAGGAAGATATAGTTGAGATACTGGATGGGCTAAAAATTGATAAAGAAGAGGTTCTAGAAAGGCCAGCTGTTCTTAAAGTAAGTCAGTCACCCAGAGCGGATGGGATGCATCCTAGGTTGCTGGGGGAAGTAAGGGTAGAAATTGCGGAGGTACTGGCCATAATCTTCAAAATATCCGTAGATACGGGGGTGATGCCAGAGGACTGGAGAATTGCAAAAAAGGGTATAAGGATAAACCTAGCAACTATAGGCCAGTTAGTTTAACCTCAATGGTGGGGAAACTTTTAGAAATGATAATCCGGGACAGAATTAAGAGTCACTTGGATGAGTGCGGATTGATTAGGGAAAGCCAGCACGGATTTATTAAAGGCAAATCGTGTATAACTAATCCGATAGAGTTTTTTGATGAAGTAACAGAGGGTAGATGAGGGCAATGCAGTTGATGTGGTGTATATGGACTTTCAAAAGGCATTTGATAAAGTGCCGCATGGTAGGCTTATCATCAAGATTGCGGCCCATGGAATAAAGGGGGCAGCAGCAACATGGATACAGAATTGGCTAAGTGACAGGAAACAGAGAGTAGTGGTGAACAGTTGTTTCTCGGATTGGAGGGAGGTGTACAGTGGTGTTTCCCAGGCGTCAGGGCTGGGACCACTGCTTTTCTTGATATATTTTAATGACTTGGATTTGTGTACAGGGCACAATTTCAAAATTTGCAGATGACACAAAATTTGGAAGGGTAGTAAACAGTGAGGAGGGTAGTGATAGACTTAAGGAGGATATAGACAGGCTGGTGGCATGGGCAGACAAGTGGCAGATGAAATTTAATGCAGAAAAATGCAAAGTAATACATTTCAGTAGGAAGAACGAGGAGAGGCAATATAAACTAGGGGGCACAACTCTAAAATGGGTACAGGAACAGAGAGATCTGGGGGTATATGTGCACAAATCATTGAAAGTGGCAGGGCAGGTTGAGAAAGCAGTTAAAAAAACATACGGGATCCTGGGCTTTATAAATAGAGGCATAGGGTACAAAAGTATGGAAGTCACGATGAACCTTTATAAAACACTGGTTCGGCCACAACTGGAGTACTGTGTCCAATTCTGGGCACCGCACTTTAGGAAAGATGTGAAGGCCTTAGAGAGGGTGCAGAAGAGATTTACTAGAATGATTCCAGGGATGAGGAACTTCAGTTGTGTGGATAGCCCGGAGAAGCTGGTGTTGTTTTCCTTGGAACAGAGAAGTTGTGAGGAGGTTTGATAGAGGTATTCAAAATCATGAAGGGTCCAGACAGAGTAGATAGAGAGAAACTGTTCCCAATGGCAGAAGAGTCAAGAACCAGAGGACATAGATTTAAGGTGATTGGCAAAAGAACCAAAGTTGACGTGAGGAAAAGCTTTTTTTTTTAAACACAGGGAGTGGTTAGGATCTGGAATGCACTGCCCGAGGGGGTAGTGGAGGCAGATTCAATCATGGCCTTCAAAAGGGAACTGGATAAGTACTTGAAAGGAAAAAATATGCAGGGCTACAGGGATAGGGCGGGGGAGAGAGTCTAGCTGGATTGCTCTTACATAGAGCTGGCACGGACTTGATGGGCCGAATGGCCTCCTTCCGTGCTGTAACCTTTCTATGATTCTATGATCTACCATGCTAGTTACATCCTCAAAAAACTCCAGTAGATTTGTTAAACACGATTTCCCTTTCATAAAACCATGTTGACTCTGCCTAATCATATGATTTCCTAAGTGCCCCGTTACCACGTCCTCAATAATAGATTCAAGCATTTTCCTATTGATGTCAGGCTAACTGGCCTGTCATTTCCTGTTTTCTCTCACTCCTTTCTGGAGAAGCGGTGTTACAATTGCTACCTTCCAATCCACAGGGGCCATTCTAGAATCTAGGGAATTTTGGAGGATCACAACCAATGCATCCACCATCTCTACAGCCACCTCTTTTAAAAACCTAGGATGTAGACCATCAGGTCCGGGAACTTTTTAAAAAAAAATTATTCATTCATGGGTTGTGGGCATCATTGGCAAAGCCAGCATTTATTGCTCATCCCTAATTGCCTTTGAGAAGGTGGTGGTGAGTCACCTTCTTGAACCGTTGCAGTCCGTCTGGTGAAGGTACTCCTAGATAGGGAGTTCCAGGATTTTGACCCAGCGACGATGAAGGAACTGCAATATATTTCCAAGTCAGGATGGTATGTGACTTGGAGGGGAACATGCAGGTGGTGGTGTTCCCACGCACATGCTGCCCTTCCAGGTGGTGGAGGTCGCAGGTTTGGGAGGTGCTGTCGAAGAAGCCTTGGTGAATTGCTGCAGTGCATCTTGTAGATGGTACACACTGCAGCCACGGTGCACCGATGGTGGAGGGAATGAATGTTTAAGGTGGTGGATGGGATGCCAATCAAGCGGGCTGCATTGTCCTGGATGGTGTTAAGCTAGGTGTCCTTTGTGCTAGGTATGACTCCAGCCACTGGAGAGTTTTCCCCCGATTCCCAGTGACCTCAATTTTACTAGGGCTCCTTGATGCCACACTCGATCAAATGCTGCATTGTTATCAAGGGCAGTCGCTCTCACCTCACCTCTGGAATTCAGCTCTTTTGTCCACGTATGGACCAAGGCTGTAATGAGGTCTGGAGCTGAGTGGTCCTGGTGGAACCCAAACTGAGCATCGGTGACCAGGTTGTTGGTGAGTAAATGCCGCTTGATAGCACTGTCGACGACACCTTCCATCACTTTGCTGATGATTGAGACTAGACTGATGGGGCGGTAATTGGCCGGATTGGATTTGTCCTGCTTTGTGAACAGGACATACCTGGGCAATTTTCCACTTTGTCAGGTAGATGCCAGCGTTGTAGGTGTACTGGAACAGCTTGGCTACAGGTGCAGCTAGTTCTGGAGCACAAGTCTTCAGCACGAGAGCTGGGATGTTGTCGGGGCCCACAGCCTTTGCTGTAACAAATACATTCAGCCGTTTCTTGACATCACGTGGAGTGAATCGAATTGGCTGAAGACTGGCTTCTGTGATGGTGGGGATCTCGGGAGGAGGTCAAGATGGATCATCCACTCGGCACTTCTGGCTGAAGATAGCTGCAAACCCTTCAGCCTTGTCTTTTGCACTCACGTGCTGTAGTCTGTCATTATTGAGGATGGGGATGTTCACGGAGCCTCCTCATTTGTCGGCTTTTAGTCCCATTAATTTCTCCAGTACTTTTTCTTTACTAATATTAATTACTTTAAGTTCCTCACTCTCATTAGCCCCTTGGTTCCCCACTATTTATGGTATGTTTTTTGTGCCTTCGACTGTGAAGTCAGATTCAAAACATTTGCTTAACATCTCTGCCATTTCCTTATTCCCCACTATAATTTCTTGTGTCTCAGCCTCTAAGGGACCCACGGTTACTTTCACTACTCTCTTCCTTTTTACATACTTGTAGAAGCTCTTACAATCTGTTTTTATATTTTATGCTTGTTTATTCTCATATTCTATTTTCTCCCTCTTTATCAATTTTTTGGTCATCTTTTGCTGGTTTCTAAAACTCTCCCAACCCTCAGGCTTACTACTCTTCTTGGCAACATTATAAGCCTCTTCTTTTAATCTAATACTATCCTTAACTTTTTTAGTTAGCCACGGATGGATCACTTTTCCCGCGGGGTTTTTATCCCTTAATGGAATGTATATTCATTGAGAATTATGAAATATTTCTTTAAATGTTCACCATTGCTTATATACCATCATATCTTTTAATCTAATTTCCCAATCAATCTTAGCCAACTCACCCCTCATACCTGTGTAATTGGCTTCGTTTAAATTTAAGATACTAGTTTCGGACTTCAGTATGTCACTCTCGAACTCAATATGAAATTTTATCATAATATGATCACTCTTCCCAAAAGGATCCCTTACTATGAGATTACTAATTAACCCTGTCTCATTGCACAAGACAAGATCTAAAATGGCCTGTTCCATGGTTGGTTCCACGAGGTATTGTTCTAGGAAACTGTCTCATATGCATTCCATGAACTCGTCCTCCAAACTACTTTTGCCAATTTGATTTGCCCAGTCTATGTGAAGATTAAAGTCCCCCATAATTATTACATTATCTTTGTTACAAGCTCCTATTATTTCATGATTAATACTCTGTCCAACAGTATAACTACTGTTAGGGAGCCTATAAACTACTCCCACCAGAGTTTTCTGCCTCTTATTATTTCTTATCTCCACTGATTCTATTTTCTGATCTTCCAAGCCAAGATCCTTTCTCACTGCTGCCTTTATATCATCCTTTATTATCAGGGCTATCACCACCCCCCCGCCACCCTCCTTTTCCATTTTGTCTGTCTTTTCAAAAATATTTAATTCCCAACCTTGGTCACCCTGCAACCGCGTCTCAGTAATGGCTACTAGATCAAACCCATTTATCTCTATTTGTGCCATTAATTTGCCTATCTTGTTACGAATGCTTAGTGCATTGAGATAAAGCATATTCAATTTTAACCTTTTACTATTTTTCCCTGATTTGACCTTTATTACCATTAAACTCTCTATCCCTTCCTGACACCCTCTGCTTATCTTTACCCAAATCACTACACTGCTCTAGGACCTTGACTTTTCTCTTTAGATTTATAAATTTACCCTTACCTGAACCCTTCCCCCCGCTTCTTAGTTTAAAGCCCTATTTACCACCCTAGTTATCTGATGCGCCAGGACACTGGTCCCGGCCAGTTTAAGTGGAGCCCCGTCCCAACGGAACAGTTCCCTCTTCTCACTAGTGGTGTCAGTGTCCCTTGAATCTAAACCCCTTCCTCCCACTCCACTCTTTGAGCCATGCATTTAACTCTCTGATCTGTTTGACCCTCTGCTAATTTGCATGTGGCTCAGGTAGTAATCCAGAGATTATTACCTTTGAGGTTTTGCTTATTAATTTGGACCCTAACTCCTCAAACTCCCTCAGCAGAACCTCGTTCCTAGTTCTACCTATGTCGTTGGTTCCTACGTGAACCACGACAACTGGATTCTTGCCCTCATGCTCCAACTTCTTCTCCAGCTGCGAGGAGATAACCCTGGCACTGGGCAGGCAACACAGCCTTCGGGACTCTCGGTCACGGTTGCAGAGAACAGTGTCTATCCCCCTGACTATACTATCCCCTACCACTACCACATTCCATTTTACCCCCCCTCCACTTAAATGGCCTCCTGTACCATGGTGCCGTGGTCAAATTACCCATCCTCCTTGCAGTCTTTGTTCTCATCCACAAGGGTAGCAAGTATCTCATGTCTGTTGGACAAGGCCAAAGGCTAAGGCTCCTCCATCACTGCAATCCTGGTCCCCATACCTGCCCGTCTCACATTCACAATCTCCTGTCCCTGACCACAGACCAAATCTAAACTACTACCTAACCTAAAGGGTGTGACTGCCTCCTGGATCAAAATGTCCAGGTAACTGTCCCCCTCCATGGTGCATCGCAATGTCTGCAGCTCGGACTCCAGCTCAAGAACTCTTGAGCCGAAGTTCCTCGAGTTGCAGAACCTTACTGCAGATGTGGTTGCTCGGGATCTCACTGGTCTCCACCAACTCCCACATGCTGCAGTTACGACACACCACCTGCCCTGCCATCCCTATCTAACCTTGTTTTATATACTTAATTGGTTAAAGTTTTCATTCACTCGATATTTTTAATTTTACTAACAAATTAGTTTATCTAGTTTAAGTTATTAATTTAATGAAGTAATAGTTATAGTTTCCCAGCTCTTGGTTTAAACTTCTGCCCTAGCTTAGAGAGCATAAAAAAACAGTAATACTTATCAACCAATCACCTGCCTGCTGTCCTTTGACATCACTCCTTGATTATTTTTTGTTTTTGATTTCACTGAAAACTGCCGCCACTTTTTAAATCTTCCCCTCAGCCTCTCCAGTGATGCTCCGCGCTGCCAATTCTGCTGCTGACACTTTTTACATCTTCTCCTCAGCCTCTCCCGTGGTGCTCTGCGCTTAGTTCATCAGTTCACTGGGAGTATGACACAGGAATGCTCATGTTGGCAGGGGTGGGGGGTGGAAGATGAGGTTTCAAAGTTTAAGTGACATTGTTTGACATTAAACATCAGATATGTCTTCCTGCAACTCCAGTGGAGCTGGCAACTCCTCAGCATAAGGTTCATTCTCACCATCTTCTGGGCCTTCCTGACCCTCCCTTTGCACCGTCACTCTCCCAATTTCATAATTGTGCAGCATACAATACACCAGTATTATTTTGGATACCTTTTCTAATATATATTAGACCTCTACAAATACTATAGTGAAATTTTTGTTTTAGCATGGGTATTATAAGCTCTATTTGTATTCTTGTGGAGGCACATGTCTCATTATATTTTCTGTTGCATTTCATAGATTCCATTTACTGTTGTCATCAACCATGGCTTGATCAGGTTTCCTTGATCACTTAGGATCCATCATTAAATATTGATGGGGCTGTTGTCTCATGTAGAATAAATGCATCATGGCAGCTTCCACGCTTGCACACAACTTTGGACGTTAATGGAGTGGAAGCCCTACTTATTCATCAATCCTATAGCATCTACATCGGTTTCATTGATGAGGTACTGCAATCTTGGAAACCTGGTTACTCCGAATAAGTGAAGAGCCCTCTCTTGCTGATGGTCATTTTCCTTCAGAAAAGTGATGAAGTTCTTCACCATGGCAAACAATGAATCAGTGACCTGACATATGCTGCAGTGTATTAAAGACTGGCCAATTGCGCAGATGTTAGCTGAGGAAGCTTGAAAAGGTGCCAGTTGCACAGAAGTTGAAGGCATTGGTGATTTTTACCCCCACTAGGAGAGCCATCCAAGTTGTAGATGAGGTTTGGAACTTCTGACTGTAGAAACAGCAAAGTTCTGAGACTGCTTTCCTAGTGAGATGTAAATGGTAAAGACAGAGCTCCTTGGACATTTTCCTTGGTAGCAGAGGATCCACTCAGCCCACATATGATGCAGGTGCATCTGTCTCTACTTATGCCTGTAGAACTCCCTCATCCTCTAGCTCCCTGAAAGCAAGAGGAATTCCCAAAGGAATGCTCATCAAATGCAGCAGGGACTGTATCCATTCAGTGGGTTTTCCCCTGAACGAAGAAGAAAAAATGGAAAAAAAAAATCCTTAAAAAAAGAGGCTGCAAAAGCCAAACCAAAATGGCCAAAGAAAAACACATTCACTGTCACATGCTGAAACAGGGACATTGGGGGTTATATTGAATAACACCCAAAAACGGGCACTGGGGGCGCGGTGCGCAATTAACCCACACCCGTTAGTTGCTAAACAGGCAGCAAGTAGCATTCGTGCTGCCTGATGATTTCAATGATAGCTGCATGCAGCCAGCTCTACCTGCACCGTTGATTGGCTGCACGCATCAGCAGGGGTCCCCCATATCGGGAGTGGCTACCACTACTTAAAGGCAGCCTGCACCTCTTAAAGGGGAGGTGCACTGTGGCTGTAGGAAGTGATGCGAGAAGTGATTGCTGGGCTGTGATAGTTGGACGAATGACTGCGAGAGAGCATACACCAAGGTTCTCTGATGATGCACTAGAGGCCTTGGTGCAAGAGGCGGACAGAAGGAGGGGCATCCTATATCTGCAGGGAGGCAAAAGGCCCTCCAGACATATGCTGAAGAGGCAGTGGGAGGAAGTAGTGGACTAAGTCAATGCCAGGAGCATAGCGCCAAGAACATGGATGCACTGCAGGAAGAAGTTCAATGGTTTGACACGAGTGGTCAAGATGAGTGAGTTCAACTTTCAAGTGGCATATCCTACCAACTGCACCACTAGCCTCATCCACTGCTCAATGCACTACACCACCTCCCCCGAATCACCCACTTACCAACAAACTCTTTCAATGAGTACTTAACTCGTCAAATCAGATGCTTCATCTCACCCTCGCACATTACCGCTGTTGCAAGCCACACACCCACAACTCTCAGGTCACACACACTGGCAGCTATTCAACAATGCACATCACCCAAACATCTTGCAGGACACTCACTGACACACTTCCCCCTTTCTTGCAGGAGAAGGTGGCGCATAACAGTAGGCAGCAAGAAAGAACTGGAAGAGGACAGGCACGCTTACACGTCCTAACTCCCATGGAGGAGACAATGCTGGCCATCATTGGAAGGGCCGTGGCCACTGGTGGTACTGAAAATATCAACGCTGATGGTCTCTGCATACCTAATCCTCCTTCTCGTTTCCCACATCTCCCTCAATCTTTTCTGACTCATTGTAAACAATTTTACAACACCAAGTTATAGTCCAGCAATTTTATTTTAAATTCACAAGCTTTCGGAGATTTTCTCCTTCCTCAGGCAAATGTTTCAAGAGCTCCTTGAAGCCTACGCATTTATACATATAGAACAATACATGGTGTTTACAGACTGCCCCTGCAACTGCCCGTTGCCAAGGCAATCACCGTGTTCAGACAGAGAGGTGTCACCTGCAGAACCCCCGAATACACATTCAACAAAAAAACAAACAGGGAAAAAAAACAGAGAAAAAAAACACAGAGAGAGGCAGAAACAACCGGAAGGTAGAGAGAGCCAGCAAATGACCCATTATATTAAAAACAGATAACATTTGTTCGATGGAGGGGTAACGTGTAGCGTGACATGAAACCAAGATCCCGGTTGAGGCCGTCCTCATGGGTGCGGAACTTGGCTATCAATTTCTGCTCGACGATTTTGCGTTGTCGTGTGTCTCGAAGGCCGCCTTGGAGTACGCTTACCCGAAGGTCGGTGGATGAATGTCCATGACTGCTGAAGTGTTCCCCGACTGGGAGGGAACCCTCCTGTTTGGCGATTGTTGCGCGGTGTCCGTTCATCCGTTGTCGCAGCGTCTGCATGGTCTCGCCAATGTACCATGCTCTGGGGCATCCTTTCCTGCAACGTATGAGGTAGACAACGTTGGCCGAGTCACAGGAGTATGAACCATGCACCTGGTGGGTGGTGTCCTCTCGTGTGATGGTGGTATCTGTGTCGATGATCTGGCATGTCTTGCAGAGGTTACCGTGGCAGGGTTGTGTGGCGTCGTGGACGCTGTTCTCTTGAAAGCTAGGTAGTTTGCTGCGAACGATGGTCTGTTTGAGGTTGGGTGGCTGTTTAAAGGCGAGTAGTGGAGGTGTGGGGATGGCCATAGCGAGGTGTTTGTCCTCATTGATGACATGTTGAAGGCTGCGGAGAACATGGCGTAGTTTCTCCGCTCCGGGGAAGTACTGGACGACAAAGGGTACTCTGTTGGTTGCGTCCCGTGTTAGTCTCCTGAGGAGGTCTATGCGATTTTTTGCTGTGGCCCGTCGGAACTGTCGATCGATGAGTCGAGCGTCATATCCCGTTCTTACTAGGGCGTCTTTCAGCGTCTGTAGGTGTCCATCGCGTTCCTCCTCGTCTGAGCAGACCCTGTGTATTCGCAGGGCCTGTCCATAGGGGATGGCCTCTTTGACGTGGTTAGGGTGGAAGCTGGAAAAGTGGAGCATCGTGAGGTTGTCCGTGGGCTTGCGGTAGAGTGAGGTGCTGAGGTGCCCGTCTTTGATGGAGATTCGTGTGTCCAAGAAAGAAACTGATTCTGAGGAGTAGTCCATGGTGAGCTTGATGGTGGGATGGAACTTGTTGATGTTATCGTGTAGTCTCTTTAGTGATTCCTTGCCGTGGGTCCATAGAAAGAAAATGTCGTCGATGTATCTGGTGTATAGTGTTGGTTGGAGGTCTTGTGCAGTGAAGAAGTCCTGCTCGAACTTGTGCATGAAAATGTTGGCGTATTGGGGTGCGAATTTGGTCCCCATGGCTGTTCCGTGTGTTTGGGTAAAGAACTGGTTATCCTTTCCCACTGGGAGAGTGGCGGTGGTGCCATGGAAGACGAACCTGCTGTCCTCTCTCAGGATGACAGCATTCCTGCTCCCACCCCGTCACTCTGCCCATGCCCTTGCTGTTGCCTGTCAGCCTAGACTTCTGCAGCGCAGGCTGAGATGGTGCAGTCTGAAGCCAGGCCAGAGCTGCTCGAGGTCATTCTCCAAAGCCATCTGCAACTGGTTTCTGACTCAGGTGCTGCAGATGGTGTAAGCATTCACATCTTACTTTCTCCTCTCCCCTCACCACAATTCAACCAATGTCCCTTTGCCATTTCAGATATCCAAGAACTGGAACCTGCCCAATCAGAGGAGGCAGAGGAGGATGACAGTGATGATGAAAACACACCGTCACTCGATCTTATACTTGCAGCCACCAGCGCAGAGACTAACACAGCACATTGTTTAGAGGCTAGGATAGGAGGGATCTGCACGTGGTGAGACATCAGGCACAAGTGTGCAGGAGCCAGGGCAGGGGGGGGGGGGGGGAGAAAGAATAGCACAAGTGCCAGCTCGCTGGAGGGTGAGATCGCACACTAGTTCTGCTGAAGAGGAGACAGATGCGACTCTGATGGGCCAGGCTACAGAAGAAGACTGATGGGCGTAAACAACCAAATGCTTGGTGCACTGGAAAGTGTTCCAGAAGGTCTGAGCACAATGTCAAGGAGCATGGAGAAGTCCAGCTCCAACTTGGCACAGGGCTTTGCACAGAGCTTGGAGCCCATCCTTTCCCACTGGGAGAGTGGCGGTGGTGCCATGGAAGACGAACCTGCTGTCCTCTCTCAGGATGACAGCATTCCTGCTCCCACCCCGTCACTCTGCCCATGCCCTTGCTGTTGCCTGTCAGCCTAGACTTCTGCAGCGCAGGCTGAGATGGTGCAGTCTGAAGCCAGGCCAGAGCTGCTCGAGGTCATTCTCCAACGCCATCTGCAAGCCCCTCAATTGAAGGTCAGCAGCTTTCCACCACCCATGCTCCAGCCACTAGGGATGCACCCCATAGGAGCACTAGGAAAGGTAAAGGCACACGGGCGACTGGTACTAAGGGACTGCGCAAGGGTGAATTGTCTCATTTTGTTTGCATCATTTCATGCATTAATTTATAAATGTGGATTTGAATTTGTATTCAGTGGTGGTTTTTATTTCTGCCATGAGCTGAGGGAGGAAGCAATATGTAATCACAAGGAGGACGATTTGGTGGTCATGTGAGAGAGGAAAGGTAAGGAGTGTGGGACTGTTGGTGAATGGAGAGGTGAGGTTGAGATTACTGCTATTGCTCATTAATAATCTGATCACGCAGAGCCCTGGCAGACAGAGCCTGTCTACTTTGTAGCCTCCCTGCCTCTTCCTCCACTTCCTGCAGCACATCCTCCTCCTCCGCCTCTTCCTCCTCCTCTGCCTCAGGTCCTCGCCTGACAGGCGGTGGCAAGAGCTGTTCCCTCATAATGGCGAGGTTGTGCAGTATGCAACGACATATCTTGATACCTGCTCAGCTGAGTACTGCAGGGCTCCTCCAGAGCGGTCCAGGGAACTGAAGCATTGCTTGAGGACGCCTATGGTGTGCTCTAAGATGTTCCTTGTGACAGCATGCCTCTTGTTGTAGGCCTGCTATGCACTATGAACCATTTCATGAGGGGATAACTCTTCTCGCCCTTTAGCCAGCCTTTGACTTGCCGTGCTGGTTGAAATATAGGTGGCATAGAGGACTGTGGACAGAGGCCACAGAATGAAGGAATATAGGTGGCACAGAGGACTGTGGACTGAGGACGGAGGCCGCAGCATGAAGGAATATAGATGGCAGAGGACTGTGGACAGAGGCCACAGAATGAAGGAATATAGGTGGCACAGAGGACTATGGACAGAGGCCGCAGAATGAAAGAATCATGACTGTTGCCAGGATAGCAAGCATTGACCTGCATGATGCGCTGCGTGTGGTCACATACCAACTGCACATTGAGGGAGTGGAATCCCTTTCTGTTCATTAATATGGTCGAATTCAGATGTGGAGCATGCATGACAATATGCGTGCAGTCAATGGCACCCTGCAATGGGGAAGCCTGCAATGTGAACAAACCCTCATGCTCACTCCTGCTGCTTGTCTCTGGCAAGAGCCTCAGTGACCTCCCTTGTACAGCAGTGCACTGTAAAGTGCGAGATGTTGCTTATATCTCCAGCAGTAGTCTGAAAGGAGCCGTAAAAATTAAGCGCCACGGTTACCTTGACAGCCAAAGGCAATGCTGTCCTTGCCCTGCTTTGAGGCTGCAGCAGTTAACAAATTTCAGTCACAGCCTCTTTAATGAGCCACAGAAGACTGATGCATTGGTCATTGCTGAAGTTGAGGTAAGAGAATGGGTCCCTGAAGACCCTCCCTAGATATGGCCTCCTGCTGAGTGCCCTGCTCCTCCTCCTTCTTCTTCTAGCAGCTTGTCCTGCACTGCATGGCCTCTCTTCATTCTCCCAGTCATGTTCAATTACCAGAGGAAGCCCTAGCAGGCCACCGATGTCAGGAAGCAACTTTTATCAGCATTTTAAATGCCACTTAAAGTACTGCAAACCAGCCAGACCACTTACTTTAGAATATTGAAACTTTATCCAAGTATAGGAAACAACTAAAAACACAGAAAACTGCATCAGCAGCCAGAATAAATAATCCAGCAACTAACCTGTAAGTACTTCATGATCCCTTTAAATAGCGCTGGTGAGGCCTTTAAGCCCTCATGCCCTTTAAGTCCTGTTCAGCTGTGCGAGGCTAAAACAGGCCGTTGGCTGAAGCGTGGAGTTCCAAAATGTCGCCGGCTGCTTCAAATCAGTGATGCACACAGATGCGTGTCATAATCTCCCAACTCTACATGCTGCCGGGGGGCGTGGTGCACGCGCGCAAATCCCGTTACCAAGATGGCGTCCTGCGCACTTCACATCGGAAGTGGAATCCTCTCGGACGCCATTTTCGGGACTTAGGTGTTAGCGTAACGCCTACAAAATGGACGCTGCACGGCCTAATTTCACCCCCATACACCTTTAAGACCCTAATTTCTGAAGGCCAGGAAGTCAGTTTCGAAGTGTGCCTATTTTATACAGGCACACAGTAATGACAGAGTTTCAGTTGCCGCCATTGGAAATGCGAGGGCGGCAAGCAGTGCCCTAATTAGCATATTTTTGTGACCTCCTGAGTCCCCAGGAAATACGTCCACAGATTTCTATCCAATGACTTCTTGCTGATGGGCTGATTCATAAAATTATGATTCTCTAATTATCATTCCATAATATTTAAACCTTTCTTTTGCACTGATCTATGTTGTCATACTTAATGTAGCGCTACGTATGCTGATTATTGATGTGGTTAATATTCAAAAATAAAAGTTAAGAAGCTGGATATGAAGTAGTTAGTTAATAAGTACTCTTTCTTTGTCCCAAAGTTCCAACTTCCCATTATTATATTAAGTGTATAATTTCTTGTTATTTCAAATGCTGTCAGAAATCTTACATTTAATGCTTCTCTTGGTATCTTCATATTTTTACCTGGTTTCACTTTACGCAATTAGTTTACCCAATCCTCTTGTCTACTAGATTTCTTTTATGCTTTAAAATTCATACTGCTTATCCAAAAGTGTTCTGTGCATTAGTTCATCCACATTGGCCTTTATTGCCCTTTTAATTCATTTTGACATGAAATAAGTATAAACAGAAAATATGTCCTTTGTTTAATGTATGATATTGCTATGTTTTATACCCCTTAGGGCCATTAATTTCTCTAGCTAGTTCCTGCAATATTTATGCTTTATACACTTTCCAAACTCATTGCATACTTTGCACATCTGTCAATGATAATGCATTGAATACCTCATTATTCCACTGTGGTTTCCACTTGTAGTGAAAAAGTCACAGTGCTGGGATTTCAAATATAGAATTTCCTCCTGCCAGGAGGACGCAAAGAGGCTGCAAAAGGGATACAGACAGGTTAAGTGAGTGGGCAAGATGGTGGCAGATGGAGTATAATCTGGGGAAATGTGAAATTATCCACTTTGGTAGGGAAAATATAAAAGCAGAATTTTTTTTTAAAAAAAGGTGAGAGACTAAGAAATGTTGGTAGTCAGAGGAATTTGGGTGTCCTTGTACACGAATCACAGAAAGTTAACATGCAGATAGAGCAAGCAATTAGCAAGGCAAATGGTATGTTAGCCTTTATTGCAAGGGGGTTGGAATATAAGAGTAAGGAGGTCTTGCTGCAATTGCATAGGGCTCTGGTGAGACCACACCTGGAGTACTGTGTACAGTTTTCGTATCCTTATCTAAGGAAGGATATACTTGACTTAGAGGGGGTGCAATGAGGGTTCACTAGATTGATTCCTGGGATGGAAGGGTTGTCCAATGAGGAGAGATTGAGTAGAATGGGCCTATATTCTCGAGTTTTGAAGAATGAAAGGTGATCTTATTGAAACGTATAAACTGTTAGAGGGCGTGACAGGGTTGATGCACGTGAGTGCAAAAGACCAGGCTGAAGCGTTTGCAACTATCTTCAGCCAGAAGTGCCGAGTGGACGATCCATCTCGGCCTCCTCCCGATATCCCCACCATCACAGAAGCCAATCTTCAGCCAATTCGATTCACTCCACGTGACATCAAGAAACGGCTGAGTGCACTGGATACAACAAAGGCTATGGGCCCCGACAACATCCTGGCTGTAGTGCTGAAGGCTTGTGATCCAGAACTAGCTGCGCCTCTAGCCAAGCTGTTCCAGTACAGCTACAATACTGGCATCCACCCGACAATGTGAAAAATTTCCCAGGTATGTCCTATCCACAAAAAGGACAAATCCAATCCGGCCAATTACCGCCTCATCAGTCTACTCTCAATCATCAGCAAAGTGATGGAAAGTGTTGTCAACAGTGCTATCAAGCAGCGCTTACTCACCAATGCTCAGTTTGGGTTCCGCCAGGACCACTTGGCTCCAGACCTCATCACAGCCTTGGTCCAAACATCGACAAAAGAGCTGAATTCCAGAGGTGAGGGGAGAGTGACTGCCCTTGACATCAAGGCAGCATTTGACAGAGTGTACACCAAGGAGCCCTAGTAAAATTGAAGTCAATGGGAATCAGGGGGAAAACTCTCAGTGGCCGGAGTCATACCTAGCGCAAAGGAAGATGGTAGTGGTTGTTGGAGGCCAATCATCTCAGCCCCAGGACATTGCTGCAGGAGTTCCTCAGGGCAGTGTCCTAGGCCCAACCATCTTCAGCTGCTTCATCAATGACCTTCCCTCCATCATAAAGGTCAGAAATAGGGATGTTCGCTGATGATTGCACAGTGTTCAGTTCCATTCGCAACCCCTCAGATAATGAAGCAGTCCGTGCCCGCATGCAGCAAGACCTGGACAACAGCCAGGCTTGGGCTCATAAGTGGCAAGTAACATTCGCACCAGACAAGTGCCAGGTAATGACCATCTCCAACAAGAGAGAGTCTCACCACCTCCCCTTGACATTCAACGGCATCGCTGAATCCCGCACCATCAACATCCTGGGGGGTCACCATTGACCAGAAACTTAACTAGACCAGCCATATAAATACTGTGGCTACAAGAGCAGGTCAGAGGCTGGGTATTCTGCAGCGAGTGACTCACCTCCTGACTCCCCAAAGCCTTTCCACCATCTACAAGGCACAAGTCAGGAGTGTGATGGAATACTCTCCACTTGCCTGGATGAGTGCAGCTTCAAAAACACTCAAGAAGCTCGACACCATCCAGGACAAAGCAACCCGCTTGATTGGCACCCCATCCACCACCCTAAACATTCACTCCCTTCACTACCGGCGCACCGTGGCTGCAGTGTGTACCATCTACAGGATGCACTGCAGCAACTCGCCAAGGCTTCTTCGACAGCATCTCCCAAACCCGCGACCTCTACCACCTAGAAGGACAAGGGCAGCAGGCACGTGGGAACAACACCACCTGCACGATCTCCTCCAAGTCACACACCATCCCGACTTGGAAATATATCGCCATTCCTTCGTCGTCACTGGGTCAAAATGCTGGAACTCCCCACCTAACAGCACTGTGGGAGAACCTTCACCACACGGTCTGCAGCCGTTCAAGAAAGCGGTTCACCACCACCTTCTCAAGGGCAATTAGGGAGGGGCAACAAATGCTGGCCTTGCCCACATCCCATGATCAAATAAAAAGAAATGTTGAGAGGCTGTTTCCCCTGTCTGGAGAGTCTAGAACTAGAGGTCATAGTCTCAAGATAAGGGGTCGGCCATTTAGGACTTAGATAAGGAAAAATTTCTTCACTCAGAGGGTCGTGAACCTTTGGAATTCCACACCCAGAGGGCTGTGGATGTTCAGTCGTTGTGTATATTCAAGACTGAGATTGATAGATTTTTGGACACTAAGGGAACAATGGGATATGGGGATAGGGCGGGAAAGTGGAGTTGAGGTAAAAGATCAGCCTTGATCTTATTGAATGGTGGAGCAAACTTGAGGGGCTGTATGGCCTACTCCTGCTCCTATTTATGTTCTGCTCTAGTTCCCATTTTTTGTTCGCTTGTGGTATACACAACTGTGTCCCCTACCCCTGGCACAGCAGTAACAGTATTTTTAATAATATGATTCCAATTAGTTTAGAGTATTACCTCTGTTGTATGACCCAGTGTATGACCAGATCCAGTCGGTTTTGCTTCAGTGCACATTTTACTCCCTCTAGTGCCATCTTTGCATTAGGTAGATGTCTGACAGCAGAAAAGGAGCTCATTACAGCTTCAAAGAAATGCAGGAGAGGAGAAGCAGTCCCTTCATATTCCGTAACAGCTGAGAGAGAAAAATGTAATACGTAAGCAGTTACATCAAAGAACAAAGTGCACCTTCTTGCACAATTGTTTTGCATTTTAAAACCATAGATAGGAGTCTGAAAAAGTCTCCTAGAGTTAACAGAGTTAGGATGGAGGTTTTGCATCTTTGACTAGCTGCTTATTAGTTCTGAATCTCAACTGTATCATTATGAGGAGGCACTGAGCACAAGCCATATTCTTCCTCACACAGGAGCGATAAATGTAGTACAAGACAGACTGCTCACACAAATCTCAATGAACAGCTTAGGCAGATGCTTGGAGGCCCTCTATGGTGGGGAATGACATATGGCATTTGGCCTAGGAAGGCCTCAGAAGCAGAAAAAGAAAATGCATTTTAAAAAGTTTTAAAAATTAAATGATAAAAACTCATTATTAATGGCCAAACCAACCAGCTGGGTTCTGTAGCCTAGTAACCCAGAAGTTGTAAGGTCAAATCCCATCATAGCAAGTTGTGAAATTGAATTCAATAAGAACATAAGAAATAGAAGCAGGAGGTAGGCCATTTGGCCCCTCGAGGCTGCTTCGCCATTCAAAAGATCATGATTGATCTTCTACCTCAATCCACTTTCCCACCCTATTCCCATAGCCCTCGAGTCCCTCAGTGTCCGAAAATCTATCGATCTCAGCCTTGAATATTCTTAATGGCTGAGTATCCACAGTCCTCTGGAGTAGAGAATTCCAAAGATTCACAACCCTGAGTGAAGAAATTTCACCTCATCTCGGTCCTAAATGGTCGACCCTATATCCTGAGACTATGACCCCTAGTTCTAGACTCTACAGCCAGGGAAAACAGCCTCCCAGCATCTACCTTGTCAAGCCTTCTAAGAATTTTATACATTTTAATGAGATCACCCCTCCTTTTTCTAAACTCCAGGGAATATAGGCCCATTCTACTCAATCTCTCCCCAAAGGACTACCCTCTCCCCAAAGGACTACCCTCTCATCCCAGGAATTAATCTAGTGAACCTTCTTTGCACCCCCTCTAAAGGTAAATCTGATAATTTGTGGGTTAGCATCAGAAAATGACCATGATGTCTGCTGGATTGTTGTAAAAACCCAATTAATGTCCTTCAAGGAAGGAAACTTGCCACCCCTACCTAGTCTGGCCTACATGTGACTCCAGTCGCACATTATATGATTGATTCTTAATATCTTCAGGAAAACTAGTGATCGACAATAAATACCATCTTGCCAGTGTTGTCCATATCCCAGGAACGAATAAGGAAAAAGTAACTACATAGCAAATTGTTATTAACTAAAATATGTTTAACTATAATGAAACAACAATCGCAGGTGCATTTTAGATTCTAGCCCCAGGTTTACAGATTAAATGCTAATCCGCTGATTAAAAGCAAATATATGTGCCAGCCTTCACTGATCTCTAGCAAGGTTGGACTTTAAAATAGTGTGTGTGGTGAATCAAGATTGGGTGCTTAGTTATAGCAGGCCTCCTGAACATCTTTGATAGTGGGAATTTTACAGTATATTTAAGAATTGGAACAGTGTTTTTTGCTTGGATTGTAATTTACAATGAAAATTAAAAGCTACGTAACATTAAAAAGCATGCCCTAAGCTCTTTTTTTTTAAAAAAAAAGGTCTAGCCTGCATCCCTCTCCTACATATGCACTGTATTTACAGCAGGTGATTCTCTTCACATATGTATAACTCACCTGATTCTAACTTGACATAATAAAGCCTTTGAAACAGCACGGGAAGAATCAACCAAGTTGATAGAAATAAAAATCAACTTTGTTGAGTGTAACTGAACAAAATTAATTTGGTCAGAGACCATTTAACTTTTACTAAAGCACAAAATTATGACCAAGTGCTAGCCTGCACCTTTCCTTATCAATGTGCCTGCAAGCAGCAAGAAAACTAGCGCAAATCATGGAACTTCACCATCACCACTATTTTAAATTGGGGGGGGGGGGGGGGGGGACAGAAACAGAACTATTATAATTAGCTTTCAACTGTTCCAACAAGAGTCCAGGCGGAGTTGTGCAAAAGTGGCGTGAATAATGCCGTAAGTAACTTAGGACATAAATTCGCATTAAGAACATAAGAAATTGGAGCAGGAGTAGGCCAATCGGCCCCTCGAGCCTGCTCCGCCATTCAATAAGACATGGCTGATCTTATTGAATGTAGACTTTGGAGGACCTATTATTTAGGTCAATAAAGTAGCTATTTTAAAGAAGCCATGGTACTTTAATACAATGTGAAGAGCTGATATTGAAGATATTATTGAAGCATTTCTGTTAACTATTAAAATATTTTCAGATATACTGAGTGATTTTTAGAGATGTTCTATAAAATCTAAATACGCAAATATTGTAAGCAAATATTTCAGCAGAAGTAGGAGTATATTACTCAATCTTTCTTGATAATGCTACATTTGTTAAACTATTGGAATATGCCAATTTTAAAATAAGATGATAGAACCATAGAATGGTTACAGCACAGGAGGCCATTCGGCTCATCGAGCCTGTGCTGGCTCTTTGTAAGAGCAATCCAGTTAGTCCCATTCCCCCGCTCTTTCCCCATAGCCCTGCAAATTTTTTCCCTTCAAGTATTTATCAGATTCCTTTTTGAAAGCCACGATTGCATCTGTTCCACCACCCTTTCAGGCAGCACATTCCTTTTTTTAAATAGATATATTCCTTTAATTTCTGATCTTGAAAGACTATGAGGAAACACAAATAGCTGATGTAGGATTACCTTTTCCCATTTTAATGGCTAGAAGCATAAAACACAGCAATGAACAAAAAAACAGAACTGACCCTTAAACTTTTCCATGACCTCCATATTATGAAGGATTCCTCTGGGACAATTTGCTACATGTATTGCAGCTGCCTTGTACTGTTTATCTTCAAACAGTTCATTAAATCTGGAAGAAAAGTGGAATTTTCAGTTAGAAACAAGAGGATATTCTCGCTAAGGCCTCAGGCCTACACCCTACAGTCTCTTGTTTAAAACCTTACGGTCCTGTATCCCTTTTGTCCGTTAATTCTGACGCCAGGAAATAGAGTGGCAGTCTCACTCTGTCTGGTGCAGGGATCACCAACAGGCCTGTTAACCAAACCGACTAACCCCCTCCATTCAGGAGTCCATATACACAAATCACTAAAAGCTAGTGTACAGAAACAAAAAGTAAATCAAAAAGGCTAATGGAATATTGGCCTTTATCTCAAGGGGGTTGGAATTCAACTGGCTTGCAGTTCATTAATGTCTCTCTGACCTTTTTTGTCCATACCCATCTGCTGACTACGTTCAGTCTCATCTGGGATCCGGTCCCCTTCTGCTCTTCTCCCCATCAATCCGGTTTAAATGATTCATAACAGCTGCCTCAATGTTGCTTGCAAATCTCTGTTCCTACCTGGTTTAGATGCAACCTGACTCTCCTGTACCAACTGTTCTTTTACGTCCTCAATTTTTTAAGTGAGCTCCCTCATTTCCAAAACACTAGAAAACATTACTTTGTATCTTTTATCTTATAGTTTGTGACTTTTAAGGCCCCTATATTATTTCTCCCTATGTAATTTATCCTATGTGGACTACTACTACAGGTCCTTACTTGTCCCCTCAGTATCTGTTCTAATCTTTTCTCAATAGGTAACAATTCACCATCCCACAGGTTTTGTCCTCATGGCACACATAGCAATCCACTTTCCTGAGCAGAGTTCACAATGACTACAATCTCTCTGACTTACAATCTGCATCTTTGTCCATGCCATCTTCTCTGGTTTTCTAGCTACCATTTCTTCTGAGACCTTGTTTTATTTTGCATTGTTGGGATAGTACCTAGTACCGGTTTGTTATTATAATTTTGAGTAGCATCCCAGGCTTTCTTACCTTTATTCCTACTTTTGCCAACTTTAATCAATCCAGTTTCCCCATTTCATTGGCTTCCCTCAGTACTTGTCTCCAATTCATGGCAACCCTGTCCCTAGTTATAGTTATCTCCAGCTTTGATCTTTATGATTTGTTCTCAAGATCTAATGCTAACCTGACCATTTCACTAGCTATGATGACTCACTTACCAAGTCTAATACTATCCAACTCCCTCAGTAATCCCTCACTTTTATCTGCCCTTATAAAGTTTTTGTACCATCCTCTCTAAAGCTATAACCTTTTCCTTAAGCTTTTTAACGAATGGACAATTTTCACATCTCTTCACCCATCTATTATACTTTCTTTTCTCGTTCATAAATATCCCATATAGTTATAGAACAAAACAACCCTGTGACTGATTAAAAGTAATAGACAAATCTTTGAAATGTGAATAAAATTCACAATACCCAGTTTGTCATTTGAGCTCACCTCTCAACATACTCCAGCAAGTACACAGCTTCATTAATCTTGCCAGGTTCATCATCATCAAACACCCCAGGCCAAAGATTATCAACCTCTGCATCAAGGCAAAATGTATTGTTTTATTATGGAACACAACAATCCAATAAAAACATGTATTTTCTGTTATTTAAGCATTAAAACTTCAGCTGATGAGACAAATTGGCTGTGCTGCATCCATACAGTTTGATGTTTCATCAAATGCACCATGAAGTTCTCACTTTCAGATCCCTAAATGAAGGACTTTAGGCCCCGGCTAGTCAATCAGAGAAGATGCCTGTTTCCCTACAGTAAGAAGGAAAATCAGAGGGAAGTCACTCTCCTTCTTCTCAATCCTGCCAACCCAATTTATCTGAAGTAATACCTCCAGATGTTGTGATTCATCAGGGAAGTGGTGATAGAGTTGTGCAACATTCTCCAGGAGGACCTCCAGCCAAGCTCTAAGGCACGTCACAGCAGCCGTCATTTATTTTTTGCCCCAAGCTCTTTCCAGGCTGCCAGAGGGGACAGCAGCAATAATCTATTTGCAGTGCAGTGATGTATAAAGCAGGTTAAACATTGTTTTCAAGAGCAACCAATCACATCATTTTCCCCATCAGCAAGACAGGAGAGAACCAAATGGCAGAATTTTCAACAGTTCAAGATGTCTTGATGACACATATATACCCCTACTTGCTCCATGCACACAAAAATGAACTGCAAGGGCTTCTACTCAATCAGCTTGATATTCAGCTTGCGTGCAACCATCTGCACATCTTCATTGGATAATACAAGTCAAGGCCCACTTCCCTGGCAACAGTCATGATTCATACATTTTACAGCAATCCATCATGCCTCCATTATTGGCTGATACCCAGAAAGTCAAAGGTTGAATCCAGGAAACCAGGAATACCCACAGTAGCCCTACTCATAGCTCCTCAGTCTTTGCTTACTTGCAGGTTCAAGTCATTTTAAAAGGCCTGCAACAACAGTAACGGCCATCAGCCATGAGGCCTTCTGGCTGCTATCCAAAAACAGTAGCAGGAAGGTTCCTTGTCCCTATGTTCATCTGCAAGCCCTGGTTAAAAAAGGTATTTAACTTTCTGGTGCCTCCAGGTGTTTGCTTCCTGCCCAAGCTCCAATCTGAGGAAGAAGGGTGCAAGCCCTAAGGCCCACTTTCTGTGGGCATTGTTAGTTTCGGGCCAAGAAAATGAGGCAGGAGGTACAGTGACATCACTCACACCACATTAGCATTTAACTTCAATGCTTGCATCTGCTCTGCCTTCTCCAAGGAAACCCCTGGAATTGTGTATTAAGTGCAAAGGAGGCAGAAACCTGTGATACCAAGTCTCCACCCCTTTTTTCTTTCCTTTACACCCAGGAAATAAGTATACTCCAGGCACAAAACAAAGGAAAATTGGCCTTTATGTAATTTTAAAGAGTCTACTTGAAGGAAACAGTAAAATGGCAATTTTTTTAAAGCAGTCATTCTAGTTTGCATTGTAAATTGCAATGTGAGCTGTAAAATAACTGTTTATATCTTTGTCTGCAAATGATCTAATTGTAAATAAATTCGATCAGTAGTTTTTGGCTATATGAAGTGGATCAAGAAATTGGTATTTTCTACCTTCTGGATTGACAGGAGACACAGAAATCCTAAGTAAGCTCCAGCGTGCAGTTAGCCTCGGGCTATGCTAACTCTATACAGCAGAGAGTGAATTAGGCAGATTTAAGAGGTGCCATCTGCTGTGTAAAATATCCAGCCATTTCCGTGAGAAAACCATGTTGCGAAATGTCTGATCCATACAATTAGAAACACCGAAAATACTAACAATACACAAAGAATTCACTTTGTACACAGTATTCATTTATAAAACGGTACTTATGTAATAAATTTTCAAATCTAACTTTAGATTGAAATAAAACTGCAAATTAAAAAGAAGGAAAAATAACTATACCTTTAAGAGACATTGCTTCGGTCAGGCTTGGCAAAATAAATTCAGTGAGAGAAACATTTTTATCCGATTTACCCCATGAAGCAACTGTATCTGCTACTAGCTTCAGTTTCTTGTACCTGCAATATTGTGTAGAGATTTTGTCTAATGTTTGCCAAATCTGTCACTTATGTAAAACATTAGGTAAAAATAAAGAGGGTTAGAATTGCTTTTGACTTAAATAAAACTAAGAAAAATAGAACTACTTATTATTTTTCAGACAGCTTAAGGGAACAATTGACATCGCTAAACTGGAGAAGATATTTATAGCAAACCCAAATTCATGACAGTTATCCTATCTAATTGTTTAGATAGGATAACTGTCTATCTCTTGTATTTTTTCTTTCTCATTACCACACTCTTCTGTGAAGACTGAGGCAAAGCACTCATTTAGTATCTTTACCATTAAAAGGATTCCTTTTTCAATCGCCCAGTGGCCCTACCGTTCCTTTAGTTATTTTTGTATGTGTTTAAAAAAAATCTTTTACTATTTCCCTTTATGTTACCTGTTCGTCGGTCTTCATTCTCCCTTTACCCTTACTAATTTTTTTTTTGCTTCATCTCTATCTATATATTAAAAATCTTACATCAACGTGCACTTTTAAAAAACTTAATCTTGGAATGTGGCCAACACTGGCAAGACCACATTTATTATCCATCCCTAAGTACCCTGATAAGGTGGTGGGCCTTCTCCCTGAACAGCTGCAGTCTTTCTAGTGTGTATTGTTTGTTTTTACAACTGAGTGGCTTGCTACTTCAGAGGGCATCAACAGTCAACCTCATACTGTGGGACTGGAGTTACATGTAGAGATGGCAGGTTCTTTTCCCTAAAGAACATTAAAGAACTAGTTGGATTTGCATGAAATACCAGTAGCTTTGATCATTTTTCCTGGTGCTAGCATGTAAATTACTAGATCTTTTGAATTCATTTTTACAACTTGCCATGGTGGCATTAGAACACACAACTGCTGGGTTGTTAGTTCAGTAACATAGCCATAATATTACCGTACCTGTCTGCATTATTTGACTTCGTATAGCCATGTTTCTATCACACATTTGTGTCAACTGTTTCCCATTATATATTTTCTAATCCACATTTATAATGGGATTTGCCGATATAAACTTGTCACGCTATAATTACACATTGTGGTGTATGGAGCGATTCTATGACTCACAGTTCCATCACCAACTTATTCTTCAGTAAGATTGCACAAAGATAAAGTACACCTTTAATTCAAGCTTTTAACTTCTAAATTTTTTCATTTAAAATAAATGTTTGCTTTAAAAATTTAGTTTATGTACAAGTAATACTTATGACTAAAGATTGTCTGGTTTTGGCACTTCTTCAGTCATCCTGCTCTATCTTCCCTTTCTTTGCGGGCCTCCCCTGATGCCTTGCCATTGGCATCTCTCCCACTGTGCCCTATTCTACTTCTCCCTCATTACCTCCTAAATAAGAATTTGCCCCAAGACTATTCAGTCTATTGAGGATCGGCAGAAGTGAGTGCACCTGGCTCAAGAAAAACTCAGGGAGCTGGGCAGCTGTGATGCATATGGTACGATGGTCCTGGCACACAAAAACTCTGAGGAAGAAGAAAGGTTGCAAAACCTGAAGCAAACAAGAACTCCACAGAGAGGAGCAGCCTGTGAAAATCGAGAGAAACAAGAACTCTAAGGACTGTCTAGACTGACACTGCAACCGGGTAGACCACGAAGTACCCATACAGCGGCAGCAACTTTTTGGGTGGCTTCAACATTAAAAATGGTGGCATAAGCAATTGTTAGGGGAACTGCTAGAACCAGTCATTGGAAAAGTAGGAGGAGTCAAAGATGATAATACTTAACTCTGTTTTAATTTTTCTCTAAATGTCCAGGTAGTGCTTCATTAAAGATTTAATCAATTTTTAAAAAAAGCTCTGGTCCATGCCTTTTTAAAAGACTTAATTTTTTTTTAAATTACTTTTTTTAAACCTGCATTGGTTCCTGTCCAGCCTACCCACTGTTACCCTTAGAAGCGCCCACTCCCCATTTAATACAATAAGCCCACATGCACGCTTTCCACTTTTATTAGCCATCTCAATTAATAACCAGGCTGCACCCCTTGTTCAAATAATGAATATATTATTTTAAATTAATTTATAAAATGCCTGTCCAGGTTCCCATTTAACCCAGTCAATGGGTTAAATGGGAACCGCTCAAAGTAAAAATTAACCGCTTGTCACATTTGTTTTCTTTTCTGCTTCCTTATCTTGCTTCCCCACCATATTGATTTAAACCCTTCCCCCCAGCACTAGTTACTCTCCAAGAGAGGGCGTTGGTCCAAGCCTTATTCAAGTGAAGCCCATCAATCCTGTACAAACCACCTCATGCTCTGGATGTAACCCCAATGTTCCAGAAATTTCAACCCTGCCATCCTATACCATCTCTTCAACCACACATTTAACTCTCTTATCTATTCCTAGACTGACTAGCACTGGAAATAATTCTGATATTACAACCATCGAGATCCTGCTCTTTATTTTATTTTGTAACTGTTGAAACTCCCTTTGCAGGATCTCAATTCTATTTCTTTCTACGTCACTGGTTCCAACATAAACCATGTCTATTCCCCTACCCTGTCCAAAACTTTTTGCGATTGGTCAGTGATGTTCTTTATCTCTAATATGTTCTAATAAGTAGACATGTCTACTTATTAGAAATAGAACATTTCATTATTATGTAAACAGAGGAAAATTCCAAACCCTGGAATTTATTCAAGAAATAGCTGTAAAAGGACTGGCAATGTAACTGCCATTGTTCTGATCGTGATTAGACAGCAACAAAGTAATCTTGTCAAATACCTGAGTTTTAGTTGCTCATTCTCCATGACCAGTTCTTCCCATTGTTGCATTTTTTGACTAATTTCTTGGCTTAGTTTAGTTTTGACCTGGACTGGCACATATTTCGTTTGGTTCTCAAATCTTCGGTCCTTGAGTTTCCTTTCCAGTTTCCTCAGGTGCTTGCATAGATCCTCCACATTTACAGACTCCTGCAACGTCAGGCCTATTAAGGAAAAAGTACAAAGAAACAACAGGTTCCAAGTACTGTATTGCATCTTAAAAATCCTGCCGCTAATGGAAGTAATTTCATAGGAAATTCTTGTTCACATGAAAAATCCTGCCAACAGAATGCAGGGCCATAATTATCCATTAGTGGTAGGAATGGCACCGACAGATGAGGGCCTGGTCTGTGCTGAAAAATATCAGCAAATGCCGATATACTTGCAAGGCCCAAAATGCTGTCAGTGCAAGATACTGACATTTGGCATATATGCTTTTCTAAACTGTTATTAGTACAATAGTTTTTTTTAAATGTTGATTTTTAACAATAAAAATATGGTTTAAGTTAGACAGCAGGAAACTGTAGTAGCTCCCCAATTCCGCACTCACAGGGAGCACAGGCTGGACAATCAGGGCTATAGGCATAGGTCAGGTCCTTCATATCCTGACTTTCTCATGCTAGGCTATGCTATTATGGGGAAACAACAAGCAAAGGTTTATCACAAGGAGGTATAGAAAATTGGAGGGAGAATCACTCTTGTACATCTCCCAACAACCATCTCCAGTCATTTCCAGGGGCCTGGAGCAGGTTGCATTCTCAGTTTGAATTGGTGAAAGATATGGAGAGATTCAAACAAGGGTAAAGGAATAATATACTTTAAAAAGGGATTCTATAGTCAACAAAAATTATTTAAAAAAAGGCTTTGCACTTATCCAATATTAAGCGATTGATTAAAAGATAAAATAAAGAGATAGCTCACAAAATTCTATGACAAATTTCAGACCTGGTATAAGTTTAATATGGAAGGCTTCTTTTTGTGGTGGCAAAGTCTCTTCTGTTAGCTCCTCTTTCACATTTCTTGATTTTTTAACTATCTGCAGATGAGCTTCTAATGCAGCTGTATCTTGTTTAATGAGGTCAATTCTGTTAAAAGAATGTCCATTATTTTAGTAAATATAAATAATCTGTTTAAATTCTGTGGATTAAAACAAGAACAAACTTGCATTTATATAGCACCTTATAGCCTCGTAATAACCAAAAGTGCTTTGCAAACCAATAAAAAGACTTTTGTATGAAGATGATTTTACTTATAATTTTTTTCAAACTCAGTTTTATTTCCCAATGACCACCATTGCTCTCAGGTCTCACCGATGTCACTCTTCAGCTATGAGGTGGGCAACAGTGACACACAATGCTGGCCCTCTGATTAGCCATCATGTGGGGAAGCACCCACCTCATCTCCTAGCTAATCGTCAAGAGAATCACGGAGAAAAGTCAAGGGTAGATTTTCCAGTTCCTGCCAAAAGTCAGTCCAGAATGCATACAATTTTGTGTAATCTTCTCAGGAGTGTAATTATTCATAGTTATGTGCAGTTTTGGCCTTATGAAGGGATGTAATCTAATGGTTGACTAGAAAATTGCACATTTGACAAAATTTAAAGGGATGCAGAAACTTAAAAATAAGTGGCCACATGGAGGGACGGAGGGGGATTCTTAGAGCCTTTGCAAAAATATTTTAACCCATTAGTTGAAGGGGAGAGGGAAAATATCTGACAGGCAACAATGTGAAAGGAAACCAAATAGAGGCACAGAGTAAGCAGGCAAATGAAAAAGCTGCATAACACTCAGCCCCCCCCATTTGCTGGCTGCTGAAATGGAAGTGGTGCAGTATGAGGTGATGACAAAGACAGTGGCCCTCTTTGCCACTCCAGGGCACCCTCCCCAAAGTACAGCATTGCAAGTTGCTTCAAAAGGAGGTGAAGGCAAATTTGAGGCCTATGACTGTTACTGTCATTGACTGTGCAGCTCTTAGCAGGTGCCCTTGCAGCAAATGGCAAAATTTTACATTGGGCTCTCTGTTGACCCGGAACTTGAAAGCAGTTCCCCACGGTCATTAATAATACATATGCCAGGGCCTGTAGTTCTATTTTGTGGCATCATGGCAGATGCGTCCAATCAGACTTAGCTTGCTATTGAACTCCCTGGCATGCCTTCCTTCATCCGCTACCACATTCAATTGTAAGGGGAACAGATAGGCGTTTCTGCGGCCGCAAACGTGACTCCAGGATGGTATTTTGCCTCCCTGGTGCTAGGGTCAAGGATGTCACGGAGCAGCTGCAGGGCATTCTGGAGGGGGAGGGTGAACATTCAGTAGTGCATATTGGTACCAATGACACAGGTAAAAAAAAAGGATGGGGTCCAGCAAAGTGAATTTAAGGAGTTAGGAGATAAATTAAAAAGGACCTCAAAAGGTAGTGATCTCAGGATTACTACTAGTGCCACGTGCTAGTGAGTATAGGAACAGGAGAATAGACCAGATGAATGCGTGGCTGCAGGGATAGTGTAGGAGGGAGGGATTTAGACTCCTGGGACATTGGGACCGGTTCTGGGGAAGGTGGGACCTGTACAAGCGGGACAGGTTACACCCGAGCGGGACCGGGACCGATGTGCTCGCGGGCGTGTTTGTTAGTGCTGTTGCGGAAGGTTTAAACTAGAATGGCAGGGGGATGGGAACCTGAGCAGGGGGAAACAAGGATAGAAACAAAAGACAGAAAGGGAAGAAGCAATAGTGGAAGGCAGAGAAAACAAGGGCGAAAAACAAATAGGGCCATAGTGCAAAATAAAACTAAGATGACCAGCAATCTTAAAAAGACAAGTCTAAAGCATTGTGTCTTAATGCGCAGAGCATTCGCAATAAGCTAGATGAATTAACAGCGCAGATAGATATTAACAGTTATGATATAGTTGCGATTACGGAAACATGGCTGCAGGGTGACCAAGGATGGGAACTGAACATCCGGGGGTATTCAATATTTAGGAAGGGCAGGCAAAAAAGGGAAAGGAGGTGGGGTAGTGTTGTTAGTAAAGGAGGAAATCAATGCAATAGTGAGGAAGGATATTGGCTCGGAAAACCACAATGTGGAATCTGTATGGGTGGAGCTAAGAAACACCAAGGGGCAGAAAACGTTGGCGGGGTTTGTCTATAGGCCCCCAAACAGTAGTGGAGATGTAGGGAAGGGCATTAAACAGGACATTAGAGACGCATGCAAGAAGGGTACAACTATAATCATGGGTGACTTTAATCTACATATAGATTGGTCAAACCAAATTAGCAATAATACTGTGGGGCAGGAATTCCTCGAGTGTGTACATGATGGTTTTCTAGACTAATACATTGAGGAACCAACTAGAGAACAGGCGATCCTAGACTGGGTATTGTGCAGTGAGAGAAAGGATTAATCAACAATCTTGTTGTGTGGGGTCCCTTAGGGAAGGGCGACCACAACATGACAGAATTCCTCATTATGATGGTGAGTGAAGTAGTTGAATCCAAAACTAGGGTCCTGAATCTAAATAAAGGAAATTACGAAAGTATAAGGTGCGAGTTGGCTATGATAGATTGGGGAACTTTACTAAAAGGGATGACGGTGGATAGGCAATGGCTAATATTTAAAGAACATATGCAGGAATTATAACAATTATTCATTCCTGTCTGGCGCAAAAATAAATCAGGAAAGGTGGCTCAACTGTGGCTTACAAAAGAAAGTAGGGATAGTATTAGATCCAAAGAGGAAACATATAAAATTGCCAGAAAAAGTGGCAAGCCTGAGGATTGGGAGCAGTTCAGAATTCAGAAAAGGAGGACAAAGAGATTGATTAAGAGGGGAAAAATAGAGTATGAGAGTAAACTAGCAGGGAACATAAAAACTGACTGTAAAAGCTTCTATAAATGTCAAGAGAAAAAGATTAGTGAAGACAAATGTAGGTCCCTTACAGTCAGAAATGGGGGAAATTATAATGGGGAACAAAGAAATGGCAGAACAATTAAACACATACTTTGGTTCTGTCTTTACAAAAGAGGACACAAATAACCTCCCAGAAATGTTAGGGAACCAAAGGTCTAGTGAAATGGAGGAACTGAAGGAAACCAGTATTTGTAAAAAAATAGTGCTAGGGAAATTAATGGGGCCAAAAGGCTGACAAATCCCCAGGGTCTGATAATCTACATCCCAGAGTACTAAAGGAAGTGGCCCTGGAAATAGTGGATGCATTGGTCATCATCTTCCAAAATTCTATAGACTCTGGAACAGTTCCTACAGATTGGAGGGTGGCAAATGTAACCCCACTATTTAAAAGAGGGAGAGAAAAAACAGGGAATTATAGACCAGTTAGCCTAACATCAGTAGTGGGGAAAATGCTAGAGTCTATTATAAAAGATGTGATAACAGAGCACTTAGAAGGCATTAACGGGATTGGACAAAGTCAGCATGGGATTATGAAAGGGAAATCATGCTTAACAAATCTACTGGAGTTTTTTGAGGATGTAACTAATAGAATAGATAGGGGAGAACCAGTGGATGTGGTGTACTTGGATTTTCAGAAGGCTTTTGATAAGGTCCCACACAAGAGGTTAGTGTGCAAAATTAAAACACATGGGATTGGGGGTGAATATACTGGCATGGATTGAGAATTGGTTGACAGGAAACAGAGAGTAGGAATAAACGGGTCTTTTTCCGGGTGGCAGGCAGTGACTAATGGGGTACTGCAGGGATCAGTGCTTGGGCCCTAGCTATTCACAATATACATCAATGATTTGGATGAGGGAACTAAATGTAACATTTCCAAGTTTGCAACGACACAAAGCTGGTGTGGAATGTGAGCTGTGAGGAAGATGCAAAGAGGCTCCAATGTGATTTAGACAAGTTGGGTGAGTGGGCAAGAACATGGCAGATGCAGTATAACGTGGATAAATGTGAGGTTATCCACTTTGGTTACAAAAACAGAAAGGCAGATTATTATCTAAATGGTGATAGATTGGGAAAAGGGGAGACGCAACGAGTCCTGGGTGTTCCTTGTACACCAGTCACTGAAAGCGAGCATTCAGGTGCAGCAAGCAGTTAGGAAGGCGAATGGTATGTTGGCCTTCATTGCAAGAGGATTTGAGTACAGAAGCAGGGATGTCTTACTGCAGTTATACAGGGCCTTGGTGAGACCACATTTGGAGTATTGTGTGCAGTTTGGTCTCCTTATCTGAGGAAGGATGTCCTTGCCACGGAGGGAGTGCAACAAAGGTTTACCAGACTGATTCCTGGGATGGCAGGACTGACGTATGAGGAGATTGGGTCGACTAGGCCTATATTCACTAGAGTTTAGAAGAATGAGAGGTGATCTCATCGAAACATATAAAATTCTAACAGGACTACACAGACTAAATGCAGGGAGGATGTTCCCGATGGCTGGGGAGTCCAGAGCCAGGGGTCACAGTCTCAGGATCCGTTCATTGCAATCGTCAGGCAGGACTCTTAAAATTCACTTCTTTTTTTGTGCCTAGCAATCCTGGATATCCACTTTCAATATGCAGAACCATGAAATAGTGTTACATTGGCAAAGGTACTGAGAGATTATGGCCCCGATATTTACAGAGAGGTGGGGAGGGAGGGGAGGCATATGTCAGCAGCCAGGAAATCTGGAGATACTGGGAAATTGGAGGTCCTACCGAATTTAACTGCAAGACCTCATTAGAATTTTTTTACTCCATTTCCCACCCAGCATCTGGCGAGATTGAAGGTTGGCCAGCTGCCAGGCAGGAAAGCCTGCGGTAGAAGACAGAAGCCGGGGACCGCTGGGTATAGTTTCCGGCAATCGAGAAAATCAGGGGTTGGTTGGGAGGGGCTTGGAGAGTGGCAACGGGGGTGAAAAAGAGAGATCACGGCAGGGGAGAGATTGCGTGGTGGTGGAAGAGATCGTGCAGGGATGTCTGAAGATCGTGGGGGGGGGGGGGGTTGGAAAAGAGACCGCAGCAGAAAGTTTGCTTGAGGGGCCGGAGGGAAGCACTCCTGTTCCCTCTGGTCCACAAGCAGTGCTGGAAAAGCCCTTGGAAACCCATCCCAAAACTGTTAAATTCAAATAGCTCCCAAAATCTGGGGAACAGAGCCTCATTTAAATATTATAATCACTGACCCGCCTCTCCAGAGCAGGTTACTCGGACGCCCCCAAACCCACTGCAGTTAAATTAGAAGTAGGCTCGTTCGCGGCAGGTTGGGGTCGGGTTTCACATTTTTACCAATTTAACCCCTCCCCCAACCCTCTCCCGCCCGTCGTGGGGTGGGAAGGGGTTAAAGTTCCCCCCTAAGTTTCCATCTGAAATACATCAAAATTCCTTGAGTCATGGTCCCAGCTAAAGGGATGGAATCACACCTAATGATTCCTTCCAGCACAGAACCTGCCATAGTTTGTGGGTTTAGTTGGCAGGCACATCATTAGCATGAGGCAGACAGGTGAAAGCACCACTCTGCACAGACTGCATGCATTGCAGCAAATGCCTACTTGAAACTCCAGCACCCGCCTGTCTATCCTTGGGTGGCAGGATTGCATAAGCCAGCACTGGTCCTATCAGTGTCTGAACAAGGGGGCTGATCTGTGAATTCTTTGGGGGGGATCCAGGCTGTTGCTAGCCTGGACCTCATCAGGGAAATCCCAATATGGAGGTCAGAATGCCTCCACTCAATCAGCTTATCGGTCACCATTACAGCTCAGGAGCGGGAATTCCGGCTTAGGGAGTCCTTGTCCCTGACCCTGGTGCACCCACTGTCTGTCATTTGCCTTAGAAAAGATAGGTGAAGGTTCCACCCCTTACAAGCCCCATGGAAACTTCCAGAAACAGGCAGAGACCCGGTGCAAACGGGTTTCCACTTTTCTTGCGGGTTCCACTGATCTCCTGCCAGAGTTACAGCAGGAGATCGGCAAAACCCCTGTGGAATTTCAAGGCCATGACGTTTATATATTCTCTCAAAAATTGCATTGCCCCTTTTTGAATACCTATGTTTTGAAATTAGTTAAATTTATTTCCTGAAATCTTTATATCTATTGCGCTTGTCTAAAATATGAACATTTTAAATTATTCTTTAAATAAGCCTTTTTCGTGTTGCCCTGACAAACAATGAAGTGCAGTTGAACACAGCATTGTGTTTCTGTATAATCAATATCTCCATCTACTCTGAAACATCAGAACATTATGGACCACAAAAACGGGGACTGGTGAAATACTGTGGCTGCTACAAGATCTGCACCAAGGATTCCTTTCCTACTTGTTTTGGAGCTGACTGACTCTTTTCTTGTAAGCGACGAGATTCATCGGCTCAGAAGCCATTGATTTCAACTTCCTCTGTAGAAACAGAGAATCTTCTCGACCTTTGTGTAAGACATTGATGCTTTCATCGTACTCCTGTTTGATAGATGTGAGGATATTTTTGTATGCTGTTGTATTCTCAATGACCTATATAAATATGAAACAAAATAAAAATATATTTTACATACTTCAATACGACACATTCATATATCCTCCGTATATTTTGTTTCTCTACTCGCTCGACATAAGCAATGTTTCTCTACTCGCTGTATACGAGCCCCTGTTCAATTTAATTATTTCTGCCTAATAAAAAAACCCTAATAACGGGGATTGTGGCAGATGCAGTTCAGTCTTTCCTACCTTGTCAAACACATTCCTGTAAATAATGTACCGCTGCTCATCGGGTCCCCGGTCAGGACAGGCCAGCTCCCCAGTCTCGGTCTTGATGTGTGTCCGAATGCGGCAGAGAAGGTTTCGGTCGGCTCTGCTGGGAATGGGTGGAATTGCCTGAGATTTACCCAGACCCGCTGTTGACACCCGTTCGTCCGCCATTTCGAATTACACCACCACCGGGCACCTGTATAGATTATCAGTCACTCTGCGGCATGTCGGGGAGACCCAGCCTGTCGCACTCACTATTTCATATTCTAAGGCTTAAAGTTACCAACATTCAGCACGTAGCTCCTCCAAGTTCTGACGAACGGTCACAGACCAGAAACTTTCACTCTGTTCCTCTCTCCACAGATGCTGCCTGACCTGCTGTGCGTTTCCAGCATTTTCGGCTTTTATTTCACATCTCCAAGGCCACCGGTTGCTAAGGACGCCACCGCGCACTGTATTCTGGGAAATGTAGTTTCAAACCGTCCGGTCTTTCGGGAACTCAAATAGTTTTTTTAAATCGGATTTACTTTTGTTCAACAGAAGCCAAGGTATTTGTTGACAAATTCCACTTGAACAAAAGTATTAACATTAGACAGTATTTTACCGTTATTTAGACAGGAAACCCCACAATGCAGTGCGACTCGTAGTCTTCATCCTAAATAAAATGATTAAAACAATTCATGCAAACACACTTCAAAACTACTTTTATATTTTATTAACTCTTGGAAAAACATCATATTTTGAAAAATTAAAGTGGACGGAAAACGGAGTGACTTAGACGCCTAACCCCTGCTACCTGTTTGGAAAACCCCGTTGCATGGACAGCAAGTCCTCTTTTGATGATCCGCCATTGAGGGGACGGTGGTGGTGAGTCGGAGCTGTGGGGAATGCCGACATTTTACATACAATTATCTACTTTGGATTCGATTTTAACGTGTTCTTTCTTTCTCTCTTGTAGGTGGATTGAATTTGAAAATGCAGATCTTTGTGAAAACCCTAACGGGGAAAACGATAACCCTTGAGGTGAGTGAGCCGGGCGGGTGCGGCGGTGTGTGGTTGGAATGAGTTGGGCGGAGGCTTACTCCCAGCGCCTGGATGAAGAGTTTTAAGTGGAAACAAAATGTGTAAAAAAAATTAATGTTTAAAATTAAAAGCTAATTTAACGCGAGGTTGATTTATAGCCACATGTTGCTGTTAATTTATGCTCACTACCCGAGGCAGCGTGTTTTCCGGTTTGTGTGATACCGAAGGCCTCAAATACTCGTGTGAATGTAGGTTTTAGTGCAGTGGTTGCGAATTTATCGCCAGATTTTTTCCTCGTCCATTGGAACGGCTGCGTATCAGTTGAATTTCTTCCGAGGAGTAAGGAACAGGCCGCAAACGGGTTTTAGTGATCATGACCACTCACATGTGCTCCTTAAACCAGTTCTACAAAGCACTGAACAAGCGTTTTAAGTCACAGTGTGAATGCTTCTGGCCACTTGTACTGACCCCAGTAGTTGGGGAAGTTGGAGATTGGGTGAGCTGAGATGCCTACAATTGCCTTTGACTCTAACATTGATTTTTGAAGGGACTTGGAGAAGTCTGCTTTCTCAGCCCATTGGTGCTAACCCTTGTGCAGAAAGAGGCCAATGATATTTATTTTAAATTGTCACTGTGGCTTGTTTTGAATACTGGTTCCAGTGCTGACATTGAAAGTGAACACATGTCAAACTTGAGCACTTTTTAAAAGAATGTTAGTAAAAACAGTGAACCATGTATCTGACACATACAATATTGAAAGCTTTTGTGTTTTTTGTATTACAGGTTGAACCCTCAGATACTATTGAAAATGTAAAGGCTAAGATTCAGGACAAAGAAGGTACAATATAGTTTTGATTTAAATTTTTATTGCCTTGGAAAAAGCTGACCTGAAAGCCTCCCAAGACCTTTTTAAGATATGTAGTTACAGGTGGAAAGACAGCTCAGAACATTGTGGTGGGATTTAATTTGTACTCTTGAGCTGAATTCCTGCTCTCAACCATGCTAATAAGCAGAGTCCGAACCCTTTTTAAATCCGATAGCAAGTCATCCTCGTATTGAGTAGCAGTAGTGGAATCCCAGTTGCATGTTATGAGGATATCCTAATGAGGAAGAGATTACTTTAGATTGTATGTACAAATACACCTTAATGGGGAAGGTAAGTCAGATGGGTTATTTTCATTCAAAACACTGTAAATATATATTTTTAGACATTACATTTTCCACCTGCTGGGTAAAATTCTGGAGCTGAGAAATATGAATTCACATTATGGTATCACTACTTTTGTTTGTGCTGGAGTTACGCTTGGGTGCTCCATGGTGATTTCATGGAACAGCATAGCTTGGGCAGAAACTTGACACTGCCTTCTAACGGGTGAGAAAATCAAACAATATGACTCTTGTCTCTCAAATGAAAATAATTCCCCTGCACTTACCTTCCCCTGTAATCTGAAAATAAGGATTAATTAGTAATCTTATAATAAAGGATCCTCCTGGGGAAGAGTGATCATAATGATACAATTTCATATTAACTTTGGGAATGATATAGTTAAGTCCAAAACTCAGGTCTTAATTTTAAACAAGGCCAATTATGTGGGTATTGGCTGCGTGTTTGTTAAGGTAGATTGGAAAATTAGATTTAAAAATATGACTAGATAAGCAATGGTGAATATTTAAAGAAATAATTCCCAATGAATGTACATACCCTTGAGGAATAAAAACACCACATGAAGTGTGATCCAACTGTGGCTAACTAGAGAAGTTAAGGATAATATTAGATTAAAAAAGGTTTACAATGTTGCCAAAAAGTAGTAAGCCTGAGGATTGGGAAGGTTTTAGAAATCAGCAACGGATAACCAAGAAATTGATGATGAGGGAGAAAATTGAATGAGAGTAAACAAGCAAGAAATAGAAAAACAGATTGTAAGGGCTTCTACAAGTTTATAAAAAGGAAGAGATTAGTGAAAGTAAACGTGGGTCCCTTAGAGGCAGAGACAGGAGAAATTATAATGGGGAATGAGGAAACGGCAGACGTTAAACAAATATTATATATCTTGTCACAGTAGAAGGCACAAAAAGCATACTGGAAATAGTGGGGAACCAAGGGTCTAATGAAAGGGAGGAACTTTAAAGCAATTAAGATTAGTAAAGAAAATGTTTTAGAAAAATTAATGGGACTAAAAGCTGACATCCCCTGATCCTGATGGCCTACATCCTAGGGTTTTAAAAGAGGTGGCTGCTGAGATAGTGGATGCATTGGTTTTGATCTTCCAGAATTCCATGGATTCTAGAACAGCCCCCGTGGATTGAAAGATAGCAAACATAACCCCGCTGTTCAAGAAAGGAGGGAGAGAGAAAACTGAACCATGGGGGGTTAGCCTGACATCGGTAATAGGGAAATGCTAGAATCTATTATGGATGTAGTAACAGGACAATTAGAAAATCATAATATGATTAGGCAGAGTCAACACTTTTTTATGAAGGGGAAATTGTGTGTGAAAATCTGAGTTTGAGAGTGTAACTAGCAGGGTAGATAAGGGGGAACCAGTGAATGTAGTATATTTGGATTTTCAAAAGGCATTCGATAAGGTGCCATGTAAGAGGTGGTTACACAAGATTGGGGGTAATTGCATAGATTGAGGATTGATTACTGGACAGAAAAGAGAGATGGAATGAACGGGTCATTTTCGGGTTGGCAGGATGTTACTAGTGGGATGCTGCAGGGATTGGTGCTTTGGCCTCAGCTATTTACAATCTATATTAATGACTTGGGTGAAGGGACCGAGTGTAATGTATCCAAGTTGACTGAAGATACAAAGCTAGATGGGAAAGTAAGCTGTGAAGCGGACACAGTCTGCAAAGAAATATCAACAGTGAGTGGGCAAGAAGTTGGCAAATGGAGTATAATGTGGGGAAATATGAGGTTATTCACTTTGGTAGGAAAAATAGAAAAACTGAATTTTTTTAAATGGTGAGAAACTATTAAATGTTGGCGTTCAGAGGGATTCGGGTGTCCTTGTACACGAAACACAGAAAGTTAACATGCAGGTACAGCAAGCAATTAGGAAAACAATTGACATGTTGGCCTTTATTGCAAGGGGGTTGAGGAACAAGAGTAAGGAATTCTTGCTGCAATTGTACAGGGCTTTGGTAAGACCACACCTAGAGTACTATGTACAGTTTTGGTCTCCTTACCTAAGGAAGGATATACTTGCCTTAGAGGCAGTCCATCGAAGGTTTACTAGATTGATTCCTGGGATGAGAGAGTTGTCCTATGAGGTGAGATTGAGTAGAATGGGTCGATACACTCTGGAGTTTAGACGAATGAAAGGTGATCTCGTTGAAACATATAAAATTCTAAGAGGGCTTGACAGGACAGATGCTGAGAGCATGTTTCCCCTGGCTGGAGAGTCTCGAACTAAAGGACATTGTCTCAGGATAAGGGGTCGGCCATTTAGGACTGAGATGAGGAGGAATTTCTTCACTCCAGGGGGTTGTGATCTTTGGAATTCTCTACCTCAGAGGGCTGTGGCTGCTCAATCGTTGAGAATATTCAAGACAGAGATCAATAGATTTTTGGACTCTTAAGGGAATTAAGGATATGGGGATCGAGCGGGAAAGTGGAGTTGAGGTCAAAGATCAGCCATGATCATCTTGAATGGCGGAGCAGGCTCGAGGGGCCTTCTAAGAATAGAAGAAATAGGAGCAGGAGTAGGCTGTACTTGGATACGTTAATTCATCTAAGTCATTAATATAGATTGTAAATAGCTGATGCCCAAGCATCAGTCCTTGCGGCACCCCACTAGTTACAGCCTGCCAACCTGAAAATGACCCATTTATCCCTACTGTTTTTTGTCTGTAAACCAATCCTCTATGTGGCACCTTACCGAATGCCTTTTGAAAATCCAAATATACCACATCTACTGGTTCCCCTTTATCTATCCTGCTAGTTACATCCTCAAAAAAAAAACTCTTGGAAATTGTGTTTAACAAATTTATTCTTTCATAAAACCACATTGACTCTGCCTAATCATATTATGTAAGGAGTCTTACGACACCAGGTTATAGTCCAACAGCTTTATTTGAAATCACAAGCTTTCGGAGTTTTCCTCCTTCGTCAGGTGAGTGCAGGGTTCCATAAAGGCACAGCATATATAGTCAGAGAACAATACCTGGTGATTACAGATAATCTTTCCAACTGCCCGTTATCACACCTCGGCAGAGAGATAGTCACAGCAAACAAAGGAGTGGATGGTGTTCAGACAGAGAAACCTTACATCCAAGACTACTGAATACACAAGCGGTCAGAACACAAAGACAGACAGACAGAGAGAGAGAATGACCAGTTGTATTAAAAACACATAACTTTTTTCCCCGCTGGTGGGGTTACGTGTGGCGTGACATGAACCCAAGATCCCGGTTGAGGCCGTCCTCATGGGTGCGGAACTTGGCTATCAATTTCTGCTCGACGATTTTGCGTCGAGCAGAAATTGATAGCCAAGTTCCGCACCCATGAGGACGGCCTCAACTGGGATCTTGGGTTCATGTCACGCTACACGTAACTCCACCAGCGGGGGAAAAAAGTTATGTTTTTAATACAACTGGTCATTCTGTCTGTTTGTCTTTGTGTTCTGACCGCTTGTGTATTCAGTAGTCTTGGATGTAAGGTTTCTCTGTCTGAACACCATCCACTCCTTTGATTGCTGTGACTCTCTTTGCCGAGGTGTGATAACGGGCAGTTGGAAAGATTATCTGTAATCACCAGGCATTGTTCTCTGACTATATATGCTGTGCCTTTATGGAACCCTGCACTCACCTGACGAAGGAGGAAAGCTCCAAAAGCTTGTGATTTCAAATAAAGCTGTTGCACTATAATCTGGTGTTGTAAGACTCCTTACATTTGTCCACCCCAGTCCATCACCGGCATCTCCACATCATAATCATATTATGATTTTCTACGTGCCCTGTTGCCGCTTCCTTAATAATGGATTCCAGCATTTTCCTGGCAACTGTTGTCGGGCTAACTAGTCTATAGTTCAGGGTTTTTTTCTCTCCCTGCTTTCTTGAATAGCGGGGTTACATTTGCTATGTTCCAATCCACTGGGAATGTTCTAGAATCTAGGGAATTTTGGAAGATCAAAACCAATGGATCCACTATCTCTACAGCCACCTCTTTTAGAACTCCAGGATGTAGGCAATCAGGTCCGGGGCATTTATTGGCTTTTTGTCCTATTAGTTTCTCCAGTACTTTTTCTCTACTGATATTAATTACTTTAAGTTCCTCCTTCTCATTAGCTTCTTGGTTCCCCACTATTTCTGGTTTGCTTTGTGTCTTTTACTGTGAAGACAGATACAAAATATTTGTTCAACGCATCTGCTGTTTCCTTATTCCCCATTATAATTTCTCCTGTCAGTCTCTAAGGGACTAACATTTACTTTTGCTACTCTCTTCCTTTTTACATACTTGTGGAAGCTCTAAGAATCCCTTTTTATATTTGTTGCTAGTTTACTTTCATCTATTTTCTCCCTTTTTATCAATTATTTTGGTCACCCTTTGCTGGTTTCTAAAACACTCCCAATCCTCAGGCTTACTACTCTTGGCAACATTTTAGGCCTCATTTAATCTAATACTATCCTTACCTTCTTCAGTTAGCCAAGGATGGATCACTTTACCTGTGGGGTTTGTATTTCTCAATGGAATGTATATTTGTTGAGAATGTTGAAATACTTCTTTAAATGTTTGCCATTGCTAATCTACCATCATTACTTTAATCTAGTTTCCCAGTCTACCTTTGCCATCTTATCCCTCATACCTATGTAATGAGCTTTATTTAAGTTTAAGACTCTAGTTTCTGGCTTAAGTGCATTACTGTCAAAACTCATGTGAATTATGGACTACTCCTGCTCCTATTTCTCGTGTTCTTACAAAGATCTTGCATTTATATGGTGCCTCTCACATCTTCAGGATGTCCCAAAGTGCTTTGTCGCCAGTGAATTACTTTAGAAGTATAATTAGTTGTGTATGCAAACATAGCAGCCAAGTTGCACACAAGCAAGGTCCCACAAATATCACTGAGATGAATGACCAATTAATCTGCTTTAGTAGTATTGGTTAAAAGATAAATAGATCCATGGGATCTTTTGTAAACTCCTATAAAAAGCAACACCTCGCACAATGCAGTAATCAAAAGTACTATGAAGCAGGGTTGTCATCCTTTTTAGAGTGGAGGCCAGATCTACATGTTTGATTACAAATGAGTCATTTATATGCACATTCAAGGCTAATGTTGCAAATGTTGGCTTGTCATCTATGCATCACTCTCCATTTTATTCTTCTCATCCAGTCTCGCCACCACCCTCCTTGCTGTGATCTGGCACAGCTACCTTTCTCCATGCACCGCTGTCACTTAAAGTTCAGCTCTTTGAACCTCCTGGGCTTGGAGGATTGGGGAAAGGCTACTATGCTTATGGGTGTAAATCTACCAATTAAGGAGCAAACTTTTCCAATTCTCTCAGCCCAGGAAGCTTGAAGAACTGGGACCAGGTAGAAGTTAGAGTTGCACACATTGTGGAGGGGAGGGAAAAGGAACTGACGAGGGCTTTGTATGTGGGGTGGATGGAATGCATTGCATACCAAAACAGTATCGCTTTTGTTTTTTGTACTCTATTTACATGCAATATTATCAGTGTCATTTTTGAAGGTCTCTGCAGCTGCCACTTGAGGTCATGGCAATAAAGCTGCATCTTTTTCCATGGACCCTGGCTGCCCAAATCTGCTTATATGATGATTTATTGACTAAGATTTCAGCCTCTCTGACTAAATGTAGCATAATTGTCCAATAAATTTTATAGATGAGATGAGAGTGGTTTAGTTAAGCCTTCCTTTTGCATTTTAATGTAGGTATTCCTCCTGATCAGCAGCGACTGATCTTTGCTGGAAAACAGTTGGAGGATGGCCGTACTCTCTCTGACTACAACATCCAGAAGGTATACTCATATTTTTGTTGTGCTTGAACACATCTGTGAACTTGCAGGTAGTCTACTGCACTTGATTCCTGCATTGATGTCTTTTGCACTAGAACAAATGGGAATTTATGCATTATACCTCAGGAAAGTAACTTGATGCTCTTCAACAGGAGTCAACTCTGCACCTTGTACTGAGACTTCGTGGTGGTGCCAAGAAGAGGAAGAAGAAGTCTTACACCACCCCAAAGAAGAACCAGCATAAGAGGAAGAAGGTCAAGCTTGCTGTCCTTAAATATTACAAGGTAATACTTTAGGTGGCCGGGTTACTGAGTTGACATACCCATCAATATTAAATTGGTATGAAGCCTGCTTTTCTTACAGCCACATCTTGTCATTTAAGTTGCTGATCAAAAGTAGTAGAGCCCCTGTTCCCAATTTATGAAGGCTAGTGTATTATTTCCCCCCACCCCAAGGTGCTGAGTACTTTATGTATACAGGAAGAGTAAATTGAAATTTTTTTTAAAAAAAAAGCCCATTGCTGTTACATTGTGTTGGAATCCAAAATATGGTGTTGAGGAATGCTATAATGCAGGTTTGGTTCCATGTTGCTATGGAAGGAAACAGCGACAATGTTATTCTCCTGCACTTAATGGGCAGCATTAGTGGAAGCCTTAATAGTTGGCTGCCCTCTTTGTTAATACACAGGGTATAACGGTAGTGAAATATAGAACAATTCCCCTACCTCCAACTTGTTTTTAAACCAGTATTTAAAAATGCCCCAAGTGAGTTCAACTAAATTGCTGTACAGAACTCCCTCTGCACTGCAGCATCTGAAAAATACCCTTCTACTTCAGTGTCACCTATCCATTTCTAACACCTTTTGATTCTTTTAGCCAACCTGAATTAAATTGCACATTTGGAGCTGTTTTATGCTGAAGGGTTGGGACAATCCACATTCTGTTTGTGGGACTCTTGTAGCTACTGGAGACATCGCATAATCTCACAAGATTCAGAAGACCTATTGTCGCACTCTACATGTACAGCAGGAAATCCTGTAAATACTGGACCCATGCATGCCATCTTGATAAAGCACATTCTTCCATAATTTATAGATGGAAAACATGGGCTTTCACAGCTCTGGCATCCTCTTCCATTCCAACCCCATCACCAACCACACAGCCCATTTGGTGGCAGGCATGCTGGCTGCATGTAGTGTTCCATTAATGCTAAGTAGGGATGCTTTTGTGCTACACGATGAGGCTTTGCTCATCTCCCTTTCACTTGTTTTTGGTCCGGTTTATTACAGGACTGATGATTTTTGACCAAGATGAACGTTTCTGTATAATCAAGCTGAAACTAAGCACTTTGTTTCGACTTTTAGGTTGATGAATATGGCAAAATCTATCGTCTGCGGCGTGAATGTCCTTCTGAGGAATGCGGTGCTGGTGTGTTCATGGCCAGTCACTTCAACAGGCAATACTGTGGGAAGTGCTGTCTGACATACTGCTTCAACAAGGCCGAAGATGCATAATTATATACATTTTAATAAACTCTGATGGAAAATGATTGGTGTTGAACTGTTTCAATTCAGTATTTTTCACCTTCTGAAGGAGCTGACCTGTGCTGGGGTGGTACACCCTAGAAGAAAGTTCCACGGGTAGTAGCAGGCCTATGGTATCTTTCCCAAGTGGTCATTCTTGACTTGAGCCTACAAATGAGATCAGCTCATTCAGCATAGGCTATAAACCTGCAACCTTATGATGTATATTGCTTAGTGCCACGCTGCTGAGGGTCTTTGGAGGATTGGTTAACAGAAACACTGGTAGTTGAAATTGATGGAATAATTTTACGAGTGGGATTAGATTTGGATTCAGTTTCGCTTTCACTTCATTACAAGGTTAATGATTGTTAAATCTCTTTAAATCAACAAGATGCATAAACCATGTCGCTGAGTGCATGTAGGCTAGATTCCCTGATGTCACTAATTTATCTTGCCGATTGATTAATTAGTTTAGTTTAATCTGCAAAAGAACTGAGGCTTCAAAAGGAATGATTGTTTTTCTAAAACTGCTTTTAACAACAAAGTTTGTGTAACTCAAATTTCAGTGCTGTTCCTTACTAAAAGATGAAGATAAAACTACTACTGGTTATTGTCCTATGGGTGATTAATCTAACAATTCAATTTGTTGCACATCCTTAGAAGCCTGGACTGTGTTGTTTGGGCTGGTTTTAAAATGAAAATGGAGGAAAACATGACATTTGAAAAAGAGCAGGTAGTTCCTTTTATACTTGCCAAGATTCTTTCAACCAGCAGCACTGTCCATTCATTACTGTTTGTGCACAAAATAGTTGTTTTTGCCTGCATACACCAGTGACTGCAGTTCAAAATATTTACATGAGTAACATGCAATAGTGCTATATAAAATGCAAGTTCTTTCAGCAAGTAGGTGGAGCAGGCACTTATCTCAACTGATGTGACCAGTTTTACTTGCATCGATTGCTTTAAAACTGGCAAGCATAGCATATCCAGGTGGGACATGTATAATTAAAATTGGTACATCTGTTGCATCTTCCATTGAAAAGTCCTAAGTAAACATCTTCCTATGGACTTTCCATAGAAAGTTATGGCACGGAAGGAGACCATTTGGCCCATGTCCGTGGCGGCTAAAAAAGTTATCCAGCTTAATCCCACTTTCCAGTACTTGGTCCGTAACCTGTAGGTTACAGCACTTCAAATGCACACTCTCTAGTACTTTTTAAATGAGTTGAGAGTTTCTGCCTCTACCACCCTTTCAGGCAGTGAGTGCCAGAGCCCCACCACCCTCTGGGTGAAAAAGTTTTTCCTCAGCTCCCCTCTAATTCTTTTGCCAATTACTTTACATCTATGCCCCCCCCTAGTCACTGACCCCTCTGCTAAGGGAATTAGGTCCTCCCTATCCACTATCCAGGCCCCTCATCAATTTATATACCTCAATTGAATCTCCCCTCAGTCTCCTTTGTTCCAAAGAAAACAACTCCAGCCCTGGCAACATCCTTGTCAATTGTCTCTGTACCCTTTCTAGTGCAATAACATATTTCCTGTAATGTGACCAGAACTGTATGCAGTAGTCAAGCTGTGGCTTAACCAATGTTTTATACAGTTCTAGCATAACCTCACTACTCTTATATTCTATGCCTTAGCTAATGAAGCAAAGTATCCTGTATGCCTTTTTAACCACCTTGTCTACCTGTCCTACTTCAGGGATCTGTGGAAATACATTCCAAGGTCCCTTTCTTCCTCTACACCTTTCAGTATCCTCCCATTTGTTGTGGACTCCCTTGCCTTATTTGCCCTCCCCAAATGCATTACCTTACACTTCTCTGGATTGAATTCCATTTGCCACTTTTTTGCCCACCTGACTAGTCCATTGATATCCTCCTGCAGTCTACAGCTTTCCTCCTCACTATCAACCACATGGCCAATTTTTGTATTTGCAAACTTGTTGATCAAGTCCTCCACATTCAAGTCCAAATCATTATACTACAAAAGCAAGAGACCTAGTATTGAGCCTTGCAGAACCCCACTGGATCAGCCTACCAGTCCCAAAAACACCCTTCAACCATTACCCTTTGCTTCCTGTTACTGAGCCAATTCTGGATCCAACTAGCCACTTTCTCTTGGATCCCATAGGTTTTTTTTTTGACCAATCTGCCATATGGGACCTTGTCAAAAGCCGTACTAAAATCTACGTACACATCAAACGTGTTACCCACATTGACCTTCCTTGTTACTGCCTCAAAAAATTCAATCAAGTTAGTCATGACCCCTTAACAAATCCATACTGACTATTCTTGATTAACCCATGCCTTTCTAAATGATTTATGCTGTCCCTCAATTGATTCCAATAATTTGACCACCACTGAGTTTAGACTGGCCTATAATTACTCGGTCTATCTCTTTCTTCCTTTTTAAACAATGGTACACGTTAGCAGTCCTCCAATCTGCCGGCACCATGCCTGTAGCCAGGGAGGATCGGAAAATGGTCAGAGCCTCTGCTATTTCTCTTAACAGCCTGGGATACATTTCATCTTGGTATGGTGATTTATCTACTTTCAAAAATGCTAAACCCCTTAATACTTCCTCTCTCACTATATTTATCCCATCCAATATTTCACACTCCTTAACTACAATCTCTGCATCGTCCCCCTCTTTTGTGAAGACACGCAAATTATTCATTTAGAACTATACCTACATCTTCTGTCTCCACACATAGGTTACCTTTTTGGTCTCTAATAGCCCCTATTCTTTTCTTAGTCTCTTGCTCTTTATGTATTTATAAAACATTTTTGGGTTTTCCTTTATTTTACTTGCCAGTACTTTTTCATGCCCACGTTAAATGTATCTCATCTACTGGTTACAGTTGCCTGTAACCATATTCTCTGTAATACCTGCAGACAGCACTCTAATGAGATTTCCTATGTGGATCTTGAGTGTGGTGTAACACATGGACCTGTCACAAACAAATAAAAAACAGGTTTGAGTCTGCATGCAGTTACAGGATCAGGCCACCCAGTGAGACCGATGAACAATTTTTTGTCGTTTTCTGATGCTTCTCTGTCAGCTATCTAGAAACATGGGAACAGGAGTAGGCCATTTAGTCCCTCAAGCCTGTTCCACCATTCAATGAGATCATGGATGATCTGAGACCTCCAACTCTGTATACCCACCGTAGCCCCATATCCCTTAATACTTTGGTTAACAAAAATCTACCAAACTCAGATTTAAAATTAACAATTGAGCTAGCATCAACTGCTGTTTGCGGAACAGAGTTCCAAACTTCTACCACCCTTTGCGTGTAGAAGTGTTTTCTAACTTCAATCCCGAAAGTCCTGACTCTAATTTTTAGGCTATGTCCCCCTAGTCCTAGACACTAACCAGCAGAAATAGTTTCTCTCTATCCTATCAGTTCCCGTTAATACCTTGAAAACTCTGATCAAATCTCCCCTTGATCATCTAAATTCCAGTGAATATAACCCTAGTTTGTGAAATCTCTCCTCGTAACTTAACCCGGGCACTCCAGGTATTATTCTAGTTAATCAATGCTGCATTCCCTCCAATGCCAATATATCCTTCCTAAGGTGTGATGCCCAGAACTAAACACAGTACTCCAGGTGTGGTCTAACCAGGGCTTTGTATAGCTGTAGCATAACTGCTACCCCCTTTATATCTAGAGGACTAGAATACAAGGCCAGCATTCCCTTAGCCTTTTTGATTATTTTCTGGACCTGTCCATGACATTTTAATGGTCTACATTCATGGAGTGCTAAGTGTCTTTGGACCTCCACTGTTTTGAGCTTTTCACCATTTAGAAAGTACTTTTGATCTATCCTTTTTAGGTCCAAAGTAGATGACCTCACATATGCCTACATTGAAATCCATTTGCCACAGTTTTGCCCATTTACTTAATGTATTAATATCTCTGTAATGTTATGCTTCCATCTACTCTGCTTACAATGCTGCCTATCTTTGTGTCATCGGCAAACTTGGATATGTGACTCTCTATCCAGTCATCTATGTCGTTAATAAATAGTGAATAGTTGAGGCCCCAACACAGATCCCTGTTTACATCCTGCCAATTTGAGTACCTGCCCTTTATCCCTACTCTCCGTCTCCTGCCACTCAGCCAATTTCCTAACCACTAATTTGCCTTCAATTCTACGAGTTTCAACTTTAGCTAACAGTCTCTTACGAAGGACTTTATCGAATGCCTTCTGGAAGTCCATATAAACAACATTCATAGACATTCTCTTGTCCCCTACTTAAGTTACTTATCTGTGAGATAAGTAGGCAGATAAGTGCTTTAAAAAAAATTACTCACTCATTTTTAACTTTTTGAATTTCTCCATCCAGCCCAAAAAATGTATCCTCGGCTGCAGTCTGGTGTGTGTGAACTGCAGTGGGTGTTTCCCAGCAGCTCTGGACAATGCACGCTATTTAACCACTCCATACAGTGCAAACATGTGTCCCGCTAATCACTACAAATGGCAACTGCAGCATCAGGTTGTTTGAAAAATGGCTACGATACTCTGCTTCGGCTGGCCGTGATTTGCGGTCTCTTTTATTGATTCCCTGGGCCACCTCTCCTGTAGATAATAAGAAATCCCAAATGCAGGCATCACGCAAATGCTTAAAAGCTGAATAGTTTGCAGAATCCATCAGTTGTATTATGCAGAACGAAAGAAATTTTGCATCAAATCATGATACAGTAAATGCACCCATAGCACTATGTATGTAGAATATTTTTAAAAGTAAGCAACATTTTTCCCTAACAAGAAAGTGGTGTGTAGCAACTACAAACCTCTTCAAGTGATGTGCAGTCGCAGTAGCAGAAATGCACATGGAGGTGCTGAATGGATAAAGCAAAGCCAGGGATTTTATAAGTGACAGAGAACAGCTGCCCCCCCCCCATCCCCCATTGTCCCAAATGAAACTTGTAGTTATACCCAGTGACCCATGAAAATATATTTTTTTGAAAACCAAGAAATACAGCTTTTCTAGAAGTGTAAACATTTGTTGTTTGTGTCAGGGGTCATACATTTTACCTTTTTGATTGTATGTGGGTTTGAACATGTTGAGGGGGTCTGTCATAGCTCTTAAGTACATGAAAATGTTCAATCATGCATGTTTGTGTTTTCCTAGGCTCCTGCTTCCATCCCACGTAGCTACCCTATCCTTCTAGAACCACTTGCCTCCTCAAAGCTGATCTGTGGGCAATATCATGAGAGATTTGCTAGTATTAAATTAAATTCGGTATATGTTATTTGTTCCATTCAAAAGTCCTGCTAATATTTCCTATTAGAAAATCCCATATTAAAATGTGTGTTAATAATTTCAATGTTAAATGCCTATAATGTCACACACAAGTGTTCTGACTGATGTTTATATCATTCCTTCAAAAATCACTCAAAATACTTTCTGGAAAACAGTTCACTGCCACTTTTCCTCTCAGTAACTGATATTTTTAATGTTCAAAATAAAGTTTTAAACAAATTTTTAAAATTTCACAATAACATGATTAAATGTCTCTCCTCATTCTAATTTGATTTTAAAAAAAAACACAAGTTGAATTTTAAAAACAAATAAAGCCCAAAGAAAAAAAAGATAAAGAGGGAAACAGGTTGAGGGGGGCCTCTTGCCACTTGAGATTGAGAAGAGTGGGTGGGAATGAATGGAGGAGTACAGGTGAGGTGATAGCAGAGAGAAGGATACAGGAGTTGGGCAGGTAGTTAAAAGGGGATGAAGTAGGGTTAGTAATGGAACTGAAGGGTGGTAAGTAGGGGAGGCATCGAAAATTTAGAGGGGTATGAGGTACGATTGAAGTGAGGGTGAAGCACAATTGACGGGTGAGAGGTGTTGGGGAAAGGAGAGGACAGAGAGAAATAGTTATGAAGAGGAGAGAAAAACAGCAACACAAAAGGTGTTAATACAAGTGGCCATTATTCATGTGCCAACAATGACAGTATCATAAGGCTATTCGACTGCAGGAGATATCAGAGCCAAGCCCAGTTCTGCCCTTGACTGACATCCAAACATGCACATTTTAGTAGTAGAAGCTCTGGCACATTTTCCTCTCCCTACCCAGGGTCAATTAGGCCAACTGCAGTGCTTTGCCATTTCTAGCTCAGGTCAACTAACACAGCATAGACCGAGGATTGAATCTTGGAAACTCCTGGTCTGTATGGCTGACACGTGAATAGCCACTGGTATCAAAAGAGACATTGTTGGACTTACCATATGCAATGCCACAGGCGATCCACTAGTGTAAAAATAAAAATGCAGTTGTATGGTGGAGTGACCAAGCACAGCTCATCACGTACTTCCCCACCCCGAGTTTGTGGGGTATTCATTGAGATCTCTGAAACAGTATCAACAGGAATGTCCCTAAAGGCAACCGCCAGAACCTTGCCAGTCAAAAAATTGAAGTATCATTTGAATATATTTTGACATTATAATTTTTGTTTCAGATAAACAGCAATAACTGCTAAAAGAAAATCTATCACTTTAATTGATCTAAGACTGCATTTTTAAACTACTGTAAAATACATTTTCTGTGCTCCCCAGTGAGCTCTCCAATCATGAACTGCTGATCCATTGCCTTTAGTGAAATATTCAAATTCTATTCAAATATTAAAAGCATTGCAATGTTACAATGACAGAAACCAGATTCACCTTAACAGGATTTCTTTTTATTTTGGAATTTTTCTCCTTCTCCATTAATGGCATGTATTTTTCTTGGGGTACAGCTCCAAAGGTGCCAGGCATCCTTCAATACGAGTGGCCATTATTCATGTGCCAACAATGACAGTATCATAAGGCTATTCGACTGCAGGAGATATCAGAGCCAAGCCCAGTTCTGCCCTTGACTGACATCCAAACATGTACATTTTAGTAGTAGAAGCTCTGGCACATTTTCCTCTCCCTACCCAGGGTCAATTAGGCCAACTGCACTGCTTTGCCATTGCTAGCTCATGTCAACTAACACAGCATAGACCGAGGATTGAATCTTGGAAATTCCTGGTCTGTATGGCTCACACGTGAATAGCCACTGGTATCAAAAAGCATCTAAGCAAACTTGCTGATCTATCAGGAAACCCTAATAAAGTGACTTTCATTCACAAAGTATAGCAGGATCTCTTGCTCTATTCAGTTCTTTGGAATATTGTAATTAAAAATCCTGCTATTGATACAAACAAAGTGAAAAATGCTTGCAAAAAGACAAAATTTGCAAGTGTTTTTTTTCATGAATGTTGCACATTAAGAATTGAAGTAGATTTTTTTTTAAAAAGTATGCATTGTCAGCAGAAAAGGCCAAAATCTAGAAAATGCCATGGATTCTGTCATTTTTAGCCATATTCAAAGCTAATGGGACATGACAGGCCGAGAAAATTATTTTCATTGGGTTCCATTCAGCAAATGATTGAGAACTACTGACTTATACAATGTAAAAATAAAGTGCAGTAATTCTTTTGAGCCACTTCATATCGTCAGTATGTTTTATAAGTACTTAATTGTGAATGTTACAAATTACTTGAAAAATGTTTAGTACCAGTGTTATTGTACAAATAATGATCACATTAAATCTGAAAACAGGAAGATTAACAGTGACACATTAAGACTGTAAGACCATTAATAACATTAGCAAAACAATATCCACTATCAAGTGAAGAGAGCAATAGCCCATCATTGTGCAAAGAATGCCAATTGGTAAGGAAATGAAATGAGGAGTCAATATACATCTCACATACTACAGCCTACTGACACCGGGATAATCAACAGTACATTTGGAATCCCATAATACTTGCACCTTTATACACTTTTAAAATAGAAAATACTCAAGTTGTATTGATATGTGTCATTATAATTTGACATTTAAATGGGTATAGATGTATACCATCATACAGGCACAGTACTGAATGTAAAAGCAGCTAAGAATCGATACCAAGTGATCTCATCAGTGCTGCTGGCAACCCATTGGCACTTTAAAATTGCAGCGCTGGTTTCAGAAGAGCAGCATTGTACCAGGCTTCCAGCACCACTCCTCCATATTAACATTTGCACTTAGCCCCACTCTCCATCAGGCATTGGGCAGCAGTGAGGTTTAATCAGCAGCAGCTCATAAGACCCATAAAAATGTGAGTATCTGCTGCTGACAGAACAAAACTGTATATTTGCTGCAGTTTTAAAATGTAAAAGGACCTTTGAAAAGCTTTAATAAAGTAACAATGCTGCATCAATATGATGCCTATGCAATGAATCATTATTGAGTACCAGAATCTTCTGTCATAGCATTTCATAACAGAAATGGTCATATTAGGAAGCCAATATTTTCAAATATACTAAAATGATATTTGTGCATTTATATAATAGCAGTTCAAATAAAACTTAAATTATGATATGTGTATTTTTTTTAAATGTGAAAAGTGGCTTTGAGTTTTTCCATACATTTTTAAGGGTCAAGATATTGGGAATTTTCTTAAAATCATTTTACAAATAAAAAAAATTCCATAAAAAGCTAAGTAGCCAGGTTGATATCAGGGAACTTGAGACAAACAATTTGATTGCTTTTAATATATTAATGAAGGTACTTGTTTTGATATCTCCAGTTCCTGAAGAAACAAACAAAAAGTGAATCTATTACATTACTAATATTCATAATTGCACAAGTTTGCAAAATTGTAAATAAAATATGTCCCATAGTGATTCACAAAACATGTATTTTGGCAGTAATTTTAATGTTTAATGAATAATTCCACCATCTCAATGTTAAATAGTTTGGGCCTCCCAACGGCAACTTTGGGCGGGTGGTGCAGCCACTCCGCCAACTTTGCACCCATCTTGGGCGGGAGTCGAATTGTTCCCCTCCCCCCCGATTCCCATAGCTAAAATGGGGAGTATTGGATTCCATGCTTTTAGTTGCAACTGGAGATCCCGCTGCAGTTTAAGTCCTGGGAAAATCATTTTCTTCAATACCACTTGGTTTCCAGAAGCCAAATCCTTTATATTAAAAAGTGCTATTAACAGCAACCTATGGTCAACAGCACTCCTTCAATGTAAAAGTACATTATGGTGCCCATTACAATATCACCATCTAGATCCACATTTAGTCTACTTTAATCATGTTTAACTGAACAGTAGCCTGCCACTATTCAAAGGAAGCTAAAACGCAAAGGTGATACAATACAACACACCACGCAATACAATACATACAGCATTTTAAATTGTGGCGTGTCAACTCTGCAGGCCACTGCCTGATTTTACAATATCCTTTTCCATAGGTTGCTATTTCTGGGATCTTGCTATTTTCAAAATGGCTTCTGCATTGATCCACCAAACAACATTCACTGCCCTTCAAAGTAATTCCTTATGAAGTGCTTAGAGACATTTCTAAAAGAAGTGATAAAGCACTGTACGAATGCTAGTCTTTTTTGTTGGCTTGTATTCCAAACAGTAGGCTGAATACAGCATTAAGATATTTTGTTCATTTAATCATTTTACTGGACAGACTTTATAATAATAGTGCAATTTAATTCAATTCAAAAATTCTTAGGTTCTTGTAATAATCAGGTTTTAAAATCCTGGATCCCAGGAGATATTTTGTTGAACTTCTTTTTCTTCATAACAAATAATTTCATCGCCAGGCTTAATATCAATTTCCTTATCCAAGCTGAGGCCACATTCCATGCCTGCCTTCACAACTGGCACATCATCCTTGAGATGTTTGAGAGAGGTGAGGGAACCTGAACAGGGAGGGGGAAAAGATTTGTTATACTGTAAACTTGGTTTTACTCTGTTGGTAACAAACACTCACTCAACACAAAACATTTTAAAATCCATACATTTTCTGACTTGTTGGTCCCTCTTTTCCTCACCCAATACTCCCCGCCCCAGTGGCTACACGCCAACCCCTGGCCAATAGAGCAGACAAGCAACCTGCTCCCATCCCTGCCACCAGTCATAATGAATTTTAAGTTGCTTCTTATGACAGGTTTTCATTCTTGCTAATTTTTATTTTGAGTTTCTTGCCATTTTACGGACCTTTCTTAGTGAACTGCTGGATGACGTTCACAGTACTTTGTGTTGGAATTACTGCAGGTACACTGGGAAATAATTTCCAATAGGTTATATAGGGGAATTTTTATATACAGTGTATATATAAAATTGTGTAACAATTGGACATTTTGTAAAAGTCCCTTAAAATACTCCTAAAGGGCAAAACACTCATGTAAACTGGTTTCCAAGGCAACAAAATTGCCTTTTCCAAAATAACAAGATTTTGATTCTATAGTAGCAGTTTTGCACGTTATAATACACAGAACTGTACAAGAGGAAAACCTGCCTCTCCACAAAATATGTCCATCATGGATGAGCTTAAATTTCATCTTTCTGTTCAATTGACCCTTCTGGACTCTGCAACCTGCTACAGGAACCTTCTTTTTTCCTACTGTCACTTGGAAGATTGCCAACACAGATGCCTCTCCTGAAAGCAAAACAGCATTAACAAATGGTGAAAACATTTGTTAGATCCACGTCTCAAACAGTTCGAAAATAGATATACATCAGGTCATATTTATAACATACAAACAAGTGAGTTTAAAAATCTAAATCTGACAAAGAATGCCCAATTATTTTTATAAGAAGTAAAACACATACCTATTATGTTTTCTTCAAGTACTGCTGGCAACTTGCCACTCAGTTCGTCCTTGAGGTCATCAATAAGCTTGTAGATAACTTTATGCAACTTGATTTTTATTCCTTTCTTGCTAGCCATCTGTTGTACTTCTTTGTTGGCATTTACATTAAAACCATACACCAGGCCTAAAAATCCAAGAGAAGAGTGCTGTTTGTCTTCAAGCCATATTCCATGTGCTGTTTACAATTGCCGGAGTACAGATAATTATACAACCATCCCCTACCCTACCCCAAAATTCTGGCTCAGTTAGAAAAGCTGGGAGTAAATGGTTCTCAACAGTAAGCTCTCAGCAACATCGGGACCCAGTCTCTCAGGCACAGAGTTTACAATAAGGATTTTTTGGGGTGAGTTTGTGCTCTGCCAGGTTGAGTGAGGGGGGGGATGGGATAGAAAATAAGAGAACTTAGACAAGGAAATAAACATTTTTTTAGTTTTTCCACCCAGTGGCAGATGCAGGATAAAGCTTTCTCCATATTGCCCAACAATGCACCTTAACCCCAAACTGGTCCTATGACACTATTTTCCACATCAGCATCCTTATAGGTTTTCTGCTATCAACATTTAAGTAAAGAGCATAAAGGCTCTATGGAGTAACTACCATGGATTTAGAAGGAATAGGTGGTGCCTCACAAAATACTGGAATTCTTAAAGGGCTTGACTAAATTAGTTGATGACGGCAAGTTGGCGGATATGACGGAAGGACTGAAAACTGGCTTGGCAATAAAAGGCAGAAGGTGATAAGTAGAAAAACTGTGGCCGACGATCAGTGACTAATAACTTTCTGTTCCAAATTCCCTTCGTTCACTATTTATAAATAATATGGTGGCAGCTATTGATAATGTAAAATTTGCTGATGACATTAAGTTTTGTGGTCAGATGACAAGAACAAGAGAAACAGTAGTTTTCAAAGGGCTCTTGAACCAATTAAATGGACGGATTTAGGAAATTCATATGGATTTTAATGTTAATAGATAGTAGTTATGTACACTGAGTTTGATGGGACAAGTGAAACTTACATATTTTATGCTTTCTTTTGTGTTCTTAAAACATTTCATGATGTGGATCTGGTGTCATGTTTTGTACGTAAATTAATCCAGTATTGATTCCACTAAGTTTGATATTATGAACTTTCTTGGACAGTATAAAAGCTTAACCCACGGGTTTCATCCCAGCATGACACAAGCATTAGTGCAGTAAGTGTCAAAGAAAAATCAGGAGAGTGAATTTTTGTGTTCATCAAGGTGAAGGTGTCAGTGCTGGGGAATGGAACATTTCGTCCACTTTTGCCAGACAATGTCAGCATCTGCCACTCCAAGTTAGATATAGCATGCCCAGATGCAAAGTAAATCTCCCTTTACTCTGCTTTAACAAAGATAAATTGCCTACCTTATAGGGTTATCTTCATTCTTTAAGTGATCGGCATTCTCCACACACCATAGGAGTAAAAGCAAGTTTACTGGATTCTGGGGAAACCAACCACGTGCTTAGTATGCACATAAAAATGTTGTCACACTGCTGCAGATAGGTGGTGCTGCATACAGTCTCCTAGTCCCATGTTGTATAAAGCCTTGGGGACAAGGCCAATAACTACTCATGGTCTAACTACAAGTTCCTGCAAGGCCCAAGGGAATGGCTGGTTGGGATCATGGTATGTGGAGGATCAAGTTCATACAAATAAGGAGGAGAGCTGTACAAAGGAAGTAAGCAATTCTTCTTCTTCAGTAAACATCTTCATACACCAAAAGAATATATCAAAGAAGTATAATTTCGGAGCAAGGAGGCCCCTGCAGAGGAGCCCTAACATCAGCTGCCGGGACATATCTCCCAAAGGCATTATTGTGTGCAGTAGTCAGATTTAAACAGTAATGTTTAGTAAATTTGTGAGGATTAGTCAGTGTCAGCTTTCGGATACTGTCAATCGGAACCTGTCAAGACATAGCCACTTATGAGATGATAGCAGTGCAGAATGCACTCAACCGTCCACTTAGACACCCACTGCTTGGTCAGTGGCTTGCCTCGGGTCTTTGCACCAAAGGAAACAAATAACTGTCAAGACTTCCTAAATTGCTCTGTACAAGAGATATAAAAACTGATGACTCTATGAGCATCTACATCCCAAGCAGAAGCCTTGCTCCCATTCACCTGTAAACTGATAGAGCAGTTATCAAGTGATTGCTGTGGAAGGATGCATTATTTTTATTAAATTGGTTGCAGTGTGAATGGATATATTTAGAGAATTGAATTCTTTGTGTAAGGCACGATATCATCCTTTGGCCACATCTGTTCCTGAAATCTAACTGCCTTCCATAGAGAAAGCTCATTGTTCCTGAATTCTGCTTGAAACTAGGATGCAGCCTGGTAATGGGCATGGGGAAGAGTGTCACCAACCTCCAAACATCCCTCTACTACATTAGTGTGAATTTTACCAGCTATCCTGTTTGACCACTCTGGGTGAGATTGTGAATTTAGTGTAGAATTACAGGAATTTTACGTTGTTTGCCTGTGTCAATTAGGGAATGAACATATGAAAAAGTCAGACAAAAAAAGGCTATTCGGCCCATGAAGCTCATCTCTCTAATGTTTCAATTCCCCCAGCCTAGCTTTCAAATGCATCTTGAACTCCCCTAATGTCTTCGATTCCACTACCCAACTGGTAAGTTTTTCTAAATGTGTATTGCCCTTTGAATTAAGATTTTTTTCTAAGATTTGCTTTAAATTCATTTAAAATTATGTTGTTATTCTACTGTCTGACTAACCTTAAGAGTAATATTCTGGGTTCACCTCATCAATGTCATTTCACACTTTATATAACTCAGTGAAGCACCCTTAACATTTTTCTTTCTCAATACTGCAAAGCTTATCTAATCTTTCATCATAGCTCCAATTTTCACTCCAACAATCCAGGCTGGATTTGAACCCAGGCCCCATACATAAAGAGGACAGAGCGATAACCATGGCACCACTCCGTTCCTCCATCCACATGTTTCTAGACACCTACAGGCAGGACATTGCTGTGTAACCCTACTGACATCTTGTGTACAATCTGATTTTAAAAGAACTACAGTTCTATAAATGTTCCAGACCTCAAAGTAGACCTGGCTGCATGAAGGTCTGGTTTTTGATTTCCCTGGTGTGTGTGTGTGTGTGTGTGTGTGTGTGTGTGTGTGTGTGTGTGTGTGTGAGTGAGTGAGGGGGGGGGGGGGGGTGGGAAGAGGGGGAAAATCAGAGAATCACCAATTTCATCCATCTCCTATGGGTTGTAAGGCAAATGCTGGGGAGAACATCTCCATTATGATTACAGGAGGGGAAATAGCAGATTAAAAACTAACTAAATTTACCCATTGAAAGCAAAATTAAACCCTTACCTGAAAAAATCTCAGCTGAGACAATATCATTTTCACTGATATCTCCAATACCAAAGTGGATCACTTCGAGGATACACTGTTCATCAGCATCATAACCATCTAGGATGTTTAGAATGGCTTCTACAGAGCCATCAACATCACCTACAGGGAAACAAAATACATATTAAAAATATTTTAATCACCATCTCAGCTTGCGTTTCTAAGCTTGCATTTATAACCAAGACAATACAATATGCCACTGTTGGATAAAGCAGCAAGGAACCAAAAATATTCCCTATCTCCAGAACAAAAGTGCAAGCAAAAACTTCATCTGATGCCAGATGGATTAAGAATATGGGATAACAGTCTAATTGCCCAGCAGAAAACCCAACCATCCATCCCCTTGAGCCTTCTATGAAGAATGGTGGCAGCAATATACAATATCCAGAATTTACAATCCAACAGGAAACGGGAAGTAGAAAAGCAGTTAGTGACGTAGTTAGCAACTCAGAAAGGCAAAAGAAGCAAAGTTTAAATAGTGCTCAGCACAGGAATTTGACAGGGTTAAAGGGTATATACTTCAATGCAAGGAGTATTACAAACAAAGCAGATGAGCTAAGGGCACAGATAGACACATGGCAGCATGATATCATTGCTATAACTGAAACCTGGCTTAAAGAGGGGGATAATTGGCAGCTCAAAATCCACGGATAAAGAGTTTTCAGGCAGGATAGAGTGGGTGATAAAAAAGGAGGGGGGTAGCATTATTGGTTAAAGAATGAATTACAGTTGTGAGAAGGGATGATATGCTAAATGGATCATCAATCGAGGCCATATGGGTTAAGCTAAGAAATAAAAAAGGGGCAGTCACACTACTAGGAGTGTACTATAGACCCCCAAATAGTGAAAGGGAGATAGAAGAACTAATATGTAGGCAAATTTCTGAGTGCAAAAATAAGAGGGCAATAATAGTAGGGGACTTCAACTACCCTAACATCAACTGGGATTCAAACAGTGTGAGGGACACAGAGGGCACAAAATTCTTGATCGGTGTCCAGGAGAACTTTTTTAGCCAGTACGTGACAAGCCAACAAGAGGGGATGCAATTCTAGATTTAGTCCTGGGAAATGAAGATGGGCAAGTGGGTGAAGTGACAGTGGGTGACCATATTGGGCATAGTGACCACAATTCAGTTAGTTTTAGCATTATTATGGAAAAGGGCAGAGTTAAATCAGGAGTAAATGTTTTAAATTGGGGGAAGGCAAATTTTACAGAACTAAGAGGTAATTTGGCAGAAGTGGACTGGACACAACCACTTGAGGAGAAATCAGTGGCAAGCCAGTGGGAGGCACTAAAAAGTGAAATTCTACAGGTACAATGCAGACACGTCCCCTCAAAGAAAAAGGGTGGCACTGACAAATTTAGAGCCCCCTGGTTGTCTAGAAGTATACGGGGCAAGATAAACCAGAAAAAGAAAGCTTATGACTGTCACAGAAAACTAAATACTGCAGAAAGCCTAGAGGGGTACAGAAAGTACAGGGATGACATAAAAAAGGAAATAAGGAAAGCAAAGAGAGGGCATGAAAAAATATTAGCTAGTAAGATTAAAGAAAACCCAAAGATGTTTTATAAGTACATTAAGAACAAGAGGATAGCTAAGGAAAAGGTGGGACCTATCAGGGATGATGAGGGTAACTTGTGTGTAGAAGCAGAGGATGTGGGTAGGGTTTTAAATGAATATTTTGTCTCCGTGTTCACAAAGGAAAGGATGATCTGGACGTAGTAGTTAAAGAGGAGAGATATGAAATATTGGATAAGGTAAACATAACGAGAGAAGAAGTACTAGAGGGACTGGAATCCTTGAAAGTTGATAAGTCACCAGGACCAGATGGATTGTTTCCTAGGCTATTGAAGGAAGCCTGGGAGGAAATAGCGGATGCTCTGAGGATCATTTTCCAATCCTCACTAGATACAGGGGAGGTACCGGAGGACTAGAAGACTGCAAACGTAGTACCATTGTTTAAAAAGGGTACGAGGGAAAGGCCGAACAATTATAGGCCAGTCAATCTTACCTCGGTGGTGGGCAAACTATTAGGAATCAACCCTGAGAGAGAGGATAAACTGTCACTTGGAAAGACATGGTATAATCAGGGATAGTCAGCATGGATTTGTTCAGGGAAGGTCATGCCGTACAAATCTGATTGAATTCTTTGAGGAAGTGACAAGGAGGATTGATGAGGGTAGTGCAGTGGATGTTGGATTAATTAATGATCTCAAAGTAAAGGATCCCTTGGGAAACAGTGATCATAACATGATAGAATTTCACATCCAGTTTGAGAGCGAGGATCTTGGGTCTGAAACTACTGTATTAAACTTAAATAAGGGCAATTATAAAGGAATGAGGGCGGAATTGGCTAAAGTGGACTGGGTAAACAGATTAGATGGTATGATGATGGATAAGCAGTGGCAAACATTTAAAAAGATACTTTATGACTCGCAACAAAAATATATCCCTGTGAGGAGGAAAGACTCCACAAAAAGGGTGAACCAACCATGGCTAACTAAGGAAGTAAAGGATGGTATCAGGTTAAAAGAAAAAGCATACAACATGGCAAAGATTACTGGTAAGCCCGAAGATTGGGAAAACTTTAAAACAATAGGATGACTAAAAGAATAATAAAGAGGGAGAAAATAAATTATGAGAGTAAACTTGCAAGAAATATAAAAACTGACAGTAAAAGCTTCTACAAGTATATAAAAAGGAAGAGGGTAGCTAAAGTAAACATTGGTCCCGTAGAGGATGAGACTGAGGAAATAATAATGGAAAACAAGGAAATGGCAGAGGAATTGAACAGATTTTTTTTAAATCTGTCTTCACAGTAGAAGACACTAATAATATACCAGTAATAGTAGAAAATCAAGGGGCAAAGGGAGGGAGGAACTAAAAACAATCACTATCACTAGAGAAAAAGTACTAGGCAAACTAACAGGTCTAAAGGCTGACAAGTCCCTTGGACTTGAAGGCTTGCATCCGAGGGTCTTAAAGGAAGTGGCTACAGAGATAGTGGATGCATTGGTTGTAATCTTCCAGAATTCACTACATTCTGGAAAGGTCCCAGCGGATTGGAAAACCGCAAATGCAATACCCCTATTCAAGAAGGGAGTGAGACAGAAATCAGGTAACTATAGACCAGTTAGCCTAACATCTGTCATTGGGAAAATGCTAGAATCTATTATTAAGGAAGTAGTAGCAGGACATTTGGAGACTCATAATACAATCAAGGAGAGTCAACATGGTTTTATGAAGGGGAAATCGTGTCTGAAAAATTTATTAGAGTTCTTTGAGGAAGTAACAGGCAGGGTGGATAAAGGCGAACCAATGGATGCAGTATATTTGGATTTCCAAAAGGCATTCGATAAGGTGTCACATAAAAGATTACTGCACAAGATAAGAGCTTATGGTGTTGAGGGTAATATACTGGCATGGATAGAGGATTGGCGAACTAACAGAAAGAAAGAGTCGGGATAAAAGGGTCATTTTCAAAATGGCAATCTGTAACTAGTGGGGTGCCGCAGGGCTCAGTGCTGGGACCTCAACTATTTACAATATATATCAATGACTTGGATGAAGGAACAGTGTATCTTGTGGCCAAATTTTCTGATGATACAAAGATAGGTGGAAAAGCAAGTTGCGATGAGGACGCAAAGTGTTTGCAAAGGGATATTGACAGGTTAAGCAAATGGGCAAAAATTTGGCAGATGGAATATAATGTGGGAAAATGTGAAGTCATCCACTTTGGGAGGAAAAATAAAAAAGCAAAATATTATTTGAATGGAGAAATACTACAAAATGCTGCGGTACAGAGGGATCTGGGTGTCCTCGTACATGAAACACAAAAAGTCAACCTACAGGTGCAGCAGGTAATCTGGAAGGCAAACGGAATATTGGCCTTTATTTCTTGGGGGATGGAGTATAAAAGCAAGGAAGTCATGCTACAACTGTACAGGGTGCTGGTGAGACCACACCTGGAGTACTGCATACAGTTCTAGTGCCCTTATTTAAGGAAGGACATACTTGCATTGAAGGCAGTTCAGAGAAGGTTCACTAGGTTGATTCCGGGTATGGAAGGGTTGTCTTATGAGGAAAGATAGAACAGGTTGGGTCTATACTCATTGGAGTTTAGAAGAATGAGAGGAGATCTTATTGAAACATACAAGATTCTGAGGGGACTCGATAGGGTGGATGCTGAGGGGATGTTACCCCTCATGGGGGAATCTAAAACTAGGGGGCATAGTCTCAGAATAAGGGGTTGCCCATTTAAGACAGAAATGAGGAGGAATTTCTTCTCCCAGAGGGTCGTGAATCTTTGGAATTCTTTATCCCAAAAAGGTGTGGAGGCTGAGTCATTGAATACATTCAAGGCTGAGTTAGACAAATTTTTGATCAGCAAGGGAGTCAAAGGATATGGGAAAAAGGCGGGAAAGTGGAGTTGAGGTAAAAATCATATCAGCTGTGATCTCATTGAATGGCGGAGCAGGCGCGAGGGGCCGAATGGCCTACTCCTGCTCCTATCTCTTATGGTCTTATGGTTGTCTACATGGATTTTAGTAAGGCATTTGACAAGGTCCCACATGGCAGATCGGTCAGAAAGGTAAAAGCCTATGGGATACAGCGAAATGTGGCGAATTGGATCCAAAATTGGCTCAGTAACAGGAAACAAAGGGTAAAAGTCGATGGATGTCTTTGCGAATGGAAATCCATTTCCAGTGATGTGCCACAGGGCTCAGTGTTGGGTCCCTTGCTGTTTGTGGTACATATTAATGATTTGAACTTGAATGTAAGGGGCATGATTGGCAAATTTGCAGATGACACAAAAATTAGCCATGTAGTTGATGGTATCTACCGCTATCCTCTTCACTAAGAAGATATCGATGGGTTGGTGGAGTGGGCAAGGAAGTGGCAAATGGAGTTCAACCCGGAGAAGTGTGAAGTTATGCACTTAGGGAGGGCAAACAGTAAAAGGGAATACACAGTAAACAGGAATATACTGAGAGGGGTAGAGGAAGTGAGAGACCTTGGAGTGCATGTGCACAGGTCCCTGAAGGTGGCAGTACAGGTAGATAAGGTTGTGAAGAAGGCATACGGAATGCTCTCCGTTATTAGCCGAGGTATAGAATACAAAAGCAGCGATGTAATGATGGAACTGTATAAAACGCTGGTACGGTCACAGCTGGAGTATTGTGCGCAGTTCTGGTCACCACATTACAGGAAGGACGTAATTGCTCTGGAGAGAGTGCAGAGAAGATTTACAAGAATGTTGCCAGGGCTTGAAAATTGCAGCTACGAGGAGAGATTGGATAGGCTGGGGTTGTTTTCCTTGGAGCAGAGAAGGCTGAGGGAAGACTTGATTGAGGTGTACAAAATTATGAGGGACCCAGATAGAGTAGACAGGAAGTACCTGTTTCCCCTAGCGGAGAGTTCAAGAACTAGAGGACATAGATTTAAGCTGATTGGCGGAAGGATTGGAGGGGACAGGAGGAAAAACTTTTTTACCCAGAGGGTGGTGGGTGTATGGAATTCACTGCCCGAATTGGTGGTAGAGGCAAGGACGCTCAACTCTTTTAAAAAGTACCTGGACCTGCAACTAAAGTGCTGTTGGCTGCAGGGCTAAGGACCGGGTGCTGGAAGGTGGGATCAGAATGGGCACCTGGTTGTTCTTCGAGCCGGTGCGGACACGATGGGCCGAATGGCCCCCTTCTGTGCTGTATCTTTTCTATGGTTCTATAGTTCTAACATGATTGGTACAGTACCAGTGAAGCACATCACTGTCATCAGTTTTATCCAATGACAAGCTAGGTTATAAAGGTGAGGAAGACCCCAGGTGCAATCCCCAGTCTCTGTTAGTTGATCTCAACTGGGATGATGGTAGGGCTGCAATAATTGGCCTTGGATTAAGGAGAAAAAAAATTGAGGGCTTTAGAGCTCCTGACTATTTATCGAGTACCCTCTTCTGGAATATGCATGTGGGTGTTGGATGAGGACACGATTGGACTCGGCTGCAAAACCACCAGCGCTCGAATAGCCTGCCAACATTCATCATCAAGGATCATACACGCATAATAGACACTTGGGCGAGGTATCAGAGGACATTCATACTCTAACAAGAAGTTGATGCCTTCAGGAGGAGGTGGGGGGAAGCTATTAAAAAAAATTGGTGAAAAAAATACAACAATGCTATCCTGGTGGAATATTGTGACTGAAACAATGTAAATAATGTACTCCAAGGTTCAGGATGGCATTCAGCTCCATTATTGGTCCATAGCTGCTAGTGTTACCCAGAGCTGCAGTGGCAAGACGGTGTATAGAATTATATGTGGCTGTAACCCCGGGGTGGAGGGGGAACGACACAGGACGACATACATAAGCACATATCCATTTACCTTTTACTATTATTGGAAGTGAAAGCTCATCCATCTCTGTCCTCTCTTTAGGCCTTGTTGCCATTAGATGTTTATTGGCTTTGTACATAGCTGATTTTCTCTGTCTCCAGTTCATGCTACTAAAGCTCTCCCGCTCCTTCTTGTATGTCTCACGGTGTTCTTTCTGTTTTGCTTCAATCACCTCAAGGTCTTGTTTGACTTTTTCTTGTGCCTCAACATACTTCCTCCATTCTAAAACCTCTCTGGCCCTTTGCTGCACAGCCAAGCAGGGCAATTATAAAAGTGAAGTAAATTAATCAAGTTTTCAGCTGATCACATACATAGGAGAAAATAAACCTGTTCTGAGAAATCTTTATCGTGAGAGTAGACATATTACAAGAACTAGGCCCTTTCCTCCCTTATTCCCCTGCCTCTCAACTATTTTGACATGCTGGACAACAAATACTCCCTTAATACCAATAGATGCTCCCAGGGATAATAGCCAATTGTGCTTAAACATTCTTAATTATATATTTCATATGAGCCATCACTCACCACAGGAACATGGTCATATGATTTATAAATAAATCACTTTGAACCAAAGAGTTGTGCGAGACCTGAGCTTTTGATGCAACCGCTGACATCAGATTATGAAGTGTAATAGTAACCTTCATTTAGAGTACATGACATTGGAATTCATTACCTCTGATTCCACTTCGAGAATTTCATCTCCAGCAGATGGAAGATCTTTCCAACCAACTATCTCCACGGGGGTACTTGGTCCAGCAGCGTTTATTGGCTTGTTATTCTCATCAAACATTAACCGTACTTTAGCCCAGCTCTTCCCTGCCACCAGGACACAACCTTTCTTCAGTGTTCCACGCTGGATAATAGTTGTGGTGACTGGTCTATCAAAAAAAAAAGTATTTAGTCCAGTTTAATAAATTAGAAGATAGATTTGCATTTATATAGCACCTTTCACGACCTCAGGATGTTCCAAAGCACTTTACAGCCAATTAAGTATTTTTGAAGTGTAGTCACTGTTGCAATGTAGGAAACACAGCAGCCAATTTACACACAGCAACGTCCCACAAGTAGCAATGTGATAATGACCAGTCATCTGTTGTTAGTGATGTTGAATGAGGAATAAATATTGGCCAGGACACCGGGGAGAAATCCTCTGCTCTTCTTTGAAATAGTGCCATGGGATCCTTTACCTTCACCTGAGATAATAGACGGGGGCCTCAGTTTAACGTCTCACCCGAAAGATGGCACCTCCAACTGTGCAGTGCTCCCACAATACTGCACTGAAGTATCGCCTAGATTGTTGTGCTCAAGTCGCTAGGTGGGACTTGAACCTACAACCTCTGACTATCCTCATCTGACATCCATATATACACATTCAACAGAGGCCCTGGATTATCTTGACTAGCAGGAGCCCTGCCCAATTTTTCTCTTCTCTAACTGACAGGTGCTGATGCCAATTAAAAACCATTTGGTGAGGTCAGATTTTCAGGATTTGAATGGTCTAAAGTAGGTCAACATTCCTACTTATGCAATACAATTTTTGCTCCAATCCTCGACAATGTTACAATGTACAGCAGCACTTCCATACTACCATCAACTGTTCAATATGAGCAGGTTGCTCACAACCACCAAGTTAACAGGAGCTCTCATTTGCAAAAATTGGGGGAAAAAATGTTTTGTGGTTAAAAGTTACTATTACCCATACCCATTCCTGATGTAGGTGGATGGCAGAGAAGATGTGACCATTAAAATAATTTAAATTAATTTTGAAGTCCCAAACATATGCTTAAGTATTCCAATGCCTAACAATTAGAGGAGTTAAGTTTTTTTTAATGAATGTACCACCTGCAGCTGAGAGAGCAATCTGTTCCAAGCTTCCATCACTGCCACTCCGAAACAAGCTGCTCAGAGGTGAGAGAGATCAGCTCATGGTAATTCTTCCTCTAACTTCTGTGCTGCTCATTAGGGAAGTGCCTGACCTCCACTCAGCACCAATTCATGAGATTGGGCAAACTAAAAACAGGGGGATTGTGGAAATGAACCCACATCCCATCACTGCATGCTGTCTGCTTTAGTTTTAAATTATTTTGGTAACTTAATGGTGAAACAGTAGTTTGCTTGATCTGACTGTTCATTACAAATACATAGTAAGTGCATTATTATACAGCATTTTAAAGTAAATAATTTATATACATATCAATCTTGGCCGAAAGATCAAAGGCTCTCTTCTAATTTATTACAACATGTTAATGCTACAATTTGGCCACACTTATTTCTGAATCTTTTAGGAAATACATTAGCAATATATGAAGACTGGAAATGTCGCAGCAATAATTTACTCACCCTTTTCCTTTATCATTCCGACATTCAATAACAATACCCTCAACAGATCCTGTGCAATCAGCTTTCAACTCCAACATTTCAGACAGAGCAACAGTGGCCTCAGCTAAAGCCATCAAATTGTCTCCCTAAGAAATATTTACAGTACATTAAAATCAAAACAATATTCAGCTTAGTCACAGTTCAGAATCATAGAATTCCAGAAATCCAATAATTTTTTCACTTTACCTTTTCAAAGGAACACAGACAGTATTTTATTTGTTGTAAGCATAGAAACTAATTCTGCCGGAATTAGAAACATATACACTTGTGATCATTAGTATAGATTATGTTACTTTATTTGAGTGACTGGCAAAAAAATGTTAATTATCCCCTTATTCTAAACTTCAGAATTGGACTTACTTTAGCTTAATTTAAAAAAAGACAATTATGTGGCAACACAATATGGTAGCGACAAAGTAGTAGGGCCCAGTCACGTGTTCTCCAGATGGTGAGTTCCCAATCTCAAATATGCTGCCTGGAAAGCTACCGAGCAGAGTTTAAGCGGGAAAGAGGAAGAAAAAAAACCTCAAAACCAGAGGTCAATTCTTTCCAGACTGCTTTCCTGCGCCCGCACATGGTTGGTTCAATAGTGAGTAGCCTAGGCAAAGACTTGGGTGTCAGTCACTTATTTGTCTTTTTTGACTGTGTAGCACCAGGGAACCTAACAGTGGGGAAAGTATTTTTAAATGACTGGTAGGTGTGATAATGTTGCAACATTCTGCCACAGAGAATGAAGGATGCCATTAAAAAAATTACCTTAAGAGCTGATACATTTATGGACTGAACATCACCACCATACTCCTCACAAATCACATCATAGGCTAACAATTCCTTCTTTACGTTTTCATGATCTGCTTCTGGCTTGTCACACTTATTTATTGCCAGAATTATTGGAACTGCAATGAGAACAAAATTAGATGGGAATAAATAGGATAGTACAATATTTATAGATATTTGAAAGCCTGATAAAATCTTTTCATTATTAGCCATTTTGAACAATCAACTTCCATAGTCCCTTACTCATTTACACTGACTAAAAATGGAACCTGTTTCCAGTTAAGTTTGGTTTACTGCAGCAGAATGTCACTAGATTGGGAACCAGGTGATTACTCACTGAGAATATAAAGAAAATGGAGAAGCAACAAATACTTCCCACACAACTTGAAACAGCTGCATTCAATATTGGTTTGAAGCAAAGTAATGAATATGCTAGATTCCATTTTAGCTTGACCTGAAACAGACTGTATACAATGCTCTAAGAAAGGATCAAATGCTTGTATGCGGGTTTAATAATGAAATATTAATGAACAGATTTACAAATTTCATTATAACAGGAGTTGTTCCATTCAATTAAATGGAAAAGGATATATGACACTGGAAGTTTTCAGAATCAGTGGGTTCTACTGTATTACTTCAACAAAACAGTTTCTGAAACACTACTTTGGATCCACTTGTGCATTTTCCCTGCTCTCACAGGCAACACATGCGATGATAAGAACATAAGAAATAGGAGCAGGAGTAGGCTACCTGGCCCATCGAGCCTGCTCCAACATTCAATATGATCATGGCTGATCTTCCACCTCAATTCCACTTTCCAACCCTATCCCCATATCCCTTGATTCACTTAGTGTCCAAAAATCTATCAATCTCAGGGGTCTTGAATATACTCAATGATTGAGTATCCACAGCCCTCTGGGGTAGAGAATTCCAAAGATTCACAACCCTCTGAGTGAAGAAAGTTTTCCTCATTTCAGTCCTAAATGGTCAACCACTTATCTTGAGACTATGACCCTAGTTCTAGACTCTCCAGGCAGGGGAAACAGCTTCTCAGCATCTACCCTGTCAAGCCCTCTAAGAATTTTATACGTTTCAATGAGATCACCTCTCATTCTTCCAAATTCCAGAGAATGTAAGCCCATTCTACTCAACCTCTCTTCATAGGATAACCCTCTCATCCCAGGAATCAGTCGAATGAATCTTCAGTGCAAGTATATCCTTCCTTTAGTAAGGAGACCAAAAGTGTACACAGTACTCCAGGTGTGGTCTCACCAGAGCCCTATATAATTGCAGCAAGACCTCCTTACTCTTATGCTCCAACCCCCTTGCAATAAAGGCTAACATCCCATTTGTTTTCCTAACTGCTTGCTGTACCTGCATGTTAACTTTCTGTGATTCGTGTACAAGGACACCCAAATCTCTCTGGACACCAACATTTCTTAGTATCTCACCTTTTAAAAAACATTCCGCTTTTCTATTCTTCCAACCAAAGCGGATAATTTCACATTTCCCCACATTATACTCCATATGCCACCTTCTCGTCCACTCACTTAACCTGTCGATATCCCTTTGCAACCTCTTTGCGATCTATGCAAAGGCTGCAAGAAGCCTCACATTACAGTTGCTGAGCTCAGTAGCAGGGTGGTCATCCTCGATCTTCCCTAATTTCATGTGACAATAATCAAGTTATTATACCCTCAGATCCAGGCCATTACATCATACCTCTTCCACGACCTTTACCCTTAGTTTACATTAACTTCTATTAGCTCAGCATTCCAGAGGCATTCCAAGGTAAAGACCCACGGCCCTCACTTCTAAACTGCCTGTCTAACTACATCTAGTGGAAAAGGTAACAGCACTCCTCATTGTATAACGGATAGATTTATCTACCAGAAGGTCAGAACTACACAAACAACAGACAACTATCTTTATGACTCCAGCTTGTATCAGCCACAAGGGCCTTAAAGGTCTGAGCTGATTTTGGACATGCTCCAGATATTGTTTGCTGTTTCTTGAAGATGTGGTCTGTTTGCTACAAAATTAAGTCTTTAACATAAAATGGATTCCATAATACAATCTCTCTCACCATTGCTCCGAACAGTGTACATGAATTTTCAAAAGGCACTTAAAAGGTGCCAAGGAGACTTGCTGATAATATCAAGGCACACGGCAATAATGAGAATGTGGCAGCAAGGTTAGTATCTTAGGAGTCTCCTAGACTTGGTGTTCAACATGTACAACCAATACAGACAACAATCAATAAAGCCAATATAATGCTGAACTATATGGCCAAAATAATGGAATATGAGTCACTGGAAGTCATGATCAAACTAAGTGTCCTAGTCAGATCACACCTTGACTTATGTCTCCAGTTCTAGCCATCAAGACATAAGGAAGACATTCAAGCACTGGAGGCAGGGCAGAAAAGAGCCACAAGGCTGATCCTCAGCGTCAGAGGTCTGAGATATGAGAAAAGACAGGAGAAACTTGGGTTTTTCAGCCTTGAAAAGACCAATCTAATAGGCAAACTTATAGAAGTATGTAAGATAGGTTACAGTATGGAAAAAGTAAATCAGAAAAATTACTTTAAAGTAAATTGCGTTGGTAGGATAAGGGACACAGATTCAAACTAGTAAAAAGCAAATTCAGGATTTATATCATAAAGTTCTTCACAGAGTGATCAACACATGGAATGAACTCTCAGATTGAGTAATGAAGGTAAAAACCGTAGGATAATTTAACAATTGGATACCGCAATAAGGGGACTTCAGGATCTTGCTGGATGGATGAACGAATTAAGATGGGGCAAATGGGATCCCTCATCCATAATTATTTTGTGAAATTCGGCATTCTTTCATTTTCCATTAGAAGAATTCCTTTCCCATCACTAATCAGCCCTACCCTTTCTTTGACTATTTTTTAAAACTTTGTGTATTTATAACTATTTCTCTATGTCCCCTCTCGACCTTTCTAATCTTTTTGCTTCGCCTCAACATCCAATCCTGGATGAGTCATAACTTTCTCCACTCAACATCAGCAAGACCAAAGCCATCATCTTTGGCCCCCACCACGAACGTTGCTCCCTTGTCACCAATTCCCTTCCCCTCCCCAGCCATTGTCTCAGGCTCAACCAGACTGTTCGTAATCTTAGTGTGCTAATTTAAGAGTCTGAGCTCAGCTTCAGATCCATATAATTTCCATCTCCAAAACTGCTTACTTACACTTCCATTACATCGTATGCCCCCATCTCTACTTTAGCTGCTTTGTGCTGAAACCCTCATACATGTATTTGTTAACTCCAGACTCAACTACTCCTATGTCCTCCTTTCTGGCCTTCCATCATTCATCCTCCATAAATTCAAACTAGTCCATAACTCTGCAGCACGCATCCTGTCCTGCGCTAAGTCCTGCTCGCCCATCACCTTTGTCCTTGCTGATCTACACTGGCTCCCTGCCCCCAATGCATTAAATTTAAAATCCTTGTTTCATCTTTAACTCTCCATAAACTCACTCCTATCTCTGCAATCTGCTCCACCCTCTTTGATCACTCCATTCATCTAGCTTTGCCTTTTTGTGCATCGTCCCCTCCTTTTGCTTCACGGTTTGCAGTAGAGACTTCAGCTATCTGGATCTAACTGTCTCTAATTCCCTTCTTAGATATCTCTGCCTCTCACCCTCCTCTATTGCATTATAAATTTCCTCAAAACCCATCTCTTCAGCCAGGCTTTTGGGCACTCCTCCTAACCTTCTTTCCTGACTCGATATCCATTTTTCCTTATGCCTATCTGTGAAGTTGTAAACAATTTTACAACACCAAGTTATAGTCCAACAATTTTATTTTTAATCCCACAAGCTTTCGGGGGCTTTCCCCTTCCTCAGGCGGTGTGGAAATGACAATTTCGAATCCTTCACATTTTAAGATCACATAACAAAGCCTGGTGATTACTGCCCGTTGGCAACCACAGTGAGCAGACAGAAAGGTGTCATCTAAAAGGCCACTGAATATACAACCCCCCAAAAAAAGAGAGAGACAGAATGAAGACAGTCAATGACCCGTTATATTAAAAACAGATAACATTTGTTCGCTGGTGGGGTTACGTGTAGTGTGACATGAACCCAAGATCCCGGTTGAGGCCGTCCTCATGGGTGCGGAACTTGGCTATTAATTTCTGCTCGACGATTTTGCGTTGTCGTGTGTCTCGAAGGCCGCCTTGGAGTATGTTTACCCGAAGGTCGGTGGCTGAATGTCCATGACTGCTGAAGTGTTCCCCGACAGGGAGAGAACCCTCCTGTTTGGCGATTGTTGCGCGGTGTCCGTTCATCCGTTGTCGCAGCGTCTGCATGGTCTCGCCAATGTACCATGCTCTGGGGCATCCTTTCCTGCAACGTATGAGGTAGACAACGTTGGCCGAGTCACAGGAGTATGAACCGTGCACCTGGTGGGTGGTGTCCTCTCGTGTGATGGTGGTATCTGTGTCGATGATCTGGCATGTCTTGCAGAGGTTACCGTGGCAGGGTTGTGTGGTGTCGTGGACGCTGTTCTCCTGAAGGCTGGGTAATTTGCTGCGAACGATGGTTTGTTTGAGGTTGGGTGGCTGTTTAAAGGCGAGTAGTGGAGGTGTGGGGATGGCCATAGCGAGGTGTTCGTCATCATTGATGACATGTTGAAGGCTGCGGAGAACATGGCGTAGTTTCTCCGCTCCAGGGAAGTACTGGACGACGAAGGGTACTCTGTTGGTTGCGTCCCGTGTTAACCCAATGAGACAATCAACGATCCGGAACAGCAGACAGAGGAATCCGCGATGCAGCAACCGAAGAGGAAAGAGTCTCACTGGACTCCTCCAGAGGGTCGCTGCCCTCAGCTTGACATGTATGCTCAAGCTGTCAGGAAATGCGTCTATGCCAGATTCATCAGTCGCACTCGGAAGACAGTCCAGAATGTCACCCGAGCACAACGCAACGCCATCAAAGCTCTCAAGACCAACCGCAACATCGTCATCAAACCAGCGGACAAAGGAGGAGCCATCGTCATACAGAACAGAACGGACTATTGCAAAGAAGCATACCGACAACTGGACAACCAGGAACACTACAGACGGTTACCCGCAGACCCGACCAAAGAACACACCCATCAGCTCAACAAACTGATCAAGACCTTCGATCCAGACCTTCAAAACATCCTACGCACTCTCATCCCACGTAATCCCCGCGTGGGAGACTTCTACTGCCTCCCAAAGATACACAAAGCCAACACACCCGGACGTCCTATCTTATCAGGCAATGGAACCCTGTGTGAGAACCTCTCTGGATACATCGAGGGCATCCTGAAACCCATCGTGCAGGGAACCCCCAGCTTCTGTCGCGACACTACAGACTTTCTACAAAAACTCAGTACCCACGGACCTGTTGAACCAGGAACACTTCTCACCACGATGGACGTCTCGGCACTATACACCAGTATCCCCCACGATGACGGCATCGCTGCGACAGCATCAATACTCAACACCAACAACAGCCAATCTCCGGACGCCATCCTACAACTCATCCGCTTCATCCTGGATCACAATGTCTTCACCTTCAATAACCAGTTCTTTACCCAAACACACGGAACAGCCATGGGGACCAAATTCGCACCCCAATACGCCAACATTTTCATGCACAAGTTCGAGCAGGACTTCTTCACTGCACAGGACCTCCAACCAACACTATACACCAGATACATAGACGACATTTTCTTTCTATGGACCCACGGTGAGGAATCACTAAAGAGACTACACGATAACATCAACAAGTTCCATCCCACCATCAAGCTCACCATGGACTACTCCTCAGAATCAGTTTCTTTCTTGGACACACGAATCTCCATCAAAGACGGGCACCTCAGCACCTCACTCTACCGCAAGCCCACGGACAATCTCACAATGCTCCACTTTTCCAGCTTCCACCCTAACCACGTCAAAGAGGCCATCCCCTATGGACAGGCCCTGCGAATACACAGGGTCTGCTCAGACGAGGAGGAACGCGATGGACACCTACAGACGCTGAAAGACGCCCTAGTAAGAACGGGATATGATGCTCGACTCATCGATCGACAGTTCCGACGGGCCACAGCGAAAAATCGCGTAGACCTCCTCAGAAGACTAACACGGGACGCAACCAACAGAGTACCCTTCGTCGTCCAGTACTTCCCCGGAGCGGACAAACTACGCCATGTTCTCCGCAGCCTTCAACATGTCATCAATGATGACGAACACCTCGCTATGGCCATCCCCACACCTCCACTACTCGCCTTTAAACAGCCACACAACCTCAAACAAACCATCGTTCGCAGCAAATTACCCAGCCTTCAGGAGAACAGCGTCCACGACACCACACAACCCTGCCACGGTAACCTCTGCAAGACATGCCAGATCATCGACACAGATACCACCATCACACGAGAGGACACCACCCACCAGGTGCACGGTTCATACTCCTGTGACTCGGCCAACGTTGTCTACCTCATACGTTGCAGGAAAGGATGCCCCAGAGCATGGTACATTGGCGAGACCATGCAGACGCTGCGACAACGGATGAACGGATACCGCGCAACAATCGCCAAACAGGAGGGTTCTCTCCCTGTCGGGGAACACTTCAGCAGTCATGGACATTCAGCCACCGACCTTCGGGTAAACATACTCCAAGGCGGCCTTCGAGACACACGACAACGCAAAATCGTCGAGCAGAAATTAATAGCCAAGTTCCGCACCCATGAGGACGGCCTCAACCGGGATCTTGGGTTCATGTCACACTACACGTAACCCCACCAGCGAACAAATGTTATCTGTTTTTAATATAACGGGTCATTGACTGTCTTCGTTCTGTCTCTCTTTTTTTTGGGGGGGTTGTATATTCAGTGGCCTTTTAGATGACACCTTTCTGTCTGCTCACTGTGATTGCCTTGGCAACGGGCAGTAATCACCAGGCTTTGTTATGTGATCTTAAAATGTGAAGGATTCGAAATTGTCATTTCCACACCGCCTGAGGAAGGGGAAAGCCCCCGAAAGCTTGTGGGATTAAAAATAAAATCGTTGGACTATAACTTGGTGTTGTAAAATTGTTTACAATTGTTAACCCCAGTCCATCACTGGCATCTCCACATCATATCTGTGAAGTACTATGGGATGTTCTTTATATGAATGGAGCTATATAAATACAACTTCTTGTTGCTGTTGTTCTGTCAAATATCTCTTAGCCCCATTTTAGTTTTAATTTCTCATCTAAAGAACTCCAGCTTTTACTCTCTTTCTATATTTTATATATATATATATATATATATATATATATATATATATATATATATATATAATATATATATACACACATCTTTTTGTATTTCTTTCAGTATATCTCCCGCTCTCTATGCCTTCAATGCACTTTCTCTCCCTATCTGTATGTCTCCTCTTATCTCCGACAGAGACCTGCAGCCAGACTCAGGACTGTGGACCTCTGACAGACACAAATGTTTTTCTCTCTTCCTGGGTGCGAAGGAGGCAAGAGCTGGGGCAGGGGTCACAGATTAGGAGGGAGTGGGGAGCTGGGGCTTGGGGCAGTTTGCACTTCTAAGCCATGCCAGATAGTCTTCCCATCACTGGATCCATTCTCAAAACTGTGATTGCTGGTGCACCCAGTGGTTGTGTTGGACATATTGGTGAGTTGAGTGTTAATAACCACATTGAACTATAATATCCATAACTGGTTGATGGACCAGCAGGTTACCTGGTCACACAAGGAAAGATGAAACATTGAACATGAACAAAGGTATTCTATTCTCCTGCAGATGTAAACTGGAATGAATGCTGCTTAGAAGTGCAAACATTTTAATATCGATAGTTGGTTCATCTAGTTCTAGGGAACCACGATCTAGGGAATAGGATGGAATCCGACAAGATAGAAGGTTTCTGGACTGAACTGGTCCCTTTAAAACTTTCAGACTGGATTAGAAGTAAGGGAGGATCCTACAGATTTTCTAAAGAAATTTTAAATGGGAGCTGGGAGGAGATTGAAAAGGCACTGGAGCTAGTGTGCCAGCAAAAACAAAAAGACAGTAGCCCCGAGACTCTGAAAGGGTGCTGAGAGGAGATAGAAGAGACACTGGAAAAAGTGTGCCAGCAGAAACAGTTAGAGATGAATGGTCTAATGAAAGAGGAAGAACAGTTTGAGATGAAGTTCGTGAATTTGGTAAAGGAAGCCGAGGATGAGAAACTGATGCAGAAACAGTTAGCGATGAAAGCAATGGGAGGAGCTTGCTCAGAGGCACTTAAAGTTTCTGTAGGAATGGGCTGTCTCAAAACTGATAAGATGTTCAGTGAAAAGCAAAATGTAGTGGAAAATGTAGCAAAATGGAGTTGTAAGCATGGTCTAAAGGGATGTGGAATCAGAGTTGGAATGTTGAAACCAGCAGTGAGACAGTTATAGCGGTTCCAGGGGGTGAACCAAGAAAAGAACTGGGACTCTTGACTGGATCCTCAGCGTCCCATTCACCCTATGTCATTATTCCCCTCCCATATACCAACAGAGAAGTGTTAAGAATTGTGCAGCAGGTAAAAGGCTTGGGTAAGGACACGAACTGTGAGCTTAAGTCTTTGAATCAGTACAGAATGGGGTTAAGTAGCAAACATCAGAAATTGAAAATTGGTTTAAGTAAAAAAGGACAAATTAGTCTATGATAAAATAAAGGAGCAGGAATGGGGAGATCCTGTCCCTTTCCTACTGGTCTACAGAAGCTCTTTTGTTTTCACCGTACTGATATCTTTAAAAAGCCTGTGTGAATGTTTCAGAGCCGCCTTCTTTTTCAATGTGTAAGAATGGTACAAAGATTTTATATAGCTGTGAAGGATAACTTTTTCTTCAGTCACATTCAGTATTTTTTAGTCATTTGGAAAGAGCGAAACCGGATTATACCATTGTACTGTATAGATTGATCACCTGCGCTGTACAATAAAGTCTCATGGTTACTTGAAGCATGTTGCTGTGAACCATAGAAGGAAGGAGGTTGACTAACAGCCTGGGAGACAGTTTGAGAGGGAGAGAGTGGAGAGGTCAAGACCTGAAGCTTCAGCTCAAAGAAAGCAGGGAGACTGGGGGGCCCCAGGCTTGGACTAGAAGGGAACGAGGAGACTAAAGCTGAAATGAGAGGGAGAGAGAAAGACAGGGCCAACTGATGTGGAAGAATTGAGCCGGGATCTACCCTTGATACCACGAGACCATGAATGCTGTATCCTGTAGTTAGCATGGACTAACAGATTTGTAGGACAGGATGTTCAATGATAAACATGTTTTTAATTAGACTGCCAGGTATATAAATATATTGATTTCCAGTCCACCCCCACCACCTTCATGATGTAGCAATAAATAATGCTGTACTATTTCTACCAACAGAAAAATATTTTAACATGCAGTTTTAATGTTTTTAAAAGGTGCAATGTGTAATCAAGTACAAACATTACTTCAAGACCTCAAACTTCTGGAATTATTCTCAACAAAACTATTAACATAACAATATATGGATTGATTCCCTATACTTATGACCCAATGGTGCCAGCTTTGGCTCAGTTGGTAGCAGTCTTGTCTCTGAGTCAGTAGGGTGTGGGTACAAGCCCCACTCCAGAGCCTTAAGCAAATAATCCAAGCTGACACTTCAACGCAGTATTGAGGGAGTGCTGCACTGTCGCAGGTGCCATTTTTCGGATGAGACGTTAAACTGAGACCCCATCCGTTCTCTCAGTGAATGTAATAGATCCCATGGCACTTTTTGAAGAAGCTTTCAGGAGAACAGCGTCCACGACACCACACAACCCTGCCACGGTAACCTCTGCAAGACATGCCAGATCATCGACACAGATACCACCATCACACGAGAGGACACCACCCACCAGGTGCATGGTTCATACTCCTGTGACTCGGCCAACGTTGTCTACCTCATACGTTGCAGGAAAGGATGCCCCAGAGCATGGTACGTTGGCGAGACCATGCAGACACTGCGACAATGGATGAACGGACACCGCGCAACAATCGCCAGACAGGAGGGTTCCCTCCCAGTCGGGGAACACTTCAGCAGTCAGGGACATTCAGCCACCAACCTTCGGGTAAGCGTACTCCAAGGCGGCCTTCGAGACACACGACAACGCAAAATCGTCGAGCAGAAATTGATAGCCAAGTTCCGCACCCATGAGGACGGCCTCAACCGGGATCTTGGGTTCATGTCACGCTACATGTAACCCCACCAGCGAACAAAAGCTATCTGTTTTTAATATAACGGGTCATTTGCTGGCTTTCTCTGCCTTCCGGATGTTTCTGCCTCTCTCTCTGTTTTTTTTTCTGTTTGTTTTTTTTGTTGACTGTATATTCGGGGGCTCTGTAGGTAACACCTCTCTGTCTGAACACTGTGATTGCCTTGGCAACGGGCAGTTGCAAAGACTATCTGTAATCACCATGTATTGTTCTGTGATTTATAAATGCGTAGGCTTCGAGGAGTTCCTGACATTTACCTGAGGAAGGAGGAAGCCTCCGAAAGCTTGTAAATTTCAAATAAAATCGTTGGACTATAACTTGGTGTTGTAAAATTGTTTATAACTTTTTGAAGAAGAGCAGGGGAGTTCTCCCTGTGTCCTAGCCAATATTTATCCCTCAACCAACATCACTAAAACAGGTTATCTAGTCATTTATCTCATTGCTGTTTGTGGGACCTTGCTGTGCACAAATTGGCTGCTACGTTTCCCTATATTATAACAGTGACTACCCTTCAAAAGTACTCCATTGGCTGTAAAGTGCTTTGTAACATCCTCAGGTCTTTCTTTTTTTTTAATGTTATCTAAGGATGGATATACTTGCCTTAGAGGAGGTGCTAGATTGATTCCTGGGATGAGAGAGTTGTCCTATGAAGAGAGATGGAGTAGAATGGGCCCATATTCTCTGGAGTTTAAAAGAATGAGAGGTGATCTCATTGAAACGTATAAAATTCTTCAAGAGCTGGACAGGATACATGCTGAGAGGCTGTTTACCCTGGCTGGAGAGTCTAGAACTAGGGGTCATAGTCTCAAGATAAGTGGTCGGCCATTTAGGACCAAGATGAGGAAATATTTCTTCACTCAGAGGGTTGTGAATCTTTGGAATTCTCGACTCCAGAGGGCTGTGGATGCTCAGTGGATGAATATATTCAAAACTGAGATCGACAGATTTTTGGACACTAAGGGAATCAAGGGATATGGGTGTAGGGTGGGAAAGTGGAGTTGAGGTAGAAGATTAGCCATGATCTTACTGAATGCGGAGCAGGTTCGAGGGGCCAAATGGCCTACTCCTGCTCCTATTTCTTTCCTTCTTATATTCTAAAACCACATGATACATATAAAGCTACCACTGAATTTCCCACATGAATTGCAAGAATTTTTTAAAAATTCTATAAATCACAGGACTTGCAAGTATTGACAATGCTGATAACATCTGGTAGCAGTAATGCAAATACGAAAAAGGTCACTGCTGGGACGAACCAATGGCTGAATATTATAAGAAATACATAATTGCAGGGGACTGAGCAGCATAATAAGTTAGAATATTGTCCTTTCAACTCTGGGATCTGCATCCATGCTAGTGATTAGAGTAAAGAGACTTTTATCCAATGATTAACAGTCTTACAGGAAATTAATTTGGGCCAGTACTCAAGCCAGTTCAGAGTACACAGCACAAAATTGACCATAATTCACCATATATTGGCAATTTCACTCAACAATCAAAAGATGGAGTGAGGGGAATACACTGACAGGAATTATGGCCTCAATGTTCCTGGGCTAGACATGAAGAGTGGCCACTGATTCCAGTCCCGCAGTAAGTGATTGATTCTTAATGCCCTCTGAAGGGCTTAGCAAGCTTCTCAGTTGTAAAAATAACTATAAAAGACCCACCACCTTCTCAGGGCAATTAGACATGGGTGTCAGCCACATCCTGAGAACAAATAAAAAAAATACCAAGCATTCACTGAAACATATGAATTACACACAACTAATTTTTGAGATCTATATACTCTAGAGATTTAAACTTACCCATAGAATTTTTAGCATGTTGAATTGATTCTACTGTTTGCTTCATTACTCCATCATCTGCAGCAACCACTAATATCACAATGTCAGTCACATTAGCACCGCGGGCCCTCATTGCTGAAAAGGCAGCGTGGCCCGGGGTATCCAGGAAGGTTATCTTTTCACCAGATGGCAAGTGCACTGTGTAAACAAGTAAAACATTTTAGTCACTGCACAAGAAAAAGCACAAAAACACCCTTTAATAAATTCAACAAAGGCAAACAGCAGCAAAACTGACAGGTCTTTCTGTGAAAAGGCCTTGAAAGATTTTGTTATGAGAAAGGCGCCACTAAATCGTTGTTGTAAAGAAGTGGATACTGCAGATATTAAGGGTCAAACATTCATACTTTATTTAAATTGCAAAATAAGTCTGCCACCTTTCAATGAGTTTTGTGCTGTACTAAGTGCTGGGGCAATCTGGAATGCAACCCATTAGGCCTGAATAACAATGCATATTTAATATTAGGTTAAAATCTTGGCATTTCCCCTTGATTATTTTTATGGGTAAGGTAAGACAATTCACAGAGACTACCTTCCTGGAAGTTTTACATATGGCTACTCAGCTTCAATTAGAGATTAACTAAATTGGGAGAAACTATTTTAATACATGGTCCATTGGAAACAGCAGGATCATGGCCTTTTCTTGTTAATATTGTTTTAATTCATATTAAGTGTTTAGATTATTGAGGTCACAAGTAAGTATTTATGGGCACTGAGACATACATGGATCTAGCTTCCTTTTACAAATAATGGTCACTACACTTCAAAGTAACTCATTGTATGTGAAGCACTTTGAGACATTTCTGAGAGAAATGATGAGTTGCTGTATAAATGCAAGTCTTTTTACCTTTCTTTCTGTTAATAAACATTGAAAATCAGAATAGTCCACTATCTTCAGGTGATTAAAACACATGCCAGCCCATGGAATTTTAGAAAAGCAGGCACTTCTTTGAAAACAGAATGTGGCCAAAATATTGCTGGTTAAGATGGTCCTTAACTTACACTAAGACTATTTGTGAAAAAAGCTTCACATAATTAGAGGAGAAAGGTAGTCTACTAAATTTCTATGTAATCCCAATTGTTAACCGAGTACTTACTAGTAACTCAATCATTCTAGTTTAAGCATTAAAATGGGAACAGATATGTGATATCATAAGTCCTGCTCATAAATGAAACTGATTGGTCATGGGCAGTACGTCCCATTCAGTGTGTCACTAGGAGCTGATCTCCAGTTTTTCCTCACAACTAGAGATGGGATACAACAGATAAAGATGACAGACAGATAGATAATATCAGAAAAGAGGAAATTTAAAGTGTTAAGTTTTAAAGGTGCTATTCAAGCAAAATGCTACTAAAACTAAAAAAAACTGACAATACGCACAATTCCTACGAGCGTAAAACAAGCACTACTGGGAGCTGATTATACTTTCACCAAAAAAAAACATACTCCCTAAAAATCTAGACACTTTACTTTTTAACCCCACAACTGAGTAAAACATTATTTGCCATCAAGTGCAATTCATATTTGAGGTGGACAGACATACAGAGGAATGCAAGACATACCGAGAAATGCTCCAATATGTTGAGTGATACCTCCCGCCTCCATAGCTGCAACCTGGGTTTTCCTAAGAGTGTCGAGTAATGTTGTTTTCCCATGGTCAACGTGGCCCATTATAGTAACCACAGGCGACCTGGGAACGAGCACAGCTGGATCTGCAGGCAGCCTACAGCAGAAAGGATGCAGTGGATAACTCTCAGATGGTATTGAAATCTCATGCGTTTTTAACCAATTCCTCAGCAGTTAGGAATCTAGTAAGAAATGCACACGCCTTGAAAAAGGTTAGAGAATGGAAAATAATATTTTCCGTGTAATATAGTCAACATGGGGAACAGACTACCAGAGAAAATAGTTGATCTGGGGTCAGTTGACACTTCTAAAAGGGACCTGAATCAATAACTGTTGAGAAGGGGCTTGAGGGTTAGAGATATTAATAAGAAATCAACAGGTAGCATTGGAGTGGACAATAGCAATCCATAATAGAATAATCATACATGGACTCCGGATGGAATGGGCTTTATGAGCTGAAGAGCCTTTTCTCTTCATTCTGTTAGGATGTACATCAGAAGAGTGCAACTTATCTCAGCATGTCAAATAAAATGTTACATAATATAACAAACTACTCATCACAACAGACATGAGCGGAAAATGTGTAGTAGAACTAATATGTCAATCTCCTTAAAATCTTTACTGCACCTCCACCTAAGAGAAGTGACAGCAGCCTGGCTACCCTGCATTAGCTTTTGTACAATACACACAGATTTACTGTTGCATTTATTTTTTTTTAAATCATGTATTAGTTCCGTGAAGTTATGACTTTTAACAAAAGGCTCACACTTAATTTTTGTGCAATATTTAGTTAATTATATGCAAATTTGAATGGCATCTTCAACCAACGCAAAACTACACTATTTTCATGAGAGAAGAAAAAAAAAGGAAATCTTGGCAGGAAAATGGTGAGCAAAGCAGATTCTTCAATATGTATATGCCAGTTAGTCAGTCAGTGCACTTGCCCAAAGGGAGCCATGGTGAGCTAGTTTCTTTGTGTTTCTCACAGATTAAGGTGCAACCAAACATTCGCTGGCACAGAATAGGCAGATGAAATACTTCAGTATAGTTTGAATATTTTTTTATTTAAATGTATTGATGTTTTTGTAACACATTAACAGAACATAATCGCAATAACCTAATTATATGTGAATTAAACACAGAACCTACCTCCTCACTGCATCTTTATTTTCTTTCACTTTTTTTTCTGTAAGTTTTGCCCACTTGAACTTCATTCCGGATTTCTTTATGACCTCTTTTATCCATTTTTCATCTAAGACAAAATCCTGTTCTAGAGAGCCTATGTCAATATCTGTGTGCAGTAGAGCTTCACACACATGATCTAGATTCAGAAAGAAATGAGCTATTTGAATATGTAGGAATATATATAGTAATAACTTTTTTTTCTCTTTTTCACATTTAGATATTTTATTTTTTGTCCGCCGTCATGCGGCTACATTTTTGCATTCTTACTCAGATATTTTCCTCGTGCTCCCCCGTAAGTGTACCTTCATCAACAACAACTTGCATTTATATAACAATTTTAATGTAAAAAAATATCCTGAGGCACTTCATAGAGGCATAAGGAAAAATACAGATGCCAAGCCAAAGACGATATTAGGAGGGGTAGCCAAAAGCTTTGTTAAAAAGTTGGGTTTAAAGGAGGAGAGGGTGGTGTTGAGGTAGAGAGGTTTAGGAAGGGAATTTCAGAGCAGGGGACCTAGGCAGCTGAAGGCACGGCCGCAAATTGGGTGGTGGGGGGGGGGGAAGCACAAAAGGCTGGAGTCAGAGGAATGGAGAGTTCAGGAGAGTTGTGGGGCTAGATGAAGTTACAGAGATAAGGAATGGTAAACAGTGGAGAGATTTAAACACAAGAATGAAAATTTTAAATGAGGTGTTGAGGGATCAGGAGGAGGTTAGCAAGGACAGGTATGATAGGTGAGTGAGACTTGGTGCGGGATAGAATACCAGCAGCAGTGTTTTGGATAACAAAGTTTACAGGAGGGGGGGAGGATAGGAAGCCACCTAAGACAGCTTTGGAATGGTCAATTCCAGAGGGGACAAAGGCAAGGATGAGGGTTTCAGCAGTAGATGGGCTGAAGTTGGGGCAAAAGTAGGCATGTTTTGTGATGGAGAGGATATGGGGTCAGAAGCTCAAATACTGGGTCAAATAGGTTGCCGAGGTTACGAACAATCTGGTTCAGCCTGAGACAGTGGCAGAGGAGGGGGATGGAGTTGGTGGCAAGAGTATGGATTTTGTGATGAGGGCCAAAGACGAGAGCCCTGATTTTAACTCTGTCTACCCGGCAGGAATAGTGCAGTTGGGGGGTTAAAATGGCTACCCCCTGCATTCCCAGTGTCCGGACCCATCGCCATTTTAACACCTGTTTTTTTGGCAGCATCAAGGCCACCCGCCACATTAACATGGAAATGTCAGGGTCCTCATTAATATGGAAATGTCAGGGTCTGATGGCATAATTTGGACCCCAGCAAGATTTTAACTTGGGATCACAGCTGTGGTGCCCTGTTCCAAATTCACCAGAAAACGCAGGCGGCAGGCAGGATTGAGGGTCAGAACAGGCCCTGGTAAATTATTTAAATTTTATTTTTGAAGGTTTCTCTTTGGGCCAGGAGGAGGAGGAGGAGGAATGCTCTTCTGGGCCCTACAAGGAATCTTTGCCCCCCTTCCTCCTCCCCACCCCACGGGATTCTCTTCCCCTTCCTGCAAGCGTGGCCACATCAGACCCCGTCTTAATTTAAATTGGCAGGAACAGTTTCCTCGGGTCCAAGTCGGAGGCCTGCAGCTGCATGACTTCCCGCTCTCCCCAGCTGGCCTCCACATCATCCCTGCTGCCCGCTGGCTTCGGGAGGGAGTCAGCACAGCAAAATTTAAATGAGGCCCACAAGTTAAAACTTCCCGGGCCTCACATTGGCGCAGTTGTGGGCGCTTCCCGGCTGCCCTAGCCCCCACATGCTGCATTCCCATCCAGGTTAAAATCAGGGCTGACGGCTTTGATCTTCCCAATGTTTAGCTAGAGGAAATTGTAGCTCATCCAAGATTAGATGAGCAGTCTGACAGTACGCAGAGCAGTAGAGGGGTTGAAAAAGGTGACAGAGAGGCTGAGCTGGGTGTCATCAGCATGCACGATGATATCGCCAAGGAACACCAACCACGTAGATAAGAGAGGAGAGGGCCAAGGATGGATCCTTGGGAGACTCTCAGGGTAAATAAATAGACCATGGCTTAGGCAGTAAACTACAGAACAGATTATTAATAATAAATAGATAAGTAAGCAATAGCAATGACAGTACAACAGATTCACAGAAATATACAGAGCATAACCATTCCTCCTCAAATGTAGAAAATAACAGTAAAACTCAAAATAAAACCATGCCCGAGATAGGGTCCCTTAACAATAACTTTACGTGGAGCCTCCTGCTTCTCTCTTTGATGCCCTCAGAAGAACTGGTGTCCTGGGAACACATTTCCTGACATATATCCCTGGTACCCGTTAACATTTGACCAGGAACAAAAACATCAAGATATGTATCTCCCATTATTGCATCAGCTTCCTTCCCAGGGTCAAATTGATGAGCGATGTGCCCTTACCTGTAGAACAATCATCTTACAGGGATACTTTTAAAACAAAGCCAGCAGGTAAACAAAGTTACAATTGAAATATTAGAAGCTTAATGCCTTCCTGGCTCATACAACAGACACTTTTTTGTGTTCCTTTTTCACCATCCAAACGGGGCTATTTCTTTATGTGAACCTGGTTTTAACCCTGAAAGTATTATAATGAAACAAAAATAATAAATCAGGGATAAAATATTGCAATGTCACTCATGCATCATCCTGTCATAGAAGAATTCTATCATTGATGCTCTAAAACTGTCTTAACTGCTCGTTTTACTGTGGAGAACCATTTGGCTTTTGCTTGATGTCTGTCCAAGATTATACCTTGCGGCCAGGGTTTCCACTTCTGTGCTTGCCAGCCCACATTTTTCTGCTCGTTAATGTAAATGGGCAGAAAATCACAGGTTGGCGTGTAGAAGTGGAACAGCTTTCCTGCAATGGTACAAAATCTCAAAGCTGCAGGCAAACTCCCTGAAAGTACTTCTTCAGGCAAGGTAATTGAATTCTGGGCAGGCATAGTTATATGGAAATCTCCTCGATAGGCCAGAGACTTGCAGGGTATATAAGATGGCACAGCAGAGATGGCTGACTGATTGCATAGGACACTGAGCTAGAACCCACACCTTAATGGACTCGGTTGTTGTTCCAATGCATTCTGCAATCATGTTACACCCCTTGTTTTGACTAGTATAGTTACATTAACTTTATAGACTTACCAGTATCTTTATCCATAGCTTCTGCAAGTTCAGAGACAGTCATTCTTTGCTTTATCTCCACTTCCTTCTTCACCTGCTTTTGTTTCACTGGAGCAATCTTATATTTATCTTTCTTGAATGAGAGAAACAGGAAGTTACAAAATAATAAGCTTGTAAAAGGTAGCTAGCAGACACAGCACACTGAAGGACTAGTAAAAGGATGTTGACTATTACCATAATTAAAGCACTGAGTTAGTGAATTCATAATCAGCCGTTAGACATTTGTCAGACCATTGCTATCACACTCCTCCTCATACCCCAATTTCAGAGGCCTGAGACAGGTTGTCCTCCAGGCATGCATGGAGCAGAGAGACTTGTACATGTAGAAAATGGGCAAGGGTGGTGGTGGGGGAGGCGGTGGTGGTGGGGCGGGGGGGGGGGGGGAAGAAATATATTTTTTAAGCCTATTTTTGTCACATTGTGAAAAGCACATTGAAGAGTTTACCTGGGCCGCAATACCTTTGTAATCAGCTTATGTCAATTGCAAAGGGGAAAAAAAAAAGCCATTCTAATTATTTGGAATTATTTATCCAAATGACTGTATTTGTATTATTACTATTAATCACAATTTCACTAAAAGAAGATATTCTTCTTATTCATCTCCCCCCCCCCCCCCACCACTGTGTTCCAGACTGTCTAGCGATCCACTGAACATTCCCGCAGTTTGCAACTGACATTAGCGCCAAACATGTGATTTTAGGAGTATTTTCCAACTTGTGGGCATTAAGGCCATTTAGATGAATACATAACAGTCAATGCATTCAGTTATTGTCCATGCAAGAATGCTGCACATACATTGCATAGAATGTACAGCACAGAAACAGGCCATTCATCCAACCGGTCCATGCCTGTGTTTATGCACCACACGAGCTTCCTCCCAACCCTCTACATCTAACCCCCTTAAATGCATCAATGCTATTCGCCTCAACGACTCCTTGTGGTAACGAGTTCCACATTCTAACCACACTCTGGGAAATGATGTTTCTCCTGAATTCCATATTGGATTTATTAGTGACTATCTTATATTTATGGCCCCTAGTTTTGGTCACCCCCACAAGTGGAAACATCTTCTCTACATCTACCATATCAAACCCTTTCATAATCTTAAAAAAAAAAGAAGGCAGCGGTCTTTAAGAGAAAATAGCACCAGCCTGTTCAATCTTTCTTGATAGGTATAACCTCTCAGTTCTGATATCATCCTTGCAAATCTTTTTTGCACCTTCTCCTGTGCCTCTATATCCTTTTTATAGTGTGGAGACCAGAACTGTGCATTCCAAGTGTGGTCCGACCAAAGTCCTATACAAGTTTAACATAACTTCTCTGCTTTTCAATTCTATCCCACTAGAAATGAACCCCAGTGCTTTGCTTTTTTTATGGCCTTATTAACCTGCGTCGCTACTTTTAGTGATTTGCATATCTGTACCCATAGATCCCTTTGCTCCTCTATCTCATTTAGACTCTTATTTTCCAAGGAGTATTAATACTTTTAATACATATTGTAATAAGGGGTGCACCAATGGCTCAGTAGAAAAATGTGCTGTATAATCAAACTTTACAGACGACGAATGCCGCAGGTCTGCGCTACCTCTACAGTGAAAATGCATAGATTAGGCCCCATTTGAACTAATCTGTGCTGTTCTGACTACCTAATCGCAAGGAGAATATTATTGCTCAAGACCTAGAGAGGTGAGCAACAAAGAGGAATCGGGGTATTCGAATAATGATGACAAGTTAAAGAAATTAGGCTTGTTTTCATTTTAAAGATGAAATATGGAGGTGATTTAACTGAAGTTTTCAAGATTATGAATGAAACTGATAAAGTTGATCCAGGCAAATAGACTTTTCCAACAATAAATGGGAGGGAGGAAGGGAGAGAGGGAGGGAGGGAGGGAATGGAGGGAGGGTGGAAAGAAAGAAAGATTTGCATTTATTTAGTGCGTTTCACGACATCAGAATGAACCAAAGTGCTTTATAGCCAATTAAGTAAATTTGAAATGTAGTCACTGTTGTAATGTAGGAAACGTGGCAGCCAATTTGTGCACAGCAAGGTCCCACAAACGGCAACAAGATAATGACCAGATCATTTTTTTTTTAGTGATGTTAGTTGAGGGATAAATATTGGCCAGGGCACCTGTGAGAAGACCCCTACTCTTCTTCGAAATAGTGCCATGGGATCTTTTACGTCCATCTGAGGAGCCAGACGGGGCCTCGGTTTAATGTCTCATCCGAAAGATAGCACCTCCAACAGTGCAGCACTCCCTCAGTACTGCACTGGATGTCAGCCTATATTATGTGCACAAATCTCTGGAGAGGGCTATGGAATTGTACCTAGCGTGGGATAACTTCAAAAGAGGGCAGAAAATTAAAAAGGGAAATAAACAGCTTAACTTGTCATCACCAGCAAAATAAAATATCCACTGGAGGCTGGTTTCTGCATTCAAAGCTATTGCCTCCATGGGCCACTTTAAATATGAGTAATAGCACACATCTCTAATGCTTTAGGGTTCAAGCCACAATCTAGGACTCGGATACATATTTTAGCTAATACGTCAGTGCAGTGCCAAAGGTGTGCTGCATTGTCAGAGGTGCTATCTTTCAGATGTATGCCTGTTTCAATGGACATAAAAAATCCCATGGCACTTTTTAAAAGAGATGGGAATTCTTCCAGTGTTCTGGTGAACATTCATCCCAACACCATCAAAACAGATTAACTGGTCATTCATCTCATTTTGCTGTTTGTTGGATCTTGCTGTGCGCAAATTGGCTGCCATGTTTGCCTACTAAATGTACCATCAAACAACGAATACACTCCAAAAATAATTAATTGGTTGTGAAGTGCTTTGGGACATCCTAAAGACATGAAAGGTGCTACATAAATGCAAGTTCTTTCTTTGTTACTAAATGTGGTACCATCACACACTGCCAGTGGTAGCAGCACAAAATGGAATAGAGGAGGAAAAGGCAGCCAAGTTTCTCTGAGCCAGATTAGCTTGCTTCTGTAAAAGTTTTATAAATTTGAAAATTTGCTTTCCAGAAAATGAGTATTATGCCTACTCCTGAGGGACAATGATATGGACTAGAACAGCAAAAAAAGTGAATAAAATTGTAACATTTTGTGGACTTTCACAGATGTGGTAATTTTTTTTAAAACTTTTTACTTTTTATAATAGTGAAGCAGAACACACAAAGTACAAGAATTTCCAAAAAAACTCAACATTTGAATATGCAGCTGGAACAAATAGTGTTATTGACATATATACAGTAAAGACAGAATTTGCATTTATATAATTCCTTATCATACTTTTCAGGATGTCCCAAGGTGCTTCACAAACAATGAATTACTTTTGAAGTGCAGTAACACCAAGATCAAGTTCACATTTAAGGAACTGAGCACATAAGATCAGGAGAACACCAAGCTCCCAGAATACATTTAGGGCCCCATAAAGAATAAGGTCAAACAGGAGAGGAAATGGCTAAAAATGAATGGGGGAAGGGTGGCAGGAGAAAAAACAAATTGGGGCTAGCAAGGTTTCTTTTTGAATCATCTGATTGGGTGGTCAACAGCATTGTTAAGCCATGTACCATCAAATTCTAATTCGGTCTGAAGACTGACTTGGCAAGATTTTCAAATTAGTAGCAAAGGACGAAACCTCCATCCCAGATGTTTAGTAAATTTAAATTGCGCTTTCTCTTTCAGCGCAATCTCCCACGACAGCAAAAATAGTTTGAAAAGCAGTGTATACCTTAAGCAGCAGGCCAATAAAAGCCATAAACATAGGAACAGGAGTAGGCCATTGAGCCCCTCAACTCTGTTCCGCCATTCAAAGATCATGGCAGATCTATGACCTAACTCCATATACCCGCCTTAGCTCCATGATGCTTAATATCTTTGGTTAACAAAAATCTATCAATCTCAGATTTAAAATTAAAAATTGAGCTAGCATCAACTGCTGTTTGCGGAAGAGAGTTCCAAACTTCTACCACCCTTTGGGTGTAGAAGTGTTTCCTAACTTCACTCCTGAAAGTCCTGGCTCTAATATTCTGGCTATGTCCCCTACTCCTAGACTCCCCAACGAGCAGAAATAGTTTCTCTCTATCTACCCTATCAGTTCCTCTTATTATCTTGAAAACTTCAATCAAATCTCTACCTTCTAAATTCCAGGGAATACAACCCTAGTTTGTGTATTCTCTCCTCGTAATTTAACCCTTGGAGTCCAGGTATCATTCTAGTAAATCTACGCTGTACTCACTCCAAGGCCAATATATTCTTCCTAAGGTATGGTGCCCAGAGCTGAACAGAGTACTCCAGGTGCGGTCTAACCAGGGCTTTGTATAGCTGTAGCATAACTTCTACCCCCTTGTATTCTAGTCCTCTAGATATAAAGGCCAGCATTCCCTTAGCCTTTTTGATTATTTTCTGTACCAGTCCATGACATTTTAACAATCTATGTACATAGAGCCCTAAGTCTCTTTGGCCCTCCACAGTTTTGAGTTTTTCACCATTTAGAAAGTACTGTGATTTATCCTTTTAAGGTCCAAAGTAGAAGACCTCACACTTGCCTACATTGAAATCCATTTGCCACAGTTTTGCCCATTCACTTAATCTATTAACATATCTTTGTAATATTGCGCTTCCATCTACACTGCTTACAATGCTGCCTATCTTTGTGTCATCGGCAAACTTGGATATGTGGTCCTCTACGCCATCATCTAAATCGTTAATAAATACAGTGAATAGTTTAGACCCAACACAGATCCCTGAGGGGCATCACTAGTCACATCCTGCCAATTTGAGTACCTGTCCATTATCCCTACTCTCTGTCTCCTGCCACTCAGCCAATTTCCTAACCAAGACAATTATTTGACCTCAATTCCATGAGCTTCAACTGTAGCTAACAGTCTCTTATGAGGGACTTTACTGAATGCCTTCTGGAAGTCCATATAAACAACATCCATAGACATGCACCTATCCACTACTTTAGTCACCTCTTCAAAAAATTCAATCAGGTTCATCAGGCATGACCTACCCTTTACAAATCCATGCTGGTTTTCTTTGATCAGCTGAAAATTTTCACGGTGTTCAGTCACTCTTTCCTTAATTATAAACTCTAGTAATTTCCCGACAACAGACATTAGGCTAACTGGTCTATAATTCTCTGGTTTCTCTCTCTCTCGCCTTTCTTAAATAGCAGAGTAACGTGCAATTTTCCAATCTAAAAGGAACGGTTCCTGAATCAAGAGAACTTTGAAAGATTATAGTTAGGGCATCTGCAATGTTCTCACCTACTGCCTTTAAAACCCTGGAAAACTTCTAGTGCCATTATTTTCTTCATTACTATTAATTTGCTTATGTTAATTATGACGAGTCCCCGCCCCGATTCAAAATTAGTTTCCTTGGAGTGTCCTCCACTGTAAATACTGACGCAAAGTAATTATTTAACATGTCCGCCATTTCCTTATTTTCATCTACAATATCACCATTATCAGTTTTTAAGGGCCCCACAGTGCTCTTGACCACTCTCTTTTTCCTAATATAATTGTAAAAATTTTTTGTTTTGATTTTGATATCCCTTGTAAGTTTCTTTTCATACTCCCTTTACTATCTGTTTTCTCACCCTTTGCTGTTCTTTGTATCTCTCCCAGTCACCTGGATCTGTGCTACCTTTTGCATTTTTGTATGCTTTTTCTTTTATGTTATCCCTTACCTCTTTTGTTAGCCATGGCTTTTTTTTTGGCAAGTAGAACTTTTGCTCCTTCGGGGTATAAACTGGCTCTGTATCACGTTAAATTCTTTTTTGAACACCTCCCACTGATCTTATGTCGTTTTACCCATTAACAGATTTGCCCAGTTTACTGTGGACAGTCTCTGTCTCATCCCGTTGAAGCCAGCCTTACCCAAAAGTAGAATCTTAGTAGCTATTACGGGTTTCTCCCTTTCAAACACAATGTTGAACTCGATCACATTACGATCGCTATTAGATAAATGTTCACGCATCGTCAGGCTTTTAACTAAATATAGCTCATTACTCCTTATTAAATCGAATATGACCTCCCCTTTTGTTGGTTCTAGGACATATTGTTGCAGAAAGCTGTCCTGAACACACAAGAAATTCACTACCTTTCTGACATGAGTGTGTCTGCTTAACCCAATCTATATGAAAGTTAAAATCCCCTTTTAAAACCACTCTGCATTTACCACATGCTTGTCTAATCTCTGCATTTATACACTCTGCCACTTCACAGCTGCTACCAGGGGCCCTATACACAACTCCCACTACAATCTTAAATCCTTTTCTATTTCTTAATTCTACCCATAAAGTCTCCACTGCCTGAAAACCTCTCATCACTGAAGTAACTTCATCCCTAATCACTAAGGCTACTCCTCCCCCTCTACCATTTTCCGAGTTTATAACCCAAAATCTGGTCCGTTGCCAAGACCATCTTCCTCCACCTCTGGAACATTGCCTGCTTATGTGCACCCTCACCTACTTGGTTGCTGAAACCATCATCCACCATGCAGTCATCTCCTTAAGGATTGATCGCGCAAGTACTCTCCTCACCAACCTCCTTGTCTCCACCCTTCACAATGTTGGCTAATCTCGAACATGATCGTACAAATTCTCTCCAACACAAAATGGTACACATCCATCAGCCCTGATATCATCTAGTTCCATTGGTTCTCCAGCCATACATTCTCACATGCACCCTTCATTCCCCTGACTCTGGATTACTGCTTGTCCCTACACTCTTAACTCCATCATCAAACGTCAGTCTTCGAGCCATTACACCCAAACCTTCTGGACCTCTTTCAAAACTAGTTTGCTTGCTACCTTCCAAATCCTCCTACAAACTTTAGATCTTCCCCTTCCCTTGCTTTCAGCTTATTGTTCATCTCTCCTTTATTAAGCACTTTTATGTAAGGAGCATTATATAAATGCAAGTTATTGTTGCTGAGGCCTCTAATCTGCTTGCAGAATAACCTTTTCTAGAGTCCACAAATGCACTTCGCCTATATATGCGAATCTTTTTGAAGATAATGTGTACATCTGTCTGCTTTCAATTTCACTGCATTTGTGCTCGCAACTAATATTTTGGATATTGTCTAATTTGTCTCTACAGACTATTTGGTGTCATCTTCCATCTCTGCTCCATCCACTGCAAAGTTCACAGTTAGTGCGGAGGACCAGAGGCGATGGAATCACTGATGAATTGTTTTCTACAATATCCACCAAACAGTATCCACCCAAGAGGAGTTCACAATTTGTTGCTGAGCAACAGGAAGGCCAGTCACCAATCTTCCATATGGCTTGCTCACAAGCATCTCAAACATTTAGGAGAGCCTGTACTAATAAAAAAAATCAGTACATATCAACCATATAAGGAAGATGCTAACTTTTTGATTTCCAACATCCCTGAACCTTGCAAAGGAGGAAACACAAATGCCAAAACAGGTAATAGATGAAGTCTAGATATACAATGACATGAGATGTGCATAGCATTAGGTAGTTGAGCTGGACACAGCTAACTGAGCAAATGGGATTTCCGGTAAATCTGCTTGTCACACTGGTGTGTAATCAACAGCTCTCCTTCGTGTGACTCCAAGACGTAATCATGAAGATCTCCTTTGAGCCATCTGAAGAGTTTTCCACAGGAGATGTGGAGAAAGAAAAAGCTATCTGTATCTGTGGGTGAGGTGCCTCTCACAATCAGTACACCACCCTGTGGAGCTTTGGGAGACAGCTCCTCCTAAAGCAAAGCCATTTTCATTTTACTAAGTTGGAAAATAAAAATGAGAAAGCCGCATTTTTTAAAATTATGTACATGCCCTACACAGTGGTAGAATATTACATTTTGTCTTTTGCACAGATTTCCAAATTTACACAAGTCTAAAGGCATTGTGTCTTAATACGCGGAGCATTCGCAATAAGCTAGATGAATTGACAGCGCAGATAGATATTAACGGTTATGATATAGTTGCGATTACGGAGACATGGCTGCAGGGTGACCAAGGATGGGAACTGAACATCCGGGGGTATTCAATATATAGGAAGGACAGGCAAAAAGGGAAAGGAGGTGGGGTAGCGTTGTTAGTAAAGGAAGAAACCAATGCAATAGTGAGGAAGGATATTGGCTCGGAAAACCACGATGTGGAATCTGTATGGGTGGAGCGAAGAAACACCAAGGGGCAGAAAACATTGGTGGGGGTTGTCTATAGGCCCCCAAACAGTAGTGGAGATGTAGGGGAGGGCATTAAACAGGAAATTAGAGACGCATGCAAGAAGGGTACAACTATAATCATGGGTGACTTTAATCTACATATAGATTGGTCAAACCAAATTAGCAATAATACTGCGGGGGCGGAATTCCTGGAGTGTGTACGTGATGGTTTTCTAGACCAATATGTTGAGGAACCAACTAGAGAACAGGTGATCCTAGACTGGGTATTGTGCAACGAGAAAGGATTAATTAACAATCTTGTTGTGTGGGGTCCCTCAGGGAAGAGCGACCTTAACATGATAGAATTCCTCATTAAGATGGAGAGTGAAGTAGTTGAATGTGAAATTAGGGTCCTGAATCTGAATAAAGGAAATTACGAAAGTATGAGGTGCGAGCTGGCTATGATAGATTGGGGAACTTTACTAAAAGGGATGACGGTGGATAGGCAATGGCCAATATTTAAAGAACGTGTGCAGGAATTATAACAATTATTCATTCCTGTCTGGCGCAAAAATAAAACAGGAAATGTGGCTTACAAAAGAAAGTAGGGATAGTATTAGATCCAAAGAGGAGACATATAAAATCGCCAGAAAAAGTGGCAAGCCTGAGGATTGGGAGCAGTTCAGAATTCAGAAAAGGAGGACAAAGAGATTGATTAAGAGGGGAAAAATAGAGTATGAGAGTAAACTAGCAGGGAACATAAAAACTGACTGTAAATGCTTCTATAAATATGTCAAGGGAAAAAGATTAGTGAAGACAAATGTGGGTCCCCTACAGTCAGAAATGGGGGAAATTATAATGGGGAACAAAGAAATGGCAGAACAATTAAACACATACTTTGGTTCTGTCTTCACAAAGGGAGACACAAATAACCTCCCAGAAATGTTAGGGAACCAAGGGTCTAGTGAGAGGGAGGAACTGAACAAAACCAGAATTAGTAAGAAAATAGTGCTATGGAAATTAATGGGGCTAAAGGCTGACAAATCCCCAGGGCCTGATAATCTACATCCCAGACTACTAAAGGAAGTGGCCCTGGAAATTGTGGATGCATTTGTCATCATCTTCCAAAATTCTATAGACTCTGGAACAGTTCCTACAGATTGGAGGGTGGCAAATGTAACCCCACTATTTAAAAAAGGAGGGAGAGAAAAAACAGGGAATTACAGACCAGTTAGCCTAACATCAGTAGTGGGGAAAATGCTAGAGTCTATTATAAAAGATGTGATAACAGAACACTTGGAGGGCATTAACGGGATTGGACAAAGTCAGCATGGGTTTATGAAAGGGAAATGGTGCTTAACAAATCTACTGGAGTTTTTTGAGGATGTAACTAATAGAATAGATAGGGGAGAACCAGTGGATGTGGTGTATTTGGATTTTCAGAAGGCTTTTGATAAGGTCCCACACAAGAGGTTAGTGTGCAAAATTAAAGCACAAGGGATTGGGGGGAATATACTGGCATGGATTGAGAATTGGTTGACAGACAGGAAGCAGAGAGTAGGAATAAACGGGTCTTTTTCCAGGTGGCAGGCAGTGACTAGTGGGGTACCGCAGGGATCAGTGCTTGGACCCCAGCTATTCACAATATATATCAATGATTTGGATGAGGGAACTAAATGTAACATTTCCAAGTTTGCAGATGACACAAAGCTGGGGTGGAATGTGAGCTGTGAGGAGGATGCAAAGAGGCTCCAATGTGATTTAGACAAGTTGGGTGAGTGGGCAAGAACATGACAGTTGCAGTATAACGTGGATAAATGTGAGGTTATCCACTTTGGTTACAAAAACAGAAAGGCAGATTATCATCTGAATGGTGATAGATTGGGAAAAGGGGAGGTGCAACGAGACCTGGGTGTCCTTGTAACCAGTCGCTGAAAGCGAGCATTCAGGTGCAATAAGCAGTTAGGAAGGCGAATGGTATGTTGGCCTTCATTTCAAGAGGATTCGAATACAGGAGCAGGGATGTCTTACTGCAGTTATACAGGGCCTTGGTGAGACCACATCTGGAGTATTGTGTGCAGTTTTGGTCTCCTCATCTGAGGAAGGATGTCCTTGCCATGGAGGGAGTGCAACAGAGGTTTACCAGACTGATTCCTGGGATGGCAGGACTGACGTATGAGGAGAGATTGGGTCGACTAGGCCTATATTCACTAGTTGTAAACAATTTTACAACACCAAGTTATAGTCCAGCAATTTTATTTTAAATTCACAAGCTTTCGGAGATTTTCTCCTTCCTCTATTCACTAGAGTTTAGAAGAATGAGAGGTGATCTCATCGAAACATATAAAATTCTAACAGGACTAGACAGATTAGATGCAGGGAGGATGTTCCCGATGGCTGGGGTGTCCAGGACCAGGGGTCACAGTCTCAGGATACAGGGTATACCATTTAGAACTGAGATGAGGAGAAATTTCTTCACTCAGAGGGTGGTGAACCTGTGGAATTCTCTACCACAGAAGGCAGTGGAGGCCAAGTCATTAGATGTATTCAAGAAGGAGATAGATATATTTCTTAATGCTAAAGGGATCAAGGGATATGGGGAAAAAGCAGGAACAGGGTACTGACCTAGACGATCAGTCATGATCATTTTGAATGGCGGAGCAGGTCCAAAGGGCAGAATGGCCTACTCTTGCTCCTATTTTCTATGTTTATGGAACAGGTCGCACTGAGATACATTTAATTGTTTTGTACAAGTCATCTATTTAGTGAAACAAATTACTTCGGATTGCAATGGAGATAATTACAGTCAAATTTACTTCACTTTCCTACAAAAATTTTATTTACCTGTAATATTCTTTTAGTTATTGATACAAAAAACATTTGTTTTTCTCGCTTATGCCTCCAGTATTGTCTTTCCTTCTTGCACAGCCAATCATGAGATCTTGATTAAAAATGGATAAGGATGGCTGCTACAATTCTGGCTTCCTCCCAACAAGTGACAGGTGTTGACAGTAAAAGGGCATTCTCCATAAGTAGACTGAGTCTTCTAATTTGTACCCTCCTGTGGTGTGAATGGGACAGCATGCCACAGGGCTAACAATTACCCTTCTATAACGATATAACACACCAGAGAGCACGTGGGATGCCCACCACCTATCTACTGCAAGAGGCAGTAAATACCACTTTGCCAGACCATTAAGTTCAGACTAAAATTAATTGTCATATTTATTTACAAGTATGTTAACTACACAGAAGCAGAAAAGCATAGCAAGAAGCCAGCATTACAATGCAGAATCTTAATAGTTCTTTACACTAGCTCTTCACTGGGTTTCTGATGAAACATTACATGGGCAATGATGCCACAAAGCCCCTCTTCACCACTTGACATGAAATAGACAGCATGAAGCAAGGGACTACCCCACTGTATGTCTGTCTTTAACGTTAAAGCTGGCTATATTAAAGATCAAACGGATTCTTCTTAATGGTCAGGCAATTAAGTTAAGATCTATTTCTAACACTTAAGTTGATAAAGTGAAAGAAGATGCTCCAAGCCATCTGGTTTATTTTTTCCACCTCACCACAAAAGAAACCATTCTTAATGTCTGATTAAGAGTCTTCAAATAAAATACCTTTTATCTTTCCAGAGACCACTAATTTAATTATCCTCATAAAAACAAATGATTGTATCTTGGCTGATTTGAATATCAAACAACCTGCCTGCTGGAGTGAGCCTTTGGCTTAGGGTAGCATTCCCGCCTCTGCGCCAATGTTCAAACTCCGCTGCTTCGTACAAGCCTGGCGTGTGGAAACCGGAACTCCGGATCTGAATTCTGGGTTAACATCTAGCGGGATACTCACGTGTGATGGGTATGGGTGGCCCCCTCCTCTTTATATGAGTCGTGGGAGCCCATAAAACCTTCCCGCCGTATAGGACTAATCACACTATCGAGTGGTATAAAGTTGGTTACTGTCATGGTTCTGGTTCATCTGTCAGACTGTTAATCCTTCCTATTCTCCAAGCGAAGAGTGCGAATATACAAAAACATCAACTTGCCTGCTTTCATTACATAAAAACTATGAATATTCTCTGGTTGGTTTTGTGTATTGGCTAACAAAGTCAAAAGAACTCTGTTAAAGATTCAGCTACCCAAAGCCAATTTTAAAACACAATTTATCCTTTTTAGCTAAAGCCATGTAAAAAAAAGACATAATATGAACTTTCCTTGTTTGCTGCATGACAAAGCCCTGTTCCTGTCACAATGGCCAGTCAGCCCATCCCAGCTCACTCATCTAGAAAATCTACAGTTCCCCCATTACAGCATCAGCTCGCCTAATCTCCCAAAACTGAACAGAGTACTCAAACTACTTTTCCTTTAATTGCTCGTCATACGAGGAGGGTCTACTCCATACATGAACCTTTCAGCATGGTGGTTGCTCATCTTCTGATGTAACTATAACCATTTCTGGGTTCTTCAGTGCAGTTTGATTCTTGGTATGCACTATTATCATGCAATGCGCACAGAGTCAACTATATGTTTGAGATCAACTATATGTTTGACAGTTATCTATACTGATACCTGATGGTTCCATGTGCATCAGTATGAAAGTGTAATTCATTTTCAATGCCAAATTTTGCATAACGATAAAATTGCATGGACTTTCCAACACTAGTGTAAAGTTTAGTCATGACTGAAGTGTAACTTACAATTCCTAACTCTACACTACATAACTAACTGGAAAATGCAACATTTTTCAAGTTAATTGGATCTACCCACCTCCGCAGTCAAGAAATTGGCATAAATGCAATTATCTAAATGAAGCAGAAAATATTTATTCTTTCATTCATCTATGTTAGAAAATGTAAAACAGCATAAACACCCCACAAATGCCACTTAACAGTTGGATATCTATTTCATGCATGGTGGTAAGTCAGAGTAGAATCTACCACGAGACCAAAAACTGTAATAGACCACCTTACCCTTTTGGTGGCCAAAAGCCTGATGAATGGGAGGCTGAATTTATTGATGTCGCCAGGTAACCAGCTTTGCTGCAAAAGCAGTAGACCTGGACGTAGCCTCGAGGCATGAGCATCTCTCCAATTCAGAGTATGGATCTCATGGTTACACCGCTTCCACATCACAGGCTTCAGTCTGAACAACAATCTTCTCATCATCGTCACCAACTGGGAGCAAAATCATTTATTTATAAAGTATTTTTAAGTTTATCATTTATAATATTCTTAAAAGTCCTTATAAAATGTATAACCCATTGGCTGCAAAGTGCTTTGGGATGTTCTGAGGAAGTCAAAGGCGCTATATAAATGTAAGTCCTTTTCTTTATAACAATATATTTTTACGATAAACATTTTATCACCGCTATTACAATAATATTAAGAAAATCTAAACATTCAAATTATTAATAAAAAAAACTCGAATGGTTAAGCAAATGAGTTCTTCAGCTATAAATATTAGGAAGGTCCCAGTATTGATGCCTGGTCTGGACTGAATTAGCAGATCTCTTCTTGTGTGTATGTGTATGGAACTCAGTTAACAAGTTAGGTGGTTGCAGGAAAGGGGGGTAAAGGAATATGGGAACAGGGATGTGGGATTAAGATTACTGTTCATGGGGAGGATGAGGGCCAACATGTCCTGGTTATGCCTGCCAGGGTCTGACACTTTGCCCAAGTAGCCATTCTTCATTTGTGAACCTAGACAGTGAATGGCATGTTATTCAATCACAAGAAAAGTATTCCTAAATGTTGACATGCTTCAATCATTAACTCCGGTAGTGCATTCCAAAGTAACACAAAACTCTGTAAAAAGAGTTTCTCCTATTCTCCATCCTAAATCTTTTACATTTAAGCTTTTTCTATGCCCTTTTGTTCTATTTCTATCCACTCTGTCCCATCCTTTCATAATTTTAAACACCACTATCAAATCACTCCAAAATCTCCACTAACAAAAACAGCCCCAACTTTTCAAGTGTTTCTTCGTATTTGTATTTCCTCATACCACACAGCATCCTGGTGAACATTGTACCTTCTCTATTGCCTCAACTTCCTCCCCATAGCATGGAGCCCAAAACTGCACACAGTACTCCAAGTATAGTCTTACTGAGGTTTTATATAGATTCACCATTACATCTCAATCTCAACTTTTATATTCTCCACCTCTTGTCATAAAACCAGTATTTTATTAACTTTCTTTATGGCCTTGGCTTCGATTAGCTTTCTTCATTACCTTCCTATCTTCCCTTAAACTCTCCCTCCATATAAACTCCCCTACCCATATTTTTTTTAATTCGTTCATGGGATGTGGGCGTCGCTGGCAAGGCCAGCATTTATTGCCCATCCCCTAATTGCCCTTGAGAAGGTGGTGGTGAGCCGCCTTCTTGAACCGCTGCAGTCCGTGTGGTGAAGATTCTCCCACGGTGCTGTTAGGGAGTTCCAGGATTTTGACCCAGCGACGATGAAGGATCGGCGATATATTTCCAAGTCAGGATGGTGTGTGACTTGGAGGGGAACGTGCAGCTGGTGTTGTTCCCATGTGCCTGCTGCTCTTGTCCTTCTAGGTGGTAGAGGTCGCAGGTTTGGGAGGTGCTGTCGAAGAAGCCTTGGCGAGTTGCTGCAGTGCATCCTGTGGATAGTACACACTGCAGCCACTGGTGAAGGGAGTGAATGTTTAGGGTGGTGGATGGGGTGCCAATCAAGCGGGCTGCTTTGTCCTGGATGGTGTTGAGCTTCTTGAATGTTGTTGGAGCTGCACTCATCCAGGCAAGTGGGGAGTATTCCATCACACTCCTGACTTGTGCCTCGTAGTTGGTGGAAAGGCTTTGGGGAGTCAGGTGAGTCACTCGCCGCAGAATACCCAGCCTCTGACCTTTTTTTTTATTCGTTCATGGGATGTGGGCATCGCTGGCGAGGCCGGCATTTATTGCCCATCCCTAATTGCCCTTGAGAAGGTGGTGGTGAGCCTGCTCTTGTAGCCACAGTATTTATATGGCTGGTCCAGTTAAGTTTCTGGTCAATAGTGACCACAGGATGTTGATGGTGGGGGATTCGGCGATGGTAATGCCGTTGAACGTCAAGGGGAGGTGGTTAGACTCTCTCTTGTTGGAAATGGTCATTGCCTGGCACTTGTCTGGCACGAATGTTACTTGCCACTTATCAGCCCAAGCCTGGATGTTGTCCAGGTCTTGCTGCATGCGGGCTCGGACTGCTTCATTATTTGAAGGATTGCGAATGGAACTGAACACTGTGCAATCATCAGCGAACATGCCCATTTCTGACCTTATGATGGAGGGAAAGTCATTGATGAAGCAGCTGAAGATGGTTGGGCCAAGGACACTGCCCTGAGGAACTCCTGCAGCAATGTCCTGGGGCTGAGATGATTGGCCTCCAACAACCACTACCATCTTCCTTTGTGCTCGGTATGACTCCAGCCACTGGAGAGTTTTCCCCGATTCCCATTGACTTCAATTTTACTAGGGCTCCTTGGTGCCACACTCGGTCAAATGCTGCCTTGATGTCAAGAGCAGTCACTCTCACGTCACCTTTGGAATTCAGCTCTTTTGTCCATGTTTGGACCAAGGCTATAATGAGGTCTGGAGCCGAGTGGTCCTGGCGGAACGCAAACTGAGCATTGGTGAGCAGGTTATTGGTGTGTAAGTGCTGCTTGATAGCGCTGTCGACGACACCTTCCATCACTTTGCTGATTTACGGCCGCCCTCTCGACCTTGCCATCTCACGTGGCCTCTACTCCCATTGTGTCAATCACAGATAAGCCCATCTCCAATCACGTCCTTGTATCCCTCTCCACCCACATTCCCCTCTCCCTTTCCCCTCCCCTGTCCCAACCCCACTTCCTTCTGTGCTTGCCCCTGGAAAAAACTCTTCCCCCATGTCACTTACAAATTCCCAACTGTCTAGCCTTTGGCCCTCCATCCATCATGTCATTTCTGCAGCTACCGATCTGCTCAATCACACACTCACCTCCACCTTTGATAACCAGGTCCCGTTTAAAACCATTACTCTCTCACACCATGGTACGTCCCTCATCTCCGCTCCCTTAAGTCCAAGGGACGCAGACTTGAACGTTTATGGTGGACAACTGGTTTAGCCATTCATCACCAGATCTGGCTGGATCAAATAAAGCATTATCGGGTCCTGCTCTCCTCAGTCAAAACTGCTCACTATTCCAGGATCATCCTAGAATGCAAAGGTAATCCTCGGCTTCTCTTCTCCACTACAAACCTTCTTCTTAAATCCCTCTCCCCTGCCTCCTCCACCCTCACCTCCAACAAGTGCGAGGAGCTCATGGACTACTTTGTCACTAAGATTGAGGCCATTCATTCAACTGCCTCTGCTGCTTCCCTCCTTTCCCCTAGCTCATCAAGCCAAACTTCCCCTACGGTTCTCCCCTGCCCTAGCACTGAACTTGCATCTTTCTCTAGTTTCTCCCCTATCTCCCTTCATGCCCTCTCCATCCTGACCATAAGAGCCATCTCTTGCTCCCTTGACCCTATTTCCAACAATCTGCTGACCACCCAAATTCCTTTCCTAGCCCCCATGTTAGCTCATATTGTTAACCAGTCCCTCTTCTCAGGTACTGTTCTCCTCCCCCTCAAATCTGCGGTCATCACCCGCTCCTCAAAAAACCTACCCTTGACCCCTCTGTCCTTGCAAATTACCACCCCATCTCCAACCTCCCTTTCCTCTCCAAAGTCCTGGCACGTATTGTCACCCCCCAAATCTGCACCCACCTTTCCCGCAACTCCGTGTTTGAATCCCTCCAATCAGGTTTCCGCCCCTGCCACAGTACTGAAACAGCCCTCATCAAAGTCACAAATGATATCCTCTGTGACTGTGACCGTAGTAAACTATCCCTCCTCATCCTTCTCAACCTGTCTCCAGCCTTTGACAGAGTTGACCACACCATCCTCTTCCAACGCCTCTCCTCCGTCATCCATCTGGGTGGGATTGTGCTCACCTTGTTCCATTCTTATCTATCCAGTCGTAGCCAGAGAATCACCTGCAATGGCTTCTCTTCCCACTCCTGCACCATTACCTCTGGAGTCCTTCAAGTATCTATCCTTGGTCCCCTCCTATTTCTCATCTACATGCTGCCCCTCGGCGAAATTATCCGAAAGCACGTCAGGTTCCACATGTAGGCTGACGACACCCAGCTCTACCTAACCACCATCTCCCTCAACCCCTCCACTGTCTCTGATTTGTCACACTGCTTGTGTGACATCCAGTACAGGATAAGCAAAAATTTCCTCCAACTAAATATTGGCTAGACCGAAGCCAATACCAAACAAGATAGATGAATTAGTTGCACAAATAGAGATGAATGGTTTAATTTAATAGCCATTGCAGAATCATGGTTGCAAAGTGACCAAGGTTGGGAACTAAATATTCCAGGGTACATGACGTTTAGAAAAGACACGCAGGATGGAAAAGGAGGGGGTGTAGCACTAATAATAAAGGATGACATAAGGACAGTGGTGAGAAAGAATCTTGGCTTGGAAGATCAAGAAGTAGAATCGGTATGGTGAAAATAAGAAATAATAAAGAAAACAATGGTGGGAGCAGTTTATAGGCCTCCTAATAGTAGCAACACCGTTGGACAGAGTATTAATCATGAAGTAATGGGAGCTTGTAACAAAGGTAATGCAGTAATCGTGGGGGATTTTAATCTTCATATCGGCTGAGCAAATCAAATTGGAGAAGGTAGTTTGGAGTATGAGTTCTTGGAATGCATTCGAGACGGTTTCCTAGAGCAATACGTCATGGAATCAACCAGGGAACAGGCTATTTTAGATCTTGTATTATATAATGAGACACGGTTAATTACTAATCTTACAGTAAGGGATCTTCTAGGGAAGAGTGATCATAATATGATAAGTACATCACTCTCAAACTCAATGTGAAGTACTAAGTCAGAAACTAGAATCTTAAACTTAAATAAAGCCAATTACATAGATACAAGGGGTGACTTGGCTAAGATAGATTGGGAAATCAAATTAAAAGGTATGATGGTTGAAAAGCAATGGCAAACATTTAAAGAAATATTTCAATATTCTCAACAAATATACATTCCATTGAGAAATACAAACTCCACGGGAAAAGTGACCCACCCGTGGCTAACTAAAGTAATTAAGGATAGTATTAGATTGAAAGAAGAGGCCTATAATGTTGCCAAGAAGAGTAGTAAGCCTGAGGATTGGAAGAGTTTTAGAAACAAGCAAAGGACGACCAAAAAATTGATAAAGAGAGAAAATAGAATATGAAAGTAAACAAGCAAAAAATATAAAAACGGATTGTAAGAGCTTTAACAAGTATGTAAAAAAGAGAGTAGCAAAAGAAAATGTTGGTCCCTTAGACGCTGAGACGGGAGAAATTATAATGGGGAATCAGGAAATGGCAGATGCCTTCAACAAATATTTTGTATCTGTCTTCACAGTTGAAGACACAAAAAAATACCAGAAATAGTGGGAAACCAAGGGTCTAATGAAAGTGAGGAACTTAAGTAATTAATATCAGTAGAGAAAAAGTACTTGAGAAACTAAAAGCCGATAAATCCCCTGGATCTGATGGCCTACATCCGAGGGTGCTAAAAGAGGTGGCTGCAGAGATAGTGGATGCATTGATTATGCTTCCAAAATTCCCTAGATTCTAGAACGGTCCCAGCGGATTAGAAGGTAGCAAATGTGACCCCGCTATTCAAGAAAGGAGGGAGAGAAAAAACAGGGTACTACAGATCAGTCGTCAGGAAAATGCTGGAATCCATTATTAAGGAAGTGATAACAGGGCATTTAGAAAATCATAATATGATTAGGCAGAGTCAACATGGTTTTATGAAAGGGAAATCATGTTTGACAAATCTATTAGAGTTTTTTGAGGATGTAACTAGTTGGGCAGATCAAGGGGAACCAGTGGATGTCATATATTTGGATTTTCAAAAGGCATTCGATAAGATGCCACTTGAACCCTTGTGTGACAAACTTTTATGTGATTGGGGGTAACATATTAGCATGGATAGAGGATTGGTTAGCGGACAGAAAACAAAGAGCAGGGATAAACAGGTCATTTTCAGGTTGGCAGGTAATAACTAGTGGGGAGCCGCAAGAATTGGTGCTTGGGCCTCAGCTATTTACAATCTATATTAATGACTTAGATGAAGGGACCGAGTGTAATGTATTCAGGTTTGCTGACGATACAAAGCTAGGTGGGAAAGCAAGCTGTGAGGAGGACACAAAAGAGTCTGCAAAGGGATATAGACAAGTTACATGAGTGAGCGAGAAGCTGGCAGATGGAGTATAATGTGGGGAAATGTGAGGTTACTCACTTTGGTAGGAAGAATAGAAAAAAAGAATATTTTTTAAATGGTGAGAAACTATTAAATGTTGGTGTTCAGAGAGACTTGGGTGTCCTCGTACAAGAAACACAAAAGGCTAGCATGCAGGTACAGCAAACAATTTGGAAAGCAAATGGCATATTGGCCTTTATTGAAAGGGGGTTGGAGTACAAGAGTGAGGAAGTCTTACTACAATTGTACAGGGCTTTGGCGAGACCTCACCTGGAGTATTGCATTCAGTTTTGGTCTCCTTATCTAAGGAAGGATATACTCAAGCTGTGGCTTATCTAGTGTTTTACTTGCCTTAGAGGCGGTGCAATGAAGGTTCACTAGATTAATTACTGGGATAAGAGGGTTGACCTACGAAGAGAGGTTGAGTAGAATTGGCCTATACGCTCTGGAGTTTAGAAGAATGAGAGGTGATCTCATTGAAACATATAAGGTTATGAGGGGGCTTGACAGGGTAGAGGTTAAGTTGAACAGCCAAGCTGTTCCAGTACAGCTACTACACTGACATCTACCCAACAATGTGGAAAATTGCCCAGGTATGTCCTGTCCACAAAAAGCAGGACAAATCCAATCCGGCCAATTACCGCCCCATCAGTCTACTCTCAATCAGCACCAAAGTGATGGAAGTGTTGTCGACAGTGCTATCAAGCGGCACTAACTCACCAATAACTTGTTCACTGATGCTCAGTTTGGGTTCCGCTAGGACCCCTCGGCTCCAGACCTCATTACAGCCTTGATATAAACATGGACAAAAGAGCTGAATTCCAGAGGTGACGTGAGAGTGACTGCCCTTGACATCAAGGCAGCATTTGACCGAGTGTGGCACCATAGTAAAATTGAAGTCAATGGGAACCAGGGGGAAAACTCTCAGTGGCTGGAGTCATACCTAGCACAAAGGAAGATGGTAGTGGTTGTTGGAGGCCAATCATCTCAGCTCCAGGACATTGTTGCAGGAGTTCCTCAGGGCAGTGTTCCAGGCCCAACCATCTTCAACTGCTTCATCAATGACCTTCCCGCCATTATAAGGTCAGAAGTGGGGATATTCGCTGATGATTGCACAGTGTTCAGTTCCATTCGCAACCCCTCAGATAATGAAGCAGTCCATGTCGTATGCAGCAAGACCTGGACAACATCCAGGCTTGGGCTGATAAATGGCAAGTAACATTCGGGCCAGACATGTGTCAGGCAATGACCATCTCCAACAAGGGAGAGTCTAACCACCTCCCCTTGACATTCAACGGCATTACCATTGCCGAATCCCCCACCAGCAACATCCTGGGGGTCACCATTGACCAGAAACTTAACTGGACCAGCCAAATAAATATTGTGTCCACAAGAGCAGGTCAGAGGCTGGGTATTCTGCGGCGAGTGACTCACCTCCTGACTCCCCAAAGCCTTTCCACCATCTACAAGGCACAAGTCAGGAGTGTGATGGAATACTGTCCACTTGCCTGGATGAGTGCAGCTCCAACAACACTCCAGAAGCTCGACACCATCCAGGACAAAGCAGCCCGCTTGAATGGCACCCCATCCACCACCTTAAACATTCACTCCCTTCACCACCGGCACACTGTGGCTGCAGTGTGTACCATCTACAGGATGCACTGCAGCAACTCGCCAAGGCTTCTTCGACAGTACCTCCCAAACCCGCAGCCTCCCAAACCCGCAACCTCTACCACCTAGAAGGACAAGGGCAACAGGCACATGGGAACACCGCCACCTGTACGTTCCCCTCCAAGTCACACACCATCCCGATTTGGAAATATATCGTCATTCCTTCATAGTCGCTAGGTCAAAATCCTGGAACTCCCTACCGAACAGCACTGTGGGAGAACCTTCACCACACGGACTGCAGCGGTTCAAGGCGGCGGCTCACCACCACCTTCTCAAGGGCAATTAGGGAGGGATAATAAATGCTGGCCTTGTCAGCGACGTCCACATCTCATGAACGAATAAAAAAAAATGCTGAGAGGCTGTTTCCCATGGCTGGAGAGTCTAGAACTAGGGGGCACAGTCCCAGGATAAGGAGTCAGTCATTTAAGACTGAAATGAGGAGGGATTTCTTCACTCAGGGTTGTGAATCTTTGGAATTCTCTACCCCAGAGGGCTGCTGAGTCGTTGAATATATTCATGGCTGAGACAGATAGATTTTTGAACTCTAAGGGAATCAAGGGAAACGGGGATCAGGCAGGAAGGTGGAGATGAGGTCGAAGATCAGCCATGATCTGATTGAATGGCGGAGCAGGCTCGAAGGGCCATGTGGCCTACTCCTATTCTATTTCTTATGTTCTTATGGTCTTCGGTCCCCGCCACAAACTCTGTTCCCCAGCCACCGACTCCATCTCTCTCCCTGGGCTGAGGCTGAACCAGACCATTCACAATCTTGGTGTCCTAACTGACCCTTATATGAGCTTCCAACCACTATCTGTTCCATCACCAAGGCCGCCTATTTCCATCCTCATAACATCGCCCTTCTCCGCCTCTGCCTCAGCTCATCTGCTGCTGAAACTCTGTTTTAAAAAAAACTGTACAATTGTAGTAAGACTACTTACTTCCATGCCTTTGTTACCTCTAAACTTGACTACTCCAATGCTCTCCTGGCCGGCCTCCCACCTTCCATCAACTTAAGCTCAACCAAAACTCTGCTGCCCATCCCGTTCACCTATCATCCTTGTGCTTGCTGACCTACATTGGCTCCCCGTCCAGGAATGTCTCGATTTTAAAATACTCATCCTTGTTTTCAAATCCCTCCATGGCTTCATCCCTCCCTATCTCTGTAACCTCCTCCAGCCCTCCAACCCTCCAAGACCTCTGCACTCCTCCAATTCTTGCCTCTTGCGCATCCCCGATTTTAATCGTTCCACCGTGCCTTCAGCTGCCAAGGCCCTAAGCTCTGGAATTCCCTCCCTAAACCTCTCCACCTCTCTACTTCACTCTCCTCCTTTAAGATGCTCCTTAAAACCTACCTTTAATAGGACAAAGTCAGCATGGCTTTATGAAGGGGAAGTCATGTCTGACAAATTTGCTTGAGTTCTTTGAGGACATAACGTACAGGGTGGATAAAGGGGAACCAGTGGACATAGTGTATTTAGACTTCCAGAAGGCATTCGACAAGGTGCCACATAAAAGATTATTGCTCAAGATAAAGAATCACTGGATTGGGGGTAATATTCTGGCATGGGTGGAGGATTGGTTATCTAACAGGAAGCAGAGAGCTGGGATAAATGGTTCATTCTCGGACTGGCAACCAGTAGCCAGTGGTGTTCCGCAGGGGTCGGTGCTGGGTCCCCAACTCTTTACAATCTATATTAACGATTTGGAAGAGGGGACCGAGTGTAACATATCAAAGTTTGCAGATGATACAAAGATGGGAGGGAAAGTAGAGAGTGAGGAGGACATAAAAAACCTACAAGGGGATATAGACAGGCTGGGTGAGTGGGCGAAGATTTGGCAGATGCAATACAATATTGGAAAATGTGAGGTTATGCACTTTGGCAGGAAAAATCAGAGAGCAAGTTATTATCTTAATGGCGAGAAACTGGAAAGTACTGCAGTACAAAGGGATCTGGGGGTCCTAGTGCAAGAAGATCAAAAAGTTAGTATGCAGGTGCAGCAGGTGATCAAGAAGGCCAACGGAATGTTGGCGTTTATTGCTAGGGGGATAGAATATAAAAACAGGGAGGTATTGCTACAGTTATATAAGGTATTGGTGAGACCTCACCTGGAATACTGCATAGTTTTGGTGTCCATACTTAAGAAAAGACATACTTGCTCTCGAGGCAGTACAAAGAAGGTTCACTCGGTTAATCCCGGGGATGAGGGGGCGGACATATGAGGAGAGGTTGAGTAGATTGGGACTCTACTCATTGGAGTTCAGAAGAATGAGAGGCGATCTTATTGAAACATATAAGATTGTGAAAGGGCTTGATCGGGTGGATGCAGTAAGGATGTTCCCAAGGATGGGTGAAACTAGAACGAGGGGGCATAATCTTAGAATAAGGGGCTGCTCTTTCAAAACTGAGATGAGGAGAAACTTCTTCACTCAGAGGGTAGTAGGTCTGTGGAATTTGCTGCCCCAGGAAGCTGTGGAAGCTACATCATTAAATAAATTTAAAACAGAAATAGACAGTTTCCTAGAAGTAAAGGGAATTAGGGGTTATGGGGAGCAGGCAGGAAATTGGACATGAATTTAAATTTGAGGTTAGGATCAGATCAGCCATGATCTTATTGAATGGCGGAGCAGGCTCGAGGGGCCGATTGGCCTACTCCTGCTCCTATTACTTATGTTTATGTACCTCTTTGAGCTTTCGGTCAACTGTCCTAATATCTCCTTGTGGCTTGGTGTCAAATTTTGTTTGATAATCGCTCCTGTGAAGTGGCTTTGTTTTATTACGTTAAAGGCGCTATATAAATGCAAGTTGTTATTTTTGTTGTCCACTTGAGATGCTGCTTTTAATGTCATGAACCTGAACCCCGATATACCTCTGCTCTTCCACGTCATCAAACATTAGGCAGTTGAGTTGGGTAAAGCAAGCCCAATGTATAATTATTACTTTTTGTAACCAAAATGTACCACCTCAAATTTAGTAACATTGAATTCCATCTGCCACTATCTTGTCCATTCCATTACCTTATCAATATCACCTTGCCACTTCCCTTAGTCGTCAGAATTATTTGCTATGCTTACTATTTTAGCACTTTTACAAATTTCAACACCACTCTTTCTAGCCCTACATCCAAATCACTGAAGTAAACAGCGAACAGAAGCAACAAGCTAATGTTTCAGGTGTGGACTTCCATCAGAACTCCTCCTCAGTTTCCCCTGCTCTAACCAGTTCTTAAACCGGTCTGGCCTATGTGTGACTCCAGACCCACAGCAATGTTGTTGATTCTTAACTGCCCTCTGAAATAGCCTAGCAAGCCACTCAGTTGTACAACCCAGCTACAAAAAAACGTAATAAGAGTAAAACCGGACGGACCACCCGGCATCCGACCACTAGGCACCGGACACAACGTCAAACCCAGCCCAGTCAACCCTGCAAAGTCCTCCTCACTAACATGTGGGAACTTTGCCAAAATTGGGAGAGCTGTCCCAGACTAGTCAAACAGCAGCCTGACATAGCCACACTCACAGAATCATACCTTTCAGCCAACGTCCCAGACTCCAAAGTGCCGAATGGGCGATCCATCTCGGCCTCCTCCCAAAATCCCGACCATCACAGAAGCCAGTCTTCAGCCAATTCAATTCACTCCACGTGATATCAAGAAACGGCCGAGTGCACGGTATACAGTAAATGCTATGGGCCCTGACAACATTCAGCTGTAGTGCTGAACACTTGTGCTCCAGAACTAGCCATGCCTCTAGCCAAACTGTTCCAGAACAGCTACCACACTGGCATCTACCCGACAAAGGGGAAAATCGCCCAGGTATGTCCCGTCCACAAAAAGCAGGACAAATCCAATCCGGCCAATTACCGCCCCATCAGTCTAATCACAAACTGCACCAAAGTGATGGAAGGTGTCGTCGACAGTGCCATCAAGCGGCACTTACTCACCAATAACGTGCTCACCAATGCTCAGTTTGGGTTCCGGCAGGACCACTCGGCTCCAGACCTCATTACAGCCTTGGTACAAACATGGACAAAAGAGCTGAATTCCAGAGGTGACGTGAGAGAGTGACTGCCCTTGACATCAAGGCAGCATTTGACCGAGTGTGGCACCAAGGAGCCCCAGTAAAATTGAAGTCAATGGGAATCACGGGGAAAACTCTCCAGTGGCTGGAGTCATAACTAGCACACGGAAGATGGTAGTGGTTTTTAGAGGCCAATCGTCTCAGACCCAGGACATTGCTGCAGGAGTTCCTCAGGGCAGTGTCCTAGGCCCAACCATCGTCAGCTGCTTCATCAATGACCTTCCCTCCATCATAAGGTCAGAAGTGGGGATGTTTGCTGATGATTACAGTATTCAGTTCCATTCGCAACCCCTCAGATAACGAAGCAGTCCGTGCCCACATGCAGCAAGACCTCGACAACATCCAGCCTTGGGCTGATAAATGGCAAGTAACATTCACGTAAAACAAGCGCCAGGCAATGACCATCTCCAACAAGAGAAAGTCTAACCACCTCACCTTGACATTCAACGGCATTACCATCACCAAATCCCCCACCAGCAACATCCTGGGGGTCACGATTGACCAGAAGCTAAATTGGACCAGCCACATAAATACTGTGGCTTCAAGAGCAAGTCAGAGGCTGGGTATTCTGTGGCGAGTGACTCACCTCCTGACTCCCCAAAGCCTTTCCACCATCTACAAGGCACAAGTCAGGAGTGTGATGAAATACTCTCCACTTGCCTGGATGAGTGCAGCTCCAACAACACTCAAGAAGCTCGACACCATCCAGGACAAAGCAGCCTGCTTGATTGGCACCCCATCCACCACCGTAAACATTCACTCCCTCCACCACCGGCGCACAGTTGCTACAGTGTGTGTCATCCACATGATGCGCTGCAGCAACTCGCCAAGGCTTCCCCGACAGCACCTCCCAAACACACGACCTCTACCACCTAGAAGGACAAGGGCAGCAGGTACATGGGAACAACATCACCAGCACGTTCCCCTCCAAGTCACACACCATCCCGATTTGGAAATATATTGCCGTTCCTTCATCGTCAAAATCCTGGAACTCCCTACCTAACAGCACTGTGGGAGAACATTCACCACATGGACTGCAGTGGTTCAAGGCGGCGGCTCACCACCACCTTCTCAAGGGCAATTAGGGATGGGCAATAAATGCTGGCCTTGCCTGCGACGCCCACATCCCATGAACGAATAAAAAAAAAATGCATCTGTCCATAACAGTATTGGCAGGAGTGACCACCGCACAGTCCTTGTGGAGACGAAGTCTCGTCTTCACACTGAGGACACCATCCATCGTGTTGTGTGGCACTACCACCGTGCTAAATGGGATAGATTCAGAACAGATCTAGCAGCTCAAAACTGGGCATCCATGAGGCGTATCTAAAAATGAGGTGCCAACATGGTGAAACTACAACACAGGACTACATGCATGCTAAACAGCCGAAGCAGTATGTTATAGACAGAGCTGAGCGATCTCACAACCAACGGATCAGATCAAAGCTCTGCAGTCCTGCCACATCCAGTTGTGAATGGTTGTGTATAATTAAACAACTAACGGGACGAGGCTCCATGATCAGCCCCATTCTCAATAATGGCAGAGTCCAGCACGTGAGTGCAAAAGACAAGGCTGAAGCATTTGCAACCATCTTCAGCCAGAAGTGCTGAGTGGATGATCCATTTCGGCCTCCTCCCAAGATCCCCACAATTACAGACGCCAGTCTTCAGCCAATTCAATTCACTCCACATGATATCAAGAAACGGCTGAGTGCACTGGATACAACAAAGGCTACGGATCCTGACAACATCTCGGCTGTAGTGTTGAAGACTTCTGCTCTAGAACTAGCCGCGCCTCTAGCCAAGCTGTTCCAGTACAGCTACAACACTGGCATCTACCAGACAAGGGCAGCAGGTGCTTGGGAACATCTCCACCTGCACGTTCCCCTCCAATTCACACACCTTCCTGACTTGGAAGTATATCACCGTTTCTTCATCGATGCTGGGTCAAAATCCTGAAACTCCCTACCTAACAGCACTGTGGGAGAACCTTCGCCACACTGACTGCAGCGGTTCAAGAAGGCGGCTCACCACCACCTTCTCAAGGGCAATTAAGTTTAGGCAATAAACGCTGGCCTTGCCAGCAATGCCCACATTCCATGAATGAATAAAAAAAAATACAATTTGTTACCCTTCCTGTAATTCCAATGCACTAAATCTTCAACAATCTCCCATGTGGTAGCTTGTCAAAAGCGATCTGAAAGCCCATGTACATCCCATCCACTGCATTTCCCCCATCCACCAAGATCTGCCACCTGTTCAAAGAACTCTGTCAGGTTTATCAAGTCTGACCTTCCTTTCTGAAATCAGTGCTGGTTGCATACTCCTACCCCCAACCTTGAGGCGAGGGCAAAAAATTGTTGGGAAAAGATAGGAAATTCTTTCCTTAAACTGAATACAAAACATTCCACCCATCCTCGCATTCCCAAACATTATTAATGATTCCTACCGCCTCCCGTTCAGAGCTCAGCTGACAAGCCAAGATACAGCGCATATTAATCAAGAATTTACCCGGAGCCGTTCCTAACTCTCTTCATTCTCTGGAAACCGCCATTATATTTCCCACAATTCCCGTCACAGCCGAGCGCAATGGGAAAAGAGTGAAGGCGCCCGTCGCCATCTTAGTAAAGGAGAATCCATTCACGTCACGTGCTGATCGCCATCTTGGTAAAGGAGATTACATTCAAAGCCTGCGTTCGTCGCTACCTTAGTAAAGGAGAATCCATTCACGTCACGTGCTGGTCGCCATCTTTGTAAAGGGTAATCCATTTGGGGGCTGCATGCTGGCCGCCATCTTAGTAAAGGAGAGTGAGCCGGGCGTTGTCGTTGACCCGTATACTTATCATGATCAATTCCCCTTCCCGATTCCGTGCAGTGTTAAAAGTTGATATTAGCTGGCTCTGTGATCATCGGGGAGTCGTTAAGAGCGAAATTTCAGGTTAAAAAGATGGAAACGAGCTACATATCTATGCTGGAAAGAATGGGTACTATTTATTGAATAAAATCAGGTGTTGCGAACGCTCACCAAAAAGTAAGCTTTCAAACTGAAAACAAGCTCTGATAGTCTGCTTTTATTATCTTCCAAAAGAATCATTAAAATGTGAATAATTAAAAATCCAACTAGTGCAGCATTGCTAATGGCTTGGCCCACGAAGCCAAACTTCCCCTACGGTTCCCCCTGCCCTAGCGCTGAACTCACATCTTTCTCTAGTTTCTCTCCTATCTCCCCTCATGCCCTCTCCGAGCTCATCTTGACCATGAGACCCACCTTCTGCTCCCTCCACTCCATTCCCACTAAACTACTGACCACCAAACTTCCCTAAATCAAAAGCAAAATACTGTGGATGCTGGAAATCTGAAATAAAAACAGAAAGTCCTGGAAAAGCTCAGCAAATCAGGCAACATCTGTAGAGAAAGAAACAAAGTTAACATTTCAGGTCGAAGACCTTTCGTCAGTTCTGACTTCCGGGTCCCCATGTTAGCTGATATTGTTATCGGTTCCCTCTCCTCAGGTACTGTCCCCCTCCCCTTTAAATCTGCCATCATCACCCTCCTCCACATAAAACCCACCCTTGACCCGTCTGTGCTTGCAAACTACTGCCCCATGTACAACCTCCCTTTCCTCTCCAAAGTCCTTGAACTTGTTGTCGCTTCCCAAATCCATGCCCACCTTTCCCACAACTCCATGTTTGAATCTCTCCAATCAGGCTTCCGCACCGCCACTGTACTGAAACAGCCCTTATCAAAGTCACAAATGACATACTATGTGACTGACAATAGTAAACCATCCCTCCTCATCCTTCTCGACCTGTCTGCAGCCTTTGACACAGTTGATCGCACCATCCTCCTCCAACGTCCCTCCTCCATCGTCCAGCTGGGTGAGACTACGCTCACCTGGTTCTATTCTTAACTATCCAGTCGTAGCCAGTGAATCACCTGCAATGGCTTCTCTTCCCACTCCTGCACCATTACCTCTGGAATCCTCCAAGGATCTACCCTTGGCCCTCTCCTATTTTTCATCTACACGCTGCTCCTCGGCGACATCATCCGAAAACACAATGTCAGTTTCCACATGTATGCTGACGACACCCAGCTCTACCTCACAACCACCGCCACCCAACTGGGTGAGCAAAAATTTCCACCAACTAAATATTTAGACCGAAGCCATTGTCTTTGGTCCCCACTGCAAACACCGTTCCCCAGCCTCCGACTCCATCCCTCTCCCTGGCCACTGTCTGAGGCTGAACCAGACCGTTCACAACCTTGGCATCCTATTTGACCCTGAAATGAGCTTCCGACCACATATCTGCTCCATCACCAAGACCGCCTGCATTCACCTTCGTAACATCACCCGTCTCCGGCCATGCCTCAGCTCATCTGCTGCTGAAACCGTCACCCATGCCTTTGTTACCTCCAGACTGGACTATTCCAATGGTCTCCTGGCTAGCCTCCCATTTTCCACCTTCCGTAAACTTGAGTGCATCCAAAACCCTGCTGCCCATATCCTAACTAACACCAAGTCCCGTTATCCCATCACCTCTATGCTCATTGTCGTACATTGACTCCCGGTCCGAGAGTGCCTCGATTTAAAAATTCTCAACCTTGGTTTCAAATCCCTCCATGGCCTTGCCCCTCCCTATCTCCGTAACCTCCTCCAGCCCTACAACACTCCAAGATCGCTGCACTCCTCCAATTCTTGCCTCTTGCACATCCCCGATTTTAATCGCTCCATCATTGGTGACTGTGCAGTCAACTGTCTAGGCCCTAAGCTCTGGAATTCCCTCCCTAAACCTCTCTGCCTCTCTACCTCTCTCTCCTCCTTTAAGACACTCCTTAAAACCTACCTCTTTGACCAAGCTTTTGGTCATCTGTCCTAATACCTCCTTACGTAGCTTGGTATTGATAACGCTCCTGTGGACTTTGGGATTTTTTACGACGTTAAAGGCGCTTTATAAATGCAAGTTGTTGTTGTTGTTTGTTCAGTGATTAGCCAAGCCACATAGATGGAAAAAGTTTGCCGGTTTGATTCCCAGTGTATGTTGAGTTAGCTGATCTTACCTGGTGCGATGAAAAGGCACTACAATTTGGCTTTCACATCCTTAGATCTGGGAGGGAAAAATCAGCCATGATTTCTGCTCCTTTGCTGGAAATGCACTTGTGAGAATGTGGAAATGAGGGCAGAATCAGGCTCTGCTGTGATGCCCTCTTGCAGTTGAATAGTCTAGTAATATTCACAGTCACAGTTCATATACAAAGAATAGCCAGGACAAGGAAAGAAAGAATTTGCAATTATATAACGCTTTCTCACATCTTCAGGTTGTGCTTCAGAACCAATGAGTCATAAATCAAGGTTACAAAAAAGACTGGAACAGGAGAAAGTCATCAAATTTACAATACACAAAAAAACTACTCAATCGACTGTGCCAGTGACAGCACTAGTTGTTTAACTTGAGCTGTTTAATCGAATCCCATTTCTCTGCCTTTTCCCTGTATCCTTTTATTTTTTTTCCTTTTCATTCTAATCCCCATTTAAATGATATTATAGTCTCTGTCTCAATAGCCACTGTGGTAAAACATTTCTTGTTCTAATAACTCTGTATGAAAACATTTCTTCTAACTTCCCCATTTATTCTTCTGGTGATAATCCTCAGTTTATGTCTCCTTGTTATCAATTTGCCAACCAGTGGAAACAACCTTTCACTATTTACACTTTATATTCTAGATGGACCACTGATGGAGATACAGTTAGATACTGGGACAATTGTATCTATTTTACAAGAATTCATTTATAGGTTTTGCTTATCAAGAAGAAATTGCCAGGACATTAAACCTATTTGATAGAGGAAAACCCTTTATGGTCAAATAAAGGCAAATGTTAAATATGAGGAGACATTTGCTACTTTCCCCTTGGTTGTAGTTAGGGGAAACAGCATTGTTGTACAGAAATTATTTGAACAAGATTTGGTTATATCTGGGCCAATATTTTCAAAGTGGAAATTGTTGGGACAAGTGTAGGGGAGAACATTGCAAATTAGCATAACAACGTGGTTAAAGATGGAGATGGCACTGTGAAGGATTTTAAAGCTGAAATCTGGTTATGTCCTGATGTCAAACCAGTTTTCCATAAAGTTCATATGCAGCACATGCCCCTTGGAAAACTGTGGAAAGCGCTTGGGACTGGGGAAAAAATCTCAAAGGTTGACTCATAGATTTGGTGCCAAAAACTGATAAGTACATATAACTCTGTGGAAATTGTGGTGTGACTGTAAATCAGAGGATGGACCTTATTCTTTACTCATTACTGAGAAATTGTTCACAATACTGGCTAAAGGCACCTTATTTGGTAAACCAGATTTTCCAGTTGTTTACCAACAGGTAGAGATAAATGCTAAGTCCAAGCAAATTCACTCCAATCACTGATCACCGTTCATTAATGACTATCTTAGGACCCAAGTCAACTATACTCACCTCCTTGTTTTGAGACTGCAACCTTGGGCATTAATTTTGTTACTGCATAAGTACAAAATTGAGTATCAATGATCTGTAGACCATACAAATGCTAACGGGCCAGATTTTGCTGTAGCAGGACATCTAACATCTAGTTAGACTTGCCCTTGCATGTTTAGGTTTTAAAATTCTTTGAGTGGCAAGTTGCTGAAAGTGCGAACTGATAACATCGCAGCAAGGGAAACAGGGCATCTGGGACCTGAGTGAACAGGGCAAACATCTGTGTATCTCCTTAACCAATCAGATTGAAGGATTGTGAAATTAACAGCGCAAGGACTGAGCAGGAAGTGTAAATTAGATTGGGTGAATTCAATGTCAAATCAGGTACAGAAAGAGAAATAAAGGGAGGGAAAGAAAGATTGGATTAAGAGAGAGAGAAAAAAAAGAGACAGAAAAGAAAAGTTTAAAACAAAATTAAATTTTACATTTTTAAAATCTCCTACAACAATTAAAACCTGAAGGAATGAGACTAGTTCAGTTTTCAGTGTCAGAGAGGTTGATTGGTAGTAACTAACACTTATCACGTCGTTAAAAGGATACTTAGACTGGAATGGACAAGACTTAACTTTCTGTGATGAATTTAGTTCATACCTACTGCGCAAATACAGGAACTTCATGCCATTCAATGCACTTCAATGGTGAGGCAGACAGCGAGATGCCGTTTTTGCGGAACAACTCAGACAGCAACGTTTGGATATTTGAGTTTAACTGCACATCTGCCCCTCACCTGTACTTGCTGTACCATTTGCTCATAAATAACGATGAGCGCCATTAGCCTCACCGTTATTTTGACAGCAAAATCTGAGCCATTGTCTTGTTAAGATTACTGAAAGAGAGTTGGAAGTCTCCAACAGAGATGAAAACATTTTTTTTTCTCTATTTAAAGTCACCCATCTGCGAGACGTGTAGCGATCCATTATTTGCTCAGATACGGAACTATATATTAACTGGTTGGTCAATCCATTTGCAAAATGAAGACCTTGAGCCTTATTTTATCTGGACAGATCAATTATCAGCAGAACAGACCTATGCTTTGGAGGATAAGAATGGTAATATAGAGCCAGGTTGCTAAAGGATCTTCATAAGAAACACCCTGAAATGAAGACATTGGCCAGAGGCTATCCCTAATGGCTTAGCCTTGAGGAGAACATTGAGGGAACTGTGCAGAATCCTGGAGTCTGTGTGATGGAAAGAAACAAACCACCAGTGGCACCTGGTGGTGGCCACCAAACCCTGGCAACATATCCACATCGATTTTACATCAGAGGATTGACAATACCTTTTAGGGTTAGTGGATAGCCATTCGAGATGGTTGGAAGTTTTTCTAATGTCCCAAATAGTGATCACCAAACATATTTGCTTCCAATAGCATACCAGAGACAGTGATCTTTGATAACGAACCACAGTTCACTGCTACAGAATTTGCTAGCATTATGAATTGAAAATACCCTTGTCCTCCATACCACCTTGCCTCAAATGGGACTGCAGAAAGGTCTGTGCAAATACTTAAACAAACACTACATTCTGACCAGGGGAAATATTGTTTGGCAAATATTCTATTGATGTACATAATACTTCATACACTTCCCTTGTTGACCATGGTTGTTTAATTACACAAGTAGAGCTCTTGCCCTTTAGGGGTATGTACAGGTCTTTTGAACACCTCCCACTGTTGATACGTAGTTTTATCTGTTAATAAATCTGCCCAGTCTATTGTGGTCAATTTCTGCATCATTCCCTCCAAAGTTAGCCTTACCTAAATTTAAAACTTTGGCTCATGACTCATCCCGCTCCCTCTCAAATCTAATATCGAATTCTATCATATTATGGTCACTGTTAGCTAGGTGTTCCCTATCCGTTAGATTATTGACCAATTCAGGCTCATTCCTCATTACTAAATCTAAGATGGCATGTTCTATGCAAAATGATCTGCCACTAGCACCCAAAAGAATTGAAAGAATCAAGGTCCTTTCCACTGCGGGTCTGGAAACTCAAACAAAGAGTGAATCTATAAGCTTAATAAAAATGATAATAATGGACTTACAGTTTTAAGAGGGAGGGGTGTAATGTATTGATATATAAAACTGGGTAGGATTATTACTTTCTGGTAGCCCCACAGTTCCCGCTGGGCCACTATGCCACTGGAAGTGTGTAATGGTGAGAACTCTGCCCACTAACTAGTCCTGATACTGACCCCGTCCCAAATCCCAGTGATTGGGTCATTAGCATAAAGGGGGCAGGCGCCTGTGCCATTTATGATGTCCCTGAGCATCCGCTCCACTTAGTGCCAGGAATATCAGAGCGCCTTGCAACTCCACCAGTGGAGGGAATGGGCAGGTTGATAGGCCCAAAGACAATCACAGACTTTCAAATAACTGTTGATTTTAAACTTGTGGCTTTCTTCGCGGCAATCAGTGATTCTGGGATCTCTCCAACCATCCAGGATTGATTCTGACCCTGTCTCAAATCCCAGGGATTGAGTCAATGCTGTTCGATCTCAGAACCCTCTCGGAATTAAAGATTAATCTCCAGGAAATTGCTCCAGCAACCTGGGAGAAAAAAAGTTTTTGTTTTCATTTTCTTTGAACACTTTTCTTTCTTAGTTCTAAAAATATCAGTGATTAGTAAAAAGAAAGGCTGTTTGACTGTCAGTCAAGAATCATCCAATCGAGTAATGAAGTCTTATAGCTTTCCAATTGGCACGGGAAGGTGGTGCCTTTGAGGATGGATGTGTAGGAAGACCAATGGCGGGATGGTGAGCCGGGGTGGTTGGAGGCGAGAGGCAATGTGATGAAACCTCCAGGAATATGTCCAACCAGAGTTAGCAACCCTAATGCAGACATACTTTCTGTGGGGTAGGGGATGGCAGAACTGACATTATCCCACTAGTCTCTTTTCTTCTGCCATCAGCACAGAAGGATGTGAACGCAAGAAATGCCGGAACCCGATTCTGCATTGCATTTCTTCCCCGAGCACAAATTATGTGATTTTTGTGCTCCAGCTGCAGAGCAGTTTCAGGCCTATTGTAGTTTGTAATTTGGGGAGGAATCACCAGTTTTGGGAGGGAGGGAATGATGAATGGGTATTGGGAGAAAAGTTTGTGTAAAAATAAACGCTTTGTTATTCAGAAGGGTTAGCCTTGTGTGTCTGATTTAAAGTATGGCTCTTCATTACACCCTTCATTACACCCAATTATGGCTCTTCATTACACCCTTCATAGTTGAAGGATGATTCATACCTGCCCCAGCCATACCTGGGGTCCACGACCGAAACGTTAACTTTTCTATTCTCTGCAGATGCTGACCGGCCCATTGTGTGTTTCCAGTGTTTTTTTGTTTCTGTTTTTAAAATACTATTCATTGGGGTGACAGCATTAAAATGAAATATGGAAACATGGAATTAAAGGCCTGAATGAAAGCTTTGAGTAACCGAGGGAAGTGCGATCCTGCAGGATGTGACTGGGAGGTGCAGCTGCGACGTGGTATTCCTCTGGCTGCAGCAGGAAATGGCTTCGGCTGAGTTGCGAAAAGAGCTGGAAGATTATCTGAAAGGGCTGAACATCGAGACTATGTGTGAGGAACATCCTCAGGTGAGTGACTGGATCGGGAGAAGCTGGAGTGCGCTCGGTCCCGGAGCACCGACTGACTGACAGCTGGAGCGGCTGCTTTGTGCAAACGCCACGTTAAGTGAAGCAGCAAATTAGCAGCTGCGGTGGCGCCGTGAGTCCGCTGACTGGAGAGTCGGTCGGATCGGGAGGCGCATCACCTCCTGTCAGTATCAGCACCTCAGAAGGCGACCAAAACCGGAAGAAAAGCTTAAACTGTGTGAAAAATCAGAGGAAGTGGGATGCATTAGAAATTATTCAAAAGCGTTTTCATGAAGATCATGCTCTTTAAAGATGCCGTTTTTGTTCTTGCAGTGAGATATACTGAAGTAGGTTATGTTATCACCCGGAATAAGCAAAACTGGTCTTAACAGAAATGTAATAATGTATTCACATCAACGTTATGTGCTCTATTACACACACGAGCATTTTTTATTTCTCATTCCTGATTACCACCAGCCAAGAAATGCATGGGGATATGTGAGGTTCCCTGAAAGGCAGATAACCAAATAATAAAGGAAACTTTCTAATTATACTAAGGTTGCATTTTGTAGGTGAAGCTTGTAATTATTTCCTGTTTGTTGCTTAAAAGTGGATCTGAAACAGTGCAAAATAGACGTCCATAAGTGGGAACAACTTGCTCAAGACAAGAAAGCAAGGCAAAAAAAAATCCATGAAGGCACCTCCTACTCTGAGGCCCATGGCATTGCTGATGTTGAATGTAAACGTCAGCTGAGGAAGTCTCTCTTGAAAGATTCCCAATTCCGGGATCCACTGTTCAATCTGCAGACACTCATTCCGAGCAAAAATAGGTTTCATCAGTCAACAAGTGAAGTGAAAGATGGTATAAAACTAAAAGAAAGGGCTAATATGAAGGCAAAGAGCAGTAGAGATCCTGCAGACTGGGAGAGGTGTAAAGAACAGCAAAGGGATACAAAGAAAGTGATAAGAGCCGCTAAAAGGGAATACGAAGAAAAGCTTGTGAGGGATATCAAGGCTAACACTATATGTTTTTACAAATATATTAAGAGAAAGAGGGTGCCTAGGAGTACTGTGGGCCCCTTAATGACAGATGCAGGTGATATTGTAATTGGAAATCAGGAAATGGCAAACTTACCAAATTGTTACTATGTATTGGTCTTCACAGTAAAGGATGAGGACAAAATACCAGAGATACAAGGAAAACTAAAAATAAATTAAGGGGAAGAACTAACTAGATTCAATACTAGTAAAAAAAGTGATGGAGAAATAATGTTATTAAAGATAAACAAATCCCAAGTACCCCGATGGTTTATGTGTGTCTATACCTCTATCATGATGTGGAGATGCGCGGTGATGGACTGGGGTGGACAAATGTAAGGACTTGCACAACACCAGGTTATAGTCCAACAGTTTTATTTTAAATCACAAGCTTTCGGAGCTTTCCTCCTTCGTCAGGTGAGTGAAGGGATTCTAAAAACGCACAGCATATATAGTCAGAGAACAATGCCTGGTGATTACAGATAATCTTTCCAACTGCCCTCTATAACACCTCGGCTGGGAGACGATCACAGCAATCAAAGGTGTCGTTGGTGTTCAGACAGGTTAGCCACGGAAAACATTACATCCCAGTATACTGAATACACAATGGGTCAGGTCACAAAGACAGAGAGAGAAAGAGACCCGAAAGGCAGAGAGAGAGAGAGAATGTCCAGTTGTATTAAAAACAGATAACTTTTTTTCGCTGGTGGGGTTACATGTAGCGTGACATGAACCCAAGATCCCGGTTGAGGCCGTCCTCATGGGTGCGGAATTTGGCTATCAATTTCTGCTCGACGATTTTGCGTTGTCGTGTGTCTCGAAGGCCGCTTTGGAGAACGCTTACCCGAAGATCGGAGGCTGAATGTCCTTGACTGCTGAAGTATTCCCCGACTGGGAGGGAACCTCCTGTCTGGCGATTGTTGTGCAATGTCCGTTCATCCGGACACCGCACAACAATCGCCAGACAGGAGGGTTCCCTCCCAGTCGGGGAATTCTTCAGCAGTCTAGGACATTCAGCCTCCGATCTTCGGGTAAGCGTTCTCCAAGGCGGCCTTCGAGACACACGACAACGCAAAATCGTTGAGCAGAAATTGATAGCCAAATTCCGCACCCATGAGGACGGCCTCAACCGGGATCTTGGGTTCATGTCACGCTACATGTAACCCCACCAGCGAAAAAAAGTTATCTGTTTTTAATACAACTGGACATTCTCTCTCTCTCTCTGCCTTTCGGGTCTCTTTCTCTCTCTGTCTTTGTGACCTGACCCATTGTGTATTCAGTATACTGGGATGTAGTGTTTTCCGTGGCTAACCTGTCTGAACACCAACGACACCTTTGATTGCTGTGATCGTCTCCCAGCCAAGGTGTTATAGAGGGCAGTTGGAAAGATTATCTGTAATCACCAGGCATTGTTCTCTGACTATATATGCTATGCGTTTTTAAAATCCCTTCACTCACCTGACGAAGGAGGAAAGCTCCGAAAGCTTGTGATTTAAAATAAAACTGTTGGACTATATCCTGGTGTTGTGCAAGTCCTTACATTTATACCTCTATCAAACACACATTTCAGTAATTGGGAAGTTTACATTTTATGTCAACAACACAGAGGGAAGAGGCTTTCTGTCACTTCAAAATTCAACTCTTTTTGAAAATTGAACTCAAATTAGGATGAGAAAAGACACTTTATTCTCTTAATATGCTTTCTAAAGTGAATAGAACACAAAAAAAGTTATAATAGGTGTGTAATCAGTACAGCCTGTCATTTTTTCTCTCACACTCACAGCCTCTCTGTTTAAAAAAACACCATATAAACCTTATGATTAAAGCTTTTGAAATATATCCTATGGATTTTCTTTAATAATTTTGAATAAAATCAGATAAGCAACTGCTAGAAGCTAAAAGAAATTATTCAACTGATTAAATGACACTGAAGCATCTTCAGAAATTGGATGCACAGCACATGATCAGACTGCACTGTCAGCATTCAAGTCTAAGCCCAGGCTTTTGGGCGAGGTTGAGGTTTTCAAGTAAAAGGATGAATGAAGGCATTAAAAGACACAAAAGACAATCAATGGAAAAATTTAATCATGTTACTTTTTAAATTAATTCTCAGAATGTGAGCATCGCTGGCAAGGCTGGCATTTATCGCCCACCGCTCGTTGCCCTAAGAAGAATTTATAGCACGGAAACAGGCCATTCGGCCCAACTGGTCCTTGCTGGTGTTTATGCAATTCTTTGTAGTGATTTGATACAACTGAGTGGCTTGCTAGGCCACTTCAGAATCAACCACGTTGGCGTGGGACTGGAGTCATGTAAAGGCCAGTCCGGGTAAGGACAGCAGGTTTAGCGAGTTGGGTTTTTATGACAATCCGACAGTTTCATAGTCATTTTTACTGATATTTCTAATTTTTTTGAAAAACTGAATTCAAATTCTCAAACTGCCATGGTGGGATTTGAACTCACAATATCTAGATTATTAGTCCAGGCTTCTGGATTACTAGACCAATAACATAATCACAACATTCGTACCCCTTAAAATCTTATTTTGGACATTAGAGATTTCAGTCACTCAGAACAAATGGTGGCAATATTTTTTTAGAAAGCATTTGTGTGATTTGTGGAGAAAAGATAATATAGCACCATGTTGTAGTGGTACAGGGTACCATGTCAGGCCAGTGATGAGATAACATTGGAAATCTGAGTAGATCATCATTTACAGGAATTGCAGTGAAACTTAACAGATAAGGATAGACTTTTTTTCCCATTGGAATTTCCACAGGAAATGCTGACATTGCACTTTCAATGGACCACGTAAGAATCTTAATATATTATTGGTCTATCTTCCTGGTATTGCACATGGAGATTCAAAAGCAAATATAATCTTCAGGTGATATAAAAACAGAAAATGCTGGAAATACTCAGCAAGTCAGGCAGCATCTGAGGAGAAAGAAACAGACTTAACGTTTCAGGTTGATGACCCTTCGTCAGAACGGGAAGAAGTTGAAGATTAAACAGTTTTTAAGCAAGTACAGAGCCAGAAAAAGGAGGGAAAAAGAGGAGGGGAGGAAAGATCAAAAGGGAAGGTCTCTGATAGGTTGGAGCGTAGGAATAATTAAATGACAAAAGGGATGATGGGGCAAGACAAGGAGGGTAATGGGACAAGTAAAGAAACAAACAATGGGTCTGGAGGAGCTGTAAGTGGCAACATCAGAACCATTACCAGCACAGGCTGTCTGAAATAAATGGGGGCAGTGGTTATGATCTGAAGTTATTGAAATCAGTGTTGAGTCCAGAAGGTTGTAAAGTGCCTAAACAAAAGATGAGCTGCTGTTCCTCGAGCTTCCGTTGAGCTTCATTGGAACAGTGTAAGAGGCCGAGGACAGAGAGGTCAGAGTGGGAGTGGGACAGGGAATTAAAATGGCAAGTGATCGGCAGGTTAGGGTCACGCTTGCAGACTGAGTGTAGGTGCTCAGCAAAGCAATCACGCAATCTGCGTTTGGTCTCCCCGTTGTAGAGGAGACCGCATCGTGAGCAGTGAATACAGTATATTAAATTGAAAAATGTACAAGTAAATCGCTGTTTCACCTGGAAGGAGTGTTTGGGGCCCTGGACGATGGGAAGGGAAGAGGTGAAAGGGCAGGTGTTACATCTCCTGCGCTCGTACAGGAAGATGCCATGGGGAGGAGAGCTGATGTTGGGGGTGATAGAAGAGTGGACGAGGGTGTCGCGGGGGGAGTGATGCATTGATTCCTGTATCAGTGCTGCTTCCTGCTCTCGCCCCGAACTGAAAAATGTCATCAACTTTGCTTCCAATTTCCACCCTTCTCTCGCCTTTACATGGTCCATCTCTGACTCTTCCCTTCCCTTCTCGACTTCTTTATCTCCATTTCTGGGGATAGGCTGTCTACCAATATCTATTATACACCCACCGACGCCAAGAGCTACCTTGATTACACTTCCTCCCAACTCGCTTCTTGTAAGGACTCCATTCCCTGCTCCCAGTTTCTCCGCTTCCATCTCATCTGTTCTGACGATGCTACCTTCTACACCAGTGCTTCCGATATATCTTTCTTTTTCCTCAACCAAGGATTCCCTTCCACTGTAGTTGACAGGGCCCTCGACCATGTCCATCCTATTACCCGCACTTCTGCCCTCACCCTTTTCCCTCCCTCCCAGAACCATGATAGAGTCCCCCTTGTCCTCACCTTCCACCCCACCAGCCTCCACATTCAACGTATCATTCTCCACCATTTCCGCCACCTCCAGTGCGATCCCACCACCAAACACATCTTGCCCTCCCCTCCCCTTTCAGCATTCCGCAGGGACCGCTCCCTCCACGACACCTTCGTCCACTCTTCCATCATCCCCAACACCCACTCTCCTCCCCATGGCATCTTCCCGTGTGAGCGCAGGAGATGTAACACCTGCCCTTTCACCTCTTCCCTTCCCATCGTCCAGGGCCCCAAACACTCCTTCCAGGTGAAACAGCGATTTTTTCAATTTAGTATACTGTATTCACTGCTAACAATGCGGTCTCCTCTACAATGGGGAGACCAAACGCAGATTGCGTGATCGCTTTGCTGAGCACCTACACTCAGTCCGCAAGCGTGACCCTGACCTGCCGATCACTTGCCATTTTAATTCCCCGTCCCACTGCCAGTCTGACCTCTCTGTCCTCAGCCTCTTACACTGTTCCAATGAAGCTCAACGGAAGCTCAAGTAACAGCACCTCATCTTTCGTTTAGGCACTTTACAACCTTCTGAATTCAACACTGATTTCAATAACTTCAGATCATAACCACTGCTCCCATTTTTTTGGACAGCAGGTGTTGGTAATGGTTCTGATGTTGCCATTTACGTCTCCTCTAGACCCATCATTTGTTTCTTTGCTTGTCCCATTACCACCCTCCTTACCTTGCACCATCATCCCTTTTCTCATTTAATCACTCCTGCCCTCCACCCTATCAGAGACCTTCCCTTTTGTTCTTTCCTCCCTCCCTTTCTCTGGCTCTGTATTTGCTTAAAAACTGTTTAATCTCCAACTTCTTCCAGTTCTGACGAAGGGTCATCGACCTGAAACGTTAACTCTGTTTCTTTCTCCTCAGATGCTGCCTGACTTGCTGAGTATTTCCAGCATTTTCTGTTTTTATTTCAGATTTCCAGCATCTGTAGTATTTTGCTTTTAATCTTCAGGTGAAGTAGGTTAGGGGGCAGGTGATAATTGGACCAGGGTGCATAGACATAATTCAGTCCCAATTTTAAAGTCCTACATTTTGCTCTTATTTTTATATGTTCTCATTATAAATTCCTATGTTAATCACTATAATGGAAACTGCCCATATAAACTTGTCATGCTGCAACTACACCCTCCTACCAACACCTCCACTGGTATGAGACTGTAATTATAGGCAGTTTCCATTATAAATGTGGATCTAGAAATGTTATAATGGAAATTAATTGACAGGAAGTGAACGCAGACATAAGATTCTTAATATATTAATAATAGATAGATAGTACTCCATAATCAGTCACCTTGCCCGTTGAACTACTTGTTTTTTTTTATTCGTTCATGGGATGTGGGCGTCGCTGGCCAGGCCAGCATTTATTGCCCATCCTTAATTAGCCTTGAGAAGGTGGTGATGAGCCGCCTTCTTGAACCGCTGCAGTCCGTGCGGTGAAGGTTCTCCAACAGTGCTGTTAGGTAGGGAGTTCCAGGTTTTTGACCCAGCGACGATGAAGGAACGGCTATATATTTCCAAGTCGGGATGGTTTGTGACTTGGAAGGGGAATGTGCAGGTGGTGTTGTTGTTCCCATGTGCCTGCTGCCCTTGTCCTTCTAGGTGGTAGAGGTCGTGGGTTTGGAAGGTGCTGTCGAAGAAGCCTTGGCGAGTTGCTGCAGTGCATCCTGTGGATGGTACACACTGCAGCCACTGCGTGCCGGTGGTGGAGGGAGTAAATGTTTAGAGTGGTGGATGGGGTGCCAATCAAGCGGGCTGCTTTGTCCTGGATGGTGTCGAGCTTCTTGAGTGTTGTTGGAGCTGCACTCATCCAGGCAAGTGGAGAGTATTCCATCACACTCCTGACTTGTGCCTTGTAGATGGTGGAAAGGCTTTGGGGAGTCAGGAGGTGAGCCATTCGCTGCAGAATACCCAGCCCCTGACCTGATCTTGTAGCCACAGTATTTATGTGGCTGGTCCTGTTAAGTTTCTGGTCAATGGTGACCCCCCAGGGATGTTGATGGTGGGGGATTCACCGATGGTAATGCCGTTGAATGTCAAGGGGAGGTAGTTAGATTCTCTCTTGTTTGAGATGGTCATTGCCTGGCACTTGTCTGGCGCGAATGTTACTTGCCACTTATCAGCCCAAGCTTGGATGTTGTCCAAGTCTTGCTGCATGCGGGCACGGACTGCTTCATTATCTGAGGGGTTGCGAATGGAACTGAACACTGTGCAATCATCAGCAAACATGCCCATTTCAGACCTTATGATGGAGGGAAGGTCATTGATAAAGCAACTGAAGATGGTTGGGCCGAGGACACTGCCCTGAAGAACTTCTGCAGCAATGTCCTGGGGCTGAGATGATTGGCCTCCAACAACAACTTCCATCTTCCTTTGTGCTAAGTATGACTCCAGCCACTGGAGAGTTTTCCCCCTGATTCCCATTGACTTCAATTTTACTAGGGCTTCTTGGTGCCACATTCGGTCAAATGCTGCCTTAATGTTTACAGAACTGAATGCTGTGTCCCACAAAGCCTAAATAATTTTTAATTTTAGAAGTTTTATTCTTGTTCTTTTTTGTAGGTGTTCACAGTTGAAGCTATGATGCCTTATGTACAACACCTTAAAGGGGCATACAGTAAGAACTTGTTTCTTAAAGACAAGAAGAAAAAAAGCTTGTGGTTGGTGTCAGTCTTATACAACAGACAAGTCAACTTGAATGACCTAGCAAAGAAGCTGGGTTGTGGAAGTGGAAACCTGCGCTTTGCAGATGAAGGGACTATGCTGGAAAAATTAAAAGTTGGTCAAGGTTGTGCAACACCACTTGCTTTGTTTTGTGATAAACACGGGGATGTAAAATTTGTGTTGGATTCAAACTTTGTGGACGGAGGACATGAAAGAATCTATTTTCACCCAATGATTAATTCAGCCACCATGGGTATAAAGCCTGTAGACTTCCTGCAATTTGTAAAGGAAACAGGACATGAACCCATAATTCTAAATTTTGATTAAAATGTAAACAAAAGCTTAAATAAACAGAATTGCAGCTGACTGGATGTTTCCAATTTTTACGATAACATTTTTGAAAATGCCACTACTTTCATTGTATTAAATACTTCCACTAAATGTTTTTAAAGTTTTAGCATGGGTTCTCACTTTTGTATTAATGGAAGAGTGCCACAGTCTTGGGTTGCATTGATTACCAGTTGTATCATGTCTTTTAACACCAATTGTATAAATATATGGAAGGGAAGGAATTGATTACAATGTATTTGAAGGATCATTTGCTTCTCCAGTTAAATGTTCACAGCACACGTTTTTGTGAAATTTATGCTTGAAAGGTGAATATGTTAGTGCTGGGGAAATAGAAGAATTTCCATTTTGGATACATAGGACGCTAAATTGGGCTATGTAGCGCCCGTTGCTTCGGCGCTACGCGGCCTCCCGAAGTGCCAAGATGGGGTCTCGGCTGTGCACGCACATATCCAGCGTGCCGTGCGCCGGACTCTATCTTGGTATAGGAGTTAGCGCAGGTGCAGATAACAAACGCCGGAAGCATTTAAAAGTAAGGAGAAAATGGATACAATCAGTGTGCAACAAAAGCTGATTTAAAGTGATAGACACCATTTTGGGGCTTAACGCTCAACTCAATGCACAGTCTTAACGCTGACCATCTGAACGTGTCTGAGAGTGCCTGGAGGACCCCCCCACCAGCGCTATTTAAAGGGATCATGCAGGATTTACAGGTTAGTGGCTGGATTATTGCTTCTGGCTGCGGAGACATTTGTACCTGTTTTTGGAGGTTTCCTATACTTGAATACTAGAACTAGGGGACATAGCCTAACATTTAGAGCCAGGACTTGCAGGAGTGAAGTTAGGAAATGCTTCTACATGCAAAGATTGGGAGAAGTTTGGAAAGGTCTTCTGCAAATGGCAGTTGATGCTAGCTCAATTGTGAATTCTAATTGAGATTGATAGATTTCTGTGAACCAAGGGTATTAAGGGATATGGGGCTAAGGCGGGTATATGGAGTTAGATCACAGGTCCACCATGATCTCATTGAATGGCGGAACAGGCTCGAGGGGCTGAATGCAACTGCCACTTGCTGCTTCCTGATATGCGCTACCTTCTCCTGCAAGAAAGCAGGACATGTGTCTGGGTGATGTGCCTGTCATGTATGAATAGCGGCCAATGTTGGTGGCCTGTGAGTTGTGGGTGGGCGGCTTGCAACAGTGGAACAGTGGTAATGCGTGAGGGTGCAAGGAAGCATCAAGTGAGTACTGATGGTTAGAGTTTGTTGGTAGGTGGGTGATGGGGGGTGTAGTGGATGCAGCTAGTGGTGTAGTTGGTAGGAGATGCTCCTTGACAGTTGACCTCACTCTCCTTGATCATTCAAATCAAAGCATTGAACTTCTTCCTGCACTGCATCCATGTTCATGATGCGCCTGGCGTTGACTTCGTCCCCTACTGCCTCCCACTGCCCTTCGGGTATATGCCTGGAGGTCCTCTTGCCCCCCCCCCCCCCCCAGTGGACATAGGATGTCCCTCCTTCCGTCCACCTCTTGCACCAAAGCCTGTGGTGCATCAGCAGAGAATCTTGGTGCACGCACTCTCCTAGGCCTGGTACAAACTCAGATCGGCAGATTGGTGAGGTCTGGCATGCAGATTGGATGATGTGGGATTTAGTGGTGTGCAACCTTTATTCAATGTTTTAACATAACTCATCAGTGTGTAAACATAGGGATGGGACCTGCATCTGTGCTTTACGTGTGCAATGTCTGATCTCCGTTCAGACTCCGTGCAGACAGCAGACTGTTATTTTCAGCAAATAACAGGTACCAGCTACCCTGAAGAGATTTCTAACAGATAGCCTGCCTTTAAAAGATTGGAGCTCCCACTGCTGGTGAAAAGTGCCAATTGCATGGAATCCTTGTTCAACGCTGATTTTCAACGCAGATTGCAGGTATGTCCTCAGGCCTGACGAAAATCTCCTCCTGCCTGTGCAGGGGCCATTGGGCATAGGATAATAGTGGATCATGCTACCCCCGCCCAAAAACAGGCCCTATCCAATTTCTCCCCCATAGTGTTGACATCAAGCAGTCTCAAGTCAGATCAAGCACAATTAGGTGCAGAGTAAGTCTCTCTACTCTTTCTGAATCATGTGCCTCTGCTCCAACCTCAGAAAAACATCTCCTAGTTCTGCAGTGTGACATTTTTCCCTTTTCCACAATATCCAACTTGGAGCTTTCTGAGTGAGAGTGTTAATTTTAGTGCCATATCAGCAACATTTCTGTGCTATGGGCCTATGCTTGAAATTGAATTGAGAACAGCCAGTGTTCAGTGGATACTATAAGTCTGTTTAGATTCAAACTCAAGTATCAGAGGTGAAATGCCCATGTCTAAAAGCACTGACTTGATTGAGTTCTTTGATGAAGTAATGGAGAGGGTTGATGAGGGTAGTGCAGTTGATATTGTACATGTGGACTTTCAAAAGGCATTTGATAAAAAAAACCACATAATAGACTTGTTAGCAAAATGGAAGCCCATGGGATTAAAGGGGCAGTGACAGTGTGGATATGAAATTGGCTAAGAAACAGAAAGCAGAGAGTAGTGACGAACAGTAGTTTTTCAGACTAGAAGGAAGTATACAGTTGTGCCCCCCCAGGGATTGGTATTAGGACCACTGCTCTGATACATATTGATGACCTGGACTTGGGTACACAAGGCATAATTTCATAGTTTGCAGATGACACGAAACTCGGAAATGTAGTAAACAGAGAGGAGGAAAATAACAGACTTCAGGAGGACATAGACAGACTGGTTAAATGGGCAGACACATGGCAGATGCAATTTAACGCAGAAAAGTGTGAAGTGATACATTTTGGTAGGAAGAATGAGAAGAGGCAATATAAACTAGATGGTACCATTTTAAAGGGGGTGCAGGAATAGAGAGATCTGAGGGTTTACATACACAAATCTTTGAAAGTGGCGGGACAAGTTAAGAAGGCTGTTAAAAAGCATATGGGATCCTGGGCTTTATAAAGACCATGCAGACACTGCGACAACGGATGAACGGACACCGCGTAACAATCGCCAGACAGGAGGGTTCCCTCCCAGTCGGGGAACACTTCAGCAGTCAGGGACATTCAGCCACCGACCTTCGGGTAAGCATACTCCAAGGCGGCCTTCGAGACACACGACAACGCAAAATCGTCGAGCAGAAATTGATAGCCAAGTTCCGCACCCATGAGGACGGCCTCAACCGGGATCTTGGGTTCATGTCACGCTACACGTAAGCCCACCAGCGAACAAAAGCTATCTGTTTTTAATATAACAGGTCATTTGCTGGCTTTCTCTGCCTTCCGGATGTTTCTGCCTCTCTGTTTTTTTTTTCCTGTTTGTTTTTTTTGTTGAGTGTATATTCGGGGGTTCTGTAGGTAACACCTCTCTGTCTGAACACGGTGATTGCCTTGGCAACAGGCAGTTGCAAAGGCTGTCTGTAATCACCATGTATTGTTCTGTGATTTATAAATGCGTAGGCTTCGAGGAGTTCCTGACATTTACCTGAGGAAGGAGGAAGCCTCCGAAAGCTTGTAGATTTCAAATAAAATCGTTGGACTATAACTTGGTGTTGTAAAATTGTTTACAATTGTCAACCCCAGTCCATCACTGGCATCTCCACATCATTTATAAATAGAGGCATAGAGTACAAAAGCAAGGAAGCTATGCTAAACCTTTATAAATCACTGGTTAGGCCCCAGCTGGAGTATTGTATCTAATTCGGGCTACCACACTTTAGGAAGGATGTCAAGGCCTTAGAGAGGGTGCAGAGGAGATTTACTGGAATGATGTCAGGGATGCGGGACTTCAGTTACGTGGGGAGACTGGAGAAGCTGGGGTGTTCTCCTTACAGCAGAGAAGGTTAAAGGGAGATTTAATAGAGGTGTTCAAAATCATGAAGGGTTTTGATAGAGTAGATAAGGAGAAACTGTTTCTAATGGCAGAAGAGTCAGTAACCAGAGGACACAGATTTACAGTAATTGGCAAAATGTGGAGAGATGAGGAGATTGTTTTTTTACGCAGCGAGTTGTTACGGTCTGGAATGCTCTGCCTGAAAGGATGGTGGAAGCAAATTCAATAATAACTTTCAATAGGGAATTGGATAAATATTTAAAGGGGAAAAATTTTCAGGGCTGTGGGGAAAGGGCAGGAGAACGGGACTAACTGGATAGCTTTTTCAAAGAGCCGGCACAATGGCCTCCTCCGTGCTGCATTAGTCTGTGATTTTATAATTCACTGCAAAACTGGGCTTATTTTAGTTTTGTAACCAGCACTAAAAATACATTTGTTATGCTAAAAATACAATTAAGACAACTGAGCTTATATTTTACTATTACTACTAAATTCCCGTTCGTCCACTCAGTAGCAAATGAATTCACTCCATTGTTGTTGGATTTGAACTAGCCTGGCCGCTTCAGTCATCTGTATCCTTTTCTATGATAAGTCACTCTTGACGTCGTCTATCCAGCACTTCCTTGGTCATCTTGACTTCTTCTTCTATGTACCTCTGTGTGCAGGGCCATGAAAGATATTCTGGTTGTTTCCATTCTTGAAACATCTCTTTATGGTGAAATATCGTGCCCAGTTGTCCACTTGGGTTGGAGCGTATTTCAAGTAAATCTGATTTTTTACTATAATTTCATTGTGTTGTGAAATAGTAAGGATTAAATAAGTGTAGTTATGAATTTGAGAAAAACTTTCAACTGCCACTTACAGTCAGAACATAATCCAGCCGTATAAGCATATGTTAGTGATTTTGATTTCCCACTGCAAAAACATGAATATATATTTTTTATGCAAGTAGGCTACTTAACTTCTGATACATGAGAAACACTTAAACTATGTGACACTGCAGTTTTAAAACACCATAAAAACAACTATTTATCAGAGTAACTTTATCTCCCTCTTGTGCTAGGTGCCATTCCCTGCCCTCCTCTGTTCTGTAACATCTCCTATTCTCTCCCGTCCCCTGCCCAAACTTCACAGCCCTGAAAATGTGAAACTCTGGCGGTGGAATGGGGCCTTGTAGGCAGCGGGTTTGAAAATTTGGCTCGACACCATGCTCACACAGTACTCAGTGCACCAGATTTTTCAAGGGCGCTTTTGAAAGGTGAGAGGAGACTGTGGTCCTGCCATGTACAGGCTTCAATAAACTGACTAAGATAAGTCCAATGCCAAATTTCACGAGTTCGAGGGAGGTTCTGCCCACAGTGTTAGCCCCACCCATAAAAACTGAGTGCATGAATGTTGAGCAAGCAAGGCTGCTTAGTACTGCTTCTTAAAGGCAGATTGCTTTCATTTAAAATGTGATTGTTTTTTTTTTGGTTACCTACTAGCATTTTGCAGGTTGTGCATTGAAAATTTTGTAAAGATTTTTTTGGTTCCCTTATGGTACCTGTTGGCACAATCATTAAATTAAAACGACAAAGAGCTGAATCAGTATAGATCACCCAAGAAGGTTGGGAGAACGGGACTCACTCTGTGAACTCCCATACTATTGCATGATCTGGATGAAGAAGACCACTTCATTATGGAAAATAATCTGCGGGTGCAAAGACACCTCAGGCAGTATGTATGTTCCCCATTACCCATGTTTACAGACTACACCTGTCCTACCTGGGCATGTCCAAGGAGATTTGTTTTCATCACCTCTGCTTGAGTGCAGGTGCAGTGGCAGAGGTATGCAATCTACTGCAGCCTGACTTACAGATTACCTTAAGGACTGGGCAGCTCTTCCTGCTTCAATTAAAAGTTTCTATTGCCTTAAGCTTTTATACCACAGGGTTCTTCCAGGCCATTAGAGGGGACATATGAAAGTTAAGCCACTCTGCAGTTCATTCCTGCATAAACCAAATGACTGATGTCATGGTAAACACCTTTATCGATTTCCCAGTGGAAAGGACACAGCAAATGGAAATAGATTGCCAACTCTGATTTAGGAACATAGAACCCAGTAGGCCAGTTAGCCCCTCGAGCCTGTTCCGCCATTCAATGAGACCATGGCTGATCTCTGACCTAACCCCATATACCCGCCTTAACCCCATATCCCTTAATACCTTTGGTTAACAAAAATCTATCAATCTCAGATTTAAAATTAAAAATTGAGCTAGCATCAACTGCCGTTTGCAGAGAGAGTCCCAAACTTCTACCACGCTTTGTGTGTAGAAATGTTTCCTAACTTCACTCATGAAAGTCCTGGCTCTAATTTTTAGGCTATGTTCCCTAGTCCTAGACTCCCCAACCAGCAGAAATAGTTTCTCTCTATCTACCCTATCAGTTCCCCTTAATATCTTGAAAACTTCGATCAAATCACCTGTTAATCTTCTAAATTCCAGGGAATACAACCCCAGTTTGTGTAATCTCTCCTTGTAATTTAACCCTTGGAGTCCAGATATCATTTAGCAAATCTACGCTGCACTCACTCCAAGGCCAATATATCCTTCCTAAGGTGCGGTGCTCAGAACTGAACACAGTACTCCAAGTGTGGTCTAACCAGGGCTTTGGATAGGTGTAGCATAACTTCTACTCCCTTGTATTCTAGTCCTATAGATATAAAAGCCAGCATTCCATTAGTCTTTTTGATTATTTTCTGTACCTGTCCATGACATTTTAATGATCTACATACATGGAGCCCTAAGTTTCTTTGACCCTCCATTGTTTCTAGCTTTTCACCATTTAGAAAGTACTCTTAGGTCCAAAGTGGATGACCTCACACTTGCCTACATTGAAATCCATTTGCCACAGTTTTGCCCATTCACTTAATTTATCAATATCTCTCTGTAATTTTATGCTTCCATCTACCCTGTTTACAATGCTGCCTATCTTTGTGTCATATGGTTTGACATATTCCTGGAGATCTGATCACACAACATCTGCCCGCAGTTTTCAAATGTTATTGCATTATTGTCCCACAGTTTTTAATGCAAACTACACAAGTAGATGATGCATACAATTTGTAAAACTTGGATTGTAATTTAATCTTTGTTTTTGATTTCAAAACTCAGGCATTGATTACACACGAGAGTAAATATTTGGGGTCTAGCACCTGAGATAATAAAACTGTCTTTCAAAATCAGAGCAACAGTGTAGCCAGTTAACCAGGCTGTGCAAGTTGAATGCTATGCTTGATTTATTTCCTGCTATTCAGAACAGGATTAACATTCTTGGCCATTAATTTAGTAGTTAAGTGGCCATCAAACCAATGAGAAGAATAAAAAATGCGGCTAAGTACTGATTGGCCAGATATTTGCTGGCAAGGCTGCTAGCAGGCATGGGTAAGAAAGGGTTACTAACTTCAGCAAACAAATAGGCAGAAAAACTCCCTCCCTGCCAAAACTAGAGAGAAAGAGAAAGCTTCATTTAAGATAAGCACCTCCATTTTTACCCTGAGAAAGAACACAGCCTGGCAGTAAATTGGGAAGTTGAGAACTGAATAATGCAAATTAAGTCATCTTCACCCATGTCAATCAATTGTATAACTTTATCCTTTGGATATAAATATACATCTTATAATTTAAAGTGGTAGTTGCATAACTTATAAGGACATTTAGATTGGTGATTTGTAGCTCAGAAAGGTATAAAAAGTGGGGAATTGCAATGGGACTTTGGATTCGACCTGCAGCTGTGAGCTGGTTTTGTTTAAAATTAATAGGCCTTATTCCAGCATGCATTCTGGGTAGGGACATCTGCCACTAAACCTCAGAATCACAAAACGGATCAACAACAACTTAGGATCACAGAATGCTTACAGCACAGAAGGAGGACATTTAGCCCATCGAGCCTATGCTGGCTATTTGTAAGAGTTATCCAGTTGGTCTGATTCCCCCGCTCTTTCCACATCGCCTTGCAAATTTTTTCCCAAGTATTTATCCAATTCTTTTTTGAAAGCCATGATTGAATCTGCTTCCAGACAGCGCATTCCGGACCATAACTACTCGCTGTGTAAAAAAGATTTTCCTCACGTCGCCTTTGGTTCTTTTGCCAATCACCTTAAATTTGTGTCCTCTGGTTCTCGACCCTTCTGCCAATGAGAACATTTTCTCTTTATTTACTTTATCGAAACCCTTCATGATTTTGAACATTTCTATCAAATCTCCTCTTAACCTTCTCTGCTTTTAGAAGTACAACCCTAACTTCTCCATGTATCTGAAGTCCCTCATCCCTGGAACCATTTTAGTAAATCTTTTCTGCGCCTTCTGTAAGGTCTTCACATCCTTTCTAATGTGCAGTGCCCAGAATTGGACACAATACTCCAGTTGTGGCCGAACCAGTGTTTTATAAAGGTTCAACATAACTTCCTTGCTTTTGTACTCTATGGGCCCGATGTTAGCAGGGCTGCGGGTTTCCGGCGGGGGGGCTATCGGGCGCGTGGGTAACGTGCCCGGTGAAATTAGTCAGCTTCCCGCGCGATTGTAGCATCCAATCCACTAATTGGATCCACTGACCTGCTCCTCCGGGTTCCCCACTGCTGATCTGCGCGTCGGGCGGGCTGCGCATGCGCAGTAAGATCTGTCAGCTGGAGGAGCTCTATTTAAAGGGGCAGTCCTCCACTGACAGTTGCTGCAACAAATAGAAAAAATTACAGCATGGAGCAGCCCAGGGGGAAGGCTGCTCCCAGTTTAATGATGCCTCACTCCAGGTATCAATACATGGGGTGAGGAGGAGGGGGAGGACAGAGATCTTCCCCCCGGCGGGCGGGAGGAAGCGGCCTGCCTCTGCCACCAGGAAGGCCTGGCTCGAGGTGGCAGAGGAGGTCACCAGCGCAACCAACATATCGCCCACCTGCATACAATGCAGGAGGCGCTCCAATGACCTCAGTAGGTCAGCCAAAGTGAGTACACGTAGTCTTTCCCCTACACTCCGTCTGCCACATCACTGCCCCCACCCCACATCTCCTTCAGCACTGCCAACACTACTCTGTCACATCACCCCTCATACCCACTCAAACCTCATCCTCATCCTACCTGCACCTACTCACCTCGCCAGTACTCATCCCGCCACTACCACTCAACCCAATCCTCATACAATCTCATGGCTCTATCTCATATGCACCCTCTTGTGCATCTCTTTCACGGCCAGCCTCACTCAACCTGCCACTACCTGTGCTGCAGCCACAGGGCATGCAGCACATATGTACAGTAGGCAGTGTAAGGCAAACGTGTCGTGAGCATGAAGGGGATGCACAAGGGCATTTGAGGGTTTGTCATGGGTGTTACTTGTATTGAATTTCTGACCAACTCACATTACATATTATATTGGCACCACTACTGCCATGTCTTCGCGAATCCTGTCTGGTTTGTGCAATAATGCCCTCTTCTGAGGATCACTATGAGGACCCACAACTGATGCCACCCATTGTGTCACTGCAGAGTGGGTGTAGGTGTATTTGCAGGGCTCTTTTGCGCAGACGACTGAGAGACATCGGCGATGTCCCCGGTTGCACCCTGGAAGGATGCGGAGGAGAAGTTGTTGAGGGCAGTGGTGACTTTGACAGCGACAGGTAAGAAGATGGTGCTCGGGCCAGCCAGGAGCAGCTCGGCATGAAAGAGGCTGCAGATGTCCACGACTACATGTCGAGTGACTCTAAGCCTCCGTGTGCACTGCTGCTCAGAGAGGTCCAGGAGGCTGAGCCTCGGTCTGTGGAACCTGTGGCGAGGGTAGTGCCCTCTGCGACGCATCTCTCTCTGCGGTAGCCCTCCCTCCTGCTGTACAGGTGGATGTGTCACAGCACTCTGTTGTGGAGCTCCACGTGTCAGAGGTGGACGGCGTGGATGGCGAGGCTGGTGATGCTGTTCGCCCTCCGAGGAGGTCATGACTGCAGCTACGGCGGCCCCCATCGCAAGATGTACATCTGAGGGGGTCTGCAAGGTAGAAACATGTCTCCGGACCCTGGGGTAAGTGTGTAGGTTGGTGACTTTGACTGTCAGGGGGAGAGTGGTGGGGGCCAAACTTTGTCCCAAGTGACAGAGTGGCCTCCTGCAATGGGTGAGGGTCTCCCCCCCCACCTGTCAAATGGACCTTTGCAGTTGCCACAGGCTGATGGCTGCAACGCGTCCATTTGAACTGGGAGTGTTTCCCCCAGTGTGGGAAACAGTCCCAGTTTGCTCTAAAATCCCACATAGTCCCTTAATCAGGTCAGTTAATGACCTGAAATACCTAAATAAATACCTTCAAGTGGCATCCCGCTGGCTTTAATTGCCTGCGGGATTCCCACCAGCGGGGGCTGCGCGCACACGCCGGCGCGTCAGCGGGGAACTCGGAAGTGCACGGGTTCGGGGCGGGCTCCGGTCCCGCTCCGGGATTCTCCGATTTTCGGAGCCCTCCCGCCAGGAACGCACCCGATAGCGGGTGCTAAAATGACGCCCCATGCCTCTATTTATAAAGCCCTGGATCCTGTATGCTTTTTTAACTGCTTTCTCAACCTGTCCTGCCACCTTCAACGATTTGTGCACATACACCCCCACGTCTCTCTGTTCTCTCTGCACCCCCCTTAGAATTGTACTATTTAGTTTATATTGCCTCTCCTCATTCTTCCTGCCAAAATGTATCACTTCGCACTTCTCTGTGTTAAATTTCATCTGCCATGTATCCGCTCATTCCACCAGCCTGTCTATGTCCTCTTGAAGTCTATTAGAATCATAGAATGGTTACAGCGCAGAAGGAGGCCATTCGGCCTATCAAGCCTATGCCGGGCTATCCTCACTGTTTACTACACTTCCAAGCTTTTGTCATCTGCAAATTTTGAAATTGTGCCCTGCACACCCAAGTCGAAGTCATTCCAAATGGTTCCAGCACCGACTTTTGGGGAACACCACTGCATGCCTTCCTCCAGTCTGAAAAACAACTGTTTACCACTACCCTCTGTTTCCTGTTAGCCAATTTCGTATCCATGCTGCCACTGCCACTGCCCCTTGTGTTCCATGGGCTTCAATTTTGCTGACAAGCCTATTATGTGGCACTTTATCAAATGCCTTTTGAAAGTCCATATACACAATATCAACCGCATTGCCCTCATCAACCCTCTCTGTCACCTCATCAAAAAACTCAATCAAGTTAGTTGAACATGATTTGCCTTTAACAAATCCATGCTGGCTTTCCTTTATTAATCCACACTTGTCCAAGTGACTATTCATTTTGTCCTGGATTATCATCTCGAAAAGCTTCCGCACCACCGAGGTTAAACTGACTGGCCTGTAGTTGCCGGATTTATCCTTACACCCTTTTTTGAACAACGGTGTAACATTTGCAATTCCCCAGTCCTCTGGCACCACCCCCATATCTAACTTCCCTCAGAACCTAGGATATATCCCATCTGGACCGGGTGACTTATCTACTTTAAGTACAGCCAGCTTTTCGAGTACTTCCTCTATCAATTTTTAGCCCATCCAGTTTCTCAACTATCTCCTTTTTTACTGTGACTCTGGCAGCATCTTCTTTCTTAGTAAAGACAGATGCAAAGTACTCATATAGTACCTCAGCCATGGAGCCTCTGCCTCCATGTGTAGATTTCTAATTGGCCTCACTCCTCCTCCTCTTACTACCAGTTTACTATTTATATGCCTATAGAAGACTTGCATGTATATAGTTTCTTTAAATAATAAAATGTCTCATGGCGCTTCACAGGAGCGTTATCAGACAAAATTTGACACCAAGTATCATAAGGAGATATTAGGACAGGCAACCAAAAGCTTGGTCAAAGAGGTAGGTTTTAAGGAGCATCTTAAATGAGGAGAGAAAGGTAGAGAAGCAGTGAGGTTTAGGGAGGGAATTCCAGAGCTTGGTGCCTAGACAGCTAAAGGCATGGCTGCCAATGATGGGGAGAAGGAAAGTGGGGAGACACAAGAGGCCAGAATTCGAGGAACGCAGAGTATTAGGGTTGGAGCAGGTTACAGGGATAGGGAGGGGCAAGGTCATGGAGAGATTTGAAAACAAGGATGAGAATTTTAAATCTGAGCCAGGTCGAGAAGGATGAGGAAGGGGAGTTTAACACGGTCACAGTCACATAGGATATCATTTGTGACTTTGATAAGGACCGTTTCAGTGCTGTGGCGGGGCGGAAACCTGATTGGAGAAGTTCAATTGGCAGGGGCCAAAGGCAATGGCTTCGGGCTTCCCAATATTTAATTGGAGGGAATTTCTGCTCATCCAATACTGGATGTTGGACAAGCAGCGTGACAAATCATGGAGACAGTGGAGGGGTTGAAAGAGGTGGTGGTGAGGTAGAGCTGGGTCGCATTAGCATACGCATGCAATATGACGTTGTGCTTTCTGATAATGTCGCCATGTAGATAAGAAATAGGAGGGTACCAAGGATGGATCCTTAGTGAACTCCAGAAGTAACGGTGCGAGAACAGGTTTAGAAGCCATTGCAGGTGATTCTATGATTTTGACTCGATAGATAAGAATGGAACCAGGCAAGAGCAGTCCCACTCAATTGGACAACGGAAGAAAGGCGTTAGAGGAGGATGGTGTGGTCAACTGTGTCAAAGGCTGCAGCCAGGTCGAGAAGGATGAGGAAGGGTAGTTTAACACGGTCACAGTCACATAGGATATCATTTGTGACTTTGATAAGGGCCGTTTCAGTGCTGTGGCGGGGCGGAAACCTGATTGGAGAAGTTCAAGCATGGAGTTGTGGGAAAGATGGGCACAGATATGTTCAGGATCAGGGATAAGTCCTGCAAAAGGAAAACATCTGGGTAAACATTATCTTTTTAATAGGGGTCTCTGTAGAATCAGGTTTCTATGTATCGTTTGGTACCAGTGAAAGAAAATAGGAGCAAAAGTAGGCCATTCACAGCCCTTTGGGCCTGCTCCGCCATTCAAAATGATCATGGCTGATTGTCGAACTGAGTACCTTATTCCCGCTTTTTCCCCATATCCCTTGATCCCTTTAGCACTAAGAAATATATCTATCTCCTTCTTGAATACATCTAATGACTTGGCCTCCACTGCCTTCTGTGGTAGAGAATTCCACAGGTTCACCACCCTCTGAGTGAAGAAATTTCTCCTCATCTCGGTTCTAAATGGCATACCCCATATCCTGAGACTGTGACCCCTGGTTCTGGACTCCCCAGCCATCGGGAACATCCTCCCTGCATCTAATCTGTCTAGTCCTGTTAGAATTTTATATGTTTCGATGAGATCACCTCTCATTCTTTTAAACTCTAGTGAATATAGGCCTAGTCGACCCAATCTCTCCTCATATATCAGTCCTGCCATCCCAGGAATCAGTCTGGTAAACAATCGTTGCACTCCCTCCATGGCAAGGACATCCTTCCTCAGATAAGGAGGCCAAAACTGCACACAATACTCCAGATGTGGTCTCACCAAGGCTCTGTATAACTGCAGTAAGACATCCCTGCTCCTGTACTCAAATCCTCTTGCAATGAAGGCCAACATACCACTCGCCTTCCTAACTGCTTGCTGCACCTGAATGCTCGCTTTCAACGCTGAATCAAAGACAAACTTATAATCAAAGGTTTCACTTGGGGGAATAGCAATAATATGTAACAACAGTGAAACTATTGATACGATAACAAAGTAAGATAGTTATACTGATCTGGTTAGCCCAACAGAAAGAGCTCGGTAAGTAAGGAAACTAATTTATTAACGAAAGTTATTGATAAGGAACAAGTTCAATTAAATTCTCAAGTAATGCCGAAACGTGTGGGTTGTTATATAGAGGGGGTGAGGGATATGTATAAAAAGTGGCAGTTTGTACAAATATCCTGGATTTGAGAATGGTCTGATCAACCTGTATGCTGAGCTCAGATCTATAACGCGTTTAAGTCCCTAACCTATCCATGCCCTAGTGCGGTTGTAAGTACTATCTGTGAAGTGTACGGTAAGTACTATTGCATGTACTGTACGCTTAATAAACTATGAACACCGGCCTCAACATCGAAGAATCTTATTGATTTGAAGAGTAGATAGAACAAATATCAACAAATAAAAACCTTCCTCTAACAGTAGAATAAAAGTCTGATGTTTATCATCAAACTGTATAGTGCGCTGGTCAGACTACATCCAGAATATTGGGCATGATTTTATCAAGGGCTGGGGGTGGGGAGACAGGAAACATGGAAGCATGGGTTTCTCACAGGAAACCTGGAAGCATGGGTTTCCCAGACGTCCTTACGAGTTTGACGAAAGGGCCTTTTATTATTTTTTTTTGTACGTTTTCCCGCCTGACAGGCCAGCCTGATTGACAGGATGGTCTCAGTCAGACGGGAGAGCAGCCAGTGAGAGGGTGTGAAAAGGTAAGTGTTAGATGGGGGTGAGTTCAATCACCAGCGTCATCGTGGGGGTCGGAGATCGTGGGTGGGAGGAGTAGTCGGATATCACGGGGGGGGTTAGGCGGAGATTGGGGTGGGCCGGAGATTGTGGTGGTGTGGCAGTGGGCCGGAGATCGGGGGGGGGGAGGGGTGGTGTTGGGGTGGGCTGGAGATCGCGGTGGGGGGGGGGAATGCGGGGCGGAGATCACGGGGGGGGGGGGGCGGAGTGCAGGCAGGAGATCGCGGGGGATGGTCGCTGCAAGAAGGCTTGTTGGGTGAAGTAGAAGGCCTGGGAATCCCAGCTCCGAGGGGTTAAAAACAAAAAACCTGTCAAACTGGAGGCCCGCAGCCTCCTTGAAAGCTTTTACTGACTGAGCTGCCTCCTCAGAGCGCTTTGGTCGCCCACCCCTCGTCCCACCTCCATGAAAACTGAAAGTTGGCAGGTTGGAAGCAGGTTTTAAACTTAAAAACATTTTTTTACTGCCCCCCCCGTCCCCAACCCACCTGATTTTCCCATTTAAAATCATGCCCAGTGTGTCCGGTTCTAATCACTGACACACTACAGAGATATTCAAGTGCTGGAAGTAGTACAGAGAACAGTCACAAGGCTGATCCCTAGTGCGAAAGAGGAAAGACTGGAGAAGCTGAGACTTTTCAGCCATGAAAGGAAGCATCTGAGAAGTGATCTTGTAGAGATATTTAAGATAGTTAATTGCATAGAAAAGGTAATTGTAAACAATTTTACAACACCAAGTTATAGTCCAACAAATTTAATTTTAAATTCCACAAGCTTTCGGAGGCTTCCTCCTTCCTCAGGTGAACGGTGTGGAAAAACCGTTTTTCCACACCGTTCACCTGAGGAAGGAGGAAGCCTCCGAAAGCTTGTGGAATTTTAAATAAATTTGTTGGACTATAACTTGGTGTTGTGAAATTGTTTACAATTGTCAACCCCAGTTCATCACCGGCATCTCCACATCATAGAAAAGGTAAATCTGGAAAACTATCTTAAACTAAATTTTAAGAGTAGGATAAGGGGGCACAGGTTCATACTAAAAAACAGCAAATTTAAGATGGACATAAGGAAGTTCTCCCTCATACAGAGCGATTAATACACAGAACAGACTCCCAGATGGAGTGCTGGAAGCAAAACCCCAGAATCATTTAAGAAATAACTGGATGCTGCAATTGGGAAATTTGTTTTTTTTTCTGGATGGATTAACCAAGATGAGCTGAATGGCCTTCCTCATCTATAGTTACAATTGCACTCCAACCTCAGACTTGCAGTGAGCTATGACACAGGAGATTAGACAATATACAAAGTCTGTATTAGCACATCTGTCACACAAGCAAGGTCTGGGTTATTCTTGCACCTGATTGGCTCAAAAATCATTCATGAAACAGCAACAACTCACAACTGAACAGACAAGGACCCTACTAATGAATAAGTGGTCTCTAAAAAAAACCCACTAACCTCCTGCTGGTTTCTCTGCAAGAGGTGCAACTGGGGATTTACAAGAAACTTCTAATCTAGACAAACATCTCTTAGTAACAACAATTAGCCTCTAATAGTCTCAGGATATACCTATTTACAGCAACGAGGAATTATGGCCCTAGAAGAACAGCTTCACCTAACAGCAGACAACTTTAATCATAGCAGTCCCTTTATTCCTATTAGGAAAAGGTTATCCAGATGTAAAACACTCCCCTTGTTACTGCAGAATAACTAGTCAATCTTCCGTGGCAATGTAGGCAGAGAGTCGAAACTAAGTGTAACATTGAGGTCCAGCAGGGTTAGAGGGTGAGGGGAATAACTGGACCAAGGTGAGGAAAGGAGTAAGGGGAATATAGAGGGGTAAAGGACTGAAGGGAAGGGGAGAGGAAAAGGAGGAGGATGGAAAGGGGAAGGGGAGAGGGCAAATGAGATGGGAAAGGAGAGGGGAGAGGAGTGGAGAGGGAGATAGAGGAACAAAAAAGGTGGGGGGGGTAAGAAACAGAGGGAGAAAAAAAGGGGGGCCATGCAGAGAGAGAGGACCAGAGAGTGGAGATTCCAGGAAAGGGAGAAAGGGGAGTGGAGGTGGAGAGAGTAGGGCAAACACTCTGCAATGCAGCATTCTCAGCAGGAGGGGAAGCAGGTGGAACATGTGGCCTACCAAACTCTGTCACCGGTAGAAAGGAAATGGGGAGGGGGAAAGGGTTGTAGACTAACATTGCCTGAGAGGGAGAATAACCAAGATAAAAATGTTCAGTTGGGAATAGGGGTGTGTGACCACACAACAAAACAGTTTCAGTATGGAGAAGAAGCTGGCCCAAAAATATGCGCAGGCAGGAGGTGGAGGGGAGGCGGGGGTGGTAATGTGACGTTCCGTTGTCCTATGTGCTCCAAAATCACTCAACAGTTTGGGGGAGGCACAGTGGACTGGCTCTCCCACAAACACTGAACCCAGGGAGGGGGAGGGAGAGGGAAGGCCTGGCAGGCTATAAATTAGAATTTTAAAGATAAAATGACTTCTTTAAATATTCCCACCAAGGCCAAGGAAAATTATACCTTTAATTGGTTTGGTTGCTTATTTTTTTTGGATACTTACTGGACCCATTCTGCTCCAAAAATGGGACTGAATTAGATCTAGTGCTCGGGAGCCTGTCATGTAACGTTAGTTAAGAAGTAACGTGTAGGCAGAATACTAAAGTACATTGGAACCCCACTATCGCAAAACAATTTACAGGCATAACTGGTACTGCAGGTAGACATTGTCTGTTTTAAAAAGGATTTTGCCACAGACAGAGCTTGACATAAGAATTTTCAATATATTTCTAAATGGAATCTTGCAACCCACTCAGCAATTTTAATACATAATAGATATATTAAGCATTATAAAACAGTATATCCTCCAACTTACTGTGATCAGTACAATGGGAGATTCACTGGAAATTGTATAATTTCTTTTCGGAGAATATCATTCACATTTGCAGATAATACAACTGTTAACATTGTAGAAAACCTAAATATAAAAAAGTAGGTTTGTGAGAATCAAGTGTTTCTAAAAAACATTTACTTGTATGAACAGAGGTTAAATGAAACAATGTGGCACAACATCTTGTAGCTCCAGTGTATGGCAAGCAGTGCTCCATAAGAGAAGTAGTATGATGCTCTGAATAGGGCTCAGGTGCTTCCCTAGATACAAATGCTGGATAGATTTGTTGTCCTGCGCTAAGCTCAAAGCACCTCCTCCTACATATGAGTTAGAGTGTCTCATGGGATAAGGTTTGCATGCCATCCTCTTAGCTGGGATGGGGCAGGGAAAAATAGAAGAGCAGGGGGACAGAAAATCCCCAAGGGATTTTACAATACACCTTACAATTAATTAATTGGTGGTGGGAATCATTTTACTGCAATGTTAATTACTCGTACTACACCCAGGGATTTTAAATCTTTACACCTTTTATACAATACATTTTCTTTCTCTTGCTTCTGACATAATTGCAGCAAATTTAAAAGATCTTAAAATATTCTGTGTAAATAGTGATGTAGAAATTAAATCAGCATAAAATTCTAATGATAGTGTCAATAAAATAAAAAACATACAGATGAATGTTCTTGAACTAGTTTATTGTAAAACTCACAAGCAGTTTTTTTTCACTGTGTAAAGGAATTCTGTTTAATGAAATGTTTTAATTTCCTGTTTCCAGTCACTTCAACTGAACACATAACTAAATTAATTTACAATTCAGTTTGAACTGCACAAAAAGGAATAAAGCCATGTAAAAATCAAAACAAAGTGTGACATTCTGAGAAAGAGCATATTAGGAAGGTGGTATCTCATTTCTTTACACAAAGCAGCTATGTGATTAACAATTAACAGTCACAGACATACAGAATAGAAAATAGTTTGCAATCAACAGTTAAGAAGATATTCTTTTCCTAGACCAGCTAGAATATTTTACTAAAATAATTCAAAATGAGCATTTAATAACAGTTTAAAGCTATTTTCAAATAAATAATTTCAACAGTTCTGAAGTCTTGTGTGTAATTTCTTATAAAAACCTGCCAGTTTTCACATAACTGGTACATAATCAGAGTAATGGAAACGATTTTCCCTCTAATGAATATGAAATGAAATTTGTTTCAAGAAAATAAGTATTTATTACAGTGGAGTTTTAAAATATATACTGAAGTACAGTATTCACAGTGCATATTTACAAAAAACAAATATACATTGCTTTATTTTAATAGCTTATACTCAAAAACTATTTTGCCCAGTTTATTTAAATAGGTTTCACCATCTACATAATTAAATCCTTGCATCTAGCGCATGTCTATAGCATCAGCCCTTTCAAAGGTGTCACTCCTGAAAGTGTAGCCTTAAGAGGCTTTGCACCCCGAAGTATCACACATCCGTAAGGCAATAACATTTGTAATTGGCTCAAATAACCACTTATCTGATAAGTTACCAATCAAGTATCCGATTGACTAAACGTGAATTAATTGAGAGTAGTAAAAAGTACCAATGAGGAATGAGTGAGCAGGAGAAAATTGAGCAATTAGATCCTTGAAATTTTTCTCAAAGCTACCATTCACAAACCAAGTACCACAAAAAAGACCAATAAAATTGCTGAAACAATTCCTTGTGAATTCCTTCAACAGCTACATTGTTGCCTGAGCCACCCACTGAATAACCCTGAAAAATACAATTTATAATCTAAACACATAAAAACTGAAACACACACAAAAAAAATCTTTCAACTTCTCCATAAAGTCACTCATCTCCTGTTGGAAATCCATCCAATAAGTTTTGCTCTGTGAGGTCTACCCACTTTCAGCTGCATGGGACTTCAGTTCCACCCTCTCTTCACAGCACCTATATTTTCCCTGGGCTGTCTATCCTGAATTTCCTCAGCTTCGTGCATTTGTAAGGTCTATGCCCTTTGCGTGTGCGCTACCAAGTCCAATTCTTAGCATTGCCTCCCTACAAAGACCACCACAAAAGATTCACTCATATAATTGCTTTAAAAAGTCCATGTCACCCCACAGACTATTCCAAAGCCAATTATATTTTAATCTAACACAGCTCCCTCTAATCCCAACAATCTCAGCCTGTACCCTATTTTCTCAAATTCAGGAACAACTTTGACATACACAAAAGTATCTTATTCCAGCTTCGACTGCATGACCCAGTCCATATGCTTTCCGATATGGCAATACTAACTCTCTCACCCCTCAATGCCTCCAGGGCAGGCCTAACCCACCTGCTTCCTGCCCAACAAGACCCAGCTGCTTTACAACAATATTATAGTGAAGCCTGGCACAAGCCAAAAATTTCAAAAATTAAACTGCCATTGGGAGCATGGTCTCTTCCAGGGAAGCATTTTGTAAAATGCTACATCGCTGTGCCCCATGACCAGCCTTTTTGCCTCTTTTTCATGGCTACTACTTACCTCCATTCTGGAAACCCAACCATGGCAACCTGCCACTCCAGAGTTCTCCCACAAAGTCATGTTTATTTTCTCCATGATTGGGCTGTAATATTTTCAACAATTCTAGACTCTAAAGCAGCAGCCTTTGAAGCATCATATTGATAATGTTAATTTGAAAGATTGCCAAAAGTATATCAGGCATACTTAGATGCACCGTGACTGCAGTATGTACCATCTACAAGATGCACTGCAGCAACGCGCCAAGGTTTCTTCGACAGAACCTCCCAAACCCACGACCTCTACCACCTACAAGGACAAGGGCAGCTGACGCACGGAAACATCACCACCTGCACATTCCCCTCCAAGTCACACACCATCCTGACTTGGAAATATATCACCATTCCTTCATCGTTGCAGGGTCAAAATCGTGGAACTCCCTACCTAACAGCACTCTGGGAGTACCTTCACCACACAGACTCCAGCGGTTCAAGAAGGCGGCTCACCACCACCTTCTCAAGGCAATTAGGGATAGGCAACAAATGCTGGCCTTGCCAGTGACACCTACATCCCATAAATGAATTAAAAAAAAAGACACTCACATAGTTCATAAATATCCCATCCTGCTCCCGCACAATGACTACCTGGTGCCCATCTGCTCACCCCAACCCTCCTCTTAATTTTTCCCAGTCCCCAGCCCTCCAAATTGCTTACCCTTTCTCTCCCCTACACCCCACCGAACAGGAAGTCTTCAAGTTGTGATATGATTGTGCCACTGAAGATGTTCATGAGAACAATTTCCTATTCTATGCCTTTATTTCACTCTTTCTGTAGGTCAGACATCAAAACTCCCTGCTAACGTTGAACAGAAAGACAGACATCACACCCAGGCAAAACAGGTGTCGCAGCTACACACAATACAAGCTTGAAATGATTCATCTTCACAAAAGAAACGCACCAGACAATCTGCCACCTCTTCACCATTAAGCTCTTTACTTTTTGACTGTCAGCAACTAGTAGTTATTCAAATTTTCATACTAAAGCTGTTCTTGTAGTATCAAAAAACAAGCTTCATTCTTAGTTTGGATAATGTACGAGAATGCTTTATCATATTTTCAAAACAAATTTGTGACAGTGAAATCTTTGTTAGATTTCTTAAGCCTGTTTTAAAAGTATTAAAAAGGCTACGTACAATCAACAGCTTGCATTTATATAGCGCTTTTGATGGAGAAAAATGTCCCAAGGTGCTTCACAGAGATGTAAGGGAAAAGAGACAATGGGCAAAGGAGGAAAGATTAGGAGGGGTGACCAAAAGCTTGGTGAAAGAGATGGGTTTAAAGGACATCCTTAATGGAAGACAGGGAGGTGCAGGAGAGGGGCTGAAGGGAGTGGGAAAGGAAGGTGCAGGTGGAGAGTGTGAGGGAGGGAGGAGTGAGAAGGAGAGGTGTGTGGAGGAGCAGAGGGATTAAGGGAGGGAATTTCACAGTGTGGGGCCTAGTTCGCTGAAGGTGCAGCTGCCAATCAATCTTGAAAAGGAATAAATAGTTGAAGATTATTATTGCACTAACTAGACAGAAGTATCTTTGAAACTGCTATTCAAGGTTTCAGAAAACTGGAAGATACACTCTGATTTTTTTGCTGGTAAAGGAACTTGGACAATGCCTGTAGGAGATGCTCTGCCATGAGACTGGGATGAGGAAGATACTGAGCTTTCACTAGAGCTGCTCCGAGTCTCTGTACTTGCACTGCTTTTCTTCATCTTTCGCCTTTTTGCCAAGGGAGCGTTTTCAACACTTTGGAGGAAAAATCCTTCTCTCTTGCACTTATTAAAGGCCCAAATAAGAAAATAAGATTTTAGAAAAATAAATTAATTTAGAATAAGCTATCAATACAAGACATGTAACAATATAGGTCATTTTGTAAAGGTTTTCTAGCTAAATGCATTTGAGAACTGTTGGATGATGGCGTTAAGCTAATTTATTTCATTAATAGTACTAACTGTTCGCAACACCGAAAATGTTATCTTGTTCAACCTTGATAACATGGTCAAGGTCTGACATGGTCACATCATAGATGTGGCCAGGTCAATCAATACAGTTCTGATATTAGATGGTTGGTTGAAAACAGGCTCCAATGACAGCTTCTTTTTAGATGCCAATTTTTCCAAAGTTGACCCAGGAAACACAGAAAACAAGGTAATTAAAGTGCCATAAACATTTTTTTGCCTTGCAATTTTCTCCCTTCCCCTCTCAAAAGGTCTTCGACTTTATGCTGGGGTACAATTCGAAAGGTGCCAGGCACCCTCCAGTTCCTCATCCAAGTGGCTATTGTTCATGAACAAATCTAGACAACAGTTGTTACTTGTTTATTCACAGCCAAATCCAATCGTCTCCTTACCCAACATCTACACACATAGATTTCCAGCAGGCCAGTCTTCCCAACTCTAACCCAGGGTGCCAACACCAAATGTAGCATCCCTACTGCTGTACTAGCCAAGAACAGCTACCACAGTACAGACTGAGGATAAAACCTCAGACTTTCCTGATCTGTAGGGCTCAGCTACTCACTGGATAAATGTGCTGAGACACTATGGGGAACCTAGCCTCATTTTGAAAAGTATAGAGAGGCTAGAACCGATTATATTGGGGGATGGGTGGGGAGGGAAATACAGTTACAAGTTAATCTTGACATTTGGGTAGTTTTATTACTATGATATGTGTTTGCTTCACAATCACCAGTACATGACATTTGAAAACCTACAAAATTATTTATTTTTAAAAAAAGAGCTTTGCTTTGGACTAAATAGACAATCTAATGCCTACACATCATTGTAATATTATAACTCAAGATTAATTTGACCAGTTTCTGATTTAAGATCTTACCATAAAAGTAGCCTTGAAGTAGCTGTTGGCAGAAGATTCAAGAATGTTTGGAGACTTCAATGGATCAGATAACAAGTAGTTGCTTTTTTGAAACCAGTTGTTGAAATTTGAGCTGGATAACTTCAGACGAGAGCTTGGATCCACAGTAAGTAAACCTGTTGAGTTGGGGAATTATATGTAGTGTCATTCTAACATTACTTCAAAGCTTCCAAATAACCACACTTAAAAAAAAAGTTTGCTAGTCTATGTTTATATATAAATAATAAATGAACCATTTAATTATTAGCAATCTAGCGAAGAAAAAAGACTTACATAAATGTGTTTTGTTACAGCACTACCTGAGCAATTTATTTGCCCTAAATGGTAAAAGTTGAAAGGCACATTACCTTGTATAAGTTCCTTAGCTTCTTGTGAAACACTGTTCCAGGTTTCTCCAGCGAGTGAAAAGTTTCCCTCCTTTATTATTCTTGTTATTTCATCAGTACTTGATATCACCGTTCTCTGCATACTTTGGAACGGGATCTGTCCCGACAACATTGTATACTAGAATAGAGCAAAATACACATGCATTATAAAGCCCTACGTTTTAAGCAGTGGAGCTTATACTAAAAAATGGGGGTGATATAGGAGGAAGTATCTATTTTACAGATATCCTTTCTAATCAGATGGTTGTTGATTCATACCCTAAAGTTGTTTGACACTTTAGCCACATGTAAACCTTGCAGTAACAAATTAGTCTGGATGCCAAGGGATGCAATATAGCCAATGTTGTCTACGCAACCATCCAAGCTGTTACAGTGAAGCACCTCCCTGTTGTGAGGGGCTCCATTTTTAAGAATGAGAATGGAAATAGGGATCGGGAGAGGTGAAGAAAAGAACTGAGGTTGATTTCCTCCATCATTTTCCAAATGCATTTATCAATAGCCAATCACAACACTGACAGTGGTCTTGGAGCAACTTGTAACTCAGACCACTTTGGCCTCATGTCTAAAATTTGGGTACAGTAGTGTAGTGGTTATGTTACTGGACTAGTAGGCATGGACTAATAATCCAGGGAAAGTGAGTTCAAATCCCACCATGGCAGTTTGAGAATTTGAATTCAGCTTAAAACAAATCTGGAAATAAAAAGCTGGTATCAATGAAAGTGATTATGAAGCAGTCCGATTGTTGTAAAAACCCAACTGGTTCACTAATGTCCTTTAGGGAAGAAAACCTGCCGTCCTTACCCACCCTGGCCTATATATGACTCTAGTCCCACACCAACATGGTTGACTCTTAGCTGCTTTCTGAAGTGGCCTGGCAAGATACTTAGTTGTATCAAACCAGTACAAAGAATTGACTGCAATGGTTCAAGACAAAGACCCACCATCACCTTCTCAGGGCAACTAGGGATGGGCAATAAATGTCAACCTTGCCATTGACGCCCACATCCCGAGAATGTTTTTGCCTTTTAAAAAAAATCAGTCAGTTAGTAACCAGTAACTCCTGCAGGAAAATAAAAAGGAATGAACCTGGGCAACATTTGTATATCAGGATGTTGTATTATTATATATTCAGTCCCTGGAATGGCCTACTTCAAAACTTACACTGCAATACTCCACACTAGTTGCAGATGCAAGCTAGCACTGTAGTAAATACAATAGGGTAAATTAATTGATCTGGTGCTCACAGGAGGAAGCCACACACAAAAAGTTTGAATCAGAGATAGGGGTACAACAATATACCAATGATTCTTTGAAATCTCCCACACACGCTCCCTTTGAGCGTGGCTTCCCCTGGGAGCACAGGGTTGATGAATATACCCTTATATCTGCTGCAACTTAGATTCAAGATAAAAATAATATATTGAAATCAAAGACACAATTGGCATTACAATGACACCATTGCTTTGCTGATCACATCACTGCACCTTTGAGTATAAATCTGGTAAGGCATCTTGGTTGACCCTTTCATGGGTTGCCGTGCGCCATTAAACAAATTGTCATATTTTCTTTAACTTAAATTTTCTGCTCATCAAGGTGAGGGATGTTAGTGCTGGGAAATGGAACACCGTTTCCCATTTTGATACCCAGTGTCAGGATTGATCAAGGATTGTGCAAGGCTCCCTCTACTCTGTCCCAACACTGTCCCTAAACTTCACCTTCAGGGGTTATATTAGTCTAAATTTTATATATCAGCTATTCTTCATGGCCTGTCCAGGTGTAACTACAATTTTGTGTTGATTTTTGATGTGGAATTGTGCTTAAGATGATGGATCTAGAATTCCCAAAAGTATTTTACTAAGCACCTTTACAAGCAGGAGAGAGGAGAAACTTGGATTTCAGTCCTGCTCAGATTGATGAAATCCAAATCTCACAAGTAAAAGGACAGTCATTGAACATACTGCAACAGTGATTCTCCCTTCACAAATGTTTTAATGTTACACAATTTACAGGCATTTTATATACTTACTAGTATTACTCCAAGGCTCCACAGGTCACAAGACTCATCGTAACCATTTTGCTTGAAAATCTCAGGAGCTGCATAATGCAAAGTGAAGCATGGGGTCTTCAATGGCTGGTTGTCAGAAGGCTTAACTCTTGCAAACCCAAAATCTACTATTTTGATTGTTGCATCATCATTCTGGTCAGCAAACAAAATATTCTGTTTACAAAAAAGAAAACAACAGTAAGTGTATTTCTTGCATTGGTTAATCTTTTAAGCAGTTGACTACAATAAAAATAAAGGTGTTAATATGAAAAATGAGATAGGTTTTTTATTAATTAAAATTCTGAAGCATTTCTGGCACAAACTTATGTACACTTGTTTGACTGTGTCGGTGTTGAGCTTTAGTTTCTTTACAGTATGTTTGAAATCTAGTCAAAAGAAGTCATGCACATAGTATACATTAAAATGTGGTGTTTTGATATAATGTAAAAGTACTTAAACAATTAAAATCAAGATTTTTAAAAAATTACCTGGGGTGTACCATACAAAATTAAATAAAATTAATGAATCCTTTTAAGAATTTTAAATATGGGAATTGGTTCATTATAGTGATAGTACCTTGGACTCTCAACTCAGATTCAACTAGTGTTCAACTAGATTTCTCTAGTTAGGCAATTTGAATCAGTGCTTAGCTGTGCTTACAGATGTCAAGATGAGGGTGCAGAAAATAGCACTACTCTCAACTGATAGAAATGCACACTAATTAAGTTACTAGATGAACAAGTACCATATTAGCTGGCAAAGAAAAGAGCTTCTTATTATTTGATGTCATGCTAATATGATTAATAAAGTGTCTAAATGCACTATAAACATAGTGCCACTGCATATTATGACAGCAATATATGATGATATGGAGTAGAGTACAACACCACTGCAGATGAAGTTCACAGCTGTCTTCAAGGAGTGCACAAGAATGGAAACACCCAAATATATTTTATCATCTATTGGAAGACACCTGGCCTCCACTCATCATATCCGCTGGCAACAGAGCTGAAAATGGAGTCTCAGTGGAGTGGAGTAAAGGATGATGGAGAAGACTATATTGACAGATCTAGATATTTTATCATTTCAACAATTAATTCCATTCAATTACAAAAAGACACAGAATTATTGCTGGGTTTTCTCCATCAGAGGATGATAGATCACTAAGATATGCTGTTTTTCTGGGATTTCTGTGGTTCTTTCACCAAATTCATTGCGGATTAGCATGGAAATTCAACCCCGAGACATCCGAGAGGTGACCTTATAAAAGTGTACAAGATTATAAAGAATTTGAAAAGGTAAATCTGGAAAGTTACTTTAAATTAAACTGAGTAGAACAAGGGGTCATAGGGTTGAACTTGTAAAAGGTCATTCTAGGACTGACCACAGGAAGTTCTTCTTCATACAAAAACTGATGAAAACATGGAATTGACTCACAGATATAGTAGTGGAAGAAAAAGCCTTGGAATCATTTAAGAACCAATTGGATGCTGCAACAAGGGTACTTTAAGGTTTTTCTGGATGTATGAGCTGAGATGCATCAAATGGCTTCATCATTTTTAATTATCCTATGATCTTGTGAAATCTTTGTTGTTTTTATAGGTATATTTGTGTTGCTAGTCTTCTACTATTTTCATTTGCTTCTATGTAATTTAATTCTTACAAATAAACCTGATTTATAGTTTTAGTCAGAACAATACAATCTGACAGTGTGTTGGCTTTCTGCCTATCAGAGGGAACAGGAGTGCATGGAGGGGAACTCATGAGACTTCTAATGCAAAATATCCTGGTGATAGGATAATTGGTCAATAACCAGAGGACACAGATTTATGATTAATGGCAAAAGAACCAGAGGGGAGATGAGGAAAACTTTTTTTTACACAGCAAGTTGTTATGACCTGGAATGCATTGCCTGAAAGGCTGGTGGAAGTTGATTCAACACTAATTTTCAAAAGGGATTTGGATATATACTTGAAAAGGAAAAATTTGCAGGGCTGTGGGGAAAGAGCATGGCAGTGGGACTAATTGGATAGCTCTTTCAAAGAGCCTGCACAGACAAGATGGTCCGAATGGTCTCCTTCTGTGCTGTGATTTCCGCTCAACTAAAAGGAGTGTGCTATTTGGGGTGTTCCACAGACTGTCCATGCTGTGAAAAATAAACTTGTACAGAATGTTTTACCTATAATCATGAGTAGATTAACATTTATTTGAGGGTGAAAATTCTTCATTGATGTCACTGTTGGTCTCATAGGGAAGCATGTCTACTGGCAATTGTGAAATTCTGCATACCCTTTAATTCTACAGGTCATTTGGGAATCATTTAATTTCATAGATTAGTACCAACTGATAAAAGCAAAACTTGGGTTGGTACTACTTTCCAAAATTACAACAGAATTATTTGAAACATTGCGTTCATGAATATACCTCTGGCTTTAAATCTCTGTGCACAATTCCAGAATCATGCATATAACGAACTGCAGACACGAGCATGACCATAATTCTGCTGGCTTCAGATTCACTAAAGTGCTTCCTCTTTTTAATGTGTTCCAACAATTCACCTCCTTTCAACAACTCCATAACCAAGTACGTATGCAACTGGGGGAAGAACAAAACTGAATGATTGTGGAAGTAGAAATCAATAATGACATCATCACACATATCAAACGCAGAGTTTTAGGTTTTTAATTTTTACTGGTTTTATTACTGTGGCATGAGAGTTTAAACATGGAATTTACAAACACAGGGGGCCCGATTTTAGCAGGGCTGCGGGTTCTCGGCGGATGGGCAAGCGGGCGCGTGAAATTAGTCAGCTTCCCGCACAATCGTAGCAGGCAAACCACTAATTGGATCCACTTACCTGCTCCTCCGGGTTCCCCGCTGCTGATCTGCGCGTCGGGCGGGCTGCACATGCGCAGTAAGATCTGTCAGCTGGAGGTGCTCTATTTAAAGGGGCAGTCCTCCACTGACAGATGCTGCAACCAATAGCAAAGATGACTGCATGGAGCAGCCCAGGGGGAAGGCTGCTCCCAGTTTAATGATGCCTCAATACATGGGGTGAGGAGGAAGGGGAGGACAGAGATCTTCCACCCGGCGGGCGGGAGGAAGCGGCCCGCCTCCGCCACCAGGAAGGCCTGGCTCGAGGTGGCAGAGGGGGTCACCTGCGCCACCAACATATCGCCCACCAGCACAGTGCAGGAGGCGCTCCAATGACCTCAGTAGGTCAGCCACAGTGAGTACAAGTAGTCTTTCCCCTACACTCCGTCTGCCACATCACTGCCCCCACCCCACATCTCCTTCGGCACTGCCAACACTACTCTGTCACATCACCCCTCATACCCACTCAAACCCCATCCTCATCTTACCTGCACCTACTCACCTCGCCAGTACTCACCCCGCCACTACCACGCAACCCAATCCTCATACAATCTCATGGCTCTATCCCATACTCACCCTCTCGTGCATCTCTCTCACGGCCAGCCTCACTCAACCTGCCACCACCTGTGCTGCAGCCACAGGGCATGCATCACATATGTGCAGTAGGCAGCGTAAGGCAAATGTGTCGTGAGCATGAAGGGGATGCACAAGGGTGTTTGAGGGTTTGTCGTGGTTGTTACTTATATTGAATTTCAGAACAACTCACATCACACATTATATTGGCACCACTACTGCCATGTCTTCGCGAATCCTTTCCAGTTTGTGCAATAATGCCCGCTCTTGGGTATCACTATGAGGACCCACCACTGATGCCACCCATTGTGTCACTGCAGAGTGGGCGTAGGTCTATTTGCAGGGCTCTTCTGCGTAGACGACTGAGAGACATCGGCGATGTCCCCGGTTGCACCCTGGAAGGATGCGGAGGAGAAGTTCGGGAGGGCAGTGGTGACTTTGACAGCGACAGGTAGGAAGATGGTGCACGGGCCAGCCAGGAGCAGCTCGGCATGAAAGAGGCTGCAGATGTCCATGGCTACATGTCGAGTGACTCTGAGCCTCCGTGTGCACTGCTGCTCAGAGAGGTCCAGGAGGCTGAGCCTCGGTCTGTGGAACCTGTGGCGAGGGTAGTGCCCTCTGCGACGCATCTCTCTCTGCGGTAGCCCTCCCTCCTGCTGTACAGGTGGATGTGTCACAGCACTCTGTTGTGGAGCTCCACGTGTCAGAGGTGGACGGCGTGGATGGCGAGGCTGGTGATGCTGTTCGCCCTCCGAGGAGGTCATGACTGCAGCTACGGCGGCCCCCATCCGCAAGATGTACATCTGAGGGGGTCCGCAAGGTAGGTACACGTCTCCGGACACCGGGGTAAGTGTGCAGGTTGGTGACTTTGACCGTCAGGAGGAGCGTGGTGGAGGCCAAACTTTGTCCCAAGTGACAGAGTGGCCTCCTGCAATGGGTGAGGGTCTCCCCCACCCCCCACCTGTCAAATGGACCTTTGCAGCTGCCACAGGCTGACAGCTGCAACAAGTCCATTCGAGCTGGGAGTGTTTCCCCCAGTGTGGGAAACAGTCCCATGTTGTTCAAAAATCCCACATAGTCCCTTAATCAGGTCAGTTAATGACCTGAAATACCTAACTAAATATTGTCAAGTGGCATCCCGCTGGCTTTAATTGCCTGCGGGATTCCCACCAGCGGGGGCTGCGCGCGCACGCCGGCGCATCTGCGGGGAACCCGGAAGTGGGTGGGATCGAGGCGGGATCCGGTCCCGCTCCTGGATTTCCCGATTTTCGGGGCCCCCCCGCCGAGAACGCACCTGATAGCGGGTGGTAAAATCGAGCCCAGGAAGTTAATAAGAATCTGAACTGTTTCATAGAAGGAAATTTAAAATATTAAAATAAATGTGATTAATTGTATACAATGGAATAAGCAATAATCACAAATCAGTGCTAATGCAACATTAGTTGACCAATTCACATACCATCTGATGTACATGTTAACAGTATACTGACAGATATAGCACTGGCAACAATTTTGTGATCCTTCACCTAATCTCAATTTTAAAAGGCATGGCACTTAGGGATTTGTGGCTTGTAAAGCAGACACTCTTGCACAAATGGTTCCCAATTCACAACATCAAATAGTGCAGCTGGCCTCCTGTGATTTTTTTTTGACAATAGATTTTATATGCCAATTGTATCTTTAAAACAGGTCAAAACATTATTATTGTAAACACAGCTGTAAGGATGCATAGTTGTTATCTTTGATAATATCAAAGCCAACTTTTCCTAGGAATTTGTGTCTAGTAGACCAGAAATTTGAAAGAAAATACTGTTTGAGAAAGATAAATTGTCAGAGAGAACCCAAAAACCCATTTTCAAAAAAACACAGAAAATTTAAATCAGATTAAGTTTATAATGGTTAACAAGTAAGTCAATTGTTACTCTTCAGACTGTTGAGATGTTAGATTTACTTGCAGTTGTTGTGTTGCTATTGTACCTGATCGTGGTAAACTTCATTTAGTTTAATAATGTTGGGATGGGCCCCCAAGAGCTTCAGTGCTGCAATCTCCCTCTGTGTATGGGGCTCCATTCTAAAAGAAACATGGAATGTTAGGAGGATTCATATTCTACAATTGCAAGGAAGACACATCATAATGGAGTTTATTGTTCAGAAACATAATCACCCAAGAATGATGAGATCACAAGTGGATTATGAAAGGTGTTCCTCACTCAAAGTGAAAAAAAAATGCTAGGCCCAATCAACTGAGCAGACAAGTGTCAGGTAGCCCTTGAAACATAGGAACATAAAAACAGGAATAGGCCATTTAGCTCCTCGAGCCTATTCCACCATTCAATGAGATCATGGCTGATCTGTGACCTAACTCCATATAAATCGCCATAGCCCCATATCCCTTAATACCTTTGGTTAACAAAAATCTATTAATCTCAGATTTAAAATTAACAATTGAGCTCGCATCAACTGCTGTTTGCAGAAGAGTGTTCCAAACTTCTACCACCCTTTGCATGTAGAAATGTTTCCTAACTTCACTTCTGAAAGTCCTGGCTCTAATTTTTAGGCTACTGAGTCCTAGGGCCCGATTTTACCAGGGGTGCGGGTTCTCGGCGGGTAGGCCAGCGGGCGCGTTGAAAACGCGCCCGGTGAAATTAGTGGGTTGCCCGCGCGATCGTAGCAGGCAACACACTAATTGGATCCACTTCCCTGCTCCTCCGGGTTCCCCGATGCTGATCTGCGCGTCGGGCGGGCTGCGCATGCGCAGTAAGATCTGTCAGCTGGAGGCGCTCTATTTAAAGGGGCAGTCCTCCACTGACAGATGCTGCCACAAACAGCAAAAATTACAGCATGGAGCAGCCCAGGGGGAAGGCTGCTCCCAGTTTAATGATGCCTCACCCCAGGTATCATTAGATGGGGTGAGGAGGAGGGGGAGGACAGAGATCTTCCCCCCGGCGGGCGGGAGGAAGCGGCCCACCTCTGCCACCAAGAAGGCCTGGCTCGAGGTGGCAGAGGGGGTCACCTGCACCACCAACATATCGCCCACCTGCATACAATGCAGGAGGCGCTCCAATGACCTCAGTAGGTCATCCACAGTGAGAACACGTAGTCTTTCCCCTGCACTCCGCCTGCCACAACACTGCCCCCACCCCACATCTCCTTCGGCACTGCCAACACTACTCTGTCACATCACCCCTCATACCCACTCAAACCTCATCCTCAACTTACCTGCACCTACTCACCTCGCGAGTACTCACCCCGCCACTACCACGCAACCCAATCCTCATACAATCTCATGGCTCTATCCCATAGTCACCCTCTCGTGCATCTCTCTCACGGCCAGCCTCACTCAACCTGCCACCACCTGTGCTGCAGCCACAGGGCATGCATCACATATGTGCAGTAGGCAGCGTAAGGCAAACGTGTCGTGAGCATGAAGGGGATGCACAAGGGTGTTTGAGGGATTGTCATGGTTCTTACTTCTATTGAATTAAAGAACTCACATCACACATTATATTGGCACCACTACTGCCATGTCTTCGCGAATCCTGTCCGGTTTGTGCAATAATGCCCGCTCCTGGGTATCCCTATGAGGACCCACCACTGATGCCACCCAGTGTGTCACTGCAGAGTGGGTGTAGGTGTATTTGCAGTGCTTTTCTGCGCAGACGACTGAGAGACATCGGGGATGTCCCCGGTTGCAGCCTGGAAGGCTGTGGAGCAGAAGTTCGGGAGGGCAGTGGTGACTTTGACAGCGACAGGTAGGAAGATGGTGCACGGGCCAGCCAGGAGCAGCTCGGCATGAAAGAGGCTGCAGATGTCAACGGCTACATGTCGAGTGACTCTGAGCCTCCGTGTGCACTGCTGCTCAGAGAGGTCCAGGAGGCTGAGCCTCGGTCTGTGGAACGTGTGGCGACGCATCTCTCTCTGCGGTAGCCCTCCCTCCTGCTGTACAGGTGGATGTGTCACAGCACTCTGTTGTGGAGCTCCACGTGTCAGAGGTGGACGGCGTGGATGGCGAGGCTGGTGATGCCGTTCGCCCTCCGAGGAGGTCATGACTGCAGCTATGGCGGCCCCCATCCGCAAAATGTACATGAGGGGGTCCGCAATGTAGATACATGTCTCCGGACCCCGGGGTAAATGTGCAGGTTGGTGACTTCGACCATCAGGAGGAGGGTGGTGGAGGCCAAACTTTGTCCCAAGTGACAGAGCGGCCTCCTGCAATGGCTGAGGGTCTCCCCCCCCACCCCACCTGTCAAATGGACCTTTGCAGCTGCCACAGGCTGACGGCTGCAACACGTCCATTTCAAGTGGGACTGTTTCCCCCAGTGTGTGAAACAGTCCCATGTTTATCCAAAATCACACACAGTCCCTTAATCAGGTCAGTTAATGACCTGAACAACCAAAGTAAATACACTCAAGTGGCATCCCGCTGGCTTTAATTGCCTGCGGGATTCCCACCAGTGGGGGCTGCGTACACACCCCCGCACGTCAGCGCGGAACCCGGACATGGGCGGGATCGAGGTGCGATCCGGTCCCGCTCCGGGATTTCGGGATTTTCGGGGCCCCCCCGCCGAGAACGCACCCGGTAGCGGGTGCTAAAATCGGGCCCCTAGACTCCACAACTAGCGGAAATAGGGTAGAGAGAGAGAAAAACTATCAATTCCCCTTAATATCTTGAAAACGTCGATCAAATTACCCCTTAATCTTCTAAATTCCAGGGAATATAACCCTAGTTTGTGTAATCTCTCCTCGTAATTTAACTCTTGGAGTCCAGATATCATTCTAGTAAACCTACGCTGCACTCCCTCCATCATCAATATATCCTTCCTAAGGTACAGTGCACAGAACTAAACACAGCACTCCAGGTGTGGTCTAACCAGGGCTTTGTATAGCTGTAACATAACTTCTACCCCCTTGTATTCTAGTCCTCCAGCTATAAAGGCCAGCATTCCATCAACCTTTTTGATTATTTTCTGTACCTGTCTGTAAATGGAACCCTAAGTCTCTTTGGACCTCCACTGTTTTAAGCTTTTCACCATTTAGAAAGATCTATCTCTTTTGTGTCCAAAGTGGATGACCTCACACTTGCCTACACTGAAATCCATTTGCCACAGTTTTGCCCATTCACTTAATCTAGTAATATCTCTCTTTAACTTTATGCTTCCATCTACACTGTCTACAATGCTGCCCATCTTTGTGTCATCGGCAAACTTGGATATGTGGCTCTCTATCCTGTCAACTAAGTCGTTAATAAATACAGTGGATAGTTGAAGCCCCAACACAGATCCCTGTGGGACACTACTAGTTACATCCTGACAATTTGAGTACCTAACCATTATCCCACCTCTCTCTGCCGCTCAGCCAATTTCCTAAACATGTCAAAATTTTGCCCTCAATTCCCTGAGCTTCAACTTTAGCTGAGAGTCTCTTATGAAGAACTTTATCGAATTCCTTCTGGAAATCCATATAAACAACATCCATAGACATTCCTCTGTCCACTACTTTAGACGCCTCTTCAAAAAATTCAATCAGGTTTGTCAGGTATGACCCACCCTTTATAAATCCATGCTGGCTCTCTCTGATTAAATATTAATCCACAATCACAAAGAGCAAGTTTTATGCTTCTAAATGCTCGGCCTGTTCATGTACTTTTTCCCTTCTTGCCAATTTTATACAGCAATTCTCTCCCCTCCCCACCTTTCCTGTAGGTATAAGACTCATTTCTGGGGCACAGTTCCAAGCATCCTCTAGCACCTTGTTCAAGTTATTATTTATTTATGAACCTCGATATTGAATGTCAGGCCCCATAAAGGGCATCACAGCCAAGTTTTAGCCAGAGTCTGTCCTCACTTGACATCCACCACACGTGCATACTTTCAGCAGGGGTGTCACTGGATAGTGACCAAGAGCAAGATTCCTATCTGATTTCTCCTCACTAACCCAGACCTCTGAGGCCAATTGGTGGGTTGCGTCCTCATCATTACTCTGGATGAGAGTGGGTAATTCTGTAAAGAGCGGGGATCGAATCTGGGATTGTCCTCAGGTACTCCCTGTGTATCTACAATAAGTCATCAGAGGAGCTTGGCCTGTCAGCTTACATCAGTTGTTCTTGAAAATGAAAATAATTTTTTTAAAAGTATGTGATAAAATCATAAATATAACAATTTTAAATCAATCTTAAATAATTGTCTGATGAAATGATTGTTCAAAAACAGTCTCTTCAGTTAGAGACACCTATAAGTTATTACCGTCTACTGATGATTTTGACACAGTATTCCTGCCCAGTCCTTTTATGTCGACACTTTCTACAAACAGAAAAGCTTCCTTCACCAAGTGGCTTTTCTTTCAGGTTTAATTCATAGTTCTGGTAAAACAGGGAATCCTAGAGATACACAAATTAAAATTCAATTTAGTCCATGTGGCAAATAGCTTCAGAATGAAACTACAAAATACTTGGCTCAGTTAAGTATGCTTAGTGCCCAATCCCAAAAGACATCACGTCACATTATTACTGGTATAAATAAATACTGTAGAGCTTTTCACTATTTTAGTAATTTTTTTATACATTTTAACTCATTTGTTCAGCTATATAAATCTGTAATGATTACCAATGCAATGTGTTTTTGTGCTAAATAAAATGGAATATCGTAGAGAAATTGTAAGCACTCCAACCTTTGTCATAGCACTGCGTGCAACTGTACTGTTGCCTGGCCGTTCCATGGTCATCTGCAGATCATAGTTGCAAGCATGATTCATTATGGCATTTCGATTAAAAAGTATAGAAGGTGCCACAAATGAGTAACCCTGTGGGCAAGAAGAGGAGCAGCAAAATCAATGTGATATTAAAGTGGGGGATTCTTTAACTATTATTTAATCCCAGCATCAAGCATAATTCATCATAATTTTAGAACGCCAAACATATAGTTAATGTGCTATTCTCCACCCCCTCAAAATATAAATCCCTCAGTTTTTCTCCCTAGGATCTAGATCACAACATCAGAAACTGGAGAATATGGCAACTTATTTCTAGGTCTCTGCTAATACAGTCGAGTCTGCCTCATGTTACACTCTGTCGGACCAAACAAAATTATAGTATTATACGTACTCTAACAATGGGAGAACTTTCCTTATAAACACTTCCAGACCACTTTGAAGGCATTTACAACTTCAAGGATACAAAAAAGCATTAAAAAAATATTTTACTTTAATTTCACTGTAATATGGATTATTTAACACATTCAGTTATTTTGGACTGTTTTATCTTCAAAATTGAATCACAAGCAATTGCTTCTTCAATTTTTGCCAGACTAGCCAACATCTTTGAATCAAACAAGTTACTCGATGAGCTTTGCACATAATATTAAATGACAGAGATCATCTTGAGAAAGGCTACTGGAGTCAGAAGATCAGGGCAACATCACCTTCTACAAAATTCTTGCTAGCCTCACTAATTTAATTAAATTCCGGCTTGGGTCAGCTCACAAGTGATCAAAGAGTAATCAACTGCGATAGAGTCAGACTGAGGAACATCAGCAAGGATCAGTTGCTCCCAAACTCTCCTCTTCTTTACTGAGCCGACTCGCACGGCAAAAGCAGTTCACAATGTTGCTCTGCGTCACAAGATCCTAACTTTTACCAATGAAATTCATGTACAGAGATCAAATGTACTCCTCAAAAATTGTAGAAGTCATCCAAGATCGCCGATTGAAATGGTAAATGATGCTTCCAGGGAAGTCTTGAACATTTTTGAAACATCATGGCCACTCACTTTTACTAATGAACAGGCAAAGAAGCTTTTCAGATCTGGGCATACAGGTGCCCAGAAGAGTAGTCACATGCTCCTTACTCCATTTCCCACCAACCCACTTCTGGTCATGAAATTTGCGAGCTCCCCGGCAGAAGCTTCCAGAAAAGTCCCGCTTCATCGAAGTTGAACATCATATCCGGCACTTAAAGTAATGCAGGCAGAGTTGATGAAAGCCTTCGGTTTGTCATTTCAGGGGTTACTTCATTGGCATCGCCACCCATTTTCTCATGAATAGTGGCAAGAACTTTTTCCCCATCTCTTGATCCATCCTAAGTCAACTTTAGGGAGATCGTTAAACCTGATTTCTTCTGCAATTTTTATGGCTTTTTCCAATAAAATTGGTTCTGAAATTCTGGGGAGATTTTTATCATGTGCTGCTTTGAAACTAGTGTCACTTCTAAAGTCTCCACTTCTGACCTGTTTCAAGTCAGAATCCCTTGGTATGTAGATTTTGCTGATGGCTGCCTGAGTGACACCATATTCTTTTGCTAATTTAGTCTGAGACTTTTTGTCCAGAGCAGTGATAATTTTGTACTTGTGACTCAGGTTCAGATCTGTACACTCCTTTTACTTGATTTCATTTTCACAAAAACAACAGCCGCCATGGCACCTAAAATACTGCACTGTAACAGCTTCTCCTAAATAATCACCCCTCGTAGGAAGCCCCGCCCTTGTAAAAAGATGGAGCAATTATGAGCAAACAATCCAATCACGTCAATCTGTGGACATCAAAATTTGTACACGCAATTAAAACTTTGGAGGGTTAGACACCGACAATGAGAGACATAAAGAAAGCATGCAACACACTGACAGAGAAAAATACACACCGATCGAGAGCACGAGCTACACACTGACAAAGAGAAAAAGAGAGAAAAAATAATGAGAAGGCTACATTTGACTGAGAGAGATCTATAGAGCTAAGCACCAAGGTGCCTTTACCCAGCAAACCTTCAGGGAATGAGAACCAACCAGGGCTCAGTGCCTTTGCCCACAGAACCTGCAGAAGGCAGCACCAAAAAAAAAGGACAATTTCTGTTGGATTTGTGGGTCTTGCTTTGAGAAGTGCTTTAATGTTTGGTGAGGTTGTCCCAGTGAAGTTCTGCACCTGTGGGCTGACAGTTAGTTAATTAGATATTGTAACATTTGGGTATTGAGTGTAACAAATGTTTGATTCATCTGCTACAAGGCACCTAGAGTAAGGGGGAGGTCCTCTGTTTACGACCAGGACGTGTCTTTTCCAATCTCCACCTTGCAAGTTGTAATTGTTGGTTGAAATACGGTACAACATTATTCGATCTTTTGTTAATCGAGATTGCAAATTTGCATAACATTAGACTGCTATAACAATATACAAACTCAAATGTGTAAAAAACATACTAAGCAGAGTCGGGATTGGCCTCCTGTATAACATTATGTGAATTATAACAATAGGTGATTTAACATTATGCAAACGCGACTATATTGCTCAAGCCCAGTTGCTAAGGAAACACTCAAAAGTAGCCCTAAAATGTCTATACATAATTTTCTTTCTCCTCAGCAATACAATGTGGGGGCAAATAAACCGGTGTCCCACAACATGTTCCTGCTTTTTGGGTGTCACCATGCAATGATTTAGATTTTCATCAGAAAATTTTAGAACTTCTTATATACTTCCTCAAAATAATCAAGGGATTGCAATTTCCATAATATCAGTGTCAGAAGCCCTGCAGAACATACCATCTGTCACCTGTTGAATATAGGTCTTCACAGCTCCTTGGCTGATGTTAGAGGTATCCAGTGCCTGATTGGAAGGAACCAGTGGCGTAGAAATTGAGGGCCGTGGTCATCTTCTTTGCCACAGAGATGGAACTGCGGGAGGTGGACCGCGGCTTTAGGTCCATTCTCCGTCTCTCCATATCTCCCAGTCGGGGAACACTTCAGCAGTCAAGGACATTCAGCCACCGACCTTCGGGTAAGCGTACTCCAAGGCGGCCTTCGAGACACACGACAACGCAAAATCGTTGAGCAGAAATTGATAGCCAAGTTCCGCACCCATGAGGACGGCCTCAACCGGGATCTTGGGTTCATGTCACGCTACACGTAACCCCACCAGTGAACAAAAGTTATCTATTTTTAATATAAAGGGTCATTTGCTGTCTTTCTCTTCCTTCCGGATGTTTCTATGTTTCTGCCTCTCTCTCTTTTTTTTTTTGGTTCTTTTGTATATTCGGTGGCCCTGTAGGTAACACCTCTCTGTCTGCACACTTTGATTGCCTTGGCAACGGGCAGTTGGAAAGACTTTCTGTAATCACCAGGTATTGTTCTGTGATTTATAAATGCGAAAGGTTCGAGGATTTAATTTCCACATTCACCGGAGGAAGGAGGAAGCCTCCGAAAGCTTGTGATTTTCAAATAAAATTGTTGGACTATAACTTGGTGTTGTAAAATTGTTTACAATTGTCAACCCCAGTCCATCACCGGCATCTCCACATCATATCTCACATAGGTGACCAATTGCTTCCTTGCTGAAGCACAGTCAGTGCATGCAGAGCTCTTCCAACAGTGCCTCAAATGACACCCGTTCCCTGTACACTCTCTGCAGGGGTATTAGTGAGATCGGTTCAGTCTCCGGCCATGGTGCCTCAAGCGACGCGTCTGCTTCCTCCACTCCTCCTCAAGTCATCCATAATAATCAGGACTAGGGAAATGCCCAGTGGATAGGCCATTACGATGCTTTCATAGGAACAGGAGTAAGCCATTCAGCCCCTCATGCCTGCTCCGCCATTTGATAAGATCATGACTGATCTGTGATCTAACTCCATATACCTGCCTTTGGCCCATATCCCTTAATACCTTTCACCTCCCTTACATATAGAAATAGGTGGGAGCCCTGAAAATAATTGCCTTCAGACACTAACAGCACTCTGGGTGGCAAAGCTGGCAAGAATAAACTGCCACAAATGAGAGATTTAGGGAAAAAGTACTTTTAAAACAATTTCCAGACTGTTGAGGTGAGGTGTCACAGCTTTAATAGTTCCTGTGCTGGCCTCCCAGGTTGAGAGTCATGTGTTGGCCATAAATCACATCGTTACCAGGTCACCATTATTTTTCAGTCTAACTGGCTGCAGTGCAAATAATGGCATAAATTCTGCAAATTGCCGATTGTGTAAGATAATCAACCAGAAAATAGGCAATCAATCAGAAAATCTACCCTATGACTTTTCTGCTATTCCATTAGCTACTATTACTTACAGATTTTATTTGATGTCTGCAAAAACTTCAATGCTTAGCAATACAAGTGTAGAATATTTTGACATACCTTAAATAGATCTGCATGTTGAGGAAGAGCGGCAGGAGAATAGGCTGGATCCATTCTTGTAAACTCCTCTGCAAAGTTGCTGACGTCTAGTTCATTTTGGATGACTGGTTTGACTGGCGGTTTGATTGCCTTGGTCGCTAAATCTGTCCAGTTCAGTCCCTGAAGATGAATTTGGAATCATATATTTAAAGAATGTCTAAAAATAAAGAGTCCAAATGACATTTGACAAGGTATTTAACACTAAATATGAAAGACAACTGGCTTTTAGCAACTAATAATATTTGCAAATATGCCATTACAGTGCTCTCTTGTAAAATGTGTTATTAGCTCATTCTTCAAGTGATTTTGGTAATTTGGCCATTACCTCCCAACTTCTAATAGGAAACGTGAGAGGTAGCAAATTAACACAACAAAATATTATCCATTTCATATTTTTCTGTTTTTGTGCTGCCTTATGAATCAATAACTGATGCCAATATGGAAGACAGCTAGCTGTGAAGTTACAATTTAGCTTAGTGCTCATGTTTCCACACTATTTTAGAAATTGCTTGTAAACACAGACAGAAATGTTTATTTGTACATGGCCAGTTACACAATTTATTCTATGAGCAATACATGCCACCGAAAAACATGAGAAACTTGTAAGTTATCACTGTATTTCTCAAAAGCGTAAATTCAGCTTTGCTGTGTTTCTGGCACAGAGCCTTGCTGGACAGGAGCATAGGTCATAGAACCAGACCTATAATACTAATGGACCCATCTGTGAGTTGAGCACCCATTGAGGATGGCTCTGTGCCAAGAACACTGATTTTGATTTATATTCCATAATTCCCTGTGAACATTTTGTTCATGCCAGTGTTATCCAATACGTTAGCCACTAGCCGCCTGTGGTTAATTGGGAATCCAGATGTGGATAATTGCATTTATGATTTGTAAATAAAAAATAAGTAATAGGCACAGTTGTTGGGCATGTGCTCTCAATACTCATGTTCATAGTGTATGCGCTTGCACTTTTTTGTGCACTTGTTGGTAAAATGCCAAGGTGAAAAGCAGAGTGCGCGAGTGTTTTTTGACCGTTTGCGTGTTTTACGTCCTTCCTTGGTTACTGCTTATTCGTTATCTGCTAAAGTGGTGTGTAACTTCGACACCATGGAAACACCAGCAACAGAGAGGGACTCCATTGGATAATGGAAATCAGTGGATAATAGAGTATGCAAATTTTGGTTTATGGTGCAGCAATACTCTAAGCATGGAAATGAAGATACATACGATACAAATAATAAAAACATGTTGATTTATTCATCAAGAAAAGGAGATGAAATACAAACAAAAGTTTTGCATTGAGGCAATGCCTTGCTCGAGGCTTTGTCCTGCAAAAATTCTGGGATATAATAGCGGTGCCGACAATAGAGAGTCCACTTTATATATGTATCTTGTCTCAGAAATAATTCAATTAATTCTAATGGTCTTAAGATATTAACCAAAGTTATTTTCTAAAGCTACCAATTATCAGAACTTGCAGTGAGTCTGTAACTAACAAATTACAAAATGATTGCACAAACGCCAAAATTCATAAGATACACTGTGTTCATACAAGAACACTGAATACTGCAGCAGCATTTGGGCACATGGCCAAAAATAAGTCATTATAAAATGTAAAAAAAAGTTAGCAAAGCGGAAAGGAATAATTCAAGTTCGAATTCAGTTATCCTTTTTAATATTCAGTTTCACTACTTCCTACAATATGGTTATTTATCATGAAAAAGCTATTTGTATCACAATCTACAAAAGGATTTACATTAAGCAGATGACAACAGAACTGCTCTGTAGGGTTAGTCTTCTGGATTGGGCATGTTTCTTTAGTGTCATCCTTGCCTCAGTGGTAGTACTCTTGCCAAAAGGCTCAAGCCCCGCAAAGTAGAAGTCATGTTCATACAAGAGGACAGTTGGACAAGCTTTTATTCAATTATGTGAAAAAGGCTTTGTGTGACCTAATGTACTGTTGGGTTATGTCTATTGTCCTTGGCTAGTTATTACAAGGTAAAACTTCCGTTTATGACTGCAGTAATTTCTGAGTGACACAGTACCTGGAAAAAGGCATGAGATTTTATCTCTTCAGCTCCTATTGGCCCTGAACCAAGCCTTTGTTTAGGATCTTTCATCAACAGTTTCTGTATTAAATTCTTGGCCGTGGGCCCAATCTCTACAGGGAATGGAGGGTCATTTTTTAAGATTCGCCTAAGAAAGGATACAATCATTATTTTCAAGACTTATATTCGACAGACACATTTCAACAATGAACAAGGATGAAAAACATTCAATATTTACAACTGAAATTTACAGTGGGATTAAGCTAGTTAAATTTACATATTATAAAAACCAATGCAATATTTTAAATGGCAAACTTGCTACCGCAAGCAGTGCAAATAGTTCCACCAAATTTGCTTGTAACCATACATAGCTTTGCATTTTACAATAACAGTTTTTAAATTCACAAAAAAGTAAAAATTCCTTTCCTTTCCTCCCTAGAATACATACCAACTTCAGCCTTAAAGAAAGTTGAGTGGGCTAGCTGCTCGCAGGCATTTTCCAATGCTGCTCTGAATCAGCTACCGTGGGCAATTCAGAACAGGATTGGCAAATATCTGTAATACTGTAATTTCCTGTGACTTTTTCCCCCTCCATCCCTTTCACTGTGGGAATGCTCAGTCTTCATTCAGCACCTCCCGACAGGGGCACTACTGAAATCAGGAACTCAGCAGTGTGGGAATTGAGAGAACTGACATTCCGCTATTATATACCTCTGCACTGCGTGTGCTTTAAAAAAAACCCTATGATTATTTTGTTAAAAAAAGAACATTTTTTTCAATCTGTAAAAATGAAAAATAAAAGTAATCTCAACTTTTCTTCCTGATCTTTAGTTATGCATTTTTGTAAAAACTTTTAAAAGGCCTTCAAGAAAAATAGTTGGTATAACACAACTCTGAATTCATTTATTTACAGCAATATGGAAAAGGTTTGTTAATACTTCGTGTTGTAACTCAAATATCAGTCTAATGCAAAACGCTAGAGATGCAGTACTAGTGACCAAATTCTAAAAATACACTCAGATAAACGGGGTAACTTCTGAGTTTAAATGAAAAGTTCAATCTATTACTATAAATTAATTTTGAATGGAGCAAATTTGTATGCAGTTACATATAGTGGATATGGACCTGAAGCTGTTGCTAGAAACTTGTGCCATTTATGAACAGTGCTGAAGGTTCAGTGGTTTCCTTGTGCAAACTTCATATCATCTTGTGTTTGCAGCTCATTTATATACTGTTCTGATTTAAATTGTAAAATATTTTCAATATGAATGCTCCAGCTGAGTCACTGGGTTCTTTTCCAGATCTGCATAATCCTGCATGATTTGCTGATAGGTGTACCGTTGCACCAAAGGGGTTTGTGGCAGATTGTGCCTATTAGCAGAGTAGAAATTGCAGCAGGAAGGACTGTGATGTGCTATTGCTGCTGCAACCTCATGCTCTATATAGTAAGTGCAAATAAGTACATCCTGCTGCAATCTCACATCCTGTGTGAACAGGCCAACCTGCTGCAACCCTCTCCTCCTGCAACCTCACATTATACATGAACAGCTGTTGGTGCAGGGTGTAAATGGAATCGGCACTGTTTATGGGACGTTAGACTTCAGTTGTGGCTGTTGACAGGGAAGAGTTGGACCCCTGAATTGGTCAATCCTACCCTAGCTACAATCACCTCTGCTAGAATTTTAAAATAATTGGTAGCTAAAATAGCCTGACTTTAAGCCAGTATATTTCAGCGATCATAACTGAATGCTCTTTTAAAGATTCCAGTGGCACATTTTTAAAGTTCATCCCAAATAAAATTAATGAAAATTCTTTGTTTCTGTAAAGGCAACCTATAGTTTGAGCATTAGAGCTCTGGATTCAAATGCAGAGGACAGAAGCCTGAATTACAACCTCAATAATTACTCAAACTTGATTATGCCTGATTTTTGGTCCAGCCTAAACTGAGGGTCTTATGAAAGCAGGGTATGCACAAATATTGTTTTTGAGTGGTAATGGTATTTGTCTTGGCCCGTAAAAAGGGCACTTGTCACTGTAGAACTAAACCCTCCTTCTCAACTGAATAAAGCATATGTGGAATAAACGTGGAAACATAGAAAAATTGGACTGTAACCCTGGACAAAGGGATTCAATGTAAAAAAAAAAGTTTTATTAAATAAATTGTACATTTGTACCACTTCTGTGCTTTGTTCTCATTGTGGTCAGCATTGTAATTTTTGTAGAATAGGAAAAATGCTTATCGGTGTCACCTTGAGATTTCTGACTGAGAATTTTTGGCACCATCCACGGTGAAAGGAGAAGCTCCTGTCAATAGCTCATACACAAGGACCCCAAGACTCCACCAATCAACTGCCTGTTGAGAAGCAATCACAACAATAAAAGTAAACAAAGATTTCTCAAATTAGTAGTGACAGCTACTTTAATGCAGGTATATATTTATTTTATGAACATGGACATGCCTATGTCCCATTTGAATTGAGCACTGAATCTCAGTTGGTAGTCCTGCTTGGGACTCACCCTGATCATTTAAGCAAAAATATAGCTGGGTTCGGCTGAGGTCAAATCAGGTGCTGGCAAAAACCACACCAACGATTTACACTAGGGCAAGGCTAGGGAAGGGAGAAAATTAAGACCTGTATCATGTTCAGGGCCCGTGTAATGTTAATTGCTTACACTGACCGAATACAACATTACATTGCTGTTTAGAAAAACGTACAAACATATCTCAGGTGAGATTACAAAACCTCATTTACTCACTCCCACAAAAGATCTACATAATTCACTAATGTCTTCAACACCCTTTCATAATTAAGAACTCACATACTTATGCTCTATCTATTTTATAGCTTCTTGATATGTTGTCCATTTTTAACTGCATTAATGGAAATAAAATTAACACTACACACATATCAACTACAGCTGTACTAATCACAAGTACACATGGAACAATTTTAAACCTCAAAAACGTATGCACAAGAAATAAACACTACACTATTGTTCCTTCAACCCGGAGAAACAGCTTCATGAACTCATTACTGGTACAATATATTGATACTTCCTATATAAAAACATAGGGCTCTGCTCACATGAACTAAATTATCCTGCTCAAGTAAATCTCTATTTAGGATCTGTCCTAAACAAAATGCTATTTCACACTACTCATAGATGTGATAATTTACATACGAAGCAAAATTTATTATGTTCATCACCTAGAATGAAAAGAACATCAAGCTGCTTTTTTAAAAAAAGCAGAAACAGGACTCAGCTGAGATTACTGAATATGCATTTATTCATTTATTTACAAAAATTACCTACACAGCTTTCTGACACTTAGAAACTCTGGATGTAACATGTCTTTTATACTCAAAAATCCCCTTTCTTAATTATGTCAGATGAGTTATCCTTTATTTTATACTAACTGCAGGTATTTTATCAGTTTTAAAATGCAATACTTCACATGGGTTATTTGTGACAATAGGTTAAAATGGTCTTGTCATGTAAAAAGCCAAGGATGGATTATGAAGAATTTACAGTACAGAAACAGGCCATTCACTCCAACTGGTCTACGCCAGTGTCGATACTCCACAAGAGCCTTCTCCCACTCTAATTATCTGTTTTCACCTACCCCCCACATTCCTCTATTCCTTTCACCCACGTGTATGCATCAAGCCTGCCCTCAAACGAATCAATGCTGTCTGCTTCAACCACTTCATGTGGCAGCGAGTTCCACATTATCACCACTCTCTGTGTAAAGGAATTCCTCCTAAATTCTTTATTTGATCTGTTAGTGACAACTTTATATTTATACCCCCTTGTTCTGGACTCTCCCACAAGTGGAAACAGTTTCTCCATATCCGCCCTTTCAAACCCCTTCATAGTTTTAAAGACATCCATCAGTTCTCGCTTACTCTTCTCTTTTGAAGAGAAAAGAGCCCAAGCCTCCTCAATCTTTCCTGATAGTTGCATCCTCTCAATTCTGGTAAAATTCTTATAAATCTTTTCTGCACTTTTCCCAGTGCTTCAATATCCTTTTTATAACATGATGACCAGAACTGTGCACAGTACTCCAAGTGTGGTCTAACCAAGGTTCTACATAAATTTAACATTACCTCCCTGATTTTGTATTCTATTCCTCTAGAAATGAACCCCAGTGCTTTGTTTGTGCTCTTTATGGCCTTATAAACTGGTGTTTCAAGTTTTAGTGATTTATATATCTGTATTCCCAGTTCTCTTTGCTGCTCTAACCCATTTAGTTTCTTACTTTCCAAGGAATAAATGGCCTCCTTATTCCTCCTACCAAAATAAATCACCTCACGCTTCATAATTTGAATTTCATTTGCCATTTATCTGCCCACTCTGCAAGCCTGTTTATGTCTTCCTTTATTTTGGTGCAGTCTTCTGCATTATTAGCTATATCCCCAAATTTGTTATCAGATATTATTAGCTATACCACCCAGTTTGGTAGCAACAGAATGATTCACCTAGGTGTTCATGGTTTCATAACTATCCATGTACTTTTATCCTCAGAAGATATTCTATGCACCTGCCCACGGGATCTTAAATAGAAAATTACAAAGAAAATATTTTAAGGGGTATTAAAATACATTTTGATTTAACTCAAATTAGAAATAAACACTGTATATTATGGGTTAAATTTTCCTCTTGACCGCTTGGACTTTAAACGTCGCCTGGGCAGAGCACAGAGAGGAAAACTGGATGGGGAGGATGGCATGCCTGTCACAGAACCCGGATGACTGTCCTTCCATTAATTTAAACAGAAGGGAAATCAGGCCGTTGTGTTATGGACATGCGATCCATCTGCCAGGATTTTGTCTCTGCGCTTCACCCAGGTGATGCTTAATGATGAAACTATATCCCTGTATGTTTTATTTTTGTAAACAATTTTACAACACCAAGTTATAGTCCAGCAATTTTATTTTAAATTCACAAGCTTTCGGAGGCTTCCTCCTTCCTCAGGTGAACGTTTTATTTTTGACTAATACCCCAATTTATATAACGTTTTATTTTTGACTAATACCCCAATTTTGACTAATACCCCAATTTATAGTAGCGAATGGAAGTTAAATCTATCAAAAAAAACTAGCTCCTGTTTCCCATTACAAATGACCTGAATTACCAATTTCTAAAATGGCTACAAACATGTGAAACTTATCAGAAAAGATATCTTCAAATGTTATCAGATCTGAGGCTATGTAGAAATTGGCCAGTATAAATGAGCTGGTACTTTACTATATTAAATTGAATACTGTAATAGTATCGCCATCCATCTCCTGACTACTCCAATCCTCCAGTAACCACCTTGACCTACCTCAGTGATTTCTCTCCAACTTAATTTTCCTGCTGCCTTTTCTCTTGGCCCCCTAAAATTAAAGCAACTTTTTTTTTTAAACAAACACCCACTTTCCCACCTCGAACAAATCACATGGTTGGCCTCTATGTCATACAGATGAGGAGAGTCTCAGATTTTATCCCTGGTCTATGCTAAATTAACCAATCTCACCAGGGCTGTGGGGATGCTACATTGGCCTTAACACTCTTCAGCTAGAGAGTTCCCACTCCTGATCATCGTCAAGTGAACCTTGCTGGAAATGTGAGCGCATGGAGATCAGTCTCTAGCTCAACAGTAATGTTCCCCACAGTTGTATAGTCTTTTGATGAGTCTACCAAGAACTAGTTGCATTAATAACATTTGTGGATTTTGGAAGTATAGAATCAAGTGCACATCCAAGTACTTTTTAAATGAGTTGAGGGTTTCTGCCTTTACCACTCTTTCAGGCAGTGAGTTCCAGACCCCCACCACCCTGGGTCAAAAAATTTCTCCTCAGCTCCCCTCTCTAATCCTTCTACAAATTACTTTAAATTTATGCCCACTGGTCATTAACCCCTCTGCTAAAGGAAATAAGAGTGGATAGGGAGGACCTATCTAGTCCCATCATAGGTTTATAAACCTATCTAGTCCCATCATAATTTTATAAATCTCCCCTCAGCCCCCTTTGTTCCAAAGAAAACAACCCAGCCGATCCAATCTTTTCTCATAGCTAAAATTCTCCAGCCTTGGCAACATCCTCGTAAATCTCCTCTGTACAGGAAAGGTGTGATTGCACTAGAGTGGGTAATGTGGTGACCAGAACTGTACGCAGTACTCAAGCTGTGGCCTAACCAATGTTTTATACAGTTCCAGCATAACCTCCCTGCTCTTATATTCAATGCCTTGACTAATAAAGCAAAGTATCCCGTATGCCTTTTTAACCGCCTTATCCACCTGTCCTGCTGCCTTCAGGGATCTGTGGACATCCGCTCCAAGGTACCTTTGGTCTCTACACCTCTCACTATCCTCCTGTTTATTGTATACTCCCTTGCCTTGTTTGCCTTCCCCAAATGCATTACCTCACACTTCTCTGGATTGAATTCCATTTGCCACTTTTTTGCCCACCTGACCAGTCCACTGATATCTTCCTGCAGTCTACAGCTTTCCTCCTCACTATCAACCACACAGCTAATTTTTGTATCATCAAGCTCCCCACATTCAACTCCAAATCATTAATATATACCATAAAAAGCAATGAACCTAGTACTGAGCCTTGCGGGACCCCAATGGAAACAGCTTTCCAGTCGCAAAAACACCCGGCAACCATTACCCTTTGCTTCCTGCCACAGAGCCAATTTTAAATCCAACTAGCCACTTTCTCTTGGATCCCATGGGCTTTTCCTTTTTTGACCAGCCAGCCATGTGGGACCTTGTCAAAAGCCTTGCTAAAATCCATGTACACTACATAAAATGCATTACCTTCATCTACCCTCCTTGTTACCGCCTCAAAAAATGTAATCAAATTAGCCAGACATGACTTTCCCTTAACAAATCCATGCTGACTGTCCTTGATTAACCCGTGCCTTTCTAAATGATGTGCTGTGCCTCAGAATCGATTCCAATAATTTGCCCACCACCGAGGTTAGACTGACTGGCCTATAATTACTTGGTCTAACTCTTTCTCCCTTTTTAAACAACGGTACAACAATAGCAGCCCTCCAATCCTCCAGGGAGGATTGGAAAATGATGGTCAGAGCATCCACTATTTCCTCCCTTGCTTCTCTTAGCAGCCTGGGATACATTTCATCTGGGCCTGGCGATTTATCTACCTTCAGAGATGCTAAACCCCTTAATACTTCCTCTCTCACTATCTTTATCCCATCCAATATTTCACACTCCTCCTCCTTAACTACAATCACTGCATCGTCCACCTCTTTTGTGAAGACAGATGCAAAGTATTCATTAAGAACCATACACACATTTTCCACCTCCACACATAGAGACCAAAAAGGTAACCTAATAGGCCCTACTCTTTCCTTAGTTATTCGCTTGCACTTTATCTATTTATAAAATATTTTTGGGTTTTCCTTAATTTTGCTTGCCAGTATTTTTCCTGCCTGCTCTTTGCTTTCCTAATTTCATCCCTGCACTTTCTATACTCCTCTAGGTTTTCTGCAGTATTGAGCTCTTGGTGTCCAACATAAGCTTCCCATTTTTACCTTATGTTACTCTGTATGCTCCTTGTCATCCAGGGGGCTCCAGATTTGGCAGTCCTACCCTTGTTTTTTGTGGGAACATGCTTACTTTGAACCCCTTGAATCTCCCCCTTGAACACCTCCCACTGCTCTGACACTGATTTACCTTCAAGTAGCTATTTCCAGTCCACTTTTGCTAAATCACTTCTCAGCTTAGTAAAATAGGCCTTTTCCCAATTTAGAATTTTTACTCCTGTTCTATCTCTGACATTTTCCATAACTATGCTAAATCTAACTGAATTATGATCACTACCATCAAAATGCTCTCCCACTGATACTCCTTCCACCTGCTCAGCTTTATTCCCTAAAACTAAATCCAGAATGGCCCCCCATCTTGTTGGGCTTGCTACGTACTGGCTAAAAAAGTTCTCCTGAACGCAATTTAAGAATTCAGCACCCTCTATACCTTTTGCACTGATTGTATCCCAGTTAATATTAGGATAGTTGAAATCCCCTATTACTGCCCTATTGTTTTTGCACTTCTCAGAAATTTGCCTACACATTTGCTCTTCTATCTCCCTCTCACTGTTTGGGGGTCTATAGTATACTCCAGCAGTGTGACTGTCCCTTTTTTGTTCTTTAGCTCAACCCATGTGGCCTCATTTGATGATCCTTCCAACAAATCATCCCTCCTCACAGCCGTAATTGTTTCTTTAACCAATATTGCCAGCCCCTCCTTTTTTATCTCCCTCTCTATCTCAACTGAAAACCCTGTAACCAGTAGATGGGGCGGGGGTAGGGTCAAAGTTAGAGACAGTAAAAAGCGGTTCAATACATAGTTGTTAATTCCGATATGTGTTATATCAAAAATGTGAAAATCCAGTAATTCAAATTTCCTTTTGTACCAAATGATAATGTTACTATTTATTTACCTTATCATGGCCACTACTTCCTCCTTGAATAATCTCTGGTGCCATATATTCAATGGTGCCACAGAATGAATATGTTTTTTCATTCTAAACAAAAAAGAAATATTTAAACATTCTGTACAAATCAATAAAAAACTATACATACATTTAGTGAAGTCTTGCAAAGCTTACAATCACTTCTGGTTCTAACAGTCAGAAAATATAAGTAACCAATATAATATCAATAAAAATAAACCATCCTTAAGCAATCATCAAAAAACAAGAATTACCTCATCAGCGATAAACTCTTTGCTGAGTCCAAAGTCTGTCAAAACGACATGACCATCACCATCCAATAAAATATTTTCAAGCTTGATATCTCGATATATGATGCCAAGCTACCAACAAAAGGTATTAGTAAATAATTTAATTTATACAGCAAAAAATGACCTTTTAAAAAAATTAATGAGTAAATTACTTATGTCTAACATGGATTTCTACAATCCTCAATGAAAACATATTATGGCAGAGTGAATACAATAATTATATTGGCATTTCTGTTTTGCTCTGTACAGATTGGAATATTTATCACCCTTACCTTATGGAGATGCTCCAGTGCTAGCACGATCTCTCCTGCATAGATTCGAACTTCCACTTCTGTAAAGTGTTCCCTTTGGTATAGATGTGTAAACAACTCGCCACCATTTACATAATCTACAGAAGGAATTCAGACAAAGTTTATACCATATGAAGAAGTTTAAATAAATGATAGTGTAATATAACATTTTCAATATCCATCTCGGCCTCCTCCCGATATCCTCACCATCACAGAAGCCAGTCTTCAGCCAATTCGATTCACTCCACGTGATATCAAGAAACGGCTGAGTGCAGTGGATACAACAAAGGCTATGGGCCCCGACAACATCCCGGCTGTAGTGCTGAAGACTTGTGTTCCAGAACTAGCCATGCCTCTAGCCAAACTGTTCCAGTACAGCTACAACACAGGCATCTACCCGACAATGTGGAAAATTGCCCAGGTATGTCCTGTCCATAAAAAGCAGGACAAATCTAATCCGGCCAATTACCACCCCATCAGTCTACTCTCAATCAGCACCAAAGTGATGGAAGGCGTCGTCGACAGTGCTTTCAAGCAGCACTTACTCACCAATAACCTGCTAAACGATGCTCAGTTTGGGTTCCGCCAGGACCGCTCGGCTCCTGACCTCATTACAGCCTTGGTCCAAACATGGACAAAAGAGCTGAATTCCAGAGGTGAGGTGAGAGTAACTGCCCTTGACATCAAGACAGCATTTGACTGAGTGTGGCACCAAGGAACCCGAGTAAAATTGAAATCAATGGGAATCAGGAGGAAAACTCTCCAGTGGCTGGAGTCATACCTAGCACAAAGGAAGATGGTAGTGGTTGTTGGAGGCCAATCATCTGAACCCCAAGACAATGCTGCACGAGTTCCTCAGGGCAGTGTCCTAGGCCCAACCATCTTCAGCTGCTTCATCAATGGCCTTCCCTCCACCATAAGGTCAGAAATGGGGATGTTCACTGATGATTGCACAGTGTTCAGTTCTGTTCACAACCCCTCAGGTAATGAAGCAGTCCATGGCCGCATGCAGCAACCCTGGACAACATCCAGGCTTGGGCTCATAAGTGGCAAGTAACATTCGCACCAGACAAGTGCCAGGCAATGACCATCTCCAACAAGAGAGAATCTAACCACCTCCCTTTGACATTCAATGGCATTACCATTGCCGAATCCCCCACCATCAACATCCTGGGGGTCACCATTGACCAGAAACTTAACTGGACCAGCCACATAAATACTGTGGCTACAAGAGCAGGTCAGAGGCTGGGTATTCTGTGGCGAGTGACTCACCTGACTCTCCAAAGCCTTTCCACCATCTACAAGGCACAAGTCAGGAGTGTGATGGAATACTCTCCACTTGCCTGGATGAGTGCAGCTCCAACAACACTCAAGAAGCTCGACACCATCCAGGACAAAGCAGCCTGCTTGACTGGCACCCCATCCACCACCCTAAACATTCACTCCCTCCACCACTGGTGCACAGTGGCGGCAGTGTGTACCATCCACAGGATGCACTGCATCAACTCGCCAAGGCTTTTTTGACAGCACCTCCCAAGCCCACGACCTCTACCACCTAGAAGGACAAGGGCAGCAGGCACACGGGAACAATACCACCTGCACATTCACCTCCAAGTCACACACCATCCCGACTCGGAAATATATCGCCGTTCCTTCATCATCGTTGGGTCAAAATCCTGGAACTCCCTTCCTAACAGCACTGTGGGAGAACCTTCGCCACACGGACTACAGCGGTTCAAGGCGGCGGCTCACCACCAGCTTCTCAAGGGCAATTAGGGATGGGCAATAAATGCTAGCCTTGCTAGCGACTCCCACATCCCATTAACAAATTTTTTTTAAATCTCAATAGGCAACAGGACTCATTACAAAAATAATGGCCTGGTCATAAATGCTCTTAATTTGAATATCAATTTTCACCATCACCTCACAATTGTGGAACATATAAATATTAACCATAATTATTAACCATATGAAATATTAACTTCACAATGGGTTGCAATTGTGAAAAGAAGCTGACACACAGAAAGAAAAACATCACTCCAAATATCATAGGTAGACAAATCACATTTGTGCAACAACCCACCACAATAGTATGCACAGGAGACCAAGAACTCAGTAATTGTATCAAAAGGGTTCAGATATCTTAAACGTATTTCCCAGCAATCATTCTCATGTATCCATTTCTCTTTATTGTAATGTATACTGTTTGGGGGTCAGTTTTTAAACTGTTTTAGGTCTTTTTGGATAATGACATGTACATTGAAAGATTAAACTCTAATGTAATACTAATGTACAGTATATAATATTTCAACCGACTAGTCACTGGCACTAATTTCTTGTATGTGCTCTGAAACATGCTTGTGAGGTCGAAGATCTTGCTGGAGGATGGTTGCACAGCCCTCCTTAACTCGTCCAAGTGACCATTCTTTATGTGTGAGTTTAGACAGTGAGTGTTGGCGACTATTTGAGCATGGACAGCATCACAGCTCAAGCCCAATCCTATCCACAAATGTGTACTTTTCTGCAGGGATCATCGGATATCAATCAGGAGCAGGAATCCATTGATGACATTTTCCCTCCCCATCCGGGGATATACAGACCAATTGTAACACAGCAACTGTTTTATTTACTGAAATCAGCTGACATAGCACAGACCAGGAATTGAACCTGGGACCTGCTAGTCTGTACTGCTTAAGGCTACACCAAGGTCGAACTTTAACACACCATAGCATCAGGGGAGCATTCAGTACTTTGAAATTGCACCACTTAATTTTGATAGGTAGTCAATTGTAAATCTTGCAATATGCAGTCGTCACAAAAATAAGAGACTGTTTACTAACTAGCTTTAAAATTATATGATCTATAATAAAGATCCTACGTCTGTGCGCACATCCTGCCACGTTTTTGCATTATGATTCTAACGTCCATCTTTATAATCGAAAGCACCTATGCAAGCTTGTCATGGTGTAATTGTACTCTAACTGTGGAGGCACTACAGCGTCACAACTGGCAAGAGCATGTAATTACAGTGCAACAAATTTACATAAACAGTTTCCATTATAAATTCCTATGTTCACTTTTATTATGGAAATATAAAAATTAGGTCTAAATGAGTTACTTTAAAATGGGGGCTGAATTATCTCTGAGCACTCTGATCCATTTATCCCCACCACCAACCCCACTTCACCTGAAGACAAAACTTAGGGCATGATTTTATCAGGGATGCGGCGGCAGGGGTATTCCCTGTTTGGAAACCCGGAAGTATGGGTTTTCTGCACGTCCGTACGATTTTGACATAAGGGCGCCTTTTATATTTTTTTTTGACGGCATCCCGCCCGACAGGCTGGTCTGATTGACAGGCTGGTCTCAGTCAGATGGGAGAAGAAGGAGGAAGAGGACAAGAACATCTAAGTGTTAGATGGGGAGGGTGTTGTCAGTCGTCATGGTGGGGGGGGAGGGGGCTAGGTGCTCACGAGGGGGGTAGGAGATCATCCGTTTTTCCCATTTAAAATCATGCCCTTAGTCTTGAACCCTCTATGCAATGCCATAGGAGATTGACTAACATATAATTAATAAAAATGTTTTTCATAACCCCAACACATGCCAACTTAAATGATCCTCTCCAATCGGGTGATGAGGAGAACTGGACACTTTGGATTGCCTCTATGAATGCTATTTCAGGATTGATGCTAGCAGCTTGTAAGTACAAGAAAGTTCTTTCCATTGGATTTCTCGTATTACCTAATCTCTGCTTGTTATTATGCTGATGACTCAGCTGAGATAATGAACCATTCAGGAGAAGCCTTTGTACAAATTTTAGGATCCGAACATGGGACTCCCAAGTGAATATTGTTGGCCATTTGCCACATTTCCTTTAACCTGCATTTCAACAGAGTACTATATTCTGCATTAATGGATTTCTGAAAAATATTACTTGCTTACAAATAAACAGGTATTACTCTAAGCATCCATAACACACATACACAGTCACAGAACTAAAGAATACTTCAGCACAGAAACAGGCCATTCAGCCCATCAACAGTATTTTTTTCCCAAATGGGCCACCTGGTCTAATCCCACAGTCCTGCTCGCTCTACATACCCTTAAATATTGATCTTTATCAAGCAACTAATTTTCTTTTAAAAACATTTATGGACACTTTTTTTTTAAACATAGAATTTACAGTACAAAAACAAGCCATTCATGCTGGTGTTTATGCTCCACATGAGCTTCCTCCCACTCTATTTACTTCATCTCACCCTATTGACATAGCTTTCTATTCCTTTCTCCCTCATGTACTTCTCTAGCTTCCCCTTAAATGCATCTATGCTATTTGCCTCAACCACTCCACGTGGTAGCAAGTTCCACAATTTCACCACTCTCGGGTAAAGAAGTTTCTCCTGAATCCTTTATTGGATTTATTAGTGATTATCTTATATTTATGGCCCCTAGTTTTGAACTCCCCCACAAGTGGAAACATCTTCTCTACGTCAACCCTATCGAACCCCTTCATAATTTTGAAGACCTCTTTCGGGTCTATCTCAGTCTGCCCTTTTCTAGAGAAAAAAGCCCCAGCCTGTTCAGTCTTTCCTGATAGTTGTACCCTCTTAGTTCTGGTATCATCCTTGTAAATCTTTTTTGCACTTTCTCCAGTGCCTCTAATTCCTTTTTGTAATATGAAGGCCAGAACCGTGCATTGTACTCTTAAGTATGGCCTAACCAAGGTTCTATGTAAGTTTAATATAACTTCTCTGCTTTTGAATTCTATTGCTCTAGATATGAACCCCAGTGCTTTGTTTGCACTTTTTATGGCTTTGTTAACCTGCGTTGCTAATTATAATGATTTGTGAATCTGTATCCCTAGATCCCTTTGCGCCTCTACCCCATTTAAACTCTTATTTTCCAAGGAGTAGGTGGCCTCCTTATTCCTGTTACCAAAATGCACCACCACACAAACTATATTGAAATTCATTTGCCATTTACATGCCCATTCTTCAAGTTTGTTAACATCCACAAATTTTGATATTGTACTTCCGATTCCAGAGTCCAAATCATTTATGTAAATGGTGAAGAGCAGTAGTCCCAGCACCTAGCCCCATGGAACACTACTTCCCACCTTCAGTCTGAGTAACTACCTTTAGCCCCAACTCTGTTTTCTGTTTTGTAGCCAGTTTTGGGAGGATTTTAACCCTCAAGATCGGGTGGGAAGTTAAAATAGTTGTTTTTTGGGCTGTGACCACAAAATTTTCTGACTTTGCTTTCCCAGTGGGGAGCCTGTACTTTTACACGCCCACGTTAAACCCGGAAGTGGAGCCAGGTTGCGGTCGCGACGCAAGAACAACTATTTTCAACTCCCACCCAACTCCAACCCACCCGTTCTTGAGGGTTAAAATTCCCCGCTTTGTTTCTGCAATAGTTTGTGGCAAAGAATAATACATTCTAACCACCTTCTGTTGAACTCATTTTTTTCTAATTTTGCTTTTAATTCTAAGTTTGTGTGCTCTCATTACTGTCTCACTGACCAATGGAAATGACTTATTATTTACCCTTTAATAATCCTTCATAATCTTAAAAACCTCTATCAGATTACCTCTTAATATTCTTAGCTCTAGTGAAAGCCCCAACTTTTCAAGAGTCTTAGTTCAATGTTCAATTTGGTTTGGTTTCTGGAACTGACACTTTGACTACTTATGGTGGGCAGGATCATCTCCTTACCATAGTACAAAATACTGTTTTCTCCAAAGGCCTTGCAGATTATTGAACTATGTAAAAAAGACTCGAAGATGATAATTTGGCCCCGCATGGACCGATTCAGTCTTTATTGTTTTCCAAGTATTTGTACCATAAATATCTTGCAGTGTTTTTCTGCTTTGGTACCAGTTATCTTATCTGTAAATAACTACTAGTTAATGGAAACAAAAACCATAGTTCCACTGTATTAAAATTACAATGAAGCTTCAATGTCAGAAGGCTGTACACTCTCGTTTCCTAGCATAAATTGCTAGCAACAAAAACGCATAAATAACGTTTAAATAATATACATTTTTGTATGCACCATCTTTGTTTCCTTCCTTCTTTGGTTTCCTCCTTCACGCCAGCATCATTCCTCAGCTGAGAAAGCACCCCAGTGACTTATTCCTAAACTGTAGCAATAGCAATGCCACCCTTGATCCAATTACTAAGAGGTGTCCAAAAGTCGATTGAAGGGGACTTGTATCTTATTTATTCCCATCTACTATTAGGCAGGACATCTCTGATTTGGGTTTTCAGTCTCTACTATGTCCTCAATCATATTTGTGATAGAATATATTGATGCATCTATGTACCACACAACTATTACCAATGTACACCACAGTGCTGCCTTGGAGGGGGGTGGAGGAAAAAAATACATGTGTTCAAAATGCAAACAATTTGTAAATGCTTTAAAAAAAGAGGCAACAACCATGAACAATATTACCTAGAATAAGATGAAGCTTGGTATCTGTCTGGAAGGCATAGTGCAACGTGACCAGAAAGGGAGACTGCCGAATGTGTTCCAACACCTGCCGTTCTGTCTTGATGTGTTCAGTTGTTTTTGCTTTTTGTACAATGGAAGCCTTCTTTAGCACTTTCATTGCATAGAGTTTGTTTGCATCATGACCACTGATTTTTCTAACCAGGAAAACTTTCCCATATGCTACAAAGGTATATTAAAAGACAAAAAGATAAATGTGTTAATATTTATAAAGTATCCTCATTCTACTACTACTAGACATTAAAAACTAATGGCATCAATTATTCTACAGCAGGCTAATAGATATGTAATATTATCTTTTAGGTCACAAAGTGACATAGCATGTTAGCTCTTCAACACCATCAAACTAACCTGGTCAATGTCATTCTTGAATTAGCTACATGATGGTGCATGAGAGCAATGTGTTTTCATTCTCCCTTCCTCATTTCTTTTTGAAAAGCATTCAGTCTCCACTGTGTGCCCACACCAGTGTTGAGATCAGGAACACAGAGTATGGGGAACTGTTAACATGAATCCACATCCAAATCTACTCTGTGACACAGTGCATTTACAGCAGTAATATGTGTTTTTGGGGTGCCCATCAGGACTCTTTTTTCACAGATATTCAATGTTGACTTTTCCTGCAAATAGCTTGCTGCATCTAATTAATATAGAATGAAAAGTTTACTGCAATCTGTACTGCTTGTACCCAGTTTACATTCCTAATTTGTGTGGGAGAAAGCATGTTATGAAATCCTGAAACAAACTCATTCCTTGACTGTATTTCACCAAAATGTGCCAATATCTGTGATCCGATGTACTACAGCTATTCGCAGGAGAGCGCTTGATGCTTCAGCAACTTTATCCAGTAACTCACCCATACAGACCACGAATATTTCAAAAAGTCAATCCTCCATCTGTGTTAAGCGAGCTATTCTCAGCAGAAGGATAATGTTGGCGGGTGGGGGGCGGGGGATTCTACAATTGGCCTTGGTGCCCTGAATAGAAATAGGAAACTCAACCAGGGTTCCTACTTCTGATTCCTATCCAGCAACCCGTGCTGGAAATGCATGTATTGGGACATGATGTGGCTATTATGTCCCTTTGAGGTGAAACAGCCTACTAACATTCACAGTCGAGGTTCACAGATGAATAATGGCCAATTGGGCAAAGTACTGGAGGGCACCTGGTGCCTGTTGAACTGTACCACAGGAAGGGGTCATGTTTTCAGTAAAGGAGAAAATTACCAGAAAAAAATGTCTGGAGACTTTATACTGAAATTTAGTGCCTTGCATACATGAAATTTTTTGTTATGGTAGCTGTCCAAACAATTTGTTTAGCAAGGGTGTGTTTGTACTGAGTCAAGTACACACACCTGCAAACTACTCTGTTGGATAGGACATACATGTCTGAAGAAAGTAATTACTACTTTTAACATTTTCTTCTTCACTCTGATTTTGTAAGTAGTTTCTCTTTGTTAACATTGCCTTATGTCACATGCCATTTATCTGATCAAAAGAAAAAGCTTGTTCCAAGGCCTCTGACTCATTGTTAAGACAGATCATAGGAGATCTTACGTGGATTGACACTTCAATGTTTAATTTCTCTCTCCTTTTGAAAAACTGTCTGGTCAACTGTTTAGACCTTCCACTTTTCCAACATCCAGCAGCAACAACCAATTAGAGTCAGTGTACTGTAGCTGGGTACTGCACTGCTTCAATAGCATGTCCCAGCTCTAAGTCACAGCAGAGCACCCTCTACAACAGTGTGGATTCATTTACTACACTTATGGCTTTTCTGAGTTGCCAACTTGTGTCAAAAGTGATGGGTAATTTTGTGTGGTCAGTTCTCGCTCGCCAGAAACTGCGTTGAAACGATCCAACTTATTTTGTGAACCTCACAGAAAAAAAAAGTTTCATCCCATCACTTTGGGAATCAAATGGAATCCAGGTACCAAAGATGAAAGGACAATAGGCAAAGTCACTGCACCAACCAGTCCCCTGAAACCTAACATTTTTAACCAGCAAGGTCAGTTGCATTATTTTCACATAAATGCATTAAGCACATTGGGCACACAAAAAAGTCACAGGGATAACTATGTGCTAACAAGATATTATATAACAAAGTTAAAAAGTGATATAAAAGAAGCTTCGCCCGAAACTCACCTCCCGTTCCCAGAACCTTCAGTAGCTCAAAATTTTCTAATTCGACTCTTTCTCTGTATCCAGTGAGGTTAGCTACAAAATAAATTAAAAGTACAAGATGAAGATGGTAATAATACATAGCAAATGCAGTCAATTACTTAAAAAAAGGAAACCCAGCAGTATGGTTGTTGCTTTCACAAGGACGCCAAGATATAAAACTCCCATACACTAGAGGTAAAGGACAGTTGACACATGCCATCTTCAGATGCTTTTTTCTTTTCTTGATGTTTGTTTTAAAAATACTAGTTGCATTTAAAAACTTTTTTGATGTCCACTGTGTGGAGGTGGGAATGCTGGAATGTTGAGACCAAAGGAGAGTGCCTCAACTCAATAAAATCAGAGCAGATAGCAGCTAGTAGGGGTCAGGAAAGGAAGAGAGAGAGAGAGAGAGAGAGAAAAGAGAGAGAAAAGAGAGAGAAAAAGAAAAAGACAAAAGGAAAGACAAGGAAAGCAAAAGAGGAAAAGAGAAAAGGAAAACAAAAATAAAAAGACTTGAAGGAGAGGAGCAAGCAAACAGCAATTAAGGAAATAACTGACAGATGGCAGGAAGGGGCATTCACAGTAAATGACAATGCAAAATAGTTCCTGCAGAGGCACTCAAGATCACAATCCTATATGGGTTTTACATATTCTAAATTCGCATTTAAAATTATCAACCAACCAGGAGGCAAAGAGCAACAGGAACAACTTGCATTTATATAGTGTCTTTAACATAAAAAATGTCCCAAGATGCTTCACAAATAGGCATAGGGAAAAACAAACGCTGAGCCTGGATGAAAGAGATCAGGAGGGGTGACCAAAAGCTAGGTTGAAGAGATGGCTTTTGAGAAGGTTTTTAAAAAGTGGAGAACAAGATGGAGAGGCAGAGAGATTTAGGAGAGAGTTCCATAGAGTAGCATTGAGGGTCAAACAAGATGCCAAGAGTGCATGCCCTGGGAGGGGGATGGAGTCAGTGGAGTTTGTGGGGAGACCAAAGACAATGATTTTGGACTTCTTGATACTGAGCTGGAACAAATTGTCTCATCTGGGATTTGACGTCAGACAAACAAGTGAATAGCACAGAGGCAATCACTGGTGGAGAAGCAGAGCTGGGTATCATCAACATACATGTTAAAGTTGACCTGTAAATGAGCAACAGCCAAAGGAGAATGGGTTTAAAAAAAAGTCAATCTAGCAAGAGCGTAAGCTACAGCTGCTTTTACATACATCCCATTGGCTGGTTTCAGAGCTGCACAAGAAGAGGCTTGGGAACAAGTCTTCTGCCTGCGCACACCTTTGGAGATAATGCTTGCCAAGAGACTGAAAGGGGAAAGAAAACAAAAAATATCTCTCAAAGAAGAAAACTTATCCTGAAGAGAAAAAAAATCCGATGTACAAGGACAGCGCAGCAATTAGTGGAGTCCCGCAGGGATCTGTTTTGGGGCCTCAATTATTCACAATATTTATTAACGACTTAGATGAAGGCATAGAAAGTCTCATATCTAAGTTTGCCGATGACACAAAGATTGGTGGCATTGTAAGCAGTGTAGATGAAAACTTAAAATTACAAAGGGATATTGATAGATTAGGTGAATGGACAAAACTGTGGCAAAGGGAATTCAATGTAGGCAAATGTGAGATCATCCACTTTGGATCAAAAAAGGATAGAACAGGGTACTTTCTAAATGGTAAAAAGTTAAAAATAGTGGATGTCCAAAGGGATCTAGGGGTCCAGGTACATAGATCATTGAAGTGTCATGAACAGGTGGAGAAAATAATCAAGAAGGCTAATGGAATGCTGGCCTTTATATCTAGAGGACTAGAATACAAGGGGGCAGAAGTTATGTTGCAGCTATACAAAACCCTGGTTAGACCGCACCTGGAGTATTGTGAGCAGTTCTGGGCACCGCACCTTCGGAAGGACATATTGGCCTTGGAGGGAGTGCAGCGTAGGTTTACTAGAATGATACCCGGACTTCAAGGGTTAAGTTACGAGGAGAGGTTACACAAATTGGGGTTGTATTCTCTGGAGTTTCGAAGGTTAAGGGGTGATCTGATTGAAGTTTATAAGATATTAAGGGGAACGGATAGGGTGGATAGAGAGAAACTATTTCCGCTGGTTGGGGATTTTAGGAGTAGGGGGCACAGTCTAAAAATTAGAGCCAGACGTTTCAGGAGTGAGATTAGAAAACATTTCTGCACACAAAGGGTGGTAGAAGTTTGGAACTCTCTTCCGCAAACGGCAATTGATACTAGCTCAGTTGCTAAATTTAAATCTGAGATAGATAGCTTTTTGGCAATCAAAGGTATTAAGGGATATGGGCTGACGGCAGGTATATGGAGTTAGATCACAGATCAGCCATGATCTTATCAAATGGCGGAGCAGGCACGAGGGGCTGAATGGCCTACTCCTGTTCCTATGTTCCTACATATGCAGCAGAATCCTCCCATTTCAATCAGTAGGTTGTAGGTTTGCATCACAGAGCTGCACATTGTCATTTATAAACATAATTTAATAGGACAAAGTCAGCATGGCTTTATGAAGGGGAAGTCATATCTGACAAATTTGCTTGAGTTCTTTGAGGACATAACGTACAGGGTGGATAAAGGGGAACCAGTGGACATAGTGTATTCGACAAGGTGCCACATAAAAGATTATTGCTCAAGATAAAGAATCACTCGATTGGGGGTAATATTCTGACATGGGTGGAGGATTGGTTATCTAACAGGAAGCAGAGAGTTGGGATAAATGGTTCATTCTCGGACTGGCAACCAGTAGCCAGTGGTGTTCCGCAGGGGTCGGTGCTGGGACCGAGTGTAACTTATCAAAGTTTGCAGATGATACAAAGATGGGAGGGAAAGTAGAGAGTGAGGAGGACATAAAAAACCTACAAGGGGATATAGACAGGCTGGGTGAGTGGGCGAAGATTTGGCAGATGCAATACAATATTGGAAAATGTGAGGTTATGCACTTTGGCAGGAAAAAAATCAGAGAGCAAGTTATTATCTTAATGGCGAGAAACTGGAAAGTACTGGGGGTCCTAGTGCAAGAAAATCAAAGAGTTAGTATGCAGGTGCACCAGGTGATCAAGAAGGCCAACGGAATGTTGGCTTTTATTGCTAGGGGGATAGAATATAAAAACAGGGAGGTATTGCTGCAGTTATATAAGGTATTGGTGAGACCTCACCTGGAATACTGCATACAGTTTTGGCCTCCATACTTAAGAAAAGACATACTTGCTCTCGAGGCAGTACAAAGAAGGTTCACTCGGTTAATCCCGGGGATGAGGGCGCGGACATATGAGGTGAGGTTGAGAAAATTGGGACTCTACTCATTGGAGTTCAGAAGAACGAGAGGCGATCTTATTGAAACATATAAGATTGTGAAGGGGCTTGATCGGGTGGATGCGGTAAGGATGTTCCCAAGGATGGGTGAAACTAGAACTAGGGGGCATAATCTTAGAATAAGGGGCTGCTCTTTCAAAACTGAGATGAGGAGAAACTTCTTCACTCAGAGGGTAGTGGGTCTGTGGAATTTGCTGCCCCAGGAAGCTGTGGAAGCTACATCATTAAATAAATTTAAAACAGAAATAGACAGTTTCCTAGAAGTAAAGGGAATTGGGGGTTACGGGGAGCGGGCAGGAAATTGGACATGAATTTAGATTTGAGGTTAGGATCAGATCAGCCATGATCTTATTGAATGGCGGAGCAGGCTCGAAGGGCCGATTGGCCTACTCCTGCTCCTATTTCTTATGTTCTTATGTTCTTATCATTTAAATCTGCCCATTTAAGATTACTGAACTTTGTTAATTCTCCGTCAAGCTGTTTGATAGAATGCCATAGAAAAAGGTGTGCTGTCCTAAGAGAAAAATAGACTTTGCTGCACCATTTCACCATGCTTAAAATGATACTTGTGCAACCCCAGAGCAGAGCACCGCTGATTGATGGCAACGGAGACGTCTGCTGGCCAGATCAACTTGATGTCTCAATTAAAGCTAACAGCCTGATGGTGAAAGACTTGAAAAAGAAACAAAATGGAGGAGGAAGGAAGAGAACGGAGAAACAATCACAATTTTTATTATTTTAGTGAAATAGTACAAGCACATTTTGCACACACAGTACATTCCTATTAATTCAACGTTGATTTTTGTTTGAATTAAGCAATGTTAATTAAATAGCACAACAAAACACTACAGGAACACTAAAAAGTACCATAAAACAGCAAAGCTATTATTGAAATGCACATTATTGAAACATGAGCACTGTACAAGCTATGCAATACAAAGTTCAGACATTCTGCAAAATATTAATTGTAGTTTTCTTTCTGCTGATAGCACATTTGTCCGCAAAGTAACAAGCACAGAGAAATGCTGGCGATTTGCTCAGCAACTGTACAAAATTGGAAACCACGGCTGTAGTGCAAGGTTAATCCCTCAACCTTCATCTGCTCACTGGATCCTCTCATTCTCCCCGACTAGTAGAAGCAACCTCCTGCAGAGCATTGACAATTTCCAGGTCAGATAGTAATGCAGATATCAAGACTACCTCATCAATGCTATCAATGGCTTCAGAGCTCATGTCTGACAACAGATACAGAAAACTTATGCACTCAAAGGTTCACTGTTTCAGATTTGGATGTTGGTGTCTGGGTGGGATGCTTAGATGCAGCTACGCCCTCTGCTAATTGGATCAATTTAGAGTGCTTTTAGATATAGCCACTTTAGATAAGGCCCATAGTTGTCAACTATCAAGGAGATTTTTCTGCCTTACAATGCCGTGGTTCAGTTTTTTTGCCACTTCACAAAAAGAACACCAGTCATCTGTGCCTTTTTGCTGCGTCTGTAGGTTACAGCACCACAAAGACATTGGAGGATTTCCCAATCACCTGCAGCTTTCTTTTCTCACTCAATCATGCTAGCACAAACCAGGACAGTAATTCAGTGTTTAGCTTTTTTCCCCACCTGATCATTTTTTGTTGATGAAGGTTAAAACATAAGAACATAAGACAAGGCTGAAGTGTTTGCAATCATCTTCAGCCAGAAGTGCAGAGTGGATGATCTATCTCGGCCTCCTCCCGATATCCCCACCATCACAGAAAACAGTCTTCAGCCAATTCGATTCACTCCACGTGATATCAAGAAATGGCTGAGTGCACTGGATACAGCAAAGTCTATGGGCCCCGACAACATCCTGGCTGTAGTGCTGAAGCCTTGTGCTCCAGAACTAGCTGCGCCTCTGGCCAAGCTGTTCCATTACAGCTACAACACTGGCAACTATCCGACAATGTGGAAAATTGCCTGGGTATGTCCTGTCCACAAAAAGCAGGACTAATCTAATCCAGCCAATTACCGCCCCATCAGTCTAATCTCAATCATCAGCAAAGTGATGGAAGGTGTCGTTGACAGTGCTATCAAACGACACTTCCTCACCAATAACCTGCTCACCAATGCTCAGTTTGGGTTCCGCCAGAACCACTTGGCTCCAGACCTCATTACAGCCTTGGTCCAAACATGGACAATAGAGCTGAATTCCAAAGGTGAGGTGAGAGTGACTGCCCTTGACATCAAGGCAGCATTTGACCGAGTGTGGCACCAAGGAGCCCCAGTAAAATTGAAGTCAATGGGAATCAGGGGGAAAACTCTCCAATGGCTGGAGTCATCCCTGGCACAAAGGAAGATGGTAGTGGTTGTTGCAGGCCAATTATCTCAGCCACAGGACATTGCTGCAGGTGTTCCTCAGGACAGTGTCCGAGGCCCAACCATCTTCAGCTGCTTCATCAATGATCTTCCTTCCATCATAAGGTTAGAAATGGGGATGTTCGCTGATGATTACACAGTGTTCAGTTCCATTCGCAACCCCTCAGATAATGAAGCAGTCTGATCCCGCATGCAGCAAGACCTGGACAACATCCAGGCTTGGGCTGATAAGTGGCAAGTAACATTCGTGCCAGACAAGTGCCAGGCAATGACCATCTCCAACAAGAGAGAGTCTAACCACCTCCCCTTGACATTCAATGGCATTACCATCGCTGAATCCCCCACCATTAACATCCTGGGGGTCACCATTGACCAGAAACTTAACTGGACCAGCCATATAAATACTGTGGCTACAAGAGCAGGTCAGAGGCTGGAATATTCTGTGGCGAGTGACTCACCTCCTGACTCCCCAAAGCCTTTCCACCATCTGCAAGGCACAAGTCAGGAGTGTGATGGAATACTCTCCACTTGCCTGGATAAGTGCAGCTCCAACAACACTCAAGAAACTCGACACCATCCGGGACAAAGCAGCCTGCTTGATTGGCACACCATCCACCACCCTAAACATTCACTCCCTTCACCACCAGCGCACTGTGGCTGCAGTGTGTACCATTTATAGAATGCACTGCAGCAACTCGCCAAGGCTTCTTCGACAGCACCTCCCAAACCTGCGACCTCTACCATCCAGAAGGATAAGGGCAGCCGGCACATGGGAACACCACCACCTGCACGTTCCCCTCCAAGTCACACACCATTCCGACTTGGAAATATATTGCCGTTCCTTCATCGTCGCTGGGTCAAAATCCTGGAACTCCCTTCCTAACAGCACTGTGGGAGAACATTCACCACATGGACTGCAGCGGTTCAAGAAGGCGGCTCACCACCACCTTCTCAAAGGCAATTAGAGATGGGCAATAAATGCTGGCCTCGCCAGCGACGCCCACATCCCATGAACGAATAAAAACTAGGAGCAGCAGCAGGCCATATGGTCCCTTGAACCCACTCCGCCGTTCAATAAGATCATGGCTGATCTTCTACCTCAACTCCACTTTCCCACCCGATCCCCATATCCCTTGATTCCCTTAGAGTCCAAAAATCTATCGATCACAGTCCTGAATATACTCAACGACTGAGCATCCACAGCCCTCTGGGGTAGAGAATGCCAAAGGTTCACAACCCGAGTGAAGAAATTCCTCCTCATCTCAGTCTTAAATGGCCAACCTCTTATCTTGAGACAATTCTAGACTCTCCAGCCGGGGGAAACAACCTCTCAGCACCTACCCCGTCAAGCCCTCTAACAATTTTATATGTTTCAATGAGATCACCTCTCATTCTTCTCAACTCCAGAGAATATAGGCCCATTCTACTCAATCTCTCCTCACCTGTGCCTTATATAACTGCAAGGAATCTTACAACACCAGGTTATAGTCCAACTGTTTTATTTGAAAATCACAAGCTTTCGGAGGCTTTCTCCTTCGTCAGGTGAGTGGGATTCCATGGAAGGTTACCGCATTTATAGTCAGAGAACAACACCTGGTGATTACAGATAATCTTTCCAACTGCCCATTGTCAAGGCAATCAAAGTGTTCAGACAGAGAGATGTTACCTACAGGACCACTGAATATACAAACGGCCAGAATAAAAGACAGAGAGAGAGAGAGAGAGAGAGAGAAACATCCGAAAGGAAGAGAAAGACAGAGAATGATCCGTTGTATTAAAAACAGATAACTTTTTTTCGCTGGTGGGGTTACGTGTAGCGTGACATGAACCCATGGGTGCGGAACACGACAACGCAAAATCGTCGAGCAGAAATTGATAGCCAAGTTCCGCACCCATGAGGACGGCCTCAACCGGGATCTTGGGTTCATGTCACGCTACACGTAACCCCACCAGCGAAAAAAAGTTATCTGTTTTTAATACAACGGGTCATTCTCTCTCTTACTCTTCCTTTCTGATGTTTCTCTCTCTCTCTCTGTCGTTTGTTCTGGCCGTTTGTATATTCGGTGGTCCTGTAGGTAACATCTCTCTGTCTGAACACTTTGATTGCCTTGACAACGGGCAGTTGGAAAGATTATCTGTAATCACCAGGTATTGTTCTCTGACTATAAATGCGGTAACCTTCCATGGAATCCCACACTCACCTGACGAAGGAGAAAGCCTCCGAAAGCTTGTGATTTTCAAAAAGAACAGTTGGACTATAAACTGGTGTTGTAAGATTCCTTACATTTGTCAACCCCAGTCCATCACCGGCATCTCCACATCATGGCTTATATAACTGCAACAAGGACTCCTTACTCTTAGCCTTACAATAAAGGCTAACATACCATGTGCCTTCCTAATTGCTTGCTGTAACTGCATGTTAACTTTTTGTGATGCGTGTACAAAGACACTCAAATCCTTCTGAATACTAACATTTCTTAGTCTCTCACCTTGTAAAAAATATTCGGCTTTTCTATTCTTCCTACCAAAGTGGATAATTTCACATTTCCCCACATTATACTCTATCTGCCACCTTCTCGCCCACTCACTTAACCTGTCCATATCCCATTGCAGCCTCCTTGCATCCTCCTCACAGCTTACTTTTGCACCTAGCTTTGTATCGTCAGCACTCTGCTTTGGTGCAGCTTGCATAAAAAGGCCAGTTTCACCAGCACTAAAAAAGTCTTTGAGCTTATGAAATAAATGTCATGAAATTGGAATGTTATCGTGCACCCAGTTGCCAACACTTTCTGTGGGAATGTCGATTGAGTGGTGGCTTTTAAAGTGGAAGTCCGTGATACAGAAATGGGATTGGTTTCAAATTCGGACAAATCCTTTTATTCTTTCCAGCAAGACAACGTCATATAACCCAGGAAGGTTAGCTGTTCTGGCCGGCTTGAACCATGTTGAATTTGAATTACGCAGCAGATTTCACTGGTCAGAAACCTTAAGGAGTAGGAATTTGTATTTAAAGTTATTGGTTAATTCAAATTAAGAGGCTTGAATTAAGCAATACGTTTTCAATGGAAGGATGGAAGGTGGTTTAATGTCAATTTAAATTGAAAGTTTGAAGAAAGCAATTTAAAGTTAAGAAGAATAGACTGAAATTGGGATTACACTTTATTGTTGCACTAATATCCTGTCTTACACTTTTATTTTGCACAATGTAATCAATATTGTTCAAATTCATAGGTTATCTGAATGCATGGATATGAACTCCATTCATCTACTGTCACAGGTTATCTGACTACGAAAACTGTAGATTCTCTGGCAATGGGCTCACATTACTACCGATGAGTACAGTAGAACAGTTAAGTAAATTACTTCAATATGAATGTTTACAGTACTAATACTGTTTAAAATAGTATACACCCTTTACCAGAAGCGATGAAGTGATAAAGTGAAGTACCTCAAGGAAATGAATTATTGTACTTATGGGCCCGATGTTAGCAGGACTGCGGGTTCTCGCCGGGGGGGGGGGGGGGGAGCTATCGGGAGCGTGGGTAATGCGCCCGGTGAAATTAGTCAGTTTCCCACGCGATTGTAGGATCCAATCCACTAATTGGATCCACTTACCTGCTCCTCCGGGTTCCCCACTGCTGATCTGTGCGTCGGGCGGGTTGCGCATGCGCGGTAAGGTCTGTCAGCTGGAGGCGCTCTATTTAAAGGGGCAGTCCTCCACTGACAGATGCTGCAACAAACAGCAAAAATTACAGCATCGAGCAGCCCAGGGGGAAGGCTGCTCCCAGTTTAATGATGCCTCACTCCAGGTATCAATACATGGGGTGAGGAGGAGGGGGAGGACAGAGATCTTCCTCCAGGAAGGCCTGGCTCGAGGTGGCAGAGGAGGTCACCTGCACCACCAACATATCGCGCACCTGCATACAGTGCAGGAGGCGCTCCAATGACCTCAGTAGGTCAGCCAAAGTGAGTACACGTAGTCTTTCCCCTACACTCCGTCTGCCACATCACTGCCCCCACCCCACATCTCCTTCAGCACTGCCAACACAACTCTGTCACATCACCCCTCATACCCACTCAAACCTCATCCTCATCTTACCTGCACCGACTCACCTCGCCAGTACTCATCCCGCCACTACCACTCAGCACAATCCTCATACAATCTCATGGCTCTCTCTCATACTCACCCTCTTGTGCATCTCTTTCACGGCCAGCCTCACTCAACCTGCCACTACCTGTGCTGCAGCCACAGGGCATGCATCACATATGTGCAGTAGGCAGCGTAAGGCAAACGTGTCGTGAGCATGAAGGGGATGCACAAGGGTGTCTGAGGGTTTGTCACGGGTGTTACTTATATTGAATTTCTAACCAACTCACATTACATATTATATTGGCACCACTACTGCCATGTCTTCGCGAATCCTGTCTGGTTTGTGCAATAATGCCCTCTCCTGAGGATCACAATGAAGACCCACAACTGATGCCACCCATTGTGTCACTGCAGAGTGGGTGTAGGTGTATTTGCAGGGCTCTTTTGCGCAGATGACTGAGAGACATCGGCGATGTCCCCGGTTGCACCCTGGAAGGATGCAGAGGAGGATTTGTTGAGGGCAGTGGTGACTTTGACAGCGACAGGTAAGAAGATGGTGCTCGGGCCAGCCGGGAGCAGCTCGGCATGAAAGAGGCTGCAGATGTCCACGACTACATGTCGAGTGACTCTGAGCCTCCGTGTGCACTGCTGCTCAGAGAGGTCCAGGAAGCTGAGCCTCGGTCTGTGGACCCTGTGGCGAGGGTAGTGCCCTCTGCGATGCATCTCTCTGTGCGATAGCCCTCCCTCCTGCTGTACATGTGGGTGTGTCACAGCACTCTGTTGTGGAGCTCCACGTATCAGAGGTGGACGGCGTGGATGGCGAGGCTGGTGATGCTGTTCGCCCTCCGAGGAGGTCATGACTGCAGCTACGGCGGCCCCCATCCGCAAGATGTACATCTGAGGGGGTCCGCAAGGTAGGTACATGTCTCTGGACCCCGGGGTAAGTGTGCAGGTTGGTGACTTTGACTGTCAGGAGGAGGGTGGTGGAGGCCAAACTTTGTCCAAAGTGACAGAGTGGCCTCCTGCAATGGGTGACGGTCTCCCCCCGACCACCTGTCAAATGGACCTTTGCAGCTGCAACAGGCTGACAGCTGCAACACGTCCATTTGAACTGGGAGTGTTTCCCCCAGTGTGGGAAACAGTCCCAGTTTGCTCTAAAATCCCACATAATCCTTTAATCAGGTCAGTTAATGACCTGAAATACCTAAATAAATACCTTCAAGTGGAACCCTGCTACCTTTAATTGCCTGCGGGATTCCCACCAGCGGGGGCTGCGCACGCACGCCGGCGCGTCAGCGTGGAACCCGGAAGTGCGCGGGTTCGGGACGGGCTCCGGTACCGCGCCGGGATTCTCCGATTTTCGGAGCCCCCCCGCCAGGAACGCACCCGATAGCGGGTGCTTAAATGACGCCCTATATGTTCGAAGTAAACAGAGCCGCATAAAGAATTCTTGGGGCCAGCACAACACCCCCATCCATTATAACACAAAAATATCCTTGAAAAGAGCTGCTAATCAGGAGAAAAACGCGAATGCAACTCCTCTATTCATAGGAACATAGGAACAGGAGTAGGCCATTCAGCCCCTCGTGCCTGCTCCGCCATTTGATAAGATCATGGCTGATCTGTGATGTAGCTCCATATACCTGCCTTTGGCCCATATCCCTTAATACCTTTGGTTGCCAAAAAGCTATCTATCTCACATTTAAATTGAGTAATTGAGCTAGTATCAATTGCCGTTTGCGGAAGAGAGTTCCAAATTTCTACCACCCTTTGTGTGCAGAAATGTTTTCTAATCTCGCTCCTGAAAGGAGGGAGACAGAAAGCATGAAACTACAAGCCAGTTAGTTTAACATCTGTCATAGGGAAAATGCTAGAATCTATTATTAAGGAGGTTACAGCAGGGCACTTAGAAAATCTCAATGCAATCAGACGGAGTCAACATGGCGTTGTGAAAGGGAAATCGCGTTTGACTAATTTATTAGAGTTCTTTGAGGAAGTAACAAGCAATGTGGATAAAGGGGATCCTGTGGATGTGGTGCACTTGGATTTCCAGAAGGCTTTTGACAAGGTGCCACATCAAAGGCTACTACACAAAATAAAGCTCATGGTGTAGGGGGTAACATATTAGCATGGATAAAGGAATGGTTAGCTAATAGGAAACAGAGAGTAAGCATAAATGGGTCATTTTCAGGTTGGCAAGATGTAATGAGTGAAGTGCCACGGGGATCAGTGCTTGGGCCTCAACTATTTACAATCCATATCAATAACTTGGATGAAGGGACCGAATGTATGGTTGCTAAATTTGCTGATGACACAAAGGTAGGTAGGAAAGTAAGTTGTGAAGAGGACATAAGGGGCCTGATATTAGGGGGGAGTCAGGTTGGCAGCAGGGGGTCGACTGGGCGCATGGATAACGCACCCAGTGAATTCGGGGTGCTCCGCACGCGATCGCAGCCTAATTGAAGGTACTTACGCGTGCTTCTGGGTTTCCCTTTCCAGACCTGCACAGCGGGCGCACTGCGCACCCGCATAACAGGCTGTCAGCAGGAGGAGCCCTATTTAAAGGGGCAGTCCTCCAATGCTCCTCCTGCAGCAAGAACCAATTTTGGAGTATGGAGCAGGCCAGAGGCAAGGCTACTCAAAGGTTCTCTGACTCCTCACTCCAGGTGCTGCTCGATGGGGTGAGAAGGAGGAGGGAAATTCTGTTCCCATCGGATGGGAGGAGGTGGCCTCCCTCCGCCACCAAGGAGGCCTGGCTGGAGGTGGCCGAGGAGGTCAGCAGCAGCGGCAATGTGTAGAACCTGGGTCCAATGCAGGAAGCGCTGTAATGACCTAACCAGTTCAGCCAAAGTGAGTATACTTAGGCATTCTCCCACACTCCGTCTTCCACATCACCTCCACCACCACACAACTCCTTCTGCACTGCCACCACAACGCTCTCGCATCACTTCTCACATCCACTCAACCTCATCATCCTCACCTTGCCTGCACTTACTCACCGCCCCAGTTCCCATTCAAACACTACCACACAACCCAATCCTCATACAATCTCATGGCTATGTCTCACGTGCACCCTCCCATGCATCTCCCTCACGCTCACCCCCACCCACACCGATGCATGCAGCGGGTCACCATGCAACCATCACTCAATCATGCCTCTGCGTTTTGCCGTGATAGAAGAGATGCCAGAATGCCTGGGATTGAGCAAAGACCAGAGGGGGCCCGCCACACCAGGTGGTCTTAACAGACGCGGAACAGCAGGCATTGGAAGTAAGCCGGACGCTGGAGTGCCTGTCCGTGGCGGACGCCGAGACTGGGAGTGCACAAGCGGCTGGTGACAGAAATCTAGCACTCAGCACTCATGATAGCGAATGATCTTAGCATCACTTGGCATCTGCAGCACCTCAACATCTGTCCACATGACTAATATTGCTTTCTGTTCTCTTGCAGGGCCATCTGCAACCACCGTGACTCCGGAGGGAGATTCCTCAGAGGACCTGCCAGCCTCTGAGGGTGCATTGTCACATCTGAGCCAGCCATCCACCAGCGCAGATGCACACACCTCGGTGGGTCCCCATCCTCACTTAGTTGGACTTGCACATGGTGAGTCACCACGCACATGAGCGCGAGCAGACCCTGGTGGCAGGGGCGGCCGTGGAGAGTCCGCATCGATGAGAGCACTCTTCTCCAGGCTCTGCTCAGCTGGACCCAGATGCTGAACCCTGGGGGCCAGCCATGAAAAGGAGAGTCATCGAGGGCCAGCAGCACATTGCCGAGGTACTGGAACAGTTGCCACGCGCACTCCAGAATCACGCAGAGGATGGAGGAGGCCAACTCCTGCTTGAGTGGAATGGTGGCACAGGTACAGGAGGGTGTCTCTGAGATACTGTCACAGGGACGTGAAGGCATCTCTTGAGATAATGTCGCTGGTAGGTTGCGGGAATGTCTGCGATGGAGGAAAGGCTAGCCTCCATCGAGCTTCAAGCATGACGCAACAATGAATCCATTCAGGCCCTGACAACAGCCATTCGGATTCAGGGTGAGCAACATTCTGCCGCCTTAAACAGGCTGACAGATACCTTACAACTGGCCTTCCAAGGCTTCACACAAGTCCTCCAAACTGTCGACCGGCAGGGTGGAAGGAGTGATGTGGGCCTGGGCCTGGAGAGGGATGATGGTGAAAGGGGACATGGAAGTGGAGAAGTCACTCAAAGCGCTCCCACGTCTCACCCGTTGCCCCCCTCTCCACCAGTACCCGCAATGCTGCCCCTCCTCCAGGTGGCCGAGTCTGCCCCTGCACAGGTGCAGGTGGAGTAGTCTTTGGAGGGGCCCAAACAGGCACCGAAACCCAGAGGGCGTCCACGCAAAGCATCTCATCGGTCAGGGCATGGACAAAAGCAACCTGCCACTACCTCTGCTGAAGCCACAGGGGTATCACCACGTAGGGGTTCCCGTAAATGTAAGGCGAAGGTTTTGTGAGCACAAAGGGGATGCACAAGGGTGTAAGACAAAATGTCACGATTTTGATTTACTTTAATTTGTTTTGCAAAAAAAAATAAAAATGTTATCTCCACTACTGCCACGTCTTTGCAAATCCTGTTTGGTTTGTGCAATAATGCCCTTTCCTGAGGATCACCATGAAGACCCACACCTGATGCCACCCATTGTGTCACTGAAGAGTGGGTGCAGATGTATTTGCAGGGCTCTTTTGTGCAGATGACAGAGATGCCGGCGATGATCCCGGTGGCACCCTGGAATGATCTGGAGGAGAAGTTGTTGAGGGCAGTGGTGACTTTGACAGCGACAGGTAATAAGATGGTGCTCAGACCAGCTGGGAGCAGCTCAGCATCAAGGAGGCTGCAGATGTCCATGACTACGTGTCGAGTGACTCTGAGCCTCCATGTGCACTGCTCCTCAGAGAGGTCCAGGAAGCTGAGCCTCGGTCTGCAGAACCTGTGGCGAGGATAGTGCCTTCTGTGACGCATCTCTCTCTGCGGTAGCCCTCCCTCCTGCTATGCAGGTGGATGTGTCACAGCACTGTGTTGTGGAGCTCCACGTGTCAGAGGTGGACGGTTTGGCCGGCGAGGCTGGTGATGCTGTTCGTCCTCCAAGGAGGTCATGACTGCAGCTATGGTGGCTCCCATCCGGAAGATGTACGTTTGAGGGGGTCCGCAAGGTAGGTAAATGTGTCTGCACACTGGGGGGGTTGAGGTTGTAAGTTTGTGATTTTTTGTGTTAGGAGAAGGGTAGTGCAGGCCAAACTTTGTCCAAAGTGACAGAGTGGCCTCCTGCAATGAGTGAGGGTCTCTCTCCCCCACGCCCCCCCCCCCTCCACCTGTCAAATGGATCTTTGCAGCTGCCACAGGCTGGTGGCTACAACCTGTCCATTTCAGCTGGGAGTGTTTTCCCAGTACGGGAAACACGCTCAGTTGACCTGAAAATCCCACCCCTCCTAAAATATCCTCCAAATCAGGTCTCCTAATGACCTGAACTATCAAATTAATTGCCTTAAGTGGGATCCCGCCGGCTTTAATTGCCGGTGGGAGTCCCGCATGTGGGTGCTGCGTGCACATCTAAGCGTGTCATTGGGGAACCCGGAAGTGAGCAGGTTGGAACCAGGCTCCGGACCCGCCCCGGGAATCCCCAACTTTCGGAGCCCCCCCGCCACGAATGCACCCACTCGGCCATCCTAAAATCGACCCCAAGGAGTCTGCAAAGGGATATAAATAGGTTAAGTGAGTGGGCAAAAATTTGACAGATGGAGTATAATGTGGGAAAATGTGAACTTGTCCACTTTGGCAGGAGGAATAGGAAAGCAGTATATTATTTAAATGGAAAGAGATTGCAGAACTCTGAGGTACAGAGGGATCTGGGTGTCCTAGTACGTGAATCACAAAAAGTTAGTATGCAGGTACAGCAAGTGATTAGGAAGGCAAATGGAATGGAATATAAAAGTAGAAATATTTTGCTACAGTTGTACAGGGCATTGGTGAGACCACATCTAGAATACTGTGTGCAGTTTTGGTCTCCTTATTTAAGAAAGGACATAATTACTTTGGAGGCAGTTCAGAGAAGGTTCACTCGACTGATTCCTGGGATGAGGGGGTTATCTTATGAGGAAAGTTTGGACAAGTTGGGCCTGTATAGACTGGAGTTTAGAAGAATGAGAGGTGATCTTATTGAAACATGTAAGATCCTGAGGGGACTTGAAAGGGTAGATGCTGAGAGGATGTTTCCCCTTGTGGGAGAGACTAGAACTAAGGGCCACAGTTTAAAAATAAGAGGTCTTCCATTTAAGACGGAGATGAGGAGAAATTTTCTCTCTCAGTGGGTCGTGAGTCTGTGGAACTCCCTTCTCCAGAGAGCGGTGGAGGCAGGGTCATTGCATATTTTTAAGGCTGAGTTAGACAGATTCCTAATTAACAAGGGAGTCAAAGGTTATAGTAGGTAGACGGGAAAGTAGGGTTGAGGTCAAATGATCAAATGGCAAAGCAGGCTCGAGGGGTCGAATGGCCTGCTTCTGCTCTTAATTCGTATTTTCGTATGTATGTAATAAGATCGTGGCTGATCTTCGACCTCTACTCCACTTTCCCGCCCGATCCCCATATCCCTTGATTCCCTTAGAGTCCACAAATCTATCGATCACAGTCTTGAATATACTCAACGACTGAGCATCCACAGCCCTCTGGGGTAAAGAATGCCAAAGATTCACAACCCCGAATGAAGAAATTCCTCCTCGTCTCAGTCTTAAATGGCCGACCCCTTATCCTGAGACTATGCCCTCTAGTTCTAGACCCTCCAGCCAAGGGAAATAACCTCTCAGCATCTAACCAGTCAAGCCCCCTCAGAATTTTATATGTTTCAATGAGATCACCTCTCATTCTTCTAAACTCCAGAAAGTATAGGCCTATTCTACTCAATCTCTCCTCATAGGACAACCCTCTCATCACAGGAATCAATCTAGTGAACCTTTGTTGCACCATCTCTAAGGCAAGTATATCCATCCCTAGATAAGGAGACCAAGGCTTTACAAAGGTGGCTATTTTTGTATGTTTTGGATACAATTTTACTTCAATAATGTGACAGAATGGTATATTTAGTACAATATTAAATCAGCTAAAACATGGGAAACAAAAATAATTTTTGGGTACATCAGTAAAATTAGTTAAAACATTTAAATATTAGTGTTAGGAGGTGGCACATTGCCACTGATTCCCAGTGAGTCATTGATCTCAGCCATATTATCATGGGAGCTGTTAAGGCAGGGCACCTAGAAGCAGGTTGCTTACCTGCCCTGTCAGGTGGGAGATCATAAACATAAAAATAAGGATCTTAAAAGTAATCTTACAAAAATTGATTTGAAGCTCTAAAAATAAATCCAGAACTTTTTCTTCACTACATCAGTGAGAGATTCAAGTAGTTTAAGAATGTCTGCAGAATTGAGAATGAACTTTAATCTCATCAAAGCACAGCTCACTGAAGACAGTGCATGCAGTGTATTGTAAATGAAATCATAATAATGATAAAGACATATGAGCTGAAGATATACAGTAAATGACTGGTAATATGGTGACTAGTTTTTGTATTTTTCACCTGAATGCAAAACATATACTATTGCATTAACACAAATAAAATGCTCACTGCTTATTAAGAAATACATTTTTACACTACATTCAACAGTTCTGTGTTACAAGTGCTGCATTAATCTCAACAATTTTTATGCAACTTTTCAAGATAAGCTTCTAAAATTTCCACCCCAGAAATACAAAATGATACATGCACATATATTTAAACTCACAGGTGAAGGGTGTATTTTGATTACATTTAAAACAAAGCCAAAAAAGGGAGAGAAATAAATTAGATCAACAATTATAAAGAATTCTGGACACAAAACATTTTTAAAATCACAGATTTAAGTGCGCATATTTGCTATTAAATTTTATATTAATACCTCAACGTGTTAAAAGTCATTAATTGGATAAGAACAAAAAATACACACCAAATTTGAATTACACAGATTTAAAAACTTATCAACTAATTCATTTTTTAAAAAAAAACCAAACATTATGTTAAAATGCCAATTACTTCTTAGATTAAACTGAATTACTTCCTTAGATTGACAATCCAGTTTGCAGTTGGCGTTAAGAATTTAGTGCACTATACAATATTGTACTATATACTGAAAATTTGAAGATCATATCAGTACGTCAATGTTCTTCAATTCTTTACAGACTCGAGATTATGAAGCTCCTTTATGATCTTTTTCACGCTGCAGTTACTCATTCTTATTGTTAATGTGATCACTTCAGCTGCAGCCTTACTTGGAAAATGTTCTGGTTTGAATATTATTTCACGCTTTTGGCTTATTGGTTTGATCCCCAATAAGGCAGTTCTAAAATATACCCTTAAGCAACCCTTAACAATCAGTATAAATATGTTTTGAGCCATTGGAATCTGAATTATTGGCAAAAATTACTAAAACAATGTTATTGAACACTTTACAGACTTCTTCACAGAGGCAAATCCAAAATCTCAACCTATTTTTCTCTCTTCCACCATCCAATTTCAAGAATGGTCATCCCTCATCTGCAGAGCCCTTGCACAGCTATAAAAGTGGCATGATCTCAAAAATAATAGAAGGACTGAAGTTTCACACAGTTTGAAATGGAGTTGGGTTTCATTTAGTGGGAGGCACTCCTACTTCAGTTCAGATAAAACTTCCACCTACTGGTGCTTGAATCTGCAGCCCATTGTGATTTGCATTTAATTTTTCATCCCTCCCATTTGTGTTTGCTAAGCATTGCAACCAGATAGCCCTGTGGAGACTAGGAACTCCTATGTGAAAGCAATTTCATTGAACTAATTTCCTCATATAGACTCTATCACTTCCCCCTTGTTCGGTTCCTACCCAACTGATTTTGTGACTCCGCTGATATCCTCTGCCACTTTAACAATTTCAGATTCTCCGGCCCCGATCATCTCCTTTTCACTATCGACATACAGTCCCGACCCACCTCCACCCTCATCTAGACATTTTCTGAGCCTTCCGTTGTTTTCTTGAAGAGTGGTCCAAACAACCTCGATCAACCACCATCCTTCTCTGCCTGGCTGAACTTGTCCTCACATTGGACAATTTCTCTTTTAACTCCATTCACTTCCTAAAAAGGTGTTGCTATAGGTCTCAGCTATGCTTGTATTTTTGTAGGCTACATGGAGCTCCCTCCCTGGCCTCTCTCTGTCACGTTAATGACTGTTGGTGCAACTTCCTGCTCATGCCCTGATCTGGTGAATTTTATTTATTATGCTTCCACCCATTCCCCACCTTTACGTGGTCCATCTCTGACTCTTCCCTTTCTGGACTTTTTCCTCCCTATCGCTGATGATGGGCTTTCATAGAATCATAAAAAGGTTACAGCACGGTAGGAGGCCATTCAGCCCATCAAGTCCATGCCGGCTCTATGCAAGAGCAATCTAGCTAGTCCCACTCCCCCGCCCTATCCCTGTAGCCCTGCAATTTTTTTCCTTTCAATACTTATCCAGTTCCCTTTTGAAGGCCATGATTGAATCTGCCTCCACCACCCCCTCAGGCAGTGCATTCCAGATCCTAACCACTCACTGTGTAAGAAAGTTTTTCCTCATGTCACCTTTGGTTCTTTTGCCAATCACCTTAAATCTATGTCCTCTGGTTCTTGACCCTTCTGCCAATGGGGACAGTTTCTCTCTATCTACTCTGCCTAGACCCTTCATGATTTTGAATACCTCTATCAAATCTCCTCGCAACTGTCTCTGTTCCAAGGAGAACAACCCCAGCTTCTCCAGTCTTTCTAAGTAATTAAAGTCCCTCATCCCTGGAATCATTCTAGTAAATCTCTTCTGCACCCTCTCTAAGGCCTTCACATCTTTCCTAAAGTGCGGTGCGCAGAACTGGACACAATACTGCAGTTGTGGCCGAACCAGTGTTTTATAAAGGTTCATCATGACCTCCTTGCTTTTGCACTCTATGCCTCTATTTATAAAGCCCAGGATCCCATATGCTTTTTTAACTGCTTTCTCAACCTGCCCTGCCACCTTCAACAATTTGTGTACATATACCCCCAGATCTCTCTGTTCCTGTACCCCTTTTAGAATTGTGCCCTTTAGTTTTTATTGCCTCTCATTCATCCTACTGAAATGTATCACCTTGCATGTTTCTGCATTAAATTTCATCTGCCACATGTCCGCCCATGCCACCAGCCTGTCTTTATCCTCTTGAAGTCGATCACCATCCTCCTCACTGTTCACTACCCTTCCAAATTTTGTGTCATCTGCAAATTTGGAAATTGTGCCCTGTACACCAAAATCCAAGTCATTAAAATATATCAAGAAAAGCAGTAGTCCTAGTACTGACCCCTGGGGACCACCACTATACACCTCCCTCCAGTCTGACAAACAACCGTTTACCACTACTCTCTGCTTCCTGTCACTTAGCCAATTCTGTACCAATGCTGCTACTGCCCCTTTTATTCCATGGGCTTCAATCTGGATTTCCAGATATTATTACAAGCCTACAGACTCCCACAACTACCCAGAAGGACTCCATCCCTTTCGCTCAGTTTCTCCATCGCAGTCACATTTGTCCTGATGCGCCACTTTCCACAACAAATATTCTGAAATGTCCTTTTTTCTCCTTCAGGCAAGGTTTTCCCTCCAGTAATAAAGACCTTTAATCGTGTCCACCACATTTCCCAGGCCTCTGTTCTTACCCCTCCCCTTCCTTTCACAACAGCAAGGTTCTCCTCATCCTCAACCTCCGCCCCACTGGCCTCCACATTTACCAGATTATCGTCCACCATTTCTGACACCTAGAACATGATCCTACCACCAAGCACATTTTCCCAATGTCATTCCATTATTTAAGAAGGGTAGGAGAGCTAAAGTAGGAAATTATAGGCCAGCAGTCTAATGTCAGTTGTGGGGAAGTTACTAGATTCTGTTATTAGGGACAGAGTGACCAAGCATTTGGACAAATATGAGCTGATCAGAGACAGCAAGCATGGATTTGTAAAGGGTAAGTCATGTCTAATGAACCTATATGAATTTTTGAGGCAATAACAAACATGGTAGATAAGGGAGTTTCTATGGATGTAATTTATATGGATTGCCAGAAGATATTCGACAAGGTTCCACATAAGAGAATTTACAAAAATGAGAGCTCATTGAAATGGAGGCAACCTATTGGTTTGGATAGGGAATTGGTTAGGAGGTAGGAGACAGAGAGTAGGGATAATGGGTATGTACTCAAATTGGCAGGATGTGACCAGTGGTGTTCCCCAGGGATCTGTCCTCAGCTTTTCACCACATTTATAAATGACTTGGATGAAGGAATAGAGAGCCGTATATCTAAGTTTGCTGACGATACTAAGATAGGTGGCACAGTAGATAGTGTAGATGGGAGCAGAAGGTTGCAACGAGACAGTGATAGATTAAGTGAGTGGGCAAAATTGTGGCAGACCGAGTTCAATGCAGGAAAGTGTGAGATCATCCACTTTGGACCCAAGAAAGATAAATCAGAGTATTTTCTAAATGGCGAGAAGCTAGGAACTGTGGATGAGCAGAGAGATTTAGGGGTCTAAGTATAGAAATCACTAAAATCTAATGGACAGGTACAAAAATAATTGAAAATGCTAATGGAATGTTGGCTCTTATCTGACTAGGGCTGGAATACAAAGGGGTGGAAGTTATATTACAGCTGTACAGAGTTCTGGTTAGACCCCATCTGGAGTACTCCATTCAATTCTGGGCACCACACCTCAGGAAGGATAAATTGGCCATGGAGGGGGTGCAGTGCAGATTAACCAGAATGATACTGGGGGTAAAAGGGTTAAATTATGAGCACAGGTTGCATAGACTAGGTTTGTAGTCCCTTGAATATAGAAGATTAAGGAGTGATTCCAATTGAGGTGTTTCGGGTGATTAAAGGAGTTGATAGGGTGGATAGAGAGAAAGTTTTCCTCTGGTGGGAGAGTCCAGAACAAGGGTCATAACCTTAAAATTAGAGCTAAGCCGTTCAGGGGTAATGTCAGGAAGCACTTCTTCATACAGAGTAGTGGAAATCTGGAACTCTCTCCCCCAAAAGGTTGTTGAGGCTAAGTCAATCGAAAATTTCAAAACTAAGATTGATAGATTTTTGTTAGGCAAGGGCATTAAGGGTTAAGGAACCAAGGCGGGGAGATGGAATTAAGATATAGATCAGCCATGATCTAACTGAATGGCGGAACAGACTCAAGGGGCTGAATGGCCTACTCATGTTCCTATTTTCCCCTTGCATCCATGCTTTCCGGAGGGACTGGTCCCTCTGTGGTATCCTTATTCACTTATCCACCATCTCCAGTTCCACATGTCCTTCTCCTGACACTTCAAGCAATCGTAAGAGATTAAACACCTGTCTAACACCTATTTATCTTCGCCCATAACACTATCCAGCACTATAAAACTTTTTCCATTTCAGGGAGCAATTCAAGTGTGCTCCATCCAGTTTAGTATATTGAATTTGCTGTGCATGGTGTGGTCTCCTCTACATTAGGGAGACCAAAAACAGATTAGTAATCTCTTTGCTGAAAATCTCTGGTCCATCTGCAAGTTTGACCCTGAGCTCTCCTCTCCTTAGCATGTCACTTTAACGCCTTCCCCCATTCGTACTCTGATCTCGCCAACTTTGGTTTGCTATACTATTCTGGCAAAGCTAAACGTAAACTTCAGGAATAACTTCATCAATAACCTGCTCACCGATGCTCAGTTTGTGTTCCGCCAGGACCACTCAGCGCCAGACCTCATTACAGCCTTGGTCCAAACATGGACAAAAGAGCTGAATTCCAGAGGTGAGGTGAGAGTGACTGCCCTTGACATCAAGGCAGCATTTGACAGAGTGTGGCACCAAGAAGCCCTAGTAAAATTGAAATCAATGGGAATCAAGGGGAAAACTCTCCAGTGGCTGGAGTCATACCTAGCACAAAGGAAAATGGTAATGGTTGTTGGAGGTCAATCATCTCAGCCCTAGGACATTGCTGCAGGAGTTCCTCAGGGCAGTGTCCTAGGCCCAACCATCTTCAGCTGCTTCATTAATGACATTCCCTCCATAATAAGGTCATCCAGGACAAAGCAGCCTGCTTGTTTGGCACCCCATCCACCACCCTAAACATTCACTCCCTTCACCACTGGCGCACAGTGGCTGCAGTGTGTACCATCCACAGGATACACTGCAGCAATTTGCCAAGGCTTCTTTGACAGCACCTCCCAAACCCTAGAAGGACAAGGGCAACAGGCACATGGGAACAACACCACCTGCACGTTCCCCTCCAAGTCAAACACCATCTCGACTTGGAAATATATCGCCGTTCCTTCATCGTCAAAATCCTGGAACTCCCTACCTAACAGCACTGTGGGAGAACCTTCACCACATGGACTGCAGCGGTTCAAGAAGGTGGCTCAGCACCACCTTTTCAAAGGCAATTAGGGATGGGCAATAAATGCTGGCCTTGCCAGTGACGCCCACATCCCATGAACGAATAAAGAAAAGAAAATAGCTGATCCAGTCTGTACGCTGACTTCAGATCTTAACTAGATCTCCATTTTCTTTACAGAATGGGGTGCTCGTGATGTGGGATAGCTCTGTTGGTTAGCAAGGAAGGCGGGGTGGGGGGGGGATTTCAGCCCATGGTGTTGATCTGTTTTTTTCTCTTCAGGCAGACTGATCAACTATATTTTGCTGGCATTTTTTGTTTTAAATTTCAGATCTTCTACATTTGCAACTTCCTTTTCTCCCCTCTGCCTTTCTATTGTCTTGTATTTTTGTTTGTTGGCCTCTCCTGTGTCTTTTCACCCTACACTATTTGCACATTTTTTGTCCTTTTAATGTCTTTCCACTACCTCATTAATGATCTTTTAACAGTTTTCTCTGACGCAGTTTGGCAGGTCATTTGCTCCCTCTCTTGTGACTGGTGCATCTGTTGATTCTCTCCCTTCTTCCCTTCCTTCCACCTTTTCCCTCAATTTTTTCCAACAGTTCTAAAATGGCTGTTTATCTTTTAAGATTTTTGGCTCTGATGAAGGATCACACACCCATCTATTCAAACTTATCCTTTCTCTTAATAGTTGCTGACTGATCTACTGTGTATTTCCAAAGGTTTCTGCTTTTATTTTAGGTTTCCAGTTTTATTTTTATTCCACTATTTAAATAGCCTATATTACTTAAAAAACACAAGCTGATTTAAGAGTCATTATTTGGAGTCACTAATATAATTTTTAAATAATAAAAGGCTCTAACAAAACGTTAATACAATTATGGAAAAAGTTACCAGGAAAGACTAATCAAGGAAATAAGTTTAAGAGGCAACTGGATGCATTACTTTAGAACAAATTAAGAGATAATGGAATGACTGTTTCCTGTGTAAAATTGCAAATCCATTCTTTATGAACATGTGTGATTTACACTTAGCACACACAGAGGAAATATTCACTCAAGTGAGAAGGCAGGAAGGTAGAGTTGAGATCAGTGAAGAGCCTCTTCCTGAACTTGACCAACAACTAGATATACACATTTCCAGGATAGGTCACTAGACAATAATGAGGTGTGGGAACCCTGCCCACTGTGAACTTCTGTTCACTAGGAAATAAATTAAGAATGCCCAAACTCTTGATTTTAGGACCATTAGTGGCCAACACAGATTTTCATCATGACTGAACTAGATTTGCACCTAAATGTGCAAAGACAACAGCTTACAATCACTGCATTTAACCCACAAACAGAAAAGATTTTTTAAAAAAGTACAGAAAGACAATAATCAACATATAATACATTCAATATGAATTCACATATTTTTGCCCTAAAGAAATAACTTCCCTTATTAGTTCAACATGCCCAAGTGTGAGGTAGTAACAAACAAAGCAAATAGATTGCAGTTATATTGCCATATTAATTGAGTTCAAGACCATAGATGTCTTGCTGAAGCTGTACAGCATCTTAGTCAGGCTGCACACTGAGCACTGCTTACAGTTATTGTTGCAGCAACATAAAAGGTGGCCATTGAGGTTAGAGTTACTTAAGAAGAGAGCAACAACACTGATCCCCAGGGTCAGAGACAAAAACAGAGAAATAACTTTATACGCTAAGCTTCACCAGCCTCAAAAAGAGATGTCTCAGTGAGGACCTTATAAGATACTTGACAAGATAGTTAAAGTAAACCCAAAACAATCTTGGTGGAAGTTAGGACAGATATTAGGAAGTACTTCTTTACAAAGAGGGTAATCAACATCTGGAACAGGTTGCCAGTGAAGGTGGTTGAGGCCAGGACATAGGACTCTTAACAAATAGCTAGCTACTGTAATGGGAATATGTTTGAGTTTATATTCAGGAAGGATGACACAAAATGGATTGAAACCCCTTCATCCAAACCTACCTTGCGATCTCCTGATATAGTGTAGTTAATCATAAGACAAATTATCAGTGTGGAAGTTCCCCTTGTTGTGATCTTGTTCCAAAAAAACAAAGCTAACAAAATAGCCTTTTTCTCAAAATAGGATTATGGGTTTGAACAGAATTTTGATCCAAATAATTTTGCTAGGTGGCAACTGCCATTATCCGTTCAAGAGAATACACACAGCAAACAGAAAAAAGTATCACACATGGGAGAAGCCTGCACAGTGCCAAAGGCAATCACAGCAATTTATTAAAATCTCTCAAATAATGAGAGAGAGAGAGAGAGAGAGAGAGAGAGAGAAATTTTATAAGTTGAATTCCATGCAGCCTCCAATTGCTCAGTCTACTCTACTTGTGGGATTGACAGGCATTGTAAAGCTGTGTTCTTAACTTTTATTAATGTATAATTGACTAGCATGGTTAGGGCAGGGACCAGAATATAGTTGCCAACTCTCAAGTCAACAATGAGAGTATTAAATAGTACCTCTGATTTTGTTTGTTTTTTAAGAAAATTGTTCCCTTTTTTGGTTGTAATTTTGTACTTATTGTACTTTTTGTTTGTTTAGTTCTCTAACCGGTTTGATACATTTTGCTTCAAATCAATTACATCCATTCTTTAGTGGTCACTCAAACCAATTTTCCTCTTTCTTCAAACAACGAGCTGCTGGGAGTTTAAGTTTGCTGTTCCTAGAGTAATTGTGAGTTAGATCATTGATCTGATTCCCTGTTTATGCACCAATTTTAGTGTTGCAGTGATGCTAAAGTTGAAGGGTAAATGCACCAAGATTATAGTTTGCTTCAGCAGGATATACTGAAATTGGAAGGAGATTCAGATGTGCTTTTGATCCACCAGTATAAATGTGCAGTATAAACTGTGGTATCTTGTAATGTTAGACCAAAAATAAATTAAGCCTTTTTTTAAGGCTTAATTTAATTTATTTTTGTTAAGTTTAGTAAACAATCTAATAAAATCGAGGCATAGCATGGCAGCTCACACCCATCGAATGCACGGCCTGTGCCATGTGGGAATTCCAGGATGCTTCCCGTATCCTGGACAACCCCAAGTGCAGGAAGCGTCGTCAGCTGGAGGAGCTCGAGCTCCGGATTTTGGAGCTTGAGCAACAGCTGGCAGCACTACAGTGCATCCGTGAGGTTGAGAGCTACGTGGATAGCATGTTTCAGGAGGTGGTCATCCCGCAGCTTAAGAAAGTGCAGGCAGAGGGGGACTGGGTGACAAGGAGGATCAGGCAAGTAGTGCAGGAGTCCCCCGAGTGCATCTCACTCTCTAACCAGTATTCAGTCCTGAATACTGGTGAGGGAGAGGGTTCCTCTGCGGAGTGCAGCCAGAGCCAAGTCCACAGCACCATGGTTGGCTCATCTGTACAAGGGGAGGAGGAGAAAGGTTAGGAGACCAATAGTGATAGGGGATTCTATAGTTAGGGGAGCAGACAGGCGTTTCTGCGGCCGCAGACATGATTCCAGGATGATACGATGCCGCCCAGGTGCCAGGGTCAAGGATGTCACGGAGCGGCTGCAGAACATTCTGGGGGGAGAAGGGTGAACCGCCAGAGGTCGTGTTCCATATCGGTACCAACGCTATAGGTAGAAAGAGGGATGAGGTCCTGCAGGCACATTTTAAGGAGATAGGAAAGAGATTAAGAAGTAGGACCTCAAAAGGTAGTAATCTCCGGATTACTCCTGGTGCCACGCGCTAGTGAGCATAGGAATAGGAGGATAGAGCAGATAAATGCGTGGCTGGAGAGATGGTGCAGGAGGGACGGCTTTAGATTCCTGGGGCATTGGGACCTGTACAGGCCGGACGGGTTGCATCTCAACGGAGCTGGGACCTATGTCCTCGCAGAGAGGTTCGCTAGAGCTGTGGCGGGGGTGGGGGCGGGGGTTTAAACCAACTTGGCAGGAGGATGGGCACCAAGATGTAGCAATGGAAAGGAGAAACAAGGGGCACAAAGGATCGGCGAGAAAGATAGCACTAGAGCAAGTAAGTGTACAGTATTAGGTGGGATCAGACTAAGAGTACAAAAAAGTCTAAGGCTGGTTTGCAGTGCACGTGCGTAAATGCATGAAGCGTGGTAAACAAGGTTGGTGAGCTGCAAATAGCCACATGGGAATACGATGTTGTGGTGATAACGGAGACCCAGCTCAAAAAAGGGCAGGATTGGGTACTAAATATTCTTGGGTACAAGGTGTCCAGGAAAGATAGGGAAGGAAAGAAAGGAGGTGGGTGGCAGTATTGATTAAGGAGTATATTGCAATACTAGAGAGAGGATTTCCTGGAGGAGTCAAGGACAGAATCTATTTGGTTAGAGTTAATAAATAAAAGAGGTGCCATTACACTATTGGGTGTATTCTATAGGCCACCAACTAGTGGGAACGATATAGAGGAGCAAATTTGCAGGGAAATTACAGAGAGGTGCAAAAGCTATAGAGTAGTGATAACTGGGGACTTCAACTACCCTAATATAGATTGAGATAACAATAATAAGGGACAGAGAGGGGGAGGAATTTTTGAAATGTGTTCAGGATAACTTTCTTAACCAGTACATTTCTGGCCCAATGAGGAAGGAGGCATTGCTGGACTTGGTTCTAGGGAATGAGGTGGGGCAAGTGTAGCAAGTGTCAGTGGAGGAGCATTTAGGGAGCAGTGATTGTAGTATCATAAGGTTTAGAATAGCTATGAAAAAGGACACAGACCACTCTAAAGTAAAAATACTCAATTGGAGGAGAGCCAATTTCAATGGGATGAGAACAGATCTGGCCCGGGTAAATTGGAATCAAAGATTGGCAGGCAAAACTGTAAGTGAACAGTGGGCAGCCTTTAAGGAGGAGATGGTTCGGGTACAGTCTAGGCACATTCCCACAAGGCAGAAAGATAGGGCAACTAAAGCCAGAGCTCCCTGGATGACAAGAGAGATAGTGAGTAAGATGAAACAGAAAAATGGGCCGTATGACAGATGTCAGGTTGATAACACAAGTGAGAACCAGGCAGAATATAGAAAGTTCAGAGGGGAAGTGAAAAAGGAAATAAGAGGGGCAAAGAGAGAGTATGAGAATAGACTGACGGCCAACATAAAAGGGAATCCAAAAGTCTTTGACAGGCATGTAAACAGTTAATGGATAGTAAGAGGAGGGGTGGGGCTGATTAGGGACCATAAAGGAGATCTACTCATGGTGGCAGAAAGGATGACCAAGGTACTAAATGAGTACTTTGCATCTGTCTTTACCAAGGGAGAAGATGCTGCCAGAGTCTCAGTAAAGGAACTCATAGTTGAGATACTGGATGGTCTAAAAATTGATAAAGAAGAGGTACTAGAAAGACTATCTGTACTTAAAAGTAGATAAGTCACCTGGACCGGATGGGATGCATCCTAGATTGCTGAGGGAAGTAAGGGTGGAAATTGCAGAGGTACTGGCCATAATCTTCAAAACATCTGTAGATACGGGGGTGGTGCCAGAGGACTGGAGAATTGCAAATGTTACACCCCTTGTTCAAAAAAGGGTGTAAGGATAAACCCAGCAACTATAGGTCAGTCAGTTTAAGCTCAGGGGTGGGGAAATTTTTAGAAATGATAATCCGGGACAGAATTAACAGTCACTTGGACGAGGGTGGATTGATTAGGGAAAGCCAGCTTGGATTTGTTAATGGCAAATAGTGTTTAACAGAGAGGGTAGATGAGGGCAATGCAAGTGACTGTTAATTCTGTCCCGGATTATCATTTCTAAAAATTTCCCCACCCCTGAGCTTAAACTGACTGACCTATAGTTGCTGGGTTTATCCTTACACCCTTTTTTGAACAAGGGGTGTAACATTTGCAATTCTCCAGTCCTCTGGCACCACCCCCGTATCTACAGATGTTTTGAAGATTATGGCCAGTACCTCTGCAATTTTCACCCTTACTTCCCTCAGCAATCTAGGATGCATCCCATCCGGTCCAGGTGACTTATCTACTTTTAAGTACAGATAGTCTTTCTAGTACCTCTTCTTTATCAATGTATATGGACTTTCAAGAGGCATTTGATAAAGTGCCGCACGGTAGGCTTAACAACAAGATTGTGCCCCACGGAATAAAGGGGGCAGTAGCAACAAGGATACAGAATTGGCTACGGGACAGGAAACAGAGAGTAGTGGTGAACGGTTGTTTTTTGGACTGGAGGGAGGTGTACAGTGGTGTTCCCCAGGGGTCAGTGCTGGGACCACTGCTTTTCTTGATATATATTGACTTGGACTTGGGTGTACAATTTTCAAAATTTCAAAATTTGAAGATGACGCAAAACTTGGAAGGGTAGTAAATAGTGAGGAGGATAGTGATAGACTTCAAGAGGATCTAGACAGGCTGGTGGCATGGGCGGACAGGTGGCAGATGAAATTTAACGCAGAAAAATGCGAAGTGATACATTTTGGTAGGAAGAACGAGGAGAGGCAATATGAATTTGAGGGCACAAATCTAAAAGGGATACAGGAACAGAGAGATCTGGGGGTATATATGCACAAATTGTTGAAGGTGGCAGGGCAGGTTGAGAAAGCGGTTAAAAAAGCATACGGGATCCTGGGCTTTATAAATAGAAGCATAGAGTACAAAAGTATGGAAGTCATGATGAACCTTTATAAAACAGTGGTTCGGCCACAACTGGAGCTTTATGTCCAGTTCTGGGCACCGCACTTCAGGAAAGATGTGAAGGCCTTAGAGAGGGTACAGAAGAAATTTACGAGAATGATTCCAGGGATGAGGAACTTTAGTTACGTGGATAATCTGCACTGCACCCCCTCCATGGCCAATTTATCCTTCCTGAGGTGTGGTGCCCAGAATTGAATGGAGTACTCCAGATGGGGTCTAACCAGAACTCTGTACAGCTGTAATATAACTTCCACCCCTTTGTATTCCAGCCCTCGTCAGATAAGAGCCAACATTCCATTAGCATTTTCAATTATTTTTGTACCTGTCCATTAGATTTTAGTGATTTCTATACTTAGACCCCTAAATCTCTCTGCTCATCCACAGTTCCTAGCTTCTCGCCATTTAGAAAATACTCTGATTTATCTTTCTTGGGTCCAAAGTGGATGATCTCACACTTTCCTGCATTGAACTCGGTCTGCCACAATTTTGCCCACTCACTTAATCTATCACTGTCTCGTTGCAACCTTCTGCTCCCATCTACACTATCTACTGTGCCACCTATCTTAGTATCGTCAGCAAACTTAGATATACGGCTCTCTATTCCTTCATCCAAGTCATTTATAAATGTGGTGAAAAGCTGAGGACAGATCCCTGGGGAACACCACTGGTCACATCCTGCCAATTTGAGTACATACCCATTATCCCTACTCTCTGTCTCCTACCTCCTAACCAATTCCCTATCCAAGCCAATAGATTGCCTCCATTTCAATGAGCTCTCATTTTTGTAAATTCTCTTATGTGGAACCTTGTCGAATATCTTCTGGCAATCCATATAAATTACATCCATAGAAACTCCCTTATCTACCATGTTTGTTATCGCCTCAAAAATTCATATAGGTTCGTTAGACATGACTTACCCTTTACAAATCCATGCTTGCTGTCTCTGATCAGCTCATATTTGTCCAAATGCTTGGTCACTCTGTCCCTAATAACAGAATCTAGTAACTTCCCCACAACTGACATTAGACTGATAGGCCTATAATTTCCTACTTTAGCTCTCCTACCCTTCTTAAATAATGGAATGACATTGGGAAAATGTGCTTGGTGGTAGGATCATGTTCTAGGTGTCAGAAATGGTGGACGATAATCTGGTAAATGTGGAGGCCAGTGGGGCGGAGGTTGAGGATGAGGAGAACCTTGCTGTTGTGAAAGGAAGGGGAGGGGTAAGAACAGAGCCTGGGAAATGTGGTGGACACGATTAAAGGTCTTTATTACTGGAGGGAAAACCTTGCCTGAAGGAGAAAAAAGGACATTTCAGAATATTTGTTGTGGAAAGTGGCGCATCAGGACAAATGTGACTGCGATGGAGAAACTGAGCGAAAGGGATGGAGTCCTTCTGGGTAGTTGTGGGAGTCTGTAGGCTTGTAATAATATCTGGAAATCCAGATTGAAGCCCATGGAATAAAAGGGGCAGTAGCAGCATTGGTACAGAATTGGCTAAGTGACAGGAAGCAGAGAGTAGTGGTAAACGGTTGTTTGTCGGACTGGAGGGAGGTGTATAGTGGTGGTCCCCAGGGGTCAGTACTAGGACTACTGCTTTTCTTGATATATTTTAATGACTTGGATTTTGGTGTACAGGGCACAATTTCCAAATTTGCAGATGACACAAAATTTGGAAGGGTAGTGAACAGTGAGGAGGATGGTGATCGACTTCAAGAGGATAAAGACAGGCTGGTGGCATGGGCGGACATGTGGCAGATGAAATTTAATGCAGAAACATGCAAGGTGATACATTTCAGTAGGATGAATGAGAGGCAATAAAAACTAAAGGGCACAATTCTAAAAGGGGTACAGGAACAGAGAGATCTGGGGGTATATGTACACAAATTGTTGAAGGTGGCAGGGCAGGTTGAGAAAGCAGTTAAAAAAGCATATGGGATCCTGGGCTTTATAAATAGAGGCATAGAGTGCAAAAGCAAGGAGGTCATGATGAACCTTTATAAAACACTGGTTCGGCCACAACTGCAGTATTGTGTCCAGTTCTGCGCACCGCACTTTAGGAAAGATGTGAAGGCCTTAGAGAGGGTGCAGAAGAGATTTACTAGAATGATTCCAGGGATGAGGGACTTTAATTACTTAGAAAGACTGGAGAAGCTGGGGTTGTTCTCCTTGGAACAGAGACAGTTGCGAGGAGATTTGATAGAGGTATTCAAAATCATGAAGGGTCTAGGCAGAGTAGATAGAGAGAAACTGTCCCCATTGGCAGAAGGGTCAAGAACCAGAGGACATAGATTTAAGGTGATTGGCAAAAGAACCAAAGGTGACATGAGGAAAAACTTTTTTACACAGCAAGTGGTTAGGATCTGGAATGCACTGCCAAAGGGGATGGTGGAGGCAGATTCAATCATTGCCTTCAAAAGGGAACTGGATAAGTACTTGAAAAGAAAAAATTTGCAGGGCCACGGGGTAAGGGAGGGGGAGTGGGACTAGCTGGATTGCTCTTGCATAGAGCCGGTGCGGATTCGATGGGCCGAATGGCCTCCTTCCGTGCTGTAACCTTTCTATGATTCTAAGATATTATGAAGTAGGTAAGGTGCTGTACTGATTTCAGGCAAACTGTCATGCAAACCCAACACCCATTTAAAACAGAGGTTTAAAAGTAATTTGTTTACAAATTTATAAATTCATGGTGGAAACAATTCTAAAATAGAAAAGTGTTAAATCACATATTTTGCATTAACCATAAAGGTAATAGTTAATGCAAGTACCAATTGATTTTTATGCCCTGTTTACCATGAGCAACTATACACTGTACTTAGTAATTAAGGAAGATTAATTATCTTAAACAACCTTCCTCCTGGCCCCACAAAGATGGGTGAGGCATTTATATGAAATCTATTTTATATCTTTTCAGAGGAAGTATTTACAAAATTACATGATAAATACTTTGATTATTTATAGCCAGTGTACAGTAGACAACTGGTAGATTTATTAACAATGCAAAAGTCGTGGAAAAATACAATTTGGAATGGTAGCATGATTAAAAACTGTAATCTCAGCAAAACAGTAACCATTGAATTGAATAATTTCAGCTGCTTACTCCCATAAATAGGAATGGATATAATATTCCCATAAACAGAAATGAATGCAAGAGGTATAGACTGAAAACAGTTTAAGATTTTCAACATCAATCACTCTACCAGCTATTTGCTTACATGGAGTTACCTGACAACTGCAATAAATGGTGCACTGTCCCACAGGAGTTGATCTTAGCCTTGAGGTAAGTAAGAGATGTAGAGCAGGAACCAAGTGTCTTCCCAAAAAGATTATGACCCCAAACTTGAGTGCTGAAAAATGCACTTGGATCATAAAATGTGCAACTGACAACAAAATAAAAATGTACTATCTGATGCATTTCTGCTAATGTAAGATAGAATTAAAAAAGTGTTGTAGAGCACTTCACTATTCATTGAAGTGCTCTACAATATACTTAATGGATTTGTATACAGAATTGAAAAAGAACTACAACAATCCAAAACTAATTCCACCGGCTCGCTCTTTCCCCATATCCCTGCATCTTCCTCTGCCTCAAATGATTATCTACTCTTCCTTTAAAAGATGCAATGGTCTCTGCCTCAACTACTCTCAGTGGTAAGCATTCCATGCTCTAAAAACTCTGCATACTCTTCCCAACCTCTCTACTCACTCTGTGACAATTTTAAATTGATGATCCCTCATTGACAACTCGCCAACCAAAAGGAAATAGGTCTTTCCCTATTCACCCTATAAAAACCTCTCATACTTTTAAAAACCTCCATTAAATTGCTGCTTAGTCTTTCTGCTCCAATGGATATAGTTCCAGCATCTCATGTCCATCAGCATAACCGTGGTTTCTCATCTTTGGTATGATCCTGGTGAATCTACATTGTACACTCTCTGTTGTCTTTAATGTCTTTTCTATACTGGGAAGTCTAAAATTGTACACAGTACTCTAACTGTGGGATAATCATTGTCTTTTACAAATTTATCATTACCTCATTGCTTTTGTATTCTATGCCCTTATTTATAAACCCAAAATGCTACTAACCTTTTTTTATGGCTTTATCTACCTGCGCTCACATTTACAAGGAATTGTGTATTTGCATCAATAGGTATCTCTGCTCCTCTACACTCTTCTGCATCTTTCCATCAAGTTTATACTCCCATTCCTTGTTTTTCTTCTCAAAAAGCATTACCATCACGGGTAATTTTTTTGGATTTACACTAGATATTCTACTCAGGCTTAGCTTCAACGACCACTCCCTGCAAGGGAGTACTGCACTGACGGAGATGCCGTCTTTCAGATGAGACATTAAACCGAGGTCCTGTCTGCTCTCTCAGGTGGATGTAAAAGATCCCATGGTGCTATTTTGAAGAAGAGCAAGGGGGTTCTCCCTGGTGTCCTGGCCAATATTTATCCCTCAACCAACATCATTAAAAAAATTATCTGGTCATTATCACATTGCTGTTTGGACCTTGCTGTGCATAAATTGGCTGCCACATTTCCTACATAACAAGAGACTACACTTCAAAAAGTACTTCATTGGATTGTACAGCACTTTGGGACGTCCTGAGATTGTGAAAGGTGCTGTATAAATGCAAGTCTTTCTTTTTTTCTTTCTTTCAATACCCAGGTAAACAATAGTAAGATCCAATGGTTGTACAGACAACCCTTGCCACTGTATGCTGTAATATGTAATGTATCACTTACCACCATGTGGTTTTTCTCTTTGATAGAATGGATTGAATATACAGTCTATCAAACTGAGGCTCAGACTATAAACCAACACACACACAGTTTATTCAATTATGCAGCAATCAATGCAAAACAGTACATGGGTTAAGTTTCTAAATCTTGTCACTATTTTTTCACAAAGGATCCGTAAAGAGTCACTTTAAAATGCTGTGTTTTAAAGCATAGTGTATTCATGCAAGTTAAAAAAAGGGTCAACAACAACTTGTATTTATATAGCATATTTAATGTAGTAAAACATCCTAAGGCGCTGTACAGGAGCGTAATCAGACAAAAATTGACACCAAGCCAAAGCTGGAGACATTAGGACAGGTGAACAAAAGGGGTAGGTTTGAAACAGAATCTTTAAAAGGAGAGGTGGAGAGAGAATTCCAGAGCTTAGAGCCCAGAAGGCTGAAGGCACAGCTGCCAATTGTGGGGCGAAGGAAGTGGGGTATGCAGAAGAGGCCAGACTTGGAAGAACGCAGAGTTCTCGGAGGGTTGTAGGACTGAAGGAGGTTGCAAAGATAGGGAGGAGTGATGTCATGGCGTATTTGAATACAAGGATAAGAATTTTAAAATTGAGGCATTGGTGGACCGGGAGCCAATGTGGGTTAGCGAGCACAGGGGTGATGGGCGAATAGGACTTGGTGCGAGTTAGGATATGGGCAGGATATGGGCAGCAGAGCTCAAGTTTATGGAGGGTGGAAGATGGGAGAAGAGCAGTGGAATAGTCGAGTCTGGAGGTAACAAGAGCACAGATGAAGGTTCCAGTAGCAGATGGGCTGAGGCAGGGGTGGAGACAGGTGATATTACGGAGGTGGAAGTAGGCAGTCTGTGTGATGGAGAGGATAAAGGGTCGGAAGATCAAATAGGATGCCAAAGTTGCGACAGTCTGGTTCAGCCTAAGACTGTGGCCAGGGAGAGGGATGGAATCAGTGGATAGGGAACAGAGTTTGTGGTGGGGGCCGAAAACAATTAATTCGGTCTTTACAATATTTAAATGGAGGAAATTTCGGCTCATCCAAAACTGGATGTCGGACAAGCAGTCTGACAACAGAAAGGCAGTGAAGGGGTTGAGAGAAGTGGTGGTAAGATAGAGCTGGGTATCGTCAGCATACATGTGGAAACTGACATTGGATCTGAGACAAATAGTTAAGATGCTAGTGAGCTGGCTTTAATGCTGTTTCCCCATAGATTGTAAATGAGCAATTTATTAGCCTGTCTCACCAATCAAAAAATACTTTACGTTCTTTATTAGAAATTCTTTGATCCCGTTTTCTGGTTGTGAACAGCAAGAGATAAAATACAGACCGACATAGGCAGGATGCTTTTTGAAATAGGATGCTGTGCAGGCAGGCAGGTTTTTGAAACAGAAAGCTTTGAAGCAGACAGGGCCAAAGATTGTGTAAAGGTTACATTCACCTTCCTTTGAAATAAAGCAGCTAATCAATTTGTATTGAGCCTTGTCTCATCCAGTATTTGCTAGATCAGCTTTCGGAGAGATTGAAGAAGCATGTATGCGAAAAACTTGAATATCCAGTCCAGAATACATAGGAACGATACTATTACATCCCCAAGTTACACTATCATAAAAGAAAGAAAGAACTTGCATTTATATAGCCCTTTCACAACCTCAGGACATCCCAAAGCGCTTTACAGCCAATTAAGTACTTTTGAAGTGTAGTCACTGTTGTAATGTAGGGAAACGCAGCAGCCAATGATCATGCAAGTAGATATAAGGCAGTATGAGTCAACTCCAATAAAAGTAAGATGCTCAGCCCACTTACAGCAGCGAATGATGTCACTGAACTAGAGAAGGTATCTGCAGCAGACCTGGATGGGCTTTGTCTCTTGCAACTTCAAAGAAATTTGAAGGATATTTCTATGGGCAAACATGTCTGTGAAGTCTGCAGCCAACAGGGGATTCAGTGATTCTGTGATAGCATTGCAGCACGTAAGAAGTGAACAACCATTTTCAGGGATCTGGTTATGTTGATGCACAATTCAGGTGAAGTATCTTCATTGTTTTGAATATGAATCAAGGAGAATAGTAAATTTTATAATTCATGTAAAATTACAAATTCAGGTCTGCAGCAGCCCAGATGAACATTAAAATGACACTACCATGCTAAAGTGTGTCTTTCTGTGCCATCAGAGATAACTCACAGAAGCCATAATTAACCCTGGGTGTACTGTTATTAGTAATTAGGGATTCAAATCAATAACCTCATACAGACAAAATATATTTTTGACACACCCACACTTCTGCTACCTATCTGCCCAATCTGCTCACCTGTCTATGCCTTCTGACTGTTTACTAAACCCCCCCATCAGCAAATTTTGATATCATACTCTCTACCTTCAAATGCAAATCATCGACATAAATTGAGAAGAAAGTTGCCCCGGCACTGGCCCCTGGAATATATCAGTTCAGCACTTCTCCAATCTGAGTAACATCTTAACTCTTGTTTCCACCAGTCAACCAACTTCCCTGTTCCTGTCCATCCGATTCTCTATAATCAAATAATTTATTTTTCTGTTTTTTGTGCCCTCTTATTTTTGCAGCCACTTTCTAAATTCACTTTACCGTAGCTTTTTTAATTCACTTGCCAATTTACCTCGCCCACTTTCGGCTCCTGTTTCTGCTCTATTTCACCACCATTCCCATCCATTCTACTGACTTTATAATAAGTTAGTTTTTTACATTTTTCTGAACTTCCTAATTCTTTTTTTTTGCCCCACTGCTTTAAACTGCCTGCACTTCATTTCCTCTTTCTACTTCACTCCTTCAATAATTAGATTTAGTTTCCATATTTTGTTTCATGGCCTCTCATTTCTAGTCCAGAGTTTTAATAGATACCCCCCCACCCCCATTACATCAATCCATCCACATACCATTTCAGTGTGCTCAATGGTGTAACAAGTTTTGGGTCTGCCTTACATATCTTCTAGGGTATAGGGGTGTTAGTCACCCACTCAAGTGGTTCAAATGTCTTGCATTTAGGAGTTTGCCTATATTGCCCAATATCTCATTATATGATAGTGTAACCAAGAAGTATAAATAATACCCTCATATGCAATTTTCTGAAGGCAGACTGAAAGACACTTCAATGAGATGAAGTCAGATACAAATCGTGAAGCTGCTTTGTTTTACAGACAGTTAGTGAATTTAAAGTAATAGTTGTGATCAAACCTCACCACTCAATTTTCCTTTCTCACCCCAAAAAGAGAAAAAAATACACTCCCTTTCATGGCTGATTTAGTTGTTTTTGACATTATCTTTCTTTCTAGACAACTTCTAACTCCAAAAACTGATATTCAGCACCTTAGCTTCCAGCTTAGGGTTTCCAACTGATTGAACGTATTCCTGGAGATTTCATCACATGACCTCCAGCCTCCAACTGCCCTGCCCCCATGCTCCCACCATTGGTCGCCTGCCATGTTCATATTTGCGGTGCACAGCCTTCCTATGTCAATTGGAAAGGGAACAGACTCATTGTTACCCAACTGGATGATTCTTGACTGTCAATCAAACAGCCTTTTACCCAGCTCCAATATTTTTAAAACTAATAAAAAGTGTTCAAAGAAAATGAAAAAAAACAATTTTTTTAATTCCCCAATGATTTTTCTCCCAGGTTGCTTGCAGCAGTGTCCTGGAGATTAATATTTACTTCCTGGAGAGTCCAGGACAATCCTGGAGGGTTGGCAACCCTATTCCATGCTTCAGACCTTGCAGTCTCCAGTTTAAAACTTGGCTGAGTGCCTAAGTGAGTCTTTTCTCTGCTGCATATAGTGAACAAATGTAAGGAATCTTACAACACCAGTTATAGTCCAACAGTTTTATTTGAAAATCACAAGCTTTCGGAGCTTACCTCCTTTGTCACTCACCTGACGAAGGAGGTAAGCTCCGAAAGCTTGTGATTTTCAAATAAAACTGTTGGACTATAACCTGGTGTTGTAAGATTCTTTACATTTGTCCACCCCAGTCCATCACCGGCATCTCCACATCATGGCATATAGTGACACCAGTATTCCCGGCCAAAATGTAGTCGTTCGGGTAAGTCCCCTGTCAATCACACCTGGACCTCAATCACAGCTGTAAGTGACGGAATGATTTTACACGTGAGTTCTGTTCGCTGCAGTTGGTAGAGACTCTTTTTAAATAAATTTTTTGTTTGCTTTGCTGTAAAATACACTTTTTTGGCTGCAAGTCCCGCCTTGCCTCCAACTCATTGGCTGACACAGTAGACACTTCGCTTTTCTCATTTTCCCTCTATGTTCCCAGCAAATGGGAAGGCTGTCCCTCTGACTTCAGTGATTCACCGATAGATCAATAAAACTGGCTTCCCCCCAGCCCAACAATGCATTCTCAGGAGACACCTGGGCGCAAATGAATAGGTCATCCCAACGATAAAATATGTGAATGTTCACTGGAATCTCTAAACCAATCTTCGTTGCCTAAAGCACTCTGTTCTGATTCCTAATCTACATTTCCCAGCTCAGCTGTTCTACGTATTTAATCCCATAAGAGCTCCATTTAACTTCACAGCAGCATTTTTAACATCAATTTTTTTTTTCAAAAAATATACTTTATTCATAAAATTTGCAGCAATACATACAATACAGTTGTCATATCACATTCCAAACGTACACAATATCGATTATGCAATTTGCAGGTTACATCAAGTACAGGTCAATGAAACACATTGGACATCATTACAGTTCATGACACTCTAGGGTGCCTCATTGCATCACAATCAATACAGGTGATTCATTACAGATTCATTGCAGATTTATTGCGGGTACATTACCTCGATTTTGAATTTTACATTCTGCCCGAGGGGGCTTTTCCCTGATTGCACCCCTCGGTATACAATGGCGGGAAGGCTCTAAACGGTTGCCTTTCCCCACAGAGCCTTTGTGGCGGCCGCACCCATCCTCAGTGCGTCCCTCAGCACGTAGTCCTGGAGCTTGGAATGTGCCAGTCTGCAACACTCGGTCGAGGACAGCTCCTTGTACTGGAAGACCAGCAAGTTTCGGGCAGACCAAAGGGCGTCTTTCACCGAGTTGATGGCCTTCCAGCAGCAGCTGATGTCCGTCTCAGTGTGCGTCCCCGGGAACAGCCCGTAGAGCACAGAATCCTGTGTTACGGAACTGCTCGGGACGAACCTGGACAGATACCACTGCATCTCTCTCCAGACCTTCTTTGCAAAGGCACATTCCAGAAGGAGATGGGTGACGGTCTTGTCTCCACCGCAGCCTCCTCTGGGACAGCGCGCGGTGGCGCTGAGAGTCCGGGAGTACATGAAGGATCTGACGGGAAGGGCCCTTCTCACCACCAGCCAAGCTAGGTCTTGGTGCTTGTTTGAAAGCTCTGGCGATGAGGCGTTCTGCCAAATGACATTGACAGTCTGCTCGGGGAACCAACCAACAGGATCCACCATCTCCTTCTCCCGCAGGGTCTCGAGGACGTTACGTGCGGACCACTTGCGGTCAAAGGTGTTTTTCTGCACAAACATTTCCACGAAGGACAGGTGGGGCTGAACGTTCCAACTGGACGGAGCGTTCCATGGCAGCATGGCCAGGCCCATCCTTCTCAACACCGGGGACAGGTAGAACCTCAGCACATAGTGACACTTTGTGTTTGCGTACCGAGGGTCTATGCACAGCTTGATGCAGCCGCAAACAAAAGTGGCCATCAGGATGAGGGCCACGTTGGGCACGCCTTTCCCCCCTTTCTCTGGAGATTTGTACATCGTGACCCTGCGGACACGGTCCATTTTTGATCTCCAGACAAAGCGGAAGATGGCTCGGGTGACTGTCGCGGCGCAGGAGCGAGGTATGGGCCAGACCTGCGCCACATACAGCAACACCGAAAGCACCTCGCACCTGATGACCAGGCTCTTGCCCACGATCAAGAGGGATCATTGATCTCACAGTCCCAGTTTCTGCTTAACCTTGGAAATACGCTCCTTCCAGTTTTGGTGCACGCCCCGGCCCCCCCAAACCAGATCCCCAGCACCTTCAGGTAATCCGACCTGACGGTGAAGGGGACAAAGGATCGGTCGGTCCAGTTCCCAAAGAGCATGGCCTCGCTCTTGCTACGATTTACCCTGGCCCCCGAGGCCAGTTCGAACTGGTCGCAGATGCTCATCAATCTGCGGACCGACAGCTGATCCGAGCAAAAGACGGCGACATCATCCATGTACAGGGAGGCCTTGACCTGAGTGCCTCCGCTGCCTGGGATCGTCACCCCTCTTATGCCCGCATCCCTCCTGATGGACTCAGCAAAGGGTTCGATGCAACACACGAACAAGACGGAGGAGAGAGAGGACAGCCTTGCCTGACTCCAGATTTGATCGGACAGCTTTCTGATTCCCACCCGTTGATTGAAACTGCGCTACTGATGTTTGTGTAGAGCAGTTGGATCCAATTGCGGAATCCCTCCCCAAACCCCATTTTGGAGAGCACGTCCGTCATGTAAGTGTGGGATATTCTGTCAAAGGCCTTCTTCTGGTCCAGGCTGATCAGGCAGGTGTTCACCCCCGTCCTGTACGTAGGCAATCGTATCCCTGAGTAGCGCCAGGCTATCAGAGATCTTCCTGCTGGGTACAGCGCAGGTCTGATCGGGTGGATCACCACCTCCAGGGCTGATTTGACCCGATTGGCGATGACCTTGGACAGAATTTTGTAGTCCACGTTAAGTAGTGAGATGGGTCGCCAATTTTTGATTTCTTCCTTCTCCCCCTTCCGCTTGTAGATGAGGGTGATGATGCCTTTCCTCATGGAGTCTGACATGCTGCCTGCCAGGAGCATACCCCCGTACACTTCCAGCAGGTCTGGGCCTATCCAGTTCCACAAAGCAGAGTACAACTCCACCGGTAAGCCGTCGCTTCCGGGAGTCTTACTCTTCTCGAAGGAACGGACGGCCTTTGTCAGTTCGTCCAGAGTTAGCGGGTGATCCAGACTCTCCCGCTTGCTGTCTTCTAGAACCTCCGTGATAGACGACAAGAAGGACTGGGAGGCCACGGTGTCTGTGGGCTTCGCATCGTACAGTCCGGCATAAAAGGATTTGCAGATCCTCAGTATGTCGGGCTGCAAGGACGTGACCGAGCCGTCCTCTTCCTTCAGGCTGCTGATCACAGAGCTCTCTCTGTGCACCTTTTGGAAGAAGAAGCGCGAGCAAGTCTCGTCCTGCTCCACGGAGCGGACTCTGGACCGGAAGATGATCTTGGAGGCCTCGGAGGCAAAGAGCGAGGCTTGCTGGTCCTTCACCTCTCTGAGTTCCTCCCTGACATCAATCCCCATCGACTGCAGCAGGAGAAGATTCTGCATGCTTTTCTGGAGTCGGGACGTTTCCCTCTGCCTCTCTCTCGCCTTCTGAACACCTTTGAGGATGAAGAACCTCTTGATGTTCGCCTTGATGGCTTCCCACCAGTGCACTGGGGAATCAAAGAGGGGCTTTACGGTTCTCCAACCTTTGTAATCCCTCGTCAGTTCCTCAATGTTTCCCGGGGTCAACAGTTTCACGTTCAGCTTCCATGTCCCCCTGCCCACTTTCTGATCATCCTGTAGGTGACAGTCGGCCAGGAGGAGGCAGTGGTCAGAGAAGAACACCGGTGTGACCTTGGTGGATCTGACCTTGAGCTTCGGGGACACAAACAGGAAGTCTATCCTGGAACGGACGGACCCGTCTGGTCTGGACCAGGTGTATTGTCGCGCCGCTCCGTCTGCAGGGTTGCTGAAGACGTCGCACAGCTTGGCGTCTTTCACCGCTTCCATCAGGAGTTTGGACGTGGTGTCCAGTTTGCTGTCGGCTCTGCCGGATCGTCCAGCCGCATCGATGATGCAGTTGAAGTCAACGCCGAGAATGACCGGCTTGGACGTCGCCAACATCAATTACACCAAGATCCTCCCATGACAGCATGGTCAGAAATCATGAAACGTGACACCCGCTTCCTTGCCTCTTTCTCCTCCACCACTTTTTTGTGCTTTTGTAAACAATTTTACAACACCAAGTTATATTCCAACAATTTTATTTGAAATTCACAAGCTTTCGGAGGCTTCCTCCTTCCTCAGGTGAATGTGGAAATGAAATCCTCGAACCCTTCGCATTTATAAATCACAGAACAATACCTGGTGATTACAGATAGTCTTTCCAACTGCCCCTTGCCAAGGCAATCACAGTGTGCAGACAGAGAGGTGTTACCTACAGGGCCACCGAATATACAAACAACCAACAACAAAAAAACAAACAGAGAGAGAGGCAGAAACATAGAAACATCCGGAAGGAAGAGAAAGACAGCAAATGACCCGTTATATTAAAAACAGATAACTTTTGTTCGCTGGTGGGGTTACGTGTAGCGTGACATGAACCCAAGATCCCGGTTGAGGCCATCCTCATGGGTGCGGAACTTGGCTATCAATTTCTGCTCGATGATTTTGCGTTGTCGTGTGTCTCGAAGGCCGCCTTGGAGTACGCTTACCTGAAGGTCGGTGGCTGAATGTCTTTGACTGCTGAAGTGTTCCCCGACTGGGAGGGAACCCTCCTGTCTGGCGATTGTTGCGCGGTGTCCGTTCATCCATTGTCGCAGTGTCTGCATCGTCTCGCCAATGTACCATGCTCTGGGGCATCCTTTCCTGCAACGTACAAGGTAGACAACATTGGCCGAGTCACAGGAGTATGAACCATGCACCTGGTGGGTGGTGTCCTCTCGTGTGATGGTGGTATCTGTGTCGATGATCTGGCATGTCTTGCAGAGGTGACCGTGGCATGGTTGTGTGGTGTCGTGGACGCTGTTCTCCTGAAAGCTGGGTAATTTGCTGCGAACGATAGTCTGTTTGAGGTTGGGTGGCTGTTTGAAGGCTAGTAGTGGAGGTGTGGGGATGGCCATAGCGAGGTGTTCGTCGTCATTGATGACATGTTGAAGGCTGCAGAGAACATGGCGTAGTTTCTCCGCTCCAGGGAAGTACTGGACGATGAAGGGTACTCTGTTGGTTGCGTCCCGTGTTAGTCTTCTGAGGAGGTCTATGCGATTTTTCGCTGTGGCCCGTCGGAACTGTCGATCGATGAGTCGAGCGTCATATCCCGTTCTTACGAGGGAGTCTTTCAGCGTCTGTAGGTGTCCATCGCGTTCCTCCTCGTCTGAGCAGACCCTGTGTATTTGCAGGGCCTGTCCATAGGGGATGGCCTCTTTGACGTGGTTAGGGTGGAAGCTGGAAAAGTGGAGCATCGTGAGGTTGTCCGTGGGCTTGCGGTAGAGTGAGGTGCTGAGGTGCCCATCTTTGATGGAGATTCGTGTGTCCAAGAAAGAAACTGATTCTGAGGAGTAGTCCATGGTGAGCTTGATGGTGGGATGGAACTTGTTGATGTTATCATGTAGTCTCTTCAGTGATTCTTCGCCGTGGGTGCATAGAAAGAAAATATGTCGTCAATGTATCTGGTGTATAGCGTTGGTTGGAGGTCCTGTGCAGTGAAGAAGTCCTGCTCGAACTTGTGCATGAAAATGTTGGCGTATTGGGGTGCGAATTTGGTCCCCATGGCTGTTCCGTGTGTTTGGGTAAAGAACTGGTTATCGAAGGTGAAGACATTGTGATCCAGGATGAAGCGGATGAGTTGTAGGATGGCGTCTGGAGATTGGCTGTTGTTGGTGTTGAGTACTGATGCTGTCGCAGCGATGCCGTCATCGTGGGGCATATTGGTGTAGAGTGCCGAGACGTCCATCGTGATGAGAAGTGTTCCTGGTTCAACTGGTCCGTGGGTACTGAGTTTTTGTAGGAAGTCTGTAGTGTCGCGACAGAAGCTGAGGGTTCCCTGTACGATGGGTTTCAGAATGCCCTCGATGTATCCAGAGAGGTTCTCACACAGGGTTCCGTTGCCTGATACGATAGGGCGTCCTGGTGTGTTGGCTTTGTGTATCTTTGGGAGGCAGTAGAAGTCTCCCACGCGGGGAGTACGTGGGATGAGAGCGCGTAGGATGCTTTGAAGGTCTGGATCGAAGGTCTTGATCAGTTTGTTGAGCTGGTGGGTGTGTTCTTTGGTCGGATCTGCAGGTAACCATCTGTAGTGTTCCTGGTTGTCCAGTTTGTGCAGCATACTATCTTTATAATTAAATCAATTTTTGCAATTATATCACATGGCCTCTCATTTCTGTTATAGTTTTTAAAAAATAATTCTGGCTCTGATTGTAGTTATTTTTCCTTGTCCAAGGTCCGAATACTCACACACAAATCTTTGTATAATCTGCAAATTTACAGACAGTTACCCCATTGCTTTCATCCAGATAATTAATAAAGATCGTGAAGAGCAATGATCCTACATCGATCCCCGCAGGACTGCAGGGATCGACTTGGCAGCTGGTCCCCATGCAGAACAACTACCATTAATAACAACCTTCAGCCTACAAGAATGTAATTAATTCCTTATCCAACTTAAGATCCGCCCACTAATCCTACAGGACTCTATCTTATCAAGTAGCCTACTGCATGGAATCTCGTCAAAAGTTTTCTGAAAATCCAGGGATACAATGTCACCTGGGCTACCTACATCAAAAGCTTTATCGAGGTATAGACTATATTGAATATTATTTTAAAACTATACGCGAGTGAGAAAAAAATTACAGTTTACCGATTACTCACTTGTTGTAGCTTTTGTTTTGTGTGCGATAAACTTCAGAAGGTTATTAAGCTGAAGAGGGATGGAGAGAGACAGTGAGAGAGAAGGGGGAGGGAGAGAGACAGTGAGAAAGAAGGGGGAGGGAGAGAGACTTCATGCCAATGTTAGTTAAGTTTTCAAAAAAAATTGAATTTTGAAGCAAAGTAATTATCTTATCTGGTTTGCTGGCAGTTAGAAATGGTAAATGCTAATGGTTTACACCTGTGAGACAGAGATTCTCATTGTTAATACTTTTGAGACAGAGATACAGTGCTCAGTGCATAGACACTTATTCTAATTTGATTTCTATTTTAAAAAAAACAAGCAAGTTGCATTTTGAAAGCAAACAAAGTGTCTGAGGGAAATAGATAATAAGGGGGTAGGGGGTTATTTGAGAAATAGGTTGAGGGTAAGAGGACCAGCCACCACCCCATTGCCTAACTCAGAATTTTTAAAAAGATCAATTCTGAAATGTTCCTAGTCTGTAAGGCTCTGCGCTATGCCAGTGCATTTCCCATTGAGTGCATGAAAGGAGAAGCTACATGTAATTTTTAATATATAAAAGTTCTTAACATCTCTGGGATGTCTCCGATGCATCAAGCATTACATTTCTATGGTGCTTCTTCATTATGAAAGAGAAATCTCAGAGCGCTGAACGATAGATATGTACCAAGTGGGAGGTAGAAAGGGAAGACACGGGTTAGACAGGGGGTGAAAGCACAGTTGAAGAGTTGGGTCATTTAGAGGCTTTTGAAAGTAAAGAAGGAGGCAACAAGGTGGCAATGGAGATGTTGAGGGAGGGAACTTCAGGGGGTTGTGGAGCAGTGGCCGAAAGAGCAGCTGGGCTAGGTCTCAGAAGAGGGTGTGTACAAGGATGTACAGCTGGAGAAGATTACAGAGGTAGAGAGGTGTGAGGCCATGGAAGGGTTTGAAGGTGAGAATGAATCAATTGTCTGAGAAACAGGGAGCCAATGAAGCTTTGCGAGGACAGGGGTGATGGGAATACAGGCTTCAGTGTGGATGAGAATGCAGACCAGGGTTCTGGCTGATTTTTAGTTTATGGGCAGAGGAAGTGGGGAACTGGATAAGGAGAACGTTGGAGAACCACAACAGTAATAATGGATTATTACCTGAGCCACGAGCAAATTGGCATAGGGCCAATAGGATCAGGGAGATGAATGCGTGGCTCAAAGATTGGTGTGGGATAAGTGGGTTTCAATTCGTGGGGCACTGGCACCAGTACTGTGGAAAGAGAGAGCTGTTCCGTTGGGACGGACTACGCATGAACCATGCTGGGACAAGACTTCTAGCGATTTGAATAACTAGGGAGGTAGATAATGCTTTCAACTAAATAAGGGGAGGGTCCCAGTGGAGAGAAATCTAGAATGCTAAAGAGAAAAGACAAGGAAGCAGTGCAGGAAAGTAATTGGGTAAGGATAACCAGATTGTGTCAGTAAGGAACAGAGTGTACAGACAAAACAGTGCACTAACAAATAGGGTCCGGGTAAGAAAAAATGATAATAAAGACAAATAGGGCCATAGTACAAGAAAATGTTAAGATGTCCAAAAATGTTAAAGACAAATCTAAAGGCACTGGGCGCTAAATTGGGCCATCCGTTGTTTCGGCGCTACATGGCCTCCCCAACATCCAAGATGGCGTCTTGGATGCGCACACATGTTTCCTGCGTAACGTGCGCCATCTTGGTACAGGAGTTTGCACAGGCGCAGATAATAAATGCTGGAATAGTGTAAAGTAGGGAGAAAATAGCTTCAATCAGCGTGCAACGCTGATTTAGTGATAGACACCATTTTGGGACTTAACATTCAACTCAACGCACAGTCTTAACCCTGACCATCTGATCAAGTCGTAGGATACCTGGAGAACCCCCCTACCGGCGCTATTTAAAAGGAACCATGAAGGATTTACAGGTTAGTGGTTGGATTATTGCTTCTGGCTGCCAAGACGTTTGTACCTGTTTTTGGAGGTCTCCGACACTTGAATACTAGGACGTGGGGACATAGCCTAACATTTCGAGCCAGAACATGCAGGAATGAAGTTAGGAAATGGATCTACACACAAAGGGTGGGAGACGTTTGGAACGCTCTTCTACAGACGGCAGTTGATGCTAGCTCACTTGTGAATGTTAAATCTGAGATTGATAGATTTCTGTGAACCAAGGGTATTAAGGGAATTGGGCTAAGACGGGGATATGGAGTTAGGTCACAGGTCCACCGTGATCTCATTGAATGGTGGAACAGGCTCGAGGGGCTAAATGCCATGGCCACTTGCTGCCTCTTGATATGCGCCACCTTCTCCTGCAAGAAAGCGGGATGTGTGCCTGGGTGATGTGCCTGTCATGGTTGAATAGCTGCCAGCGTGTGTGGCCTGTGAGTTGAGGGTAATGTGTAAGGGTGAGAGGAAGCATCTGATTGGAAGAGTTGAGTACTGATGGAGAGTTTATTGGTATATGGGGGATGGGGGGTGTAATGCGTGGTGCAGTTGGTAGGAGACGCCACTGGACAGTTGACCTCACTCACCTTGACCACTCATGTCAAAGCATTGAACTTCTTCCTGCACTGCATCCATGTTCATGATGCTGTGCGCCTGGCACTGACTTCGTCCCCCGCTACCTCCACTGTCTTTTGAGTATATGTCTGGAGGGCCTCTTGCCCCCAGCCTGCAGATACAGGATGTCCCTCCTTCTGTCCAGCTCTTGCACCAAGGTCTCTAGTGCATCAGCAGAGAACCTTGGTGCACAGGCCTGTTACCAACTCAGATCGGCAGATTGGTGCAGTCTGGTGTGCAGATTGGAGGATGTGGGATTTAGTAGTGCGCAACCTTTATTCACTGTTTTAACATAACTCATCAGTGTGCAAACATAGGGATGGGATCTGCATCTGTGTTTTACGTGTGCGATGTCTGATCTGCATTCAGACTCCATGCAGACAGTAGACTGTTATTTTCAGCAAATAACAGGTACCAGCTACCTTTAAGAGATTTCTAAGAAACATCCTCCCTTTAAGAGATTGAGCTCCCTCTGGTAGTGGAAAGTGCAAATTGTATTGATTCCATGTGCGAAGCCTGGAAAGGAATGCCGATTGCAGGTAAGTGCTCCCTTGGGTCCGTCGGGCGCGGGGTGTTAGCGCATCGCGCTACCGTCGCCCAGAACGGACCTTATCAAATTTTTCCCCCACTGTATCTGAATGCACGAAGCATTCGTATTAAGGTAGATGAATTAACAGCGCAAATTGATGTAAATGGATATGATATAATTGCGATTACGGAGACATGGCTGCAGGGTGACCAAGGCTGGGAGCTAAATATCCAAGGGTATTTGATATTTAGGAAGGACAGGCAAAAAAGGAAAAGGAGGTAGGGTGGCATTGTTAGTCAAGGATGAAATCAGAGCAATAGTGAGAAAGGATATTGGCTCAGAAAATCAAGATGTAGAATCAGTCTGGGTGGAGTTAAGAAGCACCAAGGGGCAGAAAACAATGGTGGGAGTTGTCCATTGGCTTCCAAACAGTAGTGGCAATGTAGGGGATGGCATTAAACAGGAAATTAGAGATGCATGTAACAAGGGTACTACAGTAATCATGGCTGACTTCAATCTACATATAGACTGGCCAAACCAAATTAGCAATAATACTGTGGAGGATGAATTCCTGGAGTGTGTACGAGATGGTTTTTTAGACCAGTACGTTGAGGAGCCAACTAGGGAACAGGCTATCCTAGATTGGCTATTGTGCAATGAGAAGGGGTTAATTAATAATCTTGTTGTGCGGGGTCCTTTAGGGAAAAGTGACCATAACATGATAGAATTCTTCATTAAGATGGAAAGTGAAGTAGTCCTAAATCTAAACAAAGGAAACTACAAAGGTATGAGGAATGAGTTGGCTATGATAGATTGGAGAGCTTCATTAAAAGGCATGACAGTGGATAGGCAATGGCTAACATTTAAGGAACGAATGCATGATTTGCAACAATTATACATTCCTTTCTGGTGCAAAAAAAAAGGAAAAGCTGCCCAACCATGGCTAACAAAAGAAATTAAGGATAGTATTAGATCCAAAGAGGAGTCATATAAAGTTGTCAGAAAAAGTAGCAAGCCTGAGGATTGGAGCAGTTTAGAATTCAGCAAAAAAGGACCAAGAGATTGATTAAGAGGGGAAAAATAGAGTATGAGAGTAAACTTGTAAGGAACATAAAAGTAGTCTGTAAAAGCTTCTACAAGTATGTAAAAAGAAAAAGATTAGTGAAGACAAATGTAGGTCCCTTACAGTCAGAAACGGGAGCATTTATAATGGGGATCAAGGAAATGACAGAGCAATTAAACAAATACTTTGGTTGTGTCTCATGGAAAAGGACAGAAGTAACTTCCCAGAAATGCTAGGGAACTAAGGGTCTAGTGAGAAGGAGGAATTAAAGGAAATTAGTATTAGTAAAAAAAAGAGTGCTGGAGAAATTAATGGGACTGAAAGCCGATAAATCCCCAGGGTCTGATAATCTGCATGCCAGAGTACTAAAAGAGGTAGCCATGGACATAGTGGATGCATTGGTTGTCATCTTCCAAAATTCTATAGATTATGGAACAGTTCCTGCAGATTGGAGGGTGGCAAATGTAACCCCACTATTTAAAAAAAGGAGAGAGAAAACAGGGTCCTACAGGCCAGTCAGCCTAACATCAGTAGTAGGGAAAATGCTAGAGCCTATTATAAAGGATGTGATAACAGGACACTTAGAAAATATCAATGGGATTAGACAAAGTCAACATGGATTTATGAAAGGGAAATTGTGTTTGACAAACCTACAGGAGTTTTTTGAGAATGTAACTGGTAGAATAGATAAGGGAGAACCAGTGGATGTGGTGTATTTGGATTTTCAGAAGGCCTTTGGTAAAGTCCCACGTAAGAGGTTAGTGTGCAAAATTAAAGCACATGAGATTGGGGGCAATATACTAGTATGGATTGAAAATTGGTTAACAGACAGGAAAGAGAGTAGGAATAAATGGGTCTTTTTCAGGGTGGCAAGCGGTGACTAGTGAGGTACCGCAGGAATCAGTGCTTGGGCCCCAGCTATTCACAATATATATTAATGATTTGAAGGAGGGAACCAAGTGTAATATTTCCAAGTTTGCGGACGACATAAAACTAGATGGGATTGTGAGTTGTGAGGAGGATGCAAAGAGGCTTCAAGGCAATTTAGACAAGTTGAGCGAGTGGACAAATACATGGCAGATGCAGTATAACATGGATAAATGTGAAGTTATCCACTTTGGAAGGAAAAACAGAAAGGCAGAGTATTATTTAAATGGTGATAGATTGGGAAATGTTGATGTACAAGGAGACCTGGGTGTCCTTGTACACCAGTCACTGAAAGCAAACATGCAGGTGCAGCAAGCAGTTAGGAAGGCAAATGGTATGCTGGCCTTCATTGCAAGAGGATGAGAGTACAGGAGCAAGGATATCTTACTGCAGATATACAGGACCTTGGTGAGACTACACCTGGAGTATTGTATGCAGTTTTGGTTTCCTTACCTAACAAAGGATATACTTGCCATAGAGGGAGTACAGCGAAGGTTCACCAGACTGATTCCTGGGATGGCAGGACTGTCAATTGTGGAGAGATTGGGTCGACTAGGCCTGTATTCACTAGAGTTTAGAAGAATGAGAGGGGCTTTTATTGTAACGTATAGAATTCTGACAGGGCTAGACAGACTGGATGCAGGGAGGATGTTTCCCCTGGCTGGGGGGGTCTAGAACGAGGGGTCACAGTCTCAGGATACAGGGTAGGACATTGAGGACTGAGATAAGAAATTTCTTCACTCAGAGGGTGGTGAACCTGTGGAATTCTCTACTGCAGAAGGCTGTGGAGGCCAAGTCACTAAATATATTTAAGATGGTGATAGATAGATTTCTAGACACAAAAGGCATCAAGGGGTATGGGGAAAGCACGGGAATACGTTATTGAGATAGATCAGCCATGATCATATTGAATGGCGGAGCAGGTTCGAAGGGCTGAATGGCCTACTCCTGCTCCTATTTTCTATGTTTTCTATGAAAACCTCAAAGCTGGATTTAACAAAGTGTGGATTAGAGTTTCAGTCGCAGGAAGGAGAATAAGGGCCAAGATCAGAGGTGGAAGAAAGCTGTCTTGGTAATGAAAATGATTTGGGGTAGAAAGCGGAATTTGGTTTTGAGCAGGAAACCAAAATTCTGATTTTGTGGGCTTAGCCTGAGGTGGTAGCTGGAGAGGTTGATGGGATAAGAAGCTGGAGGCACATAGGTTTTTGTGGGAACCAGAGTGGATGGCTTTGGTTTTGCCAGCATTTAGCAGGAGGAAGTTTTGGCACTTCCAGATATTAGTGTTGGATGGGCAACTGGAGAGAGTGGCAACAGGTAAGAAAATTAAAAAATGTTCCTGCATGCAAAATGCATTCTTTTGCTATCACAGTAAACCATCCTACTTTGCTGGGAAGTTTAATCAGAAACAACAGGCTTCACTGTGCTTGACTGTAACTAAATTAAACTCCCCAATATAGCAATACCCCTCTGACACTGAATTTGGAAAAGAAAATTGTGTGGAGTGTAAAAAAACTGCGATTCTCTCGCACATTTTGCGCTGCTACCGCCCCCTCCCCAAAAGATTAATTTCACCCCAATTTATTTTGCTGATTTATAAGTGAACAGTAACTTATAGGAAGATTAATAAGAGTGATTTTTCTAAAGCACAGTAATTGAAAACAGGGAGTACACAGTCATTACACAGCACAAAAAATGGTTAAAAATCTTGTTTTCAAACATTCCCAATGACAGTGCTATTCAGATGTGGGCAGAAAAAAAAAGCAGCTGGGCCCAAGCCATAGAAGTTCATGCAATAAGACAAGCAACCACAGCCAGACAAACCCAAAGTAATTGTTGATTTGTTACAAATAGAAACTTTCAAATTTAAGATTTTGTCACAATACCAAATAGAATAGCACTATATCACTTTTAGAAAACAGTTTCATAAAACCCATCATTGAGTACAATAACATGGACATCATGGTATATAAACACTGTCACCATAATTCTAGTTTCAGTCACACACTGGGATGATACTGTGCATTGAAATATAATTTATTCTTCTAATTTCACTTCCTAGAAACGTCTGGGTTAGTACTCCATAGCTGGGCTGGGAATAAGAAACAAAAATAACTTAATCCATTTATGAGGTCCACTAAAAGTTAGCAATGCTACTTTATTCAAAACTCAGTCTAATGGTTCACATCTACGTAGGCTGTGGAAAACCACATGATATTGTTGTATATTGGGATTCCTTGAAAGCCTTTGATAAAGTTCATCACAAAAGAGGTTACTGAAATTAAAAGCAATGGAAATTCAAGGTAAAACCTGGATGTGGATGAAAAACTGAAGGAAAGGAAGCAGTGGGTACTTGTTATGGGAGCAATAGGGAGGGGGCAAGATGAATACTGAGTGATGTGTCCTAGGAATCAATATAGAAGCACCCACTGATCCTAATCTACATGAATAACTCAGATTTAGAAGCACAATACAAACTTTTATGATACTAAACTGGGGAAGGTGAATTGAGTCAGAGAAAGCAACGATAGCCCTCCAAAAGGAGTTAGATAAAATCCGTGAGCGGCCCCAATGGTTGCAGATGAAATTCAATCTAAACGAGTGCAAGGTACTGTGTACAGGAAGAAAATGGGTGTTATACATATATTATGAATGGTGTAGACATAGCAAAAGGAGCAGTTGAAAGGGATCTGGGAAATGATAATGTGTCACTTAACATATCAAATCACTGTGGAGCAGTAATAAAGCAAAAAGAACAATGAACTAAACTAAAAGTGTACAGTTTTCTGGTCAGACTGCATCTTAATTATGTTCAGTATTGGCCACGAAGGTGCAAGGGCAGTATTCAAGCCATAGAGGTGGTGCAGAGAATGTTGACCCCTGCCAAACAACAAGTACGTATATAACAACGTTCTAATACAGTTATATCAAATAAACAAAGATGGTACAACCTGTCCCTGAGAAGTTTCAAGCTGATCAGGCCTGGTTCGTCGGGTGTGTGGACCTCCGTCGTCCCAGGAAGCTGCTTCTAACTTTAGTGGGACAGTGTCCCAGTTCATATATCTTTCTGAAGCATATTTGCCTCTGGTAGCTTAATGACATTAGTCCCATGATGTCATCTGCCACGGACATCCCCCCCCTCCCCAGGGTGCCCATTGTTCCAGATGTCTTTATCCATTCTATGGTGTTAACTGTTGTCCATTCTATATCTCATGGGGGAGGGACATGCCCTTATCTTTGTGTATTTTGATTGTTCAGATGCAGATATTTAAGATGTTTCATCCTTAAGATATCAATCACGAAGGTTACCTAATCAACTGAACAAAGCTCCTGCAAGTAACATAATAGGATTAGTCCGGGTCCAGGTCCTGAGTCTTTGATTATGCCGTGGGATGTTTTGTTATCTGTTTCTGACAATTGGTCTTTAATGTGTCTGTTTCACACCCCTATTGTCTCTGCAATATTCCCAATCACTTTGCCTGATGTCGGGCATATTATTTCCTGTGGAATGCTTGCTCCCTTTGTATTCTCACAGACGCAAGGCCTGTGCTTCGCTTTTTAGCCAAGCACCTAAAGCTTTGCAGGATGGGATACATGACTATGATTTGGTCTAGAAATCGTATTTCTTACAACCTAGCATCAAAACAGTGGAGAAAGAAATCAGCAGGAAATTACTTGCTTTCTTTCTCTTAATACTTTTTAAGATTGTTCAGTTGTGATTTGTTGTTGGTTTATGATTGATGATATTTGAGCCAATCAGGTGCAAGTGTGACACATACTTTGCATGTCTGACAAAGCACATCACTTTATGGTGCAGCAAACATGCACTAGACACACGACACATATCTATATATTAAAAGTCTTGCATATAACATGTACTTCTTGCAAGTGTAATACTTACTTCCTTAGACATTTTCCTATCATCCTTGCGCCTGTGAGAATACAAAGGGAGCGAGCAAGCATTCCACAGGAAATAATATAAGGAATCTTACAACACCAGGTTATAGTCCACCAGTTTTATTTGAAAATCACAAGCTTTCGGAGGCTTTCTCCTTCGTCAGGTGAAGTATGGGATTCCCTGAAGGTTACTGCATTTATAGTCAGAGAAAAATGCCTGGTGATTACAGATAATCTTTCCAACTGCCCATTGTCAAGGCAATCAAAGTGTTCAGACAGCAAGACATTATATACAGGACCACCGAATATACAAACGGCCAGAACAAAAGACGGAGGGAGAGAGAGGGAGAGAGGGAAACATCAGAAAGGAAGAGAAAGAGAGAGAATGACCCGTTGTATTAAAAACAGATAACTTTTTTCCTGCTGGTGGGGTTACGTGTAGCGTGACATGAACCCAAGACCCCGGTTGAGGCCGTCCTCATGGGTGCGGAACTTGACTATCAATTTCTGCTCGACGATTTTGCGTTGTTGTGTGTCTCGAAGGCCACCTTGGAGAACGCTTACCTGAAGATCGGAGGCTGAATGTCCTTGACTGCTGAAGTGTTCCCCGACTGGGAGGGAACCCTCCTGTCTGGCGATTGTTGTGCGGTGTCCGTTCATCCATTGTCGCAGTGTCTGCATGGTCTCGCCAATGTGCCATGCTCTGGGGCATCCTTTCCTGCAACGTACAAGGTAGACAACGTTGGCCGAGTCACAGGAGTATGAACCATGTACCTGGTGGGTGGTGTCCTCTCGTGTGATGGTGGTATCTGTGTCGATGATCTGGCATGTCTTGAAGAGGTTGCCGTGGCAGGGTTGTGTGGTGTCGTGGACGCTGTTCTCCTGAAAGCTGGGTAATTTGCTGCAAATGATGGTCTGTTTGAGGTTGGGTGGCTGTTTGAAGGCGAGTAGTGGAGGCATGAGGATGGCCATAGCGAGGTGTTCGTCGTCATCGATGACATGTTGAAGGCTGCGGAGAACATGGCATAGTTTCTCTGCTCCGGGGAAGTACTGGACGACGAAGGGTACTCTGTTGGTTGCGTCCCGCGTTAGTCTTCTGAGGAGGTCTATGCGATTTTTCGCTGTGGCCCGTCGGAACTGTCGATCGACGAGTCGAGCGTCATATCCCGTTCTTACGAGGGAGTCTTTCAGCGTCTGTAGGTGTCCATCGCGTTCCTCCTCGTCTGAGCAGATCCTGTGTATTCGCAGGGCCTGTCCATAGGGGATGGCCTCTTTGACGTGGTTACGGTGGAAGCTGGAAAAGTGGAGCATCGTGAGGTTGTCCGTGGGCTTGCGGTAGAGTGAGGTGCTGAGGTGCCCGTCTTTGATGGCGATTCGTGTGTCCAAGAAAGAAACTGATTCTGAGGAGTAGTCCATGGTGAGCTTGATGGTGGGATGGAACTTGTTGATGTTATCATGTAGTCTCTTCAGTGATTCTTCGCCGTGGGTCCATAGAAAGAAAATATGTCGTCGATGTATCTGGTGTATAGCGTTGGTTGGAGGTCCTGTGCAGTGAAGAAGTCCTGCTCGAACTTGTGCATGAAAATGTTGTCGCATTGGGGTGCGAATTTGGTCCCCATGGCTGTTCCGTGTGTTTGGGTAAAGAACTGGTTATTGAAGGTGAAGACATTGTGATCCAGGATGAAGCGGATGAGTTGTAGGATGACGTCTGGAGATTGGCTGTTGTTGGTGTTGAGTATTGATGCTGTTGCAGCGATACACCATTATCCCCCACGATGATGGCAGAGTGCCGAGACGTCCATCGTGGTGAGAAGTGTTCCTGGTTCAACTGGTCCGTGGGTGCTGAGTTTTTGTAGGAAGTCTGTAGTGTCGCGACAGAAGCTGGGGGTTCAGAACCCAACATTGTCCGAACCTAATATGCCTGACATCAGGCCATCAGGCAGTGATTGGGAATATTGCAGAGACAATAGAGGTGTGAAACAGACACATTAAAGACCAATTGTCAGAAACAGATAACAAAACATCCCACGGCATAATCAAAGACTCAGGACCTGGACCCGGACTAATCCTATTATGTTAATTGCAGGAGCTTTGTTCAGTTGATTAGGTAACCTTCGTGATTGACATCTTAAGGATGAAACATCTTAAATATCTGCATCTGAACAATCAAAATACACAAAGATAAGGGCATGTCCCTCCCCCATGAGAAAGATAGAATGGACAACAGTTAACACCATAGAATGGATAAAGACGTCTGGAACAATGGGCACCCTGGGGGAGATGTCCGTGGCAGATGACATCATGGGACTAATGTCATTAAGCTACCAGAGGCAAATATGCTTCAGAAAGATATATGAACTGGGACACTGTCCCACTAAAGTTAGAAGCAGCTTCCCCAGACGGTGGAGGTCCACACACTCTACGAACCAGGCCCGATCAGCATGAAACTTCCTAGGGACAGGTTGTACCATCTTTGTATTAATTCAGAGATTAGAGAGGCTTGTAGCAAAAGCAGAGTTGTTTTAATGGGAGACTTTAATTTTTCATATAGATTGGAAGCAGCAGAGGAGCTCAAGTCAGAAAGGTAGTGAATTTCTTGAGTGCATTCAAGATAGTTTTCTGGAATAATGTGTTCTAGAACCAACAAAAGGGCAGGCCATACTAGATTTAGTCAATAATCTAACAGTAAGGAAACATTTATCTAAGTGATCATATTATGATCGAATTCAATGTTAGGTTCGAAAAGGAGAAAAGTAACACAGTTACTAAGATTCTAGATTTTGGTAAGGCTATCTTTAACGGGATGAGACAGAGACTGATGACAGCAAATTGGTCAAAACTGTTATGGGGTAAAGCTACAGATGAACAGTGGGAGATGTTCAAAAAAGAATACAGGACCAGTATATACCCTTAAGGAGCAACAGCTGCACTTACCAAATAAAACAGCCATGGTCGACAAAAGAGATGAAAGATAACATGAAACTATAGGAAAGAGTAACAAAAGTGTAAAGAATAGTGTAGATCCAAGGAGCTGGGAGCGATCTAAAGAACAGCAAAGGAACACAAAAAGATAGTAAGAACTGCAAAAAGGAATATGAAAAGGAATTTGTGAGGGACATAAGATTAACACAAAAAGTTTTTACAATTATATTAGAAGAAAAAGGGTAGTAATGTGGGCCCTTTAAAAACAGAAGTGGGTAATATTGCAAATGAAAATAAGGAAATGGCAGACTTGTTGAATGATTACTTTGTGTCAGTCTTCACAGTAGAGGAAGAGGATAACATACCTGACGTTCCAAAAAAAATAAAAGGATCAAGGACTGGAACTCACTAAAGTTAAAGTAAGCAAGAAAACAGTATTTGAAAAAATAATGGCACTAAAGACTGACAAAACCCTAGAACCTGATGATTTCCACCCCAGGGTTTTAAAATGAAGTAGGTGAGGAATTTGTAGGTGCTTTGGCCATAATCTTCCAAAGCTCTCTTGATTCAGGAATTGTCCCTTTAGATTGGAAAATTGCAAATGTACCTCCATTATTTAAGAAAGGTGAAAGAGAAACCAGGGACTTATAGACCTATTGGTCTAACATCTGTTGCAGGGAAGTTATTGGAATCCATAATTAAGGGCAAAGTGACTGAGCACTTAGAGAAATTTAAGCTGATTAGAGAGAGTCAACATGGATTTGTAAAGGGTAGGTCATGTCTAACAAACCTAATTGAATTTTTTGAGGAAGTAACTAAAGTAGTAGACAGGGGAATCTCTATGGATGTAGTTTATATGGACTTCCAGAAGGCATTCGATATGGTTCCACATAAGAGACTGTTAGCTAAAATTAAAGGTCATGGAACTGAAGGCAAACTATTGACCTGGTTAGGAGATTAGTGAGGCAGTAGAAGACAGAAAGTAGGGATAATAGGTATGTACTCAAATTGGAAGGAAGTGACTAGCGGTGTCCCACATGGATCTGTTCTAGGCTCTCAACAATTCACTATATTTATTAATGACTTAGATAACACAAGAGAGAGCCATATATCCAAGTCTGCAGATGACACAAAGATTGGTGGCATAGTAAGTAATGTAGGCGGGAGCATAAAATTACAGAGAGACATTGACAGATTAAGTGAGTGGGCAAAGCTGTGGCAGATGGATTTCAACGCAGGCAAGTATGAGGTCATCCATTTTGGACCAAAAAAGGATAGATCCAAGTATTTTTGAAATGGTGAAAAGCTAGGAACAGTGGAGGTCCAAACAAATTTAGAGGTCTATGTACACAAATCACTAAAATATAGTGGTCAGGCACAAAAAATAATCAAAAAGGCCAATGGAATGTTAGCCTTTATATTTAGAGGGCTAGAATATAAAGGGGATTAAGTTTAGCTACAGCTATACAAAGCCCTGGTTAGACCACATCTGGAGTACTGTGTACAGTTCTGGGCAATGCACTTTAGAAAGGATATATTGGAAGGAGTGCAGTGCAGATTCACCAGAATGTTACCAGGGCTCCAAGGGTTAAATTATGAGGCGAGATTAAATAAACTAAGCTTGCATTCCCTGGAATTATAGAAGGTTAAAGGGTGATTTGATTGAGGTTTTTGGTATTTTGAAATGAATGACAAGACAAATAGAGAGAAACTTTTTCTGCTGGTGGGGAAGACTAGGACAAAGGGACATAACCTTAAAATCAAAGCCATGCCACTCAGGAGAGAAGTTAGGAAACACTTCTTCACACAAAGGGTGGTAGAAATGTGGAACTCTCTCCCACAAAAAGCAGTAGATGCTAGCTCAATTAATCATTTTAAATCTGGAGATCGATAGATTTTTGCTAGCTGAGAAAGGGTATTAAGGGATATGGAGCCAAGGCGGGTAAATGGAGTTAGGATACACATCAGCCATGATCTCACTGAATGGTCTACTCCTGTTCCTATGTTCTTTGTTGGCTGACTTAAAGTAAAAAAGCAGCAAATCAGAACTGAAGAGCCAAGGAATATATGGATCAAAAGCAGAAACAGGCCATTAAACAACCAAGGAGAAAGTATTAGAATCTCACAAATTGTTCCCAAAAAAGTCCTTTCATCTGCCATTTTTTTCTCAGTAACTGAAATTTTCCAAAATTAAATTTAAACAACATAATATAAAAAATTACATTTTTCACTAACAATTATCTTTTGTATCTTTTAATATCTGAATTAAAATCTTTACTTCAAGGCTTCAACTCATCTTAGGTTTGGTATTTTTTTCCTCCCAAAAAGAGAGTTGTAGGAAGTTACCGATCACACTTATGCAATTGCAGGTTGTAGAATTTCCCAGCAGGCATCAGTTGTTTTTATCTAGGTTTTTCAAATACAAGCTTTATCTCCTCTTTCTGTGACAACACTTCTATATTTCTTTGCACTTCAAAATGCCTTGAAAACTACCTGGAAATTAATTTAATTTAACAACAATTTGCATTTATAAAGCGCCTTTAATGTAGTAAAACGTCCTAAGGCGCTTCACAGGAGTGTTATCAAACAAAATTTGACACCGAGCCACATAAAAGATATCTTTCATACTTAAACTATTCCCAAATGTTTAATTGTTGTGTGAGAGAATGAAAAAGACACATGTGGCTAGAGGTAAAGGGAGATGGGGAGGAGGAAGGGGAAAGGGGAGCGGGAGAAGAGAAAAGGAAGCGAATTAGCTGTTGTAGCTATTAGCCATGTCTAACTTTCACAGATTTAAGTCATGCAAGTATGAATTATATATTTTTTCTGTGTTTATTAGCCAAGAAATCTTATTTACGGTATTTTCCTTAAAAGCTAAATAGAATTTTGCAAACTGCCCAGTTAAGCAGAGCATACTAATCACATCACTTGTATTTTTTTTGTCTTTCAAAAGCTAATTACATTACTAGTCTGATAATTAACACTCATTATAATTGTATTTGTTATCAAATGTGTACATTTTGCAACTACAGGATGAAAACCACATTTATTCCTTAAAACTGGCTTCAGGTTGGCTACCAGAGTGACATCCTATCAACATGATGGAAGTGCCTGATGGCCCAGCCCATTTCCTATTGCAACACCCTCACTACTACCATACACTACCCCACCCATTGGTAGCAGAAACTGGCCCTCCTCAAATGGTACTGGCCCACAGGATCCCCCACCAATGTTGCTGGACCCTGGTTCTCCCCCCAAATGCTGCTTGTCCAAGGAACCCTTTTCCTCAGTAACCCATACTCTTGAGCTGTCAGACTCTGGGAACTCTCTTCCAATGTTGCCAGACCCCACAACCTCTTCCCAGTGCTCCCAGTCACCAGATCCCCTTTATCAGGACTCCTAGACTTTAGACCCCTCCGTCCCAATTCTCCCAGATAATTTGCAGATGGGATATCTTGCCTAGTGTTTCCAGATGCTACCAAACTCCATAGCTACTCCAAAACACCACAACCTCAAGCCTCACTATTGCCAAATGCCAAATACCTACGTGCAATCTGCTACATGTTGCCTATCATCTTCCTGTGTATTCTGGGTTTTAAAAAAGATGAGATTAAAAATTAAATCCACAACTAAAGCAAGATGTAAAAATAACCAAGGCTACCAATTTACAGATCTCACAAATAAAACAGAATCATAGGATTGGATTCCCAAAAACATTGGGAAAAATTCCAGAATACCATCTAATAAAAGCAGAAATTGGCCATAAGACACCAGTCTTGATACCTTGTGCATTATACGAAATAACGCTTCTATTAATGTAAAACAGATTATGCTCTGACTCACCATGTGGAATGGCATGGGATATTTGCTATTACAAAAAGAAACTTTACTTCTGCACACAATTCTTTTCCATCATGTACTATGAGTTACATAGAATTACATATAAGTTACAACATGGACTGGTTAGACTGAACATCCTGTTCGGCGCAACCAGTCCATGTTGGTATTATGCTCAACACAAACAGTAGTCCTAATCCCATGTGCCTGTCCTGTTCCTATATCTCTTTATCTCCTTTCTCTTCAACATCAATCTAGCCTATTCTTAAACGTTGACATGATCTCTGATTTAATCGCAAACTCTGGTAGTGCATTCCATGACCTCAGGCTGTTGTGTAAAAAAAAATGTCTCCTGCTCTCTGTCCCAAATCTCTTACATTTAATCTTATATTTATGTCCTCTTGTTCTAGACCCCACAACCACTAGAAAGTCTGTTTGTATCTACTCTGTCCCTAACTTTCATAATTTTAAACACCTCTATTAAATCACCCATAATTTCTTGTGTTCTAACGGAAACGGCCCCTCTTTGTAAATTTGTGCCACATAAAAAAAGGTAAAAAGAAATAAAGATAGTCATTTGCTATATATAGAACCTTTCTGCAGGAGCACAAAATACTGGAATTCTTAACTAACCTTCCCACAAAGCCAAGGTTTTCTCCAGCCTGAATAACAAAAAACATTCAAATGAACTCACCCAGTTCAATTAGACGTTGTAGCTTTAAAAAGGGACACAAACCTACATTTTCACAAGAGAATAACTAATACATTGAGTTTTATGATAAAAAGGGTTTTGTGCTCATAAAACAGAACAACTTTTATCTTCACCAATATTCTGTACAAAATGTACTCCTCTTGGGAGGAACGCCATTTAGGTCTGTTCATAGCTTGCTGCTTTTTGTATTTAACGTACAGATAGCCCTATATGGTACCTTCACTAGAGTAGTTCCTCATTCTAGGGTATTCCTGGTGCTGCTTCTGGCAGGCCCTTCCACACTTCTCATTGAGCTAGGGTTGGTCTCCCAACTTGATGGTAATGGAGAAGTGAGGGATGTGCCAGGCAATGAGGTTACTGATTGTGATCTCTTGACGATGACCCACAGCACCACATGGATGCTGCTAGGGTCTGTCTTTAGACTATCCCACTTAGCATGACAGTAGTGTCACACTACATGATGCACTGTGCTCTCAGCGTGAAGGCATGACTGTCTTCACAAGGACTGTGAACTGGCCACTCCTGACAATATTAGTGTGGACAAATGTGTCTGCAAGAGGTAGGTTGGGGAGGGCGAGATCAAATAAGTTACTTCCTCATAATGGTTCCCTCACCATCTGATACAGGATCAATCTGGCAGCTTTGTCTTTCAGGACTTGGCAAGCTCGGTCAGTGATGGTACTGCCGAGTGACTCGAGGTCCTCCACCCAAAGTATATACTTGCTCCTCTCCGAGTTTGGGGGGGGGGGGGGGGAAAAGAGGGTAAGCTGGTAACCAGCACGAGGTTTCCTTGACCTTGTTTGACCTGAAGCTATGAAACTTCATGGGGTCCGAAGACCATGCTGAGCACTTCCAGAATAATGCCCATCTGACTGTATTCCACTGTGCCCTCACCTCTGGTTGGTCTATCCTGCCAGTGGGACAGGACATACCCAGGGACGATGATGGAGGAGTTTGTGCTATTGGCAGATAGATATGATTCTGTAAGTACAAACTACGTCAGGCAGTTGCTTGACTAGTCTGGTACAGCTTTCCCAACTTGGGCTCCAGGCCACAGAGTTAGAGAGGAGGACTTTGCAGATGACAACCATGGCTGGGATTGTCCGAGTCTCATCCTGATCTGATTTCTTGTTGCTGATTTTTTGGAGTGACTGCTTACAAGCGAGTGGCTTGCTAGGCCACTTCAGAGGGCACTAGGAGCCACATGTAGGTCAGATTGGGTATGTGTAGCAGGTTTCCTTCCATGAAGGACATCAGTGAACCAGTTGGGATTTTTACTACAATCCAACTTTGTGGTCATTTTCCCTCATGCTAGCCCATAACGTTACAGATTTATTGAATTCAGTTTCACAATTTGCAATGTAGGGATTTGAACCTTTTGGTACCATACCCCCTGCGCTAAAGTACCCTAATAAAGCTGTTTTTTTCCCTTAAATAATAGGTAAACCTATTGCATAACCAGCTGTCACAATTTTAACTTTAGGTGGTAGGTCCAAAGCCGTAAAAATCAGACAACAGAATAAACGCACAAAACACAATAGATGTTATTTGATGCTTCAAATTGATAACATATTACATCAGCTTGTTTTCTAAAGAACTTGTCATCAACATCATTCTTCACAAACATCTGGTGACTGAAAATTTCCAAATTAGGCACCATACCATAATTGGGCAACATTTGTTAGCAATTTACTCATTGACAAAAATTTAAGTCAATACTTGTAACTTAGAAAGCGTATATTCTACTTTTTCTGACTAGACCACTCATCACCAAACTAAAACATAAAAAGCCTAACTGTGGCTAATCAAACTAGATCATTGTTGAAGTAATTATTTGTCTGGTTACTTAACCTGAGGGTAAATTTTCCAATTAATGAAATATGCAAATTACATGGATGATGCTGTATTTTTGGCAAACTGAGCAAACAAACCAAATGTAAAACATGCATTTGTAAACCTAGAGCAATGCTGAGGCTGAAAAGCAGAAAAACAAGCCGTGTTGGTAAATATTTTCAAGTAGGAGAGTGACTTTGCTGCAATTACTATCATCAGTTCATGCTGCAGGCTATTGTTACTGTAGCATGATATTGCAAACCTTTCTTACTCATGTTCCTGAGTATGACCTTTTAAGTACAGAACAAATGTGAAATAGCACAACCTTTGTCCTATGAAACTATCAAAATTTGTTATGATGCACAAATATTATGAACATGAAATTTGGTGCAATGTAACCAAAATTTCAAAATATTAGAGTTTCAAATAATAAACTTTTATGTATCATATATGTTTAAAGAAAGGCAGAATAAAATGTGTTTAAATTGACTAAAAATATTGAATGAAAGCATTATACCACTTCTTTTGTGAAAAACATTGAACTGCAGAGGCTACATTGTAGTTTATTCTATAAAATGTTTCCCTTGATGTCAACTCATGGCAATGTGCTGGCTGCTCGCCTAAGATCTTCAATGTTACATATTTTAATTTTATGCACTACTGAATACAGCATTGCATTAACCATTTGCTCTCATCAAGCTGCCCAGCGTAGACTAAGACAACCAGATGGTTAAAGATACAATATTGGTCTTTACTGATCAATGTATTGCATGGTATAATTCAGATGGTATATAATTTAAAAGTACTTCAGTCCTATCAAAAGCTTTACTGTCTTTCCTAATTGAAAAAAAAATCAATGTTCAAAATAAGTATAGAACAGAAAATGCTGGAAACAGACAGCAGGACCATCCAAAGAGAAAGGATGGGTTATCATTTCAGGTGTAGACCCTTTTCCCGAATGATGTAGGTTTTACACCCAAAAGATTAACCCATCTTTTCTCTTTACTTTTCTGTTTTTATTTCAGCATTTGCAGATTGTTCTTTTGATCTCTACAAAAAACAATTCTGATTGTATTTCTGAAAGTGTTCTTCAAATTAATTCCATTTTATTAAAGCTATGAAAAAGGGAATTATATATAGGTTTCATTTCTTAACACTACACAAGTCTGGGTTGGAAGCATTCTCCCTTGAACTGCATCAAAAGCAGTTTAAAATAATAAATATGCAATGCCAGCTATAGAAATCTCAAACTTAAACCCAGATGCAACAGATAGACAGAAACACCAGATTATAAGAATTACAATACTTTTTAAAAAGGTTACAGTATTAAATCATTACAATGTGTACTTCAGGAGTTGTAAGTTTAGGACAGCAATCGCAGATACTATCAGACATGAACGATTAATTTTACAGGTTATATATCACCTATTTACTTTGGGTTGAATACTTAAAAAAACTCAACGTCAGTTTCAATTAACAACATAACTATTGAGCTCCATATATACACTTCACATTTCATGATCAGCTCAACAAATTGTGTACAAAAGCAATTAAAAACTCATTATAACAGGATTTGAACTTACATATGATATGTTCATATGCAAGTTAAATGAGGCTTGAATGGCAGTGCATAAAATAGTGAAAAAGACTTTTTAGAAGTGATACAAAAATACATTACACAAAGTATGATTATGGAGAGCTTAGGCACGGTATGCATCGTTAATGAACAAATTTAATATTTATTTCTGCAGTAACTGCAATGCCAACAGAAATTCAAAAAATATTTACAGCACTTGCTGCTTACGCTTTTTACACATAATGTGCAAAATATTGTAATCCAGCCTGGTAAAGCTTTCATTACTAATTTCCACATCACATTTGTCAAACTATCTCGATCTTTAGTCATCTTAACACATTAAAAGTTAAGTAATTGTGTACCATATCCATGAGTCTCCATTAACGATTTTAAATAAAAAGTCAGATCTTTATCAAAAAAATGAGCAGGACAACTGACATCGGTGATGAGTCCAACACAACTTTATGCGGTTTATTTTTGTGATTCACTGTCTACTGATACGCATCATTTATATACAAACACAGAACCAATAAAATTAAGTGCTGTTAAAGAATGTTGTTGCCAATAATCCCACAGTTCTGCTCTGTTGGGGATCATAATGCACAAATTCGTTCTGACAAGTACTTGCATGCTTTAAAAAATGTTTTAAAGTCCTTTCATCCCAGTCTGCCAGTATCTCGCTCTGGAATGCACCACATTACACCTGCTGCCAAAAGTCTGATTGGCAAACATCCCCTTTTTTTCTCCCTCTCTCTTTCTGGTGTTTGCAAAAACTCTCCTGCTTACTACAGCATCCAGCCAAGTTGTGCAACTAATGAGTTACGAGACTCACCGATCCAAGGTAAGTCGTGTTGTTTACAGACAGATTCGCCGGCTGACAGGTCACTACAGGAACAGCAGGTTAAACCTCAAAGTATGTATTTAAAAAGCAAACACACTATAAACATTAAGTACAGTCCGTACATTGACTTATTAAGTAAAAATATATTTTAATCCAGAAGACTTTTTTCCACAAATTCAGTGTCTCTTGAATTTAGAGCTAAGATTGTTCAACAGCACAGTCAAGCGAAATCGGTTTTTAAAATTTATTGAACGAGAAACACATTTTTTAAAAAAACTCTTACCGTTTGTCAGCTCATGTTTTACAGTACAGCTCCCCTCCTCAGTGCCGTCTCCCATATTGAGCGTAACCCCGGTCTGAATCCAGTGTTAAAACACGAGTTTGTCGAAGAAACAAAAGATCTGAAGAAGAGCCTGCGCTGGATCACCGGCAGCCGCCGCCGTCTCCCCTCAGTCTCTCTCTTCCCGAGAGCTGGTATCGCTGTTAAATCGCAAGCGTGCTGCATCATGGGAGTTGTAGTTTCCGTCGCCCAGCCTTCTCATTGTGTTGTCTGGAAAACCGAGGACCGTGTGAACCACAGCTCCCAGCACGCTTTGCACAAATCGCGCATGCTCTGATGCGGTGGAACGCAAACCCCACCTCCTCTCCTTTGACATTTTGTTCTCTCGTTTTCCTAACCCGGATAGTCCAACAAAACCCCCCGGGGGGGATGAACTTAAAAACGTTTAAGGTAAGCTAATTGAACTGTTTAGAAAGTTAAATTTAACAGGCAGCGTATGACTGATATATTTATGTACCTTCATAAATCTCATAATATACAGTTGTAACACTTTCATCAAAGAATGATATAACATGGAGTCCTGCCCCTTGGTCAGAATAACCGACATGGTGCGGTCCGGCGGAGGTCTGGTGTAAACAGCTGTGCGAACTGTTCCCGTAAAGAGATTCTGAGCGCGAGCGGGAATTCGCCAAATTGGAACAATGTCGTATTTCTTTAACTAGCAAAACAACCGCATCGCCAGGAACACACAACTCCCTGCCAGTGGTGTCAGTAAGAGTTTAAACCCACAGAAACACCGCCACTTTTTCTATTGATTGAATGTGGTTTCTATGTTACCAGTTCTTGGATTCCTGTAGCGGTTGCTTTTGCTCCACCGCATAACACAAGAGTTTTCCATTGAATTGTAACGTTTTATAATTGACCCACCTGATTTAACAAAACACAGAATTCAATAGCAGTAATGAATTCAAAGTCGTGTATTTAAAGCAGGACATAATCTTGCGTTTACTGTAGAAGCTGATTTATTTTTTATTTGTTCCTTTATTTAAAGGGATATTCCAGAGTAAAACGACCTTATGGCCCCACAATATAGAGCCTACAGCGCAGAAACAGGCCATTCGGCCAACTGGTCTAAGCCGGCATTTATTCTTTTTCCATAAAATATACTTTATTCATTAAATTTGCAGCAATACATACAATGCAGTTATATCACATTCCAAACGTACACAATACAGATTACACAATTTGCAGGTTACATCAAGTACAGTTCAATGAATACATTATACATAATTACAGTTCATGAAACTCAAGGGTGCCTCATTGCATTACACTCAATACAGATTATTGATTACAGATTCATTACAGGTATATTACATCAATTTGAATTTTACATTCTGCCCGAGGGGTTTTTTCACTGATTGCAGCGCCTCGGTATACAATGGCGGGAAGGCTCTAAACGGGCCTTTCCCCAACGAGCCTTTGTGGTGGCCGCACCCATCCTCTGCGTCCCTGAGCACGTAGTCCTGGACCTTGGAATGTGCCAGTCTGCAACACTCGGTCGAGGACAGCTCCTTGCACTGGAAGACCAGCAAGTTTCAGGCAGACCAAAGGGCATCTTTCACTGAGTTGATGGTCTTCCAGCAGCAGTTGATGTCTGTCTCGGTGTGCGTCCCTGGGAACAGCCCATAGAGCACAGAATCCTGTGTTACGGAACTGCTCGGGATGAACCTGGACAGATACCACTGCATCTCTCTCCAGACCTTCTTTGCAAAGGCACATTCCAGAAGGAGATGGGTGACGGTCTTGTCTCCACCGCAGCCTCCTCGGACAGCGCACCGTGGCACTGAGACTTCGGGAGTGTATGAAGGATCTGACGGGAAGGGCCCTTCTCACCACCAGCCAAGCTAGGTCTTGGTGCTTGTTTGACAGCTCTGGTAATGAGGCGTTCTGCCAAATGACATTGACAGTCTGCTCGGGAACCAACCGACAGGATCGACCATCTCCTTTTCCCACAGGGTCTCGAGAACATTACGTGCGGACCACTTGCTGATTGCCTTGTGGTCAAAGGTGTTTTTCTGCACAAACATTTCCACGAAGGACAGCTGGGGAGGAATGGTCCAACTGGATAGAGCGTCCCATGGCAGCGTGGCCAGGCCCATCCTTCGCAACACCGGGGACAGGTAGAACCTCAGCACATAGTGACACTTTGTGTTTGCGTACCGAGGGTCTACGCACAGCCGCACACAAAGGTGGCCATCAGGATGAGGGCCACATTGGGCACGGCTTTCCCCCCTTTCTCTGGAGATTTGTATATCATGTCCCTGCAGACACGGTCCATTTTTGATCTCCAGATAAAGTGGAAGATGGCTTGGGTGACTGTCGTGGCGCAGGAGCGAGGTATGGGCCAGACCTGCGCCATGTACAGCAACACCGAGAGCACCTCGCACCTGATGACCAGGTTCTTGTCCACGATCGAGAAGGATCGTCGATCCCACAGTTCCAGTTTCTGTTTGACCTTGGCAATACTCTCCTCCCAGTTTTTGGTGCACGCCCTGGCCCCCCCGAACCAGATCCCCAGCACCTTCAGGTAATCCGACCTGACGGTGAAGGGGACAAAGGATCGGTAGGTCCAGTTCCCAAAGAATATGGCCTCGCTCTTTGTATGATTTACCCTGGCCCCCGATGCCAGTTCGAACTGGTCGCAGATGCTCATCAATCTGCGGACCGACAGCTGATCCGAGCAAAAGACGGCGACGTCGTCCATGTACATGGAGGCCTTGACCTGAGTGCCTCCGCTGCCTGGGATCGTTACCCCTCTTATGCCCGCATCCCTCCTGATGGACTTGGCAAAGGGTTCGATGCAACACACAAACAAGACGGAGGAGAGAGGACAGCCCTGCCTGACTCCCGATTTGATCGGAAAGTTTTCTGATTCCCACCCGTTGAATGAAACTGCGCTACTCATGTTTGTGTAGAACAGTTGGATCCAATTGCGGATTCCCTCCCCAAACCCCATTTTGGAGAGCACTTCCATCATGTAAGTGTGGGATATTCTGTCAAAGGCTTTCTTCTGGTCCAGGCTGATCAGGCAGGTGTTCACCCCCCTGTCCTGTACGTAGGCGATCGTATCCCTGACTAGCGCCAGGCTATCAGAGATCTTCCTGCTGGGTACAGCGCAGGTCTGATCGGAATGGATCACACCTCCAGGGCTGACTTGACCCGATTGGCGATGACCTTGGACAGAATTTTGTAGTCCATGTTAAGTAGTGAGATGGGTTGCCAATTTTTGATTTCTTCCCTCTGCCCCTTCTGCTTGTAGATGAGGGTGATGATGCCTTTCCTCATGGAGTCTGACCTGCTGCCTGCCAGGAGCATACCCCCGTACACTTCCAGCAGGTCTGGACCTATCCAGTCCCACAGAGCAGAGTACAACTCCACCAGTAAGCCGTCACTTCCGGGAGTCTTACTCTTCTCGAAGGAACGGACGGCCTTTGTCAGTTCGTCCAGAGTTAGCGGGTGATCCAGACTCTCCCGCTTGCTGTCGTCTAGAACCTCCGTGATAGACGACAGGAAGGACTGAGAGGCCACGGTGTCTGTGGGCTTCGTGTCGTACAGTCCGGCATAAAAGGATTTACAGATCCTCGGTATGTCGGGCTGCGAGGACGTGACCGAGCCGTCCTCTTCCTTCAGGCTGCTGATCACAGAGCTCTCTCTCTGCACCTTTTGGAAGAAGAAACGCGAGCAAGTCTCATCCTGCTCCACAGAACGGACTCTGGACCAGAAGATGATCTATGTTCCATGCGAGCCTCCTCCCACCCCTCTTCATCTAACCCTATCGGTATTCCCTTCTCCATCCTGGTGTTTACCAAGCTTCTCCTTAAATGCATCCTATTTGCTGTAACTATTCCTTGTGGTAGTGTGCTCCACATTCTTATTACTCTTTGAGTAAAGAAGTTATACCTGAATTCCCTATCGGATTTATTTGTGAGTGTCTTATATTTATGACCTCTAGTTTTGGACTCCCCCACAAGTGGAAATATTTTCTCTACGACTACCCTATCAAACACTTTCATTATCTCCTCTTCTAGAGAAAAGGGCCCCAGCCTTTCCTGATAAGTATATCCTCTCAGTTCTGGTATCATCCTTGTGAATTTTTTTTGCATCTTCTCCAATGCCTCTATATCCTTTTTATAATATGGAGACCGGAAATATTCCAAGTGTGGTCTAACCATGGTTCTATACAAGTTTACCTTCCCTAGTTTCATTCTCATCCCCATAAAATTAGCTTTTTTACAATCTATTACTTTGGTCTTTGTCTTAATTATTTCTTTCCCGATCATTATTTTAAACCTTACTATGTCATGATGCCTAGATGTTCCCCTACGCTTACTTCTCTTATTCATTTCCCATGACTAGCAGTGATTCCTCTCTTGTTGGGCTTCTCACATACTGGATAAGAAAGGAGTCATGTACATACTGTAAAAACTCCATTCCCTTTTCCCCTTTCCCTTGCCAGTTTATTTGGGGGTAGTTGAAATCTCCCATGATTATTATTCAATGTTTTTTACTCATTGTCTACATATTTCTTCCTCCAGTTCCATTCCACTATCAGGTGGTCTGTAGAATGTGCCTATTAATGTGATCGATCCCTTCTTATCCTTTGTCTCAATCCGTATGGATTCTGTTTCTATTTTAATGTTAGTTATGTCCTTTTTTCCTGCTGCCATTAGGTTATCTCTAATTAGTACAGCTACCCCACCCCCTCTTCCTTCCCTATCCTTTCTAAATACATTATATCCTGCAATATTTAACTGCCAGTCCTGTTCTTTATGTAGCCATGTTTCAGTTATCCTTACTACATCTGGTTCCTCGCTACGAATTATTGCCTCCAGTTCCCCTGTTTTGTTTCAGATGCGGTGCACATTGCTGTACAGGGAATTTAATTTGTTTTTAATAATTTTCCCTCAATTTATTTTTAAGTCATTTTGTACTTATGTTCTATAACTGTTTTTGTACCCTGACCGTTTATGTTACCCTTATTCCTTAGCTCGGTCTGACCTTTAATCTCACCTCCTATTTCTTTTATCTTCAGACTTATGTTATTTTCATCAGCTCATCCCCCCCCCATCTTACTAGTTTAAAGTCCAATCCCTGCCCTATTTATCCTTTCCGCTAGGACCCATTCTGGTTCAGGTGGAGCCCGCCCTAACGGTACAGCTCCTGCCAGTCCCAGTACTGGTGCCATTGTCCTATGAAATAATATTCTCAATAGCCATTTGAGAAGATATAATAACTATATTGGGGCAGGTATGAGTAGAACTATTAGAGAACAGTGCTGTAGAGATGGACTGAAAAGAAAAGGCACTGGCAGAGATTGAAGTGGTCAGCAGTGTTGAAGATGCCATAGAGGTCGAGGAGGATAAGGAGAGACAGCAAGCTGCAATCGTAGTCATACAGAACAATTCACAAAATTGTTTCCCTATATAACAGTCACTGCACTTTAAAAGTAATTCATTATCTGAAATGCTTCTTTTGATCTGATAAGGCACTGTATAAATGCAAGCATTGGCCCAGAATTTACTGGAGCAGGACATCTTGCTGTGTGCCCCGTTTGTTACATTTTTTTCCTCACCCTTCAGCTCAACACTTTTTTGTGCTGCAAGTTGCTGGATGTGTGAGCTGATAACGAGTCATCTGGAACCTTGGTGAACGACGGGACCAACAGTCTATCTCCTTAACCAATGAAATTTTAGGATTGAGAAAGAAACAGGAATGACTGAGAAGGAAATACAGTGAATTAGAATCAAATCAGGAACAGAAAGAGAAATAAAAAGTGGGAAAGATTGGATTAAAAGAAACAGAAAGGAAAAGTAAGAAAAAAAAGTTTAAAATTTAAAATGTTAAAAATCTCTAGGAACAATTTACTACCTGCAGGAATCAGACTCCACGGTTTCAACTGTTTCCTTTTTGGGCTGGAGAGGTTGAATGACATTGCAGGAACATAAATCTTGTCATTAAAAGGGTTCTTATGTCGTTCAGCACCAGCCCAAACTTTCTGCAGCGCGTTTAATTTGTTTTATTAGCGCAAATTTTTCAATTTCTTGAAACTCATGGGGAGGTTGACGGCGTGCTCCCATTTTCGTGAGGCTAACGGAGGAGCAGTGCAAATCGTCCAGCAATTTGTGTCAATTCGCAACTCACGAGGCATCTCTTCCTCGCCACAAATTAGTGGGTTATTTACACACTAATAATGGCGTGCGCATTAAACTCACCGTTATTTTGCCAGCAAATTCTGGCCCATTATTATTACAGGTATATGATTAATTCAAAGTACAATGCAATTTGTAGATTTTGGCCGAGAAATTCAATTGTGCAGCACTTGTATTTCGGTGGAAAAATGGGCACTGCAAGACCTAATATGGCATGTAGTGGCACGTGCTCAGTCCGCACTGGAAGTGTGTCGCACGCCATATTGATTAATCATCCAGGACACCCACCTGAAACTGATGATAGGCCCATTGCTTATACAAGTCAGAGGCCTGACACCTGTTTCAGGCTCTTTATAAAATTTGTTGTTGAAGAATTCAGCACGCAGCATACATTTTATTCACCGTGCATGCAGTGGAGAGTTTTCTCAGCTGCACAGCAGCCAAACCAGCGATCCTTGAAGCAACTACTGGAAGTTGTCACCCAGAAAGTAAGTTTTATAGTTTTTTTACTTACCTAACTGTGGAGCCAGGAGGAGCAGGAGCATTCCTCCCAGCTCCACATTAAAACTGCAGGCCGGTGCCAGCCCCTCCCGATTCATAGAAATCATAGAAAATTTACAGCACAGAAGGAGGCCATTCGGCCCATCGTGTCCGCGCCGGCTGAAAATGAGCTCCCCAGCCTAATCCCACTTTCCAGCACTTGGTCATAGCCTTGTGGGTCACAGCACTTCAGGTGCACATCCAGGTACTTTTTATATGAGTTGAGGGTTTCTGCCTCTACCACCCTTTCAGGCAGTGAGTTCCGGACCCCCACTACCCTCTGCCTCCTCCCCGCAGACTCACCTGAGGACCTTGGTTGGTGTCCCAGCTGACTGATCTTGCTGCACTCCCACGACAGGCAAGCAGCCTCTGAGCCCGCAGCTCTTCTTTTACCGATGTCCTATAATTTTCCATCCTTTCTCTACTTTTTATCCTAACGATGCCAGCGGAACAATTTGGCTTATTCCTGCTGCTGGCCTCATTAGGTGCGTGCAGCATGGTGCTGCACCAGAATTACGCCCCAATTCGGGTGCATTCCAAGTTCTAGGCTTTTTTTTCATTCAGTCTAAAGCCCACTTGAATGGAAATCCTCTTGTTATAATGGACAGTGGGGTTGAGTCGAAGCTAAACAGAATCTGCCTCCTAATAATAGGCCAAATATACGAATTTGTATTTGTGAATTTATTTTTCACATGGGTTCGGCAATCAGGACCAGGGTCAATTTGGTGCAAACCCAGATTTTAGCTCAAAATACAATTTATCTTAAGGCAGGAATGAAGCAGAGAATATATCCCTGTACAAATAGGAAAAAAATTAGGAAAAGCCATTGAATAATGTACAAAAAGTATAAAAAAGTAATATAAAGCACTTTTTATACCATAGAAAACCATTGCTGATGCAATGCTAACATTTTTTTAGACACATTTTATTTTTACGTGTTGCTCAGATCCTAATTGTGTCCTTTTTTTCTGTTCTCTAAAGCTTTATTTTTCACATTTATTTCTCCTCTTTTACCCAAGTTCTATAATTTTTCATCCTTTCTCTACTTTTTAATCTGTACTTTGTTTCATTTTTTGTGTTTTAATTTCCCTTTTTATCTTTTTTTCTTCTTCTCCTGTTGTTTGTACAAAATCAGAAATAAATAATGCTGTTAAATATTGTTTCCATTCCAGTTTTTCTCTACACAGTAGTGGTTAATGAATCTTTTTGTGTTGGAGGGATATAAATAGTGGTGTCCCCCAGAAGTCAGTGTTAGGACCATTGCTTTTGAGTACAGGGCGCACAATAGTCCTGATTTTAATCCCTGTTTATGGGCGAACAAGGTGGTAACACGGTCAATTTTGATTGGGGCCTTCGGATAGGCGGCTATGGCTCCCTCATTATACAATACAAATCAGGGTCTGTGAGATCAACAGGATCCTGGTGCAATTTTCAAGTACCAACTTGTGGACCATGTGCCGCGCAGTACTAAATGTAGAGCGGTCTAAGCATTAATGCTCCTCCTGGCTCTACAAAAATAGACCTGCTTCATGCCCAACCATTCACAAGCCTCCCCCAGGATCGACAACTCCTCCCTCCCCGCAAAACAGAAAATGTTGGCTCAGCTCAGCGGAGGAGCTGCTGGATTTGCCACCACCCATCAGCAAGCTGCCTGTCAATGCCTGAAATGCGCAGGCAGCTCACTGTAAATTTTAAATTGAGGATCGATCAAGAAAATGGTTCAGGCCTCTCGGTGGTGCCATTGGATGGGCGTCCCAATTGCTCCACCCATCATCCATCTAATGACCACCACTCATGAAAATCTACCACAATGTAAAAATTTAGAGATGATACAAAAATGAGGAGCATGGCTAACTGAAGAAGCCTGTAAGCGACTTTTGGAGGACATAGTCAGGATAGTCAACTTGGCAGACAGATGTCAGATGAAACTTAATACAGAGAAATGTGAGATGATGTGTTTTGGGAAGGTGAATAAAATGAGGATATGTACAGTAAATAGTAAAACTTTAAAAAGGAGCAGAGAGACTTGGGGTTCAGGTACACTAATCTGTAAAAGTAGGAGGACAAGTTAATAAAGCTATAAAAAAAAACAGACAGGATCCTAGATTTCATAAATGGGTATAGAATACAAAAGTCAGCATGGATTTGTGAAAGGTAGATTATGTCTAACTAGTCCACTCAAATTTTTTGAGGTGGTCACTGGCATGGTGGATAGGAGAGTGGCTGTGGATGTTGTCCATATTGACTTCCAGAGGCAGTTGATAAAGTTCCACACAAGAGATTATTGGCAAAAATAAGAGCGCAAGGAAATAGAGGTAACCTTGTGACGTGAGTTGATAATTGGTTGGAAAGTAGGAGACAGATAGTAAGGTGAAAGGGTTCGTTGTCTGATTGGCGGGATGTGATAAGTTGTTTTCTCGAGAGAGATCTGTACTGGGGCCTCAGCTTTTCATGATATATATCAATGACTTGGATGAGGGAATAGAGAGTTGTATATCTCTTGATTCAGGAACTGATCTTTTCCATTGGAAAATTGCACATGTCACTCCACTATTTAAGAAAGTTGACACAGGTACGGTAGCATAGTGGTTATGTTACTGGACTAGTAATCCAGAGGCCTGGACTGATAATCTGGAGTCATGAGTTCAAATCTTGCCACGGCAGCTGGGGAATTTAAATTCAATTAAATAAAATCGGGAATTAAAAAAAAAACTAGTATCAGTAATGGTGGCCATGAAACTGCCGGATTCTTGTAAAAACCCACCTGGTTCACTAATGCCCTTTAGGGAAGAAAACCTGCCGGCCTTACTCGGTCTGTCCTATATGTGACTCCAGACCCATAGCAATGTGGTTGATTCTTAATTGCCCTCTGAAATGGCCTAGCAAGCCACTCAGTTGGACAATCTCACTACAGAAAATCATAATAAGAAAAAAAACTGGACGGACCACCCGGCATTGGACCACTAGGCACCGGACACGACAAAGGCAAACCAAGCCAGTCGATCCTGCAAAGTCCTCCTCATTAACATCTGGGGACTTGTGCCAAAACTGGAAGAGCTGTCCCACAGACTAGTCAAGCAACAGTCTGACATAGCCATACTCATGGAATCATGCCTTTCAGCCAACGTCCCAGACTCTTCCATCACCATCCCTGGGTATATCCTGTCCCACCGGCAGGACAGACTCACCAGAGGTGGCGGTACAGTGGTATACAGTCAGGTGGGAGTGGCCTGGGAGTCTTCGATATTGACTCCGAACCCCATGAAATCTCATGGCATCAGGTCAAACATGGGTAAGGAAACCTCCTGCTGATTACCACCAACGCCCTCCCTCAGCTGATGAATCAGTCCTCCTCCATGTTGAGCACCACTTGGAGGAAGCACTGGGCACAGAATGTACTCTGGGCAGGGGACTTCAATGTCCATCACCAAGAGTGGCTCGGTAGCACAAGTACTGACCAAGCTGGTCGAGTCCTGAAGGACATAGCTGCCAGACTGGGCCTGCGGCAGGTGGTGAGCGAACCAACACGAGGGAAAAACCTACTTGACCTCGTCGTCACCAATCTATCTATCGCAGATGCATCTGTCCATGACGGTATTGGTAGGAGTGACCACCGCACAGTCCTTGTGGAGACGAAGTCCCGTCTTCACACTGAGGACACCATCCAACGTGTTGTGTGGCACTACCACCATGCTAAATGGAATAGATTCAGAACAGATCTAGCAGCTCAAAACTGGGCATCCGTGAGGCGCTGTGAGCCATCAGCAGCAGCAGAATTGTATTCCTGCACAATCTGTAACCTCATGGCCTGGCATATTCCTCACTCTACCATTACCAACAAGCCAGGGGATCAACCCTGGTTCAATGAGGAGTGTAGAAGAGCATGCCAGGAGCAGCACCAGGCGTACCTAAAAAGGAGGTGTCAACCTGGTGAAGCTACAACAAAGGACTACACACATGCAAAACAGCGGAAGCAACATGCTTTAGACAGAGCTAGGCGATTCCACAACCAATGGATCAGATCAAAGCTCTGCAGTCCTGCCACATCCAGTCGTGAATGGTGGTGGAGGAGGCTCTGTAAACATCCCCATCCTCAATGATGGTAGAGCCGAGCACATGAGTGCAAAAGACAAGGCTGAAGCGTTTGCAACCATCTTCAGCCAGAAGTGCCGAGTGGATGATCCATCTCAGCCTCCTCCCGATATTCCCACCATCACAGAAGCCAGTCTTCAGCCAATTCGATTCACTCCACGTGATATCAAGAAACGGCTGAGTACACTGGATACAGCAAAGGCTATGGGCCCTGACAACATCCCGGCTGTAGTGCTGAAGACTTGTGCTCCAGAACTAGCTGTGCCTCCAGCCAAGCTGTTCCGGTACAGCTACAACATGGCATCTACCCGACAATGTGGAAAATTGCCCAGGTACGTGCTGTCCCCAAAAAGCAGGACAAATCCAATCCGGCCAATTACCGCCCCATCAGTCTACTCTCAATCAACACCAAAGTGATGGAAGATGTCGTCAACAGTGCTGTCAAGCGGCACTTACTCACCAATAACCTGCTCACCAATGCTCAGTTTGGATTCCGCCAGGACCACTCGGCTCCAGACCTCATTACAGCCTTGGTCCAAACATGGACAAAAGAGCTGAATTCCAGAGGTGAGGTGAGAGTGACTGCCTTTGACATCAAGGCAGCATTTGACCGAGTGTGGTACCAAGGAGCCCTAGTAAAATTGAAGTCTATGGGAATCAGGGGGAAAACTCTCCCGTGGCTGGAGTCATTCCTAGTACAAAGGAAGAAGGTGGAGGTTGTTGGAGGCCAATCATCTCACCCCCAGGACAGTGCTGCAGGAGTTCCTCAGGACAGTGTCCTGGCCCACCATCTTCAGCTGCTTCATCAACGACCTTCCCTCCATCATAAGGTCAGAAATGGGGATGTTCGCTGGTGATTGTACAGTGTTCAGTTCCATTCGCGACCCTTCAGATAATGAAGCAGTCCGTGCCCGTATGCAGCAAAAACTGGACAACATCCAGGCTTGGGCTGATAAGTAGCAAGTAACATTTGCGCCAGACAAGTGCCAGACAATGAACATCTCCAACAAGAGAGAATCCAAACACCTCCCCTTGACATTCAACGGCATGAGCATCGCTGAATCCCCCACCACCAACATCCTGGGAGTCACCATTGACCAGAAACTTAACTGGACCAGCCACATAAATACTGTGGCTACAAGAGCAGGTCAGAGGCTGGGTATTCTGTGGCAAGTGGGTATTCGCCTCCTGACTCCCCAAAGCCTTTCCACCAGCTACAAGGCACAAGTCAGGAGTGTGATGGAATACTCTCCACTTGCCTGAATGAGTGCAGCTCCAACAACACTCCAAGAAGCTCGACATCCTCGAGGATAAAGCAGCCCGCTTGATTGCCACCCCATCCACCACCCTAAACATTCAATCCCTTCATCACCGTTCACAGTGGCTGCAGTGTGTACCATTAACAAGATGCACTGCAGCAACTCACCAAGGCTGCTTCAACAGCACCTCCCAAACCCACGACCTCTACAACCAAGAAAGACAAGTGCAGCAGGCACATGGGAACACACCACCTGCACGTTGCCCTCCAAGTCACACACCATCTCGACTTGGAAATATATCGCCGTTCCTTCATTGTCGCTGGGTCAAAATCCTGGAACTCCCTACCTAACAGCACTGTGGGAGAACCTTCACGACACAGACTGCAGCGATTGAAGAAGGTGGCTCACCTCCACCCTCTCAAGGGCAATTCGGAATGGGCAATAAATGCTGGCCTTGCCAGCGATGCCCATATCCTGTGAACGAATAACAAAAAAAAGCGGGAAAACAGGGAATTATAGACCAGTTAGCCTAACATCTGTTGTCGGGAAATTACTAGAGTCTATAATTAAGGATAGAGTGACTGAACACCTTGAAAATTTTCAGCTGATCAGTGAGAGCCAGCATGGATTTACTGGAATGATACCTGGACTCCAAGGGTTAAATTACGAGGCGAGATTACACAAACTAGTGTTGTATTCCCTGGAATTTAGAAGGTAGGGGTTTGATCAAAGTTTTCAAGATATTAAGGAGAACTGATAGGGTAGATAGAGAGAAACTATTTCCGCTGGTTGGGGAGTCTCGGAATAGGGGACATAGCCTAAAAATTAGAGCCAGGAGTGAAGTTAGGAAACACTTCTACACACAAAGGGTGGTAAAAGTTTGGAACTCTCTTCCGCACACAGCAGTTGATGATAGCTCAATTGTTAATTTTAAATCTGAGATTGATAGATTTTTGTTAACCAAAGGTATTAAGGGTTATGGGGGCTAAGGCGGGTATATGGAGTTAGAGGTCACAGATCAGCCATGATCTCATCGAATGGCAGAACAGGCTCGAGGGGCTAAATGGCCTACTTCTGTTCCGATGAGCCAAGTTTGCAGATGACACTAAGTTAGGAGGCATAATAAGTTGTGTGGATGGGAGCAGAAAGTTACAAACTGACATAGACTGACTAAGGGAGTGGGCAAAACTATGGCAGATGGATTTCAATGTGGGGGATTTGCTCACTTATTTTAGGAAGGATGTCAAGGTGCAGAAGAAATTCACTAAGATCATACCAAGTGTAGCAGGGTGATTGAGGGCTGGTATGTCACCTGCAGCCTGATGAGGGCCCTGATATCCAAGTAAGGGTATGGCTCTTTAAGAAACCTCACCTTTAAGTGCAAGGCTATGGCCCCTTTAAGAACCTCGCCTTTAAAAGGTAATTGCTACGGGAGTGGGTGGAGACTTCCCCCAGCCAGGTGAGCATAATAGGAACAGGAGTAGGCCATTCAGCCCCTCGTGTCTGCTCTGCCATTTGATAAGATCATGGCTGATCAGTGATCTAACTCCATATACCTGCCTTTGGACCATATCCCTTCATACCTTTGGTTAACAAAATTCTATCAATCTCAGATTTAAAATTAACAATTGAGCTAGCATCAGTTGCCGTTTGCGGAAGAGAGTTTCAAACTTCAGCCTTTGTGTGTAGAAATGTTTTCTAATCTCACTCCTGAAAGGTCTGGCTCTAATTTTTAGACTGTGCCCCCTACTCCTAAAATCCCCAACCAGCGGAAATAGTTTCTCTCTATCCACCCTATTTGTTCCCCTTAATATCTTATAAACTTCAATCAGATCACCCCTTAACCTTCGAAACTCGAGAGAATACAACCCCAATTTGTGTAATCTCTCCTCGTAACTTAACCCTTGAAGTCCGGGTATCATTCTAGTAAACCTACGCTGCACTCCCTCCAAGGCCAATATGCCCTTCCGAAGGTGCAGTGCCCAGAACTGCTCTCAGTACTCCAGGTGCGGTCTAACCAGGGTTTTGTATAGCTGCAGCATAACTTCTGCCCCCTTGTACTCTAGTCCTCTAGATATAAAGGCCAGCATTCCATTAGCCTTATTGATTATTTTCTGCACCTGTTCATGACACTTCAATGATCTATGTACCTGAATCCCTAAGTCCCTTTGGACATCCACTGTGTTTAACTTTTTACCATTTAGAAAGTACCCTGTTCTATCTTTTTTTGATCCAAAGTGGATGACCTCACATTTGTCTACATTGAATTCCATTTGCCACAGTTTTGCCCATTCACCTAATCTATCAATATTGCTTTGTAATTTTATGTTTTCATCTACACTGCTTACAATGCCACCAATCTTTGAGTCATCGGCAAACTTAATAGGGCAAGGTTCAAGAGACGTTAAAGGCTGGAAGTTGGAGAGTTTTTTTTTAGGTATTGTTAAATCAAATGTACTGTGTGGTGTTGTTTTGCATTGTGTGAATTATAAAATGTGTTTGAAACTCATATTTTTCGAGGACTACTATTTGTTGGAGAAAGGGGGCTCCACGATGGTAGGACGGTGTAACACGTGGTGTCAGAAGTGGGATCTGTGTCTCTAATAGAGAAAGAAAGAGACCAACCCCAATGAAGGAAATGTTTAAAGAACTGGTGCGGGCCACACAAGCTCTGCAAGAAGCCCAGCTGAAGACCACCCAGGCCCACCAAACTGCACAAGAGAGAACCATTCAGATCCTTGAGGCCCAGCAAGAGACCACCAACTACTATTGAACCAGGTCATCCAGAGTCGGGTAAAGATCACTGAATTGAGTCAGCAGTGAGGCCAATTGGAGGGTCAGGAATCCCCCATCCAATCTATCCGAGCCAGTCCAATGCTGCAGAAAATGACTCCAGAGGATGACGTGGCGGCATACCTCTTCGCCTTTGTGCTGAGCGGGAGAAGTGGCAACAGGACCAATGTGCTGGCATTGTGCCACCCTTCTTAGTGGGTGATGCACAGAAGGCCTACTTTGACCTGGAGCCGGAGGCGGCAGCCAACTACACACAGTTGAAGGCGGAGATCCTTGCCACCTGGTGTCACCTTAACTGTATGAGCTCAGAGGTTTAAAGCCCGTTCTCAAATGTTTCACTTGATTCAAATGGCTAAGTGGTGGCTTCAACCTGAGAGCAATTCCCTTGCAAGGATCATGGAATTTCAGGTAATAGACCAGGGGACTTGCTTTGTGTCCAAATTGATGAAAGATCTTTTGTACCCTGCTCCACATTAAGAGTCTATGGACCTCCATGTACCATCCTCAAACCGACAGCCTTGTGGAGAGATTCAATAGAACCCTCAAGAATATGCTAAAAAAGGTTGTGGGTAAGGATGGAAGAAACTGGGATACCTTGCTGCCGTATCTCATGTTTGTAGTCAGGGAGGTGCCACAGTCCTCTTCAGGATTTTCCCTGTTTGAACTGCTGTATGGGCGACAGCCTCTGGGAATCCTTGACATCGCTAAAGAAGAATGGAAGGAACAAAACTGTTCCTCCAAAAATATTATTGAACACGTATGAAGATGAGAGAGTGGATCGAGGCGGTTACGCCCATAGTGAGGGCTCATTTAGAGAAGGCACAGGAAAACCAGTGAGCCTAGTATGATAAAGAGGTTCTGACCAGGTGTCTGAGTTATGGTCCTTGTCTCCACACCTGAAAGCAAGCTCTTTGCACAGTGGCAGAGACCATATGAGGTTATAGAGGCTGAGGGCCCGGTGTACTATAAGATAAAGCAACCACAGAGAAGGAAGCTCCTGAAGCCATGGAGAGAAGGAGGCCCTCACAGTAGTGGAGGAACCACTAAGGAGCCCTGACTCCAAGGTACAAAGAACAATTTACCTCTCTAGTGAACTGGCTGAGGATCAGCATAGGCAGGCTCAGCACATGGTTGATCAAAAAAAAACGTATTCACATCTTGACCTGGGAGGACGAGGGCGATCTGACGTGACCTGGTGACACCACTTGGGGTGACAATAAAGGTAAGACCTTACAGAATCCCAGAAGCCAAACAGAGGGAAGTTAGCCAGGAGATTGAGAGGATGTTGAAATTAGGTGTGATTGAAGAATCTCATAGTGAATGGAGTAGCCCCATTGTTTTGGTTCGAAAACCAGATGGGAATTGGCGGTTCTGTAAAGACTTTCAGAAACTGAATGAGGTATCTAAATTCAATGCTTACCTGATGCCCTGGGTGGATGAGTTGATTGGGGAAAGCCAATTATCTTACCGCCTTAGATCTGACCAAAGGATACTGGCAGATCCCTTTAACAGAGTCTGCGAAAGGGTAAACGGCTTTCACTGCTCCAGAGGGGCTCTACCATTACACTGTCATGCCATTTGGATTGCATGGGGCCCCAGCCACCTTCCAAAGACTCATGGACCAAGTATTGAGGCCTCATATCCGGCATACTTGGATGAGATAATCATCTATAGTACAGACTGGGGTTCACATTTATGTAAAGTAGAGGCTTTATTAGATAGCCTAAGGCTATTTGGGCTCATGGCAAATTCAGAGAAGTGCCACATTGGGTTATCAGAGACCAAATACCTAGCATACACTGTAGGGGGCGGGGTAGTGAAACCTCGGGTAAACAAAGCGGAAGCTATAAAAGCCTGGCCCTGACTACTTATTTCTGACTTCGCTACCCGAGCCGCCTCTCTTATCGACTTGACCAAAGCATAAGCGTACGGTGGAACCCTGAGGCGGAGGCTGCTTTCAGCAACCTGAGCCAGGCACTATGTGTGCTCATGGTCTCAGACTTTAGAAAAAAATTCGTTGTACAGACCGATGCCTCAGAGGTGGGTTTGGGAGAGGAACATCCAGTGCTATACCTTAGCAGAAAACTCTTGCCTAAGGAGCAGTGATACGCTATGGTAGAGAAGGGGTGCATGTCAATTAAATGGGCCGTAGAAATGTTAAGGTACTACCTGTTGGGGCGCCAGCTGCTCTTAGTCACTGATCACGCACCCCTTGGATGGATGCAGACTAACACGGTTTTTGTCGCTCCGGCCCACTGTTTTGAGGTGGAACCGGGGCAGGAGTAGCCCATGGAAATGCTGAAGGCCTTTCTTGAGCGTACTGCCTTGCGACGTAGGCTGCTAGAGCTGATAGCTCTGTGCTGGGGGAGGGGGATGTGTAACGGTGATTGAGGGTCAGTATGTCAAGCTGATAAGGGCCCTGATACCCGAGAAAGGGTATGGCCCCTTTAAGAACCTCACCTTTAAAAAGGTAATTGCTACTTTTTTTTATTCGTTCATGGGATGTGGGCATCGCTGGCGAGGCTGGCATTTATTGCCCATCCCTAATTGCCCTTGAAAAGATGGTGGTGAGCCGCCTTCTTGAACCGCTGCAGTCTGTGTGGTGAAGGTTCTCCCACAGTGCTGATAGGAAGGGAGTTCCAGGATTTTGACCCAGCGACGATGAAGGAATGGCGATATATTTCCAAGTCAGGATGGTGTGTGACTTGGAGGGGAACGTGCCGGTGGTGTTGTTCCCATGTACCTGCTGCTCGTGTCCTTCTAGGTGGTAGAGTTTGGGAGGTGCTGTTGAAGAAGCCTTGGCAAGTTGCTGCAGTGCATCCTGTGGATGGTACACACTGCAGCCACAGTGCGCCGGTGGTGAAGGGAGTGAATGTTTAGGGTGGTGGATGCGGGCTGCTTTGTCCTGGATGGTGTCGAGCTTCTTGAGTGTTGATGGAGCTGCACTCATCCAGGCAAGTGGAGAGTATTCCATCACACTCCTGACTTGTGCCCTGCAGATGGTGGAAAGGCTTTGGGAAGTCAGGAGGTGAATCACTCGCCGCAGGATACCCAGCCTCTGACCTGCTCTTGTAGCCACAGTATTTATATGGCTGGTCCAGTTAAGTTTCTGGTCAATGGTGACCTCCAGGATGTTGATTGTGGGGGATTCGGCGATGGTAATGCCATTAAATGTCAAGGGGAGGTAGTTAGACACTCTCTTGTTGGAGATGGTCATTGCCTGGCACTTGTCTGGCGCAAATGTTACTTGCCACTTATGAGCCCAAGCCTGGATGTTGTCCAGGTCTTGCTGCATGCGGGCTCGGACTGATTCATTATTTGAGGGGTTGCGAATGGAACTGAACACTGCAATCATCAGCGAACATCCGCATTTCTGACGTTATGATGGAGGGAAGATCATTGATGAAGCAGCTGAAGATGGTTGGGCCTCGGACGCTGCCCTGAGGAACTCCTGCAGCAATGCCCTGGGGCTGAGATGATTGCCTCCAACAACCACTACCATCTTCCTTTGTGCTAGGTATGACTCCCGCCACTGGAGAGTTTTCCCCCTGTTTCCCATTGACTTCAATTTTACTAGGGCTCCTTGGTGCCACACTCGGTCAAATGCTGCCTTGATGTCAAGGGCAGTCACTCTCACCTCACCTCTGGAATTCAGCTTTATTGTCCATGTTTGGACTAAGGCTGTAATGAGGTCTGGAGCCGAGTGGTCCTGGCAAAACCCAAACTGAGCATTGGTGAGCAGGTTATTGGTGAGTAAGTGCCGCTTGATAGCGCTGTCGATGACACCTTCCATCACTTTGCTGATGATTGAGAGTAGACTGATGGGGCGGTAATTGGCCGGATTGGATTTGTCCTGCTTTTTGTGGACAGGACATACCTGGGCAATTTTCCACATTGTCAGGTAGATGCCAGTGTTGTAGCTGTACTGGAACAGCTTGGCTAGAGGTGCAGCTAGTTCTGGAGCACAAGTCTTCAGCACTATAGCCGGGATGTTGTCGGAGCCCATAGCCTTTGCTGTATCCAGTGCACTCAGCCGTTTCTTGATATCACGTGGAGTGAATCGAATTGGCTGAAGACTGGCTTCTGTGATGGTGGGGATATCGGGAGGAGGCCGAGATGGATCATCGACTCGGCACTTCTGGCTGAAGATGGTTGCAAACGCTTCAGCCTTGTCTTTTGCACTCACGTGCTGGACTCCGCCATCATTGAGGATGGGGATGTTTGCAGAGCCTCCTCCTCCCATTAGTTGTTAAATTGTCCACCACCATTCACAACTGGATGTGGCAGGACAGCAGAGCTTTGATCTGATTCGTTGGTTGTGGAATCGCTTAGCCCTGTCTGTAGCATGTTGCTTCCGCTGTTTAGCATGCATGTGGTCCTGTGTTGTAGCTTCACCAGGTTGGCACCTCATTTTTTGGTACGCCCGGTGCTGCTCCTGGCATGCTCTTCTACACTCCTCGTTGAACCAGGGTTGATCCCCTGGCTTGTTGGTAATGGTAGAGCGAGGAATATGCCGGGCCATGAGGTTACAGATTGTGCAGGAATACAATTCTGCTGCTGCTGATGGCCCACAGCGCCTCATGGATGCCCAGTTTTGAGCTACTAGATCTGTTCTGAATCTATCCCATTTAGCACGGTGGTAGTGCCACACAACACGTTGGATGGTGTCCTCAGTGCGAAGACGGGACTTCATCTCCACGAGGACTGTGCGGTGGTCTCTCCTACCAATATTGTCATGGACAGATGCATTTGCGACAGGTAGATTGGTGAGGACGGGTCAAGTAAATTTTTCCCTCGTGTTGGTTCGCTCACCACCTGCCGCAGGCCCCGTCTGGCAGCTATGTCCTTCAGGACTCGGCCAGCTCGGTCAGTAGTGGTGCTACTGAGCCACTCTTGGTGATGGACATTGAAGTCCCCCACCCAGAGTACATTTTGTGCCCTTGCTACCCGCAGTGCTTCCTCCAAGTGATGTTCAACATGGAGGAGGACTGATTCATCAGCTGAGGGAGGGCGGTAAGTGGTAATCAGCAGGAGGTTTCCTTGCCCAAGTTTGACCTGATGCCATGAGATTTCATGGGGTCCAGAGTCAATGTTGAGGACTCCCAGGGCCACTCCCTCCTGACTGTATATCACTGTACCGCCACCTCTGGTCGGTCTGTCCTGCCGATGGGACAGGACATACCCAGGAATGGTGATGGAAAAGTCTGGGATGTTGGCTGAAAGATATGATTCTGTGAGTATGGCTATGCCATGTGGATGGAGTGGGTGGAGACTTTCCCCAGAAGTCACAGGCTAGAAGAGGCTGAGAGTTGGAGAGTTTTCTAGGTATTGCTACATCAAATGTACTGTGTGGCCTTATTTTGTGTTGTGTGATTTATAAAATTTTTTGAAACTCGGATTGTTTGAGGACTAGTGATTGTCGGAGAAAGGAGGCTCTGAGATGGGAGGAATGTGTAACACAGGGATGAAAGGCTTTAGTTTAAGGACAGACTAGAGAAATAGGACTCTTTTCATTAAAACAAAGATGGTCAAGAGGAATTCTAAATTATGGTTAAAATAATGAGAGGTTTTGATGAGGAAAATCAGGGAAACCAGTTTCCTTTGGTTGCTAAGTTAGTAACATCCCCATCCTCAATGTTGGGGGAGCCCAGCACGTGAGTGCCAAAGACTAGGCTGAAGTGTTTGCAACAACCTTCAGCCAGAAGTGCCAAGTGGACGATCCTTCTCTGCCTCCCACCATCACAGATGCCATTCTTCAGCTAATTTGATTCACTCCACATGATATCAAGAAACGGCTGACTGTACTGGATGCTTCAAAGGCTACGGGCCCCAACAACATTCCAGCTGTAGTCTTGAAGCCCTGTGCTCCAGAATTAGCTGTGCCTCTAGCTAAAATGTTCCAGCACAGACTCAATATTGGCATCTAGCTGACAATGTGGAAAATTGCCCAGGTACGTCCTGTCCACAGAAAGCAGGACAAATCCAATCCGGCCAATTACCTCCTTAACTGCCTACGCCCAATCATCAGCAAAGTGATGAAAGGAGTTGTTAACAATGCTATCAAGTGGCACTTACCAATAAACTGCTCACCATTGCTCAGTTTGGGTTCCACCAGGACCACTCTGCTCCAAAACTCATTGCAGCCTTGGTAAACACATGGCCACAAACTGAATTCCAGAGGTGACTACCCTTGACACCAAGACAATATTCAACCAAGCGTGGCACCAAGGAGCCCTAATCAAATTGAAGTCAATGGGGATCAGGGGGAAAACTCTCCAGTGGCTGGAATCTTACCTGGCACAAAGGAAAATGGTTGTGGTTGTTGGAGGCCAACCATCTCAGCTCAGGACATCGCTGCAGGAGTTCTTCAGGACAGTGTCCTAGGTCCAACTGCAGCTGTTTCACCAATGACCTTCCCTCCATGTAAGAAGATGGTTTAAAACAAGCATGGTCAAGTATCCCATCTCGCAAAGCTCCAGGCATTTCAGCAAGAGGGCGACTGCTGGTGGGGGCGGAGTCTTGTCTCTGTGTGTGAACATAGGCTGCTCGGGCAGTAGACTTGGTGGAGCCATGCAAGGCTGTAAGTGGGTCAGTACTCAGATAAAGGGGTCCTGCGCATTCCTGAGAGGGACAGTTTACACATCTGAGATAAAGGCTGAGGTAGTCATGCTACGTGGTATGGCTCATCCGGAGTTGTTTAAACACAGAGTTGGCTTGGGGTGGGATGATTTATGACTAGGAGATGAGGCCAGAGATGCGTATGTGCAGAACAAAGCAGCAGAATAGTATAAAGATAAGGCATGCTCCCGCCCAAAAGTTAGAATTCTCAGGACAGTTGGAAGTTTATAGCCAAGAGGCAGCCTACGAAGGTCAAGTCTGATCACTTTGAGTCCGCAGGAAAACCAGGTCATATTACTTACTTGTCATTTAATGTAACGTTGAAGATAGCTGTAGTGTAATTCTGTTGTAAGTCAATATTAAAACCTGTTGTTGAATAACCACTTGGGCCCGAATCACGCAAAGGTTATTGTTGAACGACTAACAACCCTTTGTTGAGACAGTAACGGGAAAATCTGCTTACACTCCATCATAAGGTCAGATGATTGTATTGTGTTCAGCTCCATTCACAATTCCTCAAATAATGAAGCAGTCCATGTCTGATCTGACAGCATCCAGGCTGATAAACAGCAAGTAGCAAGAGCTGGAGGTGGGTGGAATGCAGTGTGCTTACCTGCAGGGAGGAGGGGTGAAACCAGAGGGGGCTCTTGCACCTTTTAGCAGCCAATTACAGAAGAGCTTGGGAGCAGATCAGTTGTTTTCCCTCTTGGTCAGGGGATGTGCATGCAGTGGAGAGAAGGGATCTAAAGAGTGCAAAAAGAATTTTAAAAAAATTGCCAGGATTTCAACATGTTGAACAATAAAAGTGAAAAGAGCATACCAGCTGTGGTTTGCATAAATGCAAATTTGTTACTACTGTTTAATAGTGCATTCAGTTTGTGACATTTCATAAAAATACAGAATATAATGCAAAAAGTGCTATAGTAATCTACCGTATGAACTTGCTATTTAGGCTGAAGTAATTTACGTACAGAAATTATGGAAGCTTTCCAAGATGACAGTCAGCCAAGGTCTCACAACTTGAAATGTGACTGGCTTGTATCTTCAGGGTACATTCAGTACAGTGCATTGATTAGCAGCCAGCAACCATTAACTATTCTCTCTGTTGCCAGCTTAGGTCAGAACATTCCGTTACTAGCAACAATAATAGAGTTCACCTGATCGCTTAGTTTTTAAATAAAACCATCAAGACAAAGGATGGTCAGTTGTATATTTAGAAAGTAGAGCATTTTACAACAATATAGAAGCTTCTAAAATAAAGAATCCATTAGTTGAAAAGTTGAGTTTTAAGTCTGCTAATGTTTTTTTCAGACATTAATAAGTAAAATAACATAATTTGGTGAAAAAGTGAAGTCCAGTTATCAATGTTATGTTGAATCTTTTGAAGACTGCATAGTAAACGGTTAAAAAAAACACTAAGGTTTGCACAGGAAAATGTTTTATGGTTTAGCAGTTTTCTCACTTTGTAGCACAACCCTCACTTATTGCCACAACATTCACTAAAATGGATCTCCTCCAGTGCTATTTAATCTGGTCACAATGCTACAAAGTCTGGTATTCACTAATACATCAGAAGAACAAAGATACAGCTCCATTCATTCTGTTTCCTGTGAAATTACCATTCTGATCATCGATCAATAATAATCTTACCTTTTATAACTGTGCATAATGCTGCAATTAGCAGGATCAAAAATGGTTCTGTCTCAGTGGGGCAGAAGTGGGAACCTTTAAAGTGCAACACACTATCTTTAGCTGAATTTTTGAAACATACTGTTTGGCCTGTTTCCATGTTGTAAACTTCTATGATTCTATAGGCAACTGGGACTAGCTTAGTGGTATAAACTGGGCGACATGGACATGTTGGGCCGAAGGGCCTGTTTCCATGTTGTAAACTTCTATGATTCTATCTACTTTTTTTTTATTCGTTCATGGGATGGGGCGTCACTGGCAAGGCCAGCATTTATTACCCATCCCTAATTGCCCTTGAGCAGGTGGTGGTGAGCCGCCACCTTGAACTGCTGCAGTCCGTGTGGTGAAGGTTCTCCCACAGTTCTGTTAGATAGGGAGTTCCAGGACTTTGACCCAGCGACGATGAAGGAACAGCGATATATTTCCAAGTCAGGATGTGTGTGACTTGGAGAGGAACATGCAGGTGGTGTTGTTCCCATGTACCTGCTGCCCTTGTCCTTCTAGGTGGTAGCGGTCGTGGGTTTAGGAGGTGCTGTCGAAGAAGCCTTGGCAAGTTGCTGCAGCACATCCTGTAGACGGTACACACTGCAGCCACAGTGCACCGGTGGTGAAGGGAGTGAATGTTTAGTGTGGTGGATGGGGTGCCAATCAAGCGGGCTGCTTTGTCCTGGATGGTGTCGGCTTCTTGAGTTTTGTTGGAGCTGCACTCATCCAGGCAAGTGGAGAGTATTCCATCACACTCCTGACTTGTGCCTTGCAGATGGTGGAAAGGTTTTGGTGTTTCAGGAGGTGAGTCACTCACCACAGAATACCCAGCCTCTGACCTGCTCTTGTAGCCACAGTATTTATGTGGCTGGTCCAGTTAAGTTTCTGGTCAATGGTGACCCCCAGGATGTTGATGGTGGGGGATTCGGCGATGGTAATGCCGTTGAATATCAAGGGGAGGTGGTTAGACTCTCTCTCGTTGGAGATGGTCATTGCCTGGCACTTTTCTGGTGCGAATGTTACTTGCCACTTATCGGCCCAAGCCTGGATGTTGTCCAGGTCTTGCTGCATGCAGGCACGTACTGCTTCATTATCTGAGTGGTTGCGAATGGAACTGAACACTGTGCAATCATCAATGAACATCCCTGTTTCTGACCTTATGATGGAGGGAAGGATACTGATGAAGCAGCTGAAGATGGTTGGGCCTAGGACACTGTCCTGAGAAACTCCTGCAGCAATGTCCTGGGGCTGAGATGATTGGCCTTTAACAACCATTACCATCTACCTTTGTGCTAGATATGACTCCAGCCACTGGAGAGTTTTCCCCCTGATTCCCATTGACTTCAATTTTACTAGGGCTCCTTGGTGCCACGCTTGGTCAAATGCTGCCTTGATGTCAAGGGCAGTCACTCTCCTCACCTGGAATTCAACTCTTTTGTCCATGTTTGGACCAAGGCTATAATGAGGTCTGGAGCCGAGTGGTCCTGGCAAAACCCAAACTGAGCATCAGTGAGCAGGTTATTGGTGAGTAAGTGCCGCACTGTTGACGACACCTTCTATCACTTTGCTGATGATTGAGAGTAGACTGATGGGGCGGTAATTGGCCGGATTGGATTTGTCCTGCTTTTTGTGGACAGGACACACCTGGGCAATTTTCCACATTGTTGGGTACATGCCAGTGTTGTAGCTGTACTGAAACAGCTTGGCCAGAGGTGCGGCTAATTCTGGAGCACAAGTCTTCAGCACTACAGCCGGGATGTTGTCAGGGCCCATAGCCTTTGCTGTATCCAGTGCACTCAGCCGTTTCTTGATATCACGTGGAGTGAATCGAATTGGCTGAAGATTAGCTTCTGTGATGGTGGAGTTATCGGGAGGAGGCCGAGATGGATCATCCACTCGGCACTTCTGGCTGAAGATGGTTGCAAACGCTCAGCCTTGTCTTTTGCACTCACGTGCTGGACTCTGCCATCATTGAGGATGGAGATGTTCACGGAGCCACCTCCTCCCGTTACTTGTTTAATTGCCCACCACCATTCACGACTGGATGTGGCAGGACTGCAGAGCTTTGATCTGATCCGTTGGTTGTGGAATTGCTTAGCTCTGTCTATAGCATGTTGCTTCCGCTGTTTAGCATGCATGTAGTGCTTTGTTGTAGCTTCACCAGGTTGGCACCTCATTTTTAGGTACGCCAGGTGCTGCTCCTGGCATGCTTTTCTACACTCCTCCTTGAACCAGGGTTGATCCCCTGGCTTGTTGGTAATGGTAGAGTGAGGAATATGCCAGGTTATGAGGTTACAGATTGTGCAGGAATACAATTCTGCTGCTGCTGATGGCCCACAGTGCCTCATGCATGCCGAATTTGAGCTGCTGAATCTGTTCTGAATCTATCCCATTTAGCACGGTAGTAGTGCCACACAACACGTTGGATGGTGTCCTCAGTGTGAAGACGGGACTTCATCTCCACAGGACAGTGCGGTGGTCACTCCTTCCAGTACTGTCTTGGACAGATGCATCTGCGGCAGGTAGGTTGGTGAGGACAGGGTCAAGAAGGTTTTTCCCTCGTGATGGTTGGCTCACCACCTGCCGCAGGCCCCGTCTGGCAGCTATGTCCTTCAGAGCTTGGCCAGTAGTGGTGCTACTGAGCCACTCTTGGTGACGGACATTGAAGTCGCCCACCCAGAGTACATTCTGTGCTCTTGCTACCCTCAGTGCTTCCTCCAAGTGGTGCTCAACGTGGAGGAGGGCTGATTCATCAGCTGAGGGAGGGTGGTAGGTGGTAATCAGCAGGAGGTTTCCTTGCCCATGTTAGACCTGATGCCATGAGATTTCATGGAGTCCGGAGTCAATGTTGAGGACCCCCAGAGCCTCCTGACTGTATGCCACTGTACAGCCACCTCTGGTGGTGATGGAAGGGTCTGGGATGTTGGCTATATTAGGCTGTTGCTTGACTAGTCTGTGGGACAGTTCTCCCAATTTTGGCACAAGTCCCCAGATGTTAGTAAGACTTTGCAGGGTCACCTGGGCTTGGTTTGTCGTGTCCGCTGCTGGGTGGTCCATCCAGTTTTTTTATTCTTGTGGCTTTTTGTCACGAGATTGTACAACTGAGTGGCTTGCTAGGCCATTTCAGAGGGCAATTAAGAATCAACCACATTGCTGTGGATCTGGGGTTACATTTAGGCCAGACCGGGTAAGGACGGCAGGTTTCCTTCCCTAAAGGACATAAGTGAACCAGATGGGTTTTTATGACAATCCAGTAGTTTCATGGCCACCATTACTGATACTCGTTTTTTTTAATTCCAGATTTTATTTAATTAATTGAATTTAAATTCCCCAGCTGCTGTGGCAGGATTTGAACTCATGACTCCGGATTATTAGTCCAGACTTCTGGATTACTGGTCCAGTAACATAACTACTTTGCTACCGTACCCAGTATAATTGTATAATAAAGGAGCACTATATATATTGGGAAAGCTATCAAAATATTTGTTTTGAACTAGAAGCAAGGAATGATTTTATAGAATTGAATTACACTATTTTGTCAGAATAAGATGCTGAAACCGACTTGACTCAAATAGCCAGTGAATCCTTCGTGGAAATCTTCCATGATCTGTTCATTTTTGAAATAAGTTGCAAAGTTATTTAGACACACCTGACTCAACTGGAGCCAAATGCTAATGCTGCAGATGTTGAGAGTAATGGGTGAGACAAGGCTTTGTGGTGAAGCTTCCTGTTGAGTTACTTTTACATTCAGAGGATCATCCTCATAGTACATATTGGCTGTTTAGGTCAAGCACGGGCAGAGCGTTTATGGATAAGTTATCTATCTTCAGTCAACTTAAAAACGTAATGACACTTGATCATCTCTTTATTGCTTTATAAGTATTGCCATATATTTCCTGTCTTTTTGCACTTTTGGAAGTGGAGTATTACCATTCAGAGTAGATAGAATCATAGAAAATTTACGCCACAGAAGGAGGCCATTCGGCCCGTCATGCTGGCTGAGAAACGAGCCACCCAGCCTAATCCCATTTTCCCGCATTTGGTCCGTAGCCCTGCAGGTCACGGCTCTTCAGGCACACATCCAGGTATTTTTTAAATGAGTTGAGGGTTTCTGAGTCTACCACCCTCTTAGGCAGTGAGTTCCAGACCCCCACCACGCTCAGGGTGAAAACATTTTTCTTCATTTCCACTCTAATCCTTCTACCAATTACTTTAAATCTATGCCCCCTGGTTATTGACCCCTCCGCTAAGGGAAATAGGTCCTTTCTATCCACTCTATCTAGGCCCCTCATAATTTTGTACACCTCAATCAAATCACCCCTCAGCCTCGTCTGTTCCAAGGAAAACAACCCCAGCCTATCCAATCTGTCATCATAGCTAAAATTCTCCAGCCCTGGCAACATCCTCGTAAATCTCCTCTGCACCCTCTCTAGTGCAATTACATCCTTCTTGTAATGTGGTGACCAGAACTGTGCGCAGTACTCAAGCTGTGGCCTAACTAGTGTTTTGTACAGTTCCAGCATAACATCCCTGCTTTTATATTCTATGCCTCGGCTAATAAAGGAAAGCATTCCAATTGCCTTCTTAACCACCTTATCTATCTGTCCTGCTACCTTCAGGGATCTGTGGACATGCATTCCAAGGTCTCTCACTTCCTCTACACCTCTCAGTATCCTCCCATTTATTGTGTATTCCCTTGCATTGTTTGCTCTCCCCAAATGCATTACCTCACACTTCTCCTCCGGATTGAACTCCATTTGCCACTTTTCTGCCCATCTGACCAGTCCATTGATATCTTCCTGCAGTCTACAGCTTTCCTCCTCATTATCAACCGCACGGCCTATCTTTGTGTCATCTGCAAATTTCTTAATCATGCCCCCTACTTTTAAGTCCAAATCGTTAATGTATACCACAAAAACCAAAGGACCTAGTACCGAGCCCTGCGGCACCCCACTGGAAACAGCCTTCCAGTCGCAAAAACGCCCGTTGACCATTACCCTTTGCTTCCTGCCACTGAGCCAATTTTGGATCCAATTTGCCACATTCCCTTGGATCCCATGGGCCTTTACTTTTTTGACCAATCTGCCATGTGGGACCTTGTCAAAAGCCTTGCTAAAATCCATGTAGAATACATCAATTGCGCTACCCTCATCGATCCTCCTTGTCACCGCCTCAAAAAAAATTCAATCAAGTTAGTCAGACACGACCTCCCCTTAACAAATCCATGCTGACTGTCCTTGATTAGTCCATGCCTTTCTAAGTGACAGTTTACCCTGTCCCTCAGAATTGATTCCAATAATTTGCCCACCATCGAGTTTAGGCTGACTGGCCTGTAATTACTCAGTCTATCCTTCGCTCCCTTTTTAAACAACGGTACAACGTTAGCAGTCCTCCAATCCTCCAGCACTAAGCCTGTATCCATTGAAGTTTGGAAAATGATTGTTAAAGCCTCAGCTATTTTCTTCCTGGCTTCTTTCAGCCTGGGCTACGTTTCATCCGGCCCTGGTGATTTATCCACTTTCAAAGATGCTAATCTCCTTAATACTTCCTCTCTCACTGTGTTTATCCCATCCAATATTTCACACTCCTCCTCCTTAACATCAATCCCTGTATCATTCATCTCCTTTGTGAAGGCAGATGCAAAGTATTCATTAAGAACCATACCCACATCTTCCACCTCCACACATAGTTGACCTTTTTGGTTTCTAATAGGCCCTACTCTTTCCTTAGTTATCCTCTTGCTCTTAATGTATTTATAAAACTTCTTTGGGTTTTCTTTGCTTTTACCTGCTAATATTTTTTCATGCCCTCTCTTTGCTTTCCTAATTTCCTTTTTAACTTCACCACTGCACTTTGTATACTCCTCTAAGCTTTCTGTAGTATTGAGTTCCCGGTGCCTATCATAGGCTTTCTTTTTCTGCCTCATCTTACCCTGAATGCTTCTTGACATCCAGGGGGCTCTAGATTTGGCAGCCCCTCCCTTTTTCTTTGTGGGAACATGTTTACCCTGAACCCCTTGAATCACCCCTTTGAATGTCTCCCACTGCTCTGATACTGATTTACTTCAAGTAGCTGTTTCCAGTTTACTTCTGCTAAATCACTTCTCAGTTTAGTAAAATTGGCCTTTCCCCAATTGAAAACTTTAACTCCTGCTCTGTCTTTGTCCTTTTCCATAACTATGCTAAAACTAACTGTATTATGATCACTACCACCAAAATGCTCTGCCACTGTTACTTCTTCCACCTGCCCCTCTTCATTTCCTTGAACTAAATCCAGAACTGCCCCCCTCTCGTTTTACTCGATTTAGTCACCTAATCATTTGCCGTCTGAAATCATGCAAGTCGGTTAGTCATTTGGAATTGACTTTTGGCTATATCCAACTTGGGAATTGAATGTATGCTTGAAAAGGAGAAATTTGCAGGGTTAAGGGGAAAGAGCAGGAGAGTGGGACTAATTGGGTAGTTCTTACAAAGAGCCAGCACAGACACGATGGGCCAAATGGCCTTCTTCTGTGCTGTATGATTCTGTGATTTGCTTTTTAACAATTCTAGAATTATTTATTTTAGTGACATCCCATGAAAAATGATGGCACACCCCCTTTAAAACATTTTTTTTCTTGAGAGCATGAGTTTTAAGAATTAGGCCTTTTAGAGTTGGAGGCCAGATTAATATATCAAAACAACAAGTGGGCTACATGTGATTAAGTAATATTGTGAGCCCCTGTATACAAAAATATAAGCCCGCCCCGCCCCGCATAAAAAAGCATGATCCCCATACATTAAAAAAATTGGGACTATGTGAGGCCCTTCATCCTCTTTATCCTGCATTCCCCTCCTCCTCCTTTCCTATGCTCATTCAATCCGTTACCCTCAATCTCTCCCTGCCCTGAAGCCTTTTTTTTGCTCTCTATTCATCTTTACCTACCCTCCTTTTCTGTTGCTCTCTCCTGTCCTCACTTAACTCTTCTCCACTGTCTCTTCTGGCACTCGCGCTCTCAATTTTTCTTTCCACCAAAGACAGATTAACTGGTTAGTCATCTCATTTGCTGTTTGTGGGACCTTGATATATGCAAATTGGCTGCTGCATTTGCCTAAATAACAATAGGGACTACACTTCAAAATCTCTTTCTTTTATCTTTCTGAATATTATTCCAGGTTAGTAAATTTGGGACTACTTGACCCAAGCTAAATATGACATCATATATATTTAAAGATGATTTCTGATACATTCTCTTGAATATTTCTGAGTATTGTGGTGTCAGGATTTTCCTGCTAATCACCCCTATCTTTGTGTTGGGGAGTGTTAGCGATGTGCCTTGTCTGAACACGGGCATGTTAACACTGTGCATTGTCGGTACGCGGGAATGTAAAGAGCTTCAATGCAGGACTGCCTGTCTACAGAAGGAGGTAGCCTCCGAAAGCTTGTGAATTTAAAATAAAATTGCTGGACTATAACTTGGTGTTGTAAAATTGTTTACAATTGTCTACAGTCTGACTGTCATTGACTGGGTCAGATTACACATTCCAGGCAGAGTGGTGTCCAATTACACCGCCCACTTCCTTGCGTTGTCAGTACAGTTCTTCACTAGATGAAATGTCATGCTGTGATTAGTGTCAGTGATTAACTGCTGCCGCTATTGATGACGCGCATGCGCACTCGGGTCCAGAGCGTGTTGGGCCACGCATTCATTAACTATTAGCCCAGCTGGAAGGGAGCCTGACCGAGTCTGCTGTGCTGGACCATTGTTTGCGGCTGTCGACTATTCCAATGCTCTCCTGACCGGCCTCCCATCTTCCACCTTCAATGTATGTGAACTCATCCAAGACTCTGCTGCATGTCTAACTTGCAGCAAGTCTCGTTCACCCAACACCCCTGTGCTCGCTGGCCTACATTGGCTCCTGGTCCACCAAAACATTGATTTTTAAAATTCTCACCCTCATGTTGAAATCCCTCCGTGGCCACACATTTTCCTATTTGAACTCTGTAGTGTCAGTGCTGTGTGTTCTCTGGACTCAATAGTGCTTAAAAATTACATCAGGTGGGCTTTGGGCTTCAATGGGACGGCTAAGGTCTCCGGCTCACTTCCCAAGGTTTTTCAGGCAAGAAACAAGCAGCCTTTGAAAATCACCTCCATTATCTGTGAAACGAGGGAGGGCGGAAAGCAATCAATTTAAATGAAAGCATCCTGTGAGTTTGGTATGAAAATATGTTTGATCAACAGCTCTATTAGAGTTTGAGATACTCAAATTTCCTTTGTTCCGTTTATATCTCAGCCTGTCTTGTTCCAACCTAATAGTTTGTCTGCAGCTATCAGAGGAAGAGATGGATAATCCAGAGGTTAAGTAGAAATCAGCAGCAAACCTTCAGAGACCTCGTGACAGGTCTACTTCATACTGAACTTTAGCACAGCAGACATGACCCTTCATTATTTTCTATCTCCCAATAATCCTAATGTAAATTTACAGTATATTATTAGTCACCTATCCATTTACTGTTGAAATCTGTTTACCGATTTATAACCTAAGCCACAGTCAAATGGAGTGTTTATTCTACCACCTTCTGAAGTTGAGCGATGAGGGTTTTCTGTTCAGTTCTTGAGCTTGCTACAAATTACCTAGATGTTGGGCAGGTTCATTCTGGTTGTTAGGGAATGAGGACTCGCCTACAGTGGTGGTTTGAGATGCTGAATCCCAGAAAAATATCTGGAGTAAAACCTCCCAAAACTTATTAACTTTTTAAGCATGACAAGCAGGCATTACAGCCAGGCAGGTTCCCAGTATGCATCAGAAGCATTTTGTTAACCCAAATTAAAATAATGTCTCTTCCGCTTTCAACAGCATCTTGCTTATAAACTGTTAAATCTCTAACTTTTTCCAGTTCTGATGAAAGGTCATCGATCTGAAACGTTAACTCTGTTTCTCTCTCCACAGATGCTGCCTGAGCTGCTGAATGTTTCCAGCATTTTGTTTTTATTTCAGATTTCCAGCATTCTCTGTATTTTGCTTGTTTCAACGGTATCTGTTCAGCTGTTTATCAAAATTATTTGAATAGGACAAATTTCAAAAGCTTTATTCAAAGTTTATATTGAGTGGTTTTTTTATATAGTAAAGAAGCTGTGTACATGAGAGAGAAACCCACTGACAGTACGGATTTCATCTTTTGAGGTAATTTCTGGAAATATTAATGATTGATAGTAAGACTGGCCATTTACGCAGGATGTTGATTGGCAGCCCTGCTGCTTCTTACCCATTTCCAAGAGATGCAAAAACTGATATGAATTTTGCTGGTTGAAAATTAAAATTAATTTATTGAAGCTGTCATATGTTTATTAGCTGTTCCAGAGAGGCAGATACACAGACTGCTGAATCTATATATTTATTTATGCAGTTGTAATATTTCAGTTAGAGTACTGTGTGCAGTATTGGCTCTGCACTTAGATATTGAGGTTTTAGAAAGGATATAACCAGGATGCTGCCTGCTAGGTGGAAGTACAAACACAAAAAGATGTGAAAAATTGATTTTTTTTTCATTAGAACAGAGACTATGGGGTCAGAAACTCACCTGAGGTGAGCTTCTGACCCCATAGCCTCTCCATCACTAAGGTGGCCTACTTCCTCCTCTATAACATCACCTGTCTCAGCCCATTCGTTGCTGAAACCCTCATCCATGCCTTTGTTACCACTAGACTCGACTATTCAAATGCTCTCCTGGCCGGCCTCCCATCTTCTACCCTCCATAAACTTGAGCTCATCCGAAACTCTGCTGCCCGTATCCTAACTCACACCAAGCCCCTGTGCTCGCTGACCTACATTGGCTCACAGTCCGGGAATGCCTCGATTTTAAAATTCTCATCCTTGTTTTCAACTCCACAACCCTCCGAGATCTCTGCGCTCCTCCAATTCTGGCCTCTTGCGCATCGCTCCATATTGGTGGCCGTGCTATTGGCTGCCTAAGCCCAAAGCTCTGGAATTCCCTCCCTAAACCTCTTCACCTTTCTCTCCTCATTTACGGCGCTCCTTAAAATCTACCTCTTTGACCAAGTTTTTAGTCAACTATCCTAATTTCTCCTTATGTGGCTCGGTGTCAAATTTTGTTTGATAACACTCCTGTGAAGCGACTGGGGACCTTTTACTATGTTAAAGGCGCTATATAAATGCAGGTTGTTGTAATATGATAGAAGTGTATAAAATTATGAGAGGATAGAGTTGATAGACTATTTCCAGTAGATGAGCGATCGAGAATGAGAGGCCATTAGATACAAGACTAAATGTAAGTGATTTAGAAGAGAGGAGAAAATTCTTTACATGAAGTTGTGAGGCTGTGAAATTCACTTCCAGGATTAGTGGTTGAGGCAGAAACTATGTCAACATTCAGGATTAGATTGGATAGGTTGATAAAGGAAAATTAGATGAAGATATATAGAAACAGGGTGGGTAAATGTGATTAGAACTATTTGCTTGTATGGAGGGTAAACGCTGAAATGGACCGGTTGAGTGGAATAGCCTATTCCGTGGTGTAACTTCAATGTATTTCTTTATCTAAGGAAAATAATATTTTTCTATGAACTAATCTCAAAACAATTAAACATTTGTAGATATCTATTGCAAAATGACAAACTAGTGCTACCAAATCAGTGCCCACTCAATACTTTCTGTCAGACCCTAGCCCTTCCCTTCCCCCACCGATCACAGACCCCAAGAATCCACCAGTGAGAAAAATGTTAACATCCCCCTCCCCAGTTCTGCCAAACCCGAGTTGCCTCCAGAATTATGACAAACAGTATTCCACCCATCCCAAATCCCAGTACCTCCACCCCAGCGTTGCTAACTCCAGAAACATTGCCCTGTGCTGTCAAAGCCCAGAACTGCGTCCCACTATTATTAAACTCCATGATCCCCCCCCTCCCCCCAATCCAGTCCACATTCTCAGTACTGCTAAACAGGTAACCACCTCCAGCCAGGCACATTTTACATACTACCTTGCTGTGTATGCTCAGCCTTAAAAACATAAGGGTTAAAAATTAAATACATGGGCAAAGGAATAAAGGCCACTTACTTATTAATTGAAGACTAATCAAGGTTATCAAAAAAAATGAAGAGTTGCAGAATTCATCCCCAAAACACTAAGAATCCCAGAAAACCATGTAATAAAAACTAAATTAGATTTATTCAATGGCTCTGATACATTGTGTATTGCATGGGTCAACACCCCTATTATTATAAAACAATGTACCTCTGACTCACTGAGAAATGCCATGAGAGATCTGGCAATGTAATTATAAAAGACTTGCATGTGCATGCACTTTCTCCGAGTGTCACACTTACTTCCTGTCAATCCCGAAAGGCTGTAGACTAAGCCTACCCTTAAAACTGTGGGCAGACAATATGGTGGGAATTTTAACCCTCCTCCCGAGGGTGGGAATGGGACGTGGGAACAATATAAATAGAGAGAATTAATTTATTGTCCCGTTCCCACTTTCTTTGCGCCTGCTGCCATTTTATTAGGGTGTGCTTCGCGTTTGGTCGAGGCTTTCGCTACAGGCAGACAGGAGCCTCATGAATGTGATGCAAATCGGAGTCCTTGGGATATAAGCATCGCTAGCAAGACCAGCACTGTATTGCCCATCCCTGCTTGCCTTTTGAGAAGGTGGTGGTGAGCCGCCTTGAACCACTGCAGTGCTGTTCGGTAGGGAGTTCTGGGATTTTGACCCAGCAATGAAGGAATGGCAATATATGTCCAAGTCAGGATGATGTATGAATTGGAGGGGAACTTGGAGGTGCCTGCCTTCCTTGTTCTTCTAGGTGGTAGAGGTTGCGGGTTTAGGAGGTGTTGTCAAAGAAGTCTTTGTGAGTTGCTGCAATGCATCCTGTATATAGTACACACTGCAGCCAGAGTGGAGGGAGTGGATGTTTAAGGTGGTGGATGGGCTGTTGATCAAGCAGATTGCTTTCTCCTGGATAGTTTTTTTTTATTCGTTCATGAGATATGAGCGTCACTGGCAAGGCCAGCATTTATTGCCTATCCCTAATTGCCCTTGAGTAGGTGGTGGTGAGCTACCTTCCTAAACCGCTGGAGTCCGTGTGGTGAAGGTTCTCCCACAGTGCTGTTAGGTAGGGAGTGCCAGGATTTTGACCCAGCGACGATGAAGGAACAGCGATTTAGTTCTAAGTCGGGATGGTGTGTGACATGGAGGGGGAACGTGCAGGTGGTGTTGTTCCCATGTGCCTGCTGTCCTTGTCCTTCTAGGTAGTAGAGGTCACCGGTTTGGGAGGTGCTGTCAAAGAAGCCTTGGGGAGTTGCTGCAGTGCATCCTGTGGATGGTACACACTGCAGCCACTGTGCGCCGGTGGTGAAGGGAGTGAACATTTAGGGTGGTGGATGGGGTGCCAATCAAGTGGGCTGCTTTGTCCTGGATGGTGTCGAGCTTCTTGACTGTTGTTGGAGCTGCACTCATCCAGGCAAGTGGAGAGTATTCCATCACACTCCTGACTTGTGCCTTGTAGAGGGTGGAAAGGCTTTGGGGAGTCAGGAGGTGAGTCACCCGCCACAGAATACCCGGCCTCTGACCTGCTCTAGTAGCCACAGCCTTTACGTGGCTGATCCCAATGAGTTTGTGGTCAATGGTGACCCCCATGATGTTGATGGTGGGGGATTTGGTGATGGTAATGTCATTGAATGTTAAGGGAAGGTGGTGAGACAAATGGTAATGTTGTTGGAGATAGTTATTGCCTGGCACTTGTATGATGCACAATGTTACTTGCCATTTATCAGCCCAAGCCTGGATGTTATCCAGGTCTTGTTGCTTGCGGAAAAGCAGGTTTTCTTCCCTAAAGGACATTAATGAACCAGTTGGGCTTTTTTATGACAATCCAACAGCTTCATGATCACTTTTACTAACACCAGCTTTTTAAAAAAAACTGAATTCAAATTCACAAACTGCCATGATGGGAGTAGTCCAGTGACATAACCATTACATTACCGTATCCTCTCTCTTTCCTGTTGTCTTCTCCAACAGCAGAGTTATGAGTGACTGCAAAGAAGTCACATACGCAAATTGCAGCATGTAATGCATAAGCTGAGAGGGAGAAGCAAGATGCTAGGATAATAGGGAAGTTCTGAATGGGGAAATAACTAGCTTGAATGTGAATTAAGGAAGGAGTCCTGAGAGGAGTTGCAGGTTGTGTAATTGACAACAGGTAAGAAGGGCATGGTGTAAATGAAAGCAGTAAAGGTAGCAAGCAGCAGATGAGTGTGTGATAGAGAGGTGATGTGGAGATGCCGGTGATGGACTGGGGTTGACAAATGTAAACAATCTTACAACACCAAGTTATAGTCCAACAATTTTATTTGAAAATCACAAGCTTGTAATTTTCAAATAAAATTGTTGGACTATAACTTGGTGTTGTAAAATTATTTACATTTGATAGAGAGGCGGCAAGGGATGTGATTCAGGGTGTTTGCAGCTATGAATGCTGGAGGTGAGGAACTATGACCAGGTACAATGAAAGAGAGGGAGAAAGGAGTGGCTGTACTCACCTACTCACCTTTGCTGTCCTTGTGAGGTTATTAAATCTCTTGTGGCATTTTTTCAGATCCTTGGGGTGATGCTCCTGCTGCAAACCTGATTTCCACCTTGAACTATGCTTTCTTCCCAAACTATTGGGGATCTTCTTCCTATGTTGTGGGAACAGCACATCTTCAGGCCCTCACCTCAGACAATAACAACCTCCAGGGAGGCATCAGAAAATCTGGGGGCTACCTTTCCCCTCCTTACAGCCATCTGAAAGCTCCAGCAGATTCACAATTCAAAGTTGTCAGTCAGTGAATGCAACTTCCCTTTAAGAGGTGCATTCACTTTCTAAATATGATGGTCGGGGGCTTCTACTGGAAAATAGGCAAGTCAAGTGGCCTGTGGCTGAGGCGATCACCCAGCCAGCCTATCAAACATATGATAACGAGGCCCCACACTCAAATGCAGCCAGGCCTTGCACTGACAATGGCGTTCTAGACTCCCACCTGTTTCCAATATAGGAGGTGCTACTGACCTCAGCCACTAACCAGAGAGCTGTTAAAATTTGTTGTCTAGTCCTTCTGTTTTATGGCTTTGGTTGAGATCTTGTGACTGACACAAAGGGCATCAGTTGGTTTTGAATGTTCAGTAATTGTTTTGTGGCAGAAATAGAAGGCCAAAACAGTCTCCAATCTGTTTCACATCATTTTATTAGAGTAAATTCAGAGTCCTGGCTTAACCTGACTCCACAGCGAGGTGTTGTGAGACTCCCTACTTTGGTTTGACACTGTGGGAAGTGTAAATCCAGTGCAATGTCAAATCTGGGTACTTTGTAAACCTACTTGACCTTAAATTAAATGTTAATACAGCAGGGATTCTCTCCTTCCCACTCTCTGAACATTTACATTTCTAGCTCTGTGCATGCTTGTGCAGAGCTCTCTTCTAAACAGGTCAGCTAAAAGTCCAGCCAGGCAGAAGCCAAGAAATGTAAGCAGCTTTTGCCACTGGAACCCAAACTGCATCTACTGGTCTCAGACCTGTTCTGCGGTGTAAATGCACAATTAGGTGTGTGCCTTATGTCAGATACATTGTGAAGCAACAAGCAGTACCTTGTAGTGATATTTGCCCACTCATTAAGTATTTTCTTCAGTACTCAATTCTTACATTAGAAACATACATTGTTGAGGTTGATGGATGCTCGGCAGTCACTGGACATATTGCTGACATGACAGATAGGATGATTCCTTTGAACATTTCCTTCTTACAGCATTTGTTAGGTTGCAGGAGAGAAGTTTGGAACCGCTTGTTCTGGTATGAGCTTGGTTTCCCATAGTGGCACTCTCAACTTTAAATCTAAATGTTGTGGGTTTAAATCCCACTCCAGAACCTGATTACAAATCTAGCCTGATACTCTTGTGCAGTGCTGAGGGAACACTGCATCATTGGAAGTGCTGGTCTTTGGATGAGATGTTACATCGAGATGCTGGTGGGATGTTAATGATTTAAAGACTAGGGAATTTTACAGTATCCTGGCCAAAACTCTTTCTTCAACCAACACCACTCAAAACAGATTGCTGTCTGTAGGATCTTTGCTGTGTGCAAAATGGTTGCTGCATTTACCTACACAAGTTAATGAACTTCAAAGTAATTAATTATATATGAAGTGCTTTGCAATGTGACATAGTAAGGCACTATGTAAATGCCTGCCTTTTTTTCATTGAGAACTACAAGGGGACACAAATTGATTCTGCATTTCTCTTTTAAGCTTGAAAGATTTCTTGATATGAAATGATGGGAAAGATGTATTATGATCTTGAACTGCAGCAGTACGAAAACATTCATCCTTACAGTTGAATGATGGTCATGAAGTGATTTGTCTTTGCACACCATCAGTCACTCCTATTACTTGATGGCAAAAACATGTGTTTTATAACAGTTAGGAAACTGCAGTTAATACTTGTTTTATTAAGCTGTACATAAATAAAACAATAGTATAAGTATTTTAGACACTCCTTGAGATGAAAATCTAATCTGGACATCAAAAAGCAATGGCACTGTCCCAGTACCTTCAATCTGTTACATTAGCATGCTATGATGTTATTTAAAAAAAAACCCGTGGCACAGACACCATCTTTGTATTACGGTATCTATAATTGGTCATTGGTGATTGAGTAGTGTAAATGAAATGGTGAAAATTACATTCTTAAACTGTTAAATTCAAATCTTCAACAAGGTAGACAGTTTAGGGTACTCATGAGTGCACATTTTGTACAAAAATAACTCATTTAAAAAATACTTAACATTAAAGATGTGAAATGAAACTAAGATCAGTGCGTGAGGACCAGGCACAGGTAGGAAAATATTTTTGAATAGCTGTCAACTGATTTCAAGATGTAAAAGAGCAACTCCTGCCTGTTAATGCAACAAATTACAATTTGCCAAAAACATATGAACAGATTTTTTAAAAACAATTTAAATATAATAAAACAAATATTGATTGCAATTATCCTTGTGAATGTATTACTGCTGTAGTTCTCAATTCAGTCAGTATGTATATATTCAATTTGTACATGGTTACTTTCCAGGCAGTAATGCATACAAAATTTAATGCAGTAACAAAATTTACTAATGCTTTAGGATTATAAAACAAAAACAACAAATCCATGTCAGTTATGTAAACTGAAAAAAGCAAACCACTTTTCCTAAAATTAGCACTAAGTGACTATCTATGCAATGTGTCAGATGTTATTGTCAGAAATTCAGCATGACATAGAATCCTTGCCAGCAGTTTAAAAAAAAGTGCATACACTTTCCGTACTATCTTATAGTTAACTTAAAAAGGCTGTTACAAGAATCCAGTTTTCACATACATAGCGATAAAGATGTAAACATACAGGGTTTCAATTCAGTTGTGAAGAAGCCTTTTACATTTTATATGTTAGGTTTGCATTACACACCAAAAATAAACATTATGGCATTTTAAACTATAACATGACCATCATATTGCTACTGGAGTATATCATGCAGTATGTGATAACCCAAAAGGTAGTTAGTGCAAAATACCATAAGCTCCACAATAATGCTGCAGTCTCTGCATGGTCTTGCAAATAATAAAACTACCACAGACTTTGTTTTTAAAGCTTTAATGAAAAATTAAAACTGGATCTAAAATAACTGATTCTTAAAAGTCAGTTAGATGAACAGTTTGTAAAACTGTTCATGGTACCTAGATTGTATTCAATTTTCTTGTAGGACTTAAATGACCTTGTGAAAAATCTGTGAAACCGTGCAATTTTCCAAAAAAAATTCACAAAAATTGTTACTCCTACTGAAAGTATTTCATTACAACATTGGAGTCCGACTGTGCTCCTTGATTCAAGGAAGAGTAAATGTCTCATTATAGGTCTACTGAAGGGAGGTCCTTGAATAGGATTCATCACTTAATGCTTTAGTAATATTTCTTTACGTAGACAGTCTTGGTGCTTCAAATTGACAGTTTGAAGGACACTTTTCTTTCTGTTTTGCAGGTCAGAGGAAAGAAGATGAGAAAAGAAAGAATTTAGAAAGGTTTTAGATAATGGTAATGTTTGAAACGATTAAAAACATGAAACAGTACCAAATATCATAAATGCGTCCGTGCACGAGAAAAGTTTCCAGTAGATGGGGAGAAAAGGATAGCACAGGACACAAACATTCCTTGAGTGATGATACTTAAACATTTCATGCCGTATGTCATCTCCATGTAAAGTCAAAATTTAATACATTAGTAAAACTAGAGGGCTGATTTCAACTCGGGGCAGAAATTGGGGGCGTGGGGCTGAAGCGGGCAGCGAGCTGTCCAGCCACCTGGAATGTGAGGCCCACGAGATTTTAACTGCTGGGCCTCATTTACATACTCTGAAATTTACTTCCGCCCGAAGCCAACACAGCAGACAGGAGTCAAAATTGGTGGGGTGTAAGGCCGCTATCGGGGACCCACAAAGGTCTTTTGGCAAGGTAAATAAAGATTTGGGGGCGGGGGGGGGGGGTAGTGGTCAGCAAGTCTGTGATCGGGAGAGTGGGAAGCCAGGGGCAGGGGAGGCCCAAGATATCCTTGTGGGGCCAGGAGCAACACTCCTGTTTCTCCTGACCCACAAGGAACTTTTAAAAACATTTACCAAAAAAATCACTTACCTGGGCCTCCTGTGGCCAGGATCCTTGCTGCCACCAGCTTTTGCTGGTGGGTTGGAGATTGTGTGGGCCTTAGTCAAGCCCAGGGTTAAAATGACTTTGCCAGTTAAGTTAGGCCCCTACTCCTCTGGGACGGGTGATCTTGCTGTGCCTGAATTAAGGCAAGTAAAAATGAAGTGTGAATGTGTTGGGAACACGTGCAATCCTCTCCCCACCTGCACTGTTCCTGCCAGCGGGGGTGGGGCAGGTTAAAATTGGATCTTAGGTCTCTTGTTTATCAGTGTTTGGCATGCTTTGTAAATGCTTTTGTTTTTGAAAGGGAACTGTATTCTTTTTAATTGCCATTTGATCCAAAATTATACTTTGGTATCTATACACCTATTGTGTCATAGAATCATAGAAAGGTTACAGCACGGAAGGAGGTCATGCAGCCCGTCGAGTCCGTGCCGGCTCTCTGCAAGAACAATTGAGCTAATCCCACTCCGCCGCCCTATCCCTGTTGCCCTGTAGATTTTTTCCTTTCAAGTACTTATCCTGTTCCCTTTTGAAAGCCACGACTGAATCTGCCTCCACCACCCCATCAGGCAGTACATTCCAGATCCTAACCACTCGCTGTGTAAAAAATTTTTTCCTCATGTCACCTTTGGTTCTTCTGCCAATCACCTTAAATCTATGTCCTCTGGTTCTTGACCCCCCCCCCCCCACCCTGCCAATGGGAACAGTTTCTCTCTATCTACTGCGTCCAGACCCTTCATGATTTTGAAAACCTCTATCAAATCTTCTCTTTTTAGTTTTAAAAATATTCATTAGCAATCTGAAAGCAGATGTTTTATGTAGAATTTGCCTTGCAGAGCCAACACAAATAAGGAAAATGGAACTCTACATCATTGCAGTGCAATTTCTATGCAAAATATGCAAGGACAAACAGCTTTGAAACATGCAACATGGGAACAAAGGGAGACAAAAATACTTGTAAGTGTACAGTATCTCTCTTACTAACAGTTAAAATTGAGTGGTAATTTAGATGAATATATTTCCCCTTTAAAATGAATTCGGATATATCTAACTAGTAAATGAACACTTAAAAAGATTTGTTGAACTTTGTCATAAGATAGAAAGAATTTTGCAAAACAACCTTAATACAAAGGTGATAAATCATGAAAGATTGGAATAAACAAGCAGTTATAAAGCCATGGTAGTGCATTGCATGGATGCAAAATAAATGACGTTTAAATACTTATTTGCATCTATATTAAGCAATACTTGGAGGTTCCCTGCCCAGGCATGCAGAATGAAAAATTATCAGTTAATATTGCTTAACTCATTAATACAAGTTACAAAAAGCCAATTTAATAGAATAAGCAAGCACATTTTTAGATCTGTTAAGCCAGCCGCAGCAGTATGTATCTGCAATAAAGAGATACAGGATGATGTTAGTTTGTAAACTGGTAAATGGTACAATCCTCCCATTTACACTCTGGGCAGGAAACTCACCACTATACCCCACATCACCAGATGATGGGCATTTACATCTAGGAGCTCTGTTGCTCCTCAGTTTTGCCTTGTGCACTTCTGAGTTCCTGCACAGATCCCATATCTGCAGAAAATAATCAAAGCATTTTATATGGATCATTTTCCTACCAAACATCTTTCAGTGCTTTGTGGGCTTTTGTTTAACATTTTTGTCTTAGGGTACATTGACACCATAAGTTTAATGTTAGAGCGAAGCAGTTTGACTTCACACCAATGCCAAACTTGGGTAGTGTAAGTTAGGTGTTAAGGCCCAAACTGATTGGAACAGGAGGGAGTCTCATTCTGTTTTGCTTTAGTGTCAAGATTGGGCCCTGACTCCAGAATCAGGCTGGATTTATATTATAACTACAGCATTTGTGCAAAGCAAAACTGCTACAGTTTTAGTGTAAAATCACTAAATTGTGTAAATTTACTGTAATAGTGTGAAAACACCAGATCCAAGTAACTCAAGTCATTGGATTGTACAGTATAGGAGTAATCAGAATGTCAATTATATTTGTTATTTTTAAACAAACATTATGACACAGGAAACCTATTTAAATTAGATATTTTAAGACAAACTTAATAAAAAATCTCCTTTAATCATAATAAAAAGTATGTTATTTTGTCTGACTTTCCAAAATATTGTTTTTTGACATATAGGGCTCGATTTTGCAATGGGCGGGGGGGGGGGGGGTGGTCGAGGGGTGGTGAAGGTGCACGTGGCAAACCTGCATGAACAAAACTTACCGTTTCTGTCACGATTGCATGTTGATAGCTGATGATTAGCGTCCTCTCCGGGTTTTGCGCCTGGCAGCCAGCCTGATTGACAGGCTGGCTGCCGTCAGGAGCTGCAACGCGGCGGGGGAGGAGGCGAGCGAGAGAGAGAGAGCGAGCAAGATGTCATCTGGTGCTAGACTGGAAGACCGGGGGGGGGGGGGAAACGGGAGGGGAGAGTGGAAGATCGGGGGCATCAGAGAGGGGGACATCGGACTTCGGAGCAGGGTGCAAAGGTATGTTCACTTTCGTCTATAGATTTTTCTTTAATTTATTTAGTTTCTTGTTCCCTGATCTGGCCCTTCACTAGGCGTGAATCAGAAATGGTGGGCAAGCCGCCCAAGTAGTTTTAAAAATCACTCTAATCACTTACTCTGTCACAGGTACAGTGCCTTAAGTACCTCAATGAGGTAAATTTGGCTCTTTACCTGTCATCCCGCCAGCTTTAATTGCCGGTGGGACATCCGTTTTCAGGTCGCCCGTGCATACACAGGTGAGTTCCTGGGAAACTCGGAAGTTGGCGGGTTGGAGCCGGCTTCCGAACCTGAATGGCATTCCCGCGATTTTCAGAGCCCCCCCCCGCCCCCGCAATTGCCCCCTAAAATCACCCCCATAATGTCAAAGACAAGAGACACCTGGAGTTAAAACTGTAATATAAATTATGTGAAATGAAGGAAGCAGAGCTCAAGCATTCTGTGAATGTCTTTTAGAATTAGATAAATAAATTACTGGTTATTTGCTTTAACTCTCTCATTATCTATTATTACTAGCACTACAGCTAAATTTGCAATTTAAACATTTTTTTAAGTTGTGAGGACATGAAATTTATCAACTTTTATGGTGTATGCCAGCCCTGAACCAGCTTTAATAAACCTGGCTCAGATCCTTACCAATGCCACTTGTATTTTATGATGTCATTACAACCCCTCAGTGCGTTTACTGTCTTGTAACACTCTCTAGACTAGGATATCTGGACTATGAGTATCCCATATTTAATATACATAATATTTTATTTGTCTTCAATAGTGGTTATTTATATTAAAATGCACATTTCTAAAAGTACTGACAGAACTTGATGGCTCAGTAGTTCTAGTGGTAGAACATCAGCCTTTGTCTTGGACAGCCTGTATTCAAATCTCGGTCTCTAAAAACCTGGCTAACTAACATGGGAAAGATTCAGGAAATCGTATTCAGGACGCTATGTCCAACACCTTGTGGTAGTTGCACCTGCAATGCAATTGTCAGATAAACCTAGCACACCCTGCAAAACACCGCTCCTGTTGGCTGATATGAAATGAAAAGATAAAACACAGGATAACAATGAAAGGGACATGACAGAGACTAAACACTATATACAAATAGAACATCTAGTTTAAATACACATGGTGCACAACCTTCCAACATTGTGCTCCATTTCTTATAATTATGAAAACATGCAAAAACATTAAATATTTGAATATTTGTGATTGTTAGTTGGTATTACATATGCATATATATTTTGATGCAAGATCAAAATAGTCAGTTACCAATTATATACAGAAGAAATGCACAGCAAGGAGTGAACCAGCCATGCACAGGATGAAACATGCATGATAACATTACACCATCAGTTTGGACAAGTTTAAACAAGCAAGATAAAACTTTTATTAAATCGACATTACAAATACATAGATTATACGTAACCTTAAATGCTAACTTATTTTTTCTTCTCTACATAAGTGATAACACCATAACTTTAGTATCAAATTTATTGAAATAAAATAAAAAGACAATAGCAAAGGGTGTATAAGGATTTAAATTGCAATGATCTTCTAAAACCAGCTCTACCCAAAACTAGTAGTCCTCTGATAGATACAATACCTGGAATTCAAATATTGATTAAATAGGAGGATAACTATTTTCCTTCAGGATCTTGACACTGGATGGATTAACACTAGCGTCTGGGTGGATATGCTGGAACATTTGAAACTTGGGGGAAAATATGGTTTTTCCTTTACAAATTTAGAAACTGCATATTTAGAACTAAATCACTTTTCTAGTTTTTCACAAGCTTAGTTTTACTGAAATGTTTCAGTGGACATTGGATAATCTTACTTTAATTTGTTAACAAATCCCTATGATAGCCCATGATATGACTCTTATGCATTACATTGGTTGTCTTAATGTAGTAAACATACACATTGCATATTTTAGTTACCAGGGTAATTTGTTGCTATTTAGATTCTGACAATATTGTCAAACATTTTAAAATATAAACTGCCCTGGATTATCTATAAGAAATTAGTTAAACGTTTCAAAAATGTATAATTCTACACCAGTTTTTTTTTCTTGAGGACATTTTTATCATAATCCAACGTTTTTAATTTATAATTTTCTTGACAGGAACCCTTCAAACATTTTAGTGACAGTTAAGCTTCCTGTTATCATATCCATTGAGTTTAAATATACACAGCAATACTTATTTAACTTCATAAATCTATGTTTTTAATTCATCATTGGAGGGAGGGGCAGGAAACTGCTACTAGTTCTTATTCCCCTACCTTTTAATCGTCTACTGCAATACTGAGTTTTATTACATAGTGTAAGGTACATTTTTCAGTTATCCAAGTACTGGTCATTTAATGCCACATACTTTTGTGTCCTATGTTATCTTAACTGCTATTTCATCTATATTATGGTGTTCTTATCACACTTAGCTTGCTTACTGCAAGAGTAATAGGACCAAATCAAACTATTCTAAAGTACATTTATGACCACAAATTTAGGACATTGATGCAACCTTGTACCTGCACTGTTAATGTTCTTCTAATAGAGCAGATTCTAAACATTAAAGGAAATTGCTGTAATACTCAATAATTGCTGAGTAAAAATGTCATAACTTTCAGATTTGTGAAAGGCTTGCTTATAATTAGAAAAGAGATTCAAACAGCAAAACTGGAGTGAACCAACTGAGGGTAATTTGGCAAATAACAGAATTTGACCCAATGCAAAGAGTTTGTTTTATTTTGGGCTGACCTGTCCTTTTTAAAATTTTGTGCTTATCGAGGTGAGTGATGTTGGAACTAGGATTGAAGCTACTGGTCACTCAAATTAGCATTATGCAATTCCTGGTCAAGTACATCATGAAAAAAAGTGAGTGGCAAATTTTCTCTACTGTCTTGAGATGTCTTACCTCAGAAAAGTAACTCTATAAGACCAGATGCATTTTTCCATTTCCTCATACCATCCAAAACTTCTAGTACTAAATTGCCGGTCTGTCTTAATTTGTGGTAGTTCTATTGTACAAAGCTCACTAGCAACTTGACAAACTCATTTCAGCTAGTACCTTTGCATACAAGGCTTTCATGCCATTAGTTTCAAATCTAAGTCCCAGAGGTAAAAGGACAGTGTACTAACCAATTACATCACTAGTTCCTTGTCTATTCTTAAACAAAAGAAAACTGAAAGTTCACTCTGTGTAAAGAGGAACTTGATACTCATCTAAGTATGCATACCACTACTTTCCATTTCCTGATACAAATTTCTCTGGTAGTGTGCAGTTACTTGCTTGAGGATGAATAGTATCAGTTACATAGAAACACAAAAAGCTTTAGGCCCACAAATCACTTGGTTTGCAAGAATCCAAGATGCCGCATGCATTTCATTTAAAAAAAAAATTCAAACAAAACTAGTACCCCGATTATGCAAGAAAAATTTTATGTTTTTGAAATTTTAATGAGCTAAATATTTCTTCTAGTTAAAACTTCAATGCCCAGCAATAAAGTTTTTTGCTGTCAGAAGTTTTCTTTTTAAATACAAAAATATTTTTCCATGTCCATGGGCAACAGTGTAGTATTTGAAAGTGTTGGTAGCATTTTAAAGTCTAAAACCTTATTACGGTTTAGAACAGTATACAAAGGTAAACTGTATTTTAGTCAGGTAAGCCTTGCAGGTATTCTTTTTCAGGGGCTTTAGTTAATACCTTGTGTAGGTCAGTATAAAGGAATGTTGCCGTTTCATTATCAGACATCACTCTACTTTGCCCATTGCTGCTAAATCAGATTGTAAAGTATGAAATTTAAAGGAAAACTAAAAACTGCTTTCTTACTTAGGTAAAAGTTACATGTTTTTTTTAAAAAACAATTATTTTTGTTTCATTCCTCTCTCATAGATCCTTTCGGGCTTCTTTGCCTCTCTAACCAGCTCCCCCAATTTGCCTCCCTCTTTGTAAGAAAGCATTTGGGCTGCACTTTGCACCTCCCTATGATGGTCCAGCTGAGATTAATAACTCACCATGTGGGGAGTCATAAATGTAGACCCATGTCCTATGTGGCATGTGACATATTGGTACTTTGATTTGTAAAACCAAAAGATGTGCTTTCACTTAATTACTATATTATCTTTCTGCAAGACTACAGAGTTAGAAAAATAATAAATGAAAGGTGCAAATGTGCACTTTTTACAAACTTCCACTATCAATACAAAGAATACAGCGGTTAGGAACAAGACTGATAAATTTTATATTTTAAAAAGAAATAGTGTTGCAAAATTTTTTGCAGTAAATAAATTTTTGGTAGAGCCACACCAACTTAAAAATAGCCAATTTCTCCATTTGTAATGGTATTTCTTCCTTGTTAAAATACAACTAACTTTGTACTTTGACCTCCACATATTTAAGAAATATGCAAGAAAATGCTGAACACCAGACGTGAGCATTATGTTAAGTCGATCCTGTGCTCATAAGTCAGATGAACTTCCTTCAAAAAAAATTGTGAAGCTATTAAATCTAAAGTAGATTCAAATTAAAAAAGGATCAAATCCAAAAGCCACAGCAGTTAAGTTTTACAACATAAACAAAATGTACACATATATTAAATTGTTAATGAAAATAAGATTAGTTTTATGCATGCTAAGGTTTCAATACATATACTATCAAATGTTATGAATGTACACAATTTCAGACAGGAAACCTGTGGTTTAATTTATGAATGTGTCATCATCAGCAAAGGGGGGCTGCATATATGCATTACTACAACAAGGATTAATTTGATTTCTGTACTCTGACAAAATAGCTTATCCTATACCCCATTTCCTACTGATATTATGTATATTGGTTGTTGCCATTGGGCTATTCAGTTCTTAGATATTTAAAGAGTACTTTTTCTGGACCCTACTATTCTAAAATCTGCAAATTGGTAATCATTTGGCAGCAACACAAATAATGCCAAGTCATTCAGACACATCCATATTCATACCATACAGTCTGCTTGTCTTCTGACATTACTGAAGGGGTCACCGAAACATTCATGCTTTCTTCTGTACATTCACTAGAGGAGGATTTAGCACTCTTAAGAGGGGAATTCAACCCACTGTTATCCTGATTCTCGAACTTAAATAGTCCATCATTGGATTCTGAAACTATGACTCTCTGATCCTCCTCTGGACGCTGAATTGCTTTAATTGGTGACACCATAGCGATATCAGTTGGCCGTGCTATGGGTCTTTGAGGCAGTCTACTGATATTATTGATGGGATTAGTGGACAAATTGGATGAGGAAAGATGAACATTGGTAAAGGAAACCATTCCAATTGGGTCGGGTTCGGCAATCATAGAGTCAGATACAATACTTAGCCCAAGGGATGAGGCAGATTTTGAAATGGTTTGGCCTTTTTCATCCTTTGCAACAGCACAAAAAACCCTCTTGGTAGTTGTAGGATTACAGTCAGAATCTAGTGACTGACCATGGCCATAAGGCCTGATTAATTGAGATCTCTGCGAATTAGATGCTGCTTGAATCTGGTAAGCTACATGGTGAGGAAAATGGGGATGGTGGTAATGATCTGCTTGGTACTCACTGGGTAGTGTCTGAGTGTTGTTTACCACCTTGCCTGGAGAAGGATCTATCGACACAGGTGCTCTACTATCTCTTGACATGAATTCATGAATGCTTGTTCTTCGACTTGAACCCTCTGCTGTAGAGATCACATGACTTGCACGGGGTAGAGTAAGAGAAGAGGTGCAGTCTGTTTGGAATGGTCGCTGTGGCACATTTGGCATTTCGCAGGCAGACAAAGTCTTTCCTTGGCTTAGAATTGTCTGTTCTACTGGCGTGGTTGTAACACAGATATGGTCTGGTTTTCGAGGACTTGGCCGTACGTACTGCCCAGGCTTTTGCAGTTTGCCGCTGGAAGAGTCTACAGTCTCTCTTCCTCTAGGTGATCTGACAGTAGCACCATTCTTGATAAGGTCCTGATTCAATGTCTCAGTTCCAACTAGTTCAGGCGGATCTGTGATTTTTGTGAAAACATCATCTAAAATATTCTCATGGCTTCCAGATTGTATCTATGCATGAAAAACAGAATAAATGAACCAGTTATTAAAATATATTTACAGATTTTTATATCTCATGCTACTTTGATTCTCTCAATTAAAATGCAGCACACTCTGAATAGCAGACTTTTCCACAGCTGTTATGAATGCCATTCATGATTCTTTACCCAAAACCTCAATTTGAATGTTGGGAATCTCGATGTTTTTTCCTTCCTCATGTATCATAAGTGGGGTGCCATTCTGTGTGGTACCTCATTTAGTAATCTGGCTCAGAATTGATCAAACATTCAGCTACATACATGCCAACAATCAGCCTTTTAAGCTGATAAGTAGGTTGAAATGCTGACTATCAGCTTGTTAGCATTTTTTTTAAAAACGGATGGGAATTTCCTTGGATTTGCTCCTGCTCTGCCGCTGTAACTGTACTTCCGGTGCAGCGGGAGCAGCTCCAAGGAAATTCCTGGCCTGTGCTTTTTTTTCCCCATGAGGATTGGAGGTTGTCAGCATCAACAAATCAGATCTGTTGAATGGCAGGATGAGGGCCATTAAAGGAAGTCAAGAGATAACTTTCTCCCACAGCTGACTGTGCACAAACTAAAGCAGAATGATTTTCAGGTGAGCTGATGGTTTCTGAGAGTTGCAGTTAAAGAGATATGCTTATTTAATGGTTGTCCCCAAAGAACTTGCACATGAAAATTAAGCTGTTAAAATGCAGTTTTTTTTTCAAAAAAATTATTTTTTTTCTTCAAGACTAGTTGCAGCCGATTTTGTGACATAAGGAGGATGTTCATAACTGGCATCTTTGAATATACCTGACACTGTATTTGCAAACTACAAGATTTGGAAATAAAATAAAAAGTGATGAGTTTTGTTACATTTAAAAAAAAATTACACCTAGACTTTTGGGCACCGAACCTCAGGTAAAAGGGATGCAGTGCAGATTCACCAGAACGATAAAAGGTTAAATTATGAGGACAGATTGGATAAACCTGGATAGTATTCCCTTGAGTTTAGAAGGTTGAGGCATGATCTAATTGAGGTATTTAAAATGATAAAGGGATTTGATAGGGTAGTTAGAGAAAAACTATTTCCTCCAGTGAGGGAATCCAGAACAAGAGGGCATAATTTTAAAATTAGAGCTAGGCCATTTAGGAGTGAAATCGGGAAGCATTGTTTCATACAAAGGGTGTAGCTGGAAATCTAGAACTCTCTAACGCAAAAGACTGTGGATGTTGCGTCACCTGAAATTTTCAAGACTGAGATCGGTGGATTTTTGTTAGGTAAGGGTATCAAGGACTATGGAACAAAGGTACAAATGGAGTTGAAGTACATATAAGCCATCATCTAAGTGAATGGCGGAATAGTTTCGAGGGGTTGAATGGCCCATCCCTGTTCCTATATTTTGGATTTTACTACACTGTACTATGCTGGCCTGTTTGTGGGTGAGTTGTAGTACCTGGTTGTGTTTTGTAGTTGATTGATGTGCTTGTGGTGTAGGTCCCTTTGTGATCATGTGATAACCACAATCTAGAAGCAATTAGAAATTTCCATTGGTGATAACAGCGGATAAATGCTTCTGCTGTCTACTATTTTAATAAGGTTTTAATCCAGTAATTTTAAATGGACGGTTTCCCTCCTGCAATTTCTGCAAATAATGCAAGTGGGCTTGCGCCTGTGGTAGGTGTGGGCCCAGCGTATGGATTTAAATGAAGTTGGGGGGAGCAACCCTGGTCTCCTGCCTAAGGTTACTCTTCATACACTTGTTGGGTGCCGTATGATGGGATGCCTGAAGGAAGCAGGTGCAAGGCTTTACTTTGGGACTCCTCTGAACTAAGGGGTCTCTAATGCTTCCAGGAGCAGACCAAAGTTGTTTGTGGCAAGGCAAAAGTTTTTTTTTAAGCTCCCATCCAGAAAATCTGAGCACTTGGGGCTTGCAGCTGTGCTCCAATTTGCTTCTGCATGTTCTGCCACAAGGCCTAAAGGCATGAGTGGTCTCACACTATGCAAATAGCCCAGGGCACGAAAATCAGGTCCTTGGTATGAATGGGCGCAGTGCATGTACCTCAGGTGGCCATAGAGGAAAACTGGCCCTTTGGTAACGAGAGAACGAACGAACAAAAATGTCCAAGACATTTGGGGGGAAGGGGAGGAAGAGAGAATATACCACGTGGTTCCATCTTAAGATAATGTGAATAAGATGTGTGTCTCTAGTGAGCTTTTTCTCTTACTGGTATGGTACATTTGATGAAGAAATAATATGATTGATATGGACTAAATGATTTTTCTGTGCGACTAACCTGTGGGGATTGGTTTACGTTGCTCTCCTCCAGGAACTGTTGTAAGGTAACTATTTCACTTCCAGGCGATGTGGCTTTATTTCTCTGCTGAGAACGACTTTGGGCATCATCAGTTCTAAGTTCTTTGATTTGGAGGGATGGGTTGTCATTTTCCAAATTTTGTACATGACGACTAGATGGAAGGCTGCTGCTCGAAAATGTGTGATTGTCATAAACTTGACCACATTCTCCACTGCTATGACTTTGGGACCTACTGTGGCCGCCATTAGCTGCTCCTGCTTAGACGTAAAAGACATTAGCGCCTAAAACCTAGCCTTATTTAGCATACCAGCCATGAAATACTGCTAAGCATAGGAAAAACACCTGACATTTCTGTGCAAACAGAATAAATTCTGTGAAATCATTGGCAGATTAGACCACTTTACTTGGTATCATATCTGCACAAACAAAGCAGATCTAAATATTGTACATGAAGTCAGAATATTATAGTGGTAGGTACACTTTAGCAATAATTTCAGGCCAATTATATTAACAGAATATAGTTGCAAAAAGCAATACAATGCTATCATAAAAATTGTATTGGTGTTTTTATCTTTTGGTAAGAGAAGTCATATTTCAAAAAATTCCGACAGCTTAATACTGAATGCAACAGAAAGCAGGAGAGAATATTAGCCCCTGCTCTAGCCAGTCTGCAGATTCAATTTACACATAATAGTACTATACATATAAAACAGGCATTAAATCAGGCAGAAGATATGAGTACTATTTTTTCTGTCTATTTCAACTTTTTAAATCCCAGTGTGCATGAAAATATTCTGAATCATGCAATAAATTGTTCATCCCAGGAAATGCTCATTGCATTTCATCACATAGCCTGAATGAAAGACAAAAAAAGTGAAAACAATACCAGTATTAAAATGGAAATGGTTTAAAAATAAAATCAGCCATGGCATACCTTTTACATCGTGGGCTGAGGCATTATTATTGTTATTGCTACTGGATGTCCTGCTACTATCAAGGCTGGCTGGTCTGGAAGCTAAATGGAAATTGGGAGACAGCATGAGATAAAAATGAGCAGAGGACACTTTACCTTTGACCAGAGAAACAGCTGAGGCAGGGATGCATGCAGTGTGCCATAGGCTGAGCATGCCCAAGGTCAGAAAAGAGTTGTGTCTTACAGATCAGAAAGCCAAGAATTTTCGAGGCAGTCCAATTGGACACTTTGGAACACATCACTACAGGAAAAGCAGATAAACAGAAACATAAGGGAACGGATAGGACAGAAATAAAACAGTAGTCCTTTCAGGGCAAAAGTAATAGTTAGTGGAAAGTCAGGCTATTTCATGCTGAATACATAAATAGTTTTATAATATGCAGGAAAATGGGTGTGATAGTATGACTTACAACAAATGTGACAGGGCACTCTGCACATTGTAGAGCTGCCAAGAACAGAAGGAGCTGGAGTGTATCCACAATAATTATTCTGTAACCCTTCTTGCCCAAATAGAAACAAGTACATATGTTAGTATCTTAAGAAAAAAAAGGTTTGTCATTGCAGCTACCATCAGTGTTAAATGTCTTTTTCAGTCATGCTATCATAATTTTTAATTTAAAAGATTTGTTAGTTCTTTAGAATATATATTGAACGAATATAAGCATGTCATACTTGTATGTATATGCACTGAAGTACTTTTTTTTGGTAATTTAACCATATTTTCTCCTCCATCTCTTCCCATTTCTCCCACCTTAGTGGCCTAGATCCAAATTATCACCTGGGTCAAAATGATGAAATCATCCAGCCAGTGAATGTCTCCAATATTGCCAAAAGGTGAGCTTAAATTCTGCAGTAAGGGTTTCCTACCTTGAACAGTTTTTGCTCCTTATACAACTTACTCATCTGGTGATAACTTGAAAGAGAATGTTAGTTGAGATTGGAATTTGTACGTCAGTGTCTTAGCTACCGAAGAATCACTTGCTCACCAGAAAAGCATCCGCTAAATACATCCTGAGTATCACAGATCACAAAGTTTCTGGTAAACCATTTCTGTTACACTCTTGCCCCTTCGTTCAATATTCTCTGTTTAGTTTTGAAATTATTAAAGGAGTAAGGAATGTGTTTATTATATGCAGTGAAGCAATAGGAAAAGTGAAATTTCGTTAGTGGTCAGAATATATGAAAGACTCATTTGTAGAATGTATGAATGAAGGTAAATAGAAGTTGTATTAATATTAGGTTAAGTGCTCTGCTTGTCCCACTGGCTCCTGATATATACTTCTTGCGCAGCTGATGGCAACCCTGAAGCGAACTTGCTAAAGTTGGCAATCAGGAAGAGCTGTTTTTTTTACCATGTCTTCCCTGTAGCTGACTCAGCAAGTTTACATTGCAGTTGCCATCAGCCAGGCAACACCTGTGCAGTGGGAGCCAGCAGCATCAGCATGCATCTTATGCAACATAAAATGCATGAAATCAATATACTGACTTAGTAGATAAGGAAGAGATCAAGTTGGGTCTTGGAGGTGTCAGACAACTGACAGGAATGAGATTTGTTGTCTGGAATGCAAACTAGGAAACTGAGCTAAATAAGTTTTAGGCCTGGGAACACGAAAGAATTGAGCTGGTACAATAAATAGCAAAGGGAATAAGAGCTGGAGAGGAGGAATCTTTGAGATCAAAGGAGTCAGAAATACAAAGCATGATGTGCGTGCAGATCAAATGATTTTCATAAAGAGTGAGCAAGTGCTAACATTTTATTCCAAGTTTCTCAAAAAAACTTCACCTATATCAATTATTCTGTAGCAAAAACTATTAGGTGAACTTCAACTCACCTAAAAAAATAATTTTGGAGAAGGCAAAATACATCTTTGGTATTAGTGAGAGCTACTCAAGGTGGTAGGGAAGAGTAGCAACAAATCACAAAGCTTCACTTACATCAAGAAGGTAAAGAAGCAAAGAATGAGGGATCAGAAACAGAAGCATGTTTTTACTTTCAAATTGGTAAGCGGGTCTGTTTATTGGCTTAAAGTTCAAAAGTAATTTATCACTGGCTTGTGGAATGTAACAGGTCTTGGTCCTGGAAGGTTGAGTGATTAGAAGTGGGAGGAGTGAGACTACAATTCAGAAGACGAGGGGTACTAATGTTTCAGGCAAATTAGGTTTAGGTAGAGGCTGGGCGGAGGACTAAATTTGGATTATATACTCCACTAGTGAGGCATTGGAAAAACCTAAATATAAAAATTCAATCAAAGCAATCATGAGTAGTACCTGTATAAAATATACTCACAATTCAACCGCAGTACTTTAAATTAAGCATATCTAAATTATTTCTAGCTTCTACAAAAACGGTTTAAGAAATTAAGGAGCTATGACTGATGTAGCTTTTTGGTTACAAAATAAATGGAAAATGCTTTGAAGGGTATTAAGATATTACATAATTTAAAATAATGTATCTTAATACATTAAGTATTTTGTTTTAAAGTTTAGTTATTTTTATGATCAATCTTTCCTTGATTTCATATACTGCCACAGGTAACACCTACTACAAGAAAACAGAAGTACCCTGTTCCGTTGACCATTTTCGAATCTGAACCGACATGCTAAATGGTTGATGTTTAGTAGAAATAGATAATGTTACAACAGAATATATGAAGGTTGGCAAATGCTTAGCAAAGCAAAGCAATGCAGCAGGCAAGAACAATGAAGATATTTTAAAAACAAAAAATCAACAATGGAGCAGCAGAAACGTTCATGAAAACATTTTCATTATGTGCATGTCAAATGCAAGACAAGCATAACACCTTAAAGACAAACATATCACAATGCAGTTAATGTTTGAACATTGTGTACAATACTTACCTCGACTTCTTGAACCAGTGCTGCAATTGTCAATGTTAGGTCCATGGGATAGCAAATCTTCATTCGAAGCAACACCTGGGAATTACATTTTTAGGAAGACCAATAAAAATGTAATTTATTAAAATGGTTTGCTGACATCTTTTATCAAAAGTTTCCATACCCATCTCGTTATTTATGATAAAAATACATTTATATTATTGAAGAGGGAGATGCAGATTTGCCATTGCAACTTTTACCGTCAATACTCTTCATCTCATTTAGTCCCATTGAGAAGAGGTGGAGAGAACAATGGCAAGATACTTCACTGCATGTCTGTGTATGTTGGGGGAGGATGGGAGGAAGAGAGGATTGGAAACCCAAACCAAGTCAATTCAAGGTGCTTCTGTACATGTCTGGAAGGAGTACAGCACTGGGACCCTCCCTAGAAACATATAGCCAGTCTCCCCTATCTGTGGTGCCGGGGGTCCAAAATAATAGGCAGAAACTAACCCTCCAAATTAAATGGAAGTGAAGAGGTCAATGGAAAACAATGCGCATTATTTTATGTTGCTTCAAAAGAATGAAGAGCTGTATCAAACTTCTGAAGATATACTTTACGATACCTTGCTAAAATACTTTATCGTGAATATAAAGGGATCAATAAAATAATTTTTTTACACCGATTTCCACCATAAATTCTCAGATTTGTTTGGGTTTGGACAGATTTTTTAAAAATTCCCTCCTACTTCTGTTGCAATTTCATCACAGGTAAGTAAAGACTATAGGGCTGATTTTACAATATTGGCTAAAAAGCAACCAGAACTGCATTTGGTAGGCTGGAACAACGGGGAGCTGGATCACTGGATATCTTGAGTCCAGCTCATGCTCGACTAGCATTTAAATAAACTCTCTGAATTGCTGGTGCCTTGTGACAAGAGCATAACTACATTTGGAAAGGGGGGGGGAATCGTGTATGCATATAGTCCTTAAAGGGTTGCTGCTCACAATTAAAAGGATGCAGCCATTTTTAAAATTTGTGCTTGGGATGAATGCACACTGACAAGGCAGTATTTGTTGTCCATCCCTAGTTGCCGAGAGGGCATGGAATCAATCAACTAGTGTGGGGCTGGAGTTGCATGTAGGCCAAATGGGGGAGGGGTGGCAGGCTCTCTCTGAAGGACATCAGTGAACCAGTTGGATTTTTGCAACAATTCAAAAGCTTTCAAGGTTATTTTTCTGGTGAAATGACCAGATTTATTGAATTCAATTTCACAATTTGCCATAGTGAACTCATGACCTCTGGATTACTAGTTCAGTGCTATAACTACAAGGCTATTTAAAAAGGAAGTGGCTGTATGTGTAAACAAAATATACATGAGTCTTTTACAAATGATTGCAAAGTTTCCAGCTTTTGCTGTATTGGGGGGGGGAGGTAGTTCCAGGTGAGACCAAATGACAGAAAGCCCAAGATGTAGCCACAAAGCAGAGTCTGTGGGCAAGTGACTGATAGCTGTCAAATTGGAGGTACTGTTGCATGAGGTGGGTATGAGGAGGGTTGCCTTATTTTGCACTCCATGGAACCCTCTCCAGAGAATGACAGTTAATCATAGCTGGAGAAAGGGCAGTCTGGTTCACAGTTGTCTACAGTAACTGCAAGACCCAGAAACAGGAATCTGACAAGGTCAGACCAACAGTAGCATGTACCAGGTAGATTGCACAAGAGTCCAAGCCACAAAATTTTGCCTGTCAATGTGTTCCACCATGCCAAGCCCTCACACAACCGTACAGCCATAACACTATATCTCATGAATACCCATACCTCAGCAGTAAAGACAATCAAAATGCAATGTACAAGTGAACACCCTGCCAAACACACATCTTCCAAGGGCGTCACAAATTAAACCGTTAGAACACAAACTAGTCCATACTCAGAATAGGCTTCTGGTTGGATATATGATAGCCATCAGTGACACCCTCCACTTTGGGGAAATGCACCAGCCTGGTGACGTTGAGCAGCCATGACATGCTAATCAGTGGGAAAGGAGATAGAAATGCTGGCAATGCTGAACTGCCCAACAATTGTCTGTTTGATACATGTGGGCAGCACATTAGCTGTACTACAGCACTTCTGGAAACGATCCACATGCAGATCAGTTGAGGGTAGTGTTGAACCCATCAACCACTTGTTAATTGTATCATGTGATTTATATCAATTAGTGTTAATTGTATTCAGGTAGTGTGTGTCAATTGGGGACTCTCTTGTATCCTTTTTATATGAGAGCTTATCTAGGGTGTGGTGTAGGTGTGTGTGTAAGGGGGCTATCTGAATAAAGGCTTGGAAGCAACTGAAGACCAGGCTCTAGTATTCTATCCTTCACAACTTGGCTATCCAACTTATAACACCACTGACAGTGCCATCCCAATGTTTCAACTTGGCTGCAGCTGACATAGCTCTGCAACTGGCTTCCTGATGACCCAGAACAACCTAGTGCATTTTATTTCTTCAGTAAGCGTGCCAAGCTCTGCAGATATGGGAGGAATTTTCAACTTCTTCCCAAAACAGCCGTGAATTCAGCAGAGTAGTTGGATCGCCTGTCTAAAACTATTTTCAGGTTTGGGCCTCATGTAAATGTAATTGGAGAGCAGCAGGCACCAAACAGGCATTCTGCTGCAGCTTGCCAGATGTGGGTGGCAGGAAATCAGCCGGTTCCTACACAGAGCTGGCTGGCAAGTTGGGCGTGGGTGGGGAGAAGGGCAGCCGACACCTGGGTGGGGGAGAGCATAGGCTGCAATATTTTTGTGCAGTCTGGAGGAGCACTCCTGTTCCTCCTGGCCCCACAAAATAAAAGAAAGAGATTTGAGGCCATTCTGTGGAATGACCACCAACATTTCCTTTAAGGATTACTGGTTAGGGCGCTCATCATCTGGTACAAATGCTCTGCCTATTTGTACTTCAAAATTGCAATTGTGTGCCCACTTACAGGCCTGCCTGAAAACTGTAGCTTATCCAAGACTAAGGGCATGATTTTAGCATGGAGCCGGGAACTCAGCAGGTAGGTAGATAATTGCGAGGGAAACCCGGAAGTAACTTGAGCGAGTCGCATTGTGCGATCACAGCTAAATTAAAGGCACTTAATTTTACTTCCAGGTTCTGCGTTTTCAAGCTGCGCAGCGGGCATACTGCGCACCTGCATGACACGATCTGAAGTGCACTATTTAAAGGACCAATGCATACATGGATTTTGAAGGAGATAGGAGGAAAAACAGAAATGGAAGGACATGGAGGAAAGGTAGCACCTAGGTTTTCGGACACATCCCCTGGGATACTACTAGCTGCTATGAGAAGCAGCAGGAGGTAATATACCCAAGTGACAGGAGGAAGAAACATGCTTCTACCACCAAGAAGGCGTGACTGGAGGTGGCAGAAGAGATGAGCAGCAGGAGCATGGTGCCCAGGTCTAGGCTGCAGTGCACAAAGCGTTTTAATGACCTAACCAGGTCAGGAAAAGTGAGTACATTTGCTGATTCATCCACATACTGTGTTGTGCAACCCCCCCCCCCCCACTCAGTGTTGGCAAGCCCACTCCATCATATAACTCCTCACAGCCAGTTCAGTTTCAGCATCAACCATCCTTCACTTTCTATGTACTTCCTTAACTCCCCATTTATGCAACCATCACTGCCACTCACCCCAATCCTGATGCAATGTGTTGTATCTGTCTGATAGTCACCCTCTGATGTGTCTGTTTCATTTTCAGTCTCACCCAAAGAAATGTATTAGTCAGATGAATATGTCACCTTCAGTCACTCACAGGTCTGCTCTTTCTTCCTTTGTAGAAGAGAGTGCAAAACGCAAGGGAGAGGATGAGAACTGGAGGTGGTCCACCACAGATAGTGTAGCTAACAGATGTGGAGGAGGAGGCCATGGAAATAAGTGGGATAGTTGCATCCCTATCCATCGGAGATGGAGAGACTGGGAACCTGCAGATGACTGGTGACACAACTTTAACATTTTTCACACACATGATGAATTGATTTTATCAATGACTGAACTGTGACAGACCTCAGGATGGATATTGGAAAGATTGTCACTTTTCCGATGAATAAATTAATTTCGCTTTCTGTTGTCTTCCAGGGCCTTCACAACTTCAAGAGAATTAGGCGAGATGGAAGACATCAATTCCTCAGGGGGTGCACCGTCACATCACATACAGCTATGCACCAGCACAGATACTGGCACTTCGGTAGTTGGGTTGTCATCTGGTGATTCACTACTCACAAGTGAGCATGAGCAGACAGTGGTGGCCAGGGGCAACTGTGGAGAGTCTGCATCGGTGGGTGCACGCTTCTCCAAGCTCTGCTCAGCTAGACACTGATGCTGAACCCTGGGTACCATCGTTGAGAAGGAGAATAATTGAGGTACAGATTCAGCTTTGTGATGTACTGGAAAAAGTGCCATGCACACTATCCACAATAGCGGAGAGGATGGAGGAGTCCCACTCCAACACTAGTAGATTGCTGTCACAAGTAAGTACGAAAATGTGTGCAATGGAGAGAGTGACAGCCTCCACTGAGCTTCAAGTACGGCTCTCAAATGAGTCTATGCAGACTCTGGTTGCCAACATGTCTGCCGCCTTAAACAGGCTGACAGATACCTTGTCCATGGCCTTACAAGGCAGCACATTTGTTCACCAAGCTGCTGTCCAGCAGAGGAGTGGGAGTGATGTGGCACTGGCCCGGGAGAGGGATGAAGATAAACTGGGACATGGAAGTGGGAACTCCACATAAAGCACTCCCACGTCTCACCCGTTGTCCCCTACCCCCCCTCAATCACCAGTACCCGAAATGCTGCCTCCTTTCCCGATGGCCGAGTTTGCCTCTGCACAGGTGCAGGTGGAGCAGTCTTTGGCGAGGCCCTCAAAGGCTCCAAAACACAGAGGGCGTGGGCCAAGAGCATCTCAGCAGTCAGGGCAGGTATCTAAGCAACCTTCCCCTACCTCTGCTGAAGCCATAGTGGATGTGCCAAATAGAAGCGGCACAAAGGGTAAGGTTAACCAATTGTGCTTCACCAAGGGTATGGGTGTTTGAAGACATGTCATGTTGTTACTTTATCTTTTTTCTTCATTGGCACATTAAATTTATTGATTATCATCACTTCCACATCTTAGCCATTATTGCAGCCTGAGGGTGAAGTTACCCTTTTCATTTGCTTCATTATGAATGCCAAGATATGATGACACCCATTGGGCGGGTGTGCAATGGATTTATGAGTGATTGAAGGACTGTTTTGTGCAAAGGGAGGGAGGGGAGGTGGTGGTGCTGGTTGTTCCAGGCGGCCTGAGTATTTAAAATTCTTTATTTTGCAACTCTCATCATGAGAACCTGTTAGAGATGAGGGCATCCCTGGCATCACAGGCAGCAATATACACGGCTGGTCTGGCGATGGGTTCCCCATGTTCATTTTCCTCCTCCTCTTTGTCATCTTCAATGTTGCTGCCAGTAGAGGATGCTTGATATGCACCTTCATCCTCCTCCACCTGTCTGCTGCGCTATGTTGTGCAGGACGCAGCACACCACTATTATTTGGGACACCCTCCCTGGCGAGTACTGAAGGGCTCCCCCAGCTCTATCTAGGCACCTGAACGCATCTTCAACATGCCTATGGCTTGCTCAATGATACAACTGGTACAACATGTGACTCTGGTTGTAACTCGTTGGTGGGGCTTCCCACAGGTGTCATGAGCCACGTTTGCAAGGGGTAGCCCTCGTCTCCCACGAGCCAGCCCTTAATTCTGTCTTCTGTCTGGAAGAGATCGGGAATATTGGACTGGCGCAAAATAAATGAATTATGACAGCTGCCAAGGAATCTGGCCTATACCTGCAGAAATCTCTTCTGGTGTCACACACTAGCTATGCATTGATGAGTGATAGCCTTTTCGATTTATGAAGACTCCTGGCTCATGTGGTGGTCCTCGGATTGCTATGTGCGTGCAATCGATTGCGCCCTCCACCCCTGGGAAGCCAGCCAGAGGGGTGAAACCCACTGCCCTCTCATTCTGGCTGGTATCGTCGCAGGGGACATTCATGTAGTCGAATGCCCTGGCAAACAAGCCATCTGTCTTATACACTTACATGTAGATGACTGACAAACCCTGGAGATGTCACCGGTGGCTCCTTGGAAGGATCCGGAGGTGAAGAAATTGAGGGTCGTTGTAACTTTAACTATGACAGACAATGAATGGCCACCAGATCCCAGGTCCAGCTGGGAGCAACTCTTGCTGAAGGAGGTTGCAGATTTCTGCGAACCACCTGCCGACTCAATCTTAGCCTGCGTACGCACTGATCTTCAGAGAGATCCAGGAAGCTGAGGCTCTGCCTGTAGACACACTCACGTGGGTAGTGCCTCCTGCGACGTCGGCCCCTCTGTCGGTCCCTTCTCTGCTCTTCTCTAGGTGCTTGTTGTGCACCTCTGTCTTGTGCACCTGCAGATCCCAGAACTACACAATATGCCTGCTGCGGACGGTGATTTTCCTCCTCCTCAGATGTACTGTGGAATAGATCCATTGCGTCCCCCATCCTGATCTTGTTAGTTTGAGAAGCTGCAAAATTTTGACAAATTTGTCTGAACACAAGAACTCTCAGTCTAAACACAAAGAACTTCCATCCAAACATTTGCCTGAGAGCACTGAGTGTCCAGCTGCAATACCTGACCTTTTATTGAGATGTGTCAATCACAGATTTAAAGGGCCAAATGAACTTTGGCTGCATCTTGGCTTCGTTTCAACAGCGTGTTTCAGAAGCCATAGGAAGCCCATGCAGGAAAAGTTAAATCTGTTTCCACAAAACATTAAGTAGCTCAACTGTTTAAATTACCTACATTGCCCCTTTAACAAGCCGGCCGCCGATATCGAGCGGAGACGGAACTTGTGAGTTTCGGTTACATGTGTGCACCCTAATGCATCTGGGCTAAACCCGAAAGTGGGCACAGTGGAGCCGGGTTGCGGTCCTGCTAAATAAATCACCAATTGTACGACCCACCTGCCCCCAGCCCACCCGTTCTTGGGGTTTAAAATTACCCCTTAGATGTCGGACAAGCGGTTTGACAGTATAGAGGCAGTGGAGAGGTAAAGCTGGGACTGATCAGCACATATGTAAAAGCTGATCCCATGTCTGCAGATAATGAAGATGGGTGGACCAAGTGAGGTGGTGGGAAGAGAAGCTATCGGTAGAAATGCTGAGGCAACAATCAAACAGCTAAGAGTGGAATCAAGCGAGGGCAATCCCACCAAGCTGCACAGTTGAGACGAGGCATCGGAGGAGGATGGTTATGGGTGATTGTGTTAAAGGCTATCGAGAGGAGAGGTTGAGGACAACGAGGAGGGATAAATACACCAGTCAAATAAAATGCCTTTCGTGACTTTGGTAAGGATAATTTTGGTGCTGTGCGAGGGGTAGAAACCTAATTGGAGGGATTCAAACAGGAAATTGTGGGCACAGATCTAGGAGGAAAATCATTCAAGAAATTTGGAGAGGACAGGGAGGTTGGAGGTCAGACAGTTGTTTACAAAGACAGAGGGGTCAGGATGGTTTTTTTTTGAGGAGGGGAGTGATGACAACGGTTTTGAAAGGGAGAGCGATAGTGACTGAGGAAAGGGAGCCATTTACAATGCCAGCTAGCATGGGGCCCAGGAAGAGAATTTGGGTGGTCAGCAGTTTAGTGGGAGTGAGGTTGAGGGAGCAGGATGCAAGTCGCTCAGAGTGAGTATGGGAGCAGATGGGAAAGAAATTAGAGTCATGGGGTTGGCTTGGTGAGCATGGGGAAGGGGGGAAGCAGCAGAGGCAGCTGAATGGATAGTCTCTATCTCGGTGACAAAGAAATCCATGAACTTGTTTCACTTGTTGTTAGAGGTGAGGGTCGATGGAGCAGGGGAGAGGAATTTAATGAGGTGGTAGTGCAGAAAAGAAGCCGTGGATTATCTTTGCTCTCCAAGATGATCCTAGAGTAGTGTGCAGTTTTGGCAGATAAGAGGGAGGCCAGTAGAGTTTGATGTGGTCCAGCTAGATCTAACGTTAGATAGCTAAGCCAGTTGTGCGTTAGATATGCTTAAGTTTATACCCACAAGACTTGAGGGAGCAAAGATGGGGGCTGTATCAGGGGGACAACTGGAATGGGAGACAGTGAAGGTTTTGCTGGGAACAAGGGCATCAAAGTTGGAGGTGAGGGCGTGGTTCAGCAAACCAACAGCTGCAGAGGTATTCTGGCAAATGGAGGGCTAAAGGCTAGCCAGTTGGGAGCTTAAAACAATTTTGCAGGGAAGTGGGGTTGGCAGGAATATAAGATAATGGCTAGAAATGGCCTTGTCATTGATCAAGATCACAGGAGTAGAAAGGCCATGGATAAAATTGAGAGGGTGACTGTGAATTTGAGATGAGTTTAGATGGAGTGAGAGGTTTAGGAAAGATAGGAGGGCAGTGAATTCAGCAGGGAGAGGGCAAGGGGAGCGGAGATGGAGATTGAAATCATTGAAGATGAGGAGTCACTCAGTGCAGAGGCTGAGGGTGATATCTCAGGGAGAAACTCAGGGTGGGACTTGGGCAAAATATGTAAGTGGGCAGAACAATGGCAAATGAAATTTAATAAAGCCAAATAAAGTACTGCACATAGGAATGAAAAATGAGCAAAAACACGTACACCATGAACGTTGTTGTAATAGCCAAGATAACCAGGGAGTCTTCATAGACTCAATCTTGACATGTTCAATAAATGCAGAACAGCAATGAAAAAAGCCAACAAAATATTTAACTACATAGCCAGAACAGTTGAATAAAAGTCAGAGGAAGTCATGATCAAACTGTATAGTGCTCTGGTCAGAGCATTCCTTTAGTGCTATGCCCAGTTCTGGTCACTATGACACAGTGAGATATTCAAATATTGGAACTTATGCGTGGTTGTAAATGGTATGGAAAATGTAAACCTCGAAAATTACTTTAAATTAAATTGTAAGGGTGGGACAAGGGGCCAAAGGTGCAAACCAGTAAATGGAAAATTTAGGATTGAATCAGGCGTTCTACACACAAAGTGTGATCATCACATGGAATGGACTCCCAGATAGAGTGGATGTAATTACCCAGGAATCATTTGGGAACCAACTGAATGCTGCAATGTGAGGAGTTAAGGATTATTCTGGATGAATGAACTTAGATAGCAGCCTTCATCCATAATTATTTTGTTAAACTTGCAGCTACAGCAGTGCAATTGGAAAGCAGTGCACCTCCCATCTGCATTCACTTTCAACTGTAGGATTCATTCACCAATACCTGTTGCTGCAGACACCCCAACAACCCCCGAAGAAAGACCAGGGGCAATTTTGACTTTGGGTGATAGTGGAAAACGGGTAATATTGATTCAGCCACCTGATATACATCTCTCCCGATTTTCATTTCCATTGACTTCCAAGTCAAAATTACCCCCACCGTGATATGGCTGTCTTTATCTGATTCCCCAGCATGGTGAGACCTGAGGAAACGGACTACTGTAGATTGGAGCTCAAGGTATCCATTGCAGCAGTCAAAGTACTCCAAGAAAAAGCTGTGCCTGAGCTTATAACCACAGCTAGGAGGGCTCCAATGTAGAGGACCCTGGAGTGGTCACATTTGTCAAGGTGGTTTGCAGCTCAGTCAGGCAATCATACAGTACTGTGGGCTGTGGATTTGTACAGGGACTAAACTGTATGGATTGCATAGAATTGTCTCATATGACTCCATGAATTTCTGATGTTGATGTAGATCTAAAAAGGCTTGTGGGGGCACAGCACTTGGTGCTTAATGTTCTAAACTGGATAGCCCAGTGAAGGATAGAATACTGGAGCCTAGTCTTCAGCTGATTCCTTTATTCACAGAGTTCCACATTACATACACACACACATACCCTAGATAAGCTCTCTTATATATGGATACAAGAGAGCCCCAATTGATATGCACCACCTGAATACAATTAACACTAAATGATAAATCACATGGATACAATTAACACTTAATACTTGCCCATTCACTTGTTCATGTTATTCCCTTCTACAGGCAGCAGAGTGATGTGGTAATATACCACACTGGGAGGGAAAGAAATGAGCATTTACAAAGATCAGTAATTGGCAAACCTCCCTGCATTCTTCCTGTGTGATGGTGCACCAAGTTTATAGTGAGAAGTAATGAAGAAGTTTAACAAAGCAACCTATTAAGATGTTGTCACATGTTTCCTCACTTACTTTGACAACCTAGTGGAGGCCGAAAAATTTCCTTGCCTGCTCCCGAGTTTGGCCCATAGGTTAGCCTGTCACCGCCATCATGCTGCTTTGGCTCAACTTTTATTTGCAGGGGGGCTCTTTCCATCAAAAAGGACTTCCTGCAGCAGGATTTTCATCACATGCTTGCTGAACAACTTCTTCCCAACTATTTTCCAGCAGAAATTCACAGTCAACCATGAAGGTAGTCAGTAACCCTTTAATAGATGCTGGTGCAGAAAATCCAGCCTTCTAATCTCAACATACTCCCAGCACGTTATGTGCAGTGCGCTGAGAGTGCCTTAAAATTATATAAATAACCTGACCGTGCATTATTAAATGAGGTCAGCTGCCGGCTTAAGAAGGAAAGTGCCTTTTACAGCATTCCTGGCCAGGAGTGCTCCCACCCGTCCCTCAAGGAAGCCTTCGGCCTCCCCCAGCCACGGCTGCGGCCCCTCGCCCTCCCCTCTGCCACGACCGGGGCCCCTCACCCTCCCCCCCGCCATGACCGCGGCCTCTCCCCCAACAAGCCCCGATCTCTCGTTCCCTCCCCCCCATTGCCACACTTCACTCCCCCCACCATGCCCCAATCTCCCGTTCTCTCCCTGATTGCCGCTTTCTGCAACCCCTCCCCTGCCAAGCCCCGATCTCTTGCTCCTTCCCCACCGTCCTAAGGGGTTCCCGGCTGCAGCCTCCTATTGCTGGTTTTCCCGGCAGGAAACGGAAGAAAAAAATTATAATGAGGTCCTGCCTTTAAATTTGGCAGAACCACTGTGTCCTCGGCCTTGCCGGTCTTCCCCGCACTGCCGCACTCCCTCACATCCCCGTAAATATCGAGGCCTTATTTTCTAATGTGTGTGTGGCATCCTTATTCCTCCTATCAAAATGCACCACCTCACACTTATCTATATTCAAATTCATTCCCCATTTACACATCCATGCTGCAAATTTATTAACGTTTTCTTGTATTTTATCACACCATCTTGTATTTTATCATACCATCTTGTATTTTGTCACACATTTTATACATTGCATCTGTGCAGCCCAGAACCAAGGGATAATGGTCTTGTCTTTAGCTTCTCAGCAACACACTTGGCTGGGAATATGGCCTCATCAACTCCCTGGCATAGCCTACCATTCATAGAACCTCAGAAAAGACTGTGAGATGTCCATTAATATCTAATTGTTCCGACTCTCAACTTGGAGAAAGATTTGCACTTCCTTGAAAATCCCTTTTGTTCCATCAGTCCTCTTTCCAATCTGGTGTTAATGAAGAGCTCTTAGAAACACTTGATTCAAGAGGATTCAGAGTCTTCCATGAATAAGGGGTCACCAGACTAGGCTAACTCTTCCATGGAGGCCGATTATATCCTTCTATCAGCTGGTTGACAAATTCCATCTCATCCGGCATGACCAATACCACTACTTCCAGATTCAACACTTCCTTCACAGTCCAGTAACACTTAATAAAGTCCAGCACGATCCAACTTCCTGGAACAACTCCTCCACTCTCCAACAGATCCTTGTATACACACCTTCACCCTGTGCATCATATTCCCAACCCTTCTTCAGGTTTTTTGTGCTTTTTTTTAATTACTTCCACAACAAAATACAGCACAGAAAACTAGAAGAGGACAACAAGACTTAACCTATCAGTTAACAGGGAAGGGATAGCAGGAAGTCTGGAGACAGACTCTTGACATCACCATTGACAGCCAATTCAAGATAACACACAAGCTCCACAAATTTCATCTCTCCATATCAGATGAGGAAATGCAGCTAGAAGAGCACCTTCCTAAAGATATTCAGCCATTCTGGATAGCACTGTGGGAGACCATAAGGACCATGATGGGTCTTCCAATCCTAGAGCACCCAGCTGAATGCCTGTTGAGCTTACCTATTGGAGAGGGAGTGCTAATCAAAACAAACAGAGTTACTCAGCTCTCGCTACGAGCTGCAAGGTACATTTACCCACTATGCCATAGAGTGCTTTTCCCCACAACAAACATGTGCCTGTAGCATCTGTGGGACATGCCCCAATCTGGATGAATGACCTTCAGCCTCTGCCTGAAAGTACCAAGCAGTCTGAAGACTGGAAGCTCACTCAGTCTAACCCCCCAAACCTCCTCACAGATGCAGAATACAGACCAACCAAAGTGACCCACCCACAGTTTGGTATGGACAGCAACTCCCACCAACATGAGAAGCATACAACTCACAGGCCAAGAACAAATTGCTTCAACTCAAAGTCACATTGCTCTCAATGCTGATACAACCATGTCAATAAGTCTTAATGGAGCATTGTACTCTTCCCAGAAGCACCATGAAGTCAAAATGTACAAGGGATTTATACTCATGTGAAGATAACTCCAATAAAAATTGTGTGAGGGAAAAATGTATCCAAGTTTTACAGATCAAAGAAATCACTGATCAAATTTTCTATGAAACAGTAATTGATTGAATTGACCATTTCAGGGACAGAACAAGGTCCCAAATGTCTGAAAGTACGAACAGACAGTTTTAATAGTTTATAATATCACAGTAGGTGCAAAATCAGCAGATAGAGTAAAATGGAGAGGGACAGCAGACAGCATTGAATGAAGCGAAGGCAGAAAAAGACTTGTTTTTTTTCCTGGCACAGATGATTTATATTCTCAGGTTAATTTCAGGTATAAATTATATCAACTGCATTTTTATACAAGCGGTTGCTGTAAATGCAAAAGTGTTAACATAACTGTTATAAAAAATGTTTAACAAACTGTAAAATCAAAATAAAATGGAATATTCAACTTTCTGTGATTCCTTTTTAAGTATGCACCTACATAAATTCTCTTGATGAATAATAAACTTCAAATTTAATTAAGACCTTTTATTTATTGCTGTGATTGCACTTAGGAACTATAATATGTTTGACCAATTCTATGCACTACGTTGTGTTAAAATAGCAATTTTTTGGCAACATCATTTGAAAACTACTTTGGTGATGGTCAACACTCAAATCTAATATGTAAACATAAATGCAATTTTAACTACATGAGAGAATTACAGATCTAAAGTCCTACAAATTATATTTATAAAATAGTCAGTTTTTAATATGATGGAATAAAATAAATCATTTCATGCTATTACTACAGTAGTGTAGAAAAAATATCTGTAGTCCATACGTCTCAGTGAAGGGCCTTTGCAAAGTTAAACTTTTCAAATGAATGGGTGGATTTGGTAAAGCAGCTGTACATCAAATTTTCGACACAGTGTTCATCTACCCATATTATTAGTTCTTACTTGTAAGAGACAAAGAGTGTCTAATAATTCACTTCAAGTGCAGTCAAGTGATACCTTTGAGCTTAAGTCTCTGCTTGGATCTGAAGCCTGAAGAGTTTGTAGTAGCTAGATTGATAGCTGTTGTGGAAAGCGCCATTGATCCCAAATCTGTTCTCTTCTGCCCAGCAGGCACCTCATTAGGCTCCTCCAAATTTTCAGAACTGCCTGACCATTGGACTCCTGCTGAGATCATGGACTGGAGCAGATCATTCATGGCTGGGATGGAAGCGAAAGAAAATAAATTAGCATGTTCGATGTACTATAGTCTTCCTTGAATACAAACATAATTTCACATTTGTTTTATAGCATTTAGGTCATTTCAAGGCTGCATCCATGTACTTATCAACAACTGAGTTGAAAAGCAGTTTTATCAAAAAAAACTTCTCAAACCTACTTCCTAAAAAGCTCGTATATAATTTATTTCAATAATGCATCAGGAAGAAATGTCATGTTTTTGTTGTTATGAAAAGCAGGCTGAGTTAAAGCCAAGGTCAATTAGGAAACCTGTTAAAGCTAAATGGAAGGGAGTACTAAGAACATACTGAGACAGTAACAGAAAACACCTAAGTGAATAGTTTTATTAGGTTGAAATGTATTTGTTTAACTATGAATTTACAGTGCAGACAAAATATGGACATAAATGGAAAAACATGCACAGCATTTAAAGAAAAATAATTAGCCTGACCAATACCTACAAAGTAAAATCCTTTCTATCCTATTTCTATAACGAGTTTTGCTCTTTTATGTTTACAAAATTTTGAACATCTGAACTTGTACTTTAGAAATGTTTCCTTCCAGTATAACATACTCTTTTATTGCTGGCTATTAAATTTATAAATTAAAAAGTCAAAGACAATGTTAGCATTTTTTTATAACCAGGTATTTTGCCAGCATAAAATTTGACTCTTTCCATTCTCCCAAGACCATTCCTATCTTAAATTGTGACACTACCACCATCTGGGATTATCCTTGACAAAATTCAATAATTCTCCAGTCACCTACTGGCAAAACAAGTACAAAACATATTAAACACAAAGTATAATCCAGTTTATCTACAGTCTTTCTTTCTCAACTATATCACAGCACTCTTCCAGAGTAATTCAGCCTGCTCTCTGACTTGCAATCAAAACATAAAAGGGATGATTTTCCAAATGTACACTACAGACAGATAGCTACATCTGCTAGCCACACATATTGGGAAACTGTGGATGCGCCAGCCATGATTTTTTGGTCATAATGAATGGAAAATTGTGGCCAACACAATTTTCTGAAATGTGTGGCTGGCGGGCATGGCTGCCCACCAGTAGCTCCTGACATGTGGGCCCTGAGCAGCTGGCTGCAACCCAAAAGTAAAGTTACTGGGAATCACCAAGTCCGGTGGCTGGAACGGATAAAGTCTAGGTACTGTGCAGTCAGCTGTGACTCAAATGTAAATTTGTTGGTGGTCTTAGCAAATTTTTGCAAATTCACTTTCTGCTTACAACTACTGTGCGAGATTTGTACTTTAAGAGCTAGAATCACTCGCATGTCAAATTGGCAGAATATAAAAGCAACTTTTTGAGCAAGGGTCGGACTTCTTTCTGTTTTCTGAATGAAAGGTGCAGGTTTGTAAGTGAACAGTAACAAAGGCAGTTCCCTGACAAAAAAGGGTTTCACACCTTTTTGCAATGTATTTTACATTTCAATCAATGTTAATATCACAGCTGTAGTTACTGCAGTACATTTAAATGGTTACTGATGGCTGCTCATTCTAGTTTATTGAATTTCATTAAATGATCCAGATAACATGAATGAGCAAATTACAGTTAAGTGCAAAAAATACCACCTTTCACCTTCTCAAGGGCAATTAGGGATGGGCAATAAATGCCGGCCTCGTCAGCGACACCCACATCCCATGAACGAATAAAAAAATATTGTTAGAAATAGCAAGTTTTAGTGTGACACACGAGCATTATAAACAGGTGTGACAGAGCTGCATGACAGAAATAATGGAAATAAGCATGACAGGAAAATGTTACAGGAAATGTGCACATACATGAGAAATTTAATTTATTAAATACTTGAATACTACAATCATTAGGGGTGTGAAACATGGATAGTCTCGATGAGTGCTAATGCCCTTGTGCTCTGTTGCATGAAAATTACTGACTGCTTCATGACCCAGAGCATCAGGGAAGCCATGAGAGGCAGTGCATATCTTGATTTCGTAATGATAAATAATGCAGATAATATATGAAAAATTGGAGTCATGGCACCTCTAGGAGATAGTGACACCAGAATGATCAAATTTGACAAGATTTGGAATTCAGAAATACTGAGGACCAGGAGCCACGCATATAATTTTAGAAGGGCTAACTTCAAAGACACGAGTGAACGGATTAAGCAAATTGATTAGCAGGATTTGTCCATGACATTTGACCTCGACTGAAGTAGAGGTCAAATGGAACACCACTAAAGGCATAATCCTGCGCATGTAGGATAAATACATACCTAGGATCTGCAACTGTAGACTAAACAAGTGATGTTAGATTATGCAGGTGTGTGCTAAAAGTGTAACAAATATCAAGGAATTGTTTTTACGCAATGTATGTATCATGAAATACATTTAGTATATAAACACACATATTGTACAAATTATAAGTCTGTAACAGGGACTTTTACTGGGGATAACCACAGATTCTCAGTATATTAAGGTGATTAGCTGGGAAGATGCGTATTGTAGACCCACAGCTCACTCTTTGTTTGAGACATGATGTGGCGATGCCGGTGATGGACTGGGGTGGACAAATGTAAGGAATCTTACAACACCAGGTTATAGTCCAACAGTTTTATTTGAAAATCACAAGCTTTCGGAGGCTTTCTCCTTCGTCACAAAGGAGAAAGCCTCCGAAAGCTTGTGATTTTCAAATAAAACTGTTGGACTATAACCTGGTGTTGTAAGATTCCTTACATTTGTTTGAGATGACTAGGAAGGGCCGCCTTCTCCCAGAGAGATGAGAGCTCATCTCTTTTTGACGAGGTTAAGTACTTTGCCATTGTCCCATGTCTTTAGCATCACTAGCCATCTCCTATTGATGAGGTTAAATGTCTTGCCATTGTCTCAGCAAGTCGATGATGTCAGGTCAGATGCCGGCCAGTCAGGATCTCTTTTGTCAAGCTGATGGACTATGTCTGGCATCATCAACTATTCTGAGGCTATTTAGTCAGCTCACCACAGGATTTCCTGCTAACAGTGTATAAGACACAGCTCAAACAAAGGCTCAGCATAGAGGAACCCTCAGGAATGGCAGACTAGGTTTGTTAAGGCAGATGTGCTGGCAGGAGCCCAACGCACACGTCGGAAGAAGGAAAGAAGTCTGCAAAAGGCAGGATCCATGGGATCCAAGAGGGTGGGGGCTTTGAGGACTACGAGAGGCGAAGGCACGAGCTCTACCCAGACTGGAAGCGGGTAATATATCTTCAGTTTCCATTCTGTAAACTGCTGTTTAAATACTGATTGTGTCAAACTGTTCTTTGTAATAAAGTACATGCCACTGTAACCAATTGGGGTTGACTCGAATGTTTTGGAACTGGGGAGTAGCGGAGCAGGGGTTCCCTAAGACCGTATATATATTCCCAATTGTGTGACCCTAAATGGATGAACAAAAACAATCAGAAGCAAAATAAGGACGAACAACGACCTCTACAAATCATGCAGGGAGAAAGGTGAAAGCTCATTGGGCTGAATATTGGAACTTGCAGAAACAGGCTAAAAAAGGTTGTCAGAGGGATAAAAGAAAGGCATGGGGAAAAGCATGGCTGCAGATGCAAAACATAACAGTAACAAATCTTCAGAGAAAAGGTGACAATTAAAGAATATGCAAATATGGCTGAAACAGTGGGTGTGCATAAGATAGTTAATATTCTGAATGATTAATTCCGACCAGTGTTCACATGGGAGGTCAAAAACAACATACACTCTCTAAGTAGCAATAATCTTAGGAGAAATAGTGATTTCAATATAAATGAGATGGAAGTTTTAGATAGGCCAAACAGGCTCAAAACAAAAATTCCTGTGGATAAATTGTATTCCAGATTACTAAGAGACAAGGGAGGAGATTGAAGATAAGTATGAAGGAATCGATGAACACCAAGGAGGTACCAGTATAACAAAATATTTGAGGGAACTAAGAGTTAAAAGGGCTCCAGTTAGAAGTAAAATCAAAAGGGAACAACTGGCACAAAAAAAGTAAAAAAGAGGGCAACAACAGAAATATAACAAGAAAGGAAAACAACTGAGAGAAGTATAACTAAGATGGAGACTGAGGTGTGTTTGCTGTGGAATGTTCACAAATGAGAAAGCTACATTCAATAGAGGGATGAAGAGATGCAAAAACATTCTGTTAATCAATAAGCTTAGAGAGAAGATTTATGGTACAGAAACTTACAAGGGATTCTTGAAGGTGAGTGGATAATATTAAATTCAGTAAGCCTGATATGGTTTACAGTCAAAGTTGATAGATGTATTACATAACTGTTTCTTGACACAGTGTGTCAAAGAAAGGTAATGCTCATCTTGATTGGGTATTCGTTAATTAACCAGAAAATGTACAAGAAATAGAAGTTGTAGCACCCCTAGGGCACAGCAACCACAAAATGATAAAACTTTAACATGACCTGGAAGTTAGTAATATCTAAGAGCAGGAGCCAGGTACATAACTTTAAAGGGGCTAATTTGATGAAATGAGGGAACAATTAAAGCAAATAAATTAGGAGAGGTTGTTCAACAATACTTCAGTAGAAGAAAAATGGAGCGCCTTTAAAGGTAGAATGCTGATTATGCATGATAAATGCGTTCCCAAAAAACAAGGTCAGACTAAGTAAACATGACTCTAAATTGATTAACAAATGAATTAAAAGGGAGGTAAAGGGGCAATGGCTTGTACAAATCCTGTAGGAAGAAAGGAAATGGGACTCACTGAAAAGAATGTAAGAAAATGCAGAAACCTGTCAAAAGGGTGATCAGAGAGGCAAACAGAGACTGGGGAAAATGCACAGCAGCTGAGAGTAAGCTTAACAGTAAAAAAATTCTTTCAGAATATAACAAGAGGGCAGTCAGAGAAGAGGTGAAAAATGAAAACGGAATGAGGATGAAAAAAAGACTTGCATTTATACAGCGCCTTTCACAACCTCAGGTTGTCCCAAAGCACATTAAAGCCAATTAAGTACTTTTTGAAGTGTAGTCACTGTTGTAACGTACAAAATGTGACAGCCAATTTACGCACAGCAAGGTCCCACAAACAACAATGTGATAATGACCAGATAATTTGTTTAGGTGATGTCGGTTGAAGGATAAATATTGACAAGGACACTGGGGAGAACTCCCCTGCTCTTCTTTGAATAGTGCCATGCGATCTTTTATTTCCACTTGAGAGGGCAGATGGGACTTTGGTTTAACGACTCATCCGAAAGACGGCACCTCCAACAATGCAGCACTCCCTCAGTACTGCACTGGAGTGTCAGCCTGTGCAGGGAGTGTTGCACTATCACAGGCGCTTTTTTCGGATGAGACATTAAACCGAGGCGCCGTCTGCCCTCTCAGGTGGACGTAAAAGATCCTACGGCACTATTTGAAGAAGAGCATGGGAGTTCTCCCGGTATCCTGGCCAATACTTATCCCTCAACCAACACCTAAAACAGTGGCTTCAAAAGTACTTTATTGGCTGTAAAGCATTTTGGGATGACCTGAGGTTTTGAAAGGCACTATGCAAAGGCAAGTCAGTCTTTCTTTTCTTCTTTTAAATGTGATGGAAGTCCTAGACAGGCTAAACGGGTTCTAAACAAATAAACCCCTTGGCATATATGGTATTTATCCCAGAGTGCTAAGAGAGACCAGGAAGGAGATACTTGAGGCACTGGCAATCCATTATGAAGGAGTCAATGGACACTGGGGAGGTACCAGTAGATTGAAAACAGGATAATGTGGTGCCCATATTCAAAAAGGGTGAGAAAACAGACAAATGTAAGAAAAGACTGATTAGTCCTACTTCCATTCCGTATAAAATAATTGAATCGTTTATCAGGAATAAACATGAGGATCATCTGTACAACAATAACCTAGTTAACACTTGTCAGCATCAATTAAGGGGAAGATCATCAACCTCAACTTCTATGAGAAGCTGACAACTCAAGCAGATTGTGATAAGCCCTATGACATAGTATTAAGGGGATTGAAAGTGGATAAATCACCAGGGTCAGATGAAAATGTATCCCAGGCTGTTAAAAGCCAGGGAGGAAATAGCTGAGGCTTTAACAATCATTTTCCAAACTTCACTGGAAACAGGCGTAGTGCCAGAGGATTGGAGGACTGCTAACGTTGTACCATTGTTTAAAAAGGGAGCGAAGGATAGACCGAGTAATTACAGGCCAGTCAGCCTAACCTCGGAGGTGGGCAAATTAATGGAATCGATTCTGAGGGACAGGGTAAACTGTCACTTAGAAAGGCACGGACTAATCAAGGACAGTCAGCACAGATTTGTTAAGAGGTCATGTCTGACTAACTTGTTTGAATTTTTCGAGGAGGTGACAAGGAGGATCGATGAGGGTAGCACAATTGATGTATTCTACATGGAAAATTTTAGCAAGGCTTTTGACAAGGTCCCACATGGCAGATTGGTCAAAAAAGTAAAGGCTCATGGGATCCAAGGGAATGTGGCAAATTGGATCCAAAATTGGCTCAGTGGCAGGAAGCAAAGGGTAATGCTCGACGGGCATTTTTGCGACTGGAAGGCTGTTTCCAGTGGGGTGCCGCAGGGCTCGGTACTAGGTCCTTTGCTTTTTGTGGTATACATTAACGATTTGGACTTAAACGTAGGAGGCATGATTAAGAAATTTGCAGATGACACAAAGATAGGCCGTGCGGTTGGTAATGAGGAGGAAAGCTGTAGACTGCAGGAAGATATCAATGGACTGGTCAGATGGGCAGAAAAGTGGCAAATGGAGATCAATCCGGAGAAGTGTGAGGTAATGCATTTGGGGAGAGCAAACAAGGCAAGGGAATACACAATAAATGGGAGGATACTGAGAGGTGTAGAGAAAGTGAGGGACCTTGGAATGCATGTCCACAGATCCCCAAAGGCAGGACAGGTAGATAAGGTGGTTAAGAAGGCATTTGGAATGCTTTCCTTTATTAGCCGAGGCATAGAATATGAAAGCAGGGATGTTATGCTGGAACTGTATAAAACACTAGTTAGGCCACAGCTTGAGTACTGCGCACAGTTCTGGTCACCACATTACAGGAAGGATGTAATTGCACTAGAGAGGGTGCAGAAGAGATTTACGAGGATGTTGCCAGGACTGGAGAATTTTAACTATGATGACAGACTGGATAGGCTGGGGTTGTTTTCCTTGGAACAGAGGAGGCTGAGGGGTAATTTGATTGAGGTGTACAAAATTATGAGGGGCCTAGATAGAGTGGATAGGAAGGACCTATTTCCCTTATCGGAGGGCTCAATAACCAGGGGGCATAGATTTAAAGTGATCAGTAGAAGGATTAGAGTGGAAATGATGAAAAATGTTATCACCCAGAGGGTGTTGGGTGTCTGAAACTCACTGCCTGAGAGGGTGGTAGAGGCAGAAACCCTCAACTCATTTAAAAAATACCTGGATGTGCACCTGAAGAGCCACGACCTGCAGGGCTACGGACCAAATGCGGGAAAATGGGATTAGGCTGGGTGGCTCGTTTTCTCAACTGGTTCGGAAACGATGGGCTGAATGGCCTCCTTCTATGCCGTAAATTTTCTATGATTCTATTTCTATGATTCCATGACATGGTGTACCTCAACTTCCAAAAGCTTCACACGAAAATCTAGTAATTAAACTCAAAGCTGTGGGGATTCAGGATAAGCCCTGGGAATGGATAAGAAAGTGGCTGAAGGGTAGGAAACAACCTTCGTGACAGAAGGTAGGTTGGTGGGGGCGTGGAAGGAGGAGGGAAAGAGTACTGAGTAGGGTGCCTCAGGGCCTGGTCCTGTGACCACTACAGTTTCCAATACAGAGAGATGATTTGGATTCAGAAATTCAATGCAAAGTGATCAAATTACAGATGATACCAAACTAGGAGGGGCAATGGAATCGGAAGAGGCAGCTCATTATTACAGAGTAAGTTGGACAAAATATGTAAATGGGGAGAACAATGGCTGATGAAATTTAATCCAGACAGGTAGTAATCTCTGGATTACTCCCAGTGCCACGCACTAGTGAGTATAGGAATAGTAGGATAAGACAGGTTATTGCGTGGCTGGAGCAATGGTGCAGGAGGGAGGGCTTCAGATTCCTGGGGCATTGGAGATCGGTTCAAGATGGACGGGTTGCACCTCAACAGAGCTGGGATCAATGTCCTCACGGGGAGGTTAACTAGTGCTGTGGGGGAGGGTTTAAACTAATTTGGCAGGGGGGTGGGTACCAGGATGAAACATTAGAGGAGAAACAAGGTGCACAGAGGCCTAGGAGGGACAAGTAGCACTAGAGCAAAGAATAGTTCAGAAATAGGAGACATCAGACTGGGGGAAAATGTAAAGCAATCTAAGACGAGTTTAGAGTGTACGTGCATAAACGCATGTAACATGGTAAATAAGGTTCATGGGTTTGGCCGGCGTGGACACGATGGGCCGAAGGGCCTCTATCCGTGCTGTAGAACTCTATGACTCTATGAGTGCAGGCTCAAGTCGCCAGATGGGACTATGATACAGTGGCAATAACAGAGACCTGGCTCAAAGAAGGAGAGGATTAGGTACTTAATATTCCTGGCTGAAAGGTATTCAGGAAAGATAGGGAAGGAAGGAAAGAAAGAAAGGGTGGGGGGGGGGGGGCGTTGGCAGTATTGATCAAAGACATTATTATAGCACTGGAAAGGGATGATGTAGTTGAGGGGTCAAAGACAAAATCTATTTGGTTAGAATTGAGGAACAATGGAGGAGCTATTACACTACAGGATGTATACCATAGGCTACCAAAGAGTGGGAAGGAGACAGAGGAGAAAATTTACAGGCAAATTACAGAAAGGTGCAAGAACTACAGAGTAGTGGGGGACTTCAATTATCCCAATTAAGACTGGGACAGTAACAGTGTAAAGGGCAAAGAGGGGGAGGAATTTCTGAAATGTGTTCAAGAGAACTTTCTGGAACAGTGTGTTTCCAGCCGAACCAGGAAGGAAACAGTGCTGGATCTAGTTCTGGGGAATGAAGTGGGGCAGGTGGAACATGTTCCAGTGCGGGAGCATTTGGGGAAACAGTGATCATAATGTCATTAGGTTTAGAATAATTGTGGAAAAGGACAAGGAACAATCAAATGTGAAAATGCTTAACTGGAGGAGGGCAAATTTCAGTGAGTTAAAAAGGGATTTTGCCCAGGTGGATTGGAAACAAAAATTGGTTGGCAAAACAGTAATTGAACAATGGGAGGCCTTCGAGGAGGAGTTGGTTCGGGTACAGAGTAGGCACATCCCTATGAGGGGGGAAAGGAAGGACATCCAAAGCTAGAGCTCCCTGGATGACTAAAGATGTAGAGATGAAAATGAAACAGAAAAAGGAGGTTTATGACAAATGTATGGTTCATAATACAGTAGAGAACCAGGCTGAATACAGGAAGTACAGAGGAGATCCAAAAAGGGAACAAGAGGATAAAGAGAGAGTATGAGACTAGATTAGCAGGTAACATAAGAGGGAACCCAAAAGTCTTGTATATAAACATATAAACAGTAAAAGGGTACTCAAAGAAGCGTAGGACCGATTAGGGACTAAAAGGAGATCTTTTTGTGGATGCAGAGGGCATGGCTGAGATACTTCGCATGCATCTTTTTTTTTTATTCGTTCATGGGATGTGGGCATCGCTGGCGAGGCCGGCATTTATTGCCCACCCCTAATTGCCCTTCAGAAGGTCAATACTAGAGAAGAGGATGCTGCCAATGTTACAGTAAAGGAGGTAGTAGCGATATTGAAAAGGATAAAAATAGATAAAGGAAGTACTTAAAAGATTGGCAGTACTCAAAGTGGAAATGTCACCTTGTCCAGAGGGGATGCATCCTAGGGAAGTAAGAGTGGAAATTGCGGAGGCTCTGGCCACAATCTTTCAATCCTCATTAGATATGGGGACGATCCGGAGGACTGAAGAACTGCAAATGTTACACCCCTGTTCAAAAAAGGGGAGAGGGATAAACCCGGCAATTACAGCCTAACAGATGGGGAAACTTATAGAGACAATAATCTGGGACAAAATTAATTGGCACTTGGAAAATAAATGAAAGTCAGCATAGATTTGTTAAAGGAAAATTGTGTTTGACTAACTTGATTGATTTCTTTGATGAAGTAATGGAGAGGGTTGATAAGGGTCGTATGGTTGATGTTGTGTATATGGACTTCCAAAAGGCATTTGATAAAGTACCACATAATAGGCTTGTTAGCAAAATTAAAGCCCTTGGGATTAAAGGGACAGTGGCAGCATGGATACAAAATCGGCTACGGGACAGAAAGCAGAGAGTGGTGGTGAAAAGTGGTTTTTCAGATTGAAGTGGTGTTCCCCAGGGGTCAGTATTAGGAACACTGCTCTTTTTGATATATATTAATGACCTGGACATGGGTATAGAGGGCATAATTTCAAAGTTTGCAGATAACACAAACCTCGGGAATGTAGTAAACAACGTGGAGGATAGTAACAGACTTCAAGAGGACGTAGGCAGACTGGTGAAATGGGCAGACACATGGCAGATGAAATTTAAAGCAGGGAAATGTGAAGTGATGCATTTTGGTAGGAAGAATGAGGAGAGGCAATATAAACTAAAGGGTACAATTTTAAAGGGGGTGCAGGAACAGAGAGACCTGGTGGTGCACACACACAAATCTTTGAAGATGGCAGGATAAGTTGAGAAGGCTGTTAAAAAAGCATATGGAATCCTGGGCTTTATTAAAAGGGGCATAGAGTACAAAAGCAAGGAAGTTATGCTAAACCTGGTTAGGCCTCAGCTGGAGTATTATGTTCAATTCTGGGCACCACACTTTAGGAAGGATGTCAAGGCCTTAGAAAGGATGCAGAAGAGATTTACTAGAATGGTACCAGGGATGAGGAACTTCAATTGTGTGGAGAGACTGGAGAAGCTGGGGTTGTTCTCCTTAGAACAGAAAAAGTTAAGGGGAGATTTGATAAAGGTGTTCAAGATCATGAACAGTTTTGATAGAGTAAATAAGGAGAAACTGTTTCCAGTGGCAGAAGGATCGGTAAACAGAGGACACAGATTTAAGGTGATCGGCAAAAGAACCAGAGGCGACATGAAGAAACATTTTTTACGCAGCAAGTTGTAATGATTTGGCATGCACTGCCTGAAAGGGTGGTGGAAGCAGATTCATTAGTAACTTTGAAAAGGGGATTAATACTTGAAGGGAAAAAAATTACAAGGCTATGGGGAAAGAGCAGGGTAATGGGACTAATTGTATAGCTCTTTCAAAGAGCTGGCACAGGCACGATGGGCCGAGTGGTCTCCTCCTGTGCTGTACCTACTATGATACAAGTGTAAAGTGTTTCTTCATTGGAAGGAAAAATAGATGACACACATATTCCAAGAATGATGTTGAAATAATTAATAATAAAGCTGAAAGTTTTGGTGGATATTTCCAACTAATGCAGAGTTGCAATCAACAAAGTCAAGAGGATATTGAACTAGATAGCTAAAACAGGAGCTCAGAGAAAGTAATGATCAAACTGTATTCACATCTTGAATATTGTGTTCATTTGTCTTCACCAAGAAAGAAGAGACGTTTAAGTACTGGAGGCAGTGAAAGAACAGCTATGAGGCTGATCCTGTGTCAGGAGTCTGTATTATGAGGAAAGATTGGAGAAATTTGAGCTTTTCAACCTAGACGAGAGACATCTGAGAGGTGATCTTATAGAAATATGCAAGATTTTTAAGGGTATAGAAAAATTTTATCCAGAATATTACTTTAAATTCAACTGCAGGAGTGGAACTAGGGGAAATGAGTTTAAACTAGTAAACGGTAATTTTAGGAGTGGCATCAGGGATTTCTTCTTCATACAAAGAGTGATCAATGTGTGGAATAAACTCCCAAATAGAGTAATAACCTGCCCTGAGAAAACTCCAATTACCAGAGCAGCTCTTTGCAACCTCTCTCCCAGTACTCCCACATCCAGCTACCCTTCTGCTTTCTTTAAAGCTCCCACACCCTGGCGGGTTCTGCTAGTTGACTGCCAAAAGTGAAAATTGACCCCAGTTTCCATGCAAATATGCAGAGTCATAGAATTCTAGCCTAAAATAGCATTAATACTCCTACAATACTCTGCAATTAAACACATAATCTGTGGTCCTGATAATATATTGTACTTTAAATAATGTAAACCAGCATGCTGACTCAATTTGAGCAACACCACAGGAGATCTGCTAGTATCCCAACTAAAAGTTTAACATTGTTGTTGAGTTGGTACTACTATACAAGTTTTATAGAATCTGTCAGGGATAATCTTGGGATAAAACTGTTAATAGTTCATTCCTTAGATTATTTTATTTACAACTGATTTAACATAGGTCTTAAGCAGGTTCAGATAATCAAATAACAGCAAAATATTACTTAACCACAATAATTTTGTTCATATGAAAATTTCATCAATTTTTACAGCGCAAAACTTGTTGAATTCTATGTAATGTCCCCAACTTTATAATTTTGCAATGAAAAATGCAAAAGCTTGAGATGCAGTTTCAAAACAATACTGGATTATGGATTCTTTTGAATTGGTTACATCTATCAGTTTTCTTTTATTCACTTATGGAAAAAAAACTCTTCTGCTTTCATATGCTCCTCATATGTATAGTTTCATAATAATGCTACAATAAGGAACACTTCCTATGTACAAATGCATGCATATTTGTATGACAATGACATACAGGATGGAGCCTGGTTTATATAATGATGTTAGAACAAAAGTATAAACAAAGGGATATACAAGGGGAAGTGTAGGGAATAGTTAGTAAAGGTTAAGTGATGATAGCTAGCGCAGCCATTTGAGAAGCTGAAGTTTCAGAGAGTCTTACACATGGAGCGACGGTAGAGGGACTTCATTTTGTCTTTATCCTTCGGTCTGTTCCTCATAAAGGGCAGCCTTTTCAGTGCAGCCACTTTTATTTCAGAGCATGTGATATAAAAGAAATTGGGAAATGAAAACAAAGAGGGAGGGAAAACAGATGGAAGTTAACAAATGCTGAAACTGGAGACAGAAACAAACATGCTTCCTAAGTTTCAGCTGATTATTCTATGCTTATGACTACTACACAAATGTTACAATGAATAGTGTATATTCTACTGAGTGGAACTGCTTCTATATGCGTGAAGTACAGTAATGGAAATTGTCTATCAGACCTATCAGTCTATCTGTCCTTACAGATAAATACTAAATATCTACAAAATGAATTAAACCAAATCTAAACACATCATTTTAGCAGAAGTTCAACATTGAGTGTTTATTAAACCTACTGAAAACGTAAGTATTTCATTACAGACCTTTAAAGAGCAATGAATATATATTCAGTTTACAATCTAACTTCTAACTGTAATGCTCCTGTAATTTTAGTTTTTAAAATATCAAAACTAAATAGATACAATTTTGATTCAACATTCTTTTTACAACCCAGATATCAATTTTTGTTTTTCATCAAGGTAGATTTATAATGAATGTTCCTTTAAAGAAAAAAATAGGTTAATGGTACTCACTGCTGCTCTTCTTGGCTGTTTGACCATCATCAAGAGAGTTAGAACCCACAGAAGAGCTATCTTGACTATCTTGGTGAGGCAGCTGAAGGAATCCATCACTTGATTCTGACCTGGTTGGGGTACTAGTGAGAGATTTAATGCGTTCTCGGTTGGCCTCCTTTTTATGTTTTATTAACTTTTTCATCTTTATGGCAATCCAGTTGCCCCTTCTGGAATAAAGGAACACATCTCTGCATCAACAGTTGCCATAAACAGATGAGCAAGAAGACAAATAATAAATTAAATTATTCAAAGAACTGCCTCTCCACATCGTAACCTGTGTGTCGAAGCACAGAAAATGTGTTTTAGTTACATTTTTCAATTAAATTATATGCCTAATTAGAAGAGCAATGATCAAAAAATTGTCACAAGTAGAAAATGCAATTTAATAATTTTTATATGCATAGTTAAAACTTATATTAATAAAGTGAGAATCAATTGCAACTACACATTTCTATAATTGAATTATTTCACTTACTGTAAATACATTTTGTTCATACCTTCGAGGGGGTGAAGGTTCGTAGAATTTATACTGATCCATAATCTTCTCTTCAAGTTTCTCCTTTTGTCGTCGAAGTTCATTCAGTTTATCACTGTAGGTTAAGTAAGATAAAGCGAGCATTCATGGTTTGTATTTTTATTTGCACTCAAAAGGTTCAATGCAAGTTCTTTCTTTATGTGTACTCAAAAGACTTCACTGCACTGATATGACATAATGAACTTTGTTTTCTAATACGAAACTTAAACTTGAACTTCAAGTTGTCAATGTCTGAAATTAGAAGTAGGAGCTAACGGCTTCTTTCTCTCTCAAGCCCCATAATCAGTACCTTGGGAATAAAGATTGAAGTGCTGGAAAGCCAACTACGAAGAAAAGTCAACCGACATTCCCATTTTATTGATTTCCTAGTTAAATTCTGTTACTAAGGTAAATTCCAGCTGAGACTCAAAGTAATTTGGAATTATAACCTTATACTAAGTTGTGCATGGTAAACCATATAGAAGCATGCCAATAAACTGCATGGAACACTCTTATGCTATACATTTCATGCCATGCTATTCCTTCTTATCCTCCATGAAGAGGATGCACAAGTGCATAAACTATTTGTACATAAAGGAAATGTAGAATTTAAAGCATTTAATATTAAGGGTGTGAAGTTGTTATTCCATTATAATTTGGGATTGGGGTGCAAAGAAGGTGTATTGAGATGAATTAACAACAACTTCAGCAAGAACTTCAGAGCACAGCAATGAACAAATTCATCCCTAAAGAATTTAAAATGTGCAAAGTCTATTGTGAGAATTCCCAGCTTGGGAACTGGTTTAGCAGAAGTGATTACTACGAGGTACACACAGGGAAAGGTTAGTCATTTTACAGGAACCTTAATGAGCTGTTCAAAAGGAGGATTCATTGGAACCTGAAGCACAGGATTGAAGGGTTGTATATTTTAAATGTACAAAAACAAATTTTGAGCAGATGCATACACACAAATCTCTGAAAGAGCCACAAGCTTTGCTATGCTATATTTGATGATCCAGAAGCTAATTACACTAATCATATTCTTGTGGAGAAAAAAAAGAGGAAAGACTTGAATTTATATAGCAATCAGCAACATGCCCTCTCCAAACAAAGATATCCCATGTAAAATCAATAACTTCATTAGGTGTCAACCTCGGCTCAATGGTAGCACTCTCGCCTGAGTCAGAAGGTTGTGAGTTCAAGCCCACTCCAGAGACTTGAACACATTACCGAGGCTGGGATTTCAGTACAGTACTGAGGGAGTGCTGGACATGTCGGAGGTGCTGTCTTTTGAATGAGACGTTAAACTGCCCTCTCAGGTGGACGTAAAAGATCCCACGGCACTATTCGAAGAAGAGCAGGGGAATTCTCCCAGTGATGTGGCCACATTTATCACTCAACCAGCAAATGGGAGCTTGCTGTGCACCAACTGGCTGGCACGTTTCCTACATTACGATAGTAGCTCCACTTCATTGGCTATCAAGCACTTTGGGATGTCCTGAGGTCGTGAAAGGCGCTTTATAAATACAAATCTTTCTTTCTTCATTTATTGTGGTTGTGTTAGCTCTGCTAAAACAATCCAAAACTAATCCCACTGCTCCGCTTTCTCCCCACAGCCAAGTAGATTCCTCCTGTTTAAATATTCATCCTATTTTCCCCTAAAAGATCCAATAATCTCTGCCTCAATGAATTCCTGTGGCAAATCTTTCCATGCTCCAACAACTCGCGTAAATAAAGTTTGTCTAATTGCTCTCCTCGCTTTCAGTGAGGATTTTAAAACTATGACACCTCCTGCCTTGTCACTGATTCTATTAACCGGTGATCATATTGAGCAACTTTTGCTCCATTTATAAGGATCTGGAGACTCGTAAGTTTAATGGGCATATTAAAGAGACATACTGTAGTAGATGATCCAGGCTTAAGGAAATTCTGGATCACATTTGAGAAACATATTGAAGACAATGCAGTTGAGGAAATCAGTCTTACTTTCCACTGATGGTGACAAGATAATAGGATAAAGTATCCTTTTCAGTGTGGCAAGAAGACAGTGTTTTTAATAATCACACCAAAAATGCTTCTTCTCATTATACTCACATATACTGTCTTTGCTCCACATGGAACAGGTCCTTACTCTCCATGCTCTGTTCCAACAACGACTTGTTGTGCAGCATTAATGTCTGGATTTGGTCTAGCAAATGTCTGTTTTCTTCCTCAAGATTCCCTTTTAATTGGCTCAGGAGCTGCATGAAAACAAAAACATGGTGTAGCAAAACATGTTTGCAAATTATAGGATAAAAATTTTTAGAGGCATATCCCTTAAACACATGCAAAAGCTATGATTAAGACTAAACCAGAAAATAACAGTTGTATTATGACCTTAAAAAAACTCCCAATTCCATAGTGTCAACCAAGAGCTGCCATCTGAATTCTTCAGGTGAGAGTTTAAAAACTGAATACAGAACAGTGAAAAATTGGCTCCTCCTCCACTGAAATCAGCATGGTTACCATTGTACTTTTACTGGAATTCAATTTACATGCATTGCATTGTGGGGAGGGGGTATAAACATAACCTTTAGCTCAAGCAGCAGCAAGGTTATGCCAGGTCAACTAAAATATAGCATTCTCTTTAATGGCTTCATCAGGCAAATTAACAGGCATTTCGGAAACGTCAGACTGTTGTTCTGAATGATAAAGCTGACATCTTTTTCCTGAACCCTCTTCTGATGCCAGTGACTGACTTTGAGAGAGGTTGCTGTGGGAGAGAAAACCCCCAAAATCTTTGAAAGCGCTGTGCTGTTGAAATTTGTTTGGCAATTTGGAAATTTGTTTTCCACTTTTAGAAATCGGGATGTTAATCTTACCACTTTTATTTTATTTTAATAACTAATACAAATGCTAACTTCAGTTTCTGCGAGGTGAGTTTGGTCGAGACTATAGGATTTCTTAAGCCTCACCAGCAGAAATCTGGAGAATCAGGACGCAACTGCAATCACAGTCATTTTGCACTTCTCAAGTGGTTTGATTGCCACATAGTTATTAAAGTAATGGCAAAGAATATTAATCCTGCTCTGAATATCAGGAAATAAATTAAGCATAGCATTGAAATTGCACTGCCTGATTAACTGACAGCACTGTTTGTCTGATTTTGAAAGACAATTTTATAATCTCAGGTGCAAGACCCCAAGTATTTACACAGAATGGTACTGGGTTAGAATGTAAAAAGGAGAAATCAGCACTGCAATGTAAAAGCACTTTGAAAGAAAATAACTTGTATAAGTATGGATCCTGTTGTATTTACAACAAATCAGCCAGCTCTAATCTTCCCTTTTTGCCACCGCCATATCATCCATGCACTAGTTTTTAAATATATTCTGACTAAACAGCTCATCAGCTTAACTGTAACATTCTACCAATCCATAGTCATCCTGTTCTTGGTCATATGTGTGTGTGTGTGAGTGAGTGAGTGAGTGAGTGAGTGAGTGAGTGAGTGAGTGTGAGTGAGAGTGAGAGAGAGATCAAACAGCAATGGTGGGGAAGCAAATAACAGTAGTCACAATGAATGCACACTGATAAAACATCACAGCTGACTGATCAGCTATTCAGTCAACTGTGATATTTAATTGATATAATATTGCATCCGCAAATATTAAAAGTTAGGGAGGAGATAGCAGAGGCACTTTTACATATATATAAAAATTCACTAGAAAAGGGAATAGTGCCAGAGGACTGGTGGACAGCTAATTTTATTCCTATATTTAAAAATGGAGATAGAACAAGTCGAGAGAACTATAGACCAGTTAGCATAATGTCGGTGGTAGGAAAGATAATGGAATCTTTACTCAAAGATGTAATAGAAAGACATCTCGAGAATGAAAATATAATAAAGAATAGTCAGCACGGATTTCAGAAGGGAAAGTCATGCTTGACCAACCTTATTAATTTGTTTGAAGAAGTAACAGGAAGAGTAGACAAGGGTAATGCAGCAGATGTAATATATTTGGATTTTCAAAAGGTCTTCGATTAAGTACCGCATTGTAGGCTCATGACTAAGGTCAGAGCATGTGGAGTCAGGGGGCAGGTAGCAGAATGGATAGCAAGTTGGCTACAAAACAGAAAACTTGGGTGTTGGGATTAAGGATAGCTACTCAGACTGACAAAAGGTGGGGAGTGGTGTTCCACAGGGATCGGTGCTGGGATCACTGTTGTTCATTAATGATTTGGATTCCTGAATCGGAAGTACAATTTTAAAATTTGTGGACGACATCAAATTGGAGGGCGTAGTTAATACAAAAGAAGAATATATTAAAATGCAAAGAGGACATTAATGAACTTGCAGAATGGGTGTGTAATTGGCAAATGAATTTCAATATAGATAAGTGTGAGGTGGTGCATTTTGGTAGGAAGAATAAGGATGCCACAAACTGCTTGGATAATAAGAGTCTAAACAGGATAGAGAAAGCAAAGGGATCTAGGGGCACGGATACACAAATCACTAAAAGTAGCGACACAGGTTAATAAGGCCATAAAAAGGCAAATCAAGCACTAGGGTTCATTTCTAGAGGGATAGAATTTAAAAGGAAAGAGTTACGTTAAACTTGTATAGAACCTTGGTTAGACCACACTTGGAATATTGTACACAGTTCAGGTCTCCAGGAAAGGATATAGAGGCATCGGAGAGGGCGCAAAAAAAATTCACAAGGATACCACAACTGAGGGTATATCCTTATCAGGAAAGGCTGAACAGGCTGGGGCTCTTTTTTCTAGAAAAGAGAAGGCTGAGGGTGACCTGATGGCAGTTTTTAAGATAATAATAGGGTTTGATAGGGTAGACATGGAGAAAATATTTCCACTTGTGGGGGAGTCCAAAACTAAAGGTCCTAACTTCCAATAGGGAAGTTAGGAGAAACATCTTTACCCAAAGAGTGGTAAGAATGCGGAACTTGCTACCACAAGGGGTAGTTGAGGCAAATAGCATAGATGCATTTAAGGGGAAGCTAGGTAAGCACATGAGAGAGAAAGGAATAGAAGGGTATCCTGATAGAGTTAGATGAAGGAGGGAGGGTGGAGGCTCGTGTGGAGCATAAACGCTGGCAAAAACCAGTTGGGCCAAATGAATTGTTTCTGTGCTGTAGTTTCGATGTAACTCAATGTAAAACTGCTGCACTAGTTTGAAATGGCATTGGTGGAAGAAGCAATTACAAAATGTGAAGAAAAAGCAGATAACAACTCACATTTATATAGCACCTTCAACGTAGTAAAACGCCCAAGGCGCTTCACAGAAGTGATTTCAAACTAAATTTGACACCAAGCCACATAAGGAGATATTAGGACTGGTGACTGAAAGCTTGGTCAAAGCGGTAGGTTTTAAGGAGCGTCTTAAAGGAGAGAGGTAGAGAGGTTTAGGGAGGGAATTCCAGGGGTAAGGGCCTAGGTAGTTGAAGGCACAGCTGCCAACAGTGGAGTGATGAAAATCGGGAATGCGCAAGAGGCTACAATTGGAGGAGCGCAGAGACATCAGAGGGTTGTAGAGCTAGAGGAGGTTACAGAGATAGGGAGGGGCGAGGCCATGGAGTGATTTGAAAACAAGGATGAGAATGAGAATTAAATCGAGGCGTTCCCACACCAGGAGCCAATGTAGGTCAGGGAGCACAGGGGTAATGGTTGAACGGGACTTGGTGCGAGTGAGGATACAGGCACCAGAGTTTTGGATGAGCTCAAGTTTACGGAGGGTGCAAGGTGGGAGGCCGGTGAGGAGAGCATTGGAATAGTCGAGTCTAGAGGTAACAAAGGCACGGATGAGGGTTTAACAGCAGATGAGCTGAAGCAGGGGTAGGGAAAGGAAAATTGTAGTTAAATGAATAAGTTCTGCTGGCAAATAGCCTGGGTTCCACTAGAAGTTCAGTTCAAAATTTGGACTGTGGCACTTGGAGTTTTGGTTAAAACTAGATTTGCCCACTTGCTCCCAGATATTATATATATATTTATATACACACACAAATACATACTTTGATACAGCCACCAGTTTAGCAGCTTGGGGTGGTTGGTGAGAGAGGAAGAAGAGGGAAAAATTATGCTGACTCTTTCTATTATTCTGGACACCGACTGATACTAATTTTGGCCAATACTGAATTGGTGTTAGAATCCAAAGGTTTAGTTGGTTGTTGGTGGATGAGTTTATGTGGGGCCCAGATACCTCTTTCCCCTCTCTTGCCCATGTAAGCCATATTGGAACATGGTGCAACAGATGCATCTTCAAGGAATGGGTGTTCCCTGCTCATGCTCTCCTGGTCTGAAATGAGCGCAGGTGCTTCATTTCAATATTGAGTTTTATCGAAGATTTGGTATTCATAGAATCATAGAAGTTTACAACATGGAAACAGGCCCTTCGGCCCAACATGTCCATGTCGCCCAGTTTATACCACTAAGCTAGTCCAATTGCCTACACTTGGCCCATATCCCTCTTTGCTTCTTTTATGTAGCCTAACAGAATTAGAGGTTAATAACCAAGAGGGTTAAAAGACCCCATATTACAACTCCATTAATTCAGCAAACCTCTCTAAATTGCTTACAAATCTCAACCTTCATTTCTTGTTCACTTTCTTTAAAGATTGTTGCAACAACTGTACCCCTTCTGGTTTTTTGTATTTGTATTTGGCCTTGGGTAATATGTTAAATAATTAAAACAGATTTTACCTTTTCATATATATTTTTTAAATGTTCCATTTACACCCATAACTGTGCATGGGGGAGGGGAGTTGTATTATACCAAAGTTGTTTTTTTGGATCCCTATCACAGTCAATTTATTGTGAAAGCTTTAAGAATTTGCACCCACCTCACATTGGTTCTTCAGTTTTGTGGAAGTGATATCCAACTGTTGGTACTGTTCCTTCAGTTTTGCGAACTCAGCTTCCAATCGTGTTTGCTCTAGCTTGGCACCATTCAGTAAACTTTTTAGATTTTTGTGGTCCAACTGCAATCCTTCATTCTCCTTTAACAAATGGCTGTATGCTTGGTTCAATCTTCAAACAGAGAAATAAATACTTTATTTCTTATAGAGCTGCCTTTTTGTATACTATAAAGTAGAACATAACAGGAAATGTCAAGGATTAGAAAGGGTCCTTCGTCCCATCAAAGATCCTTCCTCCAAGTATCTCACTTCCTTTCTAACTCTTCACACTGGGGATCAGCTTATCAGGTGATTCCAACTGTGATGTATCTGAGTCAGAAGGTTGTGGATTCAAGTTTTTCTCCAGGGCTTGAGGACGTAATCCAGACTAACACTTCGGTATAGCAGTGAGGGAGTGTTATATTGTCTGAGATGCTGTCTTTCAAATGAGGTGTTAAGCCAAAGCTCCGTTAAGGTGGATGGAAAACTCCCATAACATCATTTGAAGTGGAGCAGTGAGTTCATTTTAGTGTCCCAGCCAACATTCCTCCCTCAAACACCATCATCAAAAAAAAATGCTCATTCACCTCTTTTGCTGTTTGTGGGACCTTGCTGTGCACAAATCGGCTGCTGTGTTTATGTCTACATAACAACAGAGGCTGCATTACATTGGATAGAAATCGATTCAAAATGCCCTAAGGAGGTGATAAGGTACTATACAAAATGTAAGTTTTTTTTCTCTCTTTGGGATCAATCGTGTTGGTTTTTCCAATACCTGTACACATGTATTGTGGCATGGTGTCAGAACTGAACTGGGTTTCTCAGAAAAGTCATCTGACCAGTAAACTGTAAAGTCCTAACATAACTTTGTCAGCCCTATATCCTCTCCCACAAACTGCGGCCTCTCACTCTGGTCTCTTTGCGTTCCCCCACTGTGCTCCTCAATTGGTGGCTGAGCCTTCAGCTGCCTTGGCCCTACTCTCTGGAACTCCCTCCCTAAACACCTCCACTCTCCTCTTTCCACCTTTAAAATCCTCCCAAAACCCATTAGGCTTTCAGTCAACTTACCTAATTGCTTTCCCTAATGGCTCATTGCCCATTCCCTTACTTGTAAAGTTCCTTGGGATTTTTTTAATATTAAAAATGCTCTATATATATGCAAGTTGTTGTAGACTTATATACTACTGTTCTGGCTATATATCCTAGCACCCAGTCAGCTTTTTAATTGTTTTTGCCACATTGTCTAAACAGTGAAAGTAACAAACCCAGATCTCTTTCTAAATCTCACTATGCTAATTCAATCTAATTAATTGTATATTTATAGCACATTTTTTCAACCCAAGGTGCACTCATTTATCAGTGTTTAATTTAATTTGCCATGATCTGTCCAATTGCATAATTAGTCTAATTCCTTCTCAAAATCTTTAGGCTCATCCGGTGTTTACTATTATAACTATTTTAATGTCAAATTTTATAAGCTTACGTTTTGTTTCAATATCTAGGCTGTTTGTGCACAAGGATTCAAACATTACCCATTGCAGATTTCACTCAACAATCCCCCCTCACTGACATTACAAATTCACAAGTACTCTCTCTCCTATCTTTAACTAACTTCTTATCCATTCCATTTCTATCCTGAATTCCAGTGACATTTAGTTTAATTCTAAGACTTGCAAAAGAAATTTGTCAAAAGCTTTCTGAAATTCTAAATAAACAGTATCGTAGGTAGTCTCACTATTTACTTTATCCTCAAAGAAGTCAAGGAGGTTTTGTCAGGTGGGATTTTTCTCCACTAAATCCATTTTGGCCGTTTAATAATAAGTTGTTGTTATACAGATACTTCTCTAGTTACCTCTTAGGATAATCTCCGTTATTTTATTGAGATTAGGCTAAGGTCAAGGGTGGTTCCAAGAACTCCAGGGAACCTTGGATGTCAGGGGATATACGAGAATGGATTATGAAAAAAAGGAGGGCTTTTGGCAGATACAAAAGGCTAAAGACGGAGGAAGCCCTAGAGGAGTACAAAAAGTGCAGGGGGATACTTAAAAAAGAAATTAGGAGATCAAGGAGGGGCCATGAAATAACACTGGCGAGCAAAATAAAGGAAAATCCTAAGATGTTTTATAAGTATATTAAGGGTAAGAGGATGACTAGGGAAAAAATAGGGCCCATTAGGGACAAAAATGGCAATCTGTGTGTGGAGCCGGCAGATGTAGGAGGGGTTCTAAATGAATTTTTTGCATCTGTTTTCACTATGGAGAAGGACGATGTAGACATAGAAATACGGCAGGGGGACTGTGATATACTCGAACATATTAACATCGAGCGGGAAGAGGTATTGGCGGTTTTAGCAGGCCTAAAAATGGATAAATCCCCAGGCCCGGACGAAATGTATCCCAGGCTACTGTGTGAGGCAAAGGAGGAGATTGCGGGGGCTCTAACACATATATTCAGAACCTCTCTGGCCACAGGGGATGTGCCAGAGGACTGGAGAACCGCTAATGTAGTACCATTATTCAAGAAGGGGAGTAGGGAAAAACCGGGGAACTACAGGCCAGTGAGCCTAACATCAGTGGTAGGAAAATTATTGGAAAAAATTCTGAAGGACAAAATTAGTCTCCACTTGAAGAAGCAAGGATTAATCAGGGATAGTCAACATGGCTTTGTCAAGGGAAGATCATGTCTGACTAATTTGATTGAATTTTTTGAGGGGGTGACTAGGCGTGTGGATGAGGGTAACGCAGTGGATGTGGTATACATGGATTTCAGTAAGGCCTTCGATAAAGTCCCGCACAGGAGACTGGTCAAGAAGGTACGAGCCCATGGAATCCAGGGTGCCTTGGCACTTTGGATACAAAACTGGCTTAGTGGCAGAAGGCAGAGGGTGATGGTCGAAGGTTGTTTTTGTGACTGGAAGCCTGTGGCCAGTGGGGTACCACAGGGATCGGTGCTGGGTCCCTTACTGTTTGTGGTCTACATTAACGACTTGGATATGAATGTAAAAGGTATGATCAGTAAGTTCGCTGATGATACAAAAATTGGTAGGGTGGTAAATAGCGAGGAGGATAGCCTCAGTCTGCAGGATGATATAGATGGGTTGGTCAGATGGGCGGAACAGTGGCAAATGGAATTTAACCCGGAAAAGTGCGAGGTGATGCACTTTGGAGGGACTAACAAGGCAAGGGAATACACAATGAATGGGAGGACCCAAGGCAAGACAGAGGGTCAGAGGGATCTTGGTGTGCAAGTTCACAGATCCCTGAAGGCGGCGGAACAGGTAGATAAGGTGGTAAAGAAGGCATATGGGATACTTGCCTTTATTAGCCGAGGCATAGAATATAAGAGCAAGGAGGTTATGATGGAGCTGTATAAAACACTGGTTAGGCCACAGCTGGAGTACTGTGTGCAGTTCTGGTCGCCACACTACAGGAAGGATGTGATCGCTTTGGAGAGGGTGCAGAGGAGGTTCACCAGGATGTTACCAGGGCTGGAGCGCTTCAGCTATGATGAGAGACTGGGAAGATTGGGTTTGTTTTCCTTGGAGCAGAGGAGGCTGAGGGGGGACATGATTGAGGTGTACAAAATTATGAGGGGCACAGATAGGATGGATACTAAGGAGCTTTTTCCCTTCGTTGAGGGTTCTATAACAAGGGGGCATAGATTCAAGGTAAAAGGCGGGAGGTTTAGAGGGGATTTGAGAAAGAACTTTTTCACCCAGAGGGTGGTTGGAGTCTGGAACTCACTGCCTGAAAGGGTTGTGGAGGCAGGAACCCTCACAACATTCAAGAAGCATTTGGATGAGCACTTGAAATGCCATAGCATACAAGGCTACGGACCAAATGCTGGAATATGGGATTAGATTAGACAGGGCTTGATGGCCGGTGCGGACACGATGGGCCGAAGGGCCTCTATCCGTGCTGTATAACTCTATGACTCTATGACCTGCAATTGAATCCGTTTAATCATCCCTTTTTAATGTAGATACCATGCTTTCTTGCTTCCAGTCCTTCAGAACCTCAACAAGTGCTCAATGATTCTTTCCCAATGATAGTCAGACAGTGCCCCACAAATTTCTTCCCTGGATCTCCTTCAGCATTCCTGTATGTTATTTGATCCAAGGGATTTATTGGTATTAAGTCCTTTTATTTACTCATTATACTGACTTCAAAATCCTAGATATTGGATGTCGTACAAAAATTATGATGTGGAGATGCCGGTGATGGACTGGGGTTGACAAATGTAAGGAATCTTACAACACCAGGTTATAGTCCAACTGTTTTATTTAAAAATCACAAGCTTTCGGACGCTTTCTCCTTCGTCAGGTGAGCGAGTGTGGGATTCCATGGACGGTTACTGCATTTATATTCAGAGAACATAAATTATCTGGTGATTACAGATAATCTTTCCAACTGCCCGTTGTCAAGGCAATCAAAGTGTTCAGACAGAGTGATGTTACCTACAGGACCACCGAATACACAAACGGCCAGAACACAAAACAGAGAGAGGGAGAGAAACATCCGAAAGGAAGAGGAAGACAGAGAATGACCCGTTGTATTAAAAACAGATAACTTTTTTTCGCTGGTGGGGTTACGTGTAGCGTGACATGAACCCAAGATCCCGGTTGAGGCCGTCCTCATGGGTGCGGAACTTGGCTATCAATTTCTGCTCGACGATTTTGCGTTGTCGTGTGTCTCGAAGGCCGCCTTGGAGAACGCTTACCCGAAGATCGGTGGCTGAATGTCTTTGACTGCTGAAGTGTTCCCCGACTGGGAGGGAACCTTCCTGTCTGGCGATTGTTGCGCGGTGTCCGTTCATCCGTTGTCGCAGTGTCTGCATGGTCTCGCCAATGTACCATGCTTCGGGGCATCCTTTCCTACAACGTATGAGGTAGACAACGTTGGCTGAGTCACAGGAGTATGAACCATGTACCTGGTGGGTGGTGGGAAAGGATGCCCCGGAGCATGGTACATTGGCGAGACCATGCAGACACTGCGACAACGGATGAACGGACACCGCGCAACAATCGCCAGACAGGAGGGTTCCCTCCCAGTCAGGGAACACTTCAGCAGTCAAGGACATTCAGCCACCGATCTTCGGGTAAGCGTTCTCCAAGGCGGCCTTCGAGACACACGACAACGCAAAATCGACAAGCAGAAATTGATAGCCAAGTTCCGCACCCATGAGGACGGCCTCAACCGGGATCTTGGGTTCATGTCACGCTACACGTAACTCCACCAGCGAAAAAAAGTTATCTGTTTTGAACACAACGGGTCATTCTCTGTCTTTCTCTTCCTTTCGGATGTTTCTCTCCCTCTCTCTCTGTTTTGTGTTCTGGCCGTTTGTGTATTCGGTGGTTCTGTAGGTAACATCACTCTGTCTGAACACTTTGATTGCCTTGACAACGGGCAGTTGGAAAGATTATCTGTAATCACCAGGTATTGTTCTCTGAATATAAATGCGGTAACCTTCCATGGAATCCCACACTCGCTCACCTGACGAAGGAGAAAGCCTCCGAAAGCTTGTGATTTTCAAATAAAACAGTTGGACTATAACCTGGTGTTGTAAGATTCCGTACAAAAATTAGTTAGGAAGTTTGCATTATCCACTTCCGTGAATATGTCTAGAAACTATTTATTTAATATTTCAAGTATTTTGACTTTTTCAAATTCACATTTATCTGTGACATCCTTTCAAACTACTGTCGAATTTCTCAGTATTGTGGTCATCTAGGGCTCTTTTTGCACCTCCAATATCTCTCTCTACCTGTTTTAGCAACTTCCTCTATTCCTCCCAGAGTTCTCTTGCTCTTTTTTTTTCTCTACGCTTTAGAACATAAGACTAGGAGTAGACCAGTCAGCCCCTCGAGCTTGTTCTGCATTCAATTAGATCATGGCTGATCTGTTCTTCAACTCCATTTACCTGTCTTTACTCCATATGCCTTGATAACCTAACCTAACAAAAATATACCGGTCTCAGTCTTGAAAATTTCAATTGATTGAGCATCTACAGCCTTTTGGGGGAGGGTGTTTCAGATTTTAGATTACCACTACCCTTTGCGTGAAAAAGTGCTTACTGACTACACTCCTAAATGGCCTAGCTCTAATTTAAGATTATGCCCTCTTGCTCTCTATTCCCCCACCAGAAGAAATAGTTTCTCTGATAAAACACTATCCAATCCCTTTATCATTTTAAAAACCTCAATTAGATCACCCCTCAACCTCCTAACCTCAAGGGAATACAACCCAAGTTTATGAAACCTGGCCTCATAATTTAATCCTTTAAGCCCTGGTATCATTTTGGTGAATCTGCGCTGTACCTCCTCCAAGGCTAATATATCCTTCCTGAGCGCAGCAGTCCAGCTGATGTCTGACCAAAGCTCTGTACAACTGAAGCATCACTTTCACACTTTTGTGTTCCAATCCCCTTGAGATAAAATGTCAACATTCCATTAGCCTTTTTGATTATTTTTTGTATCTGTGCACTAGCTTTTAGTGATTTGTGCACATGGACACCTAATTCCCTTTGCTTCTCCGTAGCTCCTAGTCTCCATTAGGAAAATACATTGTGGTCGCCCCTCATCTTGCTAAACTAAAAATGTAAATTTACAAAAAATCCTATTCATAAGTCCTATACTGAACCTATCAGTAGCAATTATCATTTAGATTTTGATAATCTCGAAGAGTGATTCAGTCACTGGCAAAGTACTTCATGCTTAATGAGCTAAGCAAAAATTTGAAAGCAGACACAACTTGCACTTGAAAAACTTACCTGCTGCCTATCAGACAGAATGGAGCAATACTGAGAGTGACATTAAAAAAGTCTGAATTATATGGAATTTACAGCACAGAAACAGGCCATTCAGTCCAAATGGTCTATACCGGTGTTTATGCTCCACGTGAGCCTCTTCCCACCCAACTTCATCTAACCCTATCTGCATATTCTTCTATTCCTTTCTCCCTCATATACTTACCTAGCTTCCCCTTAGAGGCATTTATGGTATTCGCCTCAACTACTTCATGTGGTAGCAAGTTCCACGTTCTAACCACTCTCTGGGTAAACAAGATTCTCCTGAATTCTTTATTGATTTATTTGTGACTTATCTTACATTTAAGGCCCCTAGTTTTGGACTCCGCCCACAAGTGGAAACATCTTCTCTATGTCTACCCTTTTAAACCCCATCATAATTTTAAAGACCTCCATTAGGTCACCCCTCAGCCTTCTCTTTTCTAGAGAAAAGAGCACCAGCTTGTTTAATCTTTCCTGATAATTATAGTCTCTGAGTTCTGATATCATCCTTGTAAATCTTTTTTGCACCTTCTCCAGTGCTAGCTCAGACTACTCCACCTTTTTGCTGAAGGACATCATGGGAAAAGGCCAATGAGAGGGCATACAATAGGAAAAGAACATCAACGCACAAAAAGTCCAATGACCCCACCAACCCAGGGCCCATCTTTTACCTGTCACTTTCATTACTGAGTTTCTGGTATTCATGCACCATGATTTCATGTTTTTCAGCCTCATGGTGCATTTGCTCCTGCTCTTTTTTCAAAATTGTCTCCAACTCCTCCAGTTGGGTCTTTTGCTTCAGCAGCTCATTGTATCTGCACATACAATTTAACTGGAATCAAGTTTTTATCATAATGGGAAAAGGACAAAATATTCTATACAAAATTTCAGAAAATGCATATAGTATTTTAAAAGACATAAAACAATAGTGTATTGTAAGATTTAAAAACAACCTTCACATACAAACAGCATATAATAGTATGGAAAGTGTCAGTTGGACTGTAAAGATCTACATGTTTATGGGACTGAGAGCACAGAAGCATCAAAGTGCTTATTCTCCCAAGCTGTCATATAAAGACAATATTAGGCTGCTTGAATAAACCTCTTTGTATACAGTTGTATGGTTGTGCTCACACTCCCTGGGTCCAAGCTCCTCACCCCTTCTCTCTGTGTGAAGATCCCTGCTCACAAGGGAAATAGATGGGAATGGAGATTGCATTCACAGAGAACATTTGTCTGCAATCCACAGAGAACATTTGTCTTAAAATCAACAGTATAAGCACCAAATATCTGCTAGTTGATTGTGGCTTCTCAGGATCGCTGTATGTGGTGATAATCATTGCATAACAAAGTTCAGCTTCAAAAGATCTTGCAGAGAATTTTCCATTAGCCACCACAGATATCACACCTACTATCAATCCTAGAATTGGCATTCTGGTTGATCCTGAATCCATTGTGCTTTGTGTTTCCATATGGAAAATTTCACAGATGACTAACTTGTATTTGCATTATTATGCATAGCTGCCAACATCAAGAGGAATTCTCCAATTGGCTTTGGAAATGATTGCAGAACTCAAACATCAATGCAAAAAGATTGCTCGTCGTGAAAACAGGCAGGGAAACTGAGAAGAGCTCACAACTTTAAGCTGAATGCCAGAGAGAAGAGCGAGCTTACTGAAGATGCCATCTAGAGTTCCTGTTACCATCTACAGACTCGTCTGTGCAACAAACAAAAGATGACTTTTTTTTTTAAAAAGAGAACTTTTTTCAAATTTTGAAGTTTTTACATTTGTAAGCTCAAGCAAAATTTTTGTTAAATGTTAAATATAATCCTTTATCAATGCGAATTTTTATGAATAGGCAATTTAATGACAGTAGAGATTACAGGAAACTGGAGGATTGCCAGATACCTGACTCATGTTATACTGCTTAGTCAGATACCAGTAATACCATGTTCCAAAGTGTGAAAAAAAAGATTGCCAAAAAGTATAGGTCCTGAACCAACCATAATTAGGCCATCCAAATATGAGGAAAGGGGTGGGAGGAGAAAGAGGAAGAGAAGGAGGGAAGAAGGATAGATGGTTGGGAGGAAGAGGTAGTAGAAGGAGGAGGTAGTAGAAGGAGGAGGCTGGAGACAGCGCGCGAGCAGGGGAGACAGAGCGCGAGCAGGGGAGACAGAGCGCGAGCAGGGGTGGGAGGTGGGTTGAGACGCGGAGGGGCATGGACATGGACATGGAAGAAGGGTATGGGAGGAGGGAGCAGACAGGGTAGGCATGGTGGAGGAGTATGGAGGGAGGCGGAGAGGACAGGAGCCGGCAAAGCGGGGATGGGAGCAGGAAAGATAAAGGATTTAGTTAGTAGTTCAAAAAGAGAAGTAAGGAATGGAATCATTTTAATGTTCCCTTTCTCTCATCCCCATCCCCTTTCTCAACTCTTTTCTGTTACCCCCTACCTCACGCTCCACTCACCGTTCTTGTTCCTTTTCCCCTTCCTTCCCACCTCCCTCTCCTCCTCTGTCACTCTCATTTGTCCCCTTTTCTTCCACCTTCTCCTCCTCCCTATCCCACTCCTCTACCCGTCTCCTCCCTCTTCTGTCCCACCTCCTCTCCTTCGTTCATCCCCTCCCATCCTCCTGGTCTTCCCCTTCCCTTCCTCCTGCCTTACCCTTCCTCTACTCTGCTCTGCTGCTGCCGCCCTTCCCGTTTGCTCCTCCTATCCTTCCCTTCCCCACCATCTCCTTTTCATCCCCTTCTCTTCCTCTCCACCCCTTGCTCCATGTCACCCTTCTATTCTTATTCTCTCCTAATTGTTTTTGGGGGGTGGGGGGTGGAGTCCAGGATGTGTTGGAGAGATAAGATTAGAGACATCCAGTATTATTAAATTTAGATAAAAAACATACACATTTAAACCTAACCACTTGGGTATTCGCATCAGCTGAAAATAATGGAGATCAATGGATGGAGAACGGTACATCTTGAAGACCACTGAAATCTGCTGAATTTTTATTTCAAAAATACTGAATTAGGTAATAAGATATTGTGAATTAGATATCTGACTATAAACTAAACTGAAGACATAAACAATTAAAAGTTTAAAAACTTTAATGGTCAAAATTAATCCTTATTATGTGCAAGCTCAGTCAAAAATATTAAGATGGAAGAAGAGCTGGCACAAGCAAACCAGAACGTTTCAGCAGCCACCCACCCATAACTGCGAAATCAACGTGACAAGTTTATATAGGTGTTTTTCATTATAAGAGGAATTTACAATGGAAAAAGTTGAAACAAAATGTGACAACGTGACAATGAGAAATCAAGTGTGCAGTGAGGAAGCGTGCGCAGATGCAAGATTTTAAAAAAGATATATGTGAGATTGAAGGCAACAGAGATCAGTAAATATTCATGGGCCATGATGGCTTATTATTGCTGGGACAATGGATGAGCTTCCTGTGGAATGCATCTTCTAAGAATTGCAAGCATCAGTTGTGAGATTGGATTAATATCCTGGAGTTTAACTCAATTACTCTTAGGGCTGCAAAGCTTCATATTCTTGGAGATCTGCTTGCAGATGGTTATCTTCCACAGGAGTAAATTGGACAGAATTGATAAAAGGACATATTATATGTTGTCTATAAAGGAAAAAGGCCTCAATGAGCTGAATGGTTTTTCTTGTTCTGTAATTTTTTATTCTGTAGGAGCACTACCTGAAAGTTGATAAAAGGCTTTGATGGTCTAGCCACATGATCAGAACCAATACAATATGGCACTGCACCAGGTACAGAATCCTGAGGTCAAGCAAATTTGTGTCAAGTATTGAAGCAACATGACATCTTATGCCAGTCATACAAGTCAGTGTTGAATGCTGCTTGGCTAGAACACTTTTCCTTGATTGCTTCTATAAATACATCTTGAATTTGATTCTATGTGACTTGAAGGTGGGATCTGCTTCTTAGCTGAACTGGAATAGGAAATGTGCTTTTGCCTGGAGGAATTAAGCTAGATACCATTATTATCAGGATAATCTTCTAACAAATAAGACAGTTGCATCAAGCCCGAGCATGGTTTCACACTTTTGAAAGTCAAGCAATGTTGGAAGACAGTGTTAACAGGCACCATGCCCAATGCCCACTAGTAAGAATCCACAACAACAGAAGCAAATTTTAAAACTGGCAGCTGGAACTGATCAGAAGCTGCAAGGTAAGTTCACTGGAACCAAGATCATGAAGGTATGTCAGGCAAATACCGGGAGAACAAAAACGTATCCAATTGAGGCAAATGGTGTTAACAGCTAAATGAAAATGAAACTTTATCAAAACTTGGCAAAGCTTTTCAAAAGGTAACGAACTTTCAAAATGACTTTCATGGGACTTTAACTGTAACAGACTCCAACTACCAGCTTCGAATGAAAATTGGCAAACAGAAAATAAATGAATCCAGTCTGTTGTGTAAAGGCAACAATGAAGACTGCTGCTGGCAGTGGAAGAAAAAGAACTGATGCTGCTATTCAGAATAAAGTGTTATATACAGCAAAATAGGTGACGGTTATTTGACCAAAATGACAGCACAATAGTGCAAATCCCTTAAAGGGTCAATATTGCTGAGTGATTCTATTTCTGACCTTTCCATGAGTCGACTTATTTTGATTTGTATCTGAAGTTCAAATGAACAAAAACTTTAAAAACAATTAGGAATTGCATTATACCTGTCCTCAAGATCTTTGTGTTCAACTTCTAAATTTTTATGAGCAAATTTCAGACTTCCATGTTTGTTGATGAGAGCCTCATATTCTGTTGCCTGATGCTCATGTAACTTCGCTAGTTTTTCATGATCTTTGACAAGTGAATCATACAATAATTTCAATTCCTCTTTTTCCTTCATCAGTGATTCATTCTCATTCTCCAAGGACAACTGCTGGCTCTGAAGCTGAGAATTCTGAGTCATCAAGGATGCACTTTGGGAACCCAGTGTAGAATGTTCCACCTATCAAAGAAAGGTTCATTAGCTATAACTTTAAAAAGTCTAATAAACATAAGACTGGTTAAATAAAATCAAGGGTGAAATGTCCATTTTTTCTGTAATTAACATAACGGCCCAGATTTTGCTGGAGGGGCATCCCGTGGCATGCGCTGTTACTTAGACTTTGTCCTGCACCCTTCAGCTCGAAAATGTTTTGTCCTGTAAGTTGCTGGAAATGCGAGCTGATAATGGCCGACAACGACAACGGGGTACCTGAGACCTTAATGAATGACGGGACCAACAGTCTATCCCCTTAACCAGTGAGATTTAAGGATTGAGGAAAGAAACAGAGGAATGACTGGTGAATTAGAGTGGGTGAATTAGAATCAAATCATGTAGAGAGAGAGAAATAAAAAGAGGGAAAGAAAGATTGGATTGAGAGAGATTAAAAAAAGAGCCAGAAAGGAAAAGTAAGAAAAAAATGTAACATTTTTAAAATCTCCTAGAAGAATTTACTACATGCAGGAATGAGATTTAACAGTTTAAATAGTACGCTTTCTAGGCCGGAGAGGTTGATTGACATTGTATTAACAATTATCACATAGTTAAAAGGGTACTTTTAAATACGAGCTCTAATGTTCTACGGTGAGTTTAATGTCCAAATCCAGCATGTTCTTAAAAATAACGGGGAGGTTGAGGGCGAGCTGCAGTTTTCGCGAGGCTAATGGCGGAGCAGCACAAATTATCCAGTAACTTGTGGCGACTCACAAGTCACAGGGTATCTCTTCCTCACCACAAGTTGCACAAGATGCTCTACACATTATAACGGCGCGCGCCATTAAACTCGCCATTATTTTGGCAGCAAATTCTGGGCCATTGAAACCCTGAATTATGGTATCATTTGGCACCAAAATGAACAATTTCTGAGAATGTGATTTTGTTGGTGGGTCACTATTTGAGAGAAAACAAGCACTTCCATTTTTTTAAATCTAAAGACAATTTTTTTCTCCTTCCCCAGCTTCCCTTGAGTCATGCATCTCTACAGCTAAAAGGGCAGAACAGGCAATCTGCTCCCAGGCTACCGCTAGTGTCAGTCTTAACTGGTGGCTTTAAAGTACTCAATAGCACCTTCATGACAGCACCTCTTCCAATTTTACCCTTCCATCTTCACCCTCCCCTTCCATCTTCACCCTCCCCCCCCCACCCCCCAACCAAGGAGATGGCCGAGCATTTTCCAGCCAATCAGAAGTCCAGATTCTGAAGAATGCAATCACAATATGAAAATCATATCCAAACCAGGAAGTGCTACTATCCACATGAAAACTTGTCCATGGCACTTGAGGAATTAAAAAATATTGTGTTAAATGCTGATGACCAATGATGATTCTAAAGTAAATTGGATTAATGAACCTGCTGACGAGTGCTATGTTTTTGGGTCTTTTCTATTGTTCTTATTCTAGAATATTTTGGTTCTTGTATCTTAGAAACATTGGGACATTAGGAACAGGAGTAGGCCATTAAATTAGATCATGGCTGATCTGCAACTCAACTCCATTTTCCCCACCTTTGCTCTATATCCCTCGTTACCCTTACCGAACAAAAGTCTATCTACAGTCGCCATTGCTCATGGCGGGCGCGTTCACGATTTGCTCGCTATAAGTGATGGCCAGTAAAACGCCTCAAGAAAGTTTAATTTCTCTCTCTTTCCCTGAAACGAGTTGCCTGTAGCTCACCGATTTTCAGCTTCTTCAATGAATGCAGATCAGATGTCGGCAAAAAGCTTTCGTGTCTGCGACGGTGATTGGATATGTCCGGATAAAAAATGTGGAAATGTCAACTTTGCAAGAACAAGCAACTGTAACAGATGTTAGCTTTGCTTCACATGTTCTTTCCACATCTGTTACAGTTTCTAATGAGGAATCCCTAACTCTCCATACCTTTGAGTGTCTATGCTTGCCTTGATATCTAGGTAAGCTTTTGGTAACACACCACAGATAACAAAAAGAAATATTATTTTTAAGCTACTAAAATTTATCCTGTGCTTCCATTGGCTCTCTTTAGTCTCGTCTTCGAGAACAGTAGAGCATCACATTAGATCTCATTTTAAGTTAAAACTATTAAGCAAATTTATTAAACAATGAACAAGCAAAACATCTAAGTGATATAATGCATTTATATATTTACATTAGAAAATCTATTATTTAACTTGAGTGTAAACAATGAAAGAGTCACAATAGAATGGTAATTTATTTCATTATAGATAACTTTTATATATATATATATATATATATATACATATAAAAGTTATGGGTGTAGTCCTTGTAATCTTTTGTGACTACGATCATAAACCAGTCTATCTTATCTTTTCCTGTGAAAATTCCAATCAGTTCAATTACATTCTGTAAACCCACTCAAAGAACAGATCTAACCACTTGAATACCGTTTCATCAGTTGCTATGACTTATTTGGATTTTTATAACTGATTCTCAAATTAAAAAATAATTGGCTGTCGTACTTTTAACCGATTAAATCACACTGAGGTGTTCAAAAGTAGCTTAGCTCCTCCCATTTATCCTGCAGTTTGACTATCAGTTTGAACCAATCTCGCAGTGAGTGGGTCGCAACATTCCCTCCAAACTCCATTGAAAATCCTATGTTAGACTCCGTCAAAGGCAAAATCCATTATAAGAGTATCAACATTTACCTTCAGTACCTATTACTCCTGTAGCTGGCACTGTGATAGGCTATTTCTATCCTAAATCACTCATGTAACGATAGATAGAAAACCAGAATTTAAAATTGGGAAGGAATGTTGGTGAATCCTCTTGCAGTTCCTCAACATGGCCACTTGATGACTCTGCACCAACCTCTCACCTCCAGGCACTTGTGTGTCAAGCAGCATACTGCCTTCTTGCCCGAGGTAAGATAGCACCATTATAGCCCCACCCCCAAACTTAAAAAAATCTTGAAAATTATTTTCCTCTTCCATCTGTCTGCTAGCCCTCCCCTCAGCTTGGCTGCTACCCCAGCCCACTATCGGCCTTTGTCGCTCGTCATCTCCCTGCCTCCTTTTGACTTCAGCCACTTGGCTTCTCTCCACACCTTACATTACCCATGCCCACCATTGAGAATTCCTGGACAAACATAATATTACGTTCCAAAATCCATTGACTAGTTTGTAAACCACCCCATCTTCCAATCAGACATTCTCTACTCCTATCCCCAACCTACTCTAACCCAGTTCCTCTTCTCCCTCAACCCCCTCTCCTTCCCTTGCATACACTCCTTTCCTTTCTTTTCCCACTCTCCCTTCCTTCCTTCCACCCCCCTCTCACTTTCACCCCTCCCTCTTTCCACCTCTCCCCATCTCTCTTCCTCCTGCCTTGGTCCTCTTGTTCACCTACCCTCTAACCCTGCTTGAACTGAGTACTGCCACATGAAATCAATTAGTGTGTACTGAAGTTGGCTAGGACATGGGTTTGTTTTTATTTTTTTTACTGCAGGTGATTTTAAACTCTTTATTGTGACTGGAATTAAAAGGATATCCATCAAGTGAAAACAAAATTTACAAAAATGTAATTTTTTGGCACAATGAGAACATATTCTTCAGAATTTGGGCTTTTAATTGTCTTGAAAACTGACTTTGAAGGCTGGTTTTATGGCAACAAAAATCCTTTTTAGAAAAAGTTGCTTAAACAAAAAGCAAGTACCCCAAGTGAGCTCATGTTAATTCATCTCTTCATGCTGTAAAATTTCTAAGCCTGTTTTCCTGCCGATGCGATGGTCGTTTATACAAAATAGGAAAAAATATGCACTACTCCTATTTATTTTAATGAATGGGATCTAATGATGTTGGGAACTGATTTTACAAATTTTTTTCAGATTTGTAAATATTTTTCTTCTGAATATAAAATGTGTCCCAGTGCATTAAAGCAGTGTGCTGATGAATGATTTGACTATAGGCGTGTACTTTTTCTCATGAAAAATGTCTTGAAGAAAGCCCACTTTTCATCAAGGAAAGCATTAATTTATTCAAAAATATTGTTAGTATACAGATCAGTTTTTACCAAATCCTTCAGAATCCTAATATAGCAAAAATTCAGCAGCAGGCACTGCGTACTGTAGCATGATTAAACGTTCTTGAATCAAGAAAATTATTGCATTTTAGCAAGGGTTACAGCAATTTTGGAATTAAAAAAACTACTGACAACACAGAATCTGACCTGCAGCTTGGCATTCTGTGTCTGTATGGTGGTATTGTGCTCCTGCAGGGATGCTGTCTGCCTCTGAAGTGCAAGGATTTGGGCTTGTAAGTTGTTATTCTGGGTCTCTAGCTGCTTCAGCTGCGTTTTCAAGGCTTGTTTCTCAGCCTGAAGAGTTGCATTCTTTGGGAGGGGAAAAAAGAAAAAATTAGAAGTCAAAAAAAGTTGCTATAATTAACAGTAAAGGAATAGAATTTGGCCTCCAGCATTTTACATGTCAAAAGCCACTATATATTTTAAGGATATCATAATTCTAAGTTATAGATTTTAGTTACTCTTTTTACTTCCAACAAATATTTTACAATTTAATAACGTCATCTGGAAAATATTGAGCATTTCTGTTAGGTACTGAGCTGCAAATTATTCCTTGTGCCTGATTTTGTATTTGTTGTTAGGACTAGCACAGCATTAAATGCATTTTTGCTAATGCAACACTGTACTTCATAAATAGCCACCTCTATAATATTTAAAGAAGAATTCACACCCTTCCAGGCCATCCATGGACTGGCTTGAATGAGCTGTAATTACCTCCAGTTAAATATTAGGAAGACTGAAGCGTTAACGTTCGGCCCCTCGCCACCGATTCCAGACCCCTCTCTGGCCATTGTCTCAGGCTGAACCAGGATGCAATCTCAGCATCCTACTTGAGTTTGCAAAGTCATATACTCTCCAATCACAAAGACTGCCCATTTCCACCTCCATAACATCACTCACTTCCAGCCTGCTTCGGCCCATCTGCCGCTGAAACCCTCACCCATGCCTTCGTCACCTCCAGACTTGACTATTGCAATGTTCTCCCATCCACCGCCCTCTATAAACCTCAGTTCATCCAAAACTCTGCTGCTCGTATCCTATCCCACACCAGGTCATGTTTACCCATCACTCCAGTCTTTGCTAACCTACAATGGCTCCTGGTCTCCACATGCTTTGAATTTAACATTCACATCCTTGTGTTTAAATCCCTTCATGGTTTTGCCCCTCCCTATCTCTGTAACCTCTTCCAGCCTTACAACTCTCCCTTCTAAACTCTCCGTTCCTCTGACTCTGGTCTTTTGTACAGCCACATTTCCTTCGCCCCCCACCATTGGCAGGCAGGCCTTCAGCTACCTAGGCCTCACACTCTGGAATTCATACCCTAAACCCCTCCAACTCCTTTCCTCTTTCAAGGCTCTCTTTAAAATCCACCTCTTTGACCAAGCTCTTGGGTCATCCCTCCTAATATCTCGTCCTTTGTCTCAGCATCTATTTTTGTCTAATTACACCTCTGTGAAATACCTTGGGAAATTTTTTGGTGTTAAAAGTGCTATATAAATATAAGTTGTTGTTGCTGGTAGTTTGGGGGACTCGTGGCAGCACAAGTAAGAAAAGCATCCTGACTATGTTGCTAATTATGTATAATGCTGCACAGCTATTTCAAAATACTACAGGAGAAAACTGTCCTTCTTCACTGTCCAGTTTGCATTCTCCTACATATTTAAGGGTATTCAATCCTCTTAGGAGGGCACAAGCTGCTTTTCCCTGATTTACTCTTCCTGCTGATTTCCCGCATCATACACCTCCTGCATCCAAGTGAGCAGAAAGTGTGTTTCCAAGCTATTACCAGCTGCCAAGAGACACACCCATCTATTTTGCTTCCCCACTAGGAGAATTTTTGGCCCTCACTTATCACCTTCCTCTAGCAATGCAAACAAGATCAGAGGCTCAACTGAGTTGGGAATCTAATTGTTTGTCACACCATTCTGTGGTGCCATATTTTTATATTTTAATATTGTGCTCTTAATTCAAATTCCCACCTTTACTTCTTGCCATCTGTATTCTTGCATAATTAAGACTTAACATTTTAACACATTTTTGTTTGCCATTATTCTTTGGCGTAAGGCTTGGAATGTCGGCAGGTCCTGAGAGATTTCAGCTCATACAACGGGGAAATCAATCGCTAATATTATTCTGATAATTATAATTAAGCTCTCCAATCAGGTTTCCGCTCCTGCCACAGCACTGAAACAGCCTTTATCAAAGTCACAAATTACATCCTGTGACTGTGATCATGGTGCACTATCCCTCTTCATCTTTCTCAACCTATCTGCAGCCTTTGACACAGTTGACCCCACCATCTTCCTCCAACGTTTCTCCTCCATTGTCCAGCTGAGTGGGACTGCCCGCGTCTGGTTCCATTCTTATTTATCCAGTCGTAGCCAGAGAATCTCCTGCAATGGCTTCTCTTTCCGCTCCTGCACCGTTACCTCTGGAGTCCAAGGATCTATCCTTGGCCCCCTCCTATTTCTTACCTACACGTTGCCCCTCGGTGACATCATCTGAAAACACGACACCAGGTTCCACATGTACGCTGACATCATCACCACCTTCTCGACCTCTCCACTGCCTCTGTTGTCAGGTTGCTTCTCCTACATTCAGTAGTGGATGAGCCAAAATTTCCTCCAATTAAATATTGGGAAGACTGACGCCAATGTCTTCGACTCCCGCCAAAAACTCTGTTCCCTCGCCACTGATTCCATCATCCTCCCTGGCCACTGTCTCAGGCTGAACCAGAATGTTCGCATCCTCGGCCCTGAGCTGAGCTTCCGACCCCATATCCTCCCTTTCACTAAGATCGCTTACGTCCACTTCTGTAATATCGTCCGTCTCCGCCCCTGCCTCAGCTGCTGAAACCCTCATCTGTGCTTTTGTTACATTCAGACTTGACTATTCCAATGCTCTCCTGGCCGGCCTCTCATCTTCCACCCTCCATAAACTTGTGTTCGTCCAAAACTCTGCCGCCTGTATACTAACTCGCACCAAGTCCCGTCCTCCTATCGTCCCTGTGCTCGCTGACCTACATTGGCTCCTAGTCCACCAATGCCTCAAATTCTCATCCTCATGTTCAAATACCTCCATGACCTTGTGCCTCCAGCCTTACAACCCTCAGAGAATTCTGCGTTCCTCCAATTCTGGCCTTTTGTGCATCCCCGACTTCCTTCGCCCCAGTATTGGTGGCCATGCCCCCAGCTGTCTAGACCCCAAGATCCAGAATTCCCATTCTAAAGCTCTCTGTCCTCCTTTACAAAGCTCCTTAAAACCTACATCTTTGACCAAGCTTTTGTTGACCTGTCCTAATGTCTCCTTTAGCTCAGTGTCAATTTTTTTTTGTCTGATTACTTTCCTGTGAAGCGCCTTAGGATGTTTTACTATGTTGAAGGCGCTATATAAATATAAGTTGTTGTTGATGTCAATGGTATCTTCAAAATAAAATCTCATGCTACTAAAATTAACTTTAAATAAAACTTTGAATACTTTGGGGTGAAATCAACTTCGTTCGGGGCTCAGGTCGGGTGGTAGCAGATTGGCTGCCCGTTACACACCCCGTCCGATTTTCCTTTCCATTGACGAAGTATAGTCTCTGTTGTTTTATAGGTATATGAGGCAGCCAATTTACGCACAGCAAGATCCCACAAAGAGATAAATGACTAGCTAATTAGTTTTTGGAGGTGTTGATTGAGGGACAAATGTTGGCCAGGACACTGGAAGAACTCCCCTGCTTTTCTTCAAACAGTGCCATGGGGTCTTTTAAATACTCTGATCATGGAGAAAGCACCTCGGGTTAACATCTCATCTGAAATACAGCAGCTAACAATGCAGCAGTCCATCAATTCTGCACTGAAATACTGCACTAGATTATATGCTCAAATCACTGGAGTGGGGCTTGAACCACAGCCTTTTGACTGAGACACGAGTGCACTACCACTGGGTCAATCTGACACTTAAAGGCCTCCAAAAGTCAAACATCCAACCCACACTCACTGTTTGCGTTCACAAATAAAAAACAGGCACTTGAGTAAGATACCAGAGGGCCCCTGCCACTCATAGAACCATAAACTAGCAGAAATAACTACCCTAAGGAGAGAAGAAAAAAAAGAGATTTGAGGAAAAGTATAAAGTAACATCCTAGTGTGCAATCTCAAGTCACTATGATCTAATGGGGTAAAGATGCTGACTGGTGTAGTACTAAGCCATATAGACATCGCTGAATTAGCTCTTAGCTGGGATGCTACAATTGACCTCAGGCCCACTGCGCTAGGGAGGGGAGCGAGATGGGGAAAAAAAATCACTCAAGTTCTCTTTTCCTGATACTATGCGGCACTCCTGCTGATAAATGTGTGTTGGGCATTGGGTGAGGTGAGGGTTGGGTTGGGCTTTGATGTTCTCCACTGCCTTGATAGTTTACTGACCTTGGAACTATATACAAGCAAGAGTTGCTGAGGATTGGAGAAAATTAGAGGGGATAAAAAGTGTAATTTCAGTTGAAAGAAAAGATAAACATATTTATGTCAGAAAGGAACTAAGAATTGATTGTTATTCAATATATGAACTCAATTAGTTTTAGGCAACCTTTGAAGAAATACAGCAACACCGAACTCAACTGCTTGAAAAATGGTTTTAGTCAGCAGAGATTAACAAAAACTCACATTCCTTTCAACCTCGATAAGTCTGTCTTTAACCTTTAATAATTCACGAGTTACTTCTTGGTTCTCTCGCTCCCATGTACTTGTAGCCTGGATTTCTTCACCAGGCCTACCTTGTGAATTCTGCACATTTTTTTCTTCTTCTTGTCGCTGTTTGAGAGCTTCATAGTTTTTTTTCACCTGTAACAATGGAGGATAACAAGTAACGTTGTATAGAGTTTCACAGTTATTAAGCAACATTCTACAGTTGGCTAGCAACAGTAAAATCATTCTTTTCTTTAAATCAATGTGCATCATTAATTCCTGTATTTTTTTGGTTGGTGGATCACTAAAGCTTTGCCCCCAAATTTTGGGGTAAAACTCTGAAATTTCCTGTTGATTTCTTACAATAAATTGGGTCCAGAAACTCATGTGCATCATATCCATGTCAACAAAACGCGCAAAGCGTGCAATCCGTGTTGTACTGATTGATGTCGCACATCTCTGGATCTGATTTTAGTCAGGAAGAGAAATGGATCTTCTTTAGACATTGCTTTGTGAGGACTGTATTCTTTATATTGTAGCAAATGTCAGACTTTCATTTTTGGATAGGTATAGAGCAAGGACAGCAGTGCACTGACAGTTACCACACTGATAGTCCCCTGAAAACTTAAAGTCATCAAAGGTTGACTCAGGTCACATACCAAGGTATTCTTTACACCGACTAGTTTTTGACCAATTTTAGAGCAGGGTGCTTAAACAGGTGTTAGGCCCCATATTAGCTTATGCAAGGGGTCTAACACCTATATAGGACATCTGAATATCGCTCTAGTGAATATGGCACTGAACGAATTTCAGATGCTGTTCAGGCACCGGAAATTGTGCTGCAGAATTGGTCATTTCTGTCCCCATTCTATGCCTGAAAAACAGGATTCAATTTGTCCCCATTTGACTCCAATCTCTACTTCCCAATGTTAAGGTATTTAATCTTATGTATTTTGATCTTTCTACACTGTATGCAAGTACCCCTCTTTAGTTCTGGGGGGGGGGGGCAAGATGAAGTAGAAGCATGTTTATCTTCATACAATATTCAGCATTTTTCAGTATCACAATGGCATAAATGACATAACATATAAAATATCAACCAAGCCAAATTTTCACTGCAATGTTTCTTTCTCTGGATGACAGCACTGTTTTGGGGAGGGAATGCAGAATTTTATATGAATTTGTTCTCATTTTGTAACAACGTGGAAGTGGAAAAATCTCACCCATTGCATACATTATTTAAACTTATAAAGTGCAGATGTGTTTTTAAACTCAGTCTAGTGGCACTGCCTGTGTACATGATTTTCAAGAACATTGGTTTCATTGGAGATTCCTCAGCCTATTCAGTATTTGCTAAAATTTAATCATAAGATGCATTATTCAAAAGTTCAGCAGTCTAGCATGCAGAGTCGTATAAATCAAATAAATGTTAAATTAAAAAAAAATTAATTCTTGGGATATGGGCGTCGCTAGCAGGGCCAGTATTTATTGCCCATCCCTAACTGCCCTCAAGAAGGTGGTGGTAAACTGCTGTAGTCCATATTGTGCAGGTGCTCCCACAGTGCTATTATAGGTAGGGAGTTCCAGGATTTTCACCTACGACGATGAAGGAATGGCGATGTCCACGTCAGGATGGTGTGTGACTTGGAGGGGAACTTGGAGGTGGTGGGGTTCCCCATGCATAAGCATATATTTAGTGTATGTTTGTGAAAATTGCTTTAGTTCTTTTCTAACAAACTTGAAAAAAATACTTCGTTCAGGTCTTACCGTCTTTAACTCCTGACGTAGCTGTTGGTTCAAATTTGTTGATTCTTCTAATCGTGCTTCAAGACTGGCAATTTTCTCTTCTTTAATTTCAAGAGATTTTTTTAGTGTGCTTTCAAGTTTGGACTCCAAAAGTTTGTACTTGCTGAAAATTGGAAATTGACATGGAAAAGGATTTAACTAGAGGTTTTCTGAGCTGTAGTTTGGAATTTACTTACGCATTTACTATATTTTTGAATCAGATTGTAACAGAGAGAGTACTGAAGCTAAGCTCTTGGAACAGATGTTTTATCAAGAACTAGCTCCTTTGCATGCAGATCTGAAAATGTTACACCATTATTGATTCTACCTAAACATCCTAGATGATATGCAAGTACATCATTTTTTAAACTGTTCAAAAGAGCTTAATAAAAGAAAATAGCATCTTCAGTGTAAAGTACTTTGTCATTTTATGTCTCACATCTGGGTTAAAATCTACCCACTAAGATAAATCCTCAGCTGGGCAGTTACCTCAAAGTTTTGCAGATTCAACACTTTACCACAGTACTCTTTTGGTGCGAGCATTGGTAATAGATGGAAACCCTGAATCTGTATTCAAGAACGAAATGGAGTCCAATCTCAATACTTTTTATTCAGCTGATAGCCACAAACATAGTCACCTGTCACTTGAACACATTTCAGACTTTCACTTCTTCTGAAATGTCAGGGTCTCATTCAACGTGCTGGGTCTCATTAAGAATTTCTCCTCATTAAGTAGCAGCTTTATTTTTAAACAAGATATATTTGTGTATATATTATATATATATATATACACACACATACATACACACACACACACGAGACATTAAAGAGCAATTATTTTCATTGCCAAAGGTAGTGTATATTTATATATTTATTATTGGAGGCATTTTATTTAGCATTAAAACTGTGTTATCAACTCTTAGCAAATGCTGAATTTTATTCAATCTTACCTATCATCAGTGGTTTGTTCATCATGGAGGAGGCGTTCCTTGTTCAGCCCAATCTTCTCCAGTTCATGAGTCAATTTTTCCAAGTCATTGCTCATTTGCTGGGCATGTAATTTTTCATTTACAAGCTCCTGCAACATCACACCATTTAGTAAAACTTCTCAGACTCACTAACTATTAAAGTTGATTCTTTGAGAATTATGACAATGTGCACACATTTTCATAATGTAAACATACTTCTATAAAGTATTGTAAACAAAATTAAAGAGGCTGATTTACATATTTAAACTCTTAATAGCAACTCCAGATATTATTTATTAAACCAGCAACTGAACTTAGGTTAAAAAAAAGTTCATACTTTAATATCTGCCAACCTTAAAACCAAACCATCATTTACAGAAAAAGAGCATACAGAGCACTAAAAAAGCAGTCAGCTCAAAAACAAGACTGAATATTTGACTTATGACACAGAAAAGAATGAGACTGAAAATGAAGTGGGTCACAGGCTTGTCTTAACTTACGTTGCAGGTATGCCCAACATTCCATCACATTTATTGCAAGGAAAACCTAAAGTTCACAAAAGCATAGCTTGCAACAGTAGTAAATTTAAAAATTATTAAAGGGAGATGTGATCACTTAAGACACAAGTGGGGTTATTTTAAATTGCCGTTCACCCAAATCTTGCCCGAAAAACAGGCGGCCAGCAAAGGAAAAATCAGGGAGGCAGAAGGGGGATTCTTGGCCTCTCTAAGCCAACTGGATACAATTCACAGGTGGGCCTGTAAATGGGCATACAGCACACCCATCTGTTTCAGGTGGAAGGGAGATTAAATATGCAAATCGGGGCCCTACGCTTTTGTAGGACCCTGATTACAATTTTGAAATATAAATGGGTGAAGTGTCGCCATGTACGTTCTGCCCATTTTTACCAGGTGGTGAGTGGTCTAACTAGTGGTCCTTAAAGGGACAGCTGGAGACCGTTCCAGAAAAGGGTCCAAACTTTTGTTTTCCCTTTTATTTTTGTGGGGTCAGGAGGAGTAGGAATGTCTCCTGGCTCCACAAAAATATTGTGGCCCGCACTCACCCCACTCCAGGAGGGGCTCCTCCACTCCCTGATCCAGTATGCCAACCAGCTCATCGTAGGAGCTGACTGATTTCCCATCTGTTTGGCGCCTGCAGCTTGCCGGCTACATTCAAATGAGGCTTGAACCTGAAAATGGTTTGGGCCTACCAATGCTGGCCTTGGGCGGCTGTTCTGCCAACTTCCTGCCCTTTTTGGTGTATGTTTCAAATCGCCCCTGAGATTTACTTTCGGTGGGGGGGGGGGAAAAGAGAGTCTGGTAGTACGTCCTCCCCTGCCAACCAGAAAACTTTCATTTTGACATATGGATTATTTCATGATTTTTTTTGGAATTTTGGTAGTGGTGAGATGGACTACAATTGTCTTTATCTGGCTCTGTAGATTCCTATCTTCAATTCCCACAATATAAACCAGGTTTGGAGGTTTGTGGGATTCTACTATAGTCGTCCAAGATCTGGGAGTAATAGTCTGTTCATTTTCAGTAATATGTTGTTTTTTTTGACAGTACTTAGAAGGTGTTGTTCCTCATCAGTAGCGTGGTTATGGTGGCCGATTTGTTTTCTTTAACTTGTACTTTGTGAAATATAAAATGTGCCAGTTCCATAATTATTATGGATTCAATGGGCTGGATCTTGCTGGAGCGAGACATCTCGAGACTCGCGCCGTTAGTTAGACTTTTTTTTGCACCCTTCAGTTCGAACATTTTTTGCGCTGTAACTAGTTGGGTTAATGCCTCCATTTAAGTAGAATAATAGGCAAATTTATTCCTCACAGGAAAATTTCTCGCATCTAAAATGTTCATTTGAAAAATTCTTAATTTTCAAAAATCATGAGGCATCAGAAGTAACAAATTTACAGGCAAAACTAAAATTTAGAATATAACAAGTCCATGAAAAATTCATCAACTCTTAATGTAACCCACGTCATTACTCATTTGTAAATTATTCTAAATCCCTGGAAAACATTTTCTCCAAAAGATTTTCTCCTTCTCAGCATCTTGCCTCCAATTTATCACTGCTTATCACTGTCCCTTTTGCCTCATTTTCTTCCCTGCAACCTGAATCCTCTATGTGACGTGGTGCCTTCCCTGTTTGCCCACGACTCCTCGCTGTTAGTCTGATTCCTACAGTCTCCACTCCGTCCCACGCTACCCCCGCCTCTTCACCTTATCATTGTCTTTCTCTACTCTCACTGTTGTCTCTTCATAACATTTTCTTCTCCCCTGTTGAGCGATCACAAGCTATTGCTTAATTGCGGCACCTTGCACCGAGGATGTCCTCCGTACAAGAAATGCTTTCATTGCTACAAATGTGAATAGCACCTCATAGTAGGCCAAGCTGCATGCTGACACATCTCCATTTCCAGTTTCCATCCACAGCAAGCCCCACAAAGTCAAAGTCAGTTTAGTTTTAATCCACTGCTACTTGATCCCGTTGTTCTTTGATGGGGGAAGGCATAGAAACATAAAAAATAGAAGCAGGAGTAGGCTATTTGGCCCTTCGAGCCTGCTCCGTCATTCAATATGATCATGGCTGATCCTCTATCAATACCATATTACCGCTCTCTCACCATAACCCTTGATGCCTTTTGTGTCTAGAAATCTATCTATCTCCTTCTTAAATATATTCAGTGACTTGGCCCCCACAGCCTTCTGCGGTAGAGAATTCCACAGGTTCACCACCATCTGAGTGAAGAAATTTCTCCTCATCTCAGTCCTAAATGTCCTACCCCATATCCTGAGACTGTGACCCCTCGTTCTAGGCCACCCCCAGCCAGGAGGAATATCCTCCCTGCATCCAGTCTGTCTAGCCCTGTCAGAATTTTATACGTTTCAATGAGATCCCCTCTCATTCTTCTAAACTCAAGTGAATACAGGCCTAATCGACCCAATCTCTCCTCGCACGACAGTCCTGCCATCCCAGAAATCAGTTTGGTGAACCTTTGCTGCACTCCCTCCAGGGAAGTATATCCTTTCTTAGGTAAGGAGACCAATCCAGCAAACAATACGCCAGGTGTGGTCTCACCAAGACCCTGTATAACTGCAGTAAGACATCCTTGCTCCTGTACTCAAATCCTCTTGCAATGAAGGCCAACATACCATTTGCCTTCCTAACTGCTTGCTGCACCTGCATGTTTGCTTTCAGTGACTGGTGTACAAGGACACCCAGGTCCCTTTGTACATCCACATTTCCCAATCTATCACCTTTAAATAATACTCTGCCTTTCTGTTTTTCCTTCCGAAGTGGATAACTTCACATTTATCCATGTTATACTGCATCTGCCATGTATTTGCCCACTCACTCAACTACCCAATGCTCCTTTGTTACTCTGTGGTTGGTGAGCTACTGGATCAGCTTCTACCCCTTCCCTCTCCTCCTAGGTGTCTCTTGAACATTAAAAATACTTATTTGAGCAGCAGCAAGCACATTTTTTTTTAAAAGTGCAATTAAAATTTTCATTTGTCTGCTGGGAAAAATTATTCCCATCACGTCTGCATCTCTCAGTGCACCAGTCCAGATTTGACATAACCCAATCCCCAGCCTCTCCCACCCATTTTCAGCATATCCAAGTTCCCTGTTCCACTCTCCATTTACTCACTATTTAACCCCAACTTTTATCTGTATCTGCCCTTTACTTTTGCAACGTCTCATCCCATGGCACTTCTACAGCCACTTTGCTCTCTTTACCCCAAACTACCTGTGAACAACTGGTAAAAACTGTACTACTGTGCACATTTCCTGTAGTCCATCATACTTCCTGTGTCTACACTTAAGTGTCATGCTAACTTATGTAAATTTTATTACACTTTCCACTGATTTATTCCTAAAAAAGCAAATCAGAACTCTATATAAGAAGTGAAAAATACCAATAACAAAGCAGAAACTGGATCAAATTGCTCAAAATATTTTAAAAATATTTTTCCAGTTGTGTTGTTCGAGCAGAAAAATGCTGATCTCGAGCACAAGTTGAGCACACTCTGCACCATTCAGAAAGATTTATGGAACATATGTTCCAGGAAGTGGTCACCCCACAGGCAGAGAGGAATCAGAAATAGTAGAAATGGGTGACCACTCAGGGCAGGAAGGAAAAGCAGAGAGGAACAGGAAGCCTCTGTGCATCTGAGACTGTCCAATCGTTATTCAGGGCTGAGTGATAAGGACAAGATTGGAGATACAACAGAGTATAACCACAAACAATGCAACGGCACTGTGGAGGAAGTGGTTATCCAGGGGGACAAAAATAAAGAGGAAAATAGGCAATAGGCAAGTGGTAGAGATGGGAGATTCAATCATTAGAGCCCTGTTTGCAACCATGACCACGAGTCTTGAATGGTGTGTTGTCTCCCTGGTGCCATAGTGAAGGCCAGATCAGGGCAGAAGAAAAATTTTTGGAAAGGGAGGAAGTGCATCTTGTGGGGGCAGATCGAATGCGACGATGACAGAGTGCGCGGTGGTGGTGGGGGCGGGGGGGCGAGGGGAGGGGGATCAGGATCGCCAGGGTGTCAGATGGAGATAGCAGAGGGGAAGTTATTGCGGGAGAAGATTTCCTTGAGGGGCCGAGGGGAAGCACTTACCTGCTGGATTTGGCATCTTGCGCTTCCGTTCAGCTGCTGGGTTTCCCTAGCCCCAGGAAACCCGACCTGCAGCTTTTAAATTCAAATGTCTGCCAAAATCTTAGGAGCAGAGCCTTATTTAACTCTCAGTCTCAGCACAAGAACTCTCAGCCAAACATTTGCCTGAGAGAACTGAGAGACCAGCTGCAATGCCTGAGCTTTTATTGAGATGTGTCAATCACAGGTTTAAAGGGCCAAATCAACTTCTGCTGCACCTTGTCCCCGTCGCAATGCCGATATTCAGAAGCCATGGGAAATTCGTGCAGGCGAAGTAAAATTCATTTCACAAAAAATTACCTACCTCAAGTATTTCAACTAGGTAAATTGTCCCTTTAACGATCCGCCTGCCGGCATTAATTGGGGATGCGGTTTCCAGGATTCGGCTGCCTGCTCGCATCCAAACGCGCCCACATTAAACCCGGATGTGGGCGAGTTGGAGCCGCGTTGCGGTCGCGCTTCAAAAAGCTGTTATTTTAACCTCACACCCATTCCCAATCCACCCGTTCTTTCCGGTTAAAATTACTCCCTATGTTACTATTTTGTTCTTCAGCCAGCCCACTACATAGAAGTAAACTACTTTCTCTCCTCATTCTCTTACTGACAATTTTAAATTGATGACTCCCCAAGGGAGGAAATTTCCAGAGGAAATAGTATTTCCACATTCACTATCAAAACATTTCCTAATTTTAATAATGTCAATTAAATCTCCTCTTAGCCTTTTCTACTCCAGTGGAAATAGTCCCAGTGCCTCAAGTCCCGCCTCAGAAATATAGTTCCCCATCCTTGGCATCATCCTGATGAATATACACTGTAATTTCTCTATGGCTTTAGTGTCCTTTCCATAATGGGGTGCCCAAAAAACTGCACATTGACCTTTGGATGTCCCAACAAATATTTTGTACAAATTATCATTACTTCTTTACTCTTGTACTTTGTACCCACATTTATAAAAATAAAATGCTGTTGGTCGTCTTTATAGCTTTATCAATCTGCACTCGCATTTTCAGGGAATTATGTATTTGAACTCCAGGTCTCCTTATTCATACACGCCCTTCAGCATCTTCCTATTGCATGTATATTCCATCCCTTTTCTTTCCTCCCAAAATGCATCCTCATACTTATCTACATTAGATTGCCTCTACCATTCGCTATCTGGTCTACATCTTTCAGAAGTCTTTTACAGTCCTCCTCGCAGTTATTATTTGATAATCGCTCCTGTGAAGCACCTTGGGACGTTTTACTACATTAAAGGCGCTATAAAAATGCAAGCTGTTGTTGAGTGACATTGGCAATTTTCCAATCCAAAGGGACAATTCCTGAATCAAGAGAGTTTTGGAAGATCATGACTATAGCATCTGCAATTTGCTCACCTACTTCTTTTAATAACCTGGGGGGAAACCATCAAGCCCTTGAGAATTATCAATCTTCAGTCTCATTATTTTCTCCATTATCATTTTTTAATCTTATATTAATCTAGTAAGTTCCTCCCCTTGATTTTATATTTAGTTTTCCTCATACCTCTGGTACTTTATCCTATTTCTCTACAGTGTAGACTGATACAAAGTTATTATTTAGCAAGTCTGCCATTTCCTTATTTTCAATTACAATATCACCTGCCTGTCTTTAAGGGACCCACATTATCCTTAGTCACTCTCCTTCTCTTAATAACTTGTAAAAATGTTGTGTTGTCCTTGACATCCATCGCAAGTTTTTTCTCATATTCCCTTTTTGCAGCTCTTACTACTCTTTTGTATCCCTTTGGTGCTCTTTATATCTCTCCCAGTCCGCGGGATCTCCACTATTCTTTGCATTTGTATAAGCCCTTCCTTTTAGTTTTATACTATCTCTCACATCTTTTGTTGACCAAGGTTGTTTAATTACACAAGTAGAGCTCTTGTCTTTCAGGGATATGTACAGGTCTTGTATTGTACCAAACACTTCTTTCAACACCTCCCACTGTTCGACTGTAGTTTTATCCGTGAACAGTTCCGCCTAGTTTACTGTGGTCAATTTCTGCCTCATTCCTTCAAAGTCAGACTTACCTAAATTTAAAACCTTGGTTCGTGACTCACCCGACTCCCTTTCAAACCTAATATCGAATTCAATTATGTTCTGGTCACTGTTAGCTAGGTGTTCCCTTACCGTTAAATTGTTAACTAATTCTGACTCATTACTCATCACTAAATCTAGTATGGCCTTTGGAAAGAGAGACACATGACAAAGTGAGAGAGAGATGGTAAAGGGAAGGTGAGAGACACAGACAGAGGGGAAGGTGAGACAGAAAAACATGGAGAAGGTGTGTGTGTGAAAGTTTGAGAGAGACACAACAGAAGATGGTGTGAGAGAGCGAGCAAAAAAGGAAAGAAGCGAGAAAGGGAAAAGATGAGGTGCAAGCAAAACACATGGGAACAAACAGAGACACATGTGGGATGATGGTGTGAGATTGAGAGGCGGAAGGAAAAGAGGTGTGCAAGAAAGACGAAGGAATGAGGCCCTGAAGGCATGCGCCCTAGGCTGTTAAATGAAGGCAGATAGCAGTTTTTTAGTCCCTAAATATGCAAATTATGCCATTGGACTGGAGAGTAGTCATAAAGGAGATCTACTCATGGAGGCAGAGGTACCAAGTGAGTACTTTGCATCTGTCTTTACCAAGGAAGATGATGATACCAGAGTCTCAGTAAAGGAAGATAAAGTTGAGATACTGGATGGGCTAAAAATTGATAAAGAGGTACTAGAAAGGCTATCTGTACTTAAAGTAGATAAGTCACCCGGTTCAGATGGGATACATCCTAGGTTGCTGAGGGAAATAAAGGTGGAAATTGCGGAGGTACTGGCCATAATCTTCCAAACATCCTTCGATACAGGGGTGGTTGCCAGAGGACAGGCGAATTGCAAATGTTACACCCTGTAACCTCCTCCAGCCCTACAACTCTCCAAGAACCTTGCGATCCTCCAATTCTGGCCTCCTGCGCATCCCCGATTTCCTTTGCCCCTCCATTGGCGGCCATGTCTTCAGCCATCTAGCCCTTAAGCTCTGGAATTTTCTTCTTATACCTCTCTGCCTCTGTCCTTTTTTAAGACGCTCCTTAAAACCTAATTCTTTGCCCAAGCTTTTGGTCACCTGTCCGATTATGTGGCTCAGTGTCAACTTTTGTCTGATAATGCTCCTGTGAAACACTGTGGGACATTTCACTACGTTAAAGGTGTTACATAAATGCAAGTTGTTGCTGTTGAAAAGCTACTTATATTTGTCTAGTTTTATTACTGTAATACAAATATTTGCTTCAGCAGTATGCGAGCTGAAAACTTAAGCAACTAGCTAGTTGAGGGAAGCAGCAATTTCCCAGACTCTTTCCTTCCTTGACTTCTCTATCTCCATTTCTGGAAATGGGCTGTCCACTGATATCGATTACAAGCCCTCTGACTCTCACAGCTACCTTAATCACACCCCGCTTCTTGTGAGGACTCAGTTCGCTTCTCCCAGTTTCTCCGTCTCCAGCGCATCTGGTCGGACAATGCCACCTTCCACACCAGATCTTCCAAAATGTCCTCCTTTTCCCTCAGCCGCAATTTCCTCCCACTGTGGTGGATAGCGCCATCGACTGCGTCCGTCCCATTTTCTCCACTTCGGTCTCACCGCTTCATCTCCCTCTCAGGGTTATGATAGGGTCCCCATTATCCTCACCTTCCGCCCAATCAGCCACTGCATTCGATGGATCATCTTTCATCATTTCCGCCACCGCCAGCTCCGTCTCACCATCAAACACAACTTTCCCTCCCCTCCCTTTCAGCATTTCGAAGGGACAGTTCCCTCCATGACATTCTGATAAACTTCTCCATCACCCCCAACACCTGCTCTCCTTCCCCCGGCACCTTCAAATGCATCGAATGCACTTGCAACACCTGCCCTTTCACCTCCTCCCTTGCCGCCATCCAGGGCCCCCAACACTCCTTCCGGGTGAGTCAGCGATTTACTTATACTTCTTCCAACCTAGTATAATGTATTTGCTGCTCACGATGCGGTCTCTTCTACATTGGGGAGATCAAACACAACTTTGGTGATCGCTTCTCTGAACATCTCCGTTCTGTTAACATGTGCGACCCTGAACTTCTGGTCGCTAGCCACTTTAATTCTATGTCCCACTCCCACTCTGTCCTCGGCCTCCTGCATGGTTCCAATGAAGCTCAACGCAAGCTCAAGGAACAACATTTTATCTTTCTACTGGGCACTTTCAGCCTTCTCTAATTTCTTTCATTATTATTTATTTTTGCCTTACATCACTTCTGTCATTCAATCCTCTCCTGCCTTTCACCTAATAACAGACCTCTCCTTTTTTCCTTTCCTGCCCCCTTTTCCCCAGCTGTTCTTGCTTATAAGCTGTACATCTGTAACATCTTCCAGTTGTGGCAAAAGGTCATCAGCCTGAATCATTAACTCTGTTTCTCTCTCCACAGATATCCCTCACCTGCTTAGTGTTTCCAGCATTTTCTGTCTTTATTAGCAATTTCCCTGGACTTGCCGGCAGTTTAAGGGATAAAATAGTGGACAGCCAAAATTGTATCTACTTTATGCATTGTACCAAAAGAACACGTGTTGGGAATTTATAGTTTGTGAAAAATAAATCTATCCTATTATGTCCATAACTCAGCAACAATCGTAATGCTGACATGAATTCATTGATCTGTGACATATAGTCTATGTATATATTCCATATATCGCCGTTCCTTCATTGCCGCTGGGTCAAAATCCTGGAACTCCCTACCTAACAGCACTGTGGGAGAACCTTCACTATATGGACGACAGCAATTCAAGAAGGCAGCTCATCATCACCTTCTCAAGGGCAATTCAGGATGGGCAATAAATGCTGGCCTTGCCAGCGATGCCCACATCCCATGAACGAATAAAAAAAATAAACATGTTGTCCAACATAGAAAATAAAGCATCTTACCTCTCGTAGCGTCATTAGTGTCTTTTTATCAATAGTTGCCTGCTTAACTAGTTCTTTATTGTCTTTTTCTAAATCTTTCAGTCGTCCGTAAGAGTCTTTGAATTTGTTGATTTCTTTGACAAGCAATTTATTTTCTTTTTCAAGGTTAGAAATTGTCATGTTGTTTTCATCTAGTGTGGAGTCCTTGATCTCAGTCTGTTGGCGCAACCTCCTATTTTCCTTCTCAAGCTGCTTCTTGTCTTTCTCCAGTTGGACAGTCTCCTGTTCCAGCAGTTTGTTTTCCTTCTCTAGTTGTTGCAACCTTTTGCTGGAGATCTTTAGCTCTTCCAGGTTTCTTTGTAAGCTCTGGTTTTCTGTTTCTAAGTCCTGTAGTTCATTTTCCAACTGATTAATCTTTTTGTTGCTATTTTCTAGGGCCTTTTCGAGCCTATGATTTTCTAAATCTAGTCCTTGATAGCTTACTTCTAATCGTTCAGTTTTCTTGTTACAAGCCTTCATGAGATCCAGGCTCTTTTTTAACTGTTCTTTCTCATTTTCCAGTTCTTTGTTCTCTAGCTCCAGTTGTGCCAACTTGACTCCACTGGACTTCAAACTCTCCACTGCCCTCCTTAACTGCAAATTTTCATCATCAAGTTGGTTGTTTTCCTTCTCTAGGATATCTAATTGCACAGTAAGATTTTTCAAGCTATCCAATGTCTTTTTCAGCTTCCTATTCTCCACTTCCAGATCAGAGTTCTCCTGTTCCAAGACCTCTACTTTTTCACATGTAATTATTAGACCAGTAATTTTCTTTTGCAACTGTTCGTTTTCTCTTTCCAAGCAACTCAAAACTGTCTCAAGTTCCTCTGCCCTTTCTCCTTTTTCTTTATAGTGTTCCAACTCCTTTCGGATTTGTTTCTTTTCAAACTCTAGCTTGTTCAGTTTACCACTAGTCTCCTTAATAGATTCGTGGAGGATTTTATTTTCTTTCTCAATGTCCTTCACTCTAGCTTCAGCACTGATCTGTGCACGTTGCCTCAGGGATGCAATGGTCTGGTTCAAGTGCTCATTTTCCTGCTCCAGTACTTTGATCTAGGATATATAAGTGAAGTGGGGGGAATTAATTTCAAGCATGTAAAATATTACTTCATTGTTACAAATCTTTTACAATATGCACAACCATGCAAGATATTTTATTCTTGTGGAAACTCTAGCAGAAATAGCTATGAAGAAATCTAGCAAATGGGCAAACTGTCAATAATGAACTTTCCACAATTTGGCAGTCTTACTCAGAAGCCAAAAGGATGGCTGATGTGGGAAATGGAAAAATGTACATTAATATTGGAGGGGCTGCTTTTCTGAAGTTGTGGTAAACTCGCTCTTGTTTTGACAAACTATTCAACTGTATTTTCTATCCTAAGGAACCATGGAAAATGAATGACCCACTATGCATTTCCAGCATGTTTTCGTTTCATATTTCAGCACTCAGTTTTTCCTTGTACAAAGATTGCCAGTAACTGAGGTAGACATAGATGGTGACAAAATAAGATGGATATAAAAATATTCAAAGACATTACCTCATGATTTGATATTCATATTGACATCGAATCATGAGGTTAGATATAATTCGTATACATTTCACTCAATATTTTAGCCTAAACTTTATTAGAGAACTATCAGCTCTTCTCTTGAATATAAATCTCTCGTCACACATTCACTAGTTAAAAGATAATTAAAGCGGAATATTAGTAGAACTACACTAATTGATAATCTACACTCTATCTTAAAGCGGGAAAAGTTGATGCAGTTCAAAGACTTTTGTATGGACTAATCATTTAACTTCCAATTTTATATTTCACTATTTAATACTGTGCTTAATCCAAAATGCAAATAATTTCTTAGAATTACTAAATTTACACATTCTCCTCCAAGTTTAGATTTTGAATAACAAGGTAAACTTTAAAGGGAAATATTGAGGGGAATTTTAACTCCCCCACGACGGGCGGGAGAAGGTTGGGAGGAGTTAAATTGCTAATAATGTGAAAGCCGACCCCAACCCGCCGCAATCTTGCCTATTTCTGGTTTAACTGCAGTGGGTTGGGGGCGGCGGCCGAGTAACCCTCAGATTTTGGCAGCCATTTGAATTTAACAGCTGCGGGCCGGGTTTCCCAGGGCTCGGGAAACCCGGCAGCTGAAGGGAGGCGGGAGCTGCCGGATCAAGTAGGTAAGTGCTTTTTCAGCACTGCTTGTGGACCAGGAGGAGCAGGAGCGCTTCCCCCGGTCCCTCAAGCAAACCTTCTGCCGCGATCTCTCCCTCCCTGCGATCGGCTGACACGCGGCCCAGCTCCCTCCCCGCTAATATCCCTACATTTAGTCTCTTGTATCTATTGATGTACTGTGAATATATCTTGGATATACTGGAAATATTCAAAATATATAAGGTATTGTTGAAGAATAATAAGGAAATCAAATGTTGAGTTTAAGCAAAAGAAGCATTTCTAATTGAACAGATGATAGCTCAAGCATAAACTCAAACAGGCACTGACTGCAGATTTGTCAGCATAAGGGGAAATGTTAGGAGTGTGAATTATGATCAAAAAGAGAGATCCAATTAAAGCCAGTTTAAACATATGGAATAGTGTTTACATTTTAGAAATGAAATACAAAATGCTTCATACAAGTGATATTTAAACAGGCCTTTGAGGACCTCAGTCCCTCCGGACAGGGACCAAGCCATGAAAGAAGATCACTAGCAGGGTGGTCAGACAAAGCTGTAGTCATACAATTCATAATTGGGCTAAGAAGTTATTTGAAGAGTCAATGTAGATGGCTCCATGATGTTTGGAAGCTTTAAGGACTTGGGGAAAGAAAGTCATCTTATGGGTTTTCCTGGTAGAGTCTGACAGCTAATACATACATGTCAACCTAGAAAACTAGTAAAAACTGACTGACAGTTTCAAAAGACAGCCGTAACACTCAAAATACTGAGGAGAAGCCAGGATTCTAAACTGCTATATCAAAACAAATCAAATGTTAAATGGGAGTGGGGGATATTTTCGCAGGGTTTCTTCAGCTTGTATGTTGTAAATTCAGCAGAAGAGCTGTGAGAACCCCATAGAAATGGTCAGGCCTCATTACAATAACATTGATGAGCTGCCAGCGCTGAATGAGCGTTGACAAGCAGATGACTGATCGCGGAGGGGGTTCGAAATCCAGCAGCACCTCAGTAGGATTACCAACCATCTCCGGTTGCCCAAGACTCTCCCAGAATGTGATCTGAATCTCCGGATCACTGCTGCTAGCAGCCCAGGAGAACTATGCCCTTTACATTTCTCGCTGCAGCATCGTTTCTCCCCCCACCCCGTTCCATGATGTCAACAGTTGCTGCCTGAGGAGAAGCCTCCGGCTCGGTAGGCGCAGAGTGCCGGCCTCCCTTTAGTACCGACTGGTGGAGAACAGCCAGGAGTCGGATTGGGAGGGGGAAAGAGAGAAACTGAGCGTGGAGAGGTGCGAGGCTGGATTGGAAGACGATGAACAGGGACCAGGGGGCAGGGTGACAGCAGAGTGGGGAGTTGGGGCTCGAGGCAAGGAGATCGGCGAATACAGAGGAGCTATTTCCTTTGGTGGGGGAATCCAGAGTAAGGGGGGGGGTCACAATCTTAAAATTAGAGTGGGGAGTTGGGGCTTGAGGCAAGAAATGGCAGTGAGATTGGCGAATACAGAGGAGCTATTTCCTTTGGTGGGGGAATCCAGAGTAAGGGGGGGGTCACAATTTTAAAATTAGAGCCAGGTCATTCAGGAAGCACTTTTTCACTGAAAGGGTAGTGGAAATGTGGAATTCTCTCCCTCAAAAGTCTGTGGATGCTGGGTCAATTGAAATTTTCAAGACTGAAATTGATACATTTTTATTAGGTAAGGGTATCAAGGGATATGGATCAAAGGCAGGAAATGGAGTTGAGGAACAGATCAGCCTTGATCTAATTAAATGGTGGAACTTAAACGGTGGAACAGGCTCGAGGGCATGAATGGGCCACTCCTGATCCTATGTTCCTATGAATGGGGATTGGGGGCTCAGGGCAGAAAGAGAGACTGGGGAATGGGGTAGCCATTGGTCCTCGGCGTTTCCTGCAGAGCTGAGAGCAGCAGCAACGTGCTGAGTGGGAGCACAGCAGAAAGAGCAGCAGCCAGTAAAGGGATGAGTAAAACCTGTGAACTTTACTGTGAGTAAATAGTGAAATATTGTTTCCACTGCTGGGTGAATGGGGAACAAGGGGATGGACACCAAGGATTCACACTGTAAGAACCAAGGGGAAAGGGAGAAGGAAGGTTTTTGAACTGAAGGCTTTTAGAACATGGGATGCATCACTACAAGTGGCTATTGAGGCAGAGACCAGGACATCATTTAAAAGGGAATGGGATAAGTATTTGAAAAACAGGAATAAAAGACCTGGGGGCAATGTCTAACACAGTCTCTTCCTTCCCTCCCCACTCTCAGTAAAAGCATGTGTACGGCTACCAGATGCAATGACTTACAACTCTGTACCAAGTAGGTCTCATGTTAGTGTTAAAATGGTAAGAGGTGTTACTTTACCTAAAATGCAAAATTTAATTTTATTGATATAAAGCTTTGCTCAGCAATACAATGTTGAGCTTTGTCACAGCAGCACTATTTATGTGTGTTATGTATTACCTTCAAATAGTATGCGTCCTGCCATGTTGACTAACCACCAGGCAATGTGTCTTAATAAACTCCTTTTGTTTTAATTAATTATCCCTAGCATTCCATGTGAACTTGGTAATGAGAAATGATCAGGATGATGTTACATGGAGACCAAAAATCTTAGAGACACCTACTGTAGCCACAAGCACCAGTTAACAAGGTATCATGTCAATTATCCAATTTATATTGGCTTTGAAGCTCATACTGCATCCAAACCTGCCAAAATCCAACCTATAACAATATAAAATTGTACAAATTAAGTGCACTGAGCCAATGATAGTTTTAACCTATCTCAGGCATTGGTTTAATGTTGATGAAGTTATTCATTCACAGCTTTACAAGCTGGGTGATCTTGTTGTCATATTTGTTGTTCTGCCTGTCATGATCACCTTTTATCTGCTACTGAACAACCGGGCTAAAAGACTAATTATATGCATAAACATACAGGATAGTTCCACTCAATCTGTCCATTTGAATATGAGGTTACGGCAATGGAGCTTTGCGTAAAAAATATAAATATGGTTTGTGAAAATGCACTTAATCATGTGTTCTTACCTGTCTCTCAGCATTTTCTCGAATGGTTTCGATAGTTTTTTCGAGCTGGGACTTCTCTTTTATAAGGTCGTTGCTGAGACTTTCAACATTTTGCATACTTTGTTTTTCATTGCTGATCTCTCCCTGGAGCCTCTCCATCTAAAACAGAAAGAAGTAAAATGTTTAAAAAAGCCTAAGATGCTGCAATTCTACAGTACATCAACCAGCAAAAGAAGTAGTAAGATAAAGCATTAATGTTTCATTAAAACAAAATCAATAAGGAATTTGACTATTTTGTTTGTAAGAAATAAGCTGTAAAGTTTATTAGGCCAGACATAAGATGGGTTTGTCACTTACATTTATCTCTTACGAAGACAATGTTATTAATTCAAGGCCTAGCTATTAAATTAAATGTAAGTGTTGCATTCCATCTTGTGCATATCTTGGGAATCAGCTGGTTAGACAAATGAACAAAACTGAACATAAGTTGCTCACCTTGTATTAGTATAATACTACATATACTGGTTTGAGCTCTGAACATGCAGAGTCCCACTCACCAGCTTCTGAATGTGGTTAAATTTTCATGTTCGTAGAGAACTGACTAGCCTAGAAATTCGATTGCGCAGCACTCGTTTTTCGGGCGGGAAAAGGGCGCTGAAGAGTCCAACATGGTCTGTGCTCAGTCTGCGCCAGAAGTGCACTGCTGCCATATTGGTTAGAGCGCCCTGTAATTGTCCAGGGCGCCCACCTGAAACAACTGTTAGGCCCACTTTCTATGCAAATCGTGGACATACCGCATGTTTCAAGCCCCCTTTTCCAAATTCAATCTTGATTGAGCGCAGCATGTGCTGTGCATGCTGTAGTCGGTTTTCTCATGCGCACATCAGCCAAACTAGCGGTCCTTAATGGGAGTGCTGGAGGATGCCATCAAAAAAGGCAAGTACAAATTTTTATACTTACCTTAATGTGGAGCCACGAGGAGCAGGTGTCTCTCCTGGCTCCAGATTAAAACCACGGGCAGCTGCAAGCCCGCACTCGCCTCCACTCCTGATTTCCGCTCCCCTCCTCTATCCTCTCCAACTACCACATCATTTCTAACCCCCCTTTCCTCTCTAAGAACCTTGTGTGAATTGTTGCATCCCAGCTCCAGGCATACTGCTCCCAAAATGTTCTGTTCTAATCTTTTCACTCCACTTTTACCCTCCTCACGATCCTTCTGGCCAAAATCACAAATGACATCCTCCATGACTTCTCTGTGGTGTTTTACAGGGCTAATCATGCTATCCTCCTCCATTGCCTCTCCTCTGCTGGCCAGCTGCATTAGACTGCCCTTGCATGCTTCTACTCCTACCTGTCCCAGTGCAGAAAGCACATCTCTAGCAATGGCTTCTCCTTCTGTCCACTGTCACCTCTGGAATTCCCCAGGAAACTATACTTCGCCCCCTCCTCTTCCTCATCTATCTGCTAAATCTAGGTGTGATTATCCACAGGCACTTTCATCTGTATGCTGACACCCAGCTCTACCTATCCACTATTTCCCTTGTTGTTAGATAGCTTGTCTGATATCAAATTGTTGATGAGTCAAAATTTTCTCCAACTGAATATCGAAAAGAATGAAATCATTGTTTTTGGTACCTGCCACAAAACCACTCCCTTACTACTCTCTCAACCTGGATCAGATCATGTGAAACCTTTATGTCCTGTATGACCCACGGTTGAGCTTCAAACACCACGTTCCATCCACCCATCAATAAGACGGCTTGCATCACCTCTGTAACATTGCCCATCTCTACCTGTATCTCATTCCCACTGCCCTCCCACCAGAACCTTCATATATGCTTTTATCGTTCCCGACTTGATTTTGTTAACATCCTCCTTGCTGGCCTCCCATCCTCCATAATTCCAACCTGCCCAAAACATAGCCATCTGTATTCTTTCCTGCACTAAGGTCCAATCACCCATTATCCTATGTCCTTGCTGATCTACACTGGTCCTTGTCCTAATAATGCAATGAATTTAAAAATCTTCTCCCTCACCTTGAAATCCCTCCATGGTCTCATTGCCCCACCCTACCTCTGCAACCACCACCAGTTTCATGATCCTATTGCCCTCATCAGCATCTGACTTGATCTTCTATGCATCTCTCCCTCTTTTTACCCCATTGGTGGCAGCGCCTTAAGCCACTTCATCCATTCTCCGGAACTCTCTACTTCTCTTTTGAGCCTTCTTAAAACACATCTTTTCGACCAATTTTGTTGTTTCAGTTTTTTTTACATTTTTGTGCTCAAGGTGAAGAACGTTAGTGCTGCAGAATGAAATGCTTCTCATTCACATACTCAGTGTTAGTATCAAATAACTTTCAGCTCAGATAAAGCTCAGCCAGTTGCAAAGTAACAGTCCCCCACTCTACCCTGAAAACATGCCTCAGTCCAACCTAAAAAGAACATGTCCTGCTGAACCAGTGTGACATTTAAAACATTTCCCATACCAGCTTCTGAGTGAGATTTCCAATTAGTGTTGAAATAGGCAGATTCGTGCTCTCCAAAATGGGGTTTGGGGAGCGAATCTGCAATTGGATCCAACTGCTCTACACAGGCATCAATAGCGCAGTTTCAATTAGCAGGTGGGAATCGGAAAGCTTTCTGATCAAATCTGGAGTCAGGCAGGACTGTCCTCTCTCCTCCGTCTTGTTCGTGTGTTGCATCAAGCCCTTTGCCGAGTCCATCAGGAGGGATGTGGACATAAGAGGAGTGACGATCCCAGGCAGCAGAGGCACTCAGGTCAAGGCTCCCTGTACATGGACGACGTCAGTGTCTTCTGCTCGGATCAGCTGTCAGTCCACAGATTGACGAGCATCAGCGACCAGTTCGAACTGGCCTCGGGGGCCAGAGTAAATCGCAGCAAGAGCGAGGCCATGTTCTTTGGGAACTGGACCGACTGATCCTTTGTCCCCTTCACCGTCAGGTCAGATTACCTGAAGGTGTTGGGGATCTGGTTCGGGGGGGGGCGCCAGGACATGCACCAACAACTGGGAGGAGCGCATTGCCAAGCAGAAACTGGGACTGTGGGATCGATGATCCCGCTTGATCGTGGGCAAGAACCTGGTCATCAGGTGCGAAGTGCTCTTAGTGTTGCTGTACGTGGCGCAGGTCTGACCCATACCTCTCTCCTGCGCCGCGACAGTCGCCCGAGCCATTTTCCACTTTATCTGGAGATCAAAAATGGATCATGTCCCCAGGGACACGATGTGCGAATCTCCAGAGAAAGGGGGAAAAAACGTGCCCAACGTGGCCCTCATCCTGATGGCCACCTTTGTGTGTGGCTGCATCAAGCTGTGCATAGACCCTCGGTACACAAACACAAAATGTCACTACGTGCTGAGGTTCTATCTGCCCCCGGTGTTGCGAAGGATGGGCCTGGCCACACTGCCACGGAACGCTCCATCCAGTTGGACCGTTCCACCTCACCCGTCCTTCGTAGAAAAGTTTGTGCAAAAAAACACCTTTGACCACAAGGTGATCAGCAAGTGGTCCGCATGTAATGTCCTCGGGATCCTGCAGGAAAAGGAGATAGTGGATCCTGTCGGTTGGTTCCCCGAGCAGACGGTCAAAGTCATTTGGCAGAACACCTCATCGCCAGAACTGTTAAACAAGTACCAAGACGTAGCTTGGCTCGTGGAGAGAAGGGCCCTTCCAGTCAGATCCTTCATGCACTCCCGGAGTCTCAGTGCCACCGTACGCTGTCCCCGAGGATGCTGCGGTGGGGATGAGACCATCACCCATCTCCTTCTTGAATGTGCTTTTGCAACGATGGTCTGGAGAGAGATGCAGTGGTATCTGTCCAGGTTCGTCCCGAGCAGTTCCGTAACACAGGACTTTGTGCTCTATGGGCTGTTCCCAGGGACGCACACTGAGACAGACATCAACAGCTACTGGAAGACCATCAACTCGGTGAAGGACGCCCTTTGGTCTGCACGAAACTTGCTGGTCTTCCAGTGCAAGAAGCTGTCCTCGACCGAATGTTTCAGACTGGCACATTCCAAGGTCCAGGACTATGTGCTCAGGGACGCACTGAAGCTGGGTGCAGCCGCCGCAAAGGCTCCGTGGGGAAAGGCTATCGTTTAGAGCCTTCTTGCCATTGTATACCGAGGGGCTGCAATCAGGGAAAAATCCCCTCTGGCAGAATGTAAAATACAAATATATGTAATGTACCTGTAATCAATAAGCTGTATTGATTGTAATGCAATGAGGCACCCTAGAGTGTCATGAACTGTAATTATGTTCTATGTGTAACTGTATTGTTGGAATCATTTGAACTGTACTTTGTATCTTGCAAATTGTATAATCTGTATTGTGTACGTTTAAAATGTGATATGACAACTGTATTGTATGTATTGTTGCAAATTTTATGAATAAAGTAGATTTTTTGAAAAAAAAAGGCAGGTTACTGTGCTGTTATTCCCATGCCCGTTCAATTTGAACCCAGGTCAGAGCAGCGAAAAACCAATGTTTAAACAACTGCACCAACCAGTTACCCCTAACCACTCTCATATTTCCTTCCCTCAGACTTTGTAGAGCCCATTATTCTTTAATGATTTTCCACGCAAGGCCATGTTCAGCCTACACTTGCTGGTCATAGGTACATATTCATCTTGCAAGCATTTGAAGATATTGCATTTGTCTTCAACTGAGTTAACATTTAAAAGATTCAAATAAAGTTTTAAAAGTTCCTAGCAGTGTGTGTTGCCACAACTGCACAAGATTACTCCTGGAGGTAGTCTCACATCTCTTGCCTAAATGCCCTTCAAGTGATTTCATACACTATACAGTTTCTATTGATGTAAGCTGAAGCCATTTCACATTTAATTCAAACTGTGTAGTATAACTGGCTTTCTTGTAGTTCAAGATGTATAGTTTTATTGCCTGATGAAGCACTGGTGGTAGCTGTCAGCAAGAAAATGCGGAGAACTTCCTCTCCCAACACCAGAGAGGGAGGAGACAAAATGAGTTTTGCCAAATACTGTGTCTACTCAATTCATTTCATATTTATTGCACCAGGTCAGGCAGATGTTACCAGCTAATGGAGTCAATGGTTTTACACCGGAAAGAGCTATATTCTGAATATTATATTGTTCTATTGAGATTAATATTTTCTTTAAAAAAATCAGGTATATCTGTAGTTTTTCAGTATAGAGAACAAAATATTTAATTTAAGTTGGCATTGTGGATAAAAATTATGTCCTTTCACCTCTAGGATCTAGGTTTGAACCCAACCAAAGAAAGGAGTCTCTTCTCAGACAGTTATAAGTGTCCCAAGTGAAATTAGCTTGAGAAAGTTTAATCCAGGGGCAAATATATACAGTACAAAACTGCCCATAAATCATCTTAATTGACACTGATTTGGCAGTGCCAGGCAGACGTCAGAAGGATGGTAGGTCAGGAATGGAAATATTACAGTGGTACAGGCAGAAGTACTCTTCTGACATCAAGGTTATCCGCTGCAGCAGGGCAGAAGGAACATTATTTTGCACCTCTATCCTGGGGCTGCTTGATTCTGACATTGGATATAAATCCAAACTCAGCTGGGTCTTACTTTTTTTAAAGAAAAGGTTGGTTTCTGCATGTCAAGCTTTGGTGCACTCATTGGAGACCTTGCTAACCAGCGTGCTGCAGCTGGTGGTTTAGGCGGTGGAGTTCACTGGCCATATTTGCATAATCTTGCATAATGATTTTGTGATACATCAAGCATGTGGCATCTCCAGGGACATCTACAACAGAGCACTCATGCCAGAGACCCCAAGGGTAGTTAATGCTTCTCCCATCGATGCTCAGACTGCTGCCATAGAGACCAAGGCTTCCAGAGTGAAACAGACTATCTCTTCAGACTTCAAAAGGGCTAGGGATTGGTTAGAGCGAGCCATAAGACAGGACTTCAATGAATTCATAGGTGCCATTAAGTCTGTTTTCAGGTGAAAAGCATATGGCTAAGATGGGCAACAGATGATGGTGCGATCCATCGCCCCCTCCAATGCTGTATCTGCACCAGCATACAGACAGATCCATGTTGTCCAACTGGTACAACCAATACTAGGCTCATCTAAGGATTCAGCTTGCAGAAGGCAAGGGCCACCTCAACTGCAAGAGGCTCTAATGCACACACAGCAGCCACCACTTAATGTAGTCCTATCACTGAGATAATATCTAGAAGAGGCAACAGACCAGGTTTAAAGGCACTTGCATCACACTATAACACAGGGGAAACACCATGGAAGCAAACACTAGCCGCTCACACATAACATGTTCGCAATTTTTAAAATAAAATGATGTGCACAATGTGTTTTTGGCGAGGTTTGCTGATATGTTTCATTGGAGTCGTGATTTATAAACTTGAGAGGTGCAAAGAAAATGTATGTTTATAAGAAAAATGCAAGACATTATAGTTGAAGGTATATTTGGGATGGCATTGGGGAATGGTTAGGAATTATTAACACAGTGCCCACCTCTAAGTTAAGAGGTGTCTGTAAGAGAGCCTCTGAATGGCTTTCACTGCCAGCATTGGATTCTGTTCTGTGCCCTATGTTTTTCCCTTCATCCAGTGGGGGCATCCTCTTTTGGCTCCTCCATGAAGATACTTCTTTGCAGTGTGAAGTTGTACAGTATGCAGCAAATAGCAACAATCCCTGAAACCCTCTCTGGGCTGTATTGCAGGATACTCCCAAATTTATCCAGGAACCTGAAACACTGTTTCAGCATATCAATGGTGTGCTTGATGATTTATGCCACAATTGTGTGATAAGACATTATAAAGAAGCAAGTACTTCTTTTCCTTCTTACTCTAATGGATGCCAGCATATTATTATACCTGTGCTCAGCTGGTGTCTGGGGATATTGCAGAGATGCCACGAGCCATGGCTTCAGAGGACAGCTTTGATTACATAGCATAACATAGTCCACCATTCCACCAATAATAGATCCACAAAGGTAAAGGTATTTTGTAATGGAGCTCATAGTGCCACATGATCTATAACCGCTTGGACCTTCAGAATTCCTGTGATCCTACAAAATTACACAGCACTTTCATGCTGCTGTTGGTTGTCCAAGGGAAAGGAGATGAAATTCCTTACACAACCAAACAAGGCATTGATCACTTGCCTGATGTATCTATGATTGGCTGTCCCCAGTGGAAGCCTTAAATTATCCCAAACATAAAAATTGAGGACCGTTGTACCCTCAACAACCACCAGAAGTGTCATATCTGTGAAGGAGATTGGCTGCAGGTCTGGTTGATGCATGTTTTATAAACTCAGCATCCTTTCTAAATCATAGCCTCTGCTCCACTATATGTACAGGTATGTGCGCATCTGCCTGTAGATTCTGAAGCGAGGTTCCACTGGGTGGGTTCAGAGTGCCTCTGGTGCAGCCTGACGTGCCTGGCATCCCTCCTTTGGTCCTTGAAAAAAAGTGAGGAATTCATAGGGGGAAACCATTATAGCACTATTGGAGCAAATGGTAGCAGGGGAGGGAAGGCAGCAGCACAATAATTGCCACGAAAGCTCCTGAAAACAGTCATAGCTTTTTATTTTGTTTTTCTTGCTAACAAAATGATTGAGAAATGGGCTTAGAATTTGCCAATCTTCTTACTGGGTTCTTTAACTTATTACTATATACAGCTCAATTCCTAACAACCCTGGACACCCAGTTTATGTGGGCAGATAATGGAATTAGTGTTACTTAGGTTGAAATGACCCAAAAATCGTACAAAAGTGTACAATATAATTTTGGCATTATTGGCATGCACTTTACATCTGAAAATGTAATAGCTCAAGGCAAGGGCTTCCTCTTCTGTTTGTAGCGAAATCAGAAACAATTATTTACACTCACATCTGTAATTTTGATAGTTAAGAGAAAGGTTTCCCTTCCTGAAAATTTTCACCTCCTGCTCCTTGACCCCGTTCCCAAGAAACTGGTGATCATCCAACTTCCCTTCTTGACCACCATGCCAGCTGACATTGTAAATGGTTCCATCTCCATCCCTTTCAATGCTGCTATCAGCTCCTCCTCAAAAGACCCACTCTCAATCCCTCTTTCTATGCAAATTCCTGCCGCAACTCCAACCTCCTTCCCTCTCGAAGATGCAGTCCTATCCCAAATCTGTGCCCAACGTTCCTGCACCTCCATGGTTAAATCTCAACAACCAGGTTTCTGTCTCTGCCACAGCACTGAAACAGCCCTAATCCAAGTCACAAATGACATTCTCTGTGACTATGACCATGATCCACATTATCTCTTCTTGTCCTCTCTGCGGCCTTTGACACGGTCGACCACGCCACCTTCCACCAACACCTCTCTTCCATCGTCTAGCTCAGGGCAATTGCCCTCACTTGATTCCAGTCTGACCTATCTAATTGTAACGATAGAATCTCCAGCAATGGCTTCTCTTCCAGCTCTTGCACAGCCACCTCCGGAGTCCTCCAAGGATTTATCCTTGGCCCTCTCCTCTTCATCATTCACATGGTGCCCCTTGGTGACATCATCCAGAGACATGGGGGTCAATATTTATCCCCCCACGACGGCAGGAGGGGGTCGGTGGGGGGTTTAAAAAAAAATTGGGGATCGCGTCCACAACCCGCCACGTATGCACCTGCCGTCATTTTTATGCCATTTAACAGCTGCCGGCCCAGTGCTCAGGAAACCTGGCAGCGAAATGGAGATGGGAGTAGCTGGCTCCATCAGGTAAATGCTTTTTAGAGCATTTCTTGTGGGCCAGGAGGAGCAGGAGTGCTTCCCCGGCTGCTGCGATCGGCCTCCCCCCAACCCCCTCTTCAACCCCAGATCTTTCCCTCCCTCCCTGTTGTCAGGCCCTAAACCTCCCCAACGGTCCCCGGCTATGACCTCCTGCCACTGACTTTCCCGCCCGGCAGCCAGCCAGCCAGCCAAGCTGATCGGCTGCTGGGCCGGAAACGGAAGAAGAAAATAATAATGAGGTCCCACCATTAAATTTGGTGGGACCTCCACATACCTGGGATATTTCCGGGTTTACCCCGTGCAAACATGCTCCCACGTTCCCTCCCAGTAAATATCAGGGCCATGGTGTCAGCTTCCACATGCACGTTGATGACAACCAGCTCCAGCCCTCCATCACATCTCGATACCTCAACGGCTTCTTTTATTAGATTGCTTTTCTGATAAAGCTTTGTTTTCCTCCAGTTAAACATTGGAAACACTGAAGTCATTGTCTTTGGCCCTCGCCATGAACTCCATACCCCTGCCATCGATTCCATCGTGCTCCTAGCCATTGTCTGAAACTAAACCAGTCTGTTTGCAATCTTTGTGTCCTATTCCACCCTGAGCTGAGATTCTGACCTCATATACTCTCCATCACAAAAACTACCTACTTCCACCTCGAACTTCACTTCCACCCCTGCATCAGCCCTTCTGCTCCTAAAACCTTCATTCATGTCTTTGTCACTTCGAGACCCAACCATTCTAATGCACTCCTGGTTGGTTGCCCATCCCCCACCCTCTAAACTTCAGCTCATCGTAAACTCTACTGCCTATATCCTATCCCGCACCAGGTTCTGCACACCTATCACCCCAGCCTTGCTGACCTACATTGGTTTCTGGTCCTCCAACACCTCCAATTTAAAAGTTTCACCCTCATATTTAAATGCCTTTATGGTGTTGCCTCTTCCCATCTCCAACTCCTCCAGCCCTACAATCCCACGAACTGTCTACTTCTCTGACTAGCCTTTTATGCATCTCCTCCTCCCTTTGCTCCACCACTGGAGGCCATGTCTTTCAGCCATCTAGGCTCCGGAATTCCTTCCCTAAACCTTGCAATCTCCCTCTCTTCCTTTAAGAACCTCCTTAAACTCACATCTGACCAAGCTTTTGGTCACGCACCTAATATCTCTTTCTTTGGCTTGGCGGACATTTTTTTTGATTATGCCTCTGTGAAATGCCTTGGGGCTTGTTAAAGGCGCTATATAAGTGCAAGTTGTTGTTGACACTATTCCCAAGGGGGATTTAATAAATAACATTTTATTTTTTTTAATTCAATTTAGAATTTAGTGCTTATCATTTATCAGCTGAAGATTACTTCTTGGTAACTTACAGAATTTAGGTTACAACTGTTCCATTAATGTGAATAACAATACATCAATGCCTTGGAATGCGCACAGCATTAGCACAGACAACTGCTGTTGCCACAGAAAGGGATATAACTAAAACTAGATAGCGGAGGGGAAGGGAAATTCCAAAACTGTAACCTAACCCCCCGTGGAATTTCAGTTGATAATTATTAATGCCTACAATTTTGCTCACAGTTTGTTAAGACACCTGAACTAGTGATTCATATTTTCTCATTGTTTCTGCAGATGATCCACTTTCATGAGCATATGTACAGGTGTAAAGACTTTACATTAAAAAACAGCTGATCTATATATAATGTGTGAATGGTTTTGTGCCTGGCAGATGGCTTTTAATATAGACAATGCAGTGTGAAGCATCTGGATAGGTGCAATTCCAAGCATGTAAACACCATGCAAGGTTGCCTGCTCAAGGCTGCCCAGTGAGAAGGGCTTGGGGAGGAGGGTTTATAGTGCATGATTCAATGAAGGTCCATGACCAGTGTCGCTAGATTATTGTGGAATATAATAGGGTGTTAAAATGTATTGCTAGGTCAATTTAATATAAGAAGAAATTCTATCCTTTCCATGTATAAAGGCTTGGTCAGGCTGCTTGTAGAATAGAGTGTTCAGCTTTGGTCCCCTCACATGGGCGCTATCAAAAAGGTTCAGAGGAGGGCCAGTCAATTGATAAGTAGTTTAAGGGCCCTTAATTATCAGGACAAGGTTGGAGGGTTGTAGCTTTTTAATTTGGAAAAGTGTCACCTTGAGGAGATGTGATTGACATCCTTAAAATAACAAAAGACTATTTGAGTTAGGTTGGCACAGGGATGTAAGTACAAGTTACAACAGCATAGAACTAGATGCTAGGAAATAGTTCCTTTCGCAAGAAGTCTTCAATCTTTGGAATACATTGCCAGCATGTGCAGTAAATGTGGATTTGCTGCAAACATTAAAAGGTGAGTTGGACGATTTCTGCGAATGGCAAATATCTTAACCTTCAGAAAGTAGATAAAGGAGAATGATAGGTCTGGCCCAAAAGTTAAAATTCTAAATTGGGGAAAGGCCAATTTTGATGGTATTAGACAGGAACTTTCAGAAGTTGATTGGGAGAGTCTGTTGGCTGGCAAAGGGACGTCTGGTAAGTGGGAGGCTTTCAAAAGTGTGTTAACCAGGGTTCAGGGTAAGCACATTCCTTATAAAGTGAAGGGCAAGGCTGGTAGAAGTAGGGAACCTTGGATGACTTGGGAGATTGAGGCCCTAGTCAAAAAGAAGAAGGAGGCATATGACATGCATAGACAGCTGGGATCAAGTGGATCCCTTGAAGAGTATAGAGATTGCTGGAGTAGAGTTAAGAGAGAAATCAGGAGGGCAAAAAGGGGGCATGAGATTGCTTTGGCAGATAAGGCAAAGGAGAATCCAAAGAGCTTCTACAAATACATAAAGGGCAAAAGAGTAACTAGGGAGAGAGTAGGGCCTCTTAAGGATCAACAAGGTCATCTATGTGCAGAACCACAAGAGATGGGTGAGATCCTAAATGAATATTTCACATCGGTATTTACGGTTGAGAAAGGCATGGATGTTAGGGAACTTGGGGAAATAAATAGTGATGTCTTGAGGAGTGTACATATTACAGAGAGGGAGGTGCTGGAAGTCTTAACGCGCATCAAGGTAGATAAATCTCCGGGACCTGATGAAATGTATCCCAGGACGTTATGGGAGGTTAGGGAGGAAATTGCGGGTCCCCTAGCAGAGATATTTGAATCATCGACAGCTACAAGTGAGGTGCCTGAAGATTGGAGGGTAGCAAATGTTGTGCCTTTGTTTAAGAAGGGCGGCAGGGAAAAGCCTGGGAACTACAGACCGGTGAGCCTGACATCTGTAGTGGGTAAGTTGTTAGAGGGTATTCTGAGAGACAGGATCTATGGGCATTTGGAGAGGCAGGGACTGATTAGGAACAGTCAGCATGGTTTTGTGAGAGGAAAATCATGTCTCACAAATTTGATTGAGTTTTTTGAAGGGGTAACCAAGAAGATAGATGAGGGCTGTGCAGTCGACGTGGTCTACATGGACTTTAGCAAAGCCTTTGACAAGGTACCGCATGGTAGGTTGTTACATAAGATTAAATCTCATGGGATCCAAGGTGAGGTAGCCAATTGGATACAAAATTGGCTTGACAACAGAAGACAGAGGGTGGTTGTAGAGGGTTGTTTTTCAAACTGGAGGCCTGTGACCAGCGGTGTGCCTCAGGGATCGGTGCTGGGTCCGCTGTTATTTGTTATTTATATTAATGATTTGGATGAGAATTTAGGAGGCATGGTTAGTAAGTTTGCAGATGACACCAAGATTGGTGGCATTGTGGACAGTGAAGAAGGTTATCTAGGATTGCAACGGGATCTTGATAAATTGGGCCAGTGGGCCGATGAATGGCAGATGGAGTTTAATTTAGATAAATGTGACGTGATGCATTTTGGGAGATCGAATCGGGCCAGGACCTACTCCATTAATGGTAGGGCGTTGGGGAGAGTTATAGAACAAAGAGATCTAGGAGTACAGGTTCATAGCTCCTTGGAAGTGGAGTCACAGGTGGATAGGGTGGTGAAGAAGGCATTCAGCATGCTTGGTTTCATTGGTCAGAACATTGAATACAGGAGTTGGGATGTCTTGTTGAAGTTGTACAAGACATTAGTAAGGCCACACTTGGAATACTGTGTACAGTTCTGGTCACCCTATTATAGAAAGGATATTATTAAACTAGAAAGAGTGCAGAAAAGATTTACTAGGATGCTACCGGGACTTGATGGTTTGACTTATAGGGAGAGGTTGGATAGACTGAGACTTTTTTCCCTGGAGAGTAGGAGGTTGAGGGGTGATCTTATAGAAGTCTATAAAATAATGAGGGGCATAGATAAGGTCGATAGTCAAAATCTTTTCCCAAAGGTAGGGGTGTCTATAACGAGGGGGCATAGATTTAAGGTGAGAGGGGAGAGATACAAAAGGGTCCAGAGGGGCAATTTTTTCACTCAAAGGGTGGTGAGTGTCTGGAACGAGCTGCCAGGGGCAGTAGTAGAGGCGGGTACAATTTTGTCTTTTGAAAAGCATTTGGACAGTTACATGGGTAAGATGGGTATAGAGGGATATGGGCCAAGTGCAGGCAATTGGGACTAGCTTAGTGGTATAAACTGGGCGACATGGACATGTTGGGCCGAAGGGCCTGTTTCCATGTTGTAAACTTCTATGATCCTAAGTCAATGGGGGCTAGCATCACCAGACATTATGATTTCCTGAAGCTACCTTGACTGCCTTTGCGGCTTGGAGAAGAATTGCCTCTTCTAGGAAATAGCATGACTGAAGGGGATTGGGGAAACAGATGGGAATGACAGTGTGTGTAAGTTGTATTGTATTGGGTTGGAACTGGCTCAATGGACTAGCTGGACTTTTACTGTCTTTTTTCATACGTTCACTCTGTACTGTAACATACGTAACACATTTTGCTTAGCATTTAGCAGAGAATTATTGACACCTTTTTTTTTAGTCTCTGGTTTTCCTTTTCTAGCTCCAGGAACTTAAAGTTACTGCCATCTGTAGAATCCATGGCACTGCGAAGTTCCTCCACAGTTTTCAGCAGAGCCTGGTTTTCTTTCTCCATCTTAAGCAAACGACTTGAGGTCAGCTCATTCACTTCCTGACCTAGGGACTTGTGCAGCCCTGCAAATATTTTAATAACAAAATCAGACTAAATGATTCATTAACATTTTAATGAATTATCAATAGTTTTCATAGCCACAGTAGTGCAGTAGTTTCCTGTTTCATAATTCTAATTTAGTTAATCAAATTTCTGGTCTTCATATTGTAAAAAGGATACAGGGGCACTGGAGATGGTGCAAAAAAGATTTACAAGAATGATATCAGGATTAAGAGGTTAAAACTATCAGGAAAGAATGAACAGGCTGGGGCTCTTTTCTATAGAAAAAAGGCTGAGGGGTGACCTAATAGAAGTCTTTAAGATTATGAAAGGGTTTGATCGGGAAGATGTAGAGAAAATGTTTCCGCTTGTGGAGGAGTCCAAAACTAGGGCCCATAAATATAAAGCAGTCACCAATAAATCCAATAAGGAATTCAGGAAAAACTTCTTTACCTAGAGAGTGGTTAGAATGTGGAACTCGCTACCACATGGAGTAGTTGAGGCGAATAGCATTGATGCATTTAAGGGGTAAATGAGGGAGAAAGGAATAGAAGATTATGCTGATAGGGTTAGATGAAGGTGGGTGGGAGGAGGCATAAACACCAGTTTGGCCAAATAGCCTTTTTCTGTAAATTTGGTAGACTAGAGATCTGTTTCAATCAAATCAACTGAAAAATGTTCTGCCCAAGCATTATATACATTTTGAACTGTTAGAGAAATGTGTGTATGTAATATATTATATACACTTTTGAAAATATTATCCTCTACTTTCCCAAAATTAATCTCTTGCACCGTCCATGACAGTGAAGATGGGCAGTAAACTTGCCTCTGCCAATTCTACTCTGAATCCAGTCAGTCGACCCTATGCAAGTGCAGTCCAGAGGTGATTCTCAGTTTCATTTTTCTCCCACCCTCAGATTTTTCGATCTTCCCTGTTGTTTTTCTGTAGCAGTATAGTTGAGATTGGGAACTCAGTGGTCCAAGGGATCACTGGCAGGATTCTGTGTCCCATCACTCTGTGGTGTGATGCATTGATACACTCCAATGTACTGCCTCACTAAGTTGCTTGTCTCCTTAAATTCTAGCAATTATGAGTAATTAATTTTACTTAATGACACAAAATTAGCTGCCCGTCAAGAGAAACTATTTAAAAATGTTTGCTTATACTATCAACAGCATTTTCAGAATATTTAAACATAAATGGAGGAATGAACCAAACAAAATTGAGGAATCTTAAATTCCTCGATGATAATGATGTGAAAAATAATTTTGGAAGAGCTGCAATGAAGAGGGTTGACCAAAATTATATCAAGAAACTAGTAATTAATATAACAGGTTTACTATGCCTTTACCTACCTTCAGAGAATTCAGTAGTCTTGGATAGCTGTTCTAGTTCCCAGCCCAAGTGCAATGATTCATCCATGCTCTGTTTCTGAGCCATTTCAAGGATCAAGTTTTCTTCCATTAGTTCCTCAATACGCTTTCTGTCTGTGTCATGTTCCTGCATTGAAAAAATACAGCTCAAATGAACACAAACTGCATTTCGTAAATGAGGAAAAAGTTGAGTGCTGAATTAGAATAAAAGGGATGTTAGAACAAACATAGTTAGAACAAACATATCAAAAATTTATGAAATAGCCATAAAATATGATAGTGTACACTTCCTGTCCATTTCACACTTCACTTCATGTACCTAACATTTTTGTAATGCTACTTCTGTCATGTCTATCATGCCTGGGTATCACTTTAAACCTATATGGACCGTAAGATATGTATACTTACCATTATACTTACCTTTCAGTCCTCTCAATTTTAGGTGGCCCTGTTGCTCATCATAGCTCATTTTCACAGGTTTTTCTCTAGGTGGCACTGCAAGCATGCTTTATTAATTTAATATTCATTATTTAATTCTGTGAGCTGCAGTGTTCCCTGGAGGCAAGTTTTATTTTACATTTATTTAACTTTTATTTTCAATTCTTCTAAGTTTTGGAATTTTAATCTTAAATTTACTTAACTTTTATTTGCCTGCTTCCTGCCTTCAGCCTTCCTGCTCACTTCCTCTGTATGTTGCCCCAAAGCCTTTCTGCCTGCTTTCTACTGTTGCTAGGCTCCCTCAGGCTATTTGTCCACTTAACCTTCCTACTAGGACCCTGGTCTTCCCACTCAAACTGAGGCTTTGTGCCTGTTGCTGCTCTTCATAATTTATAGTGCAAGAAATGCTTTAAAGAAAAACGGTGATTCACAGCTTAGCGCCAAAAAAAACCCCAGTTTTTGGATCTGGCTGGTCAGGAATAGTGGGGTGGGGGAGGGGGTGAAGCAACAGGGAGTGAGGGGATAGTGGGAAGAAGGAACAATGCAGGTGTCCATGGGAGCAAGGAAGATTGATGGGGTTGAGGGCAAGGGGGAAATGGGAAACAGAAAGAGTAAACAAAGAAAAATATCTTGAATTTATATAGCTCCTTTCACAGCCTCTATATGACTCCAAAGAACTTTACAACAGTGACTACATTTCAAAATTACTTTATTGGCTGTAATGTAGAGGAGGGGAAGTGTATTGGACAGGGAGAGCAGGTATCGGGTAAGGGGGATAGAGCTCCACCCCTTCACGTTGCATTGCTGAGCTGCCCTGCATACTAGTCATATTCTGCCCACTGCTGTCCTGGCAGGATCTTCCCCCCCCCACCAATATGAAAGCCACCCATGGGAGACTGTCTGGATCCCTTCTCACACCAGCTACCCTGTAGACTGACAGTTGCCCTGCATGCCTGCAACCTGCCACCACAAAACAAGCCTGCGGCCTGGACAGATATGACCAATCCCCCCGCCCCCATCCCATGATCTAATGGCCTGTGACCTTTGTTGCCACCCTTACTACCTGAAAAATGCAGCCTGTGGCCGTCTGTGGCTCCCATCCCTGCGTGATGTGCTCTGCAGCTGCCACCAGAAAACATGGACCTCAATGGTTCCCTTCTCTGGTATGGCACCTAGCACCTGCTATCCAAAAAGGGAAAAGAAAAAGAATAAGAGGACAGAGAAAGATGCACAAAAAAGAATGGGGAAGGGAAGAGAAATACACAGAATCTACAGCACAGAAACACACCATTCAGATCAAATGATCTATGCTGGTGTTTACACTCCACACGAGCTTCCTCCCACCCTACCTGCATAACTCTCTATTCCCATCTCCCTCATGTATGCATCAAGTCTCCTCTTAAGTGTGTCAAATGCTATCTGTTTCAACCACTCCATGTGCCAGTGAGTTCCACATTCTCACCACTCTAAAGAAATTCCTCCTAAATTCTTTATTTGATTTGTTAGTGGCAATCTCATATTTAGGATCCCTTTTTCTGGAATCATCCACAAGTGTACGTCCATGCCCACCCTATCAAACCCCAGTACTTTCTTTACACTCTTTATAGCCTTATCAACTTGCATTGCTACTTTTAGTGATTTATGTATCTGCATTCCAAGATCTTTCAGCTCCTCCACCTCATTTAGTTTCTTACTTTCCAAGGAATAAGTGGCCTCCTTATTCTTCCTATGAAAATGAACCACCTCACACTTCGCTATATTAAATCCCATTTGCCATTTAACTGTCCACTTTGCAAGTCTATTTATCTCTTGGTGCAGTCCTCCACGTTATTAGCTATACCCCCCAATTTGGTAACATCTACAAAATTCAACACCAAACCTTCAATTCCCGAGACCAAATCATTTATGTATATAGTAAACAGTGGTCCCAGCACAGATCCCTGTGGGACCCCATTTCCCACTGAGAAACTTCCCTTAATACCTACATCTTTCAATCCATTCTGCTCCATGCCCCTGACTCCACAGCCCTGGCGTTTGTCATGAGTCTCTTACGTGGCAACATAATGATAAGAAACAGGTAAAAGACTCTGTGCTCCAATTTACTGTGAGTAACGTCATGGAAAATTCACAAGTAGAAACAAAAATGTCCTATGAATTAAATAGTTCATACTTAAATTGTTTCTGCATAATATTTGATTATCCACAAAGGATATGGTCGTGCTCATTTTTTTGAAGGAAATTCAACATACAAATAAGATATCATCCGACATGGCAGAATTGTTTCTTTCAGTCAGGTGATGTGCTATATGTAAGATCTTTTGTAATAAATCCCCACATAGCTATTGTATATTTAATAGAAACACAACTGAAGTCAATGTGAATCAGGGGGAAAACTCTCCAGTGGCTGGAGTCATACTTAGCGCAAAGGAAGATGGTAGTGGTTGTTGGAGGCCAATCATCTCAGCCCCAGGACATTGCTGCAGGAGTTCCTCAGGGCAGTGTCCTAGGCCCAACCATCTTCAGCTGCTTCATCAATGATTTTCCCGCCATCATAAGGTCAGAAACGGGGATGTTTGCTGATGATTGCACAGTGTTCAGTTCCATTCGCAATCCCTCAGATTATGAAACTGTCTGTGCCCACATGCAGCAAGACCTGGACAACATCCAAGCTTGGGCTGATAAGTGGCAAGTAACATTCGCGCCAGACAAGTGCCAGGCAATGACCATCTCCAACAAGAGAGTCCAACCACCTCCCCTTGACATTCAATGGCATTACCATCGTCAAATCCCTCACCATCAACATCATGGGGGGTCACCATTGATCAGAAACTTAACTGGACCAGCCACATAAATACTGCGGTTACAAGAGCAGGTCAGAGGCTGGGTATTCTGCAGCGAGTGACTTACCTCCTGTCTCCTCAAAGCCTTTCCACCATCTACAAGGCACACGTCAGGAGTATGATGGAATACTCTCCACTTGCCTGGATGAGTGCAGCTCCAACAACACTCAAGAACCTTGACACCAACCAGGACAAAGCAGACCGCTTGATTGGCACCCCATCCACCACCTTAAACATTCACTCCCTCCACCACCAATGCACCTTTGCTCCAGTGTGTACCATCTACAAGATGCACTGTAGCAACTCGCCAAGGCTTCTTCGACAGCACCTCCCAAGCGCACGACCTCTACCATCTAGAAGGACAAGGGCAGCAAGTGCATGGGAACATTCCCCTCCAAGTCACACACATCCCGACTTGAAAATATATCACCATTCCTTCATTGTCGCTGGGTCAAAATCCTGGAACTCCCTACCTAACAGCACTGTGGGAGTACCTTCACCACACGGACTGCAGTGGTTCAAGAAAGCGGCTCACCACCACCTACTCAAGGGCAATTAGGGACGGGCAATAAATGCTGGCCTTGCCAGCGACGCCCACATCCCATGAATGAATAAAAAACAAATCCAGCAAAACGAAATCGAAGCCTACCATTTCCATATCATGTAATTTAGCCATTAACTGTAGGTTCTCTTTCTCGAATTCATGCAGTTTGTCACAACGGGCTCGGGCTCCCTCAAGTTGGTCTTCCAACATTGTTTTTGTCTCCAACAAGATTTTGTTATCTTCTTTTAACTCCTGAAATTTTTAATTACAAAGAATATTAACAAGTTCTATTTCACAAGAAAATAATAGTTGGTGTTGATTCTATAACCCAGCATACCTCAGTTCTTGCTTTGTAAAATTCTATGTCATGGAGTCGATCTTTATATCGGATAACTTCACTTTCAAGCTTATCAACTTTAATTGCTTTTTCACGCAGTGAGTCGAGCTCATCACGATATGCCCTAGCAGAGCGAGCATCAGACTGAAGTTGCAGGTTCTGGCAAATAAATGCACAATTACATTTCAAAACAAAATGGTAAGGACAATAGCTTGTGCACTCATTTTGTGCAGGCTTTTTAATAGCAAGATTAAGAAGCCCAAAATGAACTAATTACTGCAAGTATATTTGCAACCAGAATGTTTTAATCTCATGTATTACTTGTGATTTATCTGAATACTATGAAGTTGACTGGCAAGATTGGGTAATTTTTTTGTTGTTGAACAGTGCTACACAGCAAAAGTATATAAAATTTGGAAGCAGTTTCAATATTTACTCCCAAAGTACAATACTTACATTAAGTGCACTTAATATACAGATGCACAACAGTTAATCTAAAGTTTAAACTAAACCATATGCACACCTCTTGTTGTAGTCTTTTTAGTTCAACTTCCATTTGTTCCAGCTCCTGCTTATTGTCCAACAATTGCTCGGTTTTCTCCTCCCTTAAAATAAATGAAACACTCCAGTTCAAAAAAAAGTAGGACTCATTATGTATAACTAGTCACACCACAGGTTACAATATCAATCCTGAAGCACGTCCTACAAATCTCTAGGACTACATAAATGTACAAATAAAAAAGTAGAACCTGCAGAACCGATGCTTAACCTTTCACAACTTAATTGGTGTAGAATTTCCTCGTACCACACGTAGAGCTGTATTATGTATTCCTTACTACATTTTTTTCTACATTTTTTTCTATCCTCACCTTTCTGCCCACACTTCCTCTGAAGTGCCTTGGGACATTTTTCTATGTTAAAGGTGCCATATATGAGTACAAATTGTTCTTGTTGTATATTCTAAGTTCAGCAATACCTGAAGATTTAATGTTTCATCTTGCCCATATAATAAATTATTAAGATTTAGTCCAAGAGCAGAAAGAAAATTTGCTACATGAAAAAATAGCTCATTTAGCATGACATATAACAATGAAAAAAATATTCTACACAAAATAGATAAGATAACCTTTATGATTAACATATTCAAATGCTCAGCCACTATTTTGCAGGTAATATCAGACTGCACATTAGGCCGTTGTTCCGTGTTCATCAGGCCGTTGTTCCGTGTACATCATAGTAGGTACAGCACAGGAGGAGGCCATTTGGCCTAACATGCCTGTGCCGGCTCTTTGTAAGAGCTTTCCAATAGTCCCATTATCCTGTTCTTTCCCCATAACCCTGTAAATTTTTCCCTTCAAGTATTTATTCAATTCCCTATTGAAAGTTACAATTGAATCTGCTTCCACCACCCTTTCAGGCAGTGCATTCCAGATCATTACAACTCGCTGCGTTAAAAAAATGTTTCCTCATGTCACCTCTGGCTCTTTTGCCAACCACCTTAAATTTGTGTCCTCTGGTTACCGAATCTTGTGTCACTGGAAACAGTTTCTCCTTATTTACTCCTTCAAAACCGTTCATGATTTTGAACACCTCTATCAAATCTCCCCTTAACCTTCTCTGTTCTAAGGAGAACAACCCTAGCTTCTTCAGTCTCTCCACATAACTGAAGTCCCTCATCCCTGCTACCAGTCTATTAAATCTCTTCTGCACCCTCTCTAAGGCCTTGACAACCTCCCTAAAGTATGGTGCCCAGAACTGAACACAATACTCTAGATAAGGCCTAACAAGCGTTTTTATTAAGGAGCATAACTTCCTTGCTTTTGTATTCTATGTCTCTATTAATAAAGCCCAGGATCCGATATGCTTTTTTAAGAGCCTTCTCAACTTCTCCTGCCACCTTCAAAGATTTGTGTATGCGCACCCACAGATCTCTCTGTTCCTGCACCCTGTTTAAAATTGTACCATTTAGTTTATATTGCTTCTCCTCATTCTTCCTACCAAAATGCATCACTTCAAACTTCATCTGCCATGTGTCTGCCCATTTCACCAGTCTGTCTACGTCCTCCTGAAGTCTGTTACTATCCTCCACACTGTTTACTATATTTCCGAGTTTCGTGTCATCTGCAAACTTTGCAATTATATCCTCTATACCCAAGTCCAGGTCATTAATATATATCAAAAAGAGCAGTAGTCCGAATACTGACGCCTGGGGAACACCACTGTATACTTTCCTCCAGTCTGAAAAACAACCGTTCACCATTACGCTCTGCTTTCTGTCCCCCAGCCAATTATGTATCCACGCTGCCACTGTCCCTTTAATCTCATGGGCATTAATTTTGCTAACAAATCCATTATGTGGTACTTTATCAAATGCCTTTCGAAAGTCCATATGCACAACATCAACCGCATTACCCTCATCAACCCTCTCCGTTACTTAATCAAATAACTCAATCACGATTTTCCTTGAACAAATCCGTGCTGACTTTCATTTATTAGCCCATACTTTTCCAAGTGCCAATTAATTTTGTCCTGGATTATTGTGTCGAAGTTTCCTCACCACCGAAATTAGGCTGACCGGCTTGTAATTGCCGGGTTTATCCCTCTCCCCTTTTTTGAACAGGGGTGTAAAATATGCAATCCTCCAGTTTTCCGGCACTGTCCCCATATCTAGGGAGGATTTGAAGATTGTGACCAGAGCCTCCGCAATTTCCACCCTTACTTCCCTCAGTAACCGAGGATGCATCCCATCTGGACCGGGTGACTTTTTTATTTAGAGTACTGCCAATCTTTTAAGTATTTTTATCCTATCCAATAGCGCTAATACCTCCTCCTTCACTGCTACAATAGCAGCATCCACTTCTCTAGTGAAGACGGATGTAAAGTATTCATTTAGTGCCTCAGCCATGCCCTCTGCCTCCACAAGGAGTTGTTCCTAATCAGTCCAATGCATCCTTTGACTACCCTTTTACTATTCATATGTTTATAAAAGACTTTTGGGTTCCCTTTTATGTTACCTGCTAATCTATTCTCATACTCTCTCTTTGCCCCGCTTATTCCCTTTTTTAGATCTCCTCTGTACTTTCTGCATTCAGCCTGGTTCTCTACTGTATTATGAACCTTATATTAACCATAAGCCTCCTTTTTCTGTTTTATTTTCATCTCTATATCTTTAGTCATCCAGGGAGCTCTAGCTTTGGATGCCGTTCCTTTCCCCCTCGTAGGGATGTGTCTACTCTGTACCCAAGCCAACTCCTCCTTGAAGGCCTCCCATTATTCAATTACTGTTTTGCCTACCAATTTTTGATTCCAATCCACCTGGGCAAGATACCTTTCTAACTCACTGAAATTTGCCCTCCTCCAGTTAAGCATTTTCACATTTGATTGTTCCTTGTCCTTTTCCATAACTATTCTAAACCTAATGATATGATCACAGTTCCCCAAATGCTCCCCCACTCAAACATGCTCCACCTGCCCCACTTCATTCCCCAGAACTAGATCCAGCACTGTTTCCTTCCTGGTTGGGCTGGAGACACACTATTCCAGAAAGTTCTCCAACACATTTCAGGAATTCCTCCCCCTCTTTGCCCTTTACACTCTGTTACTGTAACAGCCTATATAGGGATAACTGAAGTCCCCCATTATCACTACTCTATAGTTCTTGCATCTTTCTGTAATTTGCCTGCAAATGTTCTCCTCTATCTCCTTCTCACTCTTTGGTGGCCTACAGTATACACCCTGCAGCGTAATAGCTCCTCCATTATTCCTCAATTCTAACCAAATAGATTCTGTCTTTGACCCCTCAACTACATCATCCCTTTCCAGTGCTATAACAGTGTCTTTGATCAATACCACCACCCCCCCTTCTTTCATTCCTTCCCTATCTTTCCTGAAAACCTTGTAGCCAGGAATATTTAGTACCCAATCGTCCCCTTTTTTTTGTCAAGTCTCTGTTATTGCCACTATATCAGTCCCATGTGGCAATATGAGCCTGCAGCACACCAACCTTATTTACCACACTACGTGCAATTACGCACATGCACTCCAATCTCATCTTGGACTGCCTTGCATTTGCCCCGTCTGATCCCTCCAATTTCTGAACTATCCTTTACCTAGCGCTACCTTCCCAGTCCTCTGTGTACCTTGTTTCTCCTCTAATGTTTCATCCTGGTGCCCACCCCACTGCCAAATTAGTTTAAACCCTCCCCCACAGCACGAGTTAACCTCCTCGTGAGGACATTGGTCCCAGCTCTACTGAGTTGTAACCTGTCCATCTTGAACAGATCCCTCCTGCCCCAGAACAGTGGGAGAGCATTTTGGTGGTAGTGATCATAATTTAGTTAGATTAGCATAGTTATGGAAAAGGACAGAGATAGAACTGGAGTAAAAGTTCTAAATTGGGGAAAGGCCAATTTTACTAAGCTGAGAAGTGATTCAACAAAAGTGGACTGGAAACAGCTACTCAAAGGTAAATCAGTGTCAGAGCACTGGGAGGCATTCAAGGTGGAGATTCAAGGGGTTCAGAGTAAACATGTTCCCACAAAGAACTTCCTTCTGGAACTTCCAACTTGGAAGGGGAGTAAACAGTGAGGAGGATAGTGATAGACTTGAAGAGGATATAGACAAGCTGGTGGCATGGGCGGACATGTGGCAGATGAAATTGAATGCAGAAAAATGTGAAATGATACATTTTGGTAGGAAGAACAAGGAGAGGCGATATAAACTAGAGGGCACAAATCTAAAAGGGGTTCGGGAACAGAGAGATCTGCGGGTATATGTGCACAAATCGTTGGAGGCAGGGCAGGTTGAGAAAGCGGTTAAAAAAGCATACGGGACCCCGGGCATTTTGAACAGAGGTATAGAGGTATAGGCAGTCATGATGAACCTTTATAAAACAATGGTTCGGCCACAACTGGAAGATTGTGTCCAGTTCTAGGCACCACATTTTAGGAAAGATGTGAAGGCCTTAGAGAGGGTGCAGAAGAGATTTACTGGAATGATTCCAGGGATGAGGGACTTTAATTACTTAGAAAGACTGGAGAAGCTGGAGTTGTTCTCCTTGGAACAGAGATGGTTGCGAGGAGGTTTGATAGAGGTATTCAAAATCATGAACCGTCCAGACAGAGTAGATAGAGAGAAACTGTTCCGTTGGCGGAAGGGTCAAGAACCAGAGGTCATAAGATTTAAGGTGAATGGCAAAAGGACCAAAGGTGGCATGAGGAAAAACTTTTTTACGCAGCGAGTGGTTAGGATCTGGAATGCACTGCACGAGGGGGTGGTGGAGGCAGATTCAATCATGGCCTTCAAAGAGGGAACTGGGTAAGTACTTGAAAGGAAAACATTTGCAGGGCTATGGGGATAGGGTGGGGGAGTTGGACTAGCTGGATTGCTCTTGCATCGAGCCGGTGTGAACTTGATGGGCCGAATGGCCTCCTTCGTTCTGTAACCTTTCTATGATTCTAAGTGTGAGGTAATGAAATTGGGGAGGGCAAACAAGGCAAGAGAGTACACAATAAATGGGAGGATACTGAGAGGTGTAGAGGAACAAAGGGACCTTGGAGTGCATGTCCACAGATCCCTGAAGGTAGCAGGACAGGTAGATATGGTGGTTAAAAAGGCATACAAGATACTTTTCTTTATTAGCCGAAGCACAGAATATAATAGCAGGGAGGTTATGCTGGAACTGTGTAAAACATTGGTTAGGCCACAGCTTGAGTACTGCGTACAGTTCTGGTCACATTACAGGAAAGAGGTGATTGCACTAGAGGGTACAGAGGAGATTTACGAGGGTGTTGCCAAGGCTGGAGAATTTTAGCCATGAGGAAAGATTGGATAGGCTGGGGTTGTTTTCTTTGGAACAAAGGAGGCTGAGGGGAGATTTAATCGAGGTATATAAAATGATGATGGGACTAGATAGAGTGGATAGGGAGGACCTATCTCCCTTAGCAGAGGGGTAAGCGACCAGGGGGCACAGATTAAAGTAATTGGCAGAAGGATTAGACGGGAGCCGAGGACAATTTTTTTTCTCCCAGAGGGTGGTGGCGGTCTGGAACTCACTGCCCGAAAGGGTGGTAGAGGCAAAAACCATCAACTCATTTAAAATGCACTTGGGCTAAGTGCTGGAAAGTGGGATTAAGCTGGATAGCTCTTTTTCGGCCGGCATGGACACAATCGGCCGAATGGCATCCTTCTGTGCTGTAACTTTCTATGATTCCAGAGTCCAGCACGTGAGTACAAAAGACAAGGCTGAAGCATTTGCAACCATTGAATACAGGAGTTGGGATGTCTTGTTGAAGTTGTACAAGACATTAGTAAGGCCACACTTGGAATACTGTGTACAGTTCTGATCACCCTATTATGGAAAGGATATTATTAAACTAGAAAGAGTGCAGAAAAAATTTACGAGGATGCTTCCGGGACTTGATGGTTTGACTTATAGGGAGAGGTTGGATAGACTGAGACTTTTTTCCCTGGAGAGTAGGAGGTTTAGGGGTGATCCTATAGAAGTCTATAAAATAATGAGGGGCATAGATAAGGTAGATAGTCAAAATCTTTTCCCAAAGGTAGGGGAGTCTATAACGAGGGGGCATAGATTTAAGGTGAGAGGGGAGAGATACAAAAGGGTCCAGAGGGGCAATTTTTTCACTCAAAGGGTGGTGAGTGTCTGGAACGAGCTGCCAGGGGCAGTAGTAGAGGCGGGTACAATTTTGTCTTTTGAAAAGCATTTGGACAGTTACATGGGTAAGATGGGTATAGAGGGATATGGGCCAAGTGCAGGCAATTGGGACTAGCTTAGTGGTATAAACTGGGCGACATGGACATGTTGGGCCGAAGGGCCTGTTTCCATGTTGTAAACTTCTATGATTCTATCTTCAGCCAGAAGTGCCAAGTGGATGATCCATCTCAGCCTTCTCCGGATATCCCCACCATCACAGAAGCCAGTCTTCAGCCAATTCAATTCACTCCACGTGATATCAAGAAACGGCTGAGTGCACTGGATACAGCAAAGGCTGTGGGCCCTGACAACATCCCGGCTGTAGTGCTGAAGACTTGTGCTCCAGAACTAGCCGCGCCTCTAGCCAAGCTGTTCCAGTGCAGCTACAACACTGGCATCTACCTGACAATGCGGAAAATTGCCCAGTTATGTCCTGTCCACAAAAAGCAGGACAAATCCAATCTGGCCAATTACCGTCCCATCAGTCCACTCTCAATCATCAGTAAAGTGATGGAAGATGTTGTCGACAGTGCTATCAAGCAGCACTTACTCACCAATAACCTGCTCAACGGTGCTCAGTTTGGGTTCCACCAGGACCACTCGGCTCCAGGCCTCATTACAGCCTTGGTCCAATCATGGACAAAAGAGCTGAATTCCAGAGATGAGGTGAGAGTGACTGCCTTTGACATCAAGGCAGCATTTGACTGAGTGTGGCACCAAGGAGACCTAGTAAAATTGAAGTCAATGGGAATCAGGGGGAAAACTCTCCAGTGGCTGGAGTCATACCTAGCACAAAGGAAGATGGTAGTGGTTGTTGGAGGGCAATCATCTCAGCCCCAGGACATTGCTGCAGGAGTTCCTCAGGGCAGTGACCTAGGCCCAACCATCTTCAGCTGCTTCATCAATGATCTTCCCTCCATCATAAGGTCAGAAACAGGGATGTTCGCTGATGATTGCACAGCGTTCAGTTCCATTCGCAATCCCTCAGATAATGAGGCAGTCCGTGCCCGCATGCAACAAGACCTGGACCACATCCAGGCTTGGGCTCATAAGTGGCAAGTAACATTCGCGCCAGACAATGACCATCTGCAAGAGAGTCTAACCACCTCCCCATGACATTCAACGGCATTACCATCGCCAAATCCCCAACCATCAACATCCTGGGAGTCACCATTGACCAGATACTTTAACTGGACCTGCCACTGTGGCTACAAGAGCAGGTCAGAGGCTGGGTATTCTGCAGCGAGTGACTCACCTCCTGACTCCCCAAAGCCTTTCCACCATCTACAAGGCACAAGTCAGGAGCGTGATGGAATATTCTCCACTTGCCTGGATGAGTGCAGCTCCAACGATCAAGAAACTCGACACCATCCAGGACAAAGCTGCCCGCTTGATTGGCACACCAGCTACCACCCTAAACTTTCACTCCCTTCACCACCAGCGCACAGTGGCTGCAGTGTGTACCATCCACAGGATGCACAGCAGCAACTCACCAACGCTTCTTCGACAGCACCTCCCAAACCCACGACCTCTACCACCTAGAAGGACAAGGGCAGCAGACACATGGGAACAACACCACCTGCACGTTCCCCTCCAAGTCACACACCATCCCGACTTGGAAATATATTGCCGTTACTTCATCGTCACTGGGTCAAAATCCTGGAATTCCCTAGCTAACAACACTGTGGAAGAACCTTCACCACACGGACTGCAGTGGTTCAAGGTGGCGGCTCACCACCACCTTCTCAAGGGCAATTAGGGATGGGCAATAAATGCTGGCCTTGCCAGCGACGCCCACATCCCATCAACGAATAAAACAAAATTCTATGAACTGGTCCCAATGCCCCAGGAATCTGAAGCCCTCCCCCCTGCACCATTGCTCCAGCCACGCATTAACTGGTCTTATCCTACTATTCCTATGCTCACTAGCGTGTAGCACTGGGAGTAATCCAGAGGTTACTACCTTTGAGGTCCTGCTTTTTAACTTCCTCCCTAGCTCCTGGAACTCTGACTGCAGAACTTTGACTCTTTTTCTTCCTAAGTCACTGGTGTCCACAAGGACTCGACTTCTGGCTGTTCCCCTTCCCCCTGTCAATAATGTCCTTTATTCTAGCACCAGGGAGGCAACATGCTATGCGGGACTCACATCGACAGAAATGCCTGTCTATCCCCGACTATAACAACTGCATTTCTTTTGCCCCACTGTGCGGCCGAGTCTCCCACGGTAAATTTAAAATGTTCTTGTATGAAATTTACTACTACCCATTAGAAACAAAACATTCAATTATCAAACATATTAGATGATGCACATTTATCACATTAAAATTACTTTGTAATGGTATGTAAAGCTAATGATAACTGTCACTATGGTCTACAAAATGAATTATTAAGTTGCGTTACTGATATCATAATAAAAACAATAGCACAATTTTTATGTTGTAATAGTTGACTACAATAAAATCATCTCAAAGGCATAATGATGGAACGATTTGAAGGTGAGGATTAAGATCTTAAAGTCAACTTGCTGGGGCACAGTGGAGCTATGTGATGACAGGGGCGTTGAGATTACGGGCCTTGATGTAAGTGATAATGTAGGCTTTGCATGAGTTGTGGATTGCAGAGGGTGTAAGGTATAAGTGCAGAGGCCAGCAAGGAGAGCTTTGGAGAGATCGAGTCTTGAGGTAAAAAAGAAAGAGATAAGGGACAATGGATAAGGGTTTTAACACTAGAGGGGTAAAATTAGATTGGAAATTGGCAATGTTACAAAGGTGAAAGAAAGCAGTCTCAGATGTGAGGGAGAAAGCTCAGCTCACGGCCAAGCAGTGCACCTCAGTTCCACATTTCTGGGCTTAGCTTGAGGTGGCAGACCGATGGAGTTGAGACCAGTGGTAAGTAGGAATTCTCAGTCACTGAAAAGGATGGCTTCAATTTTGCCAACATTTAGCTGGATGAAATTTCAGTTCATCCAATGTTCGGCAGGCAGCTGGATAGAGTAGTGACCGCCTCAGGGTTGATAGATGAAGTGGAGAGGTAGAGCTAAGTGTCAACAGTGTACATGTATCAGGATGATGTTGCCCAGGGATAACATGTATATAAACAGGAGTGGGCCAAGGATGGATCTCTGGGATACATTTGAGACTATATAATGTCTATGATACAACAAGCAGGAGTTGAACCATTAAGTGCCATAAAGGTGGAATGTGGAAGAGTGACGTTCAAGGAGGATTGTGCGATTGACAAAAGCAAAGACAGCAGAGGAGGCTAAGGAGGAACAGCCAGTCACCTAGGATGATTGCAACTTTGACCAGCAGTAAGTATGCTGTGGGCAGGGCTTTAAGTCAGTTTGGAGGTTTTTGAGCAAGGAATCGTGGGACAATTGGAACCAGAATTGCAAGGCAACTATGTGTTTCAGAACTTGAGAGAGAAAGGAATGGTTGAAAATGAGGCAGTAGAAGGAAAAAATAAGGAGGCCAAGGATAGTTTTTTGAGAAACACTGTGATGATGATAGTTTTCAATTTTGTAGGGACCACTGCAGGATATAGGGACCATGTTTACAGCTGAGTGGCAGGTTGATGGTATTGGCAAGCATAGGGCTAAGGGGAAAGAAACTAAATGATTAGGAGTGGAGTTTGGAGGGGTCAAGGAAGCGGTTGGTGGGCTTCATGAATAATTTTAGTGAGGGCTGGAGGGGGGAAAATTGTGGAGTAAATGAGGTGGTAGAGGTCAGTCAGAAAGAGGGCTAGAGGTTGGTAAGGGGGGGGGGTATGAAAGGAGGCAGAGGCAACAGAGTATATGATCTCAATTTTGTATACAAAAGTCTATGAGCTTCTTGTATTTGGTGTCTGAGGTGAGGACAGAGGCTACGTTGAGTGTGTGGGGGTTAATAATGTGCGGCTGTTCCTACTCTCCATAATCATCCAAAGAAGTAGAGGAAGAATTTGTCGGGAAAGATGTGAGAGGTAGAGACAGAAGGGTGAGAACGGAGAAAGGGTAAAAAGTGGGTAGAGAGTAGGATTAAAAGGCAGAAAAACTTAGGTATGCCTTGACAGCCATCTTGCAAGCATAATGGAGACAGGGGCAGCGGAAATTGAAATATTAGGCAAAAGTTAAAACAATTAAGGGGTAATGGCAACAGTTCAGGTATGGTTTCAGTGATCAGAGCAGGAAAATACTTGAGTTGGGTGGGGAGTTGTGATCAGCCAGGATGATGGAGAATCTGGGTGTGGATGGATGTAGTACGTAGGGATCAGAGTTGTCCAGGATCAACATGGAGGTCAGGTTGACACAAAGATCAAAATTTTGTCCAGTAACCTGGGTGGAGATGAGAGTGTAGTCCAGGGCAGTAGGAACATTAGAAGAGCAGGTATAACAAAGAAACCACAGCAACGTGGAAATAGAAGCAGCAGTTGGGGAGGGCGATAGGGCAAAGTGATCCAAGCAGTTGAGGATAAAAACAGTTGCACCATCGGAGGCTTGTAAGTGTTTGTTTTTTTAAACTGGAACCAGACATGGGAGAGCCGAGTGTGGAGAATTTAGGTAGGAAATATTTTGACTTTCACTGCTGTTTGGCTGTGACAAAAATGAGCTTGAGAGAAAGTACAGTACCAATTAGATTGCTTATGAGCCCGGACAAGGATGAATGATATCAGTCCAAAAGTCAAGGGATGGAAGAGCAGTTCCAGCACTGTGGTGATTTTGTTCTTTTCATGCTTAATAACTGCTGGCAGGAAATGCTAAGCTGAAGCGAGAGCAAGCGAGATGAGGGCGAGGAAGAAAGGCAGCCCTGGCTGCAGAATGCTAATGGTTTCAGTGATTAAACAATTCTAGAAGTTGTTTTGTAATCAGGGTTTCATTGCTCCTATTTCATACAGGAGGCAATTCCACTCTATCATTCTTCCTTGTATTGTTCACCACCCATATCCCCTTACACCTTTCCAATTCCACTTCCTTCTGTATCCGCCCCCAGAAAAAACTCCCCCAAATTGCTTATAGCTGCACTTTCAAACTTCCAACTATCTAGCTTTTGGCCCTCCATTTGCCATAATATTTCTATAGCCTTCAGTTAGCTCAACCACTCCCTTACCTTCACCTTTAATGCCTTTGTCCCCAGCAAAACCTGATCTTCCGTCCCAGTTGTTCCTCCTCGTACGGCTCCCATCTTCTCTCCCTGAAGTCCAAGGGGCACAGACTTGAGTGTATCTATTTGTTGGACCTTGCTGCGCACAAATTGACTGCCGTGTTTTCCTACAATACAACAGTGACTACACCTCAAAAGTACTTCATAGGATGTCCCAAAGCGCTTTACAGCCAGAGGTTGTGAAAGGTGCTATGTAAATGCAAGTTCTTTCTATCATGTGAGATGCAAAAGCAACAGCATCCATAACTCTATTCCTGTAATTGCAGGCAAGCTGGACAGTTAAGGAGTGATAGCCCTTTCTGTTAATGAATGGAGTTGCATTGATGGTAGGGGCACTTATTAGCACATCCCCTGCACCCTGGGAATTTTGCTATATGGTGGAAGTGGGAGAGTTCAATCCTGCTGCCACAGTCAGCTTTCTGAAGACAGACTAGTCTGGCAAGCAATGCATCACAACTCATGTGCACTGAAGGTTGGGAGACATGACAGAGGTCTCCCGTGGTTGCTTGGAAGGATCTTGCCACTTAAAAGTTCAATACAGTTGTAACTTTCACAGCCGTTGGCTAAGCCATCCCTGTCCTGGATGTGATTCCCAAGACTGGTTTCAGGAATATGCATATTTTTATTATGACTCCTGGGGGAATCTTAAGCCCCGATTTTAAACTCGGTGTGGGGAATCGGGTGGGCAGAAGCTGAAGCAAATGGCAAACCCACCTGGCCTTGGGAGTGAGCGGCTCAGGTGATTTTAACTGTGTAGGATGTCGCTGGTAAGGCCCACAGACAACTTTAAGTGCCCGCCCAGTTTCCGCTGAGCAGACAAGGTTAAAAATCGCCCCTCGACAGTCTTCGGTCAGGGTTAAAAATCGCCCCTCGACAACCTTTGTATGTTTGTTCAAAAAGGGAGAAAGGGAGAGATCGAGTAATTACAGGCCAGTCTAACCTTGGTGGTGGGCAAATTATTGGAAAAAATCTGAGGGACAGTATTAATAGTCATTTAGAAAGATATGGGTTAATCCAGGGCAGTCAGCATGGATTTGTTAAGGGAAGATCGTGTCTGACTATCTTGATTGAATTTTTTGAGCAGGTAACAAGGAGGGTCGATGAGGGTAGCACGTTTGATGTGGTCGACGTGGATTTTAGCAAGGCTTTTGACAAGGTCCCACATAGCAGACTGGTCAGAAAAGTAAAAGCCCATGGGATCTGAGGGAAAGTGACAAATTGGATCCAAAATTTGCTCATTGGCAGGAAGCAAAGGGTAATGGTCGACAGATATTTTGGTGACTGGAGGGCTGTTTCAAGCGGGGTTCTGCAGGGCTCAGTACTAGGTCCCTTGCTTTTTGTGGTATATATTAATTATTTAGACTTAAATGTAGAACGCATGATTAAGAAGTTTGCAGATGATACAAAAGTTGGTTGTGTGGTTGATAGTGAGGAAGAAAGCTGTATTCTGCAGGAAGATATCAATGTACTGGTCAGGCGGGCAGAAAAGTGGCAAATGGAATTCAATCCAGAGAAGCGTGAGGTAATGCATTTGGCGAGGGCAAACAAGGCAAGGGAATACACAATAAATAGGAGGATACTGAGAAATGTAGAGAACAAAGGGACCTTGGAGTGGATGTCCACGGATCACTGAAGGTAGCAGGACAGGTTGATAAGTGGTTCAGAAGGCATTCGGGATACTTTCCTTTATTAGCCGAGGCATGGGATATTAGAGCAGGGAGGTTATGCTAGAACTGTATAAAACACTAGTTAGGCCACAGCTAGAGTACAGTGTACAGTTCTGGTTTCCACATTACAGGAAAAATGTGATTGCACTAGAGAAGGTACAGGAGAGATTTACGAGGATGTTGCCAGGACTGGAAAATTTTAGCTATGAGGAAAGATTAGATAGGCTGCGTTTGTTTTCTATGGAACAAAGGAGGCTGAGGGGAGATTTAATTGAGGTGTATAAAATTATGAGGGGCCTAGATAGAGTGGATAGGAAGATCTATTTCCCTTAGCAGAGAGGTCAATAACCAGGGGGCATAGATTTAAAGTAATTGGTAGAAGGATTAGAGGGGAGTTGAGGAGAAATCTTTTCACCCAGAGGGTGGTAGGGGTCTGGAACTCATTGCCTGAAAGGGTAGTAGAGGCAGAAACCCTCATCACATTTAAAAAGTACTTGGATATGCACTTGAAGTGCTGTAACCTACAAGGCTATGGATCAAGAGCTGGAAAGTGAGATTAGGCTAGATAGCTCTTTTTTGGCCAGCACAGAAACGATGGGCCAAATGGCCTCCTTCTGTGCCGTAAATCTCTATGATTTACCATCAATAAAATCCCTTTATGGCTGAAAGAATGTATTTCATTAATAAGGCCACCCTTCTCCCTATATCTCTTGAAATTTTTATGGCTGGGAATATTTAGTTGCCAGTCTCACCCTGGTTGAAGCCAAGTTTCTGTCATGATTACATCATCATGTGCCTCCATTATAATTACTGCCTCTAGTTCCCTAACTTGATTTTTAAAAAAACTATGCACTTTCACATGTAAACACTGCAACCCTTACTCAATCATAATCGTCAGTATCCTTTTTCCTTCACTATCTTTCTCATCACCTATCTGACCTAAGATACATCCCTCCATTTTAGATTGCTTTCCCCCTTCACTATATTTATTCTTTGCCTCTTCATTTAGTTGTGCTAAGATTTGCTCCTCCCCATACCATATTAGTTTAAATCATGACCCAATGCCCTACTTAACCTCTCTACTAGGACACTGATACTGGTTCAGTTTAGAGGAGAGCCATCCTGTCTGTAGAGCTTCCACCGGCCTAGAACCTGGAAATCTAAAACTCTCCATTCTACACCAAATGTGTTAATATTTGAATTTGTTTCTCTCTAATTGGCCTAGTGTGTGGCAGCAGGAGTAATCCTGAGATTACCACCCTAGAGGTCCTGCTTTTAAATTTATCAACTCCTCGAACTCCCTTTGTAAAAGCTCCATTCTTTCTCCCCCATGTCATTGGTTACAATGTGAACTATGCCTTCAGGTTGTTTATCTTCCCCTTCCAGAATCCTGTCCACCTGCTGCCTCTGCAGTTGCAGAAAAGGCTATCCATCCCTCCAATAATAGAATCCCCTATAACTATCACTTGCCTTTTCACAAACCTATCAATTCCATTTCTTCCTCTTGTGTTGTGATACTGTTCATGATTTCACTCCCAAGTTGCTGTTCTTGTCTGCATCATAGGTATCCAGCACTGTATACCTATCAGACAACTTCACAGACCCACAATAGTCTGTATCCTAGTCTCTCTTTCCCTCAATTCCCTTCTTCAGTCTCACTATTCTTTCTAGTTGTAAGGTGACAATCTCCTGCAATGTGTTTTCTGGGAAACCTTCCTCTACCAGTACAGCGAAGAATGCTCCAACTGCTTTTAAGTTTAGTAACTTTGTGCTACAGCAAGTCAACCTTTAGTTGTCCTGGACACTCAAATGCCCACAATGTGCAAGTTTTGCACACACCATCCTACCATAATAAATAGATTCAAAGGGCTTGGAAACGTAAGTGTAATTTCAATACAACTATACACCAGTTCTGAACTCCAGTTGAGGCCAAGCTCCTTAAACTCACTCCTCTGGCCTCATAACCTCTTGCTTTACAATCTAGATAAATCCACTCAAAACAATTGAATTAACGTGAACAACCACTTCAGATACAAATAACATTTTCAAAACAATTAATGACAAATCACAGAAAATGTTGGAACTACTCAGCAAGTCAGGCAACATCTGTGGAAATAGAGTTAACGTTTCAGGTCAATGACCTTTCGTCAGAACTGGCAAACGGTCATCGACCTGAAACATCAACTTAGTTTCTTTTTCCACAAATGCTGCCTGACTTGCTGAGTATTTCCAGTATTTTCTGTTTGTATTTCAGATTTTCAGCATCCACAGTATTTTGCTTTTGATATAACGACAAATCACACTGTCATCTGTACCTTCACACTTAATTACTAGCCAGCTTGTCAATCAAGCTCTGTTAGTAGTTGAAAAAATAAACTCTAGTTAACAGGTCAAAAATTATAATTTTAGTATTCACCCATTTGCTCCAGTTCAGGCCTCCACTCATTCAGCCACTTCTCATTCTAGTGGCCTCTTGCTTACATAATCTATCACACACTCCAGATTAGGCCAAATTTCTTCTATTCACTCAGCTGCCTTCTCATTTGCAACGTGCATTTCTGTGGAGCCTTCATTATTTTCGTGCAATGAGAGCGGTCAGGAACTAAATAAACCAAAACTTACAGAATCATTATAAATGCACTGTATTTCACTAAACACTGGTTAGGTATTTCATAAATATTCCTTTAGCTAATTTGTACGCATTACAGAAACACAGCAAGTAAAACATTATATGAAGCAACAATTTCAAGCAGCTAGCTATTCTGAAAATACCAGTAGAAATGTCTCTTCTTCCAAATATCTGGCTGCTTATCTTTTCAACATGGCGGTATGTAACATTTCAGTCATTGTGAATTCTAGTGTAGGATGTTATAATACCTACAGAAAACGACACTAAATGCAATTTTAACTAAAAGCTTATTTAAAAAAAAAATTCATTCATGGGATGTGGGCGCTGCTGGCGAGGCCGGCATTTATTGCCCATCCCCAATTGCCCTTGAGAAGGTGGTGGCGAGCCGCCTTCTTGAACCGCTGCAGTCCGTGTGGTGAAGGTTCTCCCACAGTGCTGTTAGAAAGGGAGTTCCAGGATTTTGACCCAGCGATGATGAAGGAACGGCGATATATTTCCAAGTCGGGTTGGTGTGTGACTTGGAGGGGAACGTGCAGGTGGTGGTGTTCTCATGTACCTGCTGCTCGTGTCCTTCTAGGTGGTGGAGATCGTGGGTTTGGGAGGTGCTGTCGAAGAAGCCTCGGCGAGTTGCTGCAGTGCATCCTGTGGATGGTACACACTGCAGCCACTGTGTGCCGGTGGTGAAGGGAGTGAATGTTTAGGGTGGCGGATGGGGTGCCAATCAAGCGGCTGCTTTATCCTGGATGGTGTCGAGCTTCTTGAGTGTTGTTGGAGCTGCACTCATCCAAGCAAGTGGAGAGTATTCCATCACACTCCTGACTTGTGCCTTGTATTTATGCATCACCTTCCTTATTCCTTCCAGCCACTGGATTTTCCATGCAGCAGGAATTAGGCAACATATGTAGGCTAGTGTGCAATATTTTTTCTTTCGATTCAGTCATAGGGTATCACATTGCACTTAATCAGGATAACAACCGTGAGGCAAATGTTTGCTTTTAATTCTGTATATTTTACTTCTTAAAAACTTGATTTGTAGTTTACAGCCTGTCAGAGACAGATACTCCATCAATGTTATTTGGCCAATGAGATCTAGAGAGTACAAGGCACTTTGTACTACATTCCACAAGCTAATCAGCAGCATAGGGGTTTACTGTTCATGCCAGGCACGTGGTTTCCCACATTACTCCACACATAAGATCACATTTTGTTTCATAGAAAAATATAGGCTTGCCTGACGAAGTTGTATTTTGTGCTGGGCATGAGAAAAGGTGTCTGAAATGCACCCACATCACAACACTTGGTCTTTCATGTTGCAGGAATTCCAATAGTGGGTGATTAAAATTCCTTTTTGAATGAACAAACTTGAATTTGGTGGAAATTTGGTAGCTTAGCACTTCACTCATGATGAAAGTTAGGCAGCCAGCTGATCTTCGTTACATAGTGCATTTTTGAATTTTGTAATGCAAGGAAAGTCAGGAAACAATGTCGTGCCATTACTTCTCTATTTGCTGATTTGAATTGTAACGTTCTGTTGCCACTTTGGATAAAATGATGGTACTACGATCCTTTCCCTCTTCCCTATGCAAGCAATAATCTCAAGAGGATTTTGCATTATAAATGGAGAACCTTGTGGTATCAATAATTCAATATTTACTCTGAAATATCTGGAGCAAAAGCAGCAAGCTTATGGTGACAGACTAACCATGATCTATATATTAAAATTCTCTTTAGCGCTATTTCCAGTTGTTGCAATTCGGTAACACTTTTATAATATTATGTAATGTCCAAAGTGCAACAGTAACACCGCTATCCAGTTCGCATACCAATGGTGGTGCTGTGGCAAGTCACCCAGCTCTGGCTGTCTTTTTTTTGCATCCCATTTTTGCAGCTAAGTTTTCAATTTGATTATTTCTTTCCTTTCTTTTCACTTATTGTTCATTTTATATATTTATTGTTTCTGCAATCTGTGGCCTTTCGTCAACTTGCCCCACTGCTCCTAGCCCTGATGGACTATCCACCCTTGGCCCTACTAGCACTGGGCTATCCTGTTTCTACCACACTTTCTTCCCTTCTCCAGCTTCTGCCCTACCTCGAGGTCCTATTCCCTGCTCTTACAAAAAATAAATCACCTCCGAGAATGCCACCCATCCATTCCTGCTCTGGTAAAGCTCTTGTCCCATTTCAGTGACACCAAATCGATTTCCCTGACCCTGAACATAAACATAATTTTTTTTTAAAAAAGCAACAGGCCTGTAGTTGCTCTAGCCCTGGCACTACATTTTTTTTAAAAACCGGTCATGATTAGCTTCTGCCAGCTGACTCCATAGAATGAAAATGTTCTCCTGCCCGGGCCAGATCCAAAATCCTACACCTCTCGCCTCGCTTCCCTCCTAACTGGGTCCAGCCCAGGGGCTCCTCCTGCCCCATTCTTTGTGCCTGACCAGGCCACAGCCTGGTCCCACTCCAACCCTGGCTTCCAGCACCACTCCCAGTGACTGCAGCCTCAAACAAAACCTTGGACTTCTGACTCTGCTGTTCTGCACGGCCTGACTTCCCTCTGTACCTGCTCCCAACAGCTATGGCCTCATTCCCCACAGTTGGGCCTTCAATAAATAGGTCCCCTCCTTCCCACCCCTGCTGTCTCCCAGCTTTATCTCAGTCCCAGCTTACACTGTTTATGTGTCCCCATGCCTCTGTGCTCCTGCCTCCCCCTCAACATTAGCTCCTTCTTGTTTCCCTCCTACTTCTGCTTCCAAGCAAGAATCAGCACAAAGCTGCAGGAAGACAACAGCACAGATGCATTCATAAAAGATACATTCCTACTTCTCCATTCCTTTATTAATTTGTTGGTATACCCTGTGCTGCTGCTATATTAATCAATTGGTGGCGCCTGCTCCTGTATTAATTTATTAGTTCACAACAACCCACTGCTCTAGGAATTTATTCATTTGCTGGTGGCTGGCGCTCTTTTAATTTATTAGTTGACTGGTGCCTGTTTCAGTATTACTGATGTGCCTGCTGCTCCATACATTTATTAATACACTTATGTGCATTGCTTTTAATTTATTTATTTGCTGGTGCCCATGGCTGTATTCATTTATTGATACCTGTTTTTTTTCCCTTTTAAAAAAAATTTAATGCCGCTTACTGGTCTTTTAATTTATAAAGTTGCTGGTGCCTGCTGCTCTATGAATTTATTGATCACTGGTGCGCATTACTGCATTGATTTATTGATCTGCTGGTGCTCTATTGATTCATTAGTTCATTGGTGCCCACTGCTCCCTTAATTTATTAGCTGATGTGACGCTTATTGATTTGCTGGTGCGCCTGCTCCATTAATTCACCGGTGCCTGCTTAGCTGTGTCGCAATTTTTGTCAGTAACCTTTCATTGTTGTGAATAAATGGTCATGTTTTGTGTGGGTTGAGTTCTTCTACTGTGACTGTGTAGCAAACAAAACCAATAGCACATTTAAGTTCTCCAGTTAATTTTGTTGACCGTTAATCTTCATGCATGTTGTTATAGCAACAGCTCTGTTGCCCATTGTTTAAGGGTGTATTGTTTGAGAATGTAGAGATAAAACTATTCTAGACAGTACGGTTTTAATTTCCCCTGTGCAATGCCTCAGGAAATTGACTAGTATTGGAACAAATGTGACAACAGATCAGTGTACTATAAACAAAGTGAAAAGATATTAAAAACTCAATGAAACAATTAAACTGAGGTGGGGGGGGGGGGGGGAATCTAGAACTGGAGATGAAATCTCACCCTAAATGGAAAAACCGTAGCCACAAAAGTCCACTGAATAAAATTAATTTAGTCAGGTGAGACAAGAGTGAAGAGGCAATTAACCTGGCCTCCAAAAGGAGCTAAAGGATAATCAGGATTAGGACCAGTGCCGTGTACCAAACTAGGAATGACTTCCACTTGTAACCAAAGGAAATGGGGGGCAGAGAAGAGAAATCAAGCCTGCAGATGGGTGAAAAGGGGTGGGAAAAATCAAGAGATGAGCTAAGTAAGAAAAAGATGGAGTCATCTCTAAGAAGGGAAATACAAAACCCTCTACTCCCTCAGACTTGAAGCATGTTGCTAAAAAGCCTGGAAATTAAACCAGGAATCTGCAGTCACAAGCTACTGGCTGCTAACAGTGCATAATATAGAAATGGAGACCATTTCTATATTCCTAAGTAAATTGATTCTGGCAGAGTATGGAGGAGCCTTAGCTGATGCCATAGACTTGAACGCAATAAGCGAGCTGCAAATGAAAGGTTTTTGAGTTGGTTCACGCACAAATCCCGAGGGATTTCAAGGAGCCCCAAGATATGTGAGAAAATGCTTAAGGTTCACTGCAAAGATAGTAACCTAATCACTATCCCAGTACTCCTACATCTAAGGGCTGGACCACACAATGTGGGGAGAGGCTGCTCAATTTTACTACAGCTGCTCCAGACATCCACGAATGGATTTACTGACTTGTGCAGCACATGACCAGTGCATTTTTGGGCCTCATTATTGATTCAAGGCAAGCTTCCAGAATTCAATTCATCAATCGCTAGGAGCTCACAGGTTTTTTTTTGTAAAGAATCTTACAACACCAGGTTATAGTCCATATAACCTGGTGTTGTAAGATTCTTTACATTTGTCAACCCCAGTCCATCACCGGCATCTCCACATCAAGGTTTTTTTTTGGGGGGGGGGGGGGGGTGGGAGGATATTGGCATTGCTGCAACTATTTAAAGGACTGCAGAAACCTTGTAAAGAGAGTTTTTGGTAATCAAAATGTCATTGGAAATAGCTTCTCACTTGATATAACAGAGAACAACATCCATTTCACAAATGCAAAAAATGGGAGAAAATGGGAGTGATGCCATATTCACCACAGGAGGGTGATCCAAATTACCTGGAAGGTGATGCACAATAGGTAAGTGCTCGTTGGCCATCTAGATGACATGACAGCAAATAAGAAGGAAGTTGCTGAACATGGGGGCAAAAAAAAAAATCAGTTGAGTTAAGGCTACCCACCAGTAACATATACCAAGCAGATGGACAAAGTCTACAAGCCACAAAGTGTTTCCTCGCACTATGCTATAGGTTGACTGCTGCCCCATGCTAAACATTCAGACCTTCTTACAGCCATCTGAATCCTTAGCATGATTACACATACTGCAACATCGCTCAAATCCCAGCTGTGATTTATAACATACGCTTGGCATACTGACTTCTTAAAAGGTCTTCACACAAAAAATCTTTCAAACAAAACCTAGCCTTGTGCTCACACTCGTGTTGGGCTGTAGGATGGGTGTCACTTCATATGCTCCTGTTACAACATCTCAAAATTAAATCTATGCTTGCAGGTCAAGATACAATAAAAGGAAAGAAGGGAAGGGACACAGGATAAAGGCCCTGCAACGACAAGCCCTTGAGTCATTTTGAAGATTTCATGAAAATCATTGGGAGGGAGCAGTGGGAGAAAGCAGGAGACTTACCACCATTCCTTCTCATGCTCTTTCTTCTCTGCCAATTTACTCACTGTCACTCAGGTATACACTCAAACACAACACCATGCCACATAGTATAATGCCAGGTAAATAATATTTGATAAGACATCATGCAGTCAGCATTCTAACATGAGCTCCTATTCTATTTCTGCAAGTCCAACAAGAACCAGCTGCAGCTCCCAATACTGAAGAAACAAGCATCTCACAGCACCCTACCTGTTCTAAGCACAAACACACATACATCTATCCTGAAGGATTGTGATACGGAGCTTGAGACGGTTGCATCGGATGAAGCACTGAGCATAAGCAAGAACGAGCAAGTAAACGTGGCAGTGGAGCAACAAGAATTTGGTGGTTGAAGGGCCAGCTCACGTCCTTTCTCAGCTGCAGCACCCAGATTCAAACCTTATGGGGCCTGCTTATAAAAAGATTGCTTTCTGAGCATAATCAAGTCATTTGAGGCCATCCAAGGTGTGGTGATGACTATGGAAGAATCCACTAGCCATGGCTGTGCAGGAAAGCTTGTGGCATTTCTACAGCCATCTGCAGCAAGTCCTCATTGTTAAAGGTTCTAAGTACAGTGAGTGTATCTCTTGTGAATGCTTATATTTCTGCGATGAGTTCCAATTTACAACAGCTGGGGAACTCGATGGTGCCATGAGATAGGACTTAACTAACCTCAAGGCTGCCCTCACATCTACTACCATGCAGATCAGTAGTTATGCTCAGAGTGCCCAGCACCAGGTGCATAGCTAGATTAGGCACAATGAGGCTAATGTCTCTCAAAGTGATGTCACATTCAGCCCATCTAGCACACCTGCTCAAAAATAGATATGCCACAAAGCAGGCAGGAACAATCACCACAGAGGTAGAACAAGTTGCAGGGTCAGCTCATGATCCAGCACAAGGAAGTAAAGGTAATCTCAATCCTGAGAGATTCCATTGATGCTCAGCAGTCAACCATCTTGATTACTCCTTCAGCTGGAAAAGCATCTGGAAGGAGTACTAGGACAGGTTCTAGAAGACACACACCACACACAGTCGTAAGGGAAAGCACCAAGATAAAACATTAAACACATATCCATAAATCACTTCTAGTGAAATAAATTGTTTGCAGTTTGTCCAGAGACTTCTTTTCTGCTGGTACAGAATGAGGTAGCAAACCTTGGTAGTTAACGCAGGGCAGAGGACAATGCTGGGCATAAGTGAATTGGAACACTGCATGGTGCATATGTTGAAGGAGGATTAGTGAAGTGGACAGATTAGGTGAATGTCTTATGACTCTTCCTGTCTGCAAAGATGTTTCTTTGGCAACATCTTCTGGTTATTGTACTCCTCTGGTCTTGGCAGAGGTTAGACACCCTTCTCCGCCACCATGGTGAGGCTCTTTGGTTGACAAAATTATGCAGCAAGCAGCACACAGCTATTATCTTGGACATCCTGGTGGGGTATACTGCAAGACATCCCCTGATCTGTCCAGACACGTGAAGTACTGTTTCAATATGCCAGCAGTCTATTCTCTTATCATTCTGGTAGCTGCACTGGCCTCGTTGTATCTACATTCAATTTCTAAGCATGGTTGTCACAAGGCGATAAGGGTTGAACAAGCTGACTGTGGTCTCCTTTAAGGCTGCCGCCTTCTTCAAATAAACCAGGCACAGAGGACTGTCTCTAAAAGAATTACGATTGCTGCCTGGGAAGCAGGCACTAACCTGCATGATCTGTTCTGTTCGTCACTGACCACCTGGACATTGGTGGAGTGAAAGCATTTGTGGTTCATTAGTGGCATGGCATATCAAAGGACGCAGTTGGTTACATGGGCACCATAAGCAACCCTCTGGTGTCTGCAAAGTTCTGTGACACAAAAGAACTGCAGTGCCGTTTCACTGCTTTTCTGTGGGAAACTAATAAAAAGGTGCTTGCCCTGGGAAACAAAGCATAAAAGATTGAAGCTGTGTACTGTGGATTAACCGATATTGTCTGGAAGGACCTGGAGACATTGAAGTTCATGGTGGGTGTGACCTTGTCTGTCACCACAGTGTTGTCCCTGTGAAGGATGTTATATGCAGGCAGCTTGTAGCAGCTAGCACAATCCATTACTGCCTTCCTGGTGAACTTGAGCCTGTATAGGCAGCAGTCGTAAAACAATCCCAAGTAGCAGTTCTGACGTACGGTCTTCGACCTGAAACATCAACTCTGTTTCTTTCTCCACAGATGCTGTCTGATTTGCTGAGCTTCTACAGCATTTTCTGTTTTTATCCCAAGTAGCTGTGCCTGCATCGGTAAACATAACTTTGTAGTAATACAGGCAGACCATCCATGCTGCAGGCAAACTTCCCTGGTATCCTCTCTTTCATCCTTATGCCTCCAAAAAAAAAATCAGAGAAGCATACCATACCCATAGAATGCTATACCCATTTTCTGAATTCAGGTTGTAGCAAAGCAAATTCCAGTAAATTACCTTTAAAGAAATTACTTTTTGATAGGTCAGAATGTCATTGGCCTTTAAATGCCTTAATATATATGGGCATACTAAGTGTACTCTTCAATCCCAGCATTCAGAACAGGAAATTACATGGACACATTAACATCTAATTATCAATAACAGCCTACTGAAATGAAGCTCCTGCATTTTCTGAACCAGATAAATGAGAAAGTGCACACCCGTATTACACTAGTTGATACAATGAAGCTGATCCAAAAATCAGCACCCGAGATCTCAGGCTGCCACCAGGGCAGATGCAGAATAAGCACTGTGCAATACCTTGAATAGGTCCTCTTGTGGGAAGTGACACGTGGACCACTTTTGTTCAGTCATTTTCACCTTCCTGGGTTATCGGTAAACAAGCTACTGACATTTTTGAAAAGCTAGAAATACACTGACTCACAAACCATTCAACAATGCTTCTTCTTGTGCATCCAATATATCTTGCATGTTCTGAAGTTATCTGAACATACCACCTTAAAAATTGATTCATCATTATGCAGCAGTATTTTTAAGTACTGTTTTGAAAACTATTTTAAATAATCAGAACACTCAGGATTTATCATTCACCAAAAATCCATAACAGAATAAAAATGAGTGTCATGGAGAAAAAGGTTACTGTCAGCAGTGCTTTATTTTTTACCATCAAGGCATTATTTCAAAACAACATGCTAGGTCACTTCTAGCCATAATATATGCTGATCACTGTGCATCACACAAACAGTAGCAATTTTCATTTCTTTACAAATGTCTCAGCACTGCAGATGCTAATTTAGGCTAATGTACTGTGGTACAATGCAAAGGAAGTGTCATTAGAAGGTGGTGGAAGGCAAGGGCCGACAGTTGGTTTCATTTAGCTATTTATTCTTACATTTTTAACTTAGAAGCTTTATGTATTAATGCAATTCCCATCAATAAAACACCATAGGTTAATTGACAGCATTTTTTAAAAAACTTTTTAAAAAAACAGTATTCAATCTATTTTTTTTGTTTCTTCTGTGTTTTGGTTAGACTGGGGATGTGCTACCCACAGCTCAGTTCCCAGATCTCTGCCAATTCTGCTCTTAAGAGGCCACCTTGAGGCACACAAGGCAGCTAAGATCAGAAATGTAACAAACTGACACTTGTTTTCTGACATCAACACAATTCACTATTTTAAGGACTCTAAATTCACATACCCAAACTAAATATTGCATATTATGTTAAAAAAATGCATTGGTTTTGGGTAGTAAAAACATTTCACTTATTGACGCAACCTCAATTCTATTTGGTTCATATTTTTCCAGATCTACTACAATTACAATTCTGTATTACATCAGAGAAGGGAAGCCATTTGGCTCATCTATCCAATAACTGGAAGAATTTCTCAATGTTGTATTCCACTTCTACAGCTATGCTCATTGCTAAATCTCTCTTTGCCCCCTAACCATTTAAAAAAAAACATTTCTGGAGGTTCATGTAATCTTCCTAGTGGTTTCACTCACTTTTCTCCCTACAGACTTTACAGGGTTTGTATTTCTTACTTCATGTCTTATTGTCCTGTTAATCCCTTTAGAATCACATTTGTTTAGTCTGCACTTACCACTCCTTGGTACGTATTTATTCTGCATACGTAGTATGTCCCTAAATATATTCCATTTGCCCTCAACTGAGATTTTCTTGAATACCATCCCCAGTTTGATACGTTTAAGCTCTCATTGGATATAAAATCACTGAATGTGGGTTACCAGCATATTTCATCTCTCAGACATAATATTTACTATTCAGCTAAACTAATCTCGTCTTCTTAATCTCAGCATATTTCCAAACAATGTACTTACAGCTCCTGTCTGATCCGTCTGAGTTTTGCTTTAGTGTCTGCCAGCTCAACTGACAGATGTTGTCGGCTCTCAGTACGCTGCATGCCTGGTGAGCCAGTAGGTGACTGAGCTATTCCATGAACTGGAGATTGGTTGCAGTCACGCTCTTGTGTGAGATGTAAAATGATCTGGAAACAATTAATAAATTAAATTTTATATCTAACTAGATAGTTTTCTATATCACACAAAATGCGAATGTTCATTTTACTGGCAACAAAACATGCAGAAGAAAATAATTAAGATAGTTAGGTCACCAGTACTTGCAACCAGTCTTTACGAAATGTTTTCCAAACATAAATGTTTCAAGACATCAGTGATGTATTAGTATGACAGCAACAAACAATTTTGGACTGCTGGAATTTGTATCACTTTTTAACAAATTTGAATATGCCTGCAGGACTACATTCTCACATACAATGAAGATGTCCTTCCATGTGTTAGTTACATAATATTAGTGCTGGTAACATTTCAGCAAAGACTCAAATTGAGACAATTGTGTTTTTACACAAATTCAAATTCACAACTGAAGCAGCTAGCTTCTTGCAGCTTTTTCTCCTTTCATCTGCACATATTTTTTTAAAATAGTTTCACTCGTTTTACAGCTCCTGATTTTCAGGGGTTGATTTTAACCGTTTTTACTGGATGGTACAGCAAATTGCCCATTCGTTTTACACCCCACCTGATTTTCTTTTCCATACTTCAATGGCAAGGAAAATCAAGTGAAATGTAAAAGGGCGGCCAACCTGCAGCAGCTTGGAATAATTAAAATCAACCAGTCGTGGCTCCGAAATTACAATTAGAACTGCTGACAGAAATGATAGTAAACCCTCCCCCCTGCCAAAAAAAAAGTTACATTAGAAATACTGTACTCACCCTGCAAAGAAAAACAAGGCAAATCACAAAACCTTAGTCTTTTTAAAAAGGTAGTATTAAATGGCAACCATTTGTTAAAAATAGCAATAAATGGGAAAAAATGCTACCAACAACTAGGCTGGAAATATCAGTTTCTTGCATATCAGAATTCTGCAAAGAAACAAGCTGTTAATTTCAAAGCACAGCCATACTCACTTCAAATATCCACTGAAATGTTGCTGCAATGCCCTCATTTTTTTATGATGTGGAGATGCCGGTGATGGACTGGGGTTGACAATTGTAAACAATTTTACAACACCAAGTTATAGTCCAGCAATTTTATTTGAAATTCACAAGCTTTCGGAGGCTTCCTCCTTCGTCAGGTGAACGATGTGAAAATGAAATCCTCGAAATGAAATCGCATTTTTTTATACATCATTGGTATTCTGAAGTAGGAATCCACTGGGACACAGATTGTTAAATGAACAATTCACAACAATGTTTTTGACCGCTGAAAATCAATTAAGCTGTCCAAAGGGTACAGAGCGCATTTTAGCTTAAAGCAAATTCTTATGTAATTTTCTTTGTATTGACAGGACTCTACTACTTCTCCGAGTCTCTTTTGCTTCCTATTCAACGATCTACTGCTAATATATACCAATCTGCTCAGAACTGCAAAATTAGCTAAATTAGTTGATCAGTAAAAGATATTCTATTACCTATTATTTTGTTTTTCCAGTGTCAAATAATCGACTAATGCTTTTTTTTGTTGGAATGTGTAGTTTGAAGTACACCAGAAAATTGTAGCTCCTTAATCTAGGAAGGTAAGATGCAGGAAGTCTTACATGGCTCAAACATTCCCATAGGGTACCCCAACACCCTATTAAACACTTCATGGTTATTAACTACAAGCTTTATAATACCCATGCTATGCCTTCACCGTCATCTCTGCTTTGATAATATAAACAATTTTACAACACCAAGTTATAGTCCAACAATTTTTATTTGAAATCTACAAGCTTTCGGAGGCTTCCTCCTTTGTCAGGTAAATGTAACGAAGGAGGAAGCCTCCGAAAGCTTGTAGATTTCAAATAAAAATTGTTGGACTATAACTTGGTGTTGTAAAATTGTTTACAATTGTCAACCCCAGTCCATCACCGGCATCTCCACATCTTGATAATATATGCTTTGTAAATCCAAATGATGACTACTCCCTAGTCAACCATCGCTTATTCACACAAATGGCAACATTAGTAAAGGACTTAATTAACTCTTGCCATCAAAGGACATCTCAACAGCTATGACGGCAGTCTGAGAGAAATCTTAAATGTGCAGACAAGTGTTACACAGACCAGTACGCCTCAGGCAGCAGACTGCACGTACAGATCAAGGATGTAATTTGCAGCCTGCCGCAGTGAAGTGGTCTGAAACAAACAGAAAAAAGGATTCCATGATAAGCATTTGTTCGGTTTTAACCATGGGTAGGACCCAAGAAGCTTGTGTGAAAAAAATCTTGCCTGACGAAAAAGATGCCAAGTTATTTTTTTTAAAATTTGTTCATGGGATGTGGGCATCGCTGGCAAAGCCGGCATTTATTGCCCATGAAAGATGGTGATAAGCCGCGTTCTTGAACCGCTGTAGTCCATGTGGTGAAGGTTCTTCCACAGACTGTTAGCTAGGGAGTTCCAGGTTTTTGCCCCAGCAACGATGAAGGAGCGGCGATATTTCTCCAAGTCGGGATGGCCTGAGACTTGGAGGGGAACGTGCAGGTGATGTTGTTCCTATGTGCCTGCTGCCCTTGTCCTTCTAGGTGGAACAGGTTCCAGGTTTCGGAAGTGCTATCGAAGAAGCCTTGGCAAGTTTCTGCAGTGCATCCTGTGGATGGTACACACTGCAGTCACGGTGCTTCGGTGATGAAGGGAGTGAATGTTTAGGGTGATGGATGGGGTGCCAATCAAGCGGGCTGCTTTCTCTTGGATGGTGTCGAGCTTCTTGAGTGTTGTTGGAGCTGCACTCATCCAGGCAAGTGGAGAGTATTCCATCACACTCCTGACTTGTGCCTTGTAGATGGTGGAAAGGCTTTGGGGAGTCAGGAGATGTGTCACTCGCCGCAGAATACCCAGCCATCTGACCTGCTATTGTAGCCATAGTATTTATGGGCTGGACAAGTTATGTTTCTGGTCAATGGTGACCCCCCAGGATGTTGATGGTTGGGGATTTGGCGATGGTAATGCCGTTGAATATCAAGAGGAGGTGGTTGACTCTCTTGTTGGAGATGCTCATTGCCTGGCACTCGTCTGGTGCAAATGTTACTTGCCACTTACCAGCCCAAGCCTGGATGTTGTCCAGGTCTTGCTGCATGCGGGCACGGACTGCATTATCTGAGGGGTTGTGAATGGAACTGAACATTGTGCAATCATCAGTGAACATCCCCGTTTCTGACCTTATAATGAAGGGAAGGTCATTGATGAAGCAGCTGAAGATGGTTGGGCCTGAGGAACTCCTGCAGCACTGTCCTGGGGTTGAGATGATTGGCCTCCAACAACCACTACCATCTTCCTTTGTGCCAGGTGTGACTCCAGCCACTGGAGAGTTTTCCCCCTGATTCCCATTGACTTCAATTTTATTAGGGCTCCTTGGTGCCACACTCGGTCAAATGCTGCCTTGACGTCAAGGGCAGTCGCTCATCTCACCTCTGGAATTCAGCTCTTTTATCCACGTTTGGACCAAGGCTGTAATGAGGTCTGGAGCAGAGTGGTCCTGGCGGAACACAAACTCAGCATCAGTGAGCAGGTGATTGGTGAGTAGGTGCCGCTTGATAGCACTGTCGACGACACCTTCCATCACTTTGCTGATGTTTGAGAGTGGACTGATGGGGCGGTAATTGGCCGGATTGGATTTGTCCTGCATTTTGTTGAGCACATACCTGGCCAATTTTCCACTTTGTCGGGTAGGTGCTAGTGTTGTAGCTGTACTGGAACAGCTCGGTTAGAGGCGCGGCTAGTTCTGGAGCACAAGTCTTCAGCACTACAACTGGGATATTGTAGGGGCCCATAGTCTTTGCTGTATCCAGTGCACTCAGCAGCTTCTTGATATCACGTGGAGTGAATCAAATTGGCTGAAGACTGGCTTCTGTGATGGTGGGGATATCGGAAGGAGGCCGAATTGGATCATCCACTCAGCACTCCTGGCTGAAGATGGTTGCGAACGCTTCAGCCATGTCTTTTACACTCACGTGCTCGACTCCGCCATCATTGAGTATGGGGATGTTCACGGAGCCTCCTCCTCCCGTTAGTTGTTTAATTGTCCACCACCATTCACGAATGGATGTGGCGGGACTGCAGAGCTTTGATCTGATCCGTTGGTTGTGGAATCGCTTAGCTCTGTTTATAGCATGTAGCTTCTGCTGTTTAGCATGCATGTAGTCCTGTGTTGCAGCTTCACCAGGTTGGCACGTCTTTTTTAAGTGTACGTGATGCTGCTCCTCGCATGCTCTTCTACACTCCTCATTGAACCAGGGTTGATCCCCCGGCTTGTTGGTAATGGTAGAATGAGGAATATGCCGGGCCATGAGGTTACAGATTGTGCTGGAATAAAATTCTGTTGCTGCTGATGGCCCACAGTGCCTCATGGATGCCCAATTTTGAGCTTACTCCAAGTGGTGTGCAACATGGAGGAGGGATAGATTCTGTTCTGAATCTATCCCTCCTCCATGTTGCACACCACTTGGAGTAAGCACTGAGGGTAGCAAGGGCACAAAATCTACTCTGGGTGGGGGACTTCAATGTCCATCGTCAAGAGTGGCTCGGTAGCACCACTACTGACCGAGCTGGCCGAGTCCTGAAGGACATAGCTGCCAGACTGGGCCTGCGGCGGGTGGTGAGCGAACCAACACAAGGGAAAAACTTACTTGACCGCGTCCTCACCAATCTACCTGTCGCAAATGCATCTGTCCATGACAGTATTGGTAGGAGTGACCACCGCACAGTCCATGTGGAGATGAAGTCCCATCTTCGCACTGAGGACACCATCAAACGTGTTGTGTGGCACTACCACCGTGCTAAATTGGATAGATTCAGATCAGATCTAGCAGCTCAAAACTGGGCATCCATGAGGAACTGTGGGCCATCAGCAGCAGCAGAATTGTATTCCAGCACAATCTGTAACCTCATGGCCCGGCATATTCCTCACTCTACCATTACCAACAAGCCAGGGGATCAACCCTGGTTCAATGAGGAGTGTAGAAGAGCATGCCAGGAGCAGCACCAGGCATACCTAAAAAAATTGAGGTGCCAACCTGGTGAAGCTACAACTCAGGACTACATGCATGCTAAACAGCGGAAGCAACATGCTATAGACAGAGCTAAGCAATTCCACAACCAACAGATCAGATCAAAGCTCTGCAGTCCCGCCACATCCAGTCGTGAATGGTGGTGGACAATTAAACAACTATCGGGAGGAGGACTCTGCAAACATCCCCATCCTCAATGATGGCGGAGTCCAGCACGTGAGTGCAAAAGACAAGGCTGAAGCGTTTGCAGCCACCTTCAGCCAGAAGTGCCGAGTAGATGATCCATCTCGGCCTCCTCCTGATATCCCCAGCACCACAGAAGCCAGTCTTCAGCCAATTCGATTCACTCCACGTGATATCAAGAAATGGCTGAGTGCACTGGAAACAGCAAAGGCTATAGGCCCCGACAACATCCCAGCTGCAGAGCTGAAGACTTGTGCTCCACAATTAGCTGCGCCTCGAGCCAAGCTGTTCCAGTACAGCGACAACACTGGCATCTACCCGACAATGTGGAAAATTGTCCAGGTATGTCCTGTCCACAAAAAGCAGGACAAATCTAATCCGGCCAATTACCGCCCCATCAGTCTACTCTCAATCATCAGCAAAGTGATGGAAGGTGTCGTCGACAGTGCTATCAAGCGGCACTTACTCACCAATAACCTGCTCACTGATGCTCAGTTTGGGTTCCGCCAGGACCACTCGGCGCCAGACCTCATTACAGCCTTGGTCCAAACATGGACAAAAGAGCTGAATTCCAGAGGTGAGGTGAGAGTGACTGCCCTTGACATCAAGGCAGCATTTGACCGAGTGTGGCACCAAGGAGCCCTAGTAAAATTGAAGTCAATGGGAATCAGGGGGAAAACTCTCCAGTGGCTGGAGTCATACCTAGCACAAAGGAAGATGGAAGTGGTTGTTGGAGGCCAATCATCTCAGCCCCAGGACACTGCTGCAGGAGTTCCTCAGGGCAGCGTCCAAGGCCCAACCATCTTCAGCTGCTTCACCAATGATCTTCCCTCCATCATAAGGTCAGAAATGGGGATGTTCGCTGATGATTGCACAGTGTTCAGTTCCATTCGCAAACCCTCAAATAATGAAGCAGTCCAAACCCGCATGCAGCAAGGCCTGGACAACATCCAGGCTTGGGCTCATAAGTTGCAAGTAACATTCACGCCAGATAAGTGCCAGGCAATGACCATCTCCAACAAGAGAGAGTCTAACCACCTCCCCTTGACATTCAACGGCATTACCATCGCCGAATCCCCCACCATCAACATCCTGGGGGTCACCATTGACCAGAAACTTAACTGGACCAGCCATATAAATACTGTGGCTACGAGAGCAGGTCACAGGCTGGGTATTCTGCGGCGAGTGACTCACCTCCTGACTTCCCAAAGTCTTTCCACCATCTCCAAGGCACAAGTCAGGAGTGTGATGGAATACTCTCCACTTGCCTGGATGAGTGCAGCTCCAACAACACTCAAGAAGCTCGACACCATCCAAGACAAAGCAGCCCGCTTGATTGGCACCCCATCCACCACCCTAAACATTCACGCCCTTCACCACCGGCGCACTGTGGCTGCAGTGTGTACCATCCACAGGATGCACTGCAGCAACTCGCCTAGGCTTCTTTGACAGCACCTCCCAAACCCGCGACCTCTACCACCTAGAAGGACAAGAGCAGCAGGCACATGGGAACAACACCACCTGCACGTTCCCCTCCAAGTCACACACCATCCCGACTTGGAAACATATCGCCGTTCCTTCATCGTTGCTGGGTCAAAATCCTGGAACTCCCTTCCTAACAGCACTGTGGGAGAACAGTCACCACGCAGACTGCAGCGGTTCAAGAAGGCGGCTCACCACCACCTTCTCAAGGGCAATTAGGGATGGGCAATAAATGTTGGCCTCGCCAGCGACGCCTACATCCCATGAACGAATAAAAAAAAAGCACAGTGGTAGTGCCACACAACACATTGGATGGTGTCCTAAGTGTGAAGACAGGACTTAGTCTCCACAAGGACTGTGCGATGGTCACCCCTACCAATACCGTCATGGACAGATGCATCTGCAACAGGCAGATTGGTGAGTATTAGGTCAAGTAGGTTTTTCCCTCTTGTTGGTTCTCTCACCACCTGCCGCAGGCCCAGTCCGGCAGCTATGTCCTTCAGGACTAGGCCAGCTCGGTCAGTCGTGGTGCTACCGAGCCACTCTTGGTGATGGACATTGAAGTCCCCCACCCAGAGTACATTCTGTGCCCTTGCTACCCTCAGTGCTTCATCCAAGTGGTGCTCAACATGGAGGAGGACTGGTTCATCAGCTGAGGGAGGGCGGTTGGCAGTAATCAGCAGGAGGTTTCCTTGTCTATGCTTGACCTGATGCCCTGAGATTTCATGGGGTCCAGAGTCAATGTTGAGGACTCCCAGGGCCACTTCCTCCTGACTGTATACCACTGTACTGTCACCTCTGCTGGCTCTGTCCTGCCGGTGGGATAGAACATACCCAGGGATGGTGATGGAAGAGTCTGGGATGTTGGCTGAAAGGTATGATTCAATGAGAATGGCTGTCAGGCTGTTGCTTGATTAGTCTGTGGGACAGCTCTCCCAATTTTGGCACAAGTCTTCAGATGTTAGTGAGGAGGACTTTGCAGGGTCGACTGGGCTTGGTTTGCCTTTGCCGGTGCCTAGTGGTCCGATGCCAGGTGGTCCATCTGGTTTTATTCTTATTGGTGATTTTCTGTACAACTGAGTGGCTTGCTCGGCCATTTCAGAGGTCGATTTAGATTCAATCACATTGCTGTGGGTCTGGAGTCACATATAGGCCTGACCAGGTAAAGACGGCAGGTTTTCTTCCCTAAAGGACATTACCAGAACATACTCGGTGCAAGAATGATTTATTCTACTGATTGAAATGTTGGATTCCCATTTGGGAGAAAATCAGATTCTTCTCCTGAAGGGCATACTCCTATACCTTGCACACACTTCCTGCAACACTTGTCTGTCATATCCATTGCCATCACGCTATTTCTGTCGATATTTCCGTCATGTCGGTTTGTTGAGTTTTCGGTTATCATTAAACTTACCTATTTTACTTTCCTCTGATTGAATATTCCAGGTTAGCCTCCAGGGTATGGGGCATTGTTGTTCACTTACCCGACAGACCCTCCAACTATATCTGTAAAAGATGTGGTGCTGTTCTCCACAGCAATACCAACCTTAGAGCTCCAAGATCTAGCCTATTCTCTGATTCTTCCAGGCTTGTCTCTCATGGCTGAAGTTTCTCCCAAATGGATTCCCCCCACGAATCCTGCCCTGACCTGAAGCCCCTCCCAACCACACCAGCCCCTTTAGGTGATTGATGCAAGGCACACTTCAATCCAAATTTCTGCCCTACCAAGTGCACCAAGTCAAAGTCAGATATTCTTTGTAACTGTGACCATGGTGCACTATCCCCCCTTGACGTTGGCATGGTGCACGATACAATTAACCACTCCATCCTCCTCCTCCTCCTCCATCATTTCTCTTCTGTAATACTGCCCTAGGAGGACTCCATTCCTATTTCTTCCAGTGAAACATCTCCTTTATTGGCTTCTCATCCCACCCCAGCATGGTCACCTCAGGTATGCCCCAAGATTCCATCCGTGGCTACATGCTGCACTTGGCAAAATCATTCATAGGCATGGGGCCAGCTTTCAAAAGTATGCTGACAATACTCAGCTCTACCTCTGCCACCATTATCATTCCTCAACCACACTGTGCTGTCCAATTATTTAGCAGACATCAAGTGCTTCAAATCAACATCGGGAACGCAAAAGCCATCCTGTTCACCTGCTACCAAAAATTCTGCACCTTAGCCCTCAAATAATCCCCTTCCCTGGCAGTTTGCTCAGGCTAGGCCCAGCAACGCACCAATTCGGTGTTCCATTTGATCCCAAACTAAGCTTCAAAAGTATCAGCAGTGGCTCAGTGGTAGCACTCTCACCTTTGAGTCAGAAGGTTGTGGGTTCAAGTTCCACTCCAGAGACTTGAGCACATAATCTAGGCTGACACTCCAGTGCAGAACTGAGGGGGTGCTGCATTGTCTGAGGCGCCATTTTTCGGATGAGGCATTAAACCGAGGCCCCGTCTGCCCGCTCAAATAAAAGTAAAATATTCCATGGCACTATTTGAAGAATAATAGGGGAGTTCTCCCAATGTCCTGACCAATATTTATCTTTCAATCAACAACTTTATTTCTGACGATAGGTCTTCGACCTGAAACGTTAACTTTGTTTCTTTCTCCACAGATGCTGCCTGACTTGCTGAGCTGCTCCAGCATTTTCTAACTTTATTTCATTGCTGATTGTGGAAGCTTGCCGTCTGCAAACTGGCTGCCACGTTTCCTACATTACAACAGTGACTACACTTCAGAAGTACTTCATTGGCAGTAAAGTGCTTTGAGATGTCCTGAGGTAGTGAAAGGAGCTATATAAATGCAAGTCTATCTTTCCATCCTAGCCACCAAGACCTTTTACCATTCACACAGCATTGCCCACCTCTGCTTCTACTTCAACTCATTGTCACTAAAACACTTACCCATGCCTTTGTCACTTCCAGACTGGATTACTCCAATTTTCTTTTCAATAGCTTCCTGAGCTCAGCCATTCACAAATTGTCACTCATTAAAATCTCCATCACCCGTACCCTATTTCATACTAAGTCCCACACTCCTACCATCCCTGTCCTTGATAATCTGCATTGTATCCTATCACCCATTGCAACAATTTCAAAATCCTTATTATCATCCCTCCTTTTCTTCAACACTATGTTCTTCCGACTCTGGTCTCCTTTGCATCACCCCCCTCTAGTACCATATTCTGCTACAAATCCTTGAGCTAACTTGGTCCTATACTTTAGAATGCTCTCCCTAAACTCGCCTATCTTGTTGCCTCTCTCACCTCCTTCATAAACTTCAAGACCTACCTCTTTGATCATACTTTTGATCACCTCCTCTAATTTTTCTCTGTCCACAGCTGGTTATCTACTTATTTGCAGCTCTTTGGGATATTTAATTGCATTAAAAGTGCTGTTTAAGTGCAAGCTGTCATTGCCTCCCTGGTAAAGTGTAGACAGATCTTGTTGGAAATGCCTAAGCAGTAGTGGGGTGGGGGATCTATACACCTGCATTCTTCAGATAATGGTGGGTCCACATAAATCACCTCAGATACAGTCAGACCCACCTCTGATTAAAGAGCTTGAGGAAGAGTTTGAGAAATAATCACATTAGGGTTCTCAAAATGAATTGTAAGCTACCTGAAATGCTAATTTGGAAGAAAAAATGAAAAAAGGCCAAAAATGCAAAATTAAAGTCAGAAATAAATACAATAGACAAAATGCAAATAAAAACGGCAACAAAAATGGAATTAGGTCAACTCCAAGCAAACCCTGAACAACACACCTTTAAGAAACAAACGCTGGGAATCTCCTTGAAGCTTATCCTGACTGGCCACTGTACCTTTGGCACAAGATTGGTGGAAATCCTAGATACACTGCATAAGCAGGGTTTCTGCTGATCTTTCACCGAAGTTACAGCGACCAATTGGGAGAACTACCAAGGAAATTTCCAGCATTACTGCTTAAGGCCAGGAATACACTTGTCAGATGCACCCATTTTATATGGGTCTAGAACGACTGGCACATTGCCTGCACAATTATCGGGAAACTGCTCCAAGGAGGCCATTGTGCTTTAGGTGTATAGTAGGTCTTAGGCTTACTAGCCCGATTTTCTGCCCAAAACATACCCACCAATGCTACCAGCGAGATGTATTGGAAATTCAACCCTTAAATGTACAACATACCATGATTCAATTGTTTTCCACAGATTTAGTTGTGATTTGCAGTATGTATTTAACTGGATGTGAACTACAGTGCTTAACTTCTACATCAATAATGGATGATGTAATTAATTTCTGATTAACAATTTTTAAAAAGATTAATTATTGCTGAAAAATAAATAATGGGATTGTAAATATCTTTCAAAATAGCTTGCGATCTTCTGACCACTTTTTTTTGCAACATTTCAATCAGGTCAATTTTGATGAACAATTTAACTAGAACAGTAATTGCCTTCATACCTCAGACTGTTCGTCTCTCACATCCACAAGCCTTTTCAGATGAAATGCCATTTTTCTGAAGAAGGAATTAAGATCCTCCCGGGAGATGTCAGCTAATTCCATCCACTGCATGTCAAAGACATTCTCCTGATTGTGAGTCACCTTCATAACATAAAAAATGGATTGTGATTTCTGCAGTGATCCAGTTATATACAACAGCATTTCATAGACATCAGATGAGGAAGAAACCTGAAACGCACAGAAAATGCAAACATCCTGCTCTTTACAGCAATGCTTTTTTGTGCAAACTGTGACCCTTAAAGTTAGCATGTTTGAAATGAAGGATTTTTAAAAACTTTTTAAAAATTCATTTTGAGCATTGAGATTGTCTCATCTTCTATTAATTGTGCATTATTCCATGGAATATACCTAAAGGAATATTAGATTAGGTAGTCTTTCACATACAAATACAATTATTGTTATAACTCATGGGTGGAGGGGGTGGGGTGGAGAGACAATTAAGGCACTATCACTTTAAGGGATGTGCACTCTGAGCTTTCAAGTGATTCCTCCACCTGCCATGCCTTTACTTCCTTGCCTAGAGACAATACTTGTGGACACCAAAATTAACAGCAAGAACACTGAAACATAACAAAAACGAAAGAGTAACTCCAAGTCACATCAGGTCAGAAACAAAAATGGGGGAGCGAGCCTTATGTACAGAGGTTGAACTTCTTTCAAAGAATAAAGGCAGCTATACCCTTCCTAAGTAATCTAATATTAATCCTCATTTGTTTTATTTCTATGCGCAACTAGAAGTATAGCAAGCCGGTAGAGAAATTGGTGGTGGGATTCAGAGGACATATATCATCAGGCCAGATTGGAGCACAGCCATGCCAGTGCACATCTTCCTGAGTTGACAAGTCATTATAGCAATTCTAGTGCCCTATAACCATCAATTAAATCACATGTATTCTGCTACCCCCATCCTTCCAACCAACAAATTTTCTAGTCCTCTCTCCTAAATGATAGGGTATGGATCCAGCACAGCAGGCAGCCCTCCAGCAGCTCACCAAAATGACCACGTTTCATGTGTGAGCTTGCACAATAAGCATTTGCAGCCTCTTCAATTGGTGGGGGCAAGGAGGAGGAGGGCATTGTGGTTGAGAATGTTCATGTCCTCCTCATCCACACACAAGCACTTTAGAATCATAGATCATAGAATGGTTACAGCACGGAAGTAGGCCATTCTGCCCAATGAGTCCGTGCCGGCTCTCTGCAAGAGCAATCCAGCTAGCCACTCCCCTGCACTTTCCCCACAGCCCTGCAAATTTTTTCCCTTCAAGTACTTTCCAATTCCATTTTGAAAGCCATGATTGTATCTGCCTCCACCACCCCCTCAGGCAGTGCATTCCAGACCATAACCACTCGCTATGTAAAAAAGTTTTTCCTCATGTCACCTTTGGTTCATTTGCCAATCATCTTAAATCTATGTCCTCTGGTTCTTGACCCTTCCGCCAATGGGAACAGTTTTTCTCTATCCACTCTGTCTAGACCCTTCATGATTTTGAATACCTCTATCAAATCTCCTCTCAACCTTCTCTGCTCTAAGGAGAACAACCCCAGCTTCTCCAGTCTTTCCACGTAACTGAAGTCCTTCATCCCTAGAACAATTCTAGTAAATCTCTTCTGCACTGTCTCTTAAGATCTTCACATCCTTCTGAAAGTACGGTGCCCAGAACTGGACACAATACTCCAGTTGTGGCTGAACGAGTGTTTTATAAAGATTCATCATAACTTCCTTCCTTTTATACTCTATGCCTCTATTTATAAAGCCCAGGGTCCCGTATTCTTTTTTAAACCGCTTTCTCAACCTGCCCTGCCACCTTCAACGACTTGTGCATATATACCCCCGGATATCTCTGTTCCTGTATCCCTTTTAGAATTGTACCCTTTGGTTTATATTGCCTCTCCTCGTTCTTCCTAATAAAATGTTCACTTCGCACTTCTCAGCGTTAAATTTCTCTACCATGTGTCCGCCCATGTCACCAGCCTGTCTATGTCCTCTTGCAGTCTATCACTATCCTCCTCATTGTTCACTACACTTCAAAGTTTTGTGTCAACTGCAAATTTTGAAATTGTGCTCTGTACACCAAAGTCCAAGTCATTAAGACATATCAAGAAAAGCAGCGCTCCTAGTACCGACCCCTGGGGAACACCGACCGTCCTCCAGTCCGAAAAACAACCGTTCACCACTGCTCTCCGTTTCCTGTCACTTAGCCAATTTCGTATCCATGCTGTGATTGCCCCTTTTATTCCAATGGGCTTCAACTTTGATGACAAGCCTATTATGCAGCACTTTATCAAACGCCTTTGATACACTACATCAACCGCATTGCCCTCATGGACCCTCTCTGTTACCTCATCAAAAAACTCTATCAAGTTAGTTAAACACGATTTGCCTATAACAAATCCTTGCTGGCTTTCCTTAATTAATCCACACTTGTCCAAGTGACTTAATTTTGTCCCGGATTATCGTTTCTAAAAGTTTCCCCACCACAGAGGTTAAACTAACTGGTTTGTAGTTGTTGGGTTTATCCTAACGCCTTTTTTTGAACAAGGGTGTAACATTTGCAATTCTCCAGTAACTCTGGTATCACCACTGTATTTAAGGATGATTGGAAGATTATGGCTAGTACCTCCGCAATTTCCACCCTTACTTCCCTCAGCAACCTGGGATGCATCCCATCCGGACTGGGTGACTTATCTACTAAGTACAGCCAGCCTTTCTAGTACCTCGTCTTTATCAATTTTTAGCCCATCCAGTATCTCAACTTTCTAGTTCGTTCCCAAATTATTGTTCTGTACTTTTTAAACATACCTCTTGAATATGAATTGCAACAGCAGCTTTTGTATCAAAATCAAGATTTTTGATCCTCTCGATAAATTCTTCTTTTCTTTCACACTGGAATAAAACAAAGTAGTTATGACCATTAAATTCATCTTCCTTTAATAGATGTGACCAAAAAACTTGAGAAATCAGCCTTTACAAGATTTGGATCAACTGGTTCACCCCAGGACAAGGAAGTTGAAAGTGGCCTCATTCAGGTTCTGGGCCAACTTGGAAATAAATCATCCAGAGCTATGGCAGACTGATCAAGCCCAGGTTCAGGTTGAGACAGAATCATTCCCTTCATCCTCAGTAATAATCTGATATCCACTTTCTCTCTGGAGGTGCGGGAGGGCTGTAGGTAGAGCTTCGTGGCCTCAACAGAGGGGGTTTTGGAGGAGTCAAGAATGCAGGGTGAAGGCAGTGAGTTGACAAATAAAGGAACTACTAGAGTTAGATCCACTACTCATGAACACCTGACACTTGAGCAAAGATGCAAATAGTGTGCCTTCTCTCTCTCCCTCAGCAGGTTTGGAATCTCTGGGTAACTGAACATTCCAAAAGAACTCTAAAGCACAGCAAAAGGATGCTACGACAAGACCAGTAAAACAGAAGCAAGGGTCATATACTCCAACACTGCAAAAGTTATTCTCCAACTAAAACACTTGAAAAGGACACGCACCTTGGAAGATAAAAACATCCAGATGGTGTCAAATGAGAACCCTTTTATCCTCTTGTATGGAGCCTCGTCACTTCACACTGCTGGATGGACTCAATCAGAAAAATGGAGAGTAGATTGATAAAGGAACCCTGGCAATCCTTCCCAATCAGCAGAGGTAGAGCATTACTTGCAGCACAAGTCTTGATAGTGGCCAGAAACAAACTAGCTCCCTGGTCAGCACCAACAACTTGCATTTATATAGTGCTTTTAAGGTGGAAAATATCCAAATGCCCTTCATAAAGGAAAAACAGACAGCAAGCAGTGGTAGAAGAGTTGAGAGAGATAACTGAAAGTATGGTAGAAAAAATAAATTAAGGAAGCTTTCAAAGGCAGCAAGAAAAGTAGCAAGGCAAAGGGTTTAGGAAGAGTGTTCCATAGTAGGGCCGAGATGACTGAAATCTCTGCCATCGAAAGTGGAGTGAAGGGAAGAGGACACGCACAGCAGACCAGTGTTGAAGGGACAAAAGCATCGGCTGGGGAAGCTTACAGGTATAGGGTGGGGTTAGGCGATTGAGGGACTTGTCAATGAGGACAATAATTTTGAATGTGATACATTACAGAGCAGGGAGTCAATAAAAGTAGGTGAGGACAGGGATGATGTCAAGTGCGGGTATAATGCTGGACAGGATGCTGGTAGCAGTTTTTGATGAGATTATGGAGCATGGGAGGACAGCATTAGAGAAGTTGAGCCTGGAAGTAATGAAAGCACAAATAAAGGTTTCAGCGTTAGTGGAATGAGATAAGAGCAGAAATGGTAGCTTTGCAGAGGTGAAAGCAACCGATTTTGGTGATGGATAACATATGGAGTTTGAAGCTCAGAGTATCAAGGATGTGCACCATCGTGTTGAGTTTCAGCAAGCAAGGTATGGAGTTTTTGGCAGGAGCTGAAGGTGGCATGCTTTGGCCTTCCCAACGTTCAGCTGTAGATGATCCTGACTCATCCACATCTTAATGTCGGACAAACATTCCGACAATACAGAAGCGATTGAGAAATCTACTGTGGTGGCGGAGATATAGAGCTGGGTGTTGTCCGCACACAGTCAGTGATGGTGGTCCTAAGCACACATTGGGGCTTACATCAAGCTTGATGTGTTGAACTGGCATATTCAACAGCACTATGCTAGTTCACTTAGTATCAGTCAGTGATGATGTCTTGCTATTCTTACATTTTCATTGGACACGTTCTAAGATACTCTGAAATTACTGGAGATGGTCCTAGTGAATCACAGTAAAAAATATGCAGAGTATATTTTACATGCCACATTTGCTAGAGAGGCAGCATTCATGACCATCCACCATGATGAACGTCATGTTGTACTTCTTACAGTATCTGAAGTTGTAGAAGTGGAAAAGACAAAAAACATTTGGCTACGTCGTTACCAACGGAAAGGTCGGCAGAATGATTGAAACAAAAAGGGAAAAATTAAGTATTCCTCAAGGTGTGGCTTGCCATAAATATTGTGATGGAGCAGAAAAAGTCATGCCAGGGATGTCCTGATATCACATCAATATATCCTGAAAGAGCACTGCTGTTTGCAAACTTTCCATGACAGAACAGTACCAAGAACAGGCTTCACTACAGCACTATTGGAGGATGTCAAGAACAAAGGACATTATCTTTAAAAATAAATTCAAAAGAAACTGAAAAGCTAAAGTGTGTTTTTAAAAAAAAATTGAACAAACATCACCGACCTGAACGGCACAGCCTAGTAGAAGTAGCAGAAGCTTCTTCATCTCTTCAATACCGTGTTCTGAAATAAATCAACCACCACTGTAAGCCACATGGTATTAAACTTAATGGGGTGGGTTCAAGTAATTGCCTACAAACAGGTTAAATTTTTGTTTGAAAAATCTGCAGTTCTGTTAACTGTAATAGTACAATGGTCTTGAAGAAAATATAATCAAACATTAAACATTAATCTGCAGCCAGAACATCAATCTGAAAAATTAACAGTGATTACATCAGTCATTAAAGCTTTAGTGAGGACATCACAAATCAACGGAATGGATTGGCATAGCCATCATTTGACCCATAACACTCAATTGCATGAGGAGAAAAATGAAACAAAAAGATTCCCATCTCTGCAAAATGCATTTTGAAAAGCAGGTGTGATTTCAGAGCAATAATCCGACCTCAATATTCAGATTGCAGTTATAAGACAGATAACATCATTTTTATGGCCTACAATCACAGCACAGGAGACGACTATTCAGCCCATCATGCTTGTGCCGGATCTGTGAAAGAGCTATCTAATTAGTCCCACTCCCGTGCCCTATCCATGCAAATTTTTCCCCTTCAAGTATTTATCCAATTCCCCTTTTAAAGTTATCATTGAATCTGCTTCCACCACCCTTCAGGCAGTGCATCCCAGAGTAGGGTATTATTCTCAATCTTTCCATCAGACTACAGTCTTGCAATCAGTCCTTGATATTTATTGCACTTCATGTAATGTATTACTGGTATATCTGCATGTCCTGAATAGAAATGTTCCATTTCTTTCGCATCAGGATTCTCTGTCAAAGCAAAGCAGTTATCATCTTGATAACAGACTGTTTAGGTTCAAGCTAAGTGGTTAACTCTTGTTGCAGATTTTAAAATAATTTTGTCTCCAGTTTAAGTTTAAGATGCTCAAATGAACCTGAATCAACAGTTAAGATGCTCACTTCACACCATTTTGGCTTTGGTTCAATGTTTTTACTGTGATCTTATCACAGGTTTTCTCCCAATAGTATATGCAAGGGAAAAATGATGCAAAATGAATACAAGTGGCCCTAGATTTATATCCCTGGGTACATGAGGAAACTATGCAATATTTATGTATGTAAACTGAACCGAATGCACAATCTACTTCTCACAACAGATATTTTAGTCTTGCACACACTAGGTATTAATGTAAACAGCCCATCTTGAAATAAGATAAACTGCACACATTATTAGCAAATTCAGCATTCTACAAAGAACATATCTATCCAGTGCTACAATACCATAGTACTGTCACAGCTAGAGAAAATCCCATTTCTCACTCTTGGGTTTAAAACACTTCAAAACCACATGGACCAAAGTACTTGATGATGATGGTCGTCATGTACCATGTGTATCCAACAAATGTTTGGAGAAATAGTGAGCTAATGAGCCTCTTCACAATTATGACTAGAACAAAGGAATAAGAGTAGGCCATTTAGCCCCTCGAGTCTGTTCCGCCATTCAATGAGATCATGGCTGATCTGTGACCTTACTCCATATACTCATCGTAGCCCCATATCCCTTAATACCTTTGGTTAACAAAAATCTATCAATCTATCTAGAACAGCACCTTGAGTTGTTGCTGATGAGAGAAAGGGTATTCTGCTGAATTGTAACACAATCCTAGATATTGTAAAGGGAAACACCTTAATTATCAGTGTCTTTAAATCATCCCGTTACTTTAGAACAGATAGTTAGAGGCAGCTTGGAAGCAGATCTTGTGTTGAACTCCCTTTCATATAACAAGATTTATTCACTGGCATTATGAATGAGGAATGCTACTTACACTGGTCCCCATAGAAGATATGACATGGACAAAATATTTTATAGCAAGAGAAGCACTGTCACAATACATTTCACGTATTGGTACCAATACATTTTAGGAAAAATTGCATTTAGGCAATACCAATATGCTTTAATGGCTTCTTGTGAGATGCTCTAAATGCATCACCTTAAATTTCTCCCAAAGTGAGGCACCTCCAGTATTTCATTCTTTTGTTATACTGTAAAATATTTTTTGCACAAAATTCAAGTTTAGAAGGCAAAAATTTCAAATGTAATTGTACAGCTGGATGTTTTTCACAACTTAAGTGGACAAAGTATGAAGATTTCACAGGTCTATCATTATGCTTTACAAAAATCTTCCTAGCAACATAGAAGAGGATACTCCATGTAAGCAAATGGAGCCAAAAGACAACACATTTGTGATGATCATAATGAGTCTGTGTAGTGTTCTACTTTTGGAAAGTAGTTTTCTAAGTTTTGCAAAAAGATAAAACATACAAAATGGAGAATGTGTCTTATATTTATCCAGCAGGAGGAGAAATCAACTTAGAACACAAACACAAAAACACTCCGTGTGGAAATGTTACTACAAAATTACATTGGCTGAAAAGTCCACAAACTAGTACACATGCCTAACCATTGATACCTTAATCAAATTACAACATGCAACTCCAATAGTGCTCTATAGGCCCTCAGTACAAACAAAGAAAAACAAAATAAGCTAACAGTTTTATTATTTCAATATCAGTTAACCCTATCTATAATCTGTAATTAAAAGTCTTGTGTTTCCCCTTTCAAAGGATACAGACTTGAAAGCATCACACCTAGGAGGTGTCACATGTCTATGGAGCAAAACTAGGGATCAGCTAGAAAGTTTTTTGATGAGGTAACAGAGAGGGTAGATGAGGGCAATGCAGTTGACGTGGTGTATATGGACTTTCAAAAGGCGTTTGATAAAGTGCCGCATAATTGGCTTGTCCTCAAGATTGAAGCCCATGGAATAAAAGAGGCAGTCACAGCATGGATATAGGATTAGCTAAGTAACAGGAATCAGAGTAATGGTGAGTGGTTGCTTTTCGGACTGAAGGGAGGTGCACAGTGGTGTTGGCTTGGACTTGGGTGTACAGGCGATTTCAAAATTTGCAGATCACACAAAACTTGGAAGTGTAATGAACAGTGAGGAGGATAGTGATAGACTTCAAGAGGATAGAGACAGGCTGGTGGCATTGACAGACACGTGGCAGATAAAATTTAACAGAGATGTGTGACGTGATACATTTTAGTAGGAAGAACTAGAAGAGGCAATATAAACTAAAGGGTATGTTTCTAAAAGGGGTACAGGAACAGAGAGATCCAGGGGCATACGTGCACAAGTCATTGACGATGGCAGGGCAGGTTGAGAAAGTGGTTAAAAAAGCATATGGAATCCTGGGCTTTATAAATAGAGGCATAGGGTACAAATGCAAGGAAGTCATGATGAACCTTTATAAAACACTGGTTCGGCCACAACTGGAGTAATGTGTCCAGGTCTGGGCACTGCACTTTATGAAAAATGTGATGGCCTTAGAGAGGGTGAAGAAGAGATTTACTAGAATGATTCCAGCGATGAGGGACTTTAGTTACGTGGATAGACTGGAGAAGCTGGGGTTGTTCTCTTTGGAACAGAGAAGGTTAAGAGGAGATTTGATAGAGGTTTTCAAAATCATGAAGGGTCTGGACAGAGTAGATAGAGAGAAACTGTTCCCATTGGTGGAAGGGTCAAGAACCAGAGGACATAGATTTAAGGTGATTTGCAGAAGAATCAAAGGTGACATGAGGAAAAAAATTTTCACACAGCGAGTGGTTGGGATCTGGAATGCACTGCCAGAGGGGGTGGAGGAGATAGATTCAAATCATGGCTTTCAAAAGGGAACTGGACAAATACTTGAAAGAAAAAAAATTGCAGGGCTACAGGGATAGGACAGGGGAGTGGGACTAGCTGGATTGCTCTTGCATAGAGCCGGCATGGACTCCATAGGCCAAATGGCCTCCTTCCGTGCTGTAACCTTTCTATGATTCTATGAAGTACTTATCTGCTAAGTTACCAAATATCCAATTGACTAAATGTGAACAAATCAAAAGCAGTGCAATTCCATCAGTAAGTACCAATGAGAAATGAGTTAAGCAGCAGAAAACTGAACCATCAAGTCACTATTTTATTCCCCCAAAGCTACCAACCCCAAACTGGCAAGTAGCCAAAACCAACCAAATTGCTCAAAAGATTTTATGAACTTAGTTTAAGCCACCATCTTTTTTGGTTTTATGGTTCATCAGGTAAACTGAAAATTCACTCATTACATTTACAACACAAGCAGCTCGGAAAAAAAAATAAACAATTGAGAATAAAATGCTATTCTTACTCAGTTACTTATACAGTGCTGTACATCATTGGAAAATGTTTTCTAAAAAAATCCCTACTTCTGTGTTGGGAGCCTGGGATTCAAGTTAAAGTGCCTGGTTGTAGCGCAATTAAGTTAGGCTTTGGTGACCTAGGTGCTGAGCTGCTCTTTCCACTTACACATGCAAATTACACCAGAGCTTGCATCAGTTGAAATGTAAATGAGCATAACCAGCAAACGTGGCGTGTAACTCCCTCTGGAAATGGGGGACTTAACTTTTTTTTAAAATCAGCGTAGCTAAAATCGGGAAAATTCAGGGCCGTTGTCAATTACAACAAGCTCCTGTCCTGTTCATTGGATTGCCAACCATTTATTTTTTCCCAGCAGAAAGAGGTCTACAAAATTTTCTTTTTTGAGTGGGTAAAGCATTACAAGTCAACTTTTCAGCTGTAGTTTAAGAGAAAGTGCTTTGTAAATATGCTAGTGAGAACTTTTGGTTTGCAAATTAGTGGGATTTTTCCTTCAAATATTTATCCAATTTCCTTTTGAAAGTGACTATTGAATCTGCTTCCACCATCCTTTCAGGCAGTGCATTCCAGATCATAAGAACATAAGAAATAGGAGCAGGAGTAGGCCAATCGGCCCTTCGAGCCTGCTCCGCCATTCAATAAGATCATGGCTGATCTGATCCTAACCTCAAATCTAAATCATTATGACTTGCTGCGTTAAACAATTTCTCCTCATCTCGCCTCTGTTTTTTTTATTAATTACCTTAACTCTGTGTTCTCTGGTTACTGACCCTTCTGCCACTGGAAACAGCTTCTCCTTAATTACTCTATCAAAACCCGTCATAATTTTGAACACCTCTATCGAACCTCCCGTTATCCTTTTCTGCTCGAAAGAGAACAACCCCAGCTTCTCTAGTCTCTCACGTAACTGAATTCCTGCATCCCTGGTACCATTCTGGTAAATCTCCTATCCACCCTCTCTAAGGGCTTGACATCTTTTCGAAATTGTGGTGCCCAGAATTAAACACAATACTCCAGCTGAAGCCTAACCAGTGATTTATAAAGGTTTAGTAAAACTTCCTTGCTTTTGTACTCTATGCCTCTGTTTATAAAGCCAAGGACTCCCTATGCCTTTTTTATCAGCCTCCTCAACTTGTACTGCCACCCCCAGGTCTCTCTGTTCCTGCACCCCCTTTAAAATTGTACCATTTAGTTTATATTGCCTCTCCTCATTCTTCCTACCAAAATGCATCTTTTCACACTTCACTGCGTTAAATTCCATCTGCCATGTGTCTGCCCATTTCATCAGTCTGTCTATTTCTCTTGAGGTCTGTTACTATTTTCCTTACTGTTTACTATATTTCCGAGTTTCGTGTCATCTGCAAACTTTGAAATTATACCCTGTATACCCAAGTCCAAGTCATTAATATACACCAAAAAGAGCAAAAAGATACTGAATACAATTGAAAAAAAAAATTGTGAGAGCCACATTGAGACATTCAAAAGTGAGAGGAGACAGGGGGGAGGAGTGACTAACAGAAAGAATATAACAAACAGTAAGAAGAGAGCGAGAGTGATAGACACCACAGTGAGAGAGAAAGAGAAAAAGAAAAAAACAGGAAAAAACATTAAAAACAGACCACCTCAAAATAAATTAGAGAATGGTAAAGAAGCAGAGAAACAGTTATTGGAAGGTGAGTATAAAGAACGACCTCAAGATGAGAGTTGTGCAATTTCCCTTGGAAATGTGTTACATACATCATTCAATGGCAATGGTCACATGCGAGCTGCACATTCAGCGAGTGGAACCCTTTTCTGTTCATGTAGGAGACATCAACATTGTATGTCCAAATGGGCCTATCAATGGTCCCTCAACAACGATTTCTTCCACAATTGTTTTTCTTCCACCCTCAATACTAATGTCCTTTAGGGAAGGAAACCTGCCGTCCTTACATGCTCTGGCCGATGTGACTCCAGACCCACAGCAATGTGGTTGATTCTTAATCAGCCACTGAAATGGCCTAGCAAGCCACTCAGTTGTACAATCTCACTACAGAAAGTCATAAGAATAAAACCAGACGGACCACCCAGCATCGGACCACTAGGCACCAGACACGTCAAAGGCAAACCAAGCCCAGTCGACCCTGCAAAGTCCTCCTCACTAATATCTGTGCCAAAATTGGGAGAGCTGTCTCTCAGACTGGTCAAGCAACAGCCTGACATAGCCATACTCACAGAATCATACCTTTCAGCCAACGTCCCAGACTCTTCCATCACCATCCCTGGGTCTATCCTGTCCCACCGGAAGGACAGACCCACCAGAGGTGGCAGTACAGTAATATACAGTCAGGAGGGAGTGGCCCTGGGAGTTCTCAACATTGACTCTGGACCCCATAAAATCTCATGGCATCAGGTCAAAGATGGGCAAGGAAACCTCCTGCTAATTACCACCTACCGACCTCCCTCAGCTGATCAATCAGTCCTCCTCCATGTTGAGCACCACTTGGAGGAAGCACTGAGGGTAGCAAGGGCACAGAATGTACTCTGGGTGGGGGACTTCAATGTCCATCACCAAGAGTGGCTCGGTAGTACCACTACCGACCGATCTGGCAGAGTCCTGAAGGACATAGTTGCCAGTCTGGGCCTGCAGCAGCTGGTGAGAAAACCAACACGAGGGGAAAAACCTACTTGACCTCGTCCTCACCAATCTACCTGTCGAAGATGCATTTGTCCATGACAGTACTGGTAAGAGTGACCACTGCACAATCCTTGTGGAGACGAAGTCCCGTCTTCACACTGAGGACACCATTCAATGTGTTGTGTGGCACTACCACCGTACTAAATGGGATAGATTCAGAACAGATCTAGCAGCTCAAAATTGGGCATCCATGAGGCACTGTGGGCCATCAGCAGCAGCAGATTTCTATTCCAGCACGAATCTGTAACCTCATGGCCCGGCATAGTCTCACTCTACCATTACCAACAAGCCAGGGGATCAACCCTGGTTCAATGAGGAGTGCAGAAGAGCATGCCAGGAGCAGCACCAGGCATACCTAAAAATGAGGTGCCAACCTGGTGAAGCTACAACTCAGGACTACATGCATGCTAAACAGCAGAAGCAACATGCTATAGACAGAGCTAAGTGATTCCACAACCAAAAGATCAGATCAAAGTTCTGCAGTCCTGCCACGTCCAATCGTGAATGGGGGTGGACAATTAAACAACTAACGGGAGGAGGAGGTTCTGTAAACATCCCCATCCTCAATGATGGCAGAGTCCAGCACGTGAGTGCAAAAGACAAGGCTGAAGCGTTTGCAACCATCTTCAGCCAGAAGTGCCATCATGGCCTCCTTCCAATATCCCCACCGTCACAGAAGCCAGTCTTCAGCCAATTCGATTCACCCCACGTGGTATCAAGAAACGGCTGAGTGCACTGGATACAACAAAGGCTATGGGCCCCGACAACATCCCGGCTGTAGTGCTGAAAACCTGTGCTCCAGAACTAGCCGTGCCCCTAGCCAAACTGTTCCAGTACAGCTACAACACTGGCATCTACCCAACAGTGTGGAAAATTGCCCAGGTATGTCCTGTCCACAAAAAGCAGGACAAATCCAATCCGGCCAATTACCGCCCCATCAGTCTACTCTCAATCATCAGCAAAGTGATGGAAGGTGTCGTCGACAGAGCTATCAAGCGGCACTTACTCACCAATAACCTGCTCACCGATGCTCAGTTTGGGTTCCGCCAAGACCACTTGGCTCCAGACCTCATTACAGCCTTGGTCCAAACATGGACAAAAGAGCTGAATTCCAGAGGTGAGGTGAGAGTGACTGCCCTTGACATCAAGGCAGCATTTGACCGAGTGTGGCACCAAGGAGCCCTAGTAAAATTGAAGTCAATGGGAATCAGAGGGAAAACTCTCCAGTGGCTAGAGTCACGCCTAGCACAAAGGAAGATTGTGGTGGTTGTTGGAGGCCAATCATCTCAGCCTCAGGACATTGCTGAGGGAGTTCCTCAGGGCAGTATCCTCGGCCCAACCATCTTCAACTGCTTCATCAATGACCTTCCCTCCATCATAAGGTCAGAAATGGGGATGTTCGCTGATGATTGCACAGTGTTCAGTTCCATTCGCAAGCCCTCAGATAATTAAGCAGTCCGTGCCCGCATGCAGCAAGACCTGGACAACATCCAGGCTTGGGCTCATAAGTGGCAAGTAACATTCGCGCCAGACAAGTGCCAGGCATGACCATCTCCAACAAGAGAGAGTTTAACCGCCTCCCGTTGACATTCAACGGCATTACCATCACCGAATCCCCCACCATCAACATCCTGGGGGTCACCATTGACCAGAAACTTAACTGGACCAGCCACATAAATACTGTGGCTACAAGAGCAGGTCAGAGGCTGGGTATTCTGTGGCGAGTGACTTACCTGTGATTCCCCAAAACCTTTCAACCATCTACAAGGCATAAGTCAGGAGTGTGATGGAACACTCTCCACTTGCCTGGACGAGTGCAGCTCCAACAACACTCAAGAAGCTCGACACCATCCAGGACAAAGTGGCCCGCTTGATCGGCACCCCATCCACCACCCTAAACATTCACTCCCTTCACCACCAGCGCACCGTGGCTGCAGTGCGTACCATCCACAGGATGCAGTGCAGCAACTCCCCAAGGCTTCTTCGACAGCACCTCCCAACCCGCGACCTCTACCGCCTAGTAGGACAAGGGCAGCGGGCGCATGGGAACACCACCACCTACACGTTCCCTTCCAAGTCACACACCATCCTGACTTGGAAATATATCGCCGTTCCTTCATTGTCGCTGGGTCAAAATCCTGGAACTTCTTACCTAACAGCACTGTGGGAGAACCTTTTCCACACGGTCTGCAGCGGTTCAAGAAGTCCGCTCACCACCACCTTCTCACGGGCAATTAGGGATGACCAATAAATGCTGGCCTTGCCAGCGACGCCCACATCCCATGATCGAATAAAAAAAACACATCATCCCCATCATTCCTCAAGTACAATATGTACCTCAGTCGATTAAACTCCATGGGCCACAGATTAGGGGTGCACCAGTCATGTAACCAACCTGGGAGAGCTAGCTCGCCCACCTTAAACAGTACTTTAGGCCCTCTCTAGGCCCAATCTTCCTATTACTGGAGAAAAACAAGGGCAACAAACTTTGCCATTGTAAACATACCTTTCCAACTTTCCTTCACTACACCCTTCACCCTCACTTCTGGTAATAAATGCAAAGAGCACATGGACATGTAAGTGTCCAAAATTAAGACCATGCTTTCAGTTCATCTCAACCCTCTAAAATGTTTCACTTGGCGTCCACTTTTCCACCTCGTTAAGCTCTCTAAGGAACACTAAACAAATGCAAGTTGTTGATGCTGCAAGTATATTGCCCAAGAAGTCTCCACAAATGTACCAAAGCTACATATTATTCAATTTGACAGAATCCGCTCTCAAGTCATAGTAGTACATAAACCAAACGTTTTCATTTTATTTAATTCTGTGAAAATAGGCCATCCAACCTTATTATATAATCAAGATTTACATTCCACACAAACAATTACAAAGGATGGTGAAATATATTACAGCCCAAAACATAACTGGGATAGAAAAGTTTAGTTAAAATAAAAGTGGGGAGAATCACATGTTTTGTGAAGTGTTGGTTCAAACTTATCCAAAATCCAGACGGAGGAGTATAGAGTGCACTAATATGTTTGAACTCCAATGCCCTGAGTTCCCCACACAGTGACAGGTTCTGATTCAATCATACCATGATTAGGAGGTACCAGAGAAATGGTGCCCAAAAGGGGGACAAGTAATAATATTTTGTTAACTACCCTGAGGTATTTTAGTGCATCTCATAGCAGCTGGTTACAGAGTAGAATTTACAAAAGCTAGAACAAATCTGCAGCCTATCCTCTTGTCTGGGAGATGCATGGTTTTACAAGATGGCTGTGGATCCAGGATGGGTAGAGTTTTGGGGGTGGGGGGGGGCAGGGAAGGTGAAGAGAAGAAATAGAATTGCAAAACAAATTGCAACCACTCATTTACGTAAAATATTAACAAAATACAATCCTCCTTTATGTCAATGGTTTATAATCAAAAGTATTGTGAAATAAAATTTAAAACAAACATTGTATAGACCTAATTCAATCTGGACAATTTGCCATTTTTGCTCACAATTTCATACCTATTCATTTCAAGGATATAATTTACAGCTGATTTTATGAAACTGATGGTCTATATCAAAAAGCAAGTTTGAAAGATTTTAATTCAATCAGCACTTAGGACTCGATTTCCTTCAAGGCTCAAAACCCTCAAAAATATACCAACTGTAAACATATAAAGCTGTTTTTTCTCATTTGTACAGTAGCAGACATATTGGTCAGAAAGTTCCTCAGAGCTGGACCCGCTACGGCACCATAACCATGCCGGAAGTGCGGCAAAAACCCGGTTAACGTAATGGGGTTTCTGCCACACTTATGGCAAAATTACGGTGGAGGAGCAGGTTCAGCTCTGTGGAAATTCTCAGCCATTTAGAACAGACATTTTTTCAACTTATGCCTCTAAAACATAAAAAATGTGCTCAAGATTCCTTAGTATTACATATTCCTGCGTACATTCAAAAGTAAAGTGAAAATAAAATATTTAATTTGAATCCAAAAAGGCACCTTTACTGACTACGTTCGCCACTGTCTGACACTAAAAGCATATAAAAAAGCAAAGGACCCCACTGCTTAAAGCCAAATGGGTCTATTCAAAATGACACTGACTTCTCTATGGAAGGGCAGTAAGTAGCTTGTATTCTGTATCATGTGGGCGATAGATCACAGAATGTGGCTTTCCACTCAACCATTTTTGATGTAAATTAAAATTCCACTCAAAGAAAATAAAGAAATGGAGAATCATTGGAAATATTTTACAAATGATACGTAAATTGATTGACCGATACAATCCAGAGTGTGGTGGTGCAGGGATTGTCATCAGCCTCATCCACACACCTTTCACACATCTGCACTATTCGACCATGACAGACACATTCTCGAAAGAGCTCACAAGGCTAACACTAACACTCCTTTCTTGCAGGACAAGGTCATACACAACATGAGGAAGCAGGAGGCGGCCAGAGGTGAACCTGCCAACACATCCTTTCCCCATTTGAGGAGGATGTTCTCAATATTATGAACAGAGGGTGAGTCACGGCCATGGCAAGTGGCAACACTTGACTAGATGTCCCCGTAAGTTTCTTCACACCTTACCCTCTTTATCCCTCCTCACCCTACACATTCTGCAAGGCAAACTACAGCTGATTTCAGCAACCACTCATCTCTCTGCTTACCCTTGACACTAAAAGCTAACCCTTGTCCCTCTTTCATTTCAGGAAGAGAAAATGTCGAGGTCCCTGTAGCGCTTGATGAAGAGGAGGGCAGCCTTCCTGAAAAGGCACAATCTCTCAAAATAACCCTAGGAAGTGCCAACTCAGAGACTGGCACCATGTGTACTTTACAGGGTAGGCTAGGGGAGAGATCTTCATGTAGTGAATCATTGGTCACAAGTGTGCAGGAGCTAGAGCAGGAGAATAGGTTGGTATAGGAGCCAGTTCTCTGGAGGGAGATATGGCATACTAGCCCTGCTGTAGAGGACACAGATGTTGATTTCAAGGACCCAGACTACCATAGAAGGCTCATCGGCATAAACCAGGAAATGCTAAGTGCACTGATCTGTCTGCCAGCGAACTTGCGCACAAAGGCTGAGAGCATGGAGGAGTCCAGCTTGGGGCTTCGCAGAGCATGGAGATCAAGCTGTCAAGCATGGAGCAAGTAATCAGCTCCATGAACATGCTGGCAGTGGAACCTACCTTGATGGAGCCTCTGGTGACAGCTGACAGCTTCCATGGAAGCTCACACTGCTGCCACCTTGGCTCCAGGGGCCAGGGTTGATAGGGGTTTCGAGAGCACTGGGAGTTCTGATGCACAGCACCTCGTGAGTGGCATTGGAACCATGGGAGAGGCACCTGATATCTTCTCAGGTTGAAAACATGCCTGCTCTCCTGCCACCCACCCTGCCCGTGTCCTTGTTAATGCCAAACAGCCAGGTGGGCCAGATTGCCCCTACCTATGCCGAGATGCTGCAGTCAGGCTCTTAATGCCCAGAGCTGCTCGAGGTTGCCCACCAAGGCCATCTGAAGTGTCCTCAACAGAAGCTCAGCAGCCTTCTACCTCCCAAGCTGTAGCCACTAGGGAACGACATCATAGCAGTACCAGGATAGGTAAATGAGCGCACAAGACAGGCACTAAGGGTTCGCAGAAGGGCGATTCTTAATTCTACAAGTTAACTACTATTATTCAATTATGAAGTGAGGCAATACATTGATTTTAAAATTCTCAACCTGTTTTTCAAATCCCTCCATGGCCTCTATCACTAACTTCTACCAGCCTTTCAACCTGCCGAGATCAAATTTTGTTTGATAATCACTCCTGCGAAGTGCTTTGGGACATTTTACTACATTAAAAGGCACTACATAAATGCAAGTTGTTGTTGTAGTAAACTTTTTTCCCCCTGGATTTGGTGTTGGTGTTAATATTTGTAGTCAAGTGAGAGCAACACCCATGAGGCCGGACCGTAATCTGAAGGATTACAGGATGTGGCGCTTCTAGAAGTGTGCTACCAGGATGCAAGAGAAGTGGAAGGGTTTTGGGATTTTCTGGTGGTTGCACAATAGGGAACTAACAGGAGTGAGATTGTATGATGTGGTAGTGCAGAGAGCCTGAGGTGTGGGAATATTGGAGTTGATGGGGCGTGTGTGTGATGTAGAGAGAGCAACTGGACTCTCGTTATAGGAAAACTGGGAGAACAGTCCTGGGATGTTGAGAAGCAGGAGGGCCATCATAGCATTTGGGAGCACTTGGGAGTGGGAAACAATGCTGGAATTTTGGAGGAATGGGTGAGAAGTGATAGGGCATCACAATACTGGAAGAGGGTTTATGGGCTGGGGAAGTACTGCAGCGGGTTCTGAGGTCTGGGAATAGTGTCAGGGTGCGGCAGTGTTGCAATGGGGGTTCCAGGGTGCAGCTGAGAGGGTGGTGTTGGGGTATGATGTGAGGTTCATCTCAATACTGACCCATTTATGCCTAAAAATTGGGCTGATGTGGAACCAAAATATAGTGTGGGATACCGAACCGCTGACTTGCCACTGGTAGTCTGCCCAATCTCATTTTCGGGCGGACCTCGATTTAGTTAGCCACAGCTCCTATCAGAAACAGGAGGGGGCCTAATGAATATATGCAAATCAGGTTCAAGTAATGTCATCAAGACCCCTGACATCATTTCTCTCTCTTCAAGCTTGGCGACTGCCAGTTCCTCAACACACCCATAAATCATGGGTGGTACAAGTTGGGTGGCAGCCATTTCCGGCCAAATTTAAAGGGGTTCTCAGCTGCTGTCAGGTGAAATGCTGTAAAGTTTTAGGAGACGTTTTGTTTGTATTACTAGAGCCAAATTTGGCTACTGGCCTCATTTCAATGAAAGCGGCAAGCTACCGGCATCCTAATACACCTCACTGGTCGGGGCCTGAACAATTCTGGCTGGTTTTGACACCGATCCAGTCTGCAGATAGGTCCTGGGGTGCAGGGTGGGGGGTACCGCTGGTTAGGCTGCTCAAGACCTGGTACAAGGCTGAGCTTGTGCACTTTCCTGCTCTGCCCATTTGTACCCGAATTTGGCATCAGGGTCCAACGACCTGTATAGGACCCCGATTTGCATAGTAAAGCAGCCTTACACTTGTTTCAGCCGGGCAGGCAGCTTGCCCATTTCCAGGCCCGCCTGACTATAGCACTAGGCGAGCCTTGTGTGTCAATGAGGCGGCCAAGGTGCCCACCGCATTTCAACTCCCAACATTATTCAGGCACAAAAAGGACGACAGCCAGTTGGATTTCTCCCCCATGGCATTTCCTCAAGTAACGATGCCAAAGCCTGGTCAACTTTGGTGACTTCTTCCAATACAGCCTACAAAGAGTGTCCTATGCGATAGCAGTTTGCTGTGCTACATTACTTTGCTCTGCAATGGGAGCCAACATCGGACGAGAGTTTTCTTTAAGAGAGAGAAGACAATGATGAGAGGATGGTGAGGAAGCAGAAGGGCTCTAACATTTCCCGCAGCCAGAGCACTTTTGCAGCAGCTCACTGAAGAGTGCATAAGCTGAACAATCCCTGCTCCCTTGCATCACGTCCATCATCACTCAAAGTCCTTCCACTCTCAAATAAACATTATTTGCCCAAAGATCAACATTGATATTCAGATCAACTAACATTGCAGTGTCACCAGCTAACACAGGAACCCTCTATGCACACAAAGATTTTAAAAAGGATTATAAATTTTCCTGCCTTATATAAGTGCCCAACACCAATTAATCCCATGGCCTAGTGCCTGTTCCAAGTGCTCTCTGACCTAGTCCAGTGCTCCTGCAAGGTGCTTCCCAGTAGCTATGGCTTGAGAGGATTAAGACTGCTGTAGCTCCTCAGCTGTTTGTGGTCGGCAACCTCAAAGAGCTTCGGCCTGAGGGGGCCTGGCTGCAGACTGCAGCAACTCGTTGGCTGCTGGGGCAGTCTGGTCCAGCTGGATACTGGCACCATGGCAGTCGCTGGTTCAAAGAATCCCAAAGGTCCAAACATGCTGACATCCCGAGACATGGCACCACCTTCCCTTCTCGATGCACAACTGCCATTGCTATCAGCTGATCCAAATGAAGCCCCTATCTGTTCAATCTCAAGCCTGTCAAAGACGGAGGAGATGGGTGAACCCAAAGCACGCATGGTCGCAGTTTGAGTATCTCCGAGAGAGGTTATTACTGGTGCCACAGACTCCTGCAGAGGGAGCCTAGCTGTAGCGTCCATTTAGATGACCATATGCACCATGGTTGACTGCAAGGGGTCAATATCATGTGCCAGAAACCCACACACGTTGCTAGAGGACTCCTCCACATTCCGATAAGTTACAGAATCTTCCTGGCAGGCAGTCCAATGCATTCAGCAATTGACGGTGCAAAGAAAGCAATTTTCTTTTGAAGGCTGGGCCCCTCAAGAGAGAGCTGGGACGCATGCTTGCCCTCTGGTGAACTGTTTTCTAGGCTGTCCTTTCCACCTGCACTTGCTCTTGCTCACTTGTGCTTGGTAAATCATCCAGCGCAGACCCCTCTAATTCACAATATACACCAGGCAGGGTGCCAATTTCTGTGCCACCAGCAAAAAATGCACCTTCTCTTTAAGGGGATGCAGCCAGCCCACTGGATTTCTGCACTCCCAATTGGGATCACTATTAAGCTGGCAGCTTGCCAATTATATTTAAATGAGGTTCGACCATGAAAACTGCGCGGGCCTGCTGTCGGCTGCATCAAGCGGCTGGAGCAAATGCCCTGTCCATCATCCACCTGATCTACGCCAGATATGAAAATCGACCCCTCAGAATATTTTGACATAGAGACAACCTCAACAGAACTTCAAATGTATATGTAGTTAACCATAAACTAATAGATCTCAAATACAATAAAGCATAGATAGAATAGGAAAACATTTACATTTTATTTTGTGCTCTAGTTCTCATATGTCACTTTAATACTCTTCAAAAAAAATCTGTGGTTATAAAACAGCTACTTGTGTGTACAAATTAAAGATACAACCATTTTTGAATGGGGATGGTCAGATGCAACAGGGATACATTAGACTGTAGCTTAAATCTGGCTTCGAATAATTATAAAATGTAATCATTTTGAGAATATAAAAATTAAATGAGTAAAGGGGGAGCAGGAGAGAAATTCTAACCTCTATTCTCACTTGAAACTTACTGATTTTTATACTCTAATTCTATATTCACACTTCAAATTAACATTATTCAAAACATTCCTCATTCTTATAAATCTGAATCATATCCCCTCATAACTTTCTTCCTCCAATGAAAGCAAATTTAAAACAATTCTTTCTCTTTCATTTTCTTATCCAATAAGTTGCTTGCCATCATTTTTCTATCTTCAACTTGAAGCTAGTGTGCTGACAATCCCACTGTCAGTACTTCCCTCAGTCAATCCCACCCTCAGTACTTCTGACTTACCAGCCAGCATAGGGCAGATCTTTCATGCATGAAAGTACCTATGAAGGAAGGCATTTTAGTTTTATGGTAGTCTTCTACCTAATGGCTTTGAATAGAATGAACTAAATTCACATCAGACTAGCAAGGTCAGCAAACTGTCATCTAGCCATAGGACTCTACTTTGCAACTTTCAGACAGAGTTAAGCATTTAACTAATTGAGATACCGATCTAATGCTCTAAAAACACTGATGCCAGTTAGTATCTTGATTTGTTAACCAATTTTGGTCACATTGTTCCTAGGTGTTAATAGCTTCCATGAATCTCAGATCCTGCCTTATCCCGTCCCCCACCAAAATTTTAGTAAACACCAAAACCGCAAAACCTAAAAAAGAACCAAGATGTTGCTCAAATGGTATCAATCCCTAATTTTTCCTTGGGCAAAATTCGCCATTCTGCAAAGATTCATTATTGCCTTTGAAGACCCTCACTGTACAAATACTTATATGTTAAGGTACGTACTTCATCACAATACCCTTTGTCTTGTACACATAGTAAAAAGGCAGTTTTCATAAGCAGACCAACATTTCTTATACTATGAAATAGGACTCTACTTTGCAACTAAAACCCACATTCTTATACATGCCATGAGTGGTACAACAGCATGGGGTTAGCAATGATCTCTTAGGAGGGACAGTAAATAGTGCAGATGGGAGCAGGAAGTTGCAAGGCGACATGGACACAAACAGGAGTAGGCCATTTAGCCGCTCAGGCCTGTTCCGCCATTCAATGAGATCATCGCTGATCTGTGACCTAACTCCATACACCCGCCTTAGCCCCATATCCCTTAATACCTTCGGTTAACAAAAATCTATCAATCTCAGATTTAAAATTAAAAATTGAGATAGCATCAACTGCCATTTGCGGAAGAGAGTTCCAAACTTCTACCACCCTTTGCATGTAGAAGTGTTTCCGAACTTTACTCCTGAAAGTACTGGCTCTAATTTTTAGACTATGTCCTCTAGTCCTAGACTCCCCAACTAGCAGAAGTAGTTTCTTCCTATCTACCCTATCAGTTCCCCTTAATAGCTTGAAAACTTCAATCAAATCACCCCTTAATCTTCTAAATTCCAGGGAATACAACCCTAGTTTGTGTAATCTCTCCACGTAATTTAACCCTTGGAGTCCAAGTATCATTCTAGTAAATCTATGCTGCACTCTCTCCAACATCAATAGATCCTTCCTAAGATGCGGTGCCCAGAATGAACACAACACTCCAAGTATGGTCTAACCAGGGCTTTGTATAGCTGTAACATAACTTCTACCCCCTTGTATTCTAGTCCTCTAGATATAAAGGCCATTAGCCTTTTTGATCATTTTCTGTACCTGTCCATGACATTTTAATGAGAACAGATTAAGTGAGTGGGCAAAGTGATGGTAGCATTGTGGTTATGTTATTGGACTAGTAATCGAGAGGCCTGGACTTAATAATCCGGAGACACGAGTTCAAATCTCACCACGGCAGGTGGGGAATTTACATTCAGTTAATTAAATAAAATCTGGAATAAAAAGCTGGTATTAGTAATGGTGACCATGAAACTACCAGATTGTAGTAAAAATCCATCTGGTTCACTAATGTTCTTTAGAGAAGTAAATCTGTTGTCCTTACCCGGTCTGGCCTGTGTGTGACTCCAGACCCACAGCAATATGGTTGATTCTTAACTACCCTCTGAGGTGGCCTAGCAAGCCACTCAGTTACAGACTGCAGCGGTTCAAGAGGCAATTCACCACCATCTTCTCAAGGGCAATTAGGGATGAGCGATGCCCACATCCCACAAATGAATAAAAAAAACTATGATTGATGGAGTTTAATGTGGGCAAGTGTGAGGTCATCCACTTTCGACCTAAGAAAGATAAATTGTAGTATTTTCTAAATGGTGAGAAACTAGGAACTTTAGAAGAGCAGAGAGATTTGGGAGTCCAAGTACAAAAATCATTTAAAAAGGTAATAAACAAGTAAAAAAATCAAAAAGACTAATGGAATGTTGGCCTTTGTCTCAAGGGGGCTGGATTACAAAGGGGAGGAAGTTATGCTTCAGTTGTAGAGAGCCTTGGTCAAACCCCATCTGGAGTGCTGGTGTCAGTTTTAGGCACCGCACCTTAGGATGGATATATTGGCCTTGGAGGGGGGTGCAGTGCAGATTCACCAAAATACCAGGGCTTAGAGGGTTAAATTATCAGGGCAGGTTGCATAAACTTGGCTTGTATTCCCTTGCATATAGAAGAATGAGGGGTGATCTGTTCAAGATGTATAAAATGTTAAAATGATAGGATAGATACAGAGAAACTACATAGAGTTATATAGAGTCTAAAACACAGAAATAGGCCATTCAGCCCAAATAGTCTATGTCGGCATTTATGCTCCACACGAGCTTCCTCTCACCCCTCTTCATCTATCTATATCAGCATATCCTTCATCATTTAACATTTCATACAGAATAGTACATATTTAGCCCCACGTCTGAAACCCTCATGCGCTTATCTAGCTTCCCCTTAAATGTATCTATGCTATTTGCCACAACTACTCCTTGTGATAGCGAGTTCCACATTCTTGGGTAAAGAAGTTTCTCCTGAATTCCCTATTGGATTTCATAGAATCATAGAATTTATTGGTGACTATCTTATATTTATGGCCCCTAGTTTTAGTCTCCCCCACAAATGAAAACATCTTCTCTACGTCTACCCTATCAATCGCTTTGATAATCTTACAGACCTCCATCAGGTCACCCTCAGCCTTCTCTTTTCTAGAGAAAAGCGCCCGAGCCCGTTCAGCCTTTCCTGATAAGTAGATCCTCTCAGTTCTGGTATCATCCTTGTAAGAAAATAGATATGTTTTTACATTATTCTAGTATAGAACAAAGACAGAACAGTAACGTAGGTAGAGAAACTATTGCCTCGGGTGGGGGAATCAAGAACGAGGGGACATAATCTTAATTCAGAGACAGGCCATTTAGGAGGGAAATCTGGAAGCTCTTTTTCACACAAAGGGTAGTAGAAATCTGGAAATCTCCAAAAGGCTGTGGATGCTGGCACAATTGGAGCTTTCAAGACTGAGATCAATAGATTTTTGTTACATAAGGAGATCAAGGGATATGGAACGAAGGCGGGTAATGGAGTTGAGGTACAAATCAGTCATGATCTAACTGAATGGTAGAGCAGGCTTGAGGGGCTGAATGGCCCTCAAGCCTGTTGCTATGTTCCTAATTATGGCATATAATGCATCGGAGATCATGTGAGATACTCACCCTGTTCTCCTGTCTCCCTCAAAAGACATTATATACCACATCGAATGTGAGGCTAAAACTAATCTATTTACTTAAAGAGAATACTACATAGAAGCAGTGAAAAACAGCAAGATACAGAGTACATTACTTAGAAAACAAAGATCGAATCAGTTCACAGGGTTAGAAATGCTTTCTTTGAAAATAGCTCTACAGAGTTTGATAACTAGCAGAGGTTTTGCATTAACATCGTTTGTAAACCGTCATAATGCAATGTTGTATCTAGATGAAGCAAATTTCCAATGCACAGACTTCTGACCTCCACACAGAACTATATCTGACAAATCAGACCTTTCTTCATGCCATGGGAAGCCTTTATAGTTACAGGCATGCCTTGCAAATCCACAAGCAGTCTGAGAGCACAACAGAACTCACAACTTGTGGGGAAAAGAGTTAGCCAGGATATCACTGCAAGCTTGGAAAAAAATTCTCTTTATTGGTTCAGCCTGGTTGAATGTCTTTTCCACTCTCTGTTAATATGCTAACATTTCAAACAGGCACCAAGACATCAAGCAACTTTTGACTGACTTAACTTTTGAGCAGAGCTGTTAATGTAAAGGAAGAAAATCCATCCAGGACAGACATCTGATGGCCACAGACATTTCTGCAACCAGTTGCATATATTGCTCACATCTGCCATAGAAACGATGGGTTCTGTCCAGAGATACAGCTGAATGATTCATTCTTGAATCATATTTACTTTGTCATTCAAGTCATGTAATGTCATATGGACGTAATACAAATATCTAATTGAAGAACCTACCTGTGAGAGGGGTTCGGCTCAGAACAAGGACATTTGGAAGAGACATCATAATTAGCTGCTGTAGTGTCTCCTGTGGGTTTTAAAAAAAGTTTTAATCCATATAATATACACAATAAGTAAACTGAAACAATAAAAAATAAACTGGTTTTAGGAGTCCCTTGTATCATGTTTTTCCAAAGTAAGTTGCCAAAAAGATGTTAATACTCCAACTAGCAATTAAAGAAATCCTAATGGGAGGGAGGCTGTGCCAAAATATTCAACATGGGTGGAGAACTCACATTGACTAAATTGGATAGAACCTATTTACTTTTTTTTAAATGTAGACATTTTACGCAAACCCTCATGAACTGCAGTACAAAATACCATAGACTAACCGGGCTTGCCATTTTCCTACCTACAGAAATCATACTCGCAAATGATTTTTAAAAACAATTTCCATACGTACTAGTCTGTTTGGGAACATTAGACTCCAAGTGAAAACATATGTTCCACTACTAAGCTGCACAGGATATTGGGTTCCGATGAATGGCACTATTAAATGATCTGCAAATGGCGACCACCATGAGCTGTAGGTTTTGCATGAATGAATGCTAATTGTAGCATAATATTAAAGACTTGATTTTCCTACCGATAAGAAAAGTGACAAATTGCACTAACGTATAACATTTTGAGTCGAATTTTTTTCCTGCCAACTTCAAAGGAACTCCATGGTGAGTTCTAAAAGAGGATTCCCGGAGAAAACAAGAAATTCTACAACCTATGGATCATGTATCATCTCAAGAATCTTAACTGCAATATTAATTCAGAAATGTTGCCGGTGGTATAAGGATAGAGAACAAAGAGATCCCTGTATAAATAGCTGGCCAGTCAGAAAAAGAAAAATAAGGAGCAAGACAGAAAGGATCGTGTTAACTGGCTGTTCAGACTTAAGAGTAACATGGACTGAATCCATGGAGAAGTGCCAGCTAAAATATAGAACATTGAAGGAACATTAAGGCATAAATATTATACTTAACCTCAGAACATAATATACCGTAATAGTTTAATTACTTTTGGATGAGACGTTGAACTAAGGCCCCATTTATCCTCTCAGGTGGATGCAAAAGATCTCACGGCACCATTGGGAAGAGAAAGGGAGTTTCTGGCCAACATTTATCCCTCAACCAACATCTCTAAGAAGAGATTATCCAGTCATTCATCTCATTACTATTTATGGCACCTTGCTGTACATGAATTGGCTACTGCATTTCCCTACATTACAACAGTGACTACACTTCAAAAGTACTTAATTGGCTGTGAAGCACTTTGGGATGTTCTGAGGTCGTGAAAGGCACCATATGAATGCAAGTTCTTTGTGTACTTTACTTCCAAATTTAGTGTCCTCATTTGTGCAGAAAGGAAACTGAATATATAAAATATCTGGGTGCACTGGGGCACAACAATAATTTTGGGATGAAACTTGGATTTTTTTTTTAAATTGAGCACTTATCTTTTTTTCATGGTCACAATATAATGTATTTATAGTGCATATCGTATGTCATCATTGTGGATTTCCATAACCACTTTGGGATGTCCCACGATTGCGAAAGGTACTATATAAATGCAAATTCTCTTTCATATTTTTGTAATGCATGATAGGCAACATACCAGTGTCAGTTCAGCATTTTGAGTCAGGTGCGAGACCAGTTTGAATTAGTCTTACACTGCTGCAACTGGTGCAAAGCCAATTTTTCAAAAACTTAATTTTTGCACTCAAGCCAATAATGGTGAACTAAACAGAAGGCGACCAATAAAACCAGTCCCTGAAGAAATGCTGTTTGAGATACCTGAAGTCTTCAGAAAGAACGGTTATAAAATGAAGGCAGATGTTTGCTTCATATGATAAAAAAAAGTACTACATCAATAAAAATTTGTGCATTTCACAATCAAGCATTATTTTGTTTGACCACAAGAATGTATGAGAAGATCTTACTTTAATGTTTGTTCACTGTTGGGGAATGAAAGTGTTGGATAACAATATCAGCATTAAGTGCTACCAGGTCAGGTATAACGTACTCAATTCAGAGAATTAAATTCCTTCTGTGCTGCAACAGTGTGCTTAACCCCAACCTCAGGAGAGCAACCATTATTGCAACAAAGTGTGAAATTGTATGGAACCTGGGTCCAACTTATATCATATGCTGTAGAGAATTTCTTACATGCATAGAATAAGAAATTTATTCCACCTACAAGATATCTTACTTTATTGAGAGTCACTGCAGTTTTAAAAAAAAATGAATTGTGTATTATGTTCCCAGTATCTGTAACCAACAGCTGTAACCTCTTGTATAATAATGGCTGTGGAGCCATCTGAATATCATAAACATGCTTAAAAAATTATACATTTACCTACTTGATAAAATGAAAGCTCACTGCCAATATGCATCAAACAACCAAACATACCACCATTATAAAACCATGAAATTAAAATCCAATTGGAACAAACTTCCCAAAACAGTCTAATAACACACACGCACAGTGGCGCACGCACTCCCTCAGTATCTCTGACAGCCATCTTTGGGTCGCATGACACAAGACAGAGCTTTTTCCAACAAAGGCAAGGTGACATGAACCACAGTTGAAAGGCGCCATCCTTCAACACCGGTACCACACCCACTTTGTACAGTGCAGAAGGACATTTACATGTCCATGAATCTGTACAGTTTGGTAACATCCATGTGCACAGTGACATGATTACTGAATATCATACAATTTAGTTACTTTTTTTTACTTGATGTGCTCACCACGAGTAACCTTCCCTCTGATTAATAGGTTTCGATTTGAAAAATCCATCAGCTGAAAGCAATCAGGTTGATCCCTCCAACCTAGCCATTTTCCAACATGACCTTCATTGGTTAATACTACGCTATGCATATGTCTCAAACACTTAAGTCATTTATTGGCTGTTATGAATTTAGTATGGCATGATATCTTGTTCACACTTAAACATTAATTATTCGTTAGCAAACATTAGTTAACAGATACAAGTTGCTATTTAAGATACATGTGTGCAAATAGCTGGCTGTTATCTTTTATGCATGGAAGAAATAATTTATTGCACCTACAATTACCTTACCTTTCTTTGAGAGTCACTGGCACTGTTTAAAAAAAAATTATGTATATGTTTTTGGTACCTGTAACTTAACCTCTTGGCTAATAATGGCTGTGCAACGGCTGAATACTAATACTACAAACATGCTCTGGCAGCACAGCTAGCACTAAATAAACTATAATAAAATTATAAGTACCTTCTTGATCAAATGAAAACACACTGCCAATATGCATTAAACAACCTAACACGTCATTATAAAACCACCATCAAAATAAAATTCAATTAAAATAAACCTCCCAAAGTAGCCTAATGACAGACAGACACACTCGGTAACTCTGAGCTGTTCGCCAATTTATATTAGACGCACCTTGCTGACTGCTGCTAAACAACTTGGGATATTACCATGCAACCTTGCTATGCAAAGGGAGGGGGGTAGGGGTGGAATCAGACTCCAAAACTTGAGTTTTTAGACAGGATCCTTAGGATGCACCAGGTTGGAAAAGAAAGAACATTCACCCTCCTAATTGCTATCTGATGAGCCCCTGGTAGAAGTAAATATCTTGGTGTTGGGAAAGGTCAGGCGCAACTGTGATGGCCTCTCATGACTGAATAATCCATTGACATTCAATTCCAATCTTCAACATGCAAGGTTGTCAGTTGGAAAAGATACTGGGAGGGCCACCAGCTGATGGAAATATACCTTCAAAACAGTAAAGGTAAGAGGGGAACAGCAGAAAACAAAAGAACGGTCCTAGTTTTTGATGTATGTCTACCCTATTGGGTAGAGTTGGGCCAGCTCTCCATGAGAAAAAAAATAGGTCTGAATTGGCCATGTGGTTGATAGTGAGGAGGAAAGCTGCAAGAAGGTATCAATGGACTGGTCAGGTGGGCTGAAAAGTGGCAAATGGAATTCAATCCGGAGAATTGTGAGGTCATACATTTGGGGAGGACAAACAAGGCAAGGGAATACACAATAAATGGGAGGATACTGAGAGGTGCACAGGAACAGAGGGACCTTGGAGTGCATGTCCAAAGATCCCTGACAGTAGTAGGAAAGGTAGATAAGGTGGTTAAAAAGGCATACAGGATACTTTCCTTTATTAGCCGAGGCATAGAATATACGAGCAGGGATGTTATGCTAAAACTGTATAAAACACTAATTAGGCCACAGCTTGAGTACTGCATACAGTTCTGGTCACCACATTACAGGAAAGATATGATTGCACTAGAAAGGGTACAGAGGAGATTTACGAGGATGTAGCCAGGACTGGAGAATTTTAGCTATGAGGAAAGATTGGAGGAGGTTGAGGGGTGAGTTAATTCAAGTGTACAAGATTATGAGGGGCCTAGATCGAGTCGATAGGGAGGACCTATTTCCCATAGCAGAGGGGTCAGTGACCAGGGGGGAGAGATTTAAAGTAATTGGTAAAAGGATTAGAGGGGAGCTGAGGAGAGTTTTTTCTGATCCAGAGGGTGGCAGGGGTCTGCACCTCTCTGCCTGAAAGGGTATTAGAGGCAGTAACCCTCAGCTCATTTAAAAAGTACTTGGATGTGCACGTGAAGTGCAATAACCTACAGGGCTACGGAACAAGTGCTGGAAAGTGGGATTAAGCTGGATAGCTCTTTTTCGGACACGATGGGCCAAATAGCCTCCTTCTGTGCCTTAACTTTCTATGAATGCCATATTTTTCTGAACCAGCTTGGGACAAGAATTACAACCATTGCCCTTTCCCTCCTCAAACTTATAAAATGGAATATTTTCTATCCAGTGTTAGAATTAAGCAGTCTTAGATATAGTATGATGCCATCATCCTCAATGATGGCAGAGTCCAGTTCGTGAGTGCAAAAGATAAGGCTGAAGCGTTTGCAACCATCTTCAGCCAGAAGTGCCACATGGATGATCCATCTCGGCCTCCCCCCAATATCCCCACCATCACAGAAGCCAGTCTCCAGCCAATTCAATTCACTCCACGTAATATCAAGAAACGGCTGAGTGCATTGGATACAGCAAAGGTTATGAGCCCCAACAACAACCCGGCTGTAGTGCTGAAGACTTGTGCTCCAGAACTAGCCGCACCTCTAGCCAAGCTGTCCCAATACAGTTACAACACTGGCATCTACCCGACAAAGTGGAAAATTGCCCAAGTATGTCCTGTCCACAAAAAGCAGGACAAATCCAATCCGGCCAATTACCATCTCATCAGTCTACTCTCAATCATCAGCAAAGTGATGGAAGGTGATGTCGACAGTGTTTTCAAGCTGCACTTACTCACCAATAACCTGTTCACCGATGCTTAGTTTGGGTTACGCCAGGACCACTCGGCTCCAGACCTCATCACAGCCTTGGTCCAAACATGGACAAAAGAGCTGAATTCCAGAGGTGAGGGGAAAGTGACTGCCCTTGACATCAAGGCAGCATTTGATCAAGTGTGGCACCAAGGAGCCCCAGTAAAATTGAAGTCAATGGGAATCAGGGGGAAAACTCTCCAGTGGCTGGAGTCATACCTAGCACAACGGAAGATGGTAGTGGTTGTTGGAGGCCAATCATCCCAGCCCCAGGACACTGCTGCAGGAGTTTCTCATGGCAGTGTCCTACGCCCAACCATCTTCAGCTGCTTCATCAATGATCTTCCCTCCATCATAAGGTCAGAAATGGGGATGTTCACTGATGATTGCAGTGTTCAATTCCATTCGCAACCCCTCAGATAATTAAGCAGTCCGTGCCCGCATGCGGCAAGACCTGGACAACATGCAGGCTTGGGCTGATAAGTGGCAAGTAACATTCGCGCCAGACAAGTGCCAGGCAATGACCATCTCCAACAAGAGAGAGTCTAACCACCTCCCCTCGGACATTCAATGGCATTACCATCGCCGAATCTGCCACCATCAACATCCTGGGGGTCACTGTTGACCAGAAACTCAACTGGACCAGCCACATAAATACTGTGGCTACAAGAGCAGGTCAGAGGCTAGGTATTCTGCAGTGAGTGACTCACCCTTTTAAAAAATATTCGTTCATGGGATGTGGGCATCGCTGGCGAGGCCGGCATTTACTGCACATCCCTAATTGCCCTCGAGAAGGTGGTGGTGAGCCGTCTTCTTGAACCGCTGCAGTCCATGTGGTGACGGTTCTCCCACAGTGATGTTAGGAAGGGAGTTCCAGGATTTTGACCCAGCGACAATGAAGGAACGACGATATATTTCCAAGTCGGGATGGTATGTGACTTGGAGGGGAACGTGCAGGTGGTGTTGTTCCCATGTGCCTGCTGCTCTTGTCCTTCTAGGTGGTAGAGGTCGCGGGTTTGGGAGGTGCTGTCGAAGAAGCCTTGGCGAGTTGCTGCAGTGCATCCTGTGGATGGTACACACTGCAGCCACGGTGCGCCGGTGGTGAAGGGAGTGAATGTTTAGGGTGGTGGATGGGGTGCCAATCAAGCGGGCTGCTTTGTCCTGGATGGTGTCAAGCTTCTTGAGTGTTGTTGGAGCTGCACTCATCCAAGCAAGTGGAGAGTATTCCATCACACTCCTGACTTGTGCCTTGTAGATGGTGGAAAGGCTTTGGGGAGTCAGGAGGTGAGTCACTCGCCGCAGAATACCCAGCCTCTGACCTGCTCTCGTAGCCACAGTATTTATATGGCTGGTCCAGTTAAGTTTCTGGTCAATGGTGACCCCCAGGATGTTGATGGTGGGGGATTCAGTGATGGTAATGCCGTTGAATGTCAAGGGGAGGTGGTTAGACTCTCTCTTCTTGGAGATGGTCATTGCCTGGCACTTGTCTGGCGCGAATGTTACTTGCCACTTATCAGCCCAAGCCTGGATGTTGTCCAGGTCTTGCTGCATGCGGGCTCGAACTGCTTCATTATTTGAGGGGTTGCGAATGGAACGGAACACTGTGCAATCATCAGCGAACATCCCCATTTCTGACCTTATGATGGAGGGAAGGTCATTGATGAAGCAGTTGAAGATGGTTGGGCCTAGGACACTGCCCTGAGGAACTCCTGCAGCAATGTCCTGGGGCTGAGATGATTGGCCTCCAACAACCACTACCATCTTCCTTTGCACTAGGTATGACTCCAGCCACTGGAGAGTTTTCCCCTGATTCCCATTGACTTCAATTTTACTAGGGATTCTTGGTGCCACACTCGGTCAAATGCTGCCTTGATGTCAAGGGCAGTCACTCTCACCTCACCTCTGGAATTCAGCTCTTTTGTCCACGTTTGGACCAAGGCTGTAATGAGGTCTGGAGCCGAGTGGTCCTGGTGGAACCCAAACCGAGCATCGGTGAGCAGGTTATTGGTGAGTAAGTGCCGCTTGATAGCACTGTCGACGACACCTTCCATCACTTTGCTGATGATTGAGAGTAGACTGATGGCGCGGTAATTGGCCAGATTGGATTTGTCCTGCTTTTTGTGCACAGGACATACCTGGGCAATTTTCCACATTGTCGGGTAGATGCCAGTGTTGTAGCTGTACTGGAACAGCTTGGCTTGAGGCACAGCTAGTTCTGGAGCACAAGTCTTCAGCACTACCGCTGGGATGTTGTCAGGGCCTATAGCCTTTGCTGTATCCAGTGCACTCAGCCGTTTCTTGATATCATGTGGAGTGAATCAAATTGGCTGGAGACTGGCTTCTGTGATGGTGGGGATATCGGTAGGAGGCCGAGATGGATCATCCACTTGGCACTTCTGGCTGAAGATGGTTGCAAACGCTTCAGCCTTGTCTTTTGCACTCACGTGCTGGACTCCGCAAAGCCGTTCCATCATCTACAAGGCACAAGTCAGGAGTGTGATGGAATACTCTCCACTTGCCTGGATGTGTGCAGCTCCAACAACACTCAAGAAGCTAGACACCATCCAGGACAAAGCAGCCCACTTGATTGGCACCCCATCCACCAGCCTAAACGTTCACTCCCTTCACCACCGGCGCACTGTGGCTGCAGTATGTACCATCTGCAGGAGGCACTGCAGCAACTCGCCAAGGCTTCTTCGACAGCACCTCCCAAACCTGCGACCTCTACCACCTGGAAGGACAAGAGCAGCAGGCACATGGGAACACCACCTGCACGTTCCCCTCCAAGTCACACACCATCCTGACTTGGAAATATATCGCCGATCCTTTAGTCGCTGGGGCAAAATCCTGGAATTCCCTACCTAACAGCACTGTGGGAGTACCTTCACCACACAGACTGCAGCGGTTCAAGAAGGCGGCTCGTGACCACCTTCTCAAGGGCAATTAGGGATGGGCAATAAATGCCGGCCTTGCCAGCGAAGCCCACATCCCATGAACGAATAAAAAAAACTGGCCAGATGCAGATTGGTCCTCCTGAAGCAATTTGTTTTCCATTTGTTGAGCTTCATAAAATCTGACTGAGAATGCCAAGCAACAGATAGTTGTGTGCGGTGGGTCATGCTCACTAGGAACTGGATCTATTTCCCAAATTCATTTGATTCCGTAACATTACAGCCAGCAGAGTATGTCTTCATCCCATTGATCCTAGACTCAGAGGGAAAAGACCAGCGTGCTAACCCACTATGCCACTTCGCAATTTTAAAGGTTAAAATTTAAGTAAAGACACAATTCAGTAAGGTCTACGGCTGGAATGACTAGTAACATTAACCAGTTAACAATTAATCAGTGAAATAAAAAAATTCAGGGAAAACAACATATGTAAAAATGTGAGTAACTATTCAGAATAAATAAGTGTACTGAGCTTTTATGATTTAATTTTACTGTCGTTATGCAGGAAGCTAAATGCGTATAAATAATACATCACCCTCTCATTTACCAGGACGCTTTTGTTTTCCAGCAATTTTTCCTCAATAGAAAATTATATACCCATCATTATTCAACAAACCTCCTCCACCCCATAATCTCCACTGTCTGATGCCACTAATCTCACGAGTTTCTTCATGCTCTTTCCTCTTCAAGCAGTTTCAATCTGGTGAAAACACCATTGTTCATTTAACATCAGGTTGCCAGCATCATTTGACAAGCGAAATGGCTAAGCCTGTAATAGAGGTAGCTAAAATGCCACCTACTCAGGTCTTAAAACAGCTGCAGGAAAAAACAAGTATCACAAATAAGATTGAAGTATAGCGAAGCTGAAAAGTCAGATTTATTTTTCTTGTTTAACATGAAAGATGCTTAAGATTTTATATCAATCTTTCTCATTGCTTCACTTCCAATATCAGAGCTCCAAACTTCAGATTTTTGTTTTCGTACCAAAATAGTGCTGTATACTTGCGCAGCTTTAAAGTGAAAGTATGTAAGTCATTGGTTTGATCCCCAATCCCTTAGATGATTTCACCAGATTAGCCTAGGAACTTCTCAAAATGAATGGGATCATCTTGACGTAATAAATCTGGGATGTGTCAACTGAATTCGAAATCTACCCGTTGACATAAATTTCAGACCCGGGGTATTTACATACCACTGGTCAGCTGCCTGTCTGAAATGAGCGGAAAGCAGCAGCTTGCTGGCGGGCGAGAGTGTAAGTTCGGATAGCCTGGAGACAGCCCACCAGCACTAAGGGAAAGCTCTCCGGCACACAGTTAAGTCGCTTGGGGGGTGTTCGGTAGAGTCTCGCAGATCCAGAGGGACAGCAGAAGCTCAGACTATCCTTGTGGTAAAGGATAGACTCTGATGCCGTCAGAGCAGCCGCCACGCTCAGGACGGGATTGAAACGTCATCGGACACCGATTTTATGCAAGAGGCTCCTGCTTGTGGCCGGCACAGCATCATTCACCGCCAAAACCAGCGGCGTTAAGATCAAAAATCAGCAGGAATAGCATGGGAAATGGAGCCACTCCATTTTAATCACTTGCCAGCTCAGTTCACGCTGAGCAAGGAGCGTTAAAATTTCCCCCTATATTTTAGCCACTTTCTATTTTTTTCATGTGTCTAGCCAACAGTTGATGTTGCTGCAGATGATTTGGGGGGGGGGGTGGGGAGAATGGATAGCAACGCTGTGGGTCGGAGCAAAAAAACACAGTAAGGGAAGACTGAATAGGCCACAGTTAGAATACTGTGTGCAGTTCTGGGTGATCCATTATAGTAAAGATATTATAGCCAGAGTGTACGGGATAGGTTCACCAAGATGATGCCTGGAATGGGAACTATTTTTATGGGGAGACATTTGAGACTTGGGGGAAATTTTCAGGTCACTGATTCCATTGGACAGAAGGCAGGCGTTGTGAGCCCGCTGCATGGCCGATGGCATTGGTCCGAGGCTTGACCAATTTTCATGGTCGGGTCTCATTTCCATACTGTCAAGAAGTTGGTCACGCATTTCAAGCCGCTTGCTTATTGGACACACAAAAATCCAGCAACTCTACCATGGAGCCCAGGTAGAGGTGAGTGAAAGGGGAAGTGGGGGTCAGGGAGGTGATCTCTAGGGAGGGCTGCAGATGGACAGGCATCTCGAGGGTTGATTTTTGAGGGGCCAAGAACATTGATGCTACTGCGTGATCCTCCCAAAATCACAAACCTTCAGCAGTCTCTTTTAGGACCACTGGTTAGGCTGCTTGCTTGGTACAATTGTGATGGCACCATACAACCACATAGGGCCCTGATTTAAGTACTGATATAAAGCTCCAGCCTGTTTTGGGTGGGAGTACTGGCCTCCCATTTCAAGGCCCATTTAAAAATTGACTCGGGTGGGCTTTGGGCTGCCAATGGACACAAGTTTTTTGTTAAATTTTCCATCTGCCAACTGCCCTGATTTTTACTGTGAACATGGTGGTAGATAGACACAGATCAGCCCACTGTAGCTATTTCCACTGGAGCAGAGGGCTGAGGAGATTTAATAGAGTTTTTTTTTAAAGTTATGAAGGATTTTGATAGGGTGCATAGTGAAAGATTATTTCCTCTGGTTGGAAAGTCAGTGATGAGGAGTCATCAGTTTAAAATTGCCACTAAAACAGTTAGGAGATAGCGTGGTAGAAATGCTTTGCCACAGGAAATGGTTGAGGGAGAGACCATTTCACCTTTTAAGGAAAAACTGGAAAAATATTTGAAGCCGAGTAGAGAGCTACACGATGAGTGCAGATCAGTGGGATTAGTTTTGGACTGCGTTAGCAAACAGCTGGCACAGGTACAATGGACCAAATGGCCTTCAGTGAGCTGTAAACTTTATCTGACCAAAACAGCAGGCCAAGAGCATAGGTTTTCCACTCTTGGATAAGAAGTCCTCAATACATGTGGGAGATTGAACAGATGGGGAAATTATACATTCAACATGTATTGAGATGATACTCTGGTAATTAATTGGTTTTTAAATTCAGAACTTTATATTCAATTAAAAATCTTTCTAAATTCCCTTACCCTAGTACATTTGATATTTGCACTAGACAATAACCAGTTAAACTATCTGCCTATTAGTTTGCTCAGATGTGCAAAATAATTACTTTTCTATTTAGAACAGAACAATATACCTTTAAATAAAACATCTGAAATTCTCAAATTTTCCATGAAAAGTCCAATTATGTTCTATGTAGGTTATATACTGAAGAAAACATTTCCCAACCCCTGCCCCAAATTTCCTCCCTTCATTCGTGTTGCAATACAGTTCCATGGACAAAGGATAGAAATTGGGCCGTGTAGCGCCCTTGTTTCCAACGTGACGTGCGGCAGACGCTATCTTTGCATGCGCAAATACCGAACGCCAGCAGCATGTAAAGTAGGGAGAAAATGCCTATAGTGTGCAACGCTGATGTAAAGTGATGACACCATTTTGGAACTTCACGTTCAACTCAACGCAGTCTTAACCACGCACACCTGAACATGTCTTAGACAGCCTGGAAGACCCCCCACCATCAGCGCTATTTAAAGGGACCATGCAGGTGTTGCAGGTTAGTTGCTGGATTATTGCTTCTGGCTGCTGGTGGAATAGGAAGTGTTTTTTGAAGCTCCCTATACTTACTGAGAGTTGCTACAGTACATTTGAGAGTGGTTCGGAAAGTTACAACCATGGTTGAACAAGATTCCAGGCAACCAGTGGTAGTCTGTGAGGGCTCCCGCTGGGCATTGAACACGACTGGAAGCACGCAGAGAGGCCACGCACAGCAGGTCAAGCTGCGAGGAGAGGGAGGAGGAGGCAGCGGCGCAGGGCACTGAGCAGGAGGCCGTATCCAATGATGGCCTTCTGGGACCAATTCTCATATCTCAGCATGAGCGAGGAGCATTGCATCCAATGGCTGAGTTTCACCAAGGAGGCCATGACAGAGATCTGTCAATTGCTGCTGTCACAACTACAGCCTCAGAGCAGGGCAGGGACAACATTGCCTGTGGCTGTGAAGGTAACCGTGGCGCTGAACTTCTTCAGCTCAGGATCATTTCAGGCCTCTGCTGGTGACATATGCAACATCTCGCAGTCTGCAGTGCACTGCTGCATAAGGGAGGTCACAGACACACTGTACCAGATGAGATTCAGGTTCATTACCTTCCCTCTTGACAGACACGCAGAATGAGCGAGCATGGGGGTTCGCTCACATTACTGGCTTCCTCATGGTGCAGGGTGCCATTGACTGCATGCACATTGCCCTGCATGCCCCACATGTCAACACGGCTGTCTTAGTCACTGAAAGGGCTTCCGCTCCCTGAACGTGCAGCTGGTGTACGACCACACGCATCGAATTATGGAGGTCGATGCCCACTACCCTGGGAGCAGTCACAATGCCTTCCTTATGCGGCAGTCTAACGTGCCGGCCATCTTTCATCCGGCTCGGCAAATCAAAGGCTGGCAACTGGGCGACAAGGGCTATCCCCCTCACGCGGCGGCTCATGACTCCAGTCAGGAACCCACACACGTGCAGAGCAGGCCTACAGTGAGAGCTATGCTGCCAATGTCATGGAGCACACCATAAGCCTCCTGAAACAATGCTTCTGCTGCCTGGACCATTCTGGAGGAGCTCTGCAATACTCCATTGAGCTGGTGGGACAGTTCATGGTTGTATGCTGCATGCTGCACAACCTTGCCATCATGAGGGACCAGCCCTAGCCACCGATGATTGGAGAAGACCCTGAGCCAGAGGTGGAGGAGGAAAAGGAAGAGGCTGAGGAGAAGCCGGAGGAGGAAGTGGAGGAAGACGCAAGGGTACAACAGGGAACACACGCCTTGTCTGCAAGGGCTCTGCATGTTCGCCTGATCCGTGCCCGCTATCAATAATGTCAACTACATCCCCAAACTCACCAATAGTCCTACACTCCCCACCTGTCCACTCCCACATGACCATCAAATCGCCCTCCAACTAATTACACTTTGCTTTCCCCCCCAGCTCATCGCACAAATAAAAACAACCAAATGCAAATTCAAAGTCACGTTTATCAATTAATAAATAAAATTAAGGAAACAGAACAGGACTAGTCACCCTTGTGCATTCCCTTAGTGCCTGTTGCTCGTGTGCCTTTACTTTTCCTAGTACTCCTACGAGGTGCATCCCCAGTGGCTGGAGCGTGGGTGGTGGAAGGCTGCTGATCTTCAATTGAGGAGCGTGCCGATGGTCTTGGAGGACTACCTCGAGCAGCTCTAGGCTGGGAAGGCCAGGCTTCAGACTGCACCATCTCAGCATGGGCTGCAGCAGTCTGGCCTGGCTGGCTGATAGGCAACAACAAGAGCATAGGCGGAGTGGGATCAGGAATGCTGTTGTCCTGAGAGAGGACAGCAGGTCCACCTGCCATGGTGCCCCAGTGCCACTCTCACTCTCCCGGGGCAGCGCCTCAGCAATCCTGACCAGCTGGAGAACGGATTGTTGGAGTGCTGAGACACCCTGGAGACCCTGTTCCACAATGGTCCCCAGAGCCACGATAGCATCATTATGAGCTTCCATTGCAGCAGTTAGAGCTGCAACCGTGGCTTGTAGACCTTTGATCACATAGGTTTGTGCTGCAATGGAAGCCGCGACATTGGCCATCAGGTGCTGCGCCATGGTGGGTTCCACAGGTGTGCTGATGGAGGTGACCACCCGTTCCATGTCGGAAAGGATGGGCTCCAAGCTCTGCGCAAAGCCCTGTGCCAAGTTGGAGCTGGACTCCTCCACGCCCCTCCTCATTGTACACAGGCTTCCTGGCAGGCTTTCCAGTGCACCAAGCATTTGGTGAGGTATGCCCATCAGCCCTCTTCTGTAGCTTGGCCTATCGAAGTCCTCATCTGACTCCACTGCAGCAGAACTAGTGAGTAACCTTGCCCTCCGGCGAGCTGGCACCTGTGGTATCCATTCCGGCCCGACCCAGCTCCTGCGCACTTGTGCCCCGGTGTCTCACCAGATCCCTCCTCTAACCTAGCCTCTAAAGGACGCGCAGCATCAGTCTCTGAGTTGGTGAATGCGAATATCAGATCGAGTGAGTGTGCCTTCAGTGTCCCCCTCCTCAGACGGTGCTGCCACGTGTTCTTGGGTATCTGCAAAGACAAAGGGAAACAGGTTGAGTTGTGGCGCGGGGAGAGGAGCAAGAAAGACGTGCTTGCCGACAGCATCTGCAGCACGTGAGTCAGAAAAGATTATGGGAGGAGGGAGATTTGGGAAACAAGAAGGAGCATTAGATATGCAGAGACCCAGTTCATCGGGACCTCCAGTGTGGCATGTGGTCACAGGTGCAGCGACGGCCCGACCAATGATCCGAAGCACAGTCTCCTCCAAGGGGGTGAGGACGTGTAGCCTTGCCCGTCCTCCCTCAGGTCTCTCCTGCTGCCAGCTGTTATGTGCCACCTTCTCCTGCAAGACAGAAGGCAGTGTCTCAGTGAGTATCCTGCAAGGTGTCTGGGTGATGTGCCTGTTATGGTCAAATAGCTGCCGGTGTGTGTGACCTGTGAGTGGTGGTTGCTTGGCCTGCACATGTGGTACTATGTGGGGGTGAGGTGCAGCATTGCATGTGGATGGGCAATGTTTGTTGGTGGGTGGGCGTCAGGTGTGGAGCAGTGGTGCAGTTGGTAGGATGTGCTACTTGACACTTGCATTCACCCAACTTGACCACTCGAGTCAAATCATTGAACTTCTTTCGGCACTGCATCCATGTGCATGGTGCTATGCTCCTAGCATTCACTTACTGGGTCACAGCCTCCCAATGCCTGCGGAGCTGGAGTCTGGAGGGTCTCCTGCCACCCCAAGGGTATATGTTGGCCCTCCTTTCCTCCACCGGGGCCTCCAGTGCATCATCGGCAAAGCGTGGGGCCAGCTCTTGCACCAGTCCCACCATCCTTCACTCCTCCCCGTGGATAGTGCATGTGCCATTTAAAATGTGCACCTGCACTTTTAAGAGGTGCAGGCTGCCGATGACATCCACTGAGCACGCCCCATTTCAGGCTTCCTGATCCTCTGTGCAGCCTCTCGGCAGCGCAGGTAGTGCTGGCTGCAAGGAGCTATCATGCTAATTAGCAGACAGCACGAAGTCCACTTGTTGCCTGCGCAGGGGTCATCAGGCGTGGGTTAATAGCGGATCGCGCTACTCTGGTCCAATAATTGACCGTATCCAATTTAACTCCCAAGACAGTCCTCCAGTAATTCATCCAAAATGGTCATGCGCAATGTGTGAGCAGGGTTGCCAACTCTGGTTGGACGTAATCTAGGAGGTTTCATCACATGACCACCAACCACCCCACCCCCACTCTCCAGCAACAGGTCACCTGACATGTCCATCCTCGCATTGCACCACCTTCCCATGCTAATTGGAAAGCGTCTCCATTACCAAATTAGATGATTCTTGACAGCTAGTCAAACAGCCTTTCCCCCTACCCCAACTCCAACAAAAAAAAATCAATTTTTTTTTAATGCCACTATGAATTTTCTTCCGGCCTGCTTGCAGCAGTGGCCTGGAGATGAATCTTTAATTCCTAAAGACTCCAGGGCAGACAACTCTATGTGCGCAAGTATCACCAGACAATGTGACTGAGGGTATCACAGCCAAGCCTAATCCCGATGTCCATACAAGTGCACTTGCCATTGCTTCAATGACTAGAGATCAGTGTTGGAAATACTCAACAATTTTTTCCCCCTCCTTCCTAGCTGGGGTATTAAGGCCACTTGTAGCACTCCAATACTGCCTTGAATAAGATTGTGTCAAGAAAGATTGAGCATAAAATCTGGGAGCATTCAACAGAAGCAATTGTAAGGCACCATTCAACTGAACTGACAATACCAAATCACCTTAATTTAATTTTTTTTTTAAATCAGTTGATCTAGTCTTTTTCCTCAGGTTTTTTTTCCTGTTAATTAATATGTAGTTGTGATTTATCAAACTAAAAACTTATTCTCAATCCATTCTTTTACTGATAAATCTAGCACGGCCTGCAGTATGCGAACAAATTATGGATAAATTCAGAACACATCTGAGATAGCATTTAGTACAATACTAGACGATTACCCATGGTGAAGTTTGCTGTATTTTGTACTAGTAGGGTATTATGCCAGATAGGAGACAGTATCAAGGACTCTGATTTAGTGACTGAATTAATAAAAAATGGAATTTTACTTCATGATATTCTGGGATTTTCACTAGTGTTTTGGGGATCAAATTCCACGAATGCGCATTATTCTGTGAAGACCATAATTGAGTGATTTTTATTTTATATATGGGATTGGGACAGGCCAAGGTGCAAGGCCCCAGGCAGCAATATAAAAATTAACATTGTAACCAAGGTGGGCTTGGGCTGTAGGGCCCCATGCAGCACATGTAAAAAAAAATTTTGCAAATGGGCTGGGAACTTTCTCACCAGGGTCACAATAGCATTGGGGCATCTATAAATAGCTGACTGCAGCTGGGAAATTTCAAAGCAGACCGTGACGGGGTCGGTACCAAAGGTGAGGCGCAAAGTCCCAAGTTAGGGATTAAATTTGCAGTGGGGTAGAATCTGCAGAACCCAGAGCAAAAAAAATTACTTTAGCGAGGCCAAGATAAAGGAGCACATTAGCCCTAAAATTTATACCAGGCTCAAAAGGGAAGAAAGTTTCACAACTAAAATTTGAAAATGAGAAGAATTTGTAAAAAAATGCCATATATCATTTTGTAAAACTGGCAAACTTATTTGGACTGGCAAGTGAAAGACTACAAGACAGAGCAAATAGAGTGCATTGGAAAATAGAAGTGGCTAGGAAACAGAAGAACCGCTGCAGTGCTATCCGGTGGAAGGAGGTCTATGGTGTAGCAGGTTATTTTTGATACGGAATTCCCATCATCAATGCTGATTTTGAATGTCAACATAAAAGCTTTACTCAAAAATCCTGACAACAGAAATTGAAGTTTTTTGGGACAGGCGAAGTAGGCCAAATACAAGATTTTTAATATATAGATATACATATATTTTATAATGTTACAGAACAGTAGGTTTAGACACTGCCTGATTGAATCCGACTGACTTAATAGTCAAGCAGTTGTAAGCAATATAGATCCCGTGAGAACAGAAACCAAGGCTGAATGATGTGCCAGCTTTCAATACTATAAACGTTTATAAATAGTGCATGCATTCATGGCAGCATTGAATGACTAATGTTAAGCTGTTGACAGAAAATGCCAAAATAATCCTACTGGCAGTTAAATTTCTTGCAGTCAAAGTGTAAAGTTTAAGGAAAACTATTATAACATTTGGCACTACATAAATCATGTGAAGTCCAAGGAATTGAAGAACCTTTTCATTCTTTGCAAGCAGGATAATTTGCATGTCCTCTTACAAGTTTATAGACCCAGTTTACAGTATTTACTTTGCCATGTGCAATTGGTTAAATTCTGATCTCCATGTAAATTCATGTACATTATTCATAAAAAGGAAATGTCCTTTCAGTCAAAACTCTTAGAACATTGTATGCTAAATTTAGATTAGGAAATTAATCATGAAAATTGAATCTACACTAAATCAAGTCCATTTGACATAAACTTCCACTTAATTGGAACTCAAAACTCCTGTAGTTACAATGGGCAGGATGACAATGTGCCTTTTTTCTCCCCTGCCAAAACCACCCCCAACTGATGGGCTTTATAAAGTGAAACACAGAATGTATTGTAAAACTGAATAAATATTAATTGCACTTCCACCAGCTCAATCCTTTAGTTCAACTCAGAAGAATAAAGTCCATTGTGCCAGCCTACTTCTACAAAACTATATTCCAGCAGACTGGAAGACTAACTTTATGTGCTCCAAAGCAAACAGCGAAGTGCAAAAAGAATAGCACTGAATGTACGAATCGTAATATATATACATACTTCAGAGAGTTTTAACATGTGCCAGTACTGTGTAATATACTTGTTGACTTAATCTGGCTCATTTGGAGCCTGTCGCATTGCTAATATATTTAGATGTAAGAATATCAACTCACTGTCACTTCATATTGTGGCATTTTATTATCGTACACACAAAACATTCTAGCTCAACAAATTGAGTCACTTTTTAGAATTCTAAATCAAAATTTAATTGCAAGAAAGTTTCAAATAAAATTAATTGCACAGTCTATTACATAGTATTTGTTTACCATTTGGATTTGATTAGTTAGTTTGTTTAAAAATCTCTTTGGTGGGCCATCCCTCCCTGAAATTTGAGTGGTGTCTCGCCTCTAAGAGGAAGCACTTGCCCAACTCAATCAGCTCATTAGAAATTAGGACCCTTCCATATCCACTGGCTAGCTACGAAATTGAATCCCTGTACCGAACTTGTTCTCTGGAGTCTCTGTGAATAAGTGTGCTCTTGTCTGAAAAAGAGAGGGCAGCAGCAGTTCAATTCCAGGTGTACCCAGAATTACTTTAAAGGGTCTCTTCAATGTGTATATTCCATATTTCTTGTTCCAATATGAATTATCCATCTGTAGGACTCAGTAGTGAAGCAAGAAGAATTAAAGTCCTTGTGTTTAGTTCCAAGCTTTGCTTAAAAAAAAGTTTTCACAACCCACTGCATATAGATTGCATCTACAATGGATACCAGCATTGAATCTACTTCACCCCAACTGTCAGCTGTCTTGTAATTACTTCACTCCCAACTGGAATAGCAGAAAGTGATAGGGTTATAACCCGGTCAGCTATTTTGAATAACAATTAGTACATGAAATGTCCTAGGTTTCAATATCTAGTTTACACCCCATCTATGCAAAATGTACATCAGCAGGAAAGAAACTAAACATATTGGGGAACTTGCAAAGTACTGGTGAATCCTTTAAGTGCATTCTGGTATATTTATATTCCTTTAATACAGCTGCTCCATCACAGCATATCTTGCCCTACCCTCAAACACTGACTCCTTTATTATGGTGACTTATGCTTATTATTCAGCTTCTAACTTACCATTGCTATTATCAACCATAAACGCTCATACTTTGCTCAGTGGAGTCTCTTGGATGTGATGAATGGTGTACTTCAGACTCATGGCCAGTAATCAAAATGTTCCCTATTAAGGATGAAAGCCTATTAAATTGGTCCTTTTTGAACACCATTTTCATTTTTGGCACCTCAGGTCAGTTGCAAAAAGCATGAGAAGGCACTTAAACTGCCTCTCAAATTACCTCCCTCTCAGAATTTGGTGCTGAAAATTGGGTCTTAAGATGTGTACAAAATCACATTATTGCACACAATGGGTACACAGATTGTCACACAAGATGCATGATGACATCACTAACATTTCACTGTGCATCTCAGGTCAATTGTCAACCCCAGTCCATCACCGGCATCTCCACATCAGGGTCAATTAAGACTAGGGAGCAATTGTCTCTCTCAGGTCACTTTTTAAAAAAAAATAAACTGATCCACTAATCCAGAAAAATCCAAGAATTTAATCAGTAAACGTTTATTTCAAAAGTGTCTACGAAAAGGTAATTTATTGCCTGTAGTTAGTGACAGGAGCCAGTTGACAAAGGTTTTCCATTTTAAATAAGGAATTTATGTAAGAAAACAGTGACACAAAGTGTGACAAAAAAGCATGACAATAAAAAGGTAAGATTTTGTAGGAAGTGTGCACAGATGTAAAAATTTCAGAAAGATTTAGGCAGATGCATAAAATCTAGGTTTTACTATTGTACAATAATAGAATACAATGGGCTCGATTTTAGCGTCGGGTTTCCTGCGGGTTTCCAGCGGGGGGGCCCGCTGGAAACCCGCTATTTGGTCACGTGACCGGATCGTACTGCGATCCCGACCACTTCCGGGTTCCCCGATGACGTGCGGGGCTGCGTGCGTGGCCCCCGCTGGTGGGAATTCCGCAGGCAATTAAAGCCAGCGGGGTTCCACTTGAGTACTTACCTTGCTTGTGGAGGTCATTTAATGAGCTGAATTAGCTGTCAAAAGAGGAAGTGTGGGATTTTACCTTCATCGCAGAGTGTTTCACACACCGGGGGAAACAGTCTCCCTCCAACCAGGCGTGTTGCAGCCAGCAGCCTGTGGCAGGTGACAAGGTGCACTCCACGGGGGAGAGCCCTCACCCACGCAGGAGGCCACCGCGTCACATAGGGCAACCCCTGCCCCCCACCACCCCCCGCCAAGCCAGAGGACAGACCGACACAAAACCGCAGCCCCAGTCCGGGGAACCACCCACCTACCCTGCACAACCCTTCAGACCAACACCTGCCAGATGGGTGGTGCGTGGACACCCTCGGAGGACGAACAGCATGACCAGCCCCAGCAGCCTCGCAGTGCACGCCGTCCGCCGCAGAGACGTGGAGCCCCCCAACACGGTGTTGCACGCCCACCTGCACAGCAGGAGGGAGGGCTACCGCAGAGAGAGACGCATCGCAGAGGGCACTACCCTCGCCACAGGGTCCACAGACCGAGGCGCAGCTCCCCGGACCTCTCCGAGCAGCAGTGCACACGGAGGCGCAGATTCGCTCGACATGTAGTCGTGGAGATCTGCAGGCTCTTTCATGCCGAGCTGCTCCTGGCTGGCCCCAGCACCAACTGCCTACCTGTCGCTGTCAAAGTCACCACTGCCCTCCACAACCTCTCCTCCGCATCCTTCCAGGGTGCAGCCGGGTACACCGCCGATGTCTCAGTCGTCTGCGTGGAAGAGCCCTGCAAATACACCTGCACCTACTCTGCAGTAACACGATGGGTGGCATCAGTGGTGGGTCCTCATAGTGATACCCAGGAGCGGGCATTATTGGACACAACGGACAGGATTCGCGGAGACATGGCAGTGGTGGTGCTAATATAATGTGTGATGTTTGTTGCTCTGAAATTCAATATAGGTAACACCCATGGCAAACCCTCAGACACCCTTGTGCATCCCCTTCATGCTCACGACACGTTTGCCTTACGCTGCCTACTGCACATGTGATGCATGCCCTGTGGCTGCAGCACAGGTGGTGGCAGGTTGAGTGAGGCTGGCCGTGAGGGAGATGCACGAGAGGGTGAGTATGGGATGGAGTCATGAGATTGTATGAGGATTGGGTTGCGTGTTAGTGGCAGGATGAGTACTGGCGAGGTGAGTAGGTGGAGGTAAGATGAGGATGGGGTTTGAGTGGGTATGAAGGGTGATGTGACAGAGTAGTGTTGGCGGTGCCGAAGGAGATGTGGGGTGGGGGCAGTGTTGTGGCAGACGGAGTGCAGGGGAAAGACTTTGTGTTCTCACTGTGGCTGACCTACTGCAGTCATTACAGCGCCTCCTGCACTGCGAGCAGGTGGGCGATATGTTGGTGGCGCAGGTGACCCCCTCTGCCACCTCGAGCCAGGCCTTCTTGGTGGCAGAGGCAGGCCGCTTCCTCCCGCCCGCCGGGGGGGGGGGGGGGGGAGATCTCTGTCCTCCCCCTCCTCCTCACCCCATCTGATGATACCTGGGGTGAGGCATCATTAAACTGGGAGCAGCCTTCCCCCTGGGCTGCTCCATGCTGTAATTTGTTCCATTGGTTGCAGCATCTGTCAGTGGAGGACTGCCCCTTTAACTAGAGAGCCTCCAGCTGACAGATCATACTGCGCATGCGCAGCCCGCCCGACGCGCAGACCAGCGGCGCGGACCCCGGAGGAGCAGGTAATTGATTCCTATTAGTGTGTTGCCTGCTACGATCGCGCGGGCAACCCACTAATTTCGCCGAGCGTGTTGACCACACTCCCGAAACCCAACCCGCCGGAAACCCGCAGGCCGGGTAAAATCGAGCCCGATGTCTCTGCAACTCTGTAGGGTGATGATCTTATCCTGTAGTTTTGAAATTTGTCAAGAGGGAAAATTGGAATCAGAATTTGGGAAAGGTCAAAACAATAGCACCACAATACACTCCATCCACAGTGTGATGATTATGGGCAGAACAACTTGTTTGAGAAGATACAAAATATGGTTATGCTATTAATTATACATTCCATAAACAGATGCTATTTTACTATAATTCCAAGAGTTTATAAAAATGTCAACTATATCATATACCACCATAATAAATTAGTACACATACAATAGATCATCTGTGTACTTCTGGGGGGTGGGGATAGAAAGAGTGCTAGAAAAAAAAATCAAAAAACTTACAATAAATTTTTACTACATCTTCAGTCTTTAGGAATGATTAGCAATTGATCCAAATAAAAAATCAAGGGCATGTTTTCATGTGCTGCAGAATTATACCCTACAAATCTACCACAGTTCTTATTCCAGCTCTGGTGTTTTCTTCAGAGTGCAGCAGGAAGCATAGTAAATAACACTTACAGGAAATGTTTCCTTCTTGGCCTCCATTTTCTGAAATTCTATTATCTACATATCTGCCAGCAACTTATATACTCAGCAACCAACAGTTATCTGCTGAATTCTCATTTAATTCTATAGGTTTCTCTTTCAATCTTGCCAAATAAATTCTACAAGATTACTCCAAGGATTGTTTCAACACTTGCTCCAGGATTACATAGAACACACAGCACAGACACAGGCCAGTCAGCCCAACAGGTCCATGTCGGTGTTTATGCTCCGCACAAGCCTCCTCCCTCCCTACTTCATCTAACCCCATCAGCATATCCTTCTATTCCTTTCTCCCTCATTTATCGAGCTTCTCCTTAAATGCATCTATGCTATTTGCCTCAACTACTCCTTGTGGTAGCGAGTTCCACACAGTTTAACCACTCTCTGGCTTAAGCAGTTTCTCCTGAATTCCCTATTGGATTTATTAGTGACTATCGTATATTTATGGGCCATAGTTCTGGTCTCTTCTGCAAGTGGGAACATCTTCACGTCTACCCTATTAAACCCTTTCATAATCTTAAAGACCTCCATCAGGTCACCCCTCAGTCCTTTCTAGAGAAAAGAGCCCCAGCCTGTTCAATCTTTCCTGAGGGTTTTAATCTCAGTTCTGGTGGCATCCTAGTAAATGTTTTTTTGTACCTTCTCTAGTGCCTCTATATCCCTTTTATAATATGGAGACCAGAATGGTTCACAGTTTGTGATATAAACTGAATGAAAGCAACCTTTTCCTGTGGACTAAAGATGTTTTGTTATTTCTCCCCTCCCAAGTGAATTAGGCTGTGTTCAGCCTTTCTTAAATCATTTACAGATAGCAATTTTCACTTTGCTATGATCAAAGTTTAGAATTGTGTTAATCTTGTCATATTACACAGCACTGTATACTATATCTAGCTTTAGTTTAAAATTGTGATTTTTTTTTCAAAACCAAACCAAGGATCATTTCCTTTGAGAAAGCATACCCTAATCACAAAAATTAAATGTCTTGGTTTGTTTGTAAAATATCAAGATGCTTCTTTCAATTTTCACTAGCATTAAAGTCAGAGTAAGCCTCATAAAACCCCCTCAAAAAAATTTGAACAGTGGAGAGATTCCCCTCTTCTCATCCACGTCAGTGTTAAATTCATTTAGTTCACAAATATAGGTATACTCAGACCACAGATTCTGCAAGCACTCTCCATGTTATGCATCTTACACACATTTAAAAAAAACACTGCAAGCTTCCCAGTACTAAACAGATCACAGCATATCCCAATTTAGAAAATGCTGTGCCTCTTAAGGCCCTTTTAACCTCCCTATCTGTTTTCAGGTTAAAGGTCTGACCTACAACTAGTGTGATTTCTCCAATTTGATGAGTTCTTCTATAGGATATAAAACAAATCTATTTATGCTGACTTAAAAAAAAACACCTCAATCTTTATATGGAATACAAAAATATCACCATTATTTGAGTACTAATATTTATTGCACTGGGAATGTCACTAGAATATTTGTATATGTACTGCAGCACAAGTTAACTGGACATACGGTAGTTAATGGTACTAAGTCCAATAATTAAAGAAATTCTTTATTTACTAGCAGTAGCAATGTCAAATGCTGTATATGAAGCACTAGGCTACTTAATGTTAATGCAATCTGGCAGCCCAAAGCACATGTCTCACAGATGCCTGTCAACTAGAAGTCATGTGACAGTTTGCAAATGTGAACAAATGGCATCCACCAAGCTTATTCTGAGAAGGGGCCAAAATCAGCACAAAAGTGATCTTTGTGAACCTTCATCTGCAGCTGTCTTCTATTAAATAAGCCACAACAGTGAAACAAAGTCTTCAAGTCACTAAGTCACCCCAAGCTCTGCCAAGACAATTCAAGAGATTTAGCTTTACAACTTTTTCCCTTGTGGCTGACATATATCAGCGTGGCTTGGGGTAGCATTCTCACCTCTGAGTCAGAAGGTTGTTGATTCAAATTCCATTATGAATTTGAGCACATAATCTAGGCTGACACTTCAATACAACACTGAGGAAGTGCTGCATAGTCAGAGATGCTATTCATCAGATAGTAAACCCAGGCCATCTACCTGTTCTGGTGTATGCCAGGGAAGTTCTTCCAATGTCCTGGCCAACATTTATCCTTCAACCAACACTACCAAAAACAGATGAACTGATCATTAATCTTATTGCTGTTTGTGGAATCCTGCTGTGTGCAAACTGGATGCCTTGTTTGCCTGCTTAACAGCAGCTACCCTTCAAAAGTCATTAATTGGCTGTGAAGCGTTCTTCACCCCTCTCTTTATATCCTGAAGACAGACTTCATGCCAGGGTATGGCTCCATGGAGAAAATCCCCCTCTGGTACCTCACCAAAGTGGACATTTTAAAAAAAATATTCATTCATGGGATGTGGGCATCGTTTGCAAAGCCGACATTTATTGCCCATCCCTAATTGCCCTTGAGAAGGTGATGGTGAGCCGCATTCTTGAACCCCTGCAGTCCGTGTGGTGAAGGTTCTCCCACAGTGCTGTGAGGAAGGGAGTTCCAGGATTTCGACCCAGCGACGGTGATATATTTCATGTCGGGATGTGTGACTTGGAGGGGAACGTGCAGGTGGTGTTGTTGTTCCCATGTGCCTGCTGCTCTTGTCCTTCTAGGTGGTAGAGGTCATGGGTTTGGGAGGTGCTGTCGAAGAAGCCTTGGCGAGTTGCTGCAGTGCATCCTGTGGATGGTACACACTGCAACCACTGCGCGCCGGTGGTGAAGGGAGTGAATGTTTCGGGTGGTGGATGGGGTGCCAATCAAGCGGGCTGCTTTGTCTTGGATGGTGACGAGCTTCTGAGTGTTGTTGGAGCTGCACTCATCCAAGCAAGTGGAGAGTATTCCATCACACTCCTGACTTGTGCCTTGTAGACGGTGAAAAGACTTTGGGGAGTCAGGAGGTGAGTCACTCGCCGCAGAATACCCAGCCTCTGACCTGCTCTTGTAGCCACAGTATTTATGTGGCTGGTCCAGTTAAGTTTCTGGTCAATGGTGACCCCCAGGATGTTGATGGTGGGGGATTCAGTGATGGTAATGCCGTTGAATGTCAAGGGGAGGTGGTTAGATTCTCTCTTGTTGGAGATGATCATTGCCTGGCACTTGTCTGGCACAAATGTTACTTGCCACTTATGAGCCCAAGCCTGGATGTTGTCCAGATCTTGCTGCACGCGGGGTCAGGCTGCTTCATTATTTGAGGGTTTGCAATGGAACTGAACACTGTGCAATCATCAGCGAACATCCCCATTTCTGACCTAATGATGGAGGGAAGGTCATTGATGAAGCAGCTGAAGATAGTTGGGCCTAGGTCACTGCCCTGAGAAACTCCTGCAGCAAAGTCCTGGGGCTGAGATGATTGACATCCAACAACCACTACCATCTTCCTTTGTGCTGGGTATGACTCCAGCCACTGGAGAGGTTTTCCCCCTGATTCCCATTGACTTCAATTTTACTCGGGCTCCTTGATGTCAAGGGCAGTCACTCTCACCTCACTTCTGGAATTCAGCTCTTTTGTCCACGTTTGGACTGAGGCTGTAATGAGGTCTGGAGCCGAGTGGTCCTGGCGGAACCCAAACTGAGCATCGGTGAGCAGGTTATTGGTGAGTAAGTGCCGCTTGATAGCGCTGTCGACGACACCGTCCATCACTTTGCTGATGATTGAGAGTAGACTGATAGGGCGGTAATTGGCCGGATTGGATTTGTCCTGCTTTTTGTGGACAGGACATACCTGGACAATTTTCCACATTGTCAGGTAGATGCCAGTGTTGTAGCTGTATTGGAACAGCTTGGCTAGAGGCGCAGCTAGTTCTGGAGCACAAGTCTTCAGCACTACAGCCGGGATGTTGTCGGGGCCTATAGCCTTTGCTGTATCCAGTGCACTCAGCCGTTTCTTGATATCACGTGGAGTGAATTAAATTGGCTGAAGACTGGCTTCTGTGATGGTGGGGATATCGGGAGGAGGCCGAGATGGATCATCCACTCGGCACTTCTGGCTGAAGATGGTTGTAAACGCTTCAGCCTTGTCTTTTGCACTCACGTGCTGGACTCTGCCATCATTGAGTATGGGGATGTTCATGGAGCCTCCTCCTCCCATTAGTTGGTTAATTGTCCACCACCATCCACGACTGGATGTGGCAGGACTGCAGAGCTTTGTTCTGATCCGTTGGTTGTGGAATCGCTTAGCTCTGTCTATTGCATGTTGCTTCCGCTGTTTAGCATGCATGTAGTCCGGAGTTGTAGCTTCACCAGGTTGGCACCTCATTTTTAGGTACGCCTGGTGCTGCTTCTAGCATGCTCTTCGACACTCCTCGTTGAACCAGGGTTGATCGCCTGGCTTGTTGGTAATGGTAGAGTGAGGAATATGCCGGGCCATGACGTTACAGATTGTGCTGGAATACAATTCTGCTGCTGCTGATGGCCCACAGCACCTCATGGATGCCCAGTTTTGAGCTGCTAGATCTGTTCTGAATCTATCCCATTTAGCATGATGGTAGTGCCACACAACACGTTGGATGGTGTCCTCAGTGCGAAGACGGGACTTAGTCTCCACAAGGACTGTGCAGTGGTCACTCCTACCAATACTGTCATGGACAGATGCATTTGCGACAGGTAGATTGGTGAGGATGAGGTCAAGTCGGTTTTTCCCTCGTGTTGGTTCACTCATCACCTGCCACAGGTCCAGTCTAGCAGCTATGTCCTTCAGGACTCGGTCAGTTTGGTCAGTAGTGGTGCTACCGAGCCACTCTTGGTGATGGACATTGAAGTCCCCCACCCAGAGTACATTCTGTGCCCTTGCTACCCTCAGTGCTTCCTCCAAGTGGTGTTCAACATGGAGGAGGACTGATTCATCAGCTGAGGGAGGGCGGTAGGTGGTAATCAGCTGGAGGTTTCCTTGCCCATGTTTGACCTGATGCCATGAGATTTCATGGGGTCCAGAGTCAATGTTGAGGACTCCCAGGGCCACTCCCCCCCCTCCTGGCTGTATACATTATTAATGTGTGAAAGTTAACAATTGACTGGATGTTCACGTTGGGGAGCACAACATCCAAAAACCAATACTGGCCTCACTCAAAATCCACACACACAAAATGCAACAGTCACCAAGTAAAAATCAAGGGAGGGAATCCAATCTGATCTTTGAACCCCCTAATCTAGGAGTACCAAGACTAAAAATAGCAATCCTACTGTCATCTTCACTGAGATAACCTAACAACACAATGATCAAACTTGGGACCTACTTCATCTGTATGGCTTAACTGTCATTGTATTAACTCAATGTCATCAGAGGCTACTGAATTCTCTTGCTTCACAACATTTTATCTCAATGTGCCGACTCCACTCTGAAGATTGGTGAGCAGTACACTCCATAGCCATCCTTTCTCGTCTCTGCACAGGTCGATGGTATCAGCTGCTTCTGTTGCATCTATTCAAATCATAACTACCCAAGTTGTTCTTTGCCTGCCTCTTCATCTATTACCATCAACTTTTCCAGACAGCAACTCCAATAACTTTCCTTGTAACTTCTGAATAATTCACCTACAGTATTGTAACTTGTCTCGTCATAAACAGCCATATCATTTCACTTTGCTTTCACTAACATAGGAATCTTTCATTGGTTATTCATATTGACCAGTTGATAGGTTTGTAGTACAAGTCAATTCTTTACATTCCTCTTATTGCAATATTCAAGGTCCAATTTTCACATATTACATCTAATCATTCTATTTATCACTGCCTTGATTTTGCAGAAACTCAGTAATGTTATGATCCCCCTCTTTTGCAATTGCTATCCTCAGTTTAACTTTTTAGCTGATGTTACTGGATTACCCAAGTAAATAATTTTAATCTATTGTTCTAGATCCATATTATTCACTCCAAGGTCAATTTATGGGAAATCTTCTTTTGCAAGTAAAATTAACCATCACTTAAACATAATACCAACGTGGCAAAATGTATGGGGTTAAGTCTGTACACATTGGATTTGTGCTCTTTGAAAATAGGAAACCATCCAGTGGGTCAGGCAGCCACTAGACTTAGGGGGCGGCAAGCACCTGCAGCTCAAACCTTAAGACAACAGTTACACCTCCGTTGCCGTCTTCATGTCCAAGGACACACAGAATCTCAAAGACTATCAATGAAAAGCTTAGTAGCACCTTTCATATCCTCAATACATCCCAAAGCATTTCATAGCCAGCAAATTACTTTTGAAGTGTAGTCACTTACGTATGAAAACATAGCAGCCAATTTGCACAAAGCAAGGTCCCACAAACAGTTAATGAAATAAATGATTTGTTTTGGTAGTTTTGGTTGAGGGGTGAATGTTGGCTAGGACACTGAAACAAACTGATGCTCTTCATAGAAGAGCACCATTGGATCTTATGTCCACCTGTATAGGCAGACCCAGCCTCATTTAACATCCCATTTGAAAGATGTCACCTATAATAATTCAACACACACTCACTGAACTGTTAGCCTGGAAGAAAGGAAGTGGGGGGGGGGTGAAGTATTGACTAAGGACAAAATTCGAGTGCTGAAAAGATGTCTGAGGGATAAAAGGACAGAATCTATTTGGTTAGAGTTAAGAAACAACAGAGGTGCCATTACACTACTGGGTGTATTCTACAGGCTAACAACTAGTGGGAAGGATATAAAGGAGCAAATTTGCAGGGAAATTACAGAGAGGTGCAAGAACTATAGAGCAGTGATGATGGGGGACTTCAACTATCCTAATATAGACTGGGATAATAATAGTGTAAAGGGCAAAGAGGGGGATGAATTTCTTAAGTGTGTTCAGCAGAACTTTCTCGATCAGTATGTTTGCAGCCCAATGAGGAAGGAGGCATTGCTGGATCTAGTCCTGGGGAATGAAGTGGGTCCAGTGGAGCAAGTGTCAGTGGGGGAACATTTAGGGAACAGCGATCGTAGTATCATAAGGTTTAGATTAATTATGGAAAAGGACAAGGAGCAATCTATAGTAAAAATACTCAATTGGAGGAGAGCCAATTTCAGTGGGTTGAGAACTGATCTGGCCTAGGTAAATTGGAATCAAAGAATGGCAGGCAAAACTGTAATCAAACAATGGGCGGCCTTTAAAGAGATGGTTTGGGTACAGTCCAAGAACATTCCCATGAAGGCAACCAAAGCCAGAGCTGCCTGGATGATGAAAGAGATAGAGAGTAAGATGAAGCAGAAAAAGGGGGCGTATGACAGATGTCAGGCTGATAATAAGAGTGAGAACCAGGGTGAATATAGAAAGTTCAGGGGAGAAGTGAAAAAAGAAATGAGGGGCAAAGAGTAAGTATGAGACTAGACTGGCAGCTAACAAACAGGAATCCAAAAGTCTTCTATAGGCATATAAATAGCAAACCGGTAGTAAGAGGAGGGGTGGGGCCGATTAGGGACCAAAAAGGAGATCTCTGCATGCAAGTAGAGGGTATAGCTGAGGTACTAAATGAGTACTTTGCATCTGTCTTTTCCAAGGAAGAAAATGCTGCCAAAGTCACAGTAAAAGAGGAGGTAGTTGAGCTACTGGATAGGCTAAAAATTGATAAAGAGGAGGTACTCGAAAAGCTGGCTGTACTTAAAGTAGATAAGTCACCCAGTCCAGATGGGATGCATCCTAGGTTGCTGAGGAATTGAAGGGTGGAAATTGCAAAGGTGCTGGCCATAATCTTCCAATCCTTCTTAGGTATGGAGCCAGAGGACTGGAGAAATGCAAATGTTACACCCTTGTTCAAAAAAGGGTGGAAGAATAAACCCGGCAACTACAGACCAGTTTAACCTCGGTGGTGGGGAAGCTATTAGAAATGATAATCCAGGACAAAAGTCTGAGAGAATTAATAAAGGAAAGCCAGCACACATTTGTTAAAGGCAAACCGTGTTTAACTAACTTGATTGAGGAGGGCAGATGAGGGAACAGAGAGGGCAGATGTGTATATGGACTTTCAAAAGGCATTTGATAAAGTGCCACATAATTGGCTTGTCAGCAAAATTGAAGCCTATGTAATAAAAAGGGGCTGTGGCAGAATGGATACGAAATTGACTAAGTGACAGGAATTAGAGTAGTGGTGAACGGTTGTTTATCGGACTGGAGAAAGCTACAGTGGTGTTCCCCAGGGGTCGGTACTAGGACCACTGCTTTTTTTTTATATATATATTAATGACTTGGACTTGGGTGTACAGGGCACAATTTCAAAATTTGCAGATGACAAAATTTGGAAGCGTAGTAAACAGTGAGGAGAATAGAAATAGACTTCAAGAGGACATAGACAGGCTGGTGGAATGGGCGGACACAAGGCAGATGAAATTTAACGCAGAGAAGTGCAAAGTGGTGCATTTTGGCAAGAATGAGGGACGACAATACAAACTAAATGGTACAATTCTAAAAAGGGTGCAGGAACAGAGATCTGGGGGTATATTTGCATAAATCTTTGAAGGTGGCAGGACAGGTAGAGAAAGTGGTTTTAAAAAAAGCATACAGGATCCTGGGCTTTATAAATAGAGGCATAGAGTACATAAGAAATAGGAGCAGGAGTAGGCCAATCGGCCCCTCAAGCCTGCTCCGCCATTCAATAAGATCATGGCTGATCTGATCCCAACCACAAATCTAAAGAACACAAGAAGTAGGAGCAGGACCCGGCCACTCAGCCCCTGGGCCCTCTCCACCACCCACAGGGCATTGACCGATCCAAACTCCGCTTCATGTCCAATTTCCTGCCCGCTCCCCATAACCCCTAATTCCCTTTACTTCTAGAAAACTGTCTATTTCTGTTTTAAATTTATCTAATGATGTAGTTAACAATGATTGTTTTAATCACTTGTTTTAATGAGTAAGTTCGTGCGATTAATATAACATGTGTTCAAAAGTTGCTTTCTTGACGGGGAATCGAACCCGGGCCGTGTCGATGAAAGCGCCAAATCCTAACCACTAGACCACCAGGGAATCATAGTACAAAAGCAAGGAATTTATGTTGAATCTTTATAAAACACTGGTTTGACCACAACTGGAGTATTGTGTCCAATTCTGGGTACCGCACTTCAGGAAGGATGTGAAGGCCTTGGAGAGGATCCAGTAAAGATTTACTAGAATGGTTCCAGGGATGAGGGACTTCAGTTACATGGATAGACTGGAGAAGCTGGGGTTGTTCTCCTTAGAGCAGAGAAGGTTGAGAGGAGATTTGATAGAAGTGTTCAAAATCATGAAGGGTTTAGATAAAGTAAAAGAAGAGAAACTGCTTCCTTTGACAGAGGGGTCGAGAACCAGAGAACACAGATTTAAGGTGATTAGCAAAAAAACCAAAGGCGACATGAGAAAAAAAAATTTATGCAGCAAGTAGTTATGACCTGGAATGCGCTGCCTGAAGGGGTGGTGGAAGCAGATTCAATCGTGGCTTTCAAAAAGGAATCGGATAAATACTTGAAGGGAAAAAATTTGCAGGGCTATGAGGAAAGAGTAGGGGAATGGGACTAACTGGATTGCTCTTACAAAGAGCTGGCATTCTATGATTATGTGCTCAAGTCTTGAACGAGGTTTGAACTCAAAATCTTCTGATTCAGAGGAAAATGTGCTACCACTGTGCCCAACTGGTATAGAATTTACTAAAATTTATATCAGAATAGGAATTCAAGGGGGTGGACAATTGATTAACAGTTGTCATCAAGTTCATCTGGCTAGCAGTGTGTTCCTACAAATACAGTTCATAAGCAAATTCAGCATACCTACTTACTAATAAAGGAATTTAAACAAAAGCTACCAGATGGCAATCCTCAGGAATCAACATTTCAGGGTTATAGCTAGTGACCAGATGTTCACATAATTTGATCAAGACCCTAGAGAACATATAAATTTCACTAGTATACCAAATAACCCTCATTCTATCCTATTTATCTGATGGAAGAAAACACATCAGACTTATCAGGAGAATTGAGCTCTATAGGTTTCACAACAGCCATTAGATCTACATTGCATTTCTGGTCTGATACTAACTGCACAACAATCAACCATGAAATCATAGCTTATGAACAATAGTCTATTTGTTCTCGGGATGTGGGAAACACTGTCAAGGCCGCATTTATTATCCATCCCTAGTTGCCCTAAGGTGGTGGTGTGCCTTCTCCTTCAACTGTTTCAGTCCTTGTGATGGTGCTCCCAAAATGGTATTAGGTAGGAAATCTAGTATATAAACCCAGTAATGATGAAGGAATGACAATACATGTCCAGGTCAGGATCATGTAACAGCAATATATGTCCAAATGAGGATGGTGTGCAATTTGGAAGGGACACTGGAGGTTATGATTTCATTCCATTCGAAACCCCTCAGATAATTAAGCAGTCCGTGCCTGCATGCAGCGGGACCTGGACAACATCCAGGCTTGGGCTCATAAGTGGCAAGTAACATTCGTGCCAGACAAGTGCCAGGCAATGACCATCTCCAACAAGAGAGAGTCTAACAACCTCCTCTTGACATTCAACGGCATTACCATCGCCGAATCCCTCACCATCAACATCCTGGGGGTCACCATTGACCAGAAACTTAACTGGACCAGCCACATAAATACTGTGGCTACAAGAGCAGGTCAGAAGCTGGGTATTCTGCAACGAGTGTTTCACCTCCTGACTCCCCAAAGCCTTTCCACCATCTACTAGGCACAAGTCAGGAGTGTGATGGAATACTCTCCACTTGCTTGGATGAGTGCAGCTTCAACAACACTCAAGAAGCTTAACACCATCTAGGACAAAGCAGCCAACTTGATTGGCACCCCATCCACCACCCTAAACATTCACTCCCTTCATCACCGGTGCACTGTGACTGCAGTGTGTACCATCCACAGGATGCACTGCAGCAACTCGTCAATGATTCTTCGACAGCACCTCCCAAACCCGCGACCTCTACCAACTAGAAGGACAAGGGCAGCAGGCACATGGGAACACCACCACCTGCAAGTTCCCTTCCAAGTCACACACCATCCCGACTTGGAAATATATCGCCGTTCCTTCATAGTCGCTGGGTCAAAATCCTGGAACTCCCTTCCTAACAGCACTGTGGGAGAACCTTCACCACATAGTCTGCAGCGGTTCAAGAAGGAGCTCACCACCACCTTCTCAAGGGCAATTAGGGATGGGCAATAAATGCTGGCCTCGCCAATGACGCCCACATCCCATGAACGAATAAAAAAAAAATGTTTCAGCAACACTGCTATTCTTGTCCTTTTTGGTGATAGAGGTCATAGGGGAGGCAGGTGCTGTTGAAATAACCTTGGTGAGTTGCTGTAGTGCAACCTGCTGATAGGGAGCCAAATTGAGCAAACTGCCTTGTCCTAGAAGCTGTTGAGCTTGTTCGGTGTTGTTGCAACTGTACCCATCCAGGTGAATGGTGAGTATTCCATCATATTCCCAACTTGTAGACGGAGAGGCTTTGAACAGTCAGGAGGCGAGTCACTCAACAACGACTTGCATTTATATAGCACCTTAAACATAGTAAAACAGCCTAAGGCACTTCACAGGAGCGAGTATCAAACAAAATTGCCTCTGCCCTGCTCTTATAACCACAGTGTTGATATGGCTGGTTCCATTAAGCTTCTGGTCAATGTTGAATCCCCAAGATGTTGATGGCGTGATACTTGTCAATGGTGGGGTTATTGAAGGTCAAGAGAATATGGCTGGGTTTTCTCTTGTTCAAGATGATCATTACCTGGCACTTATTTGGCACAAAAGTTATCTGCAACTTGTCAGCCCAAGCCTGGATGTTATCTATGGCCTGCTACATGGGCTGCTCAATTATCAGAAGTTGTGAATGGAACCAGGTTCCCTATTCTATATTTGTTCTCACCTGTGTTTTTTTGGGTGGTGATCCCTGCTGTTTTTTTTTGCAAGTCCATTCCCCACTTTAAAAACATTTTTCTCCAGCTGTTATTGCTGTCCATCTAAAAGAAAATATGGTGTGCTCTGAGAAAAATAAAAATACCCACCCAACCACTTTTGATCTGCTACGTAATTTAATGCATTATTCACTCGGACATCAGTAACAGAGTTGAAGATCAATAAAAGTATTAAAAAGGAGAATGGCGTGTTTGGCCGATTGCTCACTATTCCCCTGCTACAATTTTGCTTCCTATCACTCCCAGGTATTCCTTATAATTGAATAGCTCACATGCTCTTTATTAATACCTTTATTCATCTTGAGACAGCTACTTTGATTTACTGACCACTTTACCAATCTAATTTTTCTCCTCCTTAACCTTATCCAAAATGTCATTAAACAGCCAGTTATGAAACCTCTACGCAATCACTATTAAGTTCATATTGCCTATAATGGCACATATTTTCAAATTCAGTTCACCTCCCCATCAATTGGTTAACAAATCTACAAATCCAATTTTGAGGAGTAATATTTCCAGGTGACTCAAAATTCTTTTTTTCTTTAAACTCTCAGTATTTCTTCCATTGCTTCTTCCAAAATTATACTTATTATATACAGTGTATTAATTCTCAGCAATCAGCTGTTCATTATCATTTCATAAGCTTCAAATTTTTACTATTCAATTATTAATTCTTCAGTAGTGCTGCCACATGACACATTTATCCTGGTATTGTGCCTTACAACCCTGCCACCATTAGGAAAATCATCACCATTACTAATGGGAAGAATCAGATTTCCCTCCCCCCATCCCCCAACCGATCTTTACATAATACCATAGGCCGTCTATTCTATAATAAAAATTATAGCTATCACCTGTAAAATCCAGAATACCATGCAATAATAGAATTTGACTTATCTATGATGTGGAGATGCCGGTGATGGACTGGGGTTGACAATTGTAAACAATTTTACAACACCAAGTTATAGTCCAGCAATTTTATTTGAAATTCACAAGCTTTCGGAGGCTTCCTCCTTCGTCAGGTGAACGATGTGAAAATGAAATCCTCGAGATGAAATCGCATTTATAATTCACAGAACAATGCTTGGTGAGTACAGACAGTTTTTTCAACTGCCCGTTGCCAAGGCAATCAGTGTGCAGACAGACAGGTGTTACCTGCCAGGTCTCACAGAATATACAAATCACCAAAAAAAAACAAAAAAAAACATTTATTGCACATCCCTAGTTGCCCTTGAAACAGTGTTGGTGGGTCATCTTTTTGAACCACCGCAGTCTGTGTGGTGAAGCTGCTCCCACCTGTTAGGTAGGGAGTTCTAGGATTTTGACTCAGCGACAATGAAGGAACGGCAATACATGTCCAAGTCAGGATGGTGTTCCCATGCACCTGCTGCCCTTGTCCTTTCAGGTGATAGAGGTTGTGGGTTTGGGAAGTACTGCCGAAGAAGCCTTGATGAGTTGTTGCAGTGCATCCTGTGGATAGTACACACATAACCCACTGTACGCCAACGATGGAGGGAGTGGATGTTTAAGCCAGAGGATGGGGTGCTGATCAAGCGGATGCTTTGTCCTCAATACTGTCGAGCTTCTGGAGTTTTATTGGAGCTGCACCCATCCAAGCAAGCGGAAAGTATTCCATCACACTCCTGACCTTGTAGGTAGCAGAAGCTATGGGAAGTCAAGAGATGAGTTAATCACGGCAGAATACTCAGCCTCTGACCTGCTCTAGCAGCCACGGCATGTGTGTGGCTGATCCAGTTGAGTTTCTGGTCAATGGTGACCCTCAGGATGTTGATGGTGTGGGATTCGGTGATAGTAATGCTATTGAATATCATGTGGCAGTGGTTATGCCCTCTCTTGTTGGAGATGGTCATTGCCTGATACTTGTGTGGCACGAATGTTACTTGCCACTTATCAGTTCAAGCTTGGATGTTGTCAAAGTATTGCTGCAGGCGGGCAGAACTGCTTCATCATCTGAGGAATTGCGAATACTTTACAATCAGTGAACAGCCTCACTTCTGACCTTGGAGAGGTTATTGATGAAGCAGCTGAAAATAGTTTAGCCTTGGACATTGCCCTGAGGAATTCCGACAGCAATGTGCCGGGGCTGAGATGATTGGCCTCTAACAACCAAAACCATCTTTCTTTGTGCTATGTATGACTTCAGCCACTGGAGAGTTTCCCCTCTGATCCCCATTGACTAGTTTTACTAGGGTTCCTTGGTACTGCACTTGGTCAAAGGCTGCTTTGATGTCAAGAGCATGCACTCAACTCAGCTCAGCATGTTTGGGCCAAAGCTGTACTGAGGTCTGGAGCCGAGTGGTTCTCATAGAACCCAAATTGAGCATCGGTGAGTAGGTACTGCTTGATAGCACTGTTAACTACTCCTTCCATCACTTTTCTGATGATTGGGAATAACCTGATAGGGCGGCAATTGGCCAGGTTGGATTTGTCCTGCTTTATGTGGATAGGACATACCTGATCAATTTTCCACATGATTGGGTAGATGCCAGTGTTGTAGCTGTTCTAGAACAGGTTAGTTCAGGGTGCAGCTAGTTCTGGAGTACAGGTCTTCAGCATGACAGTCGGGATATTGTCGGGGCCTGAAGCCTTTGCTGTGTCCATTACACTCAGCCATTTCTTGATATCACGTGGTGTGAATCGAATTGGCTGAAGACTGGCATCTGTGATGGTGGGGACCTCAGGAGAAAGATCATCCACTCGGCACTTCTGGCTGAAGATGGATGCAAACACTTCAGCCTTGTCTTTTGCACTTACATGCTGGGCTCCTCCATCGTTGGAAGGGGATGTTCATGGAGCCTCATCCTCCTGTTAGTGGCTTAGTTGTCCACCACCATTCACAACTGGATGTGACAGGACTGCAGGTCTTTGACCTGATCAGTTGGTTGTGGAATCGCTTAGCTCTCTAGAGCATGCCTCGTCCACTGTTTAGCATGCATGCTGTCCTGTGTTGTAGTTTGATTTTTTAAAATTCATTCATGGGATATGAGCGTCGCTGGCAAGGCCAGCATTTATTGCCCAGGTACGTCTGGTGCTGCTCCTGGCATGTTCAACACTCCTCATTGAACCAGGGTTGGTCAACTGGCTTGATGGTGATGGAGTGGGTGGGGGGGGGGGGAAAGTGACATGCCAGACCACAAGGTTAGAGATTGCAGTGGTAGTGACACCTTCCCCTAACTGAAGCCTCCCCGCCTGGCTATTCCTTCCACCACCTGCCCCGCCAAACCGCTGCAGTGGCAGTGTGGCCCTTATCACCAAATCTCACCTTGGTCTGTCCCCCTATTCCTCTGGCACCTTCTCCTCCTTTGACCACCTCATCTCGTTCCACCCCTCTTGCCTCTCCTTTAAAATCCTCGTTCTCCATCACCCACCGAAGCTCTCCGCCAAGATTCTCAGATATCTTCACTGCTTTCCTCCCTCAGCTTCTGCGCCAAGCGACTTCTTATCCTTGGTGAATTAAATCTCCATCTCAACTCACCTTGTCCTATCTCCTCTGAGTTGAATGCTCCCCTGTCCTCCCTTAACCTCTCCCTCCATATAAACTCACCTACCCATATTCACGACCATCACCTCGACTTTTCTATGTCATGTGGCCCCTCTACTCCCCTCGACTCACTCACAGATAAGCCCAGCTCTCATCATTTCAGCATTCACATCTCACTTCCTTCTGCACCTGCCCCAGAATAAACACTCACCCAAGTCACTTACAATCACACTTTCAAATTCCCAACTATCTAGCCTTTGGCCCTCCATTCGCCACAATACTTCTGCTACCGATCTGCTCAATCACACAACATAAGAAATCGGAGCTGAGCCTGGGCCACAATTTAATACGATCATGGCTGATCTTCGACCTCAACTCCACCGTCCCGCCCGATCCCCATATCCCTAGATTCTCTTAGAGTCCAAAAATCTATCGGTCACAGTCTTGAATATACTCAACGACTGAGCATCCACAGCCCTCTGGGGTAGAGAATTCCAAAGACTGACCACCCTATGAGTGAAGAAATTCCTCCTCATCTCAGTTCTAAATGGCTTATCCTTATCCTGAGACTATGCCCCAGAGTTCTAAACGCTCCAGCCAGGGGAAACAGCATCTCAGAATCTAACCGGTCAAGCCCTCTCAGAATTTTATGTTTCAATGAGATCACCTCTCATTCTTCTAAACTCCAGAGAATACAGGCCCATTCTTGTCAATCTCTCCTCATAGGAGAGATTGACAAAATGAATACGTGGCTAGAGGAATGGTGCAAGGGGGAGGGATTCAAATTCCTGGGACACTGGAAACGGTTCTGGGGGAGGTGGGACCAGTACAAACCGGACGGTCTGCACCTGGGCAGGGCCGGGACCGCTGTCCTAGGAGGAGTGTTTGCTAGTGCTGTTGGGGAGGGTTTAAACTAAAGTGGCAGGGGGTTGGGAACCTGAGCAGGGAGAGAGAGGAAAGCGTAACAGGAAGGGACAGAAGGTATGGAGTAATAGGTAAAGTGTTAAAAAAGGAAAAAGCAGGAACTAAGCGTCACAAAACAGATTTGAAAGTTCTTTATCTGAATGCACGTAGCATTCGTAACAAAATGGACGAGTTAACGGCACAAATAACTACGTATGGGTATGATCTTGTGGCCATTACAGAAACATGGCTGCAGGGTGACAACGACTGGGAATTAAATATGCCAGGGTATTTAACAATCAGGAAGGACAGGCAGGAAGGAAGGGGAGGTGGGGTGGCTATGTTAATAAAGGAAGGAATCACTGTAATACAGAGAAATGATATTGGGACAAAGCATCAAGATAATGAAACAGTTTGGGTGGAGATAAGGAATAATAAGGGGAAAAAAACATTAGTGGGCGTAATATATAGGCCTCGTAATAGTTGCAACTCTGCTGGAAGAAGTATTAATCAGGAAATAGTCGGGGCATGTAATAAGGGAACAGCTATAATTATGGGGGATTTTAATTATCATATTAACTGGACAAATCAAATTGGGCAGAGCAGCCTTGAGGACGAGTTCATTGAGTGCATCAGGGATGGATTTCTTGAGCAGTATGTAACTGATCCTACTAGGGGGCAGGCAACCTTGGACCTGGTCCTGTGTAATGAGTCAGGATTAATTAATAATGTCCTAGTTAAGGATCCCCTTGGAACGAGCGACCACAACATGGTTGAATTCCATATCCAATTAGAGGGTGAGAAGGTTGATTCTCAAACAAGCGTACTGAGCTTGAATAAAGGAGACTATGATGGTATGAGAGCGGAATTGATTAAAGTGGACTGGGAAAATAGATTAAAGGGTATGACGGTACATGAGCAGTGGTGTTCATTTAGGGAGTTATTTTACAACTTTCAAAATAAATATATTCCACTGAGGAAAAAAGGGTGTAAAAGAAATGACAGCCATCCGTGGCTAAGTAAAGAAATCAAGGATAGTATCCGACTAAAAACAAGGACATATAAGGTAGCCAAACTTAGTGGGAGGATAGAAGATTGGGAATTCTTCAAAAGACAGCAAAAAGTAACTAAAGGATTGATTAAGAAAGGGAAGTTAGATTATGAAAAGAAATTAGCAAAAAATATAAAAACAGATAGCAAGAGTTTCTATAGTTATATAAAAAGAAAAAGGGTGGCTAAGGCAAACGTAGGTCCCTTAGAGGATGAGACCGGGAAATTAATGGTGGGAAACATGGAGATGGCAAAAATGCTGAACAAATATTTTGTTTCAGTCTTTACAGTAGAGGACACTAAGAATATCCCAACACTGGACAAACAGGGGACTCTACGGGGGGAGGAGCTAAATACGATTAAAATCACTCAGGAGATGGTACTCAGTAAAATAATGGGACTCAAAGCAGATAAATCCCCTGGACCTGATGGCTTCCATCCTTGGGTCTTGAGGGAAGTGGCAGTAGGGATTGTGGATGCTTTGGTGATAGTTTTCCAAAATTCCCTGGACTCAGGAGAGGTCCCGGCAGATTGGAAAACTGCTAATGTAACACCGTTATTTAAAAAGGGTAGTAGGCAGAAGGCTGGAAATTATAGGCCAGTTAGCTTAACATCTGTGGTGGGTAAAATTTTGGAGTCTATTATTAAGGAGACAGTAACGGAACATTTAGATAAGCATAATTTAATAGGACAAAGTCAGCATGGCTTTATGAAGGGGAAGTCATGTCTGACAAATTTGCTTGAGTTCTTCGAGGATATAACGTATAGGGTGGATAAAGGGGAACCAGTGGACATAGTGTATTTAGACTTCCAGAAGGTATTCGACAAGGTGCCACATAAAAGATTATTACTTAAGATAAAAAATCACGGGATTGGGGGTAACATTCTGGCATGGGTGGAGGATTGGTTATCGAACAGGAAGCAGAGAGTTGGGATAAATGGTTCATTTTCGGACTGGCAACCAGTGACCAGTGGTGTTCCACAGGGGTCGGTGCTGGGTCCCCAACTCTTTACAATCTATATTAACGATTTGGAGGAGGGGACCGAGTGCAACATATCAAAATTTGCAGATGATACAAAGATGGGAGGGAAAGTAGAGAGTGAGGAGGACATAAAAAACCTGCAGGGGGATATAGACAAGCTGGGTGAGTGGGCGGAGATTTGGCAGATGCAATATAATATTGGAAAATGTGAGGTTATGCACTTTGGCAGGAAAAATCAGAGAGCAAGTTATTTTCTTAACGGCGAGAGACTGGAAAGTACTGCAGTACAAAGGGATCTGGGGGTCCGAGTGCAAGAAAATCAAAAAGTTGGTATGCAGGTGCAGCAGGTGATCAAGAAAGCCAACGGAATGTTGGCTTTTATTGCTAGGGGGATAGAATATAAAAACAGGGAGGTATTGCTGCAGTTATATAGGGTATTGGTGAGACCGCACCTGGAATACTGCATACAGTTTTGGTCTCCATACTTAAGAAAAGACATACTTGCTCTCGAGGCAGTACAAAGAAGGTTCACTCGGTTAATCCCGGGGATGAGGGGGCGGACATATGAGAGGTTGAGTAGATTGGGACTCTACTCATTGGAGTTCAGAAGAATGAGAGGCGATCTTATTGAAACATATAAGATTGTGAAGGGGCTTGATCGGGTGGATGCAGTAAGGATGTTCCCAAAGATGGGTGAAACTAGAACTAGGGGGGCATAATCTTAGAATAAGGGGCTGCTCTTTCAAAACTGAGATGAGGAGAAACTTCTTCACTCAGAGGGTGGTAGGTCTGTGGAATTTGCTGCCCCAGGAAGCTGTGGAAGCTACATCATTAGATAAATTTAAAACAGAAATAGACAGTTTCCTAGAAGTAAAGGGAATTAGGGGTTATGGGGAGCGGGCAGGAAATTGGACATGAAGCGGAGTTCGGATCGGTCAATGCCCTGTGGGTGGCGGAGAGGGCCCAGGGGCTGTGTGGCCGGGTCCTGCTCCTACTTCTTGTGTTCTTTAGATTTGTGGTTGGGATCAGATCAGCCATGATCTTATTGAATGGCGGAGCAGGCTCGAGGGGCCGATTGGCCTACTCCTGCTCCAATTTCTTATGTTCTTATGACAACCCTCTCATCCCAGGAATCAATCTAGGGAACCTTCATTGCAACCCCTCTAAGGCAAGTGTATCCTTCCTTAGGTAAGATGACAAAAACTGTACATAGTACTCCAGGTGTGATCTCACCAAAGTCCTGTACAATTGTAGCAAGGCTTCCCCCACTCTTGTACGCCAACCCCTTGCAATAAAGGCCAACATACCATTTGCCTTCCTAATTGCTTGCTGTACCTGCATGTTAACTTTGTGTGTTTTGTTGTCAAGGACACCAACATTTAATAGTTTCTCACCATTAAATATTCTGTTTTTCTATTCTTCCTACCTAAATGAATAACCTCACATGTCCCCACATTATACTCCATCTGGCGCTTTTTTGCCCACTCACTTAACCTGTCTATATCCCTTTGCAGACTCTGTCCTCCTCACAGCTTACTTTCCTACCTAGCTTTGTATGTCAGCAAACTTGGATACATTACACTCAGTCCCTTCATCTAAGTCATTAATATAGATTGTAAATAGCTGAGGACTGAGGCCCAAGTACTGATCCTTGCAGCTAATTACAACCTGCCAACCTGAAAATGACCCATTTATTCCTATTCTGTTTTCTGTCCGTTAACCAATCCTCTATCCATGCTAATATATTACCCCTAACCCCAGGAGCCCTTATCTTGTGTATCGACTTTATCGAATGCCTTTTGAAAATCCAAATATACTACATCCACTGGTTCCCCTTTATCTACCCTGCCAATTCCATCCTCAAAAAATACTAAGAAATTTGTCAAATGCGATTTTCCTTTCATAAAACCATGCTGATTCTGCACAATCATATGATTTTCTAAGTGCCCTGTTACCACTTCCTTAATAACGGATTCCAGCATTTTCCCAACGACTGATGTCAGGCTAACTGGCCCATAGTTCCCTGTTTTCTCTCTCCCTCCTTTCTTGAATAGTGGGGTTACATTTGCTACCTTCCAATCCACTGGGACAGTTCTAGAATCTAGGGAATTTTGGAAGATCACAACCAATGCATCCACTATCTCTGCAGCCACCTCTTAGAACCCTAGGATGTAGCTCATCAGATCCAGGGGTTTTGTCAGCTTTTAGTCCCCTTAATTTCTCTGGTACTTTTTCTTTACTAATATTAATTACTCCAAATTCCTCACTCTCATTAGACCCATGGTTCCTCACTATTTCTGGTATATGTTTTGTGTCTTCTACTGTGAAGACAGATACAAAATATTTGTTTAACGTCTCTGCCATTTCCTTATTCCCCATTATAATTTCTCCTGTCTCAGTCTCTAAGGGACCAACATTTACTTTTGTTACTCTTCCTTTTTACATACTTGTAGAAGCTCTTACAATTCGTTTTTATATTTCTTGCCAGTTTACTCTCATTCTATTGTCTCCCTTTTTAGCAGTTTCTTGGTCATCCTTTGCTGGTTTCTAAAACTCTCAATCTATAGGCTTATCACTCTTATTGGCAACATTATAAGCCTCTTCTTTTAATCTAATACTATCCTTAAATTCTTTAGGTCGCCACGGATGGATCACTTTTCCCGTGGAGTTTTTATTTCTCAATGGAATGTATATTCGTTGAGAATTTTGAAATATTTCTTTAAATGTTTCCCATTTCTTATCTACTGTCATACCTTTTAATCTAATTTCCCAATCTACCTTAGTCAACTTGCTCCTCATACCTATGTAATTGGCTTTATTTAAGTTTAAGACTCCAGTTTCTGACTTAAGTACGTCACTCTCGAACTCAATGTGAAATTCTATCATATTATGATCACTCTTCCCCAGAGGATCCCTTACTATGAGATTACTAATTAACCCTGTCTCATTACACAAGACAAGATCTAAAATAGACCATTCCCTGATTGGTTCCACGACATACTGTTCTAGGAAATTGTCTCGGAATATATTCCATGAATTCATCCTCCAAACTACCTGCCAATTTGATCTGTCCAGTCTATTTGGAGATTTAAGTCCCCCATGATTATTGCAACACCTTTGTTACAATCTCCCATCATTTCTTGATTAATACTCTGTTCAACAGTATAGCTACTGTTAGGAGGCCTGTAGACTACTCCCAATGTTTTCTGTCGCTTGTTACTTCTTATCTCCACCCATACTGATTCTACTTCCTGATCTTCTGATCCAAGATCCTTCCTCACCACTTTCCTTATGTCAACCATTATCAGGGCTACACCCCCTCACTTTCCATTTTGTCTGTCTTTTTGAAACGTCAAGTACCCCGGAATATTTAGTTCCCAACCTTGGTCACCTTGCAACCACGTCTCTGTGATGGCTATTAGAGCAAACCCATTTATCTCTATTTGAGCCATTAATTCATCTATCTTGTTATGAATGCTTTGTGCATTCAGATAAAGGGCCTTTAATTTTAACTTTTTACCATTTTTCCCTGAATTGACCTTATTCGCTAAACTCTATCCTTTGCTGTCACACTCTGCTTATCATTACCTGATGTGGAGATGCCGGTGATGGACTGGGGTTGACAATTGTAAACAATTTTACAACACCAAGTTATAGTCCAGCAATTTTATTTTAAATTCACAAGCTTTCGGAGATTTTCTCCTTCCTCAGGTAAATGTTTCAAGATCTCCTTGAAGCCTACGCATTTATACATATTGAATAATACATGGTGTTTACAAACTGCCCCTGCAACTGCCCGTTGCCAAGGCAATCACCGTGTTCAGACAGAGAGGTGTCATCTGCAGAACCCCCGAATACACATTCAACAAAAAAACAAACAGGGAAAAAAAACAGAGAAAAAAAAACAGAGAGAGGCAGAAACATCCGGAAGGCAGAGAGAGCCAGCAAATGACCCATTATATTAAAAACAGATAACATTTGTTCGCTGGTGGGGTAACGTGTAGCGTGACATGAACCCAAGATCCCGGTTGAGGCCGTCCTCATGGGTGCGGAACTTGGCTATCAATTTCTGCTCGACGATTTTGCGTTGTCGTGTGTCTCGAAGGCCGCCTTGGAGTACGCTTACCCGAAGGTCGGTGGATGAATGTCCATGACTGCTGAAGTGTTCCCCGACTGGGAGGGAACCCTCCTGTTTGGCGATTGTTGCGCGGTGTCCGTTCATCCGTTGTCGCAGCGTCTGCATGGTCTCGCCAATGTACCATGCTCTGGGGCATCCTTTCCTGCAACGTATGAGGTAGACAACGTTGGCCGAGTCACAGGAGTATGAACCATGCACCTGGTGGGTGGTGTCATCTCGTGTGATGGTGGTATCTGTGTCGATGATCTGGCATGTCTTGCAGAGGTTACCGTGGCAGGGTTGTGTGGCGTCGTGGACGCTGTTCTCTTGAAAGCTGGGTAGTTTGCTGCGAACGATGGTCTGTTTGAGGTTGGGTGGCTGTTTAAAGGCGAGTAGTGGAGGTGTGGGGATGGCCATAGCGAGGTGTTTGTCCTCATTGATGACATGTTGAAGGCTGCGGAGAACATGGCGTAGTTTCTCCGCTCCGGGGAAGTACTGGACGACAAAGGGTACTCTGTTGGTTGCGTCCCGTGTTAGTCTCCTGAGGAGGTCTATGCGATTTTTTGCTGTGGCCCGTCGGAACTGTCGATCGATGAGTCGAGCGTCATATCCCGTTCTTACTAGGGCGTCTTTCAGCGTCTGTAGGTGTCCATCGCGTTCCTCCTCGTCTGAGCAGACCCTGTGTATTCGCAGGGCCTGTCCATAGGGGATGGCCACTCATCCCACGTAATCCCCGCGTGGGAGACTTCTACTGCCTCCCAAAGACTCATCCCACGTAATCCCCGCGTGGGAGACTTCTACTGCCTCCCAAAGACTCATCCCACGTAATCCCCGCGTGGGAGACTTCTACTGCCTCCCAAAGATACACAAAGCCAACACACCCGGACGTCCCATCGTATCAGGCAACGGAACCCTGTGTGAGAACCTCTCTGGATACATCGAGGGCATCCTGAAACCCATCGTACAGGGAACCCCCAGCTTCTGTCGCGACACTACAGACTTCCTACAAAAACTCAGTACCCACGGACCAGTTGAACCAGGAACACTTCTCACCACGATGGACGTCTCGGCACTATACACCAGTATCCCCCACGATGACGGCATCGCTGCGACAGCATCAATACTCAACGCCAACAACAGCCAATCTCCGGAAGCCATCCTACAACTCATCCGCTTCATCCTGGATCACAATGTCTTCACCTTCGATAACCAGTTCTTTACCCAAACACACGGAACAGCCATGGGGACCAAATTCGCACCCCAATACGCCAACATTTTCATGCACAAGTTCGAGCAGGACTTCTTCACTGCACAAGACCTCCAACCAACACTATACACCAGATACATCGACGACATTTTCTTTCTATGGACCCACGGCAAGGAATCACTAAAGAGACTACACGATAACATCAACAAGTTCCATCCCACCATCAAGCTCACCATGGACTACTCCTCAGAATCAGTTTCTTTCTTGGACACACGAATCTCCATCAAAGACGGGCACCTCAGCACCTCACTCTACCGCAAGCCCACGGACAACCTCACGATGCTCCACTTTTCCAGCTTCCACCCTAACCACGTCAAAGAGGCCATCCCCTATGGACAGGCCCTGCGAATACACAGGGTCTGCTCAGACGAGGAGGAACGCGATGGACACCTACAGACGCTGAAAGACGCCCTAGTAAGAACGGGATATGACGCTCGACTCATCGATCGACAGTTCCGACGGGCCACAGCAAAAAATCGCATAGACCTCCTCAGGAGACTAACACGGGACGCAACCAACAGAGTACCCTTTGTCGTCCAGTACTTCCCCGGAGCGGAGAAACTACGCCATGTTCTCCGCAGCCTTCAACATGTCATCAATGAGGACAAACACCTCGCTATGGCCATCCCCACACCTCCACTACTCGCCTTTAAACAGCCACCCAACCTCAAACAGACCATCGTTCGCAGCAAACTACCCAGCTTTCAAGAGAACAGCGTCCACGACGCCACACAACCCTGCCACGGTAACCTCTGCAAGACATGCCAGATCATCGACACAGATACCACCATCACACGAGATGACACCACCCACCAGGTGCATGGTTCATACTCCTGTGACTCGGCCAACGTTGTCTACCTCATACGTTGCAGGAAAGGATGCCCCAGAGCATGGTACATTGGCGAGACCATGCAGACGCTGCGACAACGGATGAACGGACACCGCGCAACAATCGCCAAACAGGAGGGTTCCCTCCCAGTCGGGGAACACTTCAGCAGTCATGGACATTCATCCACCGACCTTCGGGTAAGCGTACTCCAAGGCGGCCTTCGAGACACACGACAACGCAAAATCGTCGAGCAGAAATTGATAGCCAAGTTCCGCACCCATGAGGACGGCCTCAACCGGGATCTTGGGTTCATGTCACGCTACACGTTACCCCACCAGCGAACAAATGTTATCTGTTTTTAATATAATGGGTCATTTGCTGGCTCTCTCTGCCTTCCGGATGTTTCTGCCTCTCTCTGTTTTTTTTTCTCTGTTTTTTTTCCCTGTTTGTTTTTTTGTTGAATGTGTATTCGGGGGTTCTGCAGATGACACCTCTCTGTCTGAACACGGTGATTGCCTTGGCAACGGGCAGTTGCAGGGGCAGTTTGTAAACACCATGTATTATTCAATATGTATAAATGCGTAGGCTTCAAGGAGATCTTGAAACATTTACCTGAGGAAGGAGAAAATCTCCGAAAGCTTGTGAATTTAAAATAAAATTGCTGGACTATAACTTGGTGTTGTAAAATTGTTTACAATTATCATTACCTGAATCGCTACACTGCTCTAATGCCTTGACTTATCTCTTCAGATTTCTAAATTTCCCCTCACCTGAACCCCTTCCACCCTTCCCCTTCGATGCCCTTGTACCCAGAAAACCCTTACGCTCTCACACCCTGGTCGTTCCCCTTGTTACGGCGACCATCTTTGCTCCCCTAAATCCAAGGGACACAGACTTCAATTTTTATGGCAGACAACTGGCTTAGCCATTCATCGCCAGATGTGACTGGAGCACATCAAGCACTACTGGGTTCTGCTCTCCTCTGCCAAAACTGCTTACTATTCCAGCATTATCCTAGAATGCAAAAGATAACCCTGGCTTCTTTTCTCCACTACCAGCCATCACTTTAAACCCCTCTCCCCTCCCTCATCCACCCTCACCTCCAACAAGTGCAAGGAACCGATGAACTTCTTTGTCACTAAGATTGAGACCATTTATTCAGCTGCCTCTGCTGCATCCCTCCATTCTCCTAGTCCACTGATCCAAACTCAAAGGTTTCTCCCTGCCCTAGCATCTTTTTCTAGTTTGTCTCCTATCGTCCCTCATGCCCTCTCTAAGCTCATCTTGTCCATGAGACTCATCTCTTGCTCTCTCGACCCTTATTCCCACTGAACAACTGACTACCCTACTTCCATTCCTGGCCCCCATGCTAGCTAATTTTGTAAACAGATTCCTCTTCTCTGGTACTGTCCCACTCCTTTTCAAAGCTACTGTCATCACCTCACTCCTCAAAAAAACCACTCTTGACCACTCTGTCCTTGCAAACTACCAGCCCAACTCCAACCTCCCTTTCCTCTTCAAAGTCCTTGCACGTGCTGTTGCCTCCTTTGTGACTGTGACCATGGTGCATCATCCCTCCTTATCCTGTCTGCAGCCTTCAACACAATTGACCACACCATCCTCCTCCAACTTCTCTCCTCCGTTGTCCAGCTGAGTGGGACTACCCTCGCCTGCTTCCATTTTTATCTATCCAGTTGTAGCCAGAGAATATCCTGCAATGGCTTCTCTTCCCGCTTTGTTACTTCAAGTCCCCCAAAGGATTTACCCTTGGCCCCCTCCTATTTCTCATCGACATGCTGCTCCTCAGCGACATCACCAATAATTCAACATCATGCCACACGTTAGCTGATGGCACCCAGCTCTACCTCACCACCACCTCCACTACCTGTGTTGTCAGGCTTCTTGTCCGACATCCACTACTGGACGAGCACAAATTTCCTCCAATTACAATGGAAGAGCAAAGCCATTGTCTTCAGCTCATACCACCACTTCCATACCCCTCCAGGGCCACTGTCTCAGGATGAACCAGACTGTTTGCAACCATGGCGTACTATTTGATCCTGAGCTGAGCTTCTAACCCCATATTCTCTCCATCACTAAGAGCGCCTACTTCCAACTCCGTAATACTGCCAGTCTCCACCCTTGCCTCAGCCCATCTGCTGCTGAAACCCTCATCCATGCTTTTGCTATCTCCACACTCAACTATGCCAAAGTTCTCCTGGCTGGCCTCCCATCTTCCACCCTCCATAAACTGGAGCTCATCCAAAACTCTGCTGCCTGTATCCTGACTCTCAAGTCCCGTTCACCCATCACCACTTTGCTCGTTGACGTTCATTGAGCACCTCGATTTTAAAATTCTCAGTGTTCAAATCCCCCCATGGCTTCACCCCTCCCTATCTCTAAACTCCCCCAGCCCTTCAACTTCAAAGAACTCTGCATTCCTCCAATTCTGGCCTCTTGGTGATGGAGGAATCTGGGACATTGGCTGATTGACATATCTGTGTCAAGCTATTGCTTGACTAGTCTGACAGCTTGACTGGACAGCTCTCCCAACTTTGGTACCAGGCCCCAGATTTTAGTGAGAAGGACTTTACAAGGTTGACTGGGCTGGGTATGCCTTTGTGTCCTGATTTGATGCCTAGGTAACAGCCGAGTGGTCTGTACATTTTATTCTTTTTTTGTTATTTTGTAGCGGTTTGATACAACTGAATGGATTGCTAGGCCACTTCAGAAGGCAGTCAAGAGTCCCTGTTTTCCTTCGCCCCATTGGCAGTCATGCCTTCAGAAGTCTAGGCCTTAAGCTCTGGAATTCCCTCCCGAAACCCCCCCTCTCCTCCTTTAAAACATTCCTTAAAACCTACCTCTTTGGTCACCTATCCTAATGTCTCCTCCTTTGGCACAGTCAATTTTTTTTAAAATCAGATTACACTCCCGTGAAGTGCCTTGGGAGGTTTTATTACGTTAAATGCGCTATATAAATGCAAGTTGTCTTTGTACATAATTCTGCTGCTGCTGATTACTCGCAGCGCCTCATGGATGCCCAGTTTTGAGCTGCTATCCCACTTAGCATGGTGGTAATGCCGCATGACACAATGGAGGGTGCTCCGATTGTGAAGACAGGACTTGGTCTCGATGAAGACTGTGCAGTGGTCACTCCTACCAACTCTCAGGGACTGACGCATCTGCTAAAGGTAGATTGGGGTGGACGAGATCAAGTAGGTTATTCCCTCACGTTGGTTCTCTCACCACCTGCTGCAAGCCCAGTCTGGCAGCTATGTTCTTCAGAACTTGGTCAGCTTGATCAGTTGTGGCACTTCCAAGCCACTCTTGGCGATGGACACTGAAGCCCTCCACCCAGAGTGCATTCTGTGCCCTTGATACCCACAAGTTCTTCCTCCAAGTGGTGTCCACTGTGCCCCCATCTCTGGTGGGTCTGTCCTGCCAGGGTTGGTGATGGAGGAGTCTGGGACATTGGCTGATAGTGATATCTATGTCAGGCTGTTGCTTGACTTGTCTGAGAGACAGCTCTCCCAACTTCAGTACCAGTCACCAGATTTTAGTGAGAAGGACTTTACAGGGTCGATTGGGCTGAATGTGCCTTTGTCGTGTCCTCATTTGATGCCTAGGTCACAGCCGAGTGGTCCGTCCGTTTTATTCTTTTTTTGTTTCTTTGTAACGGTTTGGTACAACTGAATATAGATTGCTAGGCCACTTCAGAGGGCAGTTAAGAGTCAACCACATTGGTGTGGGACTGGAGTGACATATAGGCCAGGCCGGATAAGGACTGCAGGTTTCCTTCTCTAAAGGATATTGGTGAACCAGTTGGGTTTTTACATTTCAAACCTAGTGCATATCATGGTCTGAAAACAGACAAATTCTTTCCATATGATCTTAGTACTACAGTATCTTACCTCAAGAGTTTTTAAAATGGAACTTTGGCAAATATTACCCACGAAGAACAGGCCATCACCAGGGATAAATTAACAGTCAAGCATTAAACTAAACAAGCCATTGCAATAGTGATAAATGTGTGCTAATACTATTCTTAAATGCTGAACAAAGGCTCCCTCCATAGATGTGAGCACCAGAAATCTAGAAAAGTAAATGCAGGTTAAGCAAAAAAACCTAATTTTTACAAGGCAGTGTGATTTTTCCCCAAAAATACAACACATTGGAAAGGCCTGGAGGTATTCAAGAACAGAATAAAATTTAAATACTTTGCTTTGTCAAAGTAGCAGCCAAAATTGAGGCATGCACAAATCTCATCAGCAATTTCATGAGACCCCGATTCTATCCCCCTCCCCAGCTGTCCACTCAGATTGAACACGACAGTGCACAAGAGTTGCTGCATTTGGGACACATACTGGGAATTTTCTTGGGGCTTCTCCTGTTCCATTGCTGTAATTTTGGCAGCAACCCTGCTTACAGTGGCAGCCCCAAGGAAATACCTGGCAATAATGTAAGCGACTAGCATGCAGATTTCACACTGGGGGAAAAGGTGGCGGAGAAAGAGAAACATGGACACAGCAGAAATTAGGAGAGGAGGTTGGGGAGATAACCAAAGATGGTGTCCAAGAGGTAGGCTTTGAGGCTTGTAAAGGTTAAAAGACACATCAGGGCCAATTTGAGAGCAGGAGCATGATGTCACTGCCATTGTAGTGAGGGAGAGTGACACAATAGACCAGAGCAGAGGGTGGGATGCAGGGCTGGAAAAAGTTGGAGGTAGAGTGAAGCAAAGCCATGGAGTGATTTGTAAATAAAGACAAGAAATCAATTTGCTTGGGGATGGAAAGTCAGTAGAGGTAGTCAAGGTCATGGGGGTTACATAAGCAGGACTTAGTACAAAATAGGAGGCAGGCAGCGGAATTTTGCATCAGTTTGAGTTTGTGGCATTTATGGGGAAATTGAAGTTAAGGCTGAAGGTTTCAGCAGTGGTGGGACTGCAATAGGGTTGGCAGCAGGCAATATTAATAAAGTAAAAGTAGGTGATCTTGGTGATGAACCAATTGTGGGATTTGAAACTCAGTTTAGTGTCAAAAATGACACCAAGGTTGTGCACCATTGGATTCAAACAAGTGCTAGCAAGGGGGATAGAATCAACAGCAAATGGCAACATTTTTGCTGCAACACAAATAAAAAGGCTTAGGTCTTGCCATTGTAGAGCTGGAAGAAGTTATGGGAGGGAGGGCTATTATTCCACTCCAAGGGAGAGATCAAAGAGAAAAATTATTAAAACTTTTGAGAGAACAAATGAAAGACTGTTCCATTGGTTGGCAAATCAGTAACAAGGGGTACAGACTCAGGATTATCAACAGAACAAAGGGAGAAATTGGAAGGATCCCCCCACCCGCACACAATGGAGTGGGTGAAATTGTTCTTTTGACGGTAGTGCAAAACAGGCAATAGCGAATCGGTAGGCTGTTTTACACCCCTCATGATTTTCTTTTCCATTGACTTCAATGAAAAGAAAAATCAGGCAGGCTGTAAAATGGGTTGTCAATTTGCTTTTGCCTGTTTGCGCTGCTGCTCAAGACCAATTTCTCTACCCCGGAATGCTTTACCACAAGTGGTGATTGAAGCAGAGAGACTAGAATGTTATTAAAAAGATAATTGTACGAGTTCAAATAATTGAATATTGTGTTTGTATAGCTCCACACACATCCCATCCATAAGAGATATTATTGCTGAAATGCAGAAACACTTGCAAAACAAGAAGTCCCAAAGTTAATATACTTTTAGATGGAAGAAAAGGATTTGCTAATCTGATCGCTTACCTGATAATACAATTTAATATGGTGCACCAAACTGGATAAATTTTGAATTCGGAGTGACACATCATTGTTTACTTTCTTGTTCAGCCTTTGATTTACTGATTTAGGGTTGCTGAAAGACAAGCAGCAGGAAAATTAAGATTAAATATTCTGTTTAGAAGACACAAAAGCACTAGTAAATGCATAGCTGAAAGAGGTTCATGAATACTTGTTTATGAAAATCAAATAATTGACAGTTAAATTGTATTATTAAAAAAGTCAAACAAGGGAGTTTATTATTACATTACTAATGGATCTCCCATTATGTTGTACGTGTTGAGTTGGTGGTTACCTAGTGCAAGGGGATGACGCTGGGCTGGTGGAGGGGCAAACGTGGCTGCTGAAAGAATTTCAAAAAGGTTTGTGAAAGATGTGCTCAGACAGAAGTGTTTTTCTGACTGATTCAAATGTCCCAGAAACCAATATATCAGTCAAGAGCAGAACCAGGAAACAAACTGAATATTTTTAACATGAGCTAGAAGACTACCAATACAAAACTACTAAGGGCTTATGAAAACAACCAATTCAGAAGTAGCAGTAAAAAAAAAGCCAAATTACTCAAAATGCTTTTTGAAAAAATCTCCATTTTTTTCTCACAAATTTTTAAATTTCTAAAATCCAAAGTATGGTTTAAGAAAATAAAAACATGTAATAATTATTTTAACCATGTTATTGTGGTTTATGTTTCTTAATACCTTCAGTAAATTTTTAACTAAGGTCTCAGTCTGAATTGGAAGCCTAGGGTTCAACTGACATTTCCCAATGTTCCTAAATACCGTGACTTCTCTTCGAATACAGTACCTATGCTAATATTCTTCGAGCCCTCCACAAAGTGCTCAAATTCTGGGGACCCTTTCTCTGGTCTTTGCAATACTTCCACATCCCAGGGCTGCCTCCAACGATGATAAATCTGTCATTGATAATACTACATCCATGTTCTTATAAAACCTGTAACTTACCAGGGTGCCAGCTAGTATATATTAACAGCTACATTTATGCAACCTATATTACAAAAACTAAAGCATGTTATGGATCCTTGTTTTAACCAAAAGTTTACTAACAAAAATGGACGAATTTAAATTCTCATGTGTAAGTCCCTCCATGGTCTCACTCCTCCCTATTGCTGTAAATTCCCCGAGAACTCTGCATTCCTCCAACTCTGGACTTTTGTGCATCCCCCTCCCTTCACCCAACCATTGGCAGCTGTGCCTTCAGCCGTCTAGACCCTAAGCTTTTGAAGTCTCTCCCTAAACCTCCCCACCTCTCTCTGATCCTCTAAATCCCACATCTTTGACCAAGCTTTTAATTATCCCTCCTAATATCTCCTTCGTTGGCTGTGTCGATTTTTGTCTGAATGCACTTCTGTGAAGCACCTCAGGATGTTTTTCACTGTTAAAAGCGCTATAAAAATGCAAGTTGCTGTTGATGAGTTTTAACATATGTGTTTAAGGTGACTGGTCCTCTACACTGCCCAAGTGTGAGCTGTCCACATTGGAGTCGAGGATAAAATATTGATGCTTGTTTTCTTTCAGCATTTCCCATTGAAAAGTGTCATAGTTGCAGCCCGCAAAACTGTTAGGAGAGACATGCATAGCCAAAGATTTATTAAACTTTCGTGCAACGCAGAAAGGCTTCCTGTTATAATAAAATGGTACATTTCATTTGACAGAAAAATGTAAGCCTCCATTCCTGCTGGTTGAGTCTTCAGACTGGCAGAGCAGATGTAAATGTTGAAAATGAACTTCATTATTCTTGAGCTACTTTGCAACAAATTGCTGCTTCTTATATATTTTGCATATTTGCAAGGCATAGTGGGAAATTTGTTTTTGTTAATAAACTCTTAAAATCCAACTAAAAAAAGGAACAAAACTAGGAATCCTTTTATTCCACTCAGTGCTTTCTTGTAGTTATCACAAGTTCAAATGATGGAGGCCATTTGGCCCATCTCAACTTGTCCATCCAGAATGCATAAAACGTAACCCCATCAAATCATCTAACTGTATCTTGAATGAGTGTAAGGCTTTTCTCTCCAATATCCTACTCCAAATCTGATTGCTCTTTGCATGAAGACGGTCCAACATCTGCCCTAAATAGTGGCGGAGGGTCGGTGATGGGCCATTAAGAAAGGGAAGGAATTATCTGGAGGAAATTATCGGGTCATGTGTTCAACTTTGGTAGTGGGGATTCTTCTGAGAAAGCATTATGAAGAATTAAGTCACTCCTGCCCTTCAAATAGGAATTTGACAAATTCCTGAGAAGAGAGCAATTCTACTTTTACGGTGCATATTGCTATTTAGTTTTGATTATGGAGGAGTCACAGACAGCCGAGATCACCTGGAGCTTACTGGATTACTTTAGGGATACCAAGAGGAATTTCTCACTTTTTCCTGAATTGGCTGGAGGGTTTTTTCCTCTCCATTGCATCATTGACTGGATGGGGCTGGGGCTGGCATGGTGGATATGATAGTCTTTTCTCACCCTTTTTGTATGTTCACATGTTCTGATACTTTTTCAATTGTTTCTAAACAAGCCATTTGCAATTGAATACAGACTTCCACAGACGTGGACATTTTCCATTTTCAATTTTCTTCCTTCTGCAGCTTCAGAGAGAGAGTGCAGATTGCTGGTCTGATATGATGTTTGGAGCAGCACAGCACGGGTTGCTGGTACTTAAGCCTCTCTGCGCCAATATCAGTCACTATAGTTGGATCTCAACATCATCTATTAATTTTAAAAATCTCCATAGAATAGCAACAGCAAAGCTTCATACAATGATTCTTCTGCCAAGTTCATCAGTAAAGATACAATGGATCATTTGCTGAGTTAGACATGTAACATCACATCCTTATCATGATCCTTTTGAACTTACCCTGCTGAGTCTATCAAATCATTAAAATGTTATGCTGCTCTCATTCATCATTTATACATTTAGAATTAATAATTAACGTTTTCAACTGCTATTGCTTTAACTGTTATACTTTAGGACTAATGGACATTTTAGTTGAAGGAAAAAATAATCAATCAAGATTTATTGGCTGAAAAGTGTAAAAACCATATAGCAGGGATTACATAATTATTCCATTCTTTTACAGTCATTACAAACTCTCATCAGCTGTTTCCCCTTCATTTCAAGCTACAAAATATTGTGCGCCAAGCACATTTCCCTAGCAACTACATTGCAATTAACGAAAAGGAAACCTAAACTAACCAATTAAAATGGGCTATGGCTGTGAAGTCGTACCCATGAAAAGAGGAGAATGAACTTTTCTGCTACTTTAAAGAGGCATCTCAATGTTATTATGGATCTTAATTCACTACAAATCTCCCTAATTTATTGACCTGTTCTAAGCTCTAAACTGTATTGTTTATGCAAACAGACATATCAAAGGAACACATTACCCAGGTGTTGTTTGGTTAGGCTCATCCAAATGGCTAAATATTATAAATAGGTCTCGTGTATATTCTCTAATAAGTTTGTCATTTAAAGGATAGTTATACTAACCTGGTTTTTAAGAATGTTTCTGTACAGTTAAAGGACAGGTGATAAAATCGAAAACTACAAAGTTTTTTTAAAAAGTTACTTGAGATTTATAACGTAACATTTTGCCTCATTTGATAAAATGTTTTATTTTGAATATAAAATTAAAAGAATTGTAAGATATTGGGTAACACTATAAAATTCCAATCAGACCACAGTTGAGAGATACTGTTATCCCAGCCCAATGCCCACTTTCCTGAGCCACTGGTACAGTAACATAAGAACAGAGCAGGAGTAGGCCATATGGCCCCTCGAGCCTGCTCTGCCATTCAATAAGATCATGGCTGATCATCGACCTCAACTCCACTTTCCTGCCCTATAACGTTTGAGATGTAGACTAGTTGTCAAATATGTTCTGACAAAAGTCTACATCTGAAATGCTAACTTATCAGTTCTCTGCACAAGTGCTGACTAACTTAAAGTATTAGGTTTCCAGCATTTTGTTTTTGTTTCTGCTTTTCCTTGGTTGGGTTTCTTGAAATTCCATTTCTTCTTAGCATTTCAATGACCTTTTGACTCTACATAGCACCTGGTTTCCCCAACAAACATATTCCCATCAAATATGTTTAATGTACAATTTTCTGCAAATATGAATAAACTATACCGGACTCAAATCCCTATCAAATCAGTCTCATTGGCTCAGTCAATTCAATGGGTAGTCCTCAAAGGAATTTCAATTTCAACCTCAGTTGAAATACAGTGCAACATATAAAAGATAAATCAATATTTCATATGTTTGTAATAAATTATGAGATTCCACTGGAAGATGGAATATATTGCATTCACACAATAGAATGGTCAAGTGCCAAAGGCTAGCTTGATTGTCAGCGTGTGGATACTTTCCAAGACAATAAGCATACTACAAATGAATGGATTTCTTTGTAAGCTAGGAAATTAGAATGCTTCACTGACAAGTAGCCTGGCGAAATAGGCCAATTCTGTACAGAAGTCAATAGGCAGCACAGTGCAAAGAATGACCTACAGCTATTTGCATTTTTGAGTAACCTACTTATGACAACTGACATCAATTTCATTTGAACTGGAAGAAACTAGCAGTGCAGTCCTTCTCTAGTAGAAATGCAACTGTACAATTCATTGCCAAATGAATAACAGGAAAAACATTAACAACCTTACTTCAGAGGCCCCTCAAAAAGTAATGCTTTCATATAGGGAACCATTAAGACTTGCTGACACACTGACCAAAATCCAATGAATCCGAAATTTGATAACTTAATGGGAGCTCCAGCACAGCTTAAATCCAGACTCCAATCAGACAGCAAATATCTGACCATCTGTCGATGACTGGATTTGAACCATTAGTGCACCAAAAGCTGAGGGCAAGTTTCATGTGCAACCTGTGGTATTAAAGAATCTAGCAATGAAGTATTAGTACAATTACAAACAGGCATGGAGGATCTGCCTTTAACCATTTAGCATTTTTTTTAAAATTTGGAAAAAACACCGACTTAGCATGCCTATTTCAAATAAGTGAAACACCCAAAACAGACAGAAATGAGCACACCTATTTTTCAAACAAAGCAGTTGCCACTCTGCTGCCATAATATAGAAGGAAACAGATGTATGCAAAGATGTGATGCAGAAAAACTTATTTATAAAATGCCTTATCAAATCTCAGAATGGTCCCGAACCACAAATACATGAAATTAGTTACTTTTAGAAGTGGAGCAACTGTTATGTAGGCAAACACAGTAACCAAATAGCACATAGCAAAATCCCACAAACACGAACCAAAATGAGTGACCAGTTAATCAACTGGTTGAGAATAGAATGTTGGCCAGGACATCATGAGACACTTAGCTTTTTTTGAGGAGTGCCATGAAATTTTTAACATCCAAATGAACTATAGGAACAGGCTGATGGGTGAGATATTAACATGAGGAACCAAGAAATTTGCAATTCTGAAATTTGATAACACATTATATAAATGAGTTATTCTGCATCATATCTTTGCACAGGGGTATCAGCCCATTTTTATGTACTCAGGTCCTGGAGTGGAACTTCTGACTGAGACAAAGGTGCTACCAATTGACCCACACTGACACACAAGCAGAAATAAATCAGGAAGTGGTTACACTAAAGAACACAATGATTTTGATGTGGAGGCCAAAGGAAAACAAGAATTGGTATGCAATTGGCTAGTAATCCCCCTACAAATGAGTAAATTACTGCATTTTTCTAACTGGAAAGGACAATGCTTTCAATGAACAGCATTAACTGCTGGCATTACCTGTGGCTAATAGCAATAACCTCAGAAAATAAATGTGAAGTAGAATAATAGATTGAGTTTCTGAAGCATAGATACTTATGTTTATCCATCGAATTGATTATACCACTTTTGTGACTTATTTTCAGAAAGAAATAAAACCCAAAACATTTAAATTTTGATTTTAAAAACATATGCCTTATTTTCAATTAAAGTAATAGGTACTGAAAAAACCCACCAACCCCACTGCCCAAAAAATGAATTCTGGAAGCCCTAATGATAAATAGTCGTCTTGCTGGCCTTTCAAGTGTCAGTAATTTTGTGATCAATGAGACACCAATTATTGTACAGTATAACAAGAATTTGCTTTAAATGTTTACTTTTATATTTATTAATCAATGCTATTATAAATTGCATACAGACAGCCCAAGATTAGCAAATACTTGCTGCATTTAAAATGCATAATGTAATGCTTGTCAAATCCAAAAATCTGCAGTTGAGACACACAAAATAAAAAGACAGATGCTATTTCACATTTTCCTTTTCAAAGTCATTCATCCTTCAGCCAAGTATCCTTGGTTTTCTCTGAATCATATTTTTAGTTCTCACACTTTTACTCCAGAGGGTAGGTGATCTGTTTCCAGACCAGTTCCAAATCTTCTTTGTATGACTGCTGGCTACAATTATGATCCAATACCACCCACCTTCAATTTCCCTTTCTCTGCAGAAAGATACCATGACTTCAACCAACATCCTTTTGCTCAACGTAGCTCAGAAATCAAACTACATTATTCCACTCTGTGATGGTCCAAAGTATAGCTTTACCCAAAACAGTAAACATTTATGGCAGCAGTGAGATTCAACTATGCCAGTTTCAGTACCATCAAAATATTTAGTGATGCTGAAGCCATAGATCCATGTTATCTTTAAGTCTTAAAAACCAAAAAAACTGTTTAGAACTGGAGATATTTTACAGAAACATGATACAGAATATAAACAGGCCACTTGGCCCATCAAGTGTTTTTTTTTTAGTTAAGCCACCCACTGAATCCCCTTCTCCTGCTTGCTCCTCATACTCTTTAGCATTCCTCTTCTTCAAACAACTGTAATTCCCTTTTAAAAGAATTTAGGGTCCATTTCAACAGCTGTGGAAGAAGTTCCACATTCTAACCATCATCTGGGTAAATACAAAGTATTTTAAGTCAACCTGCCATGAAGGTATTTTTGCCAAATGATAAATTATGTGCAAAACTGATGCAGTTAAGGGAAATGTACAATAAATGCTCCCCCACCCAAAAACATCCACAATCTATCCCTATTTTCTGTTACAAATGTCATTAGTATGTCACATTCACAACTGAATAAGCTATACTGAAATGGTTTATAGAAATTCTGTAAACTATCTCAATTTATATATATTGGTTGCACCATAAATTAGATTCATGTTATCAGCAAAATGCCCATATTTAAAGCACACTACAAGGAAATAAACTATAGGACACCTCAAAAAAAAAATCAATATTCGTGTAGGAGTACTAAAGTATAGGAAAAAAAATTGCTCCCAAAAAGAACCCAGCCTCCTAGAGCAGTACATGTTTGCTATGCTTTCACGGATGATATCAACCCATTTACTTCTGAGGGTAATGAAATGCTGCATCAGCTTGATCTGATTTACTTAAGTTACCATTAAGAATACATGCCATCCGAAATCATATTGCTCCACAGAAGGGGGGGGGGGGGCGCGAAAACAACAGTACAAGAAAAGCAAAACGACTCCCTGGTCCCGAGGGGATATCTTTCCATTTAAACGTAATTTAGGAATTCTCTACGGAATACCACAGCCTCCTCAACGGGATGTCAAAGACCATAGGATTCGTATCAATTGGATATGTAAATCTTCAAGTTTCACATCTTGCATACAGTTTTTAAATATGCAATATAGAAAAATACATAATCACATTAAAAACGAATTTTCAAAACGTGTGTGCATGTGTATACTTACATTTGAACCATTATGTTACTGAGAAAGATGCCGTCAACCAACTCTATGTATTCCAAAAGTGCTCCTCCATTTGCCGGAGCTAACGCCCCGAAAGTCTTTACCTAAAGGGGTGGGGATTGAAAATAAATAAAAATTCATTTAATAGATATTTAATATTTACATAACCTGGATTGGATTGCAATTGCTGAATTAAAGATTTGAAAGAAGCAGTCAAAAAGTGCTTACCCAAGTTACCAAAGGATCAGACATAAACTGCTCTAAAAGCGTAGTAAAATCGTTCTCCATTTTCAATCAACAAACAAAAATCAAGGATTTCTTTTAAACTGTAAAATCCACTGCTGTTGCCTGTCGTCGTATTCCTACTTTTGGCATCCTAGGTATAAGCGAACGTTAATTTCACAAAGTATCCATTTTAAGCCGAGGCTTACTTGAATCTTGATCATCTGCAATGCAACCGAGACGTCACCAAACTCATTTTTCGGTACAAAAAATGTTGATTTAAATCATTGCGTCTACATCACTTTAGGAAAACCGCCTTCTTCCTGCAGCAGACACGAATTCCTATGGAAAGCCGTCAGACCCCAATCATTTGCAACACTGCGTTTCTTCTCTTGACAAATTGACACAAAATAATAAGATTTGAAAAACGAATACTTATTTCCCCCCCAAAAAAATTAAACAACGCTCAGTCTCCCTCTTCTTTTAGAAAAACGAAATTAAATTAAGAGGGAGGATTAATATTTGATGTTTCAGAAATAAATGCCAACATCTCTAACGGTATTTTAGAGACCACCACACACATCTCCTCAACTGCATTGAGCTACAGCACGAGCCGCCTAACGGCCGTGGAACGTCACTCACCGAACCGCGTCACCGCCCTGCACGAGCTCTTCTCACTCATTCAACGTTCGTAGGTCCAGATACTTTAAGATCAATCCGCCTCACCCCTCCCTAAGATGTATCGCTCCGCCGTCTTGCTCTGCGGGAGACACACATAGAGAAACGAGTCCACGATGGTTGGGTATTTTTATAGATCAGAAGAGGATTGAGTGATGTTCGCCATTTACATAAAGGAATGTGTGTATTGTACTCGTGGGTATGTGGTAAGATTTTAAAATGTTTGTTGGTTATAAAATGCATTACTTCATCATGTATCGTTTTCATTCGGTTATATACTAGTGGTTTTCAGAATTTGTATTTATGCAACTAAGATTACTTTGATTTATAGTGACTTAAATAGTGATTTTTTTTTGAGAAAATGTAACATTTTGTTAAGTTATATAGATCGAACATAATGCCAGCTAGCAAAACAAAGAAGGATCAATAGTGACGCCTAACGGCTCGGAAAACGTAACATCACCAGAGAAACTTTCCATGTAAATTTCATTATAGTATCCATGTTAATGAGCATCCAAATGCTTGGCTAAAAAATATTTTTTCCTTTTTCATTAATGCTAATCGGTGAAGTTGAACTAACTTTACCAACCCGATCTGCGAAGGGGAACGAAGAAAGAGATGGTACAAGATGGAAAAGCACCGCTGCCTTTTCCTTTCCGCTGGCGGAAATGCTAAACAAAACCATTGGAACAGGCATTTGCAACCATGTTCATGAAGAAATGTTATCTCACCGTAGACGCCTTACCACCATTTAGTATTACACATATATACAAACACAGACGTAGATCTCCCGTGGCGCTGCTCGCGCATAATCACTAACATGGGAGTGCAGCTTATAATATAACAGAAAAAATACTTATACAATATATCACATAACTGGCTGGCGACAAAAAATATTGCACATCTTAATGATATTGAAAAAATATATAAATGTAATTATTTGTAATATTTTACTTACAGTCTTACAAAACTTGCTTAAGGTGCAAGTAACTTTGTTCTTCCCTCCCAAAAACAAATACCTAATTATTTGCATTATAAAATATATTGTATGTAATACGGTGCATTGCAGTATTTGCTTCCGAAGCAAACACTATTTATTTGTTGATTCTTCCCCTTTCCCGTACTAAAACCTTCATTCTATTCTCAGAAAAGATGTATTACTTACAGAAACATGCCCCTTTGGCTCCAGCACAAACATCATTCCCCCACAGCAACACTTTAAAAAATCTTATCCATGTTAACTCATAATTTGTATTTAATGACTTAAACCGTGTAAAATCCTGAAAAAAACACATTTTTTTTCTGATGCTTATGTCTTACAGTTGTCATTTGTAAATTTACTGCTTAGTTGTGTAGATTGTCCAAAGGATACCATCAATATTTGTAGAGGGAATGCCCTGAAATGTGTTTAAAATGGAATTTTAGTTTGAAAGCTGACCACACAAAATTAAGTTCAGCTGTTGAACTGAATGCTGGGAAAAGACTTTTAGCGAACACAAGTTCTCAGCTACTTCAAGCCATGGAAAAGCCATAAATTAATTAAAGCCATAAAACTTCTAGGTTAATTGCACCAGGGAGATCTGTGTTTATACTACAGACATCCCTTACTAGTAAGAGAAGCCATTTTCCCTAACTCAAACCACTTAGGTAACACCTAATGCAGCATAAAGATGTCACCTCTCGCTACTTGTGTGAAAAAAACTCTCAAGATATGCAAGATTTCAAATGGGAAGGTCATGCTTGACCAACCTTATTGAATTCTTTGAAGAAGTAACAAAGTGTAGACAAGGGCAATGCAATAGATGTAATATATTTGAATTTTCAAAAGGTCTTTGATCAGGTACTGCATAGTAGACTCATGACTAAGGTCAGAGCATGTGGAGTCAGGGGAGAAGTAGCAGAATGGATAGCAAGCTGGCTACAAAACAGAAAACAAAGAGTAGGGGTTAAGAGTAGTTACTGAAACTGGCAAAAGGTCAGAAGTGGTGTTCCACCAGGATTGGTGCTGGAACCACTGTTGTTCACCATATACATAAACGATTTGGACTCGGGAATCGGAAGCAATTTCAAAATTTTCGGGCGACACCAAATTGGGGGGGTATAGTTAATACTGAGGAGGACTGCAACAAAATACAGGAAGACATTAATAAACGTACAGAATGGGCGTGTAATTGGCAAATGCATTTCAATATAGATAAGTGTGAGAAGGTACATTTTGGTAGGAAGAATAAGGAGGCAACATACTGCTTGGAAAATAAATGTCTAAACGGGATAGAGGAACAGAAGGATTTAGGGGTACAGATACACAAATCATTAAAAGTAGCAATGCAGGTTAATAAGACCATTTAAAAAAAAGCAAACCAAGCACTGGGGTTCAATTCTAGGGGGATAGAATTGAAAAACAGAGAAGTTATGCTAAACTTGTACAGAACTTTGGTTAGACCAGACTTGGAGTACTGTGAACAGTTCTGGTCTCCGCTCTATAAAAAGAATATAGAGGCACTGGAGAAGGTGCAAAAAAGATTTACTAGGATGATACCAGAAATTAGAGATTATACCTATCAGGAAAGGTTGAATAGGCTAGGGCTCTTTTCTCTAGAAAAGAGAAGACTCAGGGGTGACCTGATAGAGGTCTTTAAGATTATGAAAGGGATTGATAGGGTAGACATAGAGATGTTTCCTCTTGCGGGGGAGACCAGAACTAGGGGCCATAAATATAAGATAGTCACTAGCAAAGTGATGGAAGGTGTCATCGACAGTGCTATCCAGCAGCACTTACTCACCAATAACCTGCTCACCGATGCTCAGTTTGGGTTCCGCCAGGACCACTCGGCTCCAGACCTCATTACAGCCTTGGTCCAAACATGGACAAAGGAGCTGAATTCCAGAGGTGAGGGGAGAGTGACTGCCCTTGACATCAAGGCAGCATTTGACCGAGTGTGGCCCCAAGGAGCCCTAGTAAAATTGAAGTCAATGGGAATCAGGGGGAAAACTCTCCAGTGGCTGGAGTCATACCTAGCACAAAGGAAGATGGAAGTGGTTGTTGGAGGCCAATCATCTCAGCCCCAGGACATTGCTGCAGGAGTTCCTCAGGACAGTGTCCGAGGCTCAACCATCTTCAGCTGCTTCATCAATGACCTTCCCTCCATCATAAGGTCAGAAATGGGGATGTTCGCTGATGATTGCACAGTGTTCAGTTCCATTCGCAACCCCTCAGATAATGAAGCAGTCCGAGCCCGCATGCTGCAAGACCTGAACAACAACCAGGCTTGGGCTCATAAGTGGCAATTAACATTCGTGCCAGACAAGTGCCAGGCAATGACCATCTCCAACAAGAGAGAGTCTAACAACCTCCTCTTGACATTCAACGGCATTACCATCGCCGAATCCCTCACCATCAACATCCTGGGGGTCACCATTGACCAGAAACTTAACTGGACCAGCCATATAAATGCTGTGGCTACAAGAGCTGGTCAGAGGCTGGGTATTCTGCGGCGAGTGACTCACCTCCTGACTCCCCAAAGCCTTTCCGCTACCTACAAGGCACAAGTCAGGAGTGTGATGGAATACTCTCCACTTGCCTGGATGAGTGCAGCTCCAACAACACTCAAGAAGCTCAACACCATCCAGGACAAAGCAGCCCGCTTGATTGGCACCCCATCCACCACCCTAAACATTCACTCCCTTCACCACCGGCGCACCGTGGCTGCAGTGTGTACCATCCACAGGATGCACTGCAGCAACTCGCCAAGGCTTTTTCGACAGCACCTCCCAAACCCGCGACCTCTACCACCTAGAAGGACAAGAGCAGCAGGTACATGGGAACAACACCACCTGCACATTCCCCTCCAAGTCACACACCATCCCGACTTGGAAATATAGCGCTGTTCCTTCATCATCGCTGGGTCAAAATCCTGGAACTCCCTTCCTAACAGCACTGTGGGAGAACCTTCACCACACGGACTGCCGCGGTTCAAGAAGGCGGCTCACCACCACCTTCTCAAGGGCAATTAGGGATAGGCAATAAATGCCGGCCTCACCAGCGACGCCCACGTTCCATGAACTAATTTTAAAAAAAACAAATCCAATAGGGAATTCAGCAGAAACGTCTTCACCCAGAGAGTGGTAAGAATGTGGAACTCGCTATCACAAGGAGTAGTTGTGGCGAATAGCATAGATGCATTTAAGGGGAAGCTATATAAGCACATGAGGGAGAAGGGAGTAGAAGGATCTGTTGATAGGGTTAGATGAAGAAGGGTAGGAGGAGGCTCACATGAAGCATAAACACCGGTATGGACCTGTTGGTCTGAATGGCCTATTTCTGTGCAGTACATTCTTTGCAATTGTTTGAAAGATTGATAGCAAAAGGATCGTAAAAATCCGAGACACAAAGTCTGTCATTCTGGGGTAAATCCATGCCCCAGTAACTCAAATCACAGACACAGGAATCCACATTTATCAGGTTTGATTGACAGAAGGATGGGATGAGACCTTCCAGCACGTGTCACTCTGAGTGGTTAATTGAATGTAGGGAAACCTCCATTTGAAATTAAGATATAAAAATGGAGGGTTCTGCACCCCTCAGGACGATCTGTAGTAGACAATCTGTAATAATCTTTGTAGAGCAGCAAACAGTTTGCAGTAGTGTCTCTCTTTGTCTTTGTAGAAGTAGTAGTCTCTCGCTAGTTCACTAAGGTTCTCTTTGTTCTTGAAGAACCTTTAACTAGCAGAAGCAGAAAGGTGCCGTTACAGGTACATCCTAATACGACAGAGAGTAAAATATCAAGTTAGCTTGTTAAGCTGTTCCAACCAGTTGCAGGCAAAGAAAAGTGACACTTAACTTTGCAAGTGTCCGTGATCAGAGAAAGGTGAGAGTGATGCCAGCTCAGATATCATCGCTCTTGCGTACAGTGGATTCAGCTGGAACCGATCTTCCAAGTGGAACAGATAGCCCTGCTGCTGAAACGCAACTCACCGACTTGACGGTCCAGGAGCTAATGCCTGCTTCACAGTGAAGGAAGGAGATTGATTCAACCACGCCGCTCATAAAGACCAGGTTGTGTAAGATCTGATAAATTGCTAACTACCAGTATCTAGACTATAACCTATCCAATAGACTGGCTATCAAAGCTGTTAACTTGTCAGCGATCATAAAATAACCTCACCAATTGTAGTAATCTCAGATTCTGATCACTGCTATAATTAATACTCAGCGTCCATTAATGCTGATTTATAGTGATACACTGAATTGCCTGTGTAACTTCAGCTGCTCATTTTGTTAAGTAACTCTGTCCATTAATGATTTGCTATTGAGACTCAAGGTAACCAACTACGTCTATTCATATCTATTAAGTGTTTGTGTACCCATCTTTAACCTTAAGTTGTGATTTTGTAACCAATAAACAGTTTTATAGTGCATGACCAGTTGTCTAACATCTTCCTTAATGATTCAAAAAAGGTGTAAGAATATGGTTTAAAACAAGCATCCGGGCATTTTAGCAAGAGGGTGAATGCTGCTGGGGGCAGAGTCTAGTCTCTGTGTGAACAAAGGCAGCTTATATGCAGAAGACAGAGCATTGAAAGGCTGCTAAGGCAGTAGACTTTGTAGAGTTGTGCAAGGCTGCATGGAGAAGAACCCTTTGCATTCCTAAGAGGAACAAACAGTTTACACAGCAGAGATAAAGGGCGAGGTAGTCACATTACAAGGTACGGCTCATCTGGAGTTGTTTAAACACAGAATCGGCTTGGAGGCAGGATAATTAACGACTAGGAGATAAGGCCAGAGATGTGTATGTTCAGAACAAAGCAGCCAAATAGTATAAAGACAGAGCATGCTCCCTCCCAAAAGTTAGAATTCTTGGGACAGTCGGAAGTCCATAGCCAAGAGGCATCCTACGGAGTCGAGTCTGACCAGCTTGAGTATGCGGGAAAACCAGGTTGTGTGAATTGCTTGTCATTTAAAGTAATGTTGAAGACAGCTTGTAGTATAATTTTGTTGTAAGTCAATATTAAAACTTCTTGTTGAATAACCACTCAGGCCTGAATCAAGCGGAAGTTATTGTTGAAGCACGAACAACCCTTTGTTGTGATGGTAATGGGAAAATCCGCCTACAAAAGGGTTAATTCGTTCACTCAGTAGCTTGTTGATATCTTAATCAAGGGTGGAGCTAAAGCTTAAATTTAATCCGAACTGGTTAGTGTAAGGATTGTTCAGCGAGCCGACTCAAGCATCACTCACTCTTATACTTACGCTGGGAGGTATACCCTAGATGGTTCCTAGCGACAGTGTTAAGGATTCGTCTGGTTCCTCGGCATATATTTGTCAGGATACCAAAACCCAGGGTTCTTGTTCTTACAGTTGTCAAGGTGTTGGAGCAGCAGCAGGGTGCACACTTAAATTCCCAGAGGCATCTCTCTGATGCACACACATTTGTCCACAATGGTTGGAAATTCCAATAGCTAAGTCATTGGTGAAATTTCAAACTGAAGCAACAGGCACGAGACAGAAATGTAACCTGTGTGGGGGAAACTTCCTGCAGGCATGTATCATATTAAATAACAAATTTGATAGGTAAGTTTAGATTTATTTTTAGAATTGTATAACATTTTATATATTTGTCATGCCATAATAAGTAAAATAGAAAAATGGCAGCTGAAAATTGCATTTACAAACTATTTGAGCAATTTGGTTGTTCGATTTTGTGGTGTGTGCTGATTTATAAATGGTAGCTTTGAAAAAACCTGAAGGATTTAATTGCTTGGTTTTCTGCTAGTTATTTGTTCCTCTCTCTTACTTTTTACTGGTTTTGATTTGTTCACATTGAATCATTCAGATAATTGCTTCATAACTTAATAGATAAGTGGTAAATATTTGCTTGATAATTTAACAGGTAAGTGTTTATTGAAGCCAGTTGAGCTTTTTGCCCTAAAGATGTGACATCCTGAGGTGTGACAATTTGGAGGCATGACACCACTAATACCATACTTTCACCTATAGTGCGTTTGAAAAGTGTGATAGTTGGCATGCTAGATGCAAGATATTTAATCATGTAGATAGATACTTTTAAATATAATCACCACATTTTGATTTTGACTCACATTTCATTAGCATTTCATATCAGGTAGCTACTGAACACTAAAACAAAAACAAAATTCTGTGGATGCTGGAAATTTGAAATTAAAACAGAAAATTCTGGAAACACTTAGTGGGTCAGGCAGCATCTGTGGAGAGAGAAACAGAGTTTCAGGTCAATGATCTTTCATCAGAACAACTATAGAATAATGGTCGAGCCCTTGGAGATCATAGTGTAAATTTCCCACTTTTGAGCCAGGAATAAAAAAAGCATTAACTGTAAAAGTATGAACAGGAGGTCAGTTCTGATCAACAATTGTGTTCATGAAGATGGGACATGTCAGTACTGGGTAATGGCATTGTTTTTGACTTTTTGAACTTATTAATAGATCTCCAGTTGCTCAAGGTAAGTCAGAGGATTTGAGGAACATTACACCATGTTACATACAATATATTATTCTTCTGTGTGTAACTTGGCCTATCCCTTTCAGACCACAGGGTTTTATTGCTATAAATGAGCACATTCTGAGGTCAGTTGCTAACCCTAACCCTAACCCTAATGCAGTTGCTCTTAATTACATCCCGAATTTATTGAGTGTATTTTCTGTTGCTGGGGACTATGAAACCAGAAGGTAATTACCTGTTTTCTCTCATATCTTTTTTTTTAAGTGCGACAAATAATTTACATGTGTGGCACCTGATGTGTGATTGATGCACCTCAAAGCTTTTTATATACTAGTCAATCTCTGATGCCTTTTGTTTAAGGTAAGTCAGAGATTACACTGTTGTGAGAGGGCAGTGAGGTAGAATGCACATCTTCAGTTAAAGAATTTGTAAGACACTGCCCAGAAACAGTGAAGCAAGCACTTTTTGATAATTCCTAGAAAATAAATAATTAGCTACTCTCATACCCAGTGTGGCTGTATAAACAAATCTTTATGTAAATAATAATTATTTTCAAATTCACATTATTAACAAAATAATGCACAGGTGCATTAATCATTTCTCCTGCCTTTTTGTATGTCTTTCTGTGTCAGTGCCTCTCTCTCAAGTATAAGAATAAGCACTTGAGAAGAGATTTCCTCTGAAACTGCACCTCAAAAAAGTTTCAAAAATCCATCTTCCAGCTAGTTTTCCAATTATTTGTACAAACACATAAATAGTGTTATGAATGTAGATATAGGAATTTATAGTGGAAAAGGTTAACGGGGAGTGCAAGCAGATGTAAGATTTTTAATATAGATATACATTTGAAAATTAAATCTTAGCAAAACAAGAGTCTATGGGAGGAGGGGGGAGGCAGAGCAACACAATCCTAGGGCCAAAAATTAAAAGTTTTAAAAATAAATATTTCAAAGTTGAAACTTAGAAAAAGGAGGCTATGGTTTAAGAAAGTAGGACAACCTGTGACCCCAAAAGCAGATAATTTAAAATCGTTAAGATCATTGTAGTTAAAAAAAAGTAAAAGTCTGAATATATATAAGAACCTGAAAGTTTAAATAAAACATTGGAACATTTATTTGGAAGCTTACTTTTCTGCAAGCAGAGTAATATGGCAAAAACAGAGTTAAGAGAGAGTTCAGAAAATTGAAAATTGGTCAACATCATCGTCTAATGGCCATAGCCTACCACTACAGCACCATGGGAGCTGTTTACATAGGAAATTCTCATTAGAACTGATCATAGTCAGTTTTAATGTTAAATGTTGACATAAAAGCATGAGAAAAAATTGTAACAGGAAATAGTTTAATTGGATGGGAAGTGGATGTATTCACAAGATTTTTAAAAATAAGATAGAGCTCAAAAATTCACATTTTAAAATCCTTTGATCTGTTCAGCCTTCCAAAAATCCTAACCCAGCAACTTTTTGAGTGGTTGTAGGAGAAAAATTTCTAAATTTCATATTTTTTGTTAGAAAGTTAAGATTATACAAAAACAATGCTGCACGTTTTTGTGTCAAAATGCCTCAAAACACTTAACACTTTTTTGAAAGCGGGGCTTTGGTTAATATGTAGGTACAACCGTCGCCTGGTTGCATGTCCAATATCATAAATTAATAGCTATATTTTTATGTTGAGAGCCGTGCCCAGACACAAAGAGGTGTATCATTGTTGATATTCAAGCTTATAATATTAAAACAAAAAACGTATATTTGTGCAGTCTGTCATAATTGGCATTGTGACAATAGCCTTTCCTGCCTAATATTCAGAAGGAATGCTGGAGATTCATACCATAGAAGAACAAGCTTGGCTTGTGCGTGCGATGACGTATCTCCTCATTGATCATCTTCGTGCTGAGCCAGTTGGTTGTCATAGAAACATATTTAGAGCAGCTTGCATCCGGGTACGTTGGCGTCCTGGTGCCGAGCTGAGTTGCTTTCCTTTCGGCTCTAAAAATGGAAGAGTGGGTGGTGGAAGGTATTGCTGGTTTCCTTAGCAGCTCGTGTTGGACTATTCCAGTCACTGATTTCATCGAACAGAACTGTGCAGGTAAGGTGCTATTTTGACAGTTATTTTATTTCGTTCATGTATTTTAACGGCTTTTTTGTGGTTTGTGATGTAGTAGAGTTTTAGGCCTTCTGCGATTTGTCAACACAACATTTTCGAGTCCACAGCGATGTTTTGCTTGGGGTTAACGTGCCATTATATCGTCATTTTGATACGTGCTCATGTATTTACAAAATCTTAAAAATATGTTACGAGCACTGGAGCAATAGGCTTGAAAGGGGACACAAATGCAATGTTGATCGGGAAAAGTGGTGGTGTGGCGTGTGTAAACGTTTATTTTTTTTGTATTTCAGTTTTTGATGATGAAGAAGAAAATAAGTTATCTTATACGGAAATCCACCAGGATTACAAGAATTTGGTGAGTTTATTTCTGTGATGGTGCAGTTTAGTGTCATTCATGAGATTATCTGTTGTCATTTACTCATTGGATTCCATCAACGTTTTTGAAACCAGCAAAAAACATGATAAATGAGATGCCAGGAAAATATATTCTTCTTCTTCAACAACAACAACTTGCATTTATATAGCGCCTTTAAAGTAGTAAAGCATCCCAAGGTGCTTCACTGGTGCGTTATCAAACAAAATATGACACCGAGCCACATAAGGAGGTATTAGGTCAGCTGACCAAAAACTTGGTCAAGAGGGAGGTTTCAAGGAGCGTCTTAAAGGAGAAGAGAGAGGCAGAGAGGTTTAGGGAGGGAATTCCAGAGCTTAGGGCCTCGGCAGCTGAAGGCACGGCTGCCAATGGTGGAGCGTTTAAAAACAGGGATGCGCAAAAGGCAAGAATTGGAGGAGCACAGAGATCTTGGAGGGTTGGAAGAGGTTACAAAGATAGGGAGGGGTGAGGCCATGGAGGGATTTGAAAACAAGGATGAGAATTTTAAAATCAAGGTGTTCCCGGAGCCAGTGTAGGTCAGCGAACACAGGAGTGAATGGGAGAACGGGACTTGGTGCGAGTTAGGATACGGGCAGCAGAGTTTTGGATGAGCTCCAGTTTATGGAGGGTGTAAAATGAGAGGCCAGCCAGGAGAGCATTGGAATAGTCCAGTCTGGAGGTAACAAAGGCATGGATGAGGGTTTTCAGCAGTAGATGAGCTGAAGCAAGGGCGGAAGTGGAAATGGTGGTCTTGGTGATGGAGAGGATATGTGGTTGGAAGCTCATATCAGGGTCACATAGGACGCCAAGGATGTGAACGGTCTGGTTCAACCACAGACAGTGGCCAGGGAGAGGGATGGAGTCAGTGGCTAGGGAACGAAGTTTGGGGTGGAGACCAAAGACAATGGCATCGGTCTTCCCAATATTTAGTTGGGAGAAATATTCTTGAGTATTCTGATTTTCCTGCTGAATCATAATGATGGTTTGGGTGGAATTTTCCTTCACGGGCACCATTGGGGAGAACATTCCATCCCACAAACTTTTCACTATGCTTGAAATGAATGTTTTAATTCACTGAAAGGTTAGAACATAAGAAATAGGAGCAGGAGTAGGCCAATCGGCCCTTCGAGCCTGCTCCGCCATTTAATAAGATCATGGCTGATTTGATCCTAACCTCAAATCTAAATTCATGTCCAATTTCCTGCCCGCTCCCCGTAACCCCTAAATGTATTCTAGTTCTTAATCTTTAGATTGCTAAACTGGTACTGGGAAATGAATTGTACTGGACCAACCATTTTTAAAAGTTTTCAGTTTATGCACTGGTGCTGAAACATAAATGAATATTACATTAATAAAGCTGAGTTTATTACTGTAATAGGAAACAAAAAGACAATTTTAATTAAAACAGTAGATACTTATGCTCATCCTATGTTCCTTTTTCCTTAATTTTCTCTCCTCGCCTAGTTTCTTGCTCTTATCATTATTTTAATTTTATTTTCTTTGATTCTCTCGTTTCCCTAGTATTTTTCCTCATGCCCTCATCTTATCCATGAGACCCACCTCCTGCTCTCTCAACCCTATTCCCATTAAACTGCTGATCATACAACTTTCCTTCCTGGCCCCTATGATAGCTGATGTTGTAAACGGTTCCCTCCCCTCTGGTACTATACCCCTCCCTTTCAAATCTGCCGTAATCACCTCCCTCCCTCAAAAGAACCCACCCTTGCCAACTGTACTTGCAACCTGCAACCTCCAACCTCCCTTTCCTCTCCAAAGTTCTTGAAAGTGTTGTCACCTCCCAAATCCAAGCCCATCTTTCCCATAACTCCATGTTTGAACCTCTTCAATCAGGTTTCCGCCTTTGCCACAACACTGAAATGGCCCTTATCAAAGGCACAAATTACAACCTATGTGACTGTGGTGCATTATCCCTCCTCATCCTTCTTGACCCGCCTGCAGTTCTTTGACACAGTTGACCACACCATTCTCCTCCAATGCCTTTCCTCCAGTGTTCCTCCAGTTGAGTGGAACTGCCCTCGCCTGGTACCATTCTTATCTATGCAGTCGCAGCCAGAGAATCTCCTGCAATGGCTTCATTACCGCTGGAGTCCCCCAAAGATCCATTCTTGGCCCCCTCCTATTTCTCATCTACATGCTGCACCTCGGCGACATCATCTGAAACATGACATCAGATTACACTTGTACACTGATGACACCCGGCTCTACCTCACCACCACCTCTCTCGGCCCCCTCCACTGCCTATGATTTGCCACGCTGCTTGTCCGACATCCAGTATTGGATGAGCAGATATTTCCTCCAATTAAATATTGTGCATCCCCAATTTCCTTTGCCTCACCGTTGGCAGCCATGCCTTCATTTGTCTAGGCCTCAAGCTCTGTAATTCCCTCCCTAAACCTCTCTACCTCCCTCTCCTTTTTAAGGCACTCCTTTTAAAAAAACTACCTCACCTGTTCTAATATTTCCTTATGTGGCTTGGTGTCAAACTTTGTCTAATGCCCCAGTGAAGCGCCTTGGGACGTTTTACTACTTTAATGGTCTATATAAATGCAAGTTGTTGTATTGTGGTTTTTTCATTTGCAGATTAACTTTCCAGCGTTTTCATCTTCTGGTCCCACTGCCAATTTAGGTAGTGGGGTAACTTCCAAAAGAAAAAATGCCCTTGGATGGATTGTATAAAAACAACCAGTAGAACCTGTAACAAAAAGAGAAATGCTGGAAATATATCGCTAGTCAGTCAGCGGCTGTAGCGAGAAAAGACTCCGCAGATGATGGCTGCCTGTTTATGTATTTTCACTTTCTGTTTTTGTTTCAGATTTCCATCATTTGCGGTTTTTAAATTTTTTTTCCATTAGATGTTAAATGCCAAAATTTTGAAGATTGACCAGGTTGCATTTTTGATATGATTAGGTGAATTTTTTTATATTTAAATATGCATTAAACAAGACAGAACTACTTGTTGGAGGCCTTCAAGAGCTCAATCTCAATCTTCGTATATCATAAAAATAGAAGTAGCTGTGTGTTTCTGAATGGAATGTTGAAAATATGTATTGATGGATGCTGTTACCATGACACACGTGTAGTGTCCTTTTTATGCCATGTTTGATATTAACACATAAATAACTATGGGTAGATATTTCATTCGAGAGTCAGTAATATTGTTGTTCTGCTGCCACCAAGAATGTAGTAATGCAGCTTTTGTTAAAACATTCTGCTATTGTGTGACATGTTTTTAAAGAATTATTTAAAGAGTAGGAGACCCCTTTGTGACATCATCTGGAGTAGTCTGGTAGCTGTAGTAATTCTGCAGTGAGGCTATTGGACTGACATAGGACTTGTTGTTTGTGCTATTGAGATTTCTCCCTACTGAGAGATGTTGTCTATGTTCTTTAACTGGGTGCTCCCCTCCCCCTTGCTACTTAGTTATTTTGTTAGAGCGCTGTGCAGTAGAGAGACTGCATTTTTGGTGATTGGCTACGCGATGCTATTTAATCAAATTGAACTCCCAATAGTTTGTTTTCTTGTCTTTATGAAATAATGCAAGCTTCATGTCCAGTTTTGTTATGACTAAACATAGCCATAAACTAACATTGCAGATTGCATGCTGGGAAATTCTGCAAACTGTACCTGCTCAGAAGGTACAGATGTAACTGAAAACTAAGCAACTGTTGAGATGCAAATATTCAATCAAAGACCAGGCTGAGGCTTTTAAAGTAAAAACTATTTGACTTAAGACAGATTTCTTATTTTATCTATACTTGTAATATGTTTTATGATATGATGCCAGATTCAGGATTTTTATTTATTCATAAAGATCCAGCAGCCTTTCTGTTACCTTGATGGAGCAAGACAGGCCGGAGCCACTGAGACAAGGAGGAGATAGGTATATTGATGAACTCCTACTGAAAGTTAATGAGCCAGCCATTAAAACTGTTGTTTTTATCATCATTTAGCCCACTTAGATGATTTCAGCAAATATTTACATTTACTGTGTTGAAGTGATTGCCATGCCAGCAAGCTCAGTGGGGGTTGTTTGGGAGAAATCTATTTCTGGGATGGTGGTAGCCAATTTAGCAGGACTACTGGCCAACTTCCAAACAGGAAGGGAGTCAGTGTTCAAACTACCAATCTCCTGCCTAGCTTGACAATTCGTAAATTTCTTCGGCTAACTATGTTAATAATCAGACCACCTGACAGAAGATTGGAGAAATGCATGTAGAGGGACATACAAGATTATGGTATTTAGTAAATACAACAAGGGGGGAGTTTCATTGTTCCAATTCCTTGGGTCATGCTAGCGTATGACTAGATAGTTTACCCCTGTTCCACACCATGGAGAGGGTTAATGAAGATAGTGCAGTTGGTGTGTATCGGGTCTTTCAAAAGGAGTTTGATAAAGTGCCACATAAGCTTCGGTTCTGCTAACAAGTCTATTATGAGATTAAAAGGGCAGTGACAGCATGGGTACAAAATTGACTAAGAGACAGAAAGCAGAGAGTAGTGGTGAACTGTTGTTTATCAGACTGGAGGGAAGTATACAGTGGTGTCCCCTCTAATAAATTGGATAGCCAGATGGTGAAGCATAGAATACTAGAGCCTGGTCTTCTGTTGCTTCCAAGCCTTTATTCACAGATCAACATTACCCACACCCTAGATAAGCTCTCATATAAATGGATACAAGAGAGTCCCCAATTGATATGCACCACCTGAATTAACACTAATTGATAAATCATATGGATGTAACTACCACCCCAGGGGTCGGTATTAGGGCCACAGCTCTTTTTGATCTATATTGATGACCTGGACGTGGGTATAGGGGGCATAATTTGAAAGTTTGCAGATGACACAAAACTTGGAAATTTAGTGAACAGTGAGGATAATAACAGACTGGTGAAATTGGCAGTCACATGGCAGATGAAATATAATGCAGAGAATTGTGACGTGATACATTTTGGAAGGAAGAATGAGGAAAGGCAATGTAAACTAAATGGCACAATTTAAAAGGGGGTGCAGGAACAGAGAGAGCTGGGGGTTCACATACACACATCTTTGAAGATGGCAGGACAAGTTAATAAGGCTGTTTTTTTAAAAGAAAGCATATGGAACCCTGGGATTTATAAATAGAGGCATAGAGTACAAAAGCAAAGAAGTTATGCTAAACCTTTGTGCATCACTGCTTAGGCCGTAGGTGGAGTATTGTGTCCTATTTTGGACACCATACTATAGAAAGGATGTGAAGATCTTGGAGAAGGTGCAGAGGATATTTACTAGAATGGTAGCAGGGATGAGGGACTTCAGTTATGTGGAGAGACTAGAGAAACTGGGATGTTCTCCTTGGAGCAGAGAAGGTTAAGGGGAGATTTAATAGAGGTCTTCAAAATTATGACTGTTTTGATAGAGTAGATTGAGAGAAACTGTTTCCACTGGCAGGAGGGTTGTTAACCAGAGGACACAGATTTAAGATAATTGGCAAAAGAACTAGGGGAGAGATGAGGAGAAATTTTGTAATGCCGCGAGTTGTTATGGTCTGTAATGTACTTCCTGAAAGGGTGGTGGAAGTAGATTCAGTTGTAACTTTCAAAAGGGAATTGGACACATACTTGAAAAGGAAACATTTGCAGGGCAATGATGAAAGAGCAGCGGAATGGGACTAATTGGACAGCTCTTTCAAAGAACATTCACGATGGGCCAAATGGCCTCCTTCTCTGCTGTAGATTCCATGATTCTATGGGAGTAATTTTAATCTAACTTGCAGGATCGGGTGGGACTATCTATTGACTTCAACGGAGAGTAAAATCGAGCATGGTGTCAAACCAACATTGCACCCGATCTATTCCGTTTCCTGACGGGCGACATAGGTTAATGTGACCCCTTATGATTCTGTGAACTCCTGTTTGTAGGAGACGCATGCAAGTGGCACTGAATCCAAGAGAATATCTAGAGCATACTTGAAATTTGTAAGAAAGGTAATAAAAGACTGTTCAATGGGTAAATTTAATCGTTATTTTGAAATATATAATTATTTGGGTTTTTTCTTTTATTTTGTTTAAAATTGTGTTTTGAACATTAGAAATTTCAGTTAGAGAAAAAATGGTACTTTTTTGAAAAGAGCATTTTGAATGATTCAACAAACCAGGCAATGAAAGTTTACATGGTAAAATTGAATGGGGAATGTTGGATATACATTTAAAATGGAGACTGTTGATACAAAATTGTGACAACAGGAAATAATATTTTTGGACAGGAGGTGCACACCATACACAAGATTTTTATACCAGTGTTTGTAGAAGCCTTGTAGATATTGTAATTTCTATATATATGCTGTGCAGAAATATCTATGATGTGGAGATGCCGGTGATGGACTGGGGTTGACAATTGTAAACAATTTTACAACACCAAGTTATAGTCCAACAATTTTATTTTTAATCCCACAAGCTTTCGGAGGCTTCCCCCTTCCTCAGGTGGTGTGGAAATGACCTGAGGAAGGGGGAAGCCCCCGAAAGCTTGTGGGATTAAAAATAAAATTGTTGGACTATAACTTGGTGTTGTAAAATTGTTTACAGAAATATCTAAGATGAGGCCCTTAGCCTCAATTTGCCACGTGGAATGGAGAGAGTTATATCATTCAATTATCTGGCCTAGGTAGTCTCATAGCAATAGACATGTATAGTAGGAAGAAGGTACTTGTTTGAGAGAAGCTTATGCATTTGGAATTAACCTGCATATGTAATTTAACCGGCCTTCTTATCTATGTATGGCAACGAAAGACAATGGTTTAAGCGCCAAAGCAGTTCGGTTGCTATGCAATGCTCCAAAGTTGTGAGTGGCCGAAGAGTCCAATTCTCAACCAACAGTCATTGCTACAGAAGGCGCAGGTGTAAATCATGGCCAGATGATGAAGCCCGCACAGTATTAACTCTTAAAACCTGTTGCACTTTCCTCTTTTTGCTTTCCTCTCTCTCAGCCGCCTCTCTTCAACCTCTTTGGCTCCACGATGCAACGCAGCCCTCCAGCGAAGGCCTGTTATTTGCCTTATCTTCCCAGCTTGTCGTATCAATATTAAAAGTTTTCAAGCCCCTCTTGAAAATGTCTTTTAAACTTGAGCTTAGGTTAGCCCAGTGGCATTGAAGCATTTGCATGTTCTCCATACAAAAGATCCTTTGGAATATGCCCATCTTCCATCTGATATAGATGACCAAGTCATTGAAGGCATCTATGTTTGAAAAGTTATTAGACTTGGCACCTTAGCTTTCTCAAGTACTTTGATGTCAGGAACTTTGTCTTCCCACTTGATATTTAGAATACGGCAGAGGCAGCGGGTGTGGGAAGAGAAAAAGAGAGCCATATAGCAGCGTGCTCAGAATGCACGTTTGGTAGACCCATATGTCGGCGTTCACTGTTAATTTCCTATTATTCCACACACGCTTTGTTAATTGGTGAATATGGTTGCTGCCTTCCAATGCAAGAGTTTAGCTCTTCATCTAGCGGTAAGTTATCCGATACAGTTGATCCTAGGTAGCAAAACTTGTGTGCAGCATCTAGCATGATATTAGCTATGGAAAATTCGAGTGCAGTCAACACACCCTGTGCCGTGATCACTGTCGTCTTTACACTGATGGTCAGTCCAAATTCATCACAAGCTAGTGAAAAGCTATTGCAAAGTTGTTTAAATTCCACTTCACTGTGTGCAACGAGCACTCCATCGTCGGTGAAAAGAAGTTCTCTTATCAATAGATGTTTGCTCTTAGGCGTGCAATATTAAAGTGTTTTCCATCTGATCTTATATAGAATAATACACCTTCGAGACTAGATGAGAAAACATAACTAAGCAGCTGAGAAGAATATACCAAAGTGTTGGTGCCAAAACACATTCCTGTTTGACAAGACTATGGATTTCAAAACTGATTGATTACCATTGTACTGGATTGTAGCCTTTGTACCATCATGGAAGTATCGAATCAGACTTAAGGAGGGGACAACCAACACTCTCCAGCAATTGGAAAAGGCCCTTTCTGCTGACCAGGTCAAAAGTATTTGTAAGATCCATAAAGGCATTGTAAAGAGGCTTTGCCTCCCCCTGTCACTTTTCTTGCAGTTGTTTTAGTGCAAAGACCATGTCGATTGTTGATCTACTAGCAAGGAAGTTGCACTGACTCTCCTGGATAAACACGTTCATTCTTAAAAAATTGTAAGTACTTACTGACCATTGTGAATGCCTTCCAGAGCCGAGAAGAGAAATTCTCCAATAGTTGCTGCAATCACTCTGCTCTCACTTGTTTTTGTACAAGAGAATGATGTTGGCATCCTTAATGTGGTACCCCTCCTAACCTCCAACAAGCAAGCAAGACATTGTGCAGCTGTTTAAGCACAACCTTGTTTCGGTACTTCAGCTGGAATTCAGTCTTTTCCTGCTAAGGATGTGATTGCCTTTTCAAGCTCATTTATGGATGGCTGTATATCAAGCTCCTTGCTGGTCTGAAGTTTGGGGATTGCACTTAATGCTGCTTCAGAAACAGTAGTTTCATGTGAATAAAGTTCATGATAATATTCTACCCAGTGTTGCGTTTCTTTGACTCGGTCAGTGATGATGTCTCCATTACAGTGCAATCTTCTTGACCGTAGAACCTATTGCTTTCTTTATTCTACCATACATACCTCTTAGGTATTTTCAAAGGATGTTTGTGTCCTCGCACAGATCTAACCAATATAATTGAGTATATTTCCTTACTGTTTGTTGCAATTAGCTTTTGGTCACTCTTAAGATATGTACATGTCTCGGGAGAGGTGTTCATTCTTATGTACCAAATAATATTTTTAATTGGTTAAATGTAAGGAGTAATGACTGATGATTTAATGCTTTTTTGCATCAGTTGAAGTTTTATTCTTGGCTATGGCATTTAACTGTTAAACATTTTATTGTGATAGGTTACTGTATATTCACAAAACTCTGGATAAGTTTTGGGGCAAAATAAGTGGCAATTTGTAATTGTGTATAATTAATGACAGTTTCTTCAGTTCTCTAAAACTGAAAGGAAAACAATGCTGCTATTGCAGAAAACCATTTTTTATTTATTCATGGGATGTGGGCGTCGCTGGCAAGGCCGGCATTTATTGCCCATCCCTAATTGCCTTGAGAAGGTGGTGGTGAACCGCTGCAGTCCGTGTGGTGAAGGTTCTCCCATGGTGCTGTTAGGAAGGGAGTTCCAGGATTTTGACCCAGCGACGATGAAGGATCGACGATATATTTCCAAGTCGGGATGGTGTGTGACTTGGAGGGGAACGTGCAGGTGGTGTTTCCATGTGCCTGCTGCCCTTGTCCTTCTAGATGGAGGTAGAGGTCGTGGGTTTGGGAGGTGCTGTCGAGGAAGCCTTGGTGAGTTGCTGCAGTGCATCCTGTAGACTGTACACACTGCAGCCACGGTGTGCCAGTGGTGAAGGGAGTGAATGTTTATGGTGGTGGATGGGGTGCCAATCAAGCGGGCTGCTTTGTCCTGGATGGTGTTGAGCTTCTTGAATGTTGTTGGAGCTGTACTTGTCCAGGCAAGTGGAGAATACTCCATCACACTCCTGACTTGTGCCTTGTAGATGGTGGAAAGGCTTGGGGGAGTCAGGAGGTGAGTCACTTGCTGCAGAATACCCAACCTCTGACCTGCTCTTGTAGCCACAGTATTTATGTGGCTGGTCCAGTTAAGTTTCTGGTCAATGGTGACCCCCAGGATGTTGATGGTGGGGGATTTGGCGATGGTATGCCGTTGAATGTCAAGGGGAGGTGGTTGGACTCTCTTGTTAGAGATGGTCATTGCCTTGCATTTGTGTGGCGCGAATGTTACTTGCCACTTATGAGCCCAAGCCTGGATGTTGTCCAGGTCTTGCTGCATGCGGGCACGGACTGCTTCATTATCTGAGGGGTTGCGAATGGAACTGAACACTGTGCAATCATCAACGAACATCCCCATTTCTGACCTTATGATGGAGGGAAGGTCATTGATGAAGCAGCTGAAGATGGTTGGGCCTAGGACACTGCCCTGAGGAACTCCTGCAGCAATGCCCTGGGGCTGAGATGATTGGCCTCCAACAGCCACTACCATCTTCCTTTGTGCTGGGTATGACTCCAGCCACTGGAGAGTTTTCCCCCTGATTCCCATTGACTTCAATTTTACTAGGGCTCCTTGGTGCCACACTCGGTCAAATGCTGCCTTGATGTCAAGGGCAGTCACTCTCACCTCACCTCTGGAATTCAGCTCTTTTGTCCATGTTTGGGCCAAGGCTGTAATGAGGACTGGAGCTGAATGGGTCCTGGTGGAACCCAAACTGAACATCGGTGAGCAGGTTATTGGTGAGTAAGTGCCGCTTGATAGCACTGTCGACGACACCTTCATCACTTTGCTGATGATTGAGAGTAGACTGATGGAGCGGTAATTGGCCGGATTGGATTTGTCCTGCTTTTTATGGACAGGACATAACTGGGCAATTTTCCACATTGTTGGGTAGATGCCAGTGTTGTAGCTGTACTGGAACAGTTTGGCTAGAGGCGCGGCTAGTTCTGGCGCACAAGTCTTCAGCACTACAGCCGGGATGTTGTCGGGGCCCATAGCCTTTGCTGTATCCAGTGCACTCAGCCGTTTCTTGATATCACATGGAGTGAATCGAATTGGCTGAAGACTGGCTTCTGTGATGGTGGGGATATCGGGAGGAGGCTGCGATGGATCATCTATTCTGCACTTCTGGCTGAAAATGGTTGCAAACGCTTCAGCCTTGTCTTTTGCACTCACGTGCTGGACTCTGCCATCATTGAGGATGGGGATGTTCACAGAGCTTCCTCCTCCTGTTGGTTGCTTAATTTTCCACACCATTCACGACCGGATGTGGCAGGACTGCAGAACTTTGATCTGATCCGTTGGTTGTGGAATCGCTTAGCTCTGTCTATAGCATGTAGCTTCCGCTGTTTAGCATGCATGTAGTCCTGTGTTGTAGCTTCATCAGGTTGGCACCTCATTTTTAGGTATGCCTGGTGCTGCTCCTGTCATGCTCTTCTACACTCATCATTGAACCAAGGTTGATCCCCTGGCTCGTTGGTGATGGTAGAGTGAGGAATATGCCGGGCCACTGGATTGATTTGGTTCACGTTCCAGCTATCTTCATTGTAGTTTGGATGCTTATATGTGACCGTTCTGTTTCGAATAATCAAATAAATCATTTGGTATAATGTGTACTTTGAAGATGTAGGAAGAGATCAAGTTATATTCTTAAAGTAAATTTAGATTTCTTGTATGAAAATTTAATTAGACCCTGAGAATGCAGTTTTGTGCAGTGATCTGTACGATAATTGAAAAAGTTGTGTCGGAAAAGAAGCATTTATTACATTTATCTGGTCATTATTGGACACATAAGCTGGTCATTTTCTCTGCAGAGTGGGGGATGCAGAAACTTAGGGGGAATAGAAAGTAATGTAGTGAAAGAGTATTCAGATAGAAAATAAAATGCAGGAAAGTGATATGCTGAAAATAGAAAATTTGTGATTTTTAAAAATTATTTGTACATTTTTATTTTCACTATAGGAAAGGGGAGGATTTTCTACTTCCTCCTTGAGGTTGATATGAGGACTACACTTCCATTTTCCATGACTGTAATCACTGCTATTAGTATGCTGCTATTTTCGTGTGCGTAGTTGTATTCGGTTGTTGAAAATATGCTAATTTTAGATGAAATTGTGTACCTGCATTGACCAAACTGTACTGTGACTGAAATGACTTTATTTATAGTAGTCTTGTCTGTGCACTGCAGCTAATGTGGCAGTTACTGTTTTTACATTTATAGTAGATTCATATGGACACAATATGTACTAGAATTATAATTATAGCAAAACTCTGGGCTCTTAGTAAATAAAACCTTCTATTAAATATACAACATTTTTCCAACATCTGGTTCTTAGCACTATCATTTTTTTTAATTTTTCATCTGCACAAAAAATTATATTTTCAATGTGGGTTTTTTCATATTTTTCCTGGTAGCTTCTGAAAGCTGAAGGGCAGCCCCTAGTCTCTAGATGATCCTCATTGTCCATTGCCCCCAAGCCCCACCCCATGTTTCTCCTTGAGACGTCCTCCCTCCTTTCCTACCTTAGCATCTGCACTGACTAATTCCTCATCCTCCAGTAATTTCAATCTCCGTCGGCCCCTCTGGCTCTCTCTCCTTTGAATTCACTGCTCTGCTGTCCTTCCTGAACCTCTCCCTCCGTATAAACTATCCCACCATATTAATGGCCACCCCATTGACCTTGCCATCTCCCCTGGCCTCCCTACTCCTGTGTCTTGATCATTGACTAGGCCATATCTGATCACTTTCTTGTATCCCTCACCATATATGCACTTCCTTCTGCATCATCCTCTGTGGTGGGGGGTGGGGGGGAAGGAAATACACTTTCCCCATGTCGCTTATAACTGCACTTTCAAACTAGTAACTGCCTAGCTTTTGGCCCTCCAATTGCCATGATAGCTCTGAAGATGTTGATTTCCTCACCTCCATTTTAGATGCCCTTATCCCCAGCAAAACCTTCACTGTCTCCTGTCCAGGTCATTCCCCAGATTCTTCCCCATCTTCACGCTCTAAAGTCCAAAGGATGCAAACTTGTGTGTATTTGGCGCACAGTAGGCTTAGCCATCCATCACCAGATTTGGCTGGACCACATCAAGCTTTAATGGCACTCACGCTCCTCTTCCAAAATCGCTCACTACTCTAGGATCACCCTGGAGAGCAAAGATAACCCCCTGCTTTTCTCCACTACCAGCCATCTTAAACTCCTTTCTGCCGCCCCTCCATTCTCTCCTTTAACAAGTGCAAGACACTCATGAATTTCTTTGTCACCAACATAGAGACCATCTATTTACTTGAGCCTGTTGCATAACTCCCTTCCTCTTGCACACCAAGCCAAACCTCCCTCCACTCCTAACTCTAGCCCTGAACCCCTGTCTCTCTACAGTTTGTCTCCCATCTTTTCAACCCCCACCCCCCTATTATGTCCTCTCCAAGTTCATTTCATCCACCGTCTGGTCCCCATGTTAGCTGACTTTGTAAGTGGTTCCCTTTCATCAGCCACTATCCCCCTCCCTTTCAAAAGTGCCATCATCACGCCCCACTCCTCCAAAAACACTCTCTACCTTTCCGCCCTTGCAAACTACTAGCCCATCTCGAACCTCCCTTTCCTCTCAAGTCCTTGAGTGTGTTATCACCTGTCCGATCCGTGCCCATCTCTCCCACAACTTCCTGCTATTGTTGCTCATACATCACAGAAATGGCCCTAACCAAAGTCACAAAATCTATGACTGGTGTATTATCCCTTCTCAACCTCTGCATTCTTTGATCAAGCCAACCACACCATCCTCCTCCAACACCTCCTCTGTTTGGCTAGTTCAGTGGGACTGCCCTTGCTTGCTTCCACTCTAACTTATCCAATTATAGCTGTAATGTTTCTACCGATGGCTTCTCTTCCCACCCTCGCACTATCACTATGGCAATTTCCCAAAGATCCATCCCTGGCCAGCCCCTCTTTATATACACCCTCTTGGTGATATCATCTGCAGATCTAGTGTCGGCTTCCATATGTTTGCCGATGATACCCAAATTCTACCTCTCCACTGCCTCTCTTGACACCTCCATGCTGTCACATTGTTGTCCAACGTCCAATCTTGAATGAGCCACTGCTTCCTCTAACTAAACACCAGGAAGACTGAAGCTATCGTCTTCAGCCCTCGTCACAAACGTAACAACCGCCACTGACTCCATCACCCCTTCCCAGTCACTGTCTCATGCTGAAACAGGCTGTTTGCAACCTTATTGGACCCCATGCTGAGCTTCTGACCTCATAGCCTCACCGTCATTAACCACCTGTTTCCACATCTATAATGTTGCTTGCCTCCACCCCCTACCTCAGCCCATCTGTCACTGAAGCCCTCATCCATACCTTTGTCACGTCCAAACTATTGCAATGCTCTCCTGACTGGCCACCTTCCTGCACCCTCTGTAAACTTCAGCTCATTCAAAGCTTTGCTGCGAATATCATATCCTATCCTGCTCGCTTATCACCCCTGTCCTGGCTGGCCTATATTAGCTTACAATCCCCCATTTCCTCAAATCTAAAATGTCATCTGTGTCCTTCATGTCCTCGCTCCTTCCTATCTCTGTAACTTTTTCTAGCACTACAATTTCCCTCCCCAGAACACTCTGTCCTTCTGACTCTGACTCTGGTATCTTGTGCATCCAATCCCTCCCTTTGCCTTACCATTGCCAGCCATGTCTTCACCTGTCTGGGCCACACACTCTCTGGAATTTCCATCCCTAAAACCCTCTGCCTCTCCACCTTCCTCTCCTTTAAATGCCCTCCTTAAACTCCATCACTTTGACCAATCTTTTGGCTATCTTGCCTAATCTCCTCTTTTGGCTCAGCAGCCATTGTTTTTTCTTATGCATCTGTGAAATGCCTTGGGATTTTTTTTCTACAATTAAGGTACAATATAAATGGAAGATATAACCTTCGCTGTTAGATTGCTTGCCTAGTTGAATGGAAATCTAAGAATCTTCTGCATTTGTTTTAAAAATATTTTCAACATGGAGTGGAATGAATCGCTTTAATCACTAGCATGTTTTAAATCTCAAATTTAAGTCCCCCTATATTTTTCAATTTCTCAAACTTTGGAAAGGAGTATCAAGCAGTGTGATGTCAGGGGACAGAGGGTGTTTCATTCTCCTTTAAACATCTAAAGGCTGTTCTTGAATTTTTTTGTTGTGTAAATTAATTTGTACTAGATATTTGTGGAATGTTCGGCCTTTTGAATACAATTTATTTCGAACCTGCCTGAAGTTTTCATATTCACTAAATGTTAAGTTTAAGTTCAAGTGTTTATTTTTGGCGGTTCCTCCCTTTTGAATATTTAGTTTACCTTATTTTACTGTAGGTAGAACAATTGTTAGAGGGCTATCTTCAAGAGGTTGGGATCCAGGAGGACCAGTTTCTGGAAGCCTGCAACTCCCCACTTGCACAGTCAGAGTCATTTCAGGTAAAGAAGCAAATTCTGTCATTGCCATGCTTGGGTTAAAGTTTTCAACCTAAATGTTATAATGTAGTACATTGACCAATATTTTGTGAAATGTACAATATGGATTACAGAAAAGAACATGGTGTAACTTCACACCATTCTTCCTGAAGGGTTTATTATAATTTTGGCTCTTATTAGATACATTTTCTCTTGCCCAGTGCAAATGACTACTCCCTTAAGCAAGCCCTCGCCCCAGTGAACCAAAGCATGATCTTGTGTGCAAAATACTTGATAAGGTGGCATGCCTAGGGTGAATAATAAACCCCCATACTCTGCTGATTAGGTCACAGAAATAGCTTTGATCTTTGAACTCTCTGACCAATGGACAAGTAACATGCTGATAGACTATATCAGGCAATAAAGTATGAATCAAATTTATTAGGAAATTAAAATTAGCATACAATGTACAGCTGTACAGGGGTGGGGGAGAAAGGTCGAGAGAGCAATTGTGATAGAGGATTCTATAGTTAGGGGAGCAGACAGGCGTTTCTGCGGCTGCAAACGTGATTCCAGGATGGTATGTTGCCTCCCTGGTGCCAGGGTCATGGATGTCACTGAACGACAGTAGGACATTCTGAAGGGGGAGGGTGAACAGCCGGATGTGGTGGTACATATCGGTACCAACGACATAGGTAAAAAGAGGGATGAGGTCTTAAGGAGTTAGGAAATAAGTTTAAAAAGCAGGACTTCAAGGGTAGTAATCTCAAGATTACTCCCAGTGCCACATGCTAGTAAGTATAGGAATAGGAGAATAGACCAGATGAATGCGTGGCTGGAGGGGTGGTGCAGGAGGGAGGGATTTAGATTCCTGAGGAATTGGGACTGATTCTGGGGAAGCTGGGACCTGTACAAGCCAGACGGGTTGCACCTCAACAGATCAGGGACTAATATCCTCGCAGGGGGGTTTGCTACTGCTGTTGGGGAGGGTTTGCTACTGCTGTTGGGGAGGGTTTAAACTAGAGTGGCAGGGGGATTGGAACCTGAGTGGGGAGTCAGAAGAGTAAAGTTGAGAGCAGCAAGAGAGGGGAGGACCCATGGGAAATTTACAATACAAATAGTTGTTCAAGAACAAGTGAAAGGGAAAAGCGTAGAGCAGCAGAAAGAAAGTATACTTTAGGCACTACAGATAAAGTGAAAACTAGAAGGTGTAAAGCAATTAATCCAGCATTAAAGCTGAAGGTCAGGCTATGGTGTGTGGCCCAACTAAGAGTTCTATATACAAATGCATGGAGTATGAGGAATAAATTTAATGAACTACAGGCACAAATTCAAATTGGGTATGACATGATAGCTTTTACTGAGACATGGCTGCAGGATGGTCAGGATTGGAACTAAATATACCAGGTTATAAGGTCTACAGGAGAGATAGGGAAAATGGAAGAGGGGAGGAGTAGCCTTAGTGATTAGAGATTAAATCACTTCAATGATCAAGGAGGATATAACGAGGGGTAAGCAGCCAACAGAGACCTTATGAGTTGAATTGAGAAATAGGAAAGGATCTCAGACTATAGTGGGAGTTGTGTATAGGACCCCTGGCAGCAGCTGTGAAGTGCTAGATTGTATAAATGCAGAGATTAGATTACCGCCCCATCAGTCCACTCTCAATCGTCAGCAAAGTGATGGAAGGTGTCGTCAACAGTGCTATCAAGCGGCACTTACTCACCAATAACCTGCTCACCGATGCTCAGTTTGGGTTCCGCCAGGACCACTCGGCTCCAGACCTCATTACAGCCTTGGTCCAAACATGGACAAAAGAGCTGAATTCCAGAGGTGAGGTGAGAGTGACTGCCCTTGACATAAAGGCGGCATTTGACCGAGTGTGGCACCAAGGAGCCCTAGTAAAATTGAAGTCAATGGGAATCGGGGAAAACTCTCCAGTGGCTGGAGTCATACCCAGCACAAAGGAAGATGGTAGTGGTTGTTGGAGGCCAATCATCTCAGCCCCAGGGCATTGCTGCAGGAGTTCCTCAGGGCAGTGTCCTAGGCCCAACCATCTTCAGCTGCTTCATCACTGACCTTCCCTCCATCATAAGGTCAGAAATGGGGATGCTCGCTGGTGATTTTCACAGTGTTCAGTTCCATTCGCAAACCCTCAAATAATGAAGCAGTCCGAGCCCGCATGCAGCAAGACCTGGACAACATCCAGGCTTGGGCTCATAAGTGGCAAGTAACAGTCGCGCCAGACAAGTGCCAGGCAATGATCATCTCCAACAAGAGAGAGTCTAACCACTTCCCCTTGACATTCAACGGCATTACCATCGCCGAATCCCCCACCATCAACATCCTGGGGTCACCATTGACCAGAAACTTAACTGGACCAGCCATATAAATACTGTGGCTACAAGAGCAGGTTAGAGGGTGGGTATTCTGCAGCGAGTGACTCGCCTCTCGACTCCCCAAAGCCTTTCCACCATCTACAAGGCACAAGTCAGGAGTGTGATGGAATACTCTCCACTTGCCTGGATGAGTGCAGTTCCAACAACACTCAAGAAGCTCAACGCTATCCAAGACAAAGCAGCCCGCTTGATTGGCACCCCATCCACCACCCTAAACATTCACTCCCTTCACCACCGGCGCACAGTGGCTGCAGTGTGTACCATCCACAGGATGCACTGCAGCAACTTGCCAAGACTTCAACAGCACATCCCAAACCTGTGACCTCTACCACCTAGAAGGACAAGAGCAGCAGGTGCATGGACGTTCTCCTCCAAGTCACACACCATCCCGACTTGGAAATATATCGCTGTTCCTTCATCGTCGCTGGGTCAAAATCCTTGAATTCCCTTCCTAACAGCACTGTGGGAGAACCTTCACCATACGGACTGCAGCGGTTCAAGAAGGCGGCTCACCACCACCTTCTCCAGGGCAATTAGGGATGACAATAAATGCCAGCCTCGCCAGCAACGCCCACATCCCAGGAACGAATAAACAAAAAAGTATGTAACAAAAAAGTATGTAACAAAGGCATAGTGGTCTTAATGGGGGACTTTAACCTTCACATAGATTGGGAAAAGCAGACTAGCAACTGTCAGAAAGGTAGTGAATTTCTTGAGTGTGTCTGGGATAGTTTTCTACAGCAGTATGTCCTAGAGGCAACAAGGGGGCAAGCCATACTAGATTTAGTAATGAGTAATGAACCAGATTTAGTTAACAGCTTAACTGTGTGTGAACACCTATCCAATAGCAATCATAACATGATCGAGTTCAAGATAGTGTTTGAAAGGGAAAAAAGTGAATCAGCTGCTAAGATTCTAGACTTGGGTAAGGCCGACTTCAATGGGATGAGACAGAGACTGTCCACAGTAAACTGGGCAAATCCGTTAATGGATAATACGACTGATGATCAGTGGGAAATGTTTAAAGAAACATTTAACGAGATACAGAACCGGTTTATACCCCTGAGGGTCAAGAAGTCTACTTGCCAAAAAAAACAGCCATGGACAACTAAAGAGGTAAGGGACAGTATAAAACATAAGGAAAGGGCATACAAAAAGGTAAAAAATGGCACAGATCCTGACGAATGGGAAAGATACAAAGATCAACAAAGGGTCACAAAACAGATAGTAAGAGCTACAAAAAGAGAGTATGTAAAGAAACTTGCAAGGGATATCAAAACCAATACAAAGAGCTTTTATAGTTATATTAGGAGCAGTGTTGGCCCCTTAAAAACTGAAAGTGGGGATATTGTCATTGACAATGGGGAAGTGGCAGACATGTTGAATAATTACTTTGCGTCAGTATTTACAGTAGAAAAAGAAGATAGCATGCTGGAAATCCCAAGAAAACTAATATTGAATCGGGGACAGGGACTTGATAAAATTAACATAAGTAAAACAACAGTAATGAAGAAAATAATAGCACTAAAGAGTGACAAATCCCCAGGACCAGATGGTTTCCATCCCAGGGTTTTAATGGAAGTAGGTGAGCACATTGCAGATGCCCTAACTATAATCTTTCAAAGTTCTCTAGATTCAGGAACCATCCCTCTAGATTGGAAAATTGCACATGTTACTCTCTGCTTTTTAAGAAAGGAGAGAGAGGGAAATTATAGACCAGTTAGCCTAACATCATTCTATCTGTTGTGGGGAAAATGCTGGAGTCTATAATTAATGATCGGGTGACTAACTGAAAATTTGAGGCATTCAATCAGAGAGCCAGCATGGATTTGTGAAAGGTAGGTCGTGCCTGACAAACCTGATTGAATTTTTTGAAGAGGTGACTAAAGTAGTGGACAGGGGAATGTCACTGGATGTTATTTATATGGACTTCCAGAAGGCATTTGATAAGGTCCCACATAAGAGACTGTTAGCTAAGATAGAAGCCCATGGAATCGAGGGAAAAGTACGGACTTGGTTATGAAGTTGGCTGAGCGAAAGGCGACAGAGTAGGGATAATGGGTAGGTACTCACATTGGCAGGATGTGACTAGTGGAGTCCCGCAGGGATCTGTCTTGGGGCCTCAATTATTCACACTATTTATTAACGACTTAGATGAAGGCATAGACAGTCTCATTTCTAAGTTTGCCGATGACACAAAGATTGGTGGCATTGTAAGCAGTGTAGATGAAAACATAAAATTACAAAGCAATATTGATAGATTAGGTGAATGGGCAAAACTGTGGCAAATGGAATTCAATGTAGGCAAATGTGAGGTCATTCACTTTGGACCAAAAAAGGATAGAACAGGGTACTTTCTAAATGGTAAAAAGTTTAAACACAGTGGATGCCCAAAGGCTCTTAGGGATTCAGGTACATAGATCATTGAAGTGTCATGAACAGGTGCAGAAAATAATCAAGAAGGCTAATGGAATGCTGGCCTTTATATCTAGTCCTCTAGAGTACAAGGGGCAGAAGTTATGCTGCAGCTATACAAAACCCTGGTTGGACCGCACCTGGAGTACTGTGAGCAGTTCTGGGCACCGCACCCTCGGAAGGACATATTGGCCTTGGAGAGGGAGTGCAGCATAGGTTTACTAGAATGATACCCGGGTTTCAAGGGTTAAGTTACAAGGAGAGATTACACAAATTGGGGTGTATTCTTTGGAGTTTAGAAGGTTACGGGGTGATCTGATCGAAGTTTATAAGATATTAAGGGGAACAGATAGGGTGGATAGAGAGAAACTATTTCCGCTGGTTGGGGATTCTAGGAGTAGGGGGCACGGTCTAAAAATTAGAGCCAGACCTTTCAGGAGTGAGATTAGAAAACACTTCTACACACAAAGGGTGGTAGAAGCTTGGAACTCTCTTCCGCAAACAGCAATTGATGCTAGCTCAATTGCTAATTTTTAAATCTGAGAGTATTAAGGGATATGGGCCAAAGGCATGGATATGGAGCTAGATCACAGATCAGCCACGATCTTATCAAATGGCGGAGCGGACTCGAGGGGCTGAATGGCCTACTCCTGTTCCTGTGTTCCTATTCCTATAAGAGCAAACACAGCAGACCTCATGTGATTACAAAATTTTGCTTAAACTTACAGGTGCTATTCAAAAACAATAAAGTTTAGAAATTGTTTGCTTTCCATTGTGTTACATTTGTACCCCGGATCAACATCTGTGATACAAAGATTATACACTAATTGGCTATTCCTTCATTCTGCGCCATGCCTGACTAGAACTGACATGGACTGACTAAAAGTGGACAGTTCTGGAAAATTTATATTCCAAGATCTAAGAGCTGTTTCTTTGATCTAAAAGCTGTTTCCCTGGATTCCTTAATTCTTAGGAAAGTCCGAATGAGATTTGCCAGTATACTATGCTTAATTGAAAACCTGTAAAACAAGGTGATGAGCTATCTGCTGCATTCAAAAGACAAATAACTACCTAAATCGATACAGGAAGTGCTCTGATGGGAGAATATTGCCAAAATGCACTTGGTATTAAATTTTTGATTTGAGATTCCTTATGACTAGCATATGAAAAGTTAATACAACTCACACGGGGTTCAGATCATTCATATCTAGCAAAATTGCTATTTCTGCAAGATTGATTTGGTGTACATCATAATTTAGCCTGTAAAAAGGGTCACTTCAGATGCATTAATCCTTATAAACACTTTGTGACCCCCCCTGCCCCTTACTGCCTAGGTGTTGTTCTATTTGATCTACTTGGTTTGACACTTCGGTCAATACGAGTCATGCTGCAAAATGTCTCAAGTCTACAAGAGGTGGTATTAAATTTGAGTGGACAAACATTCCGAGTATTAGCCTATAAATGGCTGTTGATCTAAAGTAGTAATGTGAGAGATACAGTCATCCATTGCCTTTTGTTTATGTATAACTTTACTGGGGTTCAGATCATATTTTTGTGCGTAAGCTTGCCTGCGAAAGCAGTGTTTCAATCTTGTAGCTAGGAGTCTAACAGCTGTCTGTCTTTTTGAATTTTGTGTCAGATCAGCCAAATTGAAGCTACAGCAAGTAAACATCTACTTAAGTTCTATGTTTAGAGAGAAAGCAAGTGGTGTCTTTATTATTTAATCTATCAAGGAGGGTAGAGAAATGCATGTTTCACTATTTTATAGCATGGACTATATTTATTCATCTGTCTTTATGTAAATAAAACCATTAGTTGGCTCGAAACTTGTATCTTGATCTAGTAATAGTATGTATTCAGTCCACTTTCAAAGTGAAGAGAATCAGATGGCGGCACGTGATACGTTTCAGTAGTTGATGTACAGAGTTTTACACTTTTTTCACTCATCCCCCGAGGTAGTTTCCCAGCTATTTACTCTTTCTTCCCTCCCCCCACCCCCCCCTGCCCTGCTGTCCATTTCGAGGGGTTATTTTTATTAAGGAGACTTAGTTTCCTTGCAGAACTCTACAGCCAGTTCAACACTGGAATCAAATACATTGGCTTCTGTAATCGATGTCTGATTCCATCTTGAGGATAGTATGTTTTTTAAAAAAGAACCTGTTTTTGACCTAAAAGGGGAAAAAATATACCTTTGACAAAATATTCCATTTTTGACACAGCTGACTGACCCAAGCTTTAATTTTTGTTTATCCTCCATCTGCCATGGTCAAGGCAATTCAACACTGGAAATCAAAAGAATTACTGAACTCTCTTGAGGGATTTTTTTTCCTTCCCTTTCCCACCCCAAACAGAACTATAAATTATTTTCTTTTTATGTGTGACATAGGGCATCTATTCTCCAAATACTCTGTCACTCTGTCACTCCCCCACAACTCCCTTTGTAATTGAATATTATTTTGTGGTTCCTTTTGCTTATACTTTTTGTGTAATTTTCAAATTTCAAGCATATTTTCTCAAATATCTGATTTTGGCTTTTAGATTTTTTTTTCAACAGGATGCTCTTTTCTTTTAATAGATTGGATAGTATCTTTCAAAACAGGCCAATTCACCAGAATATTCTATTTTACAGGCTAAATTATGATGTACACCAAATCAATCTTGCAGAAATAGCAATTTTGCTAGCTATGAATGATCTGAACCCTGTGTGAGTTGTATTAACTTTTCATATGCTAGTCATAAGGAATCTCAAATCAAAAATTTAATACCAAGAAGTGCATTTTGGCAATATTCTCCCATCAGAGCACTTCTGGCTCTACTTAGTATTAGTTGGATCTTTTGAGTGAGAGCCACAGGTATAAAAGACTGACACTTGCATGTAGTCATTGGGAATAGCCACAGAACATTTGTCTCTATCCTAGTGATAGGTCAGTCCTACCAGTACTGAGTCTTTAGCCTCTTTTTAAATCTTAGTTCTCAGTGCCTTTACAAAGTACGTTCTTCACCTGTAGCTAAAAGGACTGAATGTCTGCCTTACTTGAATGGTTATAAGACGTACACTTGGGAAGAACCCAAGTGAGCGGACATCCAGCCTTGCGATCTTTCCTAGCTGGGCCTCCTGATTTTCCTGTGGAGGTGCAACTTAAACCCCTACCAAATCATCATCAACAAAACTGCAGATTTGACTCTATTGCTGGTCTTTCATTCTTGCCAGAAGGTTCTGCTGTGGGCGCACAAAAGTAATGTATGTCTTCAATGTTAATCATAGAATCACAGCTAAAACATAACTGTAAAGCTCTGATCTTGTAGCAAAGGTGAAATTTGTAGTCCCTAATGCCAGGCTAAACAGGATATCCTTGCAATTCAACCCGTTGGTAAAACAATCTCCCAAAAGCAGTCTTCTGGCTCATCTGATGTGGCTGTGTCTACAGAGAGAGATTAGAGGCAAATGTTTTGGTGAATAATCCACTACGACAGTATTCCCCTTTCTTAGCTCTCATAACTGATGCATTTCCCTTTGGTTAGAAGGAACATCTGGGAAACAGATGAGTACAGCATTTGTAATGACACACTAACAATCTAATCTAAAGCAGGAAGTGTTGTCTGGCTGCCTTAATGCTTCCAATTAGAGTCCAGTCAGCCCTCCTGTCAACACAAACTACATAAATGAGCAGGCAGGAATGAGGCTCCATTAAATTGGGGTATTCTATACCTTCTGCAACAGAGCCCAAACAGTCCAGCACCTTGTCGGAACATCTAACCAATAGAAAAATTACTTTTTGTCCCTGCAAGCTTAAAAAAAAGCAGCCTGAAGATGGACCATTTTATTACAAGTGAAAACCTAATTCTTCTGCTTGAGAAGCTGAGATCCTGGAGCCTTGTTATTTGCCCTTTTCACTCCCTGAGAATAAAAATCCATCTTTCCTGTTTCTACTTTTTCTATAATTGCTTGTGTCTTCATTAAGGAAAGGGGTCCTAGGATGTTTTTTTAATAATTGGTCCATACTGACCACTAAACTGGTGGTTCTTGCATTCCTACCTCATTCCTGAAGACTTAACCAACTCAACCTATTGAGAATCAACATTTTTTTTAAAGAAAGGAACGTTCTTGGACTGTGCCCCAGGCTCCTTTCAGCTCACTGAGCAATGAAGACTTTCCATTCACACTGCACTCCAACAATAAGGAAGGTTTCCAAGAAAAAATGAAAACTTTTTACTGTGTATTGAGAAGATCCCACCAAATGTGTAAGAGAAGTTTTAGATGGCCTGAAACATATTTAAAATTGAATTATGATTATCTACAACACTGAATGACTGTTAAAAATGTCAATATATTGTGCCAGCCTTAAGGTTAAGTTTTCTCTTAATCCAATTTCAGTAGTATGGAAAGAATCTGGTGTTAAGTTTATGTGTCTCATGACAAAAAATTTCAGATATGAAAAATTTCCATTCTGAGAGGTCAAATAAAGTGCAAACCTAAGCCAAACAATAAGGACAGTGCAGCTTCAGCCTCCAAAATCAAACTTTAAAAGTGTACTTTTATGCATTGGATTTCCTGTCTGCATATAGATATTTGTAGCACAAAAATGGTAGCACCATATGCAGTCATTAGGGGTGAAATAGGTCATCTTTATTGGGTGCAAAAAAGGTTCATGGCAGATCGGCAGCCTATCTTACAACATGCCTGATTTTCTTTTCTATTGACTTCAAGGCGGAGACCAATTGCACCCACCACCCCCCCCCCCCCCCCCCCATTTTCTGTACAAATTTAGGCTGCTCAGTTTTTAGTATCCCACAATGGAACATTCCTAGTTCTAGATAATGTACAGACAGGTTTATTTGTATGATCAGAAGGGTCTCATTGCATAGTATGTGGGTATGATTGGGCTGTCAGTTGAAGGTGCTGAATTCTGAGAGAATCTGGAACAAATCAAATTGAACAAAAATGTTATTTCTATTCATAACTATAATATCATCCCATAATTCCTGTAAAACTGTTATTTTAAAATTACAAATGTTTGAGTTTTTGCATTCTTGAATCTTTATATAATCAAACGTTTTGCATTTGAGTTGATTGGTATGCTTTGCAGTATGTAGATAAGTGTCTGTTGGGTGCAAAGCATGCCATTTGGCTGAAATGTACCATTTAACTAAAAACCAACCAAATAACCACTTTTTAAAAAAATCTCACTTTTGGGAGGGAAAGAAACTGTCTTCTCTTCATAAAAATGTTCATTCACTAATGAACATCTCACAACCACTGCAAAAATCACCCAATCAAATCTGTGATCTCACTGCCCCTCAGCTTCAAGTTTTCTGCTGTCAATACCACTTTCTTCTGGTCATGCTTAATGGTTCAAGTCACAACTGTCCTACAGAACACGAGACATTAGAAATCAAAAGCACTTTCAGCTTTGTCTTACAAAGGGAGTATATGTGTGTCTATCAATATTAATACATCTGAACCTTTTGACATCAGTAAATCATTTATTTTGTTTGAATGTTTAATTCTAACTTGTAATATTGAGTAGAAATAAGTAATTTTTTTCAGAAATAGTATTGGATGGAGAATTTATGGAAGGCATACTAGTCAAAACCATTCTTCCCTCAGAAATGTTACAAGGGTTTGCTTAGCTCTAATACTGTTCTGGAACCCTTGAGTAGGCTATTGGAATAGTAGCTCCATCTTGTGGCTGAAAACTCTTTCTCTGGATTTGCAACCTGCTTTAGAGTTCCTATAGTACAGGATATCCAAACCTTTTCTCTTGAGTTACTAAATTGTGTCCTGTGGAGCCCTGCCAACCACGTACAAACAATTACAATACAAAATACTTAATTCAAGGGATGCTTCATGTCGAAGTGGAAAATGTTCACATCTTTTAATTAAATAAATACGGTATACAAAGTATTTGCAAACACCAATAATAATTGAAGTGCCTGGAGGAGCAGATAGTGTCCAAATTTGCTACTGTCTAGTATTTTTTTTGTGTTCATCGCACTCCTTGTCTCTTTTGCTGCTATCTACTCCTTTCCTGGTGATCCTCATCCTCATCTTTTATGCTGTTCACCACTCCTTATCGATGCTGGTGCTCCCCACTACTAATCTCTGCCGTTGTTCCTCATTCTCCTTATCTCCGCTGCTGTTCCTTGCTGTTCTCGTCTGTAGTGTTTCTTGCTTTCTGTTTCACCATTGGATTATTCTCTCTTTAATGCTTGCATGACATATGTTAAGAGGAAGTGAGATAGTGGATACTTCTGATATTGGAGGTGTGGGCTTTATGAAGTGGTGGAATGTTATTGAAGAATGTTACTGGGTTGGTTGATTCAGATGCAGTTGATGCATCAGACTGAAGTGAAGTCAACCCTGAGCTGAACTTCCAACTCCAAATTCTCTCCATCATAAAGACCAACTACTTTTTTAAAAAATTTGTTCATGGGATGTGGGTGTCGCTGGCAAGGCCAGCATTTATGCCCAACCCGAATTGCCCTTGAGAAGGTGGTGGTGAGCCGCCTTCTTGAACCGCTGCAGCCCATGCGGTGAAGGTTCTCCCACAGTGCTGTTAGGAAGGGAGTTCAAGGATTTTGACCCAGCGACGATGAAGGAACGGCGATATATTTCCAAGTCGGAATGGTGTGTGACTTGGAGGGGAACGTGCAGGTTGTCTTGTTCCCATGTGCCTGCTGCCCTTGTCCTCCAAGGTGGTGGAGGTCACTGGTTTGGGAGGTGCTGTCGAAGAAGCCTTGGAGAGTTGCTGCAGTGCATCCTGTGGATGGTACACACTGCAGCCACAGAGCACCGGTGGTGAAGGGAGTGAATGTTTAGGGTGGTGGATGGGGTGCCAGTCAAGCGGGCTACTTTGTCCTGGATGGTGTCGAGTTCCTTGCGTGTTGTTGGAGCTGCACTCATCCAGGCAAGTGGAGAGTATTCCATCACACTCCTGACTTGTGCCTTGTAGATGGTGGAAAGGCTTTGGGGAGTCAGGAGGTGAGTCACTCGCCACAGAATACCCAGCCTCTGACCTGCTCTTGTAGCCACAGTATTTATGTGGCTGGTCCAGTTAAGTTTCTGGACAATGGTGACCCCCAGGATGTTGATTGTGGGGGATTCGGCGATGGTAATGTCGTTGAATGTCAAAGGGAGGCGGTTAGACTCTCTCGTTGGAGATGGTCATTGCCTGGCACTTATCTGACGCGAATGTTACTTGCCACTTATCAGCCCAAGCCTGGATGTTGTCCAGGTCTTACTGCATGTGGGCACAGACTGCTTAATTATCTAAGGGGTTGTGAATGGAACTGAACACTGTGCAATCATCATTGAACATCCCCATTTCTGACCTTATGATAGAGGGAAGGTCATTGGTGAAGCAGCTGAAGCTGGTTGGGCCTAGGAAAACTTTCCTGAGGAACTCTTGCAGCAATGTCCTGGGCCTGAGATGATTGGCCTCTAACAACCACTACCATCTTCCTTTGTGCTAGGGATGACTCCAGCCACTGGAGAGTTTTCCCCCTGATTCCCATTGACTTCAATTTTACTAGGGCTCCTTGGTGCCACACTTGATCAAATGCTGCCTTGATGTCAAGGGCAGTCACTCTCACCTCACCTCTGGAATTCAGCTCTTTTTTTGTCCATGTTTGGATCAAGGCTGCAATGAGTTCTGGAGCTGAGTGGTCCTGGCATAACCCAAACTGAGCATCGGTGAGCAAGTTATTGGTGAGTAAGTGCCGCTTGATAGCACTGTCGACGACAACTTCCATCACTTTGCTGATGATTGAGAGTAGACTGATGGGGTGTTAATTTCCCGGATAGGATTTGTCCTGCTTTTTGTGGACAGGACATACCTGGACAATTTTCCACATTGTCTGGTAGATGCCAGTGTTGTAGCTGTACTGGAACAGTTTCGCTAGAGGTACGGCTAGTTCTGGAGCACAAGTCTTCGGCACTACAGCCGGGATGTTATCGGGGCCCATAGCCTTTGCTGTATCCAGTGCACTCAGCCGTTTCTTGATATCACGTGGAGTGAATTGAATTGGCTGAAGACTGGCTTCTGTGATGGTGGGGATATCGGGAGGAGGCCGAGATGGATCATCCACTCGGCACTTCTGGCCGAAGATGGTTGAAACGCTTCAGCCTTGTCTCTTGCACTGACGTGCTGGACTCCACCTACGTAACATCGTCCACCTCCGTTCCTACCTGCTGCTGAAACCCCGATCTGTGCTTTTATCATCTCCAGACTCGACTATTCCAATGCTATCTTGGCCAGCCTCCCATCCTCCACCCTTTGTACACTTCAGCTCATCCAAAGCTCTGCTGCTCGTGTCCTAACGCACACCAATCGCCCTGTCCTAACTGACCTGCATTGCCTACCAGTTTCCTAACACTTCAGATTTAAAATTTCATCCTTGTGTCTAAATCTCTTTACGGCCTCCTCTCTCCATGTCTATGTAACCATCTCCAGACCTACACCCCCCCACCCTGACTCTCCGTTCCTCCGAGGCTGGCCTTTTGTGCATCCCTCTCTTTCCCTCCTTTGACCTACTATTGGCGAGCATTGAGCTACCTGGGCCCCACACTCTGGAATTCCCTCTGCCTCTCAACCTCCTTTTTCGACCTGTTTAAAACCCAACTATTTGACCAAGTTTTTGATCTCCTCTCATAATATCTCTGGCTTTGGCATGGCAACCACCTTGGGACAATTCTGTGATAAAACTATATCAATGCTAGCTGTAGTATAGCAGTAGCCGGAGTGAAAGATTGCATGGGCAGAGAAAGGCCTGAAAAAAAGACAAGAAAGATTGTGTATGTGGGGAGATTTCAGTAACAACGTTGAAGGATACAGCATTAATGTCATAGGCCAAGAAGCAGAATTTCGAGCTGCAGGAATTTTTTTACGTATTTATGTAACATGCTAGTGTGTTGCCCGCATCCCCATGGGCCCATGTTTTGCGTGGCGGCCTTTTATGTGGCACCTTTGGGGTGGTGAATGTTTGGAATTCTCTACCGCAGAGGGCTGTGGATACTCAGTCATTGAGTATATTCAAGGCTGAAATCGATAGATTTTTGGATTCTAAGGGAATCAAGGGATATGGGGATCGGGCGGGAAAGTGGAGTTGAGGTCAAAGATCAGCCATGATCTGATTGAATGGTGGAGCAGGCTCGAGGGGCCCTATGGCCTACTCCTGCTCCTATTTCTTATGTTCTTATTTGCAAGGTGGGGTGATGAAGCAGTACAGCCACAAATTGCTTTTTCTACCCGTTTAAATGAGTAAATCATGTGATTACTTGAGCCAAGTAATCTGAAATGTGTGACAGTTTTTGTAGATACAATTAAAGTGTAAAGCATACTATATACAATAATTTTAATTATGTAGATTTGCTCTACTGTTGGATTTGGTTTCTTGAATTTCATGGGTCCAATGGATTGGATTGGATAGGATTGATCCTTCTTTGGTGGCAAAAGGATACTCTGTCTCTGGTGGATTTATGTTCTAGATCAATCTTGGCATTTTCATTTGCCAAACTAGTCTTCCTTATGACCTTTGAATGAGACCTGTGTCTGATGAGTTGGAAAGTTTGAGGGTAAATGTCTCCTAGTGATCAATAGCAGGAACTCTGGCAGTATTGTCTTTCACAAACCGAAAGCTAACTCTGCACTAACTAAGAATTAAACTTGGGACCATTTTGTCCTCATGGCTCGGTAACTTAGTGTCATTGAGGTGAATAGAAGCAGTTATGGACATATCTGTTAAACATTTTATTTTTTAAAATAGTATTTATAAATTGAAAATGGCTGGCTATAGTCAGAGAAATGTGAAATGTTTAACAAATATGTGATTCGAGTCAGTAAGGCCTAAGAAGAATCATCATGGTCTTGGACAAAAATATTATGGTCTGTGATGGTAATTTTAACCACTACTTTTAATTTGCATTAACTTAATCTAATTTGGGATGTATTCTATAATGTGACTTTTGTTTCAGTACAGATAATAGAAATGATTTGAAACAGATATCATGATTACTAGGAAATGGTCTTTGTGTGAAAAATATTTTTTCTTTTGAAATTACTTTGCTTTTCAATTTTCATTGTTTTTATGAAACAACTGGTTTGAAGAGAAAATTTATATAGTGTAGAATTTTTACAATGTTCTTGTGTATTCTTTGAGACGTTGAGCTGGGTTCTATCTAATGTGCTGTTAAGTAGTTTAGTAAAGTATGTCACTGTTCTTTAACAAGCCTTCATATGTTTGTTTGTTGTAACTTTTCAAAATTAGCTTTTTTTTAATAGCCTGTCTTCCAACCAGTACTGGCTGCAGAAGATTTTCAAGTCTTTAAGTCGCTGATGTTACAGAAAAATGTTGAATTACAGTTACAAGCTCTTCGAATGATTCAAGAGAGAAATGGTAATAAGAGAAAGCAAATGTTAATTTAAGTCAAAAACTAGTATTGTTGACATGGATTGTTTTAATTAAATACTGAATCATTGTACTGTTAGCACTGATGGTGATAATGAAATTTTACTAAAAACATTGCTTGGTCAGAAAATTGCAGGAGCTTGGTGGGAAATGTCCAACATTTATGAAACTCAATCAAGATATTGTTGCGGTTTGACTATTGGATTCTGGATGGTAGTAGAAAAACTATATTTATAAAGTGTGTAGGAACACTGGGTTTGGTATCCTGAGAAGTATTCGTCTAGGAATAAGAGTAGGTTATTCAGACCCAACCCCCGCCCGCCCGCCCGCCCGCCCGCCCGCCCCCAAGCCTATTCCACCATTCAATTAAATCATGGCTAATCTGTTCCTCAACTCCATTTACCTGCCCTTGATACCCTTACCTAATAAAAATCTGTCACTCAGGCTTGAAAATTTCAATTGACCCAGCATCCACATTTGGGGAAATATATGCCACATTTCCACCACCCTTTGTATAAAAAAAGTGCTTCCTGATTTCACTTCCTGAATAGCCTAGCTTTAATTTTAAGATTGTGACCTCTTGTTCTGGATTCCCCCAGCAGAAGAAATAGTTTATCTGTATCTACTTTATTGAATCCTTTTATAATTTTAAACATCTCCATTAGATCCACCCTCAACCTACTAAACTCAAGGGAATACCACTTATTTTATGCAACCTGTCCTCAATGTAATCCTTTAAGTCCTGGTATCATTCTGGTGAATCTGCAATGTACCCCTTCCAAAGCCAATATATTCTTCCCAAGGCCAAATTTGAACTTAGTACTCCAGATGGGGTCTGACCAAGGCTCTGTACAACTGAAGCAAAACTCCCTCCCCAAACCCCCTGAGAGAGATTCCAGTAATCCCCACAACAGGTCTGTAGTTTCTTGCTTTCTCTCTCTATCCTATCTTAAATAATGTAGTGACATTTGCAATTTTTCAATCCAATGGTACAATTCCTGAATCTAGAGGACTCTGGAAAATTATGACTAACACATCTGAAATTTCCCCACCTGTTTCTTTTAATACCCTAGGTTGGAAACCATCAGGTCCTGGAAATTTGTCTACCTTGTGTCCCATTATTTTCTCCATTACTATGTTTTTACTTGTAATAAATCCACTAAGTTCTTCCCCTTGACATATGTTTAGGTTCCCTTGTACCACTGGTATTTTGCCCTCTTCCTCTGCTGTGAAAACTGATACAAAGTATTCATTTAAGAAGTCTGCCAATTCCTTGTTCTCTATTTATAGTATCACCTGCATCTGTCTTTAATGGGCCCATATTCCCCCTTACCACTGTTTCTCTTTTATATTTATAAAAGCTTTTACTGTTAGCTTTGATATCCCTTGCAAGTTTCTGTTCATACTCTCTTTTTGCACCTCTTATTACTTTCTTTATATCCCTTTTTGTTTTTTGAAATTCTTCCACTCTGCTGAATTTCCACTTTTCCATTTTCTTTTCTTTTAGCTTAATACTGTCTCTTACCTTGTTTGTTGACCATGGTTGCTTAATTGCATGGAGCTTTTACCTTTTAGGGATATGTACTGGTTTTGTATTGTACCAAATACTTCTTTGAATACTTCCCACTGTTTGTCTGTAGATTTAACATTAACAACTCAGCCCAGTTTACATGGTCAATTTATTTCTCATCCCTTCAGTTTGCATTACTTGAGTTTAAAATCTTGGTTTATGACTCTTGCTTCTCCCTTTTGTACCTACTATCAAATTCAATCATAATATGGTCACTATTCGCAAGATGTTCCCTTAGTCGGATTATTAACTAATTCTGGTTATCAGACAAATCCTTAACCCCTCACCTTAACTCCTCACAAAGGAACTGTCTTGAGTTTATTGCATAACTTGGGTCCAGAGTGAATAATACCTAAATTTGGCTCACCGATCCACCTTATACCACTGTTCAGAATGAAATTGAGTTTATTATACCAACCCTCAATTAGGATATCCACAAGCTACTGAGTGAATGAATTAACCTTTTCTGAACATATCATCAGGGAAGGCAGACAACAAGTCATGCACTTGCACTAACAACTTTATTGACTATAAAACCACAATTTAAACTGAAACATTAAATATATAAAAGTTAATTGATATAAATGGTTGTAATCAGGATCACCTAGTAGTTTGAATAACAATTAATAGAGAGAATTACTTAAAATGAGTAACAGTGGTTGTAAAGACAATTCAGGGTATCATTGTAATTCAGCTGATTATAAAATTATAGTTGAGATCAGTGTCTGAAACACAAATTGGTGAGATTAATCTAGAATTAAACTAAACTCCTTAGATAGCTGACAAATTAACAGCATCAGATAGCCAGTCCATTGACTAAATTAGGATCCATATGTGGGTGGTTAGCAATGTTCACAGAGCTTATACGACCTTGTCCTTTGGGTGGCCTGGTTCTTCCCCTGGTACAGCAGCTTTAGCTTCTGGAACATCGAGTTCATGAACTCCTTCAGAGGAGTCATCTGTCCCACTATGATACTCTCTTCCAGCTGAATCCACCTTACACATAAGTGACTGTATCTGAATTAGCTGGCTTAACTCTCATTTTCCTTGATTTCAAACAACTTGCACAGTTAAGTTTATCTCTGCCAGTAATTGGCTGGCATAGTTGTACAATCTCTCTTTTATAACTTGCTACTCTCTGCCCTGAATATACTTTGTACTTGTTAAAGGTACCCTTCTACACCTGCTAGTTAAAGGTTACTACTGTGAAAGAGAAGACAAAGAAAACACTCTTCCAGCTAACAGAGAAACTACACCTAGCAAAGATTCTGAATCTGCTGAGAGGTGGGCCAAGCACCCTCTTAAACCCTAAATCCAAAACCCCTTTCCATGCAGTTGACCAATGTGGGCAACTTGTGTCCAAAGGATTCACCTCTTTTGGTGTCAATCACGATTAACTTTGACAACTTCCAGAACCTTTACATGACTGTTAATGAGGCATGGATACCTAGACATACCAGATCCCAATTTCACACCCCTTCTCTATCTTTTCTCTTAACAAAGGGTCCTACACAAGACCAGATAAGGCATGGCATATTTATGTCCCGCTATCTATTCCTGACCTCAGTCCTTAATTTTGGCTGTCTTGTCACTGGTAAGGAATGTTCTGTTCCAATAAACTTTTTTTTATTTGTTCATGGGATGTGGGCATCGCTGGCGAGGCTGGCATTTATTGCCCATCCCTAATTGCCCTTGAGAAGGTGGTGGTGAGCGGCCTTCTTGAACCGCTGCAGTCCGTGTGGTGACGGTTCTCCCACAGTGCTGTTAGGAAGGGAGTTCCAGGATTTTGACCCAGCGACGATGAAGGAACGGCGATACATTTCCAAGTCGGGATGGTGTGTGACTTGGAGGGGAACGTGCAGGTGGTGTTGTTCCCATGTGCCTGCTGCTCTTGTCCTTCCAGGTGGTAGAGGGTGGGGGTTTGGGAGGTGCTGTCGAAGAAGCCTTGGCGAGTTGCTGCAGTGCATCCTGTGGATGGTACACACTGCAGCCGGTGGTGAAGGGAGTGAATGTTTAGGGTGGTGGATGGGGTGCCAATCAAGTGGGCTGCTATATCTTGGATGGTGTCGAGCTTCTTGTGTTGTTGGAGCTGCACTCATCCAGGCAAGTGGAGAGTATTCCATCACACTCCTGACTTGTGCCTTGTAGACGGTGGAAAGGCTTTGGGGAGTCAGGAGTTGAGTCACTCGCCGCAGAATACCCAGCCTCTGACCTGCTCTCGTAGCCACAGTATTTATATGGCTGGTCCAGTTAAGTTTCTGGTGAATGGTGACCCCCAGAATGTTGATGGGGGATTCGGCGATGGTAATGCCGTTGAATGTCATGGGGAGGTGGTTAGACTCTCTCTTGTTGGAGATGGTCATTGCCTGGCACTTATCTGGCACGAATGTTACTTGCCACTTATCAGCCCAAGCCTGGATGCTGTCGAGGTCTTGCTGCATGCGGGCTCGGACTGCATCATTATCTGAGGGTTTGCGAATGGAACTGAACACTGTGCAATCATCAGCGAACATCCCCATTTCTGACCTTATGATGGAGGGAAGGTCATTGATGATGCAGCTGAAGATGGTTGGGCCTAGGACACTGTCCTGAGGAACTCCTGCAGCAATATCCTGGGGCTGAGATGATTGGCCTCCAACAACCACTACCATCTTCCTTTGTGCCAGGGATGACTCCAGCCACTGGAGAGTTTTCCCCCTGATTCCCATTGACTTCAATTTTACTAGGGCTCCTTGGTGCCACACTCGGTCAAATGCTGCCTTGATGTCAAGGGCAGTCACTCTCACCTCACCTCTGGAATTCAGCTCTTTTGTCCATGGTTGGGCCAAGGCTGTAATGAGGTCTGGAGCCGAGTGGTCCTGACGGAACCCAAACTGAGCATCAATGAGCAGGTTATTGGTGAGTAAGTACCGCTTGATAGCACTGTCGATGACACCTTCCATCACTTTACTGATGATTGAGAGTAGGCTGATAGGGCGGTAATTGGCCGGATTGGATTTGTCCTGCTTTTTGTGGACAGGACATACCTGGGCAATTTTCCACATTGTTGGGTAGATGCCAGTGTTGTAGCTGTACTGGAACAGCTTGGCTAGTGGTGCAGCTAGTTCTGGAGCACAAGTCTTCAGCACTACAGCTGGGATGTTGTCGGGGCCCATAGCCTTTGCTGTATCCAGTGCACTCAGCCGTTTCTTGATATCACGTGGAGTGAATCAAATTGGCTGAAGACTGGCTTCTGTGATGGTGGGGATATCGGGAGCAGGCCAAGATGGATCATCCACTCGGCACTTCTGGCTGAAGATGGCTGCAAACGCTTCAGCCTTGTCTTTTGCTGGACTCCGGATGGGGATGTTTGCAGAGCCTCCTCCTCCCCCTGTTAGTTGTTTAATTGTCCACCAGCATTCATGACTAGATGTTGCAGGACTGCAGAGGTTTGATCTGATCCGTTGGTTGTGGAATCGCTTAGCTCTGTCTATAGCATGTTGCTTCTGCTGTTTAGCATGCATGTAGTCCTGAGTTGTAGCTTCACCAGGTTGGCACCTCATTTTTAGGTACGCCTGGTGCTGCTCCTGGCATGCTCTTCTACACTCCTCATTGAGCCAGGGTTGATCCCCTGGCTTGTTGGTAATGGTAGAGTGAGGAATATGCCAGGCTATGAGGTTACAGATTGTGCTGGAATACAATACCTCATGGATGCCCAGTTTTGAGCTGCTAGATCTGTTCCATTTAGCATGGTGGTAGTGCCACACAACACGTTGGATGGTGTCCTCAGTGCGAAGACGGGACTTCGTCTCCACAAGGACTGTGCGGTGGTCACTCCTACCAATGCTGTCATGGACAGAATGCATTTGCGACAGGTATGATTGGTGAGGACGAGGTCAAGTAAGTTTTTCACTTGCTGGTTCGCTCACCACTTGCTGGTTCGCTCACCACTTGCTGGTTCGCTCACCACTTGCTGCAGGTCCAGTCGGGCAGCTATGTCCTTCAGGACTTGGTCAGTAATGGTGCTACCGAGCCACTCTTGGTGATGGACATTGAAGTCCCCCACCCAGAGTACATTCTGTGCCCGTGCTCCCCTCAATGCTTCCTCCAAGTGGTGCTCAACATGGAGAAGGACTGATTCATCAGCTGAGGGAGGGTGGTAATCAGCAGGAGGTTTCCTTGCTCATCTTTGACCTGATGCCATGAGATTTCATGGGGTCCAGAGTCAATGTTGAGGACTCCCAGGGCCACTCCCTCCTGACTGTATATCACTGTACCGCCACCTCTGGTGGGTCTGTCCTGCCGATGGGACAGGACACACCCAGGAATGGTGATGGAAGAGTCTGGGACGTTGGCTGAAAGGTTTGATTCTGTGAGTGTGGCTCTGTCAGGCTGTTGCTTGACTAGTCTGTGGGACAGCTCTCCCAATTTTGGCACAAGTCCCCAGATGTTAGTGAGGAGGCCTTTGCAGGGTCGACTGGGCTTGGTTTGCCAATGCCGGGTGGTCCGTCCGGTTTTATCTTAATATGTCTTTTCGTTGCGAGATTTTACAACTGAGTGGCTTGCTAGGCCATTTCAGAGGGCAATTAAGAATCAACCACATTGCTGTGGGTCTGGAGTCACATATAGGCTAGACCGGGTAAGGATGGCAGGTTTCCTTCCCTAAAGGGCATTAGTGAACCAGATGGGTTTTTATGACAATCTTGTAGTTTCATGGCCACCATTACTGATACTGGTATTTTAATTCCAGATTTTTATTTAATTAATTGAATTTAAATTCACCAGCTGCCATGGCAGGACTTGAACTCATGACTCTGGATTTTAGTCCGGGCCTCTAGGATTACTAGTTCAGTAACATAACCACTATGCTACCATACCCGATTGGTTTTAATTAGTTTTGATTAAAGTTGTATAGATCCTTGGTTAGACCATACTTAGAGTACAGTGCACAGTTCTGCATTCCATATTACAAAAAGGATATAAGGCACTGGAGAAGGCAAAAAGGGTTTACAAGGATGATACCAGGTTAGGACTATCAGGAAATATTGAACAGGCTGGGGCTGTTTTCTCTTTTTTTAAAAAAAAAAGAGGTGGCTGAGGGGTGACCTAATAGAGGTCTTTAAAATTATGAAGGCGTTTGATAGGGTAGACATAGAGAAAATATTTCCGCTTGTGGGGGATTCCAAAACTAAAAATCATAAATATCAGATAGTCATTAATAAATCCAATAAGGAATTCAGGTGAAACTTCTTTACCCAGAGAGTGGCTAGAATATGGAACTTGCTACCACATGGAGTAGTTGAGGCGAAAAGCATAGATGCATTTAAGGGGAAGCTGGATAAGTACATGAGGGAAAAAGGAATAGAGGGTTATGCAGATAGGGTTGGATGAAGTAGGGTGGAAGGAGTCTCATGTGGAGCATGAACACCGGTATAGACCAGTTGAGCCGAATGGCCTGTTTCTGTGCTGTAAATTCTATGTAGTTCTATGATTTCCAAGCCATTTCTCAGTATTTAGTTTAATTACTGATAACTTTAAGCTGAAACTCAATTTTGAGAACACATTTCAGGTAATTTACAGGGCATTTTCCCTACAAGTCAGTGTGGCTCAGTTGATAGTGCTCTTGCCTTTGAGTCAGAAGATTGTGGATTCCATGGTGGCCATGAAACTACAGGATTGTCATAAAAACCCATCTGGTTCACTAATGCCCTTTAGGGAAGGAAACCTGCCGTCCTTACCTGGTCTGGCCTATATGTGACTCCAGACCCACAGCAATGTGGTTGATTCTTAATTGCCCTCTGAAATGGCCTAGCAAGCCACTCAGTTGTAAAATCTCGCTACGAAAAGTCATATTAAGATAAAACCGGACGGACCACCCGGCATTGGCAAACCAAGCCCAGTCGACCCTGCAAAGGCCTCCTCACTAACATCTGGGGACTTGTGCCAAAATTGGGAGAGCTGTCCCACAGACTAGTCAAGCAACAGCTTGACATAGCCACACTCACAGTGGAACTGAACACAATCTAGGCTGAAGCCTTAGTGCAGTACCGATGGAGTGCTACATTGTTTGAAGTGCCGTCATTTAATTGAGGCCCTGTCTGCCTGCTCAGCTGGATGTAAAAGATTCATGGCACCATTCAAAAAGCAGGAAGTTCTCCCCATGTCCTGGCTAACATTCCTCTCTTTGATCCAGCCCCAACAAAAACAGATTATTTGTTCATTCATTTGCTGTTTGTGGAGCCTTACTATGTGCAATTTGGCTGTCGCGTTTGTCTATATAAGTGACTGCATTCAAAGGACATCATGAAGCACTGTATAATTGCACGTTTGTTCTTTATTTTTCCTCCTTCTGCTTTTTTGTAAGTCCTGGTATAGATAATTTTTGAGTAGGATATATAGATCTGATAACATATCACTGAACATTTCACGATAGAGTAAGCAGGGTGTGCCTGAGAAAACTTCCATTCTTCATTTCATTCCAAGTTGGATGTAAATCTATTTTGTGCAACTTTAGTATTTGTGTAAATATGCAAAGCCGTGACAGATTTAGATCAGTGTCCAAGGGAAAAAATGCAGGGCTATGGGGAAAGGGCAGGGGAGTGGGACTAATTGGATGGCTCTTTTTCAAACAGCTGGCACACACATGCATGATGGGCGAATGTCCTCCTTCTGTGCTCTAAGATTCTGTAATTCTATGAAAAGCTGTAGTACATGTTTGTTTTCATTGTATATCAAAACATTGCATGTAAATGTCAAAGGAATGAGTTGAACAAAATTCTATATTAGATTCAAACTCAAAGTGGGATTAGAAAAGTATGTGTATTAAACTAAGTAATGCAGATCCAACAATTGCCCACAACTCCTCCAAAGATACAAAATTTAATACTTGGAAGTTCTTTCTTTCAAGAAATAGGAGAAAAGAAGAGAAAGCATATCCAATTTATATCTCTATCAGTAAATATATGTGTAGAATGCTCCATTTTTTGGTTTTGTTTACTTTGAGAAAAGAACTGCAGTTGATTTATCAAAATTGACTACCAGTATCATATGTAGGAATTAGTGTATTCTGCTGACCAACAGACTTCCACTTTGTGTTGGTTCAGATTTTGAGTTGAATATCTGTTTTAGATGCCATCTGGTAGATAACTAAGATGAGCCTTCAGCAAACAGATCAATACCTACATTTGCCCATGAAGTGATTAGTTTACCTCACAGCAGGAATGCTACTGTACAATAAGAAGCATGCATAAATTTCTACAGAAACTGGCATTTTCCAAGCTGTTAGATACAGCATAGTTCATGAAAATGCTGGAAACGTACTTACTCATTACCCAGAATAAGAACTTGCAAATATAATGGTGCACAAAAATATCCTTTTATGGCATATGCTTACAAGTGAAATGGATCAGTGATTAATAGCTAATTTAGACTGATGGCATGTACTACCAAGATAGACAGGTTATGGGGCCATTGGCAAGTCTCCCTGATGTAAAATGTTATGAACCTTAAGTGATACGAAAAGTTAGTTACTTGTGTATACAATGAAAACCATGGAATTACAGATGAACAAAACCAGAAGTTAAATACCAAAAATAAAAGTAAACTAAATAAGAGATGAACGGTTTCTGCAAAAGTGCCTGTGAGCTGTACTTGTAAAATATCTCAGTTCTAAGTGCAGAAATTATCATGAACACTAGCTACAGCTGGAAGCCAAAACAAAACATATCTTAAAAAGCTATTTTAAACCTCTCTAAATGAAAACTGACATCCTTCAAAGGAGGAGTACTGAACCAACACTTTAATTTTTAGGTCACTCCAAAATAGAACCATAGGAGAAGTTTACAGTACAGAAGAAAACCATCAGCCCACTGTATCTATGCTGGCTCTTTGCTAGAGTAATCTGAAACTAACCCACCTGGCTTGCTGTCTTCTCACAGCTGTGCATATTCCTCTGTTTCAAATATTTATATCTTAAAAGATGCAATGGTTTCTGCCTCCATAACAATCTGGTGATAAACCATTTGAGACTCTTCTTAGTGACAATGTTAAATCGATTACATCTTGTCATTGACTCCCTAACCAGTGGTTCACACTACTGGAGCCCTTCATAATTTTAAAAGCCTCTTAAATTTTCTTTGCTCCAGTGGAAATAATTCCAGTATCTCAGTCTGTCTCTTACTTTAGTTTCCCATCCTTGGCATCACCCTGGTATATTTACCTTGTATGCTGTCTGATCCTATATGTCATTTCTATAATGGCTTCCCAAATCTGCACACAATACTCCAAATGTGACCTAACCAAAGCTTTGCATAAATTTATCATTACTTGTTAATAGACAAATCTCCAGGATCTGATAGTTTCCGCCCCAGGTTATTAAAGGAAAAAGGTGAGGAAATTGCAGATGCGTTAGTCATTTTCCAAAGCTCTTTAAATTCAGGGATTGTGCCTTTTGGATTGGAAAATTAGAAATGTCATTGTATTATTTAAGAAGGGAGGGAGAGAGAAATTAGGTAACTACAGACCTGTCAGTTTAACATCAGTGGTGGGGAAGTTACTGGAATCTTATCAGGGACAGAGTGACCGACCACTTGGACAAGTATGAGCTGATCAAAGAGTCGGCATGGATTTGTGAAGGGTTGGTATGTCTGACCAATCTAGGAGGTGCTGTATTTTAGATGAGACGTTAAACCGAGGTCCCATCTGCTCTCAAGTGGACATAAAAGATCCCATGGCACTATTCGAAGAAGAGCAGCGGAGTGCTCCGTGTTCTGGCCAACATTTATCTCTCAACCAACAACACTAAAAAGAAATTATCTGGTCATTTACCTCCTTGACAATTTTGGGACCTTGCTGATTTTAAATTGGCTGCTGCATTTTCCCACATTACAACAGTGACCAAACTTTGAAAGGAATTCACCAGCTGTGAAGTGCTTTGGGATGTCCTGCGGTTGTGAGAAGGGTTATAGAAGAAACAACTTGCATTCATATAACACTTCATCAGACGTGAAGATATTAACAATGCTACTTGATTTCTTTTTCTTTCACAAAGAGGGTAGGGGAAGGTAGAGGAAGGAATGTATTGCTCCCTAAAGTAGGGAATCAACAAGTGATGTGAAAGGGAAATCGATGATGCAATAATCATACGTGGGCTTTGAATGGATCTGCCAAATTACCTCTTCTGGCAATGGATTTTCTTAAGATAAAATAATAACTAGGCTGTTCCTGTTTCCATTTGTGTTTAAAACATTTTGATGTGATTAAATTACTACAATAATTAATTTTCCATTATGGATAGACTATTGTAGAATTGTTGCAATTAGCGTATTAAACTTTTTGCTAAAAGGCTTGAAATACAAGTGGCAGATTGGCTTATAATAAGGCAGTGTTGGATGTTTACAAATTGACTATAAAAAGACTTTTGTTTCTTTTCTTGGCAGGTGTTCTACCTGAATGTTTGACAGATGGAGAGGACAAGATCAGTGAACTGGAGCAACAGGAACTTAGGATATTGAGAGATGTGCTGAAGTGAGTAAATGTGTAGATTGTATTCCTGCTCATAGTATACTACTCATCATTTTTTTTAAATTACCGAAATAGGTAAGGTAAAGCATCCACATAAAACAATGTGGTTATCAGACTTTCCAATATATAATAGCTGAAGGATAATGTGTCAGCACATTGTTCTTTCACTGCTGGGTTTTATCCAGCCAGACTGATTAAAAGTATCCTCTCTCCACTGGTTGTAAGGATACTGCATCAAATGAGTTTGAGTCGATTCGACTCCATTTCTAATGGGCCGTAGTATAAAATTGCCTGCTGTTGATTATTAATTAGATATCTCACCCAGGCCATAAGGATGACTTCTGTGGGAAGTGGAAAGATTCACATTGGTACGTGCAATAGGAGGTACCTTTCTGAGGTTAGGATTAAGGTATGCGGGTAGGTCCTGGTTGACATATTATGAAAAGTTTACTTGTAGCTGCTATATGCAAGTGAAGTAAATCCTGTTATTACAATGTTCATTTCTGAACGTGAACAGTTAATGGAATACATTACTTTTTTAAAATGATACAAAGCTTAAGATTCGAGGCTCTGAAAAGTTAATAACTTGGTTAAGTTTGAGTTACTGGCTAAAAGTTTGATTTTCAGCAATGTACTGTGTAATATAGGTTTCATTTTTTTTTTAAAAGTACAACTAATGTCCTTTTGATTTAAAAAGAACTTTTTATTTTGAGGATACAACAAATTTCTAATTTAGCCTGGAAAATGAGGTTTTAATAACCAAATTGTTTTTTTTAAATTGTGGCACACATGGCAACTGGATGAGAATTTGTACAACAACTACTTGCATTTATATCACGCCTTTAACGTAGTAAAAGTCCCAAGGAGCGTTATCAAACAAAATTTGACACCAAGCCACATGAGATATTAGGACAGGTGATCAAAAGCTTGATCAAAGAGGTAGGTTTTAAGGAGGAGAGAGGCGGAGAGGTTTAGGGAAGGAATTCCAGAGTTTAGGGCCTAGGCAGTTGAAGGCACGGCTGCCAATGGTAAAGCAATTAAAATCAGGTATGTGCAAGAGGCCAGAATTGGGAGCGTGCAGAGATCTCAGAGGGTTGTAGTGTTGGAGGAGTTTACAGAGATAGGGAGGGATGAGGCTATGGATGGATTTGAAAATCAGAATGAGAATTTTAAAATCGAGGCGTTGGCGGATCAGAAGCCAAGTAGGTCAGCGAGCACTAGGGTGATGGGTGAACGGGACTTGGTGCAAGTTAGGTTATAGGCAGTAGAGTTTTGGATGAGTTCGAGTTTATGGGAGGCTGACCAGGAGAGAAATGGATTAGTAAAGTCTAAAGGTGACAAAAGCATGGATAGTTGTTTTGGTGACCAAAATTGTGGTTAGATATCTGAAATAGTAAAACAATTATGTACAGTGTAACCTGTCAGCAGGATTTAGCAATGCTAGGCATTTGATTGGGTGGCTTCAGTTTTATGTATCTGAATAATTAGTCACAATAATCCATTATCAAGTTAGTTCTATTCAAAAGGAGATGCTTAGATTAAATTGTTAGGGCATACAGTCACATTGTTATATACATTGCATTGAGTAACTCATTGATGAGAAAATGCTATAATTAGCTTAAGCATAAGTGTTATCAGCAAATGTAATTGAGAATTACTTTTTCAAATGATTTTTTACATTGTACATAAATAGAAACTTTAGGCTTTCAGTGGTACAGTAGAGCAATTTCATGGCTGATGCCAATTTTATTAAAATGTGTGAACATTAAAAGCTGGAATCATAAGTGTAAAGATTCACACTTACAATCAGCTACTGGGAACAATTAAAAATAAATGGGAACATTTGAATTTATAGGAGAGATCTTGAGAGAGCCTAAAGTGGCTGCATATTCTGTAATGCTGGTTTAGGAATCATTGTATGCTGAGTGATTTAGAAAGCCTGGGGGAAATAAAACTTGCTACACAGATTTTTCACCTGGCAAAGGGATTACATCTGTTGTACTTCACATCTGTGATAAAATATCTTCTCTATCTCAAATCTGCAGTTTTATTATCTAAAAGGATCTTGGGATCTAAAATTTAGATTATAACACCTATTATGCCATGAACTGTCCCTATTTTTTTGTTAGGAAATGTGCACTCATGACATTGTGCTCTTCCATAATCTTTCAACAAATTAGCATATGCCCATTGTCTCTTGCTCTGTAATAAACATTTTTTGGAGCAGAGAGATTTCCTTTAATCTTAAGTATACACTTGTAATGGAGAACTAATAATATTTTTAAAATTGGAGATATCGTGCTGGTGTCTTTTTTTAAGTACAGTTTGCTGCCAAGGGCCAGATTCAAGGGGAGGAGGGACAACCAGAAAATTTGTCACAGACCCAAAAAACTAATTGGGTGAAGCAGTGAAATTGAGAATTTCACCATCTTGGTAATGGCAGTTATCACTTTCATAATTTCCTACCTTACAACAGTGACTAACCTTAAAGTACTTCATTGGCTGTGAAGTGCTTTGGGATGTCCTGAGGTCATGAAAAGTGCTATATAAATGCAAGTCTTTTCTTAATGCAGAGCGGCACCAAAAATATTGTGCTGCTCTGCATTATGAGGGGGGAGGGGAAGTGATTTGGCCAGACACATTGCTATCAAATCGGCCATTTCTTGGGAACTCTTCAAAACAAAGGCCCATTCCACATTTAAAACACCTGTTGACTGCCACTGGATTGTCTGCACTGTTAAACATGAATTCTCTTAAAACATTTTTTTTACTTTTTTATTTTATTCATACTTGTTGATTTTTGTCTATTTCTATTTAAAACCTGAGGAGTGATGACATCTTGGGGGTAGTGGGGTGTTGGGAGCACTAGTTTGGATTTAGTGAAGCCAGCAGTGTGAGGAATTATTTGTAGCAATGTAGTAAATAAATAACAAGTGTAAATTAATTAATCTCCCTGATTATGGTAGGGTTAGTTACCCTTGATGTAATCACTACTCTCAAAACAAAATTCATGGAATTAAAAAAAGATGGATTTAACTTTTTTAGGAATTAGATACTCTACCAGTATATTATCTTAATGATGCAGACATATTGCATTATTTCAATACATCAGGTATTCTAGAAAAAGATTTTTAAAAAACCTAGCCCTAATGATGAGAATCTTTAAAAATCTGTTTTAAAACATAATTTTAATCTGTTATCTTCACTTAATCTTACTACTTATGTTGCCTTCTGTCAAAAACTGAAGATTGTTGCATTATCTGAAGAATGCAGGGAGGAGATGCCATGTGGCACAGGATGACAATCTCTTGAAATTTCAAACTCAAGATTTCCGTGTTATGTTGAAAAAAAACCTAATTTGATTCATGAGACTACTGCTACCTAAGTAATCCGTACTTGTTTTTAGACAAGCTGTGCATTTTTATCCCTTCCTCAGACAATCAAAAGATGAGTATGAACAGGAGATGGCAAAAAGATATGCTACAGAGACTGGAGCTAAAGCTGAAGCAGTAATACAAAGTGACTTAGAGAAAGCAATTATGGAGAATGCACAGCAGGAGGAAGCACGACTATCCAGACAACACCAACAAGGAAAGGAGAATTTACAACGGGTAATAAATGTTTTTAAGATGGTACTCATGCATTTGCAGTAAAATGCCATTCTATAAATCTAAATGCAACATTTAAAAGTTCTGTTGTAATATTGAATGGGATAACGTACTCCCATTGACATTTTTTGTAATATTTCATACTTTATACAAAGGTCAAACTTTGGCTAGCGTTGCCACCTTGCAATGCAAGATGCAATAACTGACTACAATTTTGAACTTGTACCAAAATTGAATTTCCTTAACTTTTACAGTTTTCCTTCCTCTCTCTTCTGAAGACAATGGGTCATGCTACAGTACTGTTCTATAGTTGACAGCAATGCTCCTGTACCTTCCCCAAGTGGCCATTCATGTAAAAGCATCTACAAGATATTTGAACATAGGAGTGATCACAGCCAACTCTGATTCTATCCCCATTTACGGTCTTACCGATAGGAATCAGGAGCAGGAACCCCAACTGATTTTTTTCCTCCTTTAGTCCAGGTTTCTCAGATCAATTGTAATGCCTCCACTGCCACCTTGGATAAGATCGCCTAGCACTGCACAGACCATTGATTGAACCTGGGATGATCCTGATCAGTAATGGACACTTAAGCACAGTGCCATTAGAGAGCCCTAGGGGTCCCTTCTGTAAGCAGGCCTGATAGGAAACGTGTAGACTGATGATGCATACAGAGTCTAATTTCTTCATTTTTAATGATGGGGGTGTTTCAGACTGTTGTTTCCTTTTGTGCTGGAACTATTATGTATCCACGTTGTAACTAACAAAAGAACAGTTATTTGTGTAAAATTATACATAACTATAGTATGCTCTTGCAATATTCTGAGCCCTTGACTATTACAGAGCAGCTCCTTAATCTAAACTTGAGAGTTATCATGTGTCAAGAATTGTGTATAGCCAGAGGAAAGCGGCGGGAGAGAGCGAGACCAGAGCGGAGATATAAACAGCGCGGAGAGAGCGAGAGTCCAGTCGGTGAGCGGCGGGAGAGAGCGAGACCAGAGCGGGGATATAAACAGCGCGGAGAGAGCGAGAGTTCAGTCGGTGAGCGGCGGGAGAGAGCGAGACCAGAGCTTACTCTGAGAGCGAGACTCTGAGACCAGCGGCAGAGTTCAGGGTGACGTCACCAGTCAGAAAGTGACGCGGCACAGGGGAGGCAGCTGATTGGTGAGTAGGTTCAGGTGAGTATTTCTACCATTTTACTGTAAGTAAAGTAATAAGAAAGGGAAGATCTGCAGGTTTTATAGCAGATAGTGTTTTTTTTTAGTGAACCTAGGTCCCTAGTATAGTTAACATTTTCTAATTTCAACGTAATTTAAAAGGGGTAACTAAGCTAAGGCAAGTCATGGCAGCAGACCTCGCACCCGTGATATGCTCCTCCTGCAAGATGTGGGAAGTCATGGACACTACCAGTGTCCCTGCCGACCATGTGTGCGGGAAGTGTGTCCACCTGCAGCTACTGACCGATCGTATCTCGGAGCTGGAGCTGCGGGTGGACTCACTGTGGAGCATTCGCGATGCAGAGAAACTCGTGGATAGCACGTTTAGCGAGTTGGTCACACCGCAGGTAAAGGGTATACAGGCAGGAAGTGAATGGGTGACCACCAGGAAGAGTAAGAGATGCAGGCAGGTAGTGCAGGGGTCCCCTGTGGCCATCCCCCTCTCAAACAGATATGCCACTTTGGATGCTGTTGGGGGGGATGACTTATCAGGGGAAGGCAGCAGCAGCCAACTTCCTGGCACCACGGGTAGCTCTGCTGCACAGGCTGGGAGGAAAAAGAGTGGCAGAGCTATAGTGATAGGGGACTCAATTGTAAGGGGAATAGACAGGCGTTTCTGCGGCCGCAACCGAGACTCCAGGATGGTGTGTTGCCTCCCTGGTGCAAGGATCAAGGATGTCTCGGAGCGGCTACAGAACATTTTGGAGGGGGAGGGCGAACAGCCAGCTGTCGTGGTGCACATAGGCACCAACGATATAGGTAAAAAAGGGGATGAGGTCCTAAAAGCAGAATATAGGGAGTTAGGAGGTAAATTAAAAAATAGGACCTCAAAGGTAGTAATCTCAGGATTGCTGCCAGTGCCACGTGCTAGTCAGAGTAGAAATAGGAGGATATTTCAAATGAATACGTGGCTAGAGGAATGGTGCAAGGGGGAGGGATTCAAATTCCTGGAACACTGGAAACGGTTCTGGGGGAGGTGGGACCAGTACAAACCGGATGGTCTGCACCTGGGCAGGGCCGGGACTGCTGTCCTAGGAGGAGTGTTTGCTAGTGCTGTTGGGGAGGGTTTAAACTAAAGTGGCAGGGGGTTGGGAACCTGAGCAGGGAGAGAGGGGAAAGCGTAACAGGAAGGGACAGAAGGTATGGAGTAATAGGTTAAGTGTTAAAAAAGGAAAAAGCAGGAACTAAGCGTCACAAAACAGATTTGAAAGTTCTTTATCTGAATGCACGTAGCATTCGTAATAAAATGGACGAGTTAACGGCACAAATAACTACGTATGAGTATGATCTTGTGGCCATTACAGAAACATGGCTGCAGGGTGACAACGACTGGGAATTAAATATGCCAGGGTATTTAACAATCAGGAAGGACAGGCAGGAAGGAAGGGGAGGTGGGGTGGCTATGTTAATAAAGGAAGGAATCACTGTAATACAGAGAAATGATATTGGGACAAAGCATCAAGATAATGAAACAGTTTGGGTGGAGATAAGGAATAATAAGGGAAAAAAACATTAGTGGGCGTAGTATATAGGCCTCCTAATAGTTGCAACTCTGCTGGAAGAAGTATTAATCAGGAGATAGTCGGGGCATGTAATAAGGGAACAGCCATAATTATGGGGGATTTTAATTATCATATTAACTGGACAAATCAAATTGGGCAAAGCAGCCTTGAGGACGAGTTCATTGAGTGCATCAGGGATGGATTTCTTGAGCAGTATGTAACTGATCCTACAAGGGGGCAGGCAACCTTGGACCTGGTCCTGTGTAATGAGTCAGGATTAATTAATAATGTCCTAGTTAAGGATCCCATTGGAACGAGCGACCACAACATGGTTGAATTCCATATCCAATTAGAGGGTGAGAAGGTTGATTCTCAAACAAGCGTACTGAGCTTGAATAAAGGAGACTATGATGGTATGAGAGCGGAATTGATTAAAGTGGACTGGGAAAATAGATTAAAGGGTAAGACGGTACATGAGCAGTGGTGTTCATTTAGTGAGTTATTTTACAACTTTCAAAATAAATATATTCCACTGAGGAAAAAAGGGTGTAAAAGAAATGACAACCATCCGTGGCTAAGTAAAGAAATCAAGGATAGTATCCGAATAAAAACAAGGACATATAAGGTAGCCAAACTTAGTGGGAGGATAGAAGATTGGGAATTCTTCAAAAGACAGCAAAAAGTAACTAAAGGATTGATTAAGAAAGGGAAGTTAGATTATGAAAAGAAATTAGCAAAAAATATAAAAACAGATAGCAAGAGTTTCTATAGTTATATAAAAAGAAAAAGGGTGGCTAAGGCAAACATAGGTCCCTTAGAGGATGAGACCGGGAAATTAATGGTGGGAAACATGGAGATGGCAAAAATGCTGAACAAATATTTTGTTTCAGTCTTTACAGTAGAGGACACTAAGAATATCCCAACACTGGACAAACAGGGGACTCTCGGGGGGGAGGAGCTAAATACGATTAAAATCACTCAGGAGATGGTACTCAGTAAAATAATGGGACTCAAGGCGGATAAATCCCCTGGACCTGATGGCTTCCATCCTAGGGTCTTGAGGGAAGTGGCAGTAGGGATTGTGGATGCTTTGGTGATAGTTTTCCAAAATTCCCTGGACTCAGGAGAGGTCCCGGCAGATTGGAAAACTGCTAATGTAACACCGTTATTTAAAAAGGGTAGTAGGCAGAAGGCTGGAAATTATAGGCCAGTTAGCTTAACATCTGTGGTGGGTAAAATTTTGGAGTCTATTATTAAGGAGACAGTAACGGAACATTTAGATAAGCATAATTTAATAGGACAAAGTCAGCATGGCTTTATGAAGGGGAAGTCATGTCTGACAAATTTGCTTGAGTTCTTCGAGGATATAACGTATAGGGTGGATAAAGGGGAACCAGTGGACATAGTGTATTTAGACTTCCAGAAGGCATTCGACAAGGTGCCACATAAAAGATTATTACTTAAGATAAAAAATCACGGGATTGGGGGTAATATTCTGGCATGGGTGGAGGATTGGTTATCGAACAGGAAGCAGAGAGTTGGGATAAATGGTTCATTTTCGGACTGGCAACCAGTAACCAGTGGTGTTCCACAGGGGTCGGTGCTGGGTCCCCAACTCTTTACAATCTATATTAACGATTTGGAGGAGGGGACCGAGTGCAACATATCAAAATTTGCAGATGATACAAAGATGGGAGGGAAAGTAGAGAGTGAGGAGGACATAAAAAACCTGCAAGGGGATATAGACAGGCTGGGTGAGTGGGCGGAGATTTGGCAGATGCAATATAATATTGGAAAATGTGAGGTTATGCACTTTGGCAGGAAAAATCAGAGAGCAAGTTATTTTCTTAATGGCGAGAGACTGGAAAGTACTGCAGTACAAAGGGATCTGGGGGTCCTAGTGCAAGAAAATCAAAAAGTTGGTATGCAGGTGCAGCAGGTGATCAAGAAAGCCAACGGAATGTTGGCTTTTATTGCTAGGGGGATAGAATATAAAAACAAGGAGGTATTGCTGCAGTTATATAAGGTATTGGTGAGACCGCACCTGGAATACTGCATACAGTTTTGGTCTCCATACTTAAGAAAAGACATACTTGCTCTCGAGGCAGTACAAAGAAGGTTCACTCGGTTAATCCCGGGGATGAGGGGGCGGACATATGAGGAGAGGTTGAGTAGATTGGGACTCTACTCATTGGAGTTCAGAAGAATGAGAGGCGATCTTATTGAAACATATAAGATTGTGAAGGGTCTTGATCGGGTGGATGCAGTAAGGATGTTCCCAAAGATGGGTGAAACTAGAACTAGGGGGCATAATCTTAGAATAAGGGGCCACTCTTTCAAAACTGAGATGAGGAGAAACTTCTTCACTCAGAGGGTAGTGGGTCTGTGGAATTTGCTGCCCCAGGACAGTTTCCTAGAAGTAAAGGGAATTAGGGGTTATGGGGAGCGGGCAGGAAATTGGACATGAAGCTGAGTTCGGATCGGTCAATGCCCTGTGGGTGGCGGAGAGGGCCCAGGGGCTATGTGGCCGGGTCCTGCTCCGACTTCTTGTGTTCTTTAGATTTGTGGTTGGGATCAGATCAGCCATGATCTTATTGAATGGCGGAGCAGGCTCGAGGGGCCGATTGGCCTACTCCTGCTCCAATTTCTTATGTTCTTATTTTTGGGCTCTGCTGGCAATAGATAATTGTCCCAATCAATTTGGCAAAGAACAACAAAAACATTTAACACTTGGGAGAACTTCCAAGGCATTGTACATAAGTTAGCACAAATAAGAAGATAAGAAATAGGAACAGGAGTAGGCCATACAGTCCCTTGAGCCTGCTCTGCCATTCAATAAGATCATGGCTGATCTTCAACCTCAACTCCACTTTCCCACCTGATTCCCATATCTCTTGATTCCCCTAGAGTCCAAAAATCTATCAATCTCAGCCTTGAATATACTCAATGACTGAGCATTCACAGCCCCCTGGGGTAGAGAATTCCAAAGATTCACAACCCTCTGAGTGAAGAAATTCCTCCTGTTCTCAGTCTTAAATGGCTGACCCCTTATCCTGAGACTATGCCCTCTAGTTCTAGACCCTCCAGCCAAGGGAAACAACCTCTCAGCATTTAGCCGGTCAAGCCCCCTCAGAATTTTATTTGTTTCAATGAGATCACCTCTCATTCTTCTAAACTCCAGAGAATATAGGCTCAATCTCTCCTCATAGGTCAACCCTCTAATCCCAGGAATCAATCTAGTGAATCTTCGTTGCACCGCCTCTAAGGCAAGTATATCCTTCCTTAGGTAAGGAGACCAAAACTGTACACAGTAGTCCAGGTGTGGTCTCAACAAAACGCTGTACAATTGCAGCAAGACTTCCTTACTCTTGCAATAAAGGCAAACATGCCTAATTGCTTGCTGTACCTGCATGCTAACTTTGTGTTCCTTGTACGAGGACACCCAAATCTCTCTGAACACCAACATTTAATAGTTTCTCACCATTATAAAAAAAATTCTGTTTTCCTATTCTTCCTACCTAAGGAAACTCATTTCCCCACATTATAGTCCATCTGCCACCTTCTTGCCCACTCACTTAACCTGTCTATATCCCTTTACAGACTCTGTGTCCTCCTCACAGCTTACTTTCCCACCTAGCTTTGTATCGTCAGTAAACTTGGATACGTTACACTCGGTCCCTTCATCTAAGTCATGAATATAGATTGTAATTAGCTGAGGCCCAAGCACTAATCCTTGCGGCACCCCACTAGTTACAGCCTGTTTATCCCTACTCTCTGGTTTCTGTCCGTTAACCAATCCTCTATCCCTGTTAATATGTTACCTCCAACCCCATGAGTACTTATCTTGAGTAACAACCTTTTATGTGGCACCTTATTGAATGCCTTTTGAAAATCCAAATATACTATATCCACTGGTTCCCATTTATCTACCCTGCTACTTACATCCTCAAAAAACTCTAATAATAGATTTGTCGAACACTATTTCCCTTTCATAAAACCATGTTGACTCTGCCTAATCATATTATGATTTCCTAAGTGCCCTGTTACCACTTCCTTAATGCATTCCAGTATTTTTCCGACTATTGATGTCAGGCTAACTGGCCTGTCATTTCCTGTTTTCTCTCTCTCTCCTTTCTTGAACAGCGGGGTTACATTTGCTACCTTCCAATCCACTGGGACCGTTCTAGAATCTAGGGAATTTTGGAAGATCACAACCAATGCATCCACTACCTTTGCAGCCACCTCTTTTAGAACCCTAGGATGTAGGCCATCAAATCCAGGGGATTTGTCAGCTTTTAGTCCCATTAGTTTCTCTAGTACTTTTTCTCTACTGATATTAATTACTTTAAGTTCCTCACTCTTATTAGCCCCTTGGTTCCCCACTATTTCTGGTATGCTTTTTGTGTCTTCTACTGTGAAATCAGATTCAAAACATTTGCTTAACGTCTCTGCCATTTCTTTATTCCCCATTATAATTTCTCCTGTCTCAGCCTCTAAGGAACCCATGGTTACTTTCGCTACTCTCTTCCTTTTTACATATTTGTAGAAGCTCTTACAATCTGTTTTTTATATTTCTTGCCAGTTTACTCTCATTCTATTTTCTCCCTTAGCAATTTTTTGGTCATCCTTTGCTGATTTCTAAAACTATCTCAATCCTCAGGCTTATGACTCTACTTCACAACATAATAAGCTTCTTTTAATCTAAGACTATCCTAACTTCTTTAGTTGGCCACAGATGGATCACTTTTCTTGTGGAGTTTTTACTTCACAATGATTATTCATTCCATTGAGAATTTTGAAATATTTCTTTAAATGTTTGCCATTGCTTATCTGCCGTCATACCTTTTAATCTAATTTCCCAATCTACCTTAGCCAACTCGCCCCTCATACCTATATAATTGGCATTATTTATGTTTAAGACTCTAGTTTCGGACTTATGTATGTCACTCTCAAACTCAGTGTGAAATTCACCATATTATGATCACTCTTTCCCCAGAGGATCCTTTACTATGAGATTAGTAATTAACCCTGTCTCATTACACAATACAAGATCTAAAATAGTCTGTTCCCTGGTTGGTTCCATGACGTATTCTAGGAAACTGTCTCGAAGCCAATTCCATGAACTCGTCCTCTAGACTACCTTTGCCAATTTGATTTGTCTAGTCTATATGAAGATTAAAGTCCCCCATGATTATTGCATCACCTTTGTTACAAACTCCTATTATTTAATGATTAATACTCTGTTCAATGGTATAGCTACTGTTAGGGGGCCTATAAATTACTCCCACCAGTGTTTTCTGCCCTTTTGTTATTTCTTATCTCCACCCATACTGATTCTACCTCCTGATCTTCCGAGCCAAGATCCTTTCTCACTACTGTCCTTGTGTCATCCTTTATTATCACAGCTACCCCCCCCCCCCCGCCTTTTTCCATTCTGCCTGTCTTTTTGAAACGTCAAGTACCCTAGAATATTTAGTTCCCAACCTTGGTCACCTTGCAACCACTTCTCTGAAATGGCTATTAGATCAAACTCATTTATGTCTATTTGTGCTATTAATTCATCTATCTCGTTACGAATGCTTCATACATTCAGATAAAGCGCCTTTAGTTTTAACTTTTTTTACCATTTTTCCCTGCTTTGATCTCACTCTGTCCCTTCCTGTCGTACTCTGCTTATCTTTACCCATATCGCTACACTGCTCTGTTGCCTTGACTTTTCTCTTTTTAAATTTCCAAATTTCCCCTCACCTGACCCCCCACCCGTATTAGTTTAAAGCCCTTTCTACAGCCCTAGTTATTCGATTCGCCAGGATACTGGTCCCAGCCCGGTTTAAGTAGAGCCCATCCCAACGGAACAGTTCCCTCTTTCCCCAGTACCGGTGCCAGTGTCCATAAATTGAAACCCCTGTCTCCCACACCACTCTTTGAGCCGCGCATTTAACACTCTGATCTTCTTGACCCTATACCAATTTGCGCGTGGCTCAGCTAGTAATTCAGAGATTAATACCTTTGAGGTTCTGCTTATTAATTTAGACCCTAGCTCCTCAAACTCCCTCATTCTTCTACTTAATGTCGTTGGTTCCTATGTAGACCACGACAACTGGATCCTCCCCCTCCTGCTAGAAGTTCTTTTCCAGCCACAAGATGTCCTTAACCCTGACACCTGGCAATACAGCCTTCGGGACTCCCACTCACGGCTGCAGAGAACAGTATCTATCCCGCTGACTATATTGTCCCCTACCACTACCGCATTCCATTTTGCACCCCCCACTTGAATGGCCCCCTGTATCATGGTGCTGCAGTCAGTTTGCCCATCTTCCCTGCAGTCCTTGTTCTCATCCATACAGGTAGCAAGTACCTTGTACCTGTTAGACAAGGTCAAGGGCAGAGGCTTCTTCTTCACTACATCCTGGGTCCCTGTACCTGCCTGACTCGTAGTCACATCCTCCTGTCCCTGACCTCAGACCACACCTAAACCACTACCTAACCTAAGTGGGTGTGACTGCCTCCTGGATCAAAGTGTCCAGATAACTCTACCCCTCCCTGATACATCGCAGTGTCTGCACCTCGGACTCCAGCTCAACAACTCTGAGCTGAAGTTCCTCGAGTTGCAAACACTTACTGCAGATGTGGTTGCTCGGGATCTCACTGGTCCCCACAAACTTCCACATGCTGCAGTGACGACACACCACCTGCCCTGCCATCCCAATCTAACCTTGTTTTATATATTTGGCTGGTTAAAGTTTTTATTCAATCGTTTTTTTTTAGTTTTATTAACTAATTTGTTTATCTAGTTTAAGTTATTAATTTAATAAAGTAACAGCAAGTCATAGTTTCCCAGCTTAGAGAGAGCAAAAAAAACCTGTAATACTCACCAACCAATCACCTATCCGCTGTCCTGTGAAGTCGCTCCTTGATTTTTTTTTTGTTGTCTTTGATTTCACGGCATACTCGGCCTGCTCTTTATGGGCCTGCTGCCTCTGGTCTCGAGGCCTCCTCCCCCCTGTTTATGGGCCTGGTTCCTCTAGTCTCGAGGCCTCCTCCCCCCGCTGTTTATGGGCCTGCTTCCTCTGGTCTCGAGGCTTCCTCCCCCGCCCTTTATGGGCCTGGTGCCTCCTACCCTGCTCTTTATGGGCCCGCTGCCGCTGCTCGGTCCACTGCTGGTGCCTCTCCGTGTTTCTTATGTCTATCATCTTGTTGCCCTTTCTCCATGTCTGTCCCATTTTGCCTGTGCTTTTCTGTTTTGTCTTCTGATTTTTTTTTCCCTTTTTTCTATTTTGATGTTTGTTTTGTTCTGGTTTTCTGTTTTTTATTTTTTTTAATTTCATTTGGGTGGGAGGGAATGGATGGGTGCTATCACATTTTGGGATCATTTGACCATTTTTCACAGTAAAGATTTATTACCAAAAAAAAATGACTTTAGATGTTGTGTTTTAAAGTGTGTATTCATGCACGTTTTAAAAAAGGAATCAGATGATAGGTCATCATAATGCTAATGAGCTAGCTTTGATGTTGTTTCTCATAGACTGTAAGCAAATTCACTTAGATTGCTTCAATAATCAATGGACACTTCACATCCATTATTTTGGGGAGTCACTAGTCCTAGATACTTGGCAGTAGCTTTGGCAGGTCTTCCCTTTGTCTGTGAACACAGAGATAAAATACGCAGATATCTGCAGCGAAGGAGAGGTTTTTGAATATTGAATGCTGCAAGGCAGTGGGTCAGCAAAAGACTGAAACGGTTGGAGTGTAGAAGAGAATAGTCAGAAACTGTCTTGTTTAGGTGATGTGGGGAAATATGATATGTTCTTTATTTTGTATTATTACATAAAGATAAGTTGTAGTGGTTGAATTAAAAGGAGTCTGATAGTAACTGTTACACTGTATGTCCCTGAGTTATGCTATCATACAAGTAGATATTGGGCGGCAGGAGTCCACTCCCATAAAAAATAAAACATCCAGGACACTTATGGAAGCCACTGGTGCCACTGAACCTGAGCAAGTATCTACAGCAGACCTGAATTTGTAACAATTGGTGGCAGCAGAGAGATACTGAGTTACACTGAGGCGATTTCAAAAAATTTAAAATTTAAAAGTAGAACCAATTTTTAAAAAATATTCAAATCAAAAGAAGTCAAACTTGAATTAGGATTGCTGATAGCTGAAGAAAAAGAGGAGTTTCAATTGAAGCTGGAACAATGTAGACAGGGAGAAGAGCAATGCGGAAAGGAAAAACAGCAAAAACAAGAGGAACGCAAACTGCAGGAAGATATATAATGACACAAATTCATAGCAAACAAGAGGGAGAAAAAGCATAAATCTCTGGGCCCATAATTTTATTAAATCAAACCTTTGTCTAAATTTTGAAGAGGGGGGATGATAATTTTATCTGGGTATTCAGTTGTAAGCCAGTCAATGGGCCAAAAATGAATCAGCAAGCCAACTCATTATATCACTAAGCAGAAAAGCGCTTGTGGTATTTTTTGTGTTAGTCCATACAATTGCCACGATTAAGATATTGTAAAACGTATTATCCTCAGCAATAATGATTTAATGCCTCAAGTGTACAGGCAGAAATTTAAGAAACTAAGAATGAATCCAGACCATACCTGTAGAGAAATAGTTATCTTGCTGAAACATATGTGTCTGGAAAGGGAAGATGTAACAGATCTTTGCCATTTAATGTTAAGAGAGAGGTTTGTGAAAATAGTTCCAGACGATTTAAGAATCTGGTTACATAATCTGGAGTGTAAAACTCTCAAGCAGTTAGGCACATGTGATCATTTTATGGACTTGCGAATGCAAGTAAGCCGTTAAATGGGTAGATGAGGTGCCTCACATTGTCCCACGAGCGAACTGTTCGTCGAGCCAGATGCCAAATCCATCCTGGGTGACGCCAGAGGGGGCAGCCAAGCAGAAGTCGTAATCTGAACTCAGTGAGGTCAGGTCTTTTTAATCTGTCAAGATAAGACACAAGGTAAATCAATGCTGGAGTCTTATAAATCCTGCGATGCAAACCAGGAGAACGTATGAGCTTGTAAGGTATAAGATGGTTAGTTATGTGGTGACTGCTGACATAGATAGGTTGATTCCTTACTTTTACATGGTCACAGTGAGTGGGATGCATGTGACGGGAATGCTGGTCACCTACTGCTCTTTCACAACAGTAAATGGTAGCTGGTTAAGGGCTTCGGTTATGTAAAGGGAAAAGTTGACCCACATTTGGGGATTGGTTGACAGAGTCATCTGTGGCTAGAGTTTTGCTGGAATATCTTGGGAATAAAATGGAAGACCTGGTGGTTCTTGCTGGAGAAGGAGTTTTTGCTATCATAGGCATCACAAGTAGACCTAGTTGAATAATAATGTGAATGACATGGACTGAATATATGTACAGGGACATAAATTTCTTTGTAGAGATAGGAAAGACAAACTGGAAGGGGGAGTAGCCTTTTATGTGAAAGAATATTTGATTATCTTATCCAAGTGTGGATAAGATGGAATTCCTGTTTATATTGATTAAAGATCTGAGAGGAAGGAACCTATAGAAATATTCAGCTTTTGGAAGGTAGGTTTTGAGGAGCAGAGAGGTGAAACTGGAGAATATAATTGGAAGGGAAAAGCTTGGAAGAAAACTATTTCTAAACATGAAGTGTCAGCCTAGATTATGTGCTCATGTGGAGTGGGGCTTGAACCCACAACCTTTTTGACTTTGAGGCAAGAATGCAATCACTGAACTAAGTTAACATTTTTGCTTAGCAAAACTGAATTGCAATATCTAAAGTTCACTACTTAAAAATCCAATGGCCTTCCAAGTTTGGAAAAAACTGTTCAATTACAGTTGCCCAGTCAGAACTAATTTAAGATGTGATAATTAAAAGGGTGCCTTGTATTATTGCCTTTCCTCCTCCCGTGAGAGATTTCTGTGAACCAAGGGTATTAAGGGATTTGGGGCTAAGGCGGGTATATGGAGTTAGGTCACAGATCAACCATGATCTCATTGTATGGTGGAACAGGCTCGAGGGGCTAAATGCCACTGCCACTTGATGCCTCCAGTTATGCGCCACCGTCTCTGCAAAAAAGCGAGAAGTGTGTCTGGGTGATGTGCCTGTCATGGTTGAATAGCTGCCAGCATGTGGCCTGTGAGTTGTGGGTTTCCGGTTTGCAACAGTGGTAATGTGTGAGGGTGAGAGGAAACATCTGATTGAAAGAGTTTGTTGGTAGGTGATGGGGGTGTAGTGCATGGAGTAGTGGATGCATTAGGGTTAGGCTTAGGGCAGTGGTAGGAAATGCCACTTAACAGTTGGCCTCACTCACCTTGACCACTCGTGTCAAAGCATTGAACTTCTTCCTGCATTGCATCCATGTTCATGGTGCTATGTGCCTGGCATTGACTGCGTCACCTACTGCCTCCCACTGCCTCTTGAGCATATGTCCAATGGGCCCCTTGGACCCCCCCGCTCCCCCCCCCGCCGCCGATATGTGATGTCCCTCCTTCTGTCCACCGCTTTCACCAAGGCCTCTAGTGCATCAGCAGGAAACCTTGGTGCACACTATCTCGCAGGCCTGGTACCAATTCGGACCGGCAGATTAGTGAGGTGTAGTGTGCAGATTGGAGGATGTGGAATTTAGTAGTGCGCCACCTTTATTCATTGTTTTAACATAACTCCGCAGTTTGTAAACATGGGGACAGGACCTGCATCTGTGTTTTACGTGTGCGATGTCTGATCTCTGTTCAGGCTCCGTGCGGACTCCTATCTTATTTTTTGCAAATAAGAGGTGTAGGCTGCCTGTCGGAGATACAGCCTGCCTTTGAGATTCAGGCTCCCCCTGCTGGTGGAAAGTGCGAATGTCGTGGAATTGTCGTGTCAAGGCCTGATTTCTTCGCATGCACGAGGTGCATTATCCAGTAGCACGAATGTCTCGTGCTACCTGCAACGGGTTGACCGGGGGTGGGTTAATCGCAATGCTCATGCCCGTTTTCGGGGGTTAACAAATTTAACCCCCTAGATATATACCACTAGAGAATAAGGGTAACAGAGAGAAAAGATCAGTATGGGTAACAATCGAAGTAATGCGGGCATTAGGGCAAAAAAAAATCCTAAAATATGAAGCTATAGATAGCACGGTAGACCAAGACACAAATAAAAAGATAAAGGAGATTAAAAAACTAGTCAGGAGAGACAAAACATAAAATTAGGTTTGGATAGTAGAGAATTTTGAAAGAAATGTCAAGTATTTCCTTAAACGGAAGTGCAGCAAGCATGTAAAAAAGAAAATCATGGGGCCATTGAAAGATCCCAAAGGAACATAAGAACAGGAGTAGGCATTTCATCCCGTCAGGGTAGCGTGACATAATATCAAATGATTATAAATGCACAAAATGAATTATTCTTTTCTATGTTCAAGGAGGAGACTATGGGCAGTCTCCCCAGCACTGAAGTTGGATTTCTGTGTATGTTGGGATAATGAAAAATGTATTAAAAGAAATGGAAATTTCAAATAAGGTCGTCACATGAAGGATGAGCAACTTAAAGGAAGACTGGCACCCAGGCCCGAATGGACTTTATACCAGGGAACTTGAGATATTGGCAAGGAAATTATCAAATTTCACAAGCCACTTCTTTAAGAACATAAGAAATATGAGCAGGAGTAGGCCATTTGGCCCCTCAAGCCTGCTCCACCATTCAATCAGATCATGGCTGATCTTCAACCTCAACTCCACTTTGCCGCCCAATCCCCATATTCCTTGATTCCCCTAGAGTCCAAAAATCTATCCATCTCAGCCTTGAATATATTCAATGACTCAGCATCCACAGCCGTCTGGGGTAGAGAATGCCAAAGATTCACAACCCTCTGCGTGAAGCAATTCCTCTTCATCTCTGTCTTGAATGGCTGACCCCTTAGCCAGCGACCATGCCCCCTAGTTCTAGACTCTCTGGCCAGGGGAAACAATCTCTCAGCATCTATCATTATAGGAATCATTAGAAACAGGAGTAGTGCCCGAGGATTGGAAATTAGCTAACATAACACCAATTTTTAAAAAGGGTAGAGAATTACAGCCAGTGAACCTACCATCTTGTGAGTAAAATATTAGAAGGCATCCTGAAAGAAAGGATAATGAAACACCTAGATAGGTATGGTGGGGTAAAAGGGAGTCTCGGGATATACTTATGATTAGATATAGTAACTTCAAAAATTGCACCCGTGGCCAGTTGTGTGCTAGGAACCTCACTCAACTTGCGACCCCTTTATGTACAGCATTGGAGACTGCAGTTAGTTGACTGTCTGCACTAGCAGGAACTATAACAGGGACTTGTTTTTCTTTGCCCTGACTCGAAAGCCACTGTCCTTCAGTGTGCATCCATCAGGCGTTTGGCAGAGTCGTGCTAATTGCTGTTGTCAGAGCAATGTACCATTTGGTACCATTGTGAACTTGTGTTAACATCTTTATCCCACTGCTATCCCAAGCTGCCTTTTGTCCCTCTTTTTTTTCCTGTTGTGAATTGTGGCGCGCAGTGACTCTGGTGTACCTGTCTAAAATCCCAACTCTCGCTTGGCCACCGTGAGACTGAGCACTCAGTGGAGCCTTGTGATTTTGGGAGTCCTTGAGCAAAAGGAAAAAGAAGTAATATCTTACAAAAGTATTACTGCTAATTTTTCAACAAGCTCTATTACTCACATCTTTGTGTTTGTGCACTGCATCATGCCAAAAAATGCCAAGTGCATTATAGTAGTGCAAAGTGCCTGGGCATGAAAATATTCAACTAACATTATTCTTTGCCAAAAAATTGAACTGAACCACAATTTGTGTTAGGACAAACAAGTTTTGAAAATTGGGCTCTTTTAGTTTATAATTACAGCTACATCTGCATTCTTTCATGGCATTTTGATATTTCCTTTATAACCCTTTTCCCTATTTCTTTTTACCCTTTCTATGAGGGATTCTTATGAGCAAAATTTTGTACCAATGTATAGTTGCTGACTTAAAAAAAAATGAAAGCCACATGCCAGCTTAAATTATTTTAGTATTGCTTTGCATTATAATGTGATAGAAGTAACTGTGATCATGCAGATTATTGGGATAGAAATAGATGTGTTTTACAAATTTGTTGAATAATCATTACAAGTATAACACTTTAGTACAGACCTATTAAATTACTGATGTTCTGAATAATTTATGAGTATCAAACAAGTAATTTGATGTAATGCGTGAAAAAATTTGAGATTTTAGAATTTATTGAGGTAAAATTTCACAGGTGAAAATCAAAATCTAAGTGCACTGATAGTGGGGATTGTAAATAACATCTTAATAATTGCCAATCTTCAGTAAACTTATTACTACTACAGTGAGGCTTATGACACAAGCTTTTATTTCATAATAAAAAATTGTAACTAAGGTATTGAGCAAGTGTCTACCCATCATTACCTGATCTGAGCTGAATGGTGGTCATTTGGATGAACTACAGTGGAGCTTTTAGCTCAAAAATACATTTGGGACTCTTCTTCGAGGGGAATTCTCTTAATTTGAACTAGATTTTCCTTTTTTCTTTCTCCTCCTAAAGTCTTCTCCCCCTGTTAACTTGCTTGGCCTGAAGATGATAGTTACAGAGGGGAGGCAGAAACCAGGTTGAAACAGGAGTCAAAGTTGATATTATGGGAGATGCAGCTGGACACTGAAGGTAGGTTTAGGATTAGGTTAGATAAGTTGGAGTACTGTTGACAGTGTGTGTAAGTCCCTTACTCTATTCAATGTAGCGTTTACTCCAGATCAGATGGTTGGTTTCCATTTCCTTATCTAAAATTGGAAGAAGTGTGCAGTACGTGTAAATGTTAAGGAACCTGTTGCTTTGTAGTGCAGTGAGGATGACTGTGTTTTAACATACCAAATTTTTTACAGGCTGTTCAGAAATCTTTACAAAAGAGAGCATCAGCGAGAGAAGATGCAGTTGCATCCACAAGTAACCTAGATGAGGTAGTAGATGAATTTGCGAGATTCTTAGTCTCTGTCATAAGGTAGTTAATAACTCCTGAAACTGTTTTGTTTTCTTTGAAAAATTCATACTGCTTTAACCATGAAGGTTTCTTTGGAATAACAAATGATCTATATTAAACTTCGAATCCTGGTACAGGCTTCTTGCATACATCAAAATTATAGGGCAATGCATCTAAAATCCAAATCTTTACATTGTTTTGTGTCTTCTCATTGGCTATTACAGTAGCTTGGCAGTAGATCCTATTTTCATTTTTAAGTTCTCACCCTCCATTTGATAGATTGTATATTTGTATGTGCTGCCTTTCAACCAAAAAACAAGTTTGGTATAAATTTATTTAAAAATAATCTCCACCTGTTTTGTGCTAGTGATTTTAGTGTCTTGAAAGGTACTCTTCTGTTTTCAAACCTGGAGTTTTAAATGTGCATTAGTGATATCGAGCAGAAGCTATTGCAAGAGAGATGTTTGTTTGTGGTCATATGGTTTCTTTGTCTTTCTTTCTGAAAATATGGGCCTGGAAATTCAGACGTGCCCATTTTTGACGCACAGGAGGTGAATGGTACATTCCTTGCGTCTGAATGGTGAGGCCCGAGGCTCCCCATATATTGGGCATCGGGCTTCATTATAATGGAGCAGCAAGGCGCAACAGTCTGCCAACGAAAAGTATTGAAAAATAGGGCTGCTGCTAGAGTTGGTGGGCTGGGAATCAGGGTGCCAGGGAACACTGGGCCCGGGAGCCAGGGATCGAGGTTCCGGCAGAAGGGAGATCGGGGGCTGGAAGTCAGGATCCGGGAGAGGGGGAAGGTCCCCTTGCATCCAACATATGTGGTCAGCTCCCAGCCACTCCAAGTGCTTGCTGTTCCTTGCAAACACATGGGAACAAGCTTGGAGAGATATCCTTCAAATTTTCTAATACGCAGTAACTCCTTGTAGAGCCATCTGATACTGGTCAGTGCTTTCAGGACTTTGATTTTGTGCGTATGATTATGTGCAGATGTAGTATGTTTCTATGCATAATGTAAGATCATTATCTGGCCACTTTGTTCTTTCTGTTCCTTAAATTCTTTTTATTTACATTACACTACATAGAGGTTGAATAGTAGAAACTGGTTTCAAGGTAGTAACACATTATCAAAAGACTACCACTTTCCACCCCACCCTTCCCAGAGGGGAAGTTCCTGGATTCTACACGACACTTATAATAATGGAGACGGCGAGGCGCAGCTGAACTACCACTTTTTGGCATTGCTCATTGGTGCTATGATGCACTGCTCCAATCAGATAACCATTTTGAGCTCGCTCGCGCTCTCTGTGTCTTTCCCCTTCTCTCTCGATTTCACATTCACTCTTGCGCTCTTTTCCCTTTGCTCTCTCTCGCGCTCTCTTCCCTTCCCTGTCTTTTTTTCATTTCTCATTTTCTTTGGGTTTTTTCTCTCCTTTCTTGAACTTCATTGGTCTATACGAACTAATCTTGTATATTGGATAAGTAGGAGCTAAATTCATTTTAATGTATATCACTCTTAAAAATGATCATAACTCCATATTTGAGTTTATAATTGGTGCTAATCTTGTGATTATAAGTTGTAATATTCCCCTATATTAGGAGCTCTCAGTGGATAATAGAAGTCACCTGATTCTGTAGTTTATGTAGCAGTTGTCTCTTTGAACACAATGGGGCAAATTTTGCCCAACCCGTCTGGCAGGAACAGGGCGGGTGGGGTTTTGGAAGTCGAGGATTTTGACTTACCATCCTGTTCCCACTGGAAATACGCTGTGCACCATTTTAACTGCGGAGTTCATTTAGCTGGCTGAGGCACCACCAAAGCAGGTGGGTACCTCAGGAATGCATTCATTTATTATGATGTCATTAGGACCCTGATATGATTTTAATTGGGCAGGTCATAAATCCCACCCAGCTGCCAACCTATTGAGTAAAACCTTGCGGGATAGACTTCAGGAACTGTCAGACTCACTCACTATAAGCACCACTTAACGGGGCACTCAGCTGCAGCCATTTGGTTCTACTTCTTAGAGTTTTGTGTGCTATTGTACTTTGTGAATTTCCAAAGCAATTTTCGGCTTGTGGATTGCTTTCTGTTTATTTTTTGCCTTACTTATCCTGATTAAGCTCCCGTAGCTTATCATGGGTGCTATTTTTGCTTCATTGCTTTGCATGGAAGGACAGTTGAAGAAAGAGGAGCTGCAGCAGCAGTGACAGCCTCAGCCTCAACAACCAGAACAAGCAGTAGGTGTGCCTCTTAGAAGACAGCAAATGAGAAGGGCTGGTCGCAGCCCTCAGAGTCATAGAATGATACAGCACAGAAAGCTGCCATTCAGTCCATCGTGCCTGTGAAAGAGCTATCCAATTAGTCCCACCCCCCTGCTCTTTCCCCATAGCCTTGCAAATTTTTCCCCTACAGGTATTTATCCAATTCCCTTTTGAAAGTTATTGTTGAATCTGCTTCCACCACCCTTTCAGGCAGTGCATTCCAGATCATCATAACTCGCTGTGTAAATTTTTTTTTCCTCATGTCGCCTCTCTCTTTTGCCAATTACCTTAAATCTATGTCCTCTGGTTACTGACCCTTCTGCCACTGGAAACAGTGTCTCCTTATTTACTCTATCAAAACCCTTCACCATTTTGAACACCTCTATCAAATCTTCCCCTTAACCTTCTCTGCTCTGAGGAGAACAACCCCAGCTTCTCTAGTGTCTCCATTTAACTGAAGTCTTTCATCCCTGGTACCATTCCAGTAAATCTCCTCTGCACCCTCTCTAAGGCCTTCACATCCTTCCTATATTGTGGTGCCCAGAGTTGGCCACAAAACTCTAGCTGGGGCCTAACCAGTGTTTTATGAAGGTATAGCATAACTTCCTTGCTTTTGTACTCTATGCCTCTATTTATAAAGCTAAGGATCCCGTATGCCTTTTTAACAGGCTTTTCAAATCGTCATGCCACCTTCAAAGACTTGTATACATACATCCCCAGATGTCTCTGTTCCTGCACCCCCAATAAATTGTACAATTTAGTTTATATTGCCTCTCCTCATTCTTCCTACTAAAATAAATCACTTTACACTTCTCTGCGTTAAATTTCATCTGACATGTGGCTGCCCGTTTCACCAGTCTGTCAATGTTCTCCTGAAGTCTATTATCCTCCTCGCTGTTTACCACGTTTCCGAGTTACGTGTCATCTGCCAGCATTTATTGCCCATCCCTAATTGCCCTTGAGAAGTGGTGAGCCGCCTTCTTGAACTGCTGCAGTCCGTGTGGTGAAGGTTCTCCCACAGTCCTGTTAGGAAGGGAGTTCCAGGATTTTGACCCAGCGGCAATGAAAGAACGGCGATATATTTCCAAGTCGAGATGGTGTGTGACTTGGAGAGGAACGTGCAAGTGGTGTTGTTCCCATGTGCCTGCTGCCCTTGTCCTTCTAGGTGGTAGAGGTCGCGGGTTTGGGAGGTGCTGTCGAAGAAGCTTTGGCGAGTTGCTGCAGTGCATCCTGTGGATGGTACACACTGCAGCCACGGTGCGCCGGTGGTGAAGGGAGTGAATGTTTAGGGTGGTGGATGGGGTGCCAATCAAGCGGGCTGCTTTCTCTTGGATGGTGTCGAGCTTCTTGAGAGATGTTGGAGCTACACTCATCCAGGCAAGTGGAGAGTATTCCATCACACTCCTGACTTGTGCCTTGTAGATGGTGGAAAGGCTTTGGGGAGTCAGGAGGTGAGTCACTCACCGCAGAATACCCAGCCTCTGACCTGCTCTTGTAGCCACAGTATTTATGTGGCTGGTCCAGTTAAGTTACTGGTCAATGGTGACCCCCAGGATGTTGATGGTGGGGGATTCGGCGATGATAATGCCGTTGAATGTCATGGGGAGGTGGTTAGACTCTTGTTGGAGATAGTCATTGCCTGCCACTTGTCTGGCGTGAATGTTACTTCCCACTTATCAGCCCAAGCCTGGATGTTGTCCAGGTCTTGCTTCATGCGGGCACAATCTGCTTCATTATCTGACTGGTTGCGAATGGAACTGAACACTGTGCAATCATCAGCGAACATCCCCATTTCTGACCTAATGATGGAGGGAAGGTCATTGATGAAGCAGCTGAAGATGGTTGGGCCAAGGACACTACCCTGAAGAACTCATGCAGCAATGTCCTGGGGCTGAGATGATTGGCCTCCAACAACCACTACCATCTTCCTTTGTGCTAGGTATGACTCCAGCCACCGGAGAGTTTTCCCCTGATTCCCATTGACTTCAATTTTACTAGGGCTCCTTGGTGCCACACTCGGTCAAATGCTGCCTTGATGTCAAGGGCAGTCACTCTCACCTCACCTCTGGAATTCAGCTCTTTTTTTGTCGATATTTGGACCAAGGCTGTAATGAGGTCTGGAGCCGAGTGGTCCTGGCGGAACCCAAACTGAGCGTCGGTGAGCAGGTTATTGGTGAGTAAGTGCCGCTTGATAGCACTGTCGACGACACCTTCCATCACTTTGCTGATGATTGAGAGTAGACTGATGGGGCGGTAATTGGCCGGATAGGATTTGTCCTGCTTTTTGTGGACAGGACATACCTGGGCAATTTTCCACATTGTTGGGTAGATGACAGTGTTGTAGCTGTACTGGAACAGTTTGGCTAGTGGTGCGGCTAGTTCTGGAGCACAAGTCTTCAGCACTAAAGCCGGGATGCTGTCGGGGCCCATAGCCTTTGCTGTATCCAGTGCACTCGGCCGTTTCTTGATATCACGTGGAGTGAATCAAATTGGCTGAAGACTGGCTTCTGTGATGGAGGGGATATCAGGAGGAGGCTGAGATGGATCATCCACTCGGCACTTCTGGCTGAAGACGGTTCAGCCTTGTCGTTTGCAGTGATGTGCTGGACTCTGCCATCATTGAGGATGGGGATGTTTACAGCGCCTCCTCCTCCGGTTAGTTGTTTAATTGTCCACCACCATTCACGACTGGATGTGGCAGGACTGCAGAGCTTTGATCTGATCTGTTGGTTGTGGAATCGCTTAGCTCTGTCTATAGCATGTTGCTTCCGCTGTTAGCATGCATGTAGTCCTGAGTTGTGGCTTCACCAGGTTGGCACCTCATTTTTAGGTACACCTGTGCTGCTCCTGGCATGCTCTTCTATACTCATTGAACCAGGGTTGATCCCCTGGCTTGTTGGTAATGGTATGAGGTTACAGATTGTGCTGGAATACAATTCTGCTGCTGCTGATGGCCCACAGTACCTCATTTTTGAGCTGCTCGATCTGTTCTGATTCTATCCCATTTAGCACTGTGATAGTGCCACACCACCCGTTGGATGGTGTCCTCAGTGCGAAGACGGGACTTCTTCTCCATGAGGACTGTGCGGTGGTCACTCTTGCCAATACTGTCATGGACAGATGCATCTGCGACAGGTCGATTGGTGAGGACGAGATCAAGTAGGTTTTTCCCTCGTGTTGGTTCGCTCACCACCTGCCGCAGGTCCAGTCTGGCAGCTATGTCCTTCAGGATTCGGCCAGCTCGGTCCGTAGTGGTGCTACCGAGCCACTCTTGGTGATGGACATTGAAGTCCCCCACCCAGAGTACATTCTGTGCCCTTGCTCCCCTCAGTTCTTCTCAACATGGAGGAGGACTGATTCATCAGCTGAGAGAAGGCGGTAGGTGGTAATCAGCAGGAGGTTTCGTTGCCCATGTTTGACCTGTGCCATGAGATTTCATGGGGTCCAGAATCAATGTTGAGGACTCCCAGGGCCTCTCCTTCCTGACTGTATACCTCTGGTGGGTCAGGACATACCCAGGGATGGTAATGGAAGACATTGGCTGAAAGGTATGATTCTGAGAGTATGGCTATGTCAGGCTGTTGCATGACTAGACTGTGGGACAGCTCTCCCAATTTTTGCGCAAGTCCCCAGATGTTAGTGAGGAGGACTTTGCAGGGTCGACTGGCCTTTGTCATGTCCGGTGCCTAGTGGTCCGTCCGGTTTTATTCTTATTATGACTTTAAGCGAGATTTTACAACTGAGTGGCTTGCTCGGCCATTTCAGAGGGCAATTAAGAATCAACCACATTGCTGTGCGTCTGCAGTCACATATAGGCCAGACTGGGTAAGAACGGCAGGTTTCCTTCCCTAAAGGGCATTAGTGAACCAGATGGGTTTTTATGACAATCCGGTAGTTTCATGGCCACCATTACTGATCCTAGTTTTTTTAATTCCAGATTTTTTTATTTAATTAATTGAATTTAAATTCCCCAGCTGCCGTGGCAGGATTTGAACTCATGACTCCGGATTATTAGTCCAGGCCTCTAGGTTACCAGTCCAGTAACATAACCAGTATGCTACCGTACCCCTGTAATGCCTTGTATACCCAAATCCAGGTCATTAATATATATCAAAAGGAGCAGTGGGGAACAGACCTATGGGGACACCACTCCCCACTTCTCTCCAGTCTGAAAAAACAACAGCTCATCACTACTCTCTGCTTTCTGTCCCTTAGCCAATTTCGTATCCACGTAGCCACTGCCCCTTTAATCCCATGGGCTTCAATGCACTGCATCAACCAGACTACCCTCATCAACCCTCTCTGTTACTTCATCAAAGAACTCAATCAAGTTAGGCAAACAAGATTTGCCTATAACAAATCTGTGTTGTCTTTCATTTATTAACCCATATTTTTCCAAGCGCCAACAATTAATTTTGTCCCGATTATTGTCTCTAAAAGTTTCCCCACCACCGATGTTAGGCTGACTGGCCTGTAATTGCTGGGTTTATCCCTCTCCCCTTTTTTGAACAGGAGTGTAACATTTGCAATCCTCTGGCACCATTCCCATATCTAAGGAGGATTGGAAGATTATGGCCAGAGCCTCCCCAATTTCCACCCTTACTTCCCTCAGCATCCCATCCGGACTTGGTGAGTTTTTTTACTTTGAGCGCTGCCAACCTTTTAAGTACCTCCTCTTCATCTATTTTTATCCTATCCAATTTCTCTACTACCTCCTCCTTTACTGTGATATTAGCAGCATCCTCTTTAGTGAAGACAGATGCAAAGTACTTGTTTAATACCTCAGCGATGCCCTCTGTCTCCACAACAAGATCTCCTTCTCGGCCCTATCCTTCCTTTGACTACCTTTTTACTATTTATATGTTTATAAAAGACTTTCGGGTTCCCTTTTATGTTACCCGCTCATCTATTCTCATACACTCTCTTTGCCCCTTTTATTTCCTTTTTCAGTTCTGCCCTGTACTTTTTCTATTCAGCTTGGTTCTCTACTGAATTATGAACCTGACATTTATCATAGGCCTCCTTTTTCTGTTTCGTTTTAACCTCTATAACTTTAGTCATCCAGGGAGCTCTAGCTTTGGATCCCCTTCCTTTCCCCCTGATGGGAATGTGCCTAGTTTGTACCCAAACTATTTCCTCTTTGAAGGCCTCCCATTGCTCATTTACTGTTTGACCTGCCAGTCTTTCATTCCAATCCACCTGGGCCAGATCCCTTTTCAAATCACTGAAATTAGCCCTCCTTCAGTTGAGTAGTTTCCTATTTGATTTATCCTAGTCATTCTCCATAACTACTCTAAACCTAATATTGTGATCACTGTTTCCCAAATGTCCCCCCTCTGAAACATGCTCCACTTGCCCCAGTTCATTCCCCAGAACTAGATCCAGCACTGCTTCCTTCCTCGTTGGGCTGCGAACATACTGATCAGGAAAGTTCTCTTGTACACATTTCAGGAATTCCTCCCCCTCTTTGCCCTTACATTGTTATTTTCCCAGTCTATATTAGGATAATTGAAGTCCCCCCTCATTATCACAACTCTAAAGTTCTTGCATCTTTCTGCAATTTGCCTGCAAATTTGCTCCTCTGTCCCCTTCCCACTATTTGGCGACCTATACACCCAGAAATGTAATAGCTCCTCTCTTGTTCTTTAATTCTAACCAAATAGATTCTGTCTGTGAACCGTCAAGTACATTATCCCTTTCTAGTGCTGTAACATTATCTTTGATCAATACTGCCCCCCCCCCCCCCCACTCCTTTTCTTTCCTTCCCCATCTTTCCTGAATGTGGAGATGCCGGTGATGGACTGGGGTTGACAAATGTAAGGAATCGTACACACTTGCTCACCTGACGAAAGAGAAAGCCTCCGAAAGCTTGTGATTTTCAAATAAAACAGTTGGACTATAACCTGGTGTTGTAAGATTCCTTACATCTTTCCTGAATACATTGTAGCCAGTGCCCGTTCCTCCCCTTGTTTGAGCCAGGTATTTTAACTCCTGCCACTATATCATAATCTCATGGCTGCTTGTGCCTGCAGCTCATCAACCTTATTTGCCACGCTCTGTGGATTTACACACATGTACTCCAAACCCATCTTACTTTGCCTCGCATTTCCCCCCTGTTTGATCCCTCCTATTTCGGAACTACTCTTTATTCTAATACTGTGTGTCTCTCCCAGTCCTCTATGCACCTTGTATCTCCTCTCTAATGCTTCATCCTGGTACCTCTCCCCCTGCCAAATTAGTTTAAACCTTCCCCCACAGCACTAGTTAACCTCCCTGCAAGGACATTAGTCCCAAGTTGAATCACTTTGCTGGATATGACTGAGGAATACGGCACCAGGAGGCTGTGATTCACCAGGCAGGTTGTTGCTAATCTTTGCAGCTTCCTGCAACAGTGCCCGCTTGCTCAGGTGGCTATGCTTTGCCAGTGGTTTGCAAAGTCATCACTGCCCTTAGCTTCTTTGCCTCAGGCAATCTTCCTTTAAGAGGTGCATTCCTTCTTTAAATAGGCCTTTGCGAGCCAGCTGAGAATTGCGTTATGAAAATGGGTGGGCTTCCTGACAGTCGGGTAGCAAACCCACCAATCAAATGTTAATGAGGCCCAGGAGTTAAAATACCGCTGGCCTGAATTACAAACATACAAATTAAGAGCAGCAGTAGGCCTTTCGGCCCCTTGAGCCTGCTCCGCCATTTGATAAGATCATGGCTGATCTGATTGTGACCTCAACCCTACTTTCCCATCTACCTACTATAACTTTTGACTCCCTTGTTATTCAGGAATCTATCTAACTCAGCCTTAAAAATATTCAATGACCCTACCTCCATCGCTCTCTGGGGAAGGGAGTTCCACAGACTCACGACCCTCGGAGAAAAAAATTCTCCTCATCTCTGTCTTAAATGGGAGACCACTTATTTTTAAACTGTAGCCCCTAGTTCTAGTCTCTCCCACAAGGGGAAACATCCTCTCAGCATCTACCCCTTCAAGTCCCCTCAGGATCTTATGTTTCAATAAGATTACCTCTCATTCTTCTAAACTCGAATGTATACAAGCCCAACTTGTCCAACCTTTCCTCATAAGATAACCCCCTCATCCCAGGAATCAGTTGAGTGAACCTTCTCTGAATAGCCTCTAAAGCAATTATGTCCTTTCTTAAATAAGGAGACCAAAACTGCACACAGTATTCTAGATGTGGTCTCACCAATGCCCTGTATAACTGTAGCAAAACATCTCTATTTTTATATTCCATTCCCCTTGCAATAAATGACAACTTTCCATTTGCATTCCTAATCACCTGCCAAACCTGCGTACTAATTTTTGTGATTCATGTACTAAGACACCCAGATCCCTCTGTACCTCAGAGTTCTGCAATCTCTCTCCATTTAAATAATATACTGCTTTTCTATTCCTCCTGCCAAAGTGGACAAATTCACATTTTCCCACATTATACTCACTCTGGCCAAATATTGGCCAGCCAGTGCATTTTGGACTCGCCCCATCCCCTGCCTGTCCAAAACTTGCTGGGAATCAAAATCGACTCATGTTCAGACTACATTGGAATAGTCTAATTAAGACAACATTTGTTAGTTGTATTCTGCAGTTTCTAAATTATAGCTGAGGGATGATATGATGTATGATTTACTCCTAATGTATTGATGATCAGTTTGGTAACCTAATCTTTTGAAGGATCTGCTGAAAAAGAAAAAGCTGATTAATCTTGAGTCGAGGCCTCATTAATGTAGTGGAAGGAATGACATCCTTACTAAGTTCATTTTGCCTTTAAAAGCCATTAAAGGGCTCGATTTTAGGAGGGAGGCAGGTTGGCAGCGGGGGATCGACTGGGCGCGTGGGTAACCTGGTTGACCTGGTTAGGTGGTGGGTAACGCGCCCAGTGAATTGAGGGTGCTCCGCACGCAATCGCAGCCTAATTGAAGGCACTTACCTTGGCTTCCGGGTTTCCCGTCCTAGACACTGCGCACCCGCATCACAGGCTGTCAGCAGGAGGAGCCCTATTTAAAGGGGCAGTCCTCCAATGCTCCTCCTGCAGCTAACAACCAATTTAGGAGCGTGGAACAGGCCAGAGGCAAGGCTGCTCCAAGGTTTTCTGACTCCTCACTCTAGGTGCTATTCGATGGGGTGAGGAGTAGGAGGGAAATGTTTTTCCCATCGGATGGGAGGAAGTGCCCTCCCTCCACCACCAAGAAGGTGGAGGTGGCCGAGGAGGTCACCAGCAGTGTCAATGTGTCCAGAACCTGGGTGCAGTGCAGGAAGAGATTTAATGACCTAACCAGGTCAGCCAAAGTGAGTATACTTACACATTCTCGCACACTCCGTCTTCCATATCACCTCTACCACCACACAACCCCTTCTGCACTGCCACCACAACGCTCTCACATCACTCCTCACTTCCACTCAACTATCATCCTCACCTTGCCTGCACGTACTCACCACCCCAGTTCCCATTCGAACACTACCACGCAACCCAATCCTCATACAATCTCATGGCTATGTCTCACACGCACCCTCCCATGCATCTCCCTCACGCTCAACCTCACCCACACCGATGCATGCAGCAGGTCACCATGCAACCATCACTCAATCACGCCTCAGTGTTTTGCCTTGATAGGAGAAGAGATGCCAGAATGCCTGGGAGAGGGCAAGGACCGGAGGGGGTCCGCCACACCAGGTGGCATTAACAGATGCGGAGCAGCAGGCACTCGAGATAAGCCACACGCTGGAGTGCCTGTCCATGGCGGATGCCGAGACTGGGATTGCACAAGCGGCTGGTGACCGAAATCTAACACTCAGCACTCATGATAGCGAATGATCTTAGCATCACTTGGCATCTGCAGCACCTCAACATCTGTCCACATGCTTAATATTGCTTTTTGTTCTCTTGCAGGCCCATCTGCGACCGCCGTGACAGTGGAGGGCGATTCCTCAGAGGACCTGCCGGCCTCTAATGGTCCATCATCACATCTGAGCCATCAATCGACCAGCACAGATACACACACCTCGGTGGGTCCCCGTCCTCACTTAGTTGGGCTTGCACGTGGTGAGTCACCACGTACATGTGAGCGGGAGCAGACCTTTGTGGCAGGGGCAGCCATGGAGAGTCCGCATTGGTGGGAGCACTCTTCTCCAGGCTCTGCTCAGTTGGACCCAGATGCTGAACCCTGGGGGCCAGCCATGAAAAGGAGAGTCATCGAGGGGCAGCAGCACATTGCCGAGGTACTGGAACAGTTGCCACACGCACTCTCCACAATCGCGCAGAGGATGGAGGAGTCCAACTCCTGCACGCGTGGAATACTGTCACAGGGACGTGGATGCATCTCTGAGATAGTGTCGCGGGTAGGTGCAGGAATGTCTGCGATGGAGGAAAGGCGAGCCTCCATCGAGCTTCAAGCACGGCTGACCAATGAGTCCATTCAGGCCCTGACAACGGCCGTTCGGATTCAGGGTGAGCAACATTCTGCCGTCTTAAACAGGCTGACAGATCCTTACAACTGGCCTTCCAAGGCTTCACACAATTCGTCCAGCAGGATGGAAGGAGTGATGTGGGCCTAGGTCAGGAGAGGGATGATGGTGAAAGGGGACATGGAAGTGGGGACACCACTCAAAGCACTCCCACGTCTCACCTGTTGCCCCCCTCTCAACCAGTACCTGCAATGCTGCCCCCTCTCCAGTTGGCCGAGTCTTCCCCTGTGCAGGTGGAGCAGTCTTTGGAGCACCAAAACCCAGAGGGCGTCCGCGCAAAGCATCTCATCGGTCAGGGCATGGACAAGAGCAACCTGCCACTACCTCTGCTGAAGCCACAGGGGTAGCACCACGTCGGGGGTTCCCGTAAATGTAAGGCGAAGGATTTGTGAGCACAGAGGATGCATAGGGTTGAAAGACGAAATGTCATGTTTTTCATTGATTTTCCTTTGTTTTGCAAAAAAAAAATCATAAAAATTGTTATTACCACTACTGCCACGTCTTTGAAAATCTTGTCTGGTTTGCGGAATAATGCCCCTTCCTGTGGATCACCATGAAGACCCAAACCTGATGCCACCCATTGTGTCACTGCAGAGTGGGTGTGGGTGCATTTGCAGGGCTCTTTTGTGCAGACGACTGAGACACTGGCCATGTCCCCGGTGGCGCACTGAAAGGATGCGGAGGAGAAGTTGTTGAGGGCAGTGGTGACTTTGACAACGACAGGTAAGAAGATGGTGCTCGGGCCAGCCGGGAGCAGCTCGGCATCAAGGAGGCTGCAGATGTCTACGACTACATGTCGAGTGACTCTGAGTCTCCATGTGCACTGCTCCTTAGAGAGGTCCAGGAAGCTGAGCCTCTGTCTGTAGACCCTATGGAAAGGGTAGTGCCTTCTGCGACACATCTCTCTCTGCGGTTGCCCTCCCTCTTGCTGTGCAGGTGGATGTGTCACAGCACTGTGTTGTGGAGCTCCACGTGTCAGAGGTGGCCGGTGAGGCTCGTGATGCTGTTCGTCCTCCAAGGAGGTCATGACTGCAGCTATGGCAGCCCCCATCCGCAAGATGTACGTTTGAGGGGGCCCGCAAGGTAGGTAAATGTGTCTGGACACCGGGGTTGAGGTTGCAAGGTTGTGAATTTTATTGTTAGGAGAAGGGTAGTGGAGGCCAAACTTTGTCCAAAGTGACAGATTGGCCTCCTGCAATGAATTAGGGTCTCCCTTCCCCACCCCCCCCACCCCCCCCACCACCTGTCAAATGGACCTTTGCAGCTGCCACAGGCTGGTGGCTGCAACACATCCATTTCAACTGGGAGTGTTTCCCCCAGTACGGGAAACAGTCTCAGTTGATATGAAAATCCCACCCCTCCTAAAATATCATGTCAATCAGGTCTGCAAACGACCTGAAGTACCTACTTAATTGGTTTAAGTGGGATCCCGCCGGCAATCCCGCATGCGGGGGCTGCGCGCGCATCTAAGCACGTCACTGGGGAACCCGGAAGTGGGCGGGTTGGAGCCAGGCTCCGGCCCCGCCCCGGGAATCCCCAATTTTCGGAGCCCCCCTGCCACAAACCCGCTGGCTCGGAGGTCGGACAATCAAGCCCAAAGACTTTCGGACTGTGTGACAATTTTCAGGTTTTTGCGCAAGATATTTGCTTTGATTCAGCATCATCAGTCACTCCCATATGTCGACCTCATCTCCCCTACAATCTGGAGTGCAGCTTGTTCTGCTCAACATCTAGATAAATGATAACATAACCCAGGGGCCGTAATAGAGAATCTTTACTCCATTACCCAGCTACTGACATGCTGCCATGTGAATTCTCTCTTTACAGGCAGCACAGGAACAATCCAATTTGCCACTGTTTTTCTGGACAGAGCCTGTACTAACTTTACAACCCAAAGACCTGAATGGACAGTGTATTCGAATCATAGAAAGATTACAGCTTGGAAGGAGGCCATTTGGCCCATCGAGTTTGTACCGGCTCTATGCAAGAGCAATCCAGCTAGTCCCACTCCCCTGACCTATCCCTGTAGCCCTGCAAATTTTTTCCTTTCAAGTACTTAACCAGTTCCCTTTTGAAAGCTATGATTGAATCTGCCTCCACCACCCCCTCGGGCAGTGCATTCCAGATCCTAACCATCAGCTGTGTTTTTTTTTTAAAAAAATTTCCTCATTTCACCTTTGGTTCTTTTGCCATTCACCTTAAATCTATGTCCTCTGGTTCTTGACCCTTCTGTCAATGGGAATAGTTTCTCTCTATTGACTCTGTCTAGACACTTCATGATTTTGAATACCTCTATCAAATCTCCTCTTAACCTTCTCTGTTCCAAAGAGAACAACCCCAGCTTCTCCAGTCTATCCACGTTACTAAAGTCCCTCATCCCTGGAATCATTCTAGTAATTCTTTTCTGCACCCTCTTTAAGGCCTTCACATCTTTCCTAAAGTGCGGTCCCCAGAACTGAACACAATACTCCAGTTGTGGTCGAACCAGTGTTTTATAAAGGTTCATCGTGACTTCCTTGCTTTTGTACTCCATGCCTCCATTTATAAATGTAAGGAATCTTACAACACCAGGTTATAGTCCAACAAATTTATTTTAAAATCACAAGCTTTCGGAGATTATCTCCTTCGTCAGAATCATCTGACGAAGGAGATAATCTCCGAAAGCTTGTGATTTTAAAATAAATTTGTTGGACTATAACCTGGTGTTGTAAGATTCCTTACATTTGTCCACCCCAGTCCATCACCGGCATCTCCACATCCATTTATAAAGCCCAGGATCCTGTATGCTTTTTTAACTGCTTTCTCAACCTGCCCTGCCACCTTCAGTGATTTGTGTACATATACCCCCAGATCTCTCTGTTCCTGTACCCCTTTTAGAATTGTGCCCTTTAGTGTATATTGCCTCTCCTCATTCTTCCTACCGAAATGTATCACCTCACATTTTTCTGCGTTAAATTTCATCTGCCACGTGTCATAGAGTTATACAGCACGGATAGAGGCCCTTCGGCCCATCGTGTCCACGCCGGCCATCAAGCCCTGTCTAATCTAATCCCATATTCCAGCATTTGGCCCGTAGCCTTGTATGCTATAGCATTTCAAGTGCTCATCCAAATGCTTCTTGAATGTTGTGAGGGTTCCTGCCTCCACAACCCTTTCAGGCAGTGAGTTCCAGACTCCAACCACCCTCTGGGTGAAAAAGTTATTTCTCAAATCCCCTCTAAACCTCCCGCCTTTTACCTTGAATCTATGTCCCCTTGTTATAGAACCCTCAACAAAGGGAAAAAGCTCCTTAGTATCCATCCTATCTGTGCCCCTCATAATTTTGTACACGTCAATCATGTCCCCCCTCAGCCTCCTCTGCTCCAAGGAAAACAAACCCAATCTTCCCAGTCTCTCTTCATAGCTGAAGCGCTCCAGCCCTGGTAACATCCTGGTGAATCTCCTCTGCACCCTCTCCAAAGTGATCACATCCTTCCTGTAGTGTGGCGACCAGAACTGCACACAGTACTCCAGCTGTGGCCGAACCAGTGTTTTATACAGCTCCATCATAACCTCCTTGCTCTTATATTCTATGCCTCGGCTAATAAAGGCAAGTATCCCATATGCCTTCTTTACCACCTTATCTACCTGTTCCGCTGCCTTCAGGGATCTGTGAACTTGCACACCAAGATCCCTCTGTCTTGCCTAGGGTCCTCCCATTCATTGTGTATTCCCTTGCCTTGTTAGTCCCTCCAAAGTGCATCACCTCGCACTTTTCCGGGTTAAATTCCATTTGCCATTGTTCCGCCCATCTGACCAACCCATCTATATCGTCCTGCAGACTGAGGCTATCCTCCTCGCTATTTACCACCCTACCAATTTTTGTATCATCAGCGAACTTACTGATCATACCTTTTACATTCATATCCAAGTCATTAATGTAGACCACAAACAGCAAGGGACCCAGCACCGATCCCTGTGGTACCCCACTGGCCACAGGCTTCCAGTCACAAAAACAACCTTCGACCATCACCCTCTGCCTTCTGCCACTAAGCCAGTTTTGTATCCAAACTGCCAAGGCACCCTGGATTCCATGGGCTCGTACCTTCTTGACCAGTCTCCTGTGGGGGACTTTATCGAAGGCCTTACTGAAATCCATGTATACCACATCCACTGCGTTACCCTCATCCACACGCCTAGTCACCCCCTCAAAAAATTCAATCAAATTAGTCAGACATGATCTTCCCTTGACAAAGCCATGTTGACTATCCCTGATTAATCCTTGCTTCTCCAAGTGGAGACTAATTTTGTCCTTCAGAATTTTTTCCAATCCTTCTGTCTGTCCATTCCAACAACCTGTCTATGTCCTCTTGAAGTCTGTCACGATCCTCCCCACTGTTCACTACACTTCCAACTTTTGTGTCATCTGCAAATTTTGAAATTGTGCCCTGTACACGCAAGTCCAAGGCATATTTTATTTATTTATTTAGATATATATATATATATCTGTCTGTCTATCCCAGTGCCGACCCCTGGGGAACACCACTGTACATCTCCCTCCAGTCCGAAAAACAACCGTTCACCATTACGCTGTTTCCTGTCACCTAGCCAATTCTGTATCCACGTTGCTACTGCCCCCATTATTCCATGGGCCGCAATCTTGATGATAAGCCTACCATGCGGCACTTTATCAAATGCCTTTTGAAAGGCCATATACACCACATCAGCTGCATTGCCCTCATCTACCCTCTCTGTTACTTCATCAAAAAACTCTGAGGTTAGCCAATCACGATTTGCCTTTAACAAATCCGTGTGGCTTTCCCTAATCAATCCACACTTGTCCAAGTGACTGCTAATTCTGTCCCAGATTATCGTTTCTAAAAGTTTCCCCACCACCACGGTTAAACTGACTGGCCTGTAGTGGCTGGGTTTATCCTTACACTTTTTTTTGAACAAGGTGTAACTGTAACATTCGCAATTCTCCAGTCCTCTGGCACCACCCCTGTATCTAAGGATGTTTAGAAGATTATGGCCAGTACCTCTGCAATTTCCACCCTTACTTCCCTCAGCAACCTAGGATGCATCCCATCTAGACTGGGTGACTTACCTACTTCAAGTACAGCTAGCCCTTCCAGTATCTCCTCTTTATCAACTTTTAGCCCATCCAGTATCTCAACTACATCTTCCTTTACTGAGACATTAATCTATGATACTTGTATCATTCACTCAGTTTAACCCATTGACTTCGGAAAGGCTTATTACTATTTAAATCCCCACTACTCATTTTCTCAGCAATATCAACAGTTTTGATATTGTGTCTGTATGATCTGATCTGTTTGAGCTGGGGGTATGCTGCCCATAGGGAGAGAGCTGATTTAATAATAGTAAAAGCTAATACTTTATGGTAAATGGAAGCCAAAGTACCTTCAAATAATTAAGTGATTTCTGTTTCTGCTTTCTCTGTTTGTATAAACCTAACAAACTTTGACCATACAGAATAAATAAAACTAAGCGTTTTGTCAGGTTTAGTTTATTTCCAATGAATTATATATATTTTTTTAAATTCCTGTTTTTTCCAGCCAGATTTTAAAATAGCCAGACAAGAAGGCTAATTTGAGCCAAAAAGCAATTACACCATTAAGTGAGAAGGTGGAAAGCTAACAGTTGCTATGTCCCCCCCCCCCCCCTTTGAAACTACCCCAGTGTATAAATGGGACAATTTCACCAATCAGATGACATGAGCACTGTGCCTGTTATTGTGAGGTATTGGTGTCTGACTCTTCCCAAGTGTGAGATGACCAAGTTGCTTTACCATTAAATATTGGACTCCCATTCATATTTCTAATTCAAGTCTCAGTTGTAAGTTTGAATGATATTTGTTCTGGGCAAATTTAACTGGTTCTTGAAGGAACCACAAGATGGAGCACATTGGCACAGCACAGTGTTCTGCTGTGATGCCGGGGGAGAGCAGATGACAGAGGCCCTATTCTTTTCTGCAAATAATAGATTTAAGCAAGCTTCATGAGCAGCATTCATACTGGTGAGCTGATTCATGCTTGAGGCTTAAGGTTTGAGCTTTGATCATCTAGTTAGGAAGTTGGTATTGTAATCCTGGAATATAAGCGACAGTCACATTTGTTAGCATAAAAGATATAGGATCATTGCAATTCAACAGACTAAATTTACTGCCGCCTTCTGTGTAAGCTAGCAACCAGCTACTTTTTTAAATAAAGAAAACTTTTCATATCTTTGAATGTATGTTTGAAAACATAATTTGTTTGCTTATAAAATCCTTAATATTTATTTTGTTTAGATCAAATAATTTATTTCAAGAAATTAATTAAAACTTTGAACATCTAAAACCTTTTTTATATGTGTAACAAGTCCAATTTTGATCATGGTGGCATGTGGCACAGGGAGATCCAGGAAGTGGGAAGGAAAGAAAATCTTTATTAAGACAGAAGACAATCTGTATGAAATAACATTTAAAATGTTACATTGAACCCAGTAATTCTGCTAAAATTCAGTGAGAAACTGAGGAAAACCGCAGGAAATAGCCTAGATTTTCCAATCGGTGTTATTTTAACGTTGGCAATAATTCATGTAAAATGAATAATTACCATCAGCATTAAAATAATGGCAATTGGAAAATTTGGGCTGACAAGTCAATGACCTGGAAGGATAGACACAACAATGAACACATAAGTAAGGTAAAACTAAAACTCCAAAAAATGGAAACTAATGAGAGGATAGAGGAAGAACTGAATCATCAAGCTTGAATATTTGGTATTTTTTCCCAGAGTGTTACGGAGTCTATAAAAACCTCAGAGAAAGTACCAGAAGCTATATCCTCGTGTGAAATTAGAAACAAGATGGGCAATGATCAACAAAGCAATTTATCAGGTAATTACAGGAACAATGCCTGTAAAATTAAAGGTATTTATTATTGATGATATTAATGGTTTAATAGCTAATATTTAAGTTTGTATATAGTGTATTGGAATATGGAGCGTATAAATTGAGAAAATCTGAAATACCTGTTTATAAGCTTGATTCTAAAAAAAAATTATATTATTTATTACTGAACCTGTTTTTTTTTACAGGAATTATAAAGTCATGAGAGTACTTAATACTTTCTGTGAAAGCCCTATATTTCTCCTTCCTTCTCTGTTGGGAACTTCCTCGTCAATTTTTGTCTGATTACACTTCTGTGAAGTGCCTTGGGACATTTTTCGACAAAGAAAGGTGCAATATAAATGCAAGTTGTTGTTTGCAGTGTTTGAGATGTTACAAGTATTTTACTATTGTGTTTTCTGATGCAGAAGAAACCAACTTAGACCATGAAACATTAAATATTCAACAGAAAATACTGTTAATTTAATGAAACAATTTTAATTTACTTACCATTAGTAAGAATAAAGGAGCAATGCGGAGCTTCTGTATGGAGAGGATGATAGAACTAGAGCAAGACTCCTGAAAGCAGCAAGATCGCATCAGTCATTGTACAAAACACACATTATATATCTAGGGTTTGGTATCCACCATGATTGGATTGCAGAGACGCAGGCGGTTGCTGCTGAAGCTCTGCATCTCCAATTGATGGCTGAAGAAAGAACGAACTTGCTTTTATATAGTGCCTTTCACAACCTTAGGATGTCCCAAACTGCTTCACAGTCAATTAGTTACTTTTGAAGTGTAGTGACTTGTAAAGTAGGGAAACCATGGCAGCCAGCAGCAGTGAGGTAAATGACTAGATAATCTTTTTTTTAGTGATGTTGGTTGAAGGATGAATATTGGTCAGGACACTGGGTGCACTCCCCTACTCCTTCTTCAAATTGTATATTTTACGTCCACCTGAGAGGACAGAAGGGGCTTCAGTCTAATTCCTCATCCAAATGACAGCACCTCCAACAGTGTAGCACTCCCTCAGAATTGCATTGACGTGGCAGCCTAGATTATGTGCTCAAGTCTTTGGATTGGGGCTTGAACCCACAACCTTCTGACTCAGAGGAGAGAGTGCTATCAACTGAGCCAAGGCTATGACCTTATAAGGCTGCCCAAGATGAAAAACCTGGCAAGGGGAGATTGGAACTTAATTGATTCTCTATGGCATGCCCAGTCATCTAAATCAAAAGCCAGGCAGGTCACAGTGCTCCAAGACCCTGTTGATTATTGACCAGCCAGCATGGCTCATTAATGGGACCTGGAGGGTAGACCTATTATTTTGGGGCTGGGATTCTTCCCACTCAGCTGCAAATAACCCTGCAAGTCAGTAACCTAACTGGTAGGGCGGTCCTTGTTGCTCAAACAATGGATAGCTATGCTTGTAAACTGTGATTTTTAATACCTCTGAGTCATACCTCACACTTGGCTCTTACCAGTCTGTGCTTAAGAGCAATGAGTCATCTTTTTAAAAAAAAACAAGTAGTGGGATTATCATTCCATTAAGGGTAACTAACAGAGCTGCTTTCCATGGACTTTTTCCCACTGGTACTATACCTGACGAAGCCAGTACTGTAACCAGGCTGACTTGGAAAATTCCTCAGAACAACATTCCCTTTTCTCGTTTGAAAACGGAATCATAAATTAGAGGCAATAAGATTAATTAATAGAAGTGTTATAATGTGGAGCAGACTTTTTGTTTAATAAAGTAGCATCTTCATTTGTAGAGAAATTAGTTCCACAGCAGCATGAACAAAGGTCAAATACAAGAATGAGCAATGAGAGTTAGTTGTGGGCAAGAGATGCATGTGAATGAGTCTTGTTTTTTGATATGGCCCTGGCTGCTATGCTAGCAAACATGTGATTAATGTCTTAACACACAACTTGGTACAAATTGATGGCACAATTTTTAGCTCTAAACTTGTTGAAAAAAAATATTCTTTCATCATGCTTGAATTTACAGCCAAAATCAGCTGGTACGTTCAGATATCTCATTTTCACAATGGCACAAGAATTCATGATTTTTTTTTAAAAGATAATTTGATGAAAATGTGATTATGTTTTTGGGCAGAAGGGTCAACTCCAGTACTCAGAGTAAAAGGCTGTTCCATATTTTTTCCACTGTCATTTACTGTTCTCATTTTGATTTATCATTTACTTACTAGGACAAAGCAATAGAATTTCCAGAAAAGTGTTAGGACCAGTGCGAGCCCCAGTGAAGGGAGCAGAACAACCTTTGCCTTCAGAATCAATAGATAAAAAGATGAGCAGAAGTGATGCAGCAGAGACCTGGCTACAACAGGCAAAAAAAGAAGCGGGAATTTCAGGATCTGTTATGGTAAGTGCAGGAGGGCTGAAATCTAAAAGTCAGAAACTAGAAAAGAAATCCATTCACTTAATTTATTTTTCTTCCCTAACCCAGAAAAATCTAATTACATTCTTCTTTATCATCCTATTACATAAACAGTGGGTAGTTTAAATGTCATATTTGGGAGAATCAGAGCAAAGCCTTAAGCAGATGTTTTGACTAGAACTCGCACAGCTTTCCCTCATTGTGCCCCATGGCAGCCACCCTACTACGCATCACCACCCACACTAAAATCATAGAACGGTTACAGCACGGAAGGAGGTCATTCGGCCCATCGAGTCCACGCCGGCTATATGCAAGAGCAATCCAGCTAGTCCCACTCCGCCGCCCTATCTCCGTAACCCTGCAAATTTTTTCCTTTCAACTACTTATCCCGTTCCCTTTCGAAGGCCATGATTGAATCTGCCTCCACCACCCTCTCGGGCAGTGCATTCCAGATCCTAACCACTTGCTGTGTAAAAAGGTTTTTCCTCATGTCACCTTTGGTTCTTTTGCCGATCACTTTAAATCTACGTCCTCTGGGTTTTTTTATTATTCGTTCATGGGATGTGGGCGTCGCTGGCAAAGCCAGCATTTTATTGCCCACCCCTAATTGCCCTCGAGAAGGTGGTGATGAGCCGCCTTTTTGAACCGCGGCAGTCCATGTGGTGAAGGTTCTCCCACAGTGCTATTAGGGAGTTCCAAGATTTTGACCCAGCTATGAGAAGGACCGGCGATATATTTCCAAGTTGGGATGGTGTGTGACTTGGAGGGGAACGTGCAGGTGGTGTTGTTCCCATGTGTTTGCTGCCCTTGTCCTTCTAGGTGGTAGAGGTCATGGGTTTGGGAGGTGCTGTCAAAGAAGCCTTGGCAAGTTGCTGCAGTGCATCCTATGGATGGTACACACTGCAACCACGGTGCGCTGGTGGTGAAGGGAGTGAATGTTTAGGGTGGTGGATGGGGTGCCAATCAAGCGGGCTGCTTTGTCCATTTTTTGGGGCAGAGTTCAACGGACTTGCCAGACAAGGTCTATGTACTGTACGGTAGCATAGTGGTTATGTTGCTGGACTAATAATCTGGAGTCATGAGTTCAAATCCTGCCATGGCAGCTGGGGAATTTAAATTCAATTAATTTTAAAAAATCTGGAATTAAAAAAAACTAGTATCAGTAATGGTGGTCATGAAACTAGCGGATTGTCGTAAAAACCCATCTGGTTCACTAATGTCCTTTAGGCCAGAAAACCTGCCGTCCTTATCCAGTCTGGCCGATATGTGACACCAGACCACAGCAATGTGGTTGATTCTTAATTGCCCTCTGAAATGGCCTAGCAAGCCACTCAGTTGTAAAATCTCGCTACAAAAAGTCAAAAGAATAAAACCGGACCGACCACCCGGCATCAGACCACTGGACATCAGTCATGACAAAGGCAAACTGAGCCCAGTCGACCCTGCAAAGTCCTCCTCACTAACATCTGGGGACTTCTTGTTACTTGACCAGCCTGACATAGCCATACTCTCAGAATCATACTTTTCAGCCAACATCCCAGACTCTTCCATTACCATCTCACCGGCAGGGTAGACCCACCAGACGTAATGGTACAGTGATATACAGACAGGATGGGAGCGGCCCTTGGACTCCTCAACATTGATTCCGGACCCCATGAAATCTCATGGCATCAGGTCAAACATGGGCAAGGAAACCTGGTGATTACCACCTAATGCCCTCCCTCAGTTGATGAATCAATCCTCCTCCATGTTGAGCATCACTTGGAGGAAGCACTGAGGGTAGCAAGGGCACAAAATGTACTCTGGGTGGGGGACTTCAATGTCCAGCACCAAGAGTGGCTCGGTAGCACCACTACTGACCGAGCTGGCCGAATCCTGAAGGACAGAGCTGCCAGACTGGGCGTGCGGCAGGTGGTGAGCAAACCAACACTAGGGAAAAACCTACTTGATCTCGTCCTCACCAATCTGCCTGTCGCAGATGCATCTGTCCATGACAGTATTGTAGGAGTGACCACCGCACAGTCCTTTTGGAGACGAAGTCCCGTCTTCGCTCTGAGGACACCATCCACCATGTTGTGTGGCACTATCACCATGCTAAATGGGATAGATTCAGAACAGATCTAGCAGCTCAAAATTGGGCATCCATGAAGCACTGGGCCATCAGCAGCAGCAGAATTGTATTTCAGCACAATCTGTAACCTCATGGCCTGACATATTCCACAATCTACCATTACCAACAAGCCAGGGGATCAATCCTGGTTCAATGAGGAATGTAGAAGAGCATGCCAGGAGCAGCACCAGGCGTGCCTAAAAATGAGGTGCCAACCTGGTGAAGCTACAACTCTGTACTACATGCATGCTAAACAGCGGAAGCAACATGCTATAGACAGAGCTAAGCGATTCCACAACCAACGGATCAGATCAAAGCTCTGCAGTCCTGCCACATCCAGTCGTGAATGGTGGTGGACAATTAAACAACTAACTGGAGGAGGAAGCTCTGTAAACATCCCCATCCTCAATGATGGCAGAGTCCAGCACGAGTGCAAAAGACAAGGCTGAAGCGTTTGCAACCATCTTCAGCCAGAAGTGCCGAGTGGATGATCCATCTCGGCCTCCTCCCAATATCTCCACCATCACAAAAGCCAGTCTTCAGCCAATTCGATTCACTCCACGTGACATCAAGAAACATAGGAACAGGAGTAGGCCATTCAGCCCCTCGTGCCTGCTCCGCCATTTGATAAGATCATGGCTGATCTGTGATCTAACTCCATATACCTGCCGTCAGCCCGTTTCCCTTAATACCTTTGATTGCCAAAAAGCTATCTATCTCACATTTAAATTTAGCAATTGAGCTAGTATCAATTGCCGTTTGCGGAAGAGAGTTCCAAACTTCTTTCACCCTTTGTGTGCAGAAATGTTTTCTAATCTCACTCCTGAAAGGTCTGGCTCTAATTTTTAGACTGTGCCCCCTACTCCTAGAATCCCCAACCAGCGGAAATAGTTTCTCTCTATCCACCCTATCCGTTCCCCTTAATATCTTATAAACTTCGATCAGATCACCCCTTAACCTTCGAAACTCGAGAGAATACAACCCCAATTTGTGTAATCTCTCCTCGTAACTTAACCCTTGAAGTCCGGGTATCATTCTAGTAAACCTACGCCGCACTCCCTCCAAGGCCAATATGTCCTTCCGAAGGTGCGGTGCCCAGAACTACTCTCAGTACTCGTCTAACCAGGGTTTTGTATAGCTGCAGCATAACTTCTGCCACCTTGTACTCCAGTCCTTTAGATATAAAGGCCAGCATTCCATTAGCCTTCTTGATTATTTTCTCCACCTGTTCATGACACTTCAATGATCTATGTACCTGAACCCCTAAGTCCCTTTGGACATCCACACTTTTTAATTTTTTACCATTTAGAAGGTACCCTGTTCTATCCTTTTTTGATCCAAAGTGGATGACCTCACATTTGTCTACATTGAATTCCATTTGCCACAGTTTTGCCCATTCACCTAATCTATCAATATCGCTTTGTAATTTTATGTTTTCATCTACACTGCTTACAATGTCACTAATCTTTGTGTCATCGGCAAACTTAGATATGAGACTTTCTATGCCTTCATCTAAGTCGTTAATAAATATTGTGAATAATTGAGGCCCCAAGACAGATCCCTGCGGGACTCCACTAGTGAGTACCTACTTATTATCCCTACCCTCTGTCACCTTTCGCTTAGCCAACTTCCTAACCAAGTCCATGCTTTTCCCTCTATTCCATGGGCTTCTATCTTAGCTAACAGTCTCTTATGTGGGACCTTATCAAATGCCTTCTGGAAGTCCACATAAATAACATCCATTGACATTCCCCTGTCCACTACTTTAGTCACCTCTTCAAAAAATTCAGTCAGGTTTGTCAGGCACGACCTACCTTTCACAAATCCATACTGGCTCTCCCTGATTAACTGAAAATTCTCGCTGTCCAGTCACCCTATCCTTAATTATAGACTCCAGCAATTTCCCCACAACAGATGTTAGGCTAACTGGTCTATAATTCCCCGGTTTCCCTTTCTCTCCTTTCTTGAGACAGTCTCTGTCTCATCCCATTGAAGTCGGCCTTACCCAAGTCTAGAATCTTAGCAGCTGATTCACTTTTTTCCCTTTCAAACACTACATTGAACTCGATCATGTTATGATTGCTATTGAATAGATGTTCACGCACAGTGCAATTTTCCAATCTGGAGGGACAGTTCCTGAATCTAGAGAACTTTGAAAGATTATAGTTAGTGCATCTGCAATGTGCTCACCTACTTCCTTTAAAACCCTGGGATGGAAACCATCTGGTCCTGGGGATTTGTCACTCTTTAGTGCTATTATTTTCTTCATTACGGTTGCTTTACTTATGTTAATTTTATCGAGTCCCTGTCCCCAATTCAATATTAGTTTTCTTGGGATTTCCAGCATGCTATCCTCTTTTTCTACTGTGAATACTGACGCAAAGTAATTATTCAACATGTCTGCCATTTCCCCATTGTCAATGACAATATCCCCACTTTCAGTTTTTAAGGGGCCAACACTGCTCCTGACCACCCTCTTTTTCCTAATATAACTATAAAAGTTCTTCGTATTGGTTTGATATCACTTGCAAGTTTCTTTTCATACTATCTTTTTGTAGCTCTTACTATCTGTTTTGTGACCCTTTGTTGATCTTTGTATCTTGCCCATTCGCCAGGATCTGTGCCATTTTTTGCCTTTTTGTATGCCCTTTCCTTATGTCTTATACTGTCCTTTACTTCTTTAGTTGTCCATGGCTGTTTTTTTTGGCAAGTAGAGTTCTTGCCCCTCGGGTATAAACCGGTTCTGTATCACGTTAAATGTTTCTTTAAACATTTCCCACTGATCATCAGTCGTATTACCCATTAACGGATTTGCCCAGTTTACTGTGGACAGTCTCTGTCTCATCCCATTGAAGTCGGCCTTACCCAAGTCTAGAATCTTAGCAGCTGATTCACTTTTTTCCCTTTCAAACACTACATTGAACTCGATCATGTTATGATTGCTATTGGATAGATGTTCACGCACAGTTAAGCCGTTAATTAAATCTGGTGCATTACTCATTACTAAATCTAGTATGGCTTGCCCCCTTGTTGCCTCTAGGACATACTGCTGTAGAAAACTATCCCGGACACACTCAAGAAATTCACTACCTTTCTGACAGTTGCTAGTCTGCTTTCCCCAATCTGTGTGAAGGTTAAAGTCCCCCATTAAGACCACTATGCCTTTCTTACACGCTTGTCTAATCTCTGCATTTATACAATCTAGCAATTCAGAGCTGCTGCCAGGGGTCCTATACAGAACTCCCACGATAGTCTTAGATCCTTTCCTATTTCTCAATTGAACTCATAAGGTCTTTGTTGTCTGCTTACCTCTCGTTATATCCTCCTTTATCATTGAATTGATTTCATCTCTAATCACTAAGGCTACTCCTCCCCCTCTTCCATTTTCCCTATCTCTCCTGTAGACTTTATAACCCGGTATATTTAGTTCCCAATCCTGCAGCCATGTCTCAGTAATATCTATCGAGTCATACCCTACAATTTGAATTTGAACCTGTAGTTCATTTAATTTATTCCTTATACTCCGTGCATTTGTATATAGAATTCTTAGTTGGGCCACACACACCCTAGCCTGACCTTCAGCTTTGATGCTGGGATAATCACCTTACACCTTCTAGTTTTCACTTTATCTGTAGTGTCTAAAGTACACTTTCTCTCTGCTGCTCTACGCTTTTCCCTTTCACTTGTTCTTGATCAACTGTTTGTACTATTTGTATTGTAAATTTCCCCTGGGTCTTCCCCTCTCTTGCTGCTCTCAACTTTACTCCCTTCTGACTCCCCGCTAAGGTTCCCATCCCCCTGCCACTCTAGTTTAAACCTTCCCCAACAGTACTAGCAAACACCCCCACGAGGACATTGGTCCCGGTCCTGCTCGGGTGTAACCCGTCTCGCTTGTACAGATCCCACCTTCCCCAGAACCAGTCCCAATGTCCCAGGAATCTAAGTCCCTCCCTCCTACAACATCCCTGCAGCCACGCATTCATCCTGTCTATTCTCCTGTTCCTATACTCACTAGCACGTGGCACTGGTAGTAATCCTAAGATCACTACCTTTGAGGTCCTGCTTTTTAATTTATCTCCTAACTGCTTGAATTCACCTTGCAGGACCTCATCCCTTTTTTTTTTAAACCTATGTCGTTGGTACCGATATGGACCACGATTACTGGCTGTTCACCCTCCCCCTCCAGAATGCCCTGCAGCCGTTCCGTGACATCCTTGATCCTAGCACCAGGGAGGCAACATACCATCCTGGAGTCACGTTTACGGCCGCAGAAATGCCTATCTGTTCCCCTTACAATTGAATCCCCTATCACTATAGCCCTGTCACTCTTCTTCCTCCCCTCCTGTGCAGCAGAGCCACCGGTGGTGCCACGAACTTGGCTCTTGCTGCTTTCCCCTGATAAGCCATCTCCCCCAACAGCATCCATAGCAGAATATCTGTTTGAGAGGGAGATGGCCCCAGGGGACTGCTGCTCTACCTGCCTGGTCCTTTTACTCTGCCTGGCGGTCACCCATTTCCTTTCTGCATGCCTAATCTTTACCTGCGGTGTGACCACCTCACTGAACGTGCTATCCACAATAGTCTCAGCATTGCGGATGCTCCACAGTGAGTCCACCCGCAGCTCCAGCTGAGTGCACTGGATACAACAAAGGCTATGGGCTCCAACAATATTCCGGCTGTGGTGCTGAAGGCTTGTGCTCCAGAATTAGCTGCGCGTCTAGCCAAACTGTTCCAGTACAGCTACAGCACTGGCATCTACCTGACAATGTAGAAAATTGCCCAGGTATGTCCTGTCCACAAAAAGCAGGACAAATCTAATCCGGCCAATTACCGCCCCATCAGTCTACTCTCAATCATCAGCAAAGTGATGGAAGGTGTCGTCGACAGTGCTATCAAGCGGCACTTACTCACCAATAACCTGCTCAACAATGCTCAATTTGGATTCCGCCAGGACCACTCGGCTCCAGACCTCATAACAGCCTTGGCCCAAATATGGATAAAAGAGCTGAATTCCAGAGGTGAGGTGAGAGCGACTGCCCTTGACATCAAGGAAGCATTTGACTGAGTGTGGCACCAAGGAGCCCTAGTAAAATTGAAGCCAATGGGAATCGGGGGGAAATCTCTCCAGTGGCTGGAGTCATACCCAGCACAAAGGAAGATGGAAGTGGTTGTTGGAGGCCAATCATCTCAGCCCCAGGACATTGCTGCAGGAGTTCCTCAGGGCAGTGTCCTTGGCCCAACCATCTTCAACTGCTTCATCAATGACCTTCCCTCCATCATTAGGTCAGAAATGGGGATGTTCGCTGATGATTGCACAGTGTTCAGTTCCATTCGCAACCCCTCAGATAATGAAGCAGTCCGAGCCCGCAAGCAGCAAGGCCTGGACAACATCCAGGCTTGGGCTGATAAGTGGTAAGTAACATTCGCTGCAGACAAGTGCCAAGCAATGCCATCTCCAACAAGAGAGATCTAACCACCTCCCCTTGACATTCAACGACATTACCATCGCCCCGAATCCCCCACCAACAACATCCCGGGGGTCATCATTGACCAGAAACATTACTGGACCAGCCACATAAATACTGTGGCTACAAGAGCAGGTCAGAGGCTGGGTATTCTGCAGTGAGTGACTCACCTCCTGACTCCCCAAAGCCTTTCCACCATCTACAAGGCACAAGTCAGGAGTGTGATGGAATACCCTCCACTTGCCTGGATGAGTGCAGCTCCAACAACACTCAAGAAGCTCGACACCATCCAGGACAAAGCAGCCCGCTTGATTGGCACCCCATCCACCACCCTAAACATTCACTTCCTTCACCACCAGCGCACCATGACTGCAGTGTGTACCATCTACAGGATGCACTGCAGCAACTCGGCAAGGCTTCTTCGACAGCACCTCCCAAACCTGTGACCTCTACCACCTAGAAGGACAAGGGCAGCAGGCACATGGGAACAACACCACCTGCACATGCCATGCTGACTCAGTAATGGGGCCCAAAATTATCAAACATGCTGTTTATTCTTCATGGCAGGAACTTTCAGAGAGTGAGAGGAGACAGCTTCATGAACGAGCAGAATATCTTAAGGAGCAGCGGGATAAATTAGTGGCCATGAAGAAAGAACAGAGGGAGAAACATCTACCAAAAAATCCAGAAAACCAGAAACCACAACCCACACTAGAAACCAAAGAGGTACTGTTATGTAGATAATTTGTCAAGCAAATTCACTTGCTTAGGGGAAACTGTCGTGTGCTTCATTGTCAAAGTGAGAGACAACATTAGAGGAAGAGAACAAAGGTTTGCCTGCACCCCCAAGTGTAAAGACTTCATAATTAGTATGGGTCTGCATTAGGATCTTCCTCCCTTTCCCAAAATAAAGAATATATAGTCCGAGCTTTAACTGCCAGCACCAAAGTAGCACACGGGCAACGAAGCTGGAGAGAAACAAGTTAAAGGGAAAGTGCTGAGTCTACATAAATACCCCGAAGACTTAACTGCTTAGCAAAGTAGGGGTGACCATCAAGTTGTATAGTTCATATTTTGTTTCTGTTCCTTAACACATAACGGCTGCATTAAAACTACATCTAATTTGCATGTTACTTTCATTTATTTATTTCCTTCTACCTTTTGCCAATTATTTTGATCTTTACTTAATTTACCATTTAGGCTGCAAACTACCATTTTACAATACTAATGGTGGGTTGGCGGTTGGGTGGTCTTGCATCGAAGGCCAGACATTGAAGGGTGTGGGAGAAGATGCAAACTGGGGAGGTGGGATGAGGCTGTGGACTGATTTGAAGATGAGGATGATTATTTCAATTTCAAAACATCGAGGGCCATGTAGCAAGTATAGGTCAACAAGGATGGCTGTGGTGGGCAAGTGGGACCTTGTGCAGGACAAGCTACACGTGGTTGCATTTTGAATAAATACGAGTTTTGGGGAGGTGGTGAGGCAGGAAAGAAGACTTTGCAGAAATAAAGTGTAGAGATAACGGAAGCATGAATAGGGATTACAGAGGCAGAGTGACTGAGATAGTAGCTGAGCAGGACAAAGTTGGAAAAGTGGAAATAGGTAGTTTTGTCATGGATAGGATGTGGGGTTTGAAATGCAATTGTGGGTTGAACAAAACATCGAAGTTCAGCCTGAGCAATTGACTGGGGAGGGGAATAGAGTCAGTAGCAAGAGCGGAGTTCATGATGGGGGGGGGGCGGCGGCGGTGGCGTAAACATTGGCTTCAGCCTTGATGTTCAGTTGGAAAAAGTTGTGACTCATCTGTTACTTGACTGGCAGTTTGACAGAATGAAGGTGGTTGTGGTTCAGGTGATGGAGAGATAGAGCTATGTGTCACTTTTGAAATATTGCTGTAGCAGATTTATATTTTGATTTGAAACAAAGAAGCTACTTGGTTTATCAACCAGATGTTAGTAGAAATATGATCTAAAATTAATTCCATTGAACAGTATAGAATGTAACCTGCCCTCTGCTGGTTTAAAAATCTTGGGAAGAGCTGTATAAAATTGCAAAATATATGTGTGGACTAAGGTAGTATCTGATGGTATCATTCTAATTAAAATAGATAACGATATTAAAGGAGAGCATTACTGTAGGAGGAAGTACTTAATTTCTAGATTTCCTCAAGTAAAATTTCCTTCCAAGAAGGAAAATCTTTGTTTACTTCACTGACTACACCCCAATGGAAACTTGACAGTATGAAGTCAGAAAGATGCTGGAATAGCAATTTACTGACGTTGATGTGGTTTCAATAATCAATCACTTCCATTGGTGTAATTGAGATTAGAAGTAACATGCTGTATAGTCACTTGCCTGATACTGAGTTAGAAAATTATTGCACAGTTTTGAATTGAGAGCTTTGAAATGACGTGCAGGAACAGAAAGGCAGATGATCCCATTTGGCCAGTAGGTTTACTTTTAGTATTACCAGAGCAAGGTCTATGTTGCATGTCTTTTTTTCTTCTTCTCCCTGATGCATTTCTACTAGGTTCCACATTTCTGCTGCTGAGAAATCGAACAACTGGCCAATTGCCCCAATTGACCTGGTTGCTAAGAAGTGCATTTATAGTTACCCACTAATGACTTATCCCCACCCCTCCTCCCCAATTGTTTCTCCCTTGTGCCTCTGCTTAGTTCTTCCTTGCTTATCAGAGATCAATTGTAAACAATTTTACAACACCAAGTTATAGTCCAGCAATTTTATTTTAAATTCACAAGCTTTCGGAGATTTTCTCCTTCCTCAGGCAAATGTTTCAAGATCTCCTTGAAGCCTACGCATTTATACATATGCATTTATACATATTTATACATATTGTATAAATGCGTAGGCTTCAAGGAGATCTTGAAACATTTGCCTGAGGAAGGAGAAAATCTCCGAAAGCTTGTGAATTTAAAATAAAATTGCTGGACTATAACTTGGTGTTGTAAAATTGTTTACAATTGTCAACCCCAGTCCATCACCGGCATCTCCATATCAGAGATCAGCTACTGAACAAGCTAGGGTATTTGAACTGCTGTTCTCCTTCCCTGCAACACTCTGTGCTCCAATGTGCGTGTATATAGTGCAGGGCTTTAGAAATTCAGAATACCTTTATTGTGTAGTTGCCACTGCAGTGATTTCAGCCTCAAAACTGCTAGCAAACCAATCTGCTAATCTTAGTAAACATTAAGCTCACTACACTGTACTTTATATAGTAAGAGGTAGGAACTTTCCAGCTTTCAGTCATATGCACAAACACATAAGCAGTTGTATTCCCACAGATTAACTTTGCATCACATGATTCACATGCAGTTACACTCAGGAAACTTGTAATTGTTTTATTAAGAAACAGAATTTTGGGAGGAACAAAAAGTGGCTGAACAAGCTGCTGAAGTTTTTTTTTAATAAAAGCATTTGGGATCCTAGATTTTGTTAATAGGGGCATTGAGTACAAAAGCAAATAAGTAATGCTAAACTAAATCAAATTATTGGTTAGATCACAGCTAGTATACTACGTCCAGTTTTGGGCATCTTAATTTAGGAATGATGTCAAGGCCATGGAGAAAGTGCAGAAAATATTCACTAAGATATTACCAAGAATGAGAAACTTACTTATAAGGAGAGACGGGGCTCTTTTCATTGGAACAAAAAACCTAAACGGAGACATGATAGAGATTTGAGGGGTTTTGATAAGGTCAACAGGGAAAAACAATTTCCACTAGTTGATGAGTTGCTAACTAGAGAGTGTAAATTTAAGATATTCATTAAAAGAATAAAGAGAGAGGTTAGATTGTTTTTTTAAAGAGTAAGCTATAGGACATGGAATGCCCAACTTGACACAGTGGTAGAAGCAGCATCTATAATGCTCTTAAGAAGGAACTTGCATTTATAATACACCTTTCACATCTTCAATGTCCCAAAGCACTTCACAGTCAATGAATTATTTTTTAAGTGTAATCATTATTATAGTCATTGTGGGCAAATATGGCAGCCAATTTGTGCACATAAGTGGTGTGAGAGTAGGAGAACAATTGGAAATAGTGACCATAACATAGTTAGGTTCAATGTAAGAATAGGAAAGGATAATGAAGAGTCAAAGATATGGGTGTTGAACTTGAAAAAGACAAATTCCAGTGAGATAGATGGGGATCTGGCACACACAAACTGGGCAGAAAAGTTAGTAAACAGGTCAACATATCAATAGTGGGGAATCTTCAAAAATGAGATGCATAGAGTACAAAATAAATACATTCCTGTAAGTCAAAAAGGGCTGCATCAAAGTATAAAAATAGATTAAAACTAAACTGAAAGTTAAAGGAGAAGCTTATGATAAAGTTAGGGCTAACAATACTAAAGATAATTGAGAAATATAAGAAGCGTAGTAGGGAGGTGAAAAGGGAGATTGTAGGGGCTAAAAAGAAATATGAAAAAAGACTAGCAACTAATATAAAAGGTTTTTAGTAAGAGTAAAAGTCAGAGCTTTTATAAGTATAAAAAAAATCAGTTAAAGAGAAGATAGGACCACTTGAGAATGAAGAAGGGAATCTAATTGTGGAGCATGAAGATATGGTGACGATATTAAATAAACATTTTCCATCAGTTTTTACAAATGATGGTGGAGTGGAAGTGAGAATGTAGATGTACTACAGGAGGATATGGAACAATTGCCAGAGCTAAATGCAGAAAAGGAATTGTTCTAAAAAAAAAACAGCAGAATTCAAGATGGATAAGTCACTAAGCCCTTATGGCATATACCCTAGGCTGATGAAAGGAGTCAGAGGAGATAGCAGAGGCTCTGGCCATAATTATTCAATCCTCTTAAATACGCAAATTGTGCCATGGGACTGGAAATTAGCAAGTTAGTGCCCAAATTCAAGAAGGGAGAGAAGGATAAACTAGATTTCTGTGAACCAGTTAGTCTGACATGAGTTGTAGGCAAACTCTTAGAACCTATAATTTGAGAGTAAATTAGTAAGCATTTAAAAATACATGGATTAATCAAGGACAGACAGCACAGATTTGTTAAAAGCAAGTTGTTTTTGACAAATTTAAGAGTTTTTTTGAAGACTAGATCGATTGGGTAGATAAAAGGAATGCATTAGATGTGGTGTATATGTTCAGGAGAGAAGGAGGAAATTGGGGGGAAATATTTTTTTAAATTGCTGTCTTAGTTGTTGAGATCACTGAAAGTTTGAAAACACTCACCTTGGATTCAAATTTCTGACACTCTGATAATGCAGCTAAAGGATATAAAATTGAAGGGTAAGAGTAGAAATTACTTTTTGTGTTATGTTTGTATTTTTTTGTAATCATTTTGTGTTTTACTTTCTAAAGCTTTACTTGTGCTCTTTTAACATAAATCTGTATTTCATCTGGTTATTTTAGTTTCTACTCACTTTTTGTGTATTTTCCTTTTCATGCTAACAGAATGGAGATACTAACACTTCTACCTGTGTAACAAATCATAACACACAGCTAGAAGAAGCATTGTACACAACAGATGTGTTCAACACATCCTTAGTAGACAAAGTTTGAAGTGATTTCTTTATCCCAGTCCTACCCTTTCTGTATATCTATTTCAATGTCTTGTTCATTTTCAAATGACACTAGTCCTTGTTTTCTATGAAGCATAGTGCTTTGTGTCAGTACAGTGGTTGAAAATATGGTAGAGTTCCTAATGGAACAAATTGTACATAGTCTGCGTTACGATGTTGCTGAAGTTACGATGGAAGAGCGGGAGAAGCCCCTAGGAAATTCCTGATGCATATAAATAGGAATAGTGCACCTTCAAATCATGAAATCATTGTTTGATCAAAATGCATTTGTTAATTTTTTGCATTATTCTGGGCCAGCTTGTAGCTCATTTAGTTAGAGGGTTGCAGGTTCAAGGTCCACGACTGCTGCATGTCATTTAAACTCACAATTTAAAATCAGAAGGAAAACAATTTATTTATATTGCTGTAAGAGAAAAAAAGAATGGAAATGGCATCACAACAGTCTTGTGAAAAGTCTGAAACGTACAGCAGCTCTCACCAAACGTTTGATTACACTTTCTAGATAATGCAGAAATAGAATAAGGAGCACAACAACTTACCACCTTGTTTTTTTAATCTAAAGAAACTGTCTGAGGAAGAAAAGCAGAAAATTCAGAAAAGGAAACATTTGGCAGAAAAACTTAAACAGGAAGTTATCAAAAAATAAAATGTTGTTGTGGACAGCAGACTTAAAGAAGAATGGATCCGAAACCTAACATTTTGATTACTAGAGACCTTTGAGTGCAATCTTTGCTTCAACTATATTAAAGTATAAGCAGTACTGTATTACTTGTGATCGTGACCAGTGGTAGTTCACAGAGGACAATGCAACACTACAACAATTTGCAGTCTTCTACTTCCATTTACAAATATTTCCAGGCTATAACAGTAAAATTAAATTGTTTGCAACTTAGAATGTGTAATGGTAGTTGAATTTTGTATTCTTGTCAATTATAATGTTATGCTGTAGTTCAAAACCATTGTTGCCTGTAAAACACCAGAATTAATAACCATCTCATTATTTACTAAGCGCTTGTATAATAAACTGGGTTTGTTACAGACTCTTTGATCTAGTTTGGGACTGATGTGTAAACCATAACAGTATAAACATAGAAGGCTTACATGTTCATGGAGTCCAGATGTGCCCAAACCTGTGATGTGCAAATGCTGAGAAGATGGCAGTTCTAATTGACAGGTCAACCACCTTAGGGTGAGTCTTGGGGGAAAAAAATCATTTTTGAATTTTAAAAAAATGCAATACTGTTAAATTAGAAATATCTTTTAATCAAATACTTAAGCATAAGGTTACTATAAGGCCTTACCTTCAAGTATTATTTTATTTAAACTTTGAAACATATAGTTAACCTGTCATTTGTTCCACTGTCTATTTGTCTGGAACAGACTCCATAACTGAAGTACTCTTGTAGACCCTAACATGAAATATTTTGCTCAGACTTCTTTTAAAAATATTAGGTGAAGTCATCTGGGGGACAGTTAAATATTATAAACACTTAAAGGATCTAATGATAACTAAATCTGCTGAAGGTTTCCCATAAAGTGTTAAATGGCTCATTGCTGCCCTCTTTATGATTTACCTTTAAAGGAGTAGAGTCTGTGTCTGCTGCAGTGACCACTTCATCTCACTCCTCCATGTTGACTATAAATTTTAGCTAAATGGTGACTGGGTGACACACCTGGCTAGCACGCAGCCCTTTCACCTTTGGCAGATGGATTTGAATTTAGTCCAGACCAAAATCTCCCCTTTCTGTTAGCTGCAAATGTAATGAAATTGGCCAGTCCTCAACCCTTAGTTGAGGTCTACAGAACAAAATTACCTATAATTTGACAGATTGCCAATTTAGTGCCAGTCACAAAAGGCTACACGGTAGTTGGTGTGGGAAATGGAAAATTTTAGAGTGTTGCAGGCTGTTCTATGTTTATAGCTAAAGCACATTGCTAAGGAAGAATGGAGAGTTGCATCCCTCAATTTGGTCAGCACAAGCATTCAACAAACTTTTTTTAAAAAAGCAAATACTTTGTCTAAATTAGAGGTCTTAATATGGGTAGTTCAGGGGAAGCAGGTCAGTTTTATTAAAGGCTACATAGTCTAACATAACAATCACTAATTATTTCATTAGATCAGCAGAGATGGTTTGGACAAGAAACCAGTAATATCCCATTCCATGGATGTGGAGAATATGTTTTGAGAGATGTTGAGATATTTACTGTATGCCATAAGAAATTTGGTTTTGGGCTGGATTTCTGCAGGTGACTGAAAAATTTATGGTCTGCACCCATATATTGGTTGTTTTAAACAATTTTCTCTCCTCCTCTTGTGGTACACATTATTCCTTCGCCACTACATTTTACTGCTTGAACTACACATTAGCACACTTGGGGATAGCTCAAAGACCCGAAGCTTCCCAGCAAACGAGGGCTTCTGAACTAAATCCTTGTATGTTATGTTACTTACTTTGTAGTTGAAGTATTACAAATCGGGGAGTATGAGACGATCTTTGGCTGTTGGATTAATTTGTCCATGACAGGAGCCATAACTCCACTTAATTGTTTTCTAGATTCAAAATCTGTGGAGAAATTGGGGATTCAAATGAATGTTAAAAGGTACATCATCATTGTGAGTCAAACTCTCAGCTAGCCTAACCTCCAAAGTGGACCTAAATTGCAAGTCCCTCTTAGTTGAATCAAAATATTTTATTAAGCAGAGAAATCTTGTGCTCTCTGTATATGATAGATCTGACACACTGAATATGCACATAATGCCAAGAACTGGGTACTTGATTGTTATGATTCTATTCTGCTTCCCAGGTCTCTAATGTAAGGTTATATACATGGTGAATTTATGAAATTTATTTGTGGCAAAAAGTGACCCTTAAACTGATTTGCTAAAATTACACAATAGGATTCCTAATCTAATCCTTTCTAATTTAACTTTTAAACTGTGCCATAGTGTAGGATGGAGACAGCCACCACTCATTATACCTTTTGTAATCAAAGAAAGTAACAGGGAGCTTAAGACTTTACTCCATATGATAATTTAAATTTTCAAACTAATTTTTAAGAGGTTTTGGGTTACTTCAGATATTGACAACTTTGCTTATTCCTAAATAGCAAAACTATAAGCTGGGATTCAAGAAACTGCAGCTAATTGATAGATGTTAATTTTGCACCCCTTATTCCTTAGATTTGTTCTAAATACCAGGTACTCTGATTCCAATTTCTACAAGTCAAATAATTGAGAATTGCAGCAGGGATGGAAAAGGAGATAATTAATGTTACTCCCATTGACATCAGCATTTCAAAAATTCTCATTTCTTGTTGATGAATGTTTTCTTATTCATTTTAGACCATAGTACAGAGCAAATTAGGAAATCCAGGGCACAGAGGAATTGGGTATTCGGCTCTGTGGAAGCTATGCAGTGTTGCCTGGTATATTGTGGTAAATGCCTTTCATAGGAACATGGCGATGTACAGGACTGGAGAAGACTATTTTGGTGCAACTGGTCCTAGAGTTCAAAACAGAATACAGTTTACTATCTATACCACAATTGACTTTCTCACCAAGAGCCTGTCCAACTCCTTAAAATTACTGATGATATCAGCCTCAATCATCTTCTTGGGCAGTCTAATCCAAAAATTCACCACCCTTTGTGAAATAGTTGTATCTGATCCAGCCATTCAACTTCCCTCTTTAGAGAGTCATCCTATTCTCAGGGCGTATGGTAAACAGTTGCTCAGGGTTCAACTTGTCGATACCCTTAAGGATCTTGAATGCCTCAAAAAGATCCCCTCTCAATCTTCTCTACAGAAGCTGAATTTGTTTACATTAGCATCTTCTAACAGTTTAGGTATCTGATGCCAGGTATCAGAAAAGTAGCCCTTTGCACCTTTTCTAGCGCTATGATGCTTTTCCTGTAATATGACTATCAGAACTGCACAAGGGATGAAACAATGTCTTAATTAGGTTCAGTCGAGCTGAATTCCTGATCGGGCACTTCCAGTGAAAAATGACAGTTAGAGGGAGCATTGATAGGGAAATCACAGGCAGACAAATCTTGGTTTTCTGTCAATTAATTGAAATGAACCGAAAATTGAGGTCTGCAGGACTGTAATTTCTTGTGGGTGCTGCTCCTCACTGGCAGCATCCGAAGGGAAATCAGCATTGTATTGGACTCTGATTTCTGTTCTATACAATTGCACCATACAACCCAAGATCCTATTTGCTATTTTTCACCACTGCCACATTGACCACCGATGCCCATAAATCTTTTTCTTGCGCTGTGTCCTGTAGACTAACACCATTTAGTTTATAGTTCCATTTATTCTTCTGGCCTAGTCTCATCACTTTAATTGTCAAAATTGAAATTTCATTTGCCATTTCTTAATCTGATTTCTCAGCTATCCATAGCCCTCTGTTCCTGATCAGCTTGATCTTGATTATTTGCAACTCCCTTCTCACCACCTTTGTGTAATCGGCAAACTGACACTTTTTATCCTCACTTTTGAATCATTGATGTACAATTGACTAGAAAAGGCCTCTGCTTAGGCAATTGAAATTAATTTATAGCCCATATGAAATCTTGGTAAAATCCTGCTAAATTGAAGTTTATTACACACTGGCAACTGAAGGAGAGAATAGAAGGTCCATAATGTCTATTCCACCTTATGTGCTGGTGGCCCAGGCTTGGAGATGCGAGTGAAGTGAAGACTAACTGGTACAACACTTTATGTATTTACATTTGGTTATGAGAAGAGACTTAATGCTGTTGTAGCATTCCCATCCCTAATGTAATGGCTGAATGCTGTGATGTACAGCAATTGTATTTGCCTCTTTGTGATTAAGTATTTTATATTTTACACAGCATGTACTTATTTCTTTATACAAGGTTTGTAAATAATGACATGTTACTATAATGTGCCTGTGATTGCAAAATTAAAAAAGGTTCTGTAAACAGCTACTCAGCACCCACCTGTACTAACATGCTTATTTTGTTTGTATCTTTGTTGTCCTAGATTTCATGAAACGTTGGTGGACAGTGTTCTACAAAAGAAACTGTCAACAAATTATTTCAAAACTAAATTCTATGGCATATATTAGTTGGGGGGGGTTATACTTTATATGGACTTACTAATGCCTACCGTAATGCTTCCTTATAACCAAATGCAGTTGATATCGTGATCTTACAAGTGTACAATAGATTTTTATTTAGTGAAAGTGATGGTATAGGATTCTAGCAAATTGTTGCAAATCTATATACAAATTCCACGTATCCATGCTCAATGCTGTTAAAAATCAGCATGCATTTCATCATCAATGTGTTGTGTATTAGAATTGTTAGGCAGCTGCTATAGATTTTCCCAGCTTGTAACATGGGGAGCTTGCTTAGGATGGCCCAGGATTTATTACTCTTTCGTTTGGGTTTGGCTGGCGCAAACTGGGTGTGGTGAAAGATTCCTGCACTGGAACGGGTAGGCTCAAGGCACACCCATTATTGGGCCTCCAGCTTCTTTTACATGAAACCAGCAAACTGCAAATGCTTGCTGGGCGTCCCTAGGCAGCTCACTGGCGAAGAGGCTATCACTTTCAATTACCCTCAAGTGGGTTCTAGGAGAGGGGGGGAAGTGAGCGGGAGGCAGGGGGATGACTGGTAGATGGGGGAAGCAAGGGGGAGGGAGGAAGGGGGCTAGCAATGGTCTTTGGCACTGCAGTGGAGCCAGGAGGAGTACTCTTCCTGGCTCCGCACTCAAATTTTTAAAAAACATTTCCTTTTTGGTGGCAGACTCCTGCAGTCCCAGTGACCTGGCTGGTAGACCAGGTTTTCCACAGCTACAGTTAAGGCAGCCCATTTTTGCATGGGGGACCTCAAACAGGTATTATTTAACATATGCAAAGTGACTAAAGCCTGTTTCAGTCACAGGCCCTGTACATCTTTCTGCCTTCACCAATAGGGCAGGTGGCGCAATTCTAGTGCGTAATGAGTGCGCGTGCCCTGCCTGCCATGTTGGATGCTTAGGCGTCTGGTTTGTACCTGAAAAACACGCATTGCACCATCAAATTTCTAGGCCATTGTCGTCAGCTCTCATCACAAACTCTGCACCAGTGCTACCAACTCTATCCCTCTCCTTGGCCACTGTCTCACATTGAACTAGACTGCTTGTAATCTTGTTTTCCTGTTTAACCATGAGCTGACTATTGGAGAATTGTCCTAACCTGTATCGAAAATGGAGTTTCAGCTTGAAATCTGACCACACAAAATGGAGTTCAGCTGTTGAATTGAATGCTGGGAAAAGGCTTTTAGCTAACACAAGTTCTCAGTTCAAGCCATGGAAAAGCTATAAACTAATTAAATCCATAAAACCTCAAAACTACTTAGGTAACACCTAATGGAATACAAAGATGTCACCTCTCCCCGTTTGTGAGAGAAAAACTCTCAAGTAAAGCAAGATTGATAGTGAGAGGGTTGTAAAAATCAGAGACAAAGACAGTCATGGTGGGGGGTAAATTTATGCCAGTGCCTCAATAACAGGGCTTCATGTTTATCAGATTTGATTAACGGAAAGGAAGGTGAGAGGAGGCAGATCGTCCAGCATGTCACTTTGATTGGTTATTGAATTAGATAGGGGTCATGCATATATTACACAAGGGCAGAACTAGGTCAGATATCAGGAAGTCCTTTTGCCAGAGGATAGTAGACCTATAGAACACTAGTTTGTGCAGAGTGCTGATTTGCTACATACTTTCAAAAGAACTGGACCAGTTCCTAGCTGGGGTGAAGATCATGTTATTCAAAAGGTGAGTGCAATACTAAAGTAATATAAATCACAGTCACTGTGATCTCCTGGACTAATTTTGATTCCTGATGGGGGGGCAAGAGGAATTTTCCAGATTTCCCCTCCTTAAATTGACACTGGGTTTTTAAAAAAATTTTTTTAAGACTCTTCTAGTTTATATAGCTGGCAGTGGGTGGGGTTGTGAATCATGATGCTTAAGGCATCATGGTAGGCTCGATGGACCAACTCGTCATTTCCTATTTGCAAAAGGAAGTATCAAATATATAAAATATACTTACGCGTGGCTGATGCTGAGAGACTGGCCACTTAATTACTCTCCTGCCAGCTGGCAGCCAAAGGAACTTTTTCATTTGAATAGAGATTTTCCATTGTTAGAGTGCTGTTTTATATAAATTGCTTAATTATCCATTCATGTCTGCATAACAGATTGTTAAGAGTCATGTAGGTTTCCTACAGAGAACAAACCTACATGACTATTAAAAACATTATTCAAACATGAATGGACAATTAGGTAATAATTGGTTCTCACAATAGGAATTTTACAGCCAAGGACCATCTACAGACTCAACTTGAAGTCACATGCTGTAGTCATCTGGTCAGACTTCCAAAAGGCAGTACTCTGGTGCTCTCTACTGGTGTCAAATATCTTGGGAAACGGGATATGTAGGGACAAGTTATGGGGATACCTACTCAGACCACTTGGCCTGTTTCTATGCTGTTTGTTCCATGTAATATAACTCATCTCATTGGAGTGACCTCAGCCTTCAATCAGAAAAAGTACAACTCAGTATAGTCAATCAATCTAGCATAATTCCAATCAGTCAAATCATAGAATCTATTTCCCTGTAGAGCTTGTGAACTGAGATTTGCTGTGGAGGGTACACCTCCATTTGAAGGATGAGATTATCCACCACTGCATTGTCTCAATCACCAAGTGTTGAACAGTCAGTGGCTACACCGGTGTCTTTTTTTATTATTATATCTAGCCACAAATCATGTGTATGTATACACACATTCCTGGTTGTGTAACCTACTCTAAGTTCCACCCTATTGCTACGTAAGAGAAAAAGTTTTAAGGACTAAGTGCCTTGGACTTGCGCCCTGCAGCTGAAGCCTTCCAGGTTTTGAGAAAGGTACACGTTGTGACAGATGCTATAGTATGGTTAGTAGATAATCTCAAATATATTTAACAAACAAAAAACAGAAGCTGGGAAAATTCTCAAGAATAAAGCATATGCTATAGCATTTGAGGCCACTGATGTAATCCAGCTACTTTTCTCAAAAGTTCTCTCTCTAGGATTGCAAAAATGGAATCGGATAGCAGCAGCTTCAAAAATCAGTAAAGCTTTAATACAACCCAGCTAACTGACTAACTGTTTTTCCTTGATGCCCCTAAATTGCTCCTTGGTAGGAACATGTCGACTGGCTTCTATGTTAGTTGGATGCTATAGGAGGGCTGTAATTGCAATTTTTCCTACTCTAGGATTATGCCATCACTCCCTTTGGATTGATGAATCTTTTAAGGGTATACATGTAACTTGTTTGCAAATCCAGGGCTTCAGGTTATGTGGCCACATCTCCCAGAAGCAGTCATGTCTGGCTCTAATCCATATTGTGATTCTAAATTCCAGACAAGTGTGTCCTCAAACCCTTAGAACTTGCAGTACATTTGCATTTCGTGCTGTATTCATAACTAAAGGATGGACTGGAACACAAACTGTCTTTTTTTCTCTCCTCCCTTCAGCTTTCAGGTGGATGCCGTGGAGTTCTGCACACTTTAAGCTCATCGTTACTTGTGCTGACTTTTGGAAAAGACATTAAACAAAGACCTCACTTGCCAGCTCAGGTGGACTTCAAAGAGCCCTCGCCAATATTTTTACCTTCAAAACATCACCACCAAAAACATATTATCTGGCAACTAACTCATTTGCTGTCTTTAGGACCATGCTGTATGCTAACTCACTGCCAAGCTTCCTACATAACTACACTTCAAATGTAATTCATTGGTTGCAAACACTTTAGGACATAATGAGGATGTGATGAGACACTAAACAAACTTGCATTTATACTTTCCCTAATATGGTAGAACTGACATTCCTATAGATGCCAATGACAGAGGAGGTGACTTCATAAAGAAAGTGACTGTTAGTTCAAATTTAGAGGCAGCAATCCCACATTTTCCCAGTTGCATATGTTCAATCTTGTTCCTGTCAACATGTATAATTTGCACTGAGACTAACTTAATTTCCTGAGGAAGGTGAATAACTATAAACGTCCATCAGGGAAAAGTCTGAAATCTTCCCTTGCTCCCCAAAATGATTAAGCAAAAACTCCCAATATATCAAATTATGTAATTTAATCCTGACCTGTTGCATTCTATAAATGTCATACCCTGGGCCCCAATAAGACTGATATCAGTAAAACCATTACAGCACTTTGAAATCATTGGTATACTTATCCCAACGATCTTAAATCCCAAAGAATGAAGAATTAAAGCTTCCTACATATTTAATCAATGTAGCAAGTGCCTTCTACAGCATATTGATGATGCAATTTCAAATATTTGAAACGTTACACAAATCTTCAATAAGTGACAATTTTCATAACTTTTTTTGCTGAAGTAATGAGTCTTTCAGGTGTGCTTATGAAACAATTTACTCTTAATTGCTCACTCATTAAAAACTGGTTTCAAGTAGTACAGCGAAATATGTTGTGTTTTTATTAAACAAATGTTTCAATTATTCTTAATTTAATAAAAAAATCCCTATAATTGTTAGATTGGCACTGTGACAGCAAGAGCAATAAAATCATTTAACTAGGAATATTAAACAGTTGATCCTAAAAAGATAGCACTATAATACAATATCCCAACACAATTACAGGTACTTCGGCTAACACTCGTAGGAGGTTAATTGGATTATGCACAACATTTTATGAAATCTAAAACAAAAGCAGAACTAAAATTTCAAATCACTGCTCAGACTTAATATCTTGATTTCTTTTAACAGGACAAAGTACAAAAGTAAGCAATGCTCACAAATTCCCTCCAATAAAGTGCAGTGATTGTGAAAAATCAGTGTAAAAAGTGACTGGAATGTGATGGGAAGAACAGTACTCTCCTCAGCCTTTAGAATCCACCCCAAAGTGTAAAATGCTATTTGTGAGAAGTATTTCAATAAGTGCAGCCAGAAAAGAAAATGGTAATCAGGAATTTTCTTTCTTCAACTTGCCCCATTATCTTGAGCTACAGAATTTGCCACATGACAAGAGTTGTCATGGGCTAATTTTAATCAAGCAGCTTAAGTGAAGACATTTCTAATGCCAGGTTTACAGCGTTATTTAGGCCAGTAGCCTAAAAAGGTTGACTTGACGAGTGACTCCATTAAACTGCTGCTCACAGCAGGGTGTATCCACTAGTTGAGAACCTGTAGCATATGTCAAGAAGAGAAAAATGAAACAGGCATTTGAGGAAAATGTACTATTTCAAATAAATTGGGATTATATAAATATATATAAATATGGGGTTAAAGTGCATTATCTAAGTGATACCTCAAACATTCTACAATGTCTAAAAACAGGAAGAAGTTGCCTGTCACTGGACAAATTCAACTGATGCCAATAGAGTTCTAAATGATTCAAAGGCTAAATATAGAGGGATACACATTACCAATGAACAAGTTAAAATTCCTTTGTGTGATTTTGAATATAAAAACCGGCTGAGTTTACTGAAAATAATTGAAATGCTTGGCTTATCAAAGCATTGCTTAAAATAAAAATTAAAAGAGCCCTTCAGAAATTTTGTTCTGCTGGTAAACAGATTAAAAAATCTCCCCATGGATTTAAATTACATATATAGCAACAGTTGATCACAATAGTCACTTTCATTTCAAAATTAACTAAATGAAGATAGTGTGTAGATTCAAGCTCCTGTTACAATGCATGAACATTTGGTACAGTGCATGTAAAACCCAATTTGAGAGAGAGGAACATTCATGCAGTTCTGCATAGTTTAAAAGTGAAACGTTCATTTGTGAAAGGGGTCATGTCCGAAGGTATATTTTCTAGTTAAAATACAATAGTGGTTATCACACCAGAAACTTGCATTATTTTTGAGTTACTGAAAGGGGGGGGGGGGGGGGGAGAAAAGGGCAGATTAAATTAACTGAATGACAACAGTATGGAAGAAAGGGGAATAAAATCTAAATACATGTTAAATCACACACTTCTACATTAAACCACACCATAAGAGATAGCCACCCAAATAAGGTAGCCAAATGACAAAATTAAAATTAATTTTGATTACCATGAACACATTTAGTTGCTGTTTTGGTTTCTTTTTAAAATATTGTGCGTAATCCTATAAATAAAACTAAAGTTCTAAAACAAAAACAGTCCAATTGATCAATTAAATCGATTCTCAGTTTACAATTCAGCACCATTAAAAAAGTTCATTACCGTTACCAGAAAATAGACACAACAGCATTATGTTTATGGAATTACAGGGTCACATTTTAATTCCTGAATCTTACATTGCCTCATTAATATCAACACATGTATACAAACAGTGTAAAATAACAGTTACGGTGGCGGTTATTCATCCATACAAAATAAACTTCTGTTTTATGGAAAAACTATACTTCATATCTACATGACAGACGGCCCACTTTTTCCAAAGAATGTTTAAGTTGAGCTACAAAACCTCCAAAATACCAAGGGACGCAGATGACCTCCAAAAAAAAAGCTTAAAAAAGTTTTGATTTCAGTAACACACTCGGGCTTCTCTCAGATTGCCAGTTGGCTGATTTGGCTACAGCTGGCTTAACAACCTGCGTTAACCACTGTATTAAAAATGATCTGGAACACCATACTGTGCAATAAAAGCATCTGGAACCTAATTTGAGCCTTCTACTGTGCTTGAATCTTAATTACTTCTGCACCGAGACAACTGTGACTGACAGGGCAAAGGCAGACTAGTTAAGATTCATATTTTGTTGCGGCTTTCAGTTAAGCTCCCCAGCATTACGGTCAGTTAGCTGTTAAAATTAGTGTTCCCTAAAAGTAACTCAGTTATCTACTAGTTATAATGAAATGTTAACCTGTAATACAATACCCAAAAATATACATAAAAATCAGATTGGGATAAAATTTTATCTTTTGTTAAGTGGCATGTTTGGCCTGGGGACATCACAAAGCAGAACTGCCACAATGTACAACCTGCAGATGAGATAAAAGGAACAGATTTGCTCATGAACCACTCTTGCAGCAGTCACCAGCACTAATTTTTACACACAGGCTTGTGAAACAGTCTGTCTGTAGTACAGTATCTGACTGAGGTGCATATTCTTCTGTGCTTTTCCAACCATTCACCATTTTGATTAGAAAATGCTAAACAGGCCCAGTGGATGCCCAAACATCCAGTGAACATGATGGCAATCTCATCATTATGGTCCCAGTAGTAGTTTGAGATTCTTCTGCTTAGAAATATATTGGCAGGTTTCCTTTCCCCCATTTAAAACTGGAATTGGAGGTAAACAAAACAAAACAAGGATGAGGATAAACACATGGGACAGCACCTAATTCATTTCAGACTGCAAGGGTTTCCAACTGATACTCTGTACGCCTATCCCAGTTTTGGTTTCCTGACAAAGAACTCCAAAACATCATTTTTGTGCAGCTCCTGCTCCCTTGCTCAAGCTTTCCCTAACCCGCCCCTAATCTGAATCTCTTCCCCATTTGGGAAACTGTCAATCAGGCTCCCAATTACTAACTGCTAATCCTGCCAGCCTGATTGGCCGGTTTTCCTTTCCAAGTTTGTTCCAGAGAGATCCAGTTCTTCAGTGGCATGTTGCTGCCACAAGGAACTCAAGCCCTCTAGTTGAAACATTGGCACACTGTTTGCTACTCCTTGTGTTGCATCTTCTGTATTCACAGTGAAGGAGCCATTCCTGATTCAGACCCTTAGCTTATGGAACAGTTGCACCATTGTATCAGACCCCAAAATAAGCCTTCCTGTGTGTCAATTATGAGCCAAGCCGAGGTCGCTTCCTTGGTGATGCTTCTTCTTCTTCCTCCTCTTCCTCATCATCAGGATAATCTACAAGACCCACTAGACCTCCCTGAAGAAATTCAGAAAACAAAAACATTTGTATAAGCATGTAGCTTTCCTGCTGAAAATACAACATTAGGGCATTACTGGCCAGCATTTAATTCAGAGAAAATAATTTACACTCAATCTAAGTTACAAGACATAAATGTACATCCAGGGCACTTTTCACCATAATGGTTTAAACCTTTGCTTGGAATAGTTCAAGAAGGTTAAAAATAAGGTTAAACGACAGTACAACTTTAACAACTCATTCAGGTTTACTTGAACCTAACTTCATTTTTTAAAATGACTTGTAATGGCATGTTTATTTTTAATAAAATAGTGCCACCAAAAAGCAGTCTACTGGGGCAGTTTTCTTTAAATTTAATTTTTAAAAACTCAAATCAGTGCGTCCTACTAAATGTAAAATACGAGGCTCTCAAATACCGAAGTGTAGAAGTAGTCATTAGATTCCAAAATTATACTTTAAAAATTTTTTTTAAAAGGTACTGTAATAGATCGACTTGAAGCAGATGGTTAATCACAGGTAAGTGAAGATAATCCAAACCTTTGTTGTCACTGCAGTAGATGGACTGGTATGCTTTGAGGAAGAACTAGTGGAACTGGCTGGAGCGGTCTGAGCTGCCGTTGATTTACTGTTGGTGCCATTTGTTCCATTTGCTGCACCAGATGCACAGGTATGTGAAAATGTAAATTTGAAGCTGGGACTTGAGGATCGCTTTGGAAGGTTTTCCTTGTCCTCACTTTCTTTAGCTATGGAAGAAACATTTATGTGCTCAGACTACACCAAAATCAGGTAGTTATATCAGTTCACCAAGAATCTTATGTTGCAGTTATACTGCACCTACTTTGAGAATGGAACAAGTGGACACTACCAAGTTATGCTGCCCTTCTTCAACGACCTCCTGGGAAAAGCAAGAATTCTGCACAGGTACACTTCAACACACGCAGAGCTGCACTCACTGGCAACCTATGCCAGTAAAATGATTGTTGAAACACAAGCAGAAGAACTAGCTCTTTTTCAACAAGAATGTAAAATCAGAATGCTTTAAAAAAAATTAATAAGCTTGCTTTACACCAATTTTGTACTGCAGCTGGCATGAAGCTGAAGCAATGTATTAGAAAAATTGAAGCCCATGGGATAAAAGGGCAGTGGCAGCATGGACATGAAATTGGCTAAGAGACAGAAAGAGAGTAGTGGTGAACGATTGTTTTTGATGTATTTTAATGATCTGGACTTGGGTATAGGGGACACAATTTCAAAGTTTGCAGATGACACAAAGCTTCGAAATGTAGTAAACAATGAGGAGGATAGTAGCAGACTTCAGGAGGAGAGAGAAACTGGTGAAATGGGCACACATAGCAGATGAAATTTTATGCAGATGTGTGACGTGATGCATTCTGGGAGAAAATGAGTTAAGACAATATAAATTAAATGAGATAATTTTAAAGGGGGTGCAGGAACAGAGCCACCTGGGGGTTCACATACACAAGTCTTTGACGGTGGCAGGACAAGTTGATAAAGCCGTTTTTTAAAAAAAGCGTACTGGATCCTTGGCTTTATTAATAGAGGCAGAGAGCACACAAGCAAGGAAGTTATGTTAAACCTTTATAAATCACTGGTTAGGCATCAACTAGAGTATTCTGTACAATTCTGGGCACCACACTATAGGAAGGATGTCAAGGCCTTGGAGATGGTGCAGAGGAGATTCACCAGAATTATACCAGGGACGAGGGGCTTCAGTTATGTGAAGGGACTAGACAAGCTGGCACTGTTCTCCTTAGCAGAAAAAGTTAAGGGGAAATTTAATAGAGGTGTTCAAAATCATCAGGGGTTTTGATTGAGTAAATAAGGAGAAACTGTTTCCACTGGCGGGTGGATTGGTAATCAGAGGATAAGATAATTGGCAAAAGAACCAGCGGGGGGAGGAGAAGAAAAAAAAATTTACGCAGCTAGTTATGATCTGGAATATACTGCCCAAAAAGTGGTGGAAGCAAATTCATAGTAACTTTCAAAAGGGAATTGGATATATACTTGATAATGAAAAGTTTATAGGGCTATGGGGAAAGAGTCAGAGAGTGGGACTAATTGAATAGCTCTTTCAAAGAGCTGGACCAGGCCGCCTTCTGTGCAGCAAGATTCTACGACTGTGCCATGACAGTACTTCTAAAAGGGAGCCTTGCAAAGTTTCCCATAAATGTCCAGTGTGAATCAACGTGACAAACTGCCCTTAAACTATTTGTACTGTATCAGTGCAATGCAAAAACAACACTGAATTAATGCAAAATCTACATTATAACTGGCCCACCAAAAAACACAAATGAGTGAAATTTCAATCTTACAGGTTTCCAAGTTATGTTAACAAATAAAACATTCCCTGTATTAAAAGGTAAACTGAATGTCTAAAGTTTACAAAAGCACAATCAAAGTTTTAAATGCCAAACTTTTTTTTTGGGGGGGGGGGGGGGGGCAGAAGTGAAAGAAAAATAGAAGCTTTAAATCATTTACAGGTGGCTTTTCAAGTTCTGTTTGTTGGAACAAGGTTGTAATCTAATGGGTCAATCAATAACCCAAAAGATTGTGTTTTTAATCTGTTTGTGCAATTAATTACCTTGGAGATCCCACATTTAATCAGAGCACAGGTAATATTTCCCATAACTTCAATTTAATCAAAAATACATTAATGGTAATTCATTTAGAGATTAAAGTTTTAAAGGGATGAAGTACTAAACACAGGTTATAACACCTCATGAGCAAATACGTAAATTACAATGAAATGCATCACTAACAAAAGGCAATGACAGCAGTTGTTTCTTGCCCTAAATTTAAAATCTATATATTATTTTGAATTTATATAAAAAATGTTCTATACTGACTTTATATATAGCTTAATGACTGATTAATTTCTCCAATTACACTAACATTTCCAAAAAAAATCTGAAGAAAATCAATTTCGCAGATCACAATAAAAAGGTTTAATTTGGAAGCAGAGGACCCTCCAATGATTTAATATTCAAATATTCCATACAAATGAATTCTCAAATATACAAGTAGTTTGCTCAGTTTTATACAGTTGAGCATATATGGATTTGTTGATTGTCTTTACCTTCAGTCAGCCTTTCACAGCAAAATGGAGAGCTGCTTTACATTAAACCAATATTTGTTGAAAATTGAAGACTCATTTATCATCATCTAATTCAATACTGGTACATCAACTATAAATTGCTCACTGACGACATGCAAGGCCAAAGGCCAGCCATCTGGAAACTGGAAGGCAGTTTAAATGCACAGGGGAGCATCAGCATGTGCACCACTGCTTTTTTCTCTTGGTACAGTAAGTATTCAGGAGATATTAAAATTCAAGTACTGTACAGCTAAAAATGCACCGCCAAAGTGCTGAAATTTATTACTGTACCCTTTTTAGTCTCCAGAAATTTTCCATAACTGTCTGGATAGTCATCCTCAGATTTGGATTTCTCAACATGTGGTACTAGAGCTTCTCCTTCTTCTTCCTCCTCATCCTCATTAAACCACATCTCTTCATCCTCCTCCAAGGCTCGTGCATCTCTCCGGTATCTATTATTACGTAATATGGATGGTACACTTAAGAAAAACACAATGCAAACTATTAGTAAGAAAGTTCTACTGTAGCCCAAAAATATCAACTGGAATGCTGAATTTTTCTTCAACTTCCAAATTGAGGATAGTTATGACATTTAGAAAAGACAGGCAGAATGGAAAAGGAGGGGGTGTAGCCCTCATAATAAAGGATGACAAAGACAGTGGTGAGAAAGGATCTTGGCTCAGAAGATCAGGAAGTAGAATCAATATGGGTGGAAATTAGAAATAACAAGGGGCAGAAAACACTGGTGGGAGTAGCTTATAGGTCCCCTAATAGTAGCAACACCGTTGGACAGAGTATTAATCATGAAATAATCGGAGCTTGTAACAAAGGAAATGCAGTCATCATGGGGGACTTCTAATCTGCATATAGACTGGGCAAATCAAATTGGCAAAGGTAGTTTTGGAAGACGAGTTCATCGAATGCATTCAAGACAGTTTCCTAGAGCAATGCATCATGGAACCAACCAGGGAACAGGCTATTTTAGATCTTGTATTATGGAATGAGATAGGGTTAATTAGTAATCGGTCAGTAAAAGAACCACTGGGGAAGAGTGATCATATGATGAATTTCACATTCAGTTTGAAAGTAACGTACTTAAGTCAGAAGCTGGAGTCTTAAGCTTAAATAAAGCCAATTACATAGGTATGAGTGCGAATTGTGAAAGGTAGATTGGGAAACTAAATTAAAGGGTTTGACAGTTGAAAAGCAATGGCAAACATTTAAAGAAATATTTCATATTCTCAACAAGAATACATTCCACTGAGAAATAAAAATTCCACAGGTAAAGTGATCCACCCGTGACTAAAGAAGTTAAGGAGAGTATTAGATTGAAAGAAAAGGCCTATAATGTTGCCAAGAAGTGTAATAAGCCTGGGGGTTGGGAGAGTTTTTGAAACCAACAAAGGACGATCAAAAAACTGATAAATAAGGAGAAAATAGAATATGCAAGTAAACTAACAAGAAATATAAAAACAGATTATAAGAGCTTCTACAAGTATGTAAAAAGGAAGAGAGTAGCAAAAGTAAATGTTGGTCCCTTAGAAGCTGAGACAGGAGAAATTATAATGGGGAAATCAGGAAATGGCAGATGCGTTAAACAAATATTTTGTAACTATCTTCACAGTAGAAGACTCAAAAATCATACCAAAAATAGTGGGGAACCAAGGGGCAAATGAGTGAGAAACTTAAAACAATTAATATCACTAGAGAAAAAGTACTGGACAAACTAACGGGACTAAAAGCCGACAAATCCCCTGGACCTGATGGCCTACATCCTGGGGTTCTAAAAGAGATGGCTGCAGAGATAGCAGATGCATTGGTTATGATCTTCCAAACTGTCCCAGTGGACTGGAAGGTAGAAAATGTTACCACGCTATTCAAGAAGGGAGGGAGAGAGAAAACAGGGGACTACAGGCCAGTTAGCCAGACATTGGTCATGGAGAAAATGTTGGAATCCATTATTAAGGAAGTGGTAACAGGGCATTTAGAACATCATAACATGGTTAGGCAGAGTCAACATGGTTTTATGAAAGGGAAATCGTGATTGACAAATTTATTAGAGTTTTTTTGAGGCTGTAACTAGCAGGGTAGATAAAGGGAAACCAGTGGATGTGGTATATTTGGATTTTTAAAAGGCATTCGATAAGGTGCCACATAAAAGGTTGCTACACAAGGACGCATGGGGTTGGGGGTAATACAATAGCATAGATAGAGGATTGGTTAAAGGACAGAAAACAAAGGTCATTCTCAGGTTGGCAAGCTAGTGGGGTGCTGCAAGGATCAGTGCTTGGGCCTCAGCTATTTACAATCTATATTAATGCCTTAGATGAAGGGACCAAGTGTACTGTATCCAAGTTTGCTGACGGTATAAAGCTAGGTGGGAAAGTAAGCTGTGAGGAGGACACAAAAGGTCTGCAAAGACAGATTAAGTGAGAAGGCAAGAAGGTGGCAGACAGAGTATAATGTGGGGAAATGTGAGGTTACTTACTTTGGTAGGAAGACTAGAAAAACAGAATACTTTTTAAATGGTGATAAACTATTAAATGTTGGTGTTCAGAGAGACTTTGGTGTCCTCATACAAGAAACACAAAGTTAGTATGCAAGTACAGCAGGCAATTAGGAAAGCAAATGGCATGATGGCCTTTATTGCAAGGAGGTTGGAGTACAAGAGTAAGGAAGTCCTACTACAGTTGTACAGGGCTTTGGTGAGACCTCACCTGGAGTACTGCATGCAGTTTTGATCTCCTTACCTAAGGAAGGATATACTTGCCTAGGAGGTGATACAATGAAGGTGCACTACATTAATTCGTGGGATGAGAGGGTTGTCCTATGAGGAGAGGTTGAGTAAAATGGGCCTATTCTCTCTGGAGTTTAGAAGAATGAGAGGTAATCTCATTGAAACATAAAAGATCAGGGGGCTTGACAGGGTAGATGCTGAGATACTGTTTCCCCTGGCTAGAAAATCTAGAACTAGGGGGTATAGTCGCAGTGTAAGGGGTCGACCATTCAAGACTGAGAAAAGGAGGAATTGCTTCACAGAGTGTTGTGAATCTTTGGAATTGTCTACCCCAGAGGGCTGTGGATGCTGAGTCATTATATTCAAGGCTGAGATGGATAGACTTTTGGACTCTAGGGGAATCAAGGGATATGGGGTTCGGGCAGAAGAGTGGAGTTGAGGTCGTAGATCAGCCATGATCTGATTGAATGGCAGAGCAGGCTTGAGAGGCCATGTGGCCTACTCCTGCTCCTATTTCTTATGTTCTTATATATTTCTTTGTAAATATGTCTGTGTATAATCACGTCATCAATTAACTTGAGTTATGCAAACTGTCAAGCCCCAATTTTATTCCATATACGCTTATTTCCTAATTTTCTCCTCTTCCTCCTCCCCTCCCCCATCATCCCCAATGCTCTCTTCTCCAGAAGGTGCTGATTCTCATTTGTGGCCTGGCTTTGTGGGTGGCTGCAGCCCTCTAATACATTGCCCAAGTCATCATACTTCATGTGCGAACCTAAACAGTGAGCATTGGCAGATATTCATTCTATTGCAGGAGGTACCAGAGCCAAGCCTGATCCTTGGCTCACTTGACGTACACACACATGCAGCTTAAGTTAGTAAGTAGAATTAGGAGTAGGAATTCTCACTGGTTTAGCATGGAGACCAATTGAAACATTCCAAAGCTGATTCTGCTGATATCGGTTAACAACACTGACTGGGAATCGAATGTGGAACTTTCTGGTTTGATGCTACAAGAGACTGCACTTCTACCCATCGCAGAAAATACCAACAATGCCAAGTTTGTTTAAATACTTTACACAATTTCTCTTTCAAACACAATATGTGTACAAAAACAAATGTGTGAAATTCTGAATAAATCAAAATATCACAATCCAGTCTTTGTGCAATGATATCAGTTCTAAAAGCTTTCTGGATGATTTGTCCACAACACTCAAATTACCTTTCAAATGCAAAATCTGAACATGGTCAAAAGTTTAGCTCTGGTGGAGAGTATTTTTCTATATTAGCAAAATACTATACTATTACGTGCTTTGCATAATGAATTGAACAGTAACACAGTTGGGATTTAAACTCATTAGCTTACTTTCACAATTCTAACCCCTCAGTAAAACATCAATTTATTTTTTAAAAATAATATCCAGTAAAAGAGCATTGCCCAAACAAATGCAAATTGACACTTTTCACCTCTGCATTACATTAACATTTTGAAGTCCAAAAATATTATTCCCACTTCCTTACTATGAAGGTCCCCTTGCACTGCCAATAGTTTGTTTCAAATTTCAGGACAGTGGTGTCTGTGGACCAGCAGCTGGCATATTAAGCTAAAAACAGCTCCTGACAGCAGGACAGTAAACACAGAGAGCTGGCACATGGATACTGTTCTCCCACAAACTAAATTAAGCAAGTGCCAAAGTAAAAGGAAATATAAAGTTTCATCTCAGCTGGGACCTGCATTTATTCCTCATGAAAATACTTTCCCTCTCCAAGAAAGAAAATTCTCAGTTAGGGAATAGATTTTCTATCAAACCAGGGCCATGACCCACTGCGCCCTCCTGTCAGTACAATAGTAAAAACTTATCAGGAAGTCACTGTACCACACATTACTTGCTTATGGAACCAAGGTAAGCTCAGTGCACTCACATTTTCTATAGTTATTTGACAAATAGCAACACAATAATTCTATCAACAATTCCAAATTGTGGAATACCAGTCCAAAAAAACCAAACAGCAGTGCAAATGAATTATATTTATCTGATACTGCAAACAGTTCAAAGTTGCAAGTCAAAGGCTTTCATTGTAACCTTAGATAATCAGTACCTGGAATTAAATTATATCACCTCAGGTACCAAAAGTAAATGGTATTTAAGCTGTGACATTTAAATGCAGTATAGAAAATCCCCAAAATCTTAATAACTATCCTACATGCAAATGGCTGTGCTCAGCTCAGAAGCTTTTTCTCAATGAGTTTGAAACATTATTTAATCTCCTTCCAGCTCTGATCTAGCTGTATAGCTAGAAAAATAAAGACCATGCACCATTTTGTCCTGTTGTTGACGCCTCCCCACCTAGTGTCAGATTATGAGCATACTACTTCTGCAGGAACTGTTTATCATTTTGTTCATTGAGGGTCAATAAAGTGTCATCCACTCAAAACAGTTTTCCAATCTATTTTTTAAAAAAGTATTCCGTTTGTGCATATTGTTACACTGTAGTGCTTTTAATTACCTGTTAGTAGCCATTTACAGGATGCTGATCAAGCATCAGTGCCCCATATAGATTTAATTGGCAATTTGACAAAAACAAAATGCTTACTGTGCAGCCAGCAGGATCACTGAAGTTGGGAATAGCACATAGGGAGTTGTGAGCTGGTGAAAAATAGCTGCTGCTTTAACATGCAGTAATCTGACTGAGACCGGTGAAGGTACTACATAGTGCTATTAGTGCTCATCTCTGTATATGGGCACCCATAGTTGGTGTCAGGGACCCAAGAGTTGAACACCATGCACAAATAAAACTATCCCATGGCGTATTCTTGTTGATGCCCTTGCTCCTATATGCTTCTCCCCATTCTCAGTTTGAATTTTGCTCTACGCTTCTGATCAGATTATAATCAAATTAGTCTGAATTCCTTAAAACCAACATTTCATTACATGCCGGACTAGGATATTAAGGCTCATCTTTTGGAATATATACTGTCTGAGATCATAAAAACCCATGCTACAGTATACACATTAAATACCAAATTCAAACTGATTTCCATTTTCAGGTTCAATAGACTTAAAAATATGAAGCTCAGTTGCCACAGTTGAACATATACTGCTTAGTAGCTTCAATTAATTCTCTTACCTGTTTAGTTTCTGATTTTGGAGTCTATCCCTTTCCTGCTCGTATCTCAGCTTCAGTCCTTTAAACGTCTGCACATACTCTATGTGTTCAAGTGCTTTGTAGAAGTTGTCAACTATGTGTGTTGTAAGTGACTTGATATCCTCCTGTGGTAACAAACATTTATAATAAAGGAATGGATAATGCACTTCTCAGAACTGTGGCAAATCACAACCTGTAGGGAAGTTTGTAATTGCATTTTAGCATAGTATACGTTTTTTATAGTGTCCAAGCCGAATATAAAATTTACCACAAACTATTACCAAAATAGAAACTTACCACTCTGATAAATTCGAAGAGTTCAATTATTGCTGAATTAAGTAGATTATATCTGGTTCCATTATCCAAAAAGGCATTTATAACTGGCTCAAAGAGGTTTCCTTTAGTGATGTAACGATTATAGAATTCATCCTTTAGTCCAATGATCCTCCTCATAAAACGCAGTGCACCTGTTTTCAGGAAAATAAAACTATTTACTAAAATCTCAGTATTGCCTATTGGTTTGGACCACCTCAAGCAACTCCTTCTCTTGCTCTGTAGTCAAAACCTCCCATTACTCCAGAGTCATCACAGGTTCCAAGAACCATCCCAAACTCCTCTCTTCCACATGAGCAGCACATGGACTTTGTGTCCAAGATAGAGACTACTTCCTCATCTCCTCTCACCACCCCTTCCAGATTCAAGCTCCACACCCCCATACTCTGCAGCTTCTCCCCCACCAAATTAATCATCTCCTTCATGAAGACCACCATCTGCTCTCTCAATCCTCCCCTGAACTACTGCTTGGCCCCATAATTACCAACATCTCTCCATCCTCCAGCGTTATTCTCCCTCCTTTCAAAACCACCATCACTCCCTTTAAGTCCATCCTTGACCCTCCTATCTCAGTCTGCCCTATATCTCCCCAAGGTCTTTGAAGGCATTATTGCCATCAAATTATATTCAACTTTCCCATTTTGACTCCCTCCAATCCAGTTTCCACACCATCCAGGCTAAAACCATGGACATCCTTAGGATTGTGATCCTACGTCACTGTCCCTCTTCAACCTCTGTGCTACCATCTACTCCACTCACCTCCATTGCCTCACCTCAAACCATTTCTACTGCACCCCTCCCTTGTACTTACACTCAACTACCGACATGGTGGTTACACCTCAAATATTTCTCCTCCCAAGCCGTATGGTTACCCTCTGAGCCACAGGGCATCATCCTTAGCTCCCCTTATTCATCGTTTGAATGCTGCCCTTCAGCAACATTACCTTTAAGCACAGGATCAACTTCCACATGTATGCTGATGACATCAAATTCTGACACTCCGCTACCACCAGCAACTCCAAAGTTTTCTAATATACTGCGACTGCCTGTCTAACATCAAGTCCTGGATAAGTCAGGATTTCTTTCAGCTCATTCATTACCACCAAAACTGAAACCACTCTGACTCCCATCAGCACCCAAGTGGCTTCAGCCCCAATTCCATCAACATCTCTGGTTGCTCACTCAGGCCAACCCCAGTGGCGCACAACCTTAATGTCCTGTTCAACCTCGAGCCAAGCTTCCTATCATCTTCCCAGTGCCAAGATCACATTCTTAATTGAAAGATTGCCTGCTTACATGCCAGTTTTTCAGAAACCTTTAATCCATGCCTTCATGTCCAAGGATTGCCTTCTCCAAATGCCCTCCTCGCTTCCACTATTCACAAATTTTAAATTAATCCAGAACTACACATGTTGTCACATGTGCACGCACCCTCTGCTCCTCTAACTCCAGATCAATATTCATCTTCATCACTCCATCAACTGAAACACTGCCACCTTTTGGAATTCTCATCCAAAATCACTTTGCCTCACTGATTCCCCTAAATACCAAGTCGGGGGGTGGGGATGAGGGCGAGGGTGAAAAAGACATCATTCCCTGGACATATATGCATAAAGCTTTTATATTTGACTTAAAAAACTTGCATTCATATAGTGCCTTTCATGCCCTTAGGACACCCCAATACACTTGCTTTTGAAGTTATATAGGCAAACATGGCAACCAACTTGCTCATAGGAAAATTCTATAAACAGCAATGAGATAAGTGACCTGCTTTAGTGGTGTTGGGTGAGGGATGAATATTGGCCAGGGCAGCAGCAGAAGCCTCTGCTTTTCTTTGAACAGTGCCATGGGAGCTTGTAGGTCCAACTGAACAGACAGGGCCTTGGTTTAACATCTCATCCAAAAGACAGCACATCCAACAATGTAGTATTTCCTCAGCACTGAATTGGAATGTCAGGCTGGATTAAGTGCTTGAAACCTGGGTTCAGAGATGAAACTGTACTTTGGGGTATTACCATGCACCACCAAAGCAACATATACCTATGATAAGCGACCATTAAAACCCCCACATCAATGACATCCTATTCTTAACTGTGATGTGGAGTTGCCGGTGATGGACTGGGGTGGACAAATGTAAGGAGTCGTACAACACCAGGTTATAGTCCAACAGCTTTATTTGAAATCACAAGCTTTCGGAGCTTTCCTCCTTCGTCAGGTGAGTGCAGGGTTCCATAAAGGCACAGCATATATAGTCAGAGAACAATGCCTGGTGATTACAGATAATCTTTCCAACTGCCCGTTATCACACCTCGGCAGAAAGATAATCACAGCAATCAAAGGAGTGGAACACTTCAGCAGTCAAGGACATTCAGCCTCCGATCTTCAGGTAAGCGTTCTCCAAGGCGGCCTTCGAGACACACAACAACGCAAAATCGTCGAGCAGAAATTGATAGCCAAGTTCCGCACCCATGAGGACGGCCTCAACCGGGATCTTGGGTTCATGTCACGCTACATGTAACCCCACCAGTGAAAAAAAAGTTATCTGTTTTTAATACAACTGGTCATTCTCTCCCTCTCTCTGCCTTTCGGGTGTCTCTCTCTCTGTCTTTGTGATCTGACTGCTTGTGTATTCAGTAGTCTTGGATGTAATGTTCCCCTGTCTGAACACCATCCACTCCTTTGATTGCTGTAATTATCTTTCTGCCGAGGTGTGATAACGGGCAGTTGGAAAGATTATCTGTAATCACCAGGCATTGTTCTCTGACTATATATGTTGTGCCTTTATGGAACCCTGCACTCACCTGACGAAGGAGAAAAGCTCCGAAAGCTTGAGATTTCAAATAAAGCTGTTGGACTATAACCTGGTGTTGTACGACTCCTTACATTTATTCTTAACTGAGATGTGAAGAAGGGAAAATAGAATCATCAGTGAGCTAATGCCACTCAACTCCTAGCAATAGGTGCAACATGGCACTGGAACAGATGCAAAGTGATAACATGGCAGTTATGCTAGAGCAGTGGTTTTCTAAGTTTTCGTATGGAACCTATAATTCTGGCACTCTCACAGACACCTAAAATGTCCATAAAAGTGTCATCCTAAAATGTACGAAAAGACATGATGCAACACGATTTCTGAGCTACGATCCAACACCCTTTACTAATGAGATTTTCATCTCTAGTATTTATGACTGTGGACCCCTGGAACTGAGTTTATCTAGAGTGCCAAATAAAATTGCAGCAGTGTTTTATCAGTATTGTTTTACATTTATAAACATCTCCACTTTGTGCCTTGTTGTAAATTTAACATTATCACACGAAGAAAAAATGTGAAGCGAACATTCGTAATGCCAACGAAGGTGTCAATGTGCAATTAATTCTGTTTACAGCTTTCAAAATTTCAGATAGCAAAATACATGACCTCATTATTTGTATTTCATCAGAATCTTCTCTCTGAAGTTCAATGTGCTGGTTTGTTGTAAACAAAGGGATCAACATGGGATAGTTTGCCGATTGGGTGGAGGCTCCTGTTTTGAGACACAATGGCGTGGACTCCCCAGAAACTAAAGTATGGAAGTACACCGTCAGGGAGAACTGCCTATTTAAACTACATAGCGTCCTTCATATATGTTTCATGAAGTCTCTCTCCCAGCTGGTCAGACCCTCATCCTAATCCCTCTGTACAGTCCAGATGATGTGCTTGAGGCACATTTCTCACTGGTTTACTCATCTTTCACTCTTATGCCACTCAGCTCTATCAAATACCTCTAGTAGTTATGACTTTGTGGACCCCAGGAACCATTTGCCGACTCCACTGCACTAGAAGAAAGTTTGAAAACTGCTGTACTACAGCAAAGGACTTTACCCTAGAGGGGGATTTCTAATCCTAGTTTTGACCAGGTTGCCTAGGTTTGTTGTACAGGGAGAGGAAAGAGTTATCTGACACAGAATCTGCTATTCAATTTGATGATAAAATCCCATATAAATTGTTAAAAACATGGCAGCAAAAAAACAGGTAAGTATGGAGATTCAGTCATTAGTTTTACTTTTTTTTTTACAAGTTTTAACTTACATAAGGCTAGAAAAGTATGTTTTGAATTCATCAGTACCAAAACCCTTCGCAGTAAATCTTTGTTCATGATGTAGTTCTTGATATGATATGTGTGATGCTCTACACAGAAAGTGAGTAGCTCCAGAATCAAGGCCAACAGTTGTGCTGTCTGGAAGTTATCTAAAAGAAAAATAAAGATAAAACTTGGTTATGTATGTGACCAACATATTGGGTTTCATTTTGAAAACTAGCCTAAAACAGAGGGACTGAGTGATACAGTGTGCTAGTAAACTGTGTTTTAACCTCCAGCACCTGGGTTTGAAAGTCTTTCTCCCCTCATGGAAGTCAGGCTCCCAAATGAAATTAGTCTGGCTAGTCTCCATCTAGTTTCTAGTCAGGTCAGTGCTTCGGCAGTGGGGAATCAGGACAGTCACAAAACAGGAACTGACCATAATTTAACATCAACAAACTTTTGATTTGGCACTCAACAAGCCAAAAGGACGCTTGGCTTGCAAATAAACTTCATGTAGATGCAGTAGGAGATAGTTTTGTCTGATTCAAGAATTTGTGTTGGGGAACTACATACGATGTTTTAACTTTACTTATCCTCAGAGCGACCAAGAGACACTGCATGCATCAGCAAAGAATAAAGTTACATTCCCATTACGGATGCCACAATAAGCCCCTGAAGTCACCACTCATGCAGGGGTACAGTTCCATAGGTACTGGCAGCTCTCTAACACATCTTCATTCTTCATGAGAGCGTTTGATTAGCAAGTGTGGGCAGACTACTTGATAACGGAGAGCATCACTGCTAAGCCCCATCTTGTCCACCATACACACACTTTCTAGCAGGTGACAGCAGGTAGCAATCAAGAGCAGGAACCCCAGCCAATTCTTTGCCTACATAGCCCAAGGGCATTGGAGCCAAATATTAACATCCCAACAGCCGTGTTAGTTGAGATCAGTTAACTCAGAATAGACCGTCAAGCTTGGAACCTCCAGGTCTGAAAGGTTTAGCACCACATGCATTTACTTACTTATTGATCATACTTGCCACTTTTAAGTATAAAAATCCAATATAGAACACACTGCTTTGAAATCAATACCAGCTAGGTAAAAATCTTTCTTGCTGTCTTAAATGGATACAAGCCAATATTTGCTACTTGGTGCAATTACAAGAAGCAAATATGTACAAAAATCACCCAGTAATAGAAAGTAATCTTGCAGGATGTATGGACTTTTTGTACAGGTGGTTCCTAATTGTAATTGTTAAGACCACTACATTCAAAGTGGACTCAAATAGCCATCTGTGTGCACAACTGGTTCCTTCAGAAACAAAGCAACCAGTGTGAACTGCTGTAATTTTAGTATTTAAAAACCATACTGGACATACTACCAAAGGAACAAGTTATTCCATCTCCATAAAATCCACCAACTCAATAAGTAAAGTGAACTTACCAGAACAAAAAGCACTATTCCTGTTGGATCCATCTACTACTGCATCTAATAAACAAGTACAAGGTAATGTTAAAGACACTCATTGTTAATATAGGTCAAGATTAAATTAGGAGGCCATCAGCCTGTCTTAGTAATCCATTGAGAAAGACCCCCATTGTAGCATTTAATTGTTTAAATTATTCCAGTGTTTTCACTTTCACTACTCTAACCAGTCCATGCCATATACTGATCACATTATTGAGAACTTCTCGATATTGGTTCTAAATTTATCTTTTACTAATAATTTTAGATTTCACCCCTTTTAAAGAAACAATCTATTTCCAGGAAACAAATAAAACCTTCAGCTATAGTACATAAAGCATCACTGAAACCACTTAATTTAAAGTGGGCGAAATGGGCATTTAGACCATTTCAGTGGCCTAGTGCTCCACATTAGGCTAGGATTATAATAGGTTCCTATGATCAATCTGCAGGCAAATAGATCTATCTCTAAATGAACACGGGCATGTGGAGCTGCTGCTTATGCTAACTTTGCTAACAGTTGCCAAGAAGGCCGAGAAAGATGCCAGGTCAACTTGCCTAACAGTGATATACGGTGACAACTTGGATGACTTTGGACAAGACAGTATCAAAGCAATGGTTTACTAAAGCTCCCAAGATTCGAGAATGGGAGTTACTTCGACCCACCCTACTGATGAAAGTTCAATAATGGGCATATAATTTACAATACACTATTCCATTCCTAGATACTGAACTCTTTAATCTTAATATATATGATTACATCGAAACTACAGCACAGAAGGAGGCCATTCGGCCCATTGTGTCTGTGCTGGTCGAAATAGAGCTACCCAGCCTAATCCCACTTTCCAGCACTTGGTCTGTAGCCTTGTAGATTATGGTACTTCAAGTGCAAAACCAAGCACTTTTTAAATGTGATGAGGGTTCCTGCCTCTACCACCCTTTCAAGTAGTGAGTTCCAGACCCCTACCAACCTCTGGGTGAATCTACGCCCCCCTGGTTATTGATCTCTCGGCTAAGGGAAATAGGTCCTTCCTGTCCACTCTATCCAGGACCCTCATAATTTTATACACTTCAATTAAATCACCCCGCAGCCTCCACTGTTCCAAAGAAAACAATCCCAGCCTATCCAATCTTTCCTCATAGCTAAAATTTTCCAGTCTGGGTAACATCCTCGTAAATCTGCTCTGTACTCTCTCTCGTGCAATCACATCTTTCTTGTAATCTGGTGACCAGAACTCTATGCAGTACTCAAGCAGTGGCCTAACTAGTGTTTTCTCCAGTTCCAGCATAACCTCCCTGCTCTTACATTCTATGCCTCGGCTAATAAAGGAAAGTATCCTATTTGCCTTCTTAATCACCTTATCTACCTGTCCTGCTAACTTCAGGGATCAGTGGACATGCACTCCAAGGTCCCTCTGTTCCTCTACACCTCTCAGTATCCTCCCATTTATTGTGTATTCCCTTGCCTTGTTTGATCTCCCCAAATGTATTACCTCACACTTCTCCAGACTGAATTCTACTTTTCTGCCCACCTGACCAGTCCATTGATATCTTCCTGCAGTCTACAGCTTTCCTCATCACTATCAACCACACAGCCAATTTTTGTATCATCTGCAAACTTCTTAATCATGCCTCCTACATTTAAGTCTAAATCATTAATGTATACCACACAAAGCAAGGGATCTAGTACTGAGCCCTGCAGAACCCCACTGGAAACAGCATTCCAGTCACAAAAACACCCGACCATTATCCTTTGCTTCCTGCCACTGAGCCAATTTTGGATCCAATTTGCCACTTTCCTTCAGATCCTATGGGCTTTTACTTTTTTGACTAGCCTGCCATGTGGGACCTTGTCAAAAGCCTTGCTAAAATCCATGTAGACTATCAAATGCACTACCCTCATCAACCCTCCTCATTGACTTTTCTGAGGAGGTAATCAAGTTAGTCAGACACGACCTTTCCTTGACAAATCCACGTTGTCTGTCCTTGATTAAATGACGGTTTATACTGTCCCTCAGAATGAATTCCAATAATTTGCCCACCACCGAGGTTAGACTGACTGGCCTGTAATTACTCGGTCTATCCTTTTCTTCCTTTTTAAACAACTGTACAAAAAGTTAGCAATCCTCCGGCATCACGCCTGTAGCCAGGGAGGATCGGAAAATGATGGTCAGAGCCTCTGCTATTTCCTCCCTTGCTTCTTTTAACAGCCTGGGGTACATTTCTTCTGGGCCTTGCGATTTATCTACTTTCAAAGATGTTTCTCCTGAAATCATCATTGGATTTATTAGGGATTACCTTATATTTACGACCTCTAGTTTTGGACTCCCCCACAATTGGAAACATTTTCTCCTACATCTACCCTATTAAACCTTTTCATTATCTTAAAGACCTCCATCAGGTCACCTCTCAGCCTGCTCTTTTCTAGAGAAAAGAGCCCTAGCCTTTCCTGATAAGTATACCCTCTCAGTTCTGGTTATCATCCTTGTGAATCTTTTTTGCACCTTTTCCAATGTCTATGTATCCTTTTTATAATATGACAGCCAGAACTGTGAACAGTATTCCAAGTGTGATCTGACCAAGATTCTATACAAGTTTAACATAACTGCTCGGCTTTTCAATTCTATCCCTTTAGAAATGAACATCAGTGCTTGATTGGCCTTTTTTATGGCCTTTTTATCTGCGTCACTACTTTAAGTGATTTGTGTATCTGTACCCCTTGATCTGATCTCCCACGGAGATAAGACCAAGAACATGTTTTAAGTGTGGAATCTCAGTATTTACAGTAATGGGCTCCAAGGCCTAGTTTCAGGGCAGTATTCCTACGAAGTGAGCAAAGGACAACAGTAACAACCTCCTTTTACCAAGGAAGATCAACCAGGCTAAAAAGGTCAGTGGTCCCGAAGGACAGGCAGAGATACAAAGCAACAGGCTCACGCCCAAAATTCTGGGCACAGCAACGGGCATGGGCCCAGATTTTCAGGGGTATTTGGCAGGCTGGGAGTGTGGCAGCAAGCTCAAAAGATTGATTTTTTTAGGGGCATTTGATGCCAGTTATTCCCATGCGTCAGAGCTCTTGGCAAAAATATCTAGCCCAATGCTTCTGGGAGAGGTGGAGGCTTTGAAGTAAAAACGTTAATGAAAGCATTATGACAAGACAATTCAATAGATAAATTTAATCATGTTATTGTGAAATATACAATGTTTTTGAATTTATTTTGTTTAAACCCATATTTTGGACATTAGAAATTTCAGCTGCTGAAAAAAAAAATTGTTGGTTGCAAAATGTTCAAATGAGGGTCAACAAATTTGTTCCACACCACCATCCAATGGCCAGGGCAGGCAAGTACACATAGGCTGAAACCAAGTGTTTTTAATAGGGGAAATAGAGTCACAGGGCTTGTGCAACAAGGAAAATGTGACTACGGGTTAAGTGCTCCAAATAGAAAAATTATTACAGTGCCACCTACTAACGGCACACACAATTACAAATATCACAGGGGTGTAGACACAATTAACAATGAAACATTCATAGGAAGCATTTACAGGTGATAGGGCACATGGATTTTAATACATAGATAAGTTTGAAACCCACCTTTACTGCTGTGTTTTTCATCTGTGGTATTAGCCAGTAAAGGAGCACTGAGAACATGCATGCAATGTTTGTAGAAAAAGCTGAGGAACTCAGTCTTCTCAGTTTTCTGAGAAAGATGACAAGAATACATGTTGATAATTAGTGAGCTCCTTAACTGCTTGATCACTTAAGTTCTGAAATGTGTTGTTTATATGCATGTGTTATGGGATTATGCAGCAGTAGAACCCAACTTTAAATTCAAATCAAGTTTCAGAGGGCAAATGGATAAATTTTTGTAAAGGTTTTAATCTCAACAAATTTTGGACAAATTTTTTTAAAATATTGATTTTAAAACTTATTTTAAATCTAAAAGCAGAAACATAAGCACTCAAGAACAGCAGTGATAGAACATCTTAAGTATTTTTCACAAACAAATCTAAATCTGCACTAACTAGGGCTCAACAAGTATAAACCATATGGATCACACCCAGCAGTTGAGCCAAGTTAATCTTTAATAATGCTGGCTTCAATAACAAATGCCAGTGTTGTATTTTAACACATTCCTTCCTTCCAGAGTATAAAACCAAAATTACGGATGCCATAAGGTTGACAAATGACTATCATTTCACAAAGATGTATTATGATAACACCCACAAGTCAATGTGGCAAGAAATCGTACAAATAGCCCTAACAATTTTAATTGTAATATAATAGCCTACATATTAACGGTTAATGTGGCAGTCCAAAAAAATGGTTTATACAGTGTCTAAAACCAGCTGTACCATCCCATGAGTCCTTCTGTGGGTCCCATCTACGTACATCCCGCCATAATTATACCTTCTCTCCTTTTCATCTCCTCACTCCCAACTTTGTCACCTTGCTGCACACTTGAAACAACATATTCACCAAACAGTCTAACCGCCAGAAAATACTGCTGTCACCAGTGGAATATCTGCTGTTTCCCACAGTACCATAATGCACAACTCAAACACCTGTACTATCACCATCAGAACACTTCTTTAAAAATAACATCGAAGAAAATGGGCCTTAGAGCCAGGCAAAAGTAAAGTTGAAGATTTTAAATGGGATATAAAGGTTACAAGGTCAAGGCCAGACAAGAATAGGTTAAAGTTAAAATAAAAGCATAACTGAGGATGAAGGTAACAGGGCAAGTGTCAAGTTTTATTTAGTTAAATTGTGTTCCAAATATATATTAGATCTACAGGATTATGTATTAAAGCAATAAAGTCAATGTAATAAAGATGGGATTTAAAGGTAGAGGAGGAAAGGTTTTGGAAAGAAGTTCCAGAGTAGGGCTGAGGCAGCAGAAGGTTTTGCCACCAATGAAGGGCAAAGGGGCAAAGAGAGAGGCGCACAAAGGAGATAGCCGGAGGACTGAAAAATTTAGGAGGGGACAGAAGGCTTGAGGAGGTTGAAGAAGTAGGGTGGAGCAAGGCAGTGAAGGAATTTGTAGGTGAAGAAGATGTTATACTCAATGCTTTTGGGATAAGGATAGGGTGGAGAGTAAACAGGGCTCAGTGTGGGATAGGATATGAGCAGCTGAGTTTTGGACATTGGGGTTTACGGAGGATAGAGAATGAGAGGCTAACAAGGGCAACATTGTACAAGTGAAGAGTCTAGAAGTGAGAAAAGTGTGAAGAAGGGTTTTGCAGTATGGAGGTGGAGTAGGGATGGAAGCAGAAGTAAGTGTTCTTGTTGACAGGCAGGATGTGGGGTTTGAATCTCTGCTCTGGGTTGAACAGGCATTAAGGTTTCACACAGTGTGAGCAAATGGCCAGCAAAGGGGCACAATTAATGATGAGAAGGGAGTTTATGTTGGAGGTTGAAAATTTTGGCTTTAGTCTTTATGATGTTCAGTTGGAGGAAATGTTGACAATGTCAGATAGAGTCTGGCAGCACAGCAGTGGTTATGAGGTTCAGGGAAGTGGTGGAGTGATAGAATTGGGTGCCAGCATACATTTGGAAACTAACTCCATAACTGTGAATGATCAGAGAGGCAGCACATAGATGAGGAAGACGAGGAGGTCAAGGATTGATCTATTTGGAACTATGGAGGTGATTATGCAAGGATATGAAGGGAAGCTGCTGCTGGAGATGCACTGGCTGCTTTGCGACAGATAAGAGGAACTGTGCAATCCCAAGGAGCAGAATACAGCAGGACGGCATGGTTGCCTATTTCAAACATGGTGCAGAGGTTGAGGTGGAGGTGGACAAGGAGGGATAATACAAGGAGGCACAATCACAAAGGATGTAATTTCTGACTTTGTCCAGGGTAGCCTTGATGAACAAGGCCGAAATTGGACTAAAGGGATTTGAAAAGAGTGTGGTTTGGGAGCGATCAGCTTGGAGTTGGGAGATAATGGCTCATTTGAGGGGCTGAGGGGAAAAGGAGGTCAGAGGTAGGTGGTAGTTGGAAAATGTGGTCAGGTTGAGGATGGGCTTTTGAAAGGAACGAGGATGGGGTTTAAGCAAAGGGACCAATTAATAATGCCAACAAGCATGGGGGCAAGGAGAGGTAATTGAGTAGTCAGAAGTTTAAGATTTAAAAGGAGCCCTGAACACAAACCGCTAAAGTATTTAAAATATTTGAGTATTCCCAAAACACAAGCTTCAATGTATTACGTTAGTGCAATATTTTTTTAGCCAATATTTGGGCATTACTACAATCAAAATCAACTTAGTAGTAAATCTACTCAGACCGCATTTAAAAAAACAGGAATGGAGACAGAAGATCATAAATTGCAAATCCAATTAGGCCAACATACATATATAGAAGGCATTTTTGCCATTTCTTTTTTTAAAAAAATATTTTAAAGTGGCTTACGTTTGCTGTAGCTAACATATTCTCAGGGTCAATTAAAGTTCTCAGCAGCCCCATTAGCTGAACTGCTCCTCCAAGTTCAGGGTCAGCATCGCAGATCATCTGTTCAATGATTACATTGATTAGGAGAATATCCTGCACAAAATGAAAAAAGTGCCAGTATTAAATTTAAAGTAAAGCTGCCTTAAAATGGTAACTAATTTCAAAATAAAGCACTAATCAATTTGTAGTATCAAATCACAAGATAAGCATTCTTCATCAAAACCATTAAGCCCATGTGATCTCATCCTTCCAAAATATCCTTGTCATTTTTCCATTACAGCATTTAGCTGTTTCTTAAATGGACGCTAGGACACTGGCCTGTCAACCAATTCAGCTGTTCACCAAATCTTGTTTAAATATGGTTTATCCTAAGCATGCCCTTCACAATCTTGATCCAGTGCCCTTTTGTCCTCTTGCCCTTGCATATCAAAAGTATTGTTCAGAGTTTACTTTTTCTATCCCAATAGAAATCTTATATTTCTAAGCTTCACTCTTCGTAATCTCTTAGAAGAGCCCCAGCTGAATCATTCCGCTTAGCTCATCCCTCTATCACCAATCAGCCTCATTAGATCTCGATGGCCCCCTATATTATGGCAACCAGGGATTTAAGCAGTACTCCAGGTATGGCCTGACCAGAGCACTGCACTTAATCAAGCCTTCTGGCCATTTAAACTAAACTGATTTGACAAAATACCCCAGCATCTTGTTCACTTTGCTTATTGCTACCTCACAATGTTTGGACATGAACAAGTCCACAGGTGCATTTAAGGGGAAGCAGGATAAGTACATGAGGGAGAAAGGAATAGAAGGATATGCTGATAGGGTTAGATGAAGTAGGGTAGGAGGAGGCTCATATGGAGCATAAACACCGGCATGAACAAGTTGGGCCAAATGGCCTGTTTCTGTACTGTAAATTCTATGTAATTCTATGTGTCAATATTCATCTTGGCAGGCTCAAGACAGTGTTTTGTGAAAATGTAAATTATTCCACACAGTTAGCTTCCAGACAGTGGCAAATGAAACCCTTTTTCACAAGGCTTATAAAGTGAAATGAACATTTTGAGCTTCTGAGACTCAACAAAAGAACAAAGATAAATTCCATCAGCAAGTGTTCCACAGTACTTGGTTTAACAAGCATTTTACAATGAAAAACATAAATGCCTATTTTGCCAGCTGTTCTAATTTATATGGAAAACTAGGGATCTACATATAAACTGATTTTATGATGAGAAAGCAGTTAAAATTTCAAGAATGTTGAGAAAATGTGACACTGAATTGGATCGGTCTTAATAGTGTGATCAGACAATGCGAATTGACCCAACACCTTGAGTAGGTCCCAGTGGAAGTACTTCTGAATCACGACATGCAACACTGTGGCTGTTATATTTAACAAGCAGCACGAGTCCAACCTCTTGGTCAATGCAAGTAGAATTTCCGAGGAACTGACATTACCCAACAACAGGTACACACTGGTTGCTCCAGCTTTGTCTGAACCAAAGCACCCTCACCACTGTACAGGGACATAATATGACAGCAAGCATTTTGTGCAGTGGCACTTTATGATTGAGGCATTTCCAGTAAACTACTGTAGAAGCATGAGGTCTCAGAGGCACTCAGGAAAGTACAAAATACAATATAAGATCACAAGAAACCAGGAGCTGTTAGTCAGTTTGTACTATCACATCACAAGAAAAATAAACCATCTTTGTCCAAACTTTTGAGCCTATTTGACCTCATCCTTCAAAAAAAATAGCAACCCTACAATCTTCCAAGTGTGAGCAACAGAGATTCAAATACCAACCATTATAACTGGCCATACAGATAGTTTAACTTCTCAGGCACCTTTTGTGAAACCAAAAACTCTCCAAATTAATTTCCCACCTGATATTTTATAAACAACAAATCACTGAGACATGAATCATCAAAATCTGATCAATAAATTACTGCAAGTATGTAACCAGACTCAAACGTGTTTGTTATCTTGACAGAAGTACTTCCACTTGGCTTTAGATTTTAAGAGTAAATGCTTTGCACGATGCCAGTAAAATGTTTACAAGCCTTATTTTCTGAACAGACTTCACATTTTTAACCCCAAAAATGTTTGGGCAGACTTTTGAAATTATTTATGTATGAAGTGTACAATGAAGTTAACAAACAGACTGTTAAAACATTTAGTAACCTAAAGGAAAATCAACAGTCCTAACTAATGCTGCTTTAGCTCTATTTTAAAACAGGATTAGTTTATTCACATGCTGCAAGGACAAATACTTACATCATCGCTTTGCTGAGCTTCCTGCATTACAAACTCACGCACCATTGATGGACTATATTCTACCAGATAAGAAAATATGTCTGTAGCGGCAGCTCGCACCTGCACATCATCCATACCCTGTAAAGTAGCAAGATAATTGCAAATTTTAATTGAAATTACATATTTATACCACTTGGTATATAATTGAGTTTTTTTCCAAAGAAAACCAATCACAGATAGAGCACAGAAACCAAATGAAAGATTCAACAGCTTACATAGAAGAATGGCAGCTTAATTCTATCAGTAACAACGGCTAGAAAACACAACTAACTTACCAATGAAGCATTTCAGAGTGTACATCATGCCCCCCATAAAAAAAAAAGCAGTGACTCGCTAGACTATGCCATTTCCATACACAATTCCAGAGTTGTAGGATACACAGTCGCTCCAGCATTTCCCACAAATTAAAACTGTAGTCTCTGCCGTGCTGTCAGTAGGAGGCCAGACTCTTCCTCACACAAATAAAACAAACATTACAACAGCAGCGTGGGGTGAACCACCTTTCTAGCAACCAGCTTAAAACAGGATTGGCAGAGCTCCAGGGGTAGGTTCTCTAGCTGCTTCTAAAGCAGGGAATGACATAACAGGATGAGTGACAGAAGAGAACATAAAAACTCAATAAACAAACTTCTTAATCTAAAGATCTTGAGGCAAAATAAGTATTTTCATTTACTCGTACAACTCATTTAAAAAGGTAGATTTCAAAAGAAAACCTTTTCATATTGACGGACATTAATGGTGACCCTCAATTCTGATTTTATTTGCAAAAACATTAGGAGCATTTTGATATACGTCATTTGTTAATCAAAGTCACTGCAGAAAACGTATTGTATTTTGCAGCATACTGTATAAATGCATTGACAGAAATATTGCAGTGTAACAGTGATGTCACATTAACCTGGAAACTACTGTGATATTAACAATGCACGCATATGACATTCTTCTGTCCACTGTCTTAATCTATTTTAAAAAAGGGTTAATGTCAATTAACGCAAGAACTTCAAAGCTTTATGCCTTCCTGAGTTGCTTAGGTGCTTACCATAGAACCTTGTGGGCCATGTATAAAATTTAAATCAATGTTCCATTAATTTGCAAATATCTGAAGCTGCTGTTACACAGATCTTGGTGCTGTTATTGAACATTTATCCACCAATGAGGTAACACCTCTATGAACTACGCTTTTCAAACTTCCAAGCCCACAAAATTCAAATAGGTCAAACTAGTAAGAAATGTGCAAAAAGGTAAAAAAATTTCCACTGTAATGAGCATTCCCTGATCACACTGCCAGGGTTCATGGACCATGTGACCCATGGGCTGTTGGAACATCAATGGTAGAACACCTCTGCTAAAATAGCAAAGGAATGTCATACAAAAGTATTAAGTGCTGATCCGTCACTACTGCCAACAATTTCTAAATATTTAACAAATTTCTGAACTACAAAGCTGGACCTACTGAAATTTCCAATGTACTATTATGTTGAAAATAATTTGATTCTTGACAAGGTGTCAAAAATTTTAATGTAATGAAAAATAATGCATATTACAGTGTGTATCCAGATGATCAAAAAATTCTGTACATTAAACATAAATAATATTTTTTAAAATGAGTATTAACAGTATAGTGTGTACTTTAGAAATAAAGTTGATTTTTGAAGGACAACATAAAATTTAATACAGCAAAAAAAGTTAAGGGAAGTAGATGGTTTGCTCATGGTTCTTACTCAGCCCAAACCAATGGAATAAAAGTTGATTGTAAGGATCTTGTGAAATCCAGTTCCTAATTGACACAAGAACACAAAAGTGTTCATAATTTAGTACAAATTGGTAATCTCACTCAGGGAGGTCCCAACAATGGCTAGAACGGCAAACAAGTATTACAAAGGTGTAACAAGGAGTGTTCTTCTTGTTAAGGCACATTGTTGGGTTGTGGCAAAGAAATTGATACGATTAGTACCAGTGCGATATGGCTTTCAGAATAGTGCCATTGGAGAGTGCAGTTATACAGTTTACATTCACAAATTGGTAGGGGGGTTTTAAGAGCAGGAATCCCATGCAAGTGATAGAAGATATGCAATGCATCCCTTTTTTTTCCATAAAGAGAAGCATAAAGTACTGACTTCCTGCCCTCTGGCACAAGCTTTCTGATCCCTAGTCAAAACTTTCTCTCGTAACTTTTGTGAACCCTATTTCCCAATTTGCTTCCACCCCAATGGCACAGCTGCTATCTCAAAAGATGATTTTTTTTTTCTTCAAAGCTAATCTCGATCCTAGCAAACAACCTTCCTTTTAGCACTCCCTTCTGTTCAACCATTATGACAAACAAATTATATATCTCCTTCCTCCTCAAATCTTCAAGCTTTCAAAACCGTAGCTTGGCATCTCCTAATCATTTCTCCAACCCTGCCTCAGCTCATCTGTTGCTGAAACCCTCATCCATGCCTTCGTTACCTCTAGACTCGACTATTCCAAAGTTCTCCTAGTCGGCCTCCCATCTTCCATCAACTTGAGCTCATCCAAACCTCTGCTGCATGTATTCTAACACGCACCAAGTCCCATTTACCCATCACCCCTGCGCTCACTGACCTACACTGGCTCCCGGTCCGGGAACGACTCGATTTTAAAATTCTCATCCTTGTTTTCAAATCCCTCCATGGCCTCACCCATCCCTATCTCCACAACCTCCTCCAGCGCTGCAACCCTCCGAGAACTCTACACTCCTCCAATTCTTGCCTCTTGCGCATTCCCGATTTTAATCGCTCCACCAATGGCGGACGTGCCTTCAGCTGCCTAGGCACTAAGCTCTGGAATTCCCTCCCTAAACCTCTCAGCCTCCATACCTCTCTCTCCTCCTTTAAGACGACCTCACTGACCAAGCTTTTGGTCACCTGTCCTAATATCTCCTTATGTGGCTCGGTGTCAAATTTTGTTTAATGAACACTCATGTGAAGCACTTTGGGACATTTTACTACGTTAAAGACGCTATATAAATGCAAGTTGTTGCTGCTTTATCTCATCTTTCTTCTCTTTTCAATCTTCATGGTTTCCTGCACCATGGCTGAACTAAATGCATCTCTGATCTGGGATAACTACTTTTAACATTTAACCTGCAGACCATATTCCCAAAAGTCTGATCCCATAGCATGGAGAATGTGCATGGAGTAAAATCATCCCTTCCTTACTGATCACTTTCTAGCACATCAGTCTTTCAACATGGCCTGACAAAGGTAATCTTCAAATTCTTGCCTTCCACTGAGGTCAGCTGGTAAATGTAACTTACTGGTAAAGCCCAACAATGTGCAAAAACTGGAGCTCAATATGGGCACTGACCAAAGCATCAATTCAAGTTACACAAGAAAATCCAACTGTTGAAAAATTAACACTAAACTCATTGTGAGGTGAAGATGATGCAAAAAAAATGCAAATAGAAGCAATCAATTGAGATAAAACTAATTTTTCCTGGTGAAAAAACAGTCAATGCTGCTAAAATCAGGAGGAAGACAAAAGATAAACCACTTGTAATGAGAGTGCTGAAAATAACAAAACTAAGCTTGAGCTGGTCCATGTGCATTGTGCTGGCAGACCAAGGAGAAGGCTGTGCTGTATTCTGAGATTTTTGTGGTAAATCCAGTGAAGCAGCAGCTCTTAAGGGCTGCAGTTTCCCATAAAAGTTGAGGCAGCAGGAAGAAAACTGGACTACTTGCTCACTTGTACAACGGAAACATGGATAATACTGCTCCCTTTGATGCTGTAAAGTAGCAACTCCACCAAAAGGAAGGCGGCCATATTGAAAGCTGTAAAGCCACCCTTCAGTAAAAACAAGTCAGCATAATCACCCAGTTTCCTTGTACCTGGCTGCTGGAAGAAGATTAGCAGTATCAGTAGCAAATTGAAAGCAAGTACGTGCAAAGATAAAGAGCAAATTTCTTGTGAGGTCCAACCAATCAAGGTACAAACCTCAGCTGGTAACTGCCATATCTTCTGGGAGATACCATATGAAGCGCTGTAGATAAATATTGCCCATTTCCACATACTCTTTCATTGTGCATGGCATTCTTTTGAAGGTGGAGATGACAGCAAACAGATGCTAAAGCATTTAATCAGAGATGCTCTTCTGCTAATAGGCGAGTTTTAGTGGGGTCATCAGCAGCTGTGGATGCAGAGGATAACCCTGTTCTCCTTAGAGGCATCCATCCCAATGTTTCATCTGCTTTAAACAATACGGGCAATCATGGAATGTCGCATAATGAAAGTATCACGTCTGCTTTTCTGAATAACAGCCACAGAATTGCCTAATAATTTCTGGTGTCAGATAACATCTTAACAGTAATTCAGTGAACACCCTTTCTGTTCAAGGTCAGGGGTTGATATGAAGAGCCCTGATGTCCACACATCTTGCACTCGAGGGATCCCTGGCACCTAGGTAAAAGCTGTGCCTCATTTCCAGCTAATCTGTCCTGCATAAAAAAAGGGATGAACATGGTACCCCTATCACACATGGCATTTGACACTTCCTTGATACTGCAGCCTACCCGATATGGCATATAATCTCCTGACGTGGCTTGGAAGGATACGGTAGCATAAAGCTTCATGCAGTAGTAACCCTTACTTCTATCACGTTCCTGATCAAGGTGTTGTGTACTGGTTATCATGCAGTAAATGGCACAACTCTGCAGCAGCCTGTCTTATGAAGCGGAGACAATGAAGACAGGTCTCCTTCAACATGTCCATTGGGGTAAATAAACAGTTCCTGGGGTGGCAACAGGGATTGCCAAAACACTTCAGGGGACACCCAATTTTCCAACCTGCACCAGCTGCTTTTAAGGTTCCACTCCACCAGTTTACAGTGGAGACGGGCACACCTCCTACAGCATTCCCACTTTCACTAAAAGTACAGGAGAAGGCAGCAATTTTTAACATGGAGACAATGGGGGATTAGAGACAGGAAGCAAAGTGGGCACAGGGGTGGGGGAGGAAAGAGAAAAAAAATTAGAAGGAAGAGATCAGATGCGTGAGGTGGGCAGGGAAAAGATGTCAATAATACACTAATATTTCCTCAGAACGAAGCTGGAGGTTCAACTTTGAGGAAGGGAAGGGGGAAAAAAAACCCTGGTGAAGTGACATCACAATCTGGTATGCAGAATGTAAATTAAGTCATTAGTACTAAAAAGGAAAAAATCCACTCTTACCAGAACTATTTCAAGGGCAGGAAGAATTCCTAAATTTGCCAACGTCTTGAAAAATGCATCTCGGTTCTGAGGTTGCAGTGTTTGAGAAAATGCACAAAATTCCTTAAAGAAGTTCACCTGTGTTTCAGAAAAAATATTTGTGAAATATGCTACTTTATGTTAATGCACAACTTTTTAAGCTGAATAGTTAACTTACTAATTCACGTCTCTTGTCATCATCTGTTGCTTCATCTGTTAACTGTGCAAAGAGTTCAGTCAAAAATTTCTCATCTTCCTGTATCAAAATAAAGTGAGTTTCAGTACTTAAATTTTTACAAGAGGTGCAACCAGTAAAATTCGCACATATATGATTGATTTGTGGAACTCCAGTAAGGATAAGTCAATTATTTTAGCTCAGTTTACAGATCAGATTTCAAGCAGATTTGTATAGAGGAGGAAAAATGTTACCTTTTCTACCATATCAAAAAAAAGTAACAATCTCATAGCACTTAATAAAGTGTTTTTTCTCTTCACGTATTTGTTTCAATGAGAATGGAAGAGCAAAGGAAACTGTGGAAGAACAAATGGATTTGGCCATCCACGTACACAAATCTCTAGAAGTTAGTGCACAGATACAAAAAGTAATCAAAAAGGCTAATGGAACGTTGGTCTTTACCTCAAGGGGCCTGGAAATCAAAGGGGAGGAAGCTATGCTTCAGTTATACAGACTCCATCTGGAGTACTGTGTTCAGTTTTGGACTCCACACCTCTGGAAATATATATCTGCCTTGGAGGGGGCAAAGCATATGAACATACTGCTTGAGGAAGGAATGCTGCACATATTTTAGGAATTCATTTCCCTTTCTCTATTTACTCCCTCCCTGTCCCAATCAATCTCCAGAACAATGATTTTCTTATTCCTACTCATCTCCCAGATCTGCCTATAGATTTCTTCTTCCATTTCACTCCCACATTTAGGAGGTCTGTAGCACAAACACGCTAATATAATTCCTTGTTTATCTTTGACTTCTAACCATATTGCCTCTTTTGCTATACAACAGTCCTCCTTCACTAATCCTGACACTCTTCCTCCTTTCTTACCTATTCTGTCCCCTTGAAAATACTGTAATCCATTATGCTTATTTCCCACTCCTCTCCAGTTTGCAGCCAAGTTTTTGTTAGTGCTGTTAAATCTTTATTACCCTGTGATAAAGATTTCCTTTAAGTCCTGTTCCAAAACCTGCTTCCTAATCTCCTAAACTCGTTTTGCAGGACACTGGGTCTTTCCTTTCCTATATTGTTTGCACTCGTGTGGACCATGATGGCTGGCTATTCTTCCTCCCCCACCCATAATGTTTGCCAGTCTTTCCAAAATGTCAATTACTCTAGCACCTAGGAAGCTCTGGACTGGAAAAGATGGTGTCTACTCCCCCACCTACTAGCAGGCAGTTCTAAAAACGTCCTTACCAACATTCATCCCTCAGTGACCCATCAAACACAGATTAATTGGTCACTGATCCTAAAATTGACCCTTGCAGGACACCACTGTTTACATCGCTCTAATCTGAAAAACATACATTAACCACCGTTCTTTGTCCTCTAACCAACAATCGAGCCATGCTGGCGCATTCTCTTTAATACCACATGCCTTAATTTTATCCAAAAGCATCCTACACAACACTTTATCAAACTATTAAAAAATCCTTATACACATATACACAAGATATAAGGCATTTCCTTCATCAATAAGTTTTCATTTCATTCATGAACTCTACTGAATTTATCAGACACAACTTACCTTTTACAAATCTATGCTGACAGTCCTTAACTAGTATCTTTATCCTGTATTATGACCGCTAGAAGCTTACCACTACCATTAGTCAGACAATAGCAACCCTGCAATTCTCTGGCAAAACTTTCACATCCAAGGAAATTAAAAAAATTATGGTCAGTGCCTCTGCTATTTGATCTCTGCCTTCCACCAGCAGTTGAGGATGCTTGCCATCAGGGCGTGGTGTCTTTTCCACAGAGTTCCATCAATTTTTTCAGTAGTTCCATATTCATAGTTATCAAACCTCCTCCCTCTTGTACCTTTCATTTATACACTCTGAAAACTGAGGCAAAGTGCTTATTTAACATTTTCACCATTCCTTCATCCTGCATAAGACAATTTATTTTTCATCTCTAATTGGCCCTATCCTTATTTGTTTTACTTTTCTATGTTTGCAAAATAATTTACTATTTATTTTGCATTATTAGCCCTAGGTCTCTAAATTGCCTCTCTTTTAAAAAAGTCAAATCTGTATCCTAATCATCTCCTGTTTGCTTGTCTCATTATTTGTGCACCGTCTTATTTGCCAATTTTTCTTTCCAGTTTATGTCGGCTAGTTCCCTTTTTAATCTTGTTGAAACTGGCACTTTTTTTTCCCCTAGTCCAGTACCTTTATCTTAAGACTGTTCCTTTTTAATTTTTATATCAGACCTAATTATGTTATGGTCAGTCCCCAGATGTTCACCTACTTACTTTACTTGCTCCAGTTCACTATCTAGAATTAGATTTAGCACTGCTTCTTTCCTTATTGGATTAATGACAACTTCTACAATTACGTAGAAAAACTCACCAAGGCGTTTCAAAGATGTGAGGAAAATAGACACCGAGCCAAGAGAGAGAGATTAGGAGGTCACCAAAAGCTTGGTTAAAGAGGTGGGTTTTAAGGAATCTTAAAGGGGTCACAATTAGATGAATTCCAGAGGAGTGTGACCTAGGCAGCTGAAGGCATGACAACCAATGATGGGGTGAAGCGAGGGTGGATGCACAAGGGGTAAGTGGCAAAACAACTGAGAGGTCAGAAGTTGGGGGTGACTAAGAGCTGGAAGAGGTTACAGAGACAGGGTGGAACGAGGCCATGGTCGGATTTAAAAACAAGGACAAGTTCAAGGCATTGGAGGACAGGGAGCAGATGTAGGCCAGCGAGGATGGCAAGCAGGATTTGATGCAGAATTGGATATAAGCAGGAGAGTTTTGGATGATGTGATGTTTACAGAGGGTGGATGATGGGTGGCCAGTAAGGAGGGCATTGAAGGTGATAAAAGCATGAATGAGGTTTTCAGTGTTTCAGTGCTGTAGGAGCGGAGGCGAGTGGTATTAGAAGCGGAAGAAGCCAGTCTTTACGATGGAGGACGAGGTGAGAAACTCAACTCGGGCTGATCATGATGCTGAAGTTGCAAATAGTTTGGTGCAGCCCAAGACAGCAGCCGTGCGGAAAGGGGTGGAGTCAGTGGCAAGAGCGCAGCGTGTGTGACAGGGAAGAAAGGAATGCCTGAAGGCAAAAATCTTATTTTTTAACTAGAGGTAGTTAAGGCTTACCCAAAACTACATATTGAACAAGCAGTCTGACAGCACGGAGGCAGTGGACAGGGTCGAGAGATGGTGGCGAAGTCGAGCTGGGTGTCATTAGTATACACGTTGAAGCTGATATCTGTACATGATGTCACTATGTAGATGAGGACGACAAGGCTTAATCCTTGGGGGACTAAAGGCAACAGTCCGGGGGTAGGAAGAGACATTATTAGAGATGCTCTTTCTATGATTGGATAGTTAAGTGGCATGCTAGGGCAGTTCCATAGAATTGGACAGAGAAGTTGTAGAAAGGTCGAGGACAATACACCATGGTCACTGTGAGAATTACTAATTTGTCAGGAGGTACAAATTGTTACTATATATATTTACTGGATAGGTGGATTGGGTTATTACATAATTTACAAAGGTAACTGAATTACTGCCTACTTCTAAAGAAAAATGTAAATTTAATGGAGTTTTTAAATTGATAATATTCGATAAAAGAAACATTCTTTGTAGATTGTTATAAATTCTCTTGCAGCTTTCAGAAAATAGGGTTTGAAGTTAATGGGAGCATGATTGATTGAACTTAACTTGAATACATACTCTATTCATGCATACAGTTTTCTAATTTTACTGATGCTCCCAGTTCTGCAAACAATGGAGCTGAACTTAATTCCACTAAAAAAAATTTTAAAAGGATGAATGTAAGTAAAGGTCATACCACTATATGGACGCATTGTGTCCACCTTACTTTATAGTGTCCTATCTACTTCATTGTGAAAGGAACCAACAGTCCGACAGCAAAACTAGACTGGTCAACTCATTGAGGTGACGTTTTAGTATTCAAGCACTATGTTTAGAGATGCACGGTTAATGTACTAATTGTTCGCAGCATATCTATTTTTAAAAATGTGAGGATAGCTAACAGAAAGCTAAATCAAATGCAAAATACCGTGGATGCTGGAAATCTGAAACAACACAGAAAATGCTGGAAATACTCAGCAAGTCAGGCAGCATCTGAGGATGAACAAATGTAGTTTTTAAGCAAGTACAGAGCCAGGCAAAGGGGCATGGGGTGGTGAGGAAAGGGGAAGGGAGAAAAGAACAAAAGGGAAGGTCTTTGATAAGATGGAGTAGTTGTGGACTGAGGGAGGTGCGCAAGCGTGACCCTAACCTTCCGGTCGCTTGCCACTTTAAATCTCCGTTCCACTCCAGCTCTGACTTCTGCCTCCTACACTGTTCCAATGAAGTTCAACAGAAGATCAAGGAACAGCCCCATATCTTTCGATTAGGCACTTTGCAACCTACTGGACTCATTGATTTCAATAACTTCAGATCATAACCATTGCTCCCATTTTTTCAGACAGCAGGTGCTAGTAATGGTTCTGCTGTTGCCATTTACATCTTTTGTTTCTTTACTTGTCCCATTACCACCCCCTTGCCTTGCACTATCATCCCCTTTGTCATTTAATCACTCCTGCCCTCCACCCTATCAGTGACCTTCCCCTTTTGTTCTTTCTTCCTTCCTTTTGCCTGGCTCTGTACTTGCTTAAAAACTGTTACATCTTCAACTTCTTCCAGTTCTGACTAAAGATCATCAACCTGAAACGCTAACTCTGTTTCTTTCTCCACAGATGCTGTCTGACTTGCTGAGTATTTTCAGCATTTTCTGTTTTTATTTCTAACAGTAAGCCATGTTTGTGGTTGAACAACAATGAAAATTATTCCAATAGGTCTCTAATTTTCTTTTTAGTTCACACCAATATAGACTAAGATGTTGGGGTAGCATAACTGCACTTCAGCATGCTCAACTTCATGCCTGCACTTTTTCAGTAGTCAAGAATTCTACAGCAGCAGTAGTAGCCAGAGTAAAAGTGATGGAAATTAACCTTTAAACTTCCAACTGGGTCAAAGGCAATTCCTGACTCCCTGGAGCACCTGATTTCATTAGACTTCTACTCGCACACTGACAATGAAAACAGTAATAGAGCTACTCAAAATGTCAAGAGTAGCTTTATTACTGTAATACTAAACTAGAATTTTAAATAAAAAGCAATTCTGCTTGTCCTCCTGTCCCTTCCCCAATCTGTCTAATTTACACATCAATATGTTAAATGACAATACAGTATGAGAATATAATTAGTCATTTAGCATACTGATACCAATAAAGTGAAGGTGCATGAGAAAGGAGATAAAACTCTTAAGCCAATGCACCTCAACTTATAATACACTTAATACCTCACTGCAAATTGTTTCCACTATTAGTGACAGACTGGTAACAGTCAGTACTTCTGTAATGCTCTCTACGGACAGAACCCGAGTTTGGACAGGCAAACCCCACAATTATACTGCTGGAAGTACAAATGAAAATGCAAAAAATTACACCCATTATGCTTCATGATAGCACTGTTGAAATGTACGCTACTTAATGCAGGGGGGGGGGGGGATGGTGGAGAAAAAAAGCGTCTCCCTTGTAAAATGACAATGAGAATTCCTGAGCACAGATGGGACTTTTTGTTCTTCGCTTTCTTTTCCTCCCTTCATCCCACTAAAGAAGATGCTGCTAATGTCACAATGACCCAGACTTGGGCATAGGGGGCATAATTTCAAAGTTTGCTGATGACACAAAGCTTGGAAATGTAGTAGTAAACACTAAAAAGGATAGCAGCAGACTTCAGGAGGACAGACTGTGAAATGGGCAGTCAAATGGCAGATAAAATTTTATGCAGAGAAGTGCAAAGTGATGCATTTTGCAAGGAAAAATGAGAGGCAATATAAATTAAATGGTACAATTTTAAAGAGGGTGCAGGAATGGAGAGATCTAGAGGTTCACATACTCAGATTTTTGAAGGTGGCAGGACAAGTTGATAAGGCTATTAAAAAAGTATACGGCATCTGTGGCTTTATAAACAGAAGCATAAAGTACAAAAGCAAGCAAGTTATGGTAAACCTTTATGAATCACTGTTTAGGCCTCAGCTATTGTGCCATTTCTGGGCACCACACTTTAGGAAGGATGTCAAGGCACTGGAGAGAGTGCAGAGATTTATCAGAATGGTACCAGGGATAAGGGATTTCAGTTATGTGGCGAGATTAGAGAAGCTGGGGTTGTTCTCCTTAGAGCAGGGATGGTTAAGGAGGGGATGTGGTAGGTGTTCAAAATCATGAGGGGTTTTGATTGAATGGATGGGGAGAAACTGTTTCCAGTGGCAGGAGGGTCAGTAACCAGAGGAAGCAGATTTAAGATAATTGGCAAAAAATCCAAAGGGGAAATGAGGAGAAACTTTTTAAACGCAGTGAGTTATGATCTGGAATGCACTACTTGAAAAAGTGGTGGAAGCAAATTCAGTAGTATTTTTCAAAAGGGAATTGGATATATACTTGAAAAGGAGGAATTTGCAGGACTGTAGAGGAAGAGCAGGGGATTGGGACTAATTGGATAGCTCTTTCAAAGTCGGCACAGGCACAATGGGTCGAATGGCCTCCTGTGCTGTATGATTCTATAATTTGTGGTTCTTGAAACTTTAGTGTGCTGCATATGATGCTGGCTTGTCAATCTTGAGACCTTTGCTGTTCGCCTTTAGCCAAAAGCAGTTTTCAATCAAATGGCAGTTTTTCCAAAATTGCTCCTTTGAAAATGGATGAGATAAAAGAAAATATATATCTGTTGCGCCTTCTGTGGAAAATTCCTATGTAAACACCTCTTTGCAATTGAAGTATGTCTACATATAACCATTATGTTTGTATGTAACCTTTTTCCTGTGATATTAGTCAGGTTTTTAAATAGGAATCTACAATTGATATCGCAATTTGTCACAATGGAATACTTTGTCATAAGAACTGCATTGACTCAGCATGAAGTTGCAGGCTCTGTTTACTGGAAGGTGCTAGGAGCAATTTATTTTATATTTTCTGTCAGTTATCTTGCTTTTCCCCTACATGAACTAAGTATGCAGGTAAATGCTACCTTCTTTTAAACTTCATAAAATTTTTCCCTCTTTAGATTAGATTGGGCCACTACTTCCCATCCTACTTGTTCCTTTGCCTCCATTTCAGCCCTCTCAGTCCAGGGGGAGGAGGGGTGAGGTCAAAAGGATTGGGGGTGGGGGAGGCAGTGAGATTTGGGGATGGTTCTCTGACTTCCTGTAAGCAGTGCCATGGGAGATCCACTGGTATATTTTAAAATTAATGGGGAGTAGGCAGGGAGATTAAGTTTAAAATATAAAATCATTTTTCTTTTGACTCCCTGCTCCTACTATCAATCTTCGTAAAAGATTTTCATTTATATAGCGCCTTTCACAACCTCAGAACGCCCCAAAGCACTTTACAGCCAATGAAATACTTTTGAAGCGTAGTCACTGTTGTAATGTAGGAAATAGTGGGAGTAACTCAAAAATCTGGCTAAATTCTTTGAAACAGTTGATTTATCAATAGCCTCAAGATAGACAAAGTCACATCATAGACGTGACACTTTTCTACCCTGTGTCCAAACAGGAAGGGACTACCAGCCATTGATTGTACTCATGGCAGTTGAGCTCATGCTACAATTGGGGACTAAGGAAAATTATCCATAGCACACTAAAGAACCAGAAGGGAGTGAGTTGGGAAGGGAAGGGAGAAGAGAGAAAAAAAAAGGTACAATTTACATAATTCTGCAAGGGAAATTCTTTTCTCCCATTCTCCAATTTAATTTTCATCAATTTAAAACAGTTCAAATTATAGCAACTGGGCACTTCTTACATAAGTTTATATGTGACAAGGACAATTTCAAGCACAGCAACTTTGAAAAGGAAATCTAGTGTCAACACTGGAGCTTTGGAGCTCCAGTGTTTTGGAGCTCCAGTGTTAAGTGCCAAATGCGAAGTATAAGACTCGAGTGTCAGCTTGGCTCAGTAGTAGCACTCTCACCTGAGTCAAAAGGTTGTAGGTTCAAATACCACTCCATGATTTGAACACAAAATTTAGGCTGTTCAGGCGTAAAAGATCCCATGGCACTTCTTCCAAAGAGCAGGAGGTTTCCCACTGTCCTGACCAATATTCGTCTCTTACCAATGCCAGCAAAACAAACTAACTGGTCATTAATAATAAACAGAAAATGCTGGCAATACTCAGTAAGTCAGGCAGCATCTGTGGAGTAAGAAACAAGAGTTAACGTTTCACGTCGATGAACCTTCGTCAGAATGTTCTGATGAAGGGTCATCGACCTGAAACGTTAACTCTTATTTTTCTCCACAGATACTGCCTGACTTGCTGAGTATTTCCAGCATTTTCTGTTTTTATTTCAGATTTCCAGCGTCCGCAGTACTTTGCCTTTGATTAACTGGTCATCCATTTCATTTCTGTTTATGGGACTTTGCTGTGCACAAATTGGCTGCCTACAAAAACAGAGGCTATACTTCATATTTCAAAAAGGTAATTAATTGGCTATGGAGCACTTTGGGACATCCCGAGGATGTGAAAGCTTTTATAAGTGCAAGTCTTTCATTCATCCTCTGGATAAAGCAACTGAATATCAGTGTTGTCACTAGGCTTATTTACTGATAAGGTATAGCAAAACTTGCATTTAAGCCAGTATGTTTCACTTGTGTTATGCTCTTAAACCCATTATTTCAAACTGCTCACATCTCTACCTCACTAGTAACCAATCTAATTAGAGGCAATCCATAAGCAGATATTTTGTGTTGAAGAGTTTCTCCCTATTTATCTTCATGACGTTTTGTAATAAATGCAATGCCCAGGTTTGAGTGTACTTGTACCACTACAAATGAAGCAGCTGGCCTCAAATTCAGGATGGCATTGGAATATGACTTCAAGGTGCAACTCTGTAGGCAGGGAAAAATGTTCCATTATTTGCTTCTAGCTTGCCGTTCAGCAGTAATTTTGTAAGCATTAGAAAAAATAACAGTTAAATTGAAACCAATGTAAATTGACTATAGTTAAGTACACCAAAAACTCCTTATAACAGCAACACCGAAGCAAAATATACTTTAAAAAAATGTAATCTAAGATATGTAGCTTCAGCCACACAAAGGCTTTTTCAGGAGGAAAAAAATCATTCAAGGCAGCTACATTCCTAATTGTACATAATTAAGCAAATATTAATGCCTCAAAGTTGTCATATATACAGACAGACAAGATAAACTATGGAAGATGGCCAACTGTTCATTTTCACTGATCTAAGGAAACCTGTAAAGAACTGCTGCTGCTAATTACCTCTTAAAAATGATTAATTTTAGCTATTTGTCCAGCAATTTTGTTTTCATACTTAGAGTGTTAATGACTTAAGGATGGGAGAATTACATGGAATGTACAGCACAGAAACAGGCCATTCCGCCCCACAAGACCATACCAGTGTTTATATTCCACATGATCCTCCTCCCACCTTCTTCATCTAACCCCATCAACATATCCTTCTATTCCTTTCTCGCTCATGTATTTATCTAGCTTCCCCTTAAATGTATCTATGCTAGTCACCTCAACTACTCCTTGTGGCAGTGAGTTCCACACATTCTAACCACTCTCTGGGTAAAGAAGTTTCTCTTGAATTCTCTACTGGATTTATCAGTGACCATCTTATATTTATGGCCCCTAGCTCTGGTGTCTCCTACAGTGGAAACATCTTCTCTACGTCTACCCTCTCCATCTTAAAGACCTCCATCAGGACACCCTTCAACCTTCTCTTTTCTGGGGAAAATGCCTCAGCCTGTTCAATTGTTCTTGATAGGTATAACACCTCAAGTTCTGGTATCATCCTAGTAAATCTTTTTTGCACCTTCTCCAGTTCCTCTATATCCTTTTTATAACACGGAGACCAGAACTGTTCACAGTACTCCAAGTATGGTCTAACCAAGGTTCTATATAGGTTTAGCATAACTTCCCTGCTTTTCAATTCTATCCCTCTAGAAATTAACCCCAGCGCTTGGTTTGCTTTTTGTACGGCTTTATCAACCTGCATCGTTACTTTTAGTGATTTGTGCATCTGTGTATCCCCCAGATCCCTCTGCTCCTCTACCCCATTTAGACATATTTTCCAAGGAGTATGTGGCCTCCTTACTCTTCCTACCAAAACGTACCACCTCACGCTTATCTATATTGAAATTCTTTTTGCCAATTACATGCCTATGCTGCAAGTTTATTAATATCTTCCTGCATTTTGTCGCAATTAACTAGACATCCCCCCAATTTAGTGTCGTCTGTAAATTTTGAAATTGTACTTTTATGTACATGCTGAACAACAGTGGTCCCAGTACCGATCCTTGTGGAACACCACTTCCCATCTTTTGCCAGTCTGAGTAACTACCATTAACCCCTAATCTCTGTTTTCTGTTTTGTAGTCAGCTTGCTATCCATTCTGCTACTTGCCCCTTGACTCCACATGCTCTGGCCTTAGTCATGAGTCTACTATGCGGCACCTTATCGAAGGCCTTTCCAAAATCCAAATATATTACATCTACTGCATTACCCTTGTCTATCTTATCTGTTAATTTAATAAGGTTGATCAAGCATGACCATCCCTTTTGAAATCTATGCCGACTATTTATTATATTTTCAATTTCTAGATGTTTTTCTATTTCACCTTTGTGTAAGGATGTTAAGCTAATTGGTCTATAACAACTTGCATTTATATAGCGCCTTAACGTAGTAAAACATCCCAAGGCACTTCACAGGAACGTTAAACAAAATTTGACACCAAGCCACATAAGGAGGTATTAGGACAGGTGACAGATAGCTTCGTCAAAGAGACGGGCACTAAGGAGATTCTTAAAAGGAGGTAAACTGGTTTAGGGAGGGAATTCCAGAGCTTAGGGCTTTAGGCAGCAGAAGGCACGGCCGCCAATGGTGGAGCGAATAAAATCGGGGATGCGTAAGAGGCAAGAATTGGAGGAGCGCAGAGATCTCGAAGGGTTGTAGGGCTGGAGGAGGTTATAGAGATAGGGAGGGGCGAGGACTTGGAGGGATTTGAAAACAAGGATGAGAATTTTAAAATCGAGGCGTTCCTGGATCGGGCACCAATGTAGGTCGGCAAGCACATGGGCGACGTTACGGAGGTGGGAGTAGGCAGACCTGGTGATGAAGCGGATGTGATCGGAAGCTCATCTCAGGGTCAAATAGGTCGCCACGGTTACGAACGGTCTGGTTCAGCCTTAGTGGTCAGGAAGAGGGGTGGTGTTGGTAGCCAGGGAACAGAGTTTGTAGCGGGGACCAAAGACAATGGCTTCAGTCTTCCCAATATTTACTCATCCAGTACTGTATGTCGGACAAGCAGTGTGACAAATGAGAGACAGTGGAGGATAGTTTTTGGATTGGTTCTATCTCCCTTTTTAAATATAGTAATCACATTAGCTGTCTGCCAGTCCTCTGCCACTATTCCCTTTTCTAATGAATTTTTATATATATGCAATAGTGCCTCTGCTATCTCTTCCCTAACTTATTTTAATATGTGCAAATGCATTCCATCCGGACCAGGGGTTTTATCCTCTCTAAGTTTGATTAGTTTATCAATTATCTACCCCCTTTCTATCTTAAATGTCTTTATATCTTTTTTGATCTCTTCTTATGTCATGCCCACCATGTTAGTCTCCACAGTAAATACAGAGGCAAAGTAATTATTTAATATCTCTGCCATTTCACTGTCATTACCTGTGAGTTTATCATGTGTATCCCTTAGCAGCCCTGACCCTATCCTGAACCTAAACCAGGTTGAAGATACTAAGTCGGACAGGGGAATGGAAAAACACACAGCTTGGAGTAACTAAACCCAACAGTATGAGGAGCTAAACTAACAGCTAGCTAAAATATCATTGGTTAATGACCTGACTAATAATTCAGTTCAACAACTCCTCCAATCAGGTTCTTCAATGTGGTTACCTTTCACTAATATATAAAAACAGAACAACATGGATGTTGCAATGGATCATGAGGCATAATTTTAAGTACTATGTTTTAAGGGGGTGATCTAAAAGTGAATACCATGCACTAAAATATTGCCAAACACAAGCAAAGGAAACCAATCCATTTCATTTTTCCGTTTGGCTGAGCCAGTTACAATAAGTTAACTTTTAATGACAATATCATGCAATGTAAATAACTAATAATATGCACAGCTTCTCTACATAAAGATTGCAGGATCTAAAGATAGAGGATCTATTTTGAGGCCAACTGCTGTAATTTTCTTCCAAACTAATCCATTTTACTATTCAAAAACAGATATGTTATTGTAGCTTTAATTCTAAAAAGCTTCTTCCAGGAAATAAAACAGTCTTTACTAAAGGTATTCGGTCCCATTCCTAAGTGTACACTGTAGCTTCAGAAGGAAGAACAGCAACTGTACAAACATTAGTACCTCAAATATACAGTAGTCCACAGCACAAGAGACAGACTATGGAAGTTAGCCAACAGTTCTCATGATTTATGGGTTACAAGGAAAATCAATTTTACAGTCCTCCACTTTCTTTTAACCAAGTTTTTTTTAAAAAATACTGCATTAATTCTTTGGTCAGAACAGAGACGGAATAAAGAAAGCTTATAAACAAGCCTTCGTTAGACAGACACGAAGATACATTTCCAATTACAGTATTGATATTCCACACCAATGTTTAACAACCACATTACGGTAATCAAAATAGTTATAGCTTTAGTTAAAATTTTATTTCAGTAATAGCAAAGACAAAAAATTATTCAAGTTTGAACATTCCTTACTTTAACAGTGATTTTAGTCAACCCTCAACTGCTAGTAAATGCTCCATGTAGCGCTGTCAACAGATAACAGCTTTCGCAATGGTGAGTGAATGAGTGAGTGAGAAAAGAGAGGAAAATCATCACACTTGAGTAAATACCATTTAAAGTGTGTAATTTAGTTCTTGTCAGACACTCTTAATCACTTCAAACTGTTCCTATTACTACCAGTATTTCTTCAGCATTTTTTAAATAAAATCAGTTATTACTATCACGGAGAACCAAGTAGGCTCTCACTGCTAAGGCATTCACTGTGCATCCAAAGCAGCAAGGTTGTGACTTACGGCTGCTCCAGAGCTGGCCCTAGAAATTCAATACAGGTTGGAAAGGTTTGCATTCCCAACCGGCAACATAATTTCCCAGGTTCAAGTGGTCCACAAGCAGCCCTTGAGCCAGTATGGGTCAGCGAGGATGAGTAAATTGGACCGGATACAGGTGGCTGCATTTTGGAGAAGTTGCAGTTTGCGGAAAATGAGAGGGCATTACAGTAAGAGTCTAGAAGTGACAAAAGGATGAGGCTTTCAGTAGCAGAGGGGGGTGAGGTAGGGGTGGAGGCAGGCAATGTTGTGCAGGTGCTAACGGGTGGTCTCAGTGATGAGTAGGATGTGAAGTTTGATGCTAAACTCTGGGTTGAACATGACACCAAAGTTTCACATGGTCTGGTTCAGCCTATTCACAGTGGAATGGATCTACGATGCTCCATATACGTATAATGACATCACCTCAATCCTGCTACAACCTCTATCAGGCAACCCGTCTGACATCAAGCCATGGATGAGTCACAATTTCCTCTGACTGAACATCAGGAAGACCGAAGCCACTGTTATAAGCCCCCAACATAGACGCTGCTCCCTTGCCATTGATTCCGCTCTACTTCTTGGCTATGCACTCAGACTGAAACATTGCCTGCCTCCACCCATGAAACAGTTATTCATGCTCATCACTGCAGACTCAATTACTCTAGTGCCCTTCTTGCTGACCTCGCATCCTCTGCAAACTGCAATTTGTTCAAAATCCAGTCACCCGTATCCAGTCTTGCACTATGTCATGCTTGCGCATCCTCATTGAGTTACAGTGGCGGTTTCCCCTCTGCACCAACACTAAATCTGCAGTGTAAATGCAGAATCAGGGCCCAACTAGTATCTGAAGACTCCCCGAGAAGAGGAAATCTTACATCGCTTCCATTTGACATGGCAAGGAGTGTAAATCCAATGAAAATAGGTTTAAAAGTGCTTGGAGGTTCCTTGGACCACCTGGACACTTTTAAACTTACCTGCAATCAACTTAAAAGTTTAGCTAGGCCGGACACTGACATCAGCACTGACTAAACACTTAAATTTTAACTATAGGGGAGGAGCTCTGCACATGCAAATAAATTAGCACCTGGGAAGGAAAGTTTCATCCAGGTAATGTAAACAAAAGTAAAATAAAAAAGGAAAAACAGTAAATGCTGGAAATCTGAAATAAAAACAAAAAAATGCAGAAAATACACAGGTCAGTCAGCATCTGTAAAGAGAAAGGAAAATTATAACGTTTCAGCTATGTACCCTTCATCAGTGTAAATAGCATACTGCCTGCCCGAAACCCAAATTGCAGCTATCGGTTTCACCCCAACAGGGTGAAAAGAAAATGCACCTTAGGTCAAGCTGCTGGGACAAGTCTCCACTCTGATGACTGTAAAGGTTTTACATTAAATACATTTAGACAAAATCAATTCTTCATGCACAGACTCACAGCACAAAAATACATAAAATTTAATGGAATACTGGCAACCAATGTTGCTCAGAAAGGCTAAAATCATAGTTGGTAGGGGAAAACTGATGCAAGCTGATCTCGACTGGAGAGAAGGCATTCGTCACTCAATGAACATAAAAATATAAAACAAAAACAAGTTCCTATTACATTTTACGAACATTTGCTACTTCCAAAATGTAGATTTTTCATTATATAAGAGGGAACCCGAGATTCTCAGACTGAATTTGAGAGCAAGGTCCAATCCTTCTGTAAAGTTTTCCACAACCAAATCTGCAAATCAAATTAATATTAATGATCTTTGCAAAATAACTCACCTGCAACATACTAACAATCTCCACTTTGTTGAAGAATATAAATGATGTTAACGTAGATAGAAAGTTCTCCTCAAATACAGATGGGGTGGGCAAAATGATGTCCTGGATGTATTGCACCCGGTACGTTTGGTGAATTTTTTGCTTCAGCTCAGTGTCTGTGATAGGTATAACTTCTTTAAATTTGGCTGTTTTGGTCAAAAATTCTCTGTGCTTTCTAGGATGAGGTAGGGAAGGATCATACTCCAAACACCCCACCACGTCCATAATGCACTCATCTGAAAACATCACCTCAAACAGTGCTGCTTTATTGAGGAACAAAATGCCTCTGATAATTTCATACAAGTGATGTAGACCTTCTTTGTTCTCAAGGTCCTCACAAACTTGGAATAGCTGCAACAGTTTTTTAATGTAGCCCTCATTTTCCAAAGCCAATGCTAGCTTCTCTCTGCGGATAGGAGAGGAGAGAACTGAGGTTACCAAGTCGGCAATCTCTTCCAGTTTGTTTAGTTCACATGGTGGAAGATCAACTGTATGAGTAGTTTCAGGCATTTCTTCAAATCGCTCCTCTTCAGACTCATCAATGATGTCCTGAGTGATATCTAGTGACGGGTCTCGTCCCTGCACCTGCAAATGCCAATAAAGGGTTCATTTGAAACATTTTCTGCTACCGCAACCTGTAAAGTAAAATACATATCTATTGTTCATTGCAAACCTGCTGGAAAGAATACTTAGACAATTAGTCTCACTTGTGCATTGATTATAATTATACATTTAGCATTCTTAGTTTTTTTAAACATGGGAAGCAGTTTCTCAAAATGTAAATACAGCAACAGAACATAGCATTATCAAGCTGAACTATGCATATAAATTTCAGATACTTTATATTAACCAGATGACAAAAGCTAGTTATCCTATGCATTTAATTTTTTAAAAAATAGTAAATTGCCCGAGGCGTTGTCCATGGTCAGTTGATGAATATAAATTTGGCAAGAGAATTGGGAGTTATTTCAGAAATTTGTTCCATAAAGCCAAATGACCAGTGTAACTACAACATAGCAGTGGACATGGCAGTTTAGAATAGCAAATGCTGACAGAAAAATGTGACAAAAAATCATGACAACAGAAAGTAAGATTTGTGTACAAGAAATGCACAGTACACAAGATTTTTAATATATAAACTTATACTGCTAAGAGGTGGCCAGCTCCAAAGCCTTCTGTAATGTCCCTTTCAGCCAACTGCTAAGAAATGCAGGTTACTGCTATCCAATGTTCACTTTCCCCCTCCATGGGCTTCAAGACTTGCCTGGTACTGCTCAGATCAGGAGCTAAGCAGAATAGGGAGGGATGGATCCCATATCCTCCTATTCCACTCCACTATCCATTACTGCTCAGCATCAACACTACCTCATATACTTCTAAATAATCACCTCAATAAACCTAACAGGTGAACTTTCAACTAATCAAGCCAGTCCCATCAAAACCCAGTTTCTTGATTAGCACAGTCAAATTATATCTACACTAAGCTTTAAGTCCTAAAGTAAATGCTTGGGGTGGGGGAGAAAAGAACTGGCAGAACAAGGGTGCAGTGCACTGGAGCACTAACATGCAGCACATCAAAATAGTAATGTGACCACACCACTAAAATGCCAAATTCAATCATTTTTAATATTTGGGAGAGCAGCAGCATTACCCTTAGAGGACACACATAGCTCCCAGAAGCAGAGATGAGGAGCTGGCACAGACCTCCAAGACTGACTTACTTCTCCTATACTCTAGGGAAGTACAAAGGTGGCTCAAAAAAAAAATCTTGATAACTTGATGCTGTACCTTGAGAGATTCCAAGACTGTAAAGTATGCTGGACTGCATTGCATTCTATAGGGTTGCTTGCGATGTGTGCCACAACAGGTCAGCTGATCACCTTCTAGGGGGTCTGGAGACCAAATTCTATTTCCCAAATGTCAGATGGGCAACTTTGTACCATGACAATTAGCTAAGTTTCTAGGGATCTACTCAGGGATCCCACGAGATTGGAGGTAATCAGATCTGTATTCTTCTGGATGTGCCAATATGTAATTGTTTTGTATACAAATAAAACAAAAACTTTCTGCAATGGTGGCATTTTCCTTTGAGTAACTAACGCTTTTAGGAAATTAGGACTGTGGGGTTGGGTGGGGGGGGGGGGGTAGGGTAGTTGGGGGGAAAAAAAGGGGCGGAAGTGTGCCATTGTTTGCCAGGGATCCCACACAGGCAAGTTCAGGAGTACATAAAATGATGCTTGAAGTGCAACTTTTGTATCAAATTTCAACATAGTTGGAGCCGTCAGAGTTTGTGTCAATATTGGCAGTAGCCATATACTGATACTTGTGGAGCTACCAGTCTCAAATTACAGTCAGCTTCCACATGCAGAGCTCAGGACAGATAGGGGACACAAATCAAAAACAAGATTTCAGCTGTTTTTTGTGATAAATCTGCTCAATTACCAATCATGTCAAAAATAGGGAGCAGACTTGTCCAACTGCTCAATATGGACCCACAAATATAAAATTTTGCACAGGAAAGAGTAACACCCAAAAGAAAGCATCTTTCGTCCAATGGGCAACACAACATACAGTTTTCAAACATGTACTTAGCCCAGTCCACGGAGTGCCAGACTCAATGTGTTACCCAAAACAATGCAAAGTTGGCATCTAGCAAGTATTATTGGAGTATGGCAGTGCATTTGTTTATCACCAAGTAATGTCAAAAGCACAGAATCATATTTGAAAGGACAATGAAACGTTACCCCTAAAGCTTCTCCTCTTCCCAAATTAGTACCTCATGATGAAGTACATTTCCATGGGTACCAGCAGCCAAACTTGAAACAAAAAGGGGAGCATGTTTAAAATATTTCCAAAGGGAATGTTCTTTTAAATATTTGTAAACAGACAAAGCAAACAGACAAATTAAATTCTTTAGTTACAAGTTTTAAATTAATTGAGATTTTAAAATTTTTAGATTCATACCACAAGCAGGACAATGCAGTAAGCAATGGAAAGTATGCTTTGTGAACTGTCTCTGCCAGTTTTGACCACTTCACAAACACAGTTCACAAAATTTGGGTGATTATTGGTGCCTCATGGTTAGAAAAATCAGACAGACAATCTTAAGACACATCATTCTGTAGCAAGATTAAGATGTGTTAAATAAAATGGCCAGAAGAGCAGTCATTGAGTGTACAGACAATGTATTATGGTAGTGTTGGATCTAAATTCTTCAATTCCTGGTTTGTGTAGAGTTCTTGCAGACATGTTGGCAGAAGAATGAAGACATCTTAAGAACAAAAGGAGGATGGAGGATTGTACTAATGATAGTAATTGTAACAGTCCTGCGAGAGCAGGGCAGAAACATAAATAGCAATAAATATCAAAAATATATCAGCTGCATCATTGTTGACAAGTGTGAAGTGAAGGCCAAGCACTTCCGTGTAAAGATGCCAGGAAAATAAATCACCCCAAGCCAATCTTGTCCTTCTCCTATCAGCTATTGATCTACACTTAGAGGCCTTGTGGCAAGTCATCTGACTGTCCTTCCAGCTGGACTATGGTGCATGAAGAGTTCCCTACAAAACTGTTGTACCCTAAAGGTTTTAAAAACTATAATAATGTAACCAGAGATCAATTAAGTTACAGAATTTAGTTTCCTATCAGAACTTTAAAGTTGGAGTTCACTTCAAAAGAATTTGACAAATCACAGAAACTAGCTTGTGTGAAGTTGACAACTTTACACAGCTCCTTATTTATATAAAAAAAATGTAATAACTTTTTCCCTTTCAAGCCTTCAAGCCACAAGCTCCAGAGAGGATAGGTTAAAGTTATGCTTCCACACCTGGATCATATGGATCTCTAAATAGAAACAAAGAACTTGCTTTTACATAGTGTCTTCCACGATCTCAGGACATCCTATAGTGCTTTACAGCCAAATAAGTTCTTTTGAAGTGTAATCACAGTTGTAATATAGGAAACATGGCAGACAAAGGCAAACCAAGCCCAGTCGACCCTGCAAAGTCCTCCTCACTAACATCTGGGGACTTGTGCCAAAATTGGGAGAGCTGTCCCACAGACTAGTCAAGCAACAGCCTGACATAGCCATAATCACAGAATCATACCTTTCAGCCAATGTCCCAGACTCTTCCATCACCATCCCTGGGTACGTCCTGTCCCACTGGCAGGTCAGATCCACCAGAGGTGGCGGTACAGTGATATACAGTCAGGAGGGAGTGGCCCTGGGAGTCCTCAACATTGACTCTGGACCCCATGAAATCTCATGGCATCAGGTCAAACATGGGCAAGGAAACCTCCTGCTGATTACCACTTACCGCCCTCCCTCAGCTGATGAATCAGTCCTCCTCCATGTTGAGCACCACTTGGAGGAAGCACTGAGGGGAGCAGGGGCACAGAATGTACTCTGGGTGGGGACTTCAATGTCCATCACCAAGAGTGGCTCGGTAGCACCATTATTGACCGAGCTGGCCGAGTCCTGAAGGACATAGCTGCCAGACTGGGCCTGCAGTAAGTGGTGAGCGAACCAACGAGGGAAAAACTTACTTGACCTCGTCCTCACCAATCTACATGTCGTAGATGCATCTGTCCATGACAGCATTGGTAGGAGTGACCACCGCACAGTCCTCGTGGAGACGAAGTCCCGTCTTCGCACTGAGGACACCATCCAACATGTTGTGTGGCACTATCACTGTGCTAAATGGGATAGATTCAGAACAGATCTAGCAGCTCAAAACTGGGCATCCATGAGGCACTGTGGGCCATCAGCAGCAGCAGAATTGTATTCCAGCACAATCTGTAACCTCATGGCCCGGCATATTCCTCACTCTACCATTACCAACAAGCCAGGGGATCAACCCTGGTTCAACGAAGAGTGTAGAAGAGCATGCCAGGAGCACCAGGCGTACCGAAAAATGAGGTGCCAACCTGGTGAAGCTACAACTCAGGACTACATGCATGCTGAACAGCGGAAGCAACATGCTATAGACAGAGCTAAATAATTCCACAACCAACGGATCAGATCAAAGCTCTGCAGTCCTGCCACATCCAGTCGTGAATCGTGGTGGACAATTAAACAACTAACGGGAGGGGAATGCTCTGTAAACATCCCCATCCTCAATGATGGTGGAGTCCAGCACGTGAGTGCAAAAGACAAGGCTTTTGCAACCATCTTCAGCCAAAAGTGCCGAGTGGATGATCCATCTCGGCCTCCTCCCGATATCCCCACCATCACAGAAACCAGTCTTCAGCCAATTCAATTCACTCCACGTGATATCAAGAAACAGCTGAGTGCACTGGATACAGCAAAGGCTATGGGCCCCGGCTGTAGTGCTGAAGACTTGTGCTCCAGAACTAGCTGCGCCTCTAGCCAAGCTGTTCCAATACAGCTACAACACTGGCATCTACTCGACAATGTGGAAAATTGCCCAGGTGTGTCCTGTCCACAAAAAGCAGGACAAATCCAATCCAGCCAATTACCGCCCCATCAGTCTCAATCAGCAAAGTGATGGAAGGTGTCATCGACAGTGCTATTAAGCCACACTTACTCACCAATAACCCGATCACCGATGCTCAGTTTGGGTTCCGCCAGGACCACTCGGCTCCAGACCTCATTACAGCCTTGGTCCAAACATGGACAAAATTGAATTCCAGAGTGAGGTGAGAGTGACTGCCCTTGACATCAAGGCAGTATTTGACTGAGTGTGGCACCAAGGAGCCCTAGTAAAATTGAAGTCAATGGGAATCAGGGGGAAAACTCTCCAGTGGCTAGTCATCCCTGGCACAAAGGAAGATGGAAGTGGTTGTTGGAGGCCAATCATCTCAGCACCAGGACATTGCTGCAGGAGTTCCTCGGGGCAGTATCCTCGGCCCAACCATCTTCAGCTGCTTCATCAATGACCTTCCCTCCATCATAAGGTCAGAAATGGGGATGTTCGCTGCTGATTGCACAGTATTCAGTTCCATTCGCAAACCCTCAGATAATGAAGCAGTCCGTGCCCGCATGCAGCAAGACCAGGACAACATCCAGGCTTGGGCTGATAAGTGGCAAATAACATTCGTGCCAGACAAGTGCCAGGCAATGGCTATTTCCAACAAGAGAGTCTCACCACCTCCCCTTAACATTCAATGGGAATATCATCGCCGAATCCCCCACCATCAACATCCTGGGGGTCACCATTGACCAGAAACTTAACTGGACCAGCCATATAAATACTGTGGCTAAAGAGCAGGTCAGAGGCTGGGTATTCTGCAGCAAGTGACTCACCAAAGCCTTTCCACCATCCACAAGGCACAAGTCAGGAGTGTGATGGAATACTCTCCACTTGCCTGGATGAGTGCAGCTCCAACAACACTCAAGAAGCTTGACACCATCCAGGACAAAGCAGCTCGCTTGATTGGCAGCCCATTCATCACCTTAAACATTCACTCCCTTCACCACCGGCGCACTGTGGCTGCAGTGTGTACCATCCACAGGATGTATTGCAGCAACTCGCCAAGGCTTCTTCGACAGCACCTCCCAAACCCGTGACCTCTACCACCTAGGAGGACAAGAGCAGCAGACACATGGGAACAACACCACCTGCACGTTCCCCTCCAAGTCACACACCATCCTGACTTGGAAATACATTGCCGTTCTTTCACAGTCATTGGGTCAAAATCCTGGAACTCCCTTCCTAACAGCACTGTGGGAGAACCTTCACCACACTGACTGCAGCGGTTCAAGGCGGCTCACCACCACCTTCTCAAGGGCAATTAGGGATGGGCAATAAATGCTGGCCTTGCCAGCGACATCCACATCCCATGAACGAATAAAAAAAAATTTGCACAAACAGCAATGAGATAACATGGCTAAGAGGTAAAGAGTGATCACCCCGTAGTTTTGCGCTCTCCTTGTGGAGAAACATAGCTTCCACATACCTTTCTACAACAACTTGTTGGAGACTAGTACCTTTGTGTGGGAAAAGTTGTATGCACAGACCCTTGCTTCCAATCAATCTTTGAAAAAAACCATTATCTGGCTTCTAGATGTCATCTTATACCAGGCATAATAATCATGGAACTATTATTGCAACTGCTAACATCAGATAAGACGATTTAATGGACCAGACCCCATGTCAGCATCAGGTCCCAATGACACTGACAACTTGACACTAACAAGGACCTGCTTTACTTTGATACTAACACTGCCCTAACTTGGTGATTCACTGTCCCTCTAGTAATATTTGTTTTTCTGCACAAGATTGGTTCAGGTGAAGGTGGCCTAGCTGAATTTATCTTTTCAGAATACCAAGTCTACCATCTCCATATTACAGCATCTAGTTACTGCTTAAATGAATGCAATGTCTTTGCCTCAACCCTTGTACTTGGCAACATGTTTGACACTTTAATTACCTCACATATATTACACACAAAAGCTGAATACATGGATCGAGCAAAGTAGACAAGAATTTTTTTTTATGTTCACAAAACCTAAATTTTAAAATTACATTTTGGGACAATTAAGCTCAATCCTTATTTAAACAAGATTTTAGAAACAGCACATTAACAAATGGGACTATCAATTAACATTAATAAAATGGAATTACTGTAGAATTACATTGAAAATTGCAAGAGTGGTATAAATAGAATAACCCATTACAGGGATATGATAAAAAGCTGTAATTCATGAGGTGGGTCCAACCAACATGAAACTTCGCTGCTTAAAAGTTATTAAATCAGAATATATTCTCTGCATCAGAACAAGATTTTGCTTTACATATAATGCACACAATTAGTTATAAGCATTTCCCACAGTCTATTTTGTTAATACCAAGAAGCTACCAGCAGTCTTTTTAAAAACTGTTCCATATCTTGCTCCATTCCGTCAAGGATTGAAATTAGCTATTCCTATACACCTCTAGAAGTATGGTATGCTCACCCTCAGAATTTTGCACCTTCCCTGTGAGGTAAGGGATTTTCTCTGCATTCAATCACTACATCTCCCTGTACAGGAAGTGCAGAAAAGATTTACTAGGATGCTACCGGGACTTGATGGTTTGACTTACAGGGAGAGGTTAGACAGACTGGGACTTTTTTCCCTGGAGAGTAGGAGGTTAAGGGGTGATCTTATAGAAGTCTATAAAATAATGAGGGGCATAGATAAGGTCGATAGTCAAAATCTTTTCCCAAAGGTAGGGGAGTCTATAATGAGGGGGCATAGATTTAAGGTGAGAGGGGAGAGATACAAAAGGGTCCAGAGGGGCAATTTTTTCACTCAAAGGGTGGTGAGTGTCTGGAACGAGCTGCCAGAGGCAGTAGTAGAGGCGGGTACAATTTTGTCTTTTAAAAAGCATTTGGACAGTTACATGCGTAAGATGGGTATAGAGGGATATGGGCCAAGTGCAGGCAATTGGGACTAGCTTAGTGGTATAAACTGGGCGACATGGACATGTTGGGCCGAAGGGCCTGTTTCCATGTTGTAACTTCTATGATTCTATGATAAGTATGGGTGCTCTGGCCCAAGCCATGCCCCGGGTGTACTTGTCCCATTCATCTCCACATTACTGTTGGCAAAATTTTCTCTGATTTTATGTTCCTACAGGCATGATACCCACTTGTCTGATCCAAATAAGCATGCCCCCTTGTTAGACTGATCCTTCAGATACCTGAAAATCATGTGCATGACTTTTCCAAATGCAAATTCTTGCAACCACCAAAATCTTGCCGTAAGTGTTTGGCTATTATTGTTTTTTTAAATATAAGTGCAGTATTGCCGTTCTGCTCTTTCCCTTTGTTTGTCTTTTTGCCAGTTTCCCCCCTCCATGCCATAGCTATTGTCATGCAAATCACACATTTCAAAAAAGGTTGAAGAGACTTGGAATTCAAATTTAGCTTGGCTATTTGACCATTTTTTTAAAAAAAATCTAACCCACAAAAGCAATACAACCATCGTGTTTTAGTCCTTACTAGGATGAGATTTATTACTAGCTAGGACAATGAACTTGATAGACAACAAAGAATCATTAAATGCTAGTGCATGTATTCATTAGGTTGAAGTTGGTATACTTGGAAACCCCACCACAGCTACCTACTTTAACCCTATTTCTCAGCTCTTTCCTAGTACATTTATTTTTCAAATATTTATTTCCTGCTTAAAATATCACAATCAACTCAGTTTCAACGCATAATAAAGCATTACATATCCCAATAATGGTGGGTAAAAAAAATCCTTCTAATTGTCCCCTTCATGCTTCAAATAGTAAACAAATTTATGGTCCTTTGTACACTGACAAGCAGAAATATTGTAATATTTACCCTCAAACCCTAGGTGTGTTTTTAAAGTCTCATCATATCTTATCCACACATCCCTGATATTACCCTAGTGAATCTACACTGCACTTTTCCTATAGCTCCAATATTTTTCCCTCTGTTGTATTTGATGCCCCATGTGTAAACCAGAACGCCATGCTCCCTTTATGGCTTCTGCAACTGCAATCCTCCTTTTAAAGATCCAACTGTTCTCCTGCTCCATTAAGAATTTTACTATTCAAAATATATTCCATTATCTGTTCTCTCTCCGCACACCCCCCCCCAAATTCTACCACCTCACACTATTCTATATATTGAACTGTATTTGTCACATAACTACCTACTCCCCCAACCTATTGATGTCTTACTATGATCAATTAGAGGCTATTATTGTGGACTGTTTCTTTAGATAGGCATCCCTCTCGTTACTTCAACAACCACTTCAGGTTATCTCAAGGTCAGACAAAACCACTGGCTTTCTTCCTATTTTTAAAAAGATTGCGTAAAACACCAAACATAAATGAATCGTGAGATATGAAGTCTGATGGACTTTTAAAATTTTAAATTAAGTACATAACCACCATGTCCATGACCAAATTATTCATCTGTATGAAGGACAACAGGTCCCAACACAGATCCCTAGGGTTCTTCATCTTAGCATTCAGATTATAAACGATTTAAACTATAAACCATTCAAACCTCAATATAGTCATTTATGACACGATCTGAACCCCTTCACAAGACTACAATGTTATTGTATTTAGCTATCAGACTTGCAGTACACCATCAAGATCAGCCAATGTTATCCGAATGGCAAACCTCAAAAATATAATTCACTATCCTCTCAAAATAACTGCGAGAATCCTAAAGGGAAAAACACTAATGGTAAATCACAAGATCCTATTTGTACATTTTAAAAAGATAGTTTCCTTTTATACACTGCTCCCCCCACCACCAATGTAATGAGATGCACAATTCCCAGTAAATTTTCAAATTAAAAAACAGGTTCATTAACAAATCAGCACCCATGGAACCAAAGATCAGTCCCTTCAACATGAAAGACAAAACCCTAAGATGTTACGGTTATGATAAAATCCATACGGTTAGTATTTTAATGTATAAGTTAACCAAATTGTCATGTCTAAATGATTTGGCCACAGAAAAATGGAAATGTACCCGAGATGGTAAAATTCTCATTGGAGCGTAGGAACAATCTGATATGTGACTGTCAATACACAGATCTTTAAAAACAAGATTGCAAGTAGAAAATGCCATAAAATGGACACATAGGATTCTAGTTTTATACATGGGGCATTGAATACAACAGTATTGGTGATGATTCTGTACAAGACAGTGGATAAGCCACAATCTGAATACTGTGTAGAGTTTTGGATACCCCATTACAGAAAGGGTACTGAAGCCATGGAAAAAAACTTGCATTTATATATAGCACCTTTCATGACCTCAGGACGTCCCAAAGCACTTTACAGCCAACGAAGTACTTTTGAAGTGTAGTCACTGTTGTAATGTCGGGAAAGGTGGCAGCCAATCTGCGCAAAGCAAGGTCCCACAAACAGCAATGAGATAATGACCAGATAACCCGTTTTAATGATGCTTGTCGAGGGATGAATTTTGGCCAGGACACCGGGGAGAACTTCCTTGCTCGTCTTCGAATAGTGCCATGGGATCTTTTACATCCACCTGAAAGGGCAGATGGGACCTTGGTTTAACATCTCATCCAAAAGATCTCACCTCCGACAGTGCAGTGCTCCCTCAGTACCGCACTGGAGTGTCAGCACAGATTATGTGCTCACATCTTTGGAGTGGGACATGAACCCATGACCTTAATATAGATTTAGTAGGATGATACCTGAGATGAGAGGATATTGCCTAGATGAAAGACTTCTTTAAAACAAAAAGCTATATTCACTGGAACAGAGGTTAAAGGGGGAATCCAATAAAAGTGTTCAAAATGCTGAAAGGGTTTAAAAGAGCAAAGTGAAATATTATTTCTGTTGGTCAATGAATTGGTAACATGGGGGCAGAAAATTTAGTGGCTATTAAAACAGAATTAATCACAACATTCAAAAGGGAATTAAACACTTGGAAGAAATATATTAAAAAAGGACAAGCAAACGTGATTAGAGCAGATGACATGGAGCCAGCAATGGCACAAGCACAATAGGCCAAGTAAATACCTCCTGTGCTAAAATTTCTATAATTCTAAAAAAAAGGTAACAAATAGAAACATGTTTTTTAAAATAATCTTCAATGACTTGGTTTTGAAAGCATTTACTTTGTTGACATTAGACTACTGTATACACTTTGAACAGTCCACGTACTAACACACATCTAAGCGAAGTGGTCAGACAAACCCTTAACATTCTCCACACCTGATTTACTTGAATAAGATGTACATAGGACAAATACAAGAGATCCCCAAAAAAGTTTAATTACCAGTATTAGTACAAAAAATGTAATGCTGACATATCCAGCTGTAGCAACCAGTCAATAATAGCTGAATTTGACTGAAGAGTTGATTTCTAGCTGACCTATTTGATGTTCAGCATGGAGCCTTTGTTTAAAAAAAGTGGCCTGAATATAAAGTAATCATTAAAATGCATTTTAAAATCTTTTGTGTTGTAACTAAGGTGGCCAATAATCAACTGCTCGGATGACATCTGGTAGCATTAGTCAGGACCATAACTTTGTTCAATATTAAATTTCACATAAGTTAGACAATGACTAATTTTTGCCTGGGTAGAAAAGAAGGATGTTCAATAAGTTAAGCGTTTGGATCTCTATAGGCAAAGTTTGAGCAGTCTGATTACTGGTGGTTCACCCACAGCATAGGGCTAATCTTCATGCTACGCTCACTAATGGTGTAGTACAAATGAAGCTTTGAACCCAACGCGGCAGTCTTGAAAAAGAGGAAAAAAATATAAGTTGCCAGGCAAATCAGAATAGTTTTGTTTGGTTGCGCTAGTGCTTCAAATATATACATATCTATATATTAAAAATCTTAACCTTGACACACTCCCCATCTACAGAACTGTACTTCTTGTCGTCACACTCCTCACTCGTATTCAATGCCCCATGTATAAAACAACACTATTGGTGGTTATGAATCTGTGCAAGATGATGGATAGGCCACAATTGGAATACTAAGAGAGGGGTTTTGGATACACCATTATAGAAATGGTACTGAAGCCGTGGAAAAGGTGCAATGTAGGTTTACTGGGATGATACCAGAGATATGGGGATGTTGCCTCCATGAGAAGCTTAAAAAACTAGAGCTGTATTCACTGGAACAACAGTTAAAGGGAATCTAAAAAGTGATTAAAATCCTGAAGGGTTTGAAAGAGCAAAGTGGATTATTTCCACTGGTCAGTCAGTCAGTAACAAGGGGACAGAATATTTAATACTAAAAGCACAAAAGGGGGAGGTTAGAAGCACAACTTTTTCTAACTCCTCCTCTCTCACTCCCACCCCCATTATAAATTCCAATGCACACATTTATAATGGGACACCACCTTTGTAAACTCGTCATCCTGTCATTGAACAATCTGGCCATCAGATTGTTTCTGAATTTTTTTCTCCAGTGTGTAACAGAGCAAGGGGGAGGAGAGGATACAGGGGTTGAACATGTAGCTTGAAGGGGAAGAAGGGATAGTGATGGGAGCAAGTGGTAGGGAGGGTAAGGTTATTTGTAGAGGTAGAGAGATGGTGAAGGAGTTGGGGTGTATGGGTAGGAAGAACAAGTAATGGAGGGAGGGGATCCCGAGAGAGCTGCTGAGGGCCACACTATCCCTGCCAAATGTCATACTGACCATACAATTCAAGACTAGTTAGATGCTGTACAGAACTATTAAAAGTACTGATCAATTGCTTAGGCCTCAATTAAATGTAATTTTTTGACTTGAGATGACAATATTTCTGAACATTTTTTAAAAATTCATTCATTCTCAGGATATAGGTGTCACTGGCAAGGCCGGCATTTATTGCCCATCCGGAGCCGCCCAAGGTTTGATACAAGTGTGTGGCTTGCTAGGATACCACACTGGTGCGGGTCTGAAGTCACATATAGGCCAGACTGGCTTTATTGATACCAGCTTTTAATTTCCAGATTTTAAAAACTGAATTCAAATTCTCAAACTGCCATGGTGGGATTTAAACTCACATTCTCTGGATTATTAGTCTAGACCTCTGAATTACAAGTTCAGTTACATACCCATACACTACTGTACAGAACTATGTAAAGAAATGCAGAAACCTTAATTGACCAACTGAGGACATAAGCCATGCCACTGCAAACCCCTGAAGTTTATAAGTTCTTAAAACAGTTCAGATACAAATACAGAATTGAAGTAGTGGGCTAAAACACTTCCAATAAGGAACAGATATAGCTGTAAATTTAGTGTTAAGCTTTCAAAGTGCTTTTAGTTCAGTCTCAATATCAAAATACAATGAGCACACTAAGCTATAGACATTGTTCGGGTCCAGATATTTGCTCATGCGACAGATTATTCACAAAAATAGCAATCTTCCAATAATGCAGTTTCTGCAAAGGAGACTGAAAAAAGCACAGAACCGATGTATTTCCCTTAATGTTTCTGGTTTTATGCATTGATTTAAAAAGTACTCAACACACTCCACGTCAACTGTCTAAAAGCCCCATGCAAACTTTCAGATTATCTCCTACAGGAAGCCTAAATTAGAATATGGTACAATTTATAACTATTCAACCAGTTAATTTAGCAATGTATACAGTACCTGACAAATTTTCTCCCAGATTTCATCGCATCCAGCCTTTTCTTGGAAACTGAGTGCCAAGTCGTAATTGTCTGCTTCTGACCAAACAATCAATGTGTCCTGTTTTATAATAAAATAAAGGTCACAACTGATTGTTCACCTGGGTGGTATTTTAGCTAATTTTTCATGAATTAATCAAATCAAAAGGCAATGAGTGTGTAACCTGACAACTATTGATTTCTATGTTACTACACTAATTTTTTTTAAACAATGAATTGAACACATCACTTAGAACCCATTACTGTACAACTGAAAATTTACAGAAACTCCAAATGACTTAATTATCTGATCGTTTGATAATCTTGAGCTACTATAATCTCTTCAAGTGACTTCCAAATTCTTAAATTAGTGTAGTTTCCTTATTGTGGATTCCAGGAATCGTATCTTCCTTTATGCATTAAAAAGGGAAAATTCTTGACAAATGTGTGCAATATTTTACATAACTTACTTGCTGCTTCTGGTACGCAGTATTCGGATTGATTTTCGATTCTAATAGAAGCGAACCTGGGAGGATGGAACACAAAGAATGAAAACACATTTCTCCACATGCCCTGCACACACACTTCTATAGTAAATATCATTTAAATCTACCACCCCTCCCCCGCACGTCACATTCACACACTTTCCTGGCCTCTCCATAATTCCAACGTTTGGCTCATCTTTTGCTCGGGGTCATTTGAAAACCCGCAATTATAGTGTGTAAAAAAAACACGCCTCGGAGCAAAAACAAAAAACGGAGGAAGATTTTTTTTAAGCCAGCCGGAGATTCTTTTACAAAGGGGACATAGCTGCATATACAATGCATAGGTACATGCTGGCCTGCCCGAGGCTGTTTGCCTCTTTCTCTCCCCGGTTCTTACCGTCGGACTCGGCCCGTACTAACAAGGACATTCCATTCAGGCGATCGACGTAGGTCGAAGACACATGCCCCGTGCCCCGGTCGTCCCATTGTCGATCCTCATTCAGCGTGTACACTTTCACCCGCCTCCGCGTATCCGACATGATTCCTTCCCTCGGCTTCTTTATTTCTCCTTTTTCGGGGGACTACCGTCGTTCTTCTCTTTCGGTTTTTTTCTACACCGTCACCGCCGTGATTTTACAATGGTGGAAAACGCTACTGAAGAGTCGTGCGACATGTTATTGCAAATAAATAAAGGAAGTCGATGGAAAAGGAAAAAAGAAAAACAAATTAAATAAAAGTGGTTAATGTAAAATGGGTAGGCCGGGCCTTCCTTCCTTTCCCCTCAACGATCCGCCTCACCACAGCACAACATCCGCCATCTTGTAACCCGATCCGGGCGAATCAATCAACGTACGGGGCTTCCAGCTCTCAGGCGCAGGGCCACGGCTTCACTACTCAAAAAATATTGACGTCACTAGTGCTTAAAGAGATAGCAGCTTTGTTCCTCATTTGCATTTTTAAAGCTACCGCACTTAACTCTGATCCTTCCAGGTTAGGAGATTGTTCATATATTGTCGCTGGAAAAATTCCAAATCGCTCAATTCTTCTTTACAAGCTTCAAATTATGTAGACCTTTCTGTATATAGTTTATTTTTTAATATATTTCTCAAGGTGTACAAAATTCACTAATTTCACTGCAGAAACCAGATAATAAAGCATGTGAACATAGGTTTAAAATTCAGTGTTTGGGTTAATTGTGAAACTGACCTTACCTCAACATCTGGAAAAAAAAGTTACAGATTAACATTTCAAATATAGAGGTTTGACAGATAAAGCGTTTATACAACAAGATCAACTTGCATTTTGTATAGTGCCTTTAATATAGTAAAACGTCCAAGGCGCTTCACAGAAGCATTATCAAACAACATTTGACACCGAGCCACATAAGGAGATGTTGGGACAGATGACCAAAAGCTTGGTCAAAGAGGTACATTTTGATGAGTGTCTTAGGAAAGGAAAGAGAAGTAGGGAGGCAGAGAGGTTTAGGGAGGGAATTCGAGAGTTTAGGGCCTAGGCAGTTGACGGCATGGCCGCCAATGGTGGAGAAATTAAAATCGGGGATGCACAAGAGGCAAGAATTGGAGGAGCGCATAGTTCTCGGACAGTTGTAGGGCTGGAGGAGGTGAAAGAGATAGGGAGGGGCGAGGCCATCCTTGAAAACAAGGATGAGAATTTTTAAATCGAGGCATTCCCGTTCTGGGAGCCAATGTAGGTCAGTGAGCACAGGGGTGATGGGTGAACAGGGCTTGGTGTGAGTTAGGATATGGGCAGCAGAGTTTTGGATGTGCTCAAGTTTATGGAGGGTGGAAGATGGGAGGCCAGCCAGGAGAACATTGGAATAGTCAAGTCTAAAGGTAACAAAGGCATGGATGAGGGTTTCAGCAGCAGATGAGCTGAGGCAGGGGCGGAGATGGGTGATGTTACGAAGGTGGAAGTAGGCGGTCTTGGTGACGGAGCGGACATGTGGTCGGAAGCTCATTTCAGGGTCAAATATAGCGCCTGGGTTGTGAATGGTCTGGTTCAGCCTCAGACAGTAACCAGGGAGAGGGATGGAGTCGGTGGCTGTTGAACGGAGTTTGTGGCAAGGACCGCTTTGGTCTTCCCAATATTTAGTTGGAGACAATTTTTGCTTATCCAGTACTGGATGCCGAACAAGCAGTGTGACAAGAAGCTGCTGTATATTTCCAACATTTTCTGGTTTTGTTTCATATTTTCAGCATTTGAAGGTTTTTAAAATTTGCTCAATAACTGAAATATATTTCTAGAAGTTGTAAACTCTAGTCTCAGTTCCAAACTTCAAAAGAGAAATACGTTTATTACATAAAATTTTACAGCACAGAAACAGGCCATTCAGCCCAACTGGTCTATGTCAGTGTTCATGCTCCATACAGGCCTCCTCCCACCCCAATTCATCTCACCCTATCAGCATATCCTTCTATTCCTTTTTCCCTCATGTATTTATCTAGCTTCCCTTTAAATGCATCTATGTTATTCGCCTCAATTACTCCATGTGGTAGCAAGTTTCACATTCTCTGGGGTAAAGAAGTTTCTCCTACGTTCCTTATTGGTGACTATCTTATATTTATGGCCCCTAGTTTTGGACTCCCCCACAAGTGGTAACATCTTCTCTACGTCTACCCTATCGAACTCCTTCATAATTTTGTAGACCTCTTTTAAGTCACCCCTCAGCCTTCTCTTTTCTAGAGAAAAGAGCCCCAGCTTGTTCAGTCTTTTCTGATAGCTATAACCTCTCAGTTCTGGTATTATCCTTGTAAATCTTTTTTGCACCTTCTCCAGATCCTTTTTGTAATATGGAGATCAGAACTATACACTGTACTCTAGGTGTGGCCTAACCAAGGTTCTGTATAAATTTAATATAACTGCTCTGCTTTGCAATTCTATTCCTTTAGAAATGATCCCCAGTGCTTTGTTTGCATTTTTATGGCCTTGTTAACCTGCAATGCTACTTTTAATAATTTATGAATTTGTGCCCCGAGATCCCTTTGCTCCTCTATCGCATTTAGACTCTTATTTCTCAAGGAGAATGTGGCTTCCTTATTTCTCCTACCAAAATGCACCACCTCACTTTTATCTCTTTTGAAATTCATTTGCCATTTACACACCCATGCTACAAGTTTATTACCGTCCTTTTGTACTTTTTCAGTCTTCCTCAGTATTAACTATACCTCCCAATTTGGTGTCATCTGCAAATTTTGAAATTGTACTACTGATTCCTGAGTCCAAATCACAATAAGCTAGATGAATTAACAGCGCAGATAGATATTAACGGTTATGATACAGTTGCGATTACAGAGACATGGCTGCAGGATGACCAAGGATGGGAACTGAACATCCAGGGTATTCAATATTTAGGAAGAACAGGCAAAAAGGGAAATGAGGTGGGGTAGCATTGTTAGTAAAGGAGGAAATCAATGCAATAGTGAGGAAGGATATTGGCTCGGAAAATCACGATGTGGAATCTGTATGGGTGGAGTTAGGAAACACCAAGGGGCAGAAAACGTTGGTGGGGGTTGTCTATAGGCCCTCAAGCAGTAGTGGAGATGTAGGGGAGGGCATTAAACGGGAAATTAGAGATGCATGCAAGAAGGGTACAACTATAATCATGGGTGACTTTAATATACATATAGATTATAGAAGCTCACCACCACCTTCTCAAGGGCAATTAGGGATGGGCAATAAATGCTGGCCTCGCCATTGACGCCCACATCCCATGAACGAATAAAAAAAAAGATTGGTCAAACCAAATTAGCAATAATACTGTGGGGGAGGAATTCCTGGAGTGTGTACGTGATGGTTTTCTAGACCAATATGTTGAGGAATGAACTAGAGAACAGACGATCCTAGACTGGGTATTGTGCAATGAAAAAGGATTAATTAACAATCTTGTTGTGCGGGGTCCCTTAGGGAAGAGCGACCATAACATGATAGAATTCCTCATTAAGATGGATAGTGAAGTAATTGAATCTGAAACTAGGGTCCTGAATCTAAATAAAGGAAATTACGAAAGTATGAGGTGCGAGTTGGCTATGATAGATTGGGGAACTTTACTAAAAGGGATGACAGTGGATAGGCAATGGCTAATATTTAAAGAACGTGTGCAGGAAATACAACAATTATTCATTCCTGTCTGGCGCAAAAATAAAACAGGAAAGATGGCTCAACCGTGGCTTACAAAAGAAATTAGGGATAGTATTAGATCCAAAGAGGAAACATATAAAATTGCCAGAAAAAGTGGCAAGCCTGAGGATTGGGAACTGTTCAGAATTCAGCAAAGGAGGATAAAGAGATTGATTAAGAGGGGAAAAATAGAGTATGAGAGTAAACTAGCAGGGAACATAAAAACTGACTGTAAAAGTTTCTATAAATATGTCAAGAGAAAAAGATTAGTGAAGACAAATGTAGATCCCTTAGAGTCAGAAATGGGGGAAATTATAATGGGGAACAAAGAAATGGCAGAACAATTAAACACATACTTTGGTTCTGTCTTCACAAAGGAGGACACAAATAACCTCCCAGAAATGTTAGGGAACCAAGGGTCTATTGAGAGGGAGGAACTGAAGGAAACCAGTATTAGTAAAAAAAATAGTGCTAGGGAAATTAATGGGGCTAAAGACTGACAAATCCCCAGGGCCTGATAATCTACATCCCAGACTACTAAAGGAAGTGGCCCTGGAAATAGTGGTTGCATTGGTGATCATCTTCCAAAATTCTATAGAGTCTGGAACAGTTCCTACAGATTGGTGGGTGGCAAATGTAACCCCACTATTTAAAAAAGGAGGGAGAGAAAAAACAGAATTAGAGACCAGTTAGCCTAACATCAGTAGTGGGGAAAATGCTAGAGTCCATTATAAAAGATGTGATGACAGAACACTTGGAGGGCATTAATGGGATTGAACAAAGTCAGCATGGGTTTATGAAAGGGAAATCATGCTTAACACATCTACTGGAGTTTTTTGAGGATGTAACTAGTAGAATAGATAGGGGAGAACCGGTGGATGTGATGTATTTGGATTTTCTGAAGGCTTTTGATAAGGTCCCACACAAGAGGTTAGTGTGCAAAATTAAAGCACATGGGATTGGGGGGAATATACTGGCATGGATTGAGAATTGGTTGACAGACAGGAAACAGAGAGTAGGAATAAACGGGTCTTTTTCCGGGTGGCAGGCAGTGACTAGCGGGGTACCGCAGGGATCAGTGTTTGGGCCCCAGCTATTCACAATATATATCAATGATTTGGATGAGGGAACTAAATGTAACATTTCCAAGTTTGCAGACGACACAAAGCTGAGGTGGAATGTGAGCTGAGAGGAGGATGCAAAGGGGCTCCAACGTGATTTAGACAAGTTGGGTGAGTGGGCAAGAACATGACAGTTGCAGTATAACATGGATAAATGTGAGGTTATCCAATCTGGTTGTAAAAACAGAAAGGCAGATTATTATCTGAATGGTGGTAGATTGGGAAAAGGGGAAGTGCAACGAGACCTGGGTGTCCTTGTGCACCAGTCGCTGAAAGCGAGCATTCAGGTGCAGCAAGCAGTTAGGAAGGCGAATGGTATGTTGGTGTTCATTGCAAGAGGATTGAGTACAGGAGCAGGGATGTCTTACTGCAGCTATACAGGGCCTTGGTGAGACCACATCTGGAATATTATGTGCAGTTTTGGTCTCCTTATCTGAGGAAGGATGTACTTGCCATGGACGGAGTGCAACGAAGGTTTACTAGACTGATTCCTGGGATGGCAGGACAGTCTCAGGATACGGGGTATGCCATTTAGAACCGAGATGAGGAGAAATTTCTTCACTCAGAGGATAGTGAACCTGTGGAATTCTCTACCACAGTAGGCAGTGGAGGCCAAGTCATTAGATGTATTCAAGAAGGAGATAGATATATTTCTTAATGCTAGCGGGAACAGGGTATTGAGTTAGACGATCAGCCATGATCATTTTGAATGACGGAGCAGGCCCGAAGGGCCAATTGGCCTACTCTTCCTCCTATTTTCAATGTTTCTATGTAAATGGTGAACAGCACCGATCCCTGTGGAACACACTTCCCACCTTCCTCCAGTCTGAGTGAATACCTTTAACCCAGAATCTTTGGGCTTGATTTTCGCATCCGCGATCGGGTGTGTTCCTGGCGGGGGGGCTATGAAAATCGGGGATTCCCGGGGCGGGTTGGGAGCCCGGCTCCAACCCGCCCCATTTCTGGGTTCCCCACTGACGCGCTGACATGCGGACATGCGTGTGGGATTCCCGCCGGCAATTAAAGCCGGCGAGGTGCCACTTAAGGTATTTATCTAGGTATTTCAGGTCGTTTAGAGACCTGATTAAGGTGATATTTTAGGAGGGTTGGGATTTTACAACCAACTGGGACTGTTTCCCGTACTGGGGAAAACACTCCCAGTTCAAATGGACGTGTTGCAGCCATCAGCCTGTGGCAGCTGCAAAGGTCCATATGACGGGGGGGGGGGGAGGGGAGACTATCACTCATTGCAGGAGGTCACTCTGTCACTTTGGACAAAGTTTGGCCTCCACCACCCTCCTCCTAACAACAAAATTCACCAACTTGCTCACCAACCCCGGTGTCCAGACACATGTACCTACCTTGCGGACCCCCTCAAATGTACATCTTCCGGATGGGGGCCGCCGTAGCTGCAGTCATGACCTCCTCGGAGGACGAACAGCATCATCAGCCTCGCTGGCCACGCCTTCTACCTCTGACACATGGAGCTCCACAGCACAGCAGGAGGGAGGGAAACCGCAGAGAGAGATGCGTCACAGAGGGCACTGGACCTCTCTGAGCAGCAGTGCACACAGAGGCTCAGAGTCACTCGACATGTAGTCGTGGACATCTGCAGCCTCCTTCAAGCCGAGCTGCTCCCGGCTGGCCCGAGCACCATCTTCTTACCTGTTGCTGTCAAAGTCACCACTGCCCTCAACAACTTCTCCTCCGCATCCTTCCCGGGTGCCACCGGGGACATTGCCGACGTCTCTCAGTCGCCTGCACAAAAGAGCCCTGCAAATACACCTACACCCACTCTGCAGTGACACAATGGGTGGCATCAGTTGTGGGTCTTCATTGTGATCCTCAGGAAAGGGCATTATTGCACAAACCAGACAAGATTCGCAAAGACGTGACAGTAGTGGTGCCAATATATGTAATGTGAGTTGTTCAGAAATTAAATAGCAGTAAAAACCATGACAAACCCTCAAACACCCTTGTGCATCCCCTTCATGCTCACGACACGTTTGCCTTAAGCTGCCGACTGCACATGTGATGCATGCCCTGTGGCTGCAGCACAGGTAGTAGCAGGTTGAGTGAGGCTGACTGTGAAAGAGATGCATGAGAGGGTGAGTATGAGATGGAGATATGAGATTGTATGAGGATTGGGTTGAGTGGTAGTGGCGGGATGAGTACTGGCGAGGTGAGTAAGTGCAGGTGAGATGAGGATGAGGTTTGAGTGGGTGTGAGGGGTGATGTGACAGAGTAGTGTTGGCTGTTCAGAAAGAGATGTGGGGTGGGGGCGGTGATGTGGCAGACGGAGTGTAGGGGAATGAGTAAGTGTACTCACTTTGGCTGACCTACTGAGGTCATTGCAGCGCCTCCTGCATTGCATGCAGGTGCGCGATATGTTGGTGGTGCAGGTGACCTCCTCTGCCACCTCGAGCCAGGCCTTTTTGGTGGCAGAGGCAGGCCGCTTCCTCCCGCCCGCCGGGGGGGATGATCTCTGTCCTCCCCCTCCTCCTCACCCCATCCAATAAGAGCTGGAGTGAGGCATCATTAAACTGGGAGCAGCCTTCCCCCTGGGCTGCTCCATGCTGTAATTTTTCCTATTTCTTGCAGCATCAGTCAGTGGAGGACTGTCCCTTTAAATAGAGTTCCTCCAGCTAACAGACCTTACTGCGCATGCGCAGTCCACCCGCAGTTTAGCAGGGGGGAACCCGGAACAACAGGTAAGTGGATCCAATCAGCCTGCGATTGCGCGCGGGGCAGACTGATTTCACCGGGCGCGTTACCCACGCGCCCAATCGACCCCCGCCGCGAACCCGCCGCCATGGTAATATCGGGCCCTTTGTTTTCTGTTTTGTAGCCAGCTTGTTATCCATTCTGCGACTTGTCCCCTGTCTCTACATGCTCTGACCTTCGTCATGAGTCTACTATGTAGTGCCTTACTGAAGGCCTTTTGAAAATCCAAGGATATTCCATCTACTACATTACCTTTATCTACTCTTTCTGTTACTTCTTCAAAGAATTCAATAAGGTTGGTCAAGCATGGCCTCCCCTTTTGAAATCCGTGCTGACTATTCTCTATTATATTTTTGGTTTCTAGATATTTTTCTATTACATCTTTGAATAAAGATTCCATTATCTTTCCTACCACTGACATTAAGCAAACTGGTCTATAGTTCCCTGGACTTGTTCTAGCTCTTTTTAAATAAAGGAATAACATTCACTGTCCACCAGTCCTCTGGCACTATTTCCTTTTCTAATGAATATTTATTAATTAATATACATATAAATATCTACTATCTCTTCCCTAGCTTCTTTTAATATGCGTGAATGCAATTGTTTTATTCTCTCTAAGTTTGACTAATTTATCAATTATCTCCCCCCTTTCTATCTTAAATGTCTTAATAGAAGAGATCAAAAATATATCATCATACCCAAACTGTTAGCCTCCCTGATAAATACTGAGGCAAAGTAATTGTTCAATATTTCTGCCATTTTGCTGTCATTACCTGTGAGTTTATCTTGTGCATCCTTTAGTGGCCTGATTCCTATCTTGATTTTCCTTTGGTTATTCATGTGTCTGTAGGATACTTTACTATTTTTTATATTCTTTGATAATTTAATTTCGTAGTTCCTCTTTGTCTTCCTAATTGTTCTTTTTTTTTTACTTCTTTCCTAACCTCTTCATATTCCCTTTTGTCATCCTCTTCTGTTATTTATGTGTTTAGTGTATACCTTTTCCTTTAATTTCAATTTTACCCTTATCTCTATTCATCCATGATGTTTCATTATTAGCTAGTTTGTTCTTGCTTTTTAGCAGAATATATTTCTCCTGAGCTCTACTGATTACCTTTTAAATATTTCCCACTGCTGTTCTGTCAATATTCTCATCCCCTCAAAATTAGCTTTTTTCCAATCTATAGTGTAGTGAAATTTATTTAAAACTCCAGTAAAATTAAATTGAAAACCTGTATGATTTAGAGAAGATGCTTTCAAGTCTATCACTATCAATTATCAAATAATGTGCACAAATCAATATTCTTTCCCCCCATAATACAGACATTGTTGAAATAGTCAGTGGGCAATGATGACTGTACATTCTGCTTGTCCTTTGCAATGATGATACTGTTCTGCAGTTTACACCAAATGCACATTCCTTCACTACGTGCAGGTGGCTGCTGGCTATTTGAAAATGTCAACGTCTACCTTGCCTGCTGCCACTCTTATCCAGGGGATAAAGATCTGAGTGCAGATTCCTTGAAATGTGGATGCTGGAACATATTTGTGGGCATGGAAAGGTCTCAACTCCATGGAGCACAATATGAATGAAAGTCTTGCTGCCATGTTGGAGTGCATGACCCAGTGTGAGCTAAATGACTAGTACCATGCAGCAGGTGTTCTGCCAAATGAATGCTGACATGTTGCGTACTCAATCATCTACAGCATGTACAATCTTAGAGCATGTATTGACAGCTGTTTTGAATTTGAGAACCATAACAAGGTCAACTTCTATTCTTTAGAGGATCCCTGGTGTCCCCTCAAAGGAATATAGGAGCTGGACCAGCAGCAATGGTCCTTGCTGATGCTGTTCGAACTCCTGTCTTCAGATTTGCAAAGCAGTGCCCATGCACAGAATGTCATGATTAGTGACACTTCTGTGCAGTCCAGAGTTCTGAGGCACTGGTTTGGACAGGTGCACTTTCTCACAGGGAAGGGCAACAAAATTCTCTGACTAGTCCTTGACTGGGACCAATCCTTCAGGCTGTTTCAGGGGGTGTAGGCCTTCTTCATCCACCAGCTCTCTGGTTGCGACACATCAGCAGCGCCTGAGGGTACACACTTGAGCCGGGAAAGACACACTCAATGGAGATAGAGGTAATTAAAATCATGAAGGGCCTAGACAGAATAGATAGAGAAACTGTTCCCATTGGCGGAAGGGTCAAGAACCAGAGGACATAGATTTAAGGCGATTGGCAAAAGAATCAAAGGTGACATGAGGAAAAACTTTGTTATGCAGCAAGTGGTTATGATCTGGAATCCACTGGGTGGTAAATAGGATTCAATCGTGGCTTTCAAAAGGGAACTGGATAAGTACTTGAAAGGAAAAATTTGCAGGGCTAAGGGAATAGGGCGGGGGAGTGGGACTAGCTGGATTGCTCTTGCATCGAGCGTGCACGGACCTGATGGGCCGAATGGCCTCCTTCCGTGCTACAACCTATGATTCTATGAAGCTGAAGAACAACAGTTAAAAGTACACAACACAAAGCGAGCTGAGTGTTCCTTTACTTTAAAAACATTGGCTTAGATTTTCTGCTTCAGCACTCCTGGCACATACCAGAATATTCCAAACCCTCAGCCTGTGATTTTGGACCTTTGCCCCTGGAGAGCCAACATATTGCTACCTTGCTCTCTCGCCCCCCAGGTCTAGGGTCCAGCAGTAGGGAGGTTCGTTCAGATAGCGGTTCAGGGAGCTACAGATGCTGATGAGCAACGACAACATTATTACATAGCACTACCACGTTATAACGGCCATCACGTATAACAGACAAATCGCGTTCGCATGAACGTGCCCGCTACAAGGAGTATGGGTGCATCTGAGATGCCTACTTGCCCGATGAGGCTTGATACTCTGGCTACTGGCCACTAATGGGGGAGGGCGCCCCAATTGTGTCATCTTCGGCCCCCTGCTTTTTCTTTTAAATAAAAATTAGAGGGATTTCTTCAGGGGTTCTGGGTGCTTCCCTGGCGTATGGTGTAAAGTCCAACATAAAAATCAGTCAAAACTCAATATCAGTATGTGACTGCTGTATCACAACTATTTGCATAACAATGGCTGTTACACAAAAGTTTGCGTAACAGCGTCTCACAGCCTCCCAGAGCTTACGTGATTGCCTTAGGGAATCAGGGAAGAATTCCTCAGAGCTTTTCCTGAAATTGGCCAGTTTCTAAAACAGTGGAAGGCAAAGAAAGACAGCGAATTAATGGCTAGGAGACAAGTAGAAAGCCGGATAGATGGTGGGATAGAGACAAAGTTAGATATACACACACAGCTAGATAGAGGGGAAGAAACTATCAGAAAGCAGGCGAGAGACAGAGATTTAGAAAAAAAGACAGTTAGTATGGGACAAAGATGCAGACAGTTAGAGTTAGTTAGAAAGAGACACATCTAAATAGCGAGAGAAACAGAGGCAGACAACCTAATGGACAGTCAGTTTGTTAATCCACTCCCAAGTGTGCACAGGGTACTGCTCGAGTTCATTCAGCTAAAAATCATACAGATTACTAGTGCAGACCCCAGCACTTGCCCAGCAAGGATTGCCTTACTTATTTGGAGTTTGGTTTGTAGAATTAACTAGAATCTCTTGGGAAGAATCCTAGCCCCCCGTAACAGGTTTTTAAAAAAAAATGGTATAAATAATATTGAATAAAAATATTTTTAAAAAGTTTCTGCTTCATCTTAGTTTAATTGTACATTTTCTTGGTATTTTGGAAATGCTTGCGCACAAAGAAGCTCAGTCTTCCTAGTATCAATGTTTTATTACACCAAAAACATTATGGACAATTACAATATCAATTGAGGAAAAGACCAACATATAAAATGAATTTATATAGCACTAGTTAATATAGAAAATATATTACAATAATTTTTAGCTTGTTATTTTAAAATAAATGTCTGTTTAGCTGGAACAGTTCTTCAAGCTACCTCATTTCAATTTTTACTATTGGTTCTGACAGTTTCAATATGGTTATGAAGAAGCGCTGGATGATGCAGAATTTCTTGCTCCTATTACAATGCTATTTTTGTCACTCAGGTTTTTAACGACTGTTGTAGCTGGAGACTGTAGTACTTTGCGGGAAAGCCTCATCCTTCCATCTGTGGGGTCCCGACCAAAATATTTCACCTGTTCAAGGAAATATTTTCCTCCATATTAATGCTTTCATTGCACTTCAACATACTCATTCATTAATCCTTAGCCTAGATTTCATATTTGTGAATTTTCAGGTTTTCAGCAAGCAAAAAGGTTCAAACAAGAAATTAAATTAAATGCTTAGGTTGCCTGTGAGTACTAACTTTCATGTCAATTGACAAACATATTGTAAAAGTAATGCAGCAATAAGGGCATCTACAAAGTGCCTATTTCATACCCTTTTAAATATTAAAGTTTACTGAAATCAATGAATAGCTTTTAATAAACTTGAAAAGCTTTAGAAATAGGCCTTCTGATTTTCAAAGGTTTATTTTTCCTGAATTTGGTAGATGGAACATAAAACAGATGGTCAGCTGCAAGCAACCTGTGCTTTTTTGGGGTAAAAAACCCCGGAATGTATGCAATTAGAAAACTTCAGGTTTAATTAGCAACACAATTTTGGAATGAACGAATAAAACTATCTATACAAAATATAATGTTAAAAGAAGTTGCCATGCACATTAGCTGCATCCTCAGCAATGGTTCTCGCATGCAATTTCATTTAGCCATCTCAAAATACTGAAAATGGGCCAATGTCGTGTTGTCCATTGGAAGTGAGAGAAGGTGAAGTGCAAAATAGGCGAAGTGACTGCATATGTCACATTAGAACTGCAGTGCACTGACATTCCAATTTTTTATTAAGTTTAATCCCAATTTAGTAATTAGGCTTTTGACGGGCATAGTTATCAGTTTTAATTCTTATCAGAAGGTTTATTTGCCAGTTATCAAAAAGAGCATCAGATCCAACTTGATATATATTATATAAATCTCCATTATATATTAAATTCAGCACAGGGGGCACACGTTTCATGGCAAACTTATGGTAACGGTGCCCCTGTAGGCAAACGCATTATACCGCTTGTAATACCAGTTATGCCTGGAGGTGGTGTTGTAATAGGAGTTTTTAATGTCTAGAGTGTCATATCTTGCCTGACATATACTCATCCACTCTGGGGTCCCACATTGCAGGACTGATTCTGCTGGTAGGGTCATTAGTATTTCCTGCTCTACAATGTAAAACTTAGGCAAACTAGTAAATTTATACCAGTTAATTCTTCTGCACTTGAAGGAACAGGCCCTGGAAACATTCTCCCACCTGTGATCTCTCTTGGCTTTTGATGTGAGATGTGCCACTGCTGCTATGACTGTCTCACATGTGAGACAGTCACTTGTCCCCAATTCACATCCTTCTAAATCATCCCCCCCACGAATACAATTTTTGTGTTTATGGCTAATAAAGATTTGCTTTAGCTGTCTGTCACCTCCTACTGAGCAGTACTTCATTCCTAGCACCGTGGAATGCTTCTACCCATGACATGTTGATCACTTGAGGATCTCTGATTTACCTCAACCCCACCCCCCCCAACCTTCCTCTCCTGTCCTGTCCCCCAGCACCCACCCTGTCCCTAGGTCCAATTATCCCACCGCCTTCTAACCCTACTTGACTTCAATACTGCATTTGGTCTTGACTCCTCATGTACAATATCATGGGAGATTGATGATATGACAATACCCTTTAAAAAGTAATATAAATTATAAGTCTTTGTAATAGATTTGTAAACTTGGGTTAGGAAAGAATGCTAGCAAAAGCAATCTGTAATACAAATAATGGCATTTTAAGCATCCAAATGTTCTAAATTGAACTCTTGGCTCATTCAGAAGTTTCTACCAAACGATAAGAATACCTGAATCTGCTGTCCAACTTCCAGTCCAATGGCACTAGGATGTTTAATCTACAAAAAGAAAAAACAATCTTTACTTAGTAAAATTTAGAGGCTATAATAACTGATATTTTATCAACTTTAAGAGTTTTTCACGGAATGCATAAACTGTTATATATTTAATGATTTGTAAGCTCCATTTTTAAAACATTATACAATGTGGACTGTATTCAGTTTTGACTTTTCTTACCCTTCTATGGTCAAGTTGTGAATTATGTAGTAAAACTGCAGTCATATTGGGATACAGTTTCACCATAACTCCAATATCCCTATATAAACAAAAATTACACATATTATAAACTTTGTTACATCAAGAATGACATTACTTGCTGTAAAGGTTAAAGCCTGTACCCAAACTGTCTAAAATATGACATATTATAGACTTACCGTATTTCAGTTATGGTGGCAGTGTAAACTGCACCAAACTCAAGTTGCTGTTCTTGCTGTGGAACAAATCAACCGAAAAAAAAGTGACAATTTGTTTTAATATAAGATAAAGTAAACAAACAGGCTAAAATACTAATTCATTTTTAGACTTACATCATCCTTGCAGAGTTCATTTATGAATTCACTAGCTTCATGCATAGCATTTGGAGTTGGTGCAAACACTGAGAATGTTTCTTCGTCTACCTGAGATATTGTAACTCCTATGAAAAGGAACAGAAAAAACAATTTTCGTTTTATAAACACCGTTAAGATATTTATGGAAGGCTCCCAAAATAGTTCTGCTGGCTAAAATGGAGTAGCTGAGACATGCAGACTACGACTGTGCCAAGTCTGATCACTAATCTGTGATGAATATTACAATTGGTCTCAGCATCCTGTGAACAGGGAGAGAAAAATAAAATTAGCCAAGGTTCCACTCCCGATCATTACCTGACATAGAAAACATCCCAAGATACTTTGAAGAGAGGGGAGAAAAAAGATCCACAAAGGAAATGGATGCTGAGCCACAAGGAAGAGACTAAGAGGTGTGACTGAAAGTCTGATTGAAAAGGTGGTTTCTAAAATATGGACAGAGAAGAAGAGGGGCAAAGCAGTTTAGGGAGGGAGTTCCAGGGAGTGGGGCCAAAATAGATGAAGCTTCACCCATCAATGCTGGCACAAATTGAGGGGGGGATGCACAAAAGGCCAGAGTCAGAAGAACGGAGGGTGCAGTACGAGACATAAGGTGGAGGAAATTGCAGAGATAGTGTGGGAGTAGGCCATGGAGGGATTTGAAGACAAGGATGGCAATTTTAAATGTAATGCCTTAGGAGAGAGGGAGCCAGTGTAGGTGAGGGAGGATGGGGATGTTGGGTGAGCTGGACTTTGTGTGGGAATGGATACAGGTTGCCGAGTTTCAGACAAGTTGCAGTTTACTGAGGGTGGAAGATGGAGGCCAACAAGGAAGACATTGGAGGCACTGAATCTAAAAGGTGGCAAAAAAGTGTGGATGAGGGCATTGCATTATTGCATCTCTTCTAATAATTTCTTCACTCTAGATTTTTTTTTGACTCTTGTATCTTAGATCACACTCCTATGTGAGTCTCAACTCTGTCTTCATTAGCCTTACAACTTGGTAAAACGTTCAGTAATGTGCCCAGGAAAACAAACAGGAATCCCCATCTCCTAATTATTTTTATGTCTTCAGTAAGTGGTAGAACATCACCCGGTCTACAGCTCAGGAGAAATTTTTTCACCCAGTGGATGGTAGGGGTCTGGAACTCACTGCCTGAAAGGATGGTAGAGGCAGAAACCCTCAACTCATTTAAAAAGTACTTGGATGTGCACTTGAAGTGCCGTAACCTACAAGGGCTACGGACCAAGTGTTGGAATGTGGGATTAAGCTGGATAGCTCTTTTTTGGCCAGAACGGACACGATGGGCCCCTTCTGCGCCGTAACTTTCTATGATTCTTTGATCACATCAAACCCCATTCTAGTTTTAAACTATTATTCACATTTTTTCAACAATAAACAAGCAAACGTATAACAAAATATTATCTTTCTTTTCAAAAAGGAAAACAATGTGTACTGAATCTATATGCTAATCTATTTCTCTATAAACAACTGTTATACACACAATTCCTCTCATCATCTGAGTTGTGGGAGCTAGCTTAAATATACCTGCTTTTCTATCAAGAATTCAGTTTGTTTGATATAACTAGATTTAAAGTCTGATTCCCAGTTTGCTCTTTTTTAAGCTCCTCGACAGATGTCTAAGGCTTGTCAGAAACTGATGACTTCCAGCCTTATTTAAAAAATAACACGGTGTCGTATCCATGACCGAACCAATCATGTAGTTTGTATACATTTGAAAATCGTATTTTAGACATCCTGTGAAGTCTGTTACTAGGGAGGCAGCAATGATAAATTTTGCAAAATATGAAATGATATAGGCCAAGGCCTTTTTAAACCCTCATGTACTGTGCCTGATTTAAATGGGTAGCTACCAGACCAAAACAAGACAGAATTGCATCAAAATTTGTCACAGCAAGTTTCAGAGGCTTAGGTAGGAATGGAGACAGGTAATGTTTTGGAGGTAGAAGCAAGTGATCTTGGTGATGGAAAGGAGGTGGATTTGAAGTTCAGCTCTAGATCGAGCAGGACCCCGTGGTTTTGCATGGTTTGATGTAACCGGAGTGTGAGGCTGGAGACAGGGATGGAGTCAGTGGTAAGGGAGCAAAGTTTATGGTAGGGAAGATGACAATGGCATTAGCCTTCCCGATGTTTAGTTGGAGGATGTTTTGACTCCACCATGTCATCGTTGGTCAGGCAGTTTGAATCTCTCTAGTCCAACTTCTGCCCATTTCACTGCATCAAAGCCACCCTGGGCCAAAGTAATGAATAACCCCAGCAGCCTCCACATTCAATGGAACATCCTCCATCATTTCTGCCACCACCAAACACATCTTCCCCTACCTTCCCAGCATTCCAAAGGGACAGTTCCTCCGCAACAACCTGGTCCAACTCTTCCATCACCCCCAACACCCGCTCCTCTTACCATGGCCCCTGTCTGTGCAAGTATAGGAGATGCAACACCTGCCTTTTCACCTCCTCCCTTCCCACCATCCAGGGCCCCAAACACTCCTTCCAGGTGAAAGTGATTTACTTGTACTTCTTTCAATTTAGTATACTGTATTCACTGCTCACAATGCAGTCTCCTCTACATTGGGGAGGCCAAATGTAAATTGGGTGATCGCTTTGCTGAACACCTCCGTTCAGTCCGCAAGCATAACCCTGACCTTCCGGTCGCTTGCCATTTTAATTCTCTGTCCCACTCCCACCTCTCTGTCCTAGGCCTCCTACACTTTTCCAAAGAAGCTCAACGGAAGCTCGAGGAACAGCACCTCATCTTTTGATTAGGCACTTTACAACCTTCCGGACTCAACACTGATTTCAATAACTTCAGATCATATCCACTGCTCCCATTTTTTCGGACAGCAGGTGCTGGTAATGGTTCTGTTGTTGCCATTTACAGCTCCTCTTTTATTTCTTTACTTGTCCCATTACCACCTCCTTTTGTCTTCCATCATCGCTTTTGTCTTTTAATCACTCCTGCCCTCCACCCAATCACAGACCGTCCATTTTGTTCTTTCCTCCCATCATCTTTCCCTGGCTCTGTACTTGCTTAAAAACCGTTAAATCTCAAACTTCTTCCAGTTCTGACGAAAGGTCATCGACCTGTTTCTCTCGCCACAGAAGCTGCCCAACCTGCTGAGTATTTCTCGCATTTTCTGTTTTTATATTATGAATAATAATGAATTAATGAAGCACCTTGGGACATTTTACTATGTTAAAGGTGCTACATAAATGCAAGTTGTTGTTATGATGTCTTCTGTGACTGTAACCATGATGCATTATCGCTCGTTGCCCTTCTTGATCTTTCCATACCGTTTGACATGGTTGATTATGCTGTACTTCTCTACTACCTCTCCTCAAGTGTCCAACTCCTTGGGACTGCTCTTCCTTGGATCCAGTCCTACCTATTCAGATGCAGTCAGTGCATCTGCAGCGATGGCCTCTCCTTCGTCCCCTGAAATATCATGTCCGGAGTATCCCAAGGATTTATCCTTAGTCTGTCCTTTTCCTCACCTATCTGCTGCCCCTTCTGTGAGCGTGGAGTCTGCTTCTATATGTATGCTGACAATACTTAGCTCTACCTCGCTACCACTTCTCTTCACCCCTAAGAACACCTCAAATTGGCCTGATTGTCTGCCCATCATAGATGTCTTCCTTCAGCTAAACCTCAGACTGAAGCCAACACTCTTGGTACCCGTCACAAACGTGCTTCGCTCCTTGGTTACTAGCTGAGGCTGAACAAGACTCTGCAAAATCTTGATGTTCTGTTTGGCTCGGATCTGCGATTCAAACCACATGCTCTCAGATCATTAAGACCAATTTTTCTACCTCTACAATATTGCTCACCTCCACCTTTCCCTTAACTGCTTAGCCATCAAAAGGCATCGCATTCTTTTGTCACCTCCAGACTCGATTATTCTAATGCTCTCTTTGATGGCCTTCCTTCATCCACTTTACATAAACTCCAACTAATTGAAAACACAGCTGCTGTACCTTGATCTGCAGTAAGCCCCGTCCTTGTAGAGCTGGCTCAGTGTTTCCCCGATGCATTACATTTAAAATCCTTTGTTTTCAATCCCTCCAATGGCCTCACTGCACCCCACCTGCAACCTCCTGCAGACTTCCTTCCCTTCCTGCACCCTTTTGTCAACAGACTCTGGCCTCCTGCGCACCCTCCCTCATTTCGCCCCACCATTGTGACAGAGTTTTTCAGCTGCTTAGCCCCTGCTCTCTGGAATCCCCTCCCTAAATCTCTGTCTCTCTACTCTTTCCTTTAAAAACCTTCCCAAAAGCCATCTTTTCGCTCAAAGAAGTCTTCAGTCACCCTCCTAAACTCTTTCTCTTGGCTTGGTGTTACTGTACTCTTATTACTCTGTAAAGTGCTTTAGTACATTGTGTAAACAAATGACATAACATTATTCTTACCAGTTTCAGCCTGAAGTTTTCTTAGGTTGTAACCACCTGGGCCAACAAATTTGGCCCTTTTTGACACTGGTACCAGCACAGTTTCTGAAAAATATAAATAAATGGACTTTGATTTTCAGGTTTTACTTTTTCCTCAGTTGGAGTCCAAAAAAACAGGTAAAAATCTTGCTTTTTGGGTTAAAAATAAAACAGAACGTTGGTTGTTAGAAAACTTCAAGTTTAATCAGCAAAACAAAACAAATGAAATATTTTAAAATAAATAGAATCATAGAAAGGTTGTAGCACGGAATGAGGCCATTAAGTCCGTGCCAGCTCTATACAAGAGCAATCCAGCTCGTCCCACTCCGCTGCCTTATTCCTGTAGCCCTGCAAATTTTTTCCTTTCAAATACTTATCCAGTTCCCTTTTGAATCTGCTTCAACCACCCACCCCGGCAGTGCATTCCAGATCATAACCACTCGCTGCATAACAAAGTTTTCCCTCATGTCACCTTTGGTTCTTTTGCTAATCACCGTAAATCTATGTCCTCTGGTTCTTGGCCCTTCCGCCAATGGGAACAGTTTCTCGCTATCTAGTCTGTCTAGACCCTTCATGATTTTAAATACCTCTATCAAATCTCCTCTCAACCTTCTCTGTTCCAAGGAGAACAACCCCAGCTTCTCCATTCTATCCACGTAACTAAAGTCACTCATCCCTGGAATCATTCTAGTAAATCTTTTCTGTACCCTCTCTAAGGCATTCACATCTTTCCCAAAGTGCGATGCCCAGAACTGGACACAATACTCCAGTTGTGGTCGAACCAGTGTTTTATAAAGGTTCATCATGACTTCCTTGCTTTTGTACTCTATGCCTCTATTTATAAAGTCCAGAATTCCGTATGCTTTTTAACTGCTTTCTCAACCTGCCCTGCCAACTTCAACGATTTGTGCACATATACCCCCAGATACTTCTCCTCGTTCTTCCCACCGAAATGTATCACCGCATTTTTCTGCATTAATTTCATCTGCCAAGTGTCCGCCCATTCACCAGCCTGTCTATATCGTCTTGAAGTCTATCACTATTTTCCTCACAGTTCCCTACACTTCCAAGCTTTGTGTCATCTGCAAATTTGGAAGTTGTGCCCTGTACACCCAAGTCCAAGTCATTAACATATCAAGAAAAGCAGTGGTCCTAGAACCGACACCTGGGGAACACCACGGCACACCTCCCTCCAGTCCGAAAAACAACCGTTCACCAGTACTCTCTGCTTCCTGTTACTTAGCCAATTTTGTATCCATGCTGCTACTGCCCCCTTTATTCCATGGGCTTCAATCTTGATGACAAACTTATTATGCGACACTTTATCAAATGCTTTTTGAAAGTCCATTTACACTATATCAACCGCGTTGCCCTCATTTACCCTCTGTTACCTCATCAAAAAACTCTATTAAGTTAGTTAAACATGATTCTCCAATCCTCTGGGACCACCCCCATATCTAAGGATGTTTGGAAGATTATGGTCAGTACCTCCGCAATTTCCAGCCTTACTTCCCTCAGCAACCTGGGATGCATCCCATCTGGACCGGTGACTTATCTACTTTAAGTACAGCTAGCCTTTCTGGTACCTCCACTTTATCAATTTTTAGCCTATCCAGTATCTCAATGACATCTTCCTTTACCGAGACTCTGGCAGCATCTTCTTCCTTGGTAAAGATAGATGCAAAGTACTCACTTAGTACCTCAGCCATGCCCTCTGCCTCCATGACCTCCCTGATCGGCCCCGCTCCTCCTCTTACTAACCTGTTACATGCCTGTAGAAGCCTTTTGGGTTCCCTTTTATGTCTGCTGCCAGTCTATTCTCATACTCTTTCTTTGGCCCTCTTATTTCCTTTTTCACTTCCCCTTTGAACTTTCTATATTCAGCTGGGTTCTCACATGTGTTATCAACCTGACATTGGTCATATGCCCCTTTTTTCTGCTTCATCTTACTCTCTAACTCTTTTGTCATCCAGGGAGCTCCGGCTTTAGTTGCCCCACCTTTCTCCCACGTGGGAACATACCTAGACTGTACCTGAACCAGCTCCTCCTTAAAGGCCGCCCACTGTTCAATTTCAGTCTTGCCTGCCAATTTTTGATTCCAATTTACCTGGGCCAGATCTATTCTCATCCCACTGAAATTGGCCCTCCTCCAATTGAGTATTTTTGCTTTAGAGTGGTCCGTGTCCTTTTCCATAGCTATTGTAAAACTTATGATACTATGATCGCTGTTCCCTAAATATTCCCCCACTGACACTTGCTCCACTTTGCCCACCTCATTCCCCAGAACCAAGTCCAGCAATGCCTCCTTCCTCAAAGTCTAATGCTAAAAAGTGCAGACGTGGATCTCTAGCTGCATCCTGAGCATCTTTCTCCCCTTGGACCTTTGGTCAGCCACTTGTATGTGATGCAGGTGATTGAAGAAGCACTCTATATTGATGCTACCCATCAGTATGAAGAGAAGATGAGGTGCTCCTTGTGCAAAACAGGAAAAGCAGCTGCATGTGTCACAGCAGAACTAGTCAAATTTTGTTTGAAAACGCTCCTGTGAAGCACGTTGGGATGTTTTACTATGTTAAAGGCGCTATATAAATGCAAGTTGTTGTTGCAGCTGTATGCCAACGTTGTCATGTTTCATCAGATTTAAGCCTAATTTTTGGAATTCAACTTTTATAGGGCAATTGAGTTTAATCTTAAAATCAGGACTAGAAATAAACTTGTGATTGATATACAGTGCAGTATTACTTATTAGGAGGAATGTTCAATTCAGAAAACAAAATTAATCAGATGAATAACTGATACCTTAGTTTAAAAATTACATGTTAATTTCATAAATGTGGAAAAACCAAGAATCTTAGATGCAAGTGATTAATGAGTATCTTTTGACTTATGGATAGAATTTTTGTCTTGTATGAAAAATGCTTTCTTGTTCAACGCATCACATATTGAAGGCCACCAAGTTAGATTTTTATTTTCATTGTAGCTAGATATCATTTTGTAGTAAAAAAACCCAGTAACCCATGCAACAATTAGGTAACTTTAAATTATAAACAAAATAATTTATAGTATTATGCGCTTAAATATTAAGTTGACAGGTGGTAAAACACCAAAGGAAATTTTGTACTGAAAGTGAGAGATACAACCTTACCTAGCACTGGCCCATTTTCTTTCCTCTTTTCTCTGGGTTTAGTAATTGCTTTGTTCATTATGCTTAAGATCTCCTTCTTGGCAGCTAGTTAAAAAAGCAGCAATGTTAAAATAATGCAAATTAGAATTAAAACCAGAGTTATAATGCAAAACAGATACCAGATTTACCTGAAGCTTGCTGTATAGCTTCCATTACAATTTTCAAAGGTAGTCCTGCTATTTTAACGTCTGCCTAAGGAAAAATAAATTACATACTTTAGTGGAGCACTAGTGACCATATGCATCAATATCTGTCAGATCAATTTTTATCAGTATATATTATTTGACATTTGGATATTTTATTTGCTTTACTCAAGAAAGAAATATTAGATAATAACTGGAGTTTAATTAACCTGAAATACATGTCCCAAAACAAATAATTACTAACATACAATCACTGGAGAAGGAAAACTATAATAGGATCAGTCAACAAATTACAAACCTCCCACAGGGTGTAATTTGTGTTACTGCATTCTTGAAGAACTGAAAATGTATGAGATTAGTACTAAACATGGTGGCATTTCTATTAATCCACATCTTAGAAATTGCAGAAAAGGGTTATTTTGGAAAGTATGATAAACTCACTGCAACTCAATTTGGCAGGTGCAGGTTCTGTGTTGCAAGGTTTTTAAGAATATATGAATATTTTGCACATTGTTATATAAGTGAGAACAAAATCACATAAAATGCAAACAATAAAAGGTAAATATACAAAAGAATAGACATTAGAAAGTTATCAGCTTCCTTTCTCTAGCCAGCTAAACAAGGAAAGAAACAGCGATCAGTGTTGCACTATAACTCCTTTCTAACAGGATTTTTAAAAAAATAGGCGTCATAATGTTACTAAAACCATTCTCCCATCCCAACCCTCAGTCACCTTGATCAGGTGTTTCACAAGAAGCTTGTTACAAAATTCAGATGTATGGTATAATGGGAAAGGTAGCAACATAGATGGAAATTTGGTTGAAGGATAGGAAACAAAAGGGTAAATGTTGCTTGGATTAGAGATTTTAAAGTGGAGTAGTTTGGCAGTAGCACTCTAGTCTCAGAGCCAGAACGTCGTGGATTCAAGTCCCACTCCAGAAACTTGAGCACATAATCTAGGATGACATTTCAGTGTAGTATTAAGGGAGCTCTGCACTGTCAGAGATGTTATCTATCGGATAAGATATTAAACCGATGTCCCGTCTGCCATCTCAGGTGGATGTAAAAGATCACATGGCACTATTCGAAGATGATCAGGCGAGTTCGCTTTGGTATCCTGGCCAATATTTATCCCTCACCCAACATCATTAAAACAGATTATCCGGTCATTATCTCATTGCTGTTTGTGGGACTTTGCTGTGAGTAAATTGGCTTGCCGCGTTTCCCTACATTACAACAGTGACTATACTTCAAAAGTACTTCATTGGCTATAAAGTCCTTTGGAACTCCTAAAGTCGTGAAAGGTGCTACATAAATGCAAATTCTTTCTTTTCTTCTTAGAAGCAATTTAATATGGGAAAATGTGAGGTAATGCATTTAGGGAGGAAAAACAAGTTATGGGAGTGTACATGCAGTGGAGCAATGCTGAAAGGTGTGGAGGAACATAGGCCTGGGGTGCAGATACATAAAGTAGTTAATTCATAAAGTAATTAAAGCTGTTTAAAAAAAGGCCAATTGCTTTTTGGGTTTATGAATAGGAATATAAAGCACAAGAGCAAAAAAAATGTCATGATAATTTTGTACAAGTAATTGTTAGGTCACAGTTAAAGCACTGTGTACAGTTTTGAGTTCCTTATTACAGAAAGGACTTTAAAGCTACAAAATGCATACAACGTAGATTAACAAGGATGATGCCAGCGGTGAAAGACTATAGTTATGAACAGAGGCCTGAGATACTGGGACTATTTCCATTGAAGCAGAGAAGACCAAGAAGAGATTTAATCTATTTTTTCAAGATTATGGAGAGCTTTAATGGAGTGAATAGGGAAAGACTATTTCCTCTGAAATTATCATTCTGACAATGAGGACAGAGAAATTTCTTTATACAGCTAGTTATTGTAGCATGGTATTCTTTGCCACAGGGTTAGTAGAGGCAGAAATCATTGCACCCTTTAAGGGAAGAATAAACAGAAGCATAGTATAATACAGGGCTATGGAGAGAACAGAACAGTGGGATTAGTTTTGGATTGCTCCATCAAAGAGCTGGCACAAACACAATGGGCTGAATTTGTGTTGTTTACTTCTATGGTTCTATCGTGAGACTTATTTTTCAGCGCACTGGTAGTGATTAGGATCTTGACTAGCTCTCATCTACCTTACTTGAACTTAAGGTAATACTCCTAGGACATCTAGATATCATGTTTATTATCCTGTGCTCGTCTTGAATTGTACATTTTTTTGTGATCAAGATGCCTCCCAAATTGTCCATCTATAATTTAAAAAAAATTCTCTCTCTCTTCTGTGCAGAATAACAGAGATGGTAACCTTCCCAAGTTAGCAATGCTGGATTGATAACTCACAAATCTGCATAATGATATACTCCTTTTCCACCTATGTGATTCTTTTTTTAAGTGCTCTAGAATTTAACCATCAAAGAAATTCTGCCTATTCAAGGTCCTTGGTGTCCAGCAGCTCTGTTCAGCTTGGATGCTGAAATGGGAACCTCAGCTTCTCAGGTCTCTTCTCACCACATACTTCTAATGCCACAGGCAAGATCAGCAACTTGTCACATGAGAAAATACAAATACAAAATCACATCCTACCACCAATGAGTTGCACTACTATGTTGCTTACATAACACAATGGAGAAAATGCTACATTTACCTGTAAAGCAGTTATTCCTTTGTTAGTGCCTGCCATCTTAAAGTCCATATCTCCATTATAATCCTCAATACCCTGCAAGAGTCAAAAAATTGACTTTACATTTTCTTAAATGTGCTTGCATACAAGTCAATATACATTTATAAACATAAAGCTAATGCTGCTCTTTGAAGAAAACTAACCAAGATATCAGTTAGGAGACGGTAATCTTCAATTTCAGCAGGTTTTTCTGGATTTCTCTTTGTGATAAGGCCGATAGCTACGCCAGCCACAGCAGATGAAATTGGAACACCTGGTGGATAAATAAAACAACAAAGACTAAAATAGCTTGTAAGCTCTTCTGCAGTGGAAAAGACCTGCTTAAAGACAATAGCCTTTGGTATAGACCAGCAGCATTTATTGAAAGTTAACACAGCTTTTTCTTAAAAAGGTATTTACTACTGTAAAACTTCTCAAACTAAAAAGGTGCTGCAGAAAATGAAGATATTCAGAGTTTACCTGCATCCATTAAGGCCATACTTCCTCCACATACTGAAGCCATAGAAGATGAACCTATAAATTAAAAATGAACACAGGAGATAAACCACTGATGGGAACAGACTACTGGACTCCCAATTCCAACTACTACAAACTCAAACTCCATTTAAGCTCTTTTAAAACCACTGGGTAAACATGATCAGTTCTTGACAGTTATTTAAGAGTCCTTCATGGACACAAAACACACTTACTCTCAGTTCCATAAAAAGTCATTCTATCAGAAGCCAAAAACTATGGTCCAGACCATGCTCCTAGCTGAAGGTAGAAATATAGCATTGAGAGGGTGGAAAAAAACGTAATAAATGCAAATGGTAGACTCCACGTATCCTCCCATTGCTAAACATTCCAGAATCCAGACTTCACCACCAATTCTACCTCACACTCAGCCAAAAGGAGGTGCATTTACTATATAGGAGAGCCGCACTCATCATAAATCAACGAGACACTCCAGCAAACAAGCTGAAAAACCAAAATTCACCAATATTATTTGTTGCCAGAGGAATTGGGCGACAGATAGCCAAGAGATTTGAATGTGGCCATAAATTAGGTATTCTTGCACTACCAAACTATCTCATTTTAAACTTATTGGCCCAGAATTTGCCAGAGTGCGGCATCTCACACCGTGCCCCGTTAGTTATATTTGTTCCTGCACCCTTCAGCTCAAAATTTTTTTGCCCACAAAGTTACTGGAAGTGTGAGTTGATAACGGCACAGCGAGGGCAACGGGGCATCTGGGACCTTGGTGGACAATAGGACAGTGTATCTTCTTAACCAATGAGATTAAAGGATTGAGAAACAAACTGAGGAAGGAGTGAGAAAAAAGGTGAATTTAATGTCAAATCAGATACAGAAAGAGAAATAAAGAGAGGGATAGAAAGACTGGATTAAGAGAGAGAAAAAGGAGACAGAACGGAAAAGAAAAAAAAATTAACTTTAGAATGTGACATTTTTTGAATCACCAACAATAATTTACAACCTGAAGGAATGAGACGGCACACTTTTAATTGTTCACTTTCTGGGCAAGAGACATTGATTGGCACTCATTAACAATTATCACGTTGTTAAGACTGTATTTACGCTGTTAATTACTAGACTTAACTTTGTGGCAAGTTTAATGGGCAATTAATGTACAAATGCAGCAACTTCATGAAAATTACGGGGAGATTAAGGGAGAGATGCCGTTTTCGCGAAGCTAACGGCGGAGCGGTGCAAATCAGTCAGCAACTTGTGGTGATTCGCAATTCACAGGGTATCTCTTCCTCGCTACAAGTTGCTGGCCGATTTGCACATTAATAACGCCGTGCATTGTTCACATGCATTATTTTTTCAACAAATTCTGGACCAATACAATTGTAATGTATGAACCACTTTTCAAACAAACTGACTCGTTAATACAAATTTAAAATGCACAACAACTTGTATTTATATAGCGCCTTTAACATAGTAAAACATCCCAAGGTGCTTCACAGGAGTGTAATCAGACAAAAAAAAAACTGATACTGAGCCAAAAAAAAGGACACATTAGGACAGGAGACCAAAAGCATGGTCAAAAAGGTAGGTTTTAAGGAGTGTCTTAAAGGAGGATACGGAGATAGAACAGTTTAGGGAGGGAATTCCAGAGCATAGAGCCTAGACAACTGAAGGCACGGCCGCGAACAGTGGGGCGAAGTAAGTTGGGGATGCACAAGAGGCTAGAATTGGAGGAACACAAGAGTTATCGGAGGGCTGTAGGAAGTTATAGAGATAGGGAGGTGCGAGGCCTTGGAGGGATTTGAACACAAGTATGATAATTTTAAATATGAGGCATTAGTGGACCGGGATCCAATATAGGTCAGCGAGCACAGGGGCGATGGGTGAATGGGATGGTGAGAGTTAGGATACGAGCAGCAGAGTTTTGAATGAGCTCAAGTTTATGGAGGATGGAAAATGGGATGCCGGCCAGGAAAGCATTGGAATAGTAGAGTCTGGAAGTAACAAAAAAAAACTTTACAATCACAGTAAATTGTTGAGTGCTTAGTAATTTAAACCTCTCAAACTCTACATAATAGCATTTTAGGATCATATATGATGCACATGAGATGCAGACTAAAGCTCACTCCACTCTATCCTAAGAATGTGACTTAAACTTAAAAATTTCCTATCTCCCAAACTAGCCAACCTTATGGCCCGAGTGAGACAGTCAAGCCAACATCAATTTATATATTAGGAACTGTATTGATATTTTAAGTAGGACACCCTACAGATGAATGTCATCTCTGTCTTCAGGTGATCACAGTTTGGTAGGTCTGAACTTTATCTCTAATATCAGTAAGTCCTGAACTCTCCATTCTGCTCTTTTACTTCATTTTCCAGACATTACCAACCGTCAAAAGTGAGCACAGGAATCCTGCGATGCCTGCATTAATTTGCTAAGTTAGATAATTCTGCTGGAAAACAAATACCTTGAACTGGGTAAGTTTAAAATTTATTTTGTCCTTTTGAAATGCCAGTTATTAGGGGATGTTTCACAAACAGGATTTTAAGGGCTTTTCATGAAGGATTCTTTTAATTACACATGACTAGCTTCATAAGTCCTATATAAAACATTTGATAAACTGCTTCTAAATAGGCTATTACATCTGCCTTCTCTTCGCCCCAAATTTTCCTTAGGTCGTAATTTACTAAATGGAGTGCATTAAGGTGGTTTGCTAAAAACTAATTAGATTTAATCATCAACTATAAAATACACTGTTATAGAAAAGAGTGTAATATCACATTTACAAATTCCAAGACAGAATAAGTTTATATTTGTCACCAACATTATTTCCTTTAATTCCAACCAAAATTTCACAATTGAGTTGCATCTTGTAAAGAAAGACTGAAATCACGAAGCTGTTAAATACCATCAATGGTGCAATGCTATGGCAGTGGGGACACAGATTTCTTCTCTCTAACTGCTGAGTTTGAGATCGCAACTGCAAGGCTGTAATAACAGCTAAGCAGAAGATAAGTATCTTCTCAAAGGAAGAAGGAAAAATTGGCAGAAGTTGTTCCTAGGCTGGTGTCATCTGCCTCTTAATGGTCAGTTCAGATTAGTTGCTCACCTCTCTTAGCCAGAGAACATGCAGAATTGGATGAGGAAGACTTAAAAAAAAACCTACAACTCATGCAAATAAAGCAAAACAGGGACTTTTAAAAATTTGTTACTTTAGGTGGATTAAGGGACTTAAAAGAAAGGATTTAAAGTAAACATAATGTGCTATCGAGGAAATTCATAGCCAATCCATTTGATCACTTACCATTAGATTCTAGCACTTCTGCTGTTACTCTTATTGTAAATGGAAATTCTTTTGGAACCACAGGTTTCAATGCTTTTTCTGCAAGAGCACCTAAATTTGATGTAATTTTAATAAATTAATATAGCAAAGTTAAAACCATTGTGTTTCTTTGAATTAAACTGAACAATTCATCCTCCTCACCATGGCCAAGTTCCCTCCTATTTTGACCAATTAATTTTCCAATCTCATTAGTTGCATAAGGTGGAAACTGAAATAACAAATATGATGTTAGAAGAAATAGGACAAACATACTTTTTAAAAAACAAAACTACATAATTTTGTTCAAAGCAAACATATCAGGAGATATAAACATCAAGACATCGTCCCCACTCCCGAATTCTGAAATCTTTTAGGCTCTAGCACATCAATTCAACACCTCAAGGTAACTGACTGTTTTATTTCTGCTTGACTACTGACTATATAGTACTATTGAATTTGATATTATCCTCTACTTGACATGTATATGCTGTAATGTGTTAGCTATTAACAGTAATTTGTGTTTAATGGACACATGCGCAAATATTTCAACCAGTGGAATGACAGTGATGTATGATTTTAGCAAAAGCTGGAAATGCATTAACTGATTACATGTACAGTGATATTATTTGTTGGAAAGGTGTAACTAGGCTTTTATTACATCACTTAAAAGCACTCTCAAATACTCAGTTAGCTAATTCTTAATGACACATTATTTGTAATTAGTGTTACTAATTAGAAGTATATGGATTATTTCCCCATTGTTTTCAACTACTGACAGTGGTAATGGCATGTATATTTACAGTGATGAACAAGTATTCAGCTCAAATTACTCAAATATCCATCAATGAAGTTCTTACATTCTTACAGGAAACATGAAAAATCGGATTGAGTCCTAAATCAAGGTTCTGGATGGACGTAGTAGCCTTTTCTCATTCCAACAGTAACACCTCAAATACTTGTTCAGCTATTCTTTTTAGGAAAAAGGGGAGTGCTATTCTGTACTTACTCATCTTCAGTGCCGTGTGCTTAAATTTCTATCCTCATTATTTTGGTTTCAAGTGAAGTATATCCATTAGGATTGTGAAACCATTTAATAGAATCTTATTAAATTGCAATGTTAAAAAAAACCTCTATAGGATTTATAGTTCACCCTACAAGACTTAAGCTTTATTGATAAAATTACTGCAATTTTGATTCCTACCCATTAAGTGGTTTATTTCCTCCTGCTCTTTTAGGTCCCCTACATTAATTCCTAGTTGAATAGGTCAACATCTTCAAAATGTTCAAACTTGCCCCCATCTGATGCCATCTCTACTACTCCCAGTCCATTTTGTCTTCCCCTTGGAACTTCGGTTGTGTTCATGCTATGTCGAAGAAAGATCATTCCCTTCTGCACTTCCAACCACCATATTATTGCCCTTATCTGCATTTTCTAAAGTTATGCAAGCTGCTGATGTAATGCTCGATTGCTACTATGGTTTTCAGCATGGCCATTTCTTTGATGATCCTGCCTGTTATATAGCTCTGGAACTCTGCTCTTCAAGACATGCCATTGACACATCTCCAAAGCCATGAGCTTCTAAACATTTGGTATTCCATCAAAATTATGTTGATGGATATCTAATTTCCTCTCAAATCAATCAAAAATCAATCTATTTGCACTCCAGTTCATGTTTCATTCTCTCTCTTTCTAGCAAGACTGGGGTTGCTCAGAGCTCTGTACTCTTTCCTACTCTGTCTCTTCATTGACCTCCTACACTTAGTCACTTTTTTGCTGATGGTTCCAGATTGCAGCCTACAGCTGATAAAAAGTCAAAAATAAAATTATAAAGAGCTGCACTTCCTTTATTAGCCAGTGCTTCAGACTATTAAAACATTCCTAGTTCATAGATTTGGACCAATCACAACAACACTTGCATTTATATAGCACCTTTAATGTGGTAAAATGTCTCAAGCACTTCACAGGAGCATTATCAAATAAAATTTGACAATGAGCCACATATTAGGGCAGGTAGGTAGGTTTTAAGGAGCATCTTAAAGGAGGAGAGAGAGGTAGAGAGGCAGAGGGGTTTAGGGAGGGAATTCCAGAGTTTAGGGACTAGGAGGCTGAAGGCACGGGTGCCAATAGTGGAGCGATTAAAATCGGGACTGCGGAAGAGGCAAGAATTGGGGGAGCGCTGAGATCTCGGAGGGCTGTAGGCTGGAGGAGGTTACAGAGAAAGGGAGTTGTGAGGCCATTGAAAATAAGGATGAGAACTTTAAAATCGAGGCGTTCCCAAACCAAGAGCCAATGTAGGTCAGCAAGCACAGTGGTGATGGGTGAACAGGACTTGGTACGAATTAGGATACAGGCAGCAGAGTTTGATAAGCTCAAGTTTATGGAGGGTGGAAGATGGGAGACCAACCAGGAGACTATTGAAATAGTTGAGTCTAGAGGTAACAAAGGCATGGATGGGGGTTTCAGCAGCATTTGAGCTGAGACACGGGCGTAGATGGACGATGTCACGGAAGTGGAAGTAGAAGTAGACAGTCTTTGTGATGGAGCGGATGTGCGATCGGAAGCTCATCTCAGGATCAAACAGGACGCCAAGGTTGTGAACGGTCTGGTTCAGCCTCAGAAAGGGAAAGAGACGGAGTCGGTGGCTAAGGAACGGAGTTTGTGGCAGGGACCAAAGGCAATAGCTTCGGTCTTCCCAATATTTAGTTGGAGGAAATATTTGCTCATCCAGTGTCCACTGTCTCTCTCCACATGAGAGACAGTGGACAGACTCCTCCACTGTCTCTCATTTGTCACATTGTCGGACAAGCAATGTGACAAATGAGAGACAGTGGAGGAGTTGAGCGAGGTAGCAGCGAGGTAGAGCTGGGTGTCGTCAGCGTACATGTGGAACCTGACGTGTTTTTAGATGATGTCGCTGAGGAGCAGCATGTAGATGAGAAATAGGAGGGGGCCTTGATAGATCCTTGGGGGACTCCAAATGTTAACGGTGTGGAAGCGGGAAGAGAAGCCATTGCAGGTGATTCTCTAGCTATGATTGATAAATCAGAATGGAACCAGACAAGCGCAGTCCCACCTAGCTGGACGACGGAGGAGAGGTGTTATCACAAAGATAACAAATGATGGAACAAGGAAAATGCATGTTCTAAAGTAACAAAAAAAACTACAAAAAAAGTGTATGTATGAATGAATGGATTGGCTAGACCAAAACAAACATCTTCATCAGAAACTTTGCACTTTAGCCCATGACTCCATCCCCCTTCTCGGCTGCTCACTCAGGTTAAAATGAATGGTTCAAAACTTTGGTGTCCTGTGTGATCCTGAGCTGAGCTTCAAAATTCACATCTGATCTATCAAGAACACCTTCCTGCAATATTGCTCACCTTCACCTCAGCTTACCTCCCACTGCTGCCGAACCCTAATTTGAGCCTTTGTCATTTCCAGGCTTGACTTTTCTAATGGGAGACTGCACAAGACAACAAGGTCCAGCCTACAGAAACTCCAACTTATTCAGAATTTTGCCATCTGTATCTGATTTTGCACTGAGTCCTGCTCACCTATCACCCCTGTCCCTACCGACCTCATTGACTAATCTCCAGGGCATTGATTTCAAAATTCTATTCCTTGTGAAGAAATGTAAGATTTTAGGTCACCCTACTTCTGCAACCCCCTCCAGCCAGAAACCCAGCTTGTACCCTTCACTCTTCTGACAGTGGCGTTCAGTGCACCCCCCTCGCTCGCTATAAATATGGTGCAAGTTACAAATATCGCACTTTGATTCAGTAAAACATATGGTGAATCAATCTGTCAGTAAAACATACGGTGAATCAATCTGTCAGTCTTATTGAAAGTTCAACTTCAGACATGGTATATTCATGATTAATGCAAATTGAAGCTTAATGCAGTAACTTGGAACACAGAAAAAGGTTACATTACCTCATAGTGCAACATGAAATTTTTTTCCTTCACTCCACTGTATAAGAAAAAATGGTAACATTAGTACAGGCAAAGCATGGTAACTCTCCACCAAAATTTGAAAATCACTTCATCTGCAGACAAGACAAGATACACTAAATGTCAGCTGTGAAGTGAACATTTTAGGAGTTTTATATCGTAATAAGCAAACATTCCATTGTGGTGGAAGGCTAAATAAACTCCTTTTTGCTCATGACAAATGTATATCTGCCAACTCCCCTGGTTTGTGCGTGGGGCCCATAACTTTGACACTGCACCTAAAATTTCAGAGAATTTATCATTTTGCAAAACCCTATAATACTTAATGCCATAAATTTTTAATTGTAAACAATTTTACAACACCAAGTTATAGTCCAGCAATTTTATTTTAAATTCACAAGCTTTCGGAGATTTTCTCCTTCCTCAGGCAAATGGACTATAACTTGGTGTTGTAAAATTGTTTACAATTGTCAACCCCAGTCCATCACCGGCATCTCCACATCATAAATTTTTAAAGCATTCAACATAGGAAACAAACAGGAAAATGTCAGTTAGCCCAACAAAACTTTCCTTTTTGGTTAATCTTGACTTTTCCGCCATATCCCTGAATCTTTTTCCAGAAACAGGTCTTGTTGTCTCTTGAACTAATTTGTACCATTTGCTTCAATGGCAATCCTCAATAATTTACTTTACCATCTGTGAAATAGTTGTCCAATTCCCAATTTATTTGATTTTTTAAATCCTTAGATTATATTCTTTAGTTTTTGAACTTGTTGCCAGTCTGAACAATTTATCTGGATCAAATTTATCAATCCCCTTCATAATTTTAAAATCTTCTATTAGGCCACTTCAAAGACTCATTTTTTCCATTGAGAATGAGCTCAATTTCCTTAACAAGATCAAAAAATAACTGTGGAAGAGGAAGACTATTTGGCCCACTTGATTGCATCCATTCAAAGAGACCGTACAGTGCCCCCATTACGGCATCCAATTGTTTCGTACATTATACCAGAATTTTTCCTCTACTACTCTGTCTGGGAGTCCATTCCTTGTGTTCATCTCTGGTCCTTGCAAACTACCATCCCATCTCCAACCTCCCTTTCCTCTCCAAAGTTCTTGAACGTATTGTCGCCTTCCAAATCCTCACTTTTTTTTATTATTCGTTCATGGGATGTGGGCATTGCTGGCAAGGCCAGCATTTATTGCCCATCCCTAAGTGGTGGAGAGCCGCCTTCTTGAAATGCTGTAGTCCGTGTGGTGAAGGTTCTCCCACAGTGCTGTTAGGTAGGGAGTTCCAGGATTTTGACCCAGCGACGATGAAGGAACGGCGAGTATTTCCAAGTCAGGATGGTGTGTGACTAGGAGGGGCAAGTGCAGGTGGTGGTGTTCCCATGTGCCTGCTGCCCATGTCCTTCTAGGTGGTAGAGGTCGTGGGTTTTGGAGGTGCTGTCGAGGAAGCTTTGGTGAGTTGCTGCAGTGCATCTTCTGGATGGTACACACTGCAGCCATGGTGCCCCGGCGGTGAAGGGAGTGGATGTTTAGGGTGGTAGATGGGGTGCCAATCAAGCGGGCTGTTTTGTTCTGGATGGTGTCGAGCTTCTTGAGTGTTGTTGGAGCTGCATTCATCCAGGCAAGTGGAGAGTATTCCACCACACTCCTGACTTGTGCTTTGTAGATGGTGGAAAGGCTTTGAGGAGTCAGGAGGTGAGTCACTCACCACAGAATACCCAGCCTCTGACCTGCTCTTGTAGCCACAGTATTTATGTGGCTGGTCTGGTTAAGTTCCTGGTCAATGGTGACCCCACAGGATGTTGACGGTGGGGGATTCGGTGATGGTAATGCCGTTGAATGTCAAGGGGAGGTGGTTAGACCCTCTCTTGTTGGAGATGGTCATTGCCTGGCACTTGTCTGGCGCGAATGTTACTTGCCACTTATCAGCCAAAGCCTGGATGTTGTCCAGGTCTTGCTGCATACGGGCACAGATTGCTTCATCATCTGAGCGGTTGCGAATGGAACTGAAAACTGTGCAATCATCAGCGAACATCCCCATTTCTGACTTTGTGATGGAGGGAAGGTCATTGATGAAGCAGCTAAAGATGGTTGGGCCTAGGGCACTGCCCTGAGGAACTCCTGCAGCAATATCCTGGGGCTGAGATGATTGGCTTCCAACAACCACTACCATCTTCCTTTGTGCTAGGTACGACTCCAGCCACTGGAGAGTTTTCCCCAATTCCCATCAACTTCAATTTTACTAGGGCTCCTTGGTGCCATACTCGGTCAAATGATGCCTTGATGTCAAGGGCAGTTACTCTCACCTCACCTCTGGAGTTCAGCTCTTTTGTCCATGTTTGGACCAAGGCTGTAATGAGGTCTGGAGCCGAGTGGTCCTGGCAGAAACCCAAACTGAGCATCGGTGAGCAGGTTATTGGTGAGTAAGTACAGCTACAACACTGGCATCTACCAGACAATGTGGAAAATTGCCCAGGTATGTCCTGTCCACAAAAAGCAGGACAAATCCAATCCGGCCAATTACCGCCCCATCAGTCTACTCTCAATCATCAAAGTGATGGAATGTGTCGTCGACAGTGCTATCAAGCAGCACTTACTCACCAATAACCTGCTCACCGATGCTCAGTTTGGGTTCCGCCAGGACCTATAATTAGTTGGTCTCTCTCTTTCTCCCTATTTAAACAACGGTACAACGTTAGCAGTCCTCCAATCCTCCAGCACCACACTTGTAGCCAGGGAGGATTGGAAAATGATGGTCAGAACCTCCGCTATTTCCTCTCTCGCTTCTCTTAGCAGCCTGGGATACATTTCATCCGGGCCTGGTGATTTATCTATTTTCAAAGATGCTAAACCCCGTAATACTTCCTCTCTCACTATGTTTATCCCATCCAATATTTCACACTCCTCCTCCTTAACTACAATCTTTGCATCGTTCCCCTCTTTTGTGAAGGCAGACACAAAGCATTCATTAAGAACCATACCCACATCTTCTGCCTCCACACATAGGTTACCTTTTTGGTCTCTAATAAGCCCTACTCTTCCCTTAGTTATCTTCTTGCTCTTTATGTATTTATAAAACATTTTTGGGTTTTCCTTAATTTTACTTGCCAGTATTTTTTCATGCCCTCTCTTTGCTTTCCTAATTTCCATTTTAATTTCACCTTTGCACTTTCTATACTCCTCTAGGCTTTCTGCAGTATTGAGCTCTCGGTGTCTGACATAAGCTTCCCTTTTTTGCCTTATCTTACCCTGTATGCTCCTTGTCTTCCAGTGGGCTCTAGTCCCACCCTTTTTCTTTGTGGGAACATGTTTACTCTGAACCCCTTGAATGCCTCCCACTGCTCTGACACCAATTTACCTTCAAGTATCTGTTTCCAGTCCACTTTTGCTAAATCACTTCTCGGCTTAGTAAAATTGGCCTTTCCCCAATTTAGAACTTTTACTCCTGTTCTATCTTTGTCCTTTTCCATAACAATGCTAAATCTAACTGAATTATGATCACTACCACCAAAATGCTCTCCCACTGATATTCCTTCCACCTGCCCAGCTTAATTCCATAAAACTAAATCCAGAACTGCACCCCTCTTGTTGGGCTTGCTACGTACTGGCTAAAAAAGTTCTCCTGAATGCAATTTAAGAATTCTGCACCCTCCATACCTTTTGCACTGATTGTATCCCAGTTAATATTAGGGTAGTTGAAATCCCCTTCTATTACTGCCCTATTGTTTTTGCACTTCTCAGAAATTTGCCTACGTATTTGCTCTTCGATCTCCCTCTGACTGTTTGGGGGTCGATAGTACACTCCCAGCAGTGTGACTGCCCCTTTTTTGTTCTTTATCTCAACCCATGTGGCCTCATTTGACAATCCTTCTAACATAACATTGTTCCAGATAGCCGTAATTGTTTCTTTAACCAATATTGCCACCCCACTCCTTTTACATCCCCCTCTCTATCTCATCTGAAAACCCTGTGACCAGTAACATTGAACTGCCATTCCTGCCTGTTTAAGCCATGTTTCTGTAATAGCTAAGATATTGTACTTCCACGTGTCTATCTGTGCAGTTAGCTCATCTGCCTTATTCACTATTAACTACGCCATGTTCTCCGCAGCCTTCAACATGTCATCAATGACGACGAACACCTCGCTATGGCCATCCCCACACCTCCACTACTCGCCTTTAAACAGCCACCCAACCTCAAACAGACCATCGTTCGCAGCAAATTACCCAGCTTTCAGGAGAACAGCGTCCACAACACCACACAACCCTGCCACGGTAACCTCTGCAAGACATGCCAGATCATCGACGCGGATACCACCATCACACGAGAGGACACCACCCACCAGGCGCATGGTTCATACTCCTGTGACGCGGCCAACGTTGTCTACCTCATACGTTGCAGGAAAGGATGCCCCAGAGCATGGTACATTGGCGAGACCATGCAAACGCTGCGACAACGGATGGGCGGACACCGCGCAACAATCGCCAGACAGGAGGGTTCCCTCCCAGTCGGGGAACACTTCAGCAGTCAAGGACATTCAGCCACCGACCTTCGGGTAAGCGTGCTCCGGGGCGGCCTTCGAGACACTCGACAACACAAAATCGTCGAGCAGAAATTGATGGCCGGGTTCCGCGCCCATGAGGACGGCCTCAACCGGGATCTTGGGTTCATGTCACGCTACACGTTACCCCACCAGCGAACAAATGTTATCTGTTTTTAATATTACGGGTCAATTGCTGTCTTTTCCTTCTGGATGTTTCTATGTTTCTGCCTCTCTCGCTCTGTTTTTTTTAAAAATTGGCATCTCCACATCATCTGTTTTTTTAGTTCTGGCCGTTTGTATATCCGGTGGCCCTGTAGGTAACACCTATCTGTCTGAACACTTTGGTTGCCTTGGCAACGGGCAGTTGAGGGGACTGTCTGTGATCACCAGGCATTGTTCTGTGATTTATGAATGCGATAGGTTCGAGGATTTCATTTCCACATTCACCTGAGGAAGGAGGAAGCCTCCGAAAGCTTGTGGATTTTAAAATAAAATTGTTGGACTATAACTTGGTGTTGTAAAATTGTTTACAATTATTCACTATACTCCTTGTATTGAGGTAAAAACCATTAAGCACTGCCAAACTCCCTTGTTGTCTATTTTCTAACCTTTGTTTCCTCTGCCTTCCAAACTCACTTACTAATTTTCTTCCTTCCATTTCCAGCTCTGCTTCTCTCCCTTTTGAATCTACACTCAGGTTGCCAACCCCTGCCAAGCTAGTTTAAACGCTCCCCAACGGCACTAGCAAACTTCCCCGCGAGGATATTGGTCCCAGCCCTGTTGAGGTGCAACCCGTCCAGCTTGTACAGGTCCCAGGAATCTAAAGCCCTCCCTCCTGCACTCTCTCTCCAGCCACGCATTCATCTTTTCTATCCTCCTACTTCTATGCTAGCGCGTGGCACAGAGTGTAATCCGGAGATTACTACCTTTGAGGTCCTGCTTATTAATCTCTTTCCTAACTCCTTAAAATCTGCCTGCAGGACTTCATCCCTCTTTCTACTTATGTCTTTGGTACTGATATGGACCACAACCTCTGGCTGTTCACCCTCCCCCTCCAGAATGTTCTGCAGCTGCTCAGTAACATCCTTGACCCTGGCATAAGGGAGGCAACATACCATCCTGGAATCTCGTCTGCAGCCGCAGAAATGCCCATCTGTACCCCTAACTATAGAATCCCCTGTCGCTATTGCTCTCCTGACCTTCCCCCTTCCCCCCCCACCCCGTACATCTGAGCCACCCATGGTGCTGTGGACTTGGCTCTGGCTGCACTCCCCAGAGGAACCCTCTCCCTCATCAAAACTGAATACTGGTTGAAGAGCGAGATGTCCTCAGGGGACTCCTGCACTACCTGCCTGGACCTCCTTGTCTATCTGGCGGTCACCCAGACCCTCTGCGCTCTCTCAAGCGGTGGGGTGACCACCTCCTGAAACATGCTATCCACGAAACTCTCAGCCTCGCAGATGCTCTGTAGTGACGCCAGCTGTTGTTCATGCTCCGAAATCCAGAGCTCGAGCTCCTCCAGTTGATGACATTTCCTGCACCTGTGGTTGTCCAGGACACAGGAAGCGTCCTGGAGTTCCCATATGGCATCAGGTCCACCAACTCCTCAAATTTAAAATTCTCACTGCTTTAAAATCCCTTCATGGCCTTGCCCCTCCCTTTCTCTGCAGCCTTCTCCAGCCTTACAACCCCCTTCCCCAAATTCTGTTCTTCTGAATCCACCCCCCTCCATTGGCAGCCTTGTATTCAGCCATCTAGGTCCGAGGTTCTGGAATTCCCTCTCCAAACCCCTCCGCCTCCTTAAGCCTCTCCCTAAAACCCCCCACTTCGATCAAACTTTTGGTCACCCCTCCTAATACGTCCTTCTTTGTCACAGAGTCCATTTTTCACCTGATTACGTCTCTGTGAAGCAAGTTGAAACATTTTTATATTAAAGATGCTATGTTGCATTCTGATATTGCTGTTTGTGGGAAGAATTTCCTTATATAAGTCTTATATTTACCTTTTACTAGTTTGAGCCTGTATCCCGTTGTCCTATTCTCACAATTTAGTTTAAAATAATTTTCCAGATTTACCTTTTTCAAACCTGTACTATCTTTTATACCTCTAAGATCACGTCAAACAGTCCTTTCAAAGCTGAAAAGCCAACATTACTTGAATCTTTTTCCATAATTCACAAATGACATTTTCTTTTTCAAATATTTATCCATTTTCCTTTTAAAAGCAATTATGGATTCTGCTTCCACCACCGTTTCTGGTGCGACATTCTACATCTTAACAACCCTCTGCATTAAAAGACTTCTCCTATTCAGAACAAAGTTCCATTGATTAATCAGTACCATCCTGGCCTGAAGACAGTGGATCCAAGTATTCTTTCCCTTTTTAATTATTTTGATACTATTTCCTTATTCTGCTCTCTCTCCTCTTGAATCAGGATGTAAACTTGTACATGGCAGGACTGCTTTTTGTCCCTCTAACAGTGCATACCACTGCTATAAGTTGACACCTGAGAAGAGGTAATCTCTTTCAATTTAGGACTGTGTCAGTGGTTTTTGTTTCCCTCTAATCGGAGTTCCAGCACTCATATGAGACGATCCAACCAGTAGCTAGATCAGAAATTGGCAGTATTCACCCAATGAGTGCAGACAGTCAAGGATGGGAGCCAAACTCAATTGAGTTCAGCTGCTAATAATGTGGTCTACCACCTTTCCACATTATTTTCAAAGCTACATTTGATATGACGTACAATCAATTCCTCAATAAAGATTAGTGATTAAAAAACCTTAGCCATTAGCTGAGATTATCCTTTGGAGAATTTGACCTTTTTACGGTCTGATTAGAATGTTCAGGGAATTGCTTTCACATACATTAATCTTAAGCAACTTGCTCTTAAGTAATGTGTATATAAAGGTTTCCATAGTGAGAGCAGGCTGAATATTTGGTTCTGTACCAAAAACCAAAATTGAAAAAAAAGGAAATTGGACAGCAGTGACGCTGCAGCATCAAATCAAGTGATATTAAGGTTGCGGCGGGGGGGGGGGGGGGGGGGGGGGTGGGAGGGGAAGAGAAAGAACGGTGGAGCAGAATAGAATGGTTATAGTTATAGGGGATTTGATAAAAAGGGAGATAGAAGGTATCCTCTGCAATAACGATCGAGAGTCCAGAAGGATGTGTTGCCAGGATAAGGGATATCTCGAAGTGACTGGAAAGTAACTTGGATAGGGAGGGTGAAGAACCAGTTGTCGTAGTCCAGGTTGGAACCAATGGCATAGGAACAAACAGGGAGGAGGTCCTGCTAAGGGAGTATCAGGAGCTAGGAGCTAAATTAAAAAGCTGGACCTTGAGGGTGGTAATATCCAGATTACTACCAGAGCCATGTGTTAATTGGCATAGGGATAAACAGATTAGGAAAGTAATCGTGTGGCTCAAAAGACTGGTGTGGGAAAGAGGGGTTCCATTTCATGAAGGAGCTATACCATTGGGACAGGCTGCAACTGAACCGAGCTGGGACCAAGGTCCTAGCAGAAATAAATAGGGCTGTTGAAAGGACTGTAAATCAATAAAGTGGATGGAGGGTTCGGGTAGAAATAATAGTAAACTAAAGATAAGAATAAGAAGGGATGAGAGCAAAGGTCAGAGTACAAAAAGTGATAATGATAATATAAATGCTCTGGGTACAGAAAAGGTTATATGAAATAATAATACCTGATAAAAAATAAGAACATATTAAATTGCTGTTATAACAACGTACTGAGCATCAGCAACAAAAAGTGTGAGGTCAAAAAGTTTGAGAAAACCACCGTCAGGGCATATTGGCAGGGAGGGGAGTTAAACAAATAAGCATTCTGTACAATAATGCATGTAGCATAAGGGATAAAACAAGCGAGTTAGAAGCAACAATTCAGCTTGAAGGGTATGATGGAGTAGCCATTAGAGAGACCTGGCTACATGCTGAGCATAACTGGGAGCTAAATATTCCAGGCTTTAAGAACTTTAGAAAGGACAGGGAAATTGAGAAATAAAAACAGAAAAGGTTGGAAATACTCAGCAAGTCAGGCAGCATCTGTAGAGAAAGAAACAGGAGTTAACGCTTCAGGTCGATGACCCTTCGACAGAACTGGAAGAAGTTGAAGATTATATAGTTTTTAAGCAAGTACAGAGCCAGGGAAAGTAGGGGAGGAAGGAGAGGGGAGCAAAGAACAAAGGGAAATTGAGAAAGGAAGAAGAGTAGCAATATTGATAAAAAACACAATTACAACAGTAGAAAGAAGAGATTTCAATAAGGGGGAGCAGGCAGTGGAAACAAATGGATAGAATTAAAGAACAACAAAGGATGCAAGACTCTTGTGGGAGTTATCTACAGACCTCCAGAAAGAAGTGATGTATTGGTGGGATGTATAAATATGGAGATCAGAGAAGCATTTAGCAAAAACAATGCAGTTATAATGGGTGATTTTAATTTTCACATAGACTGGGAGAAGCCGAACAACTCAAGTTGTAAAGGCAGCAAATTTCTAGAGTATTCAGGACAGTTTTCTGGAACAATAAGTTTTAGAACAGACAACGGAACGGGTCATACTAGATTTAATGGTAAGTAACAAGCCACAATTAGTTAACAATCTGACGGTATGGGAACACCTTGCCAACAGTGTCCATAATATGATCGAATTTGATACTAAGTTTGAGAGGAAGAAGGGAGAGTCACAAACCAAGTAAGGCAAATTTCAAATGGATGAGTCATAAATTGGCCACAGTAAACTGGGCTGAGCAGTTAATGGGTAAACCTACTGACAAACAGTGGGAGGTATTAAAAGAAGTATTTGGTATAATACAAGACCAGCACATACCTCTAAAAAGGTAAAAGCTCCACTTGTGGGGGGTTAAATTGGGCCATTTAGTGCCCGTTTTTTTTAGGCACTACGCAGCCAACTAAGCCTTGAAGATGGGGTCAGAGATGCGTGCGCACACTTCCGATGGGAAGTGCGCAGGATGCCATCTTGGTAAAGGGGTTTATGCGTGTGCAGCTAACAACTGCTGGCAGTATGCAGAGTTATGATGTGAATCAGTGTGCAACACTAATTTAAAGGGACCGCTGCTATTTTGGAACTCCACACTCCATCCAAAGTCTGTCTTAACCTCACACAGCTGAACATGACTTAAAGGGCATGAAGGACCCCCCCCCACCCCCACAAGTGGTATTAAAAGGGATTATGCAGGAGTTACAGGTTAGTTGCTGGATTATTCCTCTGGCTGCTGGTGCATTGGTACGTGTTTATGGAGGTTTCCTATACTTGGATAAAATTTCAATACTCTACAGGGAGTGGACTGGCTGGTTGACAGGCAACAGCAAAGGCACTGGCGGGGTGGGAGCAGGACGACTGTCATCCCGAGAGGGGACAGCAGGTTCGTGTTCCATGGAGCCACTGCCACATGCTGCCTCCAGTTATGCGCCACTTTCTCTAGCAAGAAAGAGGGAAGTGTGTCAGTGAGTGCGCTGCAAAATATTTGGGTGATGTGGCTGTCATGATTGAATAGCTACAAGTGTATGCGAGCTGTGAGCGTGAGGCTTGCAACAGTGCTAAGTGTGCGAGGGTGAGATAAAGCATCTGATTTGAACGGTTGAGTACGGACTGAAAGAGATTGTTGGTATTAGGGTGATAGGGGTGTGGTGAATTGAGCAGTGGATGAGGCTAGTGGTGCACTTCATACGATAGCCCACTTGAAGCTTGAACTCACTCGCCCTGACAACTTGTTTTGAATCACTGAACTTCTTCCTGTACTGCATTCATGTTCTTGGAGCTATGCTCCTGGCATTTACCTCCTCCGCTACTTCCTCCAACTGCCTCCTGCCCCACTACGGATACAGGATGCCTCTCCTCCTCTCCATCTCTTGCACCAAGGCCTCCAGTGCTTCATCAGAGAACCTTGGGACACATTCTCTCCCAGGCGCAGTCCTTCTTCAAAGTATCACAGCACAGATACAGTTTTGAAGCGACTCCCACCACTTCTTGCAGCCACAAAGCACCTTCCCTTTAAAAAGGTGCAGGCTGCCTTTAAGAAGCACGAGCCACTCGCGATATTGGGGGTCCCTTGCTGATGCATGCAGCCAATGAACAGCGCAGTTAGCGCTGGCTGCACACAGCAATCATTTAAAACAGCAGGCAGCACAAATGTAATGTTTTCAGGGATTATCCAATTTAACCCCTGTATAGTTAAACACCATGATCAACAAATGAAGTACGATATAGAATCAAGCTAGAAGTCTTATACTAATGCAAATAAAAGTTGAAATCCAACAGAGTGGAAGAGCTATAAAAAGCAACAAAGGGACACAAAGAAAGTGTTAAGAGGTGCAAAAAGAGAATATGAAAAAAAAACTTGCAGGGGATATCATAGTTACATTTTTTATAAATATATTAAGTGAAAGAATGGCAAAGGGGAATGCAGGCCCATTAAAGACAGACACAGATGATACTTTAAATCGACAGTAATGAAATGGCAGACTTGTTAAATGAGTACTTTGTATCTGCCTTCACAGTAGAAAAAGAGGATAAAATATAAGCGGCACAAGGGAAACTAAAAATAAAAGGAGGAACTTATTAGAATTAATATAAGTTAAAAAATGGGAGTGGAGAAAATAATGGGATTTAAGATGCACAAATGTCCAGGACCTGATGGTTTCCATCCCAGGGTATTAAAAGAAATAGGTGAGGAAATTGCAGATGCATTCGTCATAATTTTCCAAAGTTCTCTTAATTCAGGAATTGTGCTGTTGGATTGGAAATTTGCAACTGTCATTCCATTATTTAAGAAAGGTGGGAGAGAGAAACCAGGTAATTACAGACCCGTCAGTCTGACGTTAGTTGTGGGGAAGTTACTGGAATCTATCATCAGGGACAGAGTGACTAAGCACTTGGACAACTATGAACTGATCAGAGAGTCAGCATGGATTTGCAAAGGTGAATCATGTCTGGCTAATCTAGTTGAATTTTTTGATGAGGTCACTAACATGGTGGATATGAGTGTCTATGGATGTTATCTATATGGACTTTCAGAAGGCATCTGATAAGGTTCCGCACAAGAGATTATTAGCAAAAATCAAAGTGTATGGAATTAGAGGCAACCTTACGACTTGGGTCGTAAATTGGTTGGGAGGTAGGAGACAGTAGAGAACGTACTTTGATTGGCCGAATATGACAAATGGTGTTCCCCAGAGATCTGTACTGCAGTTTCAGCTTTTCACTATATATCAATGACTTAAATAAAAGGGATAAAGATTTGTATATCCAAGTTTGCAGATGATACTATGTTGTGAGGCACAGTAAGTTGCACAGATGGAGCAGGAAATTACAAAGGAACATATACAGATTAAGTGAGGGGGCAAACTGTGGCAAATGGAATTCAATGTGGGCAAGTGTGAGGTCATCCACTTTGGATTGAATAAAGAATCATCGGATTGGTTTGTAAGAGTAAGAAACTAGGAATTGTGGAGGAGCAAAGAGATTTGGGTGTCCATGTACACAGATCACTAAAAGCTAGTGGACAGGTACAAAAAGTAATCAAAAAGACTAATGGAATGTTGGCTTTTACTTCAAGGGGGATGGAATACAATGGGGAGGAAGTTATGCTTCATTTCTATAGAGCCTTGGTCAGACCCCACCTGGAGAACTGCATCCAGTTTTGGGCATCGTACCTCAGGAAGGAGGTATTTGCCTTGCAGGGGGTACAGCGCAGATTCACCAGAATGATACCAGGGCTTAAAGGATTATGAGGACAGGTTGCATAAACTTGGCGTGTATTCCCTTGAGTATAGAAGACTGAGCGGTGATCTAATCGAGGTGTTTAAAATGACAAAAGAATTCGTTGGGTAGAAAAAAAGAAACTATTTCCTCTGCTGGGGGAATCCAGAACAAGGGGACATAATCTTAAAATTAGAGCTAGGCCATTCAGGAGTGAAATCAGGAAGCACTTCCTCACACAAAGGGTAGTGGAAGTCTGAAACTCTTCCCCCCCCCCCTCAAAAGGCTGTGGATGTTGGGTCAAATGAAATTTTCAAGACTGAAATCGATAGATTTGTTAGGGAAGGGTACGAAGGGCTATGGATCAAAGGCGGTTAAATGAAGTTGAGGTACAGATCAGCCATGATCTAATTGAATGGCAGAAAAGGCTCGAGGGGCTGAACGACCTATTCCTGTTCCCATGTGGAGAAAATTGACAAGTTAACATTTCTGACCCATCTTCAAAACTCAGAAGTGTTAAACTTTATAAAAATATGATTACTGTGATCAGTAAATGTTACAGTTTACACAGGCTCAGGATTGAATCACACAGGTATACAAATATACTTGTCAGTTGGTAGCACATTTCAGCATTGACAGCCCTCTTTAAGACCCTTGACTGACAGACTTGTCCTCCTAAGTATGGTGCATAGAAGCACCAGGCTTTGAATAAAGTTGGGGGTGGGGGGATAGATGCGAGAGAAAAAAGCAACTTAGATTTAGGTACTTACTTCCTCACTCGAAAAATAAAACAATCTGAAACTATTACAAAGGGGTATTTTTTAAAAAATCCTGCCCTGTCCACCAACCCCCACCCCAAAAAAATGTTTTGGTGGAATTTTTTAATTTAGTAACCCGGCTAAAGTATTTTATAATCTCTGAATCTAACACACTGCACATTTTATACACAAATAGGTGCAATGCAATTTTTTCAGGAACAGTAAATCAAAACACACAGATGCATTTTCATGACTTACCTGATAAGAGTGGTGATAAGATCAGTTTTTACACTCGATTCTATAGAATCAAAGGTTACTGTACAAAGAACCTAGAAAGAAAGGAAATTTGTATGAAGACTATGTTTGTGGTACTTCAAATAGGAACATATGAATATAACATATATTTTGTTGCAATTTCTTGACATACGATTTTTGAATAACTATCCCAAGCATGAGCCTTGGCTGCTTGTCCATTCCCAGCAGTTTGGAACTAAGGACAATTGTAGCAGCTCTCCACTGTCCTCACTGAGATCAGCACAAACTGGGGATTGAACCTGGGAGCCTCATAGTTTCTATGGTTTAGTCAATCTGGATGAACTCACTGAGCCATTAAGAGAGTCAAAATAATGTTATGTTATAGTTCAAGGATACACCTGCAATGAAAAAAAAATTTTTCCTCTTAAAATTTTATTGATTGCAGCATCCATGTGGTTGATTTGGCTAAATTATTATGCAACAAAACATTTGCTAAAGTCAGTAAAAAGATTTTTTAACAATACAGATTGAACAGTACCTATAGCCTAATCCTGTATACAGTTTACTCATAATAATTCAAACTATTTTTTGAACTAAAAAATTCAAATTACCCACAAATTCAAATTAAGAACTTATTTAATACAGTAACAGGTAAGTCATGTCTAACAAACCTAGTTGAATTTTTTGAGGAGGTAACTAGCATGACAGATAAGGGAGTGTCTATGAATGTTATTTAAATGAATTTCCAGAAGGCATTTGACAAAGTGCCACATAAGACACGGTTAACAAAAATGAGAGTGCCTTTTATTGGAGGCAACCTACTGGTTTGGATAGGGAATTGGTTAGGAGATAGCAGACAGAGTAGGGATAATGGCTATAGACAAATTGGCAGGATGTGACTAGTCGTGTCTCCCATAGATCTGTACTGGGGCCCCAGCTTTTCACAACATTTATAAATGACTTGGATGAAGGAATAGAGCCGTATCTCTAAGTTTGCTGATGATACTAAGTTAGGTGGCACAGTAAATAGTGTAGACTGGAGCAAAAAGTTGCAACGGGTCATTGATTAAGTGAGTGGGCAAAATTGTGGCAGACTGAGTTCAATGTGAGAAAGTGTGAGGTCATCCACTTTGGATCCAAGAAAGATAGATTAGAGTATTTTCTAAATGGCTAGAAGCCAGGAACTGTGGATGAGCAGAGAGATTTAGGGGTCCAAGTGCAGAAATCACTAAAAGCTAGTGGATAGGTATAAAAAATAATTAAAAAGGCTAATGGAATGTTGGCTTTTATCTCAAGAAGGCTGGAATACAAAGGGGTGGAAGTTATGTTACAGCTGTACAGAGCTCTGGTTAGACCTCATCTGGATTATTGCATTTCATTCTGGGCACCGCACCTCAGGAAGGATATATTGGTCTTGGAAAGGGTGCAGTGCAGATTCACCAGAATGATACTGGGGCTAAAAGGGTTAAATTATGAGGATAGGTTGCATAGACTAGGCTTGTATTCTCTTGAATATAGAAGCTTAAGGGGTGATCCAATTGAAGTGTTTAAGATAATTAAAGGATTTGATAGGGTAGTTGGAGAGAAACTATTTCCTCTGGTGCGAGAGTCAAGAACAAGGGGGCATAACCCTAAAATTAGAACTAGGCCTTTCAAGGTTGATGTCAGAAGGCACTTCTTCACACAAAGTGTAGTGGAAATCTGGAACTCTCTCCCCCAAAAAGTGGTTGAGGCTAGGTCAGTTGAAAATTTCAAAACTGAGATGGACAGATTTTTGTTGGGCAAGGGTATTAAGGGTTATGGAACCAAGGCGGGTAGATGGAGTTAACATACAGATCAGTCATGATCTAATTGAATGGTGGAACATGCTCGAGGGGCTGAATGGCCTACTCCTGTTTCTATGTTCCTAATGCAACAAAGTGGAAATTTAGCACTCAAACAATTCAATTGTCATAATTCAAATTGAGTAACTTTGAATGAAGAGTAGAGTGTACATTAAAAATAAACATTACACAGTTGGCATGCACATATTAGCAAAAGTACTTTTCTCAAGGATGTAATTTTAGTTACGTTTATTAGTACCTGCGTCTGTCCCCTCTGAAACAATGCAGATCCATGAAGAGGCTTATACATATCAACTTCACAATTAATGTTCCTAAGAGATCCCAAATCTCTACCATCACACCTGTAATACAATGGAAGGTACTAAACCTTTGAAGATTTAAATAACATTTCAACTCCAAAACCAAGGTTACAACTTAGTTTTCTAAAGCTACTATGAATCAGTTCTTCATATTTTTCTAATTTTACTTGATAACATTCACTAAATTCAGGAGAACCATTTTTTAAGCTGTTACACGACAAAATACACAACTCTTTTCTGATAAATTCAACTGTATGCCAAGAGCTCAAAGAGTTAACCAAACCCTTTAGTAATGAAAGCAGCTGTTTGAATGGAGTGGGTGTGGCACTATGTTTGTACAAACTGTACTTTCAACTATGGAACCTGGGTTGAAATCCAGCTCAGACAAAACAATTACCTAAGGTCTTGTGTTACAAATTTGTACTTCCAAACACACTGCTGTTCAGTGTCAGCATGAGTGTTAATTTCTGCTGACAAATTAGCAAGTTCATGAACACCAAACAATGATGGTGCCCACAATGATTATTATTAAACCTAGTTTTGGAACCCTGTGGTGTTTTCTTTTAAAATTATTCTTCCCTTTTATTTTCTTTTTTTTGCCCTGGGCAACATTGGCTATGCAGTTTATTAAGAGTCAAAGCATATTAAGAGTCAACCATGTAGTGTGGGATTGGAGACTACATGTAGGTCAGACCAGTTGCAGGTTTCCTTCCCCAAAGGACAATTGTGAACCAGTTGGGTTTTTAATAGACCTTCAGCACCTTTCATGGCCACTTTTCTGGTGCCAGATATATTGAATTCAATTTCCCAACTTGTCGTGGTGGGATTGCTAGTCCAGCACGTAACCATTAGGCTACCATACCCCATCATATATTGTCAGTGCCACCTCATTGTAACACAAACTATTCCTTGGCCAAGTGCAAAAGCAGATGACCTCCCAAGTTACATGCAATGCCATTTGTAGATTATTTGGTAGAAGCTGTGCAAAAATGTTCTAAGGTGACACCCCACTCTCCCTTTATTTTCTGCACGTGAAGGGGTAGTACCTCACCTCTGCATAGTGTGTTCTGCTAGCTGACAAAGTCAAAAACAGGAACTCACATTTGGGGTCCTGAAGTCTCTAGCCCTATCCAGCAACTCACTCACAACCTATTAAAATAACACTTAAATTTTAAAAGTTTTAAGAAAGTCTTACCAAGTTCTCAGTGAATGAGCCCAGACCCAAAAACTCATTGGGCGCTAAATTGGGCCGTGTAGCGCCCATTGTTTCGGCGCTACACGGCCTATCCGACAGCCAAGATGGTGTCTTGGATGCGCACGCACGTTTCTTGCGTGACGTGCGCCAGATGCCATCTTGGTATAGGAGTTAGCGCAGGCACAGATAACAAACGCTGGAATCATGTAAAGTAGGGAGAAAATGGCTTCAGTGTGCAACGCTGATTTGAAGTGATAAGTCCCAAAATGGTGTCTAACGCTCAACTCAACGCACAGTCTTAACCCCGAACATCTGAACATGTCTTAGAGTGCCTGGAGGACCCCCCCAACCAGCGCTATTTAAAGGGACCATGCAGGATTTACAGGTTAGTGGCTGGATTATTGCTTCTGGCTGCCCAGATATTTGTAACTGTTTTTGGAGGTTTCCTAGACTTCAATACTAGAACTAGGGGACATGGCCTAACATTTAGAGCCAGGATGTGCAGGAGTGAAGTTAGAAAATGCTTCTACACGCGAAGGGTTGGAGACGTTTGGAATGCTTTTCTGCAGACGGCAGTTGATTCCAGCTCACTTGTGAATGTTAAATCTGAGATTGATAGATTTCTGTGAGCCAAGGGTATTAAGGGATATGGAGTTAGGTCACTGGTCCACCATGATCTCATTGAATGGTGGAACAGGCTCGAGAGGCTAAATGCCACTGCCACTTGCTGCCTCTTGACATGCACCACCTTCTCCTGCAAGAAAGCGGGATGTGTGCCTGGGTGATGTGCCTGTTATGATTGAATAGCTGCCAGTGCAAGTGGCCCGTGAGTTGTGGGTGAGTGGCGTGAAACAGTGGTAATGTGTAAGGGTGAGAGGAAGCACCTGATTGGAAGAATTGAGTACTGATGGAAAGAGTTTATTGGTATGTGGGGGATGGGGGTGTCGTGCGTGGTGCAGTTGGTGGGAGACGCCACTTGACAGTTGACCACTCATGTCAAAGCACTGAATTTCTTCCTGCATTGCATCCATGTTCATGATGCTGTGCGCCTGGCATTGACTTCGTCCCTCGTTGGCTCCCACTGTATTTTGAATATATGTCTGGAAGGCCCACCCCCCCGCGGATATAGGATGTGTCTCCTCCTGTCCAGCTCTTGCACCCAAGGTCTCTAGTGCATCAGCAGAGAACCTTGGTGCATGCACTCTCGCAGGCCTGGTACCAACTCAGATTGGCGAGGTCTAGCGTGCAGATTGGAGGATGTGGGATTAAATAGTGCGCAACCTTTATTCAATGTTTTAACATAACTAATCAGCGTGTAAACATAGGGATGGGATCCGCATCTGTGTTTTACGTGTGCGATGTCTGATCTCTGTTCAGATTCCATGCAGACAGTAAACTGCTATTTTCAGCAAATAACAGGTACCAGCTACCTTTAAGAGATTTCAAAGAAACATCCTCCCTTTAAAAGATTGAACTCCCTCTGGTGGTGGAAAGTGCAAATTGCATTGATTCCTCATGCAAGGCCTGGAAAGGAACGCTGATTGCAGGTAAGTGCTCCCTTGGGTCCAAACTTGCGTCCTGCCCGTGCAGGGTGGTAATGCGTTACCACCGCGCAAAATGGACCCTTATCGAATATTTCCCCCATTAAATTTAGCATTAATCAAACATATTACTAGAAGGCATAGGACAGAAAGACTGTAAAACACAGGGTACTTCCTGTGGGACCAATTATACAATTTTCATAACTAGTGACATGACCAATGAAGGTCTATATTGGGTCAGTAGAACTTCATGACGGCACACTGGTCTTTCAGCGGATTTATAAAATGTTTTATATTACTTGTATCACACTAGTTGTAGAACCACTTTTAAGACATTGCCATTTATAATGGCATACCATTACAGTACTTATGAGCCTAAATATGCCATACTTCAACCAGCGAATACTTCTTGCTGTTATTAAAGGGTAAATACAGTGAGGTTGAGCTCCCGGGAGCCCTGGATTGACTGTTCAGTGTAAAGTGGTGACCTATTTCTTTTCCAATACCTTTTGGGTATAACTATGCAGCAATAAAAATGTATTTTTACCTCCACAAAAAAAAACCCTTTAGAACATAAAATAATGCAGTAAACTAAAATAACCACTAACATTTGAAACCAAATTAAAGAAAATTCTTACCGTCGATATTCATTCATCACAATGTTTCGAAAAACTTCTTTGGAAACTACATTAAATGCCTCCATTACTTCATATGGTTCAGCCTCAGAAAATGTATCTATAAGAGAAAATTAAACTAAATATTGTTTTGCAGATTTAGGAACACATTACAGGGCTGGTATTAGATCAGAGAATATTTTAAAGCCCAAAGAATTAAAGCAGCAAAACTTTCCTTAGAAAGGAAATCTATAATGGAAAAGTTATGATTGCTGTTGTTAGGATTCTAAAAGGGACTAGATAATGTAGTCCATGACAAGCTATTTCTCATTGTCCAGAACAGTAGAACCAGAGGACATGGCCTGCGCTTGAAGGGGGATAAATTCAAAACTAATCTGTGGAAACAATATTTCAGTGAGCGAATGGTCAATTTATGGAACAGGCTCCCTAGGGAGACGGCGGAAGCAGTTAGAATTGATACATTCAAATGCAAATTAGATATTTATTTCAGAAAATAAAATTTTGGGATACAGTATACAAGTAATTTGAGACATGGCATGTGATAAGTGTAGCATGCTTGGAAGGAATGGGTGATATTCGATCTAAGGTTCCCAAAGCTGTCCACCACTGGTGATTTTCTCACAAATTGTCTGGGTCAGTTGTAGACTAATTGATGAGATTGATTGCTGTAATTAATCAACAACTCTATTATCACATTATGCGACTCCCAGGATGGTAGAAGACGAGCTAGATGGATCTTGGTCTATTTTTGTCCAGCAATTCCTACGTTCCTACTTTATTTCAACAGTATTATAGAATAGAACCCTAAAACAGAATATGCTAGAAGGTATAAATTAGCCCAAAGATTGCTACAGATAGATCATAAGGCCTTCAGTTACTCCTTGAGTGAGGATGTTTTCACCAATCTGCACTGCAATCACATAAGGACTGACAATTCAATGATCTCTGGTTTGAGTCCTGGCTGAAGCTTTCAAATGAAACATTTAAAATTCAGTGTATGAATTTCAAGTGTTCTATTCAAAGGCTTCTATCAGGACTTAAACCGAAGATCAATGAATTGTACAGCAAGTATCTTTCAACGATGTTAAAATTGTGCTCAATAGGCTTCTTTTGATCACGAGCATTCAGATAGTTCACATTCTATAAAATCGGTAAGACTTGTGAATCATACCTCTTAACTGTTCTTCTGTTTCAAGTCTGATTTTCTTAATGGTGTCATCTCTTGAAACCTTAATTATAAAATAAAAGCATTTTAATTAAAAAAAATCTAAATTAGATTGCTTTAAATCACACTAATCATTGAACATGAAGAGTGACTTACTTTGTCATGAGTGAAATCTGAAAATACTCCATGGACCTTCTCAGAAGCAAGCCTGTAGAACAGAAGTAAATTATTTTACAGTCTCTGCTATAATATTTCATTGAATGATAAACTTTGTTATGGACTTATATTTTCTTATTGGAAATCACATGTATAGAGGAAACTGCAGTATGTGCTAATGTAGCAAAATTGTAATACATAAACAACAGTTAAGAACTGCTTAAAAATACTTAGCATTTAAATCAGAGCGCTTTATGACAATACTGATTGCAATAAAGGGATTGTGGTGTTGAACTACTGAACTACTGGGTCAGTTCTACATTTGAGTTGGCCAGCAATTACAGCCTGAGAACTGCTAAACAGGTTTGTTTTATTTTGACTAAGTTTTTTTTAAAATCTGGAAATGTTTTTATTTTGGACAAGCCAGAGACTGAGCTTTATAGCATTAATGGACAACAGACTTATCCACCAAAATGACTTATGAATATAAATAACTCAGGTTATGCTGTACTGTACTATATTGCATTCCTATATTATAAATGTTTGAACTTTATCAAACTGTTATGAAGATTGTATAAATCTATCTGATAAAAAAATAATATACAGCACTACAAAATGTCAACTGAATCATTTCCAACAAGTTGCTTTTATATAGCGCCTTTAACATAGCAAAACGTCACAAGGCGTCACAGGAGGGATTATCAATCAAAATTTGATACCAAGCCACGTAAGGAGATATTAGGACAGGTGACCAAAAGCTTGGTCAAAGAGGTAGGTTTTAAGGGGCGTCTTAAAGGAGGAGAGAGAGAGGCAGAGGGGTTTAGGGAGGGAATTCCAGAGCTTAGGGCGTAGACAGCTGAAAAGCACAGGCGCCAATGGTGGAGTAATTAAAATCGGGGATGCGCAAGAGGCAAGAATTGGAGGAGCGCAGCGATCTTGGAAGGTTGTAGGGCTGGAGGAGGTTACAGAGATAGGAAGGGGCAAGGCCATGGAAGGATTTGAAAGCAAGGATGAGAATTTTAAAACCAAGGCATTCCTAGACCGAGAGCCAATGTAGGTCAGCGAGCACAGGAGTGATGGCTGAACAGGACTTCGTGCGAGTCAGGATATGAGCAGCAGAGTTTTGGATGAGCTCAAGTTTATGGAGGGTGGAAGATGGGAGGCCAGCCAGGAGAGCATTGGAAGTCAAGTCCAGAGGTAGCAAAGGCATGGACGAGGGTTTCAACAGCACAAACTGAGGCAGGAACGGAGACACACAATGTTGGCGGTCTTGGTGATGGAACGGATATATGGTCGGAAGCTCATCTCAGGGTCAAATAGGACGCCAAGGTTGTGAATGGTCTTGTTCATTGGTTTCCAAACACCAATGAGTAGTTTTATGGACAAGCATAAAAGATTAATGAATTGTATTTATGGAGGAGGCAGCAAAAGAAAACACAATAATTACTATCCAAAACATTGTCTCAAGACCAAGTTTCACTATCAGTTTATTTTTGGTTAAAATATCAGTTACAATGATCATTTTCCTTCCCTATGTTTTTAAAAAATATTTCTTGCGTAAATAATAAGAGCTGATAACAAGGGAACTAGCAGGTTTTGCTGAGCCCATCAGTGTATGAGGGCTAGATTAACATCAGATAGTTACCAACTCTCAACACTTCAACAATCCTCTCATTTCAAGCTTTCAAAACAAGCTTTTGTTTTGAGTATATGTACTATATCTCTTTCTGATTACTTTCTCACTCCCCCTTAGATCTCCCCAAGTCACACATTAACTGAGAAGATATGTGACCTGCTACCAGGCTTTTTTAGCCAACTGCTAGGAGGAATGCAAGAGTTACCCATTGACAACTCTCGCTTTTGGTTCTTTTACATTCAGGGGAATAAATGACAATAGACACATCGTTTGGATGGATTCCCAAGTATAAACAGCAGGACCTGCAAGGAACGGATGTACATCTACAAATCTGCCTACAGGTTAAGGCTGTCTGATCCAGGAAAGTGAATGCAGAAGCCACTCCTGTGCGTTTACACCCTGGATCCCTGTACTGCAGTGATGCTTAGCACCTGTACAAATGTAAAAAAAAGAGTGCGCTGCACTGAGGTGCTCTGCTTTTACAAAATCAAAAAAACCTATTAAGTGTAAAAGAACCATATGAATGTTCCTCCTTCCTATGGGAAAGCACCTGGCCTGTGCTTGGAATCTCTCTGGTCAACAGCGTCCGGGATCTCTGGCACAAATCCAGATGCCACCTATTCATGGTATTGTGGTTTGGAGCACCATCATGTTGTGCTGCTCAAGTATGCACATTAGTCAATTTTTGTCACAGTTGTTCAGTAACTCCTCTAAACCAGTTCTTCCAAAGATGCTGTCCACACTTAAAATGTAAATACAAGTAGGGTACTCCACAAAAGTAAAAATAACAAGTTTACAAAAGGATGTTAAAAATTAAACCTTAAATTTCTTTTTTTTTGAAAAGTGGTACGGATAATAAGATTCCCTTTTCAAGCCCATAATGTTGCTCGAGACATTAAAGAAATGGAAAACAATGGACATGATTGCAACTTTTACTAAACATGGATTATTTTACACTGAACAGTTCTTAGCAGTATATAGTGTTCCAGCTTGGACAGCGACTCAGCAGTGATGGACAGAGCATTCCTTAACGTGTGTGAAAGACCGTTACAACTTGTTTCTGCAATTCTTGTGGATATGGGTCTTTCATAATCATGAAGAGTTGCAATTCTCAGTCACCAACTGAGAATTCCAGAACTTACTGTTTCGCATATTCCACAATCTCTGCGGAAGGGGTAAACATCTTCTGAGGTATCCTTTTGGGATTTCCATGCTCTTTTGCTAGCTGCTGAATAGCCAGTATGATTTGTTGTGTGTGTTTGACTCCCATTTTAACAGCGTGACAAAAATCCTGTTGCAACACATTCTCTGCTGCTGCTTCCATCATGACTGGTGAAGAAAAAAAAATGATTTGAAACCTTATTAAATACAAAAACAAATCAAATAAGATCAAAATGACTACCTATGAGATATCTTTATTTCTTGTAGCTCATTTTCAAAACTATTTGAAGTCTCAAATACTAATGCCAATACATTTGATAGTATAATGGGACTCAAATATGGTGTGAGCATGCAATACTGTATATTCAGTCATAATTGAACACAAATTCTGATTCTCTACCATAGAGATCAAAATATTTTGGTGAGCCTTTGCAAGACTTTAAAACAAAAATCAACAATTACATTCTAATATTAAACATTAAGCACTGCTGATGTGCCCCAAAATATTTCTTGCATCCAGGACTCCTTGAAACATGTCCGGATGGTGTATACACCCAATGTCTTATACTGCACAATTGATACTGGTTTTAAGATTTATTTGTGCCCTTCCCCCTTCCCTCGTGCATCCTTCCTCAAATGACAGAACAGAAAGACAATCTGTTCCCAGTAATCCGCCAATGAGAAAATTGAGTCAAGGCTAGAAGGCGCATGACTGCTGAACGTTAGAGATCTGAAATTTATCAAGTAGGGAATCATTGCAGTAAACTCCTGCACACTCCGTAGGACAATAGTGTAGAGCATTTATGCTCCAATGTATCACATTGCACTGATTGAGACCAATTTTAAGCTGCATTACCATACTGCCTAGCATTTTATCTTGTGTACTATATTTGAAATTCAATCTCTTTCCTGGCTTAATTTATATGGCAAAATAGGCATAATAAATGGTTACTACATTTTTTGGATTTTTAAAAGATTAAATTTAAAAAAATGAACTGATAATCAAAACATAAAATTATTGCACTGTGATGCACATTTTATAACTATTTAAAATTACATTAAATACCGTACAATGCAGCCTCAATTCTCTGACCAGCCAATAGGACATTCAAACTACAACAGTAGTAAATTTTAAAGTAGTTAGGAAACCTAAAAGGGTGCAAATGCCTTACTGCATAAACTAATTTTATTAGCAAACAACAGGTGACTGGAGAAGGTCAAAAACTTACCAACTTGGCTCTGAGGTCCTCCAGCCAGCACCAGGTTTAAAGTGCTTAACGCCATCTCTTTTCGAGTTGGGTTAATTAAAACCTCTCCATCGACAAAACCAACTCTTACAGCACCTGAAAAAGGTATTGCAGAATACAGTGTCACTTTTAAACAACTGACTGCAGATGTTATGCACAAAGCAATATGAATAGTAATGGCAACAAATGCTGATATAGTATTGATGAAAAATACGAGCAAAGTAAATATTTTAGTGAATACATATTGGTTTGCAGCAGGAATGTCATTCTCCAAGCAGTTATAGTTTATGGTTGTTGGCTTACTGACTTTTTCTAATCACACAGGAGCTTGAAATCCAAATTCTTGCTAAGTTTTCAACTACCTTTTCAAGAATGAAAGGAGAAAGCACTTCATTTATTTATTCCCTTCTGATTTTGCTGTCCTTTTAGTTTTGTTTATTGAGCAAATGGGTAAACAACCTGATCCTAGAGCTCTGCCAATACTACAATCAAGGCGAGCAGGGAAGTAGCCTAAAGGACCATATCCTTTTCTCCATTTAGTCATCTGCAAACGTTCCTTCACTGGCACTTCCTGATGAAACTGGGAATTTGCTTCAAGGGGTAATTGCAAATGTAAAGCAGTGACCTTCTACCTTATAGCACTGAGTTCTGGTCCATCAACATGGTATCACATATAAATTAAAGACTATAGCTTGATTTCAGAAGCCCCTCTGTAAAGCTCTTTAAAGTTTACCCACCTATGGGGCCATTCCATGGTATGTCGGATAATGCCAAGGCTGCAGATGCTGTCAAAACAGAGAGAAGAAAAAAGTTTGAATGTCGCAAATCTGGTATGTGTGAAAAAACAGTAGTGCTAGTGGCTGCTGAGAAAAAACTTATTGGTTACATTAAACATCAGAATCATGAAAACAATCATTCATATTTCAGTGTTAACGTTTCAGGTCGAAGACCTTTTGTCAGAACTGGAAGATGTTAGAGTTAACAGTTTTTAAGCAAGTACGGAGCCAGAGAAAGGTTGGGGGAGGATAGAACAAAAGGGAAGGTCTGTGATAGGGTGGAGGGCAAGAATGGTTAAATGACAAAAGGGATGATGGTGCAAGGCAAGGAGGGTGGTAATGGGACAAGTTAAGAAACAAAAGATGTGTCTGGAGGACTTCTTGACTTCTCTACCTCCATTTCTGGGGATAGGCTATCAACCAATATCTATTATAAGCCCACCGACTCCCACAGCTACCTTGATTACACTTCCTTCCACCCCATTTCTTGTAAGGACTCTATTCCCTTCTCCCAGTTTCTTAGTCTCCGTCTGTTCTGGCAATGCCACCTTCCAAACCAGTGCTTCCGATATATCTTCCTTTTTCCTCAACCAAGGATTCCCCTTCTCTGTAGTTGATAGGGCCCTCGACCATGTCCATCCTACTTCCCGCATCCCTTCCCCTCCCCTCTAGAACCACGATAGGGTCCTCCCCTTATCCTCACCTTCCACCCCACCAGCCTCCACATTCAACGGATCATCCTCCGCCATTTCCGCCAACACCAGCACGATCCCATCACCAAACACATCTCCCCCCACCACCCCTTCAGCATTCCGAAGGGACTGCTATCTCCGCAACACCCTGGTCCACTCTTCCATCACCCGCTCTCCTCCCCACTGCACCTTCCCATGCGAGCACAGGAGATGCAACATCTACCCTTTCACCTCCTCCCTTCCCACCGTCCACGGCCCCAAACAGGTGAAACAATGGTTTACTTGTACTTCTTTCAATTTAGTATACTGTATTCACTGCTCACAATGCGGTCTCCGGTACACTGGGGAGACCAAACGCAGATTGGTTGATCGCTGAGCACCTCCACTCAGTCCGCAAGCGTGACCCTGACCTGCCGGTCGCTTGCCATTTTAATTCCGCGTCCCACTCTGACCTCGGCCCACTGATCCAACAGAAGCTCGAAGAACAGCACCTCATCTTTCATTTAGGCACTTTACAACCTTCTGGACTCAACATTGATTTCAATAACTACAGACCATAACCACTGCTCCCATTTATTTTTTTTGTGAGACTGCTGTTGATTATGGTTCTTTGTTTCTTAGCTTGTCCCATTACCACCCTCCTTGCCTTGCACCATCATTTTTGTCATTTAATCACTTTTGCCCTCCACCCTATCACAGACCTTCCCTTTTGTTCTGTCCATTCCACCCCTCCCTCCCTCCCCCCCCCCACTTTCCCTGGCTCTGTACCTGCTTAAAAACTGTCAACTCTAACACCTTCCAGTTCTGACAAAAGATCTTTGACCTGAAAGGTTAACTGTTTCTTTCACCACATATGCTGCCTGACTTGCTGAGCTTTTCCAGCATTTTCTGTTTTTATGAACTGTGATTTAAATTATACCTTCCGTGAGAACTCATCTTTGCCTCCCAAGAAAGCCAGAACCTTAACGAATATACCTGCATGGCTATTGAATTGTACGGCAGGCCTTGGTTATTCGAAACAAATAGCTAGTGTATATGAGAGAGATTTATATGCAAAATGGAGGTCCAGTGGTGGACAAGGCATCCCCAGTCAATGAAAGTGACTGATACATCAATCATTTATATATTGATGACCAAGTCATCAGTATAAGATAGACAGAAAATCTGCTAATCTCATATTTCTTAGTAAAGTATTAAAGTTGCTGATACTAGACTCTTGAACCTATCAATTAATAAGACAAGGCATCAGCCAGAATTTTAATTAATAGGACAAGACTAGAATCTCGCAAAGACCTGAAAAGTAGACTGACTGACCTCTCTTTCTCCACGGATGCTGCTGACCTGCTGAGTATTTCCAGCTTTTTCTGATTTTGTTTTCCAATAAGTTAATGTTTCAGGTGTGGACCCTCGGTCAGATATTACGGATGAATAGCATTTAAAAAGGGAAGACAGCAAAGGAAAGGAAAAGGAAAACACACACACATGCAAAGGAATAGAATGACCTGTAAAGTACTTAAGTGGAAAACAGGAGATGCTTAAATGGCAGAAGTGATATGAGCACGAGAGAATAAGGGGCATAATGAAAGTAATTAGAGAATGCGATTTCTCCCATTTATAACCAAAATATCCAAAATGGTCTTTTATCCAATTTCTGATCTCAACTTTCTTGTTCCGGTTCCCTTCCCCTCCTCTCTGTTTCACATATTACTTGCCATTTTTTAAATCTCCCTATATCTTTCTTTAAGTAGCATGTTTTTTCTATTCATATTCCCAATGTCCTTCTTTACATCTCATGCCTATCTTTCGTGTTGCCTCTCTCCACATTTCATTTCCTGTTAGCTCTTTTGCTAACCTATAAAAATTTTAAATAAAATGATTCCTGGCAATTTTCATGGTAAAACTCCTTTCCATTATTAAATGGCCTTTATGGTAGATGGAATCCTGGAATTCACTATCAGACTCCAGTCCTCTCACAGTACTATGGCTCAATCACTATCTCCTCTAAACCTTTCAATGGGATTATTTATTTATTTCAATTGTTCAAACATTTTTTCCTCATTATTTGCAAATCTAACCAATATCTATCACCTCTACTTAGTCCTTAACTCTCAAAGCCTGTCCAGCCAAGGCTTGAATTCTAGTCCTATGTCTGCAAAATCTCTCTTTGCACCTGGTGCAGGTGAAAGCTTTTTATTTAATAAATTATCCCCCTCTCGTCTTTTGCCTCCTATCTCTGTTGCAAGTTGTCTTTATTTTAATGAATATGTTAATATGGTCAGTGCTCTTCTGAGCTTTCCTCCAAAAACACTTTCCTAAAATGTTGTTCGTCCTCCCCACTGTGCTGAAATCAAGTCACATCAAAAAGTGGGTTTTCTACACTAACCCATTTTTTCCCAGGGCTCAAAACTATTAAACCCCTTACCTCCCTCAGCCTTTCCCTCTTCTTACAATCTTTAGGTTTAGGTTGGCATCCCTTAATCACTTCTTCCTGCTTTACCTCATCTTCTCTTTTACATCTTGGTGGTGTCCTGCACTGTGGGCCTTGGCCCTTTGTCTAGATTTCTTAATACAAATAAAAAGAGGACAGTAAGTGGAAGGAAAAAAAATCATTAAAAAACAACTTGAACTGGTTGGTGCAATTAATTATGACATTGTCTTTTCAGCTCTGGGACTTTGGGATGAATCCTCTCAAGGCTGTAAGAATGCCAAGTGATTTTGGGGAATTACATAGAATTTTACAGCACAGAAACAGGCCATTTGGCCCAACAGGTCTATGCCGGGGTTTATGCTCCAAACGAGCTTCCTCCCACCCTATCAACAAATCCTTCTATTCCTTTCTCCCTCATGTACTTATCTAGCTTCCCCTTAAACACACCTATGCTAGTCACCTCATGTGGTAGCAAGTTCTACATTCTCACCACTATACCAATCTATACCACGGTCTTAGTGTTTGCAAATTCACAGCACAAAGTCTATTATATATTAAAATTGCAGTGTGGGCTGCAACATTTCACTTCAAATTGTATTGAAAACTCCTATGTCAGGATCTATTGAAGATTCTAGAACGGTCCCAGCAGATTGGAAGATAGCAAATGTAACTCCACTATTCAACAAAGGAGGGAGAGAGAAAACAGGGAACTACAGGCCAGTTAGCCTGACATCAGTTATTGGGAAAAGGTGGAATCCATTATTAAGGAAGTGGTAACAGGGCACTTAGAACATCATAATATGATTAGGCAGAGTCAACATGGTTTTATGAAAGGGAAATTGTGTTTGACAAACTTAAGAGTTTTCGGAGGGTGTAACTAGCAGGGTAGATAAAGGGGAACCAGTGGATGTAGTATATTTGGATTTTCAAAAGGCATTTGATAAGGTGCCACATAAAAGGTTGGTACGCAAGATAAGGGCTCATGGAGTTGGGGTAATATATTAGCGTGGATAGAGGATTGGTTAACGAACAGAAAAGAGAGGGACAAATGGGTCATTTTCAGGTTGGCAGGCTGTAACTAGTGGGGTACCGCAAGGATTGGTGCTTGGGCCTCAGCTGTTTACAACATATATCAATGACTTGGATGAAGGGACCAAGTGTATTGTATCCAAGTTTGCTGATGATACAAAGCTAGGTGGGAAAGTAAACCGTGAGGAGGGCATAAAGAGTCTGCAAAGGGACATAGACAGATTAAGTGAGTGAGCATGAAGGTGGCAGATGGAGTATAATGTGGGGAAATTCACTTTGCTAGGAAGGATAGAAAAACAGAATATTTTATTAAATGGTGAGAAACTATTAAATTTCTTGTCCAGAGAGACCTGGGTGACCTTGTACAAGAAACACAAAAAGTTAGCATGCAGGTACAGCAAGCAATTAGGAAGGCAAATGGCATGTTGGCCTTTATTGCAAGGAGGTTGGAGTACAAGAGTAAGGAAGTCTGACCACAATTGTACAGGGCTTTGGTGAGACCTCACCTGCACTACTGTGTACAGTTTTGGTCTCTATCAAAAGGAAGGATATACACCTGCCTTAGAGGCAACGAAGGTTCACTAGATTAATTCTTCAGATGAGAGAGTTGTCCTATGAGGAGAGATTGAACAGAATGGGCCTATATTCTCGAGTTTAGAAGAATGAGAGGTGATCTCATTGAAATATATAAGATTCTGAGGGAGCTTGACAGAGTAGAGGCTGAGAGGTTGTTTCCCCTGGCTGGAGAGTCTAGAACTAGAGGGCATAGTCACAGCATAAGGGGTCGGCCATTTAAGACTGAAATGAGGAGGAATTTCTTCAGGGTTGTGAATCTTTGGAATTCTCTACCCCAGAGGGCTGTGGATGCTGAGTCGTTAAGCATATTCAAGGCTGAGATAGATAGATTTTTGGACTCTAGGGGAATCAAGGGATATGGGTTTCGGGCAGGAAAGTGGAGTTGAGGTCGAAGGTCAGCCATGATCTGATTGAATGGCAGAGCAGGCTCGAGGGGCTGTATGGCCTACTCCTGCTCCTATTTCATATGTTCTAAAAAAATTCAACATTTATCTGCAGTATCAGTGATGCCTGTAGGTGGCACTGTAATAAGGATTTTCAATGTTAAAGGTCCTGTCACCAACCATTAGCTATAGTACTCTTTACTGGTACACTATTTTGGCCCCAAGAATCAGTATGCACTTCCAGCATAGACATTGGATGGCAGTGCAGGATGGTAGGCAAGTTCTAACCATGGGATCTGCTTTCCTGTCTCTTCGAATAGTTTGTTTCATGCACCATCCCCCACCCAAGAAAGTTTAGTGGCCCCTAAACATGCTCCCCCGCTCCTTGCCGGCATAGTTTTATGTCCCAGACTACTTTGCAAACATCTCCTGTCCCAAGCAGCCACAGACGAATCTCTGCTCCCATTAACTGTTGGGGAAAGTTTAAACTAGAATGGCAGGGAGAGGGAGACAGAGGAGGGGGAAACAAGGATAGAAACAAAAGACAGAAAGGGAAAAAGCAATAGTGGAAGGCAGAGAAAACAAGGGCGAGAAACAAATAGGGCCATAGTGCAAAATAAAACTAAGATGACCAGCAATCTTAAAAAGACAAGTCTAAAGGCATCGTGTCTTAATGCGCGGAGCGCTCGCAATAAGATAGATGAATTAACAGCGCAGACAGATATTAATGGTTGATATAGTTGCGATTACGGAGATGTGGCTGCAGGGTGACCAAGGATGGGAACTGAACATCCGGGGTATTCAATATTTAGGAAGGACAGGCAAAAAGGGAAAGAAGGTGGGGTAACGTTGTTAGTAAAGGAGGAAATCAATGCAACAGTGAGGAAGGATATCGGCTCGGAAAATCACAATGTATGGGTGGAGCTAAGAAACACCAAGGGGCAGAAAACGTTGGTGGGGGTTGTCTATAGGCCCCCAAACAGTAGTGGAGATGTAGGGGAGGGCATTAAACAGGAAATTAGAGACGCATGCAAGAAGGGTACAACTATAATCATGGGTGACTTTAATATACATATAGATTGGTCAAACCAAATTAGCAATAATACTGCGGGGGAGGAATTCCTGGAGTGTGTACGTGATGGATTTCTAGACCAATACGTTGAGGAACCAACTAGAGAACAGTCGATCCTAGACTGGGTATTGTGCAATGAGAAAGGATTAATTAACAATTTTGTTGTGAGGGGTCTCTTGGGGAAGAGCGACCATAACATGATAGAATTCCTCATTAAGATGGAGAGTGAAGTAATTGAATCCGAAACTAGGGTCCTGAATCTAAATAAAGGAAATTACAAAAGCACGAGGTGCGAGTTGGCTATGATAGATTGGGGAACTGCTCCCAATCCTCAGGCTTGCCGATTTTTCTGGCAATTTTATATGTCTCCTCTTTGGATAGATTGGGGAACTTTACTAAGAGGGATGATGGTGGATAGGCAATGGCTAATATTTAAAGAATGTGTGCAGGAATTACGACAATTATTCATTCCTGTCTGGCGCAAAATTAAAACAGGAAAGGTGGATCAACAGTGGCTTACGAAAGAAATTAGGGACAGCATTAGATCCAAAGAGGAGACATATAAAATGGCCAGAAAAATCGGCAAGCCTGAGGATTGGGAGCAGTTCAGAATTCAGCAAAGGAGGATAAAGAGATTGATTAAGAGGGGAAAAATAGAGTATGAGAGTAAACTAGCAGGGAACATAAAAACTAACTGTAAAAGCTTCTATAAATATGTCAAGAGAAAAATATTAGTGAAGACAACTGTAGGTCCCTTACAATCAGAAATGGGGGAAATTATAATGGGGAACAAAGAAATGGCAGAACAATTAAACACATACTTTGGTTCTGTCTTCACAAAAGGAGGACACAAATAAACTCCCAGAAATGTTAGGGAACCAAGGGTCTATTGAGAGGGAGGAAATGAAAGAAACCAGTATTAGTAAAAAAAAGTGCTAGGGAAATTAATGGGGCTAAAGGCTGACAAATCCCCAGGGCCTGATAATCTACATCCCAGACTACTAAAGGAAGTGGCCCTGGAAATAGTGGCTGCATTGGTGATCATCTTCCAAAATTCTATAGAGTCTGGAACAGTTCCTACAGATTGGTGGGTGGCAAATGTAACCCCACTATTTAAAAAAGGAGGGAGAGAAAAAACGGAATTAGAGACCAGTTAGCCTAACATCAGTAGTGGGGAAAATGCTAGAGTCTATTATAAAAGGTGTGATGACAGAACACTTGGAAGGCATTAACAGGATTGGACAAAGTCAGCATGGGTTTATGAAAGGGAAATCATGCTTAACAAATCTACTGTAGTTTTTTGAGGATGTAACTAGTAGAATAGATAGGGGAGAACCAGTGGATGTGGTGTACTTGGATTTTCAGAAGGCTTTCGAAAAGGTCCCACACAAGAGGTTAGTGTGCAAAATTGAAGCACGTGGGATTGGGGGGGAATATACTGGCATGGATTGAGAATTGGTTGACAGACAGGAAAGAGAGAGTAGGAATAAACGGGTCTTTTTCCAGGTGGCAGGCAGTGACTAGTGGGGTACCGCAGGGATCAGTGCTTGGGCCCCAGCTAGTCACAATATATATCAATGATTTGGATGAAGGAACTAAATGTAACATTTCCAAGTTTGCAGACGACACAAAGCTGGTGTGGAATGTGAACTGTGAGGAGGATGCAAAGAGGCTCCAATGTGATTTAGATAAGTTGGGTGAGTGGGCAAGAACATGGCAGATGCAGTATAGCGTGGATAAATGTGAGGTTATCCACTTTGGTTGTAAAAACAGAAAGGCAGATTATCATCTGAATGGCGAGAGATTGGGAAAAGGGGAGGTGCAACGAGACCTGGGTGTCCTTGTGCACCAGTCGCTGAAAGCGAGCATTCAGGTACAGCAAGCAGTAAGGAAGGCGAATGGTATGTTGGCCTTCATTGCAAGAGGATGAGTACAGGAGCAGGGATGTCTTACTGCAGTTGTACGGGGCCTTGGTGAGACCACATCTGGAGTACTGTGTGCAGTTTTGGTCTCCTTATCTAAGGAAGGACGTCCTTGCCATGGAAGGAGTGCAACGAAGGTTTACCAGACTGATTCCTGGGATGGCAAGACTGACGTATGAGGAGAGATTGGGTCGACTAGGCCTATATTCACTGGAGTTTAGAAGAATGAGAGGTGATCTCATCGAAACATATAAAATTCTAACGGGACTAGACAGACTAGATGCAGGGAGGATGTTCCCGATGGCTGGGGAGTCCAGAACCAGGGGTCACAGTCTCAGGATACCGGGTATGCCATTTAGAACCGAGATGAGGAGAAATTTCTTCACTCAGAGGGTGGTGAACCTGTGGAATTCTCTACCAGATGGCAGTGGAGGCCAAGTCATTGGATGTATTCAAGAAGGAGATAGATATATTTCTTAATGCTAATGGGATCAAGGGATATGAGGAAAAAAGTGAGAATAGGATACTGAGTTAGTCAACCATGATCATTTTGAATGGCGGAGCAGGCCCGAAGGGCCGAATGGCCTACTCTTGCTCCTATTTTCCATGTTTCTATGTTAACAGTGTTTATCCTCTGAGCAAGCTTAACCAGTCATCATCCCCCCCAATGACACAAGAGGGCAGTTGTACAGACGAGACAAGCCCCTTCTCCTCAGAAGTGGCAGTTTGACAGCAATGCAATGAAAGCAATGTTATTGGCTTTTCAACTACGGCATCAAGGAAGGAAATCCTTGCCCAGAAATTGAGAATGGAAGCCTCCAACAATAAAACTTGAAATCACAACCTCGGCAGAAAGCAGCTAGGGAAAGGCGAAGTCACTCCCAGTGACTTATCCGATTAGAGGCTGATCGATACAATAGTTCACGTAACATTGGAAGACACCTTCCTGCAGTGCTAAGAATGTGACCAGCAATTCATGCAGCCCAACACAAACACTCTAAACCATCTCTCCCCACCACCACCTCCCCCACCCCCACATCCAGAGAATAAAATAATGGGGGGGTGGGGCGGAAAAGAGAAGACAAAAAGAGGATGACCAAAATAAAGCACTCCATCACTTGTCTCTCATTCCTCACTTACTCTTGCTCCCTGCACTTGACATTAAGAAGTTCTCAGTGCACTGGACACAGCAAAGGATATGGGCCTCGAAAGCATCCCAGGTGCAGTGCTGAAGACTTGTGCACCAGAGCTAGCCACTCCACTTGCCAAGCTGTTCCAGTGCAGCTATGACACCGTCGAGCTATCACAAAAAGCAGAACAAATCTACCCGCCAATTATCAGCCGCCTCACAATCATCTGCAAAGTGATGGAAGGAGTCATCAACAGTGCCATCACGTGACACCTATTCACTTTAACATACTCATCAATGCTTAATTAGGGTTCTATCAGAACTATTCAGTTCCTGATTGTATCACAGCCTAGATCCAGACATGGACGCAACAGTTGAATGCTAAAGCAGAGGAGAGGCGATACTAGCTTCCCCCACCATCAAGGCAGTATTTGATTGAGTATGGCACAAAGCAAAACGGAGGTCAATAGGGGTCAAGAGGAAAACCGTCTAGCGGCTGTGTTCATACCCAACACTGGAAGATGGTCATGGTTGTAGAAGACAATCGTTGCAGCTCTAGGTCATTATACAGAAGTTTGTCAGGGCATGATCATCAGGCAGCCATCTTTAGCTGCTTAATCAATGACCATTTTCCATCATAAGGTCACGAGTGGGGCTATTTGCTGACGACTTCACGGTGTTCAGCTTGATTCACAGCTCCTCCGATAATGAAGCAGCTCCATCAGCCTATAGCAAACCTGGATGATATCCAGGTCCTGAACAAGCAGCAGGTAACATTTGTGACATGTAAGTGGCAGGCAATGACTGCAGCCTACAAGAGAGATAGTCCAATCGTTTCCCCAAACTCGAATAGCATTACCATCCCCAACATCTTTTGGTGGTGGTGGTGGGCGGTCACAATTGACCAGAAGCTCAACTGGACCAGCCATTACCAACATTGTGGCTACAAGTGCAGGGTAGAGGGTGGGTAATCTCAATAAGTGGCTCATCTCCTGACCACTTAAAGCTTCTTTACTATCTACCAGGCACAGTTCAGGAATGAATTGTCACTTTCCTGGATGGGTGCAGCTTCAATAAAGCTCAGTATTAACAAAGAGAGAGCAGTCTATTTGATCAGTGACCCTACAACTGGACTCAATATTTATCTCCTCCACCACTGGCGCACTGTGATTGCAGTAAGTACTGTCTGCCCGGATGCATTACAGCAACTCACCAAGCTTACTTCAACAGCACCTTCCACTTCAGCAACCTCTACCACTGAAGGACAAGAGTAGCAATATCATAGGAACACCATTACCTCCAAGTTCCCCTCCATGTCACACATCATCTTGACTTGGACATATACCACTATCCCTTCATCACTGTTGGGTCAAAATCCTGCAACTCCCTTCCTAACACCATTGTGATAGCACCATCCCCACAAGGACTGCACTGGTTTAAGGAGAAAGACCACCACCACATCTTCTCAGGGCAACAAATAAAGTCTTGCCAGCATTGCCCACCTCCTAAGAACATATAAAATAGATATAATAGACACAGTACAAAGCATAAACAAAGCAAGCTAAACTGGCACTTTCATGGAAAGATTTAAATGATTTTAAGGGGCCTGCACGAGGTATCAGCAACACAATACACTGTTAAAATATTGTGATTTGGGCCCAGATGTTCAGGGTTCCCATTGGTAAATAGTGACAAATATAAATAACTACTCAAAAGATCTGTTCTTGCTTACCTCCATTAATTGCAAGTACATCAGGATCATTAACACCATCCACTGCGAGGAGGTTGCAAACAATCTTACACAAAGAAAGGAAACATGAGCACCTTCATTCCAAAACCTCAGATTATATTTCTACAAACAAGTGAGGTACCCTTTGTACATGTCAATAGCAGACAATTCCAAGTCGGCTGCAAAGTTCTTTCACAATCAAAAAATTTCAGCTATACATTCCTGTAGTTTACAACGTCATCGAAAAGATTTGTGCAACTGCGTTTAAGTCAGTCACTGCCATTTAATATAAAAATCAAAAAGTATAAGTTTTCTCTGAAGTATTTTTAAAAAAAAGGCACTTGTTTACTTGAATTGAAACATTTTTTCTTGCAGCACTCTTCAGCAGTCCTTGTAATGCAGTGAAATTTAAGTTAATCCATTAAATAATTCAGTGCGACAAATATATACAATTGTTTGCAAGAGCATTAAAGACTAACCTTTTAATTTAAGATCATTTGAGTTGCACAGGATTATTGAGTTGGACAGGGATTTACACGGTTTCTCAGACTACTGTAGAATACAGAGTAAATGCTGCTTTGTAGGAATTAGAATACTTGAATATAGACATTGAATGTCCTACACGCATACAATTTTTCATGATAGGGTAGGCATACTAATTGGCATGGGCAGGACTATTCCTGGTCAGGGGGCTCAGGTGGGGAGAAGAGAGAATTAAAAGTCAGGCATTAGGCAGGTGTGGCATTTGGATCTTGGGTGGGGGGTGGTATTTGTTTCTTCAGTTGGTGGCCTAGGGGTCAGGGGCTATTGGATGTGCCTTTAGGAAGGGAATCCACACCTTCAGGTACAGCCAGCACATCACCTGTTCGTTTGGCAGATAGCCTATAGGTCCTTTGTACACTGTTGTTGAGGAGGGGCAGAAGGGTGTTAAGAGTTAAGGTGATGCAGCTTCTCCCTTTTTGGAGTGAATGCTGAGCAAATCTATAGGTGGCGAGTGTTTGCTTGTCCCATTGGCAAAAATCCTCTGTCCAGTGGAATGATGAGGTCAGTCGTGGTTTGGGTAATCATCAGAACCTCGCCCAGAAAGGTGGGGGAAAAGATCATGATATTTTGTTTGCAAGTGCTCTTTTGGTCACAGTTCCACCAATATTTGTATGATTGAATCATAGGTACTGTACAGGAGGAGGCCATTCGGCCCATCATGCCTCTTTGAAAGAGCTATCCAATTAGTCCCATTCCCCAGCTCATTCCCCATAGCCCTGTAAATTTTCTCTTCAAATATTTATCCAATTCCATTTTGAAAGTTACTTTTGAATTTGCTTCCACCACCCTTTCAGGCAGTGCATTCCAGATCATTACAACTCGCTGCACAAAAGTATGTTTGGATGGCAGAATTTAAAGAGTTTGTGTGGGATTAATTAAGTGCTGCATTTGGTCTCCTCTAGGATAAACTTGTACTGAGATTTTCTTAGTGATTTTTTGAATATATAAGGATATTTAGAAAATTCTTTTATAAATTCTCTAAATATCCCTATATATTCAAAAAAAATCACTAATGTAATGCTAATGACTAAGTTAAAAATGAGTAACTGCGCTACAAATTCTGGATTACCATTGTGGTAAAGTGTTAATTTTGAATAGCTGATTACATAAACAATGCTAAAATAAAGACTTTTATATCAATAAACAGTGTCTGTAACTACACGAGCTGCATATGCAATTGCGTAGTTGTAATAAACTGTAAAGTTTCACTGACACTAACAAATGGGTCTAACGTCACGGTTTAAAAATTATACCAATTTCTCTTATAGCATTTATTTCCTGGTCAAAGATACACCGACTAGAACATGCAGGCAAAATACAAAAATTGACAAATGTGTTCGAAGAAGCTTATTCTAAAAATGTGCCTCAAAATTATGCATTTTATCCAGCACTTACCTGTGTATCATAAAAGTAGCCTGAAGGAAATAGTGGTCTGATTGAACGGTCTGAAGAATTCAGCAGAAAACAAACAATTGGCATTGTGCTCAATATAGTTTAATAAATTATGACAGTTTTTTTTTTAATAAAAACTACATTTTGTCCCATGTTGCTGGCTTCCTAAGACTTCATGGTTTTCCTTCAACTGGACAAATGTGGGAATATAGTCTGGACTAGGCCAAAGGCTTCACTAACTGCTACAGCAAGTGCAGCTCTGTATTTGCTGATAGAAAGTGGCTGAAAGGTGCCTCCTATGCTAATTATCTCTCTTCTCCCCCTCCTCCACCCCCAAAAGGTGTACTACATCTAGCAATCCAACCAAGAACAAAGCACACTAACCCATGGAGGGCAATTAACTGTTAGGATATAGGTAGCGTGAAGTGGAACCTTGGTCATTTTCATTGGGATCAAAGGCATCATGGGCAGAGGTAATAACCTACCCAACCCAGCATTTTTGCACTTCAAATCAAATATTTTGTTTTTAACAAGTTCAATAAAAAGCACCTTCCAAATTTCAGTAACACAATATAATGTAACAATTCTAAATATTTTCAATTGGAATATTAAGCATTAGAAATGTAAAAATGTCTGAAAATATATTTCTATAAAATATTCATCCATACATTCAATAGTCTCTCAAAATGTAACATTGTTGCTGCAAGTACCATAAGCTATTTGTAGAAACATCTTGAAAATATTGCTGCATTAAGCTTACTCTACATTAGATAACCTTACCAATTACTCTGCTAGTCAAAATCTCATTATCCGTGTAGCCTATTTCTCTTCGTAAATAGGTTGTTGGGATTCTTCCTGCCGCAGCAGCTTTCTGACGGTAATCAACCTGATAAGAAAAGTTTATTATTCTCCAGGAGAATTTACAATATCAACCAAATATAAAATGTTAAGAAAATACTTACCACCAACGGCATAAATTGGGATGAAGTAGGCTTTGTTTTACTGACTGCTGTAACCATCACCGATGTCTCTCCTAACTTCACAACGAGAAAAAGAAAATAAACAACTTGTACTTCGAAAGCTTCTTGAAATTGTTAACTTAGCACACAAATATTAACATGTGTAGATTAGAAATTCCTTTCAAGCTTCACATTAATTTAAATTTCTCTCAATTTTATGCCAATCATCTGCTTTTAATTTAACGTTCTGGACTGTGAAGACTTGCTGTTTTTTGGTCATCTGACAGCTGAGTTCACAGATAGGCAAACTGATACAATTCCCTTCATCAATCAGTTCAGCTGAGAGCTCAGTAGCAGCAGTCAGTATTGGACTTGAACCTGTAGCCACCTTTTTGGGAAACAGACACTTCACTATCCAATACTAAGTCTCTAACCACAACCTTACATGATGGCTTTCCAACATTGCAGTCTACCACGGAGCTTGCGGCATTTCCAAGTGACATCTGCAGCTTAGCCCCCATGTAAGAGTTCCTAAGGCCAGCCATTGATGCTCAGATTGCTGCAATTGAGGCCTGAGGTTCCAAGCACACCAATATTTTCTCAGGGTATTAGGGATGGGCAATAAATGCAACACCGCCCACTTCCCCAGAAGAAATGAAAGAAAAATGGGCAAAATTGTGGCATCACAGGTCTCTGCCTCTTTTTCCAATCAATCAATTACACCTATAACCAAGTCAAAAATCTGCTCTTAAATCACCTTTCCTAAGCTGAGGTAGGGAAGAGGATGCTAATTAAAACAAGGGATGATAACGTAAGTTGTAAAACACTTCGTAGAAAGTCTACAATGACATAGTAGAGGTGATGAGTTACTCTCTGTCATTTGGCAGTCAGAAGTTGCTAACAATACAAGAATATACCTGAAACCCTTTCAAAAGTTAGATTTTGGACAGGCTAAAAATTGATAAAGAGGTACTAGAAAGGCTGGCTGTACTTAAAGTAGATAAGTCACCCGGTCCGGATGGGATGCATCCTGGGTTGCTGAGGGAAGTAAGGGTGGAAATTGTGGAGGTACTGGCCATAATCTTCCAAACATCCGTAGATAGGGGGTGATGCCAGAGGACTGGAGAATTGCAAATGTTACACCCTTGTTCAAAAAAGGGTGCAAGGATAAACCCAGCAACTATAGGCCAGTCAGTTTAACCTGTGGTGGGAAAACTTTTAGAAACAACAATCCGGGACAGAATTAATAGTCACTTGCACGAGTGTGGATTGATTATGGAAAGCCAGCATGGATTTGTTAAAGGCAGATTGTGTTTAACTAACCTGATAGAGTTTTTTGATGAGGTAACTGAGAGGGTAGATGAGAGCAATGCAGTTGATGTGGTGTATATGGACTTTCAAAAGGTGCATGGTAGGCTTATCATCAAGATTGTGGCCCATGGAATAAAGGGGGCAGTAGCAACATGGATACAGAATTGGCTGAGTGAAAGGAAGCAGAGAGTAGTGGTGAACACTTGTTTTTCAGACTGGAGGGAGGTGTACAGTGGTGTTCCCCAGAGGTCGTTGCTGGGACCACTGCTTTTCTTGATATATATTAGTGACTTGGATTTAGGTGTATAGGGCACAATTTCCAAATTTGGATGGGTAGTAAACAGTGAGGAGGATAGTGATAGATTTCAAGAGGATATAGATAGGCCGATGGCATGGGTGGACATGTGGCAGATGAAATTTAACGCAGAAAAATGCAAAGTGATACATTTCAGTAGGAAGAACGGGGAGAGGCAATATAAACTGGAGGGCACAACTCTAAAAGGGTTACAGGAACAGAGAGATCTGGGGGTATATGTACACAAATCGTTGAAGGTCACAAGGCAGGTTGAGAAAGCGGTTAAAAAAGCATACGGGATCCTGGGCTCCCTTGGTTAAGACAGATGCATAGTACTCATTTAGTATCTCGGCTATGCCCTCTGTCTCCATGAGTAGATTTCCTTTTTGGTCCCTGATCGGCCCCACCCCTCCTTTTGCTACCCGTTTACATGCCTATAGAAGACTTTTGGATTCCCTTTTATGTTGGCCACCAGTCTATTCTCATATTCTCTCTTTGCCCCTCTTATTTTCTTTTTCACTTCCCCTCTGAACTTTCTATATTCAGCCTGGTTCTCACTTGTGTTATCAACCGGACATCTGTCACATGCCCCTTTTTTCTGCTTCATCTTACACTCTATCTCTTTTGTCATCCAGGGAGCTCTGGCTTTAATTGCCCTACCTTTCTCCCTCGTGGGAATGTACCTAAACCATCTCCTTCTTAAAGGCCATCCATTGTACAATTACAGTTTTACCTGCCAATCTTTATTTTCCATAGCTATTCTAAACCGTATGATATTATGATTGCTGTTCCATATTTCCTGATCATTTTATTTCGTAGTTCCCCTTTGCTTTCCTAACTGCTTTTTGACTTCATTCCTAACCTCTTCGTATTCCCTTTTGTCATCCTCTCCTTAATGTACTTAGGGTACGCCTTTTTCTTTAGTTTCAATTTTACCCTTATCTCTTTAATCATTATTGGCTAGTTTGATCTTTTTTTTAAAAAAAAGAATATATTGCTCCTGAAATCTGTAGATCACCAGTTTAAATATTTCCAATGCTGTTCTATCTCTGTCAATTTTTTTTCCCAGTTTACCTTCCCTAGTTCCTCCCCTCAAGATTAGCTTTTTTCCAATTTATTACTTTGGTCTTCCTCATGTCTTTCTCAATCATTATTTTAAACCGTATGATGTTCCCCATCACTTATCTGCTCCAGTTCATTTCCCATTACTAGATCCGGCACTGATTCATCTCTTGTTGGGCTATTCACATACTGGGTAAGAAAGAAGTCCTGTACACACTGCAAAAACTCCATCCCCCTTTCCCTACTACTTCTTGCCAGTTTATTTGGGGATAGTTCAAATCTTCCATGATTATTAATCAATGTTTTTTTACTCATTTCATCGATTTGCCTACATATTTCTTCCTCCACTTCCCTTCCACTATTAGTTAGTCTGTAGAATATACCTATTAATGCGATCAATCCCTTTGTATCCTTTGTCTCAATCCACATGGGTTGTGAATCTCTACCCCAGAAGGCTGTGGATGCTGAGTCGTTGAGTATATTCAAGGCTGAGATAGATAGATTTTTGGACTCTAAGGGAATCAAAGGATATGGGGATCGGGTAGGAAAATGGAGTTGAGGTTGAAGATCAGCCATGATCTGACTGAATGGCGGAGCAGACTCGAGGGGCCATTTGGCCTACTCATGCTCCTATTTCTTAAGTTCTTTTGATTCTGTTTCTATCTTACTATTACCCATGTCCCTTTTTTCTATAACCATTGTGTTATCTCTAATTTGTACAGCTACCCCACTCCCTTTCTTCCTTCCCTATATTTTCTAAATACGTTATATCCTGCAATATTTAACTGCCAGTCCTGTTCTTTATGTAGCCATGTTTTAATTATCCCTACTATATTTGGCTCTTTGCTACAAATTATTGCCTTCAGTTCCCCTGTTTTGTTTTGGTTGCTGTACACATTGCTCTACAGGCAGTTTAATTTGTTTATAAGTGTTCCCCTCCTACTGGTCAGGGACAAATCAATTTAGCTCTTATACAGAAATTCAAAAGAGTGTTAGTTTACCTGCACCATAGCACATCCATCTGCAAACCTGGCAAGCTTCCCCGTGGAGATTTCAAGCTTTCTGCTGTAACAAAAAGACAAAACGCAGTAAATAAAGCATATGTATCTTTATGGGGATAATCCTTATGTCAAGGAAACTCCTCACTTATTCTCATTGAACCAAACAAGTATAGGGATAAATTGGCATTTGAGTTACTGTTTGCTTTAAAGTAATCCACTCAACTGGTGTAAAATCAAATACAAAAGTAAATTTCTAAAATCCCTTGACTGGTTTTCTTTTGATTATTTGAAAATTTAAAAAAAATCTCCCTCCTGGTGAGATAGTGGGCAAGAGACCTGCTGCCAGACCTGTGGAACTGTCCACTAAGAGCAGCATAAAGGAGGCAGAAAATAGAAACATAGAAAATAGGAGCAGGAGCAGGCCATTCGGCCCTTCGAGCCTGCTCCGCCATTCAATACGATCATGGTTGATCCTCTATCCCCATACCCCTTGATGCCTTTTGTGTCTAGAAATCTATCTAGCTCCTTCTTAAATATATTCAGTGACTTGGCTTCCACAGCCTTCTGTGGTAGAGAATTCCACAGATTCACCACCCTCAGTGAAGAAATTTCTCCTCATCTCAGTCCTAAATGTCCTACCCCATATCCTGAGAATGTGACCCCTCGTTCTGGATCCCCCAGCCAGGGGAAACATCCTCCCTGTATCCAGTCTGTCTAGCCCTGTCAGAATTTTATATGTTTCAATGAGATCCCCTCTCATTCTTCTAAACTCGAATGAATATAGGCCGAATCGACCCAATCTCTCCTCATACGACAGTCCTGCCATCCCAGGAATCAGTCTGGTGAATCTTCGTGCACTCCCTCTACGGCAAGTATATCCTTTCTTAGGTAAGGAGACCAAAACTGCACGCAATACTCCAGGTGTGGTCTCACCAAGGCCCTGTATAACTGCAGTAATGATACACTTGTCAAAATACACTTGACAAAATGATACGCTTGTCAACTTTGCGTCCCTCTCTGTGGGGTGGGAATAATCTTAACTCCTGTTCAGTACTCCCCCTCCCTCTGGCTGAGATTGGGAACTAAATTTGAGAAACATGGATGCAAACCCATTTCCTAGAAATTCCTACGTTATTGGGACATTGACTCTACCCTCTAATTTATTCTCCAATGTTAAGTTCTGCAAAATTTCTTGCTGACCCCAAAGGTAATCAAGCAAAGTTCTAGAATATTTTTCCTGCTTTAATTTATCCCCTCTTTGCCTAAAAGCACTAACTGACAATTACCTCACCCAATAGGCCATCTTTTATGCGTGAGCCCGGTCAGCAAACGTCGGCAGGTTGTTCAACTGTGGGAGCATCGTAGCCTATGTTTTTTCCTCAAACATCCCATTAAATCCAGGTCAGGAATTGTAACAAAACTACAATTGGATAACTGAAGCATTTAATACTACTTTTAAGATTTTATATTGAAACTTTGTGTTTCAGTAAGAAATATATTAATGCCATGGTTGATATTCCCATCTCTGCTATTCATTTGTGGCTGGCAGCTTTAATCAGACAGCAATTCAAATGGAGCCACTTGCTGGTAGCCCAATAGCTGACATCAATTAAATGAATCCCTAAGTGTGAAGACCAGATTTAGCAGCTCTTGGGTGAGGAAGGCAAGGAAGTTATATTAAAATTTAAATATCTCCTAAAAGTAGGTTTTAAAACATGTTGCGAGTGGAAATATTTGAAATTGAAAAAACATCTCTCAACAAATACTTGCTCCTTTAATTGACAGCTCTTTCTTGCTGCAGAGATTTGTCTCGCTGTTATTACATATTCATTGTAAAGTTAGCAAAGTTCAACCGGGCAAGGGGGCAGGCTAGGGTCAGAATGGGGCGTGAGATGGCTTGAATTCTGATGTTCTCTACAGCTAAAAATTAATTTACCTGCTCCTCTCTTGGCCCCCTTTGACAACGTACCACACAGATGACTATTGGAGAATATTAAAAAAGGTATGGAATTAGAGGGAGGGTATCAAATTGGATTAAAAACTGGTTAGAAGGGAGGATACAGAGTTTGAGTTAAGGGCAGTTTTACAGAGTAGTTGGAATTGGGTAGCAGTGCCCCATGCTTCTGTTCACTCTATACATCAATGATTTGAATTTAGGGCTAGAAGTGGTGTCCAAATCTGCAGATGATGATATTAAAATAGAAGGTACTGTAAATAATTCTGAGGACCAATGAAAGTTGCAAGGGGATATTGATAAGATGGTGGAATGGGCAAAAAAGCAGCAGATGGAATTCAATGTCAGTGAGGTGGTACATTTGAATGAAAAATGAAAATAGTAATTATACTTTGAATGGTGAAAAGCTGGGTGATGTGGAAGAACATATGGATTTGAGGGCCCAGGTTCACAATACTTTAAAAGCAACAACTCAAGTAGATAAAGCCATAAAAAAGGTTAATGGAATACTGGGTTTTATGGCAAGAAGTACCGAATATAAAAGTCAAAACGTAATTGTGAATTTATATAAAACCTTAGTAAAATCAAAGTTTTATTTTATTCGTTCATGGGATGTGGGCTTCGCTGGTAAGGCCAGCATTTATTGCCCATCCTTAATTGTCCTTGAGAAGTTGGTGATGAGCCGCATTCTTGAACCGTACTGTGTGCAGTTTTGGGCTCCACGTTGTAGGAAAGATATTGAGGCATTAGAGAGGATACAATGCAGATTCACTAGGATGCTGTCTGGTATGAGGAAATAAAATAAAAATGTGGGCTGTTTTTGTTAGAGGAGATTAAGGGGTGATTCAATAAAGGCATTTAAAATTATGAAGTGTTGTGATATACTAAGTCACTCAGAGCTTTTCAAGTTATGGATGAGCCAAAAATCAGGAAAACCAAAGCCACCTTTCTCGATCCCCACCAAACACCTATATACCTCTGGCTTTTAGCCACATCAACCTCTCTGCCAGCCCATTCAGGCCAAGCCCTGTGGTGTGCATCCTCAGCGGCTGCTCAACCCTGATCTGCTTTCCCACCCTAAATCCAGTCAGTCACCATGACTGCATTTTCCACTGTTCGAACATTGCTCAGCTGCTTCTCTCCCTCCATTGCCAAAATCCTAATCAACATTTCAATTAGAATAGAAATCCTTAAAGCTCTCCGAATCAGCATCCTCTCTTCCACTCTCCATAATCTCCAAGTCCAAGTATTCCTTTGCACAAAGTCCCAAATACCGATCGCCCCTGTCTCTTTTTTCTCCAAAGCAAGATTCTTATATCCAGCCATAGAATTACCCTACCTAAACTGGAGCGATCCCTCCAGCTATATATATGTTGCCACGAGCATCCTCCACCCCCTCCCCTATTACTGCTCATTCCTTTGCTCCACTAGCGGTGCCTGCTGTGTTAGTCTTTGCTCTTCTCCTAAAACCGCCTCACCTGCTCCATGCAGTGTCCGCCTCGCCGCCCCTTCTTGTAAACAGCTCCGCGAGGTTACTAAAAATGCGAACTGTCGCTGCCCTGAACAGGATCGTCCCTTCTGCCTCATACTGACCGCTCTATCGCAGTGAAGTACCGGCAGCGCCGCAGTTAAACCGGGCCTGTGATCGTCCTTTCCCGCCGGGCTGGTACACCGGACTCGCTCACCTGCTCCCCAGGTCCACGGAGACTCGGCCCCGGACCGCGTTGTTGGCCCATAAATGTTGATGATTTGACCTCACCGGCTGCCGCCCCGGTCCCGTGCCCGAGTTCCACAGTAACGGGCCCTGGAGCGCGGCCACTCTCCAGGGAGACGAGCTGCGGAATCCACGAAACACCAACAACTTCATGGCCCCGACGCTGCTATGGCAGGGCGCCGCCATGACACGCACCTCTTTATAAACTCGCCTCCCATTGGCTCTCACAGTCCTGATAGAAATAATCATATTAATAACCCTCCCTTGTCATTGTTTATTATTCTCATTTTTTCATTTCTTTCTTTAATTTTCTATATTTTTCCCTTTCTCTTTTTATCTATCTATTAATTCTTTTTGCTTTGTTTCCTTTGTATTTTCCTGAGACTAAAACACATTTAGAACAATTGTTCTAAATTTATAAATTGAAAGTTGCATTTTGTAAAGTATTTCAGAAATGTGTTTTAGTGGTGCTGAGTATGTGCTGTCCCCATTATATTGGTGGCATCAATACAATGCTGCTACCATTTCTGCAGAATTGTGGGGCTGTAGAATTCACTTCCAGTGTTCGTGGTTCAGGCAGAAACTATGTTGACATTCAAAATTATATTGGATAGGTGGATGAAGGAAAAGGGATGAAGAGATGTGGAAACAGGTAAGATTAATAGCACTAAAGAGTGACAAATCCCCAGGACCAGATGGTTTCCATCCCAGGGTTTTAAAGGAAGTAGGTGAGCAGATTGCAGATGCCCTAACTATAATCTTTCAAAGTTCTCTAGATTCAGGAACTGTCCCTCTAGATTGGAAAATTGCACATGTCACTCTGCTTTTTAAGAAAGGAGAAAGAGGGAAACCGGGGAATTATAGACCAGTTAGCCCAACATCTGTTGTGGGGAAAATGCTGGAGTCTATAATTAAGGATAGGGTGACTGAACACCTCGAGAATTTTCAGTTAATCAGAGAGAGCCAGCATGGATTTGTGAAAGGTAGGTCGTGCCTGACAAATCTGATTGAATTTTTTGAAGAGGTGACTAAAGTAGTGGACAGGGGAATGTCAATGGATGTTATTTATATGGACTTCCAGAAGGCATTTGATAAGGTCCCACATAAGAGACTGTTAGCTAAGATAGAAGCCCATGGAATCGAGGGAAAAGTAAGGACTTGGTTAGGAAGTTGGCTGAGCGAAAGGCGACAGAGAGTAGGGATAATGAGTAGGTACTCACATTGGCAGTCTGTGACTAGTGGAGTCCCGCAGGGATCTGTCTTGGGGCCTCAATTATTTACAATATTTATTAACGACTTAGATGAAGGCATAGAAAGTCTCATATCTAAGTTTGCCAATGAGACAAAGATTGGTGGCATTGTAAGCAGTGTAGATGAAAACATAAAATTACAAAGCGATATTGATAGATTAGGTGAATGGGCAAAACTGTGGCAAATGGAATTCAATGTAGACAAATGTGAGGTCATCCACTTTGGATCAAAAAAGGATAGAACAGGATACTTTCTAAATGGTAAAAAGTTAAAATAGTGGATGTCCAAAGGGACTTAGGGATTCAGGTACATAGATCATTGAAGTGTCATGAACAGGTGGAGAAAATAATCAATAAGGCTAATGGAAAGCTGGCCTTTACATCTAGAGGACTGGAGTGCAAAGGGGCAGAAGTTATGCTGCAGCTATACAAAACCCTGGTTAGACCGCACCTGGAGTACTGTGAGCAGTTCTGGGCACCGCACCTTCGGAAGGACATATTGGCCTTGAAGGGAGTGCAGCATAGGTTTACTAGAATGATACCCGGACTTCAAGGGTTAAGTTACGAGGAGAGATTACACAAATTGGGGTTGTATTCTCTCGAGTTTCGAAGGTTAAGGGGTGATCTGATCGAAGTTTATAAGATATTAAGGGGAACGGATAGGGTGGATAGAGAGAAACTATTTCCGCTGGTTGGGGATTCTGGGAGTAGGGGGCACAGTCTAAAAATTAGAGCCAGACCTTTCAGGAGTGAGATTAGTAAACATTTCTACACACAAAGGATGGTAGAAGTTTGGAACACTCTTCCGCAAATGGCAATTGATACTAGCTCAATTGCTAAATTTAAATGTGAGATAGATAGCTTTTTGGCAACCAAAGGTATTAAAGGATATGGGCCAAAGACAGGTATATGGAGCTAGATCACAGATCAGCCGTGATCTTATCAAATGGCGGAGCAGGCTTGAGGGGCTGAATGGCCTACTCCTGTTCCTAGGTTTCTAGAACTGCTCGCTTGCATGGAGGGTAAATGCCGAATGGCTTGTTTCTGTGTTGTAACTTTTATGTATTTCTATATCTATGTGACCAGTGCCTGATTATTTGGCAGCTGTTTGGGAGGGTGGGGAAGTAGCAGTGGCGGTAGCTTACTGGCGTCCTGTATCATCAGTTTTAATTTCTTCTGTTTGAAAAGAGCTCATGAGCAGTTATGCCATGGCTGGCAAAGAGAAAAGTATTATGCTAGATCTCCTCTTGCTGAGGTTGCTAAAGCTGAGATCTGGTATCTGAGACCAGTTGCATTATAATGCATTTTTGGGTCCGACTGTGGCATGTCACTTGTCCCAAAAAGTATTATATGGGTGGGGGGGGGGGCAGGAGTTATTAGAAAACTGTTCTTTCCTTTATGGAATTTGAGTTAAATCCAGACCGATGACAGTTTTCTCCCTTCTGTGCTGCTGTAATGGTCCTACCTCAAACATGTTTACATTATCTCAACAAGTCCATAGCACAATATAATTATAATTCAGCAGTCTTGCTGAGTAGATCAGGATGGCTGCTTTAGGATTAAAAAAATGTTAAACATATAAGATGTGGGGCTTCTAAAAACTAAAAATGGGGTGGGTGTTCAGATAAGGGTAAATTTATAAATCTAAAGAGAAAAGTCAAGACCATAGAGCAGTGTAGCAACTTGGGTAAAGATAAGCCGAGTGTGTCAGGAAGGGACAGAGAGTTTAACGGTAATAGCGCATCAGTGAATATGGTCAAATCAGGGAAAAATAGTAAAAAGTTAAAATTAAAGGCGCTTTATCTGAATGCGTGAATCATTTGTAACACGATAGACGAATTAATGGCACAAATAAAGATAAATGGGTTTGATCTAGTAGCCATTACTGAGACATGGTTGCAAGGTGACCAAGGTTGGGAACTAAATATTCCAGGATACTTGACTTTTCGAAAAGACAGACAAAATGGAAAAGGAGGGGGTAGCCCTGATAATAAAGGATGAAATAGTGAGAAAGGATCTTGGCTTGGAAGATCAGGAAGTAGAATCAGTATGGGTGAAGATAAGAAATAACAAGGGACAGAAAACACTGGTGGGAGTATATAGGCCTCCGAACAGTAGTTATACTGTTGAACAGAGTATTAATCAAGAAATAAGAGGAGCTTGTACCAAAGGTAATGCAATAATCGTGGGGGACTTTAATCTTCATATAGACTGGGCAAATCAAATTGGCAAAAGTAGTTTGGAGGATGAATTCATGGAATGCATTCGAGACAGTTTCCTAGAACAATATGTCATGGAACCAACCAGAGAACAGGCAATTTTAGATCTTGTCTTGTGTAATTTAGACAGGGTTAATTAGTAATCTCATAGTAAGGGATCCTCTGGGAAGGAGTGATCATAATATGATAGAATTTCACATTGAGTTTGAGAGTGACGTACTTAAGTCCAAAACTAGATTCTTAAACTTAAAGACAGTTACATAGGTATGAGGGGCGAGTTGGCTAAGGTTGATTGGGAAATTAGATTAAAAGATATGATGGCAGATAAGCAATGGTGAACGTTTAAAGAAATGTTCCATAATTCTCAACGAATATACATTCCATTGAGGAATAAAAACTCCACGGGAAAAGTGATCCATCCATGGCTAACTAAAGAAGTTAAGGATAACTTAGATTAAAAGAAAGGCTTATAATATTGCCAAGAGTAGTAAGCCTGAGGATTGGGAGAGTTTTTGAAAGCAGCAAAGGATGACCAAAAAATTGATAGAGGGAGAAAATAGATTATGAGAGTAAACTAGCCAGAAAAATAAGAACAGATTGTAAGAGCTTCTACAAACATGTAAAAAGGAAGAGAGTATTCAAAGTAAATGTGGGCCCCTTAGAGGCTGAGACAGGAGAAATTATAATGGGGAATAAGGAAATGGCAGAGACATTAAACAAATATTTTGTATCTGTCTTCACACAAAAGAATGCCAGAAATAGTGAGGAACCAATGGTCTAATGAGTGTGAGAGAACTTAGAGTAATTAATATTAGTAAAGAAAAGTAGTGGAGAAATTAACGGGACTAAAAGCCAACAAATCCTCTGGACCAGATGGTCGATAACCCAGGGTTCTAAAAGAGGTGGCTGCAGAGATAGTGGATGCATTGGTTTTGATCGTCCAAAATTCCCTAGATTCTAGAATGGTCCCAGTGGATTGAAAGGTAGCAAATGTAACCCCACAATTCAAGAAAGGAGGGAGAGAGAAAACAGGGAATTACAGGCTAGTTAGCCTGACATCAGTAGTCAGGAAAATGCTGGAATCAATTATTATGGACCCGGTAATGGGGCAATTAGAAAATCATAATATGATTAGGCAGAGCCAACACGGTTTTATGAAAGGGAAATCGTGCTTGACAAATCTATTAGAGTTTTTTGAGGATGTAACTAGCAGGGTAGATAAAGAGGAACCAGTGGATGTAGTATATTTGGATTTTCAAAAGGCATTTGATAAGGTGCCACACAAAAGGTTGTTATACAAGATAAGGGCTCATGGGGTTGGGGGTAATATATTAGCACGGCTAGATGATTGGTTAAAGGACAGAAAACAGAGAGTAGGAATAAATGGATCATTTTCAGGTTGGTAGGCTGTAATTAGTGGGGTGCCACAAGGATTGGTGTTTGAGCCATAGCTATTTACAATCTATATTAATGACTTAGATGAAGGGACTGAGTGTAATGTATCCAAGTTTGTTGACGATAGAAAGCTAGGTGGGAAAGTAAGTTGTGAGGAGGACACAAAGAGTCTGCAAAAGGATATAGACAGGTTAAGTGAGTGGGCAAGAAGGTGGCAGATGGAGTATAATGTGGGGAAATGTGAGGTTATTCACTTTGGTAGGAAGAATAGAAAAACAGAATATTTTTTAAATGAGTAGAAACTATTAAATGTTGGTGTTCAGAGAGATTTGGGTGTTCTTGTACATCAAGCACAAAAAGTTAACATGCAGATAAAGCAAGCAATTAGTAAGTCAAATGGTTTATTGGCCTTTATTGCAAAAGGTTTGAAGTACAAGAGTAAGGAAGTCTTGCTGCAATTGTACAGGGCTTTGGTGAGACCACACCTGGAGAACTGTGTACAGTTTTGGTCTCCTTACCTAAGGAAGGATGTTCTTGCCTTAGAGGCAATGCAACAAAGATTCACTAGATTGATTCCTGGGATGAGAGGGTTGTCCTATGAGGAGTGATTGAGTAGAATGGGCCTATATTCTCTGGAGTTTAGAAGAATGAGAGGTGATCTCATTGAAACATATAAGATTCTGAGAGGGCTTGACAGGGCGGATGCTGAGAGGCTGTTTCCCCTGGCTGGAGAGTCTAGAACTAGGGGGCATAGTCTCAGGATAAGGGGTTGGCCATTTAGGACTGAGTTGAGGAGGAATTTCTTCACTCAGAGGGTTGTGAATCTTTGGAATTCTCTACCCCGGAGGGCTGTGGATGCTCAGACATTGAGTATATTCAAGGCTGAGATTGATAGATTTTTGGTCTCTGAGGGAATCAAGGGATGTGGGGATCTGGGGGGAAAGTGGAATTGAGGCCGAAGATCAGCCATGATCTTATTGAGTGGCAGAGCAGTCTCAAGGCGCCATGTGGCCTACTCCTGCTCCTATTTCTTATGTTCTAATGTTCTCTGATGGCTGAATTTTCAATGTACTACATTGGTGTAAAAGTGAGTCATACCTTTCAGGAAGGTCGCAGACTCACTCCCCAGTCTGTGCTTGAGGCTATGAACGGTGACGCACATTTGCCAGCAATGAGAACTGCTCACCAGTCTGATTGAGGAGCCCTTCACCTTATTACAACAGTGACTCCTCGCATAAACACTCCTTACATTGTCACCATTTGTTCAACAATTGTGCCACTCCCAAACTGTCAAACAAGCCACTTCAATCATCTGCTGATAGAATATACAAAACTAATAGAAACAACATTCCCTGGACATGGTGCAACTGAAGTGCCATCACGTTTTTCCCCCAAAATGGGTCCAGATACAGAGATGGAAGACAGAAAACAAAGGATAGGTGTAAAATGAAGTTACCTAGATTGGAAAAATGAGGTAAGTTGTAAAGTAGGAGTCTTTATTGGGTTCACTCATTTATTATTTATTGCCCCCCTTCAAAATCCTGCTGTACCCTGTGACTCCATTCCAGGACTGCCATAGCCTGGCCCCAATTCCAAGTGCTCTCAGATCCAAGGGCCTCCCCCAAAGGGAATATTTAAGCATCCCTGGTAATACTACTTGGCATAACACCCAATTTATATAAAATCTCCCACTCACAGTGAACAATATCACAGGAGATCTGCTGGTAATATAGTAAGAGTCTTGTATAGTGCCCACTTCCCGTAACACGTTCCTGAACTGGAGCCGGTAACTTATTGGCAATTCCAACTGCGAGCTGATTGACCTCGACAGTTCGTATGTACCTGGATGTAACTGGATTTGTCTATTAAGAACAGTAGCCTTAAAAGGATAGGCCAGGTTAGCAAAAAAATAACACAACTATACCCCAAACCTCAGACCACCCATGAAAAATGCCATCACACATCCGCTAGTACCGTTAGAAAAAATAGAGAAAAGAAAGGGCTCCCTGATGGCTCAGTGGGTAAATGCAGCACACAATGTGGTCTGAACCTTACAGATCAGCAAGTTTCTAGGTTTGTTCCCTGGTCTGTATTGAATTAGCTGATCTCAGCTGGGGTAATAGGAATAGTGACCTGCTGGAAAGCATTTGTTTGTGGATGTCAGTCGAGAGGAGAATTGGCTGAAAGGGAAAAGCGTAGAGCAGCAGAAAGAAAGTGTACTTTAGGCACAACAGATAAAGTGAAAACTAGAAGGTGTAAAGCGATTAACCCAGCATCAAAGCTGAAGGTCAGGCTAGGGTGTGTGGCCCAACTAAGAGTTCTATATACAAATGCACGGAGTATAAGGAATAAATTAAATGAAATACAGGCACAAATTCAAATTGGAGGGTATGACATGATAGCTATTACTGAGACATAGTTGCAGAATGGTCAGGATTGGGAACTAATTATACCAGGTTATAAAGTCTACAGGAGAGATAGGGAAAATGGAAGAGGGGGAGGAGTAGCCTTAGTGATTAGAGATGAAATGACTTCAATGATAAAGGAGGATATAACGAGGGGTAAGCAGCCAACAGAGACCTTATGGGTTGAATTGAGAAATAGGAAAGAATCTAAGATTATAGTGGGAGTTGTGTATAGGACCCCTGGCAGCAGCTCTGAAGTGCTAGATTATATAAATGCAAAGATTAGACAAGCGTGTAAGAAAGGCATAGTGGTCTTAATGGGGGACTTTAACCTTCACATAGATTGGGAAAAGCAGACTAGCAACTGTCAGAAAGGTAGTGAATTTCTTGAGTGTGTCCGGGATAGTTTTCTACAGCAGTATGTCCTAGAGGCAACAAGGGGGCAAGCCATACTAGATTTAGTAATGAGTAATGCACCAGATTTAGTTAACAACTTGACTGTGTGTGAACATCTATCCAATAGCGATCATAACATGATCGAGTTCAAGATAGTGTTTGAAAGGGAAAAAAGTGAATCAGCTGCTAAGATTCTAGACTTGGGTAAGGCCAACTTCAATGGGATGAGACAGAGACAGTCCATAGTAAACTGGGCAAATCTGTTAATGGGTAAAACGACTGATGATCACTGGGAAATGTTTAAAGAAACATTTAACGAGATACAGAACCGGTTTATACCCCTGAGGGGCAAGAACTCTACTTGCCAAAAAAAAACAGCCATGGATAACTAAGGGGACAGTATAAGACCTAAGGAAAAGGCAAAAAATGGCACAGATCCTGGCAAATGGGAAAGATACAAAAATCAACAAACGGTCACAAAACAGATAGTAAGAGCTACAAAAAGAGAGTATGAAAAGAAACTTGCAAGGGATATCAAAACCAACACAAAGAACTTTTATAGTTATATTAGGAAAAAGAGGGTGGTCAGGAGCAGTGTTGGCCCCTTAAAAACTGAAAGTGGGGATATTGTCATTGACAATGGGGAAATGGCGGATATGTTGAACAATTACTTTGCATCAGTAATTACAGTAGAAAAAGAGGAAATCCCAAGAAAACTAATATTGAATCGGGGACAGGGACTCAATAAAATTAACATAAGTAAAACAACAAGAATGAAGAAAATAATAGCACTAAAGAGTGACAAATCCCCAGGACCAGATGGTTTCCATCCCAGGGTTTTAAAGGAAGTAGGTGAGCACATTGCAGATGCACTAACTATAATCTTTCAAAGTTCTCTAGATTCAGGAACTGTCCCTCTAGATTGGAAAATTGCACATGTCACTCTGCTTTTTAAGAAAGGAGAGAGAGGGAAACCAGGGAATTATAGACCAGTTAGCCTAACATCTGTTGTGGGGAAAATGCTGGACTCTATAATTAAGGTGACTGAACACCTCGAGAATGTTCAGTTAATCAGAGAGAGCCAGCATGGATTTGTGAAAGGTAGGTCATGCCTGATAAACCTGATTGAATTTTTTGAAGAGGTGACTAAAGTAGTGGACAGGGGAATGTCAATGGATGTTACTTAAATGGACTTCCAGAAGGCACTTGATAACGTCCCACATAAGAGACTGTTAGCTAAGATAGAAGCCCATGGAATCGAGGGAAAAGTACGGACTTGGTTAGGAAGTTGGCTGAGCGAAAGGCGACAGAGAGTAGGGATAATGAGTAGGTACTCACATTGGCAGTCAGTGACTAGTGGAGTCCCGCAGGGATCTGTCTTGGGGCCTCAATTATTCACAATATTTATTAACGACTTAGATGAAGGCATAGAAAGTCTCATATCTAAGTTTGCCGATGACACAAAGATTGGTGACATTGTAAGCAGTGTAGATGAAAACATAAAATTACAAAGCGATATTGATAGATTAGGTGAATAGGCAAAACTGTGGCAAATGGAATTCAATGTAGACAAATGTGAGGTCATCCACTTTGGATCAAAAGAGGATAGAACAGGGTACTTTCTAAATGGTAAAAAGTTAAAATAGTGGATGTCCAAAGGGACTTAGGGATTCAGGTACATAGATCATTGAAGTGTCATGAACAGGTGCAGAAAATAATCAAGAAGGCAAATGGAATGCTGGCCTTTATATCTAGAGGACTGGAGTACAAAGGGGCAGAAGTTATGCTGCAGCTATACAAAACCCTGGTTAGACCGCACCTGGAGTACTGTGAGCAGTTCTGGGCACTGCACCTTCGGAAGGACATATTGGCCTTGGAGGGAGTGCAGCGTAGGTTTACTAGAATGATACTGGACTTCAAGGGTTAAGTTACGAGGAGAGATTACACAAATTGGGGTTGTATTCTCTCGAGTTTCGAAGGTTGGGGTGATCTGATCGAAGTTTATAAGATATTAAGGGGAACAGATAGGGTGGATAGAGAGAAACTATTTCCGCTGGTTGGGGATTCTGGGAGTAGGGGGCACAGTCTAAAAATTAGAGCCAGACCTTTCAGGAGTGAGATTAGAAAACATTTTTACACACAAAGGGTTGTAGAAGTTTGGAACTCTCTTCCGCAAACTGCAACTGATACTAGCTCAATTGCTAAATTTAAATGTGAGATAGATAGCTTTTTGGCAACCAAAGGTATTAAGGGATATGGGCCAAAGGCAGGTGTATGGAGTTAGATCACATATTAGCCATGATCTTATCATATGGTGGAGCAGGCTTGAGGGGCTGAATGGCCTACTCCTGTTCCTATATTCCTATGTTCCTATAACTTGGTGTCAGTGGTAGCACTGTCTTAATGTTGTGGGTTCAAGCCCCACTCCAAAGACTTGAGCACAAAATCTAGGCTGACTCTTCAGTGAATTACTAAGGTGGTGCTGCACTGTCAGAGTTACCATTGTTTGGATGAGACATTGAACTGGGGCCCTGTCTACCCTTGCAGGTGAATGTAAAAGATAGCATGGCAGTATTCAAAGAAAGGGAGAGTTCTTCTGGTATCCTGGCCAATATTTATCCCTCAACCAACATCACTTAAAAAATAAATGATCTGTTCATTTATCTAATTGCTGTTGATGGTACCTTGCTGTGTACAAATTGGCTGCTGCGTTTCCCTACATTACAACAGTGACTACACTTCAAAAGATTCTTCATTGGCTATCAACTGCTTTGAGATATTCTGAGGTTATGAAAGGCTCTATATAAATGCAAGTTCTTTCTTTCTTAACTCTGTTACTTTCCAGTTGAATACAGCACCAATACATTGACTATATTCCTACTTTAAGATTGGCCACCTATGTGAGGTGCAGGAGGACTTTGTGTCCCTATGGGCAATACCCTACCTAGCAAGAGTAGCTACTTTCAAGAAAGGAGGGTGGGAATTTAGGTAAAAAAAAACATGAATGAAAGCAAACACAAAGAACAACATTGAAATGAAGATAAGTAAAGAAAAATAATTAACAATTTTGAAAATAAATACAATTAAGAATGAAAATGAATAGAATGGTGGAGAATGAATGTAAAAAAATGAAAAAGCAGTAAGAAACAGGAAAAAGAAATGGTAACAATAGATTTAGAAGCAGTGCTTAATCAATGCTAAACCTATGGCTGTTCAGTGTTTACTGCAAATGTGCTTCTCACAGGGTAACCCAAAGACCTCTGGGAACTTTTGTTACACCAGGCAAATTTATTTTCTGCTTTTGAAGAAACACAATGCTAAAGAAAACCGTGATCCTTTTTCACATTTCTTTATGCTGGTTTTGATCAGCTTTTTCAGCAGCTAAAATAGTACACTGCGCTTTATGCCAATGTAGAAAATGGCAAATATCAATGCTACCCCAATCTTGTAAAAATAGAATGTCAAAATTGTACTGGTACATTAAAAGAAGATATAAAATTAATCTATTTTGAATGGTCAGAAGACTTGCATTCCATCAGATGCTGTCTTTCTCATTTCTGCTGTTGCCCCTCTCCTGTATCAGTTATTTCTCCTAAACCTCCACAAGATGGCGCTGTCACAACATTTTATTTGTTCAGAGGTTGATGTATTTAACCAGTTAAACAAAACCTACCAAACGGAGATTAATAAAGTGGGGAGAGTCAGAAATAGATTATTTTTATACTTTTGGACTAAACAGGATTGCAAGAAATTATAAAACGAAAATGAAAACTGCAAATGCTGGAAATCTGAAATAGAAACAGAAAATGCTAGAAATACACAGCAAGTCAGCCAACATCTGTAAAGATGTAAGGAGTCGCACAACACCAGGTTATAGTCCAACAGCTTTATTTGAAATCACAAGCTTTCAGAGCTTTGCTCCTTCATCAGGTGACGAAGGAGCAAAGCTCCGAAAGCTTGTGATTTCAAATAAAACTGTTGGACTATAACCTGGTGTTGTGCGACTCCTTCCATCTGTTCACCCCAGTCCATCACCGGCATCTCCACATCACAACATCTGTAAAGACAGGTTATGACATATCAGGTGTGTACCCTTCATCACCCAAGAAATTATGTTTGCAGATATGCATAGTGACTTGTACTTTGATATTTGTGTATAGACGAATAATGATTGCCTTTGAGATCAAAAGATATAATTGGTTATAGCTTGCTTGTTATTCCTCTCACTGATATATAGATTATTGAATGGTTTGCAGTGCATTGCATGGGCCAAATATGGTCTATATTAGCTTGGGGTTGTCCACATCCAAGTCGCAAAGTGAGAGCCCACATGCCCCTTAGTATTCCTGACTAGTTGCTAATTTATCAGTAAGTATAGTAAATGCATTGTGAATAAATGTGCTAATTTCACTGAGATGTGAAAGTCAATGGAAATGAAACTTGGACGGGATGTATAATGGACGGCCAATCCGCTATCGCTGGTTATCTGCCCCTCCCCACTGAAGTTGAAAATGACCCCCTGTGGTGTCTATTGTTCCTTATAAGCAAACTACACCGCCAAACAGATAGTATCAGTTTTTATAACTAAAAATATTCAATGATCAACATTGTTGGATGAAAATTATAGACTTACTATCGTGCATGGGCTGATTTCAGAACAAAAAAAGTTATGGGGGGATTTTCAACTGTGGCCTGTTTCTTACCTGAAAAATGGGCAACCAACAGAAGAAAATCTAGTGGGCTCCTTGGACACCTGTTTGGCCGCCTGATTTAATTTTCAGGCAGGTTTTTAAATGGGCGCTGAGCACTCTCGCCCAAAACAAGCTGTTTAAATACACAAATGTTCTGCGCCATTGTAGGATCCTGATTGAAATTTTAAGGTACAAATGGGCAGTGAATGTGCTGTTCATGCAAGTCCAAGTTTTTGCCAGGTGTTGAGCAGTCTAACCAGTGGGACCACTGGAGGCTGTGCAGTTAAAGGTAAGCTTGATGCTTTTCCTGGCCCCACAAAAATCTTCCAGCCTATGGCCAGCTCGTTCTCAGCACCCCTCCTCCCCCCCGGAATCCTCTCCCTCCACCCCACCCCCAGAATCCACTCCCCCCACCACGCCACCCCCCGAATCCTCTCCCTCCACCCCCTGGAATCCTCTCCCCCCACCCCACCCTCAGAATCCTTTCCCCCCACCCCCAGATTTCTCTCCCCCCAGCATGCCCCCCACCAAATCCTCTCCCCACCCCACCCCCAGAATCCTCTCCCCCCCCACCCCCCAGATTCCTCTCCCCCCTACCATGCCCCTCACCGAATCCTCTTCCTCCATCGCCCGGAATCCTCTCCCCCCCCCCCACCCCCCGGAATCCTCTTCCCTCCCACCCCGGAATCCTTTCTGCCCACTCCCCCGGAATCCTCTTCCCTCCCACCCCGGAATCCTTTCTGCCCACTCCCCCTGAATCCTCTCCCCCCCCCACCCCCCAGGAATCCTCTCCCCCCCCCACCCCCCAGGAATCCTCTCCACCCCACCCCCAGGAATCCTCTCCACCCCACCCCCCAGGAATCCTCTCCCCCCCCCCCCCCCACCCCCCAGGAATCCTCTCCCCCCCCACCCCCCAGGAATCCTCTCCCCCCCACACCCCAGGAATCCTCTCCACCCCACCCCCCAGGAATCCTCTCCCCCCCCCCCCACCCCCCAGGAATCCTCTCCCCCCCCCCCACCCCCCAGGAATCCTCTCCCCCCCCCCCACCCCCCAGGAATCCTCTCCACCCCACCCCCCAGGAATCCTCTCCACCCCACCCCCCAGGAATCCTCTCCACCCCACCCACCCCCCAGGAATCCTCTCCACCCCACCCACCCCCCAGGAATCCTCTCCACCCCACCCACCCCCCAGGAATCCTCTCCACCCCACCCCCCAGGAATCCTCTCCACCCCACCCCCCAGGAATCCTCTCCACCCCACCCCCCAGGAATCCTCTCCACCCCACCCCCCAGGAATCCTCTCCACCCCACCCACCCCCCAGGAATCCTCTCCACCCCACCCACCCCCCAGGAATCCTCTCCACCCCACCCCCCAGGAATCCTCTCCACCCCACCCCCCAGGAATCCTCTCCACCCCACCCCCCAGGAATCCTCTCCACCCCACCCCCCAGGAATCCTCTCCACCCCACCCCCCAGGAATCCTCTCCACCCCCACCCCCCAGGAATCCTCTCCACCCCACCCCCCAGGAATCCTCTCCACCCCACCCCCCAGGAATCCTCTCCACCCCACCCCCCAGGAATTCTCTCCCCCTCCACCCCCCTCAATAAGCCCTACTTGCCATCTCCATGCAGAAGCCAGCTGATTTTGCACCATCCAAAACCGGCGAGCTGCTACAGCATGCCCGTTTTGTTCCTGCAGCTTGCCGGTAAAATTAAAATGATCCTAGAAATGGTTCGGGCATCCCTAGTGAGGCCTTGGGCGGGTGCTGTGGATACACTGCCAAATCCATGCCCGTTTTGGGCTGAAGTTGAAAATTCCCCCATATTTCCCCTCTTCCCTCCCCCAAAAGACAATAGTATTTAGTACACTGCATATACTTTATCACATTCTACAGCATATACTTCAAAATAAGGTGGCCTAATATTATGGAATTAAGTGGTGTGTGGGCAAAAAATAATTACATTTATATTTTGAAATTAAGTTTTGTTTTTCATCTAAATTTAAATTACTGATCATTTTGAGCAGCTTCATGTCTGGAGATTTGCTGCAAACTCAGACAGATACAGCTGCATCTGAGATTAAGGTGAACACTTTGGTTTTAAACAAAAGGCCAACTTGTTCAAACAACAACACACAGGAAGGTGTGTAGCTATTGTAGCTGCTGTGGAATTTAACATGTCAGGAATTGTTGTCCCATCTGCACAAACAGCCCAGAAATCTGTGATTTTCAGTGGTTGTAAAATCTTTAATTTTAGTTGATTATCTTTACCTCACAAAACAGATTCTAAAAATACAATGAGAAAAATGTACCAAATCTATGGTATTAAATGGGGAGAGTGTCTGGACAGATAAAACAGGCCAACATGAGAAGCCAGTGAATCTGACTATACACAGCAGATTGGCTTGGATCTAAAAAAACCTTACTCTCACCACAGTATATAAAATACGTGACTATATTGCACTGAGTAAAGTCACTAACGATAAAGCTTTTGCGAATCTGCAAAATTGCAATATTTCAGAATATTTGCAGATGTGGGCTTTTCACAAAAGTTTTTCAACAATTTCATTGGCACACAAATTAAGTTCCACCCTACTGCAAGTTATATAGGGCACTTAGAAAATTATACTATTATTAGGCAGTCAACATGGTTTTATGAAAGGGAAATCGTGTTTGACAAATTTATGAGAGTTTTTTGAGGATGTAACTAGCAGGGTAGATAAAGGGGAACCAGTGGATGTCATATATTTGGATTTTCAAAAGGCATTTGATAAGGTGCCACATAAAAAGTTGTTATACAAGGTAAGGGCTCATGGGGTTGGGGGTAATATATTAGCACGGATAGAGGATTGGTTAAAGGACAGAAAACAAAGAATAGGGATAAACGGGTCATTCTCAGGTTGGCAGGCTGTAACTAGTGGGGTGTCGCAAGGGTCGTGCTTGGGCCACAGCTATCTACAATCTATATTAATGACTTGGATGAAGGGACCGAGTGTAATATATCCAAGATTGCTGACGATACAAAGCTAGGTGGGAAAGTAAGCTGTGAGGAGGACACAAAGGGGATGATTTTAAACCCCAACAATGGGAAGGTCGGGGGTGAGTGGGAGTTGAAAATAGTTGTTTTTTTGGGTCGCAACCGCAAAATTTTTGGACTTTGCATTCCCAGTGGGAAGCCTGTACTTTTATGCGCCGATGTTAAACCCAGAAATAATGCTGGGTTGCGGTTTAAAATCACCCCCAAAGAGTGTGCAAAGGGATATAGACAAGCTAAGTGAGTGGGCAAGAAAGTGGCAGATGGACTATAATGTGGGGAAATGTGAGGTTATTCACTTTGGTAGGAAGACTAGGAAAACAGAATATTTTTTAAATGGTGAGAAACTATTAAATGTTGGTGTTCAGAGAGACTTGGGTGTCCTTGTACAAGAAACACAAAAAGTTAGTATGCAGGTACAGCAGGCAATTAGGAAAGCAAATGGTATGTTGGCCTTTTTTGCAAGGGGGTTGGAGTACAAGAGTAGGGAAGTTTTACTACAATTGTACAGGGCTTTAGTGAGACCTCACCTGGAGTACAGCCTACAGTTTTGGTCTTCTTATCTAAGGAAGGATATACTTGCCTTAGAGGGAGTGCAATGAAGGTTCACTAGATTAGTTCCTGGGATGAGAGGGTTGTCCTTTGAGGAGAGATTGAGTAGAATGGGTCTATACTCTCTGGAGTTTAGAAGAATGAGGGGTGATCGCATTGAAAATTCTACTCAATGAAAACTGTGTATAAAAAAGTTACCTATAAAAAAAACTTGCCATTTAGATTGCAAACTTTTATTGTTTTTTCTTTCGAGGAACTATTAAAAGGATTTCTGTTGTGAATTTGTATTTGCATTGTATCACTGTTATTTATTTCTTATTCATCTTTTCTGAAATAAGTTTGCTTAGTAATTTAAACCTAAAATTAGATCTGATATTGTGATACTCTACAGCTTATTGAAGATGGGGGAGAGATCCTGTGGAACTATCGGATAACTCCAGTAACTAAAATATTTAACAGAAAGGTTATTCCGCCCATTATTCTGGGCACTTTAGCAAAAGCTTACCTTATTCTCAAGGCTAGTGGAGATTTTCTCAAAGATATGGGGAATTGGGACCCATCTATGATGATGATCTAAAATTCGGAGGTCAAAAAATATAGAGGATGAAGGGTAGAAAAGAACCAAAAATGTAACAGGCCATATGAGCAGGTCAGTTGAAGACTGGTACATAATTGTAAATATACCTCAAGAGGGGAGAAGAAAAAAAAAAATCAAAAATGGAGAAATAGGAAAGATGCCACCATCAACTACCACTCCCCAGCCCCCCCACACAAAATTTTCATTTTTTAAATGATCAAATATGAAAATATTGATTCATCTCAGTATTCATACTTTGTCCATCATTGCCATTTTTATAACATCTACAATACTGGACCCCAAGTATTCAAATTGCTTTTCTAATATAAATGACCTGGACTTGGGTATACAGGGTATAATTTTAAAGTTTGCAGATGACATGAAACTCGGAAATGTAGTGAACAGTGAGGAGGATAGTAACAGACTTCAGGAGGACATAGACAGACTGATGAAATGGGCAGACACGTGGCAGATAAAATTTAACACAAAGAAGTGTGAAGTGATTCATTTTGGTAGGAAAAATGAGAAGAGGCAATATAAACTAAATGGTACAATTTTAAAGCGTGTGCAGGAGCAGAGAGACCTGGGGGTGTATGTACACAAATCTTTGAAGGTGGCAAGACAAGTTGAGAAGGCTGTTAAAAAAGTGTATGGGTTCCTTGGCTTTATAAATAGAGGCATAGAGTACAAAAGCAAGGAAGTTATGCTAAACCTTTATAAAACACTGGTTAGGCCCCAGCTGGTCTATTGTGTCCAATTCTGGGCATCACACTTTAGGAAGAATGTCAAGCCCTTAGAGAGGATGCAGAGCAGATTTACTAGAATGATACCAGGGATGCGGGACTTCAGTTATGTGGAGAGACTAGAGAACCTGGGATTGTTCTCCTCAGAGCAGGGAAGGTTAAGGGGAGATTAGAAAGAGGTATAATAAGGAGAAACTGTATCCAGTGGCAGGTAACCAGAGGACACAGATTTAAGGTAATTGGCAAAAGAACCAGAGGCGACATGAGGAAAAATATTTTTACGCAGTGTGTTGTTATGATCTGGAATGCACTGCCTGAAATGGTGGTGGAAACAGATTCAATAGTAACTTTCAAAAGGGAACTGGATAAATACTTGAAGTGGAAAAGTCTGCGGGGCTATGGGGAAAGAGCAGGGGAGTGGGACTAATTGGATAGCTTTTTCAAAGAGCCAGCACAGGCACGATGGGCCGAATGGCCACCTTCTGTGCTGTATCATTCCATGATTCCAAACCATTTCTTATCCATTATTGGTATATATCAAGGACTTGGCTGAGATTTGACTCATAGGTTATATTTTGTGAGGCCCTGCTCCCGCCATGGGACATTGCTCAATGGCACAGCAGATTGGAGAATGTGGTGCAGAGACCAGCTCATCCATTTTGCGATGCCGCCAGTGGGAAAAACTCCACACCAGGAGTAGAGCCATACAAAATTTATCGTATAATACTTATATTAAACCTCAAAGTTCACAGTGTCAGTGCACCTTTCTATACTTTTAAATTATATAACGTTTTTCATATGTTTTGAGTAAGTAAAGATGATAATTTCTCATTTCATTGCAAATTCGATGATATATAAACATAGAGAGCTCAATCTGCAATTACACAACCACCACAATAACTTCACCAGCGCAATATATCTGGCCTAGGCTGTTTTACTCGGCAATTGGGGACTTGATCTTTAAAATATTTACTTCTCCACAGGGCTATCTGCGGAACTGAATTTTTCGTAAATTTTCCCTGTGGAGGATTTGTTCCTCTAAATATTTTCAAAAGTTTAGACTGCTCAGGTCCTCTTGTTTCTCTCTTAAGGTGGAGAGGGCAGCATCTAGGAAAGCTGCAACACTGCATTTATTTGCCTTGAGGCATATTCCTTATGGAAGCTTCAAGGCGTGGTTAGGAAATGTTGCAAAGCACTTGGGATTTTGGTTTGAACTGCTTAAAAAAAACTTACAGCTTTAAAAAAAATATTATATTATAGCTTCCCAGAGATCAAGGACCCCTGTCCAGGGTCATAGCTTTCAGATTGTGTTAATTTTACATTTTCCAAGTTGGCATGTTGCGACTTCCCTTGAGGCAATGTGAGTGATGTGCACTCATGGCATGTTCATCATTATGCAATGCATTAAGATTGTTTAATTCCATGGAGATGTGACTGCAGAAGAACCAGCACAATACTGAGCATTGGAAGGGTTGGAAAGTTCTGTAACTTTTCACAACTGGAGAGGGTGGGGGGGGGGGGGGTTACATAAAAGTTACAGGAATAAGAACATTTGTAAATCAAGACCTTGTTAACTAACAAAGTCTGTGTAGATGGTCATACTCAAATGCTGATAGTAAATAAACTTTGTCAAAGGGACAAAGGGCTATGGATTATATATGGGTAATGTGGCATTCAGATTTTGATGGTTTTTTTCTATGTCCTTTATTAAATACAGTACATCAGTTTGGGTCATGGTTTGCAGTGGTAACGAAATCATGGGGTAATAGTGCAAACCTTTGAAATCCTGAGATAAAACTAGAAATTCACACAGGCTCAGTCAGCATTCAAAAAGAGAAAGAAAAGTTAACGTTTTTATTAGTCCTCTTCACCAGAACTGGAATAGTCAGGCTGGAGGAGGCCCTTTATAAGACTGATCAAAACAAATATGGGAGGGATGCAGCTAATGGGTTTAATCGCATATTACAGTAATAGATTATAAAATGCTGGAAAGAGATGTAAAGTGCCGTACATAATACGAGGACCATCTGAAACATGAGTTGGATATGCAGGCATTTGAAATATAAAGTCAAGGAAGTCATATGGGGGAGTCGGACATGATTCCAAAACGGAAGAGGAAATTATAAAATATGAACAACACCTATTAGGATAATCTAGCAGGAAAGCAGCTAAGGTTGAAATTATTAAAGTCAATGTTCAGACCATAGTCCAAGGGGGAAACGAGATACAATTCCTGGTTTGTATTGAGCTTGATTGGTGCAGTGTAGGAGGCAAAAGATGGTGAGATTTGAATGACAATGGGTTGGAGAGTTAAATGGGGAGATCAGAATTATAAAGGGCTTTAATCGAGTGAATAGGATTTCCTCTGGTTGGTGAGTCAGTGATGAGAGATTATCAATTTAAGATTGTCACTGAGAGTGAAGAGAGAGGTGAGGAGAAATTTCTTTATGCGGAGAGTTGTTGGAACATGAAATGCTTTGCAATCCTGATGCTGGTGTTAACCTATATATAATACATATAACATACTTGATCTCTAGTATTTAGTGAAATAAGAATGTGCAGGCAATTTTTCTGTAATGTTTACGTCTATTAGCCCATTGTTTTCTTGGACTTATAATAACACACACCCGTTATTCTTCATTATGAATGCCTTTGTTCCTTATACTGTCAACTCTTGAAGATATGCATACTGGCTGTTTTTCATGATGCAGGCAACAACTTTAAAACTGCACCTGTTCCTTCCAAATAGCGACCGCCCCTCCCCCCGGCACATGCTGGCATGGGCATTCCTGGGGAGAGGGGTGGGGGGAGGGCTGTGGGTATCCTCCGCCAGCAAATTTTTGAATTTTACATTAAAATTGTGTATTCTGGATAATTTTGAAAATTCTTTTACTTCATAGATGTATGATTTTTAATGGGGGAGAACATTGTTGTCAATTTATATGAGGTTGGTCACTATAGTATGCTACATGAGACATTTAGAATCATAATAAAAAGTGATGAACTCTCATAATAAAAAGTGATGAACTCTCATAATAAAAAGTGATGAACTCTATCTTTATGAGAGTTCATCACTTTTTATTGTGAGTGTTCATCATTTCATCATTTAAGAAAAGACATACTTGCTCTCGAGGCAGTACAAAGAAGGTTCACTCGGTTAATCCCGGGGATGAGGGGGCGGACATATGAGGAGAGGTTGAGTAGATTGGGATTCTACTCATTGGAGTTCAGAAGAATGAGAGGCGATCTTATTGAAACATATAAGATTGTGAAGGGGCTTGATTGGGTGGATGCGGTGAGGATGTTCCCAAGGATGGGTGAAACTAGAACTAGGGGGCATAATCTTAGAATAAGAGGCTGCTCCTTCAAAACTGAGATGAGGGGAAACTTCTTCACTCAGAGGGTGGTAGGTCTGTGGAATTTGCTGCCCCAGGAAGCTGTGAAAGCTACATCATTGAATAAATTCAAAACAGAAATAGACAGTTTCCTAGAAGTAAAGGGAATTAGAGGTTACGAGGAGCGGGCAGGAAATTGGACATGAATTTAGATTGAGGTTAGGATCAGATCAGCCATGATCGTATTAAATGGCGGAGCAGGCTTGAAGGGCCGATTGGCCTACTCCTGCTCCTATTTCTTATGTTCTTATGTTCTTACTGGGGGTGGCGGGTTCATTAATTTTAAATTCAATCAATTTTTACAATAATTTTAATGAATAGTTCTATTAATATTGTACAGGGAAATCCTCAATATCATTGTTCACATTGTACATTTGTGACCACTTGCAGCCTCTACATAAAATTCACTCCACAGAAGTTAGAAAATCAAATTTCAATTTCTTCCAGAGGCCACTCCTTGCTCTATTTAAATGTCTTTATTGGCAAGTACCTAAAACTACAAGATTACAACTACAAGATACTCAGACTGGCAAAAGGTGTTCCACAGAGATCGGTGCTGGGATCATTGATGTTCACAATTTACATAACGATTTGGATTCGGGAGTTGGAACTACAATTTTAAAATTTGTGGACGACACCAAATTGGGGGCGGGGGCGTAGTTAATACAAAAGAAGAATGCATCAAAATGCATTAATAAACTTGCAGATTGGCAAATGAATTTCGACATAGGTAAGTGTGAGTTGGTGCATTTTGTAGGAAGAATAAGGAGGCCACATACTGCTTGGATAATAAGAGACTAAGCAGGATAGAGGAGCAAAGGGATCCAGGGGTACAGATACACAAATCACTAAAAGTAGCGACACAGGTGAATAAGGCTTAAAAATAGCAATCAAGCACTAGGGTTCATTTTTAGAGGGATAGAATTGAAAAGCAAAGAGTTAAACTTATATAGAACCTTGGTTAGTTCACACTTGGAGTATTGCGCACAGTTCTAGTCTCCATATTGTAGAACGGATGTGGAGGCATTGGAGAGGGTGCAAAAAAGATTCGCAAGGATGAATGCAGAACTGAGAGGATAACCTTATCAGGAAAGACTGAACAGGTTGGGGCTCTTTTCTCTAGAAAAGAGAAGGCTGAGGGGTGACCCGATAGAGGTCTTCAAGATAATGATAGGATTTGATAGGGATGACATAGAGAAAATATTTCCAGTTGTGGGGGAGTCCGAAACTAGAGGTATTAAATATAAAATTGCCGCTAATAAATCCAATATGGAATTCAGGAGAAATGTCTTTACCCAAAGAGTGGTAAGAATGTGGAATACGCTACCACAAGGAGTAGTTGAGGCAAATAGCATCGATGCATTTAAGGGGAAGCTGGATAAGTGCATGATGGAGAAAGGAATAGAAAGGTATCCTGATAGGGTTAGATGAAGTAGGGAGGGAAGAGGCTCCTGTGGAGCAGAAACGCTGGCATAGACCATTTGGGCCGAATGTCCTGTATCTGTGCTGTAGTTTCGATATAACTCGATGTAACTCGATATGCGTATGAGTGCCATTATTAGGAGTCAGTGGTTGTCACACAATATAATCTCCCTTGTAACAGATTTGCCCTCAAATGGAAACCATTGCAGTATAGTGGTCCTTTCAAAATAAACTCCCCGCTTCAATAAAATAAACTTAAATATGGTCACCCTAACTCAACTTTAACCCTAACCGTAATCTTACTCCTAACCTCAGCAGGCACATGGGAACAACACCTCCTGCACGTTTCCCCCCCAAGTCACACACCATCCCGACTTGGAAATATATCGCCGTTCCTTCATTGTCGCTGGGTCAAAATCCTGGAACTCCCTTCCTAACAGCACTGTGGGAGAACCTTCACCACACGGACTGCAGCGGTTCAAGAAAGCGGCTCACCTCCACCTTCTCAAGGGCAATTAGGGATGGGCAATAAATGCCGGCCTCGCCAGCGACGCCCACATCCCATGAACGAATAAAAAAAATCTAACCCTCAATCTGACTTTAACCCAAAACTTAATCCTAACCTCAATCTAACCCTAACATTAAACTTAATCCTAATTTAAATGTAACCCTAACCCCTAAATTTAATCTTAATCTTAAATCTAATCCAACTCTAACCTTAAACTTAAATCTAACACTGTCCCTAACTCAAACCTGACCTGAAATGTAAATTTAACCTAAATCTAAGCCTAGATCTAAAACTAACCCTAACCCTAACCTAAAGAAATTTGTTCTTAATGTTCCACAGCACATGCTTGATCTGATCAAAATCGATAATTCTGAAGCTTAGTAAAAAAACCAGACCAAAGAAGTGCACATGTGCAAACAGACGGTGCATCACGATGTTCCTCTGTGTCAGTTGGGAACCCCAACTGTGACTGATGCACAGGATGTCAAGACACATAATAGTCATGCCTGTGCTCTTCTTTAAGGTGGTCATTTCGCTCAATATTCATGTGCAGTTTTGGTCTCCTTACCTAAGAAAGGATATACTTGCCACAGAGGGAGTGCAGCGAAGGTTCACCAGACTGATTCCTGGGATGGCAGGACTGTCGTATAAGGAGAGATTGGGTCGACTCAGCCTGTATTCATTAGAGTTTAGAAGAATGAGAGGGGATCGCATTCAAACGTATAAAATTCTGACAGGGCTAGACAGACTGGATGCAGGGAGGATGTTTCCCCTGGCTGGGGCGTCTAGAACGAGGGGTCACAGTCTCAGGATACGGGGTAGGACATTTAGGACTGAGATAGGAGAAATTTCTTTCACTCTGAGGGTGGTGAACCTGTGGAATTCTCTACCACAGAAGGCTGTGGAGGCTAAGGGGTCAATTTTAGGATGGCCGAGCGGGTGCATTCGTGGCGGGGGGTTCCTAAAATTGGGGAATCTCGGAGTGGGTCCGGAACCCGGCTCCAACCCACCCACTTCTGGGTCCCCCAATGACGCGAATCAGTGCGCGTGCAGCCCCCTCATGCGCGACTCCCACCGGAGGTACTTGAGGTCGTTGACAGACCTCATTGGGAAGAGATTTTAGCAGGGATGTGATTTTGGACTCTCCTCGGCGTGTTTCCCATGCTGTGGGAAACACTCCCTGTTGTTGCAGATGTGTTTCAGTCAGCAGCCATTGGGAGATGCAGTTGGGGGGAATACCTTATTCATTGCAACAGGGCACTCTGTCACATCAGACAAAGTTTTGCCTGCCACACCGTTGTCTCCACACTCAAAATTATTAAATCATACCCTAAACTCTGCTGTCCAAACACATTTACCTACTTTGCGGACCTACTCACACTCACACCGTCAGGATGGGGGCGGGGGGGGGGGTGGGAGGGTTCCATAGCTGCATTCATCACTCCATTGGAGGACGAGCAACATCACCAGCCTCGCCAGGCACGCCGTCCACCCCCGCCATGTGGAGCTACACAACACAGTGCTGCGCAACAGTCACCTGCACAAAGTAGTCGTGCAACTACATATACACCCACTGTAGGGTAACCTAATGGGTGGCATCAAGGGTGTTCATGGAGAATCTCATGAAAGGGCCTTATTGCACAAGCCAGTCAAGAATTGCAAAGACGTGGCAGTAGTGGTGACAATATAATATGTAATGTGAGTTGATCAGAAATTAAATATAAGTAAAAACCATGACAAACCCTCAAACACCCTTGTGCATCCCCTTTGTGCTCACGACACATTTGCCTTACGCTTCCTACTACACACGTGATGCATGCCCTATTGCTGCAGCACAGGTAGTGGCAGGTTCGGTAAGGTTGACTGTGAAAGAGATGCATGAGACGGTGACTTTGAGACAGAGCCACGAGATTGTATGAGGATTGGGATGAGTACTGGGGAGGTGAGGAAGTGCAGGTAAGATGAGGATGAGGGTTCAGTGGGTGTGAGGAGTGATGTCATAGAGTAGTGTTGGCAGTGCAGAAGGAGATGTGGGGTGGGGGCGGTGATGTGGCAGACGGAGTGTAGGGGAATGAGTAAGAGTACTCACTTCGGCTGACCTGGTTAGGTCATTGAAGCGCCTCCTGCACTGTATGCAGGTGCGTGATATGTTGGTGGTGCTGGTGACCTCCTCTGCCACCTCGAGCCAGGCCTTCGTGGTGGCAGAGGCAGGCCACTTCCTCCCGTCCGTCGGGTGGAAGATCTCCCTCCTCCTCCTCCTCCTCCTCTTCACCCTATCCAGTAAGACCTGGAGTGAGGCATCATTAAACCTGGGAGCAGCCTTCCCCCTGGGCTGCTCCATGCTGTAATTTTGCCTATTTTCTGCAGCATCAGTCAGTGGAGGACTGCCCCTTTAAATAGGGCTCCTCCAGCTGACAGCCTATGATGCGGGTGCGCAGTCCGCCCACTGCGCAGCTTTCCAGCGCGAAACCCGGAAGCCAAGGTAAGTGGCTTCAATTTACTTACGATACCCACTTGCCCAGTCGACCCCCCTCTGCCAACCCGCCTCCCTCCTAACATCGGGCCCCAAGTCACTGAATATATTTAAGAAGGAGCTAGATAGATTTCTAGACACAAAAGGCATCAAGGGGTATGGGGAGAGAACGGGAATATAGTATTGAGATAGAGGATCAGCCATGATCATATTGAATGGCGGAGTAGGCTCGAAGGGCTGAATGGCTTAATCCTGCTCCTATTTTCTATGTTTCTATGTTAATATCAGAATTCAGTAAATTGTGACACTGCTCCCTTGCAAAAAAAAGTAACTGTGCATGTTGTGTGCTTGCCTATACCCATATCATGAAGAGAATGTATAGCACAGAACTAAACCCTATAGATTAAGAATTCCAGTTCTATGTTTAGTTAGCTAATCTCAAACAGGGTGTCAATAAGGCTCCTACAATTGACCTCAGGATGGTGAAAAATCAACCAAGCTTTCTGCTCCTAATTACTATAAAGTGCAAGTCAGCTGTGGACGGGAGATGGGTCATTTTTTATGGCCATCATAGTCAAATAGCCTACTGACCTTAAACCTTAAGGCTCACACAAGAAGAATTGCTCCTTGGACAAAGTATTGGAAAGTGTCCAGCATCTGTGAAAATGTAAATCAGATGTGTCATCACCTTCATGAAAGGAGTTAAAGAACTAGAGAGGAGTAGCTTGCATATTATACCAAATAAAATAAATGACAAATGGTTAGGAAATGAATTACTGGTATGTAATTTGGGGATGTTAATGCACCCGCAGTTTCGCTATTTGCACATATTTTGGCCCCAAACCAATTTCGAACAAGATTCTATAAGGTATTTTAACCCTGAACATATGTTATTCCATATGAAAAGACAGTGAAACGAGCAGGACTTCGTAAAGTGTGGATCTCCAGCAGCACTTTTTATCCATCTTTGTCAAAGCAAGTGACACATCGTATAAATAGATTTGAATTAAGTTCATAACATGCAGACTTTTGGCAAAGCTTCATGACAAGTACATGCAGTTCTCAAGTGTTAGAACCATTTCTCCCTGAACAGAAAAACAATGGCCACTTTGTTTCCTAAAAAACAATAAACTTTTACGTGACTGAATGCATGTACAGACACACATAATTCTACATTTATCCCATGTATTAATGCTAAAATTAGTCTCGTCATACTTTCAGAATTTAGAATATCTAAGGGTAAAGCTGTAGTTTTTATTTTAAAATTGGTTGTTGAAAATGAATGAAGTATCCATAGGGGGAGTGCCCTTGAATGAATATTAGAGCTGTGCTTTAGCAGCCAAATTAAAAGTGAGAAGTCAGTGATCCCTAGTATTTACGCTATTTACCATAAAAGTAATAACCCTTTCTAGAATTCACAAAACAATGATAATCTGTCCATTGTTTTTACCTGGAACATCCTAGTTATATAATCCTAGTTATAATATCCATGTGGATATTATTTTTATTTCTGGAGTTACATATGTATATTTGGAGGAAGTGGGGGTGAGGGGCAATAAATGTGGGCTCGACCCCCCTACCCTTATGTCAAACTGTGCACAGATTTCTACAAGTACAAAATTCTCCAAATTGCTATGTCTGAGCTGCAGCTGAAGTGGCAGACAGAGCACCACACCACTCTGAACTGCCTGCTAGAGGGGATACCACCTTCAAATTTTCAACAAATGTAATGCATTTCTTCTTCCATTTTTTAGGTTTCCCCATGCCAATCCTTGGCTGAGAGGGTAGGAAGACATCTTGCTCCCAGGCCTGTGCCAACATTGCTCCTCACTCAACCAATATGAGGTATGAAAAAGTAGCCTGTGGTTACTCAATCTCTGATTTTCCCTCCTTCTGTTCAGTAACGTGTTAGACCTCACCTGCTTGCCTCTTCCTATAGGTAAACCCTGGACCTCAACTTGTTGGACATCTTTAGTGTGAACCTGCATCCTCTTACTCTGTGGTACAATGCTTAGGTCATAGAAATTTAAGCACAGGAGACTATTTATTCCATCCGCTGGTGCTGGCTCTTCAACTCGAGTTATCTACTCTAATCTCATTTTCATGCTCTTTCCCTGTAACCTTTTTTATTCCTCCTTTTCAGTACTTTTCCAATTCCCTTTTAAATGTTGTTATGACATTTTCCTCAATAGCCATTTGTGGTAAAGCATTCCATGTTCTAGTTTTCCACTGTGTGAAATAAAATCTTCTAACTTTCTCCTTGGAATTTCATTGTGCTTCAGTATCTTGCCCCAGCAACATCATCTTTTATATACATATATATTTATTTGAGAAGGATATTTTTATTTTTATCTGAGGTCTTTGGGGTATGTTTGAGAGGGCAAGTGGGCAATCTGCTCCATGTCTGTCATTGCTGCTCTAAAACAGCCACTAAGTGGCTTGAGAATGAAGCCCAAAGGATGTTGTTTTATCCTTTCTCCTTAGCATGTGGTTGGTGTGTCCCCAACACAACATGGGATATGATAGTATAGTAGCTATGGTACTAGACTAATAACTCAGACGTTGTCCACCATGGCAAGTTGTGAAATCTCACCATGGCAAGTTATGAAATCGAGTTTAATAAACTTGGTAAACTGTAAGCTAGCATTGGAAAAAAGAGCCATGAAAGTTACTGGGTTATTGTAAAAACCCACTGGCTTATCTAGATGTGGCTCTAGTCCATACACTTTTGGTTGACTTTTAATCATCTAATAAGCTACTTAGTTGTTAAAAACCAACGCTACAATTCGGGTGCAACTAAGGAGGGGTAGTAAATGTGGCCTTGCCAGCGTTACCCACATCTCAAGAACATGAGAAATCGTTTGGGGTACTCAAATGAAGGTTCCTCCAATCTGTGGTTGTATGTGTTGATATTCCAGTGTGGTGTGCCACTGTCTTGCCTGTTTACAATTTGGCCTCATCTTCATTGTACACAGTTTAGACTTGAGTTCCTGGATTTTCAATTGGTGTTATTTTAATCTGGCAATAGCCTATCCATTTTAAATGGCGTAATGCTTGAAACTGCATGCGGCCAGTGTCCATGAGCCTTAATCGGGGAGAGGGAGGGGTTAAAGTGTTGTAGGGATACTTTGGTACAATAGGATTGCCATCGTCCATCATGGGGTAATTGTTATACACTTACATGCTAATAGAAAGCTTTTAATATTAGAATTTTTAAAAATCTGAACAGTATCACTGTAAGGACAGAATTATCATAGGTCTTCCCAAGTCTCCTCTCAGTAGCAGCTGTAAAAGTTTCCATTGCAGTGCATGAAATTCGCCTGGCAATCATTTGGATGTTAAATATGTATTGTACTAGGGGTAAAAATTAAGATTTTTAGGAGGAAGAGTTGGTTTGGTCGCTGTATATAGCAACATCGTAAATGCGTTCAAAATGACCCTGTTTTTAATGTCACCACTAATCACAACCAGAACAATACCTTCCCTTAGATGTTCATGATTTTTTTTACACTTATCCAATACACTGGTTCAATGAAGTATTTCAATTCTATAAAGCCGAAACTAAATGTGGTTCCTCAACTAAAAATCATTCTGCCTGTCCAAATTAAAAAATAACAGACCAGATCCGTTTATTAACTTTTCTGTCGTTTTATCTTGACAGTTAGAGAGAGTTTTCTTTCTCTGTATTGAACGTAATTGCAAACTCCCTCATCGTTGTGTGAAGCTGAAATTGTTATTCAACTTAGAATCAAAAGCTCCATAAAGGTAAATACATTTTTTCCATAAATACAAAAGTAATCTAAATTGAACACTCACTTTAGCCAACGGAATTGGCCAAATTCAGAAACATGCAGCTAGTATTGTAGCTCCACCTCATTTCTCATTTTTAAATGATCTCAGGCTAAATCTGTGCTTTGCTCTCTTGATAGAAGCCACTTCTCACTAACATTGACCTTAATCACTTTTGCTGACAAAAGGCATTTCCTTCTGCAGATTGACTGCTTCCTACAAATACTGGACTATTTCCAAGTGACCTGGGCACAACTTTTGGTATTGGACATTTTCCAATTCAAATAGATATTTTCCATGTACGCTGAAGTGAAACCATACGTAGATGTACTTCACTGTGCAAAATAGGAAAAGGAGCAACAACTGATCATTCCATAATGGAGGGAAAATGTAGGCCAACTGTGCCCTCAGATATGCAAAAAGTGTTTTCTCTTGTGGGTTCAGGTGGCAACAGTAAAGTTATCTCTAGTAAACATCTTAATGAAGTTTGTTTTGAACTTTAGGTCAGAGCAATAAGTTACTGTGTTCAACATTACATAGTGCTCCTGAGTCCGAGCTCTTGTAGACTTGCCTACTTGTAAATGGAAAGCTCTTCATACCACAGTCAAATCTGAAATTTGGCTGCAGCATCATGTTTACTTACAAACTGAGCTGAAAAGGTTGATTAGAATGACAGCCAACAAAATGCAGCCTGGCTCTCTTCTGAACAAGCATGGCAAAATCCTTAACTGGCTGGATATAGTACAATGCAGGTACAAAAAGACTTTTATATCTGGTGTGAACATTAGTTGTAGGGTTGTTTTGAAAATATTAATGCTTTTATTTAACCAGACTGAACATCAGCCTTTAAATAGAATGATCAAAGATAGTTGAATATTATGGAGTTTTGTTTGAAATGTTTATTTTCTTTTAAACAAAACTATTAATTCAGTTATCTTAAAGTTAGAATAGTATTTCATTATGGCTAGTCAATTTCTATTTTAATTAATCAGACAGATAACATTCTTTGATTTTGATTAAATCCATGAATGTTCCATATTGTGACATAGTCAAATTCCCACACTGAGCAAACAAATGTGTGAATATCAAGAAGATACAGACTGGGAATAGTGTAATTTGCATTTTGTTTGACCAATGAGGAAGAGTTGATAACTCGTCAACAATAAAGTCATGAGTGACATATGAATGGTTTTCCTCACAAGTGGAATAAACTGATGATTCCACTGTTACTTTAAGTACTTTGGGATGTTTTTCGACATTAAATGCGCTATATAAATGAAATTTGTTGTTACTTATTGTTTCTTCTGTTTATACAATGGGTATGGGAATAATTTGGTTTCCAACAAAATGAGTGAAGCTTAATTTTTTTCTTTTGTTTTAATGAGGATAATCAGGTGTAAGATCCTTTAGTGCTACCATTATGTTGCATGAACTGCCTCTTATCTCCTTCTCCAGATGTGATTAGCCACCATTTTGAAAACCTAGCAAGAGAGATGTACACACAACCTTTCTATCTCCAAATCATCATGAGTGTGTCACGGAGCTTCTGCAGTGCAAACATTTAGTTCTATGTTTTTAAACAAAGGTACAAAATTATATTATGGAGCTTTTATACAAGTTAATTTTTCTTCAACTATATAGAAAGAGATGTCCTCTTTACTGCCTGTAATTTTATTTATCTTAACAAGATCACAAGATGGATATAGAAGAGTAAGATCATTCGTTCCATCTTAGCTCATCCATCCAGACATAACTTACAATCCCCCCATCGTAGCATCCAAAAACTTTTAGACATCAGGCCTAAATTTACCTTTCTCTAGTTTGACCCTGTGCTTCCTTGTCCTACTGTCATGATTTCATTTGAGATTGTGTTTTGGATTTACCTTTTTTATACCATTAATTATTTTATATAGCTGCCATATACTTTATATATGGTGTCAGCTTGGCTCAGTTGACAGCACTGTCACCTCTGAGTCAGTAGGATGTGGGTACAAGTCCCACTCCAGGATTTGAACACATTTTCCAGGCTGACACTTCAGTGCAGTACTGAGGCAGTGCTGCATTGTTGGAACTGCTGTCTTTCAGATGATACCTGTCCGCCTGCTGGTGGGTGTAAAAGATTCCATGACATTATTTGATGAAGAGCAGGGAATTCTTCCAGTGTCCTGGTCAACATTCCTCCCTCCACCAAAAAGAGATTAATTGGTCTTTCATCTTATTTGCTGTTTGTGAGACCTTGCTGTGCACAAATTGGCTGCCGTGTTTGCCTGTTTAAAAGCAGTGACTACACTATAAAAGTAATTCATTGGCTGTGAAGTGCTTCGAGATGCCCCGAGACTATGAAAATCGCTATATAAATGCAAGTGATTTATTTTCTTCATCAAAGCTGTAAAGCCCTCCCACTTTTCTCTTCAATTTTAAGTTGTTTAACACATAGATCAATCTTGTGGCTCTCCTCTGCCTGATTGTTTCCCTGTGTTTCTGTGACCAAACTAGATACAGTACTGCGGGAGGGCAGGGGGAGGGAATTTTCCACTTCCGCACTCCTGCTGTGTGCCAGGTGCATGTATCAGGAAGGTGTGCACCCCAGCCTGTGATTTCCCATCTATTAAAATTAATGCATGAAAAATCACGGGCTGGGGATGCTCAATTTTTTGATATGCGCTCCCAGCTTACTCCAGGAATGTAGATGTGGTAAATTTTCATTTGGGTGTAGTTTGACAAGAGCACTGCACAGCTTAAGCAGGATTTTTTGGACTTGTACTTTACTGTTTTGGATATATCTTTTAGCATTTTGTTTGTTTTGTTGCATTGTGATTAAACATGTTGAGCACTACATCTCTTTCAACTTCACCCCTAGCTATTTGAACACCATTCGTGCTTTACTTATTCATTTCCCTTCATTTCTTCTTACCATGTGCACCTATGCATATTATAATCATCTGCTTCATAAGAACATAAGAAATAGGAGCAGGAGTAGGCCATACGGCCCCTTGAGCCTGCTCCGACATTCAGTAAGATCATGGCTGACCTTCTACCTCAACTCCACTTTCCTGCCCTTTCCCCCATATCTCTTGATTCCCTTAGTGTCCAAATATCCATTGATCTCAGTCTTGAATATACTCAATGACTGAGCATCCAGAGCTCTCTAGGGTAGAGAATTCCAAAGATTCTGAGTGAAGAAATCTTTCCTCATCTCAGTCCTAAATGGCCGACCCCTTATTTTGAGACTATGACCCCTCGTTTTAGACTCTCCAGCCAGGGGAAACAGTCTCTCAGCATCCACCCTGGTCAAGCCCTTTAAGAATGTTATACATTTCAATAAGATCACCTCTCATTCTTCTAAACTCCAGAGAATATAGGCCCATTCTACTTAATCTCTCCTCATAGGACAACTCTCTCATCCTAGGAATCAATCTAGTGAACCCTCTAAGGCAAGTATATCCTTCCTTAGGCAAGGGGAGACCAAAACTGTACACAGTACTCCAGGTATGGTCTCATCAGAGGCTTATATAATTGCAGCAAGACCTCCTTACTCTTATACTCCAACCCCCTTGCAATAAAGGTTAACATACCATTTGCCTTCTTAATTGCTTGCTGTACCTGCATGTTAACTTTCTGTGATTCATGGGAAGGACACTCAAATCCCTCGGACTACCAACATTTCCTAGTCTCTCATCTTTTAAAAAATATTCTGCTTTTCTATTCTTCCTATCAAAGCATCACTACTGGTGTCAGGCTGAATGGCCTATAGTTCCATGTTTTCTCTCTTCCTCTTTTCTTGAATAGCGGGGTTACATTTGCTACCTTCCAACCCATGGGGACCTTTCTAGAATCTAGGGAATTCTGGAAGATCAAAACCAATGCATCCACTCTCTCCATTGACACCTCTTTTAAAACCCTAGGATGTAGGCCATCAGGTCCAGGGGATTTGTGGGCTTTTAGTCCCATTAATTGCTCCAGTACTTTTTTTTTACTAATCTTAATTACTTTAAGTTCATCACTCTCATTAGACCCTTGGTTCCCCATTATTTCCGGTATGTTTTTTGTGTCTTCTACTGTGAAGACAGATACAAAATATTTGTTTAACGTCTCTGCCATTTCCTTATTCCCCATTACAATTCCTTCTAACTCTGCCTCTAAGGGACCTATGTTTACTTTCCATCTACATATATATTTTATCTATCACAGTTTTTAGTTCTTATGCTGCCTCTTCGAATTCAACTGACCTCCTGGTTTGGTTTTGACTGTGAATCCAAGTTGTTAATAAGAAACAGAAGGTGTTCTAACACCGATTCTTTGGGCACTCAACTCTGCACTTTCCCTGCTCCCTGACATCACTCTCCCAACGAGAATCTGCTGCTTCTTACTTATCAGCCAATTTCTTATTCATTTGCAGATGATATCTTGAATCACCACCGATTTAAGCTAAGGTACAAGCATTCTCTGCAGTATTTTGTCAAAGGTATTTGGAGATTTTGGCACAGCACAATGTAAAGCATTCCACTGTCCACTTGTGATGCCACTTCCTCAAAAAAATCAAGAAGATTGGTTAGGTGGGATCTTCTCCTTCTGAATTTTCATTCCATAAGTGTGGCACAAGCACAATAAACTCACTAATGTGACAGATTATTTAACAGTGCTTTTGGATGGAGAAGTATTTTGGTCACAATGGCACCACACCATGTTTATTTCACTTAATTTATTTTGAAATCATTTATATAAAAGCAAATTGTTACTGGTTCTTAAGTTTGCTCCTTCCACTCCTTACTGAGTAATGACACTGTTGTCTTGCTACATGCACATCTGGTCATAAGCATCTTTGGTTGCCCTGACCCAGTATGTATAAAAGATTACACAATATTTTTAATGTGCCCTAAAGGATCTAATAAGATTTATTCCAAACATCTGTAAGGACCGTATAGGCTAGTCCCTAGGATATTTTTGGTAACAGATGGGCCTGTTTTGCTCTATAGAGGATCCCTGGTATTTACTGAACTGTATGCTGCTCTTTGTGAAACTAGGCAATTCATTTTTCTTTTTATTTCCAGGAAACATTATTAATTAATTTTAGTTTCCTTTTAAGTCACTATTATTCTTCTGTTTTAATTTTTTTATTAAATAAACTAATTCAAATAATATACAGTAGATTGTTAGTAATCACAATAATATGATTGGAATACAAAATGGCTTCTTAAAAATAGTATCGGGTAACACTGTATTTCTATAGTGTGGTTTAAAACAAGATGCTGCAAATAACCCACAACCACAATCCTCGTCAAAGAACCATCCGACAATTTACTATCTATATCTAAGGAAACACTGGATGCCTAAATGCAACTCACTTGAACCATCTTATAGCAACCGATCCAAATAATATTAACATTTACACGATCAAACCCCTATTAGAATACATACTGAGTGAATGAGTTAACTTCTTTGTGCGAAAAATCATCAAAGAAGAAGTCATACGATGATGTCATAAACTAATATTTCTTTATTACCACATGGATTACGAACATTAGAACATAAGAAATAGGAGCAGGAGTAGGCCATACGGCCCCATGAGCCTGCTCCGCCCTACAAAAAGATCATGGCAGATCTTCTACCTCAACTCCACTTTCCCTTGATTCCCTTCGTGTTCAAAAATCTATCGATCTCAGTCTTGAATATACTCAAAGACTGAACATCCACAGCCCTTTGGGGTAAAGAATTCCAAAGATTCACAACCCTCTGAGTGAAGAAATTTTTCCTCATCTCAGTCCTAAATGGCAGACCCCTTATCTTGAGACCATGACCACTAGTTCTAGATTTTCCAGCCAGGGGAAACAGTCTCTCAGCATCTACCCTGTCAAGCCCTTTAAGAATTTTATAGGTTTCAATGAGATCACCTCTCATTTTTCTAAATTCTAGAGAATATAGGCCCATTCTACTCAATCTCTCCTCAAAGGACAACCCTCTCATTCCAGGAATCAATCTAGTGAACCTTTGATGCAACCCCTTTAAGGCAAGTATATTCTTCCTTAGGTAAGGAGACCAAAACTGTACACAGTACTCCAGGTAAATTCTCACCAGAGCCCTATATAATTGTAGCAAGACCTCCTTACTCTTATACTCCAACCCTCTTGCAATAAGGGCTAACATTCCATTTGCCTTCCTAACTGCTTGCTGTACCTGCATGTTAACTTTCTGTGATTCGTGTACAAGGACACCCAAATTTCTCTGAATACCAACATTTCTTAGTCTCTGACCTTTTAAAAAATATTCTGCTTTTCTATTCTTCTTACCAAAGTGGATAATTTCACATTTCCCCACATTATACTCCATCTGCCACCTTCCCGCCCACTCACTTAACCTGTCTATATTCAGTTGCAGCCTCTTTGCGTCCTCCTCACTGTTTACTTTCCCACCTAGCTTTGTATCTTCAGCAAACCTGGGTACATTATACATGGTCCCCCCATCTAAGTCATTGATATATGTCGTAAACAGCTGAGGCCTAAGCACTGATCCTTCTGGCATTCCACTAGTTACAACCTGCCAACCCGAAAATGACCTGTTTATTCCTACTCGCTGTTTTCTATCTGTTAACCAATCCTCAATCCATGCTAAAATTTTACCCCTAATCCCATGAACCCTAATCTTGTGTAACAACCTCTTGTGTGCACCTTATCGAATGCCTTTTAAAAATCAAAATATATGACATCCACTGGTTCCCACTTATCTACCCTGCTAGTTACAAAACTCAAAAAACTCTAATAGATTTGTCAAACATGATTTCCCTTTCATAAAACCGTGTTGACTCTGCCTAATCACATTATGATATTCTAAGTGCCCTGTTACTATGTCATTAATAATAAATTCTAGCATTTTTCCCTACTACTGATACCAGGCTATCTGGCCTATAGTATTCTGTTTTCGTTCTCTCTTCTTTCTTGAATAGCAGGTTTACATTTGCTAACTTCCAATCCACAGGGACCATTCTAGAATCAAGGGAATTCTGGAAGATCAAAACCAATGCATCCACTATCTCTGCAGACACCTTATAAAACCCTAGGATGTAGGCCATTGGGTCCAGTGGATTTGTTGGCTTTTAGTCCCCTTAATTTCTCCAGTACTTTTTCTTTACTAATCTTAATTACTTTAAGTTGCTCACTCTCATTAGACCCTTGGCTCCCCATTATTTCCGGTATGTTTTTTGTGTTTCTACTGTGAAGACATACAAAAGATCTGTTTAACGTCTCCCATTTCCTTATTCCCCATTATAATTTCTCCTGTCTCTTGCCTGTAAGGGACCCACGTTTACTTTCACTAATCTCTTCCTTTTTACATACTTGTAGAAGCTCTTACAATCTGTTTCTATATTTCTTGCGCGTTTACTCTCATATTCAATTTTCTCCCTTTTTATCAATTTCTTGGTCATCCTTTGCTGAATTTTAAAACCCTCCCAATCCTCAGGCTTACTACTCTTTTTGGCAACATTGTAAGCCTCTTCTTTTAATCTAATACTATCCTTAACTTCTCTAGTTAGCCACGGTTGGATCACTTTTCCCATGGAGTTTTTATTCCTCAAGGGAATGTATATTCATTGAGAATTATAATGTAATTAACAGCATCTTAATAATAAGCAGTAACAGTACTCAAGGTTTTAGGTAGATATTATTAGCTGAAATAATTAATATATGAGGTTACAAAGGTAGTTCAAGTATGTCATTGTAACTCAGTATTAGCTGGACTTTACTTATTACATGCTGATATTATACTTAATGTCCCAAACTGACATAAAGTCAGCAAGGTTAGTTTCATGTATCGTTGACTAGACTCATGTATAGCTGACATGTTAACAGCTTTGAATACCCAGCCTGTTGGATATATTAAAATTCTAGTTAGTTCGGTTTATTGCTGATAAGCTAGCAGCTTAGCAATGATTTCAAGATCATATTCAACCATGTCCTTCCAAGTTGGTGCTGTAGGGTTAGTGGACGTGCCGCCCTCTGGATTGCTTTAGTCCATATCCGAGCTGTCAGCCTGATGAATCTCCATTTGTCGCAATAGTTCAGCCTTCTTCCAATGTTTGCTGTCTCTTTGTAGCACTAACTTTGCTTCTTTTCTCAAGAACTTAACTGTTACATATAAGTGATACACAATTATTTATCTATTGCTGGCTAATAGAGTTCTTAAGTCTTTCTGAACTCCTGTAACCTCTTTCTCTCTCAAAAGCCTTATATCCATCTTTTCTCTGGTATCTCTGATCAAATTCTCTCTGGTTTTTGTGGCAAAAAGATCATCTTTTATACATTTGATTCTCAAAGTAAAACCTCACTTCATTTTAACCAATCTGTGTTATACACCTTGTTGCAAGAATTGCCTTATTTGATAATAATAACTTAGATGGGCTTATGTCAAGTACTTAAAATGAACACATTTTTAATTACTTGAGAAAAGCCAGGTTTGCTTATCGGTTGCAAACTTCTCGCTTTGTCTGGCCGTAAATAATGGTGCAGTATAAGATAAGGGTTAGATCTAGGCACTTCTTCTTTTGGTCAACAAAACATAAACCTCCATAAAACTTTGACAAGCCTGGATGTGTCTAGCTCCAACTGCTAATTAGAAACAGATGCTAACTGTGAAAGATCCTTTTGTCCTCACAGTGCTGTCTTTGAGTACCCATGGTTTGTAGCATTAATTCTTTCTATTTTACCAGAATTCAGCAGGATTGTTGCAAACACTACTTTTAAGGCACCTCTGAGAATCTTTAGGACAATTTAAGGCCACTTTTCCTACACTATCCCTTATCCAATGCCCCACTGCACCAGTTCACAATGATACTCTAGTCCCTCCAGACTCAGTTCACAGAAACACTCTTCTCCTTCAATCCTCCGAGTTCATACTGGCTCTCATTTTGCTCTTCTCCCATAAGTTAACCTGGCACACTTTCCTGTTCAATTCCATTAAGCTGGCACTCTTCTTTCACACCACCAGTTCAAGCTGGTGCTCATTCCTCCCCTCAGAATTCTCTTCCCTCTCCCTCCTACCATTTCATGCTAGCACTCTTCTCACCCCTTCAATCAGTGTTGGCACTTTTCATCCCTACTTCCTCTCCGTTGATGCTCACTCTCTCATTTTTCTTCCTCACCCCAATGTACTGCTCTACATTATTCCCTTATCCCCCAGATTCACCATTCTCAGCTTCTGTCCTCTTCCCTCTCCTTCATTAACATCAATTTCTCCTTTTACTGTATTGCCATTAATTTTCCTCCCCTTCATTGCCCATTTCATTTCCACTTCCCCATTACACCTTTTAATTGGCATCAAGTTTTCCCTTCAGTTACCATTCATTTGCCCCCTTTCATTGCCATGCATTTCCAATTTACCCTCTTTCATTTCCACTCATTTTCCATTTACCTCCTTTCATTGCCATCCATTCCCCACTGCGCACTCAGTTCCACTTCTACTTACATCTGCACTGAACTGGATCCCTCTTTCCTCTTTGCTCTCAGTGCCTCTGTATGCTGTGGGAAGGAACTTCTAGCAACATGGGAACAGGAATAGGCTATTCATTGCCTTAAGTCTGTTCCGCCATTCAATTGGATGATCTGTATCTCAACTCCATTTACCTGCCTTTGTTCCATATCCCTTGATACCCTTGCCCAACAAAAGAAAGAATTATTAAATGTGAGGTGGAACCCCTGAGAGGAGAGGATAGTGAGTAAGTTGGTGGTGATACTTAACGAATATTTTGCTTCAGTATTCACAAAATAGAAGGATTTTGGGAAGGAACTAAATCCTAAATTGGTTAAAAGCAAGATTAGATATATTAAAATAAATAAAAGGAAAGTTAGAGAAGTTAGTTAAGCTAAAGGAGGACTGAGGCCTGATGGAATACATTGAAGGATCCTGAGGGAAATGGGAAAAAAATAGCACAGGCCCTAGAAATTCTATTTCAGGGTCCTATTGAGAACGGATGTGTGCTGGTGGAGTGGAGAGTGGCCAATATTAGAACCATTTTCAAAAAGGGAGACAGAGCGAATGTGAATAATTAGAGGCCAGCTGGTTTAACATCTGTGGTAGAGAAAATTTTGGAACTTTTAAAGATGAAATTACTAAATATCTAGATGAAGAGAAAATAATTAGAGGCAGCCAATGTAGATTTCAGAAAGGAAGTTTTGTGCAGCATCAGGACCTGCTCAAATAACTTCCAGGAACACTGCTGCAGCATAAGCTGGACACCCCAGCAGCTTAAGTACTGGAGCTCCCTGGTAAGGATGAATGGACATCAAAGGTAGTTGCTATCCCAGTCAAAGGAAGCCCAGAGTCTCGGATACATTGGTCCCCAAATTCTGGCTCCTCCCCTAGTAGAACACATAAATTAGGACAGCGATATCATATCCATTAGAAGTAAATTTATCACAATTGGTGATAAACACACCAGGAGGACCCACTGAGGAGGTAACTGCTATGCACTTAGGGGCCACTACCATGAAAAAAAATCAATAGAACTCATCCTTCAATTAAAAATTGCATTCTGTGGTATTATTATTACAAAGAAAATAGCATCAATCCTTACTCTTTTAAAAAGGGAAAAGGGTAACTCTTAAGACATTAGCAGTTCACTATATTCTTCCTTATCGTTCTCATTTAAATACTGTGCAATGTGCAGTACTCTGTAATTTTTTTTCCTAATTTTCACAGCGAATGTGACAAGCCCCACCTCAGTGATTCCTCTTCAGAAGCATTGTTTGAGTACCCTGAAAGCTTGCTCACAGTGTATGCTGGTTCTGGCATGGACATCATGGCCCCGAAAATCTGTCTGATTGTGCCTGCCATGGAACTCCATTGCAGACCCCACCCAGGGAGAGGAACCTTCAGGAATGGCCTACTTGGGTAGAATGCAGTGACATTGAAGACTTTCATATATAGTTCTGCATTGTGAAGAAGAGGTTGAATGGAAAAGTGGGTGCACTTGCTAATGCCCTGCACGTTTGAGAAGTGGGTTAGAAGCCAAGCTTCCCTTGCTCATTCTGTTCATGGTCCACTCAATGGCCTGGTGTACTTGCAGGTGGATAGTTTCTGTTGCACTACGAGTGCACCTGAAAGTTGCTGATTTTGTAGAAAACTCAGTGCAGTGAGGATCTTGGCTTCCAAACACAGTGCTGTTGCTTTTATTTACTTCAGCTGCAGATCTTCCTGCAACAACTGGCACAATTTCATAACAGACCTTTGTTCTGCCTAAACTTTATCAGACATTACTCCTCGGTGCATTCCTCAGTGAGCTCCATATAGCTAGGCCTTGTGCAGAAGGATCTTGGCCTGGGGTAACTGTGGGGCATTTTGTTGAGCCTCCTATGGTCTTCCTACAGTTCCACCATTTGCTCTTTTACTGTGTCATAACTCACAATTGGTCCTGCACCCATTCTGCTGCTGGCAAATGTCACAGAAAATTAAAATATCAGCAGGTGATGCACAAAATCCTCAGATTCAACCAACAAATACGATTCTTTAGAAGCAATGGCCCAAATTGCTCCATTACCAAATATGGTCATATTGTCTAACTGAAAAGAAGATGATTGTGATTTGTAAGGATCTGCTGTGTGAAGCAATTATCCACACTTCGTTTACTCGTGTGATTCTCAATTCAAGTGTCCTTCTTGTCATTTAGGCAGTAAGGCCATGTTTGTTATATACAGCATTTTGATATACTTCTAATTGCAGTCAGATTGAAGACTTGGCAAAAATGCATGATTGTATGGCAAGTGCACAATTGAAGCTTGATGATGATTAAATTATATGACGTTACTTGTTAATCCCATTATGATTTAAGTGGCTGACAAGAGTGATTTACAATATGTGGACTGCAAGCAAATGTCTGCCATGTATATGCCTTACTATGCTGAGAATGTCCACCAAAGAGAATTCTTAACAATCTCATTACTTCATATTAAGTTAGAGTTCCATACAGTAGGGTGGGGTTTCATTTCTGAGGCCACATGTACCACGTGTAAGTGCGTGGGCTGGGTCAGGAAAGGGCAACAGGCTGATCAGCTATGTGTTTTGGAAGTAGGCACCCCGCTTCAGATAGTGTGGCCTGCTGAGACTTTTGGGTATATTTTCCTGTGCGTATCCTTTAAAAAAATAACTAAAGTGTTATTGGTTCATAATGGCAGTTTAGTAAAGTAATTTTTATTTTACTTTACAAACAGAGAAAAATATACCCCAGGCAGCTTCATAAATTAATGTAGGTGTGACTAGACAAGAATATTACCCTCTTCAAATTATTTCTAAATTGAGGACTTCAGCAAACGTTTCTATGAAAATGGTTCAATCATTCTAGACAAGCACATTCTAGACATTAACAAGTTGTGAACCAACCCGTAACAAGGTTTCTTTCCCCCCTTCTATTTTCATTATTTAATATCAGCATTTTAAAAATGGGAGGAAATTGCCTATAGGCAATAAAAACTGTGAAGGAATTTATGGAAACAGATTATCCCACCAGTTTACTCACTGCACCAGTTTCATTACAGTTTACACCAATAGCTTCAATTGTGCACTTGCCATACATTCATGGATTTTTGCCAAGTCTTCAATCTGACTGCAATCGAAAGTGTATCAAAATGCTGTATTTAACAAACATGGCCTTCCTGCCTAAATGACAAGAAGGACACTTGAATTGAGAATCACATGAGTAAACAAAGCTTTCAGGGTGTGGATAATTGCTTCACACAGCAGATCCTTACAAATCACAATCATCTTCTTTTCATATTAGCCTTTATGCTTTCCTTTTAACCTTTATTCCAGCTGCTTTCACCTGGCAGTGCTCAACATAAAAAAAGCAAGCCAAGCACTGGGGTTCATTTCTAGAGGGATAGAATTGAAAAGCAAAGAAGTTATGCTAAACTTGTACAGAACCTTGGTTAGACCGCACTTGGAGTACTGTGAACAGTTCTGGTCTCCACACTATAAAAATGGAGAAGGTGCAAAAATGATTTACTAGGATGACAACAGAAATGAGAGGTTATACCTATCAGGAAAGATTGAATTGGCTGGGGCTCTTTTCTCTAGAAAAGAGAAGGCTGACGGGTGACCTGGTAGAAGTCTTTAAGAGTCTGAAAGGGTTTGATAAGGTAGACCTAGAAAAGATGTTTTCACTTGTGGGGGAGACCAGAACTAGGGGCCATAGATATAAGATAGTCACTAACAAATCCAATATGGAATTCAGGAGAAACTTCTTCACCAAGAGAATTTGGAACTCACTACCACAAGGAATAGTTGAGGCGACTAGCATAGGTGCATTTAAGGGGAAGCTAGATAAACACATGAGGGAGAAAGGAATAGAAGGATATGTTGATAGGGTTATATGAAGAAGGGTGGTATGAGGCTCATGTGGAGCATAAACACCGGCATGGACCTTTTGGGCCGAATAGCCTGTTTCTGTGTTGTACATTTTTTGCAATTCTTTGTAAGTTTAAGGATGTACTGCAGCAGAATCACATATTTTAAAAATTTCTAAAAGACACTTTTAATAATCTCTGAAATCTTTTAAGTTTGTTGGAGTCAATTTCACTGAACTGAAAGTAATTTCTCTACCTGAAAAAATATTATAGGCATTTAGGAAAAAAATGGGACTTTTAACTGTTGTGGAATATGAACATCACTTCAGATGCAGACTCATGAACAATTTCCAATGTATAACTTAAATGAATGAATTTGCATTGATACAGGTCTAGATATTGGATTGTGCCATGCCCATTTTTCAGGTGTGCCTACTCTGTGCCGGAAAAGTGCCTGCCATATTGGATTGGGCATCCAGGGGATGCGTTGAAGTATTCAGAAAGCTCATTACAATATTAAAATAAAGGTCCAACGCTGGTTGTAGGACCTTTTTATGAAAATGGTCTGGCCCAGCGCCGGACTCACCACGTAATAAAATCATGGCGCTAAGAGTCAGCAAGGACCCCGCATAAGAACTATTTAAAAGTCTCATCCCCTACATGGACATTGAGGAAATGGCATCGCTTTCTGTTGAGGAAGGTACCAGACTGGTGATGGTGAACATGCAGGGCAATGTTCGTGCAGTCAATGACCCCTTGGCCCTGGGGATACCTACAATGCATTCAAAGCCTAGTGTTCTCTCGTCCTACTTCACAACTCTGCCATTTAAATCAGCACCCCCCCCACCCCGACCTTCCCATTCCTTAATTCAACAAGTAAAAATGGTAGTGGGGGGGGGGGGGGGCGGTTGGCTGGAACACGTCGATGAACACGGCATGAACACCATCGCCACCTCCGCCCCACCCCTGCCATCTTATTCTCAAGTGCCCTTTGTTACATCAGGTCAAGGAGAAGATTGAGGAAAAGTACTGGGATATAGCCAAAGCCAATACTGTTACAATTTACAAAACCAATATCAGAAAATAATCTTAATGACCACACAATATTGTCTGATCTATCCTAACTGTAATGGGAATGTTGTATACACTTCAGAAACAGCGTTTTAGAAATGCAACCATTCAAACTGGCTATATCTCATTGATTGCACCGCAGAATCATGCAAAGAAATCTATCTGAGCACGTTACAGATTCTAATGCAATAAGATCTATTCACAGCAAGTTGTATTGCCAAAAATGCATTTTTGCATGTCATCTTCTATTTGTTTTTGAAGAACTATTATATAATTTTACTGATACTTTTGTTTTTGGAACAATTTTAGTAGTAATATAATACTGGTACATAATAAAAATCACCTGCATGTCATTAACCATTTTCTTTGTAGCTCATCTGAAAAACTAGGTAATGGAATTATTTATTTGAGCACAATTTGCCTTGTGGCTTTAGCCATTATCTATGTCCAAAGTACCAACTAACCTGAGAAACTAGGGTATTGAATTCAGTGGCCGTAATCTAGACTGGTCTATTCAGTTTTGTACACATCGAGTTTGTGCCACTTGGCAGCTGTAATCTCTTTCCAAGTGTTCCAATGATGTCCCTTCACTAACCCAGCCTAAAGTCAGCTGCAAGTAAAAGTAAACTATTATATGTGTATCATTTAATGCAAGTATAAAGCTCTGAAATGATCTTTCACAGCTGGTATGGCATCATTCTCCTCACTATCCTACCAATATAGGGTTTTATTCTTTGACTAGCAGAGCCATGAAAATATTAAGAATGGTTTGTGGATGAACCATTGGGTTTTCTATGAGTGCACAGAGTTTGACTTTTGATTAAAGTTCTTTAAATACTAAGGGCCCAATATTCCAACAGTGCCATTTGCTCCGTTAGAACTGAGCTTCCGCCCATCATGCTACCCTGGTCCTGACCCTATTCTTAAATTGCAGGGTCAGGTATTTAGATTTTGGAGAGTCATGCAGGCTGTATCAATCCAGCCTGAAGCAGCTCAGATATGCTCGGGGAGGGGATGTTGGAAAATATTGAAAGGGTGGGAGTTATGCCCTAAAGGCTGCCACAGAGGTGGGGAGAGGGTGGTGGGATTGAGATGGGCGAGGCAGAGACCTGTGTAGCAGCAGGATATAAAACCTACTGCTTCTTTAAGGGAAAGTGGCAGCACTGGAGGAAGCAAGAAATCTGGAAGACAATGGTGACAGCCAGGACAATGAGCAGAGCAGCCAGCTTCAGGGAGACTGATCTGGATGTCCTCAGTGGAGATATGGAGCAGGAAGCACAGGCTGTTTGGAGCTGGGTGGGGTGGGGGGGGGGAACCCATGAGGAAAGTCATCTGCACTTTGTGGAGGGAGGTTGCAGTGGAAGTGAATGCCACCTCCTTGACCCTCCTTTATAATGTCAGAAGAAATTCAACATCCTTGCCAGAGTGGGCAGGGTAAGATACAATTTGCCCTGACCCTTCCTTGCAGTCTCTTAGAATGTCCCTTACAGTACTCTGAGACTGTACTCTGAACCTTGATCCTTTCTCTCAACCTGTTTCACCTGCTATCTACAAATACATCTTCCCTCACAGTGTGCCAAGCATGAGTAAGCCTCCCTAACTCGCTACACCTGTCATTTCTTGATTTTTGCCCCTCAAATAACCTGATGTGCCAAATTGTTATAACAAAACACTGCCCAGCCTTCACTGTAAAACTCATGTCCTTATCTCTTCTCTCTCAAAAGAGAAGGTGGGCCGAACTGCTGGGAATCTCAGGCCATGAGTGGTAGTCCCCCTGAACAATATACCTCTGATCCCTCATGAGGAAGAAGTCCTGGAAATCCTGGAGAGTCATGCAACCACTCCTATTGGAGAGGGAGATTTAAGAGGGCCAGTGGCAGCTTCAGGTTTGTCTGGACCATCTGCAGTTTGCCTGTTTAATGGTTCAGGAGCACATACAGACTAGCACAAAACATAATCAATGGTGCCTTCAAAAGCTGCAGAAGAATTGCTATGGTAGTCACATGACGTTATAACATCTCTTCATTTTCTTTTCCTCCAGATAACCCAAAGCCAGATGCTGCTGAGGAGGAAGGGAAGAAATAGGATTTTTCCACGTTCCATTAGCCACATCCTCATTCCCTCTTTCTCTCTCACATACCAGTCCAGAGCAATCCACCCAGGGGAATGTAGATAGTTCAATTTAGGTCTTTTCACTGGGTGGTTCACAACACATGAGGGCGTCAGAGGAGTCAGAGATGAGAGTGGGAGTGGAAAGGTCAGCCCCTGGCTCCCGAGCCTATTACTCAAATCTCTGAAGTCCTGCGCTAAAATGTAGGATGAGTATCACATTCACATGGTGGACCATCTTGGAGGACCTGAGACAGATAGCAAGATTCACAGCAAAGTCCAATCCTCAGTACCAATATCCGAGAAGGATATGACACAATGCAGCAGTATCTGGACTCAGTAGTCGCACCAGGACCATCTGTATCCATCCCCCGAGCAGAGAGGCCTCCAGCCCAGTCAGTGCATCCAAAGTGGATACTTTGACCATTGGCCTTTAGGCCTTGGAGGAACCATCTGGAAAGAACGATGCCAGCTGGCTTCCAAGAGATACAGGCAGCCATCTCTTAGGGTCTGCGGGATCTAATGGACACTATCAGGTCTGCACTCCCCTGATCACTGGACACTCGGATCCAGAATCCAACACAAGTGGCGTGAATCCATTTTCCTCTCTCCTGATGGCAGTTCAAGTGACATTTCCAGGCAGTTCCCTCAAATTCCTGTAGGTGTCAGGATACAGGACCAGGCTGCCCACACACCTGCAGTGCTGAAGCAAACTGCTGACGATTCCGCCCCATGAAGTTTATGATATTACAGTACAGCCACAAACCACTTGGCACTGCATTTTTTCCTCCAAAAGTGGGAAGTGGAACTACTGTGCTTATCCTGCTGTAAATGGTAAGGATGTGGCACCAGGTAATTCACAGAGCATGAGGGAACTGGAGGAGAGGGGAGTGGATGAGGATGTGCCACCTTCCCAATGGAGGCAAAGGAGAAGACTGCCCATGGACTTGGAGTTGTGGGACCCAAATCTCATGGGTACTTTTCTGAAAGAAAGGATGTTTGAGGAACATAACACTTATGTGCAGGATCTGAAGTCAGACTCCAAGCATGTGTCGCAACTGACAGTTGTGCATCTGGAGGCTACAACCCTCATTTGCGTGAAGATCAGAGAAGCTGATACCAATGGCGCATGTGGCAGCTTCATTGGAATTTGCGTCAGACTCTTGCCTCAGAAGTAGCCCTGGACCAGTCAGTGCCTCCTCCGTTACAGAAGCACAGACTGCACATTTGTTGGGAGCAAGGGACAGAGTAGATAGCATCTTTTATGCTGGCTTTTAGTTCCTGGGGTCAGAATGCATGCTGCTGTTTCTCAGGGCTTTCAGAATCTGATAGTTGCCATTAGATCAGCCAGGCTACTGATCAGTGGGGACACAAATCCAGCGTCCAGTGGACTGGCAACATACATGAGTCTGCTATTTCTCAGGACAGCAACACATGCCAGGCATCTAGTCTACTCCTTCAGAGCACCACGCAAATGGAAACATAGGCGGTGACACCAAGCTTCCCAGGCATAAGCTCCAGAGATGCTGCCAGCAGAGATGGAGATGGCTCCCTTCTGGGAGTAAATAGCCATGAGAGGAGGGTCAACTCAGTCTAATGAGCCTTTTGTAGCAAAGGAGCAGCCAACCACTTCTCGTACTGGCCCTAATACTGGCCCTAAGTTTCCACCTAGAAGAAGCAGTGGATTAGGAGAAAGAAAGGCATGTTTAGCCATCCAGGGGAATCATGGGATTTGGGACCCTAACGCCATTCCTCTGCATTTCAATGAATGGTAATAAGGTCCTAATAGCATCAGCGAGTGCACACATGGAAGGCCCCCGATCGCATCAGGAACTACAGCGCAGCCACTACAGAATGGAAACCCAGCAAAAATGGGTCCTGTCCCAGAATCCACCTCCAAAAAAGCTGGTCCACTCAATTCAAGGCAGAAACTTCCAAACAGCAGCGAGTAAATTCAGGTCTATAGTTTCTGCTTCAGTTTTACTCTACAATCAAATTCTGATTTTAAAAATGAAGTTGTCTTCATTTTGAGTCACATATACAGTACATTTTATATTATGCAATGGGGATTCCTGGATTTTATTTAAGGAAGAATTAGTTCTCTTCACTGTGTTATTTCACTTATGAATTAACATAAATTTATTACATGCTTTTACTAGTCATATGGTTTCAATTCTGTAGAAACATAAATTTGTCCCATAATTTTAGCTTGCAGACTGTTGGTAGAATATCACAGCAACCCATGTACAATCTATTATTTAACTAAGTCACCGACCCTAATATTTCAAAATCACTTATTAACATTACCTTTAGATGGCAGCAATAGGCTAAACTGACTGTACTTACTGTACTTTAGTGCAGGAGACAATGTCCAGATCGCCAAAGAAAGTCACTAATACTGAGCTCATTAAATGATGCGCGCTTTTATTTAAAGGACTCTCACCATCAGGACCCATTTTAAAATCCCAACAGTTGTGTTGAATTCTGATTATCTTTAACATTTTTTTTGTTTCCTCCACGTTTTCTGACTTTTAAAATATGTTTAGTTTGAACAGTGAGTGCTGATGACAACCTTGGGTGCTTTGGCCTGAAAGAGCTATTGACGTCGATTATGGTTGTACTGAATTATCATTAGTACAGGTTGGCATTTTTGATCAACTACCCATGATTTATGGGTGTATAATGGGCAGAACTGATTGCAAAAAAGAGTTGGGATTCATAATGTGGATCGTCTTCCATTCAGCACATCACATATATCTCTGATGGGGAACTTGGTGGTTGTAGGAAGCGCCCAGCTGAAACAGGCAGGCGCTTCATTTGAATATGTTGATGATGTCCTTTAGATATCCATGACCAATATTTGATCCACAAAGGCAAGACTTAGAATTGTTCCTGGGTGATTAAAGTTGTCCTCTGAAGCCATGGATCATGACATCTATGCTCATCACAGGCAAAATGAAGTGCTGGTATCCTGAATAATATATGAGTACCCCATTGGCATATTGAAGCAATACTTCAGATACTGCACAACTTTGCCTTGCAAAGAGTCATGAAGGGTTTGGAGGAGGGAGACCCCCGTAGGTGCAGCAGCAGGACTATGTGAAGGAACAGGAGGAGCCTGAGCCCTGCTCCAGATGCTTGAGTACATAATCTAGGCAGACACTCCAGTGCAACTCTGAGGGAATGCTGCACTGTCGGAGGTGTCACCTTTCGGATGAGAAGTTAAACCAAAAATTCCTCAGGTAGACCTAAAAGATCCCACGGCACTATTCGAAGAAGAGCAGGGAAGTTCTCTTGATGTCCTGGCCAATATCTATTCTGCAACCAACATCACCAAAAAACAGATTATCTGGTCATGTATCTCATTGCTGTTTGTGGGTCCTTGCTATGCGCAAATTAGTTGACACATTTCCCTACATTACAACAATGACTACAATTAAAAAGCACTTCATTGGCTGTAAAGTGCTTTAGGACAGTGTAAGGTCATGAAAGGAACTATATAAATGCCAGTACTTTCCTTGCCTTTGATGAGACTGCAGAACAGAATCCAAAGCCAACTCTGAGAGCCATTTGCTAAGTTCTTATACTGGAGACCTTGCTTAGCTTTACAAAGTGTTCAATGCATTAACAATCCTATATACATTTTCTCATGCCCTCTACAAATATTCCTTCACCTACAGTGCCTAAATCTTCCAGACAACTCACACATCTTCCATTCCTGCCTCCTTATCAAACACGCTCACAAACCTTCGCCGGAACAATCTCTGGACACACAACCTCAGTCCAACCAAGTGTTTAATGTCAAATCTCATGTGTGTGAGTGCCTCGTGCTTCCGACCATGGTGATTCCCTTGATGACAGTGAGTGAAGTATGTCCTCTTAAACTTAATCTGGTTCTTTGTCTAGATGCTACCTGAGTGGTATGAGTAAGTTGTGAAGTTGCCTGCTGTAAAATTATAACAATCACTTGGGACTAAAGTGGCTTCTGCCTCTCAGCAGCAAAGTCCTAAAATGGACCAGAAGCAGGCTTTGCCACTTTTGCAACTGCATGGGTGACCTGGTTCTACATGCTTTCTGACAAATGTACAGAGCGGGCTGGCAGGAATGCGACCACCTTCATAACGATAGCTTCTAATCCCTGGTATCATACTGGTGAATATACGCTCTACTGGACACAGCACTCCATGGTTGAACTATTGCCGTGTAAAAATTTACCATTACCTCTTTACTCTTGTACTTAGCCCCTATTTATAAAGCCCAAGATGCTGTTGTGCTTTTCTTTGGCTTTATCGACCTGCACTTGCATTTTCAGGGAATTATGTTTTTGAACCCCTAGTGTAACTGTGCTGCTCCAGGCTACACTGAAGATCCATGATGGCCAACATATCACAGTCCACACACATCACGAGGCCTCCCTGCACATTTAGTAACCAAATTCAAAAAGTTAGTAAATGTAACTATCATTAACCAGATATCAAAGTATTCCATCATAATTAACAATCATACAATGATTCCTTTCATACTTAACAAGAAGACCAAGATACAGATTAGGGTAGCACATGATATAGGTACACCTTATAGATATGACAATGAGATGAGAAGAACTAGGTCTCTTATCCCATTAGCTGTTGATTATTCAAATAAAGAATTGCCGGGTCCTCAAGAGCTGTTTAAGCAAAACTCATACTTTACAAATTTGCTGCTCCACTGCAGTTTCCCCCCTTCACCAGCAGAATGCACATCTTTGGTCATCACTTGCCCAGTTAAGTGGCTGTTAAGCCACTTGAGAGGATGAAATGATCAACAGTAGTGGCGAGTCCTGATTGACCAGATTTCTGGTGCTGAGGATAACAAAATCATACAGAAGGAATTCCCCCAGTGGGAAATAGTTTTCGGCAGCACCTAGTGATAGTAGAAGGGATTTGTATTTTTGGTTTCCCTATGTGGATTGAGCGCAGATGGCTTCTCTGTGTTAACAGCATTAAGGAGCTTCTCTTGTACATATGTCACCTTGATAAGTAGATAGTGGCAGATGTTTGCAAAAAGCTCCTACTAGATCGGGAACGTTCTATCCCAAGAAGCCGTGTGCTGCCTCTGGTGGTTAGCAGCCTGCTGCCTTTACTCTATGTCACAGATGCCTTTCAAAAAATTATAAGGAACATATACAGGATATACCAGTCACTACAACCCCTGTAATTTTTTCCTCCTATATAGCCGCTGCATTGCTCAGTAAAGCATTTTGTTATATTGGCTTTTCCTTGATTCAGTTGCAACAGTAAACCAATCAGGATTTCTATAATTCAGCTGGAACTCACATTGTTCTGGCAGTGATAGACCATACACAGACTCCTCAGAATATCTTCAGAGAGTGAAGAATTTAATGTAATAGGAAAACTTTAACTTGATGAGCATGTGGGTGGTGTGTGATGCTGAGTGTAAAATTACCAATCTGGTAGCCAAGTTTCCAAGTTCCTGTCATGACTCTAACTAGTTCTGCCTTGGCTGACATCTTAAACTGGAATGAGATCACAGACTTGTAGAAAACTTTAGTTATTAAATTTGGAACTTTCAGGGTTGGCTTTCGTGATTTGACCTCGTTTTCTTTAGTGAAGTCTGTAAGGACAGCAGGATACTGCCTGTCATTTGTCTGTGTATCAACCTGTCTATAATTACGCTGAATATTTTGCATGTTAAAGAAGTTTCTTGAAAGCATACTTCACTGGAGGTAATGGTAAACAGCAATCATATTTTTGGCACTGCTCAGCCGTTTCAAAGATATTTAAATAAGTAATAATGTTTCAATGATGTGTAAATAACAACATTGATCATTTTGACATTTATCAAACAAAGATCCATGAATGTAATCTCAATGAGGAAATGAGAGTGTAGAATTTCATGTCATGTAGAATTAGAGAGATAAAGAGAGATGTACAATATGAGAGAGCAAGTGACTAATGAGGCACATTGTGGACCAATGCTAGTTCACACCTGTTACAGGAAGCTATAGTTTGAAGATAATTTCTGTTCCAGATCCCAGGGCTCCAGTACAACTTAAGTATAATCTCATGCACTATACTACTATATGCATGAGAGAACCACTGGGCTCAGAAATGAAAATTACCAGTGCCTAGTTGGTTCTCATGGGGTGTACAGTACAACCCATAGAAAGTCTTAAACATATTTGGAATGTTGCATATCACACAGGGTTATACTGCCCCGTGGGATTGATGTGGAGATGCCGGTGATGGACTGGGGTGGACAAATGTAAGGAATCTTACAACACCAGGTTATAGTCCAACAGTTTTATTTGAAAATCACAAGCTTTCGGAGGCTTTCTCCTTCATCAGGTGAGTGTGTGATTCCTTGAAGGTTACCGCATATATAGTCAGAGAACAATGCCTGGTGATTACAGATAATCTTTCCAACTGCCCATTGTCAAGGCAATCAGACAGAGAGACAGTACATACAGGACTACTGAATATACAAACGGTCCGAACCCAAAGACAGAGAGAGAGAGAGAGAGAGAGAAACATCCGAAAGAAGAGAAAGACAGAGAATGACCCGTTGTATTAAAAACAGATAACTCTTTTTTTGCTGGTGGGGTTACATGTAGCGTGACATGAACCCAAGATCCCGGTTGAGGCCGTCCTCATGGGTGCGGAACTTGGCTATCAATTTCTGCTCGACGATTTTGCGTTGTCGTGTGTCTCGAAGGCCGCCTTGGAGAATGCTTACCCGAAGATCGGTGGCTGAATGTCCTTGACTGCTGAAGTGTTCCCCGACAGGTGGGTTCCCTCCCAGTCGGGGAACACCTCAGCAGTCAAGGACATTCAGCCACCGATCTTCGAGTAAGCGTTCTCCAAGGCGGCCTTCGAGACACACGACAACGCAAAATCGTCGAGCAGAAATTGATAGCCAAGTTCCGCACCCATGAGGACGGCCTCAACCGGGATCTTGGGTTCATGTCACGCTACATGTAACCCCACCAGCGAAGAAAGAGTTATCTGTTTTTAATACAACGGGTCATTCTCTGTCTTTCTCTTCCTTTCGGATGTTTCTCTCTCTCTCTCTCTCTCTGTCTTTGGGTTCGGACCGTTTGTATATTCAGTAGTCCTGTATGTACTGTCTCTCTGTCTGATTGCCTTGACAACGGGCAGTCGGAAAGATTATCTGTAATCACCAGGCATTGTTCTCTGACTATATATGCGGTAACCTTCAAGGAATCACACACTCACCTGACGAAGGAGAAAGCCTCCGAAAGCTTGTGATTTTCAAATAAAACTGTTGGACTATAACCTGGTGTTGTAAGATTCCTTACATTTGTCCATGGGATTGAGGCAGACTTTGAGATGGGTGACAATGAAAACACCATTTATGATTATTCAGACCTACTGACTTCCAATAGCCAACTGCTCCATTTGTTCTTTTGCTGATAATCTTTATGCCCTCTAGTTACAAACTCACTGACCAGTGAAAATAGTTTTTGTCTTTTTCTTATCAAACCAATCATAATTTTGATCACTTTTCTCAGATCTCCTCATAACCTTCTCTGTTCTAATGTAAAGAGGATTACTCTCAGTGCCACCCACTGGGCAAGTTAGAGAGAAGCAGATTAGACATGTCAACATGTGACCAGAAGGATGTATAGAAGGGAGGATTTCAGGATCCTAGGATGCTGGGACAAGTTCAGGCCAGGGGGAAGCTGCACATATGGGATGGGCTTTTCCTGAATCGGACCAATACCAATATAAAAACAGGGTAAAAAAAGTCAAAAGAGAAAATGAGGTTAGGGTATCAGGGAACATTAAAAAAATGTCAAGTATTTCGACTGGAACTGGAGGGAGACTCCCCAAAATCATTTCACACCAGGCCCTTACAACTGGCTGATAGAGGATGCGTTCATCCCATCAGTCTCGGCTGGATTTGAATCATGGGCCCAGAAATTTGATTGCGCTCAAAAACGTTCACGTGGGTGCAGGGACAACGTGAACTTCATGCTTGGACTTAATTATCATGGCTCAGGTGTGCTGTCAGTACTACACACTACTTATTTGCTCTGTGCCTGTTTGTGGGGCATGGAAATTGGGTGCCTCTGATATCACTTAAAGGCGGCCAGCACCCCTTAAAGGGGAGGTGCACTGTGACTGCAGAAAATCTTTGTAAGGTTCAAAATGACTAGAAGAGGTCCAGATAGCACCCCCTGGTTCCCAGATTTAGCATTGGAGGCCGTGATCCAGGGAGATGGAGATCCTGTTTCCCTCCAAGCAACATCTCAGAAAATATTGGGAAGAGGAAGCTGAGCAGGTCAATGCGAGGTGCTTAGCTCCAAGGACATAGCTTCAGTACCAAAAAAAGAAGTTTAATGACCTCACCATAGTTGTCAAGGTAAGAATCTTACCTCTCACATCAGTTACTCTCTCCTCACACTTGCACCACCTGCAGCCTCAGTACTCACAACGTTCCCCCCCTGCTTCTCTTCACTGCAGCACGCTTTACTCCATGTCCTTCTCCTCCTACTCACACACTCTGCATCTCCTACTCTCACCATTATTGTAACCCTCACTTATGTAGAATTTCACAGAATTTACAGTACAGAAACAGCCCATTCGGCCCAACTGGTCTATGCTGGTATTTATGCTCCATACAAACCTCCTCCCACCTTACTTCATCTCACCCTATCAGCATAACCGTCCAATTCATAGAATCATAGAATGATACAGCACAGAAGGAGGTGATTCGGCCCATCATGCCTGTGCCAGATGGCACCTCGTGTACTTATCTAGCTTCCCCTTAAATTCATCTATGTTATTCGCCTCAACTACTCCATTTGGTAGCAAGTTCCACATTCTAATCACTCTCTGGGTAAAGGAGTTTCTCCTTACACTGTACATCTTTCACACAACATCTGCACTATACCACCATGACAGGCACACTCTCAAAACAGTTCACAGACACGCTAATTTCTTTCTTGCAGGAGAAGGATGCACACAACATGAGGCAGGAGGCGGAGACTGGAGGTTGAGCACGTCTGCACACCCTTTCTCCACTGGAGGAAGACATGCTGGCCATCACAAGCAGGGTCATGGTCGTGGTGAGTGGCAATGCTGGAGGAGACATTGCGCCAGGTTTCTTCACACCTCATCCTTTTTTTCCCTTACTAGTTCTATCTCACCCTACACATTCTGCATGGCAAACTGCAAATGCTTTCAGCATCCATTCTGCTTTCTCTTCACAGCTGCTGAAAATGTCAAGGCCCCTGTGCCACTTCCGGAAGAGGAGGCCAGCCTTCCTGAGGATGCAGTGTCACTCGATCTGACCATAGCAAGCGTCAGTTCAGAGACTGGCACTATGTGTATTTTAGAGGGTAGGTAAGATAAGGAGTCTTTATAAGGGGCACAAGTGTGCAGGACCTAGGGCAGGGGATAGGATACCACAGGTGCCAAGTTGCCGGAGGGCAAGATCACACACTAGCTCTGCTGCAGAGGACTCAGATGCTGACTTCGAGAGCCTAGGCTACCGAAGAAGGCTGATGGGCATCTACCAGGAAAGGTTAGGTGCATTGGGCAGCCTGCAAAAGAGCTTGCACACAATGGCTGAGAGCACGGAGGAGTCCAGCTCCAACTTGTATTGGGGTTTCACGCTGAGCATGAGACCATTCTGTCCAACATCGACTGAGTGGTCAGCTCCATCAACACCACAGTGGCACCCCCCGTCATGGAGCCTCTGCTGATAACTCTCCCAGCTGCCATAGAAGCTCAGACTGCTGCCATCTTAGCTTTGGGATCCAGCATTGACAGGGCCTTCCTGTGCGTCACCTCACTCTTGCTCTCTGTTCTCCAGCAGAGCCCTAGGAGTGCTGAGGCGCTATCCCAGGAGAGTGTCCTCTCTCAGGACAACAGTGTGCCCCCACCACCCACTCTGCCAGCGCACTTGTCAGTGCCTCACAGCCAGCTGGGCCAGACTGCCCTGGTCCATGCAAATATGCTGCAGTCAGCAGCACTCAAGGCCCAGAGCTGCTCGGGATCACCTACCACAGCCATCTGAAGTATCCTCAATGAAAGCTCAGCAGCCTTCCACCTCCCAAGTCGCAGCCACTAGGGAAACACCTCATAAGAACACTAGGAAAGGTAATCAAGCACACAAGACAGAGAATAAGGGTTGCACAAGGTTGACTGTTCATTATTCCCGTTAACTATTATACACATATGGAATAGAGTTGTTGGAGTTAATTTTCTCAAGGCCCGGAACTGGCTTTGGAATTGCTGAAAAATCAAGGAGTTTGAGTGACAGGATAACTGGTCCATGTGGCTGCTGCACATAAACAAACACGGCCTCAGATCAGTATATGCAATTTAACTGCAATTCTAGAAACTCTGGGAAATCTTTTAGAACAGAAGACAGATTACTATATTATAGTTTTACAAATTATGCATTAATTTTAGTTTGCAAATCATTATTTTTCAAATCATTTTTAATTAGCTCATAATTATTCTGATTGAAATACACAATATTAATTATAATTTTTTATAAATATCATAATAAAACATTATTAGTTTCATTCCATTTGTACAATAAATACAGGCTAACCCACTTTGACATCTGTTTGAATTAGCGCACATTTGGTCTTTGTATAGATCTGTCACCATTCATGCAGTACTAAATTCTTGATTAGTACAAGCTGCTTAGGTTATGTGCTCATTGTTTTCCAGCTGCATTGTATCCTCAGTGAGCTGTGGTGACCTTGCACTCTTCTACTCTCTGCCATATTAATCACCTATTAACTATACAGTGAAAGTCCCAGAATGTGTTAATAGTCTATTTACAAACATAACAATTTTTGTGTGCCACCTTACTTCAACAGTCTATTTGGTTTTGTGATTCCCTCCTTTTTTTTGCTTTGTAGGATATTATCCTTTGTTTTTACAAGTCACTCCATTTTAAACTTTGTGCCTAAAGTGCTGCTTTCACCTCACAAATTCCCGTTCAAAGCAAGTTAAGCTGAGAAAGATTTTGTTGTAAAATTGAACCCTGTTCTTAAGAGGAGTGAACTGTATAGAAAACACAAAACTTTTGTTGATAGTTCATAATATTTACACTAAAGCTGCTCTTACCTTGGCCTTAGAGGAGCGCTTGTGCTGCCAGTTCTTGACATATGGGTCTCACACACCCAGCGGCAACCTCACAGTAGACTAAGACCAGCCTCTTCGAAGACCCATTTTCTACTGGCCTTACCAAATTTAGCACGTTTTCATTAGGGTTGCTGATGAGTCCACGAAATCTGTGCGTTGGGAGCTGGCGGCATAAGAGCCGCTCGAAGGCCAATGTGAATGCAGATATAAATTTTCACGCTGGGATTCTTGAACTCTTCAGCTTTCTGAAATTTTCTGTATTTGTTCACTAATTAGCAGATTATTTTTGGTAAAAAAAACTGTTATTCTATATTAATAAAATGTTTCTTGCAATTCTTTGGGTAGTAGGGCATTGTCTTTTGGAAGTTATGGCATGGAGCTCTCAGGAATGTGTCAACATTTGCATGGGGTCCCCAAGAATGTGTCAATACTTGCAGGGGGGGCCCAGACAGAAAAATGTGAAAACCACTGCTGTAAATGCACATCTGGTCAGTCAGCATCTGTAAACGAAAGACAGATTGGGCAAGATTTTAGCATGGTGGCAAGAACTCAGCAGGTGGGTAAATAGTTGCATGGGAAATCTGGAAATAATTTTAGTGCGTCGGACTGAGTGATCGCAACTCAATTGAAGGCACTTAATTTTACTTCCGGATTTTGTGTCTCCAAGGGCGAACTGCACACCCGTATGATATGATGTGAACTCGACTATTTAAAGGGCCAAGGCAAAAATGGATTTTGAAGGAGAAAGTAGGAACAAGCAAAATGGAAGGACACAGAGCAAAGGCAGCACCCAGGTTCCCTGATTCATCCCTTGAGATACTACTGGCTGGTGCATGAAGCAGGAGGAATTTGCTGTACCCAGCTGACAGGAGGAAGCGACCTGCTTCTGCCACTAAGAAGGCATGGCTGGAGGTGGCAGAAGAGCTGAGCAGCAGGAGCACGATGCCCAGGTGTTGGGTTCAATGCAGGAAGCGGTTTAATGACTTAACCAGGTCAGGAAAAGTGAATACATTTGCTGATTCACCCACATCATGTGAAATAGCACCCCCCCCCCACTTCTCTCACTCTGCGTTGGCAAGCCTACTACATCACTCCTCACTCCCGCTTAAGTTTCAGCATCAACTAACCTTCACTTTCTGTGCACTTCTTCACCTCCCCATTTGTGCACCCACCACTGCCACTCACCCCAATCTTGATGCAATGTGATGCATCTGTCTGATAGTCACCCTCTGATGCATTTGTTTCATTGTCAGCCTCACCCAAAGCAATGCATCCATCGGGTGAAGATGTCACCGTCAGTCACTCACAGGTCTATTCTTCCTCCCCTTGTAGGAGAAGAGAGCACAAAATGCAAGAGAGAGGAGTAGAAGTGGAGGTGGACAACCACAAATAGGCCAGTTGACAGATATAGGGGAGGAGGCGATGGACATCAGTCGCACCATTGCGTGCCTATCTGTCAAAGATGGAGAGACTGGCAACCCACAGATGGTTGGTGACGGAACTTTAACATCCTTCGCACACATCTTGAGTTGATTTAATCATTGATTGAACTGTTCCACACCTCAGCATGGTCATTGGAAAGATTGTCACTTTTCCGATGAATAATTAATATTGGTTTATGTTGTTTTCCAGGGTCTTCATGCCTTCAACATCAATCAGCCAAAATGGAAGCAGGCGATTCCTCAGAGGAGCTCATTCCTTCTGATGGTGCACCGTCATATGACATAGAGCCATGCACCAGCGCAGATACTGGCACTTCGGTGGGTCCTGTTAGCCAGAGATTTGGGTTGTCACCTGGTGATTCACCACTCACAAGTGTGCACGAGCAGACACTGGTGGCAGGGGTATCTGTGGAGAGTCCGCGTCGGTGGGCGCACTCCTCTCCAAGCTCTGCTTAGCTGGACACGTGCTGAACCCCGGGGCCCATCGTTGAGAATGAGAATGATAGAGGTACAGCTGCACCTTTGCAAGGTACTGGAAAACATGCCACGCACGATCCTCACAATAGCGGAGAGGATAAAGAGGTCCAATTCCATCGCTAGTGGAGTGGTGGCGCAGGTAAGTGCAGGAATCTCTGCGATGGAGAGAATGGTAGCCTCCATTGAGCTTCAAGAATGGCTCTCTAATGAGTCCATGCAGACCATGACAACAGCTGTGCGGACTCTTGTTGCCAACATGTCTGTCGCCTTAAACAGGCAAACAGATACTTTAGCTATGGCCTTAGAAGACGGCACATCTGCTCACCAGCCTGCTGGCCAGGGAGTGATGTGGTGCTGGCCCGAGAGAGGGATGATGGCGAAAGGGGACATGGAAGTGGGAATTCCACTGAAAGCGTTTCCACATCTCACCCATTGCCTCCCCCTCAACTAGTACCCACAGTGTTGCCTCCACAGGTGCAGATGGAGCAGTCTTTGGCGGGCCCTCATGGGCTCCAAAACCCAGAGGGGGTAGGCCGACAGCATCTCAGCAGTCAGGGCATGAATCTGAGCAACCTGTCAGTACCTCTGCTGAATCCACAGGGAATGCATCACGTAGAAGCGGTAGGAAGAGAAAATCTAAGCAATTGCAATTAACCAAGGGTATGCACAAGGGTGTTTGACGAAATGTCATGTTGTTAATTTATATTTTCTTTTTGGTTATGTCGCATTAAATTTAATAATTTTCACCACCACTGCCAGGTCTTGGCCACTATTGAGTCCCTTTTGCAAATTCGCCTTTTCATGTGCTTCATCATGAATGCCAAAGCATTATGCCACCCATTGGGCTTGTGTGCAGTGGGTGCATGCGTGATTGAAGGATAATTTTGTGCAAACGGCGGGGTGAGGGGGTTGTAGCAGTGGTGGTTATTCCAGGTGGCCTAAGTATTTCAAAGTCTTCAATTTGCACATCTCATTATGAGAATCTGAGAAAGATGAGGGCATAGCAGGCAGCTATGTGTGCTGCTGCTCTGGTGATGGGTTCCCCATCTTCATTTTCCTCCTCCTTGTCCTCGTCCTTGTCCTCCTGCTCCTCCTCCTCCTCATCCTCACCATCTTCTTCAATGTTGCCGGCAGATGAGGATGCTTCATGAGCGCATTCGATCTGTTCTACCTGTAACCCTCTCTGCTGAGTGATGATGTGTGGGATGCAGCACACAATGATTATTCTGCACACTCTCGCTGGCAAGTACTGAAGGGTTCCCCCAGATCCATCCAGGCACCTGAAGCGCATGTTCAGCATTCCGATGGCTTGCTCAAAGACAGACCTGGTGGTGGTGTGGCTTTGGTTGTACTGCTGCTGTGCCTTGTTGGTGGGGTTTCTCACAGGTGTCATGAGCTACACCTGCAGAGGGTAACCTCTGTCTCCAATGAACCAGCCCTTATGTCTGTCTTCTGTGTGGAAGAGGTCGGAGATGTTGCACTTGCGCAAAATTAATGAATCATGGCAGCTGCCAGGGAATCTGCCACACACGTGCAGAAACCTCTTCTGGTGGTCTCACACCAGCTGTGCATCGATGGAGTGATATTCCTTTCAGTTTATGAACAGTTTTGGCTCATGTGGAGGTCCTCGGATTGCTGTGTGCGTGCAATCAATTGCACCCTGCACCCATGGTAAGCCAGCCAGAGAGTTGAAACCAACTGCCCTGTCAGTCTGGCTGATGTCATCACAGGGGAAGTTGATGTAATTGAATGCTCTGGCAAACAAGCCATCCATCACCTGTTGTATACACTTATGTGCAGATGACTGAAAGACCCTGGAGATGTCACCGTCGGCACCCTGGAAGATTCGGAGGTGAAGAAATTGAGGGATTTGATGATTTTAACTGCAATGGATAATGCGCGGCCACCAGGCCCAGCAGGGAGCAACTCTTCATATGAATATACCTGCGACCCTGCCGACTGAATCTCAGCCTGCATAGGCATTGCTCTTCAGAGAGGTCCAGCAAGCTTAGCCCCTGCCTGTATACCCTCTCACGTGGGTAGTGCCTCCTGCGACCTCAGCCTCTCTGTTGATCCCCTCTCTGCTCTTCTCCAGGTCCTTGTTGCGCACCTCTGACTCGTGCCCTTGCAGATCCTAGAACTGTACGACATTCCTGCCACGGATGGTGATAAGTCTTCTCCTCAGATGCAATGTGGAATATATCCATTGCGCACCCCCCACCCCCCCCACCCCCCCCACCCCCAATCCTGTTCTTGTCAGATTGTGGGACTCCAAAATGTAGGTAAATTTGTCTGAACACAAGAATTCACAGTTTCAACAAAGAAATCTCAGTCTAAACACAAAGAACTCCCAGCCGAACGTTTGTCTGAGAGAACTGAGTGTCCAGCTGCATTACCTCACCTTTTATTGAGATGTGTCAATCACTGGTTTAAAGGGCCAAATGAGCTTTGGGTGGAACTCGCCTCCGTTTCTATGGCATGCTTCAGAAGCCACGGGAGACACGTTCAGGCGAAGTTAAATTTGTTTCCGTTGCAGAATCCACAAAATGTTAAGTAGCTAAAGTGTTTCACCTACCTGAACTGGCACTTTAAATATCGACCCGCCGGCTTTAAGTGGTGGCGAGACCTCTGGGTGTCCATTGCGAGCGTGCATCCAAACGCACCTGGGTTAAACCCGGAAGTAGGCGCGTTGGAGCCAGGATGCGGTCCTGCTCCTAAAAGCAGGTACTTTAACCTCCCAACTGCCCCAACCCACCCGTTCTTGGGGGTTAATATTACCCCCATTATGTTTCAGGTGGGAACCTTCATCTTTTAGATTTCCAGCATTGTGTGGTTACAACAGTTGGATACACGATTAATAAAATATTTTAAATGTATATATTCACTGTTTATTCATTGTGCTGCATTGTCAAAGATGCTGTCATTTAAATGAAATGTTAAAGCAAGTTAATCTCCAGTGGTTCAAGAGGAATTTAAAGATCCCATGGTAATATTTGAAGAAGAGCAGCGAGTTCTCCCAGTGTCTTGGCCATCATTCTTCCCTCAACCAACACTACTAAGAAATAAACAGATGAACTGATTATTTGTCATTTTATTATTATTGAGTACCAAATGGCTGCCAAGTTTGTATACATAATATTCACTGCATTTCAATGTAATACTTTGCTCTGAAGCATTTAGAGTCATTTCTGAAAGACATGATAATGTGCTAAATCAATGTAAGTCTTTCAAAGTCTTTTTTTCTTTATACAACTGATCATCCTTCAGAACACTTTGAAATTTTATAACAAGAGTCTTGTTCTTATTGATACAATGTGGAATTCTTGGGGTATATTCATACCATCTGTTAGTTTGTTAAGCTATAAGATGGAACAAGAAGTTATCAAGCAAAGCAATTCTCAGTGAGGTAATATGATGCACTGACAGTGAATTACTGGAGAAGAAATGATGCCCTTTTGTGCTTTTTTGCCACGGAATGCACATATCTGGAAAAAGATGAGATATTTCCAAATGATACAACACTTGGCAGAAATGACAGAGAAGAAAAACTGGTTTGTTGTCAGTGTTGTTGTATTATGTTTTGTATGGGAACTGTGGCTATCTGATATGTACAAGTTGTGTCTGTCACAACTGCTCTGTTAGTTAGAAGTAGTGCCACAGGTGATGTTTTACCACTGGTGTTACCTCATTATTACAGACATGTGGCATAAATAGAAAACAATGGCAAAACAGGTGAGAGTTACAAGGCAATAACAGAACTGAGAGCATCAAGTGACATTAAAAACTTTGTAAAATGTCTTAAACTCCATGCTTATTTTTCTTTACCAAGCAAGTTGTACTTATGAAAGCTGTACATTCCAGTTGACTTTAGAACTGCCCCAAATACACATGCAGTGATGTCAGGCTCCACATTACAAGCCTATTTGATATAAGCAAATGAATGCTCCAATATCAACGTGGTTTATAAAAGGAGATTATAGATTTTGTTTAATTGAGTTATAAGAAAGAAGAACTTGCATTATCGCATCTCTCAGAAAAATCTTGCAGTGTTTCACATACGAATACTTACTATGAAGTGCAGTGACTACAGCTATTTTGCATTTACCAAGTTCCTCAAACGGCAATGAGATGAATGACTAGCAGGATCTGACATTGACAGCCGAAAAGTGTAACTCAGCACGTGGAATTTTGGGGCCAATTTGATTCTTGTGTGCTGTCAGAAACAGTTTTGCCCCTTCAAACTGCTGAAAGGCTTTAAGGCTTGCTTGCCCACAGAATGTAAATTAGTCTAACCTAGAAATAAAAGTTGAGGTCAACACACTAACTGTTGGGCATGTGGTAATAATGCACCACCCGACTTATCCCCAAATAGAGACCCCAGACGAAAACCGCGACTCTCTTGTCTGCAATGTGTATGCAGTAACAATGCAAGTAGTGTGTTGCAGTATTTCATAGCCACTTGCTGGCGGTATACAGAACTAAGAAATAATGACAGGTATACTTGTCACTCTAACAAATCCAATACTGGACTAAACACAAAAGTGGAAACTTTATCCACATAACGGAGGTGAATTTCTCACCTGAGAAAACAGGCGGCCAGCAGTTGAAATTGATGGGGGGGCGGCAGGGAGTGTGGGGGGGTGGTCAAGTCAGCTTCCTATTGGCTGTTGGGTTGTCAGCTCTGGTTGGATATATTCCACCCGCTCTCCGGTGGCAGTCAAATAAGGCCCAAACCCGAAAATGGTTCAGGCCACCTGATGCTCGCTTTGGGCGGGCAGTGTGGTCTCTCCATCGACTTTGAGTCAATTTTGGACGGAAGTCTAAAATCGCCCCCAGCTTGTTTTATTTCAACTTGTATTGCTGTAGTTTCCTAGATCCTTATCTCCTGGTTCCTTCTCTCTACCAGTCAAAGCACACCTCCTGATAACTCATTAAATGAGATATGGAAGACTTTTATCCGGTCCGTCCTATGTTTCTCCTGCTGATGAACCAAATGTGGCAGAGGGACAATTCTAATTGGAAGGAGGGGGATTCTAAGAAATACAATAATGGACTGGAATTTGCTGAAAAAAGAACGGCGTGTGAATGATGCATGCCGTTATTAAATTGTCCAGCAACTTATTGCGAGGAAGAGATAACGTGAACTGTGAATCTCCACAAGTTGCTGGATGATACATGCTGCTCTGCCTTTAGCTTCGCAAAAACGGCATCTTGCCCTTAATCTCCTCGTGATTTTCATGGAGTTGCTGTATTTGCACATTAATTGCCCATTAAACTCGCCACAGAAAGTTAAGTCTAGTAATTAATAGTGTAAGTACCCTTTTAACGATGTGATAATTGTTAATGAGTGCCAATCAACCTCTCTGGCCCTGAAAGTGAACAATTAAAAGCGTGGAGTCTCATTCCTTCAGGTAGTGAATTGTTGTTGGAGAATCAAAAAATGTCAAATTAAAAATTTTTAAATGTTTTTTCTTACTTGTCCTTTCCGTTTCTTTTTTCTCCCTCTCTTAATACAATCTTTCTTTTCCTTCTCTTTATTTCTCTTTCAGTACCTGATTTGCCATTGAATTCACCCACTCTAATTCACCCTCCTTCTCAGTCCTTCCTCTGTTTGTTTCTCATACCTTAAATCTCATAGGTTAAGGAGATACACTGTTTGTCTCTTTGTTCACCAAGGTCCCAGATGCCCCGTTGCCCTCTCTGCGCCATTATCAGCTCGCACTTCCAGCAACTTAGAGGGCAGAACATTTTTGAGCTGACGGGTGCAGGAAAAGTCTAACCAACGGGGCATGCTGCGAGATGCCCTGCTCCAGTAAATTCCGGCCCATAGTTTAATTGACTGTTGTTAGGTATTATTTATTGAATACAATAGCTCAGATAATGGCTTAGGTAGGTAAATGTCTGGTGTGGTACTGAGTAATACCAGTAATACTGAGTAATAGGTATGGGAGGGTAAATGGTGCCTATGGAACTGCTCCCCAGCATAAATCAGAGATTCAGTGACCCCAGGAGAGGAGACAACACTGGAAAAAGCACTGTAATGATTTATAAAGGAAATTCTACACCAGTACTTGATGATTTATAGGCCTCATATGCCACTGAAGGAGCCATTTTGGAACTTGAGCACTTACGCCTCAAACCTCCTCTGACCTGCTGGCCCAGTGACTGTGTTACTGATTTTCTTCTCTTAAATCCTGAGATTGACTTTCCTTGTGCTGCTCTCTGTATATATTTCTCCAAAGCTGGGTCCACTTCATGGAACTCACCAGTATGAGCAATGGGTCTTGTAATCTCATTGCTGGCACTTAGGTTCTCATGAGTCTCTGTATTGTAAGTTATTTATTTTATCCCCAATAACCACTATTGCTATTAATGAGTTTCCCAATGGAAATCCTTCTATCTGACTTGTATGGATGAAGAGGAAGACCTACAGAGTGATGCTGGGCAGGTCAAGTTGCAGGAGAAATGCTCCGTGACCACCCAATATTACTTAAACACCCACATCTGTAGACAGAGGTGAACATACTTAATTTTGGCAAATGATTAGTGCTGGTGGAGGCTCCTTTTCACAAAGCAAGCTGGAATAGCAGACTACCAATGGTACAATTATGGTATGTGAATACCTGACTAACCATAATATTGGATGTTTCCTCAGGAACACCCAATCATATCATGCTTTCAATGCCACTGCATAAGAAAAAGCAGGAAAGGTGATCAAGACCCAGTATTGTTTGACTAGCAGCACTTGCCAAGATGCCAGCAACTCTTCTTAATTGCTTTCCCGTTTGGCCTTGGAAAAGGCTGCTAATGAGTTTAGATGAATTTTGAGACTCTCCAAAGTCTTTCAAAAATGTTGTTCCCCTATTGTGCCACCCCCATTTGAAACAGAACATGCACTTGTAACTATGTTGATGAATTGACCTCAGCAAATTGGATGTAGACAGTCACCCTTCCATTTCAATCTGTCTGAAACCTGCCAAAAGCCATTCTGCCATAAATAGATGAGCAAGTATATGGTTTTTGTCACAATATGCCTAAGATCAGGAGGAATGCATATCTGGTGATGCATTGAAAATTTGAGCTCTAACAAGACAGACTCAGTTTTGCTAAAGAAAAATATTTCAGCATTAACAGGTACCTAATATTATTAGAGGTGATTCTGAATGGGCTTCATTGATCCAGATAGGGTGCAGCACTTGGACTTTTACATTGACAGTATTGCCTCAAAAGATCACCAGATGATAACATTCATTTTCTAGAATTGCTCAATCTAAATCTCTTGAAACAGGGATTGCCAAACGCTGGGCATTTTTGTGCTGTGGAGTCATGTCCACTGGGACTGGATTCTAATTGTCAGCAACTTTTCCTTGTGACCCTTAACGGCCATCTGGGGAGCTAATCTTCATTAGCTGTCCCCTGGCTTAATTTGAACTTCAGTCTCCAGAGGTGATACATTTTTGATTTAGATCACTTGCTTGCTGGTCTCCATATTGAGCAGATTTGCGCAATATGGAAAATGTAACTCAAGGTCTCTAATGGCTCTATGATTCACATCTAAACATCCCATTGGAATTTTCATGTAAATTACTTTAGTAGTGTTAAACAAAGCTGTTCACTGTTCTAATTTCATAAATAAATATTGAAAATCCCTGACACTCCCTCACTTCCCATCATCTTGAAAAGTCCTTGTTTTTTCGGTGTTGACTGTATGATTGATGGGAAATAGGGTCCAAGGCAGTTTGAGGCTAAAAGTGTAATTGTTGTTAGGTTGTTCACTGCCATTGGGGAGGTGAACTATGGTTCTTAGTGGGAAATAAAGTTGGAAGTCAGCCATCCTGATTTCAGAGGAAATGAATACCACTGCTGTTATTTCTGATGAGTGGCAGGGTGTTGACATTCTTATGAATAGTAAACACAATAAAAATGTTAACTCTGCTGTGGCAGACAACTTAACCTATGTTTTTAAAACTTTAACTCTTTCACTCTCATTTTTGTACTGACAAGCTCAGTTGCTCCCATAGGTTCTAAGCCTTTAGTGAACAGCATCTGTTTTAAATAAGCTTCAATTACAGGATATCTGACATTTGTACTATGTCATTGATTGCAGTGCAAATCTAAATATAGATTAATACTGTCCAGGAGATATTTTGTTTAAGCATATACATGTGTATTGGGAGTCGTGGAAAATTGTTTCAAAACTTGAGAAAGTTTCCTTCAGTGCTTGGCAAGTAGGACTTTTTTTTTAACCTTATCTTACCCTTTCTCTCACCCCAAATACTGTTGATTAAACTTTAACTGGAGGAAATTAATCCTAAAATGTTACACCATTAACACAACTAGTCAGTGGGAAGATTTGCTGGAGATCACAAATGATCATATGCAACAAGAAATCAAAGAAAGAAACAATGAACGATTGGATGGGTCAGTACAATAATGTTACTTAAAGCTGGGAAGGAGCTTTATCTTTCAGGTCACTGAAGCTAGAAACCCTGAGTGGAATTTTCCAGCCCTTTGTATATCAAGTTTTTGCTGATGAAAGGATTCTTATAATGTGAAAATGAGTCAGCTTCTGGTATTTTATTTAATGTTATCAGTGATTTCCAAAAATGCAAATGCTGAACACTGTGTTTTCAACAGTGTCACACAACAGCATAATAAATCTATTTTCAAAAACTGATGTTGAATACTGAAAGTAATGATAACATACTTCATTCTTATGGCTTTCCTTTCATTTATGGCATATTTATATTTCAGAACCATTTACACTTTGATTCCACAGCACCACACTGACTTTTAAAAATACGGGTGGCAATTTAACTCTATCCGCCTTGCAGAAACCGGGTGGGGGTGGGCAGTTAAAATCACCTAAGATACTTACCTGCCCTGAAGCCATCAGGAGCTGAACACTGGCAATTTTAACCTGCTCAACTGAGATCAATGGAAATAAAAATCGGGAGAGATGTTAAACAGGCTGCTGATTTGCTATCGCCCATTTTACACTATCGCACAAAGTCAAGATCTACCCCAACCAGTTTAACTCTCTGCTATCAATTATGTATGTGCTTCACTATTTGCTTCTCCAGTGCTTGCCCTTGGTGAGAATGTATGGGGTCAGTCATCTCCTTCCGTAATTTTGTGCTCCTTCTAAATGTTACCTTGATGGGAAGAGTAAATGTGGTGGCAGGCTGCTGCTTCTCAGTGGGAGCTTCATGACACGCCTGAGATGTTACGCCTTTTTGTGCCGTATCATGAGATGATTCTGCAACTACTGACGGCACGTCAACCCCTATGCTGGCTGGCTGATTGCAACCTGGCACTTCTTCAGTCCTCTGAGGAGGGGTACTTGGGTTAGGTGGCTGTGGTATCACTCTGAGAGATAACTGCATTATCCATGCCTCCTTCTGCCATGCCCCAGCATGCCATTTGTCACTTGCGAGTTACCTGAGACAGACCCTTGGCTACCACTTACGAATGTAAAGCCCATCATCAAGGTACTTTCAAACCGATTGTTCAACCTCACCAACCAGCCTCCTGTAAACTGGAGCCCAAGCTCTCAATAGCTGCAGTCACAATGTTCACAAGGAAAATTGCATCTGCACTTTGCACCTCTGTCCTCAGGGGCTCCCCCGCAGAATGCCACTTGCTCCATCATTTTCCGCAGGTTTCCAATGCCCCCTTGCATGCCTGCACAGATAGTCGGAGGCACACGTCTGCATTGTCTCAGACATAACAGACAGAGCTTGTAGCATTCTCAAAGGACTGTATAAAACAGTTCTGCTCATTAACGGGTTCCCCGCTGTGCTCATCTCCTGTAAGTTACGAATACCGGGGGCCCTGCAACAGAGAACTGTCTGGCTCTAGCCCTCCCTTCACCTTGTTGCTGCTCCTCTGTTGCCACCTCCATTTACTCTTCCTCACTTAAGCTATGGGATTCAAATTCTCTCTCCTGACCTCTTTTTCATTCCCCGGAGGTGGATTTATCTGAGCTGGTGCTTGTGTGGTCAGAAGTGCTTGACAGGTACTCATGTGATGTGCCAAATTTCTGCGCATCTCTGAGGGCAGTGCATCTTATTGGGATGCCCTACACAAAAAGAAAAGGGTCAACAATAACAACAACTTGCATTTAATATGGGTCATTAAACATAAGAGCGCTTCACAGGAGCATAATCAGAGAAAACTTGACACTGAGCCAAAGAAGGAAATATTAGGAGGAGTGACTAAAAGCTTGGTCAAAGAGGTAGGTTTTAAAGAGGGTCTAAAAGAGGAGAGTGGGGTGGACAGGTTTAATGAGGGAATTCCAGAGCTTAGGGCAAGACGGCTGAAGGCATGGCTGCCAATGGTCAGGCTAAGGGAATGGGGGATGCACAAGAGGCCAGACTTGGCAGAACGCTGAGTTCTTGGAGGGCTGGTGTTGGTATGGTGCATGCTGCAAATGGTTCTGTATACAGTACCAAAGGCCATGCTGCTCCTGGGCAGATATGCCTATGTATTATTGAATGAGGGAGCTTAAAGAGTAGCAAGAAGAAGAAGTTCAAGGTTGTTGGGCTGGGACAAAGCCACCATGTTTTCCCTGGCCCGCATCCTCTATGACGTCCACATTTCTAGAGCTGCCTTTTTACGGAGCAGGCTGACAGGATTACCAGCAGTGCAATTTCTCTTTCTATTGTTGTGAGCAGCATTCTCCTTTAAAACCAGATAAAATATTCGCTTTTAGCATTTAGACTTAACATGAGTAGCACTCCAGTGATCAACTTACATTCCCCCTTGTATGAATGGATGACTACATAGCATGCAAATAGTCTGAGGTGGCATTTTGATTCGGTTGCACAACACGCAACAGTTTAGTGTGTCTTTAGAAGCCTTTCTCTGTGCCAGCCACATGGTTTAAGCTGAAGCATTACAGACGTGGGCATTTTGATGTGTACAGAGTTATGCCAGTTCATTTCATACTTTGTTGCTGAGCTGCACCATATTGGGGCTCAGTGCTTGTGGCATGTATAGGATTTAATATGAGTTGTCAATTTGTAGGCAACTTTAAATTGGCACTCTTCCTCATTATTGAGAATTTCTTCCCCATCTGGAAATGGGTGATAGCATTGACCCTATCAGTTGTTTTCTGCCATGCATGCCACGTATTTGGTCACAGAGGAAGCTGACCCAAATATAGAGCTCTGTCATACCTCTTCCAACAGAACATCTAAAGTTTCCTAGTTGAAGAGAACCCCTGGCTTGTGAAAAGATTCCACCTTTGCAGCACCAATCAGCCACATCAAACAGCAATGTTTCTGAAGAGCAGCAGTCCTTTAACAGATACTGTTCTCCTCATTCCCTGTCCACTTGCAGCCATAGCACTCTCTGCACTCCTGGAAAATACACAGGCAAATTAATTGACCGTGCTAAATCTGATGCAGTTAACTCCTGTCCCCCATTCCTGATTATTTCTGCACAAATAATCCCACATCCATTTTTCCCAGGATTGCAGAATTGGCCCTATACTATCTACCACCTCTGCTGTATTCCCTGTGATTGTGCTAGTTTGGCTCAATTGGTAGCACCCTCTGTGCTGAAAGACTGTGGATTCAATTCCCACTTGAGCACACAAATCAAGCTGACAATTCAGTGCAGTGAGTGCCTGGAATTTCCATGGGGGTTTTCCCATTTATGCTGTTTCTCCAAGGTTTCCGCTGATCTTCTGCTGAAGTTATGGCAGGAGATCAAGAGAATTCCTGTGAAAATTCTACCCCAAGATGTTAACCAAAGCTCCATCTGATGTTCGGGAGTTCAGGTGGATGTTACAGAACCCAGAGCACTATTGAAAGAAAAGACAGGAGTCCTCTCAGTATTCTGGCCAACATTCCTCCCTCACTCAATACCATCACTGGTTGTGGGATCTTACTGTGTGCTCAGTAGGTGCCACATTATAGCAACATGTCATTGTACTTTGAAGTGGTTCATTGCATGTGAAGTGCTTTAAGGGGTTTCTGAGAGATATAAGATGCTTTATAAATATAATTCATTCTTCTTTCTTTCCAATGCATTTAATTGAGGTGTATAAAATTATGAGCGGCCTAGATAGAGTGGACAGGAAAGACCTATTTCCCTTAGCAGAGAGGTCAATAACCAGGGGGCATAGATTTAAAGTGAAGGATTAGAGGGGAGTTGAGGAAAAAAAATTTCACCCAGAGGATGGTAGGGGTCTGGAACTCACAACCTGAAAGGGTGGTAGAGGCAGGAACCCTCATCACATTTAAAAAGTCCTTGGATATGCACTTGAAGTGCCATAACCTACAAGGCTATGGACCAAGTGCTGGAAAGTGGGATTAGGCTGGATAGCTCTTTTTCGACCGGCACGGACACGATGGGTCGAATGGCCTCCTTCTATGCCGTAAATTTTCCAAGTTTCAATAACCGCAGATACATCCTCCACATTGAGCCTTCAGTGATTTAGGAAGGATGTAAGTATTAATTTATATCTTTTGCTCTCTGCATATAACCTAACTACCTTTTTAGGATTATGACTAACAATAGAGAAAAAGGCACTCTTAAACTCTGTGGCTATTTCTGTCTTGCCTACAGGAGGAATAAATGCATGCCGATGCCATGATGATGACAGCATTTCTCTTTAGTTTAATATTTTTGGTGGTGGTGGGGGGGATTAAAATAAACATGTTACTTGCTGGAATTGATCTTGATGGAACTAGAATCCACTTCTGTTTTTCATTCACAAAATAATTTACAAATGGCACGCTTTTGGCAGGCCTCATCTGTGCAGAAGAAGATTGCTCTTCAAGGCATTCTTGAAGTTTTTATTGGCTGTAATTCTTGCTGGCCTATCATCTGTAAAGTGCCAAGAAATGTGACCTGACCTGGATTTTATGATTGGTAGAATTTTGGTAGAAAATCATTTCTTTGATTTCAGGAAAATAGCATTTCTGCTGAACACAACACAACATTAAATACCATGAGTATCGAGTGCCTTTGCTATTTTGTTTTTTCTTGTAGTGTTTCATATTTTGTGGTGTTAACAAAAATCATTAAAATCCTCTTGTTTTCTCTGAAAAATCATTTCTTTTGTTGTGAAAGAGTTAAAGCAGAACACCTTTACATGGCCTTGCACAGTCTGCAGCCTGTGGTCTGTGACGTGGGCAGGTTAGACTTTCTACTGCCAGCTGATATCACTAGCCAGACACTAGTAAAAACGAACGTTTTCGCTGGTGATGTTTAACATTTCACTCAAAGGATATAATAAGTTATATGCAGAGAGCAAAAAATATAAATTAATACTGACATCCTTCTTAAATCAGTGAAGGGTCTATGTACGCAGCACGGTATTGCAGAATTGAAGTTTCCTTTTCTGTTTAGTGGCTGCAGAGCTCTAATTTGTTAAACGTGCAGACCAGATGAGTGGAGAACAGTGCCTTTTCCAGATGTAACAATGCACTGGTTTTTAAAACACGGGTGTTCCCCCACCCAGAATGCATGGAAAGTTCCATTGAAATGTGATGATCCCATGGGTCAGAAATGTGAGGTGGCTGCAAGAATCAGTGATCTTTGTCCCTAGTGGACTGCATGTGCCCTGCAGCAGCTGCTCCCCAGTGGAAGGAGATGGCCATAAAGTTAGAAATATGCAGAATATGCAACAGATAAACAATACCTGCCGTCATGGGAACGCAAACAAACAAAAAACTTACTGACTGTAAATAATGCTTACTGTTGAACTTCAAGGTGGTCTACATAGCTCCACAGAATGGTTTTTATTCTTTCAGAAAGTGATCATTAATAAGTGACAAAACCTTTAAATACAAGAGTACAACAGAACTTTGATCACCGTACACACAATCCCATCAAAATGCAAAGCTAATACAATACCTTTATTTATTTTATTTGCCACCAAAGAAATAAAAAAAAATGAGTTATGTATCAAATATTTAATATTTAGAAACCTATTAGAAAAAATAACCACTGGGCAGCATGCTGACATACATTTTAAAGCTTGTCACAGAGTGCTAGAATGTAGACTCCTGCTCTACACACCCCACAGAATGAGTTTCCATACTTGACTGTAGCATTAGGGAAGGTTTGAACGGAGGCCAAGTGCTCCTTCATAGCGAGAGAGAGAGATAGAGAGAGAAATGGAAAGAATATCAAAAGTAATATCAACCTGGGCTGCCCAGCAGGCTGGTTGCAAAGTATTATTGGCAGATATCTGGGCCCAGGTAATTTGTCTGACCTCAACCGGTGTTGGGTGTATTCATGGTATGGCAGACCAGGAGGGAGAAAAGGAGGCTAAAATAGAAATATCGAACCAAAATTTAAAAAGAAACTAACGAATGAACAGATATTATATCTTGTTCAAAGTATATCCACACCTACATTGAGGCACATGATGTAATGACATTTAGCAAGAAACTGAAGAGATATAAATGGTCATGAAGTAAAAAAATAACCAAATGGCTTTTGGCACCAAAGGTGCCACGTTCTACAGTGTTACAATGGTTTGCATTAACATTCAATAAAAAAAATGACTGTAGTAAATATAAAAGTTTCAACAACTGAAAGAAGGAATTGAATTATATTCTCAATCTCCTAATACAGAAATCTAGAATGAATGGTCCAACAAGCTCTTATGCTGGACTAGGGCCCAAAATTCTGAATTTGTTTTGGTCTGAAGTAGTGTAGTTGTGGCATTTAGGACCCTAATTTGGCTTCACAGAATAAGGCTACACAAAAGGAGAAGATTACCAACTAGGAGGTACCCTTCCACCAGAGTCCACAAGCCATACCACTCCCTCGATATCTCAGAAGAGATCTGCTTCAGGAAGAAACAGTTCAGTAAGGGAGGCAAAGAAGGAGCTCTGTCTCCCATTGCAAATTGACCTCCAAACAGCTTCTCAGACACAAAAAACAATAGATTTATGTTAGAACACTGGAATTGCATCACAAGGTGGTTTGACTGTGCACTTTTATATATTTCCAGCAAGTGCTTCTTATTACCACTGTGGCAATTCATGATGCCTCTCTGCGCTGTTTTTAAACCTATTCTTGTGCTGTGCAAAGCTGATACCTGAGAGCCAGGGAAATGAGTGGATTGTGGCTGCACTGTAGTATTGTCAATCTCTTGGGACCAAAGTGCCCCTTGGCTCAGGGCTTTTAAGTCGCAGATGGATCTTCAACAAGCTGTGTCACTACTGAGGGTGTGTGGGGAACCTGGTCCTATATCCTGGCAGCTACATCCTGGCACCTACATGAGCAGCTATCTGAGGGCAAAGGCTAGAATGGTCACATGAACTGTTCTAAAAGAGAGGAAAATATCACAAATGTGGATTCTTGCCATGCCACTTGTGCTGAGTCTTGGTTTTGAGTGCTCATTGATCAGTGGAGGGCAGACCGATAGTATCAGTTAGATCCTGCAGACCGCTGGAGAAGATGGCCCAATTCCCTTGGAAGGCAGTTGCCATTGTTCTCTCCAAATGTCCTCCAAAGTCTGAAGGCCAGTGGTCCAAGGATCCACTTTGGATTCAATGACTAGTCTGGCAGCTTAACTGTCAGGGGGGATGAATGCAGATGTTTCCAGATAGCGCTGCATTGTGTTGAATCCTTTTCAGATATTGGCAGTGAGGGCAGCTTTGTACTTCACTGTGACCCATGCCATCTGTCTCTGGTCCTCCGAGATGGCTCTCAGTGCCTCCATGTGAATGTGGTCCTCGTGCCACACCCTTCTTTTTGGAGCAGTGCCCCAGAGATCTGAGTCTGCAGGCTTGGGATCCAGGGGTTGATTTCTGTGGAGATTCCAGTCCCCACTGTCAGAACCTACTTTTACCTCTGACTCATCTAGCTTACCTTGGCTGCTCTGGTGAGGTTGTAAAACTTCTTCCTGCACGCAAAAGAGTCCTAGAATTTAAGGATGTGGCACTCACTGCCACAGCCACCTCCCTCCACAAGCCTCTGACTCCAAACAGCTAATCCTTCCTGTTCTGTATCTCCGTTAGGAGGATATTTAGGATGGCTCCCTGAAGCTTGTCCTCATTTCTTTGATCCTCTTGCCATCTTTGTCGCCGAGGTTGCCTACTTCCTCCGATGCTGCTATTGCCCCTTTAAGCTGCAGCAGATATTATATCCTGCTGCTGCACCAGGTGTCTGCATCTCCATCTGGTATTTTCTGGCTCCCAAACCCCCACTACACCTCCCACTCCTTTCGTTCTGCCACACTTCTGTCACTCACTCTATGACTTCAATGGAAATAAATATCGGGAGCGATGTAAAACAGGGCTGCCGATTCACTATCACCCGTTTTATACTATCGCACAATGTCAAAATTACCCCATCATGTGCACAGGTAAACAAGCTACCCTGCCACATGCAAATGATGTAAAGGGGGCGTGGCTAATCCCTCCAATGTATTTCTTCTATTTTCTGCCCTAATCCACACCAAATTATTACTGCCACCATATATAAGGTGGTAGGAGCTGTTGCAAAGCTTCCCTGTGTCGAGTTTTCTCACTGCTATTGCAGGTTGGTGTTACTTTGCCTACATATCGATCAATTTAGTATTTTGGCGGTTCAGTCAGAATGTTTGCGGCTAGTTTTACTCAGCTCTGCTCAAAGTTCTGTTTTGTGCTGGGGACATGGATTTCCCAATGGGAATACCACTATTCTTATGTTCCAGTACAGCTACAACACTGACATCTACCCTACAATATGGAAAATTGTCCAGGTATGTCCTGTCCATAAAAAGCAGGACAAATCTAATTGGGCCAATTACCGCCCCATCAGTCTACTCTCAATCAGCACCAAAGTGATGGAAGGTGTCGTCGACAGTGCTATCAAGCGGCACTAACTCACCAATAACCTGCTAAACGATGCTCAGTTTGGGTTCCGCCAGGACCACTCGGCTCCAAACCTCATTACAGCCTTGGTCCAAACATGGACAAAAGAGCTGAATTCCAGAGGTGAGGTGAGAGTGACTGCCCTTGATATCAAGGCAGCATTTGACCGAGTGTGGCACCTATACTCGGACGGGGAGAGCACAGTGAGACGGGGAGAGTACGGTGGGACCGGGAAGGTACAGTGAGATGGGGAGGGTGGGAGACAGGGAGGGTACTGTGTGTGGGGGAGGGTAAATTAAAAAGGGCAGGTACAGTGGGATGGGGGGGGTTACAGTGAGAGGGGGAGGGTAGAGTGAGAGGAGCCCTAGTAGAATTGAAGTCAACGGGAATCAGGGGAAAACTCTCCAGTGGCTGGAGTCATACCTAGCACAAAGGAAGATGGTAGTGGTTGTTGGAGGCCAATCATCTCAGCCCCAGGACATTGCTGCAGGAGTTCCTCAGGGCAGTGTCCTAGGCCCAATCATCTTCAGCTGCTTCATCAATGACCTTCCCTCCATCATAAGGTCAGAAATGGGGATGTTCGCTGATGATTGCACAGTGTTCAGTTCCATTCGCAACCCCTCAGATAATGAAGCAGTCCGTGCCCGCATGCAGCAAGACCTGGACAACATCCAGGTTTGGGCTGATAAGTGGCAAGTAACATTCGCACCAGATAAGTGCCAGGCAATGACTATCTCCAACAAGAGAGAGTCTAACTACCTCCCCTTGACATTCAACGGCATTACCATCGCTGAATCCCCCACCATTAACATCCTGGGGGTCACCATTGACCGGAAACTTAACTGGACCAGCCACATAAATACTGTGGCTACAGGAGCAGGTCAGAGGCTGGGTATTCTGCAGCAAGTGACTCGCCTCCTGACTCCCCAAAGCCTTTCCACCATCTGCAAGGCACAAGTCAGGAGTGTAATGGAATACCGTCCACTTGCCTGGATGAGTGCAGCTCTAACAACTCTCAAGAAGCTTTACACCATCTAGGACAAAGCAGCCTGCTTGATTGGCACCCCATCCACCACCATAAACATTCACTCCCTTCACCACCGGCACACCGTGGCTGCAGTGTGTATCATCCACAGGATGCACTGCAGCAACTTGCCAGGGTTTCTTCGACAGCACCTCCCAAACCTGTGACCTATACCATCTAGAAGGACAAGGGCAGCAGGCACATGGGAACACTACCACCTGCACCTTCCCCTCCAAGTCACACACCATTCCGACTTGGAAATATATCGCTGTTCCTTCATCATCGCTGGGTCAAAATCCTGGAACTCCCTACCTAACAGCACTGTGGGAGAACCTTCACCACACGGACTGCAGCGGTTCAAGAAGGCAGCTCACCACCACCTTCTCAAGCGCTTTTAGGGATGGGCAATAAATGCTGGCCTTGACAGCGATGCCCACATCCCATGAATTAATTTTAAAAAATGCTTTGAAGAGGAGGATGAGTACATGCAATAGGCTAGATTGGTGGCACTGAGTGAGGCAACACAGAAGACATCTCTTCCTTAATGCACCCACTCACCAGGAGCCAGACCTGGATGTCCTCCTATCGGAGATATGGACTTTCAGTGCCTCAGAAGGCTATGCTTCTCCCAAGAGGCTGTTGGGGAAATTTGTCAACTACGGAATGAAGACCTGCAGTCCACCATGAGAAAGCACTGTCTATACCAGACAAAATCACCATTGCCTTAAATTTCTTTGCCACCTGATCCTTCCAGGAAGCATCTGGTGACTTTTGCCACATCAGTCAGCCAGCTACTCAACATTACATCAAAAAGTTCCCTGATACTCTATTGAGAAGGGCTGTGCAATTCATATTTTTCCCAATGAAACCAGAGAAACAAAGTAATATAGCTGTCTAGTTCTATAGACGGCAGGGTTCCCACAGTTGCAAGAAACACTCAAAGCCCCATATGACAATCTCCTCAATTTTCTGAATGTGAAAAACTTTCATTTTATTAATGTCCAACTAGTGTGCACTATTATTTATCCTGCACGGGAACGTCAGGTACTTAGGAAGCTGCCATGACTCTTTCATTTTGTGATAATCCACCATGCCAACCCTCATGGCTGAGATCCACGCATCTGCATGGTTTACTGATGATCATGCTTATCCCCTGCAGTCATGGCTGAGTTCTGCAGTAAGGCTTCCACAGAGAGGTACAATAGATAAAATGAGGTCCATGCTACTACAAGAAGTGTCACAGAGCAGACTTTGGAATTCTCAAGTCTTGTTTTCGGTGGCTGCTGGAGCCCTGCAATACACTCCAGTGAGAGTCTCAATAATCATTGTAGATTGCTGCATTCTGCATAATATCACAGTGAATAAAGACTTGCTGCTTCCAGAAGCTGAAGAAGAAGATAATGAAGAGGGAGTGAAAGGACCTCCCTCCCCACAGCAGGAGGAGGATACACAGGAAGGAGAGGATGTGAGATAGGACTGCCTCCAGCCAGAGAAAGCAGGGTGCAACTGATACTCCAGTACTCTCAATAAATAAAGGTCAACTCAAAAATAAAGACACGCCACACCACTCTGTACTCCGCAGCACTCTTACAGTCCTTCACTGTCAAAGACTTCTGCCAAGTTCCTTCATAAGACAGATGTCTACAATTCCCATGTCATTATCCCAGCCCCAAAAAGCTGAAGGCATACATAGAAATGAACTCAGAACTCTATGTGGTCAAGCTGTACTTCATTTACAGAACAACATAGGCTGGATTCTCCTGCACAGAGAATGATGGAAAATGCAGGAGGTATTATTTTGGTATTGTGGCATAGATTTACCTCCCTGGGGTTAGTGGCAGAGCAGGAATAGTACTCACCAAAGTTAATCTGTCCCAATCCACTTCCATTTCCTGAATAACGCTAGCAGCAAAAATCCTGACCAAGACTCCAAAGAAGTGGATCAATATGTAGGCAAAGTAACACTGATCATTGCTAACAGCACACAAAATGACCACCTCAATTTGGATTCAATTCAAGGAAACCTTCCTGCAGCTCCTACCACCACTTATATGGTGGTTATATTTTGGAGCAGGTTTGGGTCAGAAGTTGAGGAAATAGGTCAAAGGGGTTAGCCTTGCCTCTCAACCCCATTTACATTAGGTGGTTTCAGCTCCTGTCGAGCCTTAAAGGAGACTGGTGCTTTTTGGGAAGATAGTACAGATGTGGATTTTTTTGTGGCAAATTTGAGGCAAGAGCCTCTAAGAACCCAGTTTACTTTGTTTATTGCACCAGAGCCACCCCAAAACGAGCTGTAATTTAGAATAAAATCCAAGTGCTTGAGCTACTTATGTTGGAGGTTCAAAGGAATCCTTAATCAATCAATCAACTAATGCTTGCATAGAGTTTAAACACAATAATCTATTTAGTTACAATAATCTATTTCCCCTCTTATATTGTGCAAAGCTTTGGGGCATTGAAACTTTCTCAAGATCAATGTTTGTGAAGTCTGGTTAAAAATATCCAGAAAATAACATATGGAAGGGGTGCAATTATTTTGCGATAAGCCACCAGATCTAACAGACTATGAATTGCAAGTACTTTTGCAGAGCTGAAAATCATCTTTTAAGACCACAAATAAATGATTCCTCCACCATCACCATATTCAGCTTCAGGGAAAGATTTTCTCCATTTCCCTCTTGAATCTTTTTGCAGGGATTGAGCACCTTTCAGAGCAGTTTATTCTGATGTGTTTGTTTCTCAAATGTAGGGTATTGGCCTCAGGGACATTTCTGTTTCTTTTTGATGCAATTGCTTCCTGCAGGAGTTTGTCACAATGTTCTTTTCTTTCAACAACTTGCTATGATGCTATAATCTCCTATTGGGATATGCAGGATTGCTGCTTTTTATTGGGATTTTCAGTTGAGTTTGTGTTTCCCATAGCAGTTCATTCCGATGTTTGAAACTTTTGCAAGAATTTTTAATGACGTTCTCATTTCCTGATAACAACACCTTATAAAACATTAATGAGACTACACATGAAATATTGCGTCCAGTCTGATCAGAGCACTTACCCAAAGATCCATTGACAGTGGAAAGAACTCAGAGAAGCACAGCAAAAATACTTGAGAGTTTAGATCATTCATAAAGGCTTATCAAATGGAGGTTATTATTAGACAAAGACTAAAGCAAGATATAATTCAAGTTTTAAAATAATGGAGGGAATTAATGGTCGGGATTGTCCTTCTAGTAGTGATGTTCCAATGGAGGGAGAGGAGGCCACTAAGAGACCTTCACCTTCCATTGGGGAAATCCAGGATTGTTAACTGTCACTTCCTGGAGCCTACTGACACCATTCCCATGGTGACCCTGGGAAGCAGAGAACGTGGGGCGGACACAAAGGAAATGCACTGGGGTCCTGGGCCCAGGGGCCATTTGCATGCGGCAGGTGGAGAAGGGGTGGCCAGCCACAGTCCCGGTGGGAGCAAGGGGAGGTAAATCCTGATCAGGGTGGAAGGGCAGCAGTAGGTCTCACAACCTGCATTTTTCAGCATTCTCCAGTATGATTCCACCCTAGAATCCTGGCTGATATGTGGATGTAAAAAGATGGGGCTGTACTTTCTCCTTGGGATGGATTTGTGGTGGTAAACAGAGGAAAAGTAAAAGAGAATCCGAAGGCAGTTTCTGTTGGAAACTGGGCTGGCAGAACATCTGTCCCGAACAGCTTCCCTTTCTGGAATTCCCTTGGCTCCTGCCTCCTTTCAATCCAGTGATCTGAACACTGGGAAGAACTGGGCATCCAGATCATTTTAGTGGAAGTGAGCCCCACCTGTGTGTCCAGGCCTAGTTCCTGTCCGGATACCTTTGAAAAATTCTCTCATCCACAGGAATATGGGGTCAATTGACAACTGTAAAAAAAACCTTCCAATCGTTGATGCAGCCATCCTCTGGAACGGTTTGCTAGTCCCACTTTTTTCTACCCCCCCACCCCGGCGGTTTCCTACGATATGCTCATCATGTCCAGTAATGAAGGTCACCAACAGAGTGGGATTCTTGCTCTGCCACACTTATGTCAGTGCAGTGGTCCAGAGGATTTTCAGGGCCCATGTGCACATCTATAGCAGAGTTTGGAGTACAGTATTTAATTACCAAATAACTTACTGTTCATAATGTGTTTTCATAACTCTCACATAATATTCATTGTAGAGGTTGTACCATAACATCACAATTTCTGTTAACGGAAATTATGTAATTTTTATTGATAAAACACTTGAAACGTGAATCTGAAATTCACTGAAGACAGGCTATCAACGGATTGATCCTTACAGGACTGAATGTTAGTGCACGCAATCACCTTACTACAAAATTAGTCCTTTTTATGAACTTTTTATGTAGAAGGTATATTGTGATTAGAATTCACAGTCGCAAAACTATTTCAAAGGCAACAGTTTAATATATGAAGTACATTTTATTTGATTAGAAAACAACTTTGTACATCATGATATTAAGCACTTAATTTTGGGCTGGATAGCAAACATTATAGAGCTTTATGTAGCTTTAAATATTAATTTGCAATGTATATTTACTTCAGTAAGTTTATCTCTACATACATTATTGAAGGCACTTTGTACAAAAAGACACAAAAATACAAACGTAAAAGTTAAATTGAATCATAAAGCAAATTACATAAACACATCAGAATGTTAAATGCTGTGGTAAGAAATGCTTTACTTTGGCTGTCCTTATCAGTGCCACATAAACTAAAATGCATAAGGTCCCACTACTATTGTCAACCGCAGCACAGACACAGTCCGGTAGTTCATTAGGGCATTGACTGTTAACATCTCCAGATCCACAATGTACTCCTTTGGTCCCGTTAATGGCTTCACTAAGACAAGCATTGCACTCACATTATTTGTTTGCTGCAGGAACACAAAAGTGTGAAATAAATAAATAATGTGGTGATTTAAAAAAAAAATATGGTTCCTTTTTGGGGTAAGAAGCAGGTGTCCCGGGAATGGAAGGGCTGGATGGGACGGAATCTGTCTCCACTTGGTTCTACCTCTTCTGCAATTCTGAAGGAGAGAGTGGGCACTTCTGTCAGCTCTTCCCATTCTAAGGGCATGCCTGGACGGAGTTCCTGGGCTCCCTGGCAATCGTGCCAGATATGCCTTTATAATAACCAGTGGTATGTACACCTGTAGGATGGAGGCATACGTGCCATAAAGAGATGTAAGTGGACCCCACTGAGCAGAATTCAAATAGCATTCGATTCCAGAGAGATTGATTGCTATTTGAATTAAGGGCCTACCAGCGAGGGAGCAACAGTGGTGCAAGTTTGGACAATAGAAATCTGTGGCACACTCAGCCTGTGAAATTCCAATTGGTATGGGCGTCCACCTCAGTTCAACCTCACTGCACTTCTGGCTTAACGGCGCTGTCAGAATTTCAATGCTGATATTTAAAGAAATGTTCTAATTCCCCCTCCCCTATTGTGGGGAAGATGCTTGCGTACAAAGGCACGGCTGAGATAGGGAACTCAACAGTGAGAGGGATTACTGGCATATAAGCAGTGTCCCATCATTCTGTGGCACTGTACGTCATTGGTGCTCCAGCGTGTCGCGCCGTCATATCTGTATGGAAACTGTATTTTAAAGATGCAAAAAAAAGTTTAATCTGATTTAAAAACTATGGGGTCAATTTTCACTTCTATTGTCTGCTGTTATCGGGGTGGTAACGGTCTCAAAATGGGGTTGGTAGCCTTACCGCCCTGTTAACACCAACAAAGAGATTGGTGACATTTTGAAAAAGACCTCGTACCTTGCTGGCGGCCGGGGAGGGCCGATATTGGGAGGCTTCAACCTGGCAGAGCAACATTGGGATGTTCGTTTTGTGCCCCGCAGCTCGTCAGGCCGTTGTAAATGAAGCCAGTGTCTCACAATCATGGCTATCTCTGCCGCGGGTATGGTGTGCTCCACCGGGCGGTCACCCAAAAGTTAAAATCGACCCCTATGGCCCTTCATTTTCACAGCGGTAGTCATGATCTGCTGCTGTAACTTCAGTGGGAGATCGACAGAAAGCCTGGAGAAATGGGTGTAAGCAGCTGAAAACTGCTGTTTATGCTATTTCTCTTGGGGTTCTGCTGATCCCCTGCCAAATGTACGGTGGAGGATTGGTATAATCCCTGTGAAAATTTAAGGCCTATATATTTATTCTATAGTGGTGAATAGTCAGGGTGGAATGTCCATTAGGTTAAATTGACAAATGGTGAATAAATATTTTGCTCCAAACATTTATTTCTTGGAGAAGGAAAAACTTTAGAGATTTGCATACCAGCATTTCTAAGTTGACACTTTAAGGAAAAATAGATGGGCTTCAATTCACTCAAGGATTCTGCCAGACTCCTGCTGTAACTCTGCGGAGTGGAAGAATGGCAGAAACCGACTGGAAAAAGCCAGAGATCCAGTTATGCCTTATAAGGGACAGAATCTCTGTCCACCCCTTACAAGGCCATTGATGTTGAGAGGTCGGAGCCCAGGGTGGGGATTCGCTGTGCTGGGAGTTCTTGCTTCCCTAGAATCATAGAATCATAGAAAGGTTACAGCATGGAAGGAGGCCATTTGGCCTATCGAGTCCGTGCCTGCTCTATGCAAGAGCAATCCAGCTAGTCCCACTCCCCTGCCCTATTCCTGTAGCCCTGCAATTTTTTCCTTTCAAGTACTTATCCAGTTCGTTTTGAAAGCCATGATTGAATCTGCCTCCACCATCCCCTCTGGCAGTGTATTCCAGATCCTAACCACTGGCTGTGTAAAAAAGTTGGTTCTTTGGCCAATCATCTTAAATCTATGTCCTCTGGTTCTTGACCCTTCTGCCAATGGGAACATTTATCTCTATCTACTCTCTCTAGACCCTTCATGATTTTGAATACCTCTATCAAATCTCCTCTCAACCTTCTCTGTTCCAAGGAGAACAACCCCAGCTTCTCTAGTCTATCCATGTATCTAAAGTCCCTCATCCCTGGAATCATTCTAGTAAATCTCTTCTGCACCCTCTCAAAGGCCTTCCCATCTTTCCTAAAGTGCGGTGCCCAGAACTGGACACAATACTCCAGTTGTGGTCGAACCAGTGTCTTATAAAAGTTCATTATGACTTCCTTGCTTTTGTACTCTATGCCTCTATTTATAAATCCCAGGATCCCATATGCTTTTTTAACCGCTTTCTCAACCTGCCCTGCCACCTTCAACGATTTGTGTACATATACCCCCAGATCTCTCTGTTCCTGTACCCCTTTTAGAATTGCGCCCTTTAGTTTATGTGGCCCTCCTCATTCTTCCGACCGAAATGTATCACCTTGCATTTTTCTGCATTAAATTTCATCTGCCAAGTGTCCACCCAATCACGAGCCTGTCTATATCCTCTTGAAGTCTATCACTATCCTCCTCACTATTCACTACACTTCCAAGTTTTGTGTCATCTGCACATTTGGAAATTGTGCCCTGTACACCCAAGTCCAAGTCATTAATATATATCAAGAAAAGCAGTGGTCCTACTACAGACCCCTGGGAAACACCACTGTATACCTCCTTCCAGTCTGAAAAACAACTGTTCACCACTACTCTCTGCTTCCTGTTTCTTAGCCAATTCTGTATCCATGCTGCTACTGCCCCTTTTATTCCATGGGCTTCAATTTTGATGATGTGGAGATGCCGGTGATGGACTGGGGTTGACAATTGTAAACAATTTTACAACACCAAGTTATAGTCCAGCAATTTTATTTTAAATTCACAAGCTTTCGGAGGCTTCCTCCTTCGTCAGGTGAAAGATGTGAAAATTTTGATGACAAGCTTATTATGCAGCACTTTATCAAACGCCTTTTGAAAGTCCATGTACACCACTTCAACTTCATTGCCCTCATCGACCCTCTCTGTACCTCATCAAAAAACTCTATCAACTTAGTTAAACACAATTTGTCTTTAACAAATCTGTGTGGCTTTCCCTTATCAATCCACACTCGTCCAAGTGACTGCTAATTCTGTCCCAGTTTCTAGTTTCTAGAAGTTTCTCCACCACCGAGGTTAAACTGACTGGTTTGTAGTTGCTAGGTTTATCCTTACACCCTTTTTTGAACAAGTGTGTAACATTCGCAATTCACCAGTCCTTTGGCACCATCCCCGTATCTATGGATGTTTGGAAGATTATGGCCAGTACCTCCACAATTTCCACCCTTACTTATCTCAGCAATCTAGGATCCATCCCATGCGGACCAGGTGACTCATCTACTTTAAGTACAGCTAGCCTTTCCAGAGCCTCCTCTTTATCAATTTTTAGCCCATCCAGTATCTCAACTACATCTTCCTTTACTGAGACTCTGGCAGCATCTTCATCCTTGGTAAAGACAGATGCTAAGTACTCATTTAGTACCTCGGCCATGCCCTCTGCCTCCATAAGTAGATTTCCTTTTTGGTCCCTAATCGGTTCCATCCCTCCTCTTACTACCCATTTACAGTTTACATGCCTGTAGAAGACTTTTGGATCCCCTTTTATGTTGGCCACCAGTCTATTCTCATACTCTCTCTTTGCTCCTCTTAACCATCTTCCTTTACTGAGACTCTGGCAGCATCTTCCTTGGTAAGGATAGATGCAAAATACTCACTTAGTACCTCAGCCATGCCCTCTGCCTCCATGTCCCCCCTGATCGGCCCCACCCCTCCTCTTACTTTTGGATTCCCTTTTGTCTGCCGCCAGTCTATTCTCATACTCTCTCTTTGCCCCTCTTATTTCCTTTTTCACTTCCTCTCTGAACTTTCTATATTCAGCCTGGTTCTCACTTGTGTTATCAACCCGACATCTGTCATACACCATTTTTTGCTCCTTCATCTTACTCTCTACCTCTTTTGTAATCCAGGGAGCTCTGGCTTTAGTTGCCCTACCTTTTTCTCTTGTGGGAGTATACCTAGAATGTACCCGAACCATCTCCTCCTTAAAGGCCGCCCCTTGTTCAATTACAGTTTTGCCTGCCAATCTTTGCCTGCCTTGCTTAGAAGGGACCCAGTCACTTCCAGATGGGTGCAAATGGGCTCCGCCAGCGGGTCCAGGTGAAGGGTGGGGCCTGGATCCCGAAGAAATGTTGGAGCCTTATCTCTGTAGAAAATTTTGGATTGGCCTCCTTACACAGAGGGTCGAGGCGGACCTGGGTGGGGCCTGGGGTGGGCTGGGGGTGGGGGGGGGGGCAGAGTGTCTGGCACTTATTTGCATTGATGGGAAGGCATCAGAATTTCCAGGCACATGGTCCACTCTGGTGGACACCAGAGATGCACCCAGCGGAACTCCGGGAGTGTCAGCGCTAGAAGGCACTGATGGGCGCGATCCAGGAGTAATCGCTGGGGTTGTGGCCTGTCGGTTTTCGGGGCTATATACAGTTACACAGATTTAAAAAGTAGACAAGGTGGTTCTTACAAGGTATATTATGGCACTAATTATGGACCAAAAGCAAGAAAATGGCATTGTGGTGAGCCTCTTCATCTTGCCTGCATGGTCCTTTGTAGCTGTGGTGCCATTCTGGTAGTGGGTGGAAAATACAATATTCGTTTTGCGCTTCTAACTGCAAAAGCAAATAGCACTTATGCCTTTTGCTTGCGAGGGTAAATGGACCTATATTGATTAATTGATCAAAAAACAAGCTCTGTTCATCAACAGTTTAGTTTAAACAGTATAATGATCACGGCCTTGAAAATCCACAGCTCTTCCGGCATAGTTTGAGCCTCCACCCCAAACATGGTGGTCAGCACAGGAGAGTGTGGGGCCAGGAACTCTCTGTGTCCAAGGCTTTCACTGGGACACCTGGTCTATCTACTTGACTACTGGTGGCTCACGATAGGATTACGGCCTGGAATCCCAAAGGAAAAGGGGCAGAATTTTTATTTTATTTTAAAACTGCCTCCCCTCACAAGCGAGAGTGAGGGTGCCACACATAATTCTTTCTAGGTAGACCCAGGCAACACCCCCCCACCCCCCACCTCCCCTGGGACCAGGCACATATTGGCGTTGCTTTCTCTCCTCTTCAGCAGGCAGGTACCCTAGAAGTGCCTCAGTGGCAGGATGCATTTCATTGACAACCAAATTATAGGAATCTCCCTTGAACTTGGGAAGGATGTTAAGATCAGTGATGGAGATTCCCAATGGGAGATTTTGGCCCTTATGCAGATTTTTGGAGCCCACCTCTCTTTCAATCAATAAAAAAGCCGATAGGGAAATTGAAGTGTTACTCACCCTCAGGTAGAACTCTCCGTCATTCCCAGAGCTGATCTGGAAGGTGTTGAAGGTATTGGGGTAAATACTTGTTGCTTGAATTTGGAAGATATCAGAGGGTACAGATCTGTCTGATCGAACATTCATATATTTGTACACATAGGAATAAGGCTGATCACGACAGGCTGCGTTTCCTGATGGACAGACACAGCGACTGTATGGAGAACAAGAGGGAGCAAAATCTGTATCATTAAAATCCTACAGTTTACTAGGAATAATAACACTGGACTAATTGTTAATTTTTTTTGGATTTGGTTTTGGTGCAGTGTAGTATGTCTTAAAATGTATATATTAATGAAGTCAGAGATCTGTTCTTGAAGATAGACAGATAGCTCTTCCTAAATATCATGAAACACAGACACATCCCTCCCTCCATGTCGCCAGGGAATGGGGATACTCATCTCTAAACTGCATACAGATAGTGTTTGCTGACAAAAATGAATACGAGTCAGGCCCCTCTGCTTTCAGTCCTGCTTCTGCCACAGTCCTGCCACTTATGGACCAAACCAGGCCTCTCTCTGCTGCTTCTACCGCTAATAAAAGCGATTCCGTACACTGCACACTGTAGGTGGGAATACTTGTGAGAACAGGAATTTCTACCTACAGTGTGAAGCAGCTGGAGTCCCTTCTATTAAGTGGTAGGAATGTCATTATGGTCCATTATTGATAGAACTAAAATAGGATTGGGATTGATGCAAGAGAGAAGGGGAGAAATAAATGATAATGAAGGGGATGAAATGGATGATAATAAAGTGAGGGAACTGGATGGCATTGCAGGAGGGCAAATGTGTGGCAAGGAAGAGGGAGAATGGATGGTAATGAAGAGGAAGGGGAAGGGGAAATGTTGGCAATGAAAGGAAAAGGGAAAGGGAGGAGATGAAAAAGAGAGGGAAGGGGACAGAAGTTGGGCGTGATACTTTGGTGGGGGAGAAAAGAGGGGAGAAGCTGGAGTGGGGTGGGGGAGGGAGGAAGGTGCCAATATTAACTGAGAGAAAGTGGGGAGAGAGTGTGCCAGCATTAGCTTGGGAGGGGCAATGGAAAAGTGTCAGCTTGAACTGGGGGAGTGAAAGAATAATTGCAGCTTGAATTAGTTGGAGGGGAGAAGAGTGCAAGTATGAACCGGGAGGGTCGAAGGAGAAGACAGTATCTCAGTCAAATGGTGAGGAGTCGGATGGGGTAATGTCTCTCTGTGAACTGGGTTAGGAGGGGAGAGTGACTGTTGAAAAAATGTTTGGGTCTCGTTGGTCTCTTGAAAAGTTACATGCCAAGTTGTTTATTCCTGTTTTTTAGATTAAAAATCTATTAATTGTGAAGTACAAAAGTGCTTAAAATTAACCAGAATGTATTATTTTAATGTAAACATTTAAAATGTTCTAGGGGAACCTCCCCCAGACCCTCTGGAAAAGAATCATCATTAATTTGATAAAAGATGCTATTTGCAGATAGGGAAGTTGATGAGCAGTTGGACCAGCTATTTCTATTTTAGTATAGATAAACTACTGTAAATGGGTAAATGCTGACCTGAAGATACGTTTCAGAGTGAGGAAATGATGAACACTTGCACGTGACATTTTCAGCATTTCATTATGGTAGTTTATAACTCAGCTGATTTTCAAATGCTGAAATTTCCAAGGTAAATAAATTTGTTTGCCTCCTCCATAATGAACGTAGGGCTGCATCAAGACTGTTGAAAAGTTTTCTTACTTACTTTTCAGACATCTGATCATAAGGCTCATGGCATGGATTTTGAGGATAACATCTGTATCCACTATAATAGTTCCAACACATCTCTTGTTCCTCACAAACATTTCCAGTTTCACATTCATTTATATCTGTAGTATGGAAATAAAAATGGAACATCTGAAAATATCAAGTTGGGGTAGTACGATTAACCGTGAATTACAATAAATCCTTGAAAAGCTGCAGTGGCGGTAGCCACGGGTCACTTGTGAGTTAATAATCATTGCAAAGACAGCAATAGTCAATACATTGCAATTCTATAATGATTAATTGTATAATAATGACATTAATTTGAGATCTGTACCCGCATCGAGCAATATGGAGCTGGTAATGCTAAGTTGTTAACAGAAAGGAGTATTTCCTCAAGGTGTTCTCCCATTCACTAGGCTATACTTCTCCAGTGTTCTTCTTGACCTTCCTACCTCCACCTTGATACAAACTCCAACTTGACTAAAGTCTAATACTTAAATCCTATTCTAAATCCCTCTCGCTTATCACCCTGTCCCCACCAACCTCCGCTGGTTCCCCATCCCCTAATGCACTAATTTCAAAATCCTTGTCCTCATTTGAAAAATCGGATTATGTCATTGTCCCGCTCTCTCTCTAAACTCCTCCAGCTCTACATCCCAGCCACATCTTTCACTCTTCCAACTCTGGTCTACTGGATGTTCCCACTCTATTCAGGCCTTGCATTCTGGAATTCTCTTCCTAAATAGCCCCGTATTTCAAAAGTCTCCTCAAAACCTATCTCTTTCATCTCAGCTTCAGTCACCTCCTTTAACTCTTGCTTGGTATCTGTTTCCCTCTGTGATGTTTTGTTCCACTATACAAGTACAGGCTCTTTTTACACTGCTTTCCAGTTCAACAACTTCAGTCCCTGGTTATACTGCAGTTTTTACTCTGATGTAATGTATTGAAATGGAACACAGACAGATTGAGGGATGTGACGTAATAATGTGGCAATTACTGTGTAATGTAAATGTGTTCTTGTTAAAATATTAACTATTTTTCTTTTAATGCAGAAATATATCAACAGGACCAATCTGTTAGTTGGGCAAACAGGCTGCAAGTAGAATAAACACTTCCTGCTGGTAGGCTAAACATTGCATCATAGTCAATTACAGTGCTGAAACAAGAACAGAAAAAGCTGGAAACACAGAGCAGATCAGTCAGTATCCATAGAGAGAAAGACAGTTGAGGGTTTGGACTCATTCCCTGCTTCAGAACTGGAAAATAAGAGATGAACAAGCATATTAGAAATATCAAAAAAAGGGAGAGGGAAGGGAAAGAAACCAACAGAGAGGAAGTATCAATGGGATGATTGTTGAATGATAAACAGATCAGTCAAGTAATAGAAAAAAAGCGATAAAGAAATGAAAGACACTGAAAAACAAAAGATGCATGAATAGCTGAGGCAGTGGGAGGCCGAAGGGAAAGGTGAGAAAATGAGCAAAATGGAAAACAGAGAAACATTGAAGATGTTGGTAAAGTGCAATGGGCCCACGAGTTCTGAAAAGAGAAAGAACAAGTCAACAGGGAGGATGCAGGACCCTCCCCCCCACCTCCGGTTAGCACTCTGTTCTGATGAAGAGTTGCCCCTCACCCAAAATGCCACCCCTTGGACACTGATAGACCCACTCCCCACATCACCAGCAATGCCTGCTGTAAGGAAAATGGAGAATATAGCTAAAGTCTGAAGTTAATGAAAACAATGTTTAGACCAGAAGGGCTGCCGAATGCTTAAGAAAAGATGAGCTATTAGCCCTGAAATTCCACATTGTTCTGGGTGTAGTTTCAGCGTATAATTGGGGTATCCTTTTTTGCCAGCAAAATGGCCAAATTGCCAGTTTTTGCTCCAAAATTGACCCCCCGAATTCCCTTATGCTTTCTGACCCTTTCTATGATCCGTCAACTGAGTCCCCAGTGAGCTCATTTACATATATTACAATGACAGCCAGTGATGCTGCAACCCAGGTTTTCTGCTTGTACACTCACGAGGTACTCGGGAAGTTAGAATGAGAATTATAAGGTGAAGCTGTTGCCAGGATCAGCTGAAACAGGTGAAAGTAAGGGGTTTGAGAGCCTGAGGCGTTCCAATAGTGATTTCTGAAGCTGGGAATGACGTTTGGCAGTGGTTTCTTTGGCATTCTGCCTAAATAGACCTGGATTTGTTTCTGACTGCTTCTGAGAGTGTGAGACCACTGGAAGATTTTGACCAACAGTGAGGTCTTCTCAGGAACGGTATTGCAATCCCTATGGACGTGCCCTTGCATGCCATTATCATGAACGAGGAGGAGCAGCAGCACAGGATGGAGCAAAGGAGAGTCGGGCAGCATTTCAGGAGGATGGACCCCAGCTGCTTTGGAGGCAGAAGTACTCGGAGGAGAATATCATGATGACGTTCACTCATGGGACTCCTGCTGCGAGGCATTAGAGCACAAATGATCACTAAACACTTCCATTTTTGTTTATAGCATTTCTGTGAAGCACCTTGGAATGTTATATCTACATTAAAAGCGCTATATAAATGCAAGTTGTTATTGCTGCTGAAGCCTTCTCTTTTGTTTAACAGTCTACCTTTGACACCATTGCCTTAACTCCTCCTCTACCTTCAAATAAAGGATCAATCCTTCAACCTAGTACCCATCCTAGGACTTAACACATTAAACCTCTTTCCCCTAACTGATTATGCCAATAATCATCATGTGATTGAATAAGTCAACATGAAATAAGTGCACCCTTTCCTGTATGACTGTTCATGAATAAGAAGGCACCACATTCTATTTTAATACAACAAAGTTCAAAGTAAACACAATCCAATCTACTCTTTTCTTATACAACACTTTCTTTGGATGGCTAAGCATGTCTTTCTTTCAACTATCCTAATTTTTCTCCTAGGTACAACCTGAGGGCCAATATTGTGAGAGGTGGTTGGCTGCTCATACTCTACAAAAAGGTCATGGGACTGAGTGGTCCTCCTCTCATGACAGCTTTCTCCTGGCTGGGAGCCACTGCTGGCTGCATCTCTGGAGCTTGTTCCTGGGAAGCCTGGTGCCACCTCCTACATTGCACTGGCATGGTGCTCAGAGGGACAAGGCCAGAGGCCTGGCATGAGCCGTTATCCTGAGAGATGGCAGTGTCAGGTAGGTCGAATCAAGCTGCTGCCATTCCATTAGGCCCTGGAACCTTCTCCCCACTGATCAGTGGGGTTAATGGTTTGCTATCAGATCCAGAAAGCCCTGAGAAAAATGCATTTTTCCAACATGGTCTGGAAGCCAACATGTATGATGCTGACTATTCTTTCCCCTATTGCTCCAAACAATCCATTGATGTCTGCAATGAAGAAAATGCTTCCTTGATGTTACCGCAAATGAGTGCTGTACACTCGAGTCACACCTGCCAGTTGCCACACATCCTTGGAGACTGACCGCAGCACCTCCACATAGGTGTGATGTTCCTCAAACATCTTTCTTTTCAGGTGAGTACCAGGAGTTCTGTGTCCCATGACTCTGAAGCCTTGAGCAGCCTTCTCCTCAGTATCCACTAGGAAGATACAACAACCCCATTACTCATTCTTCCAGCTCCCTCGTGAACCATTGGGTGTTACTTCCTTACTAACCCTATCTAATTTTCCCCTGAACTGGTGTGTGGGAGTGATGAAGCAAGTGATGGAGGAGTTGAGTTCGAGAAAGTTGGGACAGAGGAACATGGGGTAGGAGGTCTCTGCAGGCACTCTTGGGTGGGCTTGAATCCAACTTCATCTCCTTCATCATCCTTGTCTTCATCATCATTATCATAGTTCATAAGGAAGTAATTAGGTTTCTGTTCCTCCCTCTCCTCCTCCTACTCATCATCATCATCTCCCTCCTCCTTTTCCTCCTCTTATACCCACAGATTCTGTGGTGGATCTGCAAGAAAGTAGGTACAAGCTAAGAATGGGTGTGTATAACCTCCATGGGATTAAGGAGATAGAGAAAGGGATGGAAGCTTGTGGCCGTGTGGTCCTTCACAGGGATATCATGGTGAATGTGTAGGTCTTCAGTCATTAAACTGGTGCCAGCACTAGCTCCTGACCTTGCCATCTCCCACAGCGAGAACTGAGTGCCTCCCCAATGAGCTCCTTGTAAGGTATGAAGGGTTTCAGTTTGAGGATGCCCCCTCCTTTGGCCTACCCCTCACGTGTATTGTGTGCAATTATTTCCTGCAACAAGATTAAATAAATTGGGTGAAGGCTAGCAATTGAGGTGAATGTGCCAACTGGCATGGGACAGCTGAAGTAAGAGAAGCGGGAGTATCAGCTTGTTAAAGTAGATTAACAGGTTTTAGGGTTGTCCATACCATTAATTGCTGTTAGGGGAGATGGGTAACAATACTGTAAGATCCTGAGTTAGTGCCCCCATTAACCAGAATGCATTGTAAAGGGTTAGCTGTACAGTTGCTACTTTCAGAGAGTGAAGAGTGTGCTGGTGTTCAGGATACCCAAGGAAGAAAAGGGAGAGCGGCCAAGTGTATTACCTTGCCTCCTCTGGTCATGTCATTAAACTATTTGCGGAACTGAGCTGCAGTCCTGGAGTGAGAGTGTTGGCATTCAGTGCCAGTGCCATCTCCCTCTACATGGTACAGGTGATCTTTTTGGTGGGTTTACTGCCACAGACGCCCAGAATTCTGACTTGTCTCTGTTCTATTTCATTCAGCAGGGTTTGTAAGGTGGATTCAGTGAAACTGTGGTATCTTCTCTGCCTCCGTATCATGCCCTGTTGCCTTCTTTGGCTGCCTCTGCCAGGTTCTCCTGTGTTAGCCATTCTTGTAAAATGGCATAAAACAGTGATTGGACATCCAATAAAGTCAGCGATAGTTAACTCACTGAATCAAGCACTGTTCCTTACTTACCTACAGTTCTCCACGGCTGCTGCTGCAATCTTCAACCAGAACTGGCTTTTTAAAAGCTACACTCTAATTTCCAAGTACCACAGCATATTACTTCCTTTTTATATGCGTTTTATGTGAATGACTGCTCCACTGGATATGCAAATCAGCTGTCCCAAGAAATTCTGGTGCAAACAGCTCGCCAGGCCATCAGCAGACGGAACTCATTTTCCATTGGTGTAACTGCAGTGCAACTTACTGCATGGAATTTCAGAACCATTGTTCCTGAAGCTTGTATTGAGCTTCGTTGGAACAGTATAAGTGACCAATCACAGAGAGGTCAGAGTAGGAATAGGAGGGGGGAGTTAAATTGGTCGGCCAGAGGGATTTGGGGTCACATTTGCTGACAGAACAGAAGCGATTGGCAAAGCAATCAGATAATTTGCATTTGGTTTCCTTATTTTTATTACTGCAGTGCTGCCTGATTTATGTCAGCTTTATTAAGTATTAGATTTACTAGGATGCTACCGGGACTTGATGGTTTGACTTATAGGGAGAGGTTAGACAGACTGGGACTTTTTTCCCTGGAGAGTAGGAGGTTAAGGGGTGATCTTATAGAAGTCTATAAAATAATGAGGGGCATAGATAAGGTCGATAGTCAAAATCTTTTCCCAAAGGTAGGGGAGTCTATAACGAGGGGGCATAGATTTAAGGTGAGAGGGGAGAGATACAAAAGGGTCCAGAGGGGCAATTTTTTCACTCAAAGGGTGGTGAGTGTCTGGAACGAGCTGCCAGAGGCAGTAGTAGAGGCGGGTACAATTTTGTCTTTTAAAAAGCATTTGGACAGTTACATGGGTAAGATGGGTATGGAGGGATATGGGCCAAGTGCAGGCAATTGGGACTAGCTTAGTGGTATAAACTGGGCGACATGGACATGTTGGGCCGAAGGGCCTGTTTCCATGTTGTAACTTCTATGATTCTATGATTCTATGACTTCATTGTGTCAACTTGGCTCAGTTGGTAGTACTCTTGCCTTTGAGCTAGGAGATTGTGGGTTCAAGTCCCATTCTATGAACACATAATCTAAGCTGAAACCACAGTGCAGTAATGAGTGAATGCTGCATTGGAGATGTCCTTTAGGTGAGACATTAAACTGAAGCCCCTTGTGCCTGTTGTGATGAACGTAAAAGATTAATTGGCAATATTCAAGAACAGCAAGAGAGTTTTTTCTGGTGTTCTGACTAACATGCTTCCCTCAACCAACGCTACCAAAAATGAAACGTTAACCTTTTTAGTTTCACCGCAGGTGCTGGCTGACCTGCTGAGTGTTTCCAGCATCTTCTGTTTTTATTTCAGATTACCAGCGTCTGTAGTATTTTGCTTTTTGTACTGCCAAAAACAGTTCAACTGGTCATTCTTCTCATTGCTGATTTTGGAGCCTCGCGGGATGCAAAATGGCTGTTGCATTCACCAACATAACAATGACTATATCAAAATAATTAAAGCATGTTCAGCATTTTGAGGCATTTCAGTTGTGATAAGATGCAAAATAATGAACGTTCTTTGCTTATTTTGGCAATGGAAATTTTAGAGACAAATTTTTTAGAAGTTGGGCACACAAACTCCTGACTTTATTCATTGCAGCAGTAGAGAGTGGAATTTTGCAATTTTTCAATTGTTACAGGCTGCAAAAAGGTAGAAGGTGCTCAGAACCTTGGAAATATCACCAGGAAATCTCACTGCAACCACTGGATTCCAGCCACAGTTTTTTGAAATAGTGGAAGGCCTGTGCTGAGGAAATTTTTTACAGAGATTTCTAAGATAAAATGGGCCAGATTTTGCTGATAAAATAATGTCATCTGAACGAAGCACGCTGTTATTAATACACAAATAGGCCAGCAACTTGCAGCAAGGAAGAGATATCCCATGAATTGCGAATTGCCACAAGTTGCTAGCCGATTTGCGCCACTCCGCCGTTAGCTTCACGAAAACGGCATCTCGCCCTTAACCTCCCCGAGATTTTCATGAAGTTGCTGCATTTGCACATTAATTGCCCATTAAATTCGCCACAGAAAGTTAAGTCTAGTAATTAATATCGTGAGTACCCTTTTAATGACCTGATAATTGTTAATGACTGCCAATCAACCTCTCTTGCTCAGAAAGTAAAAAATTATAAGTGTGGAGTCTAATTACTTCAGGTTGTGAATTAATTTAGGAGATTTTAAAAGTGTCTAATTTTAAATTATACATTTTTTTTCTTACTTTTCCTTTCTGTCTCTTTTTTCTCTCTTTCGTGATCGAATCTTTCTTTTCCTCTCTTTATTTCTCTTTCTGTACCTGATTTGGCATTGAATTCACCCACTCTAATTCACCCTCCTTCTCAGTCCTTCCTCTGTTTATTTCTCAATCCTTTAATTTCATAGGTTAAGGAGATACAATGCTTGTCCCATTGTTCACCAAGGTCCCAGATGCCCCGTTGCCCTCGCTGCGCCATTATCAGCTCGCACTTCCAGTGAATTTATAGGCAAAAATTTTTAAAGTCTAAACGTGCACGAACAACTCTAATTAATGGGGCATGCCGTGAGACGCCCCGCTCCAGCAAAATCTGGCCCAATAAGTAGGGTTATGGCTAAGTTTAGTAATTTCTTTGATAATTTACTCACATGTGTAACATCTTACGAATTAATTTGAGATTATATAGTCAATGGCGTGAAAAGCAATATGTCAACTGAAAGAGGATGAAGTAACAATTCCTGAGTGATAGTTATTAATAAATCCAACAGGGAATTCAGGAGAAACTTCTTTACCCAGGGAGTGATTAGAATGTGGAACTCACTATCACGTTGAGTAGTTGAGGGGAATAGCATAGATGCATTTAAGGGGAAGCTAGATAAACATATGAGGGAGAAAGGAATAGAAGGTTATGCTGATAGAGTTAGATGAAGTAGTGTGGGAGGAGGCTGGTGTGGCACATAAACACCAGCATAGACCAGTTGGGCTGAATGGCCTGTTTCGGTGCTGTACATTCGATGTGAGTGCAAAAGACAAGGCTGAAGCGTTTGCAACCATCTTCAACCAGAAGTGTCAAGTGGATGATCCATTTCGGCCTCCTCCCGATATCCCCACCATCACAGAAACTAGTCTTCAGCCAATTCGATTCACTCCACATGCTATCAAGAAACGGCTGAGTGCACTGGATACAGCAAAGGCTATGGGCCCCAACAACATCCCAGCTGTAGTGCTGAAAACTGTGCCTCTAGCCAAGCTGTTTCAGCACAGCTACAACACTGGCATCTACCCGACAATGTGGAAAATTGCCCAGGCATGTCCTGTTCACAAAAAGCAGGACAAATCCAATCCGGCCAATTACTGCCCCATCAGTCTACTCTCAAACATCAGCAAAGTGATGGAAGGTGTCATCGACAGTGCTATTAAGCGGCACTTAATCACCAATAACCTGCTCACTGATGCTCAGTTTGGGTTCCGCCAGGACCACTCGGCCGCAGGCCCCATTACAGCCTTGTTCCAAACATGGACAAAATAGCTGAATTCCAGAGGTGATGTTAGGGTGACTGCCCTTGACATCAAGACAGCATTTGACCGAGTGTGGCACCAAGGAGCCCTAGTAAAATTGAAGTCAATGGGAATCAGGGGGAAAACTCTCCAGTGGCTGGAGTCATACCTAGCACAAAGTAAGATGGTAGTGGTTGTTGGAGGCCAATCATCTCAGCCCCAGGACATTGCTGCAGGAGTTCCTCAGGGCAGTGTCCTAGGCCCAACCATCTTCAACTGCTTCATCAATGACCTTCCCTCCATCATAAGGTCAGAAATGGGGATGTTCGCTGATGATTGCACAGTGTTCAGTTCCATTCGCAACCCCTCAGATAATGAAGCAGTCCGTGCCCGCATGCAGCAAGACCTGGACAACATCCAGGCTTGTGCTCATAAATGGCAAGTAACATTCGCGCCAGACAAGTGCCAGGCAATGACCATCTCCAACAAGAGAGAGTCTAACCACCTCCCCTTGACATTCAACGGCATTACCATCGCCGAATCCCCCACCATCAACATCCTGGGGGTCACCATTGACCAGAAACTTAACTGGACCAGCCATATAAATACTGTGGCTACAAGAGCAGGTCAGAGGCTGGGTATTCTGCGGCGAGTGACTCACCTCCTGACTCCCCAAAGCCTTTCCACCATCTACAAGGCACAAGTCAGGAGTGTGATGGAATACTCTCCACTTGCCTGGATGAGCGCAGCTCCAACAACACTCAAGAAGCTCGACACAATCCAGGACAAAGCAGCCTGCTTGATTGGCACCCCATTCAACACCCTAAACATTCACTCCCTTCACCAGCGGCGCACTGTGGCTGCAGTGTGTACCATCCACAGGATGCACTGCAGCAACTCTTTGACAGCATCTCTCAAACCCGCGACCTCTACCACCTAGAAGGACAAGAGTAACAGGCACATGGGAACAACACCACCTGCACGTTCTCCTCCAAGTCTCACAGCATCTCGACTTGGAAATATATCGCCGTTCCTTCATCGTCGCTGGGTCAAAATCCTGGAACTCCCTTCCTAACAGCACTGTGGGAGAACCTTCACCACACGGACTGCAGCGGTTCAAAAAGGCGGCTCACCACCACCTTCTCGAGGGCAATTAGGGATGGGCAATAAATGCTGGCCTTGCCAGCGACGCCCACATCCTATGAACGAATAAAAAAAAATGTGATTCTATGTAATATGATTAATCAGTTTTGCGGTACTTACTGGTTTTTGAATGGTAGCTTTGAAAAAATGAGCAATTTTGACTGTTCAATTTTGTGCTGATTACTCATTGCTGATTGATAGCTTTTACTACCTACCTAGTGAGTACAACTGCTTTTGACTCGTTAACATTTAGTCAATTGGACATCGGAATCTATCAGCATAGTTAACTTAACATGTAGTAATTATTTCAGCCAATTGTGATTTTTCTCACCTTACGTACTTGTGGTACCTTTGAGGTAAGAGCATAGGAAATAGGAGCAGGAGTAGGCCATATGGCTCCACAAGCCTACTCCGCCATTCAGTAAGATCATAGCTGATCTTCTACCTCAACTCCACTTTCCCGCCCGATCCCCAAATCCCTTGATTCCCCATGAGTCCAAAAATCTATCTATCTCAGCCTTGAATATGCTCAATGACTAAGCATCCACAGCACACAGGGGTAGAAAATTCCAAAGATTCACAACCCTCTGAGTGAAGAAATTCCTCCTCATCTCAGTGTTAAATGGCCGACCCCTTGTCCTGTGACTATGCCCCTGGTTCTAGACTCTCTAGCCAGGGGAAATAATCTCTTAGCATCTACCCTGTCAAGTCACCTCAGAATCTTATATATTTCAATGAGATCACCTCTCATTCTTCTAAACTCCAGAGAGTTTAGGCCCATTCTACTCAATCTCTCCTCATAGGACATCCCTCTCATCACACGAATCAATCCAGTGAACCTTTGTTGCGTCGCCTCTTAGGCAAGAACATTCTTCCTTAGGTAAGGAGACCAAAACTGTATACAGCTCTCCAGCTGAGGTCTCACCAATGCCCTGTACAATTGTAGTAAGACTTCCTTACTCTTGTACTGCAATCCCCTTGCAATAAAGGCCAACATGCCATTTGCCTTGCTAATTGCTTGCTGTACCTGCATGCTAACTTTTTGAGTTTCTTGTAGGAGGACACCCAAATCTCTCTGAACATCAACATTTAATAGTTTCCCACCATTTAAAAAATATTCTGTTTTTCTATTCTTCCTAGCAAAGTGAATAACCTCACATTTCCCCACATTATGCTACATCTGCCACCTTCTTGCCCACTCACTTAACCTGTCTATATCCCTTTTTAGACTCTTTGTATCCTCCTCACAGCTTACTTTCCCACCTAGCTTTGTATCGTCAGCAAACTTGTATACATTACACTCAGTCCCTTCATTTAAATCATTAGTATAGATTGTAAATAGCTGAGGCCCAAACCAATGGTACCCCACTAGTTACAGCCTGCCACCCTGAGAATGACCTGTTTATGCCTACTCTCTGTTTTCTGTCCTTTAACCAATCCTCTGTCCATGCTAATATGTTACTTGCAACCCCTAGAGCCCTTATCTTGTGTAACAACCTTTTATGTGGCACTTTATTGAATGCCTTTTGAAAATCCAAATATATGACATCCACTGGTTCCCCTTTATCTACCCTGCTAGTTACATTCTCAAAAAACTCTAATAAATTTGTCAAACACGATTTCCCTTTCATAAAACCATGTTGACTCTGCCTAATCATATTATAATTTGCTAAATACCCTGTTACTACTTCCATAATAATGGATTCCAGCATTTTCCCGACGACTGATGTCAGGCCAACTGGTCTGCAGCTCCCTGTTTTCTTTCTCCCTCCTTTCTTGAATAGCAGGGTTAAATTTGCTACTTTCCAATCCACTGGGACTGTTATAGAATCTAGGGTATTTTGGAAGATCACAACCAATGCACCCACTATCTCTGCAGCTGCCTCTTTTAGAACTCGAAGATGTAGACCATCTGGTCCAGGGGATTTGTCGGCTGTTAGTCCCGTTAGTTTCTCCAGTACTTTTTCTCTACTGATATCAATTACTTGAAGTTCCTCACTCCCATTAGTCCCTTGGTTCCCCACTATTTCTGGTATGTTTTTTGTGTCTTCTACTGTGAATACAGATACAAAATATTTGTTTAACATCTCTGCCATTTCCTTATTCCCCATTATAATTTCTCCTGTTCTCAGCCTCTAAGGGACCAATGTTTACTTTTGCTACTCTCTTCCTTTTTACTTACTTGTAGAAGCTCTTACAATCTGTTTTGATATTACTTGCTAGTTTACTCTCCTATTCTATTTTCTCCCTTTCAAACAATTTTTTGGTCATCCTTTGCTGGTTTCTAAAACTCTCCCAATCCTCAGGCTTACTACTCTTCTTGGCAACTTTATAGGCCTCTTTTAATCTAATACTATCCTTAACTTCTTTAGTTAGCTACGGATGAATCACTTTTCCGTGGCAATTTTATTTCTCAATTCTCATTGAGAATATTGAAATATTTCTTTAAATGTTTGCCATTGCTTATCTATTGTCTTACCATTTAATCTAATTTCCCAATCTACCTTAGCCAACTAGCCCCTCATACCTATGTAATTGGCTTTATTTAAGTTTAAGACTCTAGTTTCTGACTTAAGTACTTCACTCTCAAACTCAATGTAAAATTCTATCATATTATGATCACTTTTCCAAGAGGATCCTTTACTATGAGATTACTAATTAACCCTGTCTCATTACACAATACAAGACCTAAAAAGGTGTGATGCTTTGAGGTGTTATGATGCTATAGATGCAAGCTAGATGCAAGACATCATTTTAGATTTTCAGCAACCAAAATAACATGTATTTTTCTAATATAAGAACAAACTATTGCTGGAGTACCTTACCTTGGCACATTCTGGTACCCAGAAGCTTGTATCCCTCTGGACAGATGCATGAGAATCTTCCTGGCTCATTCACACATTGGTGCTGACACATGTAGCTTGAGTAGGCACACTCATCAACATCTGCATTACAAGAGAAGACCCATTCATTTCATTGCTAGTAAAAAAAAATCTTGCTTTTAAGATTTGCAGCACAAATTCAGATTTTCTTGCTGATGCTATCTGAATATGAACAGTTGTAAACAGGGTGAGTAATGGGATCTTTACTCTGCATCTAACTACGATCTACATCACCTGGGTGTGCCTGGTATTGCAACTGGGTGACAAAAGTAGAAAACTATTCCATTTCCCTCATTGACATCTTGGCATTTTTGATAAAAATTTATCAAAGCAAACAAAAATTTTAATCTGTGGGAATAAACATTGAACCAATTAATGAACCCAAAGAGATTGCATTCTAGTAAATACTTCCAGTAGATACCATGCCGGAGGGTTTACAGAACAAGAAGGTCATTTTTGGATGTTTTCCACAGGCAGTGTGTAAGAATGCTATGGTTTCCTCTGGATGCGGTAAGTGCATTATATCAATTGTTGGCACCAAATCTGCAGTCTCTTTTCACCAGGGGCACAGTCTTGTCAGTGGCTATGAAGGTAACAGGAGTCTTCCAGTCAGCCTTGAGTGATGTAAGTTAAATAAGTCAATCAGCAGTGCACCACTGCATTAAATAAGTGATGGATGCCTTGTTCGGTGGGCCTCAGTTTTCATATCCTTCCCTATGGACCCAACAAAACAGAGACAGCGAGCATCCGACTTTTATCGAGCGGCAGATTTCCCCAAGTCCCAGGTATAATTGATGCCACTCATATGGCATCAAAGACTCCATTTGAAAATGTCGTACATTTCATCAAAAGAAAGGGTTTTTATTTTGTGAATGTGCAGCTGATGAGTGATGTCAACCAAATCATTCTGCATGTGAAGGCATGGTATCTTGGAAGCTGCCATGATTCTTTTGCTTTCAGACAATCAAAGATACCTGAACTGTTCAACATTGTGTCATAGGAACATAGGAACAGGAGTAGGCCATTCAGTCCCTCGTGCGTGCTCCGCCATTTGATAAGATCATGGCTGATCTGTGATCTAGCTCCATATACCTGCCTTTGGCCCATATCCCTTAATACCTTTGGTTGTCAAAAAGCTATCCATCTCACATTTAAATTTAGCAATTGAGCTAGTATCAAATTTCTACCACCCTTTGTGTGTAGAAATGTTTTCTAATCTCACTCCTGAAAGGTTTGGCTCTAATTTTTAGACTGTGCCACCTACTTCTAGAATCCCCAACCAGTGGAAATAATTTCTCTCTATCCACTCTATCCTACCCCTTAATATCTTATAAACTTCGATCAGATCACCCCTTAACCTTCTAAACTCTAGAGAATACAACCCCAATTTGTGTAATCTCTCCTCGTAACTTAATCCTTGAAGTCTGGGTATCATTCTAGTAAACCTACGCTGCACTCCCTCCAAGGCCAATATGTCCTTCCGAAGGTGTGGTGCCCAGAACTGCTCACAGTACTCCAGGTGCGGTCTAACCAGGATTGTTGCTGGGAGAACAGGGTTATCCATTTCAATCATGGCTGGTGACACCACTCTGTCATCTGAGGACTGAGAGCCTCATCGTTGCTTGATAGGTCAGAGGGAGCCCTACAGTAAAGTCCAGCAAGCATGTCAATAATTATAGAAGATGAGGAGGAAGAATGGAAGCCATCCTGATCATGACGAAGGTGCCCAGTAGAATGAAGAGGCGGGACAGCACAATCTGTTATCAGCATCACACGAGGTTAGGCCTTGACCGATTTTGTGGAGGCCACCCTCCAGCTCCTTGGGTGAGAGGATATTGAGGCTAGCACTTAGCTTTTCAAGCTTTTCCTCTTGTTATTTTGACACCATTGTAACATTTGGTCTGCTTGTCTTTCTTTAGGTGTGTCCCAGGAAACTGTGCCAGTTCTGAGTGGGCCTGACCTCAGAGTATCCAGCATCGCTTAGTCTTACCCTCAAAAACACCAGCTCAGGTACATCCACCTTGAGGGATTTAGATAGTGAGGAAGAGGAGAGTTCACTGGGTAATGCACAGAGCATCTGTGTTGGAGTAGGTGGTGATGGTGGAGGAGAAGCAGGAACCTACTGTTCAAAGGGCCAGTTTGCACCTGTTGACCCCTGGGATCCGGATTTTGCGGTGTCTGATTTTAAAAGAAGAATGCTTTCTGAGCACAGAACTTTGCTACAGTCACTGGAGACTTTGACACCAGTAGCAGCTGATGGCTGGTGTGGAGAAGTTCATTACCCACATCTGTGCAATGACGATGGACGGATTTCAGAATTGCAGACCACTATGGAGGGGTGGCAACTCCACGGACATCTGTAAAGGAACTCCCACTGGCAGAGGCCCTAATATTAGTTGTTGCATCTTAGGTGATACTATAGAGGGTTAGGGTTCCAATGTGGAATGGACTCTCTCTTCTGGTTTCCAGATGCTTTTTATTTAAGCCTTGTATTTAAAGTTAACATAATTCTTCTTAAGCCTTTTACAGGCCTATTATCACACAGATAATACCCTTGAGCAGTATTTCGAAGTTTGCTAGAATATTACATATTGATTAGATGGGCAGAACTAAGAGAAGATTGGTGTATCGGTGGTACAATTCCATCCCACTTCTCAACTTCAAAATAATAATTATAATGATCTAATTATCATGGCAAAATATAAAATCTTAGTAATGGGAACCCTCAGAAAAGAATTAAACTCAAAATAGTAGAGCTTAAAAAGTAAACTCTTAAAATCTGAATTGAAAAAGAAAATGTTGGAAATACTTAGCAGACCAATCAGTACCTGAAACAGAAAGACAGGTTAACATTTTGGTTGAGCCCTTCAATAGCACTGATCTAAATGGGCTGGTATTTTAACATTTTTCCTCCCTCTTAAGGTTATTGAAATTATTAGATATGCATACAAAATAAAATTACTGAGAAATTTGTGTCTCTTGGTATATTATATGAGAACTGTTTGAGTAGATTTTGTGAGTGGAGTAGAGCAGAGTGTGAATGGGACTTTTAGATTAGCCAGATAGTAATTCCCCCTGTAATTCAATGTCTTTATTGTTCATATAGGGCCAAAACAATCAGTGTCTGCAGTACTAACATACACAAACACTTATTCTGCTGGTTTTATGTGTCATTAAATGGTCAAAATGAGAGACTTCTCATTTGCACACATGAACAATATAGGAGGATGACATACTATTAAACGTTGGTTACAGTAGCTGCATAAAATATCTTCTGCATTTTCAAACAACATTCAGTAATTACCTCTGCATGTAACTTTGTCTGGATTTAATTCATATCCTTGGTCACACTGGCAGATGAACGAACCCACGATGTTAAAGCACTGATGATCACATGGAGAACCTGTCTCACACTCATTAACATCTCAGAGGGGAAAGAAAAACTGTAATCATAATTCAAAATCTCAGCAAAATGATCTTATCAAGTAAAATTACAGAAAGATTTAAATAATCTTGGCGCATACAAGGGAGCTATAAGTAAATTGCTACAGACCCATTTTTCCAAGGTGCATTTAGGCAGAACTGTCTTTCAGCCCTTACAAGAACCCAACATCCCTACCAGTTCACGTAAGTATAATGTGATTGATATTCTTTTAAAAGGTCAGTGTTGTTATAAAAATTAAGAACACTGAGTGAGTGTTCCTCCATGCTAGATTGGTGTGGCAACATCACTGATAGGGAGCATCCTGTGCACTCAGGAGTAGCTCCTAAGAAAGCAACAGGGGTGTAATTTCAGATCACGATGAGAGCCACTCTGGAGATGCCTGACTCTGGAATAGCCCACTAGAGTCTGCAAGGCAGATTTCCCAATGAGCAGCATGGTTTCCCAGGATTGGATAGCTCCAAAGTTGCTCTCGGATCTGTTTGAAGTTGTAACCACCTTCTATTGTTTTCTATGGAATTGCTCCAGGGCATATAGGTATTTACTCAACAATGATGTCATGGAGTGTCCTAACAGGGAGGGAGACACGACTCAAGGAGGGGTGGGGGTTCCGAGCTGATGACAAAATTGACATTTAAAAAAAATCATTCTCCTGAGGCTAATAGTTTCTTCTGTAAAATGGTCAAGTACTTGGAATAAAAAGTAGCCCACAGACTTTCTTTCCACTTTAATAACTTTTGACAATTAGCTTTGATTTTTTCAAAATATTGCAGGAAACTATTATTTTTTTTAAAAGGACTGCTGACTGCCAGATTTGCCAAACACAATCTCTCCATTTTAAATTGAAGATTAGCACTCAGAACAGCCTAGGTTCGGACTGGGATACCCTATATAGAAAGAAAGCCAAGTGTTAATTTATACAGGACAGTCCACAAGGCATACTAACAATCTTCAGATCCCCTTATGCTCTGCCTGAAATGTTGTTTCATTTATGTTTGATTTTTTTTCTTAGTAGCGTTGAATTGTTAGTTTAAGAAAACAGTTTTTATGGGTGTCCAACCAAAACATCTGCTGCAGTAATACAGAATGCAGTACAGTAATTGAGGTTAAATCTTTGTTTACTCCTAATAGAAAAAGCAAAAATGTAGAGACTGACTTGAGACCTCTCATCAAGAAGGGAATACCAATAAGACATCTGTTACTAATGCTTTAGTTAGAAGGTACCCCCACAGTTCTTTCCTGACTTTGCTGAGGTACAGTTTCATGGGGACTGGCAGCCATCCAGTATGTTGCCCAAGTGGCCATGCTTCAGGTATAAGCGTAGACATTGGCTAGGAATTTCCTCGGGACGGTTCCAGCTCCACCACCGTAACTTTGCCGGAAGTACGGCGTAAACCCTGTCTATGTGCATAAATAGAGTTTCTGCTACACTTCCGGTGAAGTTATGGTGGCAGAGTGGATTCAGCTCCAAGGAAATTCGAGGCCATTAATTCCTGGTGGGCTATTTGATCACAGAGCCATGACAGTGAAGCGCAGGCCTGCTCTCAACTGATGTCCACACACGTACAGAACAGGATTCACTGAATAGCAATCAGGAGTGAGAATTTTAGTTGATTCATTCCCACCTCAGGCCAAGGATCCTGAGGCTAACTTAAGATGCCTTATTGTCATCCTGCAGGGATTAACTACATCAGTACAGGCTGGTGGTTGAACCCAGGATCTTCCTGATCTTTATGGCTCAGTGCCACACCAGGTAGTGCATTTACTCAGTAAGCCATCAGAGGAGCTAATTAGAACTTCTTTATAACATTACATTTATTATAACATAAAAGTTTGTTTTATAAGCCAGCTTTATTACTGGAACACCAAGAATTACTATGAACTGTGGCTTTAGGCCAACCTGGCAAACAAGTGGGAAAGTATTTCAATGGGATATTGCTTACAATCTAAAATAGTACTTTGTAATTACTCTGATATAGAATCACATGTATAGAGTTGGACAATGGCTGCCGGTTTCTAATGATGTCACTACGGAGATTGAAAGATTCCTTACTGTTGGAGTTGTTGAATAAACTTTCAAAGGATGGAGCTTTACCCTAACTCTATGTTACACGTAGTACTGAATCCTAAAAACAGTGCATCCCATTCAACAGTATAAAAGCACTACACATTTTCAGAGGGGATTGAAATGAAATATTTTGCAAGGCTTTAGTTATGTCTTTATGTACAAGTCAAACACTTTTTATATACTTAATATACATATTCTGCAACCGCCGACGTGAGTCTTGCATGGTATGTTGCCTCCTTGGTGCCCGGGTAAAGGACATAACTGAACGGTTGCAGAACATTTTGCGGGGGGGTGGGGGTGGTGGAAACAGCCAGAAGTCGTGGTAAATGTTGGAACCAATGATGTAGGTAGGAAAAGGATTGAAGTCCTACAGGCAGAGTTTCAGGAGGTAGGAAGGAAGTTAAAGAACAGGACCTCAAAGGTAGTAACCTCTGGATTACTCCCAGTGCCACATGCTAGTGAATATAGGAGCAGTACAATAAAACAGGTTAATGCGTGGCTGGAGAAATAGTGCAGAAGGGAGGGCTTCAGATTCCTGGGCCATTAGGACCAGTTCTGGGGCAGGAGGGACCTGTACAAGATTGACGTGTTGTACCTCAACAGGGCTGGGGCCAATGTCCTCGCAGGAAGGTAAAATAGTGCTGTGGGGGAGGGGCACCAGGATAAGCATTAGGGAGGAGATACAAGGTGAACAGAGGACTGGGAGAGACTGAAACATCATTAGAATAAAGAGTAGTTCAGAAATAGGAGGGATCAGACAGGAGGGAAATGCAAGGCAGACTAAGATGGGTTTGGAGTGCATGTGCATAAATGAATGGAGTATGGTAAATAAGGTTGGTGAGCTGCAGGCACAAGTAGCCACGTGGGATTATGATATAGTGGCAATAACGGAGACCTGGCTCAAACAAAGGGAGGAATGGGCACTGGCCACAATGTATTCAGGAAAGATAGGGAAGGAAAAAAAGGAGTGTGGGGGGGGAGGGGTTAGCAGTATTGATCAAAGACACTTACAGCACTAGAAAGAGATGATGTACTTGAGGGTTCAAAGACAGAATCTATTTGGTTAGAATTAAGGAACAATGGAAGAGCTATTATGCTGCTGGGTGTATACTTTGGCCACTAAATAGTGGGCAGGAGATAGAGGAGCAAATTTACAGGCAAATTGCAGAAAGATACAAGAACTATAGAGCTGTGATGAGGGACTTCAATTACCCTAATATAGACTGGGAAAATAACAATGTAAGGGCAAAGAGGGGGAAGAATTCTTGAAATGTATACAAGAGAACTTTCATAATCAGTATGTTTCCAGCCCAACGAGGAAGGAAGCAGTGCTGGATCTAGTTCTGGGAAATGAAGTGGGGCAAGTGGAGCACCTTTCAGTGGGGGAGAATTTGGGAAACAGTGATCACAATATCATTAGATTTAGAGTAGTTATGGAAAAGAACAAGGAAAAATTAAATGTGAAAATACTCAACTGGTGGAAAGCTACTATCAATGAGTTGAAAAGGGCTCTGGCCCAGATGGATTGGAATCAAAGGTTGGCTGGTAAAACAGTAGATGAGCAATTGGAAGCCTTCAAAGAGGAGATAGTTCGGTAACAGACTAGACACATTCCCACAAGGGGGAAAGGAAGGGCATTCAAAACTAGAACTCCCTGGATGACTAAACATATAGAGATTAAAATGAAACAGAAAAAGAAGGCTTCTAATAAATGTTAGGTTCATAATTCAGCAGAGAACCAAGCTGAATACAAAAAGTAGAGAGGAGAACTGAAAAAGGAAATAAGAAGGTTCAAGAGAGTGTATGAGAATAGATTAGCGGGTAACATAAAAGGGAACCCAAAAGTCTTTTATAGTAAAACGGTAGTCAAAGGAAGGGTGCGGCTGATTAGGGACCAAAAAGGAGATCTTCTTGTGGAGGCAGAGAGCATGGCTGAGGTACTAAAAGAGTACTTTGCATCTGTCTTCACTAAAGAGGATGCTGCCAATATCACAGTAAAGGAGAAGGTAGTAGAGAAATTGGAAAGGATAAAAATAGATAAAGATGAGGTACTTAAAAGATTGGTAGTACTCAAAATAGAAAAGTCAACCTATGGGATGCATCCTAGGTTGCTGAGGGAAGTAAGGGTGGAAATTGTGGAGGCTCTGGCCACAATCTTCCAATCCTCCTTAGACATGGAGATGGTGATGAAGGACTGAAGGATTTCAAACGTTACAACCCTGATCAAAAACGGGCAGAGGGATAAATCTGGCAACTACAGGCCAATTAGCCTAACGTCAGTGGTAGGGAAACATTTAGAGACAATAATCTGGGACAAAATTAATTGGCACTTGGAAAAATATGGGTTAATAAATGAAAGCCAGCACGGATGTGTTAAAGGCAAATGGAGTTTGACTAATTTGATAGAGTTTGTTGATGAAGTAACAGAGAGGTTTGATGAGGGTAGTGCGGTTGATGTAGTGCATATGGGCTTTTAAAAGGCAATTGATAAGGTACGATATAATAGACTTGTTAGCAAGTCTATTATGTCATACCTTGAAGCCCATGGGATTAAAGGGGCAGTGGTTGCATGGATATGAAATTGGCTGGGGGATAGAAAGCAGAGAGTAGTTGTTTATCAGACTGGTGGGAAGTGTACAGTGGTGTTTCCCAGGGGTATTAGGACCACTGCTCTTTTTGATATATATTAATGACCTGGATTTGGGTATAGAGGGCATAATTTCAAGGTTTGCAGATGACACGAAACTTGGAAATGTAGTGAACAGTGAAGAGGATAGTAACAGACTTCAGGAGGACAAAGGCAGATGCAATTTAACGCAGAGAAGTGTGAAGTGATTAATTTTGGTAGGAAGAATGAGGAGAGACAATATAAACTAAATGGTACAATTTTAAAGGGGGTGCAAGAGCAGAGAGACCTGGGGGTGTACTTTGAAGGTGGCAGGACAAGTTGATAAAGCTGTTAAAAAGGCATATGGAATCCTTGGCCTTATAAATAGAGACACAGAGTATAAAAGCAAGGAAGTTATGCTAAACCCTTATAAAACACTGGTTAGGCCCCAGCTGGAGTATTGTGGCTAATTTTGGACACCACACTTTAGGAAGGATGTCAAGGCCTTAGAGAGGGTGCAGAAGAGGTTTACCAGGGATGAAAGACTTCAGTTATGTGTAGAAACTAGAGAAACTGGGGTTGTTCTCCAAAGAGCAAAGAAGAGAGATTTTATAGAGGTGTTCAAAATGATGAAGGATTTTGATAGAGTGAATAAGGAGAAATTGTTTCCAATGGCAGAAGGGTCGGTAATTAGCAAAACAACCAGAAATGACATGAGGGAAAAAAAAATTACGCAGCGAGTTGTTATGATCTGGAATGCATTGCCTGAAAGGGTGGTGTGAGCAGATTTAATAACAACTTTCAAAAGAAAATTGGATAAATACTTGAAGGGGAAAATTTGCAGGGCTACGGGGAAAGAGCAGGATAGTGGGACTAACTAGATAGCTCTTTCAAAGAGCTAGCACAGGCACAATGGACCGAATTGCCTCCTTCTATGCTGTTTAATTCTATGGTTCTACATCTTTAGGCAACAGATGGAAAAGTTTCCTTATTCTAATACTGAAATCAATGTCGGGAGATGCCTTCTAGATTGATGCAAGGTATCCTGAGATTATGAGCAAGAACAGATGCTTACCTCTACATGTGTGATTATTGCTTGCCAGCTGAAAACCTGCGTTGCACTGACAGTAATAGGAACCAGGTGTGTTGACACATCCATGATGGCAATAGGGGGGTATGTTACATTCATCAATGTCTGCATAATCATTGAAAAATACATTACACAACTGCTCATATTTAAGAAAATCATTGCCAGACACCCAGAATTATTAGTGCCAAGGGCCATAGCCCAATGATGTAATATTATCACAGTAAGGTTGCTTTTTCTGTTTCAAGTCATATTTTATTGTTAACACTTAGATCCATTCTGTCTTCCTTATTAAGTTACCTACTAATCTTCAGCAGAGCCTAAAAGCTGCATTCTGGTAGCAATTTGGATTTAGTTATTTCCTGTTTCATTTCAGGCCACATTAGTGCCAAAAAAATACATTTGCAGTAGGGGTATTAGGGTACTTGATTAATAAGCCAGCAGCAGTCATGATATTGCTCACTAGATACCATAATAATAACTTGGCCAGAGTTCTAAGATGAAATCAGTCATTTCCTCAAGTTGTATTGAGACTTTATATTAGCATTTATCATTTATCTTTTAGCTTTTAAAAATTCTCTCTTAGGATGTGCTGGGCTAGCATGTATTGCCCATCCCTAGTTGCCCCGAGAAGTTGGTCTTGGGACTTCTTCTTGAACCACTGCAGTCCATGTGGTGTTATTCTTTGTAGTGGTTTTGATACAACTGAATGACCTGCTGAGCCATTCAGAGGGCAGTTAAGAGTCAACCATGTTGATGTGGGACTGGAGTCACATCTAGGCCAGATTGGGTAAGGACACCAGGTTTCCTTCCCTAAAGAACATTAGTGAACCAGTTGGCTTACTCATTTTACTGATACCAGCTTTTGATTTCCAGGTTTTAAAAAAATTATCAAGGTAGGATTTGAACACATGTTTCTCCAGATTACTAGAGAAGTAACATAACCACTACACCACTGCACCCAGATAAAAAGTTTCCCTCCACAGGTTTGCCCCTCTTTCTGCGGCCAGGGACCTTGCACTGGGTAATTCCAGTTCCTGTTGACAAATTCTATGGTCCCTATATTTACGGGGAGGTGGGGAGGGAGCGAGGGCAATTGTCAGCGGCTGGGTAACCCGGAAATACGGGAAACGGGAGGTTCTGCCGCATTTAACGGCAGGACCTCATTTGAATTTTTTTTCTCCATTTCCGACCGATCATCCAGCCAGATTGAGGGGCTGGCTGGCCTTCAGGCAGGAAGGCCTGCGGTAGAAGGCCGCAGCCAGAGACCGGAGAGGAGGGAGGGAGAGATCGTGGGGTGGGGAGGATACATATATCGCGGGGGGGGGGGGGGGGAATTGGAGGGGGGGAAGCGCGGTGCGGGGAGATCCCGGATGGGAGATGTTGTGGGGGGAAAAGTCGTGGGAGTGAGAGACATTGGATTGCTAGGGGGTCGGCCGATTGCAGGGACAGGGTCGGCCAATTGCGGGGAGGGACGGCAGTCGAAGGGAGGAGAGTTCGCGGGGGGGGGGGGGTCGTCAGATCGTGGCAGGTTAGCTTGGGGGGCCAGGGGGAAGCAGTCCTGTTCCTCCTGGCCCACAATCAGTGCTGGAAAAGCACTTACCTGCTGGATCCGGCAGTTCTCCCTTTAGCTGCTGGATTTCCTGAGCCCTGGGAAATCCGACCCACAGCTGTTAAATCCAAATGGCTGCGAAAGTTTGAGGCACACAGCCACATTATCATATTAAAATTGTAGTGGGATAGTCGCCCGCCCCCAACTTGCCCCGGTTAAATCTGGAAGTAGGTGAGTTCGCGGCGGGTTGGAGTTGGGTTTCATACTTTTCAGAATATAACCCCAACTCTGCCCATCCTGGAGAGTTAAAATTCCCCCTTATATATGAACGAGATGGATTTTGGGAGATGTAGGCTTTATCCTGTCCCTGTGCATCTACAATTCTCAGATCTTAAGCAAAAACTGATAACCACCGTGGGACATAGAGCAAAAAAATTCTAATATAAGTGAGAATAAGCTAGTTTGAAGAAGGAATAACATCACTTACATCTTAAGCAAGTTTTTTAAATAATAGGAGGGCCTCATCTGAATAAAACTCTGCAGAGCCCCGTCCGACACCCGGCCAGTTTGACTACCTGGCCGGTGGGCGAGCAGGACTGGGAAGTTGCGGCAGGATGCCACAGCTGGGGACCCGTTGGAACAGTCCCGGCAGTTAGTGGGGAGAGGGGGAAGACTCTGGCCACGATGGGGAGCGGGAGGGAGGCTCAAGCAAAGATGGTGGGGGCGGGGGAAGCCCGACGCAAGGAACGCCCAAAGTGTCCTTGTGAGGCCAAGAGGAGCACTCCTGCTCCTCCTGGGCCACAAAGAAGCCTAAAATAAAACTTTTGCACTTACCTTCTGGGCCTCTTTTGCTCTAGGATCTGGCTCCCAGCAGGTTTTGCCTCCCCCCTCCTCCTGCCTCCTGCCTCCTCCCCCGTCCCCCCCCCCCCGGCCTCTGGTTGAAATTGCAAATGACATCATCGGAACTGATCTGCATAGTAGGACCACGCTTCCTTCCTGTCGGTGTCCCGCTCGCCTGCTCAAAAGAGCAGGTTAAGATGGGGAAGGCAGCAGGGTAAGCAACTCACCTTATTTTAACTGCCCCCCCACCTGTCTTCCGCTAGGTGGGGGCAGTTAAAATCAGTGCCAAGCCCCTCCTCCCAGTGCTCCCAGACCTGAGACCCTCTCAAACTACTGCTGGACTCTGGTAACTCATCTTTGTACTGCTAGACCCTGGACCCCCTTCCTAGTCCTTCCACATCACCAGTACCAATAAATTAGTGTCCCTGACAACACTACTTGTTGTCTCTATTCTTATAAAACCTCCAGCTCACCATGAGCAACACCAGAGGAAGCCAGGTAGTATAGAATAAATGCAGGTAAGATCCTGCTTTAAAGCTATAATGCAGCTCTGGGCTCAGATATTTATAAAATACTCCAATTCTGGTTTATTATGAATAATCTGAACTGAACTTTATAGCATACTCTTAGCCAACTATTATTCTATGCATTGAAAATACCCTGTCAAAGACTGGGTGTTGGAACAAGAGTTCAAAGAAATGGATGATTTAGTACTTGGAAAGCTATATTCCTGGATGGAAAATCTGTTTTGCTTTTGTTGATAACTATGTTTCACCGGCAACGTTTGTTTGATATTTGACATATGGAACATGTAGAATGTAGTTCTTTTGATTTGAGCCAACTAATTAAATTCGGTCCATTTCCAGTGAAGCAGATTGTCCAGATGATGTAATGATAAATACAACTTACTTGGAAACAATGTTTTCAGTATTTAAACAGCAAAAAAAGCATGTGTTCATTGCTATGGATAATACCAATTCTAGCAATATACCTTTATTGCAACAATATTAAATGATTGATTGATTTTCGTCTGATTTTATATATTAACTTCGGTGATTATTTCCCATTTTACATATAGAAGGATTTAGAATAAACATCTGCATGTATATGTATCAAAATTTACACATTCTTGAAATAACTTAATTTAAATCCAAATTTTCCCCCTTAGTGAGTTAAAGGATGTTGTTAATAGAAATGTAATTTTATGAAACATTTTCTTTGCATAAATCAGTCAAATACTGATAAGTTAGTTTTAATTAAGTTAGATTTAGACTTTAGTAAGGATCTAAATTCCAAATATTGAAATGTCATATATGAGAGGTTTAGGTAATGTAGTGAATTAGGCTAATGCCTTTTCATTGCTAGGACCTTTGTTTGAATCCACACAGATGAATGCAGCTACAATTTCTCCCCTCTGTTAGTTTTGTGTGAAATAATTTGGGTAGTCTCAGTTTCTAGCAGGTGAAGGCTTAAATCACAATTTGCCTACGAATCAGCGTAAATTGGTAACCTTATTGGAGTAGAAAATGAATATCGCTACACCCATTTTACAGGTGCAACATGCCCAATTTCGGGGACCAATGTTCTGTGCCCCAAGGATGCCTGAAAAACGTCCGACCAAAATTGGGTCAGGCCATTTTTCAGGCGCCCAGGAAACGCTAAAGCGGGACCTAACGTCTGTTTTAGGATCCCTCTGGGAAACTGGGCTGCCCTGAGCGGAGCAGGAATCGGGATTGCTCTGCTCAGTGTTCTCGACATGAATGGGGACTAGAGAGCTGCCACTACAGAAAGGGTAAGTTTAATTATTTTTGTTTAATTGATGTGGAGCCAGGAGGAGCCTGAAATTCAATTCTTCACTTGGGTGAGCTACCTGTGGAGGCGTGAAAGTGCTGATAGCTTACCGCAATTATTTAGATGAGGCCCGAGGAACAAATTTTAAGAGGAGCAAATACCTCAAAAACAGGAAGAACATTTAGAGAAAAATGAGGGGTGATTTTTGTCCCCCTTATCGGGGTGGGATCAGGGTGGTAGTGAACTGAAAATCGCGGCACAGCACCTACCACCCTGGTCCACCGTGATCTTGGAGTGGTTCAGGAAACAGGTGAGCAGCACTCCTACCCAAAGCAGGCGGGAGTCTATTTACAATATGCAAATTGGGTTCCTATGCCATATTTAGGACCTGACGCAGTTTTGGTCTTCCAATGGGTGAAGTGGGTGCTCGTCGTGATCTGTCCAATGGAACTGAGCGCTGAGCAAGCGAACCAGCGGCCCTTAAAAGGACCACTGCAGGTTGCTCCAAAAAAGTTTCAAGCTTTGTCACTTCCCACCCACCTCTGGTCTCTCTGTTGCCTGCCCCTCCCTTTTTAAAACCCTATGTTCTGCTCAACTACATGGCGGAGGCAGCGATTTTCCCACCCCTCTGGAATCCCCACCAGCCTGTCACCACTTGTTCAGCAATAATATTCTACTAAGATTCTAATTATTCTAATAATAATGTTTGTAAGTGCTACCTCTCCACTCATCTGCTCTAGAACCTCAGGGAAATCATGGGCTGAATTTTCAACCCTTACCCCCAGCAGAAATGGGGCATTAGTGCGCTGGAAATGATGGGCAATGACTACCATGCAATTACCAGGATGGTAGAAGGCGAACTAGATAGATCTTGGTCTTTTATCGTCTAGTACTTCCTATGTTCCTACCGCCCCATTGCTGCTGTCACTGTGGCTGCGGCAATGCTCACCGGAGCAGCCCCTGGCGTCAGGTGGGAGGCCCATTTAAAATGGAAATTGGGGTCCTCTGATGCCATCAGGACCCTGATTGCCATTTTTGGACTGAGTTGGTCAGAGTGTACACCATGCACACCCCGATCAGTATCAGCTGGCACCCCGGCCAAAGAGGATCCCAGAGGTAAGTTCCTCTTTATTTTTGTGGGACTGGGAGGAACAGGAGTACTGCTCCAGGCTACAAAAATTCAGCCTAGGCTGCTGCCACTCTGGCTTCCTCCACTCCAAACATTGAAGGGCCTTCCTCAAAGGATCTACTTTCTTTGGCCCAAAGCAGCAGGCTGCCCTGGAGCGCATGAACACCAGCTACAGCCCACCGTCCTGATGCAAATGAGGTCCAGATATCAAAACAGACCATGCCTTCCACCGCGCCCCATTGGGAATTCACCCCCATATTTTGGATCAATGAAAGGAACTAGAATTTGTATTTTTTTGTATAAAATATCAAACCAAGAGAAAGCATGAATTTTTCAACTCTGTGTGGACAATTGCCCCATATTTATTTATTTTTCAAGTACCAATCACAAAAAAACCCTGATCAGATCTCTTACAAACATCTTCCCAATTTCGTTCAATGTGCCCCTCGCCACTGCCACACCCCAGCCCTCCCCTTGCTACTGCATAACCCCTGACTCACCATAAGCAAAGCCATTGAGAATCTACGAGTTATAATAAAATAACATTATGTATTAATTAGTAGAGAAGAGATCTAATGAAGTTTCAGAAATCTAGTTTATCAGAACTGAGTTTAGTTTAGATTTTGGCTGTAGTTTACCAGATGGTTCAAGCAAATGCAACTGCAGGGTTGTAAAGATAGATGACAGATGGATTAAAGAATCCTGAAGTAGAAACGGCAGAAAAATATGAAACTGTATTTCAATTCAAACAATCACACCCACTTCTATTAATTAGTCACAGATTTACTTTTGGATACTTCATATGATGACAATGCACAATATAATGCAGAATGTTTTGACATAACTCAAAGAGATTATTGCATTTCAATAGTGGCTATTTATATATCTGGAGAAATATATTTAAAGAAATCCTGGGGGAGAAGTTGAACTTTGTCGGGTGTGCAAAACAGGCGGTAGTGAATTGGCCGCTTGTTACACACCCTGTCCGCTTTTCCTTTCCATTGGGTGGAGTGTATAATGGGAGGCCGATCTGCTACAGACTGTTATGTGCCCCTGCCGAAGTTGAATTTTACCCCCTCTGATCCTAGCATAACATTGCCTGGCATATTGGTAATGTGCAAATCAGAGTTCGCCTGCACTTACAACTTACTATTATGTTTTGGGAAATTAAAAAAATTTGCACTTAATAAAGCACTTTTCTTATTGTTATAAGGAGTAATTTTCCAGCTCTGCACATTGCTCTGATTTAAACGGATGAGCAGAGAATTATGTGCAGCATGCGCACAACTTTCCAAGATATGCTGCTCGCGAGTGAAGTAGTACAAAGTCGGAAAATTACCCCTAGAAACTCTATTTAAGTGTATCACAAAGCAACGCAAATAAACGTAATTTTCAAAAGTTATTTCACCGTACTTACCAAAACACTGGTCTCCACGTTTTTGATAGCCCTGACTGCAGCGACAGCTGAATGAACCTCTTGTGTTTATACAGGTTAGTTCTGGACCACAGTTATGGTTCCCTAATACACATTCGTCGATATCTGTTTCAAAGCAAAAAAAACGCATTAACTTCAGCTGTGGATGATCTAGCAGAACAGTTTCAGGGGTTTTACTTATTGTTTGAAATCCAGATATTTTCATTTCCATTTCAAGTTTCAAAGGTACATTGGCCTAGAAATTCGATAGCACAGCACCCATTTTTCAGGGCCAATTGGGGCCTAAGCATCCAGTATGGCGGGCAGGAAGTTCACGCTCATTAAGAGTCGGAAATGTGCCGCCTACCATATTGGATCGGGCTGCTCTGTAGACGTACATCAGAACTATGGAAACACTGAATAATATATTCAAATTAGTGTCCTGCTCTTGTTGGAGGACCCTTTTCTGATATTGGCTTGCCCCAGCTCCGGATTTGTCATGTGATAAACTTGCCCAGCAACTTGTGCGCTAACAGGCAGGAAGGACTCTTTAGCATCGCTATTAATAGGGATCATACGGTATTTACAGATTAGTTGCTGGTTTGTCATTTCAGGCTGCTGGTCAACTTGTGGGTGCTTTCTAACCTGTTTTCTGACCCTGAAAACTCAATTCTGACTTCTGAGAAGATGATTTTGCTGGTGTTGTACTGTTTTTGGCTGCCTTATAAACAGTTTGAGTGCAGTCATGGTTGGTCAAAAGGGCTGCAGCAAGGAAGACAGGAGAGAGCTGGAACAGGTCTTAGCAGAGGGGGAAGGAGGAGGGCATTGTGTAGGTGGTCATACCCTCAGTAGGTCTTCAAGGAGCAGTTGTCCTACCTGAACTTCTCAGAGGAGCAATGTATGAGACACCTTCGCTTCAGCAAGGCGGCTGTCACTTTATGCCACCTGCTGCAGCCACAACTCGAGCCTCGAACCAGGGCAAGGACAGAACTGCCCGTGGCTGTTAAGGTCACCTTGGCCTTTATCTTTTGTCACGGACTCCTTTCAGGCTGCAACAGGTAACATCAGCGACATCTCACAGGAGTGCTGCGTTCAGGAAAATGTGGTCTACAAGCGGCCTAACCAGTGGTCCTTAAAGGGACTGCTGGAGGCAGCCACCAGAAAGATAAGTTTTTAAAAAATTCTTACCCTGAATGTGAAACTATGAGGTGCAGGAGTGCTCCTCCCGGCTCCACTGCAGTGCCGGCTGTCGTTCAGCTCTCTGGCGAGCTGCCTGATGGCGCCCAGCAGGTGTCTGCATCTCTCCAGTCTCATGTAAATGATGCCCAATATTGGGTGAGCCTTGGGCCTACCCATTCAGGGATTGTTCCCTGCACCTAGTTTGTGCCAACAGGTCAGCACGGATCAATTTCTAGGCCAATGTAGCTACGTTTTTTTCAATCTTTCCTCCAGTTATGAGATTCCTCATAAGAAATCCACAAAGCATCTGTTTAAGATAGAATGCTCCTCATGCAGGCCCAAACTAACAGAACTGTTTGTTCTCCTGAGGCTGCATGCCAGGAAACAAAAGACAAAACTGATAATTACCAAGAGACTTCAATCCCCTCCACTTTTGACAACATTGGCATCCACTCGTCCACCCTCTCCCTTGCGCTCAGCAGCCCAGAGACAGACACTCAGCGGATGGGAGTTACAGATAACAAAGATGAGGAATTGATTGACTTGTGGTGAGACACAGAACACAAGGAAGTCAGGGAATAGTGATGTGGAAGTGGAGCCTGATGTAACTTATGGAATGTCAGTCCCTGACTACTGAACATATGGATGATGATCTTATGAAACAAAGGATGTTATTTAGAGCATCAAACCCCTATGAAAGTCAATGCTCTTTGATAGGCTTAGAGGCAGTACATGTACAACAGGCAATACTTTGTGTGAAGCAATCTTCTGATTAGGCCATGAGATACATGGTACTGTTGGGTGTTGTTTCCTTGGCAGATTCCTTCATCCGTTTCCAGCTTCCACAGGTAGTGGTATAATATGTTGAGTTTGTTTACCATTTGCTGCTAAGAATGGTGTCCTCTGAGGGGAGTGTTCTTAAGTGCCATATTGGGTGACCCTCCACACCCATCTCATGCAGGTGCATGTCAATTTAGCCATACCTCTAACTGGAGTTTGGGTGCTGTACCACTGCTTCACATGCCCACAGAATCTGCTTTGTGCCTCCACATTAGGTTTCTTTTCATTTCATTTATGCCTGACACTACTCTCCATCCCCACAGCCATGCCCAAGGTTGACAAATAGCTGAAATGGATTCTGAAGTGAATTAAAGGCTGAAATAAACATTTCTCTCCATATGTCAGCACTTACCTTTGTGCGAAGGTCCATTTAATTTGGACCTAATGGCTAGAATTCTACTTTCCCCATTGGGCTTGCTTGCTGCTCAAAAGGAAAAGCGGCATTTTCCACTGTGATAATTATTCAAATAAGCTGGAGTGGAAATTTTGGGCTGTCACTGCGCTGTACCACTTGCGCAGAAAAGTATTAATTGCATTGGGAATTTCAGCCCCTAAGTTACATAAGAAATAAATCATTTGGTGGTTTACTGAAAAATGAAACCACTGACTGAGTCACCTGTATAATTCCAGTTGCCCTGCCAAAAGTCGTTTGGTGGCTTATGTTTAAGTAAATCATTGAGTCATGCTTTTAGACTATCTTTAATGGTTGTATTGAGCGTAGGTTAAAGACTTTAAAGTGATTTTTGCTCATTTCAGATTTATTTTCAGCTGAAGAGAAGCACAGAGGCCCTAAGTAAAGATGTGAGACAATGGCTATAAATGTAGGGCCCCAAAGCAGACACCAAGAATGGAATATGGAATGAGAAAAACCTATTTGGCCCATTGAGCTTGTTTCTTGCATATAGCATGTATAATTTCCTTGTCATGGACCCTATCCAAGACATTTACTGGTAATCTTCTGAGGAAGTAACTAAGCTCACACATGAAAGTTCAAAGAAGATAAAGCTATGTGAAATGTCTCCTTGATCACCCAAGTTAGTCTCGTGAAAGTTGAGATATCGACTTAACATTACACTCTACATTTCTGAGCTATAACCAATTGCATTCCACAGTTAACATTTCCATTGCCCCAGCAGGGTGTGAGCAGTAGTGTTCCATGATCATTCATGTCTCTAGTTAGTCTTTAAAACCTACAATCCTGCTCCTAAACAGGCAATTATTTACCCCTCGTTCTAAGAAATTAATGGACACAGTTCTAACTAGGTTTGCTGGGAGTTTTTCCTATATCTCTACTATTATCGGGGGAGAAACCTTCAGACTTCTAAACTTGCTTGAGACTTGTTAACTTCGGGTGAGCAAAATAGAGGCAAAGATAGCATGGGTTGAAAGAACATCTTGAATAATTCAGTTTTATCATAGATGGCTGGATAGAGCAATGATGGGGTCGATTTTCAACTCCCACCCAGAGAATAAAACGGTGTTGTGGATTATCCACCCATTATAGAAACTGCTTGATCCGCAACGCCAGCTTTACGGCCAGGCGACAAGTTGAACATTTATCCTGATGTGTGGTGGTCTGAGATATGTGAAAGCGCCTCTGTACTATAGAAGCAGCAGACTGTGCTGGAGAAAGAAAACAGTTTCCACAAGGAAATAAGAAGTCATATCTGAGATCACAAGTGTGTATGAAAGAAAATAAATTTACATTTCAGTACGATGTCACCGGGCCAACATAGAACATTCTGAAGTATGGTTCAGATTTATCTTCTGATGTGTGGCATTGTGCCAGATTGCACGTACAATTAAGAAAGATTAAAGTTTACAGCAGGAGCAGTGTTTATTTCTGAGATGCTCTTTAGATGAGAAGATGGATGTGAAAAGTAAATTAAAATGCCAGCCTGTGTGCTTAGTGAACATGTTTCTTTCTGAAAAATCATCAGCAACTGTTCAGAAGTTACTGATAAGTTTTTTGATTGCCCAACAACATGTACTTTTCATGCCGTGTCAGAATGCTGTATCTCCAGTTATGGTCAGTTGCTATTCTTTAGACAGCTAGAAAATGTCCATTTAACATTTTGAACTGTTATTATTTACTTTTGTTGTGCATTCTCTTTTTCGGTTATTTTCTTCTCCCTTTTATCATCCACAATGAACAAATGTTCCAACTTGCTTCCATAGCTGTTGCACTGTAACCAACCACTAGGAGGTACAAGAGAGCAATTTGTCTTCCAATTCTCTCCTCTGCGGAGAAGTGTCTGGCCTCGGATCATCTTCTCTCCAAGACCGTGCAGCTAAAACCAACAACTTGGTGGTGTGGGCGACTTTAAGCTAAGTCTTGTTACTTTGCTGTGCAGCCTGTTGGTACACTGTTATGTGACACAGAATCATAGAATGGTTTCAGCACAGAAGGAGGCCATATGGCCCATCGAGCCCGTGCCGGCTCTTTGTGAGAACAATCCAGTTAGTCCCATTCCCCCGCTCTTTCCCCGTAGCCCTGCAAATTTTTTCCCTTCAAGTATTTATCCAATTCCCTTTTGAAAGCCACGATTGAATCTGCTTCCACCACCCTTTCAGGCAGCACATTCCAGATCATAACCACTTGCTGTGTAAAAAAGCTTTTCCTCAAGTCGCCTTGGTTCTTTTGCCAATCACCTTAAATCTGTGTCCTCTGGTTCTCGACCCTTCCTCCAATGGGAACTGTTTCTCTTTATTTACTTTATCTAAACCCTTCATGATTTTGATATTCATGACATGAGATATTAATTTATGATAAAATTAACCTGAATATGAACGCCTTTTATAATCTGCATATATAACTGTAAATTTACATTCTTATATCAATATGTGCACAAGATGAGAAATAAATTGTGATCTGCAAAATTCTACCTGTATTACATTCTCCTGGTTCATTAGGAAATTATTTTTAGTTTCCTTGAGCAATGGCACAAAGCAAGAATTATGTAATTTTGGCAAAGTGCCACAGCTGGAGCCTGCAGTCTGGGTAAACAAATCCTCTGGATGCTGGGCAAATGTAACTTCCAGTTAACAAATCACATTTCAACTTCAGTAGATGGTATTTGACAGGATTAGCTCTGAAAATCGACAATAGCAGACCCTGAGGGGAATTTTGAGGAAGGAAAATTCAGCAAACCTCTCAAATGTAAATATTCTTAAATGCAAACTTTCTTCATTTTTGTTTAAATCAAAATGTGCATCAAATGACCAGAAACAATAGCCAGATGGTTGAAAAATGTAAGAGTTAGAGTACTGAAACAAGAGTCTTAGGATTTAAATAGCAGCACAGAACATGTCAAAATAAAAAAAAAATTCTTTAAAAATTGTGTAGCAGTGCTCCCTAGCTTAGAGAATTTGATTGTTTGAAAAGTACAATCTCAAGGCTTTGCGAGCTTCTGGTAGAGTTATCAATACTACATGCTTCACATTGTAGACATGGCAAGTAGCATATGCCTGTTTGGGAAGAGACCAGTAAAAAACCATCTAGGAGGAGGAAGAAGAGGATGATGAAGAGCTAGCAGAGCAAATACTGCAGGAAGCGTCATTGGTTCATCATGCTATGGCAGAGGAGTTTTTCTCCTTAGGCCTGTTTTTGTTAGTTGTTCTTTTGTGTTTTTCAATAACATGCTTTCTGTATTATTGCTGTTTATCTGGAGAACACACAACTTTGGAAAATGAACAGTTCTGTAAGCAGTCTGATCATCTCACATTTTGTACTGCTCAGGAGTAAAATAATAGTATCCCCTTATGATCTGAACTGGATATTTGTCTCATTTGCACGTGAGCCTCTTCTGACCGTCTATGAAGGTGGACTAAGTAAACCTTCGGTGAGACAAGGCCAAATATGAATCGCTAAGCGGCTTTGTTTCACAGCACACATGAACATACAGAGCAATAGTTATGTTCAGATTCATTTTTTTCAATCAATACAACTTGTCTATGCATATTAATACAAAATAATGATTTTAAAAGGGAAAAACGGGTGCATTGGGGTGGGGGGGGGCATTTAAAATCACAACTTGATCTCTGACCCCTGCCCCAATGATTGCAGACCCCCCCGATCTCCGACCCCCGTTTCCCCCAACTACGATCGCAGACCCCCGCGATGACCCCCGATTCCCCCCCACGATCGTGCACCCCAGCGATGACCCCCGATCCTGACACCCACCCCCCGCGACTGACCCCTGATCCCTCACCCCATGACTGACTCCTCCCCGTGACCCCCATGCCCACTGGTGCCAACCTATGCCCCTGTGCCAACCCATGCCCCTGTGCCCCATGCCCCCCATACAAACAAAGACTTACCTGAACACGTCCTCTCCTTGGCTGCTCTCCTGTTCGACTGAGACCAGCCTGTCAATCAGGCCGGTCAGTCGGATGGCAAATCAACAAAAAAAAGACGTCCTGACGTCAAAAATCATAAGGATGTCCGGGAAACCCGTACTTCTGGGTTTCCCATCTGCAATTTGAACTCTCCGCCCCCTTCCCAGCTTGGGGTCAAAATTATGCCCCATGAGTATGCTACACTTCCCCACATCAGTGAGTCATCTTGCTTGACTTAAACACAGTAACTTCTAACTACTCTCCAGCATTTTAGCCTTTTCACAATCTCTGCTGGGCCTCAGGGCCTCACAGCCAGCACAGCTTTCTGTTTTAAAAACCTGACTAACTTCATAGCCTTCGCTGGACCTGTCTGCCTGCCTCTCTTTCAGGAGGGTATAGCGGTCGGGGAAAGAGAACGGAAGTTCGGGGCAGGCGAGGCTTAAGGCTTCTCCTAGCCCACAAGGAAAACAAAAAAAATTAAATTAACTCACCTTTCCCGGCCTCTTCAACCACTTGTAACCTCTTCCAGCCTTACATCCTTCCCCCGACCTCCCCGTTCCTCTGACACTGGCCTTTTGTGCATCCCCTTTCCTCACTTCACTTCCCTCTACTCCTTAAAGACCCTCCTTAAAACCCACTCCTTTAACTAAACGTTTGATCACCTCTTTTGATCACCTCTCCAAGTATCTCCTTCTTTGGCTCAACATCCATTTATTTCTGATTACCCCTCTGTGAAGCCACTTGGGATGATTTTCCATATTAAAGGTGCTATATAAATGCAAGTTGTTGTAGCTGACTAACTTGTGTCCTCAGTTCGCCTCAAGCCCTGGGGAAATTTGGGGCCATTGTGAATACTACTGTGGACCTAGATTTTCATACATATAAAACCTCCAATACACAATTCCCACGGATAATTTCTATTTTTTTGCCAATTACATTTGCTCTTAGAATTGACCATAGCTGTTGATCAAACCTAGTACTATGTGGAGATACAAGCGCCCTGAAATTCTACTCTTTTATGGGGTGGAAGTCTGACGTTGTGGCAGTGGGGGGAAGGAAACTGGGTTGGAATCCATTTCCTCTGGGTTTCCACCGCTTACTCAGCTCGACGGTACTTCTGTTTGGGGAGGTCTGAGTGAACATTCTGCTTGCGCTCTTCTGTCCCAGTGACATTTGTGAGAGCGTGTCAGCTGGGATACTAGACTCCTGTAAATCTGGTCAGTTACACCACTTATACAGCCAGCAGTAAGTACACCTGCATGAAGTAAATGTACACAGAGGACTGTATGTGGCTCCCTCAAAGCTGTTTTCGTAATGGCAATCGAACCCAGAGTGTTCAAATATGGGGCCCGGGTGTGAGGGACCATTGGGACAGCATTTTTCAGGCCTTCAAATCTTTATCCCGAGTGGTTTGTGGCCCCCCGATGGAGTTGCAAGGCATCACTCTGAAATCCAGCTGGGTTCACTGCGTGGGTGCCCCACTAGCACTGGCACTTTTGTAGGCACTCGCTCTGATATGAAAAATGATCCTGTCCTCGAGATCTGAGATGGGTCATGGAAGTCCAGCCCTGCTGCACTGCTAGCAGCGCAACGGCGTCATTGCAAATTCTAGCCTATGCATTCTGACCAGCCGCATCATTCCTGCCAATTGGATTTAGGACTGCAGGACCACGAAATTTGGTCATCCAGTCTTTCCTAGTCCTTGGTGGAATCCCTCCCTCGTGATTTTCTGATCAGGCTTGTGTAATTTGCTCTCACACATTCTGTGTAAGCACTTTATTTGGCATGCATCATGAACAGCTTTTGGTGTTCATGTACAAGGGGCCAGAGTTGGTTTAGGATGGGAATTCCAGAGCTTAGGGCCTAGATGGCTGAAGGCACAGCCACCAATGGTGGGTCGAACGAAGTGGGAGATGCACAAGCTCCATTTCCTCGCTTCCGATTCCAACCCCGTCCCTGGCTACTGTCTCAGGCTGAACCAAATTGTTTGCAACCTCAGCATCCAATATGACCCTGAGCCAAGCTTTTGACCACATCTTCTCTCTATCATAAAGACCGCCTACTTCCACCTCTGTAAAATCACCCATCTCCGCCCCTGCCTCAGCTCAACTGCTGCTGAAACCCTCATCCATACTTTTGTTACCTCCAGATCCGACTATTCCAATGCTCTCCTGGCCGTCTGCCCATCTTCCACCCTCCATAAATGTGAGTTCATCCAAAACTCTGCTGCCCGTATCCTAACTCACTCCAAGCCCTGTTTGCCCACCATCCCTGTGCTCGCTGACCTACATTGGCTCCCAATCCACCAACACCTCAATTTTAAAATTCCTATTCTCGTATTCAAATCCCTCCGTGACCTTTCCCCTCCCTATCTCTGTAACCTCCTCCAGCCCTACAACTCACCAAGAACTCTGATTCTCCAACTCTGGCTTCTTGTATAAATCTCCACTCCCTTCACCCCACCATTGGTGGCCATGCCTTCAGCCGTATTGGCCATAAGCTCTGGAATTCCCTCTTTAAACCTTTCTCTCTCTCTCTCTTTAAGACCCTCCTTAAAAGCTACCTCTTTAACCAAGCTTTTAGTCAACTATCCTAATATCTCCATCTTTGGCTCAGTGTCAATTTTTTGCTATGAAGCGCTTTGGGACGTTTTCTTAGGGTAAAGGCGTTATATAATTGCAAGTTCTTCTTGTTGTTGTTGAAAAGTTAGGAGCAATAAAGGGACACCAAGTGCCTATTCTGCAGCCCATTTTGTATGTGTGTACATGGGCATGCATCATGCAACTAGATTTTGTTAGGATTTTTTGGCTGATGTTCTTTTAAGATGTCAGTGTCCCAACAGTTTCAAATAAAATTCCAGCTGCAATTATCGCCCTACTGCAGAATAGTGTGAATAGTTATCATTCAAAGGGTTGTAAGATAGTCTGACTGGGAGCAAACGCTTAGGGGGTGAATTTCTACAGAGGTTCTCTTGAGTGTCCGCCGTAACTTCAGTGGAAGCGATGTGGAAACCCCGGAAACCTGGTGTAAATGGTGTTTAAGCTGTTTGTCCAGGGTTTCCGTGACTCTTCAGCTGAAGTTACGGTGGACAAGAGGCACGGCATCCATGGAAATTCGTCCCCTCAGTCATGTGCATACTTTTTCCTTCTACTTGGTATAAGGTAATGGTGGACAGTCTTACCTTAGCTGATCTTGTCAGGTCTGCAAACTTTTTTTTTCACATTTAGTGCAGGTCCTCTGGATGGTCAACACAGTATTGACACAGATTAGTCTGGGTTTATCTTCCGTGGAGAGGATGCTCTGAAGTATTAAACAGGGAGCCCTCCCATGGTTCTCTTCTTCCAGCAGCACCTCCCACTTGTACATTAGTAAACACACGCTGCTTCCTTCTTACACTATTTAGTGCTGAACAAGTGTTGCAAAACATTTTTAGACCAAAAGTGCACTTCTCTTTAAACTGTTACTAAAGAGCTTTAAATGCCTGCAGCAGTGCCAGATTTTCTGTTCCAAAGCACCAAGTTCCCTGTCAGTGGTGGATTAAATGCTGGGAGCTTGTGCTGAATATCTAATGAGACCTGACCCCAGATGATTTGTTGGGGGTGGTTGTGCACGAATTGGGCATGAATCGCCTCTATGCTCAGATCAGAATATCTACTCATTCTTTTCCTCTCAATTGCTTATTTATTTTATTGTACAGTAAAGCAGTTTCCAGTAAAATATGACTAGGCAGGAAAAAAAGTGCACCGTATTTGAATGGAGTCCTCAGATAACAGAATGGAGACACTTACTATTTTTGTGGCTAAGCCCCATCAACCTAATATCCTGGTAAAAATGTAAAGATTGATAATGTTACAATTACTTGTAAACACCACAGACACAGAATGATTCATATTCTATTATAGTTCAGCATGAATACTTGTAAAAAAGTAATAATGGAAACCACAAAGGTCCAGATTTCAAGCAAAGCACATGTTAGCAGTTAGTCTTAATGAAAAATGAACTGTATATTTGATTAAATTTACATAATTATTGTTTTCAAGGTTAGATATACAGATAAGGTTGGCAGAAGCTTTCAATCAATTTATTGTCAACATGTCTTAATGGTCTAATGTTACGTTAGGAATACAACTTTATATGGAATGATTGCCTCTAGCATTTCGCACATAAACTGATGTGGAATTTTCCACAAGACAATTAAAACTTACAACTCCTCCTGTTACACACTTTAGAAAGATAATTTCAACACTGATTAATTAGCAGCAGCCCTTAGATTTTTATTATTTAAAGTTCAATTATGATGCCAATTAACATGAGATACAGTTCACTGTACCATTCAGTGAATTTTTGACAAGAAGAAAATTTGTGTGGTTAGTTTAACAGATACTGGGACAATGAATGGGAAAGTCAAAGGTCACATTAGAAAATCTGAAATTAATCTGTCATTTTTATTTACAAGATAAACTCCACATATGTATTGTGAACTTTTCCACTAAATGCTTGAGTCATTTCATATTTTTTGACAGTGAATATTTCCAGCTGTCATTTCTTGATCAAACAATGAATACAAATGAACTTTTCTATAATACTGAACATCAATCAGCATGATGATCTTCCCAGTCTATTTATAGAAAGGAGGTAGATCATGGAAAAAATGAAAAGCTCACACTCTTCTGTCAAAATCATTGCCAAACCCACCCACTATTCCAAGATCATCGTGGAGAGTAAAGTTAACCCTGGCTTCTTTTCTCCACTACCAACTGTCTCCTTAAAACCCCTCACCCTGGTCCCTTCCACTGTGAGCTCCAATAAGTATGAGGAGCTCATGGACTTTTCACCAAGATTGAGACTATCCATTCAGCTTCCTCTGCTACTTCCCCCACATCTCCTTGCCCATCAAGCCAAACCATCCCTCAGACTCCCCTCTGCCCTAGGCTTTGCTCTCTAGCATCTCTCCCACCTCGCCCGTACCCTCTCCAAGCTCATCTTGTCCATGATGTCCAGGGAAAAGCCTGGGAACTACAGACTGGTGAGCCTGACATCTGTAGTGGGTAAGTTGTTAGAGGGTATTCTGAGAGACAGGATCTACAGGCATTTGGAGAGGCTAGTAGAAGTAGGGAACCTTGGATGACTCGGGAGATTGAGGCCCTAGTCAAAAAGAAGGAGGCATATGACATGCATAAACAGCTGGGATCAAGTGGATCCCTTGAAGAGTATAGAGATTGCTGGAGTAGAGTTAAGAGAGAAATCAGGAGGGCAAAAAGGGGACATGAGATTGCTTTGGCAGATAAGGCAAAGGAGAATCCAAAGAGCTTCTACAAATACATAAAGGGCAAAAGAGTAACTAGGGAGAGAGTAGGGCCTCTTAAGGATCAACAAGGTCATCTATGTGCGGAACCACAAGAGATGGGTGAGATCCTGAATGAATATTTCACATCGGTATTTACGGTTGAGAAAGGCATGGATGTTAGGGAACTTGGGGAAATAAATAGTGATGTCTTGAGGAGTGTACATATTACAGAGAGGGAGGTGCTGGAAGTCTTAATGCGCATCAAGGTAGATAAATCTCCGGGACCTGATGAAATGTATCCCAGGACGTTATGGGAGGTTAGGGAGGAAATTGCGGGTCCCCTAGCAGAGATATTTGAATCATCGACAGCTACAGGTGAGGTGCCTGAAGATTGGAGGGTAGCAAATGTTGTGCCTTTGTTTAAGAAGGGCGGCAGGGAAAAGCCTGGGAACTACAGACCGGTGAGCCTGACATCTGTAGTGGGTAAGTTGTTAGAGGGTATTCTGAGAGACAGGATCTACGGGCATTTGGAGAGGCAGGGACTGATTAGGAACAGTCAGCATGGTTTTGTGAGAGGAAAATCATGTCTCACGAATTTGATTGAGTTTTTTGAAGGGGTAACCAAGAAGATAGATGAGGGCTGTGCAGTAGACGTGGTCTACATGAACTTTAGCAAAGCCTTTGACAAGGTACCGCATGGTAGGTTGTTACATAAGGTTAAATCTCACGGGATCCAAGGTGAGGTAGCCAATTGGATACAAAATTGGATTGAAGACAGAAGACAGAGGGTGGTTGTAGAGGGTTGTTTTTCAAACTGGAGGCCTGTGACCAGCGGTGTGCCTCAGGGATCGGTGCTGGGTCCGCTGTTATTTGGTAGGGGAGTCTATAATGAGGGGGCATAGATTTAAGGTGAGAGGGGAGAGATACAAAAGGGTCCAGAGGGGCAATTTTTTCACTCAAAGGGTGGTGAGTGTCTGGAACGAGCTGCCTTTCCACATTCACCTGAGGAAGGAGGAAGCCTCCGAAAGCTTGTGAATTTCAAATAAAATTGCTGGACTATAACTTGGTGTTGTAAAATTGTTTACAATTGTCAACCCCAGTCCATCACCGGCATCTCCACATCAGAGGCAGTAGTGGAGGCGGGTACAATTTTGTCTTTTAAAAAGCATTTGGACAGTTACATGGATAAGATGGGTATAGAGGGATATGGGCCAAGTGCAGGCAATTGGGAAATTGGGACTAGCTTAGTGGTATAAACTGGGCGACATGGACATGTTGGGCCGAAGGGCCTGTTTCCGTGTTGTAAACTTCTATGATTCTATGATTCTATGATTCTATGAGACCCATGTCCTGTTCCCTTGACTCCATACCCACTAAATTGCTGACCACCCAACTTCCCTTCTTGGCCCCCATGCTGGCTGACATTGTAAATGATTTCCTCTCCTCAGGTACCGTTCCCCCTCCCTTTCAAAACTGCCATCTTCACCCCCTCCTCAAAAAACCCTTGATTGCTCTGTCTCTGCATGTTACTATCCCATCTCCATTCTCCCTTTACACCCCAAAGTCCTTGCACATGTTGTCGCCTCCCAAATCCGTGCCCATCCCGCAACTCCCTGTTGGAATCTCTCCAATTGGGTTTCCGACCCTATCACAGCAACAAGCAGTCCTAAACAAAGTCACACATCTTCTTCTTCTTTGACCTCTCTGCAGTTTTTGATACGGTTGACCACATGATCCTTGTCCATTGCTCTTATCTCTGTAATGTCCACCAGTCCTACAATCCCTCCTGAACTCTGGGGGAGAAATTGATCCCCGTTGTTCCCTTTTTCTAGGTGAAAAATTAGAGTTGGGAAAGACCAATTTATGGGTGCAAAATTATCAGCCAGCAACATCCAAGTGTCTTGAACGGCCACCTAAAACAGGAGTGGGTCCCTTGAATATGCTAATCAGGGGCCTAACGCCTGTTTTGGGACCCTGCTGCTAAGTTCAGCATAAACTGGGTAGAGCATGTGCCTTGCAGTTTTTCCAAGTTTACAGTGGCATAACTAGTGGTCCTTAAAGGAACTGCCGGAGGCCACCAACAAGGTAAGAAATAGCTCTTCAAAGGAATTTCATGGCCTTTATATCTGAGTAAACTAGGCTTGAAATTCCTGGAGGTCCGCTCCCCCATTGAAAATGTGGTGGCACAGCACTTTCAGTCTGCTGTGACCCTGACCCTATCCCAAATCCGAGGGACAGGATCGCAAGAAAGATATGCGTAAGGTGGGCGGCACCCATGCCATATATTCCGTTCCCCAGGTGTCCACACTGGAGGGTGCTACAAATTTTCATGTACCTTGTGTGACGTACAACCAAGGTCTAGCTAACAGGATTTCTGATGGGTGACATCATCCTGCCAGTCCCACCTCCTCTTCTGACATCAATATGGGGTAGGGGGAGAGGGCAAATGCAAAAAGTGCAGAATTTCTCATCACTGAAATAAGGGGTGGAGACCTGGTGGAACACAGCCTCGCTCCAAATTCCAGACCTCCCACTACCCAGTTTCTGCCTCAGAATTTTCCTCTTAGACGCAGGAATTTTGGGTCCTGACTTTCAATGAAGGTGTATAGGAACATAGGAACAGGAGTAGGCCATTTAGCCCTTTGAGCCTGTTCTGCCATTCAATGAGATCATGACTGATCTGTGACCTAACACCATATCTGCCTTAGCCCCATATTCCTTATTACTTTTGGTCTCTTCCATTTTGAGTGTGGTGTTTGAAACTGCTATTTTAAACCAAGTGAAAACAAGAGAAATTATGTACAAAAATTCAATTTTTGTCACAGCTATAATGAATACCTGAAAACAATGATGTTTCCACTGATTATCTATGTCTTCCTATGCTCTCATGCGATGTACTCCAGTATCACTGAGATTGCATCACACATCTGTTTACAATTTTTGTTTGTCCTGGAAGAAAGCTAAATAAGTTAGTGCAGCTCAGCATTGCCAAATCATGGAGGAGAGCTTGCATTCTCAATACTGGCATATTGTTACATGGCGTTTTGCTTCAAATCCAGAGCTCCACATGTCAGCGAATTGATAACCTGGTCATACATAGCATTCAGAAAATAAACAAAAAAGTAGGTGTAATTCTTGATGTGAAATAACTGGAGAGAATTGGGTGGGAAATGGGGATGTAGTGTTGATACAGCAATAACAAAGCACAGAAAGAAAAAAAGCGCTAGGGTCCATCAAGCTTATTTCTTCCACAGAACGTGCACAATACACCCTCTTATGAACTCTAATCTACCCATTTAATCTTCTGTGGGACAAATCTGTACAAATAGTCCTAAAAGTAATCAAGCAAAGTTCCAGAATATTCATCTATTCCTACATCTCCTCTATTCAATCCTCAGTCTGCTGTTCAAAGACAACATCTCCCTCCAATCTTACTGGGTGCCTGTAGGAGAGGGACCATTGCGGCCAGTATTTGGTAATTTCCATCAATAACAATCTGTATAACTCCTGATGCTACGCCCAACCATATTTATCCAGCTCTTTTTCATAGAAGTTCAGCAACATAATATCCACTGCTCAAGAGAGTCTGTTCCACATATCCAATACTCTGTGGGGAGAAAAAAACTTCTGATCCATAGTTTCACTTGAGGCTTGTAATTCTAAACCTGTGTCCTCTAGTTCTGTGCTCAAAGTCCAAGTCAATAGCTTGCTTACATCTACATGCTCTATTGTTCAATATTTTAAAGACTTGGAACATATCCCATCTTAATTTCCTTTTCCCAATTGAACGCAAGCTCAGCTCTGCAAGTCTTTACCTATAATTCGGAGCCTGATGTCAGAGAATGATCCGTGTGGTTATCTGTGAACCCTTTCTGATGCAACAATGGAGATGAATTTCCGCGGAGGTTCTCCTGCTCATTGGCCGTAATTTCAGCGAAGAGCCACAGAAACCCCAGAAAAACGGCACAAACACCATTTACGCCGGTTTTGAGGATTTTTGCAGTTCCTCCTTTGAAGTTATGGCAGACGAGCAGGACAGCCCTCGTGGAAATTCAGCCCCAACATCTTTTAGAAGGCAGGGGTGGCCAAAACGGCAAAGATAGTCCACGTATGGCCTTGCAGTAATCTATAAGAGGTTAGAATGTCTCAAGATGAATAGAACAGGCAAATGTGCTCAAGATGTATTCTCGTATTTGATTAGTTCTGTTGACAAGTTCATATTGATTGAAAAGTTTGAGTAAATTATCAATAATCACAACTAAATCTCCTCTCCCCCCTCCTGACCCCACATCTCTTTTCTCTCCTCTCTCTCCCCTTACTGATTATACACTTGTTGTAGTTTTTGTTTTGTGGTTTTCATAAACTTTAGATCTTAAGAAAGTGTATTAATAAATGTTCATAAGTTTAATTTAAAATAGACATCCACTACATTAGAATTAACAGCCATGGGGTAAATGGTCTAGCATAGCGCAAGACAAGTGAAAAGCTATTTCCCTCCTAGCTGGTCATCCCAAGCTACTAGTCATATTAGTGTTACAATCACTTTTATTAGGGCTATTCTAAACCAGCTGGTTCTCAGTCACTCTTAGTTTATTATGTTAATGAAATGTTGAAAGGTTGGTTCTTGAAAAAAAAATAACTTTATTGTAATCTGCAGGGACCCTAAGAATGAACGTTGGCCAACCTCTCCTCTTGAGTTGAGGCCTGATTAGATGGGATAGTTTAATTTTGCACTTGCTGAATCTCATCATGAAATGGAAAGAGGATTATTTGTTCTCAAACTATTAATTCACATTAACGCATATCTGAGACAATTACAGGAATTAAAATTTTGCTTTTGAGAAAGGCATTCACTATTTTTATCATTGTTCTGGAAGCCTGATTATTGTTTTCAATATATCTATTATCCAGATGTTTCAAATTATTAAGGATGTTAATGTTTCTTTGGACTAACAAAGCAAAAAAAATAATTTGAAGCTGTTTCTCTCTACAAAATTAAAGCTAGTTCCAAAGGCCATTATAAAATGAAGCTTCAACATTATTTGCTTTGATATTTTTCCCTGACATATCATGAATTATTTTCAATTATATATTTATTTTAATTTAATTTCATGAGCTAAATCTTAGTATTTTGTCCTCTAAAAAGAGACATTCATATTGGAAACAAATATGTTAGGACCATACTTATTTTAATAATCTATTGTTTATGTATGACTCACAACAATTTTTCATGTTTTAAAGTATACTGGACCCAAGGATAGATCAATGTTTATTTCTACTGTGCCCCATCGATCAGGTAACTTCCCTTCTATTGTAAACTAAATAAATAAATGACTGTGCCACCTTTCCAACTGCGGGGTCCTCCCATTTGCAAATCAGTATTTTTGCCATACTTTAAAAAGATTTTTTCCCACAGGATCTTTCCTTTCTTCAAAATCATCCATTTTTCCTTCCTCATTGCTGTCTTGTCTTTAAATATTTTGGTCCAATCCTCTCATTTCAAAACTCTTTTCCTGATGTTTCCTGCTTTTTAAGTACCTGTGCGCAACCCCACAGGAGATCAACTAGTATATTTATAAAACCCAGGAAGATTTCATGGAATTATGTAAATTGAATTGTGTTTATATCTAAAGTCATGGCAAAAGTAGTGCAGACGTTTCGCAGGTCATGTCTAATATTGCTTAGATGAATACAAAATAAACATCAATTAGTGGATAGATTCCAACATTCCAACATATATTTAATAAATGTTTGTAAGATGCAGTGAAAAAACAGTTAAACTTTGGGAGACCTGCATACCTGAGCTATTTTAACTGCTCATTTATTCACTTGTTTTGTCCTTGAGATGAACCAGGATCATTAACAAATGGAAATCTTGTCTTTGCTGTTTGTCAGTTTCCTCCCAACAGCGACTCTAGAGCACTCATGGTCCTGATTTTATCAGAACATGAACATACCCAAGGTTAGCTGTAGCCTCTGATAATTCCCTGATACCAATAACCTTCGCCTTCATTATCTGAGGTATGAGTACTGTGATAGGAATGTAGCATTGGAATGGAGTGCTATTACTATTTTAATAAAATATAATTCCCAGCTATGATTTCTGAGATTTTAGCTTTTTCACGTATAAGGGAGTCATCTTAAATGCAATAATCTGACACAATGACACACATTTCTGATAAAGAAGCTGATGGCTTTCCTTTGGGGAATATATCTAATTGTGAAAAAGTACATTTTCCTTCTCTTCATATTAGTTAGAATTGAACAGCAGTCTTAAAGGATTCTAGTTCCAGTGTTTATCTTTTTTTTTGGAAGGGGGTTTATTTTGGTTTTTCCATGCTTTCTGTTTTGCTTTGTTAGAAAAAGTAGAATCAGAGCAGAAATTGAGAAAAATGTCAGTGTAGTTTCTGAAGGTTATTTTTAATAATTGGCACTAATGACAGGAATTCAGAGTGGAAACCCATAAGGTTGGGTCTCTGCCGCCTTTACGTAGGCCTGGAATTTCCAAAGCTTCCCCCAAGGGGTCAAAGTGCCTGCATGTGCAACAGGCACAGACACCGAGTTACCATTTAAATGAGGCTTCAGGGTGCGTTCCCACCAATTCCACCACATTGTATAAATATATTGAAGGTTTTGCAAGACCATGCCATCACATACTTCCTATAACATCTCTGTTTTAACACTTTCATGTCCATGTAAATCTGGAGGCTAGCACTGGAGAAAATAAATATATTCCCAAAACCAACAAACTCATATTAAATCTGCATTTACATAGTGCCTTTAATGCAGTAAAACATCCCAAGGAACTTCACAGCGGTGTAATTGGAAATAAATGGATGCCGAGCCAAAGAGGAGATATTAAAAGAGGTGATGAAAAGCTTGGTCAAAGAGCTGGGTTTTAAGGAGGGTTTTAAAGGAGGAGAGGGAAGTGAAGGGGCAGAGAGGATTAGGCAGAGAATTTCAGAGCACAAGGCTTAGACAGCTGAAGGCACGGTCACCAATGGTGGGGTATTGCTTCTGTGGTCTACTGGTGACATTATCTATTAAAAATGTGTCTTTCAAAATAATAAACTTGCAATTACATATCCCTGATAGGTTAGGTATTCCAACAATGATCTTTAGCTTTAAAATGAATATTACATTTTATGATTGGGGTGGGGATGACCACAGTGTTTGTGTGTTGTGTCACATATGGTTTCCCAAATACACCCTTGAATGTTGGTCTGTTCATGCAAAAACAGGGTTAATTCAAATTAGCTATTTCATATTTATTCATACTACAAAATTAAGTAACTAAAGCAGCACTACATATTGACGATTGCATTGATGCACCATTAAAGCAATACTTTAGGATAAGACACTGCAATTGTTTTATCTTCAAATAGCAATTTGGAAAACTAAAAGAGATCACTCCTTATTTAATTTAATTATTACTTTGTCCTTATTGTTAACATTTTTAATTAGGTTTAGATCTTTGCACCATTTTCATGGCTCGGGTCTGAAACATGGGTCCTGAAATTACACCATGGGATACTAGTGTAAAGGAAGACGCAAACAGGCTTGCAGAGGGGATGGATAAATGGTAAATGAAATTCAATATAGCGAAGTGTTAGGTGGTTCATTTTGATAGGAGGAATAAGGAGGCCACTTATTCCTTGGAAGGTAAGAAACTAAATTGGCAGGAGGAGCATAGAGATCTGGGAATACAGATACATATATCACTAAAATTAACAATGCAAGTTGATAAGGCCATAAAGACTGCAAAGTACTGGGGTTGATTTCTAGAAGAATATAATACAAAAGCAAGGAGGTAATGTTAAATTTATATAGAACATTGGTTAGACCATAGTTGGAGTACTGTATGCAGTTCTGGGAACATAGAAACAGGAGTAGGCTATCCAGTCCCTCGACCCTGTACCTCAACTCCATTTACCTGCCTTTGATCCACATTCCTTAATACCGTTACCTAATAAATATGTCGATCTCAGTTTTGAAAATTTCAATTGACCCAGCATTCACACCCTTTTGGGGGTGAGAGTTCCAGATTTCCTCTACCCTTTATGCGAAAAAGTGCTTCCTGATTTCACTCCTAAATGGCCTTTCTCTAATTTTAAGATTGTGCCCTCTTGTTTTGCATTCCTCCACCAGAGAAAACAGTTTCTCTATCTACCCTATCAAATCCTTTTGTCATTTTAATCAATTCAATTAAATCACCCCTCAACCTTATAAACTCTAGGGAATACAAGCCAGGTTTATGCAACCTGTCCTCATAACTTAACCCTTGAAGCCCTGGTATCATTCTGGTCTCCATACTATAAAAAGGATATTGAAGTACTGGAGAAAGTGCAGAAAAGGTTTACAAGGATGTTACCAGAATTGAGAGGATGCAACTATCAGCAAAGATTGAACAGGCTGCGGCTCTTTTCTATGGAAAAGAGAAGACTTAAGGACACCTGATGAAGGGGTCCGATAGGGTGGAGGTGGAGAAACTGTTTCCACTTGTGTGTGAGTCCAGAAGAAGGGAGCATAAATATAAGATAGCCGCTAATAAATGCAATGAGTGCAATGGAGCACAGAGTGAACGGCTGAGAGTTTGGTGAGTGTGAGAGTTCGGTGAAGTGGGGGAAGGAGGTGCTGCTTTGCCTTGCTTTTCCTAACTTTTTCCGCAGAGCGGTGGCGGACCTGAGTAGCAGAAGACTGAGAGCGGGGATAAAATCAGCAGCAGACCTGCAACAAGAGAAAACTACTGTGTGACGTCACAGGTGAGGCAGGACAGTCTGAGTGCAGGAGGAGAGTCTGAGAGGTGAACGCAGTGTAAATCTAAGGCACGTCATGGCAGTACAGCTCACACCCGTGATATGCTCCTCCTGTACTATGTGGGAAGTCATGGACTCTACCAGTGTCCATGGCGACCATGTGTGCAGGAAGTGTGTCCAGCTGCAGTTACTGGCTAACCGCATTTCAGAGCTGGAGCTGCGGGTGGATTCACTGTGGAGCATCTGCGATGCTGAGACTATCGTGGATAGCATGTTCAGTGGGGTGGTCACACCGCAGGTAAAGATTAAGCAGCCAGAAAGGAAATGGGTGACTGCCAGGCAGAGTAAAAGGACAAGGCAGGTAGAGCTGGAGTCCCCTGGGGCCATCTCCCTTTCAAACAGATATACCGCTTTGGATACTGTTGGGGGAGATGGCTTATCAGGGGAAAGCAGCAAGAGCCAAGTTCAGGGCACCACGGGTGGCTCTGCTGCACAGGAGGGGAGGAATAAGAGTGGCAGGGCTCTAGTGATAGGGGATTCAATTGTAAGGGGAACAGATAGGCGTTTCTGTGGTCGCAAACGTGACTCCAGGATGGTATGTTGCCTCCCTGGTGCTAGGATCAAGGATGTCACGGAGCAGCTGCAGGGCATTCTGGAGGGGGAGGGTGAACAGCCAGTAGTCGTGGTCCATATCGGTACCAACGACATAGGTTAAAAAAAAGGATGAGGTCCTGCAAGGTGAATTTAAGGAGTTAGGAAATAAATTAAAAAGCAGGACCTCAAAGGTAGTGATCTCAGGATTACTACCAGTGCCACATGTTAGTGAGTATAGGAACAGGAGAATAGACCAGATGAATGAGTGGCTGCAGGGATGGTGTAGGAGGGAGGGATTTAGATTCCTGGGACATTGGGACTGGTTCTGGAGAAGGTGGGACCTGTACAAGCGGGACGGGTTACACCCGAGCAGGACCGGGACCAATGTCCTCGCGGAGGTGTTTGCTAGTTCTGTTGGGGAAGGTTTAAACTAGAATGGCAGGGGAATGGGAACCTGAGCAGGGAGACAGAGGAGGGGGAAACAAGGATAGAAACAAAAGACAGAAAGGGAAAAAGCAATAGTGGAAGGCAGAGAAAACAAGGGCAAAAAACAAATAGGGCCATAGTGCAAAATAATACTAAGATGAGTAGCAATCTTAAATAGACAAGTCTAAAGGCATTGTGTCTTAATGTGCGGAGCATTCGCAATAAGGTAGTGAATTAACAGCGCAGATAGATATTAACGGGTATAATATAGTTGCGATTACGGAGACATGGCTGCAGGGTGACCAAGGATGGGAACTAAACATCCGGGGGTATTCAATATTTAGGAAGGACAGGCAAAAAGGGAAAGGAGGTGGGGTAGCATTGTTAGTAAAGGAGGAAATCAATGCAATAGTGAGGAAGGATATTGGCTCGGAAAATCACAATGTGGAATCTGTATGGGTGGAGCTAAGAAACACCAAGGGGCAGATAAAGTTGGTGGGGGTTGTCTATAGGCCCCCAAACAGTAGTGGAGATGTAGGGGAGGGCATTAAACAGGAAATTAGAGAAGCATGCAAGAAGGGTACAACTACAATCATGGGTGACTTTAATCTACATATAGATTGGTCAAACCAAATTAGCAATAATACTGCGGGGGAGGAATTCCTGGAGTGTGTACGTGATGGTTTTCTAGACTAATACGTTGAGGAACCAACTAGAGAACAGGCGATCCCAGACTGGGTATTGTGCAATGAGAAAGGATTAATTAACAATCTTGTTGTGCGGGGTCTCTTGGGGAAGAGCGAACATAACATGATAGAATTCCTCATTAAGATGGAAAGTGAAGTAGATGAAACCGAAACTAGGGTCCTGAATCTAAATAAAGGAAATTACGAAAGTATGAGGTGTGAGTTGGCTATGATAGATTGGGGAACTTTGCTAAAAGGGATGATGGTGGATAGGCAATGGCTAATATTTAAAGAACATGTGCAGGAATTACAACAATTATTCATTCCTGTCTGGCACAAAACTAAAACAGGAAAAAAATGGCTCAACCGTGGCTTACAAAAGAAATTAGGGATAGTATTAGATCCAAAGAGGAGACATATAAAATTGCCAGAAAAAGTGGCAAGCCTGAGAATTGGGAGCAGTTCAGAATTCAGCAAAGGAGGACAAAGAGATTGATTAAGAGGGGAAAAATTGAGTATGAGAGTAAACTAGCAGGGAACATAAAAACTGACTGTAAAAGCATCTATAAATATGTCAAGAGAAAAAGATTAGTGAAGACAAATGTAGGTCCCTTAGAGTCAGAAATAGGGGAAATTATAATGGGGAACAAAGAAATGGCAGAACAATTAACACATACTTTGGTTCTGTCTTCACAAAGGAGGACACAAATAACCTCCCAGAAATGTTAGGGAACCAAGGGTCTAGTGAGAGGGAAGAACTGAAGGAAACCAGTATTAGTCAAAAAATAGTGCTAGGGAAATTAATGGGGCCAAAAGGCTGACAAATCCCCAGGGCCTGATAATCTACATCCCAGAGTACTAAAGGAAGTGGCCCTGGAAATAGTGGCTGCATTGGTGATCATCTTCCAAAATTCTATAGACTCTGGAACAGTTCCTACAGATTGGAGGGTGGCAAATGTAACCCCACTATTTAAAAAAGGAGGGAGAGAAAAAACAGGGAATTAGAGACCAGTTAGCCTAACATCAGTGGTGGGGAAAATGCTAGAGTCTATTATAAAAGATGTGATAACAGAACACTTGGAGAGCATTAACGGGATTGGACAAAGTCAGCATGGGTTTATGAAAGGGAAATCATGCTTAACAAATCTACTGTAGTTTTTTGAGGATGTAACTAGTAGAATAGATAGGGGAGAACCAGTGGATGTGGTGTACTTGGATTTTCAGAAGGCTTTTGATAAGGTCCCACATAAGAGGTTAGTGTGCAAAATTAAAGCACATGGGATTGGGGGGAATCTACTGGCATGGATTGAGAACTGGTTGACAGACAGGAAGCAGAGAGTAGGAGTAAACGGGTCTTTTATCGGGTGGCAGGCAGTGACTAGTGGGGTACCGCAGGGATCAGTGCTTGGGCCCCAGCTAGTCACAATATATATCAATGATTTGGATGAGGGAACTGAATGTAACATTTCCAAGTTTGCAGACGACACAAAGCTGGGGTGGAATGTGAACTGAGAGGAGGATGCAAAGAGGCTCCAATGTGATTTAGACAAGTTGGGTGAGTGGGCAAGAACAGGCAGATTCAGTATAATGTGGATAAATGTGAGGTTATCCACTTTGGTTGTAAAAACAGACAGACAGATTATTATCTGAATGGTGATAGATTGGGAAAAGGGGAGGTGCAACGAGACCTGGGTGTCCTTGTACACTAGTCGCTGAAAGCGAGCATTCAGGTGTAGCAAGCAGTTAGGAAGGCGAATGGTATGTTGGCATTCATTGCAAGAGGATTTGAGTACAGGAGCAGGGATGTCTTACTGCAGTTATACAGGGCCTTGGTGAGACCACATCTGGAGTATTGTGTGCAGTTTTGGTCTCCTTATCTGAGGAAGGATGTCCTTGCCATGGAGGGAGTGCAACGATGGTTTACCAGATTGATTCCTGGGATGGCAGGACTGACGTATGAGGAGAAGTTGGGTCGACTAGGCCTATATTCACTAGAGTTTAGAAGAATGAGAGGTGATCTCATCGAAACATATAAAATTCTAACAGGACTAGACAGATTAGATGCAGGGAGGATGCTCCCGATGGATGGGGAATCCAGAACCAGGGGTCACAGTCTCAGGATACGGGGTATGCCATTTAGGACCGAGATGAGGAGAAATTTCTTCACTCAGAGGGTGGTGGACCTGTGGAATTCTCTACCACAGAAGACAGTGGAGGCCAAGTCGTTAAATATATTCAAGAAGGAGATAGATATATTTCTTAATGCTAAAGGGATCAAGGGATATGGGGAAAAAGTGTCAACAGGTACTGAGTTAGACGATCAACCATGATCATTTTGAATGGTGGAGCAGGCCTGAAAGGCCGAATGGCCTACTCTTGCTCCTATTTTCTATGATTCTATGAAATACAGAATTTAGGAGGAATTTCTTTACACGGAGAGTGGCGAGAATGTGAAACTCACTGTCACATCGAGTGGTTGAAGCAGATAGCATTGATGCATTTAAGAAGAGGCTTGGTACATACATGAGGGAAAATGGAACAGAAGGATACAGAGACAGGGTGGGAAGGCGTATTTCGATTGGGAGGAGACTCGTTTGGAATATAAACACAGGCAATGACCAGTTGGGCCAAATAGCCTATTTCTGCACTGTAGATTTTATGTAATTCCATGTAACATGTTTGAAATTCCATTCTCCATTATTCGTGGCAGTGTTAACCCATTTATTTTAATATAACCTATTTATTTTATTTTAAATGGATTGGCAGCTCCACTAAAATATCAGAGAAAGGAATTTTGGAAGTGCACATTAAGCATTCATATGTTAATATTCCACAACGTAATGTCACGGCGTTGATGTCTTGGAGTTTATACCTGAATATTATGGGGTAAACTTTCCTCTTCAGTGTGAGTCTGATTTTCTGATATGTGTTTCCAGTTGCATTGACCTCCAAGTGTTGGCAGCCCAGCCTTGGAAATGGTATGAAGATAGAGTCCGTTCATTACTTGATAGGAGTTTGAAAAATATTTTAGTTGTGTTTTATATTTGAAAACTAAATAGAGGATCTTTTCACCAATATAAGGCCACTGTAGGGTTGCATAACCTAAGTATTCCTTTAAGGATTAAAATTTAACCAGTGTGTGCTAAAATTAAATTAAATATTGTAAACAAAATAAAAAATGATTTTTTGCCGATTGCCCTTAGTGCCATGACATTGGTTGAGTTTTTAAAAGTTGTTCATGCGCAGGTTCGGAAAAGGTGCATTCTAACTACAGCCTTAGTTCTGTCATGAATACATCTCAAACTTGCCATAGAAATTAGAAGCAAAACATTGTTGTCCTGATGCAGTTGCCATGATTCAGTGAACTCTGCCCAAACAAGCTTATTATTTTACTACATACTTGTGTTGCCAAATTCCTCTTTGCTGTGTCATCATGGCACTGTAAGCTCAGAAGCATAAGTTATGGTTGGCACGATCCCACAAACAAAATTCTAAACATGTAAGTAATCCCATGTTGCACTTTAGTTTCTTCTTAAATATTAAGAATGCTATCATATTCAGCTCAGAAATTGCTATTGTGAACTTGCATACATGCACATTGCAACTTACTGTAAATCTATAGCCAGCTGACTATATTTAATTTTGATCTCAAATTCAAATACAAAGCTTTCCATTCTGGATTTACATTTTAAGCTCTTTTTATACCATCGCATCCTCTAACTTGTTTTTTTTACTTTGTGGTGCTTATAGGATAGTAAAATAATCATATTTAAAAATTCTCATGGTGAATCAATTATATTGAAAAGTAAATTTTTAAAAAAACTTTTCCCTGAAAATATATTCACTTTCTAAGTTAAAAGGTTACAATATAGGAATGAATTATATAAATTGGTGGGGGAAGCGCAAGATACAAACTTAACAGCAAGTAACAGATGTTATGAACTCGAACAACAAAAACGGTTGGCTGTCATAGGAGACAGGGAACCATAATACAAAATCTGGCACAGAAAAAAGCGGCAAAGCTCATGCACAAGAACAAAACCCAGAAGAGTGCATAGATTATAAAAGGTGCCTGGGATGACTTTGTTATATATAACGCAGGATTTTGATGCCTGTACCAATCATTCATGCTATGCTCTTGCCATGTTTTACATCATCAAGAACTTCTCTATATTTTATCACATATTATCTTGTAACTCATTCCTGACAATCTTTTCTCTCTATTTGTATTACATGTGTGATCAAACAAACAATGGCTTAATTCTCCACTGGGACGACATTCATATTCCCTGTTAAATGTCTTCCAGTGCGATAATGCAGGTGCAACTTTGTCATTTCCAAGACACTGATCTCCCATGCATTTATTTTTCCATTAGATTGTTTGTGGACTCTACATGTATCTCCTATTTCTGACATCCCCCCTCACCTTTTCTATTTCACAGTTGATATTTTCTGACCTCTCCTTGTAACTTTATTACAACTTTCCATCATCCCTGGCTCTGAATTTCAAACTTTTGTCAGCAACATGCCTTCACTTCTTTAAGAATTCAATTTTTTTTGGCACTTAGTGCAGAAAAAGTCTAACAGTGGAATATAGGCAAATAAATACATCTGCCACGCAAGTACTATAACAATTATTAATCTCTCCTACAAGCCACTTTTTTCATTCCTGGATCTGCTTCCATCACCTGTTCCCCCCATGACTATTTACTCACTCTTTCTGCTCCCACACATGTTTGAAACTGAATTCAAAATCATTTCAATTTCATTCATAAGCACCTCAACTTAGCCCCTGATGCCCCTTTAAAAAAAAACAAAAGGCCATGGATATGTGCAATTTTCTGTATCCTGGCATCATGGCAACCACGATGGTTACTTGTTTTGATAACTTTTTAATATTTACATTCTTGTGTTCAGTGGTCCAACAGAGGTTTTTTCATCTCTGGTGATCTGGTAGTTAGTTTTTGTTTAATGCCAATGAGCAGACAGCTAATGAAGGTGGCAATGGGGAAACCATGTTGTCGAGGTCTTATGGGATCTATAGCCAGCCTGGTTACGATTAAAACTTGGTCTAGTAATGAAGTATATGCTTGATCCCAAACAGTCTAATGGTGATGTGAAACCCTGGCAGTCTCATGGTGGAGATACATTATTGACATGGTTCACTGGGGATCATTCTTTGGTTTTATGACATATCTAAATTTTAGGACTGTTCTGGTTGAAGCAGAAATTCAAGCCTCTTGCCTACTATTGCCCACCAATCAAATTCAACAAAGTTTGAGGCTGAGGCCTGATATTAAATCTAACATCCAATCTGCATTAATCTACACCTCCACTTTATTTTTCCAGAGTTTCAACTTTATAGCCATGTAGCATGTCTTATATATAAAATAAGTGATTTGGGTTTGTGCAAAAATAAACCACCTTCAACCAGAGGAATACATGATCCATTTAACATTTGTCTTATGGTTTAGATGGTTTGACATTCCTCTGTGGATTACATCTGCACAATCTTTGGCTTGCTGTCATTTGTTCTCTATATATAACTTTGTGATAGTGTGATAATTATTGGCCATAATTAAGCAAGAATTTACATTAATCTGGCAATTTATTTCAGAAGCTGCAAGTATGGCTCATGTGAGAATGTCAAATGTGACACCAGTAGAGCAGGAATGCACTTTTAAGTGTGAAGGATTTAACCACCCCTCCGCCATTGAACATGTTATAACTGACCTGATTCTAATGCTGGGAGTGAAAAAAATGTAATATTTAATTTCTCAGCACTGACATCCCTCAACCCGAGGAACACAAAACCTACTCCACGCCTTCAGCAAAATAAAAAAAACTCATAACTTTTTTAGAAATGTAGATATTACCAATAAATCGGCGTTTCCTTCAAATAAAGCTGCACATTTCTAATGATTATTTGCACCTGCACTGGTAGTTATATTCTATGTTCTATAACAAAAAGGTTGCCTTTCCTTAACAGAATTACAAAACCCTTGCGACAAATCTGTGACTTGATCTGCAAAAATAATTTTTGTAGCTAATAATCACCTGTCACCATTTCAAACAATTTTTATTATAGTTCATCACAGATACTTAACTGAATCCTTACGCTTCGATAGTTGAAAATGTTGCAAAATTTTCTGTTTGCTGTTATAACAAGTGTAAAAAATGGGTTTATGATTGTGCTGCATGCATCAAACAAAGGAAATCTCTTTGGGGTCAATTTTCACTTACTGAAATTGATGGACAAAGGACACCGATTTCTATTTTAAGAGAGAACTGGTTGGAATGTGCGCTATACACCCTCAGATCAGTTCCACGGGTGATGGAGCTGGAGGTCCAGCAAAGGTAAGTTTTCAATTATTTTTGTGAAGCCAGGAGGATCAGGTGTGCTCCTCTGGGCCCCACAAAAATAATATGGGCTGCTGCAGGCCCACAACTCCTCCCCCCCCACCTCAGTGATGCGACCTCCCCTCCCGTACTTACCCTGCTGCCGGCCGTCCTAGTCCAACATTGGCCAGCCTTCATCCAGTGGGTTGCATCAGAATGCCTGGTTGGCGCCCCACAGCTCGCTGGTTTGATACAAATGAGGCAGCAGCCTCAAATTCGTAGCACCCTCTTTGCGGAAGCCCGAAAGTTAAAATTGACCCCTTTGTGCTTTAAGTGCATTTAGTTTCACACAACTCTACACAAGTGTGGTGAACAATAATTTAGAATTAACCAAATTGCTGAGTAAATGAGTGTACCTTCCCCTTCTACCATTATTTATAAATTCACACAATGCATATTTATTCCAGCTGTCCTGTTGCCAGAGAGCCTGCTTTCCTCAGTTGGATGAGTTTCATAAGTTCTCAGATAGGTAATTAAATGGAATGTCATATGATAGCCATTCCATCTCAAGAGAAAGAGGAGGAAACAATTCATCCATCCCCCTCCTGCTTTAATCACATGCTTGGTCAGCCAATAATGGAACAGCAGCAATTGCAATTATGAAGACAACTATGATCCAAATTGTTCTACTCTCTGCTGGCTGGATTCAGATGTATAGTGGCAAGGAAGTTGCAAGGGGAGAAAATACAAAAACAAAGGGTGCTCTGTGCATACAATGGAAGGTTTAGAAGTTTGTTCGCTGTTACGTCAACAGATGTGTGCACTCATGGAAACACGAGGGTTCAAAGGACTGTCTACTGTTAGAGTGAATAGATTTGACACCAGTGCTTAAGCATGTACAGGTTGTCATAACTGACTAAACACTCTGTGATGTTGATAGCTTTCTGTATTTTTCTTAACTAATTCTCCTGCTCTGCTCCAGACTCAACTTGAAGACCGTTCATAGAGTAAGCCTGATTATTACAGTTCTTGTCAAGCTACGTACATAAAAGTAGGATAGAAGACTGCACACAACACACAGAACTCATGGCTGTCTACTGGCCTACAAATTTTCCTGATCCTCAAGCAAATTGAAAATCGATCTTGTGACTAACCCCAAAGACAACTATGATCCAACTCTGGTACTGTTAGTGTGACTTTTTACATTTATTCTTGGGACGTGGACAGTATTTATTGCCCATCCCTAGTAGCCCTGAGGGCATTAAGAGTCAACCATATAGTATAGACTGGAGTCACATATAGATCAGACTGGGTTGGGGTGGCAGGTCCCCTAGTGAACCAGTTGGGTTTTTATGAAAAAACTGCAGCTTTTGTGACTGTTCTGTCAGGTGCTAGACCACAAGTTACCAGATTTATTGAATTTCACAACATGTTAAGGTGGGATTTGAATTCATAACCTCTGGGTAGCTAGTTCAGTACCATAACCACTACCCTCCCCCCTCACTGCTACCAGGCACATCAAGCAAACCCACACACATCTGAACTGATAATGTATGTCAGTATATAGGATATGAGTGATCAATAGTAAGTTGGACAAAAGCGTGATAGACAACAGCACAACTAAATTTGGAAGGAAAACAAAATACATTGTTTTGTTCTCACTTTTTTGTTTAATGCGCTTTAAAGGAAATGGCAACTCTAGGGACTATATTTTGAAAATTCGGTACTCACACCTAGATGTTTTCTTCTAGATTTTTCAAAAAATTGTTGTTAAAGAAATAAATTAAATTCTAACTTTCGATGTGCTCCTCCATTTGTTATTGTTAATTTATTTGCACATTGCTCATTTAGTCTTTAATACCAAACGTTAGTGGATTAATGTTCCACTTTAAAGCCCACCTATGATTGTCCTTAGTCATTTGGAATTTATGTTTCTACATATGATTTTAGTAAAGTGGATTACACAGCATAACTGAGACATTTATATCAATTTATATTCCCTATCCAACACATTCACAACACTGCTTTAGAATATTCCAAAATAGATGAAACAAATGTTAAGACATTCTTGGTCTGTGGGGCTTGAATTATAGTCCTTGTATTGTTGACATTTGGCACTATCAGAGCAATTTTAATAATAATTTGAAATGGTTTTCAGCCAAGCATGATTCATCAAAATGATCCGAGCCAAGCCTAGCAAAGCATATGGTTCCTGCACCAAATCACAAAAAGTAACAACTGTAAAAGCGTAAAGTTTCCGAATCTCTACTACTCTTTTGTGAAATGGCCAAACAAAAAATGCAATATTAAAATCAGATCTTTGTTTTTTTAGTCTTCATTTCTTGTAGATGTTGAATTAATGCAACAACTGTGAAAAATTGCAAATAGCTGAAGTGCATTAACAAAATAAGGGCTGATTTGTTCATTAAATACATTCATAGCTATCAAAGGCACATTTCTTCATATCTGGATTACTAAAATATTTCCACTGTACTTCACAAGTTTTATGTTTACAAAAGTCTATTATCTCTCAGCGCATTGGTATGTTGTCCAGTCATGCATGTGTAATGTTTTACAACCACTGACCTGATTTCTTATGAGGGAATGCCAGCTATTCATTAAACTACATAATAGTTTAGAGCATTAATCATAACATTTATTAAAAGAGAGAAATAAAAGAAAGGAATAGCAATACATTATGATACTGATTAAATTGTAAATGTTGTGAAACTCTGCGTTGGATATTCCATTATTGTTGATGGCCAGCCATTTGGCAATGGAAGGCATCACAGTCAAAGCCCGATCCTGTCCTCGTCTAATATCCACACAAATGAATTTTCCAGCAGGGATTGCTAGATAACAATCTGGTGTGGGTTCCCTTGCTGATTTTAATCCTCCATAGCCCAGGGATGCTTTGGCCAATTTTAGCACCCCAACTGTTGCCTTGCCTGGGATCAGCTCACTCAGTGCCACATTATGTGCTTAACAATTAAGCTATTGGGGAATTTAGGAAGTCGAAACTGGGAAGTAAGGGTATTAAGGGGAATGGAGAAAAGGTGAGGCATTGGGATTAAAGAGACTAGGCTTGATGGATTGAATGGCCTACACCTGTTTCTATGGGGCTGAGGCTGTGGTTCTGTTGCAATGGCAGCAGGACTATTGCTCCTTCCATGAAACGTCACTGATGTCCCTGAGTTGGAAGATCAAGTCATTTAAATAATCAGAATGGGGAAAATTTTGCTGTAGCAGAGCATCTAATGACGTCTGTCGTTAGTTAGATTTGCCCCAGCACCTTTCAGCTCAAAAAACTTTTGCCCACAAAGTTGCTGAAAGTGTGTGCTGATAATGGCTCTGTGAGGGAAACAGGGCAACCAACAGTGCATCCCCTTAACCAATGAGATTTATGGATTGATAAATAAAGAGGAAAGACTGAGAAGGAGGGTGAATTAGAGTGGGTGAATTCAATGTCAAATCAGGTACAGAAAGAGAAATAAAGAGAGGGAAAGAAAGATTGGATTAAGAAAGAGAGAAAAAAGAGACAGAATGGAAAAGTAAGAAAAAATTAAAAAATTTTAAAAATTGACATTTTTAAAATCGCCCTGAAAATTCAAAACCTGAAGGAATGAGACTCCACACTTGTTTTCAGTGCCAGAGAGGTTGATTGGCAGTGATGAACAATTATCATGCTGTTAAAAGGGTACTTACGCTACTAATTACTAGCTCTGAATATCTGTGGTGGGTTTAGTTTGTATCTACCGCGCAAATACAGCAACTTCATGACATTCAATGCAGGTCAATGGTGAGGTGGACAGTGAAATGCTATTTTCGTGAAACTAACGGCGAAGTGGCGCAACTCGGACAGTAACTTTTGGATATTCACATTTAACCGCACGTCTGCTCCACACCTGAAGTTGCTGTACCGTTCACACATAAATAACGGCGAGCGCCATTAGCCTCACCGTCATTTTGACAGCAAATTCCGGGCCAATACATTTCTTGCACACATTGGCCCAGAACGAAACAACTCAGAATCAGGTCCCTTGATCCTAACCAACAATATTAAACCACACAACAAAGTAATGAGGAAAGTCTGAGACACACTGGTAAGTTTATGGAAATTTCCCTTTATAATATGTAGGATTATGTGGCTTCACTTCAAATATTCTCCTCAGAATCAGTGGTAAAATCCATTCCTGTAAACAAGCCCTTGCTTTCTACAAACTGGAATGTGACTTTACCTGCCCAATACATAAGTAATTGTAGTGGGCCCCGGAGCTGAACAGAAACCCTTGTTATTGTATTTTAACTTACTGGATATATCACAAGCTACCACATGATGTCCTTGATTTTGGAACGTGGTAGATCAAACAATCTTGCTTAAGCTATAAACTACAGAATTAATTTATTAATAATGTAAATAAGCTAAAAAAAGGAGCAAAGATAAAAGGTAGATTTACAGTAAAATACAGACTTAGCTCTTACTTTGGAATGTCAAAATATAATTGTCACATCTTCTGCACAAACACTCAATGTATAATTGGATCTGAGACACACACCCTGACCATAACACTGGGTGGCGGCCTAAAACGGGTAATAACGAATCAGCTAACGGATACACCCTGCCCAATCTTTCTTCCGATGAAAATCTTGGACAGGATTTTCCTTTTTGGACTGGAGTAGCAGCGGGAGAGGATTTCCGTCCACTCCTCCAACTCTGCCATGATCCTGACTCTTTTATGTGGGTTCAGGGTCATTTGGCATGCAGGGCGGGCTCCAGGTGGGATCCCTCTCACCAAGCAAGAGCCCATCAGTACCAAAGAGGGAAATGAGGCTGTGCAGCACCAGAAGAGGTGGCGAGAGAACTTAAAGGGGCAGATGAGCCACCAAGAGGAAGTAAGGTCCAGCTTTGTTGGCCATGGCAGAGACAGGGAGCTAAAAAACTAAGTACATGGGGGTCAAATTGGAAGATGCGGTGGCCTCTATGAGGCCCTCTTCCTCCATCTGCAAGATTTGGGGCCTAACCACTGCTATGTCGGGCCATTGTTGGGGAGGTGATCAATCGAGTGAACCTTCATTGCACCCCTCTAAGGCAAGTATATCCTTCTTTAGGTAAGGGGGCCAAAACTATACACAGTACTCCAGGTGTGGTGTCACCAGAGCCCCATATAATTGCAGAAAGACTTCCTTGCTCTTATACTCCAACCTCCTTGCAATAAAGGCTAACATACCATTTGCCTTGCGAATTGCTTGCTGTACCTGCATGTTAACTTTCTGTGATTCATATACAAGGATACCCAAACCCCTCTGACTACTAACATTTCTTAATCTCTCAACTTTTAAAAAATATTCTGCTTTTCTATTCTTCCTACCAAAGTGGATAATTTCACATTTCCCCACATTATACTTCATCTGCCACCTTCTTGCCCACTCACTTAACCTGTCCATATCCCTTTACAGTCTCTTTGCATCCTCCTCACAGCTTACTTTCCCACCTAGCTTTCTATCGTCAGCAAACTTGGATACATTACACTCGGTCCCCTCATCTAAGTCATTGGTATACATTGTAAACAGCTGAGGCCCAAGAACAGATCCTTGCGGCACCCCACTAGTTACAACCTGCCAACACAAAAATGACCCGTTTATTCCTACTCTCTGTTTTCTGTCCATTAATCAATCCTCAATCCACGCTAATATATTACCCCCAATCCCATGAGCCCTAATCTTGTGTAACAACTTCTTATGTGGCACCTTATTGAATGCCTTTTGAAAATCCAAATATACTACATCCACTATTTCCCGTTTATCTACCCTGCAAGTTACACTGTCAAAAAACTCTAATAGATTTGTCAAACATGATTTCCCTTTCATAATCATATTATGATTTTCTAAGTGCCCTGTCACTATGTCCTTAATAATAGATTCTAGCATTTTCCCCACTACTGATGTCAGGCTAACTGGCCGATAGTTCCCTCAGACATCGGTGGGGTGGTCTCGGATGTTGGGGATGGTCTCGGCTGATCGCGGGGGTCCGATCACGACGGGTAAGCTTGTTGGGCCTGGAGGAAACACTCCTGCTTCTCCTGGTCCACAAGCAATGCAATAAAGGCACTCACCTCATGATCCCACCCTTCCTGCCTCCTTTTCATTGGCGAGATTCACAAGGCCTGGGAAACCTGTGCTGGAGGCATTAAATTTAAAGGTCAGTAAAATTCACTTTCAAAAGATCTAATCTCATAATTGCTGCGATACGTATCCGCCCGTCTGCACTAATTAGGGTCCAGCTGCGGCGAGCAGGTTACTCGCACTGATCCAAATGCGCCTAGGTTAAACCCGGAAGTGGGCACGTTGGAGCCGGGTTGCGGTTGTGCTCGAAAGATCAATTATTTTAACTACCCACCCGCCCCTAAACCACCCGTTCTTGGGTGTTAAAACTCCCCCCCCCATAGAATTATACAGCACAGGAGGCCATTCGGTCAATTGTGCCTGTGCCAGCTCTTTGAAAGAACAATCCAATTAATCCCACTCCCCTACTCTTTCCCTATAGCCCAGCAATTTTTTTCTTTTAAGTATATGTCAAATTCTCTTTTGAAAGTTACTAATGAATTTGCTTCCACCACCCTTTCAGGCAGTGTATTTCAGATCATAACAACTTGTGTAAAATAATGTCTCCTCATCTCTCCTGTGGTTCTTTTGTCAAGTACCTTAAATCAAAGAACACAATCAAGTTTGTCAGACACGATTTGTCTTTAACAAATCCATGTTGGCTGTCATTTATTAACCCATGTTCTTCTAAGTGACAATTAATTTTGCCCCTGATTATGGTCTCTGGAAGTTTCCCCATCACTGACGTTCGGTTGACTGGCCTGTAGTTACCTGGTTTATCTCTCCTCCCTTTTTTATACAGGGGTGTAACATTTGCAACCCTCCAGTCCTCTGTCACTACTCCCATATCCAAGGAGGACTGAAAGATTGTGGCCAGAGCCTCCGCTATTTCCACCCTTACTTCCCTCATGCCTAATCTCGTAATTGAATGAATATTTGGCCAGCTGATGAATAATTCAAATTCCAAGGTTTACCCTGACCACGCGCAATGCACTCAGACCACCCATTTATAATTGGCGTTAAAGATCAGCCATTATGACTTGTTGTGTGGGAGAATTAAAGAACTGTATTAGAACTAATGGAATGTTGGCCTTTATCTCAAGGAGGTTAGAATACAAAGAGTACAAAGAGGAGGATGCTATGCTTCAGTTGTACAGAGCCTTGGTCAGACCCCACTGGAGTATTGCGTCCAGTAATTATTCAGAAATTATTAAAGGACAACTTTGTTGTATATACAAGACTATTCAAGCTGCTGTAGCCCCTTTAAGCTGCTGCAAGCCTTTAAATCTTGCTGCAGCAAACTAGTTCCACTCGAAAATGGCGAATTCCCAAGTCTGACATTCATAGCATTGGGAACGCGCTCTCATTATGCAAATTAGGTTGACCCAGATACTGCAGCAGTGTCAGCCGACTTCTTGTTGGGTAGTAGTGAATTGCGGTCCACCATTTTTATATGCAGGATTTCGCCTAAGCCGAAAAGAGAAGCCATTGTGCAAGCCAGCAAGAATAAATTCTCCCAGAAACCTTTAGTAACCCATTGTTTTGCCATGAATAGCGCACCAAAAGCAATTTCTAGGCTATGGAGTGAGTTGCTTCATGCTATGAAGCCAACATTTGTTATATTCCAATTATGTTTTAAGCATGAAAGCTGTGTGAACTGGCCTATGAAAATTCCTTCTGTAGTGTATTCCCCTTCTCATCATGGCATATACGATGCAATTTGCATAACCTTGTTTTCACTTTTGAAATGTTACTGACCACATTCTTGCTAGCGCTGGTCTGCTTGGGTACAATGTTTTTTCACTAAATCTCGAAAACTATTATTTTACTTTAGATACATGTATGTCCTGTGATACTACTTTCTAGTAATATTTATGCATTATCTTGTGAACACCTTCAAACTCATCTTTAAGTTGTGCAACTTCTTTCACACCTTCAGCCAGGTCCTTTTTACTTGATGAAATACAGTTCACTCTGACATATTGCCAAACTTATTGCCTCCTTTGCATATTTGGGGTCTGTCCTTTGTACTCATATTGGTATGAAGGACTAAAAAAACTTTAACATTTGTAACTAGCTACATGGATTGTTCGCTGCTTGAGAAGCATCATTATTGCAAGTGTGTCATGACTGCCTGCTACCAGCACTGGCTGCAGATCTGTTGCTGTGTTATCCAACTACCCATCTGCCAGCACATCTTGGATGACTTGTAACTTCCTACAGCTCAACAATAGAAAATCTAAAGCTTTCTTGTTCAACTATTGCCAATGCCTACCTACTTCTGGTGCCAACTCCAACAATCTCCATGGCTGTTTGCTCAGGCTGAGCCACTGGTATGCAACCTCACCTGGCCTCTTTACTTCCACCTTTCACAAACTTCAGCTAATCCCAAATTCAGTGAGCCAAGACCATTCTGGCACAAAGTCACATACCTATCATTCCATTCTGTACATTTTGACTGGCTCCCTATATACCAGATTCTCAAAGTTATTCTTGTTTTCTATTCTCTCTATAGCTCTACAGTTTGGGTAATCTTTCCCAGCCCACGCCTATTATTCTTTTGAACACAGATTGCTTGCCCCCGGCCTCATCCGCTCGACCATTAGAGGCTGATCTTTCAGCATTTATGTCCCTGACAGAATGTCCCTGATTTATGTCTTCTTCCAAAACCATTTTGCCATGGTAATCTCTCTCTACCTTCAAAAGCCTCAAAAACTTTGCTACCATGCCTCCAATTTGGCCCATTAAATTGCTTACTTACTGCTCAGTGTCAATCTCTGCACCCCCCCCCACCAACCCACCCACCCTATGTAAAGCGCTCTGAGCCATTGTTGGTCATTAGAAGCATACATTCATGCAAGTTGTTGGAGATTTTCATTGACACTAACAAAATCATATACTCAGACATTTCAAAGCTGTCGATTTCCATGATTTTGTTAGGTTTTTTTTTCATTACACTGAAAAATATATCTTTCTTCAACTTTTTATTAAAAGGGGAATGCCAGGCCCCAAGCTGTTCATTTACAACTAGAAAAAAAAATTGATAAGCACTTTTTGATGGAAACAATGCTCCTTTCAGGAATGGTTCAATGAATTTAATCTTCTATTTGTGAAGAATTGAGGCCAAGGAGACCACTATTACCATTCTTTCCACCAAGGGCACTGCAAACACTAGATTAGAAGAGTTCAGTAATGAAATACATAGGTGTACTGTAAATTACCTCATGGAGGTATCTTTCAGTATTAAATAAAATATAACAAACAGGCGGAAAAGATCAGAAAAGTATTCTACAGAGTCTGTAACTTACCACGTAATTCAAGGCCTGAAGTTCACAATACCAGCATGCTTTATTCATGATAAGGAAAATTAAAAACTAGTGCAATGATCACCCTGAATTCATAGCAAGAAAGAGTAGGATGCATTCAAGAAAGTCTGCTTAACTATACCTTAAAATGAAAAGTACAAATCAAAAAGAGCTTGTCCTTTTTAATTAGTAGATAGAAGTAGGCCTTCCGCTGCTGACTTCACTATAAATTGGCCTTGCATGTAGAATCTTGAGACGGATTCAAATTCAATCAGCTGTGCTACTGACTAATATCCTGTATGAACTTGTGAGGTATTTGCTTTTTTATATATGAGCTATTTGGGGGTTTGATTTGTTAGTAAGAATGTGTGTGGCAGATTGAACGACTGTGTCTATTTGTCTCACAAAGGCTCTTAAATCTTTGCCATAGAAGAGCTGTAAGATTTTAATTGGAAAAAAATCAAATTGACATTGATGTGATAAGTAATATGTAAACACCATCAAGAAATCTGAGAAATGTCTGACATACAACAAACTGCAGATGAGTTGCCTTTCTCCGATCCAGCTCAAATCTGCAATATCACAAGATCTTTGCAAAACTGTATAACAGTTTGTAAACTTTCTGTGCACCTTTATCTTTATCGAGACGTTATGATTCTAGTTAGATTAGATTCCAGTTCACACACCCAAACTGATAGGTATTTAGATACCAGTCTGTAAACCATACACCAAGATTTATACACACCTAAAGAAAAACTTTGATCAAAATGATTTAATATTACTTTAGACAGAGCTGTGATTCTGGGTTTCAATGGGTGGGGCTGTGTTTTATAATCTCCGCTTCCTTTTTAAGACTGAGCTGTGTGGTCCCTGTCAAAAATATTGTGCTCATCAGGGACTTAGTGATTATACTCGAACAACAAGTGCGAGAAGCTCATGGACTTCTTTGTCGCTAATATTGAGACCATCTGTTCAGCTACCTCCACTGCCCCCCCTCTCTTTGCTCACCAAACCAAACCTCCCCCAGTTTCCCCCAGCCCTAGCCCTGAAACAGCATCTTCATCTAGTTTCTCTCCTATTTCCCCCATACTCTCTCTGAGCTTATTTTTTCCATGAGACCCATATATTCCCTTGACCCCTTTCCCATTAAACTGGTCATCTGATATCCAGCCTTGGATGAGATGCAATATCCTCCAGTTAAGCACTGGGAAAACCGAAGCCATTGTCTTCGGCCTCTGCCACAAACTCTGTACCCTTGCCACCGATTCCAACCCCCTCCCTGGCCACTGTCTTGGGCTGAACTAGACAATCTTGGCATTCTAGTCGATCCTGAGCTGAATTTTCAACTCTCCATCCCAAAGACCACCTAACTCCACCTCCATAACATACCATCCCTCCCTCAGCTCATCTGCTAGTGAAACCATCATCCATGCTTTTATCAACCCCAGACTTGACTATTCCAAAGCTCTCTTGTCTACCTTCTATGACTAGTGGGCACTGCATGCAATTGTTGTTTAGATTTCTCTCAGTTTCATTGTTCTGATTTCATTTTGTTATTTTAGATGTTTGTGTTGATTTGTCCCAGCGGGGTTGAGCTTTGATTAGCCCTGATTTAATGTTTGTGATTTTATTTTATTATTTAAATTACTCTTTGTAAGTTTTGTTTTGTTTGTTTAAAACTAGTCTTGATGTGCCATCCCTTATTGGAATTTTAATGGTTTTACCTTTTAAAGAGACACATCTGTTCAATCCCAGTGTGGTAATACTCATTCCAATCCCACAATTTCCACCAAACTCTCCTAAAATGGGATCCTTTTAATGTTTTGCCTGGTGACCCTTGAATATCAACATGCAGACCAATTATGAGCTCAATGAATGACTCTGTACTAGTGGGCACTGTGTGCAATTTTTGTTTTGATTAGCCTCAATTTCACAGATTTTGTTATTTTATTTTAAATCAATTTGGGTGGGCTACCCTTCCCTGAAATTCTTACGGTATTGCCCCTTCAAGATAAAGACAGCACTGAGAAAGGATCTTAGCTCAGAAAATCAGGATGTAGAATCAGTATGGGTGGAGCTAAGAAATAACAAGGAGCAGAAAACTCTACTGGGAGTAGTTTCTAGGCCCCCTAACAGTAGTTACGGTGTTGGACAGAGTATAAATCAGGAAATTAGAGGAGGATGTAACATGGGTAATGCAATAATCGTGGGGGACTTTTAATGTTCAAATCGACTGGGCAAACCAAATTGGCAAAAGTAGTTTGGAGGACGAGTTCATGGAATGCATTCAAGACAGTTTCCTAGAACAATATGTTGAGGAATCAACTAGGGAACAGGCTATTTTAGATCCAGTAATGTGTAATGGTTAATTAGTAATCTTATAGTTAAGGATCCTCTGGGGCAGAGTGATCACAATATGATAGAATTTCATATTGAGTTTGAGAGTGATATAGTTCATATTGAGTTTGAGAGTGATATAGTTAAGTCTGAAACTAGGACCTTAAATTTAAACAAAGCCAATTACGTAGGTACGAGGGGCAAGATGGCTAAAGTAGATTGGGAAATTAGATTAAAAGATATGACAGTAGATAAGCAATGGCGAACATTTAAAGAAATAATTCATAAATCTCAACGAATATACAATCCCTTGAGGAATAAAATCTCCACAGGAAAAGTGATCCAGCCGTGGCTAACTAGAGAAGTTAAAGATAGTATTAGATTAAAAGAGTCTTACAATGTTGCCAAAAAGAGTAGTAAGCCTGAGGATTGGGAGGGTTTTAGAAATCAGCAAAGGATGACCAATAAATTGATGAAGAGGGAGAAAATTGAATATGAAAGTAAACTAACAAGAAGTATAAAAACAGATTGTAAGAGCTCCTACAAGTATGTAAAAAGGGAGAGATTAGCGAAAGTAAACGTGGGTCCCTTAGAGGCAGAGACAGGAGAAATTATAATGGAGAATAAGGAAATGGCAGAGATAGTAAACAAATATTTTGCATCTGCCTTCACAGTAGAAGACACAAAAAATAATGGAGAACCAAGGGTCTAGTGAGGAACTTAAAGTAATTAAGATTAGTAAAGGAAAAGTACTGGAGAAATTAACCATTGGAGAAGCCCATGACTTGATAGCCTATATCCTAAGGTTTTAAAAGAGGTGGCTGCAGAGATAGTGAATGCTTTGGTTTTGATCTTCCCCAATTCCCTAGATTCTAGAATGGTCCCCGTGGATTGGAAGGTAGCAAATGTATCCCCGTTATTCAAGAAAGGAGGAAGAGAGAAAATAGGGAACTATAGGCCAGTTAGCCTGACATCAGTAGTAGGGAAAATGCTAGAATCTATTTTTAAGGACGTAGAAACAGGGCACTTAGAAAATTATAATATGATTAGGCAGTCAACACAGTTTTATGAAAGGGAAATCGTGTTTGACAAATCTATTAGAGTTTTCTGAGGGTGTAACTAGTAGGGTCGATAAGGGGGAACCAGTGGATGTAGTATATTTGGATTTTCAAAAGGCATTCGATAAGGTGGTTCAACAAGAGCTTGGTACACAACATTAGGGTTCATGGGATTGGGGGTAATATATTAGCATGGATTGAGGAATGGTTAACAGGCAGAAAACAGAGAGTAGGAATAAACAGATCATTTTTGGGTTAGCAGATTGTAACCAGTGGGGTGCTGCAAAGATCAGTGCTTGGGCCTCAGCTGTTTACAATATATATCAATGACTTAGATGAGGGGACCGAGTGTAATGTATCCAAGTTTGCTGATGATACAAAGCTAGGTGGGAAAGTAAGCTGTGAGGGATGCAAAGAGGCTGCAGACAGGTTAAGTGAGTGGGCAAGAAGGTGGCAGATGGAATATAATGTGGGGCAATGTGAAATTACCCACTTTGGTAGGAAGAATAGAAAAGCAGAATATTTTTTAAAAGTTGTGAGACTAAGAAATGTTGGTAGTCAGAGGGGTTTGGGTGTCCTTGTATGCGAATCACAGAAAGCTAACATGCAGGTACAGCAAGCAATTAGGAAGGCAAAGGATATGTTAGCCTTTATTGCAAGGGAGTTGAAGTATAAGAGTAATTGCTGCAATTATATAGGGCTCTGGTGACACCACACCCAGTGTACAGTTTTGGTCTCCTTACCTAAGGAAGGATATACTTGCCTTAGAGGGGTGCAACAATGGTTCACTAGATTGATTCCTGTGATGAGAGGGTTGTCCTATGAGGAGAGATTGAAAAGAATGGGCTTATATTCTCTGGAATTTAGAAGAATGAGAGGTGATCGCATTGAAATGTATAAAATTCTTAGAGGGCTTGACAGGGTAGATGCTGAGAGGCTGTTTCCACTGGCTGGAGAGTCTTGAACTAGGGGTCATAGTCTCAGGATAAAGGGTTGGCTATTTAGGAGCGAGATGAGGAAAAAATTCTCACTCAGAGGGTTGTGAATCTTTGGAATTCCCAACTCCAGAGGGCACTGGATGCTCAGTCATTGAGTATATTCAAGACTGAGATTAATAGATTTTTGGACACTAAGGGAATCATGGGATACAGGGATAGAGCAGGAAAGTGGAGTTGAGGTCGAAGACCAGCCATGATTTTATTGAATGGTGGAGCCAGCTCGAGGGGTCATATGGCCTACTCCTGCTGCTATTTCTTATGTTCTTAAGACAAGATACTTGGTGTGGCATGGTTGGGTTTGGTTTAGCCCAATCCCACACTGTCACTGGCCTTTCTTAAAATAGGACATTTTCATATTATACACACATTTACTGTTACTTGTTCCTAAATGCATTATCTTATGCTTATATACACATTCAAATATATCTGCAATATCTCAGCCCACCAACACAATTGGTCCAAGTCTCTCTGAAGATAATCAATCTCCTTTTCATAATTATGTGTCCACTCAGCTTTGCATCATCAGCAAATTTAATAATGCTACTACAGACACTTTGTTCCATATGTTCACAAAGTTTGAGTACAGCACGGGCCCGAGTACAGTTCTATGTAGACCACCAGTGGTTACTCTTTCCCAAGTAAAATATTTTCCATCTATGTCTTCTGTTGCTAAGCCAATTCTCCAACCATTTAGATATCTATTCCATAAGTCTTAATTAGTTTCAGATCAGGAACATTATTGAATGTTCATTCAAAATCCAGGTAAATTACATCTACTGAATTACCTGTTAAGTTAGTTACTCCTCGAAGGATTCGAGTAGCTTTGTAAGGCGAAACCCCTTACTTTTCATGCCATGCCAATTTCTCTCTATGATAGCTATTGTAATGATCCTGAGGGGCTGGGCTGCAGTAAGGTGGTGTTGTGGCTCTTCTCACCTCTTGGAAAGGTAAGGGGAAGTTGGGGTATACAAGGCAATACCCGGAAGGTTCTGATAAGGCTACGTGCAATTCTGTTGCTGATCTGTAACATAGTTCCCATTTGTTATTAAACTGGGGTTAATTTTCAACTTCGCCACCTGGGTGGTAAATCATTGGGATGAAAATTGGGCGTATTTGACAATGGGCAGGTGATCCACTCTGCCAGATTACTACCCAGACAGTGAATTGCCCCCATACTGTTTTGTAAATAACCTTGTCTGGAGTTTGTTTGGAAGAAGCTGAAGATCATATTATCTACATTACACCAGTGACTACACTTTAAAAGTACTTCATTGGCTGTAAAGTGCTTTGGGACGTCCTGAGGTCGTAAAAGGTGTTATATAAATGCAAGTTCTTTCTTTTCTTATCTAGTGCTGTATGTTGTTCCTCACATTGTGCTCTTTGGATGTTCACTTATAGCAGCCACAGAATACCCTTAAGCATTTTTCCCCACGACAGATGTTGGGTTAATTGGTCTATAATTACCACATCTTGCTTCTTTCTGAATACAGGAACTACCTTTGCTATTCTCTGGTGCTCAGGAACTAGTCCAGTCTTTGTGGAGCTCTGAAAATTATCAACCATTAATTTCCTGCTTTAATTATTGATGACTTTAGCATGTATCCAGTCTGGTCCCAGGAGCCTTGTGAATGTTTTATACTTCCAGTTTCTGTGTAACATATTCTTTGGCAACTTCTGTATGTGCTATTGCTTAGCCCAGGGGTATCCAACATGCAATCTAGGGCCAAATGTGTGCCTTGATAATCTGGCTCTTGAACCACAGTCATTTCTATTTTATTTGCATTTATATTTCTTATTTACTGGTTTGTCTTATTTGAATTTTGTGGGCCTACAGGTTTGTAAACAACAACTTACATTCATATAGCGCCTTTAACAAGCTGCTTCACAGAAACATAATCAGACAAAATCGATGCCTAGCTAAAGAAGGACATATGAGGAGGAGTGGTCAAAAGCTTGGTCAAAGAGGTGGGTTTTAAGGAGGGTCTTAAAGTAGAGGAGGGAAGTGGAGAGGCGGAGAGGTTTAGGATGGGAATTCCAGAGTGTAGGGCCTAGGCAGCTGAAGGCACAGCAGCCAATGGTGAGGCAAAGGCAGGCGGAATGCACAAGAGGCCACAGCCAGAGGAATAAAGAGTGCTGGGGGAGGGTTGTAGGGCTGGAGGAGGTTACAGAGATAGGGAGGGGTGAGGCCATGAAGGGATTTAAACACAATGATGAGAATTTTAAATTAGATGCATTGGAGGACCAGGAGCCTGTGTAGGTCAGCAAGGATAGGGGAAATGCATGACAGGATATGGGCAACAGAGTTTTGGATGAGCTGAGGTTTACAGAGGGTGGAGGGTGGGAGGTGACAAAGCCATGGATGAGGATTTCAGCAGCAGATGGAGGCACGTGATATTATGGAGGTGGAAGTAGGTGGTCTTTGAGATTGAGTGGTTAAAGGGCTGTTTTTAGCACTGTTTCTTCATTGGTGGATAAATCCTAAATCAGAAACTAACAGAACCAAATTAATGGGACCATGGATTTCAATTCTATATGTGGTTCCCAGAGCTCTATGGCATGCATTTATGTGCTCCATGAAGACAAAAGCTTGGGTACTCCTAGTTTCTCTAAATACTGGGTTGAAATCCAGCAGGGTACTCACGTCTGAATGGAGTAACCATTGGCTCAGTGGTAGTGTTCCCGCCTCTGAGTCAGAAAGGTGCCCCCACTCCATCGTAAGGGTATGTGCGGCTCTTTAGTCTGGTTGCAGCCTATCAAGGAGAAGGTACTCCGAAGATAAAAACCACGAGAAAGGCAATGGGAAACTACCGCAGCTACTCTTCCCTGGTAAGTAGCACAAGAATCTCATGTGTGGACCTGCCCTAGGGCAGAACATCGTGAACAGATCCCTAATTTAGCCCAATTCACTATGACTGGAATTCACCCACCGTCCTCTTTTATGAAAACAAATTCAGTATATCTGCCACGTCCTGATCATCTGCAATATTTTTACTCAGTTTACCCACCACTTCTTTGACCTACCTTTTACTACTAAACTAAGTTGTAAAAGGTTTTTTTTAGGTCCTTCTTGATGCTCTCTGCAATTTCTTTCTATTTCTGTCTTAGCTTTTCCTTATACTTGCTTTATGTATTCTCAGTTGCCCGTTTTGTATGAATCTCAATGCTCCTTATTTTTTGTTTAGGGCCCATTTTTCTCCTGGCCACTGAGCTGTTAGAACTACAGCAGGGTGAGACCTTCGCCTAGCCCCAGACCCTCACTGATTTCCTAGGGTTAGGTCTGACCTGAATGACCTGCAATTGACTGCAATGGTGATATTGGTGACGAATGCCACAAATTAGACCATTATACTCCCTGATCCTCCAATGGGGAATTCATGCGACAACTCGCTGGGAAAATAATTAGATTATGCTGCAACAAGCATACCGGCGGCCAATGTCTGATTCAGATCCAAGGTACCAGGGCCCGAGTCAGAATGGTACAACAGGTTATTTAATAGGGACGTGTTTAGGAGCAATGGCTCCAATCTGATAAAGTGCGGATGGGTTGCAGTATGCACGGACAGAATGTCCCGGTTGGGCTGAATATGATTGTTGAGTTTGTACTGAAACCATAGTATAAATATATATGTCGGCTTGAAGAAGGGATGTGTATGTATAGGGTTGTCTCCCGAACTGCATGCGATCCCTGGCCATATTTCATTACCAGTTGCAATCCATACTTAGCGCATGAGCTCAATAAATAGCAATTGAATACCTTACTGATTCTGAGCCCTCCAGTGACATTCTGTAATGGTCTAAGTTGCTGTGGCGATCACAGTGATGTTAATTCAGCAAACTCGATCTCACCATTGATTTTAATGGGGGCGGAGCTATGATAATTCGCGTAGGTCACTCACGCCATAATTTCTTGGAATTTCTGCACTATAATAATGGCCTATGCCGTAGATGCGCCGTTACTATGGAGCAAGGTTTGAGCAAATTCAGGCCCAATATGTTGGCTGGGCTCCTGTAATAATTCTTGGCTGTGTCAAGGAGCTTGCTTCATGGGAGAGAAGGAAATCACTGTTGTGAGGCTTGGTAGCCTTCAATGACATAGCATGGTTAACAGCTTCTAGGGTAGCTGAAGAATTTTTTTTAATTCTTAAAAATTTGGGGCATAGGAAATGTACAGTCTCTTGGGCCTTTATAATTTAGATCCTCCTTCTCATGCCAAAGCAGTGCTATATGCCGGGAATGTTATGTAGTGCTGTTATGGCGCAGATGATGGGCAAACATCATATGACATATTGCTGTCATTTGCATTTCAATATATTGGGGCAGAAGTTGCTCGGAGCAACAAAGCAACACTGCTCGCCGCTCCATAGATTTATACTAACCCGCTAACTTACCGCGGTCTTTTCTTCAGTCACTTCCTCGAATAGGAAGCGGAGAAGAGCCCAGAGTTAGTTCAAGCGAAGCTGGGACTCATGGGAGAAGCGAGAGGATCACACTCTCCCCTCGACCAATCAGATCACAGCACTTTTGATGCGCTGCGTAACTCTCTGCAAGCTTAAAACCAGGAAGTGAAAGGTACAACATTAAAATCTTTGTAAAACCAGTTATAGATAGCGAAAAAGAGAGGGTAAGGAATAATTGAATTAAATAAAAGAGACAGAAGGGAAAAGTAAAAACATTTTTTTTAATGACCAAAAACTATTAAAATAAGGAGTAATGAGACTCCACATTTTTAAAAGTTAATTTTTAGTTGTTTGGCAGTCATTAAGACTTAACACACTGTTAAAACTTTGTTTAGACCTGGTATTTCTAAGCATACCTCTTTTGTGACATAATTGGTTACTTTCCAGCTGGGCAGATAAACAAGTTTGTACTTTTTCAATGATTTCTCTGATTGCAGCCGGCAATATACCTTTAATTTGAAGCTGTCATATTGCCGCGAACCAGTGGGAGCAAGTTCTGGATTTCCACATTTTACTCACATGTGCGAATGCCGGAACTTGCTCCTCCGTTTCGCCACTAACAATGGTGAGCGTTGGTGAGCTCACTGTTATTTCGCAAGCAATTTCTGCCCCAATATAACTGCCCATATTTGGGCAGAAAAATTTGGAATCACCCCTGCCACTTCCAGCTGGGTGTTCCTGAAATGGCGGAGAGCCGATGGAAAAGCTCCTCACCTGATATTCTCTCCTCACCTGCTGCTGTTACGCTGTGGAGTTTGCCTAACTCCAGAAGAAAACATGTCCCCCTCCCCCATAATGTGTGTCGTTTTTAAAGTGTTTCTACTTGTTGGTTAGGTTCTTTTACACCTCCTTATTGAACCACTGTGGTCCAGGTTTGTTTTCTTCCTTTTTATAATGGAATATGCTTTATTTCTTTATCCCGCATAACACTAATGGATATATTCCATTGGTTTTCTGTTCAATTTTAAGTATAGCTTGCCAATTAATTTTCCTTAAGAATCTTCTCATGGTGCCAAATCTGTTCTTCCAAAACCTTGCACCACTATCTTGTTGTTTTTGACAACTTTAATTTAATAATACAATTATTACTATATCACAGGTGCTCATTAACCTCCAGGTTACTATCCAGATTTGGTGGATTGCTATACACTAAATCCAATACAGCCTCTACTGCAGTAGTCTGTGAATTTGTTTGCATTTTCACCTTTTCTTCTGGTTGCCTTTGCTTGATCTTTGTTCCTAGTAAGATTTACCATGAGGGAGGATGTATTCATTCTCTCTAAATTTACAGTTTTTCTGTGTGTTCGTTGCCAATTCAGTAGATTTTGGTCAGATTGGCAGTCAGGTCTGCTGGGACAATCCATACATATTTTACTTCTGCATAATCTTCTATTTTTACAGGGTACATGTTGGAAGTGGAAGATTGTTAATACATAAACATCTAATCTCGTAAAACATGAGCAACAATAACACAAAGGGGTTATGATAGCTGTTTTAAATAATTTGAATTGCTGTGGATATATAATCTATTTTTCAATACTTAGAAGATATAAAACCATGAATGATAAATAGACTTGATTTGACAGTTTGTTTGTGTTCTATCCATGAGTTTTGTCTATGTGCATTACACCTTTGTGAGTCTGGAAGGGAAAAGAGGGGTTTCATTAAAAATAGTTGCAAGATATTTGCTCAGAATACTTCAAGAATGCATAATGCTGCTCCCCATTAGCAGGTGAAATGTATGAAGGATATAAGACAAATACTAAATTAATATGAGAGTTATTCATCACTGAAGAAAATCAAATAACTTACCTGTGATGGAGATCTGAGTCTCAAAGAAAAAATACTCAATGATTAGGTAATTGCCACAATCTGGTCTTGCTCCGTAAGGATTCCAGTTATTTTAACACGTGTGATGTTGAAATATGTAATAATTACTGTACATGTGACTCATACTCCAGTGACCTTGTTTATCTGGCTAATTTGGCTCTGATAAATGTGGTTGTACAAACAATTTCTGACTGTGTAATGCTCAAGGGGGCTTTCATTAATCTCCACATAAAATATCTCCAGATTTCTCAATGATGTCAGTATTAAAGGGTCCTTAGAGTCCAATTTTGATCACGCAATGGTTCTTAAACTACAATTCTTGCATAAAAAATTTCAAAAACACCCAGCTAAAGAACTCAGCCTGCTGGATTGGAAAAATAAATCATAAGCATCTGCATGAAATTATCTATTAACCAACTGAATGTCACTTTTTAAAATTTATAAAACAAACTAAAATCTATATGATAGTTTTAACCTGACTGTTTTACTTTAATAAGACCAGGAGAAGGCCATTCAGCCCATTGAACCTGCTCTGCCTTCAAAGAACATGATTCATTTTAATGATGGTTTAGGTAACATATATCCTTAAAAGCATATGCAGTATTTTTTATATCATTATGTTATGAATCTACAATACCCATTTCATGAAGATTTCCATTAAGACATTGCTCCTAGAATACCTATTATCACATTAACAATGACGATTTTATTCCACATTCTGAAACATATTCTCATCACCAGCCTTTTTTGTAAGTGCATTCATTCACTGTAGAGTAAGTCTCGCCAGTAGAACCCATTCTAAAAATCAAGCAGTTATAAAGAATTAGGATTAATTCCAAGATCCTTTCATTTTTGATGTTCATCTCAGTTGATCTATAAACATATATTTTTGCTTAAAATGGTGCATACTGCTAACATCTTCAAGGATAACAGCTGGAAGGGTTGTTCAGCCTGACAATGTGAAGAAGCTGAATTAACATAGCAAGCTGATGCTGATGCATCCAGGTTAGTAAATGTATTTGTACTGATGAGAATTTAGCTCTCCGATATTGTCAGACTCAGCAACTCTTTCAAGGAGGTGTCCCCAATAATAGCACTTACTGTGCTATTTCAACATTGACATGATCAACAGAAGAAAATAAAAGGCTTCTTATGTTAATCATGGCTCTTTGTTACAAAGATGTTATATTGTACATTTTGAATGGTTGTAAATTATATTTGTGTTGCAGCCAAATCAGTCAAAGTTTAAAATGTTGCCAGACTATCTACTGGACCATCCTTAAAGTTACTATTATTAGCTTCTTGTTTTTCACCTTCCATTATATTAGATACTGCGCGTCCTGGTGACTGAGTAGCTCAGTCATACAGACCAGGTAGATTCCACGTTTGATACCTGGTCTGTGCTGTGTTAGTTGATTTCAGCCTTAATGGCAATAGAGGTGACAATGGCTTATTGGCTCACTTTCCTTCTCCATTTCCAATTATGATGATTTTGGTTAAAAAAAACTCCCTCTGCTACATTTTACCATTTTGACTGACATCAGAAAGGGATGATTGGGACTCCATTCCCTATCAACTGCAATAGGTCCTTTGGTTCTAATGGTACCCTTGATCACCCTCAAAATATATGCTTCTGAACTTACCCGTGTTATGGTTATTCATTTTCTCTTTGGAAATTTGCTCATGCCGACCCTATCCCTCTTATCCTTTTAACTAACACTATAATGCCCTTACATTAGTACTTTCTAAAGTTATGGAAATTGGTAATAACTCACAAATTATTCATCCGCTCAAAAGTCCTGGCCTAATCCATTATCACCAGTATGGTTTTGACGATTCCATTGGGGATTTTGTTGGCTATGTCAAGTATTTCAAGAATTCTGCTTTTGCAGCACTTTGGTGAATTGTTTGTCATTGCCTTAATGCCTTCTGGCAACTGGACACTTAAACTTTGGGAGGAAAAATAAAAAAGCAAAATATTATTTGCATGGAGAAATACTACAAAATGCTGCGGTACAGAGGGATCTGGGTGACCTCGAACATGAAACACAAAAAGTCAACATACAGGTGCAGCAGGTAATCCGGAAAGCAAACGGAATATTGGCCTTTATTTCTAGGGGGATGGAGTGTAAAAGTAGGGAAGTCATGCTATAACTGTACAGGGTGCTGGTGAGACCACACCTGGAGTACGGTGTACAGTTCTGGTGCCCTTATTTAAGGAAGGACATACTTGCATTGGAGGCAGTTCAGAGAAGGTTCACTAGGTTGATTCCGGGTATGGAAGGGTTGTCTTATGAGGAAAGATTGAACAGGTTGGGTCTACACTCATTGGAGTTTAGAAGAATGAGAGGAGACCTTATTGAAACATACAAGATTCTGAGGGGACTCGATAGGGTAGATGCTGAGAGGATGTTACCCCTCATGGGGGAATCTAAAACTAGGGGGCATAGTCTCAGAATAAGGGATTGTCCGTTTAAGACGGAAATGAGGAGGAATTTCTTCTCCCAGAGGGTCATGAATCTTTGGAATTCTTTACCCCAAAAAGCTGTGGAGGCTGAGTCATTGAATACATTCAAGGCTGAGTTAGACAAATTTTTGATCAGCAAGGGAGTCAAAGGATATGGGGAAAAGGCGGGAAAGTGGAGTTGAGGTAAAAATCAGATCAGCCATGATCTCATTGAATGGCAGAGCAGTCTCCAGGGGCCGAATGGCCTACTCCTGCTCCTATCCCTTATGGTCTTATGGTCTTATGGTCTAAACAAATTACCATCAAATGGCCTCCCAGCAAAGAATGTTGATGGTGATCCAGTTTTTTTTCAAATTGCTCTATTTGTGCTATGGTTGACAGCTGATCCAATGGCCCTTTTTCCATTGACGCAAGGATTCCCCAGTGTTCAACCCTCTCTTCCACTCTGTTCCTTCATTTAGAATCATAGAAATTAAAGTTCAGAAGGAGTCCATTTGACCCATCAGACTTATGCTAGTGCTAAGTCTTCAACTAGAGCTGTCTATTCTGATCCCATGTCCCTACCCTTCACCTGTATACTTTTATGTTTTTAAATATCACGATCACTTCCATTCATCATCTAATTTTGTTACAAATTCTGGTCTGCTGTAGATATCTCCTCGAGTCCTGTGACATCAGTCACTCCTGTAAGTGGTCTGAGTGTGTTACTTTTATGGGAGTTGACTCACACTGCCCTATATTTACTTATACAATAGCATGTTTCCCACAATTTCCCATTCAATCATTTTAACAATATTCACTCTGGGTGGACAAGGCACCACATCTTTAGCCCAATTTTGTAAAATTGTCCCAATTTACAATTGACAGTTCAGTGAAGAGATGCTCTATGATGCTTGCAGTACTGGTGTGGTCCCAGAACTGTGGAAACAAAAATTTTATTTCTGCACTTATGAATTACAAGGTCTATGGGGAGATGAGCAATTATATGGAGAATCAGTGAATGGCTTTCCACAGCCAAAAGGGAGTTTTAAGGATTGGCAGGATTCTTTAAGCGTAGAATTTGTAGTATGCTACCAGATGACCTTACACAGTAATCAGGATTAGTTCTAAACCTGTAGTAACAACATTATTTTTCTTTTTATATATTTACAGAATCTATGTGCATAGTTATGGTATATAACTCTTGATTTTTTTTTGAGTGTATGTACCATGCTATAAGGGCATTTTTTTTCTCTTTTTCTTGAGCTTCTCCTTTTTCTGGGACTGTTGAATCTCCCAACTCACTCTTATTCCAGTCTCTCTCTTGGTGGCTGCAAGCAGTACACGTGAGCAGTCTGATGGAAAATCCTTATCTAATTGGCCCCGCCATGGGGAAATACCTGTCTCTGCTTAAGAATATAGAAAATTTTGGGAATAGAACATAACTATGTGATCCATTCCTGTTTGGTTGATGCCTTTCCGTAACATGGCCAGCTGAGGTTAGAAACACAGTGGGGGTGAAATTGGTCTTGGGCATTAATGCAAAACGGGTGATAGTGAAATAGCAGCCCATTTTACACCCACTCGATTGTTTTCTCCATTGACTTCAACTCATTTATATCACGAAACCCTGGAAAAATGGCACCAATGCTCTGAAATTTTTCTGGGGTTTCAGTGACTCTTCCACCATAGTTACAATGGATGAATAGGAAGAAACGCTATGGAACTTCACCCCCTGCATCTTTAACGGCATAATATGCAGAGAATATCACAATATAATGTAATAAAATGTTTACGTACACTACAATCTCACTGAGACCTCCTTCTTCCAATCAATACCATTCTTATGAATTCCTTCTCCCCACTCCTGTCAGTTCCCTGTGTGGCAAATTTCCCCTGGTTAAGTGCCAGCATCCTACCTGCCCACCTCTTAAGTTTATAGAGCACAACAGCTATAACTTCCACGTCACCGTCAGGAAATGAGTTTTGCTGTAGTAGCTGGGATTTTCTTATTTCCTGATTGTATAATAGGATTTAGCAGCAGCAGTCACTGCACACCACAAACTTAAGACTTAGGCAGAAAGATAAGCTGGCTCTGAACCACTGATCTCCTTCATAGGAAATAGATAATTGCTCATGACAAAACGAACTGGAAGAAGGTGGCTAACTTCCATTACTTGCAGCTGTCAGGTATTTCCTCCATCACTGAAATAATTCACTATTTTATATATTTCAGTCTGGTGATAAATTATAATCAATTTAAATGGATAAAAGTACTCGACACCACAAAAGGAACACAATTACAACTCTGCACAGACTGTGGTTGTAAACTGTTAGCTTTGTTATAAGTTATAATTATCTAAAGTCTCACTGTATGTATTTTATTATCGAAGGCTGGGAAGGTTTGCAGGAGCCCATACATCAAGTATACAACATAGGGGAATATTTTATTTAATGCTTTAATTTCAGAGCCTAAACAATGTCAAAGAGCATTTGCCATGTTCAAGGTTACAGGCAACTTAATGTCAGCTTGCATTTGTTTCTTTGATTATAGTAATTTCTGTCTCCGGGGGAAAACCATAAGACACCAGGGGAGCTAAATTGGGCTGTGTAGCGGCCGTTGTTTCAACGCTACGTGGCCTCCCGAAGTGCCAAGATGGTGCCTTGGCTGCGCACGCATGTTTCCAACGTTACATGTGCTGCATGGCATCTTGATTTAGGAGTTAGAGCAGACGCAGATAATGAATGTCAGAAGCATGTAAAGTAAGGAGAAAATGGATACAATCAGTCTGCAACACTGATTTAAAGAAACAGACATCATTGTGGCACTTAATGCTCAATTCAATGCCATCTTAACCCCGACCATCTGAACGTGTCTTCGAGTGTCTGGAGGACCCCCCCACCAGTGCTATTTAAAGAGACCATGCAGGATTTACAGGTTAATGGCTGGATTATTGCTTCTGGCTGCCGAGACATTTGTAACTGTTTTTGGAGGTTTCCTATATTCGAATACTAGGAGAAGGGGATATAGCCTAACATTTAGAGCCAGAACGTGCAGGAGTGAAGTTAGGAAATGCTTCTACACGCAAAAGGGTGGGAGAGGTTTGGAACGCTCTTCTGCAAACGGCAGCTGATGCGAGCTCAATTGTGAATTCCACATCTGAGATTGACAGATTTCTGTGAACCAAGGGTATTAAGGGATATGGGGCTAAGCCGGGTATATGGAGTTAGGTCACAGATCAACCATGATCTCATTGTATGGTGGAACAGGCTTGAGGGGCTAAATGCCACTGCCACTTGCTGCCTCCTGATATGCGCTACCTTCTCCTGCAAGAAAGCGGAACATGTGTCTGGGTGATGTGCCTGTCATGGTTGAATAGCTGCCAGTGTGTGTGGCCTGTGAGTTGTGGATGGGCAGCTTGCAACACTGGTAATGTGTAAGGGTGAGAGGAAGCATCTGATTGGCAGAGTTGAGTACTGATTGAAAGAGTTTGTTGGTATGTGGGTGTTAGGAGTGTAGTGTGTGGTGCAGTGGATGCAGCTAGTGGTGCAGTTTTCAGGAGACGCCACATGACAGTTGACCTCACTGCTTTGACATAAGTGGTCAAGGTGAATGAACTTCTTCCTGCATTGCATCCATGTTCGTGGTGCTGTGCGCCTGGCATTGATTTTGTCCCCCACTGCCTCCCACTGCCTTTTGGGTATATGTCTGGAGGGCCTCTTGTCCAACCCCCCTCTCCCCTGCAGATATAGGATGTCCCTCCTTCTGTCCACCTCTTGCACCAAGGCCTCTAGTGCATCAGCAGAAAAACTTGGTGCAAGCACTCTCGCAGGCCTGACATAAACTCAGATCGGCAGATTGGTGAGGTCTGGCATGCGGATGGAGGATGTGGGATTTTGTAGTGCGCAACCTTTATTCAATGTTTTAACATAACTCATCAGTTTGTAAACATATGGATGGGAGCTGCACCTGTGTTTTGCGTGTGCAATGTCTGATCTCCGTTCAGACTCTATGCAGACAGCAGACTGTTATTTTCAGCGAATTACAGGTACCAGCTACCTTTAAGAGATTTTTAAGAGACAGCCTGCCTTTAAGAGATTGGAGCTCCTCCTGCTGGTGGAAAGTGTGAATTGCATGGAATCCTCGCTCAACGCTGATTTCCAATGCAGATTTTAGTCTCATCCTGCCTGCGCAGGGGCCGTTGTGTGCGGGATAACAGTGGATCGCGCTACCCCCGCCCAAAAACAGGCCATATCCAATTTTTCCCCCCCAGCCGTGCCAATCTTAATAAATGTATAGTTTTCCTGGATCTATCTTAAGATGGAAGTTGGCATTGAGTCCCCCCACGTGACATCAGAGTGAAATTAATCCATGTCAATTTGTAAGCCCCTTTGATTAAAATGTTAACCTTTCATTTGATCTGAGTGAAAGCAAAGGATTAAATTTACAAAGCATAGAGTGGATTAACAACTCAATGATTATGCATAGAATGACCTATCAGAAGATCAGGATTTTGATTCCCAAAAGTGCTACTTGACGCACTAATATGGAAGTAGAAATTTCTGTATTTTCAAATAATGGTGGTGGGTGCACCCAAACACGGAGGTTTTAGTGCACATGATTAGTCACTGCTTCAGTACTGTTTTAAAAATAATCGTCTTCCTTCAGTTAATTTTTTCTGTGTTTCATTTTTCCATTTCTTTCTAGTGTTTCTGCACATCTGAAGCTCACCTTTTATCTATTTTGCTTCCTTCTCTTTTTGCCTCCGTTCATTTCATGATTCCTAATCAGCTAAACAGAGTCAGATGTGAATCTGAGTGCAACAAAAACTTCTCTCTTAAGGAAGGTCTTTTATTAGGTCATAATAGCCTTGTTGTAAAAAATATTTCCTCTTTATTTTTCCTGATTCTCCCCAGGCCAACTGTAGCCAAGAAAGTGTGTGACCTGCTTCCAGGCATCCACCAATGCTGCATGTAACCGCTTCTAGGAAATGAGTGAGTGGTTCTCTCGATGACCCTCCTCTCTTACAGGGGAATATCTGGCCCCTGCTGAACATTTCCCACTAGTGACACACTTGAGATTGGAAATCAGCTGTATGGAGATTGTAGGCTCAAACCCATGACTCATCACTTTGCCTCAGAACCACCAATAGACATTTCTTACTGATCTATTATGCTGCTTGTCATAGTGCTTGTTCAAAAGAACTATCCACTATATAAAGTGTGCAATGATACAATATTGTATGGAAAACACTGGAAACATTTAGAAGGAAATGAAAAGTGACATTGTCTGACTTCCCTACTTGAATTTTGCATCCTGCTGGAGAATCACAGAGCATCAAGTGCTCATGAATTCCTGGATTAGCAAAAGAGGATGTGAGGTAGCAAAAGGCTTCCCAAACCAGTATGAAACAGAGGATAAAAAAAAACAATAAAAAGAAGTCAGGCCACTGATAGTGGAAATATGAAATCAATGTAGTTTACATTCAAATAATAATCACATTAGAACAATTTTTTTTGGTTTTGTAACAGAGGGAAAATATTTAAATACTTACACAATTTTACTGAATATTTTTGGAAGAAAATGCAACCTTCACTATCAACAATGTTTTCAACAAATACACAATTGCAATCAAATTGCTAAACTACTGTCTTACCTTTACACTGGTTTTGTTCGTTAAGTGCAAATCCACGTGTACATCGATGCTGAGGGAGAATTGGAAATGGCCGTCGAGTAGGAACTGGAACATAAGCATGATCAAAAGAAGGAGTCGTGGATACATTCCCTCTTTCACGGCTATTATTCATGATAATGATGGCTGTTTTAGGCAGGCATAAGTATCCTCCGTAATGATTTATACATTTCATTTCTCCTTTGCAAGCATCTGGGATAGTCTCACATTCATCAATATCTGAAAACCAGCAAAAGATTTACTTAACCCATGTCACAGATCCTGTATTCAGACTTGTCAATAAATGGGCCAGATTTTGCTGGAGTGGGGCACGTCGTTGTGTGCCCCATTAATTAGATTTGTTTGTGCACATTTAGATTTTAAAAAATTTTGCCCACAAAGTTGCTGGAAGTGCATATGATAATGGTGCAGCGAGGACAAACAGGGCATCTGGGACCTTGGTGAACAATGGGACAAACAGTGTTTCTTCTTAACTGATGAGATTTAAGGATTGAGAAATAAACAGAGGAAGGACCGAGGAGGAAGGTGAATTAGAATGGGTGAATTCAATATCAAATCAGGTATAGAAAGAGAAATACAAAGAGGGAAAAAGAGACTGGATTGAGAGAAACAAGGGACAGAAGGGTAAAGTAAGAAAAAAATTGAAAAATGTAACATTTTAAATTTTTTAAAACCTCCTAAACAATTCACAACCTGAAGGAATGAGACTCCACATCTAACTGTTTACTCTCTGGGCAAGAGAGGTTGATTGGTAATCATTAACAATTCTCACATTGTTAAAAGAGTACTTACGCTGTTAATTACTAGACTTAACTTTCTGTAGCGAGTTTAATGGGACTTCAATCATGTGGAGAGACTAGAGAAGCTAGGATTGTTCTGCCTAGAGCAAAGAAGGTTAAGGGGAGATTTGATAGAGGTATTCAAAATCATGAATGGTTTTGATAGACTAAATAAGGAGAAACTGTTTCCAGTGGCAGAAGGGTCAGTAACCAGAAGACGCAGGTTTAAGACAATTGGCAAAAGAACCAGAGACGACATGAGGAAAAAAAATGTTAAGCTGCAAGTTGTTATGATCTGGACTGCACTGCCTGAAAGGGTGGTGGAAGCAGATTCAAAAGTAACTTTCAATAGGGAATTGGATAAATACTTGAAGTGGAAACATTTGCAGGGCTATGGGGAAAGAGCAGGAGAATTGGACTAAATGGATAGCTCTTTCAAAGAGCCAGCACATGCACAATGGGCCGAATGGCATCCTTCTGTGCTGTACTATTCTATGACTCTATGATTCAATTAATGTGCAAATACAGCAACTTCATGAAAATCACGGGGAAGTTGAGTGCAAGATGCCGTTTTCGCGAAGCTAATGGTGGAGCGACGCAAATCGTCTAACAACTTGTGGCGATTTGCAATTCACGGGCTATCTCTTCCTCAATACAAGTTGCTGGCTGATTTGAGCATTAATAACAGTGTGCATCGTTTGGACTCCGTTATCTGGCCCATTGTCATTATTTTTATACATGTAAGGAGTCTTACAACACCAAGTTATAGTCCAACAGCTTTATTTGGAATCACAAGCTTTCGGAGCTTTCCTCCTTCATCAGGTGACGAAGGAGGAAAGCTCCGAAAGCTTGTGATTCCAAATAAAGCTGTTAGACTATAACCTGGTGTTGTAAGACTCCTTACATTTGTCCACCCCAGTCCATCACCGGCATCTCCACATCATGGCTATTATTTTTATAAGCATTTTAGATTATTTATAATCTGAATTTGCTGCTGTTCCAATTATTGCTTTATTCAGTGCATTCATTAAAGAAGGTTTACAATTGCTAATTCTAAAATATAACTGAAATTTTATGTAAGTCAATGTGAAACAATTAATTCTGATGTCTTCACTGTAAAATGTCAAAATACAGAAGAAAAATTAATTAAGAAAGAAAAAAGTCAAATAAGCAAAGGTAGAAGTAGGAAAATGTAGAGAAGGAAGATCTCTACCCAATTTTGCTGTCTCACCTCTGCACTGTTGCCTTTCAGGATCCCATTGATAACCATCTGTACACTGCTGCAAGAACATAAGGACAAAGGGGGTTTCAAAGTGCAGCACTGTTTTTGCTTTAATAAGTAAATAACAATATTATGCAATATAACATGAAAAATCCAAAAATAAGAGAATGCTAGTGACTAATCTAACAATGTTTTCAGTGAGAAGCAACTGTTAGTTGTAAAAAAAAGTGTATCTTTCTTTAACTATAAACAACTAAATAAATATACCATTGCAGATGAACACACTAGAACAATAGTATTTAGGGTTGATCACATCACACATTTATGTTTTGTCACTGAAGAATTATTGTTGATTCCTTTTTAATAAAATCTTATGTGGTCCTGAGCTATTGACGTGCCCAGTTCTTGGAGGCATCTTACCGTATATGTGATGGTTTCATCGGTTTCCTGTGAGGTTATGCTACGCAAAATAAATGCGACCAGCAGACACCATTGCAACATCTTGAATCTGAATAATAATAACATGTAATCTTTAACAAAAAAAGCTCACAGCGCCTTTTAATGAATTTACATTTATCATTCGAGAAATACATGGTGAACATAAAGGGCTGTTTTACACTGGTCTGTTGGAATGAGTTCAAGTTTAATCTAACAATATTTTTACAAGTCTTGACAAGCAACAGCGCATTGCGAGGAGAAAGAAGTATTTATGGTTTATAGATCCTTCTACATATGTTTTCAAATTAAGTATATCTATTAATTTATATTGCATTAAGTATTTTCATGAATTAACTTAATGTAGGTAATGACTTGATGGTGGTTTCAAAACATAAGAAAATTTCCCTCCATCTCTAAACACTTCATTTTCAACATATATTGGTTATCTTATTCAATTACATACTTTTTTAAACCTGTGCACATGAAAACCTATTACAATAGTTCAAAGTACATCACATTAAGAAGTTACCAGATAGTCTAAAATGAAAATGAACAAGAATAAAGCTGGAAAGCAGTTGTACATGGTGAGGTACAAAATTGTCACCCAGAATTTAAGTTTTATTTATATAAGCGGTATATAAATATATTGACGTTACCTTTAAAGAACAACAGATCTTCACAACTTTTAAAAATTCTCCTGGTCGACTTTTGGCTGGTTTTTTAAAATCACTTGCTGGAAGAGCAGTGTTGAGTGTGTGAGTTGCAGTGGTTTGTGAGGAGGTTCTTGTGCGACAGTGGTGTTGCTCCCTCTGCAGGTTCACAGGCTAACCACAATCCCTGAATTAATAACAGAAGAGCGGACAACAAACCCTTCAGGAACAGTTAGACGGGAGTATCACTACAACTGCAGCACGGTCAGGTGTGGCTCCCTGTTGCGGCCGTGTAGCAAAAGCAGGCGGGATTGTCAATGTTCAGTCATACCACAGCCATATGGGATTGCAGCTAACAGTTACTTACTAGCGGGTTTTTTAAGGAATAGAGCAGCTAATGCAAAGTAAAATGCTTCTCCAAATATAAACGAAGGATTTCGTCATTTGGTAAAAAATATAAACACGATTTATTTGAAAAAACAATTTCCAGCTTGTGTGGCATTTTCAAGCTAGTACATATAACACATAAACTTTGAAGGCCGTTGTCATGATCTACAGAAGCGTGTTTCTTAGAATTAGACGAACCAGAATGAAACAAAAATTATGCGACAATTTATGTGAATGGGCAAGTTTTCAGAAGATTGTTAAAGGGCTCAGGCCGGTGTTAGCAGCTCTGAAACGGCCTCTGTTTGCACAGCGCTTAGAGTCTGAGAGCCAAAAACAACAGGAGCACAGCGTGCGGGTGATTTACTACGGGAACCTTTGGCTGACGTGTCCGAGGGGGTCATCCAAGCAATGAATAATAAAACAATAAAACACAAATAAATGCGGGGTGAGCTCACGTTATTTGTCAGGGCACCTGCAGCTTGAAGACTTTCTGACAAGCGGCGCAAGCTCCTGGGTCAGCGTTCTTATTTACAATGATGATTGAGCATTTTTTTAAAAAGCGGAGGGAAATAAGGATATTTCAATCAATAAAACATGAGCGTGACAAGGGGTAGACCTTGGGGTATCTTTGTAGTGCTGTTACTGGTGATCCATAATACCGTACTTATTTCCCACTATATACCTCATGATTATTTGGTGAAACTATATGTGTGTATCTTACTGTAGCAAAATATTCCCAATGTCATTCATTTCAATGGGATGGCAATCTCTGACTGGGTCGCTGTTTTTTTCTGCAAAACGAGTGTGGTTTACAGGTGAACTGTTGGTGTTGGAGTAAAAAACGTAAATAGAAGAAACTAATCTTGTGCATTATCAAAATATAAAAATGTTTAGAAAAATAGATCAAGTCAGATAGCTTGGCGTAGGAAAAGGATAGGGGTGTTGAAAATTGCTAAGTGAATACATTACAGAGAGAAAAAAGATATTACAGAGGATGCATGTTGGATAAGAATAACATATAGAAAGAACACTACAGAGTGATACCAGGTCTAATAGCTCACAAACAGCAGTAGGTTCCCCAGTGCTGTATTTAACACACAGCAACAATTGCCCAGTGTGTGTTCTTTACATACCATATAAGTTCGTTCTGTTATAATTTCAAAACAAGCACACAGACTCCCATCTAGTGGCCATTGTGAGACAAATGATTTCACTCCTGTATTATGGCAGCACATAGATGATGATGTCAAAATAGTTTGGTGAGAGTGCTAGTGGTAGATCAGTCATGTACACTTCATCTGAGAGTGCCAGAAACACATTGAATCATAAAGTACAGCAGTAATGGAAAAATGTAAAGTGCATGCAAAGAAAAAAAGTTGAATCTAAAAAGATGAAATGCACAAATAACAATATGAGACAAGAAAAATCTCAGTGATGAAAAGTGTCAAATTTGTAGTTTAAAATGTTGAATATGCCAAATACATAAGTGCATATCTGAGCAAAATAAGTGGAAGGTAAATAAACATTCTTCAAATTGGATGAATAGACTAATTAAAAGGGGAATATAAAGAGAAATACAAAACAAAATATACAAAGGCTATAGAGAAAAAGGAGGGAGGGAACTGTTAGGCCCAGTGGACCTCATGCCAGTTGAGAGTAGAAATGGGTTCCATTGTGGGCCTTCTAAAGGCTCCAAAGATGTTAATGCCTGAGGGGATCTGAATGCTGCCCAAATATTCCCTAAGGGGAATCTAGTTTATTTTTTGACTTCAATGTTTGGCCTGATAACATTTACCCACATTACACAGCAGTATTTTAAAAGTACTTAATTGGCTGTGATGAACTTTGGGATGTCCTGACACTATTTAAATGTAAGCTCTTGATAAGGGTTTTGGGCTTTCCCTTGAGAATGGCAGAGTGCTGCTCCGATTTTTCAACAGCACTGTTGTGCCTCTACAGGCATGGGATGCCCACCGCAAGTATGCAAGTCACCATATCCCTATAATTTGGAACCAGGTCAAAGGTCTGGCGCGCTGCTGCACTTCCGCCTTTAAAAGGGTCCACTGAATTTCGGGTCCAATATATATTTTCCAAATTGTTCACCTGAGCGGATAATAACTTGCCATTTAATTTATGTAGTACACCCAGTATCCTACAGCATTTTGAAGTCATTGTGATAGAGTGCTTAACAAATGAGGGGAACTTAAGGATGACAAGTTCCCTGGGGCAAATGGTACACATTATACTGAGAAGGGGAGGAAATAAGTGGATGCTGGCTATCCTCATGGTAGAATTACAAAGCACTTTTGGCTTTGCTTGACAGAGCGCAAAAGAGTTGATGAATGTCCAGTTTTGTGCAGATATCAAGTTTAACCATTAGTACATGGGCAAATATTATCTACTTTTGGGTTTCTCCACTGGATGCAACTCAGTGCTGCACCCAAGTTGGCCCAGGTGTTACATCCTCAAATAGCGTCAGTACTGATGTGATACACTCAGAGCTCACAGTGAATAGCTGGACATGCATTAACGATGGCTCACCCTGAAGATGTGCAGCAAGAGCATCAATTTATGATTCATCTGTTCTTGTGAAGCTATGTCAGTGTGGAATTCTCTTTCTCAATCTATTGTGGGTCCTGTATCCAACAGTTCTTTTCAGTTTTAAGAGTTGAATAATTATTTGTTGAATAATTAATTACAATAGTACAGTGAATTCCAAAGTGCACACAATCAACCTACATTTTCTTAACACCGTGCTTCTCCTGGGTACCTAAACATGCCTTTCCACCACCTATTATAGTGCTCCACTGGAAAATACACCACATGCCGTGTCAAAAATCAAAATTTTCTGGGAGAAGGGGCAGCATGCCCCTGGATCCCCTAGAAAAATAATTCACGCACATGATGTTCAGCAAACTCACCTCTAAAATTGCCAGACCATTGAGATTAAAGGGAACCTCATTAAAGTACCCAACCTATATTACTTTAAAATATGCCAAGAAAGTAGGACCAGAGGACACTAGTAACAATTTGTGAAAAGTAAATCTAAAACAGATACCAAGGGAAATGTTCCTCAGAGAGTGAAAATGTTTGGACTAATTTAATAAAGAAGATAATAGAGGCAACACCATTGAGGTATTCAAACTATAAGCAGATGCCATGATGAGGGAGTTAATGTACTTAAACAGTATGAACTTTGATAGACAAAATTGTTTTTTTATCATCCTTCAGTTTTCTTACATTTTTGTGAAATACGAATAAGAATGAATATAAACTAAATATGTTAACACCTGCCTTAAGATAGTGTCAGGAATTTGGTGCAAGTACCACTGCCCATTGGAAAATTTCCATTCAGGTTATTCAGAATACAATTAGAGCTGAGACTGGAGAGTACTTGAGGGATGAACTTTAATGGGTTAAATAACTTTTTCTTGTCTCTGACCTTTCTTATATTACTTATTTATTGACTTTCTATTTTGTTCTACTGTTCTTTATGTGTTTTGCTTGATATAGAAATGTAAGAAAAACAAGACAAGCCAAGTTTGATCTTGGGCTTTCTGGTAATACATATTGTGCTGAGCGAGATTTTCAAGTGGTCCCAGTGTTCTCATTTTGCTGCAAATGAAGTGCAACAACTGGCATAGCATTTCGCACTGAAAAAGCTTGATGGATGAGAGTGGACAAAGCTGGAGTCACTACAAAAAAAAAGGCAGGCTGGTGACCAAAGGGTTTGGTAAAGTTGCCAATATCAATGCCTAGAAATGGTCATCGTTTTGGCATGAACCATTGTGTTATAAATGAGTAAGCTAAAATAAAGATTCCATTGCAGTGGAGACATAGCATGCATGACAATGGATTCTTTCTCTCATTTTAACACTTCTTGCCAAGGTAGGAACCAGAATTTTGTAACTCTCACAACTCCACCATAAAGAACAGTTAACAGGAAGAAAGAAATTCTTTGATCTTCTTCATGGATTTTCACACGAGGCTCGGATAAGTTTTCTTTTTACGTTTTAAAAGCTCCTTATGGGCTTATGCATGAATTGTCGCCCACAGATGTGACCTCCCACCAGTTGCGGTGCTGAAATATTCCACTAGAGGGAGAGAGAAATTGTATTGGGACAAGTTTACATAAGTATTTTCCATTATAAATATGGACATCATTATAACTCTCCCCTGCAGATGTTGTGGGCATGTAGAAAGTTGTCATGAGCCATGGGAGAAGAGTATTACCCTTATCCCACAGGAACCAATCAGATAACTCACGATGAAGAGTTGGGGCCTGGATGGCAATATGGGTGCTATCTATTGCCCCTTGCACTCTGGAGAAGCCTGCAACATTATAAAAACTTGAGACCCTCTCATGTTGTTGTTGTGGGCAATTGTATACAGCAATAGATAGCATTAGAAAAATTCTCTGTAGCACTCTGAAAAGAATCTGTATCAAAAAAGGTAATTGCAGTTGTTACCTTTACAAGGGCAGTTTACGTGCTGTCTTAGTGGTGGTGGTGGGTTGCAGGTCAGGCTGCAACAAAGATAGATCTGGCATTTACGTATTGCCTTTCACATCATCAGAATGTCCCAATGTGCTTCACAGCCAATTATTTACTTTTGAAATGCAGTACTGTTACTATGTAGGCAAATGCAGCAGCCAATTTACACAGAGTAAGGTCCCACAAAAAGCAATGGAATGATTGACCAGCTAATCGGGTTTTTGTGGTGTAGGCTAAGAGGTAAATGTTGGCCTGGACATCAGAAGAAATCTTCTGCTCTTCTTCAAATAATGCCATGAGATCTTTTATGTCCACCTGAACAGACATATCAGTTTAACATCTCATCCGAAAAACAGCACTCCAACACTGCAGCACTACCTCAGAAATAAAGTTTCAGTTTACATTATGTGCTGGGGTAGGACTTATGCCCAGAGACAAATTCAGAGGCAAAGGTGTGACCACTGAGCTAAGCTGACACTTAACAGGACACAAAGCTCATCGAAAGCTCCTGTGGTGAAAATTACCCTCCTTAAACAGATCTTTGAGTGACATCCTGAAAGGAGTGGCGAGGTCAGTACACATTTGCTGCTGGGTCTTATCTTTCTCCTATGATGTCTTATGAGGTGTACTTCCCTACAATCCTTATCTTCCTGCTCTTGGTGTCCTCCAACAATTATATAGAGATTGGAATCCCCATTGGGAAGCCCATGACGATGGATCTGCTAGGTCTAAGTAAAGATTTGCCCAAGAGAGTAGATAGAGATACGTAAAAGCCTCTCTCCTCAACTAAAAAATAAAAATAAGACTTTAGGATAAATGTGATGTGAGAATAATATTAGTAATTTTTACTGAACCAGTGTGATTCAGCCTACAGTTAAGATGTAATATATATTTGCTAAATATCAAAATTGGTCAATATACAAGCTGAAAAGTAAAATGATTCACAGGTCTTGATACAAATGGTACATAGAATCATAGAATCATAGAAGTTACAACATGGAAACAGGCCCTTCGGCCCAACATGTCCATGTCGCCCAGTTTATACCACTAAGCTAGTCCCAATTGCCTATAGAATCATAGAATTTCACTTCTACAACATGTTAATTTAATTTAGGTTATGCACTATCTGTGTTCTGTTTTGGAATGCAACAATTGCTGACAATAATCAACTTGGCAACGTTACCGAGGAAATCACTTGTGGTTACCAAGCAATTATCCTTATTTGAATTTTGTGAAAAATAAAATGGAAGTAAAACACATTAGAACACATCAATAAATTATTCTGTGTTTTGGTAGTTTGGGGGCCATAGGCATTTGTACAGATAGCAATGAAGTCATTTTGGAATTTGCTTGACATCCTCATAACAAAGGACTAATTTTACTTTTCATTATATGTAATGCTGACACAGAAAATACATGATGAGTTATGGAATATGATTTATATCTCACAAGTGTGTTGACTGATAATTCATGAGTATTGAAATCACGAGTAAGTTATGGTTAGCAGAAATGTAATATAAATTGTACTCCAGTACTCCTCCTCATGTACTCTGTTTATATCATGCATTAGGTAAATAATAAAAATGATAAAAATTAGATGTAAATTTTAACTTTAAGGCCAGGAAATTTCTCAGAGCCGTTGGGGTTGCTTTGCTGGAAGTGCAGCAGAAACCCCATTTACGTGCATAACCAGGTTTCCACTGCACTTCCGGCAAAGTAACGCCATTGGAACGAAGCAGCTCGGAGGAATTTACCAACCTAAATATGAACTAAACAAATGCACTAATTATAGAGTGGTTCCAGTCATGCAAATCTTTTCTTATCTGTTCTCAGTTGTGAAGTGATTTCCATGAATTCTGAAAAGTATTTTGTTATAATGTTTATTTTAACATCAATTTATTTTCCTTTAAAATATAATTGTATAAGTTTTTTGAAAGCAACCTTGAATATAGAAATTCTGCCAACAGGCTGTTCTTTCATTGAGAGAATAACAGCAGGGCCCTTAGATTAAAGTCACACTAATCACTGAAATATAGTACCTACAGGGATGCAAAACTTGGATAAGGACAGGGGAGGATTAGGATCTGATTAACCTCAAAATTAAATAGCTCTCCGAGCAATCATTGCCCAGGCTGACACACAAAGAGCAGGTGAAGTACTGAGGGGCTGCTGATGCCTGTTAAATTGTACCTTAGCTTGGATTAGAAGAGAAGGATGTAAGGAGAGAAAATTAGAGGGAAAAATTGGAGGAGTAAAAAAACTGGTAAAATCTGCATCATTTTCCTGATGACTGCATGCCTGTACTGCAACCTGGCTGATTTTAAAGGGGTTCCCCATGGCTGCCTGAAATGAGCCTGTACCTTAAAAGTTGAGTGCGGTTGTCACCTTCATAACCCAGAAAGATGCTGTGTTTGCAGATGGCCATGGTTGCAGGTTCTCATAAAGTAGGTAGCAAAACTGCTCACTTGCCTCTGTGGCGAAGTGCATTCTTCTTGTACACATCTCCTCACGAAGGACCTCATATAACCTGTGTTGCTTGTTTATCTCAGAAGGTGGGGGGGGGGGAATAATATTTGGTGGTTCATCATCCTTAAATGCTGCCTGATGCTCCTTTGCTCCAACCCATGCTGCTGCTCCTCCTCCATGATAATTGCATACAAGGATATTCCCATAAGGAATGCCATACCTGCTACCAAGAAGCCCTCACTGTGGGTGGCAGGTGAGGGGTTAAAATCCCTCGGTAGTCTCACACTGTCAAAAGCAGTCAGAAACAATCCCAGGCCAGAATATCAAAAAAAATCACTACAAAAAGTCATTCCTGGCTACAGAAATTGCTACTGAAACTCTCCATACTCTTCAGTATCTCAAATTCCTCACTTCTGCCTTTCTCAGCTGATGCTGGCAACAGCAGTGCCTTATAATTCTGAGTCTAACTTATCCCAAGTGCTTTGTGAATGGTAAAGCAAGAAATTCAAGTGCCAGCGCCACTTACCCACCATAATTTATTTAAACGAGCCTATTCGGGATTTGGGGGACAGTTTGGGGAAGAGGCCAAAAAACGCATAAGACAGAAGTCTACATTTCTTCCGCCATCTTCCAACAGTTTGCAAGTATACACAGAAATGAATTCATAACTCCATGTGATCACCTTTGTGCCAGCTGCCCTACTTGCTGTTGCTCCTAATCTACTACGTCTGTGAGGTGCTCCCTGAATCAGATGAGTTGAGAGGTGGGTGGCTGGGAAGCTTTCAATGGAGCCTTGGAGACCTGTGGTGATTCCCAGTCTCATGGAAGCAGCTGTCCCAGAGGAACCAGCATCCAGCAGCCTTTCTCTCGCAGTGTCCAGAGTTGCTGGTCCATGTCTGAAGCTCCCTTATGTGCAAGCATTGGAGTGAGCCTTAATAAAAAAAGGCACATTGCCAATCTTTCGAGAGACAGGAACACCTGTGATCACTATTGCAGCTCAATAGTCAGGGAATTGGATTCATTGTTGGTGTCATTATGGACCAAATAGTTCCATTGAGGTCTTGGAAGCCTTGCAAAGGTGTCCTGTCCAAAACATCTACTGAAGCACTTGTCGTTGCCACTCCAGAAGCCTTCGTTGTCCTTAGTGTGAGCTCCTGGCACCTTGCTGCTGTAGAAATCTCTTAGATGGTCACTCTCTCCAGGATGTTCTATATGTCATGGGAAACTCTCTGCAATGTTTTTGGAGATGTGGGCAGTAGACTCAGCCCACTTCTCTATCATCTCAACCACATGCATGGAAACCATCTCCACTGCCTGCACATGACATAGCTCTTTTGAAGATTGGAGATCTGAGCCCTTGGCTCCTCAGCCAAGGGTGGTCGTTTCTCCACCCTCCGTGGTGCTTGAGTGCTTGTGGAAGCTTGTTTTTGCATAGTGAGTTTCCCTGACACCCAAGTGCAGATAGACAAAAATATGAGAGGCGAGGAGGTGACTGAAGGCTGTATCAGTAGTATAGGATGTGGATTGGCAACAGTGCTTTGACTTACCTTGGCCACTCTTGAGAGGCTATTGAACCTCTTCCTGCACTGTATGACAGCTCTTGGAGTCCTTGAGGTTGTACTGTCAGCTTCTGCAACCATCTTCCATACAATCTGATCATCCTCTTAAGGGGTTACCTTCCCTCATGCCCAATGGTCAATCTCTTCTTGACTTGACTTCAACCAGTAATACCTCCAGATACATCGGAGAATTTGGGAGCCTGCTGACTGCACCCCTCGAGGCCCCTGCTCTTAAGAGCAAAAGAAATAGGTGCAGGAGTAGGCCATATGGCCCCTCGAGCCTACTCTGCCATTCAATCAGATCATGGCTGATCTTTGACCTCAACTCCACTTTCCTGCCCGATCTTCATATCCCTTGATTCCCCTAGAATCCAAAAATCTATCAATCTCAGCCTTGAATATATTCAATGACTCAGTATCCACAGCCCTCTGGGGTAGAGAATTCCAAAGATTCACAACTCTCTGCATGAAGAAATTCCTCCTCATCTCAGTCTTGAATGGCCAACCCCGTATCCTGCGATTATGCTCCCTAGTTCTAGACTCTCTGGGGAAACAATCTCTCAGCATCTACCCTGTCAAGCCCCCTCATAAGCTTATATGTTTCAATGAGATCACCTCTCATTCTTCTAAACTCCAGAGAGTATAGGCCCATTCTATTCAACCTCTCTTCATAGGACAGCCTCTCATCCCAGGAATTAATCTAGTGAACCTTCTTTGCACCGCCTCTAAGGCAAGTATATCCTTCTTTAGATAAGGAGACCAAAACTGTACACAGTATTCCAGGTGAGGTCTCACCAAAGCCCTGTACAACTGTAGTAAGAGTTCCTTACTCTTGTACTCCAACCCCCTTGCAATAAAGGCCAACATGCCATTTGCTTTCCTAATTGCTTGTTGTACCTACATACTAACTTTTTGTGTTTCAGACAGCTTGCACTCTCTATCGCTGAAAGAGTGATGCCCCCTTTAATTGGCTACAGCCTTTTAAATGCTGCATCAGCACAGAATTTCCCTCCCTGCCAGCAGTGGTAACCCTATCAGGAGCAGTATTACCACTCTAAGCCTGCCCTACATAGCAAGTGAGAGCTATGTGAGGAAAGTTCGGTGGGTGAGCGGCAGAGTCACATGGGCAGACAGTAGTCCCTCTCCACTGCCAGCTCGCCAATTGGAGTAGAATGCAGCCCAAAGAGTCTTGAAGTTAGTCCTGGAAGGAAAAATTTCAACTCAGGAGTTCCAGATGTCTGGTAAGTTGGCAACTCAGCTTTTCTTTTAATGCGTCTCGCAGTCCAGTAAAAATAATTGGCAAACACTTTGTATAAACTGCGTTTAAAAAGCATGCCAATTATCTAATATACATGTGTAAAGTATAATATTCCACAGCTGTAATTCACCTGCATTTATTTAAAAAGGCAATTATTTAATTTGTTTCCATTTGCTGCATTCTGTGCTGTAAGATTCAATGATTCAGTTACATTTTACAGAACATTGTTCAGCAAAAGTATACAATGAGAAACATTCGCAAAAACTAACAATGTTCTTCTGTCTCAATAATTTACAGTTCAGATCTGCCTTTATTTTGGAAAGCTGGTGCCTGAGTGTGTTTTTTTTCTTTGCTGACTTAACACATCAGTGCCCTTATATTATTTCCTCTTATGTTTACTTTTCAGTGTTATTATAACTTAACAGCAAGCCACTGCAGGAAGTGAAACAGTGGAGGTAGTAGAACTGCAACAAGCATGCATTAGTTAATGAAATTTGGCAAGAGTAACTTTGTTTGCTAAAGTTTTCCTTCCCTTACATTTCCTCACCAGGGATTTTTGCTCTTTTTTTCCATTTTTCCTTTTTATTGACATATAACAGGCCAAAGTGATACTGCAGGCTCAGATGAAACTTAAGCTCGGATGAACACCCAATAAATGATATGCAGCTTGCTGTACTGAACGTAACCTGTGTGATGGCGATGTGACGGATGGACCTGTGATAAGTTTCCAATCTATGCCTTTCTTTCTTTTTCTTTCAGCCGCCTTCCTTCCTTCCTTCGATACTAAACCTGGTCAACGGCCACACACATTGCTGTCAGAAAGGGCCAAGCTAAGCTTTGCTAAAGAAGTCCACGGTTTTGATAATCTGTTCACCTCAGCGTGTTTTCATTAATATCTGCACAGAGTTGACTAAAACATCAGAGATGTAGAAAAAGTTTATTGGTTGTATTTTTAAATGTTCTGGTGGAGTAAAAGACCTTTTAGGTTATTAGTCAGTTGGAGTGTGTACTTAACGTTACAGCTGATTGGTTTCCATTTTTCACACATAATTACCCTAAGGGTGATCAGTTCCCACAAATATCTGGAATTTGTTGAAACACTTATTATCCTTCCACATATTTATAATATATTAAAAGCCCTGTGCTGTCCGTGTGTTATGTGTGATTAACCATTCTAATTGCTGTGATAATAACTTACTGCTGTTTTATTCCCAAATCCTTTAAAATCTTCTGTCAAAGAATAACAGAAGACAAGCAGAAGTTGGAGTGTAATTGCTACAATGTGTTTACCCCCAACAGAGGCCACCTAGTGTTCGTTTAACAATATGCAAGTGTAATTCACATTACTCTGCACTTCCTGCAGATATAACACTTATTTCTGTCACATTTTTCAGTCAGCCTTCTCTGCCACTTTGAATTATAGTCAAATTTATTACAATTTACTCATATGAGGGCTGATTTTCACTTGAGAAAATGGGCTTTAATAGGGCAGCAAGGTGGTAAAAATGGGGCCAGTAGCCTTAGCGGCCTGTTGACCCCGACGAGCGGCCTGCAGCTATATTGAAAGGGGCCTACCAAAGGTAATTTGAAATCATTTTTATGGAGCCAGGAGGAGCAGGAATCCCAATATTTGCCAGCTTTAATGTGGTAAGCTGTATCGGGAAGCACTTTTGGCACCAAGCAGTTTGCTGGCCTGATGTAAATGAGGCTGGGGCCTCAAAAACGCAGCTGCCTCTTAGCCACTGGGACAGGCAGCTGCTCAAAACTCCGAGTCAAACCCATTGATTCTAATCTACCTACATTTCTTTTACTTACCTCTGATTAGCTGATTCTAACACATAATTGACTCCCAGCCCTGACTTTCACTTTGTCAAGAGCTACAGTAGCCATGGACACATAAGTTAAAACAAAACTAGAAAAAATTGAACAGCTATAAGCAATGATTCTTACAATTAATATAGTTTACACTCTCTACCTCCTGCACTCTACTCTCCTTCTTACAGATGCAAAGCAATCTTAAAATGCAGTATGTTTCAGCTCCCTCTCCAAGAAATTCCTAGTTCTACCTTCTCCAACTTGTTAACTGACCTGTCAATCAACAAACCCAAGGTTCTGAACCACAGCTGACCTGTAACGGAACCCGGCATTCATTTCAAGAATCCAGAACTTAAAGTAACACACACCGACATTCTATTTAACATTGTCTAATGTTCCTTTCCTTATAAAACAGCACATATTGTCATTTACAGTAAGCAGCAGATTCACTAGTAATACATAAAAAATCTTGTGTATTCATGCATTTCCTCTAAGGGCAACACAGTTGTCACACTTTTCAATTACCCTTCTTAGTCACTCTAAATTATATTCAAATTTATTCTAACTTTATTCTATACTTACCACTCATTGCTTGATTCCAACTCCGAGCTCTGACTTCCACTTCGTCAACTGATGCAGCAAACCATGGAGGAGTAGGTTAAAACAATTTCTTCTAGTTAAACATTTTGAATACCGAAGCCATCATCTTAATCCCTGCCACAAACTCCATCCCCTCGCCACCAATTCCAGCCCCCTCCTCGGCCACTGTCACAGGTTGAACCAGACTGTTTGAAACCTCGGTGTACTATTTGACCCCGAGCTGGGCTTCCGACCCCATATTCTCTCCATCACAAAAACCACTAAATAACCATCTCTGTAACATCACCCATCTCTTCCCCTGCCTCAGCACATCTGCAGCTGGAACCCTCATCCATGACTTTGTCACCCCCAGATTCCACTATTCTAGTGCTCGCCTGGCTGGCCTCCCATCCTCCACCATCCATAAGCTTTAGCTCATTCAAAACTCTGCGTCCTGTGTCCTTTCCTGCATCAAATTCCTATGACCGCTGTACTCGCAGACCTACGTTGGCTCCCGGTCCCCAGTGCCTCAAATTTTAAATTCCCATCCTCGTATGTTCATCATGGAGAAGTACTGATTCATCAGCTGGGGGGGGGGGGTTATTGGTGGTAATCAGTGGTAAGTTTCAGGATGTTTCCTTGATCTTGTTTTACCTGAAGCCATGAGATTTCATGGAGTCTAAAGTCAATGTTGAAGAGTCTCAGGACCAAGCCCACCTAACTGTATAATATGGTGCCCTGCCTCTAAGAACTTAAGAACATAAGAAATAGGAGCAGGAGTAGGCCATACGGCCCCTTGAGCTTGCTCTGCCATTCAATAAAATCATGACTGATCTTTGACCTCGACTCCACTTTCCCGCCTGATCCCCATATCCCTTGATTCCCTTAGAGTCCAAAAATGTATTGATCTCAGCCTTGAATCTGGTGGGTTTATCCTACCTGTAGGAGAATATGTACCCAAGATGGTGATGTAGGATGATAGATATTACTCTGTAAGTACATCTAGACCAGTCCGTGGAGCTTTCCCAGGTTGTACCCAAGTCCCCAGATGTTAATCAAGAGAACTTTGCAGAGTCGACTGGGATTGGATTACCTGAGTCTTGCCTTGGGTTGATAGGTCCATCAATACCTCTGTTGTGTTTGTGTCTGTAGTGATTTTTTACAACTGAGTGGCTTGTTCAGCCACTTCAGAGAGTATTAATAGTCAATCACATACTGTGAGACTTGAGTTGCATGTAGACCAGGGTGAGTAGGGATGGCAGGTTTCCTTCCCTGAAGGACATTAGTCAACCAGTTGGTTTTGTATGAATATTTGGCTGCTTTTATGGCCACGTTTCCTGGTGCTAGCCCACAAATTACCAGATTTATTGAATTCAATTTCATACCTCGCCATGATGAGATTTGAATTCATGGCCTCTAGGCTGCTAGTCCAGTACCATAACCATTACACAACCATACCCTGACTTAATTGCAATTGCCGTTGGAAGCTGTTGGGTCTACTGTTGTACTTTTGCCTGGACAGGAATTATTTGCTGTGTCTCAGCCTGGCTGGTCTTATTTGCTGTGTCTCAGCTTGATCTGGTTGTATTTTCTGTGGAGTCTCTGCCTGGGCTTGTACTTATTGCAAGGTCTCTGTACGGGTTTACATTTGCTGCAGGATCTCTGTCTGAGCTTGTACTCACCAAGGGGCCTCCGTCTAAGCTTGTATTTCCTATAATCTCTGCCTGGGCATACTGTTGCTGCTGTATTTGTTACGTAATTTCTACCTGGGGTTGTCACATTTGTAATTGAAATCCAGCTTGTGCTTGTTTTCAGTGCTGAGTCTTGGCCAATTATTTTCAAACTTCACTTGATATCTAATAACAAGCTTAATGCTGAGCTTGAGTATGTGAGGGGAGTGTGGTTTCTTTCCATCCCACCCTGGCATTTGTCTTTGTCTTCTCACCAAAGCCAACTATTGCTTTCTTACTTTCTTCATCTTTCTTTGAAAGAAATCTCAGTATCTAATTCACTCACTGGAACTATTTGCATGAAGCTGAAGTTGAAAGTTTTGCACTCTAACTATTGGTTCTCTGAATTCAATGGGAGTGGCTGATTTATTTGCTATTTTAATAAAAGTCAGGAGATTTGCTGACCAACCAAATTTCTAAAAATAGTCTAAAAAAGGGGCCGTAGCTCATTGGGACTCCAAACCCTTGGGCTGGATTTTTCTGCTCTTTCCCACCTGAAATTCAAAAAGGGAGGAAAATCAGGCCTCATCACCCTGACCTCAAATACAAATAGTGACAGGAGGGTGGGGCCAGGTCCCCAGCAGATTTTCCTAGCATACTCCTGTGTTACCACTGCTTCCCGGGTCCATCGTGTGGAAAGTGGTGGTAGGTCTCAGGAAGTGGTTTTAATGGTGATGAAGTGGAGGGACAGGGTCTTGAAACAGCTCCTCTCCCTCCAATTTGGAGGTCTTGGTCTCTGCTAAGGCAAGCAAGGCTGCTGATTCCCTGATCTTTGGGGCTCTTTAGCCCCTTTAAATCCACGGCTGCCTTTGCTAGTGCTGCAGCAGCACCTCCAGGATTTTGCAGCCAGGCACTGGTAGGCTCCCTCTTTCCAGCTGGAAACCCGCTGAGAGCCCGCCATGCATGAGTGATGAACCCAATCCAGGAAATTGGGTCAAGGATGTGGGGGTGTCAGAGGCACGTGTGAAAGTCCCTACCTGCCGGAACACTGCTGTTGGGAGGAGATTTCAGCCACCTGGTAAAGTGTAATCTCCCACAATTTCTTATGCAATAAGTTCCTGATCTCGGCTGTTCCAGTCTGTGGAAGCACTAAGCAGAAGTCAGGTGATTCCCCATAAGGTGGAGGAGGGAATAAAGTTATCCTTTGTTGTGTTTCCTGTGCTTCTAGTCCTGCAAGCACTGCCCTTTCAAATGTGGTATGGTGCATGGCTAGGGAGATGGGAAAGTGGGAAAATAAATAAATGTTTCTAAAACAAATGTAACGATAAATTATTACCAGAACATCAAACACATATGGAGGTCCTCTCCCAAGATGTGTGGCAGATAGCTGGGGTAGCGGTGGAATCCACTGCCTTGCTGTGCACCATGGTTTCAAAATACTGCAGCGCATCATGGAAAAAGTGGCAAACCTCCCCCTGCTTCTTGAGAAATCCAGGCAAGTCAGTCAATTCAATGGGGAGGCACTGAATGAGGGACTGCAGGTCTTGGGGAACCTTATGGAGAGGTGCAAATCAACCAGATTGTCACATATACAGGGTAGTATCTCAGATGGACTACAGGGTATTTGGTTGGTTCCCTTTCAGGGATTTAAGGATCTTTCTGCTTCCACAAGATCAGTTCTCTCACTGATCACTGGTAACAGGAATCCTGTTCCCAGTGCCAGTGGAGTAGCTGGTGTACATGATGGCAAGGCTGCATTCCCTCATGGTGGCAGCACAAAGGAGCTCTTCATCAACTCCCTGCAGAAGCCTTCAACTTTGGAGGACCAGGATGCCAAGGATCCCATAACAAAGAGTCAGCCCATCTTCCCATCCATCCAAGGACTTGGCCGCCTTGAGAGGAGGAGCAGGAATTCATAGAACTTGGAACAGCTGAGTATATCTCAAGCTCCAGGCCCTCAGCTGGCACATAGAAGAAGTATTAGAACAGGCAAATAAAAGTTTGCTTGGTCACAAGGGATGTGCATAGTGAAGCCACCAAGTAATGTTTTTGTAAATAGTTGTAATAACTCACTAGAATTGTTGATGCAATGACTGCTTGGTTTTTGATTATCTTGTAGAACAATGGTGAACGGGTACTGGAATGATGCTGAGGCGCATGATTATGATGTGATGGCAAGTTATGAGGAGAAAGGATGCAGGTTGGTGAAAGGACGTTGATCTTTGATGGGCTGAGACATCAAAAAAATATGGACTAGGTATCTGTGAAGGTGTCCTGAATGAGTTTGAATCTCAGCTGTCTTGTAGCATTTGCCCCTGTACCTGCTTTATGTTCTGGACCAGAAACTTCCTTTATGAATCTCAGTGACTTGCTCAGTTCTAATTCTTGTCTTACTGTGTGCTTCACTGTAGTGCTCCCCTGAAGCACTTTTGGTCCTATGAAGTGGTATCATGGGCTATAGGAGCAGGGGATATATCTTGTCAACCAAGGGCCATACTACCCCCTGCCCCAGCTGTTGAAATAGAGCCGGGATACTGGATTGGTAAAGTCACATGATAATTTCCAGCAGATTGTAAATTCATATGCAAGAAGCTGTGCCTGTGATTACAAATCACCTGTACCTTTAGGGAATTAAAGTATTTGTGGTTCATTTGAAGCACACAATGCCACATGGGTGCAATCAATAACCTCACAACCCTGGGGAATCTGGTAATTCTGAAAAATTTATTACCCTCTCAGTCATCTGTCTGGGACTACTGCCGTGGTGTATAAACTGAGCAGCCCTGGTAAAGAGGGCATCGGTGACTTTCCTTATACTTGAATATACAGCAATGTGGCAGATATGGCAGATCAGTCCCTTGTGGCTCCCTGGAATAAGCCTGTAGCATAAAAGTTCAGAGCTGTGGTCACTTTCTCTGCCACAGTCAAAGCTCTACATGCTGTGGATCATGGGTGCAGATCTGGCTGCAACAATGAATGGAGCTCTTCCAAAGTTTCGTGATTGAAAGGTAGCCTCCTCAGACTCAGCACAAGAGAAAGAATTGGAAAGTTCGCCTGCTTTCCAGTAGGCAAACTTACATCCTACAGGATGGGTAGTGCTGGGTTGGTCTGGCTGCTCTAGTGTTGCCTGATTTTTCTGGCTTCCCTTACAGTCTTCTGTTGCTCCTCTTCCTCTCCTTCGTCCAACATGGGAAGCACACTTTGCAGCTTTAAGATCCTAGCTCCCTAAATCCCCTCAGTACAAGCCTCTCCATGAGTAATGGAAAATCTAGGTGGTCTTTCTGAATGAAATGATGCAAGAATTTCTCAGATACTTGCAGGTGTTGTGGGAAATCACCACTCGGAGTCAGACTTAAAGATTCAACATGCAGTTTATTGAACAAAGCTTTGGGAGAAGTGCTTGGCACTCCGCAGTGCACGCAGTCACCTTCTCAATTTTAAAATGGTCACTGAGCTTCTTTTATACATTCCAAAGAGTCGACAACTACAGCAGTTAGTACATCATCAGCCTTGGTTAGTTACACATTAGTCAATTAGGCCCCGACAGCAACAATTGACCTCCAATCACATTAAAACAACTGTTATCAACTTAAGACAGTCTGTTTTTTGTCTGTTCCGTAGTTTTTATCAGTTCGTTGTGGAATGTCTTTGTCTAAGTCAGCACTTTTTAATGTCTTTTCACAGAGTCCATTTTGTTCCACAGAGTCCATTTTGTTTAGCAATACACTAACTTGTTAATCATCATATGTTATGCTTAAGCTTTTAATTATGGTTCGTGCAAGGCGCATCTCAGTGTGGTCTCGGGGCAGCGACCGCAGTCACGCACACACTAGTCGCCAAAGGTCATCTTTGCCGGTTTAACCCAACAGTTTAAATTTTACTTTAACACAGGCAATCCCAAGAAATCTCACCGTCAGCAGCTTCCCCTTAAACAGTCATGTTTGCTTTGATGAGCAGGTCTGGAACCTATAGATTCTTCCCTCCAACTGATGTGGATTTTGCTCAATTCAATAGAAATCTGAAAAAGGGGGATATTCTATTTTACTGCATAATTAATTAAATGCTTGAGATGTTTTGAAACTTCGGAAGTTTTTTTATTTCCAATAAGTTGTAACACTGAAATAACATGAAAAATTTACTATATCAGGATGTTGCATTGTATTACAATAACCATTGGAGAAATCACAGACCTCGAATAGAATGTCAGTGGTTGGGGGCAGAGATGTATTTAGTAACATCGTCCTGTCCTGCACGGTGCAGCTATTTTTGCATCATCCGCACGTGGAATTATTCTGCACAATTGAGAACCAGTTACTGTCCTTGGAAATGATCAGTTTATGATCAGTTGCATAACATTGTACAAAATGTGTCTGCTGTCTTCAACTCGGTGTTTAAACAAACATAATGAACAATATTTAGCAATAAAGCCATGATTCTAAGTGTGACTCATACTCCAGTGACCTTGTTTTTTAGGCCAATTTGACTCCTGTAAATGTAATTGCATACGCAAGTTGTGACTGAAATACAGCGAGCTCCCATTAATCTCAGCATAAATGGCCTCCAGGCTTCCTTATGAAGCCAGCATTAATGGTCCTTGGAGCCTAATTTTGTTTATATAATGGGTTTTAAACTACACTCTTGGTAATACAATATAATTTCAAAAACATCCGGTAACGCTGTGAGCATCGCCCAGCTTTGCTGGATTGGAGAAAAAAGATTTGTGCATCTGTGTGAAATTAAAGGTCATTGCTCCACTTAATTAAATTTATAAAACAAAATAAATAGGTTGGTTGATAATTGAACTTGACCAAACAACCATTACTACAGAATGCAGCTAACAATAACACAAGATTATTATATAAGAGTTTATGCAAATGCTGTCCTTTCAACAGGTGACTGGAGAACAGGCATACTGAATTGCCATAAGATTTAACATGTTACACAGAGGTAAGAAGTATTTACTTAGTGTTAGCATTATTAGTAAATGATCCCTTAATGTGTCCATATGACATTTCCTCTGTCCATTATTTGAACAGAGAGGTTAGCCCATTTATATCTGCATTAAAAAAGTGGACAGAGGAATGTCGTACGAATGTATTAAGAGTTCATTTACTAATTCTTAATGGAGAATGACAGTGCAGTAACCCTGGCCCTAAAAATCCCTAGGAGAGGAAAGGAGAGAAGGAAGAAGAGGGGAAGGAGGGAAGCCTATGAACAGCACTTGGTAGATGGGAGATGAGGAGCACACCAGAGTGAATTGGGTGATGGGTAGGATAATGGCAACTTGAAGTGGGAGAGGAGAAGGAAATGAGTGCTAGCCATGAACTGGTGGGGTTGCAGGGGAGAGAGTGTCTCTGTGACCTGGGGTGCTTCTGTGAACGAAGGGTGTTGGAGGGAGAGAGTGTCTCTGTGAACTGGGGAGGGGATTACAGGGACAGAGATCTAGAAATCTGTTGGTGCCGTGCTCATTTTTCAGGTGCAAAACAGGTGTTTAAGTATCCAATATGGCGGGTGGGGTGCATTCATTACCCGCTGGAAGTGTGCTGCCCGCCGTATTGGTAAAGACAGAAAAGCAGCAAAATTTGGAGAAAGTCAGCAACGGCGAGATTAACATGCTAGATGGCGAGGTTTGCAGTGTATGTTGCCAATCTTGCCATTGCAGGAAAATCTGGGCCAATAAATTCCTAAATGGCAAATGGAAAGAAGTTTTCAATAAAATTGAGCAACTGGTCTGTCATTTCTAGATTTAAAAAAACAGTGCTTATCTTCACTGTAGAATCTAAAAAGCTGGAAAATGCACCAAATAAGGTGTCAAAATATTCTGGGACGTGACTCCACCCACCCCCCCCCCCACCAGATTATCAATTTTGTGCCTTCAATATTTATATTACTCTTCAGTATTTCATGTACTTCACTTGTTTTCTCCCAGTCCAAATGTTGGGTATCCCTAAAATTCTGCAGGGGTTTTTCCAATCTCCAGCTGTGACCCCGGTGGAAGACTGGGAGAACCCCCAAAAGACAGGGCAAATTGCTGCTTTCAATCATTTCTGTTGGGTTCCACTGATCTCCTACCAGAGTTATGGCAGGAGACCCAGAGAACTCCCATGGAATTTCAATGCCTATGTTTCAAGCATATGTGCCGCCCCACTTTCAGTGTAATTACTTCATTTCACACATCACAGGCTTACATTAAACACCATTTTGGAGTTATCAGCTTTTTTGCGGCTGCATGAGGCTTTTTGAAGCTGTTAGACAGCTTTTGATCCTTTTCCCGGCTGGCATGGAAACTTTGGGAGACTCAGAGGATGCTCACTACGAATTTCCCACGGCTCCAGCAAATTACTTCCACTTTTACCATCTTATAAACTTAGACAGACCTTCAGCAGCTCTTGCCTGTAGTTCCCTGAAGTTCTGATTCAATGAGATTTCATTCTCAGTCTGCTTCTCAAGAGATTTCACACTAATAAAGTTGGCAGTATTGCACCAAATTCCGAGTTGGAGAATAACTTATCCTTTCCCCTCCTCCCCTGATTATTTAATTTCTGGTTCGATCCTGTTGACCAATTGAAAGGTGAAATTTCACCTGTTTCTATTAATTAGTTTGGAAATCTACCTCTTGATCCTTGTGTCTGTAAACATGTTAAAGACCCAGCTACCGCAGTTTTTCTCCAGCCTCTCTTGCCCTTCTGCCTAATTGCCTGATAGAAAATGAATTTCTAGTTCTTCCCCTTAGATCATAAGAGAAAGAGGCCAATTGGCTATGCCTCAAGGATTGTCCTGGCAATATCCATAAAATGCAAGTGGCATGTTTGTTGCCAACAACAACAACAGCAACTTGTATTTATATAGCACCCTTTAACGTAGTAAAATGTCCCAAGGCGCTTCACAGGAGTGATTTTCAAACAAAATTTGGCACCAAGCCACATACGGAGATATTAGGACAGGTGACAAAAAGTTTGGTCAAAGAGGTAGGTTTTAAGGAGCTTCTTAAAGGAGGAGAGAGAGGTAGGGAGGTGGAGTGGTTTAGGGACAGAATTCCAGAGCTTAGGGCCTAGGCAGCTTAAGGCACGGCCGGCAATGGTGGAGCAATGAAAATCGGGGGATACGCAAGAGGCCGGAATTGGAGGAGCACAGAGTTCTCAGAGGGTTGTAGGGCTGGAGGAGAATACAGAGATAGGAAGCAGCAAGGCCATGGAGGGATTTAAAAACAAGGTTGAGAATTTTAAAATTGAGGCGTTGCCGGACTGGGAGCCAATGTAGGTCAGCGAGCACAGGGGTTATGGGTGAATGGGACTTGGTGCGAGTTAGGATACAGGCAGCAGGATTTTGAATGAGCTCAAGTTAATGGAGGGTGGAAGATGGGAGGCTGGCCAGGAGAGCATTGGAATGGTCGAGTCGAGAGCTAATGGATGAGGGTTTCAGCAGCAGATGAAACTGGTAAATGTAATAAAATTTTAGCTGCTTCACTAGCTCAACCTTTTTGTATTAAGAGAGAAAATAGCAAAGGAATACAATGAGAACCCAGTAAAAAGAAAAAAATGGTCCAACGTAGGTGGAATGAAACATATTTATAAGTAACAGATTAGTTTGAAATAATACATTATAATTTCTTGTATATTGTATATAGAAGATTCCTCTTAAGTGCAGTATATATCTAATATGTCTGTCAATAGAATTTCCTTTTACAATAACACTTATAAATGCTTATTATTTAAATCATTGCATTTGTGAACATGGAAGAGCATATACTTTCCCATCACATTAAATGTCATGTAAAAGTCAATATTCCTAAGAGTAACAGTAACAACATTAAACAGAAGCATGTTGATGATAGGAAGTGATGTGACACCAAAAACGAGGTGCCCACATGCAATACATTGACCGATCTTGGAATTTTAACTGGAGAATAAAGTTGTATCTTTCAGGTACATATTTTGACTAAATTTGCTATTTGAACCTGTTATTAAAATAAATTAATAGCAAATCTATTGCAAATGATTTCAGGATCTTGATTTTAATGGGTACATGGATTTACAATGTCTACTAAAGTTGTGCCCATGTTTTATGGTCATAATATTGCATTATTTTACATGCTAACCAATTATATCCTGCATTTTGCTCATGGATAAACAGAAAAGGGATCAATGCACAGGGCTGAAGAACATTCCTCTCCTTTCTTTCTCAGGAGATACCCTCACATTTGGGTAAGACCATCTCCAAGCCTGCATCTTTTCTACATAAAACAATTACTGTGCAAGTGACCTGTTTATGAAAAAAAAGGTGAAGGATATAAAATTGTATTAATTAACCTGTATTGGTGTTTGTAAGGGGATTGCATCTATTGTAGAAACTAACTGCAGGATACTTACACTAATTGTGATCATATTAAGGCCTCATTAGATAGACTGGGGAAACATTCCGTTACCATATGCTTATTACAATGGGAATGATTACGATGCCAAATAATTTCCATTCTACTTCCCATGAAATATAAGCTTACATTAATGACATATGTCCAGTTATATAAAAAAGTTCTAACTGATTTAGGGTAAGTTATTGGAAGGATTTAAATGCTGGAAAGATGTAGAAAGCAGGGTTTAAAAGTGGGTATATGAACATCACAGAGTTAGCACAGAATGAATAACAGTGCCAGTAAGAAGCCAAAAGGAGGATTTGTGGATCAAAGTGTAGAGAGTTGGATGTAAAAATAAGTTAACCATGAGTGTCAATGCAACACATGAGATTTCTGGCCCTAACTGGATTTTAACTCCTATTGTCTGGTTTCTTGCTTTTTCTACCAAAATGCATAATGCACCTTAAAACTAAACATACTTATTTTGGAACTATAAAAAGAATTTCTATTTCAACACTTATCTTAAGGATGATTGACAAAATTAGCCGTGTGAACATTTCAAGCAGGGCTGGACATCATTAATGTATTCAGAATACACGTAGAGAGCATTTGCATGACTGCCTGGATGTATGCAATTGCAGTATGTGCATGACTACTGGACTACACTAGCCATTATATATGACAATTGAATCCTAATAAAGGTATAATAATGTTATGCTTTGACCAGGATTTTAAGTTATTGTGCTTTTGATGATAATTGTTCTTCTGCACTTCTTCTCATAGTTCAGGTGAGACTCTTCATAGAATCATATAGCACAGAAGGAGGACATTTGGCCCATCGTGTCTTTGCCGGCTCTTTGAAAGAACTATCTAATTAGTCCCACTCCCTTGCTCTTTGCCCATAGCCCTGCAGAATATAATTCGAATTGATTTGATTTTGGTTCTCTGTTTTCCACACCGAACTTGGAGCAATAAATTGCGCTGTTGTCAGGCCACCAGTGCCATTATTTTCCAGTCTAAGTGGCAGTAACAAGAAAACAAATGTTTATTCAAGAAATTTGCAATCACCATTGATTTTAATTGGTGGGGGGGGTCATGCTACAATAATTACCTTAAATACTTTTTTGGCGAGGATAATGGTGGAGTGGCACAAAAGTCACAAGAAATTATGACGTGGCGTAATAATGGTGTAAGTCATTGACGCCATAATTTCCTGGGACTTTTGTGCCGTAAAACAGGTCCTGTGATGTGGATGTGTCATTACAATAGCGCGAGTTTTGGGTCATTATTTTCACTGGCAAATACTTCAATTGCAACCTTTTCCTAAGTGTCCATTAAGAACAGTGCAGTACAATGCAAATAGGTTCCTTGTACATATTGGACATAGTAAATGCTGAGAAATGTATTAATATTGCTTCATACTGCATCAGTAAGGCTAATTCATTTTGAATCAGAAATTCTGTCAGGTATTTAATAAATGACACAAAACAATGTATTAGATTAAATATGGAGATGATAATAAAAACATGCACTAAGTGTGACGATGGTGCTACTGATATAAAGCTTTTGAAATATTGGAATGCACAGAGTTGCTTAATGTTAATTGGCTCTCCAATCTCAAAATTGGCTAAATTGGTGCTTTTAGTTTCTCTTTGAAAATTGTGGCTGGGATTTTCTGATTGCTCATGACAGGGGTACGTCCATGAAAGGCATCATGGAGGTGTGCCCTTGACTAATCTCTGTCCCTGGAGTTATTTACACTGTCTGCCACAGCAAGTAATAACAGCAGTAATCTCTAGGCATCTGGTGAGATGGTAACATTTAAAAAAAAATGCTGTCCTTTTTGGTCAGTGCAAGGCCATGCTTGCATAAGCCTTAGTTACAAAATTTCTGTGACCCCCTCTGTTGACATCAGAAAACTGGACACCTGAGCCTAACAGGCAGCTCATACATTCACCGTTCAAATGGCACAAATACTGGGAAATACATCAGAGGAGGTATCTCAGTCATTTGCGTAGATTTAACATACACCCGTCCACAAAAAGAGGGGGTGGGGGGGGGGAGGTGTGCAAAGGCAGAGGCAGAGACACAGTGGAGCGGGTCCCTGAGCAACTTTCCACCAGATACGCCTAAAAATCCTCAGAAGGGGCCAGAAAATCTAGGTCTGCGATAATATTTTCTTAGTACAAAGCTACAATTAGGCAGAAAACTTTGAAGCTCTAGTTCAAAAATTCACTGTGTGGGTGAGCCTGAGCACCTAACCAAAACAAGTCGCTACACAACTGGCCTGATATGACGTTGTGTGGCACAAATAAAGAATCTACTGTCTAGTAAAGGATCTACAGTGTCTGTCGTGAATATAGGAGGTATCATTATATTTATATTTGCTGCTCTGTTTAATCTATAGAATTAGAATGTGTGGAGTGATGTTAACACTGTTCAAGCTATATTTAATGGCTGGATTGGAATATGGTGCGTGGGTGTAATTGATTGCTCAAATTACTGACACTCTTGAGTATCTGCTCCCATTTCTTGGTATCACTTCCCTCCCCCATGCTTAAGACCCATTTTTAAAAGATTTGCTGCTGATTCTTTGTTAATGTTTTGTGAGGATTTGATGTGGCAGTTTGTTATATATTCAAAGGTATATTGTATATATGATATTTTGTTGAGTTTCTTACTTTATGCAAAATAAGAGCAACCAGCAGGCACCCATACAGCATTTTGTAACTTAAAAATAATAAGCACAATGCATAATCATTTGTTAAACAAACAGTAAAACTAACGGGTTGTTTCACTTTGATCTGTTTTAAGTTTAACAATACCTTTTCTTTTTTTTGAAAAAAATCGAAGTCAAAAGTCAAAATAGGGCTGTGATTTTCTGTTCGGAACGTCATGTGAGTGCCTCTCCTTGCCAAGGGCACCCAATCGGACACACCATCCCGACTTGAAAATATATCGCCGTTCCTTCATCGTCGCTGGGTCAAAATCCTGGAACTCCCTTCCTAACAGCACTGTGGGAGAACCGTCACCACACGGACTGCAGTGGTTCAAGAAGGCGGCTCACCACCACCTTCTCAAAGGCAATTAGGGATGGGCAATAAATGCCAGCCTCGCCAGCGACGCCCACATCCCATGAACGAATAAAAAAAAAATCCGACCCATGGGGAAAAGGTGGAGAATTGACATTAATAAGATAAAGTGCTGACATCGCTAACAGAAAGGCACAACAGGCTCAATGGGCCGAACGGCCTACTCATGCAATTTGTTGTTACTGTATATTATTAATTCAGAGTTAATAGTTTATATGATGTTAAAAAAAAACCTGCAAACATTGACATTCTGAAATGTCCATTTCTGTTGGAAGATTACACCTGAAATGTTAACCAGTCTTTCTCTGTTAGAAGCTGATTGATCTTATGTGCAGTTTCAGCATTTGCTGTTTTTATTCGAGACTGTTTAAAATGCAACTATGGAAAAAAGTATGCAATGAAAACATTTGTTTTTCACAGAGTAAAGACAACTATTCAATTCTGAAATGGGGCAGAATTCATTACATTTATGGTTTATTTTCATAGGAACATTTACAGGGTCAGGTGTACAGGCAAGAACTTTAAAGGACAATTTATGTTTGTGCATTCTTGGTGGAACAGAAGAAGAACCAATCAATAAAGCATCCATTATTGGGACCTCCAGAGAGTTCCTTTATTCCCTGCCAAAACCACTTTGTATGCTGCGCACACAAGTTTTCATTTTGAAACTCTAATACTAATATTTGTGATGCTAAACTTTCCTTCCCCTTAATAATAATAAATAGTCCTATGACTGGAAACAGTTACTCCACATTGAATCAGCTACAGCTCAGGTTATTGAGAGGAGTATGTGGGTGTATGATTGAACATCTTTCATGTTTTATTTTAAATAGTTAATTCCACTTAATTTCCTAACTGTTTATTTTTTCTGTGATTATTAATTATTAGAGATATAGTTGACTGGGCAAAATCTTTCAAGATTTTGGGTTTAAAATTCCCTGGTGTAAGTACAACAGAGCGGAACCCCCACCTACCCTAGCTCAGGCCTGGGACTCCATCCCAAATCTCAGGGACAGGGTCATTTGCATGGCTGAGCCAGGCTGCTTGCATCTGCTGGAGGAATGTCAGTGTGATTCCAATGCCACCCTGATGGCGGAGAGGAGGCCCAGCAAGGCCCCAAACAAAAGTGTCCACTGCTGTTCCGCTGCTCCTGGTGGAATTAGTGGGCCTCTTGGGGAAGGTAATTGATCGACAGAGAGGGGATCGATTACCTTTCCCTCGTGAAGGTCTGGGACCTTTTTGCAGGCATGAGTTGGACCCATACCAGCTCTCAGATGGTCTAAATTCTGCTGAGGCTTATAGAGGGCATGAAGGGTGTAATTCCTGGGGTAAGCTGGGAAGTTCCCCATACACACCCCTTGATGTAGAGTGGGCAGGCAGAAGATCCACCCATACACTCTCCTCCCACCGGAAAATGGCAGAATGAAAAACACGCTGAAACTGGGTCCAAACCATTTTCCAGCCCCCTTCTAAAGAACCACCAAGTTTCCACCCTGACCTGATCATAATTTTGGGGCCTTTAAGTTGGCTCATTTTTCCTGGAACTGAAGAGGAACTTGTCTTGAAAAGCAAAGAAACTATGTTAAACTTGTACAGAACCTTGGTTAAACCACAATTGGAGTATTGCGCACATTTCTGGTCTTCATATTTTAGAAAGGATGTAGAGGCACTGGAGAAGGTGCAAAAAAGATTCACAAGGATGATACCAGAACTGAGAGGATATCCTTATCAGGAAAGGTTGAATAGGCTGGGGCTGAAAAGAGAAGGCTGAGGGGTGTCCTGATAGAGGCATTTAAGATAATGATAGGGTTTGAAAGGATAGACATAGAGAAAATGTTTCCACTTGTGGGGAGTCTAAAACTATAGGTCATAAATATAAAATAATCACTAATAAATCCAAGAGAGAATTCAGGAGAAATTTCTTTACCCAAAGAGTGGTAAGAATGTGGAATGCGCTACCACAAGGAATAGTTGAGGCAAATAGCATAGATGCATTTAAGGGGAAGCTAGATAAGCACGAGGGAGAAGGGTATCCTGATAGGGTTAGATGAAGTAGGGAGGGAGGAGGCTTGTGTGGCGCATAAATGCCGGCATAGACCAGTTGGGTCGAATGGCCTGTTTCTGTGCTGTAGTTTTGACGTAACTTGATGTTTATGCCAAGGGAATTCTGCACTGGCCTTTCACCTCTGGACTTGAGTTGCAACTCACCTGGGATCCATGTGAAAGCAAAGAAAATCAAAATCTGGTCATAATTTTGGAAAATTTCCAGTCCCTTGCATGGCGATGGAATGTCGATGCAGTAGGTCTACCCTTTTGAGGATGCAGTTATGGTACATTGTTGTAGCTTTATTCTTTGTCTGCCCCATCTGTACTTGGCATAGGACCATTCAGCATTAACAGTAAGTGCCAAATCAAGGAAAATGTTCCATTCCTCATGATCGCCATTCCTCACCCTCATGAACAACAAAAAACACCCTGAAATTTAAACCACTTCAAGCTAAAAGTAATCAGTTTTAAACAATTAGCACTTCTGCAAATCTTCCAGCAAAATTGCATACAGAATTGTGAATGGAACATTTTTACTAATATGCCACTGTGAACTCCTGATAAGAGAATAAAAGTTTGCCACAATTATTTTTCCCTTATCAATAATTAATTCATTATAATTAAAATATTCAGAAGTATATCACAGGAGTGAGAAAGGAAGATTGCAATTAATTATTTTTGAGTAATGTTGTTAAGCAAACAACTGAAAACAGCCAATGAGTACATGAACAATACCTATAATAAATAACGTGTTCTGACAGTCCATAGCATGGCTCACATGAGGGAATATTACACTTTCTTTATGATAATATGGTTTACTGTAATAGTAACATTTTAGCACATGTAACTTATTGGTATTTGACATTTTTTGAGTTTCTGAACATCTGTTAAACTTGGCATTCATTCTTCACTTCCCATGAAAATTTTGTTATATGCCAACCAACAAAACAACAACCCTCTGTTATGTGCGTGGGTGGAATTGGCAAGGATTCTGTTTCGAAGACCTTTTAATTGGATATCGTGCCTATAGGAGGAAAAGCTGCACTGAGCACCTGCAGCAACAGATCTTATTACCTTACCAAAAAAAATGTGGATTTAAATGTGAGAATGCAGTTAAAAAGGATTTCTTGTAACCCAAGTAAGTCAGGATTTTGACAGTTTTTAAACAGTTGTGAACACACCCGAATAATTCGATGAAAAGTTAGAGCTTTTGTAGCTTGACAAGCAGTTCCTAGGAGTTATCATTTCAAGACCACAATTGCAAAATAGGGAAAATTATAAATTTTTTACAGTGATACAGGCCCAGATTTTGCTGTCAAAGTAACAGTGAGGCTAATGGCGCTCGCTGTTATTTATGTGCAAATGGTACAACAACTTCAGGCGAGGGGCAGATGCACTGTTAAACTCAAATATCCAAAGGTTGCTGGCTGAGTTGCGCTGCTCCGCCATTAGCTTTGCAAAAATGGCATCTCACTGTCTGGCTCACCCTTGAAATGCATTGAATAGCGTGAAGTTGCTGTATTTGTGGATAGATGTGAACTAAAGTCGCCACAGTAAGTTAAGTCTTGTCCATTTCAGTCTAAGTACCTTTTTAATGATGTGATAAGTGTTAATTACTGCCAGTCAATCTCTCTGGCACTGAAAATTAACTATTACAAGTGTGGAGTCTCATTCCTTCAGGTTTTAATTGTTGGAGATTTAAAAAATGTAACATTTTAAATTTTTTTCTACTTTTCCTTTTTGTCTCTTTTTTCTCTCTTTCTTAATCCAATCTTTCTTTCCCTCTCTTTATTTCTCTTTCTGTACCTGATTTGACATTGAATTCGCCCATCTCAGTCCTTGTGCTGTTAATTTCACAATCCCTCATTCTGATTGGTTAAGGAGATACACTGTTGCTTGCCCTGTTCACTCAGGTCCCAGATGATCTGTCTCCCTCACAGCACTGTTATCAGCTCAAATTTTTTGCCATGCAAAAAGTATAAAAACCTAAATGTGCAAGAACAAGTCTAACTAATAGCAGACACCATTAGATGCCCTGCTAAAGCAAATTATAGCCCATTAGCTGCATCGAACACAAAATTCTGGACTAAAAGCTTATTTCCATGTGTTGATACACATGTACAGAATTTTTCACTTGCATTTATTTTGGCAACAGCATTCAGCCCTACAGAGCAATGAATAGCAGTGTATAATAAGTACTTTACTTGAACAGAAGGAATGCTCCTTCCAGTATTAATGGTTTGAAAATAAAAAGAAATCAAAAGGTTATTTTATGAAATGTCTTTTCACAGTAAAGTGACATGTCTTGTAATCCTTGTGAATTTTTCAGTGTGGTGCTGCAGGAGTGATATCTCAGTTGACATAAGCGTTATCAATTTTTTTGTGGGAGGGGATTGACAAAGCTTTGTATGTTATATATAATAATCTAGGACTAGACTTCCTGTTTAAACTCATATTGAACAACATGGGACTGAATTTCCTCACAATCTTCGGCAGTAACACTGTAGTTATGCCATTAAAGTGGCAAAAACATCCAGGAAATTTGCGTTTCAGTGTATTATGCCACTTATGCGCTGTTATTGTACTAAACTCAAATTGTGTAGGATAGGGAGTTGTTGGTGCCCTTAAACAGAGTGAAGTGCTGAGGGGAATGTTGCTTTGACAGGGTTGAGAGAGTGGTGATGCCCAGGGTAGGCAAGGTAGAAATGGACAGTGCTTTGGATCTTACCTTGCCTGCCCTGGTCAAGTCATTGAACTTCTTCCGGCATTGCTGGACAGTCTTCGTGTGAGGGAGTTGGCGTTGAATGCCTGGTCCAGGTGGCAAGGTTGACACTCCTGGATGGCTTGCTGCCTGGCACATCTAAGAGTCTGACCATCCTATCTTGTGAAAGATTCACAGCCCTTTGGCGACTTGCTGTCCTGTCATGATGCCCCATGGGCACAGCTGGCTTATGACTGATCATATTTCTGGCAAGAGGCACTTCAAATGAAGGTGGGAATTGCCCTGACTCAATTAAATGCAAAGGGGCTGAGAAAAGAATCTCTGCAGCCTCTCCTTGCTGTCCCCACGTGCTTTGATGAAGAATGCAGTCTTTACAGAGGCTGTGCTGCTTCTGCACTGAAATTTCCTGGGGCCAATGCTGCTCATGGTGCCTTTATAATGCTATTATGCCGCAATTAACGCCACTTCATTTGCAAATTAACTTATCAAGGAAATTTCCATGACACTCCCCTTGCTGGTGAATGGTATCACGTTCTAACACTAGAACGATGCTACGGACATCGAGAAAATTTGGGGCCCACGTTTCTCCTTCAGATCTGTTTATTGATACACAGACACTACAGGCAGAATAGGTTCCAATTCCCTGCCAGGTAGCGAATTGGAAGTTGGGCGGAAAACTATAGTTTTGCAGGAAAGACAGCCAGTCCAAATCATCCAGCTCACATTGAACAAGGTGGGAAAAAGTCTACATGGTTTTGAAAGTAAATCCAATCTAATTAAGACTCAATGTGATGGTTTACTGTGACTAAAGACTTCCACCACCTGCAGAATTTAGATCTACACAGAGTAGGTTTAAAACCCACACTGTCTGCAAGGCAGAATGAAAACATATTTGCTATCAGAAATATAATGTTCAATTTATAATATATATTGTACAACTTTTTTTTGGATTACAATTACTTGCAGCAGTAAACCAATGACACTGCTATACATCGTTTCTGACTGCTGAGATTTTATAATATCGCTGACCTTAGGCGGAAAGAACATTTCAAAATGTGCTTTCAAAAATGGACTGTTATGGGAAATGATGAATATGCATTTTTGAAATACAAACTACATGCTACATTAACATGCAGGACCTACTATGTAAAAGAAGGGCACATGGGACAGATGGTTCTGGAATCTTTCCAAGAACCACACCTAGGTTTTCACTGCCAAGCTAGGGCTCACTGGCAACTTTTAGATGAAACGTGAAAGAAATATTGTCATGGCCAAGAAAAAGAGAAGCAAAACAAAGAAGCGATTGATTAAAAAAATAACTTCTATGGTAAGTGGAAAAATATTTGGATTGTAAACATCATGAAAGTTAAATGATGGAAAGATAAATGATGTGTTCTCTACATAACCGGTGACCTTAAAGCATATGTGAAAATCCACAAAAAATACTTAAATGCTGTTATATTATTTCTAAATGCTTAAATACTACATTAAAAATACTTCTCTATAAATGAGTGCAATATCAAAGCTAAAAATGTTACATTAAACATGATTGCAGAACAAGAACTGTGAGGGAAGATAGATAACATTTTAAAACTAAGATTGCAGTCACACTATACATATTTTGTATATATTTAGAAATTTCACATTATTATCTGGGAGAAATCAGCAATGGAAATATTCCTGATAGGGTTATCCTCAGAATGGAATGGTACATGAACCTGTACCCGGGCCACCATTGTTACTGCTTTTAGCTGACTGCCAGAAGGTGTGTAATAGTGGCCTCATGGACTGGGAACAGACTGCCTGCCCCAGTTTCTCTGCAAGTTAACTGTAATATTGATCCAGTGCCACAGAATGATGTTTTGACATTTCCCTAAAGTTGCTTTCAACTGTTACTTTTGAGGTTTGAACAGTGACTTCAGGCATGAATAGAAGGACTAATGGAGTTTCATAAGTGTGGGTGTCGCAATGGCCAGAGAAACAAAGCACTGGAACAATTGGGCTCCATATTATTGCGAAATGATTTGCAATATACTGATACACTGATATCCCTACACATGTGGCTAGACCCACATTGCAGCGTTCACAACTTCTGACACATAGGACTCAATATTAACATGGAGACAGGATTGGAGTAGGGGTGGGGGCGATAGGGGCGACAAACACGCAAGATTGTGGGATGTGTGGGAATGTCCGATTTCAAAAGGGATGCCTCATTATCATTTTACTTATGGGATTCTCCACTGAGCGTGAGCGGGCTTGATGTGGACTCGCATGACATGATTTCACCTCGACTATTTAAAGACCCAGTTCACAGATGTAATGGTGGAGGAGATTTGGAATTTTGTGTATTGTGTTTAGTGTTTAGTTAAGTAGGAGGAGAAAAATGGAAACAAGGAAGGCAAAGGCTGCACCCAGATTCAATGAGGCGTCCCTGGACGTACTGCTGGATGCAGTAAAGGCGAGGAAAGAGGTCCTGTTTCCTAGCAATGGGAGAAAGAAACCTATAGTCACAACAAAGAAGGAGTGGCTGGAGCTGGCCCAAGAGGTGAGCAGCAGGAGTGTAATTATGTGGACTTGGACTTGGAAGCGTTTTAATGATCTAACCAGGTCAGGAAAGGTGAGCAAAGTTGCAGATTCATCTACATCCTGTAGTACACCCCCTTCTCACTCTGTCTTGTCAAGTGTACTCCATCACACTCCTCACACCCACTTAAGTTTCAGCAGCACCCATTGTTCTGTTTCAATGCACTTCCTCACCTCTTACATCCTCCATCCACCACTGCCACAAATGCCAATCCTTATGTAATGTGATTCCATCTCAGTCAGCTCCCCCGATTCTCAGCACATATCCTCAAATGGCACTGTCAACACATTCCTCAAATGCATGTCAATGCCACTTGTGATGCATCTGCCTGATAGTCACTCTCACCGAATTCACTGCATCCATCGGGTGCACACATCTCTTACAGCCACTCATAGGTCTGTTGTGCCCCCCCCCTTGCAGAAGAAGAGAGTGCAAAATACAAGGAAAGGGGTGAGGACCGGAGGCAGACCCCTACAGATTGTGGAGCTTACCAATTGAGGAACAGGAGGCTTTGGAGATTAGTGGCAGCCTCTCTGAGCATTGAAGATGGTGAGACTGAGACTTAATTGCTGCAGGGTTAAAGAATTAATCTCTCAGACCAACATCTCCTACAAGACTAAGTCATCTTGACTTGAATTCAATACCTAATGAAGTATGATCACCTTAATCATGTGCATTTCAACATTTTTACATTCCCATGACTAAATCATATCCGTCTCTTCTCTCCTCTAAGACCATCACACAAAGAACAGCAGCCCCTGCCCAGGGAGGATGAGGGCTCCTCAGAGGAGCTCACTCCTTCTGAGGGTGCACCATCACAGGACACATGCGAACCAGGCACCAGCGCAGATATGTGCACTTTGGTGGGTCCTGATAGACAGTTAGGTGGGATCTGATCAGGTGAATCAGAGTTCACAAGTGAGCAGGAGCAGAGAGTGGTGGTAGGAACAGCTGTGGAGAGTCCACGTCAGAGGGCACAGTCCTCTCCCAGCTCTACTCAGCTGGACAGAGATGCTGAACCTGGGGGGGGGGCATCAATGAAAAGAGGAATGATAGAGGGTCAGCAGCAAATGTGTGAGGTAATGGCAGTCCTGCCGAACACACTGTCCACAATATCTGAGAGGATGGAGGAGTCCAGCTCAAACAATTATGGATTGATGTTGCAGGCCCTTGCGAAGATGTCTTCCATTGAGAGAGTGGCCTCCTCTATGAAACTTGAATCGTGGGGCACATTAATGAGATCCTGCAAAGCCTGATGGTGGCCCTGCAAACAATGGATGGTAACATGTCTACTGCCTTACGCAGGATGACAGACAGATTAGACGTGGACTTCCATGGCGTCTCTGATCTTCTCCAAGCTGTTGTCCCGCGGAGAGGCAGGAATGATATGCCGCTGACCCAGGAGAGGGACAATGGCGATAGGGAAGATGAAAGTGCAAACTCCTCTCAAAGCATTTGCATGTCTCATTCGTTGAGCCCCCTCCACCCCCAACCAGTACCCAATATGCTGCCTCCTCTCCCGATGGACGAGTCTGCTCCAGCACAAGTGCAGGTGCAGCAGTCATTGATGGGGCTTCATGGGCTCCAACACCCAGAGGTCGTTGGCCACGAGCACCTCAAAAGTCAGAGCAGGGATCTGGGCAGCCTGCCTCTACCTCTGCTGAAGCCACAGGGATTGCACCATGTAAAAGTGCTAGAGAGAGAAAGAGAAAAGCTTTGTAGTTCACCAAGGGTATGCATGGGTGTTTTTGAAAATTTGTTAATATTTTTAATTTATTAAGTCACATTAAATTTGTTACTTTGCACCACTTTCCCATGTTCCCCATTCTTGAATGATAAGTGCCAACTCTGCTTTTGATTTGTTTGGTGCTCAAGTGCAAAGAGTGGATGGATGGTTACAGGACTGCTGGTGTACGTGGGTGTGGGAGGGGGAGGAAGCGGGGGAATGTGATAGTTACTTTGGTCCAGTGTGAGTGACTAACTGAACCTTTGAGCTATTAGGGCATTCTTAGCATCCAGAGCAGCATTGTGAATGACTGGTCTGGCGTTGGTTGCTCCATCTTCATCCTCCTCCTCAGCATTGGAATCCTCAACAGATGCGGAGTGCTGAGTGGCTTGTACTTCCTGCACCTCTCGTCCTCGCTGCTGCGCTCTGCTGTGCAGAACACAGCACACCATGATTATCCTAGAGACCCTCGCTGGCTAGTACTGAGGTGCGCCTCCAGACCTGTCCAGGCACACCTTGAGCATGCTGAAGGCTTGCTCGATGATATATTTGGTTGTCATATGGCTGTCGTTGCAGCGCTCTTGGGGTTTATTGGTGGGGTGCCTCAGAGATGTCATTAGCCAGGTTTGAAGGAGGTATCCTTTGTCGCCTAGCAGCCACCCCTTAAGGGTGGTGCCAGGTACGAACAGGTCGGGGATGTTGGACTGCCGCTGTATGAAAGCATCATGGCAGCTCCCATGGAATCTGGTGCAGACCTGCAGAAACCTTTCCTTCTGGTTGCACATCAGCTGAACATTGATGGAATGAAATCCCTTGTGGTTGATGAATACTCCTGGTTGATCTGGTGGTGCTCGGATTGCCACGTGTGTGCAGTCAATGGCACTCTGCACTTGTGATGCGAATCCAAGTCCCCGCTCATTCTGATGTGTCATCACAGGGGAAGTTTACATAACTGCGAGGCTTGCCAAACAATCCATCAGTCACCTGCCTTATGCATTTGTGTGCAGCTGACTGTGACACCCTTGATATGTCTCCGGTAGCACCCTGGAAGGAACCAGAGGCAAAAAAATTGAGGACGGTGGAGACTTTCACAGCCACTGGTAATGCGTGGCCTCCAGGTCCAGCAGATAGCAGGTCTTCTTCTAGGAGGCTACAGATGTTTGCAATCACCTGATGAGACAATCTCAGCCTTCGGAAGCTTTGCTGTTCTGAGAGGTCAAGGATGCTGAGCCCTTGTCTGTACACCCTGTTAGGTGGTAACGCCTCCTGCCACCTCGACCCCTCTATTGCTCCCTTCTCTGTTGTCCACCTATAGCTCCCTCCACAGCACACCCTCGCTGCTGATGATGCTCATTCTCTTTCTTGTTCGAAGTCCAATCAAAAGCAGCCATGGCGCCACCCATCCTGATGTTCTCTGTGTCAACATCTCCAAACTGTATAAATAAGTCTCTCACAACAAGTAATCTCACCAAACCGTTTCCCAGTGGGAACTGAGAAAGCAGCTGTGAGCACTGGGCCTTTATTCAGATCTGGCTTCATGACCTTTAACCATCCCAATAATGTGACGCTCAATCTTGCCTTAGTTTCACTGCCGAGTTTCCCAAACCCCGAGAAACAGGTGCAGTAGCTATTAATTCCAAATGGGGCTCGCAATCGCATTATAGGAGCCTGATTTAAATATGTTAATGATGGACCCACCCAGCTACGGTGGGATACTAGGATGCCCTGATACCCGTCATAAAAACAGAAATGGGTGCATGAGCGGTGGGTCAGGGTCACGTTTCGTGCATTTGACAGTTTAACCCTCCCCCACCCCCAACCCTCTCCCGCCTGTCTTGGGGGAGTTAATATCAAGCCGATAGGGTCAATTTTGTGAAGCTCTACTCTCAGCCTAGAGCCTTGCTTGATGGGAACGTGGATCAGAGAATTGAATTGACTTTTAAGATAGTTCAGTAACTGAAAAGTGAGGAGCATTGTGAAAATCTGGCACACTGATCTCCACATCCAAATCTGTAATTGGCACTCCTGTCAAGCGAGGTGCTGTGCTGGGAGTCTCACCTTACTAAATATACTCTATTGAGCTGTGTTATCTCTTCTCTGTGCACTGGGGGAATTGAAGGGACAGGACCTTTGCCCTCTGGCTGATGTGTCCCTCTTACCTTTGTTGGTCCTGAGGATATGACAGATTCACTTCCTTTGCCTCTCTACACACTCTAACGTCTGCTCACAACATGAACTTTGTGACACTTCTATGGTCTCCATACTTCTCTCAATCAGAATTGCCTCCTCAATAGGTTTGAAAACATTTAATTTTAATGAGTAGTTTTATGGATGGCGACACAGTGGTGCCGAGTATTGCAGCAGTGTTGAGTGGGGTGACACAGGTTTCCAACTTCGAGAGTTCTTAATCTCAGCTAAACTGCCACAGCAGGTGCCAAGTGAAGGCCATGGGGTAGAATTTTACTGGGATTTTCCCTTTTTCTGGGACATAACTACAAAGAGATTCGTTTGCTGTTTCCAGTTACTCGTTGTACAGTATGTCCTTGTTACTCTGTTAAAAAAAAAATGTAAGTGGATATTTGAACCCTTAAAGTATTAGTCATAGAGCCTGCTGTGCTGACTGTGTGGACTTCCTATGTACTCAGTAGGATACAGGTTACAATGACTAGTGGTCCTCGAGGCATTTCTATAACAGAGGAATAAGATTTTTGCTTCTGACGGATACCCATCTGGAACAGCCTCAATGCAGAAAGGCATTGCAGTTTACATTGCTGAAATGTGTCAAAACCATAACTTAGAATAAATGCCTTTGATGTGAATCCAAATCCCACTGGAGCCCAGGGTTGTTGCCTTTACTTCTTGCCTATATGTTTTTTCAGGGTCTTGAAGTTTGTTCGCTTGTAAAATTTGCAATCATTCACTTGTTAAATTGAATGATAATGCTCCAACTGTGGGCAGCACGGGCCATCTGCTCAAATGAGATGTCTGTGTTCCAGTCTCTCCCAGGAATGACCAAACCCAAACATTTATGAATTTAAGTACTTAACCAAATATTTATTGCTGACAGTATTGGAAAAAGTGGACGTTGTTCTTCGGGAAAGTGCCATCAATATTTAATTCTTGCAAAGAATGGTTTTCTCTGCTCCTTCTTTGAATTATAAAATCATATCAAGTACCCGAGTACATTAACAGACTAGATGGAGGCAATTATCGTCAACAACAACAACAACTTGCATTTATATAGTGTCTTTAATGCAGTAAAACGTCCCAAGGCACTTCACAGGAGCATTATCAAACCAAATTTACCTCTGAGTCATATAAGGAGATAGTAGGACAGGTGACCATAAGTTTGGTCAAAGAGAGAGGTTTTGAGGAGCGTCTTAAAGGAGAAGAGAGAGGTAGAGAGTTGGAGAGGTTTAGGGAGGGAATTCCAGGACTTAGGCCTAGGCAGCTGATGTAAGTCATTTCTAAATAATTAAGAGTTGGTTCTAATCTTGCTAGAATGGTACTGAGCTAATTGCACTCAAATTTTGTGGGTTACCATTTGCATAATTATTCACGTATTTAAGTGCAGATTTTGGCAGGTGCAGGGAGCACCTTAGCGGTAGGAGCAGAAAATTGAGTGTAGTGGAATGTGAACAATTAATTGTGTCACAATAGGGTGACAAAAATTCTGAAAATCTTTAAAAAGGCTCAATGGTGCATAATAACCCATTAACAACCGTTGTCAGGGTTGAATGTCAATTAGTACCTGCCCAGTCACAATTGATAGGAAAGGAAACCCATGGGTCTGCAGGCAAGTGATTTTGGGCAGTGTAGTATCCAATCCTCTGTTTGATGGCTGCTGAGGTCGAGGTGACTGCATGGAGAGGTGCCACGATGACCCTATCCCCATAAGCCTGCACTACAGCATGTCTAGGATGAGGTGGATGCAGGCTTGATGCTGCAACTGATCAGCACTATCACATGCTGTGCCAGCCCTCGGATGCATGTTCTGCATCTGGCTTCTTGTTGACCCAAACCCTGTGGAAGCCAATCAGGCTTTTCTGTGAAGTACTACCTAAAGCATGACATGGTGTGATTGGACTCACGCTGCTGCCAGGCAAGCACAAACTGCTGCAATCCTGGTTCTCGGGGCTAGCGTTGACAGGAGCTTCCAGGGCATTACATCAATCCTACACTCTGTTTTCAAGCAGAGCCATAGGAGTGCTGAGGCGCAGTCCCAGGAGATTGGCATTGCTTCCATGGGAGAGGCCCTTGCTGTCTTCGCTCAGGACAACAGCATGCCTGCTTCCCTGCCCCACCGAGATGCTGCCATCAGTAGACAGGCCCTCAAGACCCACAGTTGTTCGAGGTCACCTACCACAGCCATCTGAAGTGTCCTCAATGGAAGCTCAGCAGCCTTCCACCTCCTAAGCTGTAGCCACTGGGGAAACACTTCATAGGAGCATTAGGATCCATAATCGAGGACACAAGACAGTCTTTAGGGGGTTGCACATGTGTGATTATTAATTATTCCAGTTAACTGATATTCCAATCTGAAGTGCATTATTGAACTAAAGTCCCTGTTTTTGGTGTTGGTGTTCATATTTGTAGGCTGTTGAGGGCAAGACGCATGAGGCTGCACTGAACATAGGAATATAGGAACAGGAGTAGGTCATTCAGCCCCTCAAGCCTGCTCCGCCATTTGATAAGATCATGGCTGATATGTGATCTAACTCTATATACCTGCCTTTGGCCCATATCCCTTAATACCTTTGGTTGCCAAAAAGCTATCTATCTCAGATTTAAATTTAGCAATTGAACTAGCATTAATTGCCATTTGCGGAAGAGAGTTCCAAACTTCTACAACCCTTTGTGTGTAGAAATGTTTTCTAATCTCACTCCTGAAAGGTCTGGCTCTAATTTTTAGACTGTGCCCCCTACTCCTAAAATCCCCAATCAGCGGAAATAGTTTCTCTCTATCCACCCTATCTCTTCCCCTTAATATCGTATAAACTTCGATCAGATCACTCCTTAACCTTCGAAACTCTAGAGAATACAACCCCAATTTGTGTAATCTCTCCTCATAACTTAACCCTTGAAGTCCGGGTATCATTCTAGTAAACCTACGCTGCACTCCCTCCAAGGCCAATATGTCCTTCCGAAGGTGCAGTGCCCAGAACTGCTCACAGTACTCCAGGTGCGGTCTAACCAGGGTTTTGTATAGCTGCAGCATAACTTCTGCCCCCTTGTACTCTAGTCCTCTAGATATAAAGGCCAGCATTCCATTAGCCTTATTGATTATTTTCTGCACCTGTTCATGACACTTCAATGATCTGTGTACCTGAACCCCCAAGTCCCTTTGGACATCCACTGTTTTTAACTTTTTACCATTTAGAAAGTACTCTGTTCTATTCTTTTTTGATCCAAAGTGGATGATGTCACATTTGCTGAAGGAAGGCAATCAGATAGTGGTAGTAAGGACGATGGTGATAAGGATTGCGGGACTATTGGTGAATTGGGAAATGGAGGGGTGGTTCAGGTGAAGCGCTCTTGGATGAGCTGCTCTTTGAGCGCTCTGGCAGCTAGGGGCACAGATAGTCGATGCCGCTCCTGCTCGTCCTCCTCCTCCTTCTGTATTCTTGCTGCCAAGGTGGTGGTTAGGGCTGCATACAGCCTATGGCCACAAAGCTTGAAACATGGTCAGGGCTGTATTGCAGAGCTCCTCATGAATGGTCCAGACAGCAGAAGTGTTATTTGAGCATGCCAATGGTTTGTTCAATGATATTTCTGGTAGTGGCATGATTCTCATTGTAGGTCAGCTCTGCATCTGTGCCTGGATTCCTGATAGGAGTCATGAGCCATGTCTGAAGGCAATATCCCACGTCACCAAGTCACCAATCTCTGAGCTAAAGGTGAAACAGAGGAGTGGTGCAGGATAAATGAATCAAGACTGCTGCCAGGAAACTGAGCTCAAACCTGCGTGATGTGGTGTCTGTGGTCACAAACAAGCTGGGCATTGAGTGAACATTACACTTTTCCTTTGAGAAAGATGTCAGGCTGGTGATCGGGAGCACACATAGCAATGTGCAGTCTATGGCACCTTGAACATTGGGAAAGCCTGCAATGCGGACGAAGCCTAGTGCTCTCTCGTTCTTCTTCGTTCTGTCCATGGGAAATGTGATTTGTGTCTCCTCCTAGCGTAAAGAGCCTCGGTGACCTGCTTGATACATCGGTGCACAGCAAACAGAGAGATGTCACTGATATCACCTGCTGCAGCCTGGAACGATCCTGTTAAGGGCCACGGTGATCCTGACAGCCACAGGCAGTGATGTTCATGCCCTGGTTTGGGGCTCCAGCAGGTGGATTAGATCAGTCTTCATTGCAGTCTTATGCTGGGAATTTCCTTGGAGCTGCTCCCACTCCACTGCTGTAACCTTGCTATTACTGTGGCAGAAACCTTGTTTATGTGAGTAAATGGGCTTTCCACCGCACTTCCGATGAAGTTATGGAGGCAGAGCAGGAGCAGCTCCAAGGAAATTCCCGGCCTTAATTTCATTGTAAAATTTTAATGAGCACAGTTTCATTTAGCTTGTTGAAAGGAGCAGTTTTACAATCGAACCTTTAAATTAAAAATCTAATTTGTAGACGCTTACTTAAATTAAGGTTGCCAACTCTGGTTGCCCTTATTCCTAGAGGGTTGACCATGTGACGCTCAATCATGTGACAATTGCTGCAGTTTGCAAATGTTATTGCATTTACCTTATAAAGGTTGGGTCCCCTATAGGTTTTCATGCTTCCTCCCTCCAATTAAGCTAATTTACTTTAAGAATTGGCACATCTAGTTCATCTCTCTATTGATACTGCCCCATTACAGTATCCAACTGCCTCTTGAACAATACCAGTTTTTAATTCCACTTTCCTACCTGGAACACCATTCCAAGTATTACCCATTGCATGAAGAGGTGCTCCCTGACTTTCGTGCTGAATTTGTTTTTGATCAGTTTAGCCCAGTTACTTGTGTATCTTATGAGGAAGAGGGATTTGACGACTGAAGTTTCCAAAGAATTTTCATTAGCAGCAGAGTCAACATCAGGTCTGTAAAAGGGAGTTTTCCTCTGACATTTTAAACTGGGAGTGCATCTGGCTGTAAACTGACCAAACGAGTCTCCTATTGGGTTTTGAGCTTGGTGTGAAACTGGGTGTTAACCCTACTTAAATGTAATTGCATATTTTAAGAGGGTGGTTGTGTGACTGACTCCCACTTGGGTCCCGGTCGGGATGCGAGCTGCTGCTGCGTGGGATTTCTGGTTGGGTTAGTTGGCGCTCCACGGAGGCCCTAAGATGCCGCTGGGTTTGAATCCGTCTTACAGCTGGTGTAAGGCCAACACCTCAGCCCTGTGGAGGAACAGCAGCCAGGGCGAGATCGTCTGCACCAACTGTACCAGGAAAAGTTCCAGCTTTGGCTCCAGCTCCAGCTTGGGGCCTGAAGCAGGTAGGATGGTGCGGGGCAGGAATTGAGAGTACGGGATACGGAGGCGCGAACCGTGCATTAAAAGTACTTTCTCCCGGGTTGCCAGCAGCAGCGCCCGGCAGATCAAACGTTAATTCCAGGAGAGTCCCAGACAATCCGGGCTGGTTGGACAATCTAGCTTAAATACTAGTCTGTAGTACATTTTCTTGTCATATGTTAAGAATGCAAATTAATTATTTACTTGCTTTTAAGCTAAAAGATTCCGATTCGAAATGACCGAAACTTTGTTGTGCTGTAAAAGAAAACTCCCATTAAAGTGGTTAAAAGATCAAGAAAAAGATTAGCTGACTGGAAGAGCCATTAGCATTTTATTAAATGGGATAGCAGCAGAAAGAATAATACAAAAATGGAAGACATACATTTGAATGCTAGTGGAGATTAAATGTATATATAAAAAATAGTAACTCTCTTCAGTTCTCAGCACTGCAGATATTTGGTCCCGATATTTATGGAGAGGTGGGGAGGGAGCCGGGGGTTTTTGCAAGGGGGAAACCCAGAAATGCCGGGAACGCAGAGGTCCTGACGAATTTAACGGCAGGACCTCAATCATTTTTTTTTTAAGACTGTTTCTCGCCCAGTAGCCGGCCAGATTGACAGGCTGCCGGGCAGGAAAGCCCAGCCGTAGAAGGTTGCAGCTGTGGACCATTGAACACAATCCCCGGCAACTGGGAAACATCGCGGGTTGGTGGGGGGGGGGGTGGGGAGGTCGAACCGGCAATCAAGAGGGAGGGGGGACCAGGAAACATAGCGGGTTTGGGGAGGGGGGCGGTCGATCATTTGCTTGATGGGTCGGGGGAAGCAGTCCTGCTCCTTCTGGCCCACAAGCAGTGCTGGAAAAGCACTTACCTGCTGGATCCGGCTGCTCCCGCCTCCCTTTAGCTGCCAGCTTTCCCGAGTCCCTGGGAAGCCCGGCCTGCCAGCATTATATTTAAATGGCTGGCAAAATCTGAGGAACGGAGCCTCATTTACATATTATAATCATGGACGCACCTCTCCAGAGTGGGTTGCTTGGATGCCCCTAAACACACTGCGATTAAACCGGAAGCTGGCGGGTTGGGGTCAGGTTTCGCAAATTTGCCGATTTAACCCTGCCTGACCTTCTCCCACCCATCAGGGGGGGAGGGAGTTTAAATTCCCCTCACAATTGACAGCTGCGCCCAGCTTTGAAGCTAGACGTCAGACAGCCTGTGGCAGACACTCATTTAACAGAGTGTGAGCAACCCCTGCAGCCTAACATACAACATTGGGACTGTCCATGAGAACTTCCAGTGTGTCCTGTAAGTAGCTACAAATAAAGGCAAGGGTCTGAAGCCACTTGTGTGGTACTACTTGGATTACTTAATGGGCCTGAAATTGCTGGTAACCAGCGCCATAATAATGACGCATTGATAACGTGTGCCTTTGTTAATACGTAAGAATTTCAGGAAATAATGGAGTGATGCTCAGTTTGTGTTCCGCCAGGATCACTCGGCTCCAGACCTCATTACAGCCTTGGTCCAAACATGGACAAAAGAGCTGAATTCCAGAGGTGAGGTGAGAGGGACTGCCCTTGACATCAAGGCAGCATTTGACCGAGTGTGGCATCAAGGAGCCCTAGTAAAATTGAAATCAATGGAATCAGGGGGAAAACTCTCCAGTGGCTGGAGTCACTTCTAGGGCAAAGGAAGATGGTAGTGGCTGTTGGAGGCCAATCATCTCAGCCCCAGGACATTGCTGCAGGTGTTCCTCAGGGCAGAGTCCTAGGCCCAACCATCTTCAACTGCTTCATCAATGACCTTCCCTCCATCATAAGGTCAAAAGTGGGGATGTTCGCTGATGATTGCACAGTGTTTAGTTCCATTCGCAACCCCTCAGATAATGACGCAGTCCGTGTCCGCATGCGGCAAGACCTGGACAACATTCCGGGCTTGGGCTGATAAGTGGCAAGTAACATTCACGCCAGACAAGTGCCAGGCAATGAACCTCTCCAACAAGAGAGAGTCTAACCACCTCCCCTTGACATTCAACGGCATTACCATCGCTGAATCCCCCACCATCAACATCCTGGGGTCACCATTGACCAGAAACTAAACTGGACCAGCCACATAAATACTGTGGCTACAAAAGCAGGTCAGAGGTTGGGTATTCTGCGGCGAGTGACTCACCTCCTGACTCCCCAAAGCCTTTCCACTATCTACAAGACACAAGTCAGGAATGTGATGGAATACTCTCAACTTGCCTGGATGAGTGCAGCTCCAATAACGCTCAAGAAGCTTGACACCGTCCAGGACAAAGCAACCCACTTGATTGGCACCCCATCCACCACCTTAAACATTCACTCCCTCCACCACCGGCGTACCGTGGCTGCAGTGTGTACCATCTGCAGCAACTTGCCAAGGCTTCTTCAACAGCACTTCCCAAACCCGCAACCTCTACCACCTAGAAGGACAAGAGTAGCAGGCGCATGGGAACACCAACGTTCCCCTCCATCCCGACTTGGGAATATATCCTTTCCTTCATCGTCACTGGGTCAAAATCCTGGAACTCACTACCTAACAGCATTGTGGGAGAATCTTCAGCATATGGATGGCAGTGGTTCAAGAAGGCGGCTCACCACCACCTTCTCAAGGGCAGCTAGGGATGGGTAATAAATGCTGGCCTTGCCAGCGACACCCACACCCCATGAATGAATTAAAAAAAAGAGTTACTTCGGAAGTTGCCTCGCGCCATTGTTTGTGAGCACATTTGCTGTTTGCCTCGCCAAAGCTGATAAAAGTCCATTTTCAAAGCTCAGCCCTCCATTGTAGTCAATGGCGATTGCCAATTTGCTGGATTTATGCCATTATTCATGCGGCAGCCAGTTAGACTGAAAATGAATGGCATGGGTGACCTGGGAACAACTTGATTTATGGCCAGCATGAGTCTCAACCTGGGAGGCCAACAAAGGGACCATTAATGCTGTAGCGCCTCACCCCAGCAGTCTGGAAATTTTTTATGGCAGTTTATTCTTGCCAGCTTTGCCACTCAAAAGTGTTGTTAGTGTCTGAAGGCAATTACTTAATTACTTTCAGGGCTCCCACCTTTTTCTATGTGTAAGGAGTGAAGGAAGCAGGCGCGTCACTTGAGGCACCATGGCCGGAGACTGAACCGATCTCACTACTACCCCCGCAGAGAGTGTGCAGGGAACGGATGTCATTTGAGGCACTGTTGGAAGAGCTCTGCATGCACTGACTGCGCTTCAGCAAGGAAGCAATTGGTCACCTATGTGAGATATGGAGAGACGGAGAATGGACCTAAAGCCGCGGTCCACCTCCCGCAGTTCCATCTCTGTGGCAATGAAGATGACGAAGGCCCTCAATTTCTATGGCACTGGTTCCTTCCAATCAGGCACTGGAGACCTCTAACATCAGCCACAGAGCTGTGAGGACCTGCATTCAACATGTTATCGTCTACAGGGCATCTGACCGCTAAATACGCCAAGTTGATTTAGGTTGATTTCAGAAGTTATAGCTCACTTACCTCCCAGTGCCATTCATCAATCTGACTTATGACATCTGTTCTCAGCTATTTATAGTGGCATGTGGTTGGTAATCCATTTTCCTCGAAGTGCCTGATTTGCCATTGACCTCACCACACCGTAGATGGATCAATGTTCGAGCAAATTATGGCATATAGATCGATATGAATCTGGAGCTGAAAAAGCGAAATAACAGTGTGTGCCACCAAACATGCAAATTCAGGCCCAATAACTTTTGTTACCCCATTGACTTTACCGTAAATGACTTATGGGAGGTGAGATCTCAGAGGTTGCTCGTTGAGAAAGTTGGACTGTCATACGTCTAATGCCATTTTAACACCAGTCTCTGCATTTTACACAAAGCAAAAATTAAAGCCCAAAAGCCTTTAAGCTGAATAATACATTGGGCTAAAATGATTTGTGTGACAGTGCAGGTATATTTTTGGGCCTGGTATTGGAGCAAATAGAGGGGAATTGATTCTATTCTTCCAATGTGGGTGAGAGCAAAGTTACCAACCAGTTGTAATTTTGTGCACTTAGAATGTTGTGCACAGTTCTGGTCTCCATATTATAAAACATAGAAACATAGAAAATAGGAGCAGGAGTAGGCTATTCGGCCCTTCGAGCCTGCTCCGCCATTCAACATGACCATGGCTGATCCTCTATCTCAATACCATATTCCCGCTCTCTCCCAATACCCCTTGATGCCTTTTGTGTCTAGAAATCTATCTAGCTCCTTCTTAAATATATTCAGTGACTTGGCCTCCACAGCCTTCTGTAGTAGAGAATTCCACAGGTTCACTAACCTCTGAGTGAAGAAATTTCTCCTCATCTCAGTCCTAAAGGTCCTACCCCATATCCTGAGACTGTGACCCCTCGTTCTGGACCCCCCCAGCCAGGGGAAACATCCTCCCTGCATCCAGTGTGTCTAGCCCTGTCAGAATTTTATATGTTTCAATGAGATCCCCTCTCATTCTTCTAAACTCAAGTGAATACAGGCCGAGTCGACCCAATCTCTCCTCATATGACAGTCCTGCCATCCCATGGAGCAGTCTGGTGAACCTTCACTGCACTCCCTCTATTGCTTTCTTAGGTAAGGAGACCAAAACTACACACGATACTCCAGGTGTGGTCGCACCAAAGCCATGTAAAATCGCAGTAAGACATCCTTGCTCCTATACTCAAATCCTCTTGCAATGAAGGCCAACATACCATTTGCCTTCCTAACTGCTTGCTGCATCTGCATGTTTGCTTTCAGTGACTGGTGCACAAGGACACCCAGGTCCCTTTGTACATCAACATTCTCCAATCTATCACCATTTAAATAATATTCTGCCTTTCTGTTTTTCCTTCCGAAGTGGATAACTTCACATTTATCCACATTATACTGCATCTGCCATGTATTTGCCCACTCACTCAACTTGTCTAAATCGCCTTGAAGCCTCTTTGCATCCTCCTCACAACTCATAATCCCACCTAGTTTTGTGTCATCAGCAAACTTGGAAATATTACATTTGGTTCCCTCATCCAAATAATTGATATATATTGTGAATAGCTGGGGCCCAAGCACTGATCCCTGCGGTACCCCACTAGTCACTGCCTGCCACCCCGAAAAAGACCCATTTATTCCTACTCTCTGTTTCCTGTCTGTTAACCAATTCTCAATCCATGCCAGTATATTACCCCCAATCCCATGTGCTTTAATTTTGCACACTAACCTCACATGTGGGACTTTATCAAAGGCCTTCTGAAAATCGAAATAAACCACATCCACTGGTTCTCCCTTATCTATTTTACCAGTTACATCTTCAAAAAACTCCAGTAGGTTTGTCAAACATGATTTCCCTTTCATAAATCCATGTTGACTTTGTCTAATCCCATTGATATTTTCTAAGTGTCCTGTTATCACATCCTTTATAATAGACTCTAGCATTTTCCCTACGACTGATGTTAGGCTAACTGGTCTGTAGTTCCCTATTTTCTCTCCCTCCTTTTTTAAATAGTGGGGTTACATTTGCCACCCTCCAATCTGCAGGAACTGTTCCATAATCTATAGAATTTTGGAAGATGACAACTAATGCATCCACTATTTCCATGGCTACCTCTTTTAATATTCTGGGATGCTGATTATCAAACCCTGGGGATTTATCGGCTTTCAGTCCCATTAATTTCTCCAGCACTATTTGTTTTACTAATACTAATTTCCTTTAATTCCTCCTTCTCACTAGTCCCTTGGTTCCCTAGCATTTCTGGGAAGTTATTTGTGTCCTCTTCCGTGAAGACAGAACCAAAGTATTTGTTTAATTCCTCTGCCATTTCCCTGTTCCCCATTATAAATTCTCCCGTTTCTGACTGTAAGGAAAGGATATAGAGGCACTGGAGAAGTTGCAAGAAAGATTTACAAGGATGATACCAGAACTGAGAGGTTATAACTATCAGGAAACACTGAACAGGCTCAGGCTCTTGTTTCTAATAGCAGTCTTTAAAATTATGAAGGGGTAGACATGGAGATGATTTTTCCACTTGTGGGGGAGTCAAAAACTAGAGGTCATAAATATGAGATAGTCACTAATAAATCCAATAAGGAATTCCGGGGAAACTTTTCTACCCAGAGAAAGTGGTTAGAATATAAAACTTGCTACCACATCGAGCAGTTGAGGCGAAAAGCATAGATGCATTTAAGGGGAAGCTAGATAGGCTAGATAGGCCGTTAGGCCAGAGAGATGCAGATCTCAAAGGAGAGTAACACAGCAGCGATGGTGTTAAATGCACTGCAAGTAACACACTGAATCCGATTTCAATGGTCTTGTCCTCTTGTCCAGTTGATCAGCTTTGACTAAAGTCAAATCAGTCTGCAGTAGCTCTGCAACTAAGGTTACAAATCAACATTCTCAACACCCAGCATGTGTGAGGTCACAACACAGCAAAATTGTGAGAGCTGGATTGAAGGGGAAAGGAATAGAAGGATATGCTGATAGGGTTAGATGAACTAGGGTGGGAGGAGACTCGCATGGAGCATAAATACTGGCAAAGACCAGATGGGCCGAATGGCCTGTTTCTGTGCTGGAAATTCTATGCATTGCAAGAGAAGGATCTGTCTAAATGGAGCAGCATTTTACTCCGTGTAGCATCTTCCCCTCTTAAAGTGCTGGAAAAATTCTGTTGGTAATTACAATAGTTGAGAATCTGCTAACCCAAGCTGATATTTTGAAAAGTTATTTCTCTATTGAGAAAAGGGGTTGAATTGTTAACTCCCTGCATGGACATATTGGTCTGATCTGGACTTCAGGTAAGAGAAGGATGTCTAGATTTTTCAGGCAAAAACCCAAGTGGAACAATGGTGGAGAAAGTTAAAGTCTGCTGGAAGTAAAGTGGGCTAACTCCATAGCATTGTTCAGGCCAGTCTAATTTTAAGAATATAGGCAACCTCCTGGTGATCTCTGACTGGAACCTCTACATTTGGGAGTTCAGGAGGGAGGGGAAGGAATTGTGTGTTGCTGCTGGATCCTGCAGCAACCTAAAGAGGTCACTCCAGCAAAAAATTGTTTTAGCAGCACAGCTTGAAATCACTTACTTTGGGACTGTCTGTAAGGTACGTAGGGGGGCTGAGAGCCATCCACCCCCTCTGTTCGATGAGGAAGCCATGCATGTGCTTCTCCATGATGTAAGGCAGAGGAGGGTTGCACTGTTAGGCCAGAGAGATGCAGATCTCAAAGGAGAGTAACACAGCAGCGATGGTGTTAAATGCACTGCAAGTAACACACTGAATCTGATTTCAATGGTCTTGTCCTCTTGTCCAGTTGATCAGCTTTGACTAAAGTCAAATCAGTCTGCAGTAGCTCTGCAACTAAGGTTACAAATCAACATTCTCAACACCCAGCATGTGTGAGGTCACAACACAGCAAAATTGTGAGAGCTGGATTGAAATAGCAAATTATGCTAGCATTAACAAGCTCAACAATGCTGTTGCATTGATTCAGTGTTAATGGCACTGATGATAATATCATTTTGCAAATTGTGGATTTTATTGCTGATGGACTAGGAGATTGTTTATTGAAACAAACCAAGAGTCATTGTTTTAGTTTTTCAGTGATAGTTATTTTCAGCCACTGTTTACATTCATGAAATTGTGCATAAGTGTGTTTGCACTCCTGTCTTTTTCTCAATGCCCCTCCTCTGTTCTGAAATTTGAAACACAAATCAAACATGTACAAACTTGAGCACTTCATGGCATATGAGTTCTTATAAATACCTTGACTAAATCCAGTCAATACATGTTGCCTTTAAAAGGTCTTTGACCTTTTTCATTAAGCAACCATAAACAGTAAACACTAAATCAAAATTTATGAGTGTAACCATTCAAATGTCATGAATTAGTGCAACACTAATTCAATATATTCAGTTTAACAGATCCATGGTAATAAAGTAAATATAACATTTTATCCAGACTTAACAATAAAATAGGATATAGCAAGATATATAGGATAATGGAGAGAGGCAGCTTACTCCCAATTCTTAAGTCTCTCCCTGCTACAAACCGTTCTCAAGCCAAGAAAAGATGACGATCTGCTCACAGATTTCGGCCAATATTGTTCTTGTGCCAACACTGAAAGATGCATGAGCAGCCCATGGTGGTGTCTAGCTTCTGGTTGGCATTTTGTATTGATGGCATGGAGCTCTGTGGGAAATCATGGGAGAGAAGCTGAGCACTTACACACTTCAATGTAGTGCAGTGGGCAGGCATATTGAACGCCACTGGTAAGAACTCAGATGGAACGGAAAAACGATGGGGTTGCTGTGTTTGTCCCAGTTCCATCCATAAATCAGCAGGGAGCGGGAAGAAGTTCTGGGCCATAAATATAGTTTGTGAGGTTGATTCCCAGCTTTGCAATTTCTGGATACAGATCTCAGCTATAATGGGAACTGTCAGTGATTCCAGTCCTATCACAGATAACAAAGGAGAGAGAGGAGCATCCTTACCTGAAGCCAATCTACCCAGGGTAACTGGGACCCAACCAATGGTTACACTACAGGATCTCTCCCAAGTCTTTACACTCATATAAACAGCAACAGGCAGGTTCTATAAGCAGATCTGTGAATACTTTGATCTGAAACTTGCAATGTTATATGTGAGATGAAGAGAACAGTGTGCCACAGGACTAACAATTAGCCTTTTATTGTGGATTTTCACACCAGAGATTGTGCATCTACCCACCATGCCCTCCTACCTACTCCGAAAGGTGGCAAACGCCATACTGCCAGACCATAGGTCAGAACTAATACTCAAAATGTATTTACAAGAAATATGAAGATTGATTTTCTGATTAACAGTGCTGGTGATGAAGGTGCAGGGGAACTGGAAAATTGGGTAAGCTTCTCTTGGGCATGTTTCACAGCATCACAGAATTTTATAGCACAGAAAGAGGCCACTTTCATGATTGTGCATCCGTCAATTTTGTTGGCAAATAACGATTGTGATTTTCCGCAATGCGCTTCGAATAGAATCACAGGCCCCGATTTTAACTGCCCCCACCTGACGGAAACTGGGCGGGGGAGCAGTTAAATTAATGCAAGTCAGATACCCGCTCTGATCCCGCTGCACCATGTCCCAATATTAACCTGCTCTTTTGAGCAGGACATCCGCAGGAAGGAAGCGGAGTACTACTTTAGATATCCAGGTCCCTGGAGCAGCTTTCTAGCACCAATTTTCCAGCCCGCTGCAATGATGGGCATCCAAGATGTGCCATAGAGGCGCATGTGCCTGCAGCAAAATGTAAAACAGGGAACCTCCCCTTGACCCCGCATATTATGGCAGGGCCAGAGGCGCAGGATTCCAGTGGCTGCATCTCAGTACTTATGCCGGGATCACAGGCACAAGCAAATTTGGGACCAGAATTTCAAATTTACCAGTCAGGGTTAACAGCCATACACTGAAGTATAAATTGGACAATTTTACTGCTATTTATATAACCCCAAGGCTACAGATCCATGAGCTTTGATAAGTGAGAGAGGTTTTCATCCATCCTTGTTATTTCTGTTATTTTTAGTGCAACTGCATAGTTGCTTTGGGTTTTTTCATGACTTTAAGTAACATTTTAAACCATTTTCAGCTTTGCAAGAAAGAGATAATTGAAATGAATAACAGCTAAGCTAACCAACTAAAAAAAATAGCCAGTGGAGAGTAGATGGTATACATTAATAATGGACCTGATACCTTTTTTAAAAAATTCATTCATGGGATGTGGGCGTTGCTGGCAAGGCCAGCATTTATTGCCCATCCCTAATTGCCCTTGAGAAGGTGGTGGTGAGCCACCTTGTTGAACCGCTGCAGTCCGTGTGGTGAAGGTTCTCCAACAGTGCTGTTAGGTAGGGAGTTCCAGGATTTTGACCCAATGACGATGAAGGAACGGCGATATATTTCCAAGTCGAGATGGTGTGTGACTTGGAGGGGAACGTGCAGGTGGTGTTGTTCCCATGTGCGTGCTGCCCTTGTCCTTCTAGGTGGTAGAGGTCGCGGGTTTGGGAGGTGCTGTCGAAGAAGCCTTGGCGAGTTGCTGCAGTGCATCCTGTAGATAGTACACACTGCAGCCACGGTGCGCCGGTGATGAAGGGAGTGAATTTTTAGGGTGGTGTATGGGATGCCAATCAAGCGGGCTGCTTTGTCCATTGTGTCAAGCTTCTTGAATGTTGTTGGAGCTGCACTCATCCAGGCAAGTTGAGAGTATTCCATTACACTCCTGACTTGTGCCTTGTAGATGGTGGAAAGGCTTTGGGGAGTCAGGAGGTTAGTCACTCGCCGCAGAATACCCAGCCTCTGAGCTGCTCTTGTAGCCACAGTATTTATGTGGCTGGTCCAGTTAAGTTTCTGGTCAATGGTGACACCCAGGATGTTGATGGTGGGGGATCCGGCAATGGTAATGCCATTGAATGTCAAGAGGAGGTGGTTAGACTCTCTCTTGTTGGAGATGGTCATTGCCTGGCACTTGTCTGGTGCGAATGTTACTTGCCACTTATCAGCCTAAGTCTGGATGGTGTCCAGGTCTTGCTGCATGTGGGCACGGACTGCTTCATCATCTGAAGGGTTGCAAATGGAACTGAATACTATGCAATCATCATCGAACATCCCCATTTCTGACCTTATGATGGAGGGAAGGTCACTGATGAAGCAGCTGAAGATGGTTGGGCCTGGGACACTGCCCTGAGGTACTTCTGCAGCAATATCCTGGGGCTGAGATGATTGGCCTCCAACAACCTGATATTTTCTTTGTTGGTTAAAAGTTCTTCTGAATGTTAAGCTTTGCATCTGAAGAAGTGAGGTATGAGAAAGCTATAAACAAAGGAAATTTGACTTTCCGTGTACAGTTGGTTGAACCAAACATTAGTTTGATCGATAAATTATGTAACCAATGGACTATTAAGTTGTGTAAGTATCCAACAAATAAAATCTTTACTTATTAGTTAAAATAAATTTATTAACAAAAATAATCTTGTTACATAGTACACAGAAGTATCTCTATAACAATCCTTCTCTGTTCAGTCTGACTTATGACTAAATGAGTGGGCACTCACTGTCGACCGAAGTGATTTCCCATAACCTTCTAGTCAGTCATATCTTTTAACCATATGTAAGTCATTGAAAAAATTCCCAATTTGTACATGGTATTAATTCCTACTTATCACAATAGTGTACTACACAGGCCAATGTTTCTACTGACTAGGCTTAAAGGTCAGGCTCGATAAAGATACAACTGATTTCATAACTGCTTGTAATACATCAGTACAACTGTTAGAGCTGTAGACAAGGATATTCCAATCTGTTCTTTTAGCTGGAGGTTTACAACAATAAACAGACTAGCAAATGTAGAATAGAGAAATCCAAAGTGCCTTTGCATTGATTCACTGATGCTTGTTTAGATGCTGAAGGCAATGCATTAGGAACTGATGGTGGCTGAACATTATCCAATCAGTTCCTGATGCAGTATCTGCGACATCAGAAAAACTGCTCTGTCACTGAATAAGGGCCTCAGAAGGACTATTTTACCTCAGACCATCTGTACTGAGCACCTGATTCTTGTTCACTGATCTCTGTCCAGTCTCAACCAAACAATGTGATCCATGCCTTTTATGGTAAGCATGAGATTCTTGGCATGCAAATACTGATAAACTCATTAAGGAAGGAAACCTTCATTTACACATATCCACATAAATAAAACAGTAAATCCATGCAAGTGTATGAGGAATTCCCTTTTCTGAGTAGCATTAATATGTTCTCATTGAATTATAATGACAGATCAACTGAGAAATCTGATATTTAAAATCAGGTGGCAGCACAGTTCTATTGATCTGATACAAAGAAATTGCTGTATTTAGCATAATCCCAGTGACCACTGTGGGGGAAATTATTAAACACTCACAGTTGCCAGCTGAGATTAAGCCAACTCACAGCAGTTCATGTTAGTCTTGCAAGTAGGATCATGTCAATGGACCTCCTTCTTTACATGTGCCAGAAAGGATGTATGACAGTCCACCACACAGCACCTGGTACATCCAGCTAGATAACCAAAATCTCCCATCTTTAAAACATCTGATTCACTGTGCCATACCTTGGAAAGTTTAAACTATGGAAGTTGGTCTACAAAGAAACCCATTTGAGATGTATAAAGTGCAATTACTTCATTCTATAAAAAAAAGTAACAAACTTCTCTCTTGAATAATGTGCTGGTCTTTGGATTTAATTGGATTTGGACTGTTGTATAAGTTTGTGATTAGTAGCTGAGCTATCTGACAAGCTCATAAATCATTTACTGTTTTACTTAATAGTAAAAATTCTTAGGGTGATAAAATTGGGCTGTGTAGCTCCTGTTGTTACGAACATTCAAGATGGCATCTTGGCTGCGCAAGAACATTTCCAGCATGACGTGCGCCGGACGCCATCTTGGTATAGGAATTAATGCGCGCGCGCAAATACCGAACGCAGGAAGCATGTAACATAAGGAGAAAATGGCTTCAATCAGTGTGCAACACTGAATTTAAGTGATAGACACCATTTTAGCACTTAACGCTGAACTCAACATACAGTCTTAACCCCGAACATCTGAACATGTCTTAGAGTGCCTGGAGGACCCCCACCAGCGCTATTTAAAGGGATCATGCAGGATTTACAGGTTAGTGGCTGGATTATTGCTTCTGGCTGCCGAGACATTTGTGACTGTTTTTGGAGGTCTGCTATACTTGAATACTAGGATGCGGGGGCATAGTCTAACATTTAGAGCCAGGATGCGCAGGAGTGAAGTTAGGAAACGCTTCTACACGCAAAGGATGGGAGAAGTTTGGAACACTCTTCTGCAAATGGCAGTTGATGCTAGCTCAATTGTGAATTCTAAATCTGAGATTGATAGATTTCTGTGAACCAAGGGTATTAAGGTATATGGGGTAAGGTGGGTATATGGAGTTAGGTCACAGATCCAGCATGATCTCATTGAATGGCGGAACAGGCTTGAGGGGCTAAATGTCACTGCCACCTCCTGATATGCGCCACCTTCTTCTGCAAGAAAGTGGGACATGTGTCTGGGTGCTGTGCCTGTCATGGTTGAATAGCTGCTAGTGCGTGTGGCCTGTGAGTTGTGGGTGGGCGGCTTGCAACACTGGTAATGTGTAAGGGTGAGAGGAAGCATCTGATTGGAAGAATTGAGTACTGATGGAAAGAGTTTATTGGTATGTGGGTGATGAGGGGGTGTAGGGCGTGGTGCAGTTGGTAGGAGACGGTACTTGACAGTTGATCTCACTCACCTTGACCACTCGTGTCAAAGCATTGAATCTCTTCCTGCACTGTATCCATGTTCGTGGTGCTGTGCGCCTGGCATTAACTTCATCCCCGCTGCCTCCCACTGCCTTTTGGGTATATGTCCAGAGGGAGCCTTGCCTGGCAGCCCCCGCGCCTCCCCGCCTTCTGTCCATCTCTTGCACCAAGGCCTGTAGTGCATCAGCAGAGAACCTTGATGCACGCTCTCTTGCAGGCCTGGTACCAACTAGAATGGCAGATTGTTGACGTCTGGCATGCAGATTGGAGGATGTAGGATTTAGTAGTGCGCAACCTTTATTCAATGTTTTAATGTAACTCATCAGTGTGTAAACATAGGGACGGGACCTGCACCTGTGTTTTAGGTGTGCAATGTCTGATCTCTGTTCAGCCTTCGTGCAGACAGCACTTTTATTTTCAGCAAATAACACGTACCGGCTACCTTTAAGAGATTTGACAAGACATTCTGCCCTTAAGAGATTGGAGCTCCCCCTGCTGGTGGAAAGTGCAAATTGCATTGAATCAACATGCAAAGCCTGGATTTCAACGTTGATTGACGGTGGGTACTGAGGCCAGATGAAGTTCTCGTCCTGCCTATGCAGGGGCCATTGGGCGTAGGGGAGTAGCAGATCACGCTACCTACACCCAATAATAGGCCCTATCGAACTTTTCCCGCTTAGTCTCATTTGTTAATAATGTTACAATTTTTAATGAATTAGAACTGCTTTAGTACTTTGAAATCATTTATATTTCTGCAGCTATTAATGTCACCACACGATAAACAGGCCTACTGGATGCTTCAGAATCGGAGGAAAAAGAACAATGAGTGCATTCTCCAACCTCCCAGGAACTTGGATTTGGAGGAATAGAAATTGGTAATCGTTGCACTCATTTTCCAGATGGAAAACGGGGCAAAAATGGCCAATTTTGCAGAAATCCGAGTTACTAGAACTGTCCAAAATATACACTGTGGCACCATGGAGCAAGCGTCTACCCAGAAGAGTGAGAGGTAGGTAGACTACAAGAATAGGAGCGTGGTAGTTTTGGGGGATTCTATAGTCTCAGGTTGTGACTGGAATTTCTGAATTGTATATTGTCTCCTTGGTGCCAAGGTACCCTGTATCCGAGACACGCCTGAAAAAGTCTTGGCCCTGGAAGATTTTCAGGCAGCGTATGCTAATGAGAGGTCTGACACCCGTTTTAGGTCCCCTCCATGAAATTGGGCTGCCATGAGTGGAGCAGGTGTTGGGCCAGCTCCGCGGGTGTAGATACGGCCTAGAATTGTCCGGCACTGAAAAGGAGAGTTTAAATTTTTTTTAAAAATTCATGCGGAGTCAGGTTTTTCAGAAGTCCCAAACAGATAAGTTTCTTGACTTTCCTTGTGGGGCCAGGTAGAGCAGGACAGGAAGGAGAGGAGGGTGAGGCAGCATTTGAGGATGCTGTACTACTCAAGGAATTTACAGGCAACGCCGATCTCATGAAGACCTCAGTGAGGAGCTCTGCATGAGATGAGTGTACTTCGGCAAAGAGGCAACAGAGAATCTCTGTTGCCTTTTGCATAAAGATCTGCAGCCAAGATCATCTTCACAAACACTGTTCCCCATTTTTCCCCTTCCTATCTTTCTGGCAAACGTTGTAACCAGGAATATTAAGTTCTCAGTCCGATCAAAACTGAAGCTATATCTCCATTATAGCTACAATATCATATTCCTCCCTAGTTATTCATGTTTCTAACAGTAATTTGTTTTGAATGCTTTGTGCATTCACATACAATCACTCTATCCTGACTCCAATTTTTTGGAATATTGATCCTTTCTTGTTTTTCTGTTTTCTCTTTTATTCTTTTACTATGCCTTGCCCCTTTGTCTCTCAGTACGTCAAAGTGGTTTTCTTTCCGTTAATATTTTCTCATTACTTATTTCACCTAAGCCTTTCCAATCTTTTGCATGTTAACCTGTCCAGCATGTAGCTCAGGAAGCAATGGGAGATTACCATGCTTGAGGTCTTGTTTCTCACTATAGTGCATAACCCCTTAAACTTTCTCTGCAAGACCTCAGACATACTTCTATCTATTTGATTGGTTTCAATATGGACCACAACTTTTGGCCCTCCCTTTTCAAAATTTTCCCATCCATTCGATGATGCCCTTTTCCATGGCACCAAGGAGACAACATACGATTCAGAAATCCCAGTCACAACCTGAGACTATAGAATCCCCCACTACTACCACTCTCCTGTTCTTGTAGTCTACCTGCCTCTCATCCTTTTGGGTAGTCCCTTGCTCCATGTGCCACAATGTATATTTTGGACAGTTCTAGTAACTCAGGGATTTCCTGCACTTGGGAGTTCTGCCCCTGCAGACGGTCACCCACTTTTTTCATTCTACACTCTTATCTTTCTAAACCTGTGCCCTGAGTTGTCTAGCACTGCCTCTTGGGTGACTTGGGGAGTATGAACCAGAAATTCCTCATTCTCTCTGATGTGGCAGAGTATGGCCAATTGCTGCTCGAGATCCTCTGCTTCAGAGACTCAATTTTCCGATACTTAGTGCAAATATGCTGTCATTGGATCCCACATGATGGCTCACAAATCGTACTCCAGATACATAATGAGTGTTCCCTGCATTGCCATCCCTCTGTATCTAACTTGAAAATGTAGATGGTGTTAGCCTGAATTCCGACTAATACCAAACTCTCAGAAGAATCAAATTCTGCTTACTGGCTTCACACAAGTATTAATTATAGAAGAAAAACCTCCTGTCCAGCTGCACCTCAAGGCTGAACTCCCTCTAAGGCTGAACTTCAGACTCTTCTGGTCTTTCACACTCCTCTCGCAGTTCAAGATTTAGTTTGTAATAAACTACTAGCATCTATAACACACAATGAAAATATAAGTAACTGGAGAAGCGTGAGTCAATGAGGGACAGTTAGCACGGATGTTTAAAGGGCAAGCATAATTCACCAACCTTCTTTGAAGAAGCAACAAACTGCATGTGGTGTATATGGATTTTCAAAAAAGAAAACATTAGGTAAGGTGACTTACCATAAATGACTAATGCCAAAAATGTGCATGAAATTAAGGAGATTGCAGATGCATAGATAGCGAGATTGGTAGAGGGCAGAAAGCAAAAAGTAGGAGTGAAGGGAAGTTTCTCAAACTTGAAAGATGCAGTTGGGTCTGTACGGGGCTGCTGTTATTTGCTATGTACTTAAATGCACTGGGCATGTAAGGACCAACATCAAAATTTGCTGGTGAAACCAAATTGTGTGTGTGTCGGGGGGCGGGGCGATAGGTGGCATGTTGTGATGAGGATTATGAAAGATTGCTGGAGGATGTCGTTGATCTAGCAGGCTGCAGATAGGTGGCATACGCAGCTCAAAGTAGAGAAATCTGGAGTAATACATTTTGGAAGTGAGCAGAGGAAGGAAGTATGCTTTAAATGGTCATTTTAAATGGATTAGAAGAGCAGGGGGAGCTTGGTGTGCAGCACACTGGTCATTAAAGAGGGAAGCGGAAGTAGATTAGGTAGACAATTCTTGGTTTTGCATTTAATGGCATAGAATAAAGCAAGGAGGTAATGTTAAATTTGTACAAGACCTTTGCTAGGATACAGTTGGAGTAATGTGTATAATTTCAGGCACCCCATTACAGGAAGGATAGAAAAGCAATGGAAAAGGTACAGCTTAAATTTACTAAGGATGTTTCCAGGAATGAGGGGCTACAGTTATGAAGAGAGACTTGAGAAGTTAAACCTTTTTTCACTAGAGATGAGAAAATTGAGGGGTGATCTGATAGAGGTCTTCAAGGTTATGAAAGGTTTTGATAAGCCAAATAGTAATAGTTTCCATTGGTCAACAAGACAGTAACGAAAGGGCACAAATTTACAATAAATCATAAAAAGAATTAAACGGGAGTTTGGCAAATTTTCTATACACAGTTGACTCCACAAACTGTTGCTGAAGCAGAGCCCACATGTATTTTTAGAAGGAAACTGGATAGTTGCTTGAGAAAAAGGAATGTTAAAAGGTATTAAGAGTGGGCAGGAGAGTGAGATTAAACTAGGTGGCTCATGGAGAAAAAGATAGGCACAGACTTGATGGACCGAATGGTCTGTTTCCATACTAACATTCTCCGATTCTACAACAGAGATGGAGTACAGGCTCCAATACAATACTGGATTTCTAATGTTTATGCAAAGTTTGATTTCGTCTGAACCCCTTGATTGTGCTCCAGCTTTGTGGCACTTTTCAGACCAATGGTTATTCTCTCTGTTATTGACCATGCACATTTATAGAATTGAGAATAAGTTTTATGTTTGATTAAATGTCTGTGCAAGATTCTGAAATACATTGATAATTTTTTAATCATAATTATTCATTTCACTTATTGACCATCATCTTGTCTGCAATCCTATTTGAAAACTGGTTGCTAATTTTTTTAGTTGCGAAGCAATAATTTTCTATTCAGGACAATAGCCGAGACTGTCAGAAATTTTACATGCAGTACACGTAAAATGAGTTTGGCTAATCTTACTCCAGTTCATAGTAGGTGCAAGTACACAGCACAAAATTGCCCATAATATGGCATAAATTGACTCTAAGTGGATAGTCTCACTCAGACAAGCCACAAGAATGCCAAGTACGGGAAATGGAAGTGCCTTGCTGGTGTGTTAGCGGCAATCTTCTGAATCCGAGTTAAAGACTTGCAGGGCAAGAGGTGGAGAGGTTTTGCTTGATGCTAATACCAGTTACCAAAAGTGGAAAATGTTTACTTCCCAAACCTCCTTCAATTTAAAAAGCAAAGTTCCTCTGCTGCCCCCCCACCCCCAGAAAAAAAGTGATGAAGTAGCCTGTTGCTTTGGTGTTACGGCCTGAGGACTCATAGTTTAAGCAATCCCACAAATAATTACCACAAGCCAAGTTCTGGAGTAATACATGGGTCCTTGGCTGGACTACTAGATGAAACATTTTGTGACGCTGAATGTTTCAGGAGGACAAGAGACCATAGGACCAATCCCCTTTCCCCTTGAAAATGTATATTCAGTCAGACTGTGATCCAATTACCTAGTCATCCAATGGGAATGATGACAGTTCTGGAAAAATGCTTCTTTCCCACCCCTTTCTTTCACTCTTGCAGTCTGCTTTCCATTGCTGTACTTCCCTGTAGAATATTTCACTTTCCTGGATAAGAAGTAAGATCATTCAATCATTAGATAGTTATGGATGATGAAGGCCATTTTATTCATCCATCCAGAAAGATCCTAAAGTACCCCATTTCAACATTCCATTTTTTTCTTATAAAGTAATATACTGGATTTATCTTTTCCATTCCTTTATATTGTATATACCCTAACAAGATCACTTCTCGGACACCTCCTTTCCAGGCTGAAAGCTCAAGTTTCTCCAGAATTTCTTCATAACTGAGAGTTTTAATACTCAGGATCAATCTAGTGGCTCTTCTCTGCAGTGCCTCTAGCATTTGAATGTCTCCTTTGTATCTTGCTGACCAGGACAGTAGGTGTGGTTGGACTTGTCTTCCACTGTTTTGATCATTTAGTTCAACACATTGTTCGACAATTGGCTTTTTTGATTGCTGCTCTGCGTTGTTGGACATGCTGATACTAATCTAATATTGCTAATCTAATATTGTAAGAATATGGTTTAAAACAAGCATAGAAAATAGAATGGCAAAGGTACGCATCTCTGAGGAAAATAACGTACAGAAATCCAAGAGGTCATTGAAACAGTGCTGAGGCTTAAGAATAGTGAAAAACAGTAAGATTCACAAGACAGGGTGTCCTAAGCTAGTATAAACATACTAAGACCTGATAACGGTAAAAGGCTAAGTAAACACTAAGACATTAAACAATCCTTGGTGGTTTTTGGAGAGTCAGCACAGTAGGATGGTTTACGAACAGCAGATAAGACCAGCGGTGCTTCCATACAGAACAATACGGCTGAAAAGTCTAAAGATAGGGCATACTCGCTCCCAAAAGTTGGAGCTCTCAAGAGGGGACGGTCGGAAGTCCATTGCCACAGGCAGTACACGAAGGCTAAGTCTGATCAACTTGGGTTTGGCGGACAGATCAGGTTGTATTGATTGCTTGACATTAATGTAATCTGTAGACAGTTGTATTATAATCATAATACTGTTGAATGTAATGTTGAAGACAGCTGTAGTGCAATTCTGTTGTAAGTCAATTCATTAAACTTGCTATTTTATAACCATTCGGGCTAGAATCAAGCGGAAGTCACTGTTAACGGATTAACAACCCATAGTTGCGACATTAATGGGAGAAATCTGCTAACATAATTGGCGTCCCTGGGTGGGCCTGAGATTTGAGGTAGCTAGTGTTGAGAGAATTGACTGTATTCCGATGAGACGGGGAAGAAGTGATTGTGACCGAGTGAGGTAGCCACATCTTAAGCCCGTGGGAGAATGGCGAGTGCACTGGATGGTTTATGCTCGACGATCCACACGTACATAGAGAAGTCAAGGTTAGGGTCATGCAGGCCCTTGACAGAATAGGAAAGAAATTGTGCAGGAGTACGAGGAGTTAAAATAGGAACATGCCAGACTTTGTGTGAGGTAGAGACTAAGATGAAGACACTGGTACGGGAGAAGGAAAATAAAAAGGAGGATTGAAAGCGGGAGTCTTGTTATTTCAGCCACAGGAGTTAGGGAGATTGAGAGAGGAAGTTGAAATTTGGAAGGGTAGGTTGAAAGATGAGGAACAAAGAACAAAAAGATGGAGGGACCTTCACCACACCAGGTTTGGGTGAGGACACAGACTGTGAGCTTGAGACTTTGAGTCGGTACAGAATGGGGTTAAGTCGTAAACATCAGAAATTGAAAGTTGGTTTAAGTAAAGAAAGGGTAGTCTATGATGGAATCAAGAAAGAGAAAGGGAGAGGATCATAAGCTACAGAATGTGTTCTTTTGTTTTCAGTGTACAGTCTCTTCAAAAAGCCTGTCCTCATTGTGAGTTCTTTCTTTTCGCTGTTGCGGGCTACGGCCCCTTTTTAATGCGGGTTATGTGTTTTCCTCTTTTCTGTAATGTAACAAAGATTTTGTTTAGCTATGAAAGCAGTTATTTCCAGTATTTTCACAGTTTTTGGAAAGGTGAGTCTGAAGAAGAATGAAACGAAAGACAATGCAATTTACTGAGTTTTAGTAAGCACTTGCTATATTGATAAAATTATCTGTTTTGTCTTGTGTTTAATTTTGATATTGCTGAATTGAAATTGGAGTTATTGAGGTTAACTAACCTATAAAATTGTGGAAACCTGACTTATATTATGGTCACAGTAAAATTCTGGTTCTTATAAAAACAATGTGAGAGTCTCAAATACCAGATATGAAATGAAAATTAATCTGTTTGAAGTTGTGTTGAGTTTTGGTGAGCAAGAATTGATGCATTTGAAGTTGTGTTGAGTATTGTTGAGCGTGGATTGATATGTAAGGAGTTAATGTGTGTAACTGTAAATCGAAGAATGGTATCTTGTTATCTCGTACAGGGCATCAATTTTGATAATTTAGGGATAATTATCTTGGTTGTACTGAAATGCGATAGCTTATAGCAATCTAACACTACCCCTTTTATCTTGTGATTGGCTGTGGTCAGAAAAAGTGACCAAAAAACAGAAAAGCTTAAAAGGATATCTCGTACCTCCTTGATAGAAAAAGCAGAAAACCTGGAACAGTGAGGAGAGTTGGTTAAGATCATACCCACAAAAAGCATGTGTAAAAGAAAATTGGAAAGCTATAGTTGTGTTAATGCAAGGATAGCAAATTAGAAAACTTAAATTAGAAACCTAGGGAGACCTCAACAAAAAGTTGATGGAACAAAAATTAGAGGTGGAAAATCAATTAGCTCATTCAACTGCTTACAACATGACTTTGGCTGCGTTAGTAGATTACCTAAAAACGGAAGGTACAAAATAGAGCCGGAAAATTAGTAGCGTGTAATGCCGAACTACAACGATAGAACGGTCAGGATAAAATGCGATAAAAGAAGAAGGTCGATGAGTTAAGTAGTGCCCGACGAGGAGTCCCAAGTCAAAACCAGGATGACCAGCACAGTGTAGAAGGAACGGGAGATCATACCCACTGTCAAAAGAAAATACAAGAGCTGGAGGAAAGATTAAAATCTGATATAGACGTTCTGAGAAAGGAGATAGAATTCCTGAAGAATGGCTTAGATCACTCTGATCCCACCCTTCTCCAACATTTCCCTTCCCCCCAGTGTGGAAGCATAAACAGCTTAGTGCCAATCCATAAAAGTCAGGGCTAGGGGGATTTGGAGGAGGAGGAAGTACGGAGAAGATGGTAGAGGCAGAAGTCACAGTAGGGGATGTAAACACTTGCCACATGGTAGTGTGGATTCAAAAATGACAGGAGACGGAGGATGGTATTGTAGGAGTAGATTGGATGGGAAAAAAACAATGTGGTAGTGGACATGGGTGCAGACTCTCCACAAGGAGAGTTGCTGATAGGGATACAAGGTCAATATGACCTCGCAGTGTGCCTCCAACACGAATGGAGCGAATTTGATCAACTGCTAAAGACTGTCCCCTGTTAGGCACAACACAAGAATGAATATGGCAGAATAGATTGAGTAGTACAGATTGATCAGTCAGTGCCAGTATAAATTTGCTTTCACCCTACGGGAACAACAGTATACCTGGACCTGTTTACCACAGGGATTTCACAACTCCCCTGCCATCGGTGGAACAGACATTCATCACCAATGAGAAACACCTTTTAATTGTCTACTGGGCCACTAACAAATTTGCCTTTATCATTGAATTAGATAAAGTCGTACTTATGATCGCCCACACCCCCACCAAGCTGTTACTATCAGGTGCATTGAAGAATTTAACTGGAGGCCAATCAGCACAGCAACTGAGCTAGCCACAGTGGCCTATGTCCTCCAGATAGATGTAGGGGAACGAGCCCTGACCATTTTCTCAGACAGCCATTTTACTTGTTTGTCACTGACTGATTTCCAGCATCTGTAGTATTTTGCTTTTGATTATTTACCTATCTGGGAGAAACGAGGGTTCACCTCAGCAGATGAAAAGCCATTACCCACCGCTGACCTCCTACAAAAAACTTTGGAACTGTCCCGAAATTGAACACATTTGGTAGCTATTGTAAAAGTAAAGGCACATTCAATAGATAAATTGGTATGTTATCAGAACTGAATGAGCATCCCCGCAGAACACAGAAAAGTGGATACGTCCAGCAGACATCAAAGAGGAGAGAGCTCGGTCCAATTACGGCTTGAATAAGTATTATTTTAACTAAATGTTGGAAATGCTTTAACAACAATTGGAATTTGATCTGCAACATTTGTAGATAAAAAGGTTTGAAAACGTTTTGCCAAAAGTAATTTTGTTTGGGCTAAGTTAAACTTAATCTTCTGTCTCTATGACAACAATCTGGATATGTTGGACTAACTAAAAATTGAGATGAACGAACTGAAATGCGACCTTCTGACACAAAATTTAAAAAAAAAATTACATAAAAGCAATGTTGAGGTACGCTGAGAATGTCTGATGATGTTGTTGTTTTGTTTCTGCAAAGAAGTTAACCCCTTCCAAGGACACCAACATCTGTTTTTAATTCACCAAGCAATGACCTTTGCATTTTATTAAAAATAATTGGTATAATTTAATTGGATAGAGCCCCATGGTGTCAGAATGAAATCATGAATTGACAAATTAACCCCTTGGGCTCTCAAGAAGAGCCACAATGGATTTTCTGTGTTTCTTTTAAACAGGAGACCATGGGCTGGAAATTCGGCCATGTAGTGCCCGTTGTATAGGCACTAGGCGGCCTCCTGAAGTTCCAAAATGGCGTTTGGAATGTGCATGCACGCTTCTAGTGTGATGTGCGCCGAACGCCATCTTGGTAAAGGGGTTTGTGCAGGCGCAGATAACGAATGACGGTGGCATGTAAAGAGAATATGCGTTAGATCATTGTGATTTAAAGGGATAGACACCATTTTGGCACTTAACGCTGCAGCCAGCGCACTGTCTTAATCACGACCAGCTAAACATGTCGTAGATGGCCTGGAGGACCCCCCGCCAGCGCTATTTAAAAGGGACCATACAGGATTTACAGGTGAGTGGCTGGATTATTGCTTCTGGCCGCTGATGCATCTGTACCTGTTTTTGGAAGTCTCCTACACTTGAATACTAGGACTAGGTGACATAGCCTAACATTAGAGCCAGCACTTGCAGGAATGAAGTTAGGAAACGCTTCTACACGCAGATAGAAGTTTGGAACACTCTTTTGCAAATGGTAGTTGATGCTAGCTCAATTGTTAATTTTAAATCAGAGATTGATAGATTTTTGTTAACCAAGGGATATGGGGCTAAGGAGGGTATATGGGGATTGATCACAGATCAACCATGATCTCACTGAATGGAGGCACAGACTCGAGGGGCTAAATGTCACTGCCACTTGCTGCCTCCTGTTATGCGCCACCATCTCCTGCGTGAAAGCGGGACGTGTGTCGGTGAGTGTCCTACAGGATGTTTGGGTGATGTGCTTGTCATGGTTGAATAGCTGCCAGTGCGTGTGACCTGTGAGTTGTGAGTCTGCGGCTAGAAACAGTAGTAATATGTGAGGGTGAGAGGAAACATTTGATTGGAAGAGTTGAGTACTGATTGAAAGAGTTTGTTGGTTTGTGGGTGATGGTGGGTGCAGTGCGTGGAACAGTGGATGTGGCCAGTGGTGCAGTTGGTAGGAGATACCACTTGACAGTTGACCTCACTCACTTTGACCACTCATGTCAAAGCATTGAACTTCTTCCTGCACTGCATCCACGTTCGTGGTGCTGTGCGCCTGGTATTGATTTCATCCCCAACTGCCTCTCACTGCCTCTTGAGCACGTGTCAGGAGGACCTCTTGCCCCCCTGCGGATATAGGATGCCCCTCCTTCTGTCCACCTCTTGCACCAAGGCCTCTAGTGCATCATCAGAGAACTTTGGTGCATGCTCTCTCACAGGCCTGGTACAAACTCAGATCGGCAGATTGGTGAGGTGTGGCGTGCAGATTGGAGGATGAGGGATTTAATGGTGTGCAACCTTTATTCAATGTTTCAACATAACTCATCAGTTTGTAAACATAGGGACAGGACATGCATCTGTGTTTTACATGTGCGATGTCTGATCTCTGTTCAGACTCCATGCGGACATGTATCTTATATTTTGCACTTACATATATGGTGCAGGTTGCCTTTAAGAGGTGCGAGCAACTCACGTGAGATTTGGGCCCTCCTGCTGGTGAGAAGTACTGAAGTTGGAGAGAACAATGCAGCTAGGCCTTGATGCTATGCTACAATCAGGTAAATGAGGAGGCAGCACGAATTTAACGTGCTGCCTGTGTCGGAACCACCAGCCGTGGGCTAATCGCACACCGCGATGCTTGCAACTGGATTCGGGGGTTAACCAATTTAACCCCCCCACTCATGAGTTTTCGGGATTGCATGATTGTTGATGGTGCAGGATTACCAAGAGTAGTTCTTTGATATAAAAATGGCTTCACAAAGTTACGGAGCAATCTTTGCTGGAGAAATGTTGGTGCAGGAAAAAATCCAGTGGTGTTAAGAATTTAAGACCTTATCGGCAGACATCAAATGTCAAAGCATGGTGACATTATGGACTAAGACTTAAAACTTAGATTTCGATAATTCAAAATGACAGAGAAGGAAAAATCAACGATCAGCCTTGATCCAAGTTGCTTTTCCTCTTTCGAAAATATTTTGTTTTCAGAGTGTGTGCTAATGGGGGGAGGATTACTTTCCGAGAGTAATTACAAGCACTTTTGTCTCTACTGTAAAACCACAAGGCTGGGACATAATTTTTTGTGGAATTGATAAGATAAATTGATATGAGTTGCGGTTCGAGCACTCGAGATGGGAACATTTACCTGTAGTTTAAGGGATAATCAAATTATATTTTAAAATAAAAAGTCCAGTCTAAATGGTTCCTGTCCAATGCTGTGCATCAAGGAAGAAAGTATTTTGTGGGGGGAAATAAAATTGTACATTGACAAGTCCTATCAGTCCAAAAATACTGCCGTCGAATTGGGATAAATAAAAGCTGTCCGAGAAGAATTTAAGTAAAATAAACAAAAAAAATGTATTAAGATATTGGACCAGACTGTAAATATTGTATTGGACCAGTGCTCATGAATGAGATGAGATGGTAATATAATTGGATGCGTAAAATTGGATGGGAGGAAGTGATTGAGAATAAAAGATAGAAGCAGAGAAATTACCCCACCAAATGGGAATTTCTCTAAAGTTATCGCCCTAGGTGATTATGAGTAAATGAATCACCTGGGCATGATTTACCAAAAGATATCAATCTGGTATCAATGTACAATCTAGAGAAGTCAAGAAAGTGTAGTTGAGAATAGTAAATTGATAAGTATCTCCAAGAGAAAGCTGTGTCCTTGCCTATACTGAATAATGAGAAAACTGCATTTGATAGCCTGGCCACTACCTGAAACATCAGGACCAGGCAGGGGGAGATAAGCAAAGACCTCCAGACAACCCCCAATCTTTTGATAAGATAACCTGAAAGCCCAAGAATGGCTACAGTGGACATGTATGTTGCCATTAATTGGAAACAGAGACCAGGATGAAGAACATGGTTACAAAGGCCTACAGCCTGGTGAGCTATTGGAACCGCTTTTCAAACAGAGCAGTTGCTCTTACAGGATTGAATCTTACTGGACATATGACGTGTACCATGGAAACACATTCGGAAATACCATGAGGGAAAAGAAACTGGCCAGCAGAAAGTTACCTATGATACATTGCATGTAAGGCAAGTATTATGCAAAAATACGTGATGAAGATGCACTGAAGAACAGGTCTCAGTTATTTGACAACAGCACGACATGAAATGATTAATGTGGCTCAGGAGATTGAGAAAACCTTTTAAACAAGGCATTGACACATGCTCCATAGAGAAACTGACTAATTAATGAAACAATCAGGAAACACTGGTACCAATCAGAGGAATTGAAATTAAAGAGGGATATAGTAATTTGGATTTCCAAAATTCAGGGTTAGGTTCCTTTCAGTGCACAATGAAATTGGGCTAAGGATACTTAGCAAAAATATCCACAAGATGGATATTAGTATAAGGAGAACTGAAGAATCCTTTAAGTCCATGATTTCTTGATGTTATGATACCCTGTAGGTTTCTGCATAAACCAAATGAAACTTAGAAGCAATAGGTATATGTTTATGTGTGCTTATGTAAAGTCAAGTTGATTTTAGGCAAGACCAGAGAATTAGTTGAGGGATTAAGTGAAAATTGAACCTGGGTGGAACCAGGAGCCAAGCATGATCAATATTCCATCTTGTAGAGCTCACATAAAGCTTCCAAACATTTAGCAAGAGGGTGGTGTTAATAGGAGGGGGAGGTGAAGTTGTGTCTCGATTTGTCAGAGACAGACCATGCCAACACTTCAGAACTACAAACAGCCAAAGGTCAAGAGATGGCCGGTTTCTAGATGCTATAATTGAACCAGAGTGGTTCCACTCAGGTTCAAGAGTAGGGAATATAAGAATATGGCTAAAAACAAGCATAGAAGATAGGACGGCAAAGGTCCGCATCTCTGAGGAAAATAACTTATAGAAACCCAAGAGGTCATTGAAAGAGTGCTGAGGCATTGAATAGTGAAAGTAAGATTCACAAGGCAGGGTGTCCTAACCTAGTATAAACATACTAAGACCTGATAACGGTAAAAGGCTACGTAAACACTAAGACATTAAACATTCGTTGGTGGTTTTTGCAGAGTCAGCACAGTAGGATGGTTTACGAACAGGAGATGACCAGTGGTGCTTATGTACAGAACAAAGCAGCCAAATAGTATGAAAATGCTCCCTCCCAAAAGTTAGAGCTCTCTAGAGGGGATGGTCGGAAATCCATTGCCACAGGCAGTCCGCGAAGGCTAAGACTGATCAACTTGGGTTCGGCAGACAGATCGGGTTGTATTGATTGCTTGTCATTAATGTAATCTGTAGACAGTTGTAAATCATAATACTGTTGAATGTAACGTTGAAGACAACTGTAGTGCAACTCTGTTGTAAGTCAACCTATTAAACTTGCTATTTTATAACCATTCAGGCTAGAAGCAAGCAGAAGTTATTGTTGATGGATTAACAACCCATAGTTACGACAGTAACGGGAGAAATCTGCTAACAGTCTCTTTTGGCTTCATGCATAACTATTTCATCACCATTCATGGAGTATGTGTGTCATTTATTTTTTCTTCCTATATGCAGTACTTTACACTTCTCTGTGATAAGTTTTATTGGCCATTGTTCCATCCACTTACATATTTTGTCCAACTCATTTTGAATTTCTGAGCTATTTCCTCCAATTCCACTGTCCCTTATAGTTTAAATTTAACCACTTTGCATAGAGTTTCTGAATGCACGTGATTATGTAAATTAGGAACAATGATTTTCTGAACACTGAGCCCTGGGGCACTCCACTTAATACTTCCCCCCCCACCCCGATGTAACTCCTCTAACGAGTATTCGTTGTTTTCTACTTTCAGCCAATTTCTCATCCATTTCCAGGATTTACCTTGAATTCGCACAGCTTTGAGGTGAACTAATTGCCTTTCATGTGGAACTTTGTCAAGTGGTTTTGGGAATTCTAGGTAGACCATGTTTTTGGCTGTTCCATGTAATAGAAAGCTAATATCATGAGTAAAGGGGAGATAGGAGCAATTCTTTTAATAACCATTAAAAAATAAGTTTTCAGATTTATCTAGGTAACAACACAGTGATAATAAATTATTATATTTTCAGCACAGTATGGAATCTTTGAGCAACCATTTTTGGGGCGTATTTTCAGAATCTCTAATCTGCCATGTTCACCTCAGTGAACAATCCTTTATTTTTACATCTTGCTATCCCTATATAGATGTGGTAAACCTTTCAATGCAGTAACAGTCATGGCACCAAAAGTATTGGATTAGAATTTGCAGGCATTTTAAACGACTTAATAGTCACATTTTACCCAGATCCACTTTGTGCAGAATCTTATTTTAAATTCACAGCATTATTGTTGGAACATTTTATGTATCTCCCACTTTAAACACACAGAGGATACAATGCCTAGCTTTCCCCATAATTAGTGATCTGCTTATGAAATTGAATTCTCAGAAGTTGCATGTTTCAAACCTGTATGTTTCTGTGAATACATTAGCGGGTCTTTAATAATGGATAAAAACACACATTCTCCCATTTTATTTTTAAAGACGAATATTGAGTATCTAGTGATCAATTCAATAGTTTATTAAAGTTATCCTCATTGAGAAGCTGTTGGTAGAGGCCACAGACTACAGAATCTCTGTAGGCTATTGTAAGATTATGACAATACTTCACAGTTGCCTGCAGAGATTATCTAGTCTGCAGCTATCCGTCAGTTAGAGACCACAACACTTTTTTTCCTGAATGTTTTCTTTACAGCAAGAAAGAAAAAGGAGTCATTAAATTACATTTTGTAGGCTACCAAGATGTTCAAGGTTTTTGCACTCTTTGTAAACTTCCACATTCTCATATTGTTAAAATGTCTCCTGAAAACTTGTATCTTTCTTTCAATGTTTATCTTTGTGGCTAGTGTAAGCTGTATGGCCATTTTCAGCTTGGCTCAGTTGATACCAGTCTTACTTCAGATTCAGAAGGTTGTGGAATGAAGCCCCACTCCAGGCCTCGAGCACATAATCTAGGCTGATATACCTGTGCAGGACTAAGGGACAATTGCATTGCTGGAGGTGCAGTCAGATGAGAAGATAAATGAAAGTGATTTAACTCCATGACACAAAAGAGCAGGGAGTTCTCCAGCATTGTGGCCAACATTCCTCTCAACCAACATCACCAAAAACAGATTACCTCAATGTTCATTTCACTGCTGCTTATAGGATTTTGTGTGCACAATGACTATCACGTTTACCAGCATAACAGCAGTACCTGCACTTAAAAGTAATTCATGTGAAGTGTTTTAGGACATCTGAGAAATATGACAAGGTGCTATATAAATGCAAGTTCTTTCAAATGTTTCTTTCTACTAATATTTCCCAATATTTGCACAGATAAAGAAGTCCTTTACAAAATTAACCAAACGTTTTATGTTGGATAACTGGTTCCTATAACTGCTTTCTAGGCCAGATGCCACATCAATTTAATGCAGTATTTGATCTAGGAACTTGGATGAGATACGTAATGGGCACTTCTGATGCCTTACAAATTCAGGATGCTATGGTAGTAATGCTATCCGTGCGATTTTGGGTGGGGTCTGTGTTGATCGACAATGGTGGACAAGAGTCCTGTTCCACTACACTCATGCTGGCAGAGCAGGACTCCTGAAACTTCAGGGCCTGAGGCTTTTAATTTGCCTGATTATTTTGTACATATATTGCATAAATAGTAAACCTGCTGCTGATCATTATCATCATTGAGTATTCTCTCGTAAAGATTTTTCCATCGTTGAAACCAAATTAGCCGATCAGTCCTCTTGTAACTAAAGAAACAATGCCATTGTAATATTTCCCTATTTCATTTAACCTATATTAGACATTCTTCTATAAAAGAAATAGTAGTCTGCAGAAAAGATCATCTTCCCCACTTACTCATCTTTTTTCCTTTTTAATAAGGTAAACAAATGAGGAATGTTAACATAAATTGTAATTTCCCTCCTTTATTCATATATTTCACAGCTGGAACATAACAAAGCTAACGTTTCAACAACATGGTAAATATCATCTATACTTTGTCCGACATGTTCTGCTTTCCATTTACATACATATCTAGATTATGCGGATTTGTTAAGGAGAAGTAATTACTTTCCTTATTAAGCCTCACAATGTAAACCATGCCCATTGGACTGTTGACTCATGCTGACCTACCACAATAGTTTCTCAGTGACAGCTGGCACGTGTCTTTTCCTCACAAAGCCTCTCCAGGGTAACAGACCCCCAATGGTTTCCCGTAACTGTTTTCCTGGTGACAGTTAACCAGCACGTGCCTCATTGTTGCAGGGTCTTTTTGGTGATCTCCTCGGCCCATGGGAGCTGTTTCTTTAAAATGAGATCATGACCCTTGAACTTTCAGATGCTGCAACAAATTGAAAGATTAACACGTTTGTTTTATAAAAATGGATTGGGTAAATCTTATTGTACTGTTTGGAAGAAAAATAAAGCAGACAGCAAGACTCCTGTGTGGTGTTTAGTCTCCAGCTGCAGTTAATTGACATTTCTTAAAGACTGCAAAAGGTGCAGTGGACTGAAGAGAAATTTCCTTCATCAGTCTTAATTCTTTTTGACAGGCAGTCATTACTGAGCTGTACTTAAAATCAGGCATCATTCTAATCAACAAAGCATACTTTTACATTTATCAGTTGCAAAATATGCCATACATTAAAGAGTTTCCATCAATTCCCATGTAGGACCCTTTACAGACACCAATATTAGAAATAATGATTATTTTATTTCAACCATATTGGCTCTTTCTATTTTGTACAGTAGCATATTTAGTTTTTTGCATTACCTGCCATTTCCTCTGACATAAATAACAAAGTGCAATCGGGGTACTTGTGCAATTTAGTGAAGTTTAGATTAAACAAGATATGCACTTTAAAAAGAATCAATCTACATTGTTAACACGTTTATATGTCTGCTGAGCAGCAGTGCAGTAAAACTCTTAAGAATACCTTGTTCCAAATTAAACTTGGGCTTATATGTTAAATTAGCAGGAGAATTTTTGTTTCATATAAAGGATCCTAAGTTTTACAGTGTGTGATATGATCATTATATTTGTATAAGTGTTTAATAACAGTAGTAAAATATGCTGCAGCTATAGGTAGTCACTGTTTGCGATTTAAGTGAAATATTCAAACTGAGTACAATACATAATTGTGAACCTTTCTATAAACAACGCATTTACGATTTTGCAACACAGAGAAAATCTTCCAGTAGAAACTATTATTTTGTAATCATAAACATCAGGGGCATATAAATTATTAAAAATACATCAGAAACACTTAACTCTTGTAACACAATTAAACCACAATCTAAAATCTTTCAGTGAATTGCATTTTATTATTATTTTCAGATGTTTAAATCATTCTGAAGTTGTGTTTTGATACTTTGAATGTTATTTCAATTAAGTTTTACTTATTTGTTTTATATTTTGGAGTGTACCTGAATAAAATATTTTGCTCCCTCTGCTGGATGTTGGCTATTATTTGTTTGATTCACTTACTTTTTAAAAATTGAATGACAAATCAATTTTCTTTTACAGTTTCTACAAGTCATAACAGTATACAATTTTGTGAAATTGGTTTGAGCATTCATATTTATTACATTGAGAAATATATATCTCACAGTCAACTCTGTACATTAGTGAGAAAGTGGAAACTTTGAAACTCTTTTTGCTAACACAGCAGTAGAAAATTATTTTATCATTCCCTGAATGCTGATCTATCCCCTGATTATACTTTCTGCCATTCAAGACTAGAAATTATAATATAGTGGTAATCTTTCTATGGTGAATCTAACTGAAAATGGACTGACTGTGCCTTCTGCTTCTTTGCTATATGCAGGGCATGGAATTCATCAGGGTTACTCACATGAGGGGTCATGCTCGTCAACTATTAACTAATTGTTTTCATAGGAAAGGTTTCTGTCAGCAGGGAGCTACTAATCTCTGGATCTAAGCCTAACCCTTTCTTAGCTTGCTTACCTGTGTAAGATCTCCAGGTTCGTCCTTCCATCTTGCAGCATGTAGTAAACACTTTGCTGCACAGACTTGTGCTCAAGGCCACAGACACAGATCGGAAGTTGTATTTCAGCACAAATGAAGAAAAGCTAAGAAAATGATACGTAACAGACTGGCTGTCAACACAGCCATTCCCCCAATAGCAGGAGTCTTTTTGACGGTCTGAACCATCTAAGCTGTAGGCCCTGCTGAGCCCAGCAGGAGCCAAACACTGAGCACCATCTGCCAGCGCTTCACTGTTTTACTTAGTTTCCCCACATCTCCCCACCTCCACCTCCATCTTTATCACAAACTGATCTGAAAGGCTACAAAGGGACAAAGAATGAATCAGAGCTGATTGTATGACAGAGTGAATACTTTTCAGCTGTGGCTGGTTAGTTCAGTTTCACTGCTTCTGAGCTGAACCTATTGTAAAGCTCCAGCTTTATAACCAACTCTGGGGTGTGAGGAGTGAATAATAAAAAAAATCTTTCAGTTAGCCTATAAAGCCTGTATTGGAAGCAGAATTATCAGTTAAAAAGATCTATATAAAACATATACACTGTACAACACAGTGGTTCTAATTTTTTAAACATGAAAAATGTCCCAAGGCACTTCACAGAGGCGTAATGAAACAAAAATGGATGCTGAACCAAAGAAAGAGACATTAGGTGGGTGACCAAAAACTTGGTTAAAAAGATGGGTTTTAAGGAGGATCGTAAAGGAGAAAAGGGAGGCGGAAGTTTAGGAAGGGAATTACTGAGTCTGGGACCTAGGTTTCCGAAGGAGCAGAGGTTGTTGAATGGATGATCTCAAACGGATGGTCCATAACAAATACTCTACAATATTACTGACACCTTGGGCTCGATTTCACCACCTGCTATCGGGTGCGTTCTCGGCGAGGGGGCCCCGAAAATCGGGAAATCCAGGAGCGGGACCGGATCCCGCCTCGATTCCGCCCACTTCCGGGTTCCCCGCTGACGCGCCGGCGTGCGCGCGCAGCCCCCGCTGGTGGGAATCCCGCAGGCAATTAAAGCCAGCGGGATGCCACTTGACAATATTTAGGTATTTCAGGTCATTAACTGACCTGATTAAGGGACTATGTGGGATTTTTGAACAACATGGGACTGTTTCCCACACTGGGGGAAACACTCCCAGCTCGAATGGACGTGTTGCAGCTGTCAGCCTGTGGCAGCTGCAAAGGTCCATTTGACAGGTTGGGGGGGAGACCCTCACCCATTGCAGGAGGCCACTCTGTCACTTGGGACAAAGTTTGGCCTCCACCACCCTCCTCCTGACGGTCAAAGTCACCAACCTGCACACTTACCCCGGGGTCCGGAGACATGTACCTACCTTGCGGACCCCCTCAGATGTACATCTTGCGGATGGGGGCCGCCGTAGCTGCAGTCATGACCTCCTCGGAGGGCGAACAGCATCACCAGCCTCACCATCCACGCCATCCACCTCTGTCACGTGGAGCTCCACAACAGAGTGATGTGACACATCCACCTGTACAGCAGGAGGGAGGGCTACCGCAGAGAGAGATGCGTCGCAGAGGGCACTATCCTCGCCACAGGTTCCACAGACCGAGGCTCAGCCTCCTGGACCTCTCTGAGCAGCAGTGCACACGGAGGCTCAGAGTCACTCGACATGTAGCCGTGGACATCTGCAGCCTCTTTCATGCCGAGCTGCTCCTGGCTGGCCCGTGCACCATCTTCCTACCTGTCGCTGTCAAAGTCACCACTGCCCTCCCGAACTTCTCCTCCGCAGCCTTCCAGGGTGCAACTGGGGACATCGCCGATGTCTCTCAGTCGTCTGCGCAGAAGAGCCCTGCAAATACACCTACACCCACTCTGCAGTGACACAATGGGTGGCATCAGTGGAGGGTCCTCATAGTGATACCCAGGAGCGGGCATTATTACACAAACCGGACAGGAATCACGAAGACATGGCAGTAGTGGTGCCAATATAATGTGTGATGTGAGTTGTTCTGAAGTTCAATATAAGTAACAACCATGACAAACCCTCAAACACCCTTGTGCATCCCCTTCATGCTCACGACACGTTTGCCTTACGCTGCCTACTGCACATATGTGATGCATGCCCTGTGGCTGCAGCACAGGTGGTGGCAGGTTGAGTGAGGCTGGCCGTGAGAGAGATGCACAAGAGGGTGAATATGGGATAGAGCCATGAGATTGTATGAGGATTGGGTTGCGTGGTAGTGGCGGGGTGAGTACTGGTGAGGTGAGTCGGTGCAGGTAAGATGAGGATGGGGTTTGAGTGGGTATGAGGGGTGATGTGACACAGTAGTGTTGGCAGTGCCAAAGGAGATGTGGGGTGGGGGCAGTGATGTGGCAGACGGAGTGTAGGGGAAAGACTACGTGTACTCACTGTGGCTGACCTACTGAGGTCATTGGACCGCCTCCTGCACTGTGTGCAGGTGGGCGATATGTTGGTGGCGCAGGTGACCCCCTCTGCCACCTCGAGCCAGGCCTTCCTGGTGGCAGAGGCGGGCCGCTTCCTCCCGCCCACCGGGTGGAAGATCTCTGTCCTCCCCCTCCTCCTCACCCCATGTATTGATACCTGGGGTGAGGCATCATTAAACTGGGAGCAGCCTTCCCCCTGGGCTGCTCCATGCAGTCATCTTTGCTATTGGTTGCAGCATCTGTCAGTGGAGGACTGCCCCTTTAAATAGAGCGCCTCCAGCTGACAGATCTTACTGCGCATGTGCGGCCCGCCCGACGCGCAGATCAGCAGCGGGGAACCCGGAGGAGCAGGTAAGTGGATCCAATTAGTGGTTTCCCTGCTACGATCGCGCGGGAAACCCACTAATTTCACCGGGCGCGTTACCCACGCGCCCGCTAGCCCATCCGCCGAGAACCCGCAGCCCTGCTAAAATCGGACCCCTTGACTTAATATTCCTGCCTATTTAAAGTTAAAGAATAGATATGGTCTGGGTAGCAAACAAATTTCTCTTGTTCTTTGTTTCCTTATTGCAATGAATTGATTTTTGTTCATTAACAGGAAGGATAAAAGTACTGGGGAATGGAACACTGCAGCCTAAGCTGAATTCAAACTCAGTCATCAGTGTTCTAACCCGTTGTTTTACCAGATACACTCCTGCACTGCCAGCCTCTGGGGAGAGGGAGAGGGGACAAACTTGCAGGGAGCGCACCGGACGTTACATTGTCTGATTAGAAATAGAAACATTTAGTAATACTCTTATATGATCAGCCTAAGTGTATCCAATATGTTGGTTTCTTTAACAAGACGGAAAAATGTCCAAAGAATACAGATTGCTTATGTAGAGCAGTGAAGGAAAGAGCCATTCGATTTTCTTATTCCATCTGTATCCTGTCCTGAATGGTGGTACAGCAGGATCAGCGTTCCCTTTGATGTTTACCACTTGAAATTTAGCCACTGTAACTGTTACTGTCAGGTCCTCTATTTTTACCTATCCTGTAATGTTGGCAACAAAGAGCTGCTATCAGGGCTCAGGGAAGGGGGCCCGTCAAATATCCTTTTGTGCATATTCTGGACATTTTGAAGCTTGTATCTTATTCTCTGATTTAATTATAGAATCATAGAATGATGCAGCAAAGAAGGAGGCCATTCGGCCCACCGTGCCTGTGTCAGCTCTTTAAAAGAGCTATCCAATTCGTCCCATTCCCCTGCCCTTTCCCATAGCCCTGCAAATTTCCCCCCTTCAAGTATTTATCCAGTTGCCTTTTGAAAGTTATTATTGAATCTGCTTCCACCACCTTTTCAAGCAGCACATTCCAGATCATAACAACTTGCTACTGGTTATTTTGCCAATTATCTTAAATCTGTGCCCTTTGGTTACCGAACCTTCTGCCACTGAAAACTGTTTCTCCTTATTTACTCTATCAAAACCCTTCTTGATTTTGAACACCTCAATCAAATCTCCCCTTAACCCACTCTGCTCTAAGCAGAACAACCCCAGCTTCTCTAGTCTCTCCACGTAACTGAAGTCCCACATCCCTGGTACCATTCTAGTAAATCTCCTCTGCACCCTCTCTAAGGTCTTGGCGTCCTTCCTAAAGTGTGGTGCCCAGAATTGGAAACAATACTCCAGCTGGGGCCTAACCAGTAATTTATAAAGGTTTAGCATAACTTCCTTGCTTTTGTACTCTAGGCCTTTGTTTATAAAGCCAAGGATCCCATATGCTTTTTTAACAGCCTTCTCAACTTGTCTTGCCACCTTCGAAAATTTGTGTACGTATACCCCCAGGTCTCTCTGTTCCTGCACCCCCTTTAAAATTGTACCATTTTCTTTAATTTGGCTCTTCTCATTCTTCCTACCAAAATGTATCACTTCACACTTTTCTGTGTTAAATTGCATCTGCCGTGTGTCTGTCTATGTTTACCTGTCACCAGTCTGTCTGTGTCCATCTGAAGTCTGTTACTATCCTCCTCACTGTTTACTACATTTCTGAGTTTTGTGTCATCTGCAAACTTTGAAATGATGCCCTGTAAAGCCAAGTGCAAGCCATTAATATATATCAAAAAGTGCAGTGGTCCTAATACCGACCCCTGGGGGACACCACTGCCCACTTCCCTCCAGTCTGAAAAACAACTGTTCACCACTACTCTCTCCTTTCTGTCTCTTCGTCAATTTCGTATCCACGCAGCCAGGCCCCTTTAATCCCATGGGCTTCAATTTTGCTAACAAGTCTATTATGTAGTACTTTATCAAACACCTTTTAGAAAGTCCATATACACATCAACTGCACTACCTTCATCAACCCTCTCCTTTACTTCATCAAAGAACACAATCTAGTTAGTCAAACACAATTTGCCTTTAACAAATCTGAGCTGGCTGTGATTAATATTGATTTAATGTTTTTCTGGGGTGAAACAAGTGGTGCCCAAACAGAAGATATTCAGCATTAAACATGGAAATAAATAATAGTTCATTTGATGTAAACATAAATTGACAAACCATGTTTACATGTGTTGAAACAACTTTGCTGCTGTAGTATTAGGGCAATTTTCAGCATCACAATGGACCAGATTTTACTGTGAGCAGCGAACAAATGGCGCCCGCTGTTTTTAGACTTCCACTTGCCCATAGACTTTCTATGAGGTTTTACACGGCAAGTTGCTGAAAGCAGGAGATCCAAACAGCGCGGGGCCCTCTACAGAGCATCTGGGACCTTTGTGAACAGGGCAAGCAACTGTGTATCTCCTTAAGCAATCAGATTGAAGAATCGTTAATAACATCGCAGAGTTAGAGTAATGAATTCAATATCAAATCAGGTAGAGAAAGCAAAATAAAGAGAAGGAAAAAAAGATTGGATTAAGAGAGAAGGATAAAAGAGACAGAAAGAAAAAGTAAAAAAAAATATTATTTAAATTTCAAAAAAATCTCCAACAACAATTAAAAACTGAAGGAAAGAGACTCCACACTTGTAAAAGTTGATTTTCAGTGCCAGAGAGATTGTTTGGCAGTAATTAAGACTTACCATGCCATTAAAAGGCACTTAGACTAGAATGGACAAGCCCTAACATTTTGTGGTGAGTTTAGTCCGTACCTACGACATCAGTACAGGAACGTCACGCCGTTCAATACATTTAAATGGGGAGCCAGGCGGCGAGATTCCATTTTCGAGCAGCTTATGGAGGAGCGGCACATCCTGGACAGCAACTTCCGGATTTTCACGTTTAACCGTGCATCTCCGTTCACCTGAAATTGCTGCGCATAAATAACGTTGAGGTCTGTTAACCTCACCGTTATTTTGACAGTAAAATTTGGCCCATCATTTGAACTGAAAACAAACGCTGGGCATTTTCTCAGGGATTCTCATAATCAGGTGCCATAACTTCAGCAGAAGAAGATCGGTGGAATCCCCGCATAGATGCGTAAACCGAGTTTCTACCGATCTTCTGCCAAAGTTATAGTGCTGATCGGGAGAACCTCAAAAAAAATTCCCAGCAAAACATTTTAGTAATTTCCCCGGATTTGTCTGCAATCCAATGGTTAAATCCTAGTACAGTGTCATTGTGTAAGAATGTATTCTTAGGCCAAAAGTCTCTCCAGCGCAATGGAGAGATACCTGATCTAACACGGCCAAAATGTGATAAGCTTGGTGAAGATTGCTATAAGATTGGCATAACACTTTCAAAGTTAGAAAAAAATATAGTTGCCTGACTGCTTACCTGGGATGATTCCCAGAGGACAAGCAGCCATCTCTTATTTGGGCAATGCACCTCCACAATTTTGCACTCCCCCCTGCCAGAACTGTGCTCTGCTGAAAAGTCGACACCCACAAAGTTAATCCACCTCCCCAATCCCTGCCAGGCGTCCCCAACAACTTTTGCATCTAAGAAAATTAGAGAGGTAGCTAAGGTTTAAAGTTGGTAAAGCCAATATTCAGATCAGACATTATAGGAAGCCAAAGACAAACAGGTCAGAGTGGGAATGGGAGTTTAAGAGGCACACCACAGGGATGTCAGGGTTATTCTTGTGGACTGAATGGAGATGTTTGGAAAAGTGGTCACCCAGTCTGCATTTGGTCTCCACAACGTAGAGCAGTGAACACAATGGGCTCGATATTGCCAGGGCTGCGGGTTCGCGGGGGGGCTAGTGGGCGCGTGGGTAACGCGCCCGGCGAAATCAGTCTGTCCCGCCCGCGATCGCAGCCTAATTGGATCCACTTACCTGGTCTATAGGGTTCCCCACTGCTGATCTGCGCGTCGGGCGGACTGCGCATGCGCAGTAAGCTCTGTCAGCTGGAGGAGCTCCATTTAAAGGGGCAGTCCTCCACTTCAGCTCACCCAAAACTCTCCTACCTGTATCCTACCCCGAACCAAGTCCTGCTCACCCATCACCCCTGTCCTCGTTGACCTACATTGCATCCCGGTCCCTCAGTGTTTCACATTTAAAATTTTCATCCTTGTGTTTAAATCCCTTTATGGCCTTGCCCCTCCCCTTCACCGCAGCTTCCTCCAGTCCTACCCCCCCTCCCCCAGACTCTCTACTCCTCCGACTCTGGTGCATCGCCCCCTTTTTTTGCCCCACAATTGTAGCCGTGCCTTCAGCCACCTAGGCCCCACACTCTGGCATTCTCTCCTTAAAGCCCGCCACCTCCCTGTTATCCTTTAAATTTCCTTAAATCTCACCTCATTGACCCTCACTCCTCCTAAAATGTCGGCATCCATTTTTTTTTGATTATGTCTCTGTGAAGTGCCTTTTTCTACATTAAAGTTGCTATATAAATGCAAGCTGTTGTTGTATGATACAGAGACAGACAATAGGCATTCTTATATTTGTACTTATACTTTATCCAATTTCAGGAGAGCCACATCTGTGTGCTGCTCTACGATTTTTAAGGTTAAGATTGAGGAGCTGGTCTGATAGGTGTGTTGGATTCCACTTTTGTATGGAGACATGAAGGCAAATGAAGGCTCCCTACATTTACATTGCTTAAACTGGTTTCCTTAACCCAACTGCAGATTTATTGACACATATTTTAGTAGTGGGTCCACGAGACCATCGGTCCCTGGAACCTAGGCTTGTTTACACTATGTAAGGAGTCTTACAACACCAGGTTATAGTTTACACTAAGGATTGCAGTGCTGGACAGGAGATCTGTGCATTTGCAGTTGGCTGCACTCATCACAGTGTAAAAGTGTTAGTGTTATCAAAGCTGAAGTGCCATTTATTAGCAGCACAGCAAAGAAAATTGTTGTAAGCTCTTACACCTCTCCCCTTCCCATCCCTCCCTTCCATCCCCCACGCATGACAAAGACAATGTGGGGTGGCACCTGCTCCTAACTTGCTCATGCTGTTTCTTGCTGTCTGTTACTTCTGCTGCTGTCAATCCCCATGAGAGTTGCAGGTTGTTATGCTCGAACAATGAAGGCTGGGAGTGTGGCAGTTGCAGAATTTGCAAATGCAGATGTTCAGTTTCTCAACAAAGTTCTCCTGAGGTTTTTAAGCATGACCACAAGTTTCATGCCACAGCAAAGGCTGAAACCACTCAAAGTCTTTTTCTCTTATGTTTATGCTCCTCATGGTGAAAATTTGTTTGCGCAGTGTGCCATATGCTAGTTCTTGCAACCACCTTACTAACTGCAGGTCAGTTCCATTCAACAATGTGCTTCAAAAGAGATTTGTAAGCAGTCTGAAACACAGACTTATTTACTAATGTTTTTGCTGAGATACATGAATAAGGGGTGAAAGTTTTGAGTGTTCTGATGATATGCTCAGGTGGCAATAATGAATTAGAAAGTCACAAAAATAGTCATTTATCAAGCAAAAGCTATTTTTTCAATAAAAGAATCTCTGGAGCTATTACAATTTGGTTAAGCCTCTTAATCCTTTCAATTTTAAACAGAAGACCCTTCCTGCTAAGCGACATGAAGTTATATTGAAAAGCTTCCAGTACCTCACTCAAGTGACTATTCTTCATGTCTGAGCCTGGGCAGTGAATATCGCCATAGGCTGATACATCCAATGGTCACATACTTCTACTATGGTTGGTGCAATCAGGAGAGGGAAGTCTGATTTCCTATCCCTAATCTGAGCACACTGTAGCTGCCAGTGCCACACTGGTTGAGATCAGCTAACTAAGCATAAGTAGATATCAAATTAGGAATCTTGCTCCAAATGGTGCAGTTCAATGTGGTGTATTTACCCACTAATCCATTGGCAAGTGATTCTGCATTTGTGGTTTTGGCACTTGCACACATAAGGGGATATTTTCTCTGAGGGTCTGTAGGATCTAACTGATACCATCAGATCTGCCCTCCCACTGATTACTGGGCTCAGTTTTGGAAAAAGAAAACAACTTAAATTAGGGTGAGGAAAGACATATCTGCCTCTGGCTGACTGGTTGGCTGTCAGTGACAAATGTTGTTTCTGTAAGTTAGTAAACCCCCTTTCCAGGGGTGCAAAGGAGATTTACTAGAATGGTACCAAGGATATGGACTTCAGTTATGTGGAGCGACTAGAGAAGGTGTGATTGTTCTCCTTAGAGCAGAGAAGGTTGAGGGAAGATTTAATAGAAGTGTTCAAAATTGTGAGGGCTTTTGATAGAGAAGATAGGGAGAATGTTGCCGTTGACAGGAGGGCTGGTAACCAGAGGACAAAGATTTAGGATAATTTGCAAAAGAACCAGAGCGGAGTTGAGGAGAATTTCTTTTACGCAACGAGTTGAATCTGGAATGCAGTGCCTGAAAGGGTGGTGGAAGCAGATTCAACTGTAACTTTCAAAAGGGAAATGGATATATACTTGAAAAGGAAAGATTTGCAGGGCTATGGGGAAAGAGCAGGGGAGTGGGACTAATTGGATAGCTCTGACAAAGAGCCAGCACAGGCATGATGGGCCGAATGGTCACCTTCTGTGCTGTATGATTCTATGATTCTAAAAGTTTAACAGTAGATAACACGAAATTTTACCCAAAAAAATAATTCTGCAGGTTGTTTTAAAAATAATTTGTAAAAGCTCTGAAAGAAACACAAATTCCTTTTATAATGTGATATAAAGGCAGATCCTGTGCTCACAGGTGGAAGTGGCACCTGCAGGTAGCTTGTTGTAGGAAATCGCAGGTGCACAGCCCATAATTTTCCATCCATTAATTTTTGTTGGCAAATCATGGTTGTGATTTTCCTAAATAGGCTTCCTACTTGCAGAGAATCACAGAATTTTACAGTACAGAAGGAAGCCATTCAGCCCATTGTGCCTGTGCTGACTCTCTGAAAGAGCTATCTATTTAGTTCCATTCCCCTGCTCTTACCCCATACGGTTTCATTTTTGTCTTGTTGAACTGTTTATCCACTTCCCTTTTAATAGCTATTATGGATTCTGCTTCCACTGTTAGTTTGGTAGGGCATTACATGTCCAAAAAAGACCTGCATGATAAAAAAAAATTCTTCTAACCTCCCTTTGGTCTTTTGGAGATGATCTTAAATTTATGCCCGCTAGTTACTGACTCTTCCTATTTACCTTATCAAAACTCAAAAGTAAAGAAGAAAAGAAAAAGACGGAGAGCGGCCTAACCTTTGTGGGGTGGGGGGGGACAAGTAACAGCTGAGATCATTATATGGGGGGAGGGGGAGGGGGAGGTCAGCAGGGCTAAAGGGACTGGAAACCAGGGTGAGAGAAGATGAGGGGTAATGAGATGCTGCCAGAAGGCCAGATGACCATGGGGTGGGGGAATTGAATGAATTAATGATTATAGTAATTTTAAAAAACAGGGAGATAATAAGGTTGTTTTCTTTCAAATTCACTCACGCAAAGTTAGGTCTTAGAGTCAACAGGGCTCAACGGACATGGGAAACACAATGGCCCCAATATTTACGGGGAGGCGGGGGAGCGCGGTAGAGCGGGGGAAACCCTGAAAGCCCGGGGACGTGGGGGTTCTGCTGGTATTTACAACAGGACCTCTTTAACATTTTCTTCTTCCGTTTCCTGCCCGGTAGCTGGCCAGATTAACAGGTTGGCCGGGCAGGAAAACCAGTGGCAGGAGGCCACAGCCGGGGACGGACCCCGGCAATCAAGAGCGATCGGAGCTTGGTGGAGAGGGGGGTCAGAGCCCGGCAATCAGGAGGGAGAGATCGGGGCTTGGTGGGGCGGGTTGGGAGGGGTGGTCGTCGATCATGGCAGCGAGGAGAGGCCACAATCAGCAGAAGGGAGGTCGAAGGCTTCCTTGAGTGGCTGGGGGGGATCATTCCTGCTCTCCTGGGTCCACAAGGAGTGCATTAAAAAGCACTAACCTGCTTGAGCTGGCAGCTCGCGCCTCCATTTGGCTGCCGGATTTCCTGAGCCATGGGAAACCGGCTGGCAGCTGTGAAATTTAAATCAGGCTCCCAACTGCACCCACTCCATGCAACCCGCCACCGTAAAAATGGTGGCAGGCGCCTATGTGGCGGGTTGGGGACGCAGTCCCTGATTTTTAATTTTTAACCCCTCTTCCCCCGACCCTCTACCGTTCGTCATGGGGGGGGTTAATATCGAGGCTCATCAATCAATCAAGGATAAGTAGCCGGGAGGACCAAGGATAGCAGAGAATCATGTCACATTCCCCTCCAAGTCACACACCATCCCGACTTGGAAATATATCGCCGTTCCTTCATCGTCGCTGGGTCAAAATCCTGGAATTCCCTACCTATCAGCATTGTGGGAGAACCTTCACCACATGGACTGCAGCAGTTCAAGAAGGCGGCTCACCACCACCTTCTCAAGGGCAATTAGGGATGGGCAATAAATGCTGGCCTTGCCAGCAACGCCCACATTCCATGAATGAATAAATAAAATATCTAATCAGCCAATCAAGGGCAAGTGTAATGAGTTTCAAAAAATTGAATGAATTTGTTAAATTAACATAGAAACATAGAAAATAGGAGCAGGAGTAGGCCATTCGGCCTTTCGAGCCTGCTCCGTCATTCAATATGATCATGGCTGATCCTCTATCTCAATACCATATTCCCGCTCTCTCCCCATACCCCTTTGATGCCTTTTGTGTCTAGAAATCTATCTAGCTCCTTCTTAAATATATTCAGTGACTTGGTCTCCACAGCCTTCTGTGGTAGAGAATTCCACAGGTTCATCACCCTGAGTGAAGAAATTTCTCCTCATCTCAGTCCTAAATGTCCTACTCCAAAACCTGAGACTGTGACCCTGCGTTCTGTCTCCAGTCTGTCTAGCCCTGTCAGAATTTTATATGTTTCAATGAGAGCCCCTCTCATTCTTCTAAACTCGAGTGAATACAGGCCGAGTCGACCCAATCTCTCCTCATACGACAGTCCTGCTATCCCAGGAATCAGTCTGGTGAACCTTCGCTGCACTCCCTCGATGGAAAGTATATCCTTTCTTAGGTAAGGAGACCAAAATTGCACACAGTACTCCAGATGTGGTCTCACCAAGGCTCTGTATAACTGCAGTAAGACATCCTTGCTCCTGTACTCAAATCCTCTTGCAATGAAGGCCAACATACCATTTGCCTTCCTAACTGCTTGCTGCACCTGCATATTTGCTTTCAGTGGCTGGTGTACAAGGACACCCAGGTCCGTTTGTACATCAACATTTCCCAATCTATCACCATTTAAATAATACTCTGCCTTTCTGTTTTTCTTTCCAAAGTGGATAACTTCACATTTATCCACTTTATACTGCATCTGCCATGTATTTGCCCACTCATTCAACTTGTCTAAATCGCCTTGAAGCCTCTTTACATCCTCCTCTCAACTCACAATCCCACCTAGTTTTGTGTCGTCAGCAAACTTGGAAATATTACATTTTCTTCCCTCATCCACTGACACACTCCCAGAGACCCCCTGTAAATACTGACACACTTCCAGGGACCTCCTGCAAATATTGACACCCTCCTGGGAACCCCCTGTAAATACTGACACACTCCCAGGGACCCCCAGTAAATACTGACACACTCTCAGAGAACCCCTGTAAATACTGACCAACTTCCAGGGCTCCCCTGTAAATACTGACCCACACCTAGGGACCCCCTGTAAATACTGACACTCTCAGGGACCCCATGTAAATACTGACGCACTCCCGGGGACCCATTGTAAATACTGACACATGTGACACTTGCATTATTATATAATAACATACCATGTGTTATTGGGTATAACGTTCCTGTATATATTAAATAATAAGACACGATGTGTTACTGGGTATAACACTCCTGTATATATAGTATATAATAACGCACTGTGCGTTACTGGGTATAACACTCTTGTATATATTATATAACAACACACCGTGTGTTACTGAGTATAACACTCCTGCATGTATTATATAATAAAACACCGTATGTTCCTGGGTATACAATTAAGTATATCAGAAACGTTACACAGAAGTGTTATAGGAAATGTTAAGCAAAAGTGTCATAAGAAATGTAAGGAGTCGCACAACACCAGGTTATAGTCCAACAGCTTTATTTTCGGAGCTCCGAAAGCTTGTGATTTCAAATAAAGCTGTTGGACTACAACCTGGTGTTGTGCGACTCCTTACATTTGTCCACCCCAGTCCATCACCGGCATCTCCACATCATAGGAAATGGGCAGTGATGCAGTCTAAAGGAATAATTTTCCAACTCTGTGCTCCTGCAAAGAACACATAACAGAAATTCGGACATGTGCGAATTTGAATGGTCGAAAGATCTTGTTTAGCAGTGCCTGAATTTTTGATTTGCACTCCTGGTGAGTATGGTTCCCTGCTGGAAGTGAAAAGTCAAAAAACTACCCTTTATATGCAGTCACTTTAATATATTGCCAGCGGATTTCCTGTGACATTGCTCACGGTGAGTCAGAGAATAAGCTGGTTCCTTTATCAATGCACTCATTTTTAAATCTCTTACCTTTTTTAAAGCTTAGGATACACAGCAAGATGGTAGGTAATATATACGAGATTGCAGGTGAGTAACCTGGCATTTAAGAACACATGGGAGGAGGAGTTCATCAAGTTTAGCAACAATGGGGAGGGGGCTAGACTTTGGTTGCATGGGAGGGGGATAATAAAAAAGCTTGCCTGAACTGTGGGTAGAGGGCCTGGGGTTTGGCAGGACGGTGGTGGAGGTGTTCATGTTTAATGGTACACAGTATGGTCCTGTGAGTTTAGTAGCAGTTAGGGGTGTGTGTGCTCGCACTAAGGGGAGGGGTTTGTCCTCACATTTTCCAACAATGCGATGTGGTAATTTCTTGAGTGAGAAAATTATGTTTTATGATTCTGAATTGTATCAACTTGTATGGGTGGGGGAGGTGGTGGTCTTGCCCTAGTATTGCAATGTGGTATTGCATGCTATAAAAAGCCATGGTAGTTTCTTTTCTAAGATTAAGGGAATGTACTTTACACAAAATTCATAAACAGATTGTTTTGCACGTTGTGTAAGGTAGAAAACACTAATATATTCAACACTATAAAATATTTGAAGGGTTACAATTGAAATGTTCATATATTAATTATTTCCCTGCAAGTCTATTCAGAACTAATCCTTCTCCATCGGTTTGAGCATGCCTGCATATATCCCAGATGCATAGCTTCAAGTTTGCTAATAACATTTTTGCTGATTTCCCTGTGTCAGCCAGGTTTATCCCAAGCAATTCGTTTATAGCGGTTAACATGGACCAGCTTGATATCAATAAAACTGCTAAAATTAGAAACAAGCATCTGTTTAAAAGTGAAAAGCAATGCCTCAGTGGATAAAGGTTCAATCTCTGATCCGTGTTGCACTAGCTAATCTCTGACTGTCAGGGTAACAGTTGAAACATGATAATTGGTTATGGAGAGGAAAAATCAACGACTCGTGATCGGTATCTAGTGACACCTGGTGGAAAGAGCCTGCACGAGACTGTTAGTGAAATCGCCTTCCACATGTGGTCATTTGGACAAGGTACTGATGAAGGGCTACTGGGGTCTGTTGAAGCATTCATGTGAGTCTTAAGATGAGAGAGGAAGAAATGGAAGACAACTGGGGCAGGACAAAGTTAAAATAAAAGAAAATGAAAGGCACCCAAAGGGTGAGATTGCCTCAGGTAAGATCCCCAAAATTAAAATATTTAAAAGCAGCAAAAATCTAAAACCAATATTAAAGATGCACTATTACATAAATAAATTAAAAGAAATGAAATCGAAATGGAACAAATGAGATTCAGGCTATCAAAACCATATTTAGATTAAACAAAAACACATTTGAAAACTGTAAGGAATAATTGACACCTCCCCCCATTCCCCTTTAAAGGTTTAATTAAATTTAGCCTATAGGTGCTAACTAGATGTAATGGTGTGAAATACGACTAAGCAACAATGTTTTTGACTATTTACCGCAATGCGTAAAATGTCAGTCCAGACATTTCTGAGGAAGGATATCTTTGCCATGGAGGGAGTGCAATGAAGGTTTACCAGACTGATTCCTGGGATGGCAGGACTGATGTATGAGGAGAGATTGGGTCGATTAGGCCTATATTCACTAGAGATTAGAAGAATGAGAGGCGATCTCATTGAAACATATAAAATTCTAACAGGACTAGACAGACTAGATGCAGAGAGGATGTTCCCAATGGATGGGGAGTCCAGAACCAGGAGTCACAGTCTCAGGATACGGGGTATGCCATTTAGAACTGAGATGAGGAGAAATTTCTTCACTCAGAGGGTGGTGAACCTGTGGAATTCTCTACCACAGAGGGCAGTGGAGGCCAAGTCATTAAATATATTCAAGAAGGAGATAGATATATTTCTTAATGCTAAAAGGATCAAGGGATATGGGGAAAAACGGGAACAGGGTACTGAGTTGGACGATCAGCTGTGATAATTTTGAATGGCGGAACAGGCCCATAGGGCCGAATGGCCTACTCTTGCTCCTATTTTCTATGTTCCTATGTTTCTATTAAGGTGACTTGGCGATATTAATGCCAGTTTGGATATTCTAACCTAGGTTTAAAATAGTGTAAAATCTTTTATGTTGGTGGACTCAAAATATTAATTGAGGGGAGTAGGATCCAATTAATTTAAGTCACAAAGCAATACTGTATAAGTTAAATTGTTACATACCGTACACCATCAGTGCCATAAGTCATACAGACTAACTGAAGTTAATATCTACAGATGCTACCTGACTGCTGAGTGTTTTCAGTATTTTCTGTTTTTAATTAATGGGCCAGAAATTGCTAAAAAAGAATGGTGAGCTCAACAGTTAGTGGTGAAATTGAGAAGCAAGTTCTGGTGTTTGCACATGTGCAGTCAAATGCAGAAATCTGGGACTTACTCCTCCTGGTTCACTGGCAATATGACAGCTACGAATTAAAGGGATATCTCTGCTGGAATCAGTGGAATCAATGGACCTGCGCCAACTTGCTCTTCTGCCCAGCTGGAAAGTAACTAATATCACCACAAAACAGGTACGTTTAAAAATACCAGGTCTAAACTAAGTTTTAACAGCATGGTAAGTTTTAATGACTGCCAAACAACTAAAAATTAACTTTTAAAAATGTGGAGTCTCATTACTCCTTATTTTAATAGTTTTTGGTCATTAAAATTATTTTTTTAATTGAAAAATTAAATACATTTCTTAAATTTTTTCCTGCTGTCTCTTTTATTTAATTTGATTATTTCTTACCCTTTTTTTTGCTGTCTATAACTGTTTTTACAAATGATTTTAGTGTTGTACCTTTCACTTCCTGGATTTTACGTCCCAGCTTGCAGAAACTGTTCGCAGCTTGTCAAAAAAGCTACATTTTGATTGGTCGAGGGGAGAGAGTGATTCTCTTGCTTCTCCCATGGGTCCTAGCTTCACTGGATTTAACGCTGGGCTCTTCTCCGCTTCCTATTAGAGGAAGAACACATAGTAAAGACGAGCACTTTCTGGGCTATTATAAATGGCCTTCTTCAATATATGCCAGGCAAAATGAGTATTCGTCACATGTTGATGTGTATGTGAAAGTATCAAACCCTAATACTAGTGAGTTTTGTCCACACTGCTGCAAAGATTGGACATCATAGAATCATAGATTGATATAGCACAGAAGGAGGCCATTCAGTCCATTGTGCCTGTGCTGGCTCTTTAAAAGAGCTATCCAATTAATCCCATTCCCCTGCCCTTTCCTAACAGCCCTGCAAATTTTTCTCCTTCAAGTATTTATCCAATTCCCTTTTGAAAGTTATTGTTGAATCTGCTTCCACCACCCTTTCAGGTAGTGTATTCCAATTCATAACAACTTGCTGCGTAAAAAAAATTCTCCTCATTTCCCCTCTGGTTCTTTTGCCGATCACCTTAAATCTGTGTCCTCTGGTTACCGACCCTTCTGCCACTGGAAACAGTTTCTCCTTATTTACTCTATCAAAACCCTTCATGATTTTGAACACTGCTATCAAATCTCCCCTTAACCTTCACTGCTGTAAAAGAGAACAACCCCAGCTTCTCTAGTTTCTCCATGTAACTGAAGTCACGCATCCCTGGTACCATTGTAGTAAGTCTCCTCTGCATCCTCTCTAAGGCCTTGAAATCCTTCCTAAATTGTGCAGTTCAGGATTGGACACAATACTCCAGCTGGGGACTAGCCAGTCATTTATAAAGGTTTAGCTTAACTTCTTTGCTTTTGTACTCTATGCCTCTGTTTATAAAGCCAAGGATCCCATATGCTTTTTTTAACAGCCGTCTCAACTGGTCCTGCCACCTTCAAAGATTTGTGTATGTACACCCCCAGGTCTCTCTGTTCCTGCACTCCCTTTAAAATTGTACCACTTTGTTTATATTGGCTCTCCTCATTCTTCCTACCAAAATGCATCACCTCACATTTCTCTGCGTTAAATTGCATCTGCCACGTGTCTGCCCATTTCACCTGTCTGTCTATGTCTTCCTGAAGTCTGTTACTATCCTTCTCATTGTTTACTACATTTCTGAGTTTTGTGTAATCTGCAAACAATATTGTGTTAATATCTCACAACATCAGCTGCACTACCTTCATCAATTATGCCCTGTATAACCAAGTCCAGGTCATGAATATATATCAAAAAGAGCAGTGGTTGTAATACCAACCCCTGGGGGGGCACAACTGTATACTTCCCTCCAATCTGAAAAACAACCGTTCACCACTACTCTCTGCTTTCTGTCTCTTAGCCAGTTTCATATCCATGCTGTCACTGCCCCTTTAATCCCATGGGCCTCAATTTTGCTAACAAGTCCATTATGTGGTACTTTATCAAACGCCTTTAGAAAGTCCATATACACAACATCAACTGCATTACCTTCATCAACCCTCTCTGTTACTTCATCAAAGAACTCACGTATAATTAGCCTTCCTTGCATCATTTTATTCTAAAGGGACACATTGGATATTTAGAGAAAATAATATGTCACTGCAACTGATACATGTCAAGCCATTGTGTACGTAAATAGTAAGGACTGCAGGACCCACCAGATGAAAGGGTGTTACATGTAACAAAACATTCGAAAAAATTGTAGTTGAAGTCAGGAGGATGATCAACGACAACTATTAGCATTTATATATTGTCTTTAGTGTAGGAAAATATCCTAAGGCACTTTGCTTAATGGGGAGGGAAGGAAAAAAGGGAATAGATAAGTAAAGAGATGCCAAGCAATGGAGGGCGAGATTAGGAGAGGTGACCAACATGGTCAGAAAAATGGGTTTTGAGAACGTTTTTAAAGTTAGAGGAAGAAGATGGATAGAGGAGTTCCAACGAACAGGGCCAACGTGGTTGATGGCTGTGCCACCAGGGAGAATGCATAAAAGATCAGAGTCAGAGGATCCTATGGTGTGGGAGGGAACATAAAGTTGGAGAAGATTGCAGAGATAGGATGAGCTAAGGCCACTGAAGAATTGGAGACAAGGACGAGGATTTCAAATTTAAAGCGGTCAGTGAACTGGGAACCAATATGGGCCAATGAGGAAGGGGTCAATGGGCAAACGGGAATTCCAGCAGAGCTGGGTCCTAGCCCATATTCTGGGCTCCTTGGGTGGAAGTGGTACTTATGCCCTCTCCCAACCCAGGAATGTCGGGGCCACCGAGTGTAATGACAAAAGCCTGGATGAGGATTACACTGGTGATGCGGCTGAGGTTGGAGCAGAGGAAGGCAATGCTGTGGAGCTGGGAATAAGTAGCCTTAGTGGTGGTGAGGACATCAAACAGAATGTCATGGTTTTTCATGCTTTGGTTCTGCCTGAGCAAGGGACCAGGTAGTGGAAAAAGAATGGTATTTGTGACAGGGGCCGAAAAAATTGGCTTCATTGTTCCCGATTTTCAGTTTCAGGAAGCTGTGATTTATCCATGGCTTAATGTTAGGCAGACAGTCTGACTGCACAGAGATGGTCACAGCATCTGGACAAGTGCTAGAAAGGTAAAACTAGTATCATTACTAGTGGCACACTTATGGAAGCTGACCCTATACCTGTGGATGATGTCACCGAGGACCGTATATGGAGAAGGAAGAGGAGTGGGGGCAAGGATGGATCCTCAAGGGACTCTGGAGGTAACAGTGTAGGGGAGACAGGAGAAATCATTGTTGGAGATATGCTGGCTACATTTGGACAAGTAAGAGTCACATCATACAAGGGCAGTCCTACAGAGCTGGACAACGGAGGTGGTGAAAGAGGATGGCATGGTTGATTGTGTTAAATGGTGCAGAGAGATTTAGGAGAAATAGGAAGGATAATGTACCAGGGTCGCAGTCACAGAAGATGTCATTTGTGACTTTGGCCTGGGCAGTCTTAATGCTAAGAGCAGGGCAGAAACGTACTGGAGGAATTTATATACCAAATTTTTGAAGAGATGGGTATGGAGGTGTGAGGCAACGCCATGTGTGAAGACTTTAGAGAGGAAAGGGATGTTAGAAATGGGGCCTTAGTTGGAGAGGACGAATGGTTCAAGGGTTGGACTTTTGAGGAAGGAAGTAATGACAACAGTTTTGAAAAGGAGATGAAAGGGAACCATTAATAATGTCAATTAGCATGTGGAGCAAGAAACGCACATGAGTAGTCAAATGTTAAATGGGGAAGGGATCAAGGGAACAGGAGGTAGGTCTCATGGAACAAATAAGCTTGGAGAGAGTGAAGGGGGATGGGAAATAAACTACAGAGAAGGGGTTTGGAGCTGGAGTGGATGGGAGAGTGAGGGACAGTAAGAAACCTAGTGGAGAAGAGAAAAGGAAGGCAGCTGGTAATAAGCAAGTTACAGATAAAAACGCACTGAAAAAACTGATATGGGAGCAAGATTGAAGAAAAAAAAAGACCTTTTACTTCAAAAATGGAGAAAGTACTACAGGTAAATTAAATATCCATGTGTGTTAGTGCAATGTGGCTTAGAAGTGTCAGGCTTTGCTGAGTGGTAGTATTCTTGGCTCTCAGTCAGACGTTTGTGGGTTCAAACCCCATTCCAGGCCTTGAGCATATAATCTCAATTTACACTGCAGTGCAGTATTGAGTGAGTGCTGCACTATCGGAGGCACCATTTTTCAGATGAGACAAGGTCCCGCCCACCTTTTGGGCTGGACATGAAAGATCCCATGGCACTATTTTGAAGAAGTGCAGGGAAGCATCTGCTAGTGTCCTGGCCAACATTTCTCCCTCAACAAACCACCAAAAACAATTTAATTGGTCAGTTATCTCATTGCTGTTTTGGGGATCTCACTGTGCGCATATTGGCTGTGGCCTTTCCCTATGTTACAACAGTGACTACACTTCAAAAAGTAATTCATTGGCTGTGAAGCATCCTGAGGTCATGCAAGGTGCTATATAAGTACTCGCTCTTTCTTTCTTTCTTTCACTGTACATATAGATCATACTTTAACATATTACATATACAGTTTTATGCAATATCTGCAACACCATTGAATTTCTGTTCACTACTGGAACAATGTGTGCATCAATAAGAGTGATTACAAACAATCCTATCATATCAATATTTAAACATACCGAGAGCACAAAAATTATATAAATTTTCTCTACTGACAGGTACTGGCTGCCAAGCATTTGGAGGGCTGAGCACTCAAAGGATCCTCCAAAGGACAGAACTGGAGCAATCTCAGTTATAGGAAAACTGGAAGCTGACCTCAGCATTCCTACAAAAGTTCTATGGAGAAGTTGAAGGAGCGCCAATGGCAATATTAGTGTGACAGGAAGATTCAGCAGAGAGCTAACCTGCTGTACCAATTGTGCCCATCCCAATTGCATATTATTATGTAGGCTAGCTATGTCAATGTGCATCTGGATGTTTCCACCATGCAAACTCACACAAACATTTCTAGAGGCCTGACGCAGCAGTTAAGTACACTTCTGAAGGCTACAAGATGGTGGTGGTGGTGGAGGATCCAGGGTCTACCTCATGTGGCAACTGTATCTCCTTTGGTCTCTTATCACAAACACTCTGTCTTGTACAGCGTATCTCACAGAAAGCCTATTGAGGATCTAGTAATCGATGAAGGGTTTTCCTGCTGCTCAGAAACTGATCCTTGGATTGCATGTGTTGATAGTGGTTGCTGGCTCCTCGAGGATTCAATGCCCTGTCGTTCCTTGTCCCTCTATTTTTTTAAGATAGTTATAGTTCCAGGGATGGATGCAATGGAGCAGGAGGAAGACAACTCATCTGTGGATTTATTGTTCTGTTAATTCTTTGGAAATGCAGAAGAACTGCTGCATATGTGAGCACAGTTTAGAATAATTCATACTGTTCAAGAGCAACAGAGGAATATGGACAGATATGAATTGTTGACTTTCTAAACTGATATTACCAAGATCAGGTAAATGTTATACACAGTACTTTGGAACTACTTTAACTAAATGTGAGATTGTTTTTAAGAAACTCATTGAATTTTATATTTACCAGAATGTTCAGACTCTGAAGATGTACTAATTCTTTTATTTCAAAGATGGTAATGCTTAATGGTCACTTGCTAAGGCCAAATATTTTTTTCAACGTTTTATGAAGTTAGTAATATTTCTGGCACTTTGTTGTCTTTATAGGATATCATGGTCCATACCTGTTTTCACACTTCTGTAGTTGGTTGTGTTAATTTGATTCCTGAATAAGCATCTTTAAATTTGATGAGCTGTTTTACCAAAACAAACAACTCAGCCTCTGTAAAACCTAGTCTCCATTTTACATTTTTTACCATCACCACATATTATTTCACATTCACAAACACAACCAAGTGCCTCATTCTGGCTCCTTGAGCTGGCACATTTGAATTATTTCAATCACTATCTGATAGGGTGTCCTAACTTACCCCCAGTGGTAAATTCAGATGTTATGTATTGAAATTTGCTGCATTCACACTTGGCCCAGAAATGCATTTACTTTAATATGTCTCGATTCGCACAGGCCAGAATATCACAATCCCCACCACTATTGTCTCTTTAACATAAAAAAAGCCAGGTTATTCTGAGCTCAACTGCGATCAATGCCATGTTCTACTTGGAGCTTTACTGTTTAGTAAGTGTTACATAATATGGAGCATTTTTGTTAACAATCCCTCTTTTGAAACTACAATACATGCTTTTCTAGATCTCACATACAGTATCTATCCGAATTTGTTTGTTACTTAGGCTGAAGCAAATCTTTAAGCACTACACCATCAACCTGTGCTGAGTGGATATCGAAGCTCAAACACTGCAGCATGAAATTATGAAACTAATGAAATAATATTTAACAAATCTCCCTGACCATTTACACAGCAGTATTTATTCTCAAATAGCTTTATGGTCTGTGTAATTTATCCACATTCTCCACATGAACTGAAACTAAATGGCAAAGAGAGATACTGTATGATTAAACTTGAGGTTGTTTTTTATATATACCACTAAAGCCATTACAGTGATTTAGAATTGAGCTATATTACCATGCAAATGACTAGGACTCTATTGGGTTCAGATAAAATTGCTGACCTTTTCAATGTTCATTTTGTCGCACTTTGCAAAGCAATCAATGTAAGCCACATCATTTTCAAAGTTTTATGGCATTGATCCCATAAAGTCGCAAATACAAACGACAAGCCTCTTGTCACGGTTAAATTCTACTTCATTAGCTGCACTGTAAAAGCATATGTTCAACTGAGTTAATAAAAATCTTTAGAAACTGTGAATAGATGCATGCTATTTCCAAACTGTTAATACAGCAGGAGCTTACCTTTCAAAACAAATTAGCTGTTGGTGCCACTCACATCTTCAATCAAGATCTACATTTATTTTTAAAAAAAATACACGATGCCTAAGGGTTGCTTTACACGTGCCTTTTTTGCCCTCAGACTGTACCGGTACTGCTCTCACCTACTCAGGCTGCTGTAGCACATGTTTCAGGGCCATGCAGTCCTACCATCTTACCAACACTGCAAAGTCAGCTCCTCCTTTTATCCCAGCATTCCTTGCCGTCTCATTTTATTGGTCAAATAAATTAGAAAAGCGTACAGCTGTCTTAATAGCTACAATTCTTCAGTTGGGAGCTTATCTGAATATTAAATTCTGCATGACCTTTTGAAAAACAGTGTAGAATCACATCAGTGCATTAGTCTATCACACAGTAATTTGCTTTACTTTTAGAATCGTGAGCAGAAATTTTAGCCCAGTGACTACAGTTTGGCCTCGGACGGACTCTTGCAGCTTTCATTATCAGAGTTGAAATACTCTTTGTGATTTACCCAGCTGTTTTCTTTCCCACAGGTGACCAGCTCATGCTTAGAGTCTCTCTTGTGTTTCAGAGACTTGTAATCTTCAAGGCCCCTGTTTGAAGCCCAAGTATCCCAGCTTAAAAACAGCTGCTACTTTCCGTGTTGATTATAGATTTGGCAAACATTTGCCTCATTCTGAATACAGGCAGGCCCTTATTTAAGGCTAAAAACAAAGCCAACTAATTCAAATTCTGTCCAGATTAGATTGATTGCACTCAACCTGCAGCATGTAAAACACACATACTTTAGGTTATATCTGAAAAGGAAAGGTGTTATTTCTGCAATTTACTTTCCAACTGCTTCACCCAGTTTCACTCTGAATTCTGTCCTTTAGCATTGGCATCTGAAGTAAAAATGATTTAATTAACCCGTGGAATTATGCATTTTTCCTGTAATATTTCAAAACAGCCTTTCTCAAAGGAAATGTAGCCTTATAGTAGATAGAGAAAATGTGAAGCAGAGGGGCTTGATCTGTTTCAGCTTTAGACAATGTCATTTCTAAACATATGGGGGGTGATTTTAGGAGGCAAATGCAGGTGCGTTGGGGGTGGGGGAGTTCCAAAAATCGCGCAAATCCCGATCGGGTTCGGAAGCCGGCTCCAACTCATCAGCTTCCGAGTTTCCCAGGGACCCATCTGTGTGCATGCGGGCGACCCGAAACCGGAAGTCCCGCCAGCAATTAGAGCCGGCGGGATGACAGTTAAAGAGCCAAATGTACCTCAGTGAGGTACTTAGGGCACTTTACCTGTGACAGATGAAGGGATTAGAAAGATTTTTAACCTACCTGGGCGGCTTGCCCACTGCTTCTGATTCACAGGCGTGAAGGGCCGGATCAGGGAGAAAGAAACTAAATAAATTAAATAAAAAAACATGCAATGAAGTGAAAACACTAAATGCACCTACCTTTGAAACCTATTCTGATGTCCGATGTCTCCCGTTCTAATGTCCCCCTCTTCACCATCCCAATGTCCCCCCCCGATCTCCCCCTGATGTCCCCCCGATCTCAACCTTCCGATGTCCCCCCAATCTCCCCTTGATGTCCCTCCAATTTCACCTTCCTGATCTTCCCCCGATCTCCCCCGATCTTCCTTCCCCCCCGATCTTCCCCTCCCCCTCCTGGTCTTCCCCTCTCCTCCCCCCTGTTCTTCCCCTCTCCTCCCTCCTGTTCTTCCCCTCTCCTCCCCCCTGTTCTTCCCCTCTCCTCCCCACTGCTCTTCCCCTCTCCTCCCCACTGCTCTTCCCCTCTCCTCCCCACTGCTCTTCCCCTCTCCTCCCCACTGCTCTTCCCCTCTCCTCCCCCCCCCCGGTATTTTAGTCCAACGCCGGATGACATCTGGATCTCTTTCTTTCCCACCCCCCGCCTCACGTTGCAGCTCCTGGTGGCAGCCAGCCTGTCAACCAGGCTAGCTGCCGGGTTCGAAACCCAGAGAGGACGTTAACCACTATCAATCAACATGTGATTGCATCGGAAACGCTAAGTTTGGTTCATGTGGTTTGCCACGTGCCCAATTGCCCTCCTGCTGCCAACTCGCCTCCCCGCTAATATCGGGGCCATGGAGGTTGAAGCAGAATTTTGTTGGAATGCCCACATATTTGTAGGCCCAAAATGTTAAAACACTGGATGCTATAACAATATAATGTTAGAAAATAACACATCAGAAAATGAGAGTAACCATATATTAAGCAATATAAGAGACTAATGCCTTATCAATCATCACCATGGCTGCCCTTTCCTCAACAGTGCTTAGTGCCTCACCTTGTCCTACCTCATCAACATCGCTTTCTACTCCTCCTTTATTGTATCTGTGCGGGTGTCTTGTTCAAGTGCAGATATTGGCCCTTAGCGCCAAGGTGTGCGGTGTTCTTTGAGTGCAGTTGGCGTGCACTGGGTATTCTTTTTTTTAAATTCGTTCATGGGATGTGGGCGTTGCTGGCAAGACCAGCATTTATTGCCCATCCCTAATTGCCCTTGAGAAGGTGGTGGTGAGCCGCCTTCTTGAACCGCTGCAGTCCGTGTGGTGAAGGTTCTCCCACAGTGCTGTTAGGAAGGGAGTTCCAGGATTTTGACCCAGCGATAATGAAGGAACGGTGATATATTTCCAAGTCGGGATGGTGTGTGACTTGGAGGGGAACATGCAGGTGGTGTTGTTCCCATGTGCCTGCTGCCCTTGTCCTTCTAGGTGGTAGAGGTCGCGGGTTTGGGAGGTGCTGTTGAAGAAGTCTTGGCGAGTTGCTGCAGTGCATCCTGTAGATGGTACACACTGCAGCCACAGTGCGCCGGTGGTGAAGGGAGTGAATGTTTAGGGTGGTGGATGGGGTGCCAATCAAGCGGGCTACTTTGTCTTGGAAGATGTCGAGCTTCTTGAGTGTTGTTGGAGCTGCACCAATCCAGGCAAGTTGGGAGTATTCCATCACACTCCTGACTTGTGCCTTGTAGATTGGGAAAAGCTTTGGGGAGTCAGGAGGTGACTCACTCGCTGCAGAATATCCAGCCTCTGACCTGCTCTTGTAGCCACAGTATTTATGTGGCTGGTCCAGTTAAGTTTCTGGTCAAGGGTAACCCCCAGGATGTTGATGGTGGGTGATTCGACAATGGTAATGCCGTTGAATGTCAAGGGGAGATGGTTAGACTCTCTCTTGTTGGAGATGGTCATTGTCTGGCACTTGTCTGGTGCAAATGTTACTTGCCACTTATCAGCCCAAGCCTGGATGTTGTCCAGGTCTTGCTGCATGCGGGCACGGACTGCTTCATTATCTGAGGGGTTGCGAATGGAACGGAACACTGTGCAATCATCAGCAAACATCCCCATTTCTGACCTTATGATGGAGGGAAGGGCATTGATGAAGCAGCTGAAGATGGTTGGGCCTAGGACACTGCCCTGAGGAACTCCTGCAGCAATGTCCTGGGGCTGAGATGATTGGCCTCCAACAACCACTACCATCTTCCTTTGTGCTAGGTATGACTCCAGCCACTGGAGAGTTTTCCCCCTGATTCCCACTGACTTCAATTTTACTGGGGCTCCTTGGTGCCACACTCGGTCAAATGCTGCCTTGATGTCAAGGGCAGTCACTCTCACCTCACCTCTGGAATTCAGCTCTTTTGTCCATGTTTGGACCAAGGCTGTAATGAGGTCTGGAGCCGAATGGTCCTGGTGGAACCCAAACTGAGCATTGGTGAGCAGGTTATTGGTGAGTAAGTGCCGCTTAATAGCACTGTCAACGACACCTTCCATCACTTTGCTGATGATTAAGAGTAGACTGATGGAGCGGTAATTGGTCAGATATTATATTTGTCCTGCTTTTTGTGGACAGGATATACCTGGGCAATTTTCCACATTATCGGATAGATGCCAGTGTTGTAGCTATACTGGAACAGTTTGGCTAGAGGCATGGCTAGTTCTGGAGCACAAGTCTTCAGCACTACAGCCGGGATATTGTCGGGGCCCATAGCCTTTGCTGTATCAAGTGCACTCAGCCGTTTCTTGATATCATGTGGAATGAATCGAATTGGCTGAAGACTGGCTTCTGTGATGGTGCGGATCTCTAGAGGAGGTCGAGATGGATCATCCACTCGGCACTTCTGGCTGAAGATAGTTGCAAATGCTTTAGCCTTGCCTTTTGCACTCACGTGTTGGACTCCGCCATCATTGAGGATGGGGATGTTTACAGAGCCTCTTCCTCCTGTTAATTGTTTAATTGTCCACCACCATTCACGACTGGATGTGGCAGGACTGCAGAGCTTTGATCTGATCCGTTGGTTGTGTAATCGCTTAGCTCTGTCTATAACATGTTGCTTCCGCTGTTTAGCATGCATGTAGTCCTGTGTTGTAGCTTCACCAGGTTGGCACCTCATTTTTAGGTACGCCTGGTGCTGCTCCTGGCATGCTTCTTCTACACTCCTCGTTGAACCAGGGTTGATCCCATGGCTTGTTGGTAATGGTAGAGTGAGGAATATGCCGGGCCATGAGGTTACAGATTGTGCTGGAATACAATTCTGCTGCTGCTGGTGACTCACAGCACCTCATGGATGCCCAGTTTTGAGCTGCTAGGTCTGTCCTGAATTTATCCCATTTAGCACAGATAGTGCCACACAACACATTGGATGGTGGTCATTCCTACCAATACTGTCATGGTCAGATGCATCTGCGACAGGTAGATTGGTGAGGACGAGGTGAAGTAGGTTTTTCCCTCGTGTTGGTTTGCTCACCACCTGCTGCAGGCCCAGTCTGGCAGCTATATCCTTCAGGACTCGGACAGCCCGGTCAGTAGTGGTGCTACCGAGCCACTCTTGGTGATGGACATTGAAGTTGCCCACCCAGAGTACATTCTGTGCCCTTGCTACCCTCAGTACTTCCTCCAAGTGGTGCTCAACATGATTCATCAGCTGAGGGAGGGCGATAGGTGTTAATCAGCAGGAGGTTTCCTTGCCCATGTTTGATCTGATGCCATGAGATTTCATGGGGTCCAGAGTCAATATTGAGGACTCCCAGGACCGCTCCCTCCTGACTGTAGACCACTGTATCGCCACCTCTCGTGGGTCCATCCTGCCGGTGGGACAGGACATACCCAGGGATGGTGATGGAAGAATTTGGGATGTTGGCTGAAAGGTATGATTCTGTAAGTATGGCTATGTCAGGCTGTTGCTTGACTCGTCTGTGGGGCAGCTCTCCCAATTTTGGCACAAGTCCCCAGATGTTAGTGAGGAGGACTTTACAGTGTCGACTGGACTTGGTTTGCCTTTGTCGTGTCCGGTGCCTAGTGGTCCGATGCCGGGTGGTCCGTTCGGTCTTATTCTTATTATGACTTTTTGTAGCAAGATTGTACAACTGAGTGGCTTGCTAGGCCATTTCAGAGGACGATTAAGAATCAACCACATTGCTGTGGGTCTTTGTTCTGTGAAGGGAGAAGATGGTACATTGGGGTATAATCAACACTTCCACACTTAGACCACAGCTCCCTGCTATGTTTTTGTCTTTTTTTCCAACCATCCCTTTTTCCAATATCTTTTTGATGTCTCCTACACGTCTTCTCCATTCCCACTTCATACGTAGATTGAAAATGTATATCAAGTTGACAGTTCATTTCCTTATTGTAACTCTAACAATTGCTAAAATCCTCTGGAACTTGTTTTTATTACCATATCCATGTAGTGGCTTGGTTTTTGTTGGCTAAAATTAGTAAATTATTGTCTTCATAAAAATGTTGAGACGGTAGAGTTTTACCCATTCAAAATATTGCAGTAGTACAGTGTACAGCTTGTTGTATATTTTGGACATACAGCAATGTTGGAAAGAAAACATTAGTATTGCTTTGCGATGCATAACAATATATTGGTGAGGATTAATCACTCATTTACATTGCAAAATCTGTCTAGCATAGAAAAAAAAATTAAAGTCTGTGAGCAGTAAAAAAACTGGGTGCAACTGTGAGATTGCATTAGTGGAATAGTGACCGAGAAGCCACAGGGCTGGGTTGTGTTCGTTGGGTAGCTTAGCTGCTGACCCCTCCAGAGTGTGCAGGGTTAGTTCTGCAATTTTGGTGGTTTTTAGGCAGCAGTTCCAGCCCTTGCATAGATTTCAGGAGGGCCTATCGGCCCCCTTGTAACGGGGGCTAATTCTTACTTGATGCTGTCAGACTTCTTCAGGGTCCATGTCAAGACCCAAAGTTGAATCCCCATGTGGGCCCCACTTCCGTCACAGGTATGGCTAGTATGCCTTCTTTCTCTTGGAATATCAGCTGCCTGGTGGATTCCAGGCTGGGGATAAGGAAACTCCTAGCCTGGGAGATCCTTCTCCCCAGCCAAGCCCCTTCTTATCCGGGTGAACATGTTTGGAATGGATGAATATTCCACCCCAAACAAGACCCTACAGATGCTGGCAATGTTGGTGGGGAACCGGCATATCTGGGTGCCAGCCTAATTCCCATGAATTCTGTTGCACTTCCAAAATTGTTCCACTGGGAGAACGCTGGAAAGGCTTGCACAAATTTAGGGCCATAATCTTTTTTAAAAATTCATTAGAATATCCAGAGTTATTTAAATAAATAGGAAAATCTGTCAGAACGCTTTCTGTTCAAAGCACAGAAAAATGTTGTCACAGTGGATGTAGCAGCTTCCACTAAATATCTCAATTTTTTCTTAGTTATTTTTGGTCTCAAGGAGATCAATATTAAACCTGCTGGAAAAAGGTTCTTCCCATAAAGTAAAACAAGCATAGCTCCAGAATACCCATCTAATCTTACATCCTGCATTGTACTACCTTGGTGTGTTAATTCCATGATTCCAACTGCTTAGACGCCATTATGCTTCACACAACTGGGGTAATTTTGATTTGGTGCGATAGTGTAAAACGGGTGATAGCAAATCGGCAGACCGTTTTACATCTCTCCTGATATTTATTTCCATTGACGTCAATGACATCGCCCGTTTTACACCATTACACAAACTCAAAATTACCCCCAACATTTGATAGCTACACCTGCGTTTATCATTATCCTCAATCCTGTTCCTAACGAGATATTCATCCACCGATAATTTTTAGAGGTGACAATCCACACAGCATTAATTGGGAGCCTATTACAAAATCCAGTACTTTGTGGGGTAAAAATGTATCCATATTTCAAGTCTTGTAGTTTATTAATCTGAACTTGTGCCCATGGTTCTGTCCTCAAAAGTTCAAATGAAATAACTTGCTTGCATCACATTAACCAGTCCTCTTATTATTTTAAAGACCCAGGCCATGTGTCTCAATCTTCTTTTCTCAAATTAAAATAAGTTAACTGTAAATCCTGAAGTCAGGTGTCATTTTTCTTTGAATTTTCTGCTTCAATTATCTTTTTAGGGTAAGACTCAACACTTCCCAAACTGACCTTATGAGTGATCTATAGAAGATTAGAATTGTTCTTAAGATGTATCTCTGTACATGGAGTGTTGAAAACAACTCAACATTGACTCGATACTTTTGGTGAATAGTCAGTAATCGCACCCAAATCCTTTTTATTCTCTACGTTTGTTAATGGGTGTACCTTCATTAAATGTGCATGTTTGATGGTTCCTGTTCAAATGCGCATAAACCTAAATTAAATTTAAATTTTTTCCACGACATTTTTTTAAATTTGGACATGGCATGTGGGCATCGCTGGCAAGGCCAGCATTTATTGTCCATTCCTAATTGCCCTTGAGAAGGTGGTGGTGAGCCGCCTTCTTGAACCGCTGCAGTCCGTGTGGTGACGGTTCTCCCACAGTGCTGTTAGGTGGGGAGTTCCAGGATTTTGACCCAGCGGCGATGAAGGAATGGCGATATATTTCCATGTCGGGATGGTGTGTGACTTGGAGGGGAATGTGAGGTGGTGTTGTTCCCATGTGCCTGCTGCCCTTCTATGTGGTAGAAGTCGCGGGTTTGGGAGGTGCTGTCGAAGAAGTCTTGGCGAGTTGCTGCAGTGCATCCTGTGGATGGTACACACTGCAGCCACGGTGCGCCGGTGGTGAAGGGAGTGAATCTTTAGGGCGGTGGATGGGGTGCCAATCAAGCGGGCTGCTTTGTCTTGGATGGTTTTGAGCTTCTTGAGTGTTGTTGGAGCTGCACTCATCCAGGCAAGTGGAGAGTATTCTATCACACTCCTGACTTGTGCCTTGTAGATGGTGGAAAGACTTTGGGGAGTCAGGAGGTGAGTCACTCGCCGCAGACTACCCAGCCTCTGACCTGCTCTTTTAGCCACAGTATTTATGTGGCTGGTCCAGTTAAGTTTCTGGTCAATGGTGACACCCAGGATGTTGATGGTGAGGGATTCGGTGATGGTAATGCCGTTGAATGTCAAGGGGAGGTGGTTAGACTCTCTCTTGTTGGAGATGGTCATTGTCTGGCACTTGTCTGGCACGAATGTTACTTGCCACTTATCAGCCCAAGCCTGGATGTTGTCCAGGTCTTGCTGCATGCGGGCACGGACTGCTTCATTATCTGAGGGGTTGCGAATGGAACGGAACACTGTGCAATCATCAGCGAACATCCCCATTTCTGACCTTATAATGGAGGGAAGATCATTGATGAAGCAGCTGAAGATGGTTGGGCCTAGGACACTGCCCTAAGGAACTCCTGCAGCAATGACCTGGGGCTGAGATGATTGGCCTCCAACAACCACTACCATCTTCCTTTGTGCTAGGTATGACTCCAGCCACTGGAGAGTTTTCTCCCTGATTCCCATTGACTTTAATTTTACTAGGGCTCCTTGGTGCCACACTCGGTCAAATGCTGCCTTGATGTCAAGGGCAGTCACTCTCACCTTACCTTTGGAATTCAGCTCTTTTGTCCATGTTCTGGAGCCAAGTGGTCCTGGCGGAACCCAAACTGAGCATCGGTGAGCAGGTTATTGGTAAGTAAGTGCCGCTTGATAGCACTGTAGACGACACCTTCCATCACATTGTTGACGATCGAGAGTAGACTGATGGGGTGGTAATTGGCCGGATTGGATTTATCCTGCTTTTTGTGGACAGGACATACCTGGGCAATTTTCCACATTGTTGGGTAGGTGCCAATGTTGTAGCTGTACTGGAACAGTTTGGCTGGCGGCGTAGCTAGTTCTGGAGCACGTGTACAGCACCATAGCCGGGATGTTGTCGGGGCCCATAGCCTTTGTTGTATCCAGTGCACTCAGCCATTTCTTGATATCATGTGGAGTGAATCGAATCGGCTGAAGACTGGCTTCTGTGATTGTGGGGATATCGGGAGGAGGCCGAGATGCATAATCCACTCGGTACTTCTGGCTAAAGTTGGTTGCAAACGCTTCAGCCATGTCCTTTGCACTCACATGCTGGACTCTACCATCATTGAGGATGGGGATGTTTACAGAGCCTCTTCCTCCCGTTAGTTGTTTAATTGTCCACCACCTTTCACGACTGGATGTGGCAGGACTGCAGAGCTTTGATCTGATCCGTTTGATGTGGAATCGCTTAGTTCTGTCTATAGCATGTTGCTTCCGCTGTTTAGCATGTCTGCAGTGCTGTGTTGGAGCTTCACCAGGTTGGCACCTCATTTTTAAGTATGCCTGATGCTGCTCCTGGCATGCTCTTATACACTCCTCATTGAACCAGGATTGATCCCCTGGCTTGTTGGTAATGGTAGAGTGAGGAATATGCCGGGCCATGAGGTTACAGATTGTGCTGAAATACATTTCTGCTGCTGCTGATGGCCCACAGCACCTCATGGATGCCCAGTTTTGAGCTGCTAGATCTGTTCTGAATCTATCCCATTTAGCACGTGATAGTGCCACACAACACGTTGGATGGTGTCCTCAATGTGAAGATGGGACTTCGTCTCCACAAGGACTGTGCGGTGGTCACTCTTTCCAATACTGCCATGGACAGATATATCTGCGTTAGGTAGATTGGTGAGGACAAGGTCAAATAGGTTTTTCCCTCGTGTTGGTTCGCTCACCACCTGCCACAGGCCCAATCTGGCAGCTATGTCCTTCAGGACTCGGCCAGCTCGGTCAGTAGTGTGCTACCGAGCCACTCTTGGTGATGGACATTGAAGTCTCCCGCCCAGAGTACATTCGGTGTATTAATTAATCTATATCCCTTTGAATGCTATCAATCGCGCTAATACATCAGCTGGTCACTTGTCTTGATATTACTGACATATTTTACTCTCTTGCACATTGTTTCTTAATAGTGTGAACAGGGGACCAGAGCAGATCTCTGTGAAACTGCACTACTTGTTTTCATTTATCATCACTTCCTGTTTTCTAAGATAATTTTCACTCCAGTTAGTTAATTTGCCTGAATTCCATGAGCATTTATTGTCTTTTGAGCCCACCTCATCTCATAAATGGAGTGCATTCATCAGTCAGTTTAATTGCATCCTGTTAAAAATTCCAGCAGATTTGTGAGGCATGACCTGTTGCTGCTAAATCCATGTCAACTATCCCTTCCGGTGCTGGAGAGTGCTCTTGTGCCAAGAAGAGTTCTAGTCTGGCAATGTATTTAACATTATCTATTTCTCCACATCAAAGATCTTCACCCTGGTTGGGTAAAGGACGTTGTATTTTCAACATCACCCTGCAGCTATTGTTTCATGTGGTTGGTCATCTAATTCACAGATCAAGAACAAAATCTGGGGGTAGGGGGGAAGAAAACTGCTTTTTGCCAGAGATGAACAGATATTTTTGGAGTGCTTTATTTTAGCATCCATAAGAAAGAGACATTTCAAAAGAACCACATGGTCTATCTGAAAGACACAGCCTGGGCACCAAGTCACCTTGGACCATGATCAAACTTGGTCTGTGTAAACTGACACAAGAAAATCCACATATCTACAACAGCCAAGTATGACATATGAATACATATTGTCATTTAAGTGACTCAGCCAGACTACTGCACAAATGATGCCACATTGTAGCCATACAACTCTTTCAGAATATAACACTAATTCATCCTCTATCCATTGATAGTTGACTTATGTAACCTGCATACATAAACTTGTGCTAGTGTCATTTACTTGAACAGCATGCTTTTTAACTTTCATGAATTCATGTTAAAATTAAAAATTCTGACTCTTTGCAAGAATCTGAAAATATTATAATAACAAGTTGGTAATGAAATGCTGCGTGTTGTTTGAAGCAATTAACCAGCAAGCACTGCTCTGACAGCGAACACTCCCTCTGTTTGTTGTAACAAATAAAAGCAAGAGGAATGATGTTAAAAGTGCAATGAAAGGGAGACACCACTTTAAGAAAAATGTGCAATGCACTGAGTGGTAAGTAGTATAGCTTAACCTGTATGGAATGCCTAAGCCTGGATGGAATCATGTTATCTGCTATACATGAAAACAATGTCCGATTGTCCAAACATTGACTTGAGTGACATGTAATCAGAACCATACAAATAACAGACATATTTAATCAGTTAGACAACCCTCTGCATTGATCTTCAAAACAATATTTAAGCTAATCTGAATGTAGCGAAGTCAGATTTTATACATAACAAACAAAAAGGATGAACTCGTTCCAAAAGGAACAACTAAATGTTCCATCACTAATGCAGTCACATCAAAATGTGACCATCACAAGTATAAAGTGTTTCACCTGCACTTTTTCTATGCCCTGTTATGAGCTGAAAACACGCATGTGAAATTAAAGCATCTCGAGAGAAAAGTACAAAATAATTCTGTTATATTGCAGACCTAAGTCAAATAATAAATATTTATAATAGCGGAATAATTCAATATTCATTTTCAAACTGATATTAGCATTCTAGGCATGAGATAATTTGGTTTAATGTTCGGTGGATTAGAAATTCAGTGATAGCTACTTGGAAAGCGACAGTGCAGCTTCAATATTGAAACAGACAGTGACTTTGCTTCCTGTCAAATAATACATAACTATAGTTTTGCTTGAAATAAGTGACTAGAAACTAGAGCACCAATTTTACCCTGAGGCGGGAGTATGGCTTGTGGGGGCCGTGTAGTGCCTGTTTTGTAGGCATTACGCGGACACCTAGGCTCCGAAAATGGCGTCCGAGTTGCGGACACACACTTCCGACTGGAAGTGCGCAGGACGCCATCTTGGTAAAGGGGTTTGCGCGTGCGCACCTAACGAACACTAGCAGCATGCAGAGTAGGGAGATTATAAGGCGAATCAGTGTGCAACACTGATTTAAAGGGACCGCTGCTATTTTGGTACTCCACACTCCATCCAAAGGACTATCTCAACTTCGCACAGTTGAACATGACTTAAAGGGCATGAAGGACACCCCCCCCCCCATCACCAGCGGTATTTAAAGGGATCATGCAGGAGTTACAGGTTAGTTGCTGGATTATTCCTCTGGTTGCTGGTGCATTGGTACCTGTTTTTGGAGGTTTCCTTTCCTTGAATAAATTTTCAATACTCGACAGGGAATAAACTGGCTGGCTGTCAGGCAACAGCAAGGGCACTGGCGGAGTGGCAGGGGTGGGAGCAGGAATGGTGTCATCCTGAGAGAGGACAGCAGGTTCATGTTCCATGGAGCCACTGCCACTTGCTGCCTCCAGTTATGCATCACCTTCTCCTGCAAAGAAAGAGGGAAGTGTGTCAGTGAAGGTCCTGCAAGATGTTTGAGTGATGTGGCTGTCATAGTTGAATAGCTGCCAGTGCGTGTGACCTGTGAGTTGTGGGTGTGCGGCTTGCAACAATGGTAATGTGTGAGGGTGAGATAAAGCATCTGATTTGAACGGTTGAGTACTGATTGAAAGAGTTTGTTGGTAGGTGGGTGATGGGGGGGTTTAGTGCGTTGAGCAGTGGATGAGGCTAGTGGTGCAGTTGGTAGGATATGCCACTTGAATGTTGAACTCACTCAAGTTGAACACTTGTGTCAAATCATTGAACTTCTTCCTGCAGTGCATCCATGTTCTTGGCGCTATGCTCCTGGCATTGACCTCATCCGCTACTTCCTCCCGCTGCCTCTTCAGCATATGTCTGGAGGACCTCTTGCCCCCTACTGCGGATATAGGATGCCCCTCCTTCTGTCCACCTCTTGCACCAAGGCCTCTAGTGCATCATTAGAGAACCTTGGTGCACGCTCTCTCACAGGCACAGCCATTCTTCCAACTATCACAGCCCAGGAATCATTTCTCATACCACTTCCAGCAGCCACAGTGCACCTCCCCTTTAAGAGGTGCAGGCTGCCTTTTAGTTGTGCTTGCCTCACCCAATATCGAGGCCCCTTGTTGATGCGTGTAGCCAATCAAAAGTGCAGGTAGCGCTGCCTGCATCGCAGCGAACGGGCGTGGGTTAATCGTGACCGCGATCCCAGCGCCCGTTTTTGGGGGTTATCCAATATAACCCCCACGGTCTTGGAGATGAATGGGTACTGAGCAACTGAATCACTGTTCAGAGACTGGGAAAACAGCAGGCTTCTGCACCCGGTTATACAGGTTAAATGTGTCCACTGTGCATCAGCATTACAGAAAAAAAGAGAGATAAAAAGGAATGAAAGAAGGGAGGAAGGAAAGGAAAGAAAGAACGTACATTTATATAGTGCCTTTAAAAGTGCATCACAGCCAATGAAGTATTTAAAATTATACAAGAACTGAGCATTGCATTATTATCCCATATATGCCTACTCCATCACCAGAAAAAAAATACTAATTAATGCTGATTTATTTTTAATCACTCTAAATGCTTAACCCATATTAACAACTGCATACATGGGGTTTAACCATTTAATATGGGTAGATCCATAGTATGTAGGATGTTTTAATATTAAAACCATGGCTTATGAATCATCAAATACCCCCCTTAATCTTTCTTCCACATTCCAACCAGTTTACGAATTATTTGACTCAGTGGGGCAGATTTTGGTCTGGACCTGTTTTCGGCCAAGCCTCAACTAGCGGTGCCTGAACCAAGAGGCCCGAGGATTGAGGGAAATTAGCCTTTGAGCCTCAGCAACATACTTGGCATAAGCAGCCGGGGCTCTCCGTGCCTCCACAGGCAGCTCGCCTGAGCGAAGGCGTCAATGCCAGGCTGCTTTGCCTTGCTGGCAACAGCCTCAGGTAAGTCCCGGGAGGGGGCATTAGAGTGGCCTACGGGGGGGATGGGAGGTGATCACGATTCCTGTGGTGTTGGAGGAGCACTCCTGCTCTTCCTGGCTACAGAGGATATTTCCTCATTAAACAAAAAAGTTTAACTCACCTGGAGCTGGGGCCTAATCTCTGCTTTAAAAAAGGGGCCCCACAAATTTAGCCGTGGGAGCAATGCCTGCACAGATCGGGCGCAGGCCATCCCACTGCTAAATTGGTCGGCTTTGTGCCCATTTTACAGGCATAAAGCTGACACAATGCATGCCAATTTCTACACCAGTATGTACATTGTACTGTTCACCGATGACATCCCAACTATATATTTTGTCAAAGTAAAGATTCTGTGCTATATAGACCCGGATAGCTGATGTCGACGATAGGAAAATCTTGTGTTTCTATAGCCCCATTATCATGTCACAACATCACAAAATATTTCAAAACCAATGATTTACTTTTTGAAGTGTAGTCACTGTTGTGATGTAGATAAAGGCAGCAGTTAATTTGTGCACTACAAGGTCCCACAAAGAATAAATGACTTCAGCGACTGACTAGTTCATTTTCAATAGCGTTTGTTCAGGGAGGAACATTGGCCAGGACACCAGGAGAACTCGCAGCTCTTTGAATAATGACAGAATATCTATTATGTCCTACTGAGCTACCAGAATAGGCAGATAGAGCCTTATCCTTTTCCATTCCAGGGTTTTAAAGGAAGTAGGTGAGCACATTGTGGATGCCCTAACTATAATCTTTCAAAGTTCTCTAGATTCAGGAACTGTCCCTCTAGATTGGAAAATTGCACATGTCACTCCGCTTTTTAAGAAAGGAGAGAAAGGGAAACCGGGGAATTATAGACCAGTTAGCCTAACTTCTGTTGTGGGGAAAATGCTGGAGTCTATAATTAAGGATAGGGTGACTGAACACCTCGAGAATTTTCAGTTAATCAGAGAGAGCCAGCATGGGTTTGTGAAAGGTAAGTCGTGCCTGACAAACCTGATCGAATTTTTTGAAGAGGTGACTAAAGTAGTGGAAAGGGGAATGTCAATGGATGTTATTTATATGGACTTCCAGAAGGCATTTGATAAGGTCCCGCATAAGAGACTGTTAGCTAAGATAGAAGCCCATGGAATCGAGGGAAAAGTACGGACTTGGTTCGGAAGTTGGCTGAGCGAAAGGCGACAGAGAGTAGGGATAATGGGTAGGTACTCACATTGGCAGGATGTGACTTGTGGTGTCCCGCAGGGATCTGTCTTGGGGCCTCAATTATTCACAATATTTATTAACGACTTAGATGAAGGCATAGAAAGTCTCATATCTAAGTTTGCCGATGACACAAAGATTGGTGGCATTGTAAGCAGTGTAGATGAAAACATAAAATTACAAAGCGATATTGATAGATTAGGTGAATGGGCAAAACTGTGGCAAATGGAATTCAATGTCGACAAATGTGAGGTCATCCACTTTGGATCAAAAAAGGATAGAACAGGGTACTTTCTAAATGGTAAAAAGTTAAAAACAGTGGATGTCCAAAGGGACTTAGGGGTTCAGGTACATAGATCATTGAAGTGTCATGAACAGGTGGAGAAAATAATCAAGAAGGCAAATGGAATGCTGGCCTTTATATCTAGAGGACTAGAGTACAAGGGGGCAGAAGTTATGCTGCAGCTATACAAAACCCTGGTTAGACCGCACCTGGAGTATTGTGAACAGTTCTGGGCACTGCACCTTCAGAAGGACATATTGGCCTTGGAGGGAGTGCAGCGTAGGTTTACTAGAATGATACCCGGACTTCAAGGGTTAAGTTACGAGGAGAGATTACACAAATTGGGGTTGTATTCTCTGGAGTTTCGAAGGTTAAGGGGTGATCTGATCGAAGTTTATAAGATATTAAGGGGAACAAATAGGGTGGATAGAGAGAAACTATTTCCGCTGGTTGGGGATTTTAGGAGTAGGGGGCACAGTCTAAAAATTAGAGCCAGACCTTTCAGGAGCGAGATTAGAAAACATTTCTACACACAAAGGGTGGTAGAAGTTTGGAACTCTCTTCTGCAAACGGCAATTGATACTAGCTCAATTGCTAAATTTAAATCTGCGATAGATAGCTTTTTGGCAACCAAAGGTATTAAGGGATATGGGCCAAAGATAGGTATATGGAGTTAGATCACAGATCAGCCATGATCTTATCAAATGGCGGAGCAGGCACGAGGGGCTGAATGGCCTACTCCTGTTCCTATGTTTCTATGTTCCTATCCATGAGGTGGTATCTCTGACAATGCAGCACTCCCTCAGTACTGCAATGAAGTGTAAGCCTAGATTATGTGCTCAAGTCCGAATGCGGGGCTTGAGCTAAGACCTTCTAATCTCAGCCAGGGTGGCAATAGTGGTACTAAAATTGGACAGAGTCCTTGGTCTAGAGAGGGGGCAAAGTCATCCAGGGTTCCTGTTCCTGATGACTAGCCAGTGAGCTCTGCTGGGAAATATATATATGTGGATGTTAGATGAGGACATGGTCAGTATTGGCTCTGAGCCTGCCATCAGTTGCTATTTGGGCTCACATGCAAATGAGGTGAATTCGTACTCTGTGATATTAACATATTAACTCAATCAGGTGAAACTTCTTTTCTATTGATCAATGGTGTTAAAATAATGGAATTTCATATGAACACATCAATGTTGTTGCTCAGTGGTAGCACTCTCGCCTATGAGTCAGAAGGTTGTGAGTTCAAGTCCCACTCCAGAGATTTAAGCACAAAATCTAGGCTGAATCTCCAGTGTCAGTACTGAGGGAGTGCTGCACTGTCGGAGGTGCTGTCCTTTGGATGAGATGTTAAATGGAGGCCCTGTCTGCCCTCTCAGGTGGATGTAAAAGATTCCATGGCACTATTTCGAAGAACAGGGGAGTTTTCTGAATATTTACAAATTCACATGTGAGCCTAAATAGTAACTGATGGCAAGCTCTTGAGTCAATACTGATCCTGTCCTTATCTATCATCCACATATATATATTTCCCAGCAGAGCTCACTGGCTAGTCATTAGGAACAGGCCAATATTTATCCCTCAACCAACAACACTAAAACCGATTATCTGGTCATTATCACATTGCTGTTTGTGGGACCTGGCTATGTGAAAATTGGCTGCTGCGTTTCCTACATTACAACAGTGGCTACACTTCAAAAGTACTTATGGCTGTAAAGTGCTTTGGGATGTCCTGAGGCCATGAAAGGAGTTATATAAATTCAACTCTTTCTTTCTTCTAATGGTAATATCACACTGTCCAATTTCACCCAAGCAGTCTGGCCACTTGGATTGGACACTGGACAGCAGGCAGCAACCATCCCAGCATAAGGTCACTGCTTTCAGAGGAGGAGAAGAAATGGAAGAAAATGTTGAGGAGAAAAGGATACTATAACTGTGAAGCACAACTAAATTGAGTATCCAGGAGAGCCTTGTTTAGAATTTTGATGCACACACAACAATACAAAAGACACTGAAGCTGGTAAATTGGTCCGATTAAGTACAACTGAATGGATTGGATCAGATTTATTTCTGGACCCAGCAATTCTCATATATCATTTCTTTCACAAAAATTTATATGATCATGCCCTCAACTGCAAAAGGCCATAATAACTTGCACCCAAGTGCTTTAAGACTGTTTTTTCTCTCCCTCTGGTGAAATATTATAGTAGTTCAGCGCAAATTGATTTAAGGTTGAAGTAATAATGTCATGTCAGAAGAGCACTTGTCGTACTTCCTGGAAGCTTTATAATGAGCTGGTTATGGCTACCTATCCACTAGCCCTCAAGCCTCAAATTGTTTCAATTAATAACTGTTCTCATTTTAGATGCACAGAAATATAACAGTTTTCTGTCTGGTAAAAGTTCATTGGAGCAGTGAGGATTTTTGAAAAAATATGAATAAAAATATAATGGCAATAATAATAATAATCCATATAGTAAATTAAAGTTGTACATGTAGAGCTCATCACACTTTAAATACAATCGTAGTACTAAATCTGTTATGTATTCTGATTGATTCTTGGGACATTTGAGTTAATCACAAAACACTTTATCACTATCCACTTCCTTCGCTCAGGCCAATGATGCGATGCTTGGTTGGTATCCATTGGGCTGCTGAAACCTTGGGTGCCCATTACTCGCGTTAGGGAGTTTTGGAGCCTGAGGCCTGCTCAATGCCCCATGTACGTAGCATGCAATAATATGACCCACACACATCTGTTACACTCAGAGCTTGCGCACTCTTGTGCACTTAGCTCACCTAGGCCCCCGATAATGTAGGTGAGAGCTAGGCTCTATAATGTGTTCAGAGCGCCTGAACAGAGTTCCAGATGCTCAGGGGTAGATTTTCACTTTGTGCAATCGTATAAAACGGGTGATTGCGAATTCACAGCCCGTTTTACATCTCTCCTGATTTTGAAATCAATGGAAATAAAAATCGGGAGCGATGTAAAATGAGCTGCCGATTCTCTATCACCTGTTTTACACTATCGCACAGTCAAAATGACCTCTCAGTGAAATCAACATACTGGATAGTGACAAACCCTATTAAAAAATTCAAGGAGCAGCACCTCAGGGGAGGCCTCTTCCCTCAAGTTGGGTCTTGGTATTAGAGGTGTATTGTCACTTTGCTCGTTTCTGTTAGCTGTTTGTTAATAGAATCAGAGAATCATAGAATATTTATGGCGCAGAAGGAGGCCATTCGGCCCATCGTGTCCGCGCCGGCTGAGAAATGAGCCACCCAGCCTAATCCCACTTTCCCTCATTTGGTCCGTCGTCCTGCAGGTCACGGCTTGTTAGTCATTATTTCTGTGCTACATTGCTGTTGTGGGAGAAAATACGTTACTGAAAGTAATTGAAACCTCACTCCGAACTTCTTAAAGCTACATGTGTTATCTGTGCCAGTTTTCCCAGGGAATAGACATTCTCTGCTGCTCGGAGAGGAGCTTTAGGTATCTAGCTTGGCATCCCTCTCTATTTGAAAGTTTGGGAGTTGGAGGATCATAGGAGGCATGCCACACAGGTGTGTTTTCAGTTAGCAATTATTCTTACACTGTCAGCAGTGTTTACGGACCCAGACATTCATACCTGGACATGTCAGATGAAACCTGAATATGGAGATTACAGTTTCCCAAGAAGGCCATCGCTGAACCTTTCACGGTCTCACAGCCAGGCGTACAAACCAGTTTAACGACAGGAATGGCTCCATCTGTCACAGTCCAGTTGACATTAGCCTTGAGCCTTTATGTTACAGGGTCATTCCAAGCAACAATAGAAGCCTTACATCAGGACCTCTGAATACAACTGAAAATCTCACCAACGACTTTAAGCTGCCGTATAGCCAAAGGACTATCAGAGCACAGAACATTTTTATAGATTGCAAACTGTTATGGAGCCTAACAATGTGTGGTACTGATGTTTTGGCAGCGTTCCCCGGTGTTTCCGCTTTGGAAAATTGCTCAGAGAGGATTGTTGCCATTCCCCTCTTCTTCCCTAGGAGTACAGCTTTAAGAGGTAGCAGCACCTCTTTTATAACTGCTGTATCTATAATCGGGAACAATCTGGGACAAACAATCCAGAAATGATAATCCAGGACAAAATTAACAGTCATTTGGACAAGTGTGCATTAATTAAGGAAAGCCAGCATGGATTTGAGAAAGGCAAATCGTGTTTAACCAACTTGATAGAGTTTTTTGATGAGGTAACAGAGAGGGTTGATGAGGGCAATGCAGTTGATGTTGTGTATATGGACTTCCAAAAGGCATTTGATAAAGTGCTGCATAATAGCAAAGTTGAAGCCCATGGAATAAAGGGGGCAGTGGCAGCATAGATATGAAATTGGCTAAGTAATAGGAAAAAGAGAGTAGTGGTGAATGGTTGATTTTTGAACTGGAGGGAGGTATACAGTGGTGTTCCCCAGGTGTCGGAACTCGGACCACTGCTTTTTTTTAAATGTATTAATGACTTGGACTTGGGTGTACCGGGCACAATTTCAAAATTTGCAGATGACACAAAACTTGGAAGGGTAGTAAACGGTGAGGAGGATAGTGATAGACTTCAAGAGGACATAGACAGGCTAGTGGAATGGGTGGACACATGGCTGATGAAATTCAATGCAGAAAAGTGTGAAGTGCTACATTTCAGTAGGAAGACCGAGGAGAGGCAATATAAACTAAAGGGTACAATTCTAAAAGGGGTTCAGGAACAGAGCGATCCAGGGGTATATGTGCACAAATGGTTGAAGGTGGCAGGGTAGGTTGAGAAGTGGTTAAGACAGCATTCGAGATCCTGGGCTTAATAAATAGAGGCATAGAGTACAAAATCTAGGAGGTTATGATGAACCTTTATAAAACACTGGTTCGGCCGCAACTGGAGTAATGTGCCCAGTTCTGGGCACCGCACTTTAGGAAGGATGTGAAGGCCTTAGAGAGGGTGCAGTAGAGATTTACTAGAATGATTCCAGGGATGAGGGACTTAAGTTATGTGCACAGATTGGAGAAGCTGGGGTTGTTCTCCTTAGAGCAGAGAAGGTTGAGAGGAGATTTGGTAGAGGTATTCAAAATCATGAAGGGCCTGGGCAGAGTAGACAGAGAGAAACTGTTCCCATTGGTGGAGGAGTCAAGCACCAGAGGACATAGATTTAAGGTGATTGGCAAAATGAACCGAAGGTGACATGAGAAAAAACTCTTTTACACAGCGAGTGGTTGTGAACTGGAATGCACTGCCCGAGGGGGTGGTGGAGGCAGATTCAATCGTGGCTTTCAAAAGGGAATTGGATAAATGCTTGAAGGGAAAAAATTTGCAAGGCTACGGGGATAGGGCAGGGGAGTGGGACTAGCTGGATTGCTCTTGCAGAGAGCCGGCATGGACTCAATGGGCCAAATGGCCTCCTTCCGCGCTGTAACCATTCTATGATTCTATGATCTGAAATGCTGCCTCCTGGCCCTTGCTCTATGAATGGGAATGAACACACAAACATTCAAATGAACTGATCTTACATTACAGTGCAAGGTTGCCTAATTTCACAGCTGGCACATGCAGTCCCCGAGGAGCAGTTGCTATTGCACCAGGACTGTATCATGGGCTCCACATCTCTCACAAGCTTTTACCATATCCTCGGCTCACTGCGAGCAATGCCGTGAGAGGTCTACTAGTATATTTAATTTTCCTCAATCTCATTTTCGACATTTCAATCTCTCTGCACTGCCATTAATTTAAAGTCTTTCATGACTCAAGTAATTCTGTAACATATACTCCATCCATGCAGTGTTCACATTTTAATGGAGATTTCATAGGACCCTAGCACTAAATATGACAATAAAGGTAAAACTGTATACCTATGGGATTAATTTAGTCATTGTGATTAAAATGAGCATGGCCTAGTTTTTCTGAAAAATATGACATAACTAAAACTAACAGAGAGCCAACAACGCACTAAATGGAAAGGGTGTAATTATTCAAATTTGATCAATAAATTGTAAATGTCTGATTATAGCAGCATCTTTTATAAAACTATGGTATAATAATAAATTCTACAATATTAGATTTGCTTTGCTAATGTTGTGCATCAAAATGTTATGGGCTGCCTATGTTCTATTGTCAGCCATACTTTTTCAACATAATTTTTTATTGTCAACCAGATACCGATCTTTAATAGTAGTTGTGTTATTTCTCATTAATTTTTCTCCGCATCATGTCAGACTACGGCAATAGGAAACCTAGAACTCAATGTACAAGACTACATGGAAGATAAAGCCAGGCAAGACAAAAGTTTCCTTATGAATATTGATCTTTGACTCAAGGGTTGCCACTGGGAGACATAACTAAGCCATAATTTATTCTTTATTAATATCACTGAGTGGGTCATAATATTCCATTTTAAAATACATTGAAAAGTCCTAGGTCATAATAAAAATGTCAACGTTTAAGTACAATATATGTTATGCCTGTTGATGGTGCTGTGATAGTTTTAAAAAAATGATCAATGTGATGTAATGTTGCTAAAAACAGCAGTTGTGCAGAAAATCAAGATTTAATACCAAAAATGGAAGGTTGATTTTCGATGCAGCTACAATTTCCGGCCACTGAGTGTCACTCTAGAGCACTTTACGTTTGTTTCAGCCATGTTGGTACAGGAAAGTAAACCAGGTAAGTGTTAAAGTTTGTAAGTAAAATTAGTTTTGTAGTTTTTCTTTGGCTCCTGTCATCTCCCCAGGACTCCTCCCACCCCCACCCCCCATTTGTGATCTTTGACTTTGCCCCCTCCATCTGAACAGTCCTCCATTCCACAGGCATCTTTGAGCTATCAGAAGTCCAATCACCCAGTCGTGGGAATTCCCCTTGAGGTTGTTCCCAATTAAACTTGCCTTCCCCCGCCTGCTCACCACCGCCCCCCCCCCCCCCCCCAACCAATCACGCACCTGCCAGGCCCCACCACAGCAAACCTTTAACCTTTCCCTGCAGCACTCCTGTACTCCCAGTCACCTGGCAACATAATCTCAGTCATTGTACTAGCTCACCCATTCGGCCTTTCATGGGCCCTTTGGATACACCACTTGTGTCTTCTATGTGTGGTTTCATCATGTTCCCTCCTTCACATTAGCTTCCCCCCTTCACTCTCCCCCATCCCCAGTATCATTGCTGCTGCCGCCCCCCCTAACTAAGGGCATTGAACACCCCTTCCACCCAACCGAGCAGCATTTTTACTTCTTCTCTTCAGTAACCAGTGAATATTAGATGCTCCCAAATTTGGCTGGATATGCTGTTTGAAAACAGATAGGGGTAGAAATTGGCCCCCGTTTTATGGGCATAAAACAGGTGCAACGAGGCCCTATTTTGGAGCCGAACACCCGATGCACCAAGGATGCCTGAAAGACATCTGACCCGATATTGAGTCGTTCATTTTTCAGGTGTCCCTAACAGCTACCTAAAACAGGCGTTAGGCCCCTCACGTAAGTACACATTTTAGGCTCCTTCTGCTAAATTGGATATTACAGATTGGAGCAGGAGCTGGGCCTGCACTGCTCTGGATTTTTAAGCGGTCGCTGAGACCCAAGCAGCGGCTGCCACGAAAAGTTTTTAAAAACAAAAAACATCGGTGTGGACTTAGGAGGAGCAGGAGTGGTCCCCCTGCTTCCACAGTACTCATGATTGGCATCCCCATTGCCTCTCCGCCCTCCCCCTCGCAGGACTTACTTTGCTGGCAGCGGCCCAATATTCAACAATGTAAAATGGACGAGCTGCATATGGAGGTGCAACAGGCGCGGGCAGCTTTTCTAAATAATGTAAATGAGGCGCGAAGCTGAATTTCGGGCCTAATACGGGCCATAACAAATTTCTAACCCATAATGTTAAAATATTTATATTGCATTTACTGTTTTAGAAACTATGTTTACAAGTTCCCCTGATGGCTCATGAATTTAACCAGTGAGTAGCTGAACCATGCAGACAATGAATGTCCCAACTTTAATCAACAGTCTGTGCTGAGTTAGCTGACTTCAGCAGTAGGAGTACTATAATTTGCCTCAGCCCCCCTAGGTTAGGGTGGGGTAAATTGACCAAGATTCCCACTCTTGAGTTCTGGAAGTATGCATTTATGGACATCAAGTGGGGATCAGATTGGACTCATTGATGATACCCGCTGTGGTCAAACAGCTTGTTGACACACACTGTCAAAACTTTGACATGAGGAATGGCTGGTTTGTGTTAGGTGCCAGAGGGTTCTCAGTGCCCTTGGAATCCATCAAGATGCATATCAGTGAACGCCTTTGGGAGTGGAGGGGAGAAGGGTTGGCAGAGAAAATTGGTGAGCAAAATGTTGTCATTTAAAAAAACACAGGGACAGTTTTCTTTTGAGATATTTCTAGTACAATGTCGAGGTAAAGTTGGCTGATATTGGATTTGTGATATGAAGCAGATATAATTATGTTGCAGACTTGCATGAAATGTTTCTTTTAGAGTTTCTGTATGGTAGAAAAGCTGCATGTAAACTAATCAATATAATTCCTGCTGTTTTATAGGACTAACGCCACCATTTTGATTTGCTGCTTTTGAAGGAATAGCTTGATTGAATGTCAGTTAAGTAACCATTTATAATTTGGCACCAGGCTTGATTGTTGTTGCCAAGTAATTCTTTGTGTGCCAACTACTAAAAGTTAAAAATACTGATTTTAGCACTTGGAACACCAATATGCTCCTAAAGTTGCAGATACTAAGGAAGGTGAACTGAAATCCAAACTTGAAATTACTTGAAATCTTCCATTATGGACATACCAAGCTATTTTATTGATCCTGCCATAAATGAGTATGGTCACTGAGGATTAGCTGCCATATAAGTAAACCCTGAGTTGAGCTTCAAACCTCACATTCAGTCCATCACTAAAACTACCCGCTTCCACTTTTGAAACGTCACCCTTCTCCGTTCTTACTTCACCCTCACTGCTGCTGAAATGCTCATCCATGCCTTTGTCACCTCTAGATTCAATTCCTCATTGGCCTCCCGAACTCCACCATACATATAATCTCCAACACATCCAGAACTCTACTGACACATCCTGCCCTGCACAATATCCCACCCAGCTATCCTCCTGCCCTTTTGTGACCTCCATTGGTTTCCCATTTATCAGAGCATCAATTTCAAAGTTCTCATCATTATTCTTAAAATCCCTCCATGGCCTCGGTCCCCTCTACCTTTGCAACCTCCTTCATCTCTACTTCCTTGCCTGCACTCTTTGCTCTTCCAACTGTGGTCTATTGTGTGCTTTCTTCTCCCTCTGCTCTAATGTTATCTTCAGCCATCTTGCCCTCACATTCTGGAACTTTCCTTAAACCCCCTCATTTTGCTACATTTCTCCCTCTGTTAAAAGCCTCCTTAAAACCTAATCGTTGACAATGCTAGCCATCCCCTAACATTACTCCTACTTCTGCTTGCATCCAACCCCCTACTGTGAAGCACCTTGGGACATTTTGCTATGTAAATGACACAAAATAAATGCAAGTTGCTACTGTATAAGATGGAGTCCTTCGTGACAAAAATAGGTGATTGTTTTTACAAGTTAGTTCCTTGCTAAGTCAAATGTGTATGCATGAGGAAGAGGTGGTGTGGCCTCTTAGTAGACAACCCATTATCTGCTCCAGTGGGGCAGTTGAGGAGTGCTGTATAATCTCTGATTGTCTAAAGGCGGGGGAGGGTGTGAGGTTCTGATGTGTCCAACTGATCACTACCTAAGCTTCTTAGGGTAGATGAAATTGATCTACTAGACTGCATTCAGACTGATTCTGGCACACTCAGCCTGGAAATCTAGTTGATGATTCTTTTCATCAGTGCCCCCAGTGCATGTAATTTTATATGTAATTTAGCCTATGTAAAGGAGTATGGGTGAGAACTACTGTCATTTGGTCTTTTACACCATGGGCTTAACATTCAGATTTTAGGGCTAATTTTCCTGGGCAGGTGCTGTTCGGAACCAATATGTGTGTAGTACACCAAAGTGTGCTGCACCCTGGGCAGGACTGGAGTGCCTGGATTACCTGGAAGCGCTCATTTGCATAGAAAATTTGGACTATGTGCACTTGTGGAGGCACACAATTGGAGTAGGTCACACAGGTGACAGGAAGTTCGGGCCTACATCAGCCCTTAAAGGCCCAGGGCTGCTTAAAATGGCATGGAACAAGAAAAGGAAGGAGCCAGGAAGTCCAGCAGAACAAATGGAAATGTGGATGCACCGTGATGATAAAGAGTAGATACACACATACCCCAGTTTTTTCTTTTAATAAATCACTGTTGGATCATTGTTTTATTTGTGCCTTTTTACTGTAGATGAACAGGGAAAATAAGTGTGGGGGTGTACACTGAAGATTTGGGGATAGGTGGAGCGTGAAGGTTTAATTGTGAGGATTCTCCTTGTATTGACAGTGGGTTGGATCTATTGTATGGAAAGATGGAAAGAAGATTCCTGCCCTTGCTAGTTGATCATGGCTCCGGACACGACCAGGTGAATATCTTCAGCAGTTGCCAAGGGGGCTTGTGGTTGTGTTGCTCCTCTTTTGCCTCAAACTAAGCTATCTTGCATAAAGGAAAGGGTGGGGGGAACCACTGTACCGAACATGGCATCCATTAGTGAGTGAAAAAGAGTTACAGCATTCTGCAACAATTTCTCAAACAGAAAAGTCATTTTATAATTCAAAAGCAAAGGATGGCCTGCCCCTTTAAGACAGATAATGGCAGATCTGGAAGCTATGGTGCTAGGTTTTTTTTGGAAGCAGTTTTCCCCTGAACTGCACCTGGCATTAGAACAGGAAATCTGAGTGTACAAGTCTCTCATACGTTGCATCCAATTTACACTGGTGCACCCTCCGCATGCAATCACCTGAAAAGGCCATATTATAATTCAGTTACAGTGCTTTGGGTGCAAAACAGGGGAAAAAGGATTAGTGCCCATGTTTCCTGAGCATAATACCCAATTTTCAGACATCATTTGGGCACTAAAACCAGGAAAAATGCCCCTTTGGTTTACAGTAGCCAAATTTTGGAGCCACCGAAACTAGATGTAAATTAGAAACCCTAATTTAATTCAAAGCTTATCCCTAGCAGTCACCCCTCAAATGAAAGTGCCACTATTAGTGACGGCATGAGCAACAATAAAACTTTCATTTACTTACACTTTTATTTACTAGCGCAGAAACAAATGATAAAATGGAGAATCATTCCTCGTTGCAAATCTGATGGCGTAAAACTGACTTGAAGTGAATTGTCTCAGAAGAAAAGCCTTCTTGTGACTCAAGATTATATTGTTTTCATGAAGCTTTTCTATTAATTAAATTGTGATTTAAAATGCACAGATTAAGATTTAATATCAGCTTTCTTTATGGAGCCTTCCTCCTTTTCAGTTTTGAATCTGCAATGTTTGAAAAATTCAACTGTTACATTTTATTATGTTTTTCATAAGCTTCTAATCACAGAACTAGAATAAATTAGAATGAAAGAAAAAAATCAAATGTGAAGAAGTAAATTACTGTATAAAAAGGACGTATAACTTGACAAAAGAATTGGTGCCCATTTTAAGCCATTAGAAATATATTTGTGTGGCACAAAATACAAAGGAAATTCAGTATTCAGAAGGTTAACCCTATGAACTACCCTGGAGCATTTTGTGTGACTTCACTTCCAGGGGTGATAAGGTAATTAGCTTTTGCTTCCAGAACATCCAAACTAAGGTTCACCAAAAGAGCACAGGAATTAAATGCTGACCACAATACCACCATTATCCCAGCTGTTAACCTACAACTGACTGAGCAAGGGGGCAGGGGCATGACTGTGGGGCTATATAGAGCTAAGCATTCCATTGGCATGCTGCAATACTACTGCAGTGTCAGCATCGTCAAGCATAAGAGTGGCCTGAAAGTGATCATAATTAATAACATCGAATTGATTGAAAGTCTGCAAGTGAGCTAAGCTGGGTGAATTGAAATTAGCCTGCAGCAATGGCCCGCAGAAAGAAAGTTGACACAAATTAGATACTGTCTTCTCTGGTTAACACTATCAGCACTTGTAAGGCAATGACAGAATGTGACAGGTGATTTGTTTTGCATATAAACATGATGCGCTGCTCTGCCACCCAGTACCCTATGTAAAAATTTACTTCAATATTGCATCTTTATCTGGTTGGTTACCAGTGCCCTGAATCTATGTACCAGCTATTTGCCCTACTGAGGTGTTTTGCCTTGTTGATTGTTGTTTTCTGACTGTGGCCTTACCTTCCATCGTTTTTACCTTGGGCCTGTTGCCAAGTCTGCTTCTTTAATCCCTCTCTGTCCTGCAATGGCTGAGTGCCATGGTAATCCGAGTGGAGCAGAGATTGGATAGGACCTGGAGAGGAAGAGAAAAGATTGTTGTTCATGTCACAGTGACGGACCAGCTTACGATGAAGTATGGCTTCATCAGAAATCTGGTTATCTGTCAAAAACAATATAATGCTCATTAACAATTACTATGTGATGGAAAAGCATTTCACAAACAATTAACACTTTCTAGTGTCTAGACTGATACACAGATGAATCTTATAAACTGCTGTAATATTAATACGTGAGAACTGGCAACACTGTAGGTGCAGAGTACAGGAGGCAAAAACAATGCATATTCTATATTTATATTTATGGACTTAAATATGAAAAATAATCAGCGTTTAAAGTTGTCATCACTGTACTGCATGGACTTCTTGTTTATTCAGAAACATAACAATTAATCTATTCAGCCCAAAGGAACAAGAATAGCTGAAGAATAACTAGATAACCAGTACAAATATTTGAAAGGTAAATGTTGCTTGTGGCTTTTACCACAACATTATGTCAGTCGCAAATACTTTAGAATAGAAGTTATTTTGAAATGAAAAATCACAATTTTACCACACAGTTACAATGAATAGACCAGAATTACCTTGCACAGTTAAAGATCACTCTCTTTTCCCACTCTTCTTTCATTTGTAACCTAGTTCAAGCTAATTTCTCTGTGGGAACTCTTCCTATGTTCTTCCTGTGTAAGACGTTTGCTGCTATGTGATCACAGTGTACAGGCTGTGCTTTGATTCCGGCGGGTGACTGGACTCTTCGAGTGATGCTGTCCCTCTGGCTGGCCTTTGGTTGGGAGGAGGTGGTGAGGCAAAGAGAGAAGAGAGGTCGAATGACGTGTGCTATAGATCAAGAATCCATCTCTTCACATGCTGTTAATTTTAATGTAGCCCCATTAATCTCATGAATACAGACATATGCCAAATCAGCTGATATTCCGCAACCTATTTTGCTGTGTCTTTAGCTGCTGGAGGAGGATTATCACAGCAGAATAAATTGTGGCCATTGGAAATAATCACTGCAGTCCAGCTCACCCCCACACCTCTCTGCTCAGGGCCCCAGCTGATTCAGCCTGCATCCGTCCATACATAAATCATTCCCTTATTCCATTGGCTACAACGTACATGGCAAGTATTGATTTTTCTCTCTCCTTATTTCCAGGGAACCTGTGGTGTTTGTTTTCGAAAGATTCTGGAAACATGATTTTTCTTCAGAGTTTTGTTGAAACCACTAAAATAGTAAAACGTGTTGAGGTTTGCTCTGCTTTAGGTACCCACTGATGTTAGGCTTCCTAGTTATCTGCTTCAGAGGCCTCTGAATATTATTGAGTTCCTCTGTCTCAGAGTGGCCATGAATACTAGTGATGCTAACAGCTCTGTTGTAAAAAGCTTGTGCCCTATAACCTCTGCTATCAGTATCCTTCTCTTCAATCCTGAGAGGGAGCAGCTGGCTTTCAATGCCTGTATCCAAGTTACCCGGAAGCAGTCTTTCATATCCTCCCTTGATACCCTCTTATCTTGCACATTTCTTTTATAAGAAGAATAACCTTTTGTCTTCCACTATTTAACTGGAACCTGCGTTTATCACAGGCGACATCAAGAGAGCCCTTTTCTCCATAACATTTTCCACCTGACAACCAGGGCCATTTTTTTTAGAAGAGTTTTCTATGTGTCACAGAGTAACTGGAAGTGACAATTGGACATTTAATCTACATATTCTTTCACACTCAGTCAGTGGCAATACAGAGAGGCAGTGGCAAATAATTCAGTGTAATAGCACTACTTCAAATGTAGTTTTAACTAGTTTTGGGATATATATCAGAGCTGTGTGCACATTGCAGCTGATTACGATTGAAAAATCAATTAGGACACAGTCTTGGTTTGATATGATTGTAAATGATGAACCCCATTAACTCCACAATAACACAGACATACATTCAAGGTTCTTTATCTAAAACCTCTGATATACTTTTAAGCTATCAGCATTAATGGTCGAGGTCCTGCGATGCTGCTTTATCCTGTATGCGCAGGGAGGACACTATTAATGTTCATTAATTGCTTATTTTTCTTGCTTCAACTATTCTGTGAAGGCAATGTAGGTCACATACAAGAGTAAACAAGGCTTGCTGCTATCTAAATTAGATCTAATTTTACCAGCCTGCACACTGCCTAATTACAGTAAGATAACCTATATTCTATTCTGGCAAGTCCAGTATTAGATGATATCAGTAGGCAAGGACAATACTTCTGACTCAGCATTCAAACTGATTCAAAATTTATTCATGATAATTTGATTGAAACCATGGGGATCAATTTTAACCCCGAGCGGATTTCGGGTGGGCAGGGGGTGGCGCACTTGCTGGCCTAAGTGTGAGTCCCAGGGTATTTAAAATCCCAGGCCTCATCCATGTAACACTGGTCAGCTGCCCGCCAGAAATGGATGCAAAGCGGCAAGTGGCCGGCGGGCATGAGGGAGACACGGTTTGGCCCAGAACTAAGGGAAGGTTCGCCGGCAAGTGGGTAAGTCATGGGGAGGGGGTTTCGGGAGGGTCCTGCGGGAGGGAAGGAGGATAATTCGGAGCAGGGCTGGCTGCGACTTTCCTTGCGGGGCCCAGAGGCACTCCTGCGCCTCCTTGCCCCAAGGAGGAAAGTTTTTCACATATCTTGGAGGGCCTCTTCTGTCTCCAGACCAGATGCACACCTGCTTCAGTCTGGTGGGAAGCAGTGGCTGCTCCCCACTCAGGCCCCAGTTAAAGTGGAATCAGGGTCCTCCTGACATATTAGGACCCCAAATTGCATAAATTCATGAGGCCCCCGCCTTCTTTAAGTGGGTGCCTCATCTGCTAGCAGAACCCTGCAGCTTAAAATCAGCAATGCCAGGAAAAAGTTGTTATGAGTGGGTAAGTAACCCCCTTGTTTTTAACTGCCCACATGCCCTGTTTCCGCCGGACAGGTAGGGTTAAAATCAACCCCCTGGTTTTGAATTGACTTACAGCTGCAGTCGTCCATTACTTAAGTTCCGTTCATATATAGTTATGAGGTGAAGAAACCTATCTCAGAAAACAAAATGGTGCTCCTTGTGGAATCCAGGCCAGAGGTCAGTCGCATGAATGCACCAACTCCGCATTAAATGATTTCAACTCTGGTGCACAAGCGCAAATCATTTCAAAAAGAATAAAGCATTTATTTTAACATCCCCTGGCTAAGGAAAGCTAAAATCCTTATCACTGTCCAATAATCCCTGCTAGAAAATTCCCATTTGTGGATATCAGTCGAGGACAGGATTGTTTTTGGCAGTAATATTTCCCATGCTGTCCTAGGCTCACATATGAAGGGTGGCCACTTGTGCAAATTTCTTGAGGACTTCTGACACCCATGGAGCCATAATCCAGCATGCGCCACAAACTCCATTCCCTAGCCACCAATTCCAAACCCCTCCCTGACCACTGTCTGAAGCTGAACTGGACTGTTTGCAGCTTCGGTGTCCTGTTTGACCCTAAGCTTAGCTTCCGACCCCATATTCTCTCCATCACCAAGACCATCTACTTCCACCTCCGTAACATCGCCCGTCTTTGCACCTGCTTCAGTTCCTCTGCTGCTGAAACCCTCATCCATGCTTTTATTACTTCCAGACTCGACTATTCCAATGCTCTTCTGGCCAGCCTCCCATCTTCCACCCTCTGTAAACTTGAGCTCATCCAAAACTCTGCTGCCCGTATCCTAACCCGCAACAAGTCCCATTCACCCATCACTCCTGTGCTCGCTGACCTACGTTGGTTCCCGGTCCAGCAATGCCTCGAATTTAAAATTCTCGTCGCTGTGTTCAAATCCCTCTGTGGCCTTGCTCCTCTCTATAACCTCTGCCAGCCCTACAACCCTCTGAGAATTCTGTGTTTTTAAAATTCTGGCCTCTTGTGCATCCCTGATTTCTTTTACCCCAGCACTGGCAGCCATGCCTTCAGCTGTCTAGGCCCTAAGCTCTGGAATTCCCTCCCTAAATCTCTCCGCCTTTCTACCTCACTCTCCTCCTTTTAGATGCTCCTTAAAACCCACCTCTTTGACCAAACTTTTGGTCACCTGTCGTAATATCGCCTTATGTGGCTTGGTGTCAAGTTTTGTCTGATAGCGCTGCTGTGAAGGCGCCTTGGGACATTTTATTTTGTTCATTTTTCTAATTAAGCTTATGGTCACTCTTAATCTCTCTTCAAGGCTTGCTGTCCAAACCCATACCTATTTCTACTTGTGACGAGCATTAGGGCATTTTCTTTGTTATAGGCGCCATATGGCAACATGTTGTGTTGTTGTTTATATGTGTATGGAAAGCAAACGGATGGAAAATTAAAATGATTGCACTGAAACAATAGCCAATGTTTCTTTGTCAGTAAACATTGATCATTTTTTGATTGCATTTACAGTCTTTGACTTCATGGAGGTGATTTTAAACCCCCAAAACGGGTGGGTTGGGGGCGGGTGGGAGTTGAAAACAGTTGTTTTTTGGGTCGCGACTGCAACCCGGCTTTATTTCTGGGTTTAACGTCGGCGCGGAAAAGTACAGGCTTCGCACTGGGAATGCCAAGTCCAAAAATTTTATGGTAGTGACCCAAAGAAACAACTATTTTCAACTCCCACCCGCCCCCAACCCACCCGTTCTTGGGGTTTATAATCACCCCCCCATGTCCATGTAACAGTTAAACTGCTTGTTAGTAGTAAAAATCAAATTCAATATAAAAACATAAAGATATATTTGTGGTAAAAACTAACATCCCTATGTAATAACAGTATATACAATCATACTGCTGCTAAATCTTTTTAAATTAAGAACCCAGTCCCAAAACAACAGCATCCCAGTGACAATCACAGAAGGTTGACTGTGATCTGAATGTGACCTAATACTGAATAGGCTCCCAAATAGTCTATAATTTGAATATTTGCATGTATATTATCCACTAATTTCTGTCTGCATAATCCCTCCTCATCCTCCTTGACTTCTCTGCAGATATTGACATGATCGACCACATCACCTTCCTTCACTGCCTCTCCTCCATTGTCCATTGATGGAGGTGCTTTTGCTTGGTTCCACTCTTACCTATCTCACCATAGCAAGAGTATCTCTACTAATGGCTTCTCTTCCCACCTCTACATTTCTGGAGTGCCCCAAGGATCTATCATTGGCCCCATCTTCATCATCTACATGCTTCCCCTTGGTGCCATCATCCGTAGACATGTGGTCAGCTTCCACATGTACAATGATTACATCTAGCTCTAGCTGTCCACTACCTCGCTTGACCAATCCAGTGCCTCTGTCCTGTCAAACTGTTTGTCTAACATGCAGTCTTGAATGAACTGCAATTTTTTCCAGCCATTGTCTTTGGCCCCCACCACTAACTCCTTACCCTCACTACTGCCTCCATCCCTCTCCCTGGCTATTGTCTCAGGCTGAGCCAGACTGTGTCCAACCTCAGACCACTTATTTTCAGCTCCATAACATCACCCATCCCCGCCTCTACCTCAGACCATCTGCCACTAAAACTCTTATACTTGTCTTTTTCACCTCCAGACCTGATTATTCTAATGCTCCCAACCTCTGCCCTCCATAAATTTAAGGTCATCCAAAACTCTGCTGCCTGTATCCTATCCCGCAACAAGTCCCGCTCGTCCATTACCCCTGTCCTCGCTGACCTACATTGATTCCCAGTTCCACAATGCCTCACATTTATATTTCTCATCCTTCTGCTTAAATCCATCCATGGCTTACTCCACCTTATCACTGTAACCTCCGCCAACTCTAAAACTTAAAACCCTCTACACTCCAAAACTTTCTTTTCCTCTGCCTTAGGCCTCTTGTGCCTTCCATCTTCCCTTTGCTGTACCATTGGCAGTGATGCCTTCAGCCACCTAGGCCCTATGTTCCTTAAAATCCACCTCTTAGTCCAAGATTTTGGTCATCCCATCTAATATCTCCTTCTTTGGTTCAGCATCAATTTTTTTCCCTTACGTCTCCGTGAAGTGCCTCGGGATTTTTTTTTTCTATGTTACAAGCACTGTATAAACATAGGTTATTGTTGCTGATGCATGTACTGAAAGCATGAAGACATCTTTGGAGTGGCTGCCAGCTCCAGGGCTATCTGCTCAACAGCCCTTCACACCTGAGGCCTTGTTGCCAGTCTTAAGTTCTCTCGTGAGTGCTCAGGCTGCTGCAATACTGGCTGACCGTGGCTGACTCCAGAGTCAGGCTTACAGAAATGCTAGCTCAAACGAGGAGGGAAATAGTGTCTGCCATGTACCTACCGATCCCATTATGGGGTCTGATACCTCTCAGATCGATGGGCAAAGTAGCAATAAAGTCAGGAGAAGGGGAACTTAGGGAACATACTATGTATTTTGGTGTTCTCTCTGCAGAAGGCTCCACCTTCACAGCTATCAGTTCCCCCCTCCCCCTCCCCATGACTGCACAGGGGCCTGAAAGTAGGCCGGGCAAAGCAGTGGAAGTGCTGTAGCCTGAAGCCAGCCCATCTGGTGCTTGAGCTCACAGAGATAAAGAGCCACTTTGGGTCCCAGAGCCTGTCAGTGACACACTGCCATCCTCCTGCCCTTGTCCTGCCTCACGGGAATCACTTAGATGAAACACCAGACTAGTTTAACGAGCACAAAAAATTGCCACTGTTACAAAGGGAGAACACAATGGTGAACAGATTTAGATTGATCGTGAGCCATTGGAATGCAATGAAGTAAATGTTTTGGATCCAGGTGATTTATGCATGGTATTTACTGGATATGAGGGCGGTGAGACAACACCAGAGGAGGAGGGTGCTGATACGCAGATTAGGTTCCTGTAATATGGATAATGTTTTTAAGAGAGTCTATAGATGGACAGTGGCTTGGCTTCTTGTGAATGTTTTATTGTAAAGATGGTTCAGAGGGTGGGATGGAAAGGCTGTGTTACAATGGCTGAAATGGTCAGGAGACTGTCTCTAAGATAACGTTTCTCTGAATGGTTCTACAAGTAGGAGTTTTTCTGCCTTCTGCTCGGTCAACCTCCTCATCTGGTAAGCTATCCTGCTCCTCCTCTGCCCGTTGCACTTCTACCTCCTCCAAGGTGGATCCACCTGTCAATAGCTAGGTAATGGAGGACACGGCAGGCCACTTTGATCCTGAAGGCCAGATTGTATTGCAGGGCTCCCCCTGAACAATCCAGGCATTAGAACTCCTGCTTCAATATGCCAATAGTGTTCTCCACAGTGAATCCAGTAGAAGCATGAGCATCATTGCACCTCCGCTGCACAGCAATAGATGGTGAATACAGGGGTGTCAACAGCTACAGCAACAATGGTGGAATGCCGGATAGGCAAAAGATAAAAGTATTGTGTGAGCTGTCAGGGAACCTGGCATCACCTGCGTTATTTTGTGTCAGTGATCACACACTGAGTAGTATTCCTTACAATTCATGTAAGGGTCATTTCTATCTGTTGTTGCTCTCAGAACCACATGGATGCCATCAATTACACCCTGGACCTTTAATAAACCAATGAGACAAGGGTGCATGCTTGCTGCTCACTGGCGACCTTTGAAAAATATAATCATTTGCCCTGGCAAACAGGGCATTAGTGACTTAGTGGATGCATCTATGCTCCACTTACTGGTTGATGGAGGCAATGTCACATGTGGCCCCCTGAAGCCTTCCAGTGGTAAAAAAGTTGAGTGCTGATGTTAATTTTGCTGGCACTGAAAGAGCTATGGAGGCATCACAATTAGTATTAATAATTAGTAAAGGAGAATCCTAAAGGGCACACCCCCAACAACCCTGCACCTTGCACTAATGTCCTCCCAGCAGACAGAAACAGCAGGACAAGCAATCAGTGCCATCTCCATACTCCTAAAATTGCAAGGTTCTTTTCTCAGTTGCAAAATATCTGTCAGTTATCTGATCTGCTGACCGAGGCCCCACAGCATCAAAATAACTCTCTAAAATTTCACACCGTTCTGTTTTTATGGGAGCAGTTTGCCCATGACTTGCGACCGGCACTGGAACAGGAATTTGGGTTGTAGGCTGTTGTGACGTCATGAACATGATAAAACAGCTTGATTTGAATACCTGTGCCCTCTTCAGACACTATGATGCAGGCCTTTCAAAATAATAGAGATCATAATGTGATCGAGTTCAATGTTGTGTTTGAAAGGGAGAAACCCATAACAGCTACTAAAATTCTAAATTTAGGTAAGGCCGACTTCAATGGGATGAGACAGAGACTGTCCACAGTAAACTGGGCAAATCTGTTAATGGGTAAAACGACAGAAGACAGTGGGAGGTGTTCAATAAAGAACTTAACGTGATATAGAACCACTTTATACCACTAAGGGGCAAGAGCTCTACTTGCCGAAAAAAACAGTCCTGGATGACAAAAGAGGTAAGGGACACATTAAACTAAAAGAAAAAGCATACAAAAATGCAAAAAAAAGCACAGATCCTGGCGACCGGGGAGAGACACAAAGAACAGAAAAGGGTGAGAAACAGATAGTAAGAGCTACAAAAAGGGTGTATGAAAAGAAACTTACAAGGGATATCAAAAGCAACAACAATTTTTTACAATTATATTAGGAAAAGGAGAGTGGTCAAGAGCAATGTGGGGCCCTTAAAAACTGGTAATGGTGATATTGTAGATGAAAATAAGGAAATGGTGGACATGTTAAATAATGACTTTGCATCAGTATTTACAGTAGAGGAAGAGGATAGCATGCCGGACACCCCAAGGAAACTAATTTTGAATCAGGGACGGGGACTCGCCATAATTAACATCAACAAATTAACAGTAATGAAAAAAATAATGACACTAAAGAGTGACAAATCCCCAGGACCAGATGGTTTCCATCCCAGGGTTTTAAAGGCAGTAGGTGAGAACATTACAGATGTCTTAATTATAATCTTCCAAAGTTTTCCCGATTCAGGAACTGTTCCTTTAGATTGGAAAGTTGTACATGCGACTCCGCTATTTAAGAAAGGTGAGAGGGAGAAACCAGAGAATTATAGACCAGTTAGCCTAATGTCTGTTGTTGGGAAATTACTACTATAATTAAGGATAGAGTGACTGAACACTGTAAACATTTTCAGCTGATCAGAGAGAGCCAGCATGGATTTGTAAAGGGTAGGTCATGCCTGATGAACCTGATTGAATTTTTTGAAGAGGTGACTAAAGTGACAGGGGAATGTCTATGGATGTTGTTTATATGGACTTCCAGAAGGCATTTAATAAAAACCCTCATAAAAGACTGTTGGCTGAAGTTGAGGCTAATGGAATTGAGGGCAAATTATTGACCTGGTTAGGAAATTGGCTGAGCGGCAGGAGCCAGAGAGTAGGGATAATGGGCAGGTACTCAAATTGGCAGGACGTGACTAGTGGTGTCCCATAGGGATCTGTGTTGGGGCCTCAACTATTCACTGTATTTATTAACAACTTAGATGACGGGATAGAGAGCTACATATCCAAGTTTGCCAATGACACAAAGATAGATCAGAGTACATTCTAAATGGTGAAAAGCTCAAAACAGTGGAGGACCAAAGAGACTTAGGGCTCCATGTACATAGATCATTAAAATGTCATGGACAGGTACAGAAAATAATCAAAAAGGTTGATGGAATGCTGGCCTTTATATCTAGAGGACTGGAATACAAGAGGGTAGAAGTTATGCTACAACTATACAAAGCCCTGGTTAGACCACATCTGGAGTACTATGTTCAGTTCTGGGCACCACATCTTAGAAAGGAGATATTGGCCTTGGAGTGAGTGAAGCGTAGATTTACTAGAATGATACCTGGACTCTGAGGGTTAAATTATGAGGAGAGATTACACACACTGCGTTTGTATTCCCTGGAATTTAGAAGATTAAAGGGTGATTTGATCAAAGTTTTCAAGATATTAAGGGGAACTTATAAGGTAGATAGAGAGAAACTATTTTCGCTGGCTGGGAGTCTAGGAGTAGGGGACATAGCCTAAAAATTAGAGTCAGGACTTTCAGGAGTGAAGTTAGGAAACACTTCTACATGCAAAGGGTGGTAGAAGTTTGGAACTCTCTTCCGCAAATGGCAGTTGATGCTAGCTCAATTGTTAATTTTAAATCTGAGATTGATAGATTTTTGTTAACCAAAGGTATTGAGGGATATGGGACTAAGGCGGGTATATGGAATTAGGTCACAGATCAGCCGTAATCTCATTGAATGGTGGAACAGGCTCGAGAGGCTAAATGGCCTACTCCTGTTCCTATGTTCCTATGTTCCTAATGAAGCAGGAAGTTTGAGACCTGGCGTTACACATCTCTGCCCATGAGTTTGGTTCACTGTGCCTCTTCTACAGGTGCTCCTGAGGTGCCAGGGCCAGGAAAATTGGCCCCAATCACTTCATATAAGAAAATATTGCAATTGTCCATTGTGTTTTTATTTCTTCATTCTGAAATTTGAATGGAAAATTGAGTTTCTATTTTTTTAAATATAAGTTTCAGATTAACATTTTTCAACTGCTATTTTATTATCATTATGTTCACATCTTCATAGTTGATTGATCCACATCTCAACACATCAGTTCCTCTGCTGGAGACAATGGGGGTTAAATTCAATAACCCCCTAATTTGGGTGCGGGGGTGGCGGTGCACAATTAACCTGCGCCCGGTTGTTGAGATGCAGGTAGCACGTGAGATTCGTGCTGCCTGGTCATTTCCCGATATCTGCGAGCAGCAAGGCCTAGCTGCATTGTTTAGTGCCTGCTCACCAGCAGGGAGCCCCAATATCATGCAAGTGGCTAGAACCACGTAATAGCAGCCTGCACCTCTTGAAGGCAGCCTGCACCTCTTATTTGCAAAATATAAGATACGGGTCCGCACAGAGTCTGAATGGAGATCAAACATCGCACATGTAAAACGCAGATGCAGGTCCTGTCTCTATGTTTACAAACTGTTGAGTTATGTTAAAACATTGAATAAAGGTTGCACACTACTAAATCCCACATCCTCCAACTGTATGCCAGACCTCACCAATTGCCGATCTGAGTTTGTACCAGGCCTGTGAGAGAGCGTGCACCATGGTTCTCTGACGATGCACTAGAGGCCTTGGTGCAAGAGGTGGAGAGAAGGAGGGATATCCTATATCTGCAGGGGGGCAAGAGGCCCTCCAGAGATATGCTCAAGAGGCAGTGGGGGGTAGTAAGGGACAAAGTCAATGCCAGGCGCATAGCACCACGAACATAAGAACATAAGAAATAGGAGCAGGAGTGGGCCATATGGCCCCTCGAGCCTGCTCTGCCATTCAATAAGATCATGGCTGATCTTCGACGTCAACTTCACTTTCTTGCCAGAACCCCTTATCCCTTGATTCCCCTAGAGTCCAAAAATATATCTATCTCAGTCTTGAATAGAATCAACGACTGAGTATTCACAGTCCTCTGGGGTAGCGAATTCCAAAGATTCACAATCGTCTGAGTGAAGAAATCTCTCCTCATCTCAGTCTTAAATGGCTGACCCCTTATCCTGAGATTATGCCCTAGACTCTCCAGCCATGGGAAATAACCTCTCAGCATCTACCTTGTCAAGCCCTCTCAGAATCTTATATGTTTCAATGTTTCATGCAGTGCAGGAAGAAATGTAATGCTTTGACATGAGTGGTCAAAGTGAGTGAGGTCAACTGTCAAGTGGCATCTCCTACCAACTGCATCACTAGCCGCATCCACTGCTCCATGCACTACACCCCCCATCACCCACAAACCAACAAACTCTTTCACTCAGTACTCAATTCTTCCAATCAGATGGTTCCTCTCACCCTCACATATTACCACTGTTGCAAGCCGCACACCTACAACTCACGGGTCACACACTTTGGCAACTATTCAACCACGACAGGCACATCACCCAAACATCTTGCAGGACACTCACCGACACACGTCCCACTTTATTGCAGGAGAAGGTGGCACATAACAGTAGGCAGCAGATGGCAGTGGGTCCACGGAACATGAACCTGCTATCCTCTCTCAGGATGACAGCCCACACTACGACTCTGCCAGTGCCCTTGCTGTTGCTGTCAGCTAGCCAGCCCACTCCCTGTAGAGTATTGAAACTTTATTAAAAGAACATTGGAAGATATGAACAGTTGTAGTCCATTTAGCCCCTTGAGCCTGTTCCGCCATTCATTGAGATCATGGTTGATCTGTGACCTAACTCCATAGATCCGCCTTAACCCCTTAAAACTTTTGGTTAACAAAAATCTATCAATCTCAGATTTAAAATTAACAATTAAGCTAGCATCAACTGCCATTTGCAGAAGAGTGTTCCAAACTTCTACCACCCTTTGCGTGTAGAATCGTTTCCTCACTTCACTCCTGCAAGTCCTGGCTCTAAGTTTTAGGCTATGTCCCCTAATCCTAGTATTCAAGTGTATGAGACCTCCAAAAACAGGTACAAATGTATCAGCAGCTAGAAGCAATAATCCAGCAACTAACCTGTAATTCCTGCATGATCCCTTTAAATAGTGCTGGTGGGGGGTCCTCCATGCTGTTTACGACCTGTTCAGCTGTGCGAGTTTAAGACAGTGCGTTGGCTGGATTGTTGAGTTCCAAAATCGTATCTGTCCCTTTAAATCAGTGTTGCACACTGATCTAATGCATATTCTTCTTACTTTACATGGTACCGGAGTTCGATATCTGCGCGTGCGCAAACACCTTTACCAAGATGATGTTTGGCGCACCTCATGTTAGAAGCGTGCATGCGCATTCTGGACGCCATTTTGGATCCTTAGGAGGCCGTGTAGTGCTACAAAGCGGGCGCTATGCCGCCCAATTTATGTCCCAACACCTATTGTGGATGAGGAGGAGGAAGTGTTTCTGAAGGTTCTGAGGTGGAGGAGCAGTAGCAGGAAATCAGGGTGTCAAAGTTCACCACAACCTACATACCAGAAGCAATAAAAAGAAGCCAGGACTTCACACGGCCACATTTGAAAAGGCGCCTGACATCACCAGAGCAAGGTAAGGGACAGATCAGGCACAGTGGACAGGAGTTAGACCGTCAGCCAGACTCCCAGGGAGATCTGGAGACAAGGAAAGACCTAAGGACCAAAGGCACTGAAAATGTGTATTATTGTAGAATCAGGTTTATACTAGACAAGCTTGCTAATTATTTTTATTAGTGGCCCCAGCTGACTGAACATGTTCGCTCTGTATTTAGTCCGCTGACCTCTATCCTCCATCAGATATCAGCAGTCAGAGCTGCTTGGAACTGCAGTTTCTTAGGATTAAAGGTACAACCTTGAGTGTCACTTTCTTATGAGTTAGACTATTGTTTGACTATTTTTATATTGTGTTTTATGATATCCTTAGTAGGGAAGTAAGCTATTTTTATTTCTTTGTTTATCATGTAAAATAATATCATTTACTTGCTTTTTTTATTGGAGACATGTTAAATAAAACATATTTCTTATTAGTTCTCTGTCCAGTCCCTTTTGTCCTCGATGCGGGTGAGCAGTTACTATTTCAGAATTTTAAAAAAGCCCTAGGCATTAGGCAGAGGTCCAATTCCCTCCACTTGTACAAACCAAGGCAGCGGTGGCATTTTGCTGCACATATAAAGAATGGCCCTTCAAGGAACTATAATGAATTGATGCTGTTATATATTAATTCATTATTGGATGGCAACGTTCCTAACACAGATTTGGAGAGAAAATGTAATTAGTAGAGAACATGCTCATGCAAATTTAAAAGAGTTTTCTACATTATGTTTGAGAATATTTCTGTTTAATTCACTTTGTTAGCTGAAAAGAAATTTTAATAATTTATTATCACAGATTCAAAAATATATATTTTCTTGTTTATATTTTTACTGCAGCAATGTGCAAAAATATGGCAATATTTTTTGTCTGTTAAACAAGGCACATGTATTACCTGACTTCTTGATTGTTTGCTAACTGCCTATTTGGCCTGTTAGTAGCTGTGAATCTGTTGATTTTTTTTCAGATATTTATAATTCTAGCAATAGGACATAGTGAATATGTCCTATTCAATAGTGAATAAAAGTGCTAGGGCTGTTTGAGGTAGAGTGTGATAGATTGACTGCAATACCATACCATGATTCATAGCAGTGACTGTGGATTATCTGCAGGCTGCATTGATGGGAAATGTGCCAACTTGGCAACATTTCTTGGAAACCACATGAACAGAACATTGTGATCCAAATAAACATGGTATTTAAAACTTTGAGACTGGGTGCAAAGCAACTTACAGATTCTGGAGACACAATGTCTGACCTAAATCTACAGGTTGTTGCCATTGTTGCAAAAGGACTTTGCAACCAGGCTGTCAATCAATTGACACCTCCCTGCATCAGAAAGATATAAAAAGACCTTTATCCAGACTCTCAGCACTGCAGTCAGTGGGGAAGTCAGAAGATCAAGACTCATATTGGAGGATGGCCAAGAAAGAAAGACCTCAAGTACTGCGGAATTGATCACTCCACTGCCTTGATGGGGAACTCTCAAAGGAACAGGCTGTACATATTATTGTCTATGAAATATAAACGGTAGTTTAGCTTAGTGGATTGTTGCATTGTATTATTTGTCTCTCTATGACTTGGGTCCATAAATCCTGGTGGAATAGAATTCCTACAAACCTGGCACCTGAACAGGGACCCGGCGAATAGACTGTCGAAGTAGAATATCTTGTCCAGTGGTAGAACAGAAATAGGATTTCTGGCTGGGGACATAGCAGGATATTAAAATGAAAGAAGCAATACAGAAGTAGATAGAAAAGAAGTTGCCTAGGAGAGTGGAATGGTTCCCAACAGAAGATCACCATGTCGATCCCTGTATGGCATATGATGATAGGTGGTCATGTATGCTGGAGGAACAGCGCGCTGTGAAGAAACAAGCCAAGGCTGCATGGTTACTTCCCCTCAGTAAGGAAAAAGACAAAGGTGAAAAAGAAAGGCAGGAACTAAAAACAGAAGTTGATAACCTAAAAAGGGAGTTGGAGGAAGTAAATGAGCAATTAAAAAAGACTCTCGATGATTGGAAGAGAGGATCAGAATAATGATAAACGCATACAAACCCTAGAAGGACATGTAGAATATTTTCAGAGCCAGGCACTGGTTAACGAGGGAAAACTTGTCGTGAATCAGGCAGCCCAACAACGAACATTAGATAAAATGATGAAGTTGGAAAAACAAAGAGATGATTTAAAGGCAGCTGAGTGGGTGCAGATGAATGTCAATAAGGAAAGCCGTAGATGGTCAGAGGCATCACACAATCATTGTAAATGTAAAATCTCTTAGCTAGAAAAGGCCCTACAAGTGAAACAGGGAATTATCTGTAGAATGAAAGGAAATAATAGTGACAGCGAATTGGACGATCAGAACTGGGACGACCTAAAGCGGGAGTCCGCTGCGTATGAACATCATGATGACTGTTCCCCACGGGATGAGTGTCCCCCCATAACCCCAATGGAACAGGTCAAGTATAATGTCGACCCCAACATTGGCATAAGAGGAACTGTAGCCAATAGATACGTCATTCCCTATAGCCCACAGCAGTTACAGGAAATCTCAAAACAAATACCCAAATTTGACAGCAAAGGAGATGTGGAAAAGCACTTTGCTGAGTTAGAACAGACTGCGGAGGTTAGTGGGATGGATGAGAGCGAAAAGGTAAAATTGTTACTGTGGACTTCAGGTCCGGTGGTTTATGCGGTGCCTCCCCAGGATAGGAAACATGACCGAGGAACTTGGGCACAGACCCAAGAGTCCGTACTTACTGCCATTGGATTTAATAGGGGAGATCGCAGTGAGGTGTTGAAAAATTGTATGCAAGAACCCAACTAACATCCCAGTGTATATGCCAACTGATTATGGCAATACTATAACAGAATCTGGGCCAGGATTGAACCGACTCGACCTGGGAGCCCGCAACGTTATTGCCAGATGGCTGTGGACTTTGATTAGTCATATACAACCATATTTACAAGCTCCATGGGCAGTTTTTGATGCAGAGGACGCGACTCAAACAGAAGCCCAAGTTCTGAAACGGATGGTACTTAAATGGGAAAATAGAAAACTGATGGGAAAAACAAAACAGCCGGTATATACCGTGCAAGCCCCGCCGTGGAAAAATGAGGGACCCCTGAAATTGAGCCTTAACGTAAAATGTTACAATTGCAATAAATTAGGACAATGTAAAGTGCTACAACGCAAGAGGGGAACAACCCCCACGGGAAAACAAAGTCCCATTAGTAAGGAACCAGCAGAGTTGTACCCAGATTTAAAGGAAGTCTTTAAAGACTGCCTGACAGCCGTATTGAAAGAAATGATTTTCACCACCCCTCCGGTTTGTGAAATAGAACAACAAATGGCTCTGAAAGCCAATTCCTCCCCCCCCGACCCCAGTGACGGGTCAGGCCTCTCCTAAGTATTTGTGCCTGTTACAGTATGATTCATAAGGATGACTGTATGTAACCGCCGAGGTAGGAGGCCACTTGGACTTGTTTATCACAGGGGTCCCACAATTCTCCCTCTATTTTCCACCAACAAATGGCTAAAGCCATAATTCAATTTAGCCAGCCTGAATGTTTGATAAAGTATGTAGACTATTTGTGGTTGCATACTCCAGACATGGAAAGTCATGTAATATTGTTAAAAGAGCTACTGCATTAGACTAGAGAAGGCTTAAAGGTTAATCCGAAAAAGGCACAGATAGCACAAGGCAGGGTAACCTTTTTGGGAGTAAATATTAGCAGGGAGGGGCATTGATGAAATAAAGGAAAAGACCATGCAGGAGTTGCCCTTACCAATGTCGGTAAAAGCGGTACAATCATTTTTGGGATTGGTAGGGTATTGTCAGGATTTTATAGAGAATTTCATGACCCCTCTATACTTTGTTGAGAAAGAATGTTGAGTGGGAATGGACACCAGCCTGTATGGAGGCAGTCAAATAGTTAAAGGAAGCTTTACAGAAAACATCCATCCTAGTCCCAGCCGATCCAATACTTAATATCGGCCGTTCTAACCCAAAAGACCCATGAGAAACGGAGGCCTGTCGCCTATGCATCTCTGTTTCTCATTCCGGTAGAGAGCAATTACTTTTTGTGTGAGAAACAACTGTTAGCAACCTTTTGGGCCATTAAACACTTTACCTATATAGTGGGATTGGCACCGCTACACTTGTTCACCAATCACTAATAGAGATATTGTTGAATGGAAGGTTAAAAGACGGTTCAGTGTCTATTATCCAATTGGCCTGATGGACCTTATTACTGCAGGGAAGGGATATCCAGATGCACCATAACCCTGATCCACCGAGTCTAGCAGGGAATTTGATGTCACCAAGGTGAAAGACATCCGTGTAAGGTGGAAAATCAAACCCACCCAGAGGGGCTGATTATGTCAGGAGTGTTGCCTAACACACAGTGTATATGTGTAGATCGGTCCAGCAAAATGAAAGATGGAGAAAGAAAAACAGGGTGCAGCATATACGATCCTGCTAGACAAACAGAACTAGCACTGAAGCTGCCCGCATACATGTCTGCACAAGCAGCCAAGTTGGCGGCTCTAGCGTATGAGGTAACACATCCCACCAAGTTTCCGAACCCTTATACAATACACTCAGACTCCATATATGTGTGCAATTCCCTCACAGAATATCTCCCAATATGGGAAAAGAGGGGGTTCATCTTGACAGATGGGATAGCTTTACCCTCCCCTCCAATTAATGGGTAATTTTTAATAAGGCAAAGGAAGTGCCCGGAGACATAGCAGTCCATAAAGTACGGACACATACCAAAACCAAACCTCTATTGGAGGGGAATCAAAAGGTTGATGAATTGGCCAAGAGAGGAGATGAGGAGGGAACGGTTGGGATCCGGTAGAAATGTTTCCCCCATTGGAAGCTAATCAGCCCGTGAAAGTACCTGACCCGATTGATTTGAAACAATTGCAAAATTGGGATCCTGAAATAAAGGCAGTAATAGCAACATTAGAAAGGAAAGAAAGTCCACTTGGAAAATATGTTTATTAATCAAAATTGGGGATGAAAGATGGAGTCTTGTTGTACGACCAAAAATGGGTAGTACTGCAGAACGAGAGGAAAGCTTTTCTCTACCAAACCCATGATGCACCTACATCGGGACATCCCGGACCATGGGGCACCTTGGAAAGACTCCAAAAGGTGGCCAGGTGGCTAGGAATACAAGGCTAAATGGAGCAATATTGCCACAACTGTCTAATCTGTGTGCAGCACAATCCCACTGTAAATACCAGAAAGGCATTGTTGTGCCACACTCAACCGACAGCAGAACAGTGGACCGACTTGCAAATAGATTATATCGGATTATTTCCCCCATCCTCAAGAGAAAATAAATATGTATTAGTGATAGTAGACACCTTCTCCAAGTGGGTGGAGGCGTTCCCGAGCCCCAATGCAACGGCTTAGGCCACAACAAAGATACTGGTAAACCATGTATTAACCAGATGGAGTCTCCAGAAATCCATTGACTCAGATCAGGGGAGCCACTTCACTGAAAAGGTTGTGCAAACCGCAATGTAGCTGCTAGGAATCAAAACGCAATTCCATATTTCACACAATCCTACATCATCAGGTATAATTGAACAGATGATCCGTACATTAAAAACTATGCTGAAGAAACTAATTGGACAATCCCATCTGACCTGGGATCAATTGCTTGGCATTAATAACCATGCGGTCCAGTGAGTCACGTACTGTTAAGATCTCGCCTTATGAATTAATGACCAGGAGGGTTATGACTACACCTGAACATTTAATGTATCAGGATTTGTCCGAACCCCAGTATCAGGTCCTGACCCAGGAACGGTATGTTCTTAGTTAATATCTTATTTAGGGGTTACGCTTCTTTTTCTAGCCCATCTGGGATTGTCAAACATCTGAGGTCTGGGAGTTGGTTGTGATCCAGTTAGATGACCAATTACAGCAAATAATGATCTTTGCAGCCACTAATATTGGTCAGTCTAAAAGAGCGAATAAAATATATTTTCATACAGAAGCTAAATAGAATGGGATGGGGGATAAACAGTATTGGTAAAAACATACCAACAGTTGGGACTATTCGCTGCTAATTTTGCGGGACCTTATCCCATTGTTGATAAGGCTAGTCCATCTGGTTCTAAGATCATCCTCTGGAAGGGGAAGGAAAAGTGATCCCATATTAACCAGCCAAAGGAATATAAGGGAGACACCCTCGGCGTGGTGGAGATGATGGATGACACCCCTAGAATCGGACCTATCGTGGGATGATGAAGGAATGGTGGTGCCCCCAGCTGTGGGGAACAAATGCTATAGATTTGAGACCACGACCAACTCCCAGACCTCAGATGTTTGACAGTCTCAGATGGGCTAGGAAAAGAAGGTGTAAACCTAAATAAGATATTAACTAAAAACTTCCTTGTGCAGTACTCGGCTGATCTGCAGGAAGGAACACGTACAGAACAAAATGAAGATATTGTGGTGGTGGATTTTATGTGTAATACTTATCATGTGCATTGTACCTATGTTACAAAGTAGTGGGAATGATTGGAAATGTGTCTTGGCTGTCTATACACCTACTTCCCTATTGGGATAACATGGGAAACGCCCTTTAAAAATAAGGAAGGAAACGATTTTGTTAAAATACAGGAGAAAGAGGGTGTGCGTTTAACCTGTTGTCACCTCTAATGTAACTCTTATACAGATCAACATGACATTCCAGGCTGAGGCTCTGCGAGGGGTTGTTCTGTTTGGACATCCCATACCTCTCTATCTTTTAATCTACAAGCTGTGATGACCCGAATCAATACCTCACAGAAACACCTTATTAAAATGTTACAATGAAACCGACAGATTGAAAAAGGGATCCAAACATTGGGCAACCATGAATGGTGGGAGGTAATGTATAACACGGGACAATATCGATGGGTTAGAAAGATATCTATGCTATTTGTAATTGTGCAAATGATACCGGTGGTTGTTTTGATTATTATGATATGCCGTATTAAGCAAACTTTGAAAAAGCATATTAAAGAGTAGCGTTTTTTTGAAATTGTCCCAGAAAACGCAAAGTTTGATTGTACTGGAATGCAAAGTGTTAACTTGAGAGTGATATATGTCTTGGCAAAAGTGAATCAGTCAGAAGATCTGAAAACTCATTTCAGGAGAGACCGATGGGAAATGTGCCAAATTGGCATATTTCTTGGAAATCACGTGAATAGAACATTATGATCCAAATAAACATAGTATTTAAGACTTTGAGACTGGGCGCAAAGCAGCTTGCAGATTCTGGAAACACAATGACTGACATGGATCTACAGGTTGTGCCATTGTTGCAAAAGGATTTTGCAACCAGACATGTCAATCAATTGACGCCTGCCTGCATCAGAAAGATATAAAAAGACCCTTATCCGGAATCTCGGCACTGCAGTCGGTGGGGAGGGCAGAAGCCCAAGACCCATCTTGGAGGACACCCAAGAAAGAAAGACTTCAAACGCCGCAGAACTGATCCTTGACGCAGAACTCTCAAAGGAACAGGTTGTACATATTGTTGGCTATGATGTATAAACAGTAGTTTAGTTTACTGGACTGTTGTATTATTTGGCTCTCTATTGCTTGGGTCCATAAATCCTGGTGGAATAGAATTCTTACAGCATTATGGTCTCATAACTAATTGGTTATGTTGGAATAGTAACAAGTTTATTTTTTAATCATGGGTCATTGAACCGCTTTTAAAAGTTTGTAATTTTTCCATAGTTTTGTTGGATGTCATCTCCAAAGCTGCTGAATTTTACCAGTCCAATTGGATATCACAGATAAATGTTTGGGTCGTGTCTTAGATGTGTCATGTTGTTCTGGCAATTTTTGATTAATTTATAGGATCAGGCTGGGAAATATCTGAAGAATCTTTCTCATGACAGGTAAACGGTTAAAGTCTCAGAAAAAAGTTCTGGTGCGGCAAAGTAATCAAATAATCTATTAAATGATTAAAACATATATAACATGCGCAGAGAAACCTTTACATTGCATGAACACATACATCTTATGCTAGAGATGTGCTTACAGGGAAACATCCACATTCCATGAAATTAATTTAATGCTGTGTCAATTAGCAGCTTTAAAAAATACATTGGCTCAGAATTTGCTCTCAAAATAATGGTGAGACTAACTGTTATTTATGTGCAAATCTCACAGCAACTTCAGGCGAGGGTAGGTGCACAATTAAATGCAAAATCCAAAAGTTGCTGTCCGAGATGTGCTGTTCTACCGTTAGCTTCGCGAAAACAGCATCTTGCTGTCTGACTCACCATTGAAATGCACTGAACGGTGTGAAGTTCCTGTACTTGCATGGTAGATATGAACTAAATTCGCCACAGAAAGTTAGAACTTGTCCATTTCAGTCTAAGTACCCTTTTAAACGGCATGATAAGTGTTAATTACTGCCAGTGAACCTCTCTAGTTCTGAAAATTAACTATTGCAAGTGTGAAGTCTTATTCCTTCAGGTTTTAATTCGAGTTTTTATAAAAATTAATTTTTTTTTACTTTTTCTTTCTGTTCCTTTTTTCTCTCTCTCTTAATCCAATCTTTCTTTCCCTCCTTATTTCTCTTTCTGTACCTGATTTGTCATTGAATTCACTATTCTAATTTACACTTCTTTGTTCAGACTTTGCGCTGTTCATTTATCCCAAATGCCTTGTAGAATCCTGTTTCCATCTCGCACTTCCAGCAACTTGCAGTGCAAAATGTCATGGAGAGTAAAGGGCAAGTCTAACTAATGGTGGGTGCCGTTCGTTGACAGGCTACATCAAATTCTGGGCTGTTATGTATATCTGTTTAACAACTGCAAGGAGGGTTATAAGGACAAGATCAAATGCTGTGGATAATCCCTGAACTGCTAGGAACATGAGAACGTCATTCAATGAAAGCAGTTGGCCTAAGATCTACAATGCAAGATTAGATACACAGTCTGGAGTTTTGCATGATTTCATTTTGTGACCGGGAAGAAGTTTGTAGAACCTTTTCTCAGGAGATTGAGCAGGCTAGATAGAATCTATAATAGAGCGCATTAGTGAATTGCACATCCCAGTACTGATGTTAAAGACACACATGGGAGAATTCTCCTCTTTGGGGCAGAGGTCCATCAGGGTGGGACTTTCACTTGCCCCTCCATATCTGCCCCAATTCCAACCCATTTTAAGAAAATAAGAACATAAGAAATAGGAGCAGAAGTAGGCCATTTGGCCCCTCGAGCCTGCTCCGCCATTCAGTACGATCATGGCTGATCTTCGACCTCAACTCCACTTTCCCGCCCTATCCCCACATCCCTTGATTCCCTTAGTGTCCAAAAATCTATTGATCTCAGTTCTGAATATAGTCAATGACTCAGCATCCACAGCCATTCCAAAGATTCACAACCCTCTGAGTGAAGAAATTATTCCTCATCTCAGTCCTAAATGGCCAACCCCTTATCCTGAGACTATGACCCCTAGTTCTAGACTCTTCCGCCAGGGGAAACAGCCTCGCTGCATCTACCCTGTCAAGCCCTTTAAGAATTTTATATGTTTCAATGAGATCACCTCCCATTCTTCTAAACTACAGAGAATATAGGCCCATTCTACTCAATCTCTCCTCATGGGGCAACCTTTCATCCCAGGAATCAATCTAGTGAACCTTTGTTGCACCGCCTCTAAGGCAAGAATATACTTCCTTAGGTAAGGAGACCAAAACTGTATACAGTACTCCAGGTGCGGTCTCACCAAAGCCCTGTATAATTGCAGCAAGACCTCCTTACTCTTATACTCCAACCCCCTTGCACTAAAGGCTAACATACCATTTGCCTTCCTAATTGTTTGCTCTACCTGCATGTTAACTTTCTGTACAAGGGCACCCAAATCCCTGTGAATACCAACATTTACTAGTCTCTCACCTTTTAAAAAATATACTGCTTTTCTATTCTTCCTACCAAAGTGGATAATTTCACATTTCCCCACATTATACTCCATCTGCCACCTTCTTGCTCACTCACTTAACCTCTCTATATCCCTTTGAAGCCCTTATGTGTCCTCTTTACAACTTAGTTTCCTATCTAGTTTTGTAGCATCAGCAAACTTGGATACATTACACTCGGTATGTATCCTCATCTAAGTCATTGATATAGATTGTAAACAGCTGAGGCCCAAGCACTGATCCTTGCGGCACCCCACTAGTTACAGCCTGCCAACCCGAAAATGACCCGTTTATTCCTACTCTCTGTTTTCTGTCCGTCAATAATCCTCAATCCACGTTAATATATCACCGTGAACCCTAATCTTGTATAACAACCTCTTGTGTGACACTTTATCAAATGCCCTTTGAAAATCCAAGTATACTACATCCACTGGTTCCCCCTTATTTATCCCGCTAGTTACACCCTCAAAAAACTCTAATAGATTTGTCAAACATGATTTCCCTTTCATAAAACCATGTTGACTCTGCCTAACCATGTTATGATTTTCTAAGTGCCCTGTTACCAAGGACTTAATAATAGATTCTAGCATTTTCCCTACTACTGATGTCAGGCTAACTGGCCTATAGTTCCCTGTTTTCTCTCTCCCTCCTTTCTTGAATAAAGGGGTTACATTTGCTACCTTCCAATCCACGGGAACTGTTCTAGAATCTAGAGAATTCTGGAAGATCAAAACCATTGCATCCACTATCTCTGCAGCCACCTCTTTTAAAACCCTAGGATGTAGGCCATCAGGTCCAGGGGATTTGTTGGCTATTAGTTCCATTAATTTCTCCAGTACTTTTTCTTCACCAATCTCAATTCTTTTAAGTTCCTTACTCTCATTAGACCCTTGGTTCCCCATTATTTCTGGTATGTTTTTTGTGTCTTCTACTGTGAAGACAGATTCAAAATATTTGCTTAACGTCTCTGCCATTTCCTTATTCCTATTAGAATTTCTCCTGTCTCAGCCTCTAAGGGACCCACGTTTACTTTTGCTAATCTCTTCCTTTTTACAAACTTGTAGAAGCCCTTACAATCTGTTTATATTTCTTGCTAGTTTACTCTCACATTCTATTTTCTCCCTCTTTATCAATTTCTTGGTCGTCCTTTACTGATTTCTAAAGCCCTCCCAATCCTCAGGCTTACTACTCTTTTTGGAAACATTGTAAGCCTCTTTGAATCTAATACTATCCTTAACTTCTCTAGTTAGCCACGGTTGGACCACTTTTCCTGTGGAGTTTTTATTCCTCAATGGAATGTATATTTGTTGAGAATTATGAAATATTTCTTTAAATGTTTGCTATTGCTTTTCTACCATCATATCTTTTAATCTAATTTCCCAATCTACCATAGCCAACTCGTCCCTCATACCTACATAATTGGCTTTGTTTAAATTTAAAACCCTAGTTTTGGACTTAACTACATCACACTTAAACTCAATATGAAATTCTATCATATTATGATCACTCTACCTCAGAGAATCCTTTACTATAAGATTACTAATTAATCCTGTCTCGTTACACAATACTAGATCTAAAATAGCCTGTTCCCTAATTGGTTCCTCGACATATTGTTCTAGAAAACGGTCTCAAATGCATTCCATAAACTCGTCCTCTAATTTTGCCTATTTGGTTTGTCCAGTCTATATGAAGATTAAAGTCCCCCACGATTATTGCATTACCCTTGTTACATGTTCCTCTAGTTTCCTGATTTATACTCTGTCCAACTCTATAACTACTGTTAGGGGGCCTATAAACTACTCTCGTTTTCTGCCGCTTGTTATTTCTTAGCTCCATCCATACTGAGCTCCGCCTATCACTCCTGTCCTTGCCAACCTCTATTGCCTCCCCGTTCCCCAACATGTTGGTTTCAATCTGTGTCTTCCATTATATTGGTCGACTCTGTTCCTATGCCCTCCTCCAGTCCTACATTCCAATTCTCATCCTCTACTCTTCTGAGTCTCAGTGTCTGTGTGTCTCTCCTCCCTTTGCTCCACCACCATTTGTAGGGCCTTGAACCATCAAATCCTGGAATTCTCTCCCTAAATCCCTCCCCCTGCTATATTTCTCCCCATTTTCAAAAGTCTCCTCAAAATTCATCTATTCTACCTTGCCTTTGGTAACCTCCTCAACTCCTCTTCCAATTCCTGCTTGGTGTCCAAATTGCTCCGTCCACCTCCAAATTAAGCGCTTTTGATATTTCTCTCTGTTATGACACTACCTAAGTGAAAACTGTTTTTGTTACTTTAACCAATTGTGGCATACACCTCTTTGACTACTGATGGATGCTACACTAATTCCTTCAATAATTCTGTTTTGTTCTTGAAAAAATTCTTAGCAGTTTCATGAACTCTTTTCTATGCCATTTGCGTTTGCCATGTTTGAATCTGGTAATCACTTTCAGACTAGCAAGGCATCTATTCTTTGGATGCGACTCAATTGAGATTCCATCATGGAGATTTTCTACTTGGGTGCCAAATGGGCACAATATCAGCGATGCACCCGCAGCACCACCCAATGTGGCAGTCGGGAGGCCTGAGCCATTGTCAGGTTTTAAACCTCATTAACATTTTTCTGACAAGCTGAGGGCACCAAGCAAGTTTAGTACTAATGCTTGAAGAATTTATCCAAATTGACTTTGGCACTAGCATGCAATGTAAAGTCTGGTTATTTTTGGCAGATATGCCTAAAACTTGTTTCTGAAGATTGGTCCAGTGATAATTGGGTACTTTTACAAGTCTCTTTTCACAAGTCTATTGTATTGTTCTGGACAATGTTGTTGTTACGCTAAATACTTTAGATTTATCCAGAATTTTATTAGTGTCAGGCACCAACAAGGCATCACTTTTCTCATTAAACTTCCAAACTACTTTGATGACTATTTCCTAAATATTTTCAAAGCCTGATAGGAACATAGGAACAGGAGTAGGACATTCAGCCCCTCCAGCCTGTTCCACCCCGCCATTCAATGGCTGATCTGTATCCTGACTCCATTTACCCGTCTGGGTTCCATATCCCTTAATACCCGTGCCAAGCAAAAATCTATCGATCTCAGATTTAAAATGATTAAATAAGCTAGCATCTACCACTTTTTGTGGGAGAGAGTTCCATACTTCTACCATTGTGAAGAAGTGTTTCCTAACTTCTCTCCTGAATGGCCTGGCTCTGATTTTAAGGTTATGTCCCCTTGTCCTAGACTCCCCCACCAGCGGAAAAAGTTTCTCTCTATCTACCCTATCAATTCCTTTCAAAACCTAAAAACCTCAATCAAATCACCCCTTAACCTTCTATATTCTAGGGAATACAAGCCTAGTTTATGTAATCTCTCCTCATAATCTAACCTTTGGAGCCCTGGTAACATTCTGGTGAATCTGCGTTGCACTCCTTCTAAGGCCAATATATTCTTTCTAAGGTGCGGTGCCCAGACCTGTTCTCAATACTTCAGATATTGTCTAACCAGGGCTTTGCATAGTTATAGCAAAACTTCATCTCCTTTATATTCTAGCCCTCTGGATATAAAGGCTAACATTTCATTAGCCGTTTTGATTATTTTTTGTACCTTGACTGCTACATTTTAGTGATCTGTGAACATGGACTCCTAAATCTCTTTGGACTTCCACTGTTCCTAGCTTTTCACCATTTAAAAAATACTCGGATCTATCCTTTTTTGATACAAAATGGATGACCTCACACTTACCTGCATTGAAATCCATCTGCCACAGTTTTGCCCACTCACTTAATCTATCAATGTCTCTCTGTAATTTTATGCTCCCGTCTACACTACTTACTATGCCACCAATCTTTGTGTTAGCAACAAACTTGGATATATGACTCTCTTTTGTGTTATCTAAGTCATTAATAAATATAATGAACAGTTGAGGCTCCAGAACAGATCCTTGTGAGTCACCACTAGTCACTTCCTTCCAATTTGAGTACATACCCATTATCCCTACTTTCTGTCTTCTACTGCCTAACCGATCTCCTAACCAGGTCAATAACTTGCCTTCAATTCCATGAGCTTTAATTTTAGTTAACAGTCTCTTATATGGAACCTTATTGAATGCCTTCTGGAAGTCCATATAAACTACATCCATAGACATTCCTCTGTCTACTACTTTAGCTATTTCCTCAAAAAATTCAATTAGGTTTGTTAGACATGACCTATGCTTTACAAATCCATGATGGCGCTCTCTAATTAGCTCAATTTTTTCTAAGTGCTCAGTCACATTGTCCTTAATTATAGATTCCAATAAAACTTCCCCTCAACAGATGTTTGACTAACAGGTCTATAATTTCCTGGTTTCTCTCTCTCACCTTTCTTAAATAATGGAGTTACATTTGCAATTTTCCAATCCAAAGGGACAATTCCTGAATCAAGAGAGCTTTGGAAGATTATGGCTAAAGCATCTACAATTTCCTCACCTACTTCCTTTAAAACCCTGGGGTGGAAACCATCAGGTCCTGGGGATTTTTCAGTCTTTAGTGCCATTACTTTTTCTAATACTGTTTTCTTGCTTACTTTAACTTTAGTGAGTTCCAATCCTTGATTCATTATTAGTTTCCCTGGAATGTCAGGTATATCATAGTATCATAGTAGGTACATCACAGGAGGAGACCATTTGGCCCATCGTGCCTGTGCCGGCTCTTTGAAAGAGCTATCCAATTAGTCCCATTGCCCTGCTCTTTCCCCATAGCCCTGTAAATTTTTTCCCTTCAATTATTTATCTAATTTCCTTTTGAAAGTTGCTATTGACTCTGCTTCCACCACCCTTTCAGGCAGTGCATTCCAGATCATTACAACTCGCTGCGTAAAAAAATGTTTCCTCATGTCGCCTCTGGCTCTTTTGCCGATCACCTTAAATCTGTGTCTTCTGGTTACTGATCCTTCTGCCATTGGAAACAGTTTCTCCTTATTTACTATATCAAAACAGTTCATGATTTTCAACACCTCTATCAAATCTCCCCTTAAACCTTCTCTGCTCTAAGGAGAACAACCCCAACTTCTCCGATCTCTCCACATAACTGAAGTCCCGCATCCCAGGTACCATTTTATTAAATCTCTTCTGCACTCTTGCTAAGGCCTTAACATCCTTCCTAAAGTGTGGTGCCCAGAATTGAACACAATGGGGTAAATTTTAACCCCCAAGAATGGGTGGGTTGGGGGCGGGTGGGTAGTAAAAATACTCAGGTTTTGGAGCGGGAGCACATTCTGGCTCCAACGCGCCTACATCCGGGTTTGACCTGGTGCCTGGAAATGCCGGCAGGACAATATTTAAAGGGCCAATTTAGGTCTTTAAAGTACTTAATCCTGTTAACTTTTTGTGTATTGAGTTACACAAACTGTTTTAACTTCTCCTGAACGTGTCTCCCGTGGCCTCTGAAACACGCCATGGAAATGGTGACAAGTTGCAGCCAACCCTCATTTGGACCTTAAAGAGAAGGTGAGATTTTGCAGCAGGGCAATCAGTTCTCTCAGACAACTCCCTTTGGCTGGGAGTTCTTTGTGCTTAGACTGAGATTTCTTTGTTCACACTCAGAATTCTTGTGTTCAGACATATTTACCTACATTTTGGAGCCCTTGAAGATGACAACATCAGGATGGGGCTGAATGGATTTATTCTACAGTACATCTGAGGAGGAGGCACATAACCATCCGCGGCAGGCACGGCGGCAGTTCTGAGACTTGCAAGTCCACAAGACAGAAATGCGCCACAAGGACCTGCAGAAGAGCAGAGTAGGGACCAATGCAGGGCCCAAGGTCGCAGGAGGCACTACCTACGTGAGAGGGTCTACATGCAGAGGCTGAGCTTCCTGGACCTCTCTGAGGTGCAGTGCCTACATAGGCTCTGATTGAGTTGCCAAGTGGTTGTAAACATCTGCAGGCTCCTTCATGCAGAGCTACTCTCAGCCGGGCCTGGTGGGTACGCACTGCCCATCGCACTCAACCACTGCCCTCAATTTCTTCACCTCCGGATCCTTCCAAGGTGCCACAGTGACATCACCAGAGTCTCTCAGTCGTCTGCGCATAAGTGTCAGGGATGGTTTCTTTGCCAGGGCATCCGACTACGTCAACTTCCCCTGTCACAACATCAGTCAGACTGAGAGGGCAGTGGGTTTCAACTCTCTGGCTGGCTTCCCACGGGTGCAGGGTATAATTGATTGCAAACAAGTAGCAATCCGAGGACCTGCACATGAACCCGGACTGTTCATAAACTGAAAGGGATATCACTCCATCAATGCGCAACTGGTTTGCGACCACTGGAAGAGGTTTCTGCAGTTGTGTGCCAAATTCCCTGGCAGCTGCCATGATTCCTTCATTTTGTGCGTGTCCAACATCCCGGCCCTCTTCCACGCACAAGACAGGTTTAAGGGCTGGCTCCTTGGAGACAAGGGGTGCAGATGTGGCTCATGACACCTGTGAGAAACCCCACCAACGAGGAGCCGCAGCAGTGGTACAACGACAGTACATCACCACCAGGTCTGTCATTGAACAAGACATCGAAATGCTGAAGGTGCGCTTCAGGTGCCTGGATTGATCTGGGGGAGCCCTTCAGTACTCACCAGCTAGTGTGTGCAGAATAATAGGCGTGTGTGGCGTCCTGCACAATGTTGCTCAGCAGAGAGGGTTACAGGTGGAGGAATTCCAATGCGCTCATGAAGCATCCTCATCTGCCAGCCACATTGAAGAAGACGATGAAGATGAGGAGGAGGAGGAGGAGGAGGAGGACGAAGATGGGCAACCTATCTGCAGAGCAGCGGCACATGGCTGCTCGTGATGCCAGGGAGTCACTCATATCTAATAGGTTCTCAAATGGAGATCTGCAAAATGAAGATAGTGAACTACTCAGACCACCACCACCAACAACACCAGCCCCCCACCTCCACAAAACAGTCCTTCAATCGTGCATACACCCATTGTAAATACGCCCAATGGGTGGCATCCGTCTTGGCGTTCATGATGAAGCACATGAAAGGGCGCTTTTACAAAAGGGAGTCAAGAATGGACAAGGTGAGGCAGTGGTGATGACAATTATAACATTTAATGTGCATATAGGAAGAAACAAATATAAATGAAAAACATGACATTTCATCAGATACCCTTGTACATGCCCCATGTGATTACAAAACCTTAGATTTCCTCTTCCTACCATTTCTATGTGGTGCATGCCCTATGGCTTCACCAGAGGTAGTGGCAGGTTGCTCAGGTCCCTGCCCTGACTGCTGAGATGCTCTCAAACTATGCCCTCTGGGTTTTGGAACCCGTGAGAGCCCCGCCAAAGACTGCTCCACCTGCACCTTTGCAGAGACGGACTCGGCTATTGGGAGAGGAGGCAGCATTGCAGGTACTGGTTGAGAGGGGGGCAATGGGTGAGATGTGGGAGCGCTTTAAGTGGAGTCCCCACTTCCATGTCCCTTTCGCCATCATCCCTCTCCTGGGCCAGGGCCACATCACTCCTACCACTCTGCTGGACAACAGCTTGGAGCACATCTGTGATGCATTCTGAGGCCATGGCTAAAGTATCTGCCTGTTTAAGGCAGCAGAAAAGTTAGCATCCTGAGATTGCATGGCCGTTGTCACGGCCTGAATGGACTCATTTGAGAGCCGTGCTTGAAGCTCAATGGAGGCTTTCATTCTCTCCATCACAGACATTCCCTCACTTACCTGTGCCACCATTCCACTGATGCCGGAGGTGGACTCCTCCATCCTCTCTGCTATTGTGGAGAGTGTGCGTGGCACATCTTCCAGTACCTCGCAAAGGTGCAGGTGTACCTCTATCATTCTCAGTCTCAACGATGGCCCCCGGGGTTCAGAATCTGAACCAACTGAGCAGAGCTTGGAGAGGAGTACGCCTCCCGATGCGGACTCTCCACAGCTGACCCTGCCGCCAGTATCTGCTCACGTTCATTTGTGAGTGGTGGATAACCAGGTGACAACCCAGCTAACAGTCTAATAGGACCCACCGAAGTGCCAGTATCTGTGCTGGTGTGTGGCTGGATATGATGTGTTGGTGCGCCCTGATGAGGGTGATTCCATAGAGGAATGGAGCTCCTCTATGGAATCACCCTCATCCATGGCGCGTGCCTCCTCATCAATCCTTGAAGGCCCTGGAAGAGAACATAAAGCAATATTAAAAATCATTGCAGAAGTTAGTTTGCAATGAGCATACTGAGGTGTGCATTTCATGATATATGTGAAGGATGTTAAAGTTCTGTCACCGGCCGTTTTGTGGGTTGCCAGTCTCACCATCTCTGGCGGCCAGGCATTCAACCGTGCGGTTGAGCTCCAAGGCCTCCTTCTCTGCCTCTGTCAGGGTCATTATTTGTGTTAGTCACCCCCTCCAGTCCTACTCCTCTCCCAAACATTTTGCGCTCTATTCTACAAAGGGAGAAAGAACAGACGTGTGAGTGAGTGAGAGTGACGTGGTCACCCGATGGATGCATTGCTTTGGGTGAAGCTGCCAATGAAAGAGATGCAACAGAGGGTGACTATCAGACAGATTCAACACATTGCATCAGGATTGGGGTGAGTGGGAATGGTGAGTTCACAAATGGGGAGGTGAGGAAGTGCACGGAAAATGAAGGTAAGCTGCTAATGAGACTTAAGTGGGTATGATGAGTGATGTGATGGAAGTAGGCTTGGCAAGACAGAGTGAGGGGGGGTAATGTATGCCACAGGATGTAGGTGAACCAATAACTGTACTCACTTTTCGTGACCTGGTTAGGTCATTAAAGCGCTTCCTGCACTGCACCCACATCCTTGCCACCGTGCTCCTGCTGTTCAGCTCCTCTGCCACCTCGAGCTAGGCCTTCTTAGTGGCAGAGGCAGGGCACTTCCTCTGATCAGCTGTGTACTGTATGTCCCTCCTGCTTTTCACACCGGCCAGTTGCAAGCGAAGAGTCATTAAAGTGGAGTGCTAACTTGTAACTTGGTCCTTTGGTGCTCCATATTTGCAAATTCCTCCTTTCTCCCTCATAATCCATGGCTGCAATGGCCCTTTAAATACACCAGTTCCCAGCACGTGCGCAGTATGCCCGCTGCGCAGCTTGGAGATGCGAAACCCGGAAGTCACATTAAGGGCCTTCAATTGAGTTGAGATCGTTCGAGCCGACGCAAGCAAAATTTTAACGGGTTTCCCACACGACTGTTCACTCCCCCCACTGAGTTCCTGCCGCCATGTTAAAATTTACCACAATACTTCAGCTGAGACCTAACCAGTATTTGGCATAACTTCCTTGCTTTTGTACTCTATGCCTCTATTAATTAAGCCCAGGATCCCATATGCTTTTTAACAGCCTTCTCAATTTGTCCTGCCATCTTCAAAGATTTGTGTATGTGCACCCCCAGGTCTCTCTGTTCCTGCACTCCATTTAAAATTGTACTATTTCGTTTATATTGCCCCCCCCCCCATTCTTCCTACCAAAATGTATCACTTCACACTTCTCTGCATTAAATTTCATCTGCCATGCATCTGCCCATTTCACCGGTCTGTCTATGTCCTCCTGAAGTCTGTTTCTGTCCTCCACATCGTTTACTACATTTCGGAGTTTCGTGTCATCTGCAAACTTAGAAATTATACCCTCTATACTCAAGTGCAAGTCATTAATATATATAAAAAAGAGCAGGGGAACACCACTGCATACTTCCCACCAGTCTGAAGAAAAACAGGTCACCGCTACTTTCTGCTTTCTGTCTCTTAGCCAATTTTGTATCCACGCTGCCACTGTCCCTTTAATCCTGTGGGCTTTCATTTTGCTAACAAGACTATTATGTGGTAGTTTAACAAATGCCTTTCGAAAGTCCGTATACACAACATCAGCTGCATTACCCCGATCAGCCCCCTCCGTTACTTTATCAGAGAACTCAATCAAGTTAGTCGAACACAATTTTCCTTTATATTATCCTCTTCCTCTACTGTGAAGACTGACACAAAGTAATTATTCAACAAGTCAGCCATTTCCTTATTTTCATTTGAAATATTACCCACATCTGTTTTTAAAGGACCCACATTATATTTTTCTTCTAATATAATTGTAAAAATGTTTTGTGTTAATCTTGATATCCCTCACAAGTTTCTTTATGTATTCCCTTTTTTTTCTTCTTTTGCTGTTCTTTATATCTTTCCCAGTCCCCTGGATCTACACTACTCCTTGCACTTTTGTACGCTCTTTCCAATAGTTTTATGGTATCTCTCACCTCTTTTGTCGACTATGGCTATTTTATTTGATAAGTAGAGCTTTTGCCCCTTATGGTACATATTGGTCCTGTATTAAGCTAAATTCTTTTTTGAATACCTCCCACTGTTCATCTGTAGCTTTACCTGATAACAGTTTGCTGTCGTCAGTCTCTGTCTCATCCCGTTAAAGATAATCTTACCAAAATCTAGAATCTTAGTAACTGTGTTACTTTTCTCCTTTTCAAACCTAACATTGAATTCTATTATATTATGTTCACTGTTAGCTAAATGTTCCCTTACTAAGATTATTAACTAAGTCTGGCTCATTACTCATTACTAAATCTAGTATGGCCTGCCCTCTTGTTGGTGCTAGAACATATTGCTCCAGAAAACTATCTTGAATGCACTCAAGAAATTCACTACCTTTCTGTTCTGAGCTACTCTGCTTTTCCCAATCTATATCAAAATTAAAGTCTCCCATTAAAACAACTCTGCTTTTGCTACAAGCCTCTCTAATCTCTGAATTAGTACATTCTGCCACTTCATAGCTGCTATCAGCAGTCCTGTAGACAACTCCCATTACAGTTTTAAGTCCTCTGTTATTCTTCAATTCTAACCATAGAGTCTCCGCTGATTGCTTTCCCTTACCTATATCCCCTCTTACTAATGTTGTAATGGTATATTTAATCAATAAGGCTATCCTTTCTCCTCTTCCAGTTTCCTTATCCTTTTTTAAAGACCCTATAACCTGAAATATTTAGCCCCCAATCATGACCAGCTTGCAGCCATGTAACAGTAATGGCCACCATGTCATACCCTCTAAACTGTATTTGAACCTCTAATTCACTCAATTTATTTCTTATACTCTGTGTGTTAGTATATAAAACTCTTATTTAGGCAAGAGACCCTATCCTGTCCTTCTGCCCTGAAGCTGTCTTTCTCACATCATTTAACTTAATACATAGAATCATAGAAAGGTTACACCACGGAAGGAGGCCATTTGGCCCCTCGAGTCCGTGCCGGCTCTATGCAAGAGCAATTCAGCTAGTCCCATTCCCCTGCCCTATCCCCGTAGCCCTGCAAATTTTTTTCTTTCAAGTACTTATCCAGCTCCCTTTTGAAGGCCATGATTGAATCTGCCTCCACCACCCCCTCAGGCAGTGCATTCCAGATCCTAACCACTCTCTCTGTAAAAAAGTTTATCCTCATGTCACCTTTGGTTCTTTTGCCAATCACCTTAAATCTATGTCTTCTTGTTCTTGACCCTTCTGCCAATGGGGACAGTTTCTCTCTATCTACTCTGTCTAGACCCTACATGATTTTGAATACCTCTATCAAATCTCCTGGCAACCTTCTCTGTTCCAAGAAGAACATCCCCAGCTTCTCCAGTCTATCCATGTAACTAAAGTCCCTCATCCCTGGAATCATTCTAGTAAATCTCTTCTGCAACCTCTCTAAGGCCTTCACATTTTTCCTAAAGTGCAGTGCCCAGAACTGGACACAATACTCTTGTTGTGACCGAAACAGTGTTTTATAAAGCTTCATCATGACTTCCATACTTTTGTACTGTATGCCTCTATTTATAAAGCCCAGGATCCCATATGCTTTTTTAACTGCTTTCTCAACCTGCCCCGCTGCTTTCGATGATTTGTGCACATATACCCCCAGATCTCTCTGTCCCTGTACCTCTAGTTTATATTGCCTCTCCTCATTCTTCCTACCAAAATGTATCACTTCGCATTTTTCTGCGTTAAATTTCATCTGCCACGTGTCCGCCCGTACCACCAGCCTGTCTAGATCCTCTTGAAGTCTATCACTATCCTCCTCACTGTTTACCACCCTTCCAAGTTTTGTATCATCTGCAAATTTTGAAATTGTGCCCTGTACATACAAGTCCAAGTCATTAATATATATCAAGAAAAGCAATGGTCCCAGCACCGACCCCTGGGGAATGCTACTATACACCTCCCTCCAGTCCGAACAACAACTGTTTACCACTACTCTCTGTTTCCTGTCACTTAGCTAATTCTGTATCCGTGTTGCTACTGCCCCCTTTATTCCCTGGGCCGCAACCTTGATGATTAGTCTGCCATGCGGCACTTTATCAAATGCCTTTTGAAAGTCCAATACCACTCTATGTATCCTTTCCGCTCGGACCTTGGTCCCAGCACGGTTCAGGTATGATATTATTTTGTAAAATTACAGAAATATATAGAGTAACTTTTAATTCACAGGATGCTCTGATGATGTTATGTGGGCCCTGATTTTAACTTTGTGCCAATTTTTGTGCGAGTGGCCAGCGATGTGAAACTCACCCGTTGCTCCAGAAATGAAGCCTGGGGCATTTTAACTCCAGGCGTCATTTAAATCCCACTTACCAACTTCCCACTCATTCTGGGCAGTAAGTTGACTGGAAGAGGCAGAAAATTGTGTGGCCTGGAGGCCGCCCGCTAAAAGCACATAAGTGGTGGGATCGCTCGCCAGAGCCATATTGCGAAGGTCTCATGATTGGGAAGGAGGAGTGAGTCTGTGACAGGGGAGGCCTAAGCTTTCCTTGTGGGATCACTCCTGCTCCTCCTGGCCCTACAACAAAAGTAACACATTTTAAAAAAAAACTTACCTTTTTAGGCCTCCTCCGGCCCCAATCCATTTCCCCGTGGGGTTGGCCTGGCGGGAAACTGGCTCTGACTTTCCGCTCAGGCTATCAAGTTAAAATTGCAGTATCAATAAAAAGCTGCCTCGGTAAAAAAGGATTCAGCTGGCTTTGCACGGGTGTTCTTGCCTGCTGCTCAGCTGAGCAGGTTAAATTTGCGATTGATCAGCTTTCAGCGGCTCCAGGGTGGGTAGGTAACCTGGATGATTTTAACTGCCACCCCGGCCTACTTCCACTGGGCAGGTAGAGCTAAAATTGGCCCTTTTTTTTGTAAGCACAGAAATTCTATTGCAATCCTCATCACATCTACACATCGACTCTATGATACATTTTCTCTTCTACTCAAGCATGAACATCATTTTCACAAAACAATCTGTAATTTTGTTTACCACAGCCAAAGTGTGGCTGTGTTGCTTTCACAGGAGTCAAAGGTCACCCAGGCAAGTGCTACAATTGCTTTTTCTAGTTATTCCATTTTAATGATTTTGGAAAGTTGATTTAAAGTCACTTCTAATGTTCATGGAAGTTCTTCAAGATTTTAGCAATTAATATAATTCCATAAAATGCTCTCTGGATCTTTCTGAATGCAGTATTAGCGGAAGGAAATTTGTCTTCTGTTTAGCTCCAACAGATTCAACATAATTACTTACACAAAATAAAAGTGAACATATTGCCCCTCCATCTGGTTTGCAAGTTAAGGTTCTGTTTTACGATTTGTTTATACATGTTCCAGAACTGATGGGAAAGTATATAAAATAAGATGGACCTCTTGCAGACTAATCCTGATGCCCTGATTGAGGTTTGTTGTCATTAAAGAAATTATCAGAACAATATTCTGTCTGCTGCACGATTACCTCCAATGAACATAAAATGTAGTTTTCAGCCTTCAGATATTTTGAATGGCATGTTTGCCTCATACTGTCTAGCATCGTATTCTGAAAATGCATAATGTAGGTGAATTTCAAAAAAGAAAAGGGGTTGTAGTTTACAACATTTATTTTATCTCAGAGAATCTGTAAGAAAAGCAGAAATATTCTATCTTCATTGGAGTTTGAACACAATGCAAAAACATTACCATGAGCTCGCAAAGGTTAAACTACTTACATTACAATACAAAACATGTACGAGAAATAAATTAGAACACAGCTACAGTATTTATCCTAATTTTTCTTTGAACATATTCTGCTCAGATTATTATTTTTTAAACGCTAAACATTTCCAGTACCTGGCTACTTTAGAACTGTCATATTTACTCACATCTACAAGTAGAGAATGAAGGCCACAGACAGCTGCTTCCTACTGAGCCATAATCTCAAAATGCCTGTAATCCTTGTATGAAAACCTGATAAAGATGGAAGCTGGGAGAGGCAGCTGCTTAGGGAAGAGACGGAGATGTAAGTAACTGAAAATCTGGCTGTTCAGCTGTAATGAATTCATATGGTACTAATTCATCAAGCCCCTATTTCAGAAATCCCCTCTGACAGAAAGAAAAATTGTAGGTGATTTGAAATGGCCTTTTTGTATGGTCAGCGAGAGATAATTTTGTGAGGGCAGAAAAGGAACAGATGATAAATTTAACGGCATTGAGGTCACAGGTCCTGGCTGGAAAAAAGATGAACCAGCTTCATTTATCGTCGCCTGCTCCTGAATAATAGGATAGATCCCTCTTAGGACCAGCTTACTTATTCTCACTTACAAAAAAACATTTTTAAATCCCAATAAATGTAAATAAATGCCAAATTACTTTCTGAATACGGTCAGCATTTGTTTACAAATCAGAAATAATGGTATTGGGATTCAATAAATTCAGATATAACGAGCTAAGTTTCTTTTGTGTTTTCCAAAGCACGATTAAGGCTTCCACTGAGCCCCAGCTATACAGCAGTGTAATTGTCTATGGTCTGAACAATGGAAATACAGTGTCTGAAAATTACTTTGATTAAAGGAATTATAAACTGTAATTAGAACCAAATAAAAAAAAAACAAAAAGCAAGACTACTCAAAACATTGCTATTGATTTTCTCCCTCTGCACTTGGCTGTTTCCAAGGGAAGCAAGAAGCAGTTTCTTTGGATTTTAGCCACATACACGACCTGATGATCTGAGGGTTTTGGTCGATACATTATGTATAAATTATGCAGCATCATTCTTGAAAACGGACATTAATTTGATTATAATTTTTGAGGATATTTTGGCACAGGTTGACAGCGGCTGAGAAATATATGCTTCCTGTGATCGATACGATAATCACTGACTACGACAAAGGACAGATTTATTTATTTTTTGTACTCAGTCACCATTAAAGCCAAAATTCTGTGTGATCAACGGCAGCTATTACACAATCATTTATAAAGCAAATGTGAAGATACTTGTTTTATTTGAATGACTTTTACTAAATTATAGGTTTATGTGAGAAGGAAAATGAACTGTAGGCACGGATGTGAGGATATTTCTTTTCTACGTTACAAAACGCAGTTTAAAAAAAATTGTTCGAGGAAAACAGTGAAACAAGGTACATTCATATTAAGCCCCAACTTGGTTGACAGTCTTGCAGGGGGGGAAAGAAATATTAAAGTTAGCCCATCTTCAGTTAGCTATGAGAGTGGGGAGGAGACTGTACATTGCCCTCAGAGGCAGGAAGATTGTAATAACATGAAGATAATATTTCGTAGAGTCTTGAATATACCTTATGCATCAAATGGTGATAACAATTGTAATTTTCTGGTGTATGTAGCTCTTCAACTTCTCGAAAAACTAATGCAAATTATTATAACAGGGGAAAAAGGGATTAGTTAAGTTGACTCAAATGTACGAAACTGAAATCTCTGATTTCATTGAAGCCAGTAAAATACAAACACAGTACTATTACGAAGTGCCTGTTTATTCAGCTGGTTAAGGGTTAAAGGGTCAGAAAGCTCCTTATTGATGAAGTTACATCAGCTGTTTCAACTCAGGCTTCCATGTTAAATCAGGATTGGAATGAGCTAAAGCTTCTGGTTTAACCTAATCCTTTAACTGCCTGATTTCTAAATTCATTGTTTCGTTTTACAAATTTCCATTCACCGCATGCCAAATGTAATATCCACCATAGTACACTGTTGCACATCAGTGAAACACAAATGAATGTCATAATATATAAATATTGCAGCATCTTTTATAATTGTTCTCCTTATCTTACATATTTCATTGATCTAGCACAATACAGCTACTTAACTATATTAACAAGTTGTTTAAAGCACATGAATCATAAAAAATTAGTTGATGAAAATATTCGAAAGAAAGCATCAAATATGGCTAGTTTTGCACAGCTGTTCAATGGTTTTGTCACCATATTGAATGAAGCAAGAGGTTTTTTGGGGAGTAAAACTCAGTTTATGGCACAGCCAATAATAGCCTGCCACAAAGATTCTGCAGTAACACCAATTTCTTGGCTGCTAGGGAAAGCCAAAAGTACAGCAAATTTTTACCATGTGGCTTTTGATTTTTAATTTTAGTTCTTTTGAAACTATGGTAAAAATAATGAATTACTGGTACCAAGCATGGCTGGTGATCTAATCATTTCACTGCATGTTCTTCTGTACACAGACACAGCATTGCAGAATACTTTACCACAAGCACATGCCCCTTTAATGCTTTGAGTACCCGGGAACCTTTACTTTTCATATAACACACAGCACAGTTTGCATTCTCTCAAAATATTTATGTTGGTTTTCTTAAAGAAAATTGCTTTAATAATATCCAGAAAGAAGGATTAAAGACAAATCAGCTAAGTAATGTTATTTCAATAAAATAGCAGCTGTTTTTATATTTAATGGGCTGAAACACTTCCAACGGCAATGTCTGATTAATGGTCCTTAAAAAGGGCACAGCAAATCTGAATCTTTTATTCGCTACTTCGTAAAGAAAATATCCAGCAATAAGTTTATTGACTAACTTCATGATAAATATGGTTATAAATTATAAATATCCTCTTACATAAAACTTTGTTAATGATGGACTGGCATGTACTAGATTGCTATCACAGCAGATACTCTGAGGGTTAGGTTCTGGTAAGGAATAGTCTTTAACTGTAACTACATATTCTGATGACTAACAACAATCATTTTAATTGCAACCTTTATTTTTCTCCTACTTTCTCCCCTTCTCTCCTGAAGACAGCAAGTTATGCTGAATGTGTTCCACAGGTGCCGACTGGGCTCCTGCACCTTGTCCAAGCTGCTAGTCTTCCTGTGTGAACCTGAACAGTGCGTGTTGGTACAATATCTGATCATGGGGAGCACCACAGGCGAGTCCTCACTGACATTTACACAGGAGAGTCAATGGATGGAGATCAGCAGCAGGATCATAACTCCTTAATCCAGCACTACTGAGCCCAACTGTAGCACGCCCCTACTGGCTGAAATCAGCTACTTCAACACAAAGCAGGACATGAACCTTTTCTGGATGGATCAGTGCCACACCAGGTGGTACATGTACCCACAGAACCATATAATTTGCTTCTTAATAACTGGACCCTTATAGGACAATCCATCTCCCTCCCTGTAATTAAGTGGTTCAATCATTCATCATTAATAATGGATAAACTGATAGCAAAATTATTCAAAAGTTCTAAAAATGGCTCGACACCTGAAACATTCACCTATCTTTTCTTTCTTCATATGCTGATATATTGCATTGTGCGTTTCTGTCTTTTGCTGTTTTTATTTCAGATTTCCAGCGTTTGCAATTTTTTTTTAGGAATGCCAGCCTTGCAGTAATTCTGTTTCTCTCTTCATTGTGATTTTTGTTTGTCTTTTTTATCCAGTTTTGACAAAGATTCTGCGACAAAAATGAAGCTTTTTTGTCCAGTTTTGATTATGTAGCAGTCCCTTTAACTCATAAGGAGTTTAGAAACCAGCTGTAGTAAGAATTATGTCCCCAGCCTTACTCAATGCAAATCTCGCAAGTACTTTTCGGCTGTCTCCAAAGCTTGACAGAGAATTTGAGCCGCATTCAAACAAACAAGCACTGTCTGATTTGTTCAATTACGCGTATAACTAGAAACCACTTTTGAATGTAGCTGGCAGATATTCAAATCCAGTAAGTCCTGCAACCGTTTTCAGAGGTATTTGGTGAGCTGGAATAATTCAACTCTCAAAATTGAGTTAAGCGGAGTTGAGTTTGGTCTGTTGGAACCTTTACAAAGGTAGCTCAGGCCAATTTAGTTCCTGTTGTTAGAAAGATTATAGGGAGAAAAGGAATGCTACATGTATAAAGTTAACTGCAAAATAATATCTTAACAACTGGATTGTGACATTTTATTGTTCAAGGATATGGTTAGTATAATATCTATGGTAAATATGTATATATATTACATTACTATTTTATATGATTTGAGAGAGGTGTTTTAAATTATGAAGGGACAGAATAGATAGAAACAGAAGGGATAACTTTCAACTTCAGCGGAGGCGTAAAACTGACAATATCGGATCAACCGCCCGCTATACATTCCATTGTCTTCAATGGAAAGGAAAATGGGGCAGGGGGTATAACGGGAGGCCAATGTGTCTCCAGTGATTGAGGGGTCGAGAACAAGGGGACATAGATACAAGTTTAAATGTAAGAGATTTGAGATAGAAAGCAGGAGAAACTTGTTTTTAAACACAGAGGATTGTGGAATTCACTACCAGAGTTAGTGACTGCAGCAGAGTCCATGTCTACTTTTAATTGGTTAAATAAGTAGTTGAAGGAAAAGGGAATAAAGGGATATGGGTGTAGGGCAGGCACATAGGATTAGGACTACTGCTCGTATGGAGGATAAGCACCAACACAAACTAATTGGGTCAAATGGACTGTTTCTATGTTGTAATTTCTATGTAATTCTATGCTCATCAATTATTCAATAAATTCACCTGTTAGTTAAAGACTGAAGCAATGTCTGATGCTGCGATGCCCTGCTGCTTTTTAAGGGCGTGACTGAGGGCCTGCGGGGGCACTGGATATATCCAGTAGCTAAAGCACTTTACAGAAAGCATTTTCATTCATCATGTTGGGCTCACTATCAAAAACGGATTCGGATATCAGGGCTCGTGAAGATGCTGTTGAGACTGAAAGGAGCTAATTCTCACTTAAAAGTAATTTCAAGTATCGAAGCCAAAATATCTGGAGTAAGATGGGCAGAAAAGATCCAAAAATGTAACAGGGTCTACACTGGAACATTAACCTACCATTCTCTATACAAATACTGATGGATCTGCTATCTATTTTCTGTTCTCATTGCTGTACCCCAATTATTACTGTTAAAAGATTTTGTATTTACGTTTTTAAAATCCCATGGAAGACGATTTCAAAATAACTACAGATGGTGTTTGTGATTATTAAACAGAAAACTTTCCTAATTTCTATACCAGTTACAAGAGTGCCATGGCCCACACAACAGCAAATCTGACCTGGAATGTCCAGTTTTTAGTTAACCTGTGATAATACCAGTACAAGACCTGCAGTTGCTACTACTAAAGCTGGAATGGGCTGAATCAGTATATTAAAGTGCAGGTAGTTAATGCCACAAGAAAGATCAATAACATTTTGGATTTTATAAAAAGGAGCAAAAAGAGGTTATGAAAATTTGTACAAGGCAACAGTTAGGCCATAATTAGAGTATTGTGTACAGTTTTGGGCACTCCATTACAGAAAGGACATTAAAGCCATAGAAAGACTATAATATAGATTAACAGGATGATATCAGAGATGAGAAACTACTTATGAGGCAAAAGTTGAGATACTGGGGCTATTTCTACTGGAGCTGGGTAAGCTAAGAGGAGATATAATAGATGCTTTAATATTATGAAGGGTTTTAGAGAAAGACTATTTCATCTGGCTGGGCAGTCAGTAATGAAGTTTAATCAATTTAAAATTGTCACTATGACAGTGACGACAAAGGTTAGAATAAATTTCCTGATGCAGCATAATTAGAGAATGGAATTTCTTGCTGCAGGAAGTAGTTGAGGCAGAGATCATTGCAACTTTTAAAGGAAGAAGAGCAGACAAACACTTCAAGCAGAGGAAGATACTGGACTATGGGAAGGGTGCTGAACCATGCATTAGTTTTGGATTGCTCTGGCAAGTGTGGAACAGATATGATGGGCTAAATGGCCTCCTTCTGTGCTGGAAGCTTCTAATATTCTATCTTTACCCTTCGCTAGCACAGGGCACTGAGGCCAGTCATAGCACGCTGTTCCTATTGTGAGTGAATGAAGGAGCCACAGATGCCTTCATGCTCCTGGGCTACGGAGGGGAAAAGTCAGATGTGGGAATGGAATCTAGAACCTTCCTGATCTTATGGTTAAGCACTATATTGGGCAATGTATACCCCCACTGAAACATCAGGGAAACTAAGATGAATTCCTGCCACAAAATGCTCTGTGCAGATTTTTATGGATTTTCCCAAGATTTGATAAACTTCAGTAATCATATCTTGTTACATAGTCTCGTTACATTTTTTTTGTCCCCAAACATTAAATTGTTACTTTATTCAAAATATATACTTAGACATTTAAACATTGAAATCAATCATTAAGCTGTGAATTAAATGATTGTAATAAGATAAACATTTCTAAAGAATGAACTATGGTATAATTAGTGAATTAATTAGTACACTACTGTACTGTGTAATGTAAGTTGTCAAGCAGAAGTGCAGTATTAAATATCAAATATTTTATTTAAATATTTATATTGCACTGAAATAAAAAGACAATAATGAATACTCCAGGCTATTGTTTTTAGACATGCAGCATTGCAGTACAGTGGTATGTTAAAACCAAATTATCTGGACACACACGCTAAGGTAAAATTATATCAATTAATTATAAAACTTTTGCAGATACAATAGATGAGGTTTATGTGGGTAGATAGGGTCTGAGTATTGTTAAGCAGTCAGACAGGGTTAAAGGTTCACCAGACGCCCAGAATGGTGACTGCTTTGAGATGTGCATCCCCAAAAGGCTTAGTCATTGGTACCTGCCTTAACTAACCGATGTTCTTAAACCTCCACAGCAACAGGCCAGCTGATTCTGTGTGACCCTATTACACATACTCAAATACTATTTGGTTGCCCTGGTTGCTATGGTAATAGTTCTCTCCGATGCTTCTGCTAACCCAGACCTCAAGGTCTTAGAACTCTTGATTTTAAGCGACGAGTCTCAATATTTTAACAAGGGACACCAGGCACCTCCAAGAAGTGAGTCCTTTGAAACAGTATGCAAATTCACTTAAAAAAGACACTATCATCTTGTTCCAGCATTACAAATTCAGGAAAAAATGTTATTTGATTCTTGAAACTGTTTGGTGGGAATGATAATGAAGTGTATCCTTCATCAATAAATCCTTCCTTTGTTAGATACCAGGAAACCATGATACAAGTTAGGGATGCAGAGTTCCAAGCTGATAGCCCTGGATTGGCTATCAGGCAGGTCCAAAGTTGCAATGCCATTGAATGCAATGGAGACATTTCAAGAACCCCCCCACCCCACCGCCCAACCTTGGCAACACCATGGGATGGCCTAGCACTGAGGATCTGACCTGGTCTCCATTCAGGTGAACATTTGCTCTTTAAAAAAATATTGTCAATTTCTTTTTTAAACCATCTCTATTTTCAATATAAAATAAGGCAATACTTTGAATAAAAATTACTCCCTTTAGACTTTCTTTGCCCTTTAAGAACCAACAAAGCTTTGGGATTAAACCAGATTTGTGTTTAGATGTTCTGGACCATTGGTGCTATTATTGTTAAAGAAGACTGAGACTCCAGGAGTGAGGTGAGTCAGATTTATGGACTGTTCACACTGTAAAGCTGTAAGCAATCTGAAAAGCCAAATTTGAAACCCCAGATCAAAATGAACTGTTTTCACTGTTCTGAAAATTGGGAATTGTTAACAAATAGCTGGAACTGTTTAACTTACAATCATGCAACTGACCCAGCTAGACTGATAAAGTCTGTTCCCTGAGCTAGATTGTGTGTGAACACTTAGGAGATTTGACCAGACTAAGGTGTCTAGATCTAGAAAAATTGGCTTATCTGCATTTAATTTTGCTATGGATGCTAATTTCAATAATTAGCTATGGAACCAAGGCTAAAGTTAATGAGTACAAATTGAATTGCATTGTTGGCTTCAGAACTGCAGGCACTTTTATACTAGGCCATGCAACCGACAGCAAATATACGGTTGCTGGGGATGGAGTTTCCTGTGTGTTTGCACCTAGAAACACGTGCAATTGGGGCATAAAGCAAATACCCGACATAATAGATTGAATATATTTGGGTGCAAGTGTGTTACTCATGTAATTACACTACTCCTGAATTTCCTCACTCTTTTATGCCCGTCTATCGATCCCTGCCCCCGAATGCATCTCAGTTCATTATAATGGAAGCACCTCCAGGTTAAAGAGCCGAACACATAAATTTCCTGCAATTACGCAAAATGGGTGTAAAATTAAGCCCAGAATTTTAGGAGCAGCAGGAAATAAAATCATTTTTCTGGTGTTTGATTGTAATTTTTTAAGTGATTTTAAAAATTTATCCTCACCGAGACCTGTACTGTATTTTCTGTTTCTTTGAATAGATTTTTACAGCATCTGTGTGTCACGTTAAAAATTGAAAAGCTTCCACGATTGCATGTTCTTAAACATGCTGTGCCGAATGAGCATGAATAATAGTTAGATGACTTGAAACTTTAATTTTCATACTGAGAAAAGGAATATATGGGGCTCGATATTAGGAGGGAGGCAGGTTGGCAGCAGGGGGTCGACTGGGCGTGTGGGTAACGCGGCCAATGAATTCGGGGTGCTCTGCACGCGATCACAGCCTAATTGAAGCCACTTACCTTTGCTTCCGGGTTTCGCGCTGGAAAGCTGTGCAGCGGGTGAACTGCGCACCCGCATCATAGGCTGTCAGCCAGAGGAGCCCTATTTAAAGGGGCAGTCCTCCACTGACTGATGCTGCAGAAAATAGGCAAAATTACAGCATGGAGCATCCCAGGGGGCAGGCTGCTCCCAGGTTTAATGATGCCTCATTCCAGGTCTTACTGGATGGAGTGAGGAGGAGGGGGAGGAGGAGGAAGAGGAGGGAGATCTTCCACCCGGCGGACGGGAGGAAGTGGCCTGCCTCTGCCACCATGAAGGCCTGGCTCGAGGTGGCAGAGGAGGTCACCAGCACCACTAACACACCACGCACCAGCATACAGTGCAGGAGGCGCTTCAATGAATTAAGTAGGTCAGCCGAAATGAGTACACTTACTCATTCCCCGACACTCCGTCTGCCACATCACTGCCCCCACCCCATATCTCCTTCTGCTCTGCTAACACTACTCTATCACATCACTCCTGACATCCACTCAAAACTCATCCTCATCTTACCTGCACTTACTCACCTCGCCAGTACTCATCCCACCACTACCATTCAACCCAATCCTCATACAATCTCATGGCTCTATCTCATACTCACCCTCTCATGCATCTCTTTCACAGTCAGCCTCACCCAACCTGCCATTACCTGTGCTGCAGCCACAGGGCATGCATCACATATGTGTAGTAGGAAGTGTAAGGCAAACATGTCCTGAGCATGAAGGGGATGCACAAGGGTGTTTGAGGGTTTGTCATGGTTTTTACTTATATTTGATTTCTGATCAACTCACATTACATATTATATTGTCACCACTACTGCCACGTCTTTGCAAATCTTGTCTGGTTTGTGCAATAATGCCCTTTCCTGAAGATCACCATGAAGACCCACAACTGATGCCACCCATTGTGTCACTGCAGAGTGGGTGTAGGTGTATTTGCAGGGCTGTTTTGTGCAGACGACTGAGAGACGCCGGCGATGTCCCCGGTGTCACACTCGAAGGATGCGGAGGAGAAATTGTTGAGGGCACTGGTGACTTTGACAGCGACAGGTAAGAAGATGGTGCTCGGGCCAGCCGGGAGCAGCTCAGCATGAAGGAGGCTGCAGATGTCTACGACTACATGTCGAGTGACTCTGAGCCTCTGTGTGCACTGCTGCTCAGAGAGGTCCATGAAGCTGAGCCTCGGTCTGTAAATCCTGTGGTGAGGGTAGTGCCTTCTGCGGCGCATCTCTCTCTGCGGTTGCCCTCCCTCCTGCTGTGCAGGTGGATGTGTCACAGCACTGTGTTGTGGAGCTCCACGTGTCTGAGGTGGACGGCATGGCCGGCGAGGCTGGTGATGCTGCTCGTCCTCTGAGGAGGTCATGACTGCAGCTATGGTGGCCCCCATCCGGAAGATGTACGTTTGAGGGGGTCTGCAAGGTAGGTAAATGTGTCTGGACACCGGGGTTGAGGTTGCAAGTTTGTGAATTTTATTGTCAGGAGGAGGGTGGTGGAGGACAAACTTTGTTCAAAGTGACAGAGTGGCCTCCTGCAATGAGTGAGGGTCTCCCCTGCCCTCCCCCCACCTGTCAAATGGACCTTTGCAGCTGCCACAGGCTGGTGGCTGCAACACGTCCATTTCAACTGGGAGTGTTTCCCCCAGTACGGGAAACGCTCTCAGTTTAGTTGAAAATCCCACCCCTCCTAAAATATCCTACAAATCAGGTCTGCTAACGACCTGAACTATCACATTAATTACCTTAAGTGGGATCCCGCTGGCTTTAATTGCCGGCGGGAGTCCCGCATGCGGAGGCTATGCGCGCATCTAAGCGCGTAACTGGGGAACCCGGAAGTGGGCGGGTTGGAGCCGGGCTCCGGACCTGCCCCGGGAATCCCCGATTTTTGGAGCCCCCCCCCCTGCCATGAACCCACCCGCTCGGACGTCCAAAAATCGAAATCCATGGTGTGAGTTTGGTGCTTTCTTTGGGCCCTGGTTGTTTACACTGATTTCCACTTGTTTACAGCCATTTTTACATTCCGGCATATGTTAGTTAGATTGGCAGGAAATAGACGTTGGCAAAATGGGCGCACGATTGGGGGTAATTTCGGGTGTAACTTCCCGATTAGGCACCCACAGAGAATTCCAGCTCCTGCACTGTGTGAATGATTCAACATTCTGGGCTCTCCAAATCTGCATATCGGGTTAGCTCCATCTGTTCAAGGAAAGTAAGCATGGGGACCTGATCTCCTGCATTTACTTTTGGCTCTGCATATTGTACAGTGGAGCCCATCATGCTTACAGAGACTAGCCCTAAATACTGAGTGTAACAGGGCAAAAGCAGTGCATGGAGATCACTCTCTCCAAATGGGGACAGTAAAGAGAACGTAATTTGAAAGCACTTTGAGAAATGTGTAGAAACCTATACCTAAGAATTCTGGGGAAAGATCCCTTCTGTTCACGATTTGTAGCAAAATTGTGAAATCATAAATATTTTCCTGATACTCGTTTGATATTTCATTACAAAGAGTAAAAAAGAGAATTTTATCCCTTGATTTCTTATTTGTCTGTGTATTTACCATTTTTTCAAGGCAACAAATAGACCATTAAAGTCTCATGCACCTGTCCTTGCATCATTTGTCACTTAGTCCAAGGAGTGCTCTGCCGTCATCCATGAATTACACCTCACACTGGCCTGATTGGATGCAGAATGGTAAAAACCGTTATAGGGAATGGGTCAGGTTAACGTACACCCTTAGCTTAAATCAGTGGTGGGGGGAGGGGGGTTTGGGGTGTGGGTGTGGAGGGGGGAGTGCAAACTCCAAGCTGAATGAAATCTGCTTTTATATAGTCACTAATTAAATGGCGCCAGGATAGTGTAAACCCTAAACTGAATGGAAGTGGGATAGTTTCCTTAACTGAAAGGAAACAGGATAATATAAACCCCCGAATGGAGAAGAGTCCAGGTAATGGTTGGTAAACCATAATGAGTAAGAAGTCCAGTCAGATAAACCCCAGTATAATGTAATCACCTGACAATCCAGTAGCTGAGAGGGAGCGAATAGTCACACTAAATATCCTCTGGTAGCTACTTGTCATGCTTGCAATCCACAGCTGCAGTAACTTCACAACACAAGCAATCCCTCAACTTTACCAACCTCATGAATGCAAAACTGAAATTGCTTCTCATCTTTCAGCACTGAAAATCATAAGCTTGCTGCACAATACAGCACATAGCATTTGACTAATCGTTTCTTTACTGTCAGCAGATTGTCTTCATCCTCCATGTCTCACTTAATTACTTTCAGTCAAAAGTCTGCTGAAAGGGTGCCTACAATGTCCTCAGCTGAATCCCTTAGATATTTATTTAACCACTTCATTATTTTTTTTTATTGATTATGGGGATTTGAAAATTTTTGCTACTTAAATCTAAAAATATTGTCACATAATCTGATACTACAATGGTGAGTTAGTAACAATTGTAGAAGCCCTGTGATTAGGGAGAAACTATGTTTATTAATGGTACCTGTGCTCAGTGTCACTTGGAGCTCAGAGTCAGTTAGTATTCTGGTTACTTTCATTGTAATGCATGCACGATGAATTACTGGACTGCAGTAATAATGCAGTGCCATCAATCATGGGATATTTTATCATTGGATGACTCAGACATTTATCACTGTGCAATCCTTTCCTGTGTAAATGGTGTTTTGTTTTAGTAGATTCATTATTAAGCAACCAGTAATATTATTTTTGTAGCCTAAACTGGCTTTAGTTAAAAAAAATACATTATTTCTCCATATTGCTTCATCCAATCCTTGAAGTTCCACCAGTTTCTGTGTAAATTCGCTGCGAGTCCTGAAATGTAATTTTCATTGGCCCATATAGAAAGCTAGCATCTAATTCCTGCAGTACTGTCAATTCCTTTCACTAAATTTATGTGAAATACTACACCTTTGCAATGAGACTGCAATATGCTTTACAGTAAAGCTACCAAATCAGTTGGAAGACATACATCAAGCCTGCAGTGATTCAGTGGCTCCAGAGGTACAGCATTGGTGTTCTAATCATAGGGGGTGATTTTAACCCTAACCACCTGGCAGAAACCAGGGTGGGTGGGCAGTTAAAATCATTTACCCACTGGAAAGCCGCCAGGATACCCCCGATCAGGATTTTAACTTGCTCTAGTGAACAGGTTGCACGGACAACAATTGAAAGCTGGTAGGGTCCTTCTTCACATATGCATGTCAGATCCTGATGACATCAACAGGACCCGACTGCAATTTTAACCGATGGCCTGAGCAGGGAAGCTATTGTAGCTTTCCCACCAGGTGAAGACAGCGGGAAGAGGATACAGGGCCAGAAGAGGACCAAACAGGTAAGATTTTTTTTAACTTTCCTTGTAGGACCAGGAGGAACAGAAAAGCTTCTCTGGGCCGCACAAGGAAAGCTTAGGCGCCTCCTCCTCGAGACTCCCCACCATTCCCAAATGCGAGCCCTGCATGAGATGGCCCGGACACCTACCTTCTGTCAATGGGTGGCCTCCAGGCTGTGCAATTTTATGCAGTTTTGCACCGACTCCCCGCCCGTCCTGAGCAGAAAGTTGGTCGGCGAGATTTAAATGAGGCCTGGGAGCCTCATTGCTCATTTCTGCAGCAGCAGGTGATTTTCCAACAATCCACCTGTCCAAAATCGGCCCAGAGTTAAAATCAAGGCCATAAAGTCTTCTTCTAAACCAAAGTCCAACTGTCTTACTAAATCAGCTTGCTTGTGCAATTTTCTGCAATTCTCAGTGAGAAAGATAATTTCATGGAGCAGGGTACAATGGCCCTTTCTAAAAAAGAATGCCTGCTATCAGCTAACAGGAAGTGATTCCTGGCATTTCTCTTGCTCTCAGAAAATGAGAACACTGTAGAGCCGAGGCTATCCCAAGATGCTTAGTGCCAATGAGAGTTCTTTATTAAAACTATAACGCCAGTAGTTTTAATAGAAGCTTTTCAACACTGCTATGGATGGTGGGATAGCTTGGTTTCCATAGCTGTGTGTTTTTCCATTGCTTCTTGGAGAAGTTAGTGAAAATCTTTGCGAATTCCAGGTAGGCTGTGATAAGAGAAAGAGGCTGCAATTGTGAATCCAGCAGCAGGGAAGGCTGGCCTTGCTGAATTGTGCAAGACAAGCCCGTCTCCTTCATTGAATAGACTTTCTGTGCATGGAAAGCATTCACAGGAAGTGAGGTCTGCAAGCTGGTGGGCCGTAAGTCAGCACTTAAGGACTCCTACCTTCAGTAATGACTTTATAGAATGTTGTATCCTGGGAGCAAATGAGAAAAAAAGGTCAAAGACATGAGGTGAAGTACCAAGGTTAAGTAAAGGCATCTTTGTGTACATGGGTATTTTTCCTTCATACAAGAAGTGGACCCAATATATTAATTTCCTGCACTTTTAGAGAGATAAACTGCAAAGCATGCACCTACCATTGACCCCTTTTTGCAACTCTCCTTGACACAACAGAAGTTGCATAGCATTTTTGCAGTGGGGGACATTAATACCTTGCACATAGCACTTCACAAGCAAAGAGTACTGATAGGAAAAACATAATAGATGGTAATGTGATAAGGCCAGGCACAGGAAGGGAAGTGGTCTGATGACACCCATGCTAGTTGGGTTGCTCAGGCACTTGTTAACATCTCATAAATGTGTTTTGCTTAGAGGGCAAGGCTGCTCACAACCATCGGGAAAGAACCAAGACAGCAGTGAGCCAGCTGTGATGAAGCATTTGATTGAATTTATGGAGATGGCCTTTGCTCTTTTCGACCATGAATCTGTAGAGGGTAATGATGAGGGTGAGGGTGGAGGTGGGTGCCACCACCAGCAAGTATTCTCCGTTTGTTAGGATCTTTCATACATTGAGTCCCTTTGTAAATCCTCACAGCAGGAGTTACATTTGCAAAGAGGCTTATAATCTTATGTGTTTTATAAGGAGTTGTCTGGGGGGTGCATTGTAAATCTTAATCCTTCCCTCTTCCTTTAGGTTCTTCCCAAGATGAGAAGGCTAATGAAGTGGCACTACCAACTTCACAGCATATTAAGCCAAACACAGCACCTGTCCCAGGCACCAACACCACAGATAGTTGGTAAGTTTAAGGAAAGGTCAGCGAGTAAATTACAAAGGAGGAAGTGGAGGTGGCAGGAGAGGATGAAGAAAGATGCTCACCATGCTGTGAACCTACACTGTATGTCAGCCACACAAGCAATGGATTGTTATAACACTGGGCCCACTTTCTTTTTTTAAAAATTCATTCTTAAGATATGGGCATCACTGGCAAGGCCAACATTTATTACCCATTCCTAGATGCCCTTTTAATTTTTTTGATTGGTGACTTCAGAGGGCAGTTAGGAGACAACCACATTGGTGGGGACCAGAGCCACATATAGGCCAGCGTGGTTGGGGTGGCAAGTTTCCTTCCCTAAAGGACATTAGTGAATCAGTGGGTTTTTACAACAATCCGATAACTTTCTTGGTCACTTTTTTACTCAACGCAGCTTTTTATTTCCAGATTTTTGAAACTGAATTCAAATTCTCAAACCACCATGGTAGGATTATGAAGTCACATTCTCTGTATTTATTAGTCCAGGTCTCTGGATTACTAGCGCAGTAATATTACCACTACACTAGGGCCCTCCCTGCGCCTGGCCTTTTCACATTATCGTGTATTTCAGATGGGAGTTGAGACAAGTGTAAAAGGCTTTTGCAATATCCTCTGATCCCACCATGATCAGGCTGCAGCAGCGAGTGTAGAATGTATAGCAGTGCACCTGAGATATCACTGCAATGTAAATATCATGAATTAAATATTGATGTTTTTATTTCTTCTTAGTGTTTGTCAGATGGAAGTAAAGAAGGAAAAAGCATCCTCAGGACATCCCAAAGTGATTTATAACGGGGGGATAACTTTTGATCTGCAGTCACTGTTGTTATGTAGGCAAATGCAGCAGCCAATTTGCACACAGCAAGGGGTCACGAACAGCAAATGAATGGATGACCAAATAATCTGGCTGGGTTTTCTGTTTTTGCGTTTGCCAGTCTACAACTTTCCACCAATTAAGGTGAACAGGCAGAAAATCACAGGCTGCTGAACACAGAAGCAAAAAATTCTGGCCTTTGTTCTTAGTGGCGTTGCTTGAGGGAGGAATGTTGGCCAAAAGCTCTGACAATGCAACAGTCCCTCAGTACTGTTTGTTCAAAATACAGTCTTGGATGAGCCATTACTTCCTCCAGCTAAATATTGGGAAGATTAAAGCCATCCATCATCTTTGGCCCCTACCAAAAGCTCTGTACCTTTACCAGCCACTATCTCAAGCTGAACAAATCTGTTTGCAATCTCAACGTTCTGTTCGGCCCTGACTTTCTGATCTCATATCCTCTCTATCACAAAGATCACCTCCTTCCCACTGTGTAACATTGCCCGCCTTCCCCCCATAACTCAGCTACGTGTGTGAGGGGGACGTCTGTATAATAGTCTCAGGAGCAGTACCTGCTGCCGGAGAGGGGAGGGGAGGGTGCTGCCTGACTGAAGAGGGTGTACTTCCAGGCCATTTGGGCAGTCATGATGAGATATTTTGCTGGTTGAAGAGGATGTTTCACTCTTTCAAAACTCTGCAGTGGGGAAACAAAGTTGAGATCAACAGTTTTCTCCCCTTCCCTCTCTTATTGTTGGCAGGATCTGTTGGGTGGGGGGAGGGCTAGAGGACAATGCCCTGAGCCCCATCCTGTCCACCCTAGAAGGATATGCTGATGGGGTTAGATGAAGTAAGGCGGGAGGAGGCTCGTGTGGAGCATAAACGCCGGCATAGACCAGTTGGGCCGAATGGCCTGTTCTGTGCTGTAAATTCTATGTCATTCTATGTAATCTGCCACTGAAACTCTCATTCATCTTTGTCACATCCAACTCAATTACTCCAATGCTCTCCTGCCTAGGGCGAGGGCCTCACTCTGCCCAAAATGCACCTGCTAAAATATGGTAGGGCGCATGCGTAGTGTGAATCTAGTGAGTGCCACATTTCTGATATTTTAACCACACGCATGCTCCATTGTTGACGAGGGCAGAGGGTTAAAATCGAGGCTGAAGGATTTGAGTTACAAGGAAATGTAAAAGCAATTGTATTCTATTAGTCTGAGAGGATTGATTGAAATGGGGATTTTCTAGCTATTCAAAGTTCTAGCACCACCTGTGCTGATGCTAGATTCACATCAGAGCTATTTACTTTAATCTTAGTTCCCTGCTCTTTTCCTTTACAATTGATATCATATTGAATTACAACACAGAAATAGGCCGTTCAGCCCAACAGTCCGAGTAGGTGTTTATCCTCCACGTGAACAATAGTCCTAATCCCATGTGCTCCATGTCCCACATCTTCCATATCCCTTTCCCCCTTTTCCTTTAACCACCTATCTAAACTATTTTTAAATGTTGACATAGTCTCTGCTTCAATCACTAACTCCACAGCCTCACAACCCTTTATTCATGTCCAAATCATCCATTGACCATAATTTCTATAGAACATAATGTAAAATCCAGAATCTGGTGCAATGAACTCTTATTCTATGTTTAGCTATATTGCTTTCTTACCTACTCAAGAGCACTTCATGTGTCCTCCTTTAGCTGGGACTATTGCAAATAGGTTAAAATTGGTCCATGAGTTTTGACTCTTGATATTGCTCTGCTCATTTAACAGGGTGAAATTATTTCACTCAGAAATTGCTCCCCCAACACACCCATTACTAATTCCTAAGAGATGTCCCCCTCTCAATCTGCTCAAAATTGATGAAATTCAGTGCACTTGTGACCACTTGCTTTAAGCATTACCTAACACATCAGGCCCTTTAATCTGACCGCACTATTGCAAAGCAGGCTCTTTAACTATGCTACTTGGCTGCAGATGCCATGTAATATTTAAAAGGAAAACAGCAACACAAACCTCCACCAATTTGGATTTATTACAGAAACCAATATGCAATGGAAAGGTTAAATGCACTCAATAATTTTGCTGTTCTTGTCAAAATCTTTTAATTACAATCAGTTCTCATTATAAACAAAAAAATAATTTTCTGGAGACAAATCATCTTTATCTAGTCTTCTGACAGCTGCAGTCTAAAACTCAATTACTGTGGATTACATTAGTTTCAGCACATGCCTAATTACTGGTCATTGAACATGGGGAAAGTACATATCCTCACTGAGGCTGAGGCAGTTACATTGGACAATCAAGACTTGATTTCAAGTCTAAGAGCTAACTTCATCATTTTAATCACAACATTCAAATCTTCATTTGTTGACCACCAGAGCAATGAACTTGTCCAGTATTTTAGACATGTAACTTTTAAAGTCCATTCTTTCAGACCACTGCTGACCATAAGTGCTGGGTCAGTTCTGAACCTAAAATCCTGACTGCAGCCATCTAAAAGAGAAAAGGGTAGAATTCCCACAAGGGTTATCCTGAACTCTCGCCATAATTTCCACGGAAGATCGCAAAAACCTTGGAAAAATTGTGCAAATGACCCGTTACATTGGCCCAGAATCTGCTGGAGCGAGGCATCTTGCACTGTCTGTTCAATTTCTTTTCCTCATCCCTCAGCATGAAAATTTTTTGCAACTCAAATTGCTGGAAATGCGAGCTGGTAATGGTGCGGTGAGGTCAACAGGGCATCTGGGACCTTGGTGAAGGATGGGACCAACAGTCTATATCCTTAATCAATGAGATTTAAGGACAGAGAAAGAAACAGGGGAATGGCGGAGAAGGAAATAGGGTGAATTGGAGTCAAATTAGGTACAGAAAAAAAAGTAAAGGGAGGGAAAGAAGGATTGGATTAAGAGGAAAAGAAAAAAGAGACAGAATGGAAAAATAAGAAAAAAAAATAAAAATTTCAGAATTGAAAAACCTCTAAGAACAATTTACTACCTGCAGGAGTGACAATCCACAGTTTCAATTGTTCCCTTTCTGGGCCAGAGAGGTTGAGTGGCATTTCTGGAACATAAATCTCATCATTAAAAGGGTACTTACGCTGTTAAGTACCAGCCCTAACTTTCTGCGTCAAGTTTAATTCGTTTTAACAGTGCAAATACAGCAATTTCTTTAAACTCACGGGGAGGAAGGGAGCGAGCTGCCGTTTTCGCAAGGCTAATGGTGGAGCAGCGCAAATCATCCAGCAATTTGTGTCGATTCGCAATTCACAGGGTATCTCTTCCTCGCCACAAGTTGCTGGACGATTTACACATTAATAACGGCGAACGCCATTAAACTCACTGTTTTTTTCCCAGCAAATTCTGGGCCTGTGTCTCTGGGATTTCCGCCGATCTTTTACCAAAGTTACAGTAAGAGATTGGGAAAAACTCCTGCGGAAATTCTACCCCACAGTGTTTTCACTTAACCTAAGAGATATGTTCTGATGAAGGATTGTACCTGAAACATGGACCTGTGTTTGTCTTTTTTCAGATGCTGATTAAGCTGTTGTGTATTTCCAGTATTGTTTTATCTCTTTGTTACAGGATGACTCTTGAAATGTGGTTAGTGTACATCTTGCTATCTCAGCCTGGTGATAAATAAATTCAGGTTTCCTGCTTTATCTCACTGAAATATACCAATGTAAGACCAACACCATGTAATTGAAACAATCCTGAAGAGAGACTGGAGACCCATACTTGTAACCAACCAGACTGAAGAACTATTCACTTTACAGAAACAGGAAGAGGAGCTCGAATGTTAACTGAGCACTTGCTGCCCAGGTATAACTGGAAAAGGTTGTTTATCATGTACCGAGCCAGGTAGTGACTTATCCCTTTTTCCAGTTTATCCAGTAATATTCTAATTAATTCTGTAATAGACTTTCACATTTAGCGTCTGTAAAATTTGTTTTTTTTTGCCATTCTTTTGTTACGTTTATCCTGCTTGAAAGGAATTTTGTGTTTTCAATTGTAGCTCTATGTATCCTGATTTTTGTAGTCCTCTAGTTTTAAAGTCTATTTAATGAATTTTTCCCAGGTTCAATGGCCACTGCATAAACTCCAGTAACATTTGTAAAGGATTTACAAATTGTTAGATTTTGGGGTCAGTTTCATAGTGGAGGGGAAAGAATAAATAACATAAAATGTGTCAGTGTGTGTTAAATAATTTGGAATGCTATTGTTTTGCTTTTCCTCTTTGGTCTTAAAAATAATCAGGGATTATTTCCTCATTAAATTAAACAACCTACTCCTCTCTGCAGGCTTATAAATACAATACACTAGGCACAGGAACACCGTGTTTGTATTATTTATTTATACAAACTGCTTATGTACTTCTGTATGTGACTATCTAGCATTGCATTAAATTATGGTTTAAGTGAAAGGAACATAGGAACAGGACAAGGCCATTCAGCCCCTCGAGTCTGTTCTGCCATTCAATTAGATTATGGCTGATCTGTACCTTAACTCCATCTACCCACCTTGGTTCTGTAACCCTTAATACCTTTGCCTAACAAAAATCTATCAATCTCAGTTTTTAAATTTTTAATTGACCCCCAGCCTCAACAGCTTTTTGGAGGAGAGAGTTCCAGATTTCCACTACCCTTTGTGTGAAGAAGTGCTTTCTGACAACACCCCTGAACGGCCTAGCTCTAATTTTAAGGTTATGCCCCCTTGTTCCAGACTCTCCCACCAGAGGAAATAGTTTCTTTCTATCTACCCTATCAAATCCTTTAATCATCTTAATCTTCCCAATTAGATCACCCCTTAATCTTCTATATTTAAGGGAATACTAGCCTAGCGCTATTCAACCTGTCCTCATAATTTAACCCTTTTAGCCCTGGTATCATTATGCTGAGTCTGCGCCGCACACCCTCCAAGGCTAATATATCCTTCCTGAGGTGCAGTGCCCAGAACTGAATGCAGTATTCCAGATGGGGTCTAACCAGAGCTCTGTACAGCTGGAACATAACTTCCACCCCTTTGTACTTCAGCCCCCTTGAGATAAAGGCCTTTTAAATTCTTTTTTTGTACCTGTCTACTAGTTTATAGTGATCTTTTATAGTAATTTCTGTTTTAAGCAACTGAAATATTCTGGTGGCATGCTATGAGAATCTTTAGAAATGGAGCAATGCAAGGAAGAAATGAATTTTGTCTACTTTTTTGTTGATATCCCCTAGCCCATTTTACTAAATTAATTTCCAGCATTCAAATGGTAGTGAGTTAGGAGAGGACAAAGGGGCAAGGGTACACAAAGAAAAAATGGAAACATTATGTTTGTGGCTCATGCAGGTATCAAGGACAGGGTGCATTCTATGTTTACTCTGAGAGACCATGGAACTGAGCATTCAGCTTTCACCTGTTTAACTAGTAATACAGTAGTAAAGGCACTCGATGTGTTGCATTTGATTGCTTAAAAAAAAATTCTGTGCTCATCAAGATGAAAAAAGTTAGTTATGGGGAGTGGAAAACATTCTCATTTTGGAATCTAGGCCCCAAAAATCCACAGCCATTCTGATAAGTTGGATTCTGGCCTTGTGTTGAAGAATTTGGATGGACTTGTGGGGGAGAACTTCCACCTGCTCCAAACAATGCCAGTGTCGTGAGGGTAGAGGGGACTCCCATACCCCAGGACCTCAAGAGGACCTGGCCTATGGCTGCTGGGTCCTCCTCCTCCTGCTTCTGGGGGGGAGGGTTTGCCCCAGCTGCCATTACAACTTAATACTGCACAGTGAGTGAGAGGTTAGGGACATGGGCTACCCCCTCATAGTTGGCTCATGACTCCTCTCAGGTGGAGGAACTGCGCCACAACCAGTTCCATTACTTAACTAGAACCCTCACTCAGCAGATCTTTGGAGTCCTCAAGCAACGATTCTGATATCTGGACGGGTTAGGTACCATCCTGCAAGACAGCCTACAAAGAGTATCCAGTATGATAGTCATTTGCTTTGTGCTGCATAACTTTGCTCTGCAATGGAACATTGCGTAGCTACTCAGACTGGCAAAACATGGGAAGTGGTGTTCCACAGGAATCGGTGCTGGGACTACTGTTGTTCACAATTTACATCAACAATTTGGACTCGGGAATCGGAATCACAATTTCAAAATTTGCGGACGATATAAAATTGAGGGGTGTAGTTGATACAAAGGAAGAGTGCGTTGAAATGCATGAAGACATTAATAAACTTGCAGAATGGGTGTGTAATTGGCAAATGAATTTCAATATAGATAAGTGGGAGGTGGTGCATTTTAGTAGGAAGAATAAGGAGGCCACATATTGTTTGGATAACAAGAGTCTAAATGGGATAGAGGAGCTAAAGGATCTCGGGGAACCAATACACAAATCACTAAAAGTAGCAACACAGGTTTATAAGGCTATAAAAAGGGCAAGCCAAGCACTGGGGTTCATTTCTAGAATTGTAAAGCAGAGAAGTTATGTTAAACTTGTATAGAACCTTGGTTAGTCCCCACTTGGAGTACTGTGCACAGTTCAGATCTCCATATTATAAAAAGGATGTAGAGGCATTGGAGAAAGTACAGAAAAGATTCACAAGGATGATACCAGAACTGAGAGGATATACTTATCAGGAAAGATTAAACAGGCTGGGGCTCTTTTCTCTTAAAAAAGAAGACTGAGAGGTGACCTGATAGAGGTCTTTAAGATAATGAAGGGGATTGATAGGGTAGACATGGAGAAAATGTTTCCACTTGTCGGGGAGTCCAAAACTAGAGGTCATCAATATAAGAAAATCACTAATAAATCCAATAGGGAATTCAGGAGAAACGTCTTTACCCAAAGAGTGGTAAGACTGTGGAATGTGCTACCACAAGGAGCAGTTGAGAAAAATAACATAGATGCATTTAAGGGGAAGCTAGATAAGCACATGAAGGAAAAAGGATTAGAAGGGTAGGCTGATAGGGTTGGATGAAGTAAGAAAGGAGGAGGCTCGTGTGGAGCATAAACACTAGCATAGACCAGTTGTGCTAAATGGCCTGTTTCAGTGCTGTAGGCACAATGTAACTCAATGTAACACATGCAGCCACCATTGTAGGTTTTGAAGATGCGTGAGGCAGCTTAGCATAATGAGAGGAAGATGCAGGAAGTGTAGGCAAGAGGGGGAAGTAGTTGTGAGGACAGTAGGAGGTCAGGTGTGCAAGTGCAAACAGAAGGAGCTGCAGTGAAGAGGAGAGGTGTGGGAAGCAGGAGAGGGAAGGATTGCTTTCATAGAATTACATAAAATCTATAGCATAGAAACAACCCATTCAGCCCAACTGGTCTACACTAGTGTTTATACTCCAAACGAGCCTTCTCCCACTCGAGTTACCTCTTCCCAACTTGCCCCTACATCTGTCTACTCCCCTCTCCCTTATATATGCATCAAGTTTCCCCCTAAATGTGTCAATGCTATCTGCTTCAACTACTCCATGTGGCAGCAAGTTCCACCAGAGCTTCGACAGAACAAATCATCGGCATCCTCAAGGAACGCTTCCACTGCCTGGGCAGGTCAGGAGGTGCCCCGCCGCACAGCCCCAGACAGTCCCCAGACTCCCCACCGTCCACTGCATGCTCCACAAACCCACCATGCAGAGGGGTCAACCCACTGGGGCTAAAAAAGGTACAGTAACATTGTCGCTATGTTACTGGACTAATAATTGTTGTAAAAAACCCAACTCGTTCACTAATGCCCTTTAAGGAAGGAAACATAAGAATGTAAGAAAGAAGAGCACCATCCCCATATCCCTTGATGCCTTTAATATCTAGAAATCTATTGATCTCTGTCTTGAATGTATTCAATGACTGAGCCTCCACAGCCCTCTGGGGTAGAGAATTCCAAAGATTCACCACCCTCTGAGTGAAGAAATTTCTCCTCATCTCAGTCTTAACTGGCCTACCCCTTATTAAACCTGCCGCCCTTACCCGGTCTGGCCTATATGTGACTCCAGCTCCACACCAATGTGGTTGCTTCTGAACTGCCCTCTAAAGTGGCCTGGCAAGCCACTCAGTTGTATCAAACCACTCATGGACTGCAACGGCTCAAGAAGAAGGGCCACCACTGCCTTATCAAGGCAACTAGTGATTGACGATAAATGCAAGCCTTGCCAGCGATGCCCACATCTTGAGAATGAATTAAAAAGAAAGTAGGGTGGTAAAGAGGTTTGTGGAGAGTAGGAGAGGCATGAAGGGAATCTTGTCTTACCTTAGCATTTCTGGTGAGGACATTAACTTTCTTCCTGCACTGCCTCCGGGTCCTGGGTACAATGCTGACATGCTCTGGCACCCCTCTCCATTGTTGTTGGCAAAGTTACCTGGGCACCGAGAAGAGGACCCCTTCCTGCTGCTCACTTGCTCTATGAGTACTTCTACAGCACTATCAGAGAGTCAGGGGACCTTGGATAAAATCATTTGCCAGTGGATGCAGAAAATGGCCAGCATTGAAAGGTGGACCTCCCCTTTAAGAGGTACAGGCTGCCTTTAAGTAGTGGCAGCCCGGCTAGATATCCCGTTCTCCCAATTGGCGAGCTGTCTATGGGAAAGGCAATTAGCGCTGGCAGCTCGCTGATTATATTTAAATGATGCCTGACTACAAAAATAGATTGGGCCACCTGCCGACATCATTGGGAGGGCAGAACAGATGCTCCACCCACCACATCCGCCACCTACCAAATAGTCAAAGCATGGCTTGGCTTCCACTCAGTCACCGGAACATTCAACATCGGCAGGGACATAATCTGGATGATACCGGATCGGCTGCCCGTTATACAACCCGCCCACTGCAGTTAATGGAAAGGAAAACCAGGCAGGCCATATAACTGCCAGTTATCCACCCACATTCAAAGTGAAAAATCCAACCCCCATGTTCAGACGCAACTGCAGCGGCATGTCCATGGGGATAGGCAGATTTGGTAAAACTTGGACCAGATGGTGATTACTGGAGTATGGGTCTGTGGATGAAACACTGTAAGCAACATGGCCCCCCCCGTGCCGGACATATCTAACATCTGGAAGTGATAAGTCAGAAATGTGTCCCTGGGAAGGTAGCAAGAGCTGAAGCTGTGCAGAAATGTAAATGAGCCACGACTTGTAACCTTTATAACCTTTGATCTTGAGCTAATTATTTTTCCCCTTGGGGTGTGAAGTTCGGAACAGATTGCTACTGGTTACTGCAATCTGCCAGGATCGGCCATGCTCACCAGGCGACAAGCCCTGAACTGAATCAGAAATCCAAATTGATCTGACATCATTTGGTTCAAATAAATTCCGCAAAAGCAAAAGCCGGATTTTGGACACTTTTGATTCAATTCAGATTCATGTCCTGTAGAGCAGGTGGCAGCTTGTAGTTTATATGCAGCCCCCAAGACCTGACTTACAGCCCTGGAAGCCCAGGCAACTCAGGCGTGTTTGTTGTTTTATCTTGCTTGAATTTTGTGGGCCTGGAGGTGTGGAAAGTGCTATTGTAACAATAGCAACAAACAACAACAAACTTATGAGCCTTCAATGTCGGAAAACATCCCAAAACGCTTCACAGAGTTGTAATCATCAAAAATGGATGCGGAGCAAAAGGAGATATTAGAAATGGTGACAAAAATCTTTGTTAAATAGATGGGTTTTAATGAGGGTCTTAAAGGAGGAGAGGGAAGGGGAGAGGCAGAGGCTTAGGGAAGCTATTTCAAAGTATCTAAAGGCACAGCCACCATTGCTGGGGCAAAGGGAGGCAGAATACATTGGGTCAGAGGAAAGCTGAGCTCTGGGGAGGGGGCTGTAGGGCAAGAGGAAGTTACAGAGAAGGTAAGGCATTGGAAAGATTTAAATTTTAAAGATGAAAATATTAAATTTGAGATGTTGGGAGATCAGGAGACAATGTAGGTCAGCGAGGACAGAGGTGATGTACTTGGAGCTGAAGTTTACAAAGGGTGGAAGATGGGAGACCAGCCAGAAGAGCATTAGAATAGTTGAGTCTGGACGTGACATGGAGTTTCAGTGGCAGATGGGTTGAGGTAGGGGCAGAAGGGGGTGAAGTTATGGAGGTGGAAGTAGCTGGTGTTTGTGATGGAAAGGATATGGGGTCGAAAGCTCAGTTTGGGGTTAAATAGGATCACGATGTAGCAAGCAGTCTGGTTTAGCCTGAGATAGTGGCCAGGAAGATGAATTGGAATTGGTGGCAAGGACTAAAGATGATTGCTTCTGTCTTTCCAATATTTAACTGGAGAAAATTGAACCTCATCAAAGTCTTGGGCTCCAATATTTACGGGGAGGCAGGGAGGGAACGGGGGAACTAGACAGCAGCCAGGAAACCTGGAAATACCGGGAAGGCAGAGGTCCTGGTGAATTTAACGGCAGGACCTCATTAGAATTTTTAAATTCTGTTTCCCACCCGGCAGCTGGCCAGATTGAGAGGCTGGCCACTGCTGGCGGGAATGCTTGATGTAGAAGGCAGCAGCCGGGGACCAGAGAGGAGGGAGGGAGGGAGGGAGAGACCTCGGGGGAGGGGAGGATTGGATAGTGGGGGAGGGGAGAGATCACGGGGGGAGAGATCGGATCGCAGGGGGAGAGATTGGATCACCAAGGGAGAAACGGGATCAAGTAGGGGGAGAGTTGGATCGTGGGGGGAGAGATCTGATCATCGGGGGGAGACATCAGATCATGGGGGGAAGAGATCAGATTGCGGGGAGGGGAGATTGGCTTGTGGGGGGAGAGATCAGACCACTGGGGGAGAGATCGGATCACCAGGGGAGAGATCGGATCGTGGGGGGAAAGATCAGATCGTCGGGGGGAGACATCGGATCATGGGGGGAAAGATCGGATCACGGGGGGGAGAGATCGGATCACAGGGAGAGAAATTGGATCACCGGGGGAGAGATCAGTTCATGGGGTTAAGAGATCTGATCATGGGGGGAAGAGATCAGATCACCAGGGGAGAGACGGGATCACTGGGGGGGGGGGTGGGGAGATTGGATAGTGGGGGGAGAGATCAGACCACTGGGGGAGAGATCGGATCACTAGGGGAGAGATCGGATTGTGGGGGAGAGATCAGAACGTCGGGGGGACACATCGGATCATGGGGGGAAGAGATCAGATCGCGGGGTGGAGAGATTGGCTTGTGGGGGGAGAGATCAGACCACTGGGGGAGAGATCGGATCACGGGGAGAGAGATCGTATCATGGGGGGAGAAATCGGACCATGGGGGGGGGAGATCGGACCACGGGGAGAGAGGTCGGATCATGGGGGGGAAGAGATTGGATCGTGGGGAGAGAGATTGGATCACTGGGGGACAGATCGGATCGCGGGGGGGATGATCGGATCGCGGGGGGGAGGATCGGATCACGGGGGGGAGAGATTGGATCACGGGGAGAGAGATTGGATCACTGGGTGACAGATCGGATCGTAGGGGGAAGAGATCGGATCACGGGGGATGATCGGATCACGGGGGGGAGAGATTGGATCACGGGGAGAGAGATTGGATCATTGGGTGACAGATCGGATCGTAGGGGAAGAGATCGGATCGCGGGGGGATGATCGGATCACGGGGGGGAGAGATTGGATCACGGGGAGAGAGATTGGATCATTGGGTGACAGATCGGATCGTAGGGGAAGAGATCGGATCGCGGGGGGATGATCGGATCACGGGGGGGAGAGATTGGATCACAGGGAGAGAGATTAGATCACCAGGGGAGAGATCGGATCACGGGGGGGAGGAGATCTGATCATGGGGGGAAGAGATCAGATCAGAAGGGGAGAGATCGGACCCGGGGGGGGGGGAGACTGGATCGTGGGGGGAGATATCACATCAAGGCAGGGAGAGATCAGATCGTGGGGGGAGAGATCGGATCACGGGGGAGAGAGATCGGATCACGGGGGGAGAGATCGGATCACGGGGGGAGAGATCGGATCACGGGGGAGAGAGATCGGATCACGGGGAGTGAGATCGGATCACGGGGAGTGAGATCGGATCACGGGGGGAGAGATCAGATCACGGGGAGGGAGATCGGATCACGGGGGAGAGAGATCGGATCACGGGGGGAGAGATCGGATCACGGGGGGGAGATCGGATCGTGGGGGGAGAGATCGGATCGTGGGGGGGAGATCGGATCGTGGGGGGAGAGACCGGATCACGGGGGGAGAGATCGGATCATGGGGGGGAGAGATCGGATCACAGGGGGAGAGATCGAATCGTGGGGGGAGAGATCGGATCACAGGGGGAGAGATCGAATCGTGGGGGGAGAGATCGGATCATGGGGAGGAGAGATCGGATCGTGGGGGGGGAGAGATCGGATCACAGGGGGAGAGATCGAATCGTGGGGGGAGAGATCGGATCATGGCGGGGAGAGATCGAATCGTGGGGGAAGAGATCGGATCACAGGGGGAGAGATCGAATCGTGGGGGGAGAGATCGGATCATGGGGAGGAGAGATCGGATCGTGGGGGGAGAGAATGGATCATGGGGGGAGAGATCGGATCGTGGGGGGGAGATCGGATCGTGGGGGGAGAGATTGGATCATGGGGGGAGAGATCGGCTCGTTGGTGGGGTGGGGGGAGATCGGACCACGGGGGGAGGGATTGGACCACGGGAGGAGAGATCGGATCGTGGCGGTGGGGGGCGGGAGAGATCAGATCACAGGACGGAGGGAGAGGTCGGATCGCGGGCGGAAGAGATCGGATCGTGGGCGAGAGATCGGATCGTTGTGGGGAGATCGCAGGGGGTTCGGCAATCGCGGGGGTGTCGGGGGGCTGAGGAAAAGCACTCCTGTTCCTCCTGGCCCACAAGCAGTACTGGAAAATGACTTACCTGCTGGATCCGGCAGTTCTCTCCTCTCTTTGGCTGTCAGTTTTCCCAAGCCGAGGGAAACCTGTGCTGGAGGCGTTAAATCCAAATCACTGATGTAGCTGAGGCACAGAGCCTCATTTAAATATTATAATTACCGACCAATCTTTTGAGAGCGGATTACCTGCCCGACCCCCAACCCACCGTGGTTAAACTGGAAGTAGGCGTGTTCACGGCGGGTTGGGGTTGGGTTTCCCATTTTTAATAATTTAACACCTCCCTTGCCCATCCTGTCCCCCCTTGATGTTGTACAAGCAGTCCGAAAGCATAGAAGCAGTGGAGGCGTTGAAAGAGGTGGTCTCATTGATGGATAAATCTTAAATCAAAACATGCACAGCAGGTGTTTGGGCATCTTTCCTTCCGTTTCTTTTTCTACTTAACACTCTCATACAGCAAGACAACTTGGTGATTCATTGCGTTGTCATTCATCTGCTACTGCTTACCTTTGCCACTACATCCTAACCCTTATTAATCTCCCCTTTTTCTAACTCCATCAAACCACCTCGGGCCTTGCAGGGGCACAGGCTGAAGCAGAGAACTCTCCCAAAGGTGCACTGTCACTTGCTCTGGCCCTTCCAAGCACCAGCACGGAAATTGGCCTCCAACGTGGTCTAGATATTGGCCTCGAAATTGGATGACCACTCTAGTTTTTCAGACACAGAGTGTGTGCCTATGCCTCCAATATGGCGGGCAGGAAGCGTACGCTTATTGTGAGCCAGAAGTGCGCTGCCCGCCATAATAGTATAAGAAAAAATAGGCGTCTAGCGCCTATTCTTGAAACAGGTGTTAGACAATCGCAGCGCACTACTTACCGCCCTGTTCCCACCCTAAGTCCGTCCACTGTCCGCCGCCATTTTCTTCAAGGTCTTCACCAGGATGGCTCAGGCATCTGTCTGTTTCAGGTGGGAGCCTGCTTTTTTTAATACCCCTGACCATATTTAGGCCTCAGCTCTGTCTGAAACCTACAACAAAATTTTCTGCAGATCTTTGGGGCTCTTCTGCCCCACTCCAATTTAGGCTCTTCCTTTTTTAGTGCTGCAGCTCTGACAAAGTTTACAGTCTTGCAGTAAAGACCCTGCTGGAAGCCCGAACTGCTGAGTTAATCAACCCTAACCCAGGCAAATTGGTCAGGATTACCGTGGGCTCAGGATGGATGGCAGAAGTCACATTCTAACCCTTCCCCAGTGTCTAACCCACCTGGAGGAAAATCAAGGCCTAGACATTTTAGTTACTGAGAGAAAATGGTTGATGAAAATGTTTTCAAAATGCATTTTGAATGATTCAGTTGGTTCACCCGTTTTAATATTTATTACTGGAAGGTTATCATGACCGGTCAATCATGATTGGTTATTTTCATAAGTCCTTAACAGTTTCCCTTTGGGAGATTTCTAGCTGCTTTCCTTGTTATTGATTCATATACTCGCTACCTCTTTAGTTCTGATTTGTTGATGTTTTACTTTCAGCAAATCAACATGTTGGAGCAAAGTTGTGACAACAGGAATCGTGTGCTAGACTCCAGACTTTTAATATATGGGGATCGAGCTGGAAAGTGGAGTTGAGGTCGAAGATCAGCCATGATTTGATTGAATGGCGGAGCAGGTTCGAGGGGCCGTATGGCCGACTCCTGCTCCTATTTCTTATGTTCTTCTGTATATTATTAGTCAATCTCCTGTAGCATTACACATAGTTGGTCAGAAACTATGGTCTTTTTTATTGGTTTCTCTTATCTTCATATTACTTCCTGTTATGTCTCTTCTGCTTCTGTTTGTTTTTCTTTTCTCTTCTACATTGCCTTCCTTAACTCTTCTTTTTGCTTCATTCTCTATCCTGTCCTACTGTTCTCTCTGCCTTTGTCTTTTTCCTCTTTTCTTCTTTTCTTTCCAGTGGGAAATAAAGGATGGCTTAGTGTAGTGCAGCAGGGAAAGGAGACACCAAAAATTGTAAGCTGCATTCGGGGTGGGGGCTAAGATGTGGGCCTTAGCAACTCCCTTCCCATCCCCTTTCCAATCACTCATACTTCCCCGACCTTGTCATTCCCATTACATTTCCTGTCCCTTCACCTTCCCAGTCCTTCCTCCCTTTCCTATCCTCTCACAATTCCTACCACTTCCCCTTTGAGTTACCTGCTCAACTCCTGTATCCTTCAAGTAAAAACTTTAATAAAGGCATTAAAGGACACAAAAGACAATTCAGTTGATGTGTTATTGTGAAATATGTAATTTTTTGACATTTTTATTATTAAACTCCTATTTTAGACTTCAGAGATTTCAGTTATTGAGAAAAAAAGTGGATGGAAAAAATCAGAAGGCATTTTTAGTGATGTGTGGTCACATTGTACAATCACAGGGTGAAGTATTCTCACTATAAAATAATAGCTACTGTGTATCACACAGTGTGACACCTTTAACATCGAAGAGGCCTATCACAAAGTCACCTACAGGAGCAACAGTCCAGTGTGATATTTATTATTAGGATTCATTCAGGTTAAGTGCAGCAGAATAATTTAGCTTTATAAGATATTCACAGTGTAATGGCAAGGTGGATATTAAAGACAGCTAAACTATGAGAAATTAATACATGTAGACTTTCTTAGTTAAATTGAGTGGTGAGGACGTGCAGAGATAATGAACAGTTAATGATGGAGAGGAAGGTGGCTTTAGGCTTCAGTGAATGTAGGCAAAGTGTCAAAAAGGCTTGTCCAGCCAAACTGAACATTTTTTTTGTTTAAACGGATCTATTTAACTGTTTACTGGAGAGACAAGTCTGTAGTTTATTACTGTTGCGAAACGAAGTCTAGTACACTTCAAATGTTTACATAATGTGATGTGATCTTTGAGAGTGTGATTTTATGAGAAGGTTCAGCTTTAGCATTTCATTGGTTTGCTAAGACATGAAATGTGTGGTGGAAACCTCTCGTGCGGTGTATTTAATAAATATTAATGGGCCCCTCAGAGTTATTTATGAGAAAGAAAGCAAGCCAAGTGAAAAATGAAGTGACAGATTCTGTGAGAAGGAATGTTTACCATTCTGTAGGTGAAAGGCTCTGTGAACCAGTCCAGTAGACTGCAGAGAATGGTTAAATAACTTGTTTCATTCTACTAGACAAGGACAATGGCAGGAATGTGTAGACTAATTAGGGAAGAAGAGAAAATAAGGATAATAAAATTAAAATAAAACATTTTTTAAAAATGATGGTATGTGCAATATACTGTAATTATGAAAAGATACAATGTCTAATGGGCTGTTCTACACAGTAAATCATTTTGAAATTCATCACAAATTCTCAATTAAGTTCTCTAATCCGTGTGGACCTGAGGCTTTCAGACTAGGAAGACCCCCAGTTCAATCCATAGTCTGCATTGAGTAGGCTGATCTTGACTGGAATGGTGGTACAGCTACTATAATTGGCCTTAGCACCTATGGGCTAGGGAAGGGGGAAGAAAATCAGTTAGGGCTTTCGTTCCTAATCACTGTCCTGTGACACTTACTGGAAAGTACATTTATGGACAGGATTGTACCTGGTTGTGATGCTCACCTTGGTTGAATAGGAAATCAACACTCACCTGCCCAAGCTCACATATTAAAGATAGCCACTTTGGGGAGGTACAAGATAGCCATTGAACTGCACCTCAGCATGGCCAATGCCTCAGCCAAGGAGGAAAAATATTCTCAATTTGTTAATAAAAAAATGATTCTGCTGGTTTTACTCATCAATTTTACTCAGCAACCTATATTTATATAATGTCTTTAAATGATGTTTTTAAAGATGGAGATATTAGGAAGAGTGACAAAAGCTTGGTCAAAGAGGTGGGTTTTAAGGAGGGTCTTAAAGGAGGAAAGGGAGGCGGAGAGGCAGAGGGGTTTCAGGAGAGAATTCCAGAGGGTAGAGCCTAGGTGCTGAAGGCACTGCCACCAATAGTGGGACAAGGGGAGAGTGGGTGGATAAGAGGCCAGAATTGGAGAAACAGAGTTTGGGGGCGAGGAGGCCGGAGGAGGTTGCAGAGATACTGAAAGGCAAGACCATGAAGGGATTTAAACCCAAGGATAAGAATTTTAAATTTGAGACTTTGGGGGACCGTCAGCCAATGTAGATCAGTGACGAGAGGAACGATGAGGGAGAGGAACTTGATGCGGGATTAGGTACAAGCAGCAGAGCTTTGAAGGAGCTGAAGTTTATTGAGGGTGAAGGATAGGAGGCATGTCAGGACAGCATTGGAACAGTTGAGTCTGGAGGTAACAAAAACATGGATTAGGGTTTCAGCAGCAGACGGATGAGGTGGACAATGTTACGTAGGTGCTCGAGGTTGTGAACAATCTGATTTAGCCTGAGACAGGGTTCAGGGAGGGCGATAGAATCAGTGGCAAGGGTACAGAGATTGTGGCGGGGGTCAAAAACAGTGGGGGGAATTTTTACCTTCCCGTGACAGGCGGGAGAGGGTTGGGGGGGGGGTTAAATTGTCAAATTTTGAAACCAAAATTTTGACCCTAACCCACCGTGTACGCGCCTGTTTCCATTTTAACTGCGGCGGATATCGGGACGTCCGAGTAACCCGCTCTGGAGAGGCGGGTCCGTAATTATAATATTTAAATGAGGCTCCTTTCCTGAGATTTTGGCGGCGATTTGAAATTATCGGCTCCTGCACGGGTTTCCCGGGATTTGGGAAACTCGTCAGTGAAACAGAGGTGAGATTGAGCAGCATTTCATGGGGATGGTTGAAGGTCAGATTCCCGATATGTAAAAGGCTCAGTGCTCACAGCTGCTTTGCCAGTTCCCTCTGGGAAACGGTTTGGTGAGATTACTTGTGAGAGACTTATTTATACAGTTTGGAGGTGTTGACACAAAGAACATCAAGATGGGTGGTGCCATGGCTTCTTTTGATTGGACTTCGAATGAGGAAGAGAATGAGCATCATCAGCAGCGAGGGCATGCTGTGGAGGGAACTGTAGGTGGACAACAGAGAGGGGAGCAATAGAAGGTTCAGGGTCGCAGGAGGTATTACCCACCTAACAGGGTGTACAGACAAAGGCTCAGCATCCTTGGCCTCTCAGAAGAGCAGTGCTTCCGAAGGCTGAGATTGTCACGTTAGGTGGTCGCAAACATCTGTAGCCTCCTAGAAGAGTCCAGCTGCTATCTGCTGGACTTGGAGGCCACGCATTACCAGTGGCTGTGAAAGTCTCTATCGCCCTCAATTTTTTTGCCTTTGGTTCCTTTCAGGGCGCTACTGGAGACATATCGAGGGTCTCACAGTCGGCTGCACATAAATGCATAAGGAAGGTGATGGATGGATTGTTTGCCAGGGCTGGGAGGTCTGTAAACTTCCCCTGTGATGAGAATAGCCAGAATGATGGGCACTCGGTTTCGTGTCTCTGGCTGGCTTCCCACAGGTACAAGGTGCCATCGACTGCACACACGTGGAAATCCGAGCACCACCAGATCAACCAGGAGCATTCGTCATCTGCAAGGGATTTCATTCCATCAATGTTCAGCTGCTGAAAACCATAAGAAAAGGTTCCTGCAGGTCTGTGCCAGATTCCCTGGGAGCTGCCATAATGCTTTCATACTGCAGCAGTCCAACTTCCCTGACCTGTTCGTATCTGGAACCACCCTTAAGGGGTGGCTGCTGGCGACAAAGGATAACCCCATTGAACCCGGCTGATGACACCTGAGGATCCTCACCAATGAAGCTCAAGAGCACTACAACGCCAGTCATATGACAACCAGATGTGTCATCGAGCAAGCCATCGGCATGGAGGAATAAGCTGCTCAGCACTCTTCATTTGATGAGGATTCCAATGGAGAGGAGGAAGACGAGGAGGAAGAAGAGGTGGAAGATGAAGATGTGGCCCCCAACGCCAGACCAGCTGATCACATTGCTGCTCGGGATGCCTTGGATGCCCTTAAAGCTCAAAAATTCAGTCACTCACTCACACTGGACCAAAGTAACTGTCACTTCCCCCCACTCCACACTTACATAAAGCAGTCCTGTAACCATCCATCCACCCATAGCACATCCCTCAATTTGTCCCATCAATTCATGTCTTCACATTCATCACCAAGCAACTGAAAACCTGAGTTGGCACTTGCTTTGAGTGGAATTCTCACTTCCATGTTCCATTTTGCCACCATCCTTCTCCTGGGCCAACGGCTCATCACCCCTACCTCTCTGTGGGAGAGCAGCTTGGAGCAGATCAGTGACGCTTTGTAAGGCCACGGCTAATGTATCTGTTATCCTGTTTAAGGCGACAGAAATGTTGGCATCCATAGCTTGCATGGCCATCATCAGGGCCTGCAGGGACTGATTAGTATGCAGCGATTCAAGTTCCACAGAGGAAGCCACTTTCTTCATGGAAAACATCCTTGCAATGGCCGATGACATCAATCCACAAATGTTTGAGCAGGACTCCTCCATTCTCTGTGCTATTGTGGACAATGTGTTTGGCAGGACTGCCACACCTCGCACATTTGCTGCTAACCTTCCATCATTCTCCTTTTCATTGACGGCCCCCTGGGTTCAGCATCTCTGTCCAGCTGAGCAGAGCATGGAGAAGTCTGCGCCCTCCGACACGGACTCTCCACAGTTGTCCCTACCACCACTCTCTGTTCGTACTCACTTGTGAACTGTGATTCACCAGGTGAGATTCCACCTAACATCCTAGCAGGACCCACTGATCTGCACTGGTGCCTGGTTCGCATGTGTCATGTGAAGTGCACCCTCAGAAGGAATCAGGTCCTCTGAGGAATCGTTGTCTGCAAAGGGCAGGGGCTGTTGTTCTTTGCAAGACGGCCCTGGAAGAGAGAAGAGATGGGAATGTAAAAATGTTGCAACTCAGCATGATTACGGCGATCATATTTCATTCAGTGTTGAAGTCAAGTCAACATGACTGAGTCTTGTACGAGATGTAGGTTGAAGATATTTAATGCTGTCACCATGCAGCAGTGAAGTCCGAGTTTCACCATCTCCGATGGTTAGAGATGCTGAGATCCTGTTTATCTCCAAGGCCTCCTGCTCTGCAGATGTCAACTCCACGATCTGTGGTGGCCCACCTCCAGTCCTCTCCCTCTACCTTGTATTTTGTGCCATTTTCTCCTGCAAGGGGACAGGATCGACCTATGAGTGTCTGTAAGGCATGTGTGCACCCGATCGATGGAGTGCATTCGGTGAGGGTGACTATCAGGCAGACGCATTATGAGTGGCACTGGAATGCATTTGAGGATGTGTGCTGAGATTCGGGGGAGTTGACTGAGGTGGTATCACATTATGTTAGGATTGGGGTTAGTGGCAATGGTGGATGGAGAAAGGGGAGGTGAGGAAGTGCAATGAAATGCAATGACGGGTGCTGCTGAAACTTAAGTGGGTGTGAGGAGTGATATGATGGAGTACACTTGTCAAGACAGAGTGAGAGAGAGGTACACTGCAGGATGTAGATGAATCTGCAACTTTGCTCACCTTTGCTCACCTTTCCTGAACTAGTTAGAAAGAAAGAAAATAAAGAAAGATTTGCATTTCATGACCTCAGGACGCTCCAAAGAGCTTTGCAGCCAATTTGCGCACAGCAAGGTCCCACAAACAGAAATGAGGTATTGACCAGATAACCCGTTTTTTGGTGATGTTGAGGGATAAATATTGGCTAGGACACCGGGGAGAACTCCCCTGCTCTTCTTTGAATACTGCCATGGGATCTTTTACGTCCACCTGAGAGAGCAGATGGGGCCTCAGTTTATTGTCTCATCTGAAAGATGGCACCTCAGACAGTGCAGCACTCCCTCAGTACTGCACAGAAGTGTCAACCTAGATTTTGTGCTCAAGTCTCGGGAGTGGGACTTGGACCCACAACCTTCTGACTCAAAGGTGAGTGCGCTACCAACTGAGTCACGGCTGGCATTAAACCACATTTTATTAAATGACATTTAGGTCATTAAGCCGCTTCCTGCACTGAATCCATGTCTTGAGCACACTACTGCTTTTCAGCCACATCCATCCACACCTTCTTCATTACAGCAGCTGTTTCTTTCATCCCATTACTGGGGAATAGGACCTCCTTCCTCGCCCTCACTGCACCCAGCAGTATATCAAGGGAGGCCTCATTAAAGTGGGTGCAGCCTTTGCCCTCCTGACTCCATTTCAAATTCTAGTAATCTCCTACAATTCACCCAACTCCTCCAAATACCATCAGTGCATTGACCCTTTAAATAGTTGAGGTAGAAATTGCGTCATTCCCATGCTATCACCACCCCCCACCCCACCCCACCCCCGGCTCAGATCCCACCTCTGCTTTAATATCGACCCCAGTGGCTTCTGCCTTATCAATGTTTAGCTGAAGAAAATTGCAACTCATCCAAGACTGGATCGGACAAGCAGTCTCTCAACACAAAGGCAGTTGAGGGGTGAAGAGGTAGAGCCAGGTGATGTCAGCGTACATGTGGAAGCTGACCCTTGTCGGTGAATGTTATCACTGAAGGGCAGCATGTAGATGAGGAAGAGGCGATGGCCGAGGACAGATCCTTAGGGAACTCCGCAGGTAATGGTGTGGAGGTAAGAAGAGAAGCCTTTGCTGTAGAGGCTCTGGCTACGATTGGATGGATAACAGCGGAACTAATCGAGGGCAGTACCACTGAGCTGGACATTGAAGGAGAGGTGTCAGAGGAGGGTGGTGTGGTCAATCATGTCAAAGATCGAGGAGGTCGAGGAGGGAAGATGCACCATGGCTACAGTCACAGAGGATGTAATTTGTCCAGCTCAGTTGGACTGCCTCGCTTAGTGCTATTCTTACCTATCCAGTTGTAGCCAGAGCAACTCCAGCAATGGCTTCTGTTCCTACCTCCACACCATTACCTCTGTGCACTAGAAAAACCATAAACTTGATCTTTATAACAGTCGTTGCAATTTTCCTACCGCTAGTGCAAAGAGGAAATATTGCTTATTATACTTTTTAAAATATTTCTATCTTTCTTATTTACCAATTGTGATTTAAATTTTACAGTGATTATCTTTATCTCATGGAGATACATTTTCCTTCCACATCCCTTGAAATCATCTTAAAAATATCTGAGAGAGTAAAAGAGAAAGACGAGAACACTGCAAATGGTGCAAATTGGATATAAAAATAGCAAATGAGGAAATGCATATCAGGTCATTCAGTATCTGTAATGAGAAAAGACAGGTTAACATTTTCATAGGATCTTACAGCACAGAAGGAGGCCATTTGGCCCAATCATGTCTGTGCCAGCTCTTTGAAATAATTACCCAATTAGTCTCACCCCCCCACTCTTTCTCCATAGCGCTGCAAATTTATCCTATTCAAGTATATATATGAAAAATTCCCTTTTGAAAGCATTCCACAGCTGCCCCTCCCTCTCCCGATAGCTGCACGCCCCCCACCCCCACCACCCCGATTGCTACATTCCCTCCCCACTCCCAGTCGCCCCCATCTCTCATGGTTGCTGCCTCGCCAACTGCTTCCGATTCGTGCCCTCCCTCTCCCGATCTCTGCCTTCCCCCGGCTTCCCCATCCCTCCCGATCACTTACCCCCCTCTCCTGGTCACCCCTTCCTCCTGCTTGCTTATCCCCTCTTCCAAGACCTACCTGTGGGCCATTGACAGCAGCCTGGAATTCAAATGGTCTTCACTGGTGAGCTGCCTGGGGATGCCCAGCAGGCATTTGCATGCAAATGAGACCCGAGGCCCAATATCGAATGGGCCTCAGGCCTACCCGTTCGGCACAGGGATTATTCCTGCTGGTACAAACCAATTCCTAGGTTGCAGTGTTTACTTTCCCAAAGTCATGTGTCTATTCATTACTGTCTCTGACCTTAGCGCTTAATACAATATCAAATCTAACAGTGGTCACAAGAAGCTATGTTACGAAGCAATTCACTAAAACAGCAAAACTAATTGAAATCACATTGTTCAATATTAGTAATTGACATGTTTACATATTTGCATAAAATTCCTTTTCCTTCTATTTCAACAAAACCATTATCCTGTTTAAAAAAAAACTTATTTACAATAAATGGGTCGATGCCTTTGTTAAAATATCGAATAAAGGAATTTTGTATGAAGATGTTCATTACTGATAATGCACAGGACGACTTCAGCCCACAAATCTAAGTAGCATCTGGTTTAGTACTCTGCTTCACCTGTTGTGTTAAGAAACAGCCATCACCTACCTCCATGGAATTACTTCGGACTTTCACCCCTCACTTCTGCTTATCTCTGTTCTAACTACTTCACACCTAAACATTGACATGTTCCATGATCACCACATCATGATTTCCTGATGTGATGACGCTCGGGCAGATGCCAAGTATGATGATGAGGCTCGAGGACCTATTTCCATTGATCCTCGGGCCTCCCGGTTTGGGTGAGCATTGGCCATGCAGCGCTGAGGAATGGGCCCAGACCAACATCTACCTCCTTAACTTGCCTAAAGAGCTCTCTATCTACCTGTTCAGCTTGAGCTGCTGGTCAGTAACTTCTATGCAGATTGCTTTTGTTATATCCTTTCTTCTGTTATAATTACCTATTGACACCTGTTATATCAATCCTTAACAATGATGCTGCTCTTCTGTCTAGCTTAGCAGAAAGATATTCTGCTGTACCTCTCAATTCTTTTCATGCAGCTTCCCCACAGTTTGCTGGAATTGCCCACTCTGAGCCAGACTAGGATGAAAGCCACCCACAGAGCAGGAGTCTACCCGTTGTGCATGGCATTTTCATCTCTGTTATCTCCAATTTGACACACTTACAATAAAAAAAATGAAGTGAACCCATTTTGCAGTAGTCCCATACGGTAAGATGAACAGCTATTAATACAGGCAGACAGAAAGCCCATTTGGGAACAAGCACAATTATGGGTCACATTCAGTAGCTTATTCCTCTGGCATTGAATTGGATGAGAAAAGTGATGAATAGAGTTAAACAATGGCAGTGGTGGCACAGCGACAGTTAGCCCTGTGAGTAATCATAGGTCAGGGGCTCAGAGCGGCAGTTCTTCAGTTGGCAGAGAATATTACCTTTTCTTTTATTGCCGGCATTTCCCACTTTTCCAGCTTAACTGGCAGTTCTTCGAAGAGGTGCACATTGCACTGACTGTTCTTTCAATCAGTTTCTTGAATCCTGGGCCAAAATCCCCTTGTGGTTCCAGTACATAGCCCACATTTATTGATTACTAGGGGCTTTGTTTGAAGGTTTACTTGGTTTTAATTTTGCTCAATCACTGTTATTAGCTGGTCGAATGAACCAAGGTTTAGGCACCTTATTCATATTCTATTATTCTACATTTCCACCACATCTAGCAATTATGGTTTATTCTCTTAAAATGTCCATATCTTCAAAGGCAAGTACAATATCTTCAGCAGTTGTTTGCTACCTTCTAATCTGAAGCTCAAAATCGAAATAAAGATTAGAGTATAATTTGTAATTTTCATGTTTCACAGAATGTTTTCTCTTTCAACGAATTCACAGTAGTCCCACAAATGGACCATGTTTTCATGATCTGAAAGCTGTATATTTATTGATATCTACCCTGCAGAGTTGCATGAGTCGGAGAGTTAACAATTACCCTTATTTGCAGGACCCTACCTATTGAAGTCACTGTAGACTTGTACCACATAACATTCCTTTCAACAGTTAGAGAAGGTGACCATAGGTGTAATTGAAGATGTAGGTTTTGAGGAGGCTTTTGAAGGTGGGGATACATAAAGCAAGATGGAGGGCTTTAGAAAGAAAATTTCAGAATGTTGGGTGTAATGATGGTAGAACAGAAGGAGGAAAGCACCATCGTCAGAGGAACAGAGGACATGAGCTAGGATATAGGTCTGAAGGAGGTTGCAATTAGGCCGTTCATACAAGTAAGGTCTCATGTTCAATTCCTGGTCTGTCTTGAGTTAGCTGATTTCAGCTGGATGGCAGAAGGGGTGTTACAATTGGCTTCAGTGTACCTGTGCCACGAAGGGGAAAAGTCAGCCAGGATTCCACTTCTGATTGGTGCCCAGTAGCCCCTGCTGGTAAGTACATATATGTAGACCAGTCTTGACAGTGATGCCTCCCAAGTTCAAATAGTCTGTTGACAATCATTTCTAGGCTTAGATATGAAGAGCAGCATCCTGGGAGGATCTGGAGGAGGGGCCAATATTTCTGGAACCCTGTGCCAGCATGAATCAGCACCTTCAGGGAAGAAGAGAATTTTCTTTTTCATAGAATCATAGAATCACAGAAGTTACAACATGGAAACAGGTCCTTTGGCCCAACATGTCCATGTCGCCCAGTTTATACCACTAAGCTAGTCCCAATTGCCTGCACTTGGCCCATATCCCTCTATACCCATCTTACCCATGTAACGTCCAAATGCTTTTTAAAAGACAAAATTGTACCCGCCTCTACTGCTGCCTCTGGCAGCTCGTTCCGGACACTCACCACCCTTTGAGACCCTTTTGTATCTCTCCCCTCTCACCTTAAATCTATGTCCCCTCGTTATAGACTCCCCTACCTTTGGGAAAAGATTTTGACTATCTACCTTATCTATGCCCCTCATTATTTTATAGACTTCTATAAGATCACCCCTAAACCTCCTACTCTCCAGGGAAAAAAGTCTCAGTCTATCCAACCTCTCCCTATAAGTCAAACCATCAAGTCCCGGTAGCATCCTAGTAAATCTTTTCTGCACTCTTTCTAGTTTAATAATATCCTTTCTATAATAGGGTGACCAGAACTGTACACAGTATTCCAAGTGTGGCCTTACTAATGTCCTGTACAACTTCAACAAGACATCCCAACTCCTGTATTCAATGTTCTGACCAATGAAACCAAGCATGCCGAATGCCTTCTTCACCACCCTATCCACCTGTGACTCCACTTTCAAGGAGCTATGAACCTGTATTCCTAGATCTCTTTGTTCTATAACTCTCCCCAACGCCCTACCATTAACGGAGTAGGTCCTGGCCCGATTCGATCTACCAAAATGCATCACCTCACATTTATCTAAATTAAACTCCATCTGCCATTCATCGGCCCACTGGCCCAATTTATCAAGGTCCCGTTGCAATCCTAGATAACCTTCTTCACTGTCCACAATGCCACCAATCTTGGTGTCATCTGCAAACTTACTAACCATGCCTCCTAAATTCTCATCCAAATCATTAATATAAATAACAAATAACAGTGGACCCAGCACCGATCCCTGAGGCACACCGCTGGTCACAGGCCTCCAGTTTGAAAAACAACCCTCCACAACCACCCTCTGTCTTCTGTCGTCAAGCCAATTTGGTATCCAATTGGCTACCTCACCTTGGATCCCATGAGATTTAACCTTATGTAACAACCTACCATGCGGTACCTTGTCAAAGGCTTTGCTGAAGTCCATGTAGACCACGTCTACTGCACAGCCCTCATCTATCTTCTTGGTTACCCCTTCAAAAAACTCAATCAAATTCGTGAGACATGATTTTCCTCTCACAAAACCATGATGACTGTTCCTAATCAGTCCCTGCCTTTCCAAATGCCTGTAGATCCTGTCCCTCAGAATACCCTCTAACAATTTACCCACTACAGATATCAGGCTCACCGGTCTGTAGTTCCCAGGCTTTTCCCTGCCGCCCTTCTTAAACAAAGGCACAACATTTGCTACCCTCCAATCTTCAGGCACCTCACCTGTAGCTGTCGATGATTCAAATATCTCTGCTAGGGGACCCGCAATTTCCTCCCTAATCTCCCATAACGTCCTGGGATACATTTCATCAGGTCCCGGAGATTTATCTACCTTGATGCGCATTAAGACTTCCAGCACCTCCCTCTCTGTAATATGTACACTCCTTAAGACATCACTATTTATTTCCCCAAGTTCCCTAACATCTATGCCTTTCTCAACCGTAAATACCGATGTGAAATATTCATTCAGGATCTCACCCATCTCTTGTGGTTCCGCACATAGATGACCTTGTTGATCCTTAAGAGGCCCTACTCTCTCCCTAGTTACTCTTTTGCCCTTTATGTATTTGTAGAAGCTCTTTGGATTCTCCTTTGCCTTATCTGCCAAAGTAATCTCATGTCCCCTTTTTGCCCTCCTGATTTCTCTCTTAACTCTACTCCGGCAATCTCTATACTCTTCAAGGGATCCACTTGATCCCAGCTGCCTATGTATGTCAAGTGCCTCCTTTTTCTTTTTGACTAGGGCCTCAATCTCCCGAGTCATCCAAGGTTCCCTACTTCTACCAGCCTTGCCCTTCACTTTATAAGGAATGTGCTTACCCTGAACCCTGGTTAACACACTTTTGAAAGCCTCCCACTTACCAGACGTCCCTTTGCCTGCCAACAGACTCTCCCAATCAACTTCTGAAAGTTCCTGTCTAATACCATCAAAATTGGCCTTTCCCCAATTTAGAATTTTAACTTTTGGGCCAGACCTATCCTTCTCCATAGCTATCTTAAAACTAATGGAATTATGATCACTGGTCCCAAAGTGATCCCTCACTAACACTTCTGTCACCTGCCCTTCCTTATTTCCCAAGAGGAGGTCAAGTTTTGCCCCCTCTCTAGTTGGGCCATCCACATACTGAATGAGAAATTCCTCCTGAATACACTCAACAAATTTCTCTCCATTCAAGCCCCTAATGCTATGGCTGTCCCAGTCAATGTTGGGAAAGTTAAAGTCCCCTACTATTACCACCCTATTTTTCTTGCAGCTGTCTGTAATCTCCTTACATATTTGCTCCTCAATTTCCCGTTGACTATTTGGGGGTCTGTAGTACAATCCTATCAAAGTGATCTCTCCCTTCTTATTTTTCAGTTCTACCCATATAGACTCAGTGGGCGAACCCTCGGATATATCCCCTCTCACTACTGCCGTGATGTTCTCCCTAATCAAGAACGCAACTCCTCCTCCTCTCTTACCTCCTGCTCTATCTTTCCTATAGCATCTGTACCCTGGAACATTGAGCTGCCAGTCCTGCCCCTCCCTTAGCCATGTTTCAGTAATAGCTATAACATCCCAGTCCCATGTACCCATCCATGCCCTGAGTTCATCTGCCTTGCCCATCAGACTTCTTGCATTGAAATAAATGCAGTTTAATCTAGACTTCCCTTGGTCTTTGCCCTGCTTTCTCAGACCATCTGTCCGGTCATGTTCTATACATTCTCCCTTACTGCCTTTTGTTTCTGTCACCATTTTATTTCCCACTGACTTCCTGCATCGGTTCCCATCCCCCTGCCACATTAGTTTAAACCCTCCCCAACAGCACTAGCAATCACTCCCCCTAGGACATTGGTTCCAGTCCTGCCCAGATGCAGACCGTCCAATTTTTACTGGTCCCACCTCCCCCAGAACCGGTTCCAATGGCCCAGGAATTTGAATCCCTCCCTCTTGCACCATCTCTCAAGCCACGTATTCATCCTAGCTATCCTGTCATTCCTACTCTGACTAGCCCGTGGCACTGGTAGCAATCCTGAGATTACTACCTTTGAGGTCCTACTCTTTAGTTTAACTTCTAACTCCCTAAATTCAGCTTGTAGGACCTCATCCTGTTTTTTAAATGAAGGGTATTGGACAATTTTGCATTTGATGATTGTACTAGGTTAGAGAAGAATTGCAACATTGTTGATGGTTTCCAAGACTTTTCCACTGCTTTAAATCTCTGACAATTAGCTTGAAGATGACTGGGTAACAAGGAGCAAAGAAACAGTGTGAGGAAATTGGTCCCAGTGCCCGTTTTCAGAGCATAAAACTGGGGCAAAGAGGATCAATTGCAGGGTGCAACACCCGCAGATGATCTGTGTCTGGGGTATGGGTGAGTATTGGTGAAGGAAGCTTCCCAGGTATCCCTGGCACAGCCTGAAATAGGCGTTAGAGTCTTTTTGCACATACAAATGATGGATCTAATGCTTATTTCAGGACGCCTCCAGGCAATTTGGCAGCGCAGAGTGGAGCGTCGGGCCTGCTCTGCTCAGAAGTATCTGGTCTACAAGAGGCTTGACTGGTGGACCTTAAAGGGACCGCAGGAGGTTAGTTTTAAAAAAAATTACCTTGATAGAAGTTACAACATGGAAACAGGCCCTTCGGCCCAACATGTCCATGTCGCCCAGTTTATACCACTAAGCTAGTCCCAATTGCCTGCACTTGGCCCATATCCCTCTATACCCATCTTACCCATGTAACTGTCCAAATGCTTTTTAAAAGACAAAATTGTACCCGCCTCTACTACTGCCTCTGGCAGCTCGTTCCAGACACTCACCACCCTTTGAGTGAAAAAATTGCCCCTCTGGATCCTTTTGTATCTCTCCCCTCTCACCTTAAATCTGTGCCCCCTCGTTATAGACTCCCCTACCTTTGGGAAAAGATTTTGACTATCGACCTTATCTATGCCCCTCATTATTTTATAGACTTCTATAAGATCACCCCTTAACCTCCTACTCTCCAGGGAATAAAGTCCCAGTCTGTCTAACCTCTCCCTGTAAGTCAAACCATCAAGTCCCGGTAGCATCCTAGTAAATCTTTTCTGCACTCTTTCTAGTTTAATAATATCCTTTCTATAATAGGGTGACCAGAACTGTACACAGTACTCCAAGTGTGGCCTCACCAATGCCCTGTACAACTTCAACAAGACATCCCAACTCCTGCATTCAATGTTCTGACCAATGAAACCAAGCATGCTGAATGCCTTCTTCACCACCCTATCCACCTGTGACTCCACTTTCAAGGAGCTATGAATCTGTACTCCTAGATCTCTTTGTTCTATAACTCTCCCCAACGCCCTACCATTAACGGAGTAGGTCCTGGCCCGATTCGATCTACCAAAATGCATCACCTCACATTTATCTAAATTAAACTCCATCTGCCATTCATCGGCCCACTGGCCCAATTTATCAAGATCCCGTTGCAATCCTAGATAACCTTCTTCACTGTCCACAATGCCACCAATCTTGGTGTCATCTGCAAACTTACTAACCATGCCTCCTAAATTCTCATCCAAATCATTAATATAAATAACAAATAACAGCGGACCCAGCACCGATCCCTGAGGCACACCGCTGGACACAGGCATCCAGTTTGAAAAACAACCCTCGACAACCACCCTCTGTCTTCTGTCGTCAAGCCAATTTTGTATCCAATTGGCTACCTCACCTTGGATCCCATGAGATTTAACCTTATGTAACAACCTACCATGCGGTACCTTGTCAAATGCTTTGCTGAAGTCCATGTAGACCACGTCTACTGCACAGCCCTCATCTATCTTCTTGGTTACCCCTTCAAAAAACTCAATCAAATTCGTGAGACATGATTTTCCTCTCACAAAACCATGCTGACTGTTCCTAATTAGTCCCTGCCTCTCCAAATGCCTGTAGATTCTGTCCCTCAGAATACCCTCTAACAACTTACCCACTACAGATGTCAGGCTCACTGGTCTGTAGTTCCCAGGCTTTTCCCTGCCGCCCTTCTTAAACAAAGGCACAACATTTGCTACCCTCCAATCTTCAGGCACCTCACCTGTAGCGGTGGATGATTCAAATATCTCTGCTAGGGGACCCGCAATTTCCTCCCTAACCTCCCATAACGTCCTGGGATACATTTCATCAGGTCCCGGAGATTTATCTACCTTGATGCGCGTTAAGACTTCCAGCACCTCCCTCTCTGTAATATGTACACTCCTCAAGACATCACTATTTATTTCCCCAAGTTCCCTAACATCCATGCCTTTCTCAACCGTAAATACCGATGTGAAATATTCATTCAGGATCTCACCCATCTCTTGTGGTTCCGCACATAGATGACCTTGTTGATCCTTAAGAGGCCCTACTCTCTCCCTAGTTACCCTTTTGCCCTTTATGTATTTGTAGAAGCTCTTTGGATTCACCTTTGCCTGATCTGCCAAAGCAATCTCATATCCCCTTTTTGCCCTCCTGATTTCTCTCTTAACTCTACTCCGGCAATCTCTATACTCTTCAAGGGATCCACTTGATCCCAGCTGCCTATGCATGTCATATGCCTCCTTCTTATTTTTGACTAGTGCCTCAATCTCCCGAGTCATCCAAGGTTCCCTACTTCTACCAGCCTTGCCCTTCACTTTATAAGGAATGTGCTTACACTGAACCCTGGTTAACACACTTTTGAAAGCCTCCCACTTACCAGACGTCCCTTTGCCTGCCAACAGACTCTCCCAATCAACTTCTGAAAGTTCCTGTCTAATACCATCAAAATTGGCCTTTCCCCAATTTAGAATTTTAACTTTTGGGCCAGACCTATCCTTCTCCATAGCTATCTTAAAACTAATAGAATTATGATCACTGGTCCCAAAGTGATCCCTCACTAACACTTCTGTCACCTGCCCTTCCTTATTTCCCAAGATGTGGAACTACTGCGGGCCGCTGCCAAACTGCGCCAGCAGCCTTTCCCTTCCCCTTCTCTCCTCCCCCAGGACGTACCTAACAGCATTTGCTGGTGAGGCAGTGGCCCAAATTGGATCTGGCAGCTCATCGCTATTGTTACAATGAGGCCCGCGGCTCAATTTCTATCGAGCCTCCCGGTTCAGGTGCGTTGGAAGCGCACCATCAGTTATGTGCCTGATAATGAATTATAAAGAGTTTTTACCCCATCATCTTTTGCCAACTGAAGTGCTGGGAGAAACCTCAGTGAACTGAGAAACTGCGAGACAGTGGCAAGAAAATAACTTGACATCGGGGCTAAAAGGGTTAAATTATGCAGACAGGTTGCATAGACTAGGCTTGTCGTCCCTTGAATATAGAAGATTAAGGGGTGATCTAATTGAGGTGTTAAAGATGATTAAAGGATTTGATAGGATAGATCGAGAGAAACTATTTCTTCTGGTGGGGGAGTCGAGAACAAGGGGGCATGACCTTAAAATTAGAGCAGGGGCATGACCTTAAAATTAGAGCTAGGCCATTCAAGGGTGATGTCAGGACGCACTTCATCATACAAAGGGTAGTGGAAATCTAGAACTCTCTCTCCCAAATACCTGGGGATGTTGGGTCAATTGAAAAATTCAAAACTGAGATTGATAGATTTTTGTTAGATAAAGGTATCAAGGGATAAGATTAAAGGCGGGTAAATTGAGTTGAGATACAGATCAGCTATGATCTAACTGAATGGTGGAACAGGCTCGAGGGGCTGAATGGCCTACTCCTGTTCTTAGGCAACTTCTGCATTGAAATATGAATTTCACGGAGCTGGGTAAGTATCTATTCAGTTTGGAGAATTAGTTTCATGGTTGTTTATATAAAATTACATGAAATTATAAAAAATCTGGCTGCACAAAATAAATGGCATCAAATAGGTTTTGAATAAAAACTGCAGTGCCATTGACTTCTTGTTGGTGGCGCTGCTGATAAACGGCAATGTGCTGAATTAGCACATCAGGATTGTACTGGTACTGCAAGTGTGCACGTTAAAACAACAGTAAAATGCGAAATATTCAGAAAATCATTTTGATTTCTCTTTAAGTGACACTAGTTTTATACCTGTGCAATAGTATGGCCTACGTCACTTCATACTGTAAAATTATAATCATACCTCTCTATAATGAAAATGCTGCTTGGAAGATCATGATTTCATTACAATTCATGATTTATTGTTATGGAGAAAGGGGGACCTTTAAGCTCATTGAGGTGGAAGATGCTACTGCTGAGGAATAGAAAATGTTTTCACTTTTTGCACCCAGTATGAGTATCAAGCACTCCCAGGTCAGGTACAGTACAGCACAGCTTAGGCTCAAACAAAATACCTTGGAGTCAAGTTTCCGCTAGTTATATCAGCGCAATCTGGGTGGAATTGTCTGAATCAGCACAAAAGATCAGGGAATTTTAAAAATGAGTTACGCCCAAAACCACTTATGTTCGTGTTTTCCACGATCTTTTATGCTGGTTCAAGATTCAATTTTCCCAAATTAGGCCCCACCCACAAAACTGGCCACGGCCCCCAGGTCAAAATTGCGAGATTCTGCCGATTCCACTGGTTAGGGAAGGCTCTTCAAATTGCCTCCATTTTCGTCGGCGCACAGGCACTAGTAGGCACGTTTTAAAAGTTTTTCAAATCAAAAAATATTTAGTTTACTAAGAAACTGACTAGTGTACACCAATGAAATTATTAAATGGTTCAGTATAGTTTTTTTAAGTCATTTTCAGTGATTTTAAATCAGGTAACTCACAGGTGGAAGACTGGACACTCTTATTAAAAATGTTTTTTTTGGTGATAAAACCATTTTCAGCTGTATTAATAAAACTGTACCAGGTTACCACTCGTAAATACATCATGGAATACTTTTTAATGGAAAGAAAAAAAGATAAATGATTACGTTCTATTACCCTGCCCGATTGCACTGGTTGATGGAAGATTTTATGATTGTGATTATGCAAATGAATTTTAGCAGAAACTTGACGTGTAACCGAACCAGTACAATTTCAAGTGCATTTTGGGCAAAATTTCCCGATTGCTTCCAAAGTGGAAACTCTATCCCCTTAACTCCAGAACTTGCTCTTCCTACTGCATCAGCCTGATGTTTCCATTTCTGATGCTAGACATCTTTGTGGCATCTGAGTGAGCCTGCTAATCCAATGACAACTTATATTAAGTTATGAGGACTGAACTGGCAAGGGTTCACTGTTGGCACAGACAAGCATCCACAAGCACCAGATAATTTGGCCATTTTGTTCAATAGGAACGTATAGGACTGGAAAAGACCACTATGCTCCATCTGGCCTGTCCCAGTGTTACAACACCATCTCCAACCCTTGCTTGTATTTGGCGAGGCTTGACACCAGCAGCTGAACTGTATAATTTTGGCCCTGTCGTAAATTCTGTGCTGTGGGCTCGTGTCCATTAGGGACCAGACTGAGGCTACCAAAAATTCACTTCACTTCGAGCCAGCAGTAAGAGAGGAGAATTTCAAATCTAGGCTGCATTCAAACATGAATGCCTGTGTTAGTTAATCTCGGCAATGATAGGTACTGGGTGGGATAGGGCATTACCAATTGGTGTCAGTATCCCTGCTTTCTAGTAGTCGAAGTGCATATTTATAAATATCAGGTGAGAGACAGAGAGAGGCTACAACTCCCAGAATGTTCAGTGCTTGAGATGCATGTTTTCCCCTCATATGGATTAACAGCCCAACCGACCAAATGAACGGCACTGCCTGTTGGGCCATCCACTGAATGCAGGAAGGGGAAGGGGAGGGGGAAGGAGAGTGCCAGTATTAAGTCTGGTTACAATTGATAATGTTATTGAAATCTTATAGAATCATAGAATCATAGAATCATAGAAGTTACAACATGGAAACAGGCCCTTCGGCCCAACATGTCCATGTCGCCCAGTTTATACCACTAAGCTAGTCCCAATTGCCTGCACTTGGCCCATATCCCTCTATACCCATCTTACCCATGTAACTGTCCAAATGCTTTTTAAAAGACAAAATTGTATCCGCCTCTACTACTGCCTCTGGCAGCTCGTTCCAGACACTCACCACCCTTTGAGTGAAAAAATTGCCCCTCTGGACCCTTTTGTATCTCTCCCCTCTCACCTTAAATCTGTGCCCCCTCGTTATAGACTCCCCTACCTTTGGGAAAAGATTTTGACTATCGACCTTATCTATGCCCCTCATTATTTTATAGACTTCTATAAGATCACCCCTTAACCTCCTACTCTCCAGGGAAAAAAGTCCCAGTCTGTCTAACCTCTCCCTGTAAGTCAAACCATCAAGTCCCGGTAGCATCCTAGTAAATCTTTTCTGCACTCTTTCTAGTTTAATAATATCCTTTCTATAATAGGGTGACCAGAACTGTACACAGTACTCCAAGTGTGGCCTCATCAATGCCCTGTACAACTTCAACAAGACATCCCAACTCCTGCATTCAATGTTCTGACCAATGAAACCAAGCATGCCAAATGCCTTCTTCACCACCCTATCCACCTGTGACTCCACTTTCAAGGAGCTATGAATCTGTACTCCCAGATCTCTTTGTTCTATAACTCTCCCCAACGCCCTACCATTAACGGAGTAGGTCCTGGCCCGATTCGATCTACCAAAATGCATCACCTCACATTTATCTAAATTAAACTCCATCTGCCATTCATCGGCCCACTGGCCCAATTTATCAAGATCCCGTTGCAATCCTAGATAACCTTCTTCACTGTCCACAATGCCACCAATCTTGGTGTCATCTGCAAACTTACTAACCATGCCTCCTAAATTCTCATCCAAATCATTAATATAAATAACAAATAACAGCGGACCCAGCACCGATCCCTGAGGCACACCGCTGGACACAGGCCTCCAGTTTGAAAAACAACCCTCTACAACCACCCTCTGTCTTCTGTCGTCAAGCCAATTTTGTATCCAATTGGCTACCTCACCTTGGATCCCATGAGATTTAACCTTATGTAACAACCTACCATGCGGTACCTTGTCAAATGCTTTGCTGAAGTCCATGTAGACCACGTCTACTGCACAGCCCTCATCTATCTTCTTGGTTACCCCTTCAAAAAACTCAATCAAATTCGTGAGACATGATTTTCCTCTCACAAAACCATGCTGACTGTTCCTAATTAGTCCCTGCCTCTCCAAATGCCTGTAGATCCTGTCCCTCAGAATACCCTCTAACAACTTACCCACTACAGATGTCAGGCTCACTGGTCTGTAGTTCCCAGGCTTTTCCCTGCCGCCCTTCTTAAACAAAGGCACAACATTTGCTACCCTCCAATCTTCAGGCACCTCACCTGTAGCGGTGGATGATTCAAATATCTCTGCTAGGGGACCCGCAATTTCCTCCCTAACCTCCCATAACGTCCTGGGATACATTTCATCAGGTCCCGGAGATTTATCTACCTTGATGCGCGTTAAGACTTCCAGCACCTCCCTCTCTGTAATATGTACACTCCTCAAGACATCACTATTTATTTCCCCAAGTTCCCTAACATCCATGCCTTTCTCAACCGTAAATACCGATGTGAAATATTCATTCAGGATCTCACCCATCTCTTGTGGTTCCGCACATAGATGACCTTGTTGATCCTTAAGAGGCCCTACTCTCTCCCTAGTTACCCTTTTGCCCTTTATGTATTTGTAGAAGCTCTTTGGATTCACCTTTGCCTGATCTGCCAAAGCAATCTCATATCCCCTTTTTGCCCTCCTGATTTCTCTCTTAACTCTACTCCGGCAATCTCTATACTCTTCAAGGGATCCACTTGATCCCAGCTGCCTATGCATGTCATATGCCTCCTTCTTCTTTTTGACTAGGGCCTCAATCTCCCGAGTCATCCAAGGTTCCCTACTTCTACCAGCCTTGCCCTTCACTTTATAAGGAATGTGCTTACCCTGAACCCTGGTTAACACACTTTTAAAAGCATCCCACTTACCAGACGTCCCTTTGCCTTCCAACAGACTCTCCCAATCAACTTCTGAAAGTTCCTGTCTAATACCATCAAAATTGGCCTTTCCCCAATTTAGAATTTTAACTTTTGGGCCAGACCTATCCTTCTCCATTGCTATCTTAAAACTAATGGAATTATGATCACTGGTCCCAAAGTGATCCCTCACTAACACTTCTGTCACCTGCCCTTCCTTATTTCCCAAGAGGAGGTCAAGTTTTGCCCCCTCTCTAGTCGGGCCATCCACATACTGAATGAGAAATTCCTCCTGAATACACTCAACAAATTTCTCTCCATCCAAGCCCCTAATGCTATGGCTGTCCCAGTCAATGTTGGGAAAGTTAAAGTCCCCTACTATTACCACCCTATTTTTCTTGCAGCTGTCTGTAATCTCCTTACATATTTGCTCCTCAATTTCCCGTTGACTATTTGGGGGTCTGTAGTACAATCCTATCAAAGTGATCTCTCCCTTCTTATTTTTCAGTTCTACCCATATAGACTCAGTGGGCGAACCCTCGGATATATCCCCTCTCACTACTGCCGTGATGTTCTCCCTAATCAAGAACGCAACTCCCCCTCCTCTCTTACCTCCTGCTCTATCTTTCCTATAGCATCTGTACCCTGGAACATTGAGCTGCCAGTCCTGCCCCTCCCTTAGCCATGTTTCAGTAATAGCTATAACATCCCAGTCCCATGTACCCATCCATGCCCTGAGTTCATCTGCCTTGCCCATCAGACTTCTTGCATTGAAATAAATGCAGTTTAATCTAGACTTCCCTTGGTCTTTGCCCTGCTTTCTCAGACCATCTGTCCGGTCATGTTCTGTACACTCTCCCTTACTGCCTTTTGTTTCTGTCACCACTTTATTTCCCACTGACTTCCTGCATCGGTTCCCATCCCCCTGCCACATTAGTTTAAACCCTCCCCAACAGCACTGGCAAACACTCCCCCTAGGACATTGGTTCCAGTCCTGCCCAGATGCAGACCGTCCAATTTGTACTGGTCCCACCTCCCCCAGAACCGGTTCCAATGGCCCAGGAATTTGAATCCCTCCCTCTTGCACCATCTCTCAAGCCACGTATTCATCTTAGCTATCCTGTCATTCCTACTCTGACTAACCCGTGGCACTGGTAGCAATCCTGAGATTACTACCTTTGAGGTCCTACTCTTTAGTTTAACTCCTAACTCCCTAAATTCAGCTTGTAGGACCTCATCCTGTCTTTTACCTATATCGTTGGTGCCTATATGCACCACGACAACTGGCTGTTCACCCTCCCCCTCCAGAATGTCCTGCAGCCGCTCCGAGACATCCTTGACCCTTGCACCAGGGAGGCAACATACCATCCTGGAGTCTCGGTTGCGTCCGCAGAAACGCCTGTCTATTCCCCTTACAATCAAGTCCCCTATCACTATAGCTCTGCCACTCTTTTTCCTGCCCTCCTGTGCAGCAGAGCCAGCCACGGTGCCATGAACCTGGCCACTGCCACCTTCCCCTGGTGAGCCATCTCCCCCAACAGTATCCAAAACGGTATACCTGTTTTGGAGGGAGATGACCGCAGGGGACCCCTGCACTGCCTTCCTACTCTTCCTCTGTCTGTTGGTCACCCATTCACTATCTCCCTCAGTAATTTTTATCTGCGGTGTGACCAACTCACTGAACGTGTTATCCACGACTTTCTCAGCATCGCGGATGCTCCAAAGTGAATCCATCCGCAGCTCCAGAGCCGTCAAGCGGTCAAACAATAGCTGCAGCTGGACACACTTCCCGCAGGTGAAGGAATCAGGGATACAGGAAGGAGCCCTGAATTCCCACATCCCACAAGAGGAACATGACACGGCCCTGGGATCTCCTGCCATGACTTAACCCTTAAATTAGCTTAAGAACAACTACAATGTCAAGAGAAAAAAAAAGGAAAGAAAAACTACTTACCACTCCCTTTAAGGAGTTTACACCTTTAAATTGTTCTCAATTTAGAGAATGTTAACTACACTAGGGACCTTGATTCACTAAAAAATAAACGCTACTTCCTATAAGACCTGCAGACCTTCCCTTTCCTTTTACTTTAGTTACTGTAGATAAGTAGAAATACTCACCTGAACCTACTCACCAATCAGGTGCCTCCCCTGTGTCGCGTCCCGATCTGATTCCTGACGTCACTTCGAACTCGGTCGCAGCTCCGCTCGGCTCGGCTCCTCTCAGCTGTTCTCAGCACTCTGAGTGTAGCTGAGTGTAGATCCAAAAGGAATAATACGTGTTTGGTATTCCCTATCTCCTCAGGCAGTTACACATTTTCAACAGAATAACGTCTGGCACATGCATGGAAGGATCCACGAGTCTATTAAAAGTTTCACTTTAGAAAGGGACATTTTGATCAAAAATTAGCCACATACTTAAAACCAGGAGTAGGTACATGATAAGTGACTTCTATGACTTGTTCCTTTTTATTTTTCTTGTCTTGTTGTTATGAACCACCCTATACCATATCCCTGTCCAGGTTTGAAGAGGTGGCATGTACTAAATGTAACATTTTACCTCAGGTCACAGAGGAAACGATACTGCTAGCTTCACAACTTCTGCAGCAGGTTGTACTTAAGTGGTGAGATGACCTCATGAATTTGATTCTAAATTTTCCATTAAGTGGGATTTTCGGATGGTAGCCAGTCTTTTCTGGAGATGAGAGGCAGCTCACATTATTACTGAGTATTGCAGGAAGATATCAATGGACTGGTCAGGAGGGCAGAAAAGTGGCAAATGGAATTCAATCCAGAGAAGTGTGGGGTAATGCATTTGGGGAGGGCAAACAAGGCAAGGGAGTATACAATAAACAGGAGGATAGTGAGAGGTGTAGAGGAACAAAGAGACCTTGGAGTGCATGGCCACAGATCCCTGAACGTAGCAGGACAGGTAAATAAGGTGGTTAAAAATACTTTCCATTATTAGCCGAGGTACAGACTATAAGAGCAGGGAGGTTATGCTAGAACTGTATAAAACATTGGTTCGGCCACAGCTTGTGTACTGCATATAGTTCTGGTCACCACATTACTGGAAAGATGTGATTGCACTAGAGAGGGTACAGAGGAGATTTACGAGGATGTTGCCAGGGCTGGAGAATTTTAGCTATGAGAAAAGATTGGATAGGCTGGGGTTGTTTTCTTTGGAACAAGGGAGGCTGAGGGGAGATTTAATTGAGGTTTATAAAATTATGACAGGACTAGATAGAGTGGATAGGGAGGACCTATTTCCCTTAGCAGAGGAGTCAGTGACCAGGGGGCATTGATTTAAAGTAATTGGTAGAAGGATTAGAGGGGAACTGAGGAGAAATTTTTTCACCAGTGGATGGTAGCGGTCTGGAAATCACTGCCTGAAAGGGTGGTAGAGGCAGGAACCCTCAACTCATTTAAAAAATACTTGGATGTTCATTTGAAGTGCTGTAACCTACAGGGCTATGGACCAAGTGCTGGAAAGTGGGATTAAGCTGGATAGCTTTTTTTCGGTCGGCACGGACACGATGGGCCAAATGGCCTCCTTCTGTGCTGTAACTTTCTATGATTCTATTCTATGATTCACACTGGCAGATACTTCCATAATCCAGGCTTTAAAAGACATAAGAAACACAATTCATCTATCCTAAGTAAAACGGAATATTATAAACACAATAATAGATTGTGCCAGTAGTAGTTTTAGGGTGAGGGGAGGGATTGATGACATCCTTCTACATAAGCAAACTACCCTCAAAACTCACAAGCTTGCAGGATTTTTAATTTCCCCCCCTTTTTTGAGAGTACAAAATCCGTTTATTTTTTTCCCCATACAGATCTTGCCTGGCACATACCCTCACTATCTGAGATGATGAACAGCTGTTCCCACAACATTGTGGTGCCACTCTTCAGCCAGCCACTTAGAAGGCCCACAATGCTGGCATGGCTCTCAGCCCATCTCACACAGACAAACATACAGACTCCAGCATGTTTGAACCTATAGATCACCCTCGGTGCTACAATTTAATTTTAAACGCCTGAGTGCATTTTCCCTGTGAATGTGGTGTACTGTGCACTATCACAGCATGACATACTGTGGACGTTTATTCACATCCCTCCAATTCTTGTCTCATCAACAAGCCTCTATATTAAACTAGTCTCATGCCTAAATAGGCTACCCTGATTATAAGGGTCTCAATTAGATTTTTAAGCTATAAGAGCCTTTGTTTCTAGCTCAAGTTTCATGTAATGAAATGTTTCATAGCATTGACTTTAACCACACCTCATCATAACAACCAAAAATGATGATCTACCAATGAACATGTTGTAATAAGGCAACGTGTGTGAATAAAACAAGCTTCCAATGCATCATGCTTTGGGCCAAATTTGAAAATTAGTCATTTTGGCAAGACCCATTTGTGTAAATAAAGCACAATAAATTCCTGAAATGTTCTGAATTGATGCCAGCTGAAATCTTTGATCTCTGAATTACTGATTAACAGAACATACTCTGTTCTCAGCATTTGGCAACCTTATAAATTAAATTAATGTGTGTATTTCTATAAAACCTATATGAACAGCTCAATTGTGTTTCAAATTAAACTTTTACTGGGCAGTTCATTTCTTTCTATAAATAAAAAGAACATAGCTACTTGCTTTGCAAAAGCCAATGTTTAAATGCCACAAAATGACTATTTAAATGAGTAGAATTGAAACAGCTGTGACTGTGTTAATGGGTCGATAAGGCAGCCAAGGCACAGCAGCATTGGGATTGCCGCTCCTCAGATCATGCCCCACACAGCTGACCTCACCCCATTTACTTATGCAACGCGAGACACAATGGGAACTTGCGAAGATTATGAGGGTGGGATTTCTGGTGCCAGCAGCTCTTAAAGGGCTTCTGGCTGCCCTTAAAGGTGAATGTCATTGTTGGCAGCAAAATGGGTGGGGACAGAAGGGCTATATTCAATTATCAGGCTTTGGGAGTTCTGCAGCGAATGGCAGCTGTTAGGAAGAGAAGGCCAACTCTTCAATAAGGAGTAATTCCAGAGCAGCCAGGATGGAGGTGACAGTTGCATAAATATAGTCTCACTTGTGTCTAAACCTAAAACATGTTTCAGCTAGTCTCCTAATATAATGCTGTTTTTCAGTGAGCACAACTTGGAAATGCTACTGCAATCTTTGAGGAGAATTTGTGATGTATAAATTGTTCATGTGCGCCACCTAGTGTTTCTGTGAAAATGTCAATTCAGGCGCCATACTCACAACCTAAAGGCAGACAATTCATCATCTAAGTCTGGTGCTGTGTAACACTTGTATATTAGCATCAATTCCTTTACTTATATGCTGTAAACTGGGTAAACCATATACTTACCAGAAAAGATAACCAGTTATTTGACAACTATGTTGGTGATTTAACAGGCGGGATACTGCCCTATAATTTGCTTATTATCTCAGGTAGATACGGCTACTGTAGAAGCAGTGTGGCGAGATTTTACTTACATTGTATGTGAATATATTAATTCGGGAGTTAATGGGGATTTGAAGACATGGGAGTAAATTGAAATCAATGGAATGTAAGTATGACGGGTTCTAAAACGGGTGGGTGATCTGCTCCTCCAGATTACCGCCTAGGCAGTGAAGGCTAAGAATTTACCCCATGGAGTTATAAGACAACAAATTAGAACCTTTATAACTTTGCTTCAGGACAGCAATAACAGCGTTGCAAAACCAAGGCTGCACAGTGCTGACAAAATATAAAATTGCTGATATTTAATATAAGGTGTGCCAGGGAGTTGTCTATTCTTGCCTGTTGACATTGGAACAGCAAGACATCTGGCATTGCCACAAGGAGGGGTGAGGGAATAAATTACACATCACAAAATAGCATTAGCACCACACAGTATAGCATTAATGCTACTCAACAGTGAGACAATAGGAATAAAACCTTGACAATTCAGTCTCCTGTGCAAATAACATGCTGCTAGCTTCCAATACACATATAATACATGTACTGAATGTAGCTTAATGTAGACTCCCGGTCCTTCATTTGAGGGAATGTGACTGGGAACTATGGCAAGCTCCTTTCATCCAACCTTGATCCCTTGTACATTGACAAAGACTGTGCAAAGACAGGCAGTTCACCCCACAAGAAAAATGAATTTCGACCCACAGGCAGCGGCCCTCGGGTAACTTCCAGGAGAGGGGTTGGATTGGGCAAAGGGGGAGGGTGGCAATCGCCGGGACTGTGGAGTCAGGGGAACATTCCCACTGAAGAATCCTGTCCCGCTCATTGGCAACAAATTTTGTAGAGAGGTCTTTCAACAGTCCAGTTAGGCCCATCATTAACATATTTAAGGGGCCTAATGCCTGTTTTATGTGTCCGCCCGGGACACCTAAAAATGATGCCCACAAATTTAGCAGAGGGACGAACGAAAAACAGGTGCAATGCATACTGATTTCTACCCCTCTTTCTCAGGGATAGATGGTCACAAGCAAATTTTCAAAGGGATAGAAATGGAAAGAAATGAGATTTGAGAAATTGCCATAAATGTTACACAAGGGTACGGTAGCATAGTGGTTATGTTACTGGGCTAGTAATCCAGAGGCCTGGACTAAAATCCAGAGTCATGAGTTCAAATCCCGCCATGGCAGCTGGCGAATTTAAATTCAATTAATTAATTAAATAAAAATCTGGAAATAAAATACTAGTATCAGTAATGATGGCCATGAAACTACCGGATTGTCGTAAAAACCCATCTGGTTCACTAATGTCCTTTAGGAAAGGAAGCCTGCCGCCCTTACCCGGTCTGGCCTATATGTGACTCCAGACCCACAGCAATGTGGTTGATTCTTAATTGCCCTCTGAAATGGCCGAGCAAGCCACTCAGTTGTAAAATCTCGCTACGAAAAGTCATAATAAGAATAAAACCGGACGGACCACCCGGCATCGGACCACTAGGCACCGGACATGACAACGGCAAAACACCAAGCCCAGTCGACCCTGCAAGGTCCTCCTTACTAACATCTGGGGACTTGTGCCAAAATTGGGAGAGCTGTCCCACAGACTAGTCAAGCAACAGCCTGACATAGCCATACTCACAGAATCATATCTTTCAGCCAACGTCCCAGACTCTTCCATCACCATCCCTGGGTATGTCCTGTCCCACCGGCAGGACAGACCCACCAGAGGTGGCGGTACAGTGATATACAGTCAGGAGGGAGTGGCCCTGGGAATCCTCAACATTGACTCTGGACCCCATGAAATCTCATGGCATCAGGTCAAACATGGGCAAGGAAACCTCCTGCTGATTACCACCTACCGTCCTCCCTCAGCTGATGAATCAGTCCTCCTCCATGTTGAACACCACTTGGAGGAAGCACTGAGGGTAGCAAGGGCACAAAATGTACTCTGGGTGGGGGACTTCAATGTCCATCACCAAGGGTGGCTCGGTAGCACCACAACTGACCGAGCTGGCCGAGTCCTGAAGGACATAGCTGCCAGACTGGGCCTGCGGCAGGTGGTGAGCGAACCAACATCGAGGGAAAAACTTACTTGACCTTGTCCTCACCAATCTACCTGTCGCAAATGCATCTGTCCATGACAGTATTGGTAGGAGTGACCACCGCACAGTCGTTGTGGAGATGAAATCCCGTCTTCGCACTGAGGACACCATCCAACGTGTTGTGTGGCACTACCACCGTGCTAAATGGGATAGATTCAGAACAGATCTAGCAGCTCAAAACTGGGCATCCATGAGGCGCTGTGGGCCATCAGCAGCAGCAGAATTGTATTCCAGCACAATCTGTAACCTCATGGCCTGGCATATTCCTCACTCTACCATTACCAACAAGCCAGGGGATCAACCCTGGTTCAATGAGGAGTGCAAAAGAGCATGCCAGGAGCAGCACCAGGCGTACCTAAAAATGAGGTGCCAACCTGGTGAAGCTACAACTCAGGACGACATGCATGCTAAACAGCGGAAGCAACATGCTATAGACAGAGCGAAGCGATTCCACAACCAACGGATCAGTTCAAAGCTCTGCAGTCCTGCCACATCCAGTCGTGAATGGTGGTGGACAATTAAACAACTAACGGGAGGAGGAGGCTCTGCAAACATCCCCATTCTCAATGATGGCGGAGTCCAGCACGTGAGTGCAAAAGACAAGGCTGAAGCGTTTGCAATCATCTTCAGCCAGAAGTGCCGAGTGGATAATCCATCTCAGCCTCCTCCCGATATCCCCACCATCACGGAAGCCAGTCTTCGGCCAATTCGATTCACTCCACGTGATATCAAGAAACGGCTGAGTGCACTGGATACAGCAAAGGCTATGGGCCCTGACAACATCCCAGCTGTCGTGCTGAAGACTTGTGCTCCAGAACTAGCTGCGCCTCTAGCCAAGCTGTTCCAGTACAGCTACAACACTGGCATCCACCCGACAATGTGGAAAATTGCCCAGGTATGTCCTGTCCACAAAAAGCAGGACAAATCCAATCCGGCCAATTACCGCCCCATCAGTCTACTCTCAATCATCAGCAAAGTGATGGAAGGTGTCGTCGACAGTGCTATCAAGCGGCACTTACTCACCAATAACCTGCTCACCGATGCTCAGTTTGGGTTCCGCCAGGACCACTCGGCTCCAGACCTCATTACAGCCTTGGTCCAAACATGGACAAAAGAGCTGAATTCCAGAGGTGAGGTGAGAGTGACTGCCCTTGACATCAAGGCAGCATTTGACCGAGTGTAGCACCAAGGAGCCCTAGTAAAATTGAAGTCAATGGGAATCAGGGGGAAAACTCTCCAGTGGCTGGAGTCATACCTAGCACAAAGGAAGATGGTAGTGGTTGTTGGAGGCCAATCATCTCAGCCCCAGGGCATTGCTGCAGGAGTTCCTCAGGGCAGTGTCCTAGGCCCAACCATCTTCAGCTGCTTCATCAATGACCTTCCCTCCATCATAAGGTCAGAAATGGGGATGTTCGCTGATGACTGCACAGTGTTCAGTTCCATTCGCAACCCCTCAGATAATGAAGCAGTCCGAGCCTGCATGCAGCAAGACCTGGACAACATCCAGGCTTGGGCTCATAAGTGGCAAGTAACATTCGCGCCAGATAAGTGCCAGGCAATGACCATCTCCAACAAGAGAGAGTCTAACCACCTCCCCTTGACATTCAACGGCATTACCATCGCCGAATCCCCCACCATCAACATCCTGGGGGTCACCATTGACCAGAAACTTAACTGGACCAGCCATATAAATACTGCGGCTACGAGAGCAGGTCAGAGGCTGGGTATTCTGCGGCGAGTGACTCACCTCCTGACTCCCCAAAGCCTTTCCACCATCTACAAGGCACAAGTCAGGAGTGTGATGGAATACTCTCCACTTGCCTGGATGAGTGCAGCTCCAACAACACTCAAGAAGCTCGACACCATCCAAGATAAAGCAGCCCGCTTGATTGGCACCCCATCCACCACCCTAAACATTCACTCCCTTCACCACCGTGCACTGTGGCTGCAGTGTGCACCATCCACAGGATGCACTGCAGCAACTCGCCAAGGCTTCTTCGACAGCACCTCCCAAACCCGCGACCTCTACCACCTAGAAGGACAAGGGCAGCAGGCGCATGGGAACAACACCACCTGCACGTTCCCCTCCAAGTCACACACCATCCCGACTTGGAAATATATCGCTGTTCCTTCATTGTCGCTGGGTCAAAATCCTGGAACTCCCTTCCTAACAGCACTGTGGGAGAACCGTCACCACACGGACTGCAGCGGTTCAAGAAGGCGGCTCACCACCACCTTCTCGAGGGCAATTAGGGATGGGCAATAAATGCCGGCCTTGCCAGCGACGCCCACATCCCGTGAACGAATAAAAAAAAAAGTGCAGGTTTGAGCAGGAAACAGCAGATGTGGGTACAGTTTTGAATGTCTCAGAAATTGTAAATCTTTAGGATTCACTTCGATGTTGTTTATAATGTTGATGGAGAGAAAAAATAAAGGTAAGTGGCTATCATTGTTGTAGCATAAAAAGGTGCCATTGTGTGGCGTGTTGGTGGTCTCAGCTTCCCACCTCATGGACATGGCTGCATGGTAAATATACCCATCCAGTTGCAGATCTGCCAGAATTTTCAACTGCTGATAGGGTGGCTTCCCAAAGTGCTAACAATTGGTTCAGAGCCTTAAAAATCAGGACTCCTCATTGCAGAGTTGTATTTGAACATAATAACCTCCAATAGCAGCAATTCCCTTCATACCTTAAGCAGTGATGGAACAAAAGGGGGGAAACGTGAATGCAGAGCTGAGGAATCTAAAGGGTAGCATGGTGGGGAAAAGTTCAAGAGTGTGGTGATGAATGAGATGTAGGAAAGAAAGTAAGGAATGGAAAAAGAACAGGGTCCATCACCCAATTCCCTCCTTGGAAAGGGGGAGATAGCAAAAAAAAGTCTTGCAACGTAAGAGTAAAATTCCTGCTCTACATCTGGCTCTCTGCTGACCCAAACCCTGTGAGGACAGTTCCCCACAGTTGTTACCACATCAGGCAACAATGCCTGCAGATATGGTCAGTAGCGTCTTCGTCAGTGCAGCCAAACAAAGTTTGCTGGTTAGGGAATGCTCTGACATGTCTTCCTTTGTGCAGTGCCACTGAAAGCATGACATTCTGTTATTGGGATGCTTCCAAGGAAGTACGGGCAGTCAGACAATCACATATATCAGTGATGCTCTTGGACCTGTTGTCCCATCTTCCTTCAGGAAAAGGAGTTTCCACCTGCACTAATCATCTTTCTGAAAATTCCAATGCTCTCCTGGCCGGCCTCCCACCTTGCACACTCTGTAAACTTGAGCTCATCCAAAGCTCTGCTGCCCATATCCTAAATCGCACCAAGTCCCGTTCATCTATCACCCCTGTGCTCACTGACCTACATTGGCTCCCGGTCTGACAACACCTTGATTTTAAAATTCTCATCCTTGTTTTCAAATGTCTCCGTCACCCAATAATATCTCTGTAATCTCCTCCAGCCCTACAACCCTCCGAGATAGAATCATAGAATAGAATCATAGAAGTTACAACATGGAAACAGGCCCTTCGGCCCAACATGTCCATGTCGCCCAGTTTATACCACTAAGCTAGTCCCAATTGCCTGCACTTGGCCCATATCCCTCTATACCCATCTTACCCATGTAACTGTCCAAATGCTTTTTAAAAGACAAAATTGTACCCGCCTCTACTACTGCCTCTGGCAGCTCGTTCCAGACACTCACCACCCTTTGAGTGAAAAAATTGCCCCTCTGGACCCTTTTGTATCTCTCCCCTCTCACCTTAAATCTATGTCCCCTCGTTATAGACTCCCCTACCTTTGGGAAAAGATTTTGACTATCTACCTTATCTATGCCCCTCATTATTTTATAGACTTCTATAAGATCACCCCTTAACCTCCTACTCTCCAGGGAAAAAAGTCCCAGTCTATCCAACCTCTCCCTATAAGTCAAACCATCAAGTCCCGGTAGCATCCTAGTAAATCTTTTCTGCACTCTTTCTAGTTTAATAATATCCTTTCTATAATAGGGTGACCAGAACTGTACACAGTATTCCAAGTGTGGCCTTACTAATGTCCTGTACAACTTCAACAAGACATCCCAACTCCTGTATTCAATGTTCTGACCAATGAAACCAAGCATGCCAAATGCCTTCTTCACCACCCTATCCACCTGTGACTCCACTTTCAAGGAGCTATGAACCTGTATTCCTAGATCTCTTTGTTCTATAACTCTCCCCAACGCCCTACCATTAACGGAGTAGGTCCTGGCCCGATTCGATCTACCAAAATGCATCACCTCACATTTATCTAAATTAAACTCCATCTGCCATTCATCAGCCCACTGGCCCAATTTATCAAGGTCCCGTTGCAATCCTAGATAACCTTCTTCACTGTTCACAATGCCACCAATCTTGGTGTCATCTGCAAACTTACTAACCATGCCTCCTAAATTCTCATCCAAATCATTAATATAAATAACAAATAACAGCGGACCCAGCACCGATCCCTGAGGCACACCGCTGGACACAGGCCTCCAGTTTGAAAAACAACCCTCTACAACCACCCTCTGTCTTCTGTCGTCAAGCCAATTTTGTATCCAATTGGCTACCTCACCTTGGATCCCATGAGATTTAACCTTATTTTACAACCTACCATGCGGTACCTTGTCAAAGGCTTTGCTGAAGTCCATGTAGACCACGTCTACTGCACAGCCCTCATCTATCTTCTTGGTTACCCCTTCAAAAAACTCAATCAAATTCGTGAGACATGATTTTCCTCTCACAAAACCATGCTGACTGTTCCTAATTAGTCCCTGCCTCTCCAAATGCCTGTAGATCCTGTCCCTCAGAATACCCTCTAACAACTTACCCACTACAGATGTCAGGCTCACCGGTCTGTAGTTCCCAGGCTTTTCCCTGCCGCCCTTCTTAAACAAAGGCACAACATTTGCTACCCTCCAATCTTCAGGCACCTCACCTGAAAGATCTCTGCGCTTCTCCAATTCTGGTGATTGCTTGAGGGTGGGACTGGCAGGTTAGCATCCAACACTTCTTGTGTAGTCTTTTTTTTCCAAATATGGTGGGGGGCTTTCTACTGGGAAACCTATAGTAGATGTAATGGTGCCAGGGACAAAAAAAAATTTGGCTCACAAGAACCTAAGTGCTAGCACAAAATAACAACTTGCATTTATGTAGTGTCTTTAACGCAGTAAAATGTCCCAAGGTGCTTCACAGGAGCGCTATCAAACAAAATTTGACACCGAGCCACATAAGGAGATATTAGGACAGGTGACCAAAAGCTTAGTCGAAGAAGTAGATTTTTAAGGAGCATCTTAAAGGAGGAGAAAGAGATAGAGAGGCGGAAAGGTTTATGGAGGGAATGCCAGGGCTTAGGGCCTAGGCAGCTGAAAACATGGCCCCCATAGTGGAGCGATTAAAATCGGGGATGTGCAAGAGGCCAGAATTGGAGAAGCACAGAGATCTCGGAGGGTTGTAGGGCTGGAGGAGGTTACAGAGATATTATTGGGCGACAGAGAGGTTTGAAAACAAGGATGAGAATTTTAAAATCAATGTGTTGTCGGATCAGGAGCCAATGTAGGTCAGTGAGCACAGGGGTGATAGATGAACGGGATTTGATGCGATTCAGGATATGGGCAGCAGGGTTTTGGATGAGCTCAAGTTTATGGAGTGTGCAAGGTGGGAGGCCGGCCAGGAGAGCATTGGAGTCTAGAGGTAACAAAGGCACGGATGAGGGTTTCAGCAGCTGATGAGCTGAGGCAGGGCAGGAACAACTTCTCAAGGCTTAAGAAAAAATGGACAGCAAACCAGAAAGGGAGATAGGACAGTTTTACCAGTTGAGAGCAGAAAGTACTCTCCTGCTCCCAGCCATGAGAATTCAAAATGGAAAAAGAAGGGGGGAGGTAGTCCTGATAATAAAGGATGACATAAGGGCAGTAGTGAGAAAGGATCTTGGGTTGGAAGATCAGGAAGTAGAATCAGTATGGATGGAGATAAGAAATAACAAGGGCAGAAAACACTGGTGGGAGTAGTTTATAGGCCCCCTAACTGTAGCTATACAATTGGACAGAGTATTAATCAAGAAATAATAGGAACTTGTAACAATCTCACAATGATAATGCAATAATGCAATAATCATGGGGGACTTTAATCTTCATATAGACTGAACAAATCAAATTGGCAAAGGTAGTTTTGAGGACGAGTTCATGGAATGCATTCAAGACAGTTTCCTAGAACAATATGTCATAGAATCAACCAGGGAACAGGTTATTTTAGATCTTGTCTTGTGTAATGAGGCAGGGTTAATTAGTAATCTCATAGTAAGGGATCCTCTGGGGAAGAGTGATCATAATATGATAGAATTTCACATTGAGTTTGAGAGTGAGATATTTAAATCTGAAACTAGAGTCTGAAACATAAATAAAACCAATTACATAGGTATGAGGGACGAGTTGGCTAAGGTAGATTGGGAAATTAGATTAAAAGGTATGACGGTAGAAAAGCAATGACAAACATTTGAAGAAATATTTCATAATTCTCAATGAATATACATTCCATTGAGAAATAAAAACTCCAGGGGAAAAGTGAACCATCCATGACTAACTAAAGAAGTTAAGGATAGTATTAGATTAAAAGACGAGGCTTACAATGTTGCGAAGAAGACTAGTAAGTGAGGATTGAGAGAGTTTTAGAAACCAGCAAAGAATGACCAAAAAATTGATAAAGATGGAAAAAATAGAATATGAGAGTAAACTAGCAAGAAATATAAAAACAGATTGTAAGAGCTTCCACAAGTATGTAAAAAGGAAAAGAGTAGCAAAAGTTAACATGGGTCCCCTAGAGGGTGAGACAGGAGAAATGGGGAATAAAGAAATGGCAGAGACGTTAAACAAATATTTTATATCTGTCTTCACAGCATCGGAAATAATGGGGAACCAAGGGTCTAATAAGAGTGAGGAATTTAAAGTAATTAATATTAGTAAAGAAAAAGTACTGGAGAAATTAATGGGAGTAAAATACAACAAATCCCCTGGACCTGATGGCCGACATCATAGAGTTCTGAAAGAGGTGGCAGCAGAGATATTGGATGCATTGGTTGTGATCTTCCAAAAGATGTAACTAGCAGGGTAGACACAGTGGATATGGTATATTTGAATTTTCAAAAGGCATTCGATAAGGTGCCACACAAAAGATTGTTATACAAGATAAGCGCTCATGGGGTTGGGGGTAATATATTAGCATGGATAGAGGATTGGTTAATGGATAGAAAATAGAGAGTAGGAATAAATGGGTTATTTTCAGGTTGGCAGGCTGTAACTAGTGGGGTGTTGCAAGGATCAGTGCATGGGCCTAAACTATTTACAATCTATATTAATGACTTAGATGAAGGGACCGAGTGTAATGTATCCACGTTTGTTGACAATACAAAGCTAGATGGGAAAGTAAACTGTGAGGAGGACACAAAGGGCATCATTTTAGCACCTGCTATGGGGTGCGTTCCTGGCAGGGGGGCTCCGAAAATCGGAGAATCCCGGAGTGGGTCGGGAGCCCGACTCCAACCCGCCCACTTCCGGGTTCCCCACTGACGTGTGCAGTCCCCGCTGGTGGGAATCCCGCAGGCAATTAAAGCCAGCGGGATGCCACTTGAAGCTATTTACTTTGCTTGTTCAGGTCATTAACTGACCTGATTAAGGGATTATGTGAGGAGGGGTGGGATTTTAAAGCAAACTGGGACTGTTTCCCACACTGGGGGAAATACTCCCAGTTCAAATGGACCTGTTGCAGCTGTCAGCCTGTGGCAGCTGCAAAGGTCCATTTGACAGGTGGTGGGGGGAGACCCTCACTCATTGCAGGAGGCCACTCTGTCACTTGGGACAAAGTTTGGCCTCCACCACCCTCCTCCTGACAATCAAAGTCACCAACTTGCACCTTTACCCCGGGGTCCAGACACATGTACCTACCTTGCGGACTCCCTCAGATGTACATCTTCCGGATGGGGTCCGCTGGAGCTGCAGTCATGACCTCCTCGGAGGGCGAACAGCATCACCAGCCTCACCAGCCTCGCCATCCACGCCGTCCACCTCTGACACGTGGAGCTCCACAACAGAGTGCTGTGACACATCCACCTGTACAGCAGGAGGGAGGGCTACCACAGAGAGAGATGCGTCGCAGAGGGCACTACCCTTGCCACAGGGTCCGCAGACCGAGGCTCAGCTTCCTGGACCTCTCTGAGCAGCAGTGCACACGGAGGCTCAGAGTCACTCGACATGTAGTCGTGGACATCTGCAGCCTCCTTCATGCCAAGCTGTTCCTGGCTGGCCCGAGCACCATCGTCTTACCTGTCGCTGTCAAAGTCACCACTGCCCTCAACAACTTTTCCTCCGCATCCTTCCAGGGTGCCACCGGGGATATCGCCGACGTCTCTCAGCCGTCTGCACAAAAGAGCCCTGCAAATACACCTACACCCACTCTGCAGTGACACAATGGGTGGCATCAGTTGTGGGTCTTCATTGTGATCCTCAGGAAAGGGCATTATTGCACAAACCAGACAAGATTCGCAAAGACATGGCAGTAGTGGTGACAATATAATATGTAATGTGAGTTGGTCAGAAATTCAATATAAGTAACAACCATGACAAACCCTCAAACACCCTTGTGCATCCCCTTCATGCTCACGACACGTTTGCCTTACGCTGCCTACTGTACATATGATGTGGAGATGCCGGTGATGGACTGGGGTTGACAAATGTAAGGAATCTTACAACACCAGGTTATAGTCCAACTGTTTTATTTGAAAATCACAAGCTTTCGGAGGCTTTCTCCTTCGTCAGGTGAGTGTGCACCTACTCACCTGACGAAGGAGAAAGCCTCCGAAAGCTTGTGATTTTCAAATAAAACAGTTGGACTATAACCTGGTGTTGTAAGATTCCTTACATACTGCACATATGTGATGCATGCCCTGTGGCTGCAGCACAGGTAGTGGCAGGTTGAGTGAGGCGACCGTGAAAGAGATGCATGAGAGGGTGAGTATGCGATAGAGCCATGAGATTGTATGAGGATTGGGTTGAGTGGTAGTGGCGGGATGAGTACTGGCGAGGTGAGTAGGTGCAGGTAAGATGAGGATGAGGTTTGAGTGGGTATGAGGGGTGATGTGACAGAGTAGTGTTGGCAGTGCAGAAGGAAATATGGGGTGGGGACGGTGATGTGGCAGACGGAGTGTAGGGGAAAGAGTAAGTGTACTCACTTCGGCTGACCTACTGAGGTCATTGGAGCGCCTCCTGCACTGTATGCAGGTGGGCGATATGTTGGTGGTGCAGGTGACCTCCTCTGCCACCTCGAGCCAGGCCTTCCTGGTGGCAGAGGCAGGCCGCTTCCTCCCGCCCGCCGGGGGGAAGATCTCTGTCCTCCCCCTCCTCCTCACCCCGTGTATTGATACCTGGAGTGAAGCATCATTAAACTGGGAGCAGCCTTCCCCCTGGGCTGCTCCATGCTGTAATTTTTTCTATTTGTTGCAGCATCTGTCAGTGGAGGACTGCCCCTTTAAATAGAGCTCCTCCAGCTGACAGATCTTACTGCGCATGCGCAGCCCGCCCGACGCGCAGATCAGCAGTGGGGAACCCGGAGGACAACGTAAGTGGATCCAATTGGGCTACGATCGTGCGGGTGGCTGACTGATTTCGCTGGGCGCGTTACCCACGCGCCCGATAGCCCCCCCGCCGAGAACCCGCAGCTCTGGTAACATCGGGCCCAAAGAGTTTGCAAAGGGATATAGACAGGTTAAATGAGTGGGCAAGAAGGTAGCAGATGAAGTATAATGTGGGGAAATGTGAGGTTATTCACTTTGGTACGAAGAATAGAAAAACAGAATATTTTTTAAATGGTGAGAAACTATTAAATGTTGGTGTTCAGAGAGTTTGGTTGTCCTTGTACACGAAACACAGAAAGTTAACATGCAGGTATAGCAAGCAATTAGGAAGGCAAATGATATGTTGGCCCTTATTGCAAGGGTACAAGAGTAAGGAAGTCTTGCTACAATTGCACAGGGGGTTGGTGAGACCACACCCGGAGCACTGTGTACAGTTTTGGTCTCCTTACTTAAGTCAGGATATACTTGCCTTGGAGTAAGTATAACGAAGGTTCACTAGATTAATTCCTGGGATGAAAGGGTTGTCCTATGAGGAGAGATTGAGTAGAATGGGCCTGTACTTTCTGGAATTTAGAAGAATGTGAGGTGATCTAATTGAAACAGAGAAGATTCTGAGAGGGCTTGACAAGGTAAATGCTGAGAAGCTGTTTCCTCTGGCTGGAGAGACTAGAACTAAGAGGCATAGTCTCAGGATAAGGAGTCGGCTATTTAGGACAGAGACAAGGGAAAATTTCTTCACTCAGGGGGTTGTGAATGTTTGGAATTCTCTACCCCAGAGGGCTGTGGATGCTCAGTCGTTGAGTATATTCAAGGTTGAAATTGATAGATTTTTGGACTCTAGGGGAATCAAGAGATATGAGGATAGGGTGGGAAAGTGGAGTTCAGGTCGAAGATCAGCCATGATCTTTTTGAATGGTGGAGCAGGCTCGAGGGGCCGTATGGCCTACTCTTGCTGCTATTTCTTAAGTTCTTATGCTTGTTATGTAATTTAATTTAGCTCTTGGCAGGAACCAAGCTGTATCAACACAATGGGCCCGATATTACCATGGCAGCGGGGGGTAGATTGGGCGCGTGGGTAACGCGCCTGGTGAAATCAGTCTGCTCCGCACGCAATCGCAGGCTGATTGGATCCACTTACCTGTTCTTCCGGGTTCCCCGCTGCTAAGCTGCGCGGCAGGCGGACTGCGCATGCACTGTAAGGTCTGTCAGCTGGAGGAGCCCTATTTAAATGGCCAGTCCTCCACTGACTGATGCTGCAAGAAATAGGAAAAATTACAGCATGGAGCAGCCCAGGGGGAAGGCTGCTCCCAGGTTTAATGATGCCTCTCTCCAGCTCTTATTGGATGGGGTGAGGAGGAGGGGGAGGACAGAGATCTTCCCCCCGGCGGGCGGGAGAAAAAGGCCTGCCTCTGCCACCAAGAAGGCCTGGCTCGAGGTGGCAGAGGAGGTCACCTGCACCACAGCATATCGCCCACCTGCATACAGTGCAGGAGGCGCTGCAATGACCTAAGTAGGTCAGCCAAAGTGAGTACACTTACTCATTCCCCTACACTCCGTCTGCCACATCACCGCCCCCACCCCACATCTCCTTCTGCACTGCCAACACAACTCTGTCACATCACTCCTCATACCCACTCAAACCTCATCCTCATCTTACCTGCACCTACTCACCTTGCCAGTACTCATCCCACCACTACCACTCAACCCAATCCTCATACAATCTCATGGCTCTATCTCATACTCACCCTCTCATGCATCTCTTTCACGGTCAGCCTCACTCAACCTGCCACTACCTGTGCTGCAGCCACAGGGCATGCATCACATATGTGCAGTAGGAAGCGTAAGGCAAACGTTTCGTGAGCATGAAGGGGATGCACAAGGGTGTTTGAGGGTTTGTCATGGTTTTTACTTATATTGAATTTCTGATCAACTCACATTACATGTTATATTGGCACTACTACTGCCACGTCTTTGCGAATCTTGTCTGGTTTGTGCAATAATGCCCTTTCCTGAGGATCACAATGAAGACCCACAACTGATGCCACCCATTGTGTCACTGCAGAGTGGGTGTAGGTGTATTTGCAGGGCTCTTTTGTGCAGATGACTGAGAGACGTCGGCGATGTCCCTGGTGGCACCCTGGAAGGATGCGGAGGAGAAGTAGTTGAGGGCAGTGGTGACTTTGACAGCGACAGGTAAGAAGATGGTGCTCGGGCCAGCCGGGAGCAGATCGGCATGAAGGAGGCTGCAGATGTCCACGACTACATGTCGAGTGACTCTGAGCCTCCGTGTGCACTGCTGCTCAGAGAGGTCCAGGAAGCTGAGCCTCGGTCTGTGGACCCTGTGGCGAGGGTAGTGCCCTCTGCGACGCATCTCTCTCTGCGGTAGCCCTCCCTCCTGCTGTGCAGGTGGATATGTCACAGCACTGTGATGTGGAGCTCCATGTGTCAGAGGTGGATGGCGTGGCCGGCGAGGCTGGTGATGCTGTTCGCCCTCCGAGGAGGTCATGACTGCAGCTACAGCGGCCCCCATCCGCAAGATGTACATCTGAGGGGGTCCACAAGGTAGGTAAATGTGTCTGGACCCCGGGGTAAGTGTGCAAGTTGGTGAATTTTATTGTCAGGAGGAGGGTGGTGGAGGCCAAACTTTGTCCAAAGTGACAGAGTGGCCTCCTGCAATAAGTGAGGGCCTCCCCCACTACCTGTCAAATGGACCTTTGCAGCTGCCACAGGCTGACGGCTGCAACAGGTCCATTTGAACTGGGAGTATTTCCCCCAGTACGGGAAACAGTCTCAGTCAGTTGCCAAATTCCTTCCCTGCTAAAATAACAGGTCAATCAGGTCTGTTAACAACCTGAAGTACCTGTTCAAGTACTTTAAGTGGCACCTGCCGGCTTTAATTGCCCGTGGGAGTCTCACATGCGGGGGCTGCGCGCGCATATGACCGCTTCAATGGGAAACCCGGAAGTGGGCGGGTTGGAGCCAGGCTCCCGACCCGCCCTGGGAATCCCCGATTTTTTCAGCCCCCCCAACACGAACGCACCCGATTACGGGTGTGAAAATCGAGCCCAATGATTCCCAACTGGAACCAAGGGGATGATCTTAAACCCCAAGAACGGGTGGGTTGGGGGCGGGTGGGAGTTGAAAACACTTGTTTTTTGGGTCGCGACCGCAACCTGGCTTTATTTCTGGATTTAACATTGGTGCGGAAAAGTACAGGCTTCCCACTGGGAATGCAATGTCCGACAATTTAGCGGTTGTGACCCAAATAAACAACTATTTTCAACTCCCACCCGCCCCCGACCCACCCGTTCCTGGGGTTTAAAATCACCCCCCAATTCTTTAACTGCCAATCTCAAACCAGTAGCTACTATATAAACACACCAAGAATTTATAGAATAATTCAGAACCACATTTTTTCTTTTCAATTAGGAAGTATTGAGGATATCATTTTAACATCGTTTCCCTTTTACTTCTGTTGTTCAGTCTCAACATCACATTATCTTCCTGCTGTTACGAGAGTGGCCAAGGAGGGTATCCAGCACTGCTTTATAATTTGCTAAGGAAAAAATGCATGCATGTGGTTGAGGGATGATAGCACAACAGCAAGTTTGCCCCAAACAGGAATATCCTGCCAAAGATCCGAGTTGAGAGCTGGTAAAACCTCTATGACTTTGTTCAGCTGGCTGGGGCATCTGTCTCTGCTGATACAGCTAATTACATCGACTCACTTTTAGAATAATACTATCACTTCCTTCACCTTACATATCCTGGCACTGATTTCACACCATTTCTGCCTAAATGATGTAGCACCTGCAATGCTTATTACTATAATGTAGCAATGCAAATTATATCTTTGAAATTGATGGATTACAACTTGTGAATGGCACAGAAATGAGGGAACTTTTAATTAACCTCCTCCCCCTTCCCCAACCAGCACATGACCTTACGCAGCTGAGTGAGTGGGATGATCTGGGCTACAGATTTCTCCATCTGTTAGCTCTGCAATCAGCTAATGGCAGCATTAAGGTGCAGCAGATAAAACAAAGATTTCAGTTTTCACAGTTTCTGAAAGGTGAAATGGTCCATTGGTGCAAGGCTAGCGGCCAAGTTCAGTATTCAGGCCAAGTAAAATTTGAGGATTGGAGGACGATTGGACCCATGCAGGGGAGAGAGTAAGAGGAAATAGGTGGGAGGCAGAGGGAAGGTACAGTCCTGACTTTGCTCTTGGAGTTAGGGCAGATATTTCCCTTTTCCCCAGGTCCCAATGTGGGTGGGGGGGGGGGGAGAAGGGGTTCTTCCAACCAGAAGAAAGCATTAAATGAGGCCCAGATATCACTCAGGCAGTCTCCTGGCAGGCCAGCTGTCGAAGCAGTGAATGTACCATGTGTAAGGCTCAGCCAACTGTGTTAGCAGACAGGGGCAGAAACGATTCAATGGGGTAGACAAGCCTGGGCGAGAGCAGGGGAAGGCAAATTTCCCAAGCTGGACTGCAGAGAAGGGCCTTGTAATCAGGTGCTTGGGGCACCCATCGCTGAGAGTGGGCTGTTGGCTGACGACCTAGGGCCCTGAGAAATGAATGCCACACAGAAAAGGGATCCATCATGGTGAGTTGAAGAATTGCAAGAGAGCTGTGGGGATTCTAAATTTGCACTATATTGGGGTTAAATTCGATAAACCCCGAATCCAGGCGCGGGGGTCGGGATGCATGATTAACCCGTGTGAGATTCATGCAGCCTGCTTGCTTACCTGACTTACCTGAATCCAGCGCGAGCAGCCAGGCCTAGCTGCGTTATTCAGTGACTTCTCACCAGGATAGGGGAGCCCAGATATCGCACGCTAGCACCTCTTAAAGGCAGCCTGCACCTCTTATTTGCAAAAAGTAAGATACGGATCTGCACGGAGTCTGAACGGAGATCAGACATCACACATGTAAAACATAGATGCAGGTCCCGTTCCTATGTTTAAAAACTGTTGAGTTATGTTAAAACATTGAATAAAGGTTGCACACTACTAAATCCCACATCCTCCAATCTGCATGCCACACCTCACCAATCTGCCAATCTGAGTTTGTACCAGGCCTGCGAGAGAGCGTGCACCAAGGTTTTCTGCTGATGCACTGGAGACCTCGGTGCAAGAAGTAGACAGAAGGAGGGCCATCCTACATCCACAGGGGGGCGAGAGGTCCTCCAGACATATGCTCAAGAGGCAGTGGGAAGCAGTTGGGGATGAAATCAATACCAGGTGCACAGCACCATGAACATGGATGCAGTGCAGGAAGAAGTTCAATGCTTTGACACGAGTGGTCAAGGTGAGTGAGGTCAACTGTCAAGTGGCATCTCCTACCAACTGCATCACTAGCGTCATCCAATGCTTCACGCACTACACCCTCCATCACCCACCTACCAACAAACTCTTTCAATCAGTACTCAACTCTTCCAATCAGATGCTTCCTCTCACCTTCACATGTTACCACCATTGCAAGTCGCAAACCCACAACTCACAGGTCACACACGTTGGCAGCTATTCAACCATGACAGGCACATCACCCAAACATCCTGCAGGACAGTCACTGACACACGTCCCATTTTTTTGCAGGAGAAGGTGGCGCATAACAGGAGGCGGCAAATGGCAGTGGCATTTAGCCCCTCGAGTCTGTTCCGCCATTCTATAAAATCATGGTCTGGTCTGTGACCTGACTGCATATACCCATCTTAGCCCCATATTCCTTAATACTTGTGGTTAACGAAAATCTATCAATCTCAGATTTAAAATTCATAATTGAGCTAGCATCAACTGCTGTTTGCAGAAGAGTGTTCCAAACTTCTATCACCCTTCGAGTGTAGAAGCATTTCCTAACTTCACTTCTGCAAGTCCTGGTTCTAAATGTCAGGCTATGTCCCCTAGTCCTAGTATTCAAGTGTAGGAGACCTCCAAAAACAGGTACAAATGCATCAGCAGCCAGAAGCAATAATCCAGCAACAAACCTGTAAATCCTGCATGGTTCCTTTAGATAGCACTGGTGGGGGGTTCTCCAGGCTAAGTTGTTCATGGTTAAGTTGACTGGAGCGTTGAACACCAAAATGGTATTTATCCCTTTAAATCAGCATTACACACTGATCTAACACATATTCTCCTTACTTTACATGGTACCGGCGTTCGTTATCTGAATGTGTGCAAACGCCTTTACCAAGACAATGTCCCTGCACGTGCATTCTGGACGCCATTTTGGGACCTTAGGAGGCCACGTGGTGCCTAAAAAATGGGCGCTACATGGCCCCATTTATAGCCGTGTTTTCAATTAACTTTTATTCTTTAAGATTTACCTCCTTTAAAATAATGATTGAAAAAGACATAAGTAAGACAAAGACCAAAGTAATAGGTTGGAAAAAGTTAATTTTGAGGGGAGGAGAATGGAACTAGGGAATGTAAACCATAAATAATTTTGACAGACAAAGAGATAGAATAGCGGTGGGAAATATTTAAAACAGTGACCAATCGAGTTCAGGAGAAATATATTCCTCTATAAAACAAGAAGAAACTAGCCAATAATGAAACACCACGGATGAGTAAAGAGATAAGGTAAAATTGAAACTAAAAAAAAGGCATGCTCTAAGTACATAGATAATAAAGGAAAGAATGACAAAAGGGAATATGAAGAGGTTAGGAAAGAAGTTTAAAAAACAATTAGGAAAGCAAAGAGGATCTACGAAATTAAATTATCAAGAAATATAAAAAGAAATAGTAAAGTATTCTACAGACACATCAATAACAAAAGAAAAATCAGGATAGGACCACTAGGGGTTGCACAAGATAAATTCACAGGTAATGACAGCGAAATGGCAGAAATATTGAATAGTTACTTTGCCTCAGTATTTACCAGAGAGACTAACAGGGTGGGTATGACATTAGAAGAGGAGATCAAAATAGGTATGAAGACATTTAAGATAGAAAGGGGGGAAATAATTGGTAAACTAATCAAACTTAGAGAGGATAAAACACCTGATCTGGATGGATTGCATCTGCGCATATTAAAAGAAGTTAGGGAAGAGATAGCAGAGGCACTATTTATGCTGGGTACGGTTGCATAGTGGTTATGTTATTGGAACTAGTAATCCCAGAGGACTGGACTAATATTCCAGAGTCATGAGTTCAATTCCTACCTTGGTAGCTGGGGAATTTAAATTCAATTAATTAAATAAAATCTGGAATAAAAAAAAAACTAGTATCAGTAATGGTGGTCATAAAACTACCGGATTGTTGAAAAAAACCCATCTGGTTCGTTAATGCCCTTTAGGGAAGGAAACCTGCTGTCCTTACCCAGTCTGGCCTATATGTGACTCCAGCCCCACAGCAATGTGGTTGATACTTAATTGCCCTCTGAAATGGCCTAGCAAGCCACTCAGTTGTTCAAGAAGGCAGCTTCTCAAGGGCAATTCGGGATGGGCAATAAATGCCAGCCTTGCCAGTGATGCCCACATCCCATGAACGAATAAAAAAAACTATTACATATATATAAAAATTCATTAGAAAAGGGAATAGTGCCTCAGGACTGGCAGACAGCTAATGTGATTCCTATATTTAAAAAGAGAGATAGTCCAGGGAACTATAGACCAGTTAGCTTAACGTCATGGTAGAAAAGATAATAGAATCTTTACTCAAAGATGTAATGGAAAAACATCTAGAAAATGAAACTATAATAAAGAATAGTCAGCACGGATTTCGGAAGGGAAAGTCATGCTTGATCAACCTTATTGAATTCTTTGAAGAAATAACAGAAAGTGTAGACAAGGGTAACGTAGTAAATATAATATACTTGGATTTTCAAAAGGCCTTCGATAAGGTGCTGCATTGTATACTCACGACTAAGGTCAGAATATGTGGAGTCAGGGGACAGGTAGCAGAATGGATAGCAAGATGGCTACAAAACAGAAAACAGAGAGTAGGGGCTAAGAGTAGCTACTCAGACTGGCAAAAGGTGGGGAATGATGTTCCAGAGGGATCGGTGCTGGGACCACTGTTGTTCACAATTTACATAAATCATTTGGACTCGGGAATCGGAAGTACAATTTCAAAATTTGCAGACAACACAAAATTGGAGGTGTAGGTAATACAAAGGAAAAATGCGTTAAAATGCAAGAAGACATTAATAAACTTGCAGAATGGGTGTGTAATTGGCAAATTAATTTCAATATAGATAAGTGGGAGGTGGCGCATTTTGGTAGGAAAAATATGGAGGCCATATATTGCTTGGATAATAAGTCTAAATGAAGTAAATGAGCAAAGGGATCTGGGGGTGCAGATACACAAATCACTAAAAGTAGAGATGCAGGTTAATAGGCCACAAAAGAAGGCAAGCCAAGCATTGGGGTTCATTTCTAGAGGGATAGAATTGAAAAGCAGAGGAGTTATATTAAACTTGTACAGAACCTTGGTTAGACCACATTTGGAGTACCTGTGCACAGTTCGGGTCTCCGTATTATAAAAAGGATGTAGAGGCATTGGAGAAGGTACAAAAAAGATTCACAAGGATGATACCAGAATTGAGAGGATATACTTATCAGGAAAGACTAAACAGGCTGAAAGGTGACATGATAGAAGTCTTTAAGATAATTAAAGGGTTTGATAGGGTAGACGTGGAGAAAACATTTCCACTTGTGGTGAAGTCCAAAACTAGAGGTTATTAATTTAAGATCGTCACTAATAAATCCAATAGGGAATTCAGGAGAAACTTCTTTACCCAAAGAGTGATAAGAATGTGGAACGCGCTACCACAAGGAGTAGTTGAGGGAAATAGCATTGATGCATTTGAGGGGAAGCTAGATAAGCACATGAGGGAGAAAGGAATAGAAGGGTATGCTGATAGGGGTAGATGAAGTAGGAATGGAGGAGGCTCATGTGGAGCATAAATGCCGACATAGAGCAGTTGTACCGAATGGCCAGTTTCTGTTCTGTAGACTCAATGTAACTCAATGTAACTCCTTTACTTACCAATTCCCACTGGCTGAGACCATGGACCCTCAAAAAACGTAAGGCTGTTCCACAGCAAAGGTTGATAGCTGCAGCTGGCGATTGCATCCAAACTCAATCACTTTTTTTGGTATTAACTCTCAATGCGCGATGTAGCTGCTATTGTTTAGCAGCTTTTTAACATTGTGACATTTAACATTGAAGAAAACCTAGCACAGCGCTGCCTAAAGGCATAACTATTACTACAGGTAAACGTTTTTAAAGCTTTTTCCCATTGAGAACGTATGACACAGGACTTCTCAATACATTTTGAAATAGAATGATGCGACTCAGCAATGTTAATTTATAATGGATAATAAATACTTATAAACGTCTTCACAAAGTATAATGCAAAAATTGTTGTTGTACATCATTAGATGCATCCTCAGTACATTAGTGTCTGTGGAACTTTATTCAGCCATCTGTACATGGGGCAGGCAACGTAAGAGATACTATATACTTGACATGGAGAGAAGATAACGTGTTCCTTGTATCAAAGAGGGAAAGCAGCCATGTGTCACACCAGAACTGCAGTATGCTGATGTTAATGTGTCCAGGTTAGATCAGGTTTACCTCTAATTTTGGAATTCATATTGCAGGGGAATTAACAGGCTTTACCCTAAGATTAGAAAATGTATTCATTCTGTACATGGGTTACGCAGACCATGCAAAAGCTTTCAGAGAAGCTGGCATTGATTTGTGCATCCCAGAAGTTAATGTGTTGAAGATATAGTTCAATGTTACAGCTCAGAGATAATCTTCAGTCCAATAGTCAGTGCCACTGAAAGCTCAGAGATGTAATCCACAAATATTTCATGTTTTAAACTTCACTGATTTTTGCATTTCACAAGTTGCTCTGTAAGAGAAATAATCCATGATAACACTTGCGGAAAAGTGTCCAGTTCATATTTCGAGGCTCTTTGTCTCAGAAGTGAATAAGACACAGCCCTTCATTTTCTTTCATTCTTTTGCTGTTTTTATAAGGGTTAACACTTTGATAAAACAGTTGACCAAGCAATTTAATGCAAATGCATTAATGTGTTCACATGAAAATACTGCACAGTGAGATTTCACCCCTGTCTCATGTCCTGGGGATAGGAATTCTGTAAAATTGCACTGAGACAATTATTTATTTGTAACAAATTAAACCTTCACAAATTCATCTGGGAATAACAATCTCTTATTGTTACAAAGTATTTCGGGAAAAACCATGCTGAGTTTCTGGTTAAATTATACCCTGAATAAGCTGCATTTATTGTTCACAATGGCAGAGTTAAGTTTGTGCATAAGTAATCAGAGCAGTGTTGACGCATTTTTAATTTTTTGCTGAAAATCACCAATAGCATTAATTCAAATTACTGGTGCATACTAATTAACTGGCTGTTTTGCTTTTAAAATAAAATAATAAACCTATGCTTGAAGTATAACAAATTTTGAAGCATTAAGCTGTTTGCATTGTGTTTCTAAGCTGAAAATGTAACTTTAACACCATCTTGGTCATCAACCATCTCACAGATTTTTATTTACTATATCCTGGTTACAATTCGCTGCATATCTCTGGTCACTGTTTTGACTCAAAATGGGAGCAAAATTTTCTATGGTTCAATCTGCCTCCCTCCCGTGGGGTGAAAGCTGGAAAGCCCAAAAAAGAATTTAAATGCTTAGAAAATTGTGATGCAACAGACCAGGAGCAATAAAAGGCATGGAGAGAGTGGACTTGAAAGAGCAATAAAAGGCAAGGAGAGAGAGAGTGGACCTGAAGGAGGAATAAAAGGCACGGAGAGAGAGAGCGGACCTGAAAGAGGACTAAAAGGCACAGAGAGAGAGAGAGTGGACCTGAAGGAGCAATAAAAGGCACAGAGAGAGAGAGCGGACCTGAAAGAGGAATAAAAGGCACAGAGAGAGAGAGAGTGGACCTGAAGGAGCAATAAAAGGCACAGAGAGAGAGAGCGGACCTGAAGGAGCAATAAAAGGCACGGAGAGAGAGAGTGGACCTGAAGGAGCAATAAAAGGCATGGAGAGAGATAGAGAGAGAGGACCTGAAGGAGGAATAAAAGGCACGGAGAGAGAGAGAGTGGACCTGAAGGAGGAATAAAAGGCACGGAGTGAGAGAGAGAGTGGACCTGAAGGAGGAATAAAAGGCATGGAGTGAGAGAGAGAGAGTGGACCTGAAGGAGGAATAAAAGGCACTGAGTGAGAGAGAGAGCGGACCTGAAGGAGGAATAAAAGGCACGGAGTGAGAGAGAGAGAGTGGACCTGAAGGAAGAATAAAAGGCACTGAGTGAGAGAGAGAGAGGACCTGAAGGAGGAATAAAAGGCACGGAGTGAGAGAGAGAGAGGACCTGAAGGAGGAATAAAAGGCACGGAGTGAGAGAGAGTGGACCTGAAGGAGGAATAAAAGGCACGGAGTGAGAGAGAGAGAGAGGAACTGAAGGAGGAATAAAAGGCACGGAGAGAGAGAGAGAGAGAGAGAGAGCGGACCTGAAGGAGCAATAAAAGGCGCAGAGTGAGAGAGAGAGCGGACCTGAAGGAGGAATAAAAGGCACGGAGAGAGAGAGAGAGTGGACCTGAAGGAGGAATAAAAGGCACAGAGAGAGAGAGAGCGGACCTGAAGGAGAAATAAAAGGCACGGAGAGAGAGAGAGAGACCTGAAGGAGGAATAAAAGGCACGGAGTGAGAGAGAGAGCGGACCTGAAGGAGGAATAAAAGGCGCAGAGTGGGAGAGAGTGGACCTGAAGGAGGAATAAAAGGCACAGAGAGAGAGAGAGCGGACCTGAAGGAGAAATAAAAGGCGCGGAGAGAGAGAGAGAGACCTGAAGGAGGAATAAAAGGCACGGAGTGAGAGAGAGCGGACCTGAAGGAGGAATAAAAGGCGTGGAGAGAGAGAGAGAGTGGACCTGTAGGAGGAATAAAAGGCACGGAGTGAGAGAGAGAGCGGACCTGAAGGAGGAATAAAAGGTACGGAATGAGAGAGAGACCTGAAGGAGGAATAAAAGGCGCGGAGTGAGAGAGAGAGCGGACCTGAAGGAGGAATAAAAAGCGCGGAGAGAGAGAGAGAGAGAGAGTGGGCCTGAAGGAGGAATAAAAGGCGCGGAGAGAGAGAGAGTGGACCTGAAGGAGGAATAAAAGGCACAGAGTGAGAGAGAGAGCGGACCTGAAGGAGGAATAAAAGGCACGGAGTGAGAGAGAGAGCGGACCTGAAGGAGGAATAAAAGGCACGGAGTGAGAGAGAGTGGACCTGAAGGAGGAATAAAAGGCACGGAGAGAGAGAGAGAGCGGACCTGAAGGAGGAATAAAAGGCGTGGAGAGAGTGAGAGAGAGAGAGAGGAACTGAAGGAGGAATAAAAGGCACGGAGAGAGAGAGAGAGAGAGAGAGCGGACCTGAAGGAGCAATAAAAGGCACAGAGAGAGAGAGAGCGGACCTGAAGGAGAAATAAAAGGCGCGGAGAGAGAGAGAGAGACCTGAAGGAGGAATAAAAGGCACGGAGTGAGAGAGAGACCGATCCTGAAGGAGGAATAAAAGGCACGGAGAGAGAGAGGGACCAGACCTGAAGGAGGAATAAAAGGCGCAGAGTGAGAGAGAGAGAGAGTAGACCTGAAGGAGGAATAAAAGGCACGGAGAGAGAGAGCGGACCTGAAGGAGGAATAAAAGGCACGGAGAGAGAGAGAGAGTGGACCTGAAGGAAGAATAAAAGGCACGGTGTGAGAGAGAGAGTGGACCTGAAGGAGGAATAAAAGGCACGGAGTGAGAGAGAGAGAGAGTGGACCTGAAGGAAGAATAAAAGGCACGGAGAGAGAGGGAGCGGACCTGAAGGAGGAATAAAAGGCACGGAGTGAGAGAGAGCGGACCTGAAGGAGGAATAAAAGGCGTGGAGAGAGAGAGAGAGTGGACCTGTCGGAGGAATAAAAGGCACGGAGTGAGAGAGAGAGCGGACCTGAAGGAGGAATAAAAGGTACGGAATGAGAGAGAGACCTGAAGGAGGAATAAAAGGCGCGGAGTGAGAGAGAGAGCGGACCTGAAGGAGGAATAAAAAGCGCGGAGAGAGAGAGAGAGAGCGTGGGCCTGAAGGAGCAATAAAAGGCGCGGAGAGAGAGAGAGTGGACCTGAAGGAGGAATAAAAGGCACAGAGTGAGAGAGAGAGCGGTCCTGAAGGAGGAATAAAAGGCACGGAGTGAGAGAGAGTGGACCTGAAGGAGGAATAAAAGGCATGGAGTGAGAGAGAGAGCGGACCTGAAGGAGGAATAAAAGGTACGGAATGAGAGAAAGACCTGAAGGAGGAATAAAAGGCGCGGAGTGAGAGAGAGAGAGGACCTGAAGGAGGAATAAAAGGCACGGAGTGAGAGGGAGAGAGGACCTGAAGGAGGAATAAAAGGCACGGAGTGAGAGAGAGTGGACCTGAAGGAGAAATAAAAGGCATGGAGTGAGAGAGAGTGGACCTGAAGGAGGAATAAAAGGCACGGAGTGAGAGACAGAGAGAGGAACTGAGGGAGGAATAAAAGGCACGGAGAGAGAGAGAGAGAGAGAGCGGACCTGAAGGAGCAATAAAAGGCGCAGAGTGGGAGAGAGTGGACCTGAAAGAGGAATAAAAGGCACAGAGAGAGAGAGAGCGGACCTGATGGAGAAATAAAAGGCGCGGAGAGAGAGAGAGAGACCTGAAGGAGGAATAAAAGGCACGGAGTGAGAGAGAGAGCGGACCTGAAGGAGGAATAAAAGGCGTGGAGAGAGAGAGAGAGCGGACCTGAAGGAGGAATAAAAGGCACGGAGTGAGAGAGAGACCGATCCTGAAGGAGGAATAAAAGGCACGGAGAGAGAGAGAGAGTGGACCTGAAGGAAGAATAAAAGGCACGGAGTGAGAGAGAGAGCGGACCTGAAGGAGGAATAAAAGGCGTGGAGAGAGAGAGAGAGTGGACCTGAAGGAGGAATAAAAGGCACGGAGTGAGAGAGAGAGCGGACCTGAAGGAGGAATAAAAGGCACGGAGTGAGAGAGAGACCTGAAGGAGGAATAAAAGGCACGGAGAGAGAGAGAGCGGACCTGAAGGAGGAATAAAAGGTACGGAATGAGAGAGAGACCTGAAGGAGGAATAAAAGGCGCGGAGTGAGAGAGAGAGCGGACCTGAAGGAGGAATAAAAGGCACGGAGTGAGCGAGAGCGGACCTGAAGGAGGAATAAAAGGCACGGAGAGAGAGAGAGAGTAGACCTGAAGGAGGAATAAAAGGCACAGAGTGAGAGAGAGCGGAACTGAAGGAGGAATAAAAGGCACGGAGTGGGAGAGAGTGGACCTGAAGGAGGAATAACAGGCGCGGAGAGAGAGAGAGAGTGGACCTAAATGAGGAATAAAAGGCACAGAGTGAGAGAGAGCGGACCTGAAGGACGAATAAAAGGCACGGAGTGAGAGAGAGACCTGAAGGAGGAATAAAAGGCACGGAGTGAGAGAGAGAGCGGACCTGAAGGAGGAATAAAAGGTACGGAATGAGAGAGAGACCTGAAGGAGGAATAAAAGGCGCGGAGTGAGAGAGAGAGCGGACCTGAAGGAAGAATAAAAGGCACGGAGTGAGAGAGAGAGCGGACCTGAAGGAGCAATAAAAGGTACGGAATGAGAGAGAGAGAGCGGACCTGAAGGAGGAATAAAAGACGCGGAGTGAGAGAGAGACCTGAAGGAGGAATAAAAGGCACGGAGTGAGAGAGAGACCTGAAGGAGGAATAAAAGGCACGGAGAGAGAGAGAGCGGACCTGAAGGAGGAATAAAAGGCACGGAGAGAGAGAGAGAGTGGACCTGAAGGAGGAATAAAAGGCACAGAGTGAGAGAGAGCGGAACTGAAGGAGGAATAAAAGGCACGGAGTGGGAGAGAGTGGACCTGAAGGAGGAATAACAGGCGCGGAGAGAGAGAGAGAGTGGACCTAAAGGAGGAATAAAAGGCACAGAGTGAGAGAGAGCGGACCTGAAGGAGGAATAAAAGGCACGGAGTGGGAGAGAGTGGACCTGAAGGAGGAATAAAAGGCGCGGAGAGAGAGAGAGAGAGTGGACCTGAAGGAGGAATAAAAGGTACGGAGAGAGAGAGAGAGCAGACCTGAAGGAGGAATAAAAGGCGCGGAGAGAGAGAGAGAGCGGACCTGAAGGAGGAATAAAAGGCACGGAGTGAGAGAGAGAGCGGACCTGTAGGAGGAATAAAAGGCACGGAGAGAGAGAGAGAGCGGACCTGAAGGAGGAATAAAAGGCACAGAGTGAGAGAGTGCAGACCTGAAGGAGGAATAAAAGGCACGGAGAGAGAGAGAGAGCGGACCTGAAGGAGGAATAAAAGGCACAGAGTGAGAGAGAGCAGACCTGAAGGAGGAATAAAAGGCACGGAGAGAGAGAGAGAGCGGACCTGAAGGAGGAATAAAAGGCACAGAGTGAGAGAGTGCAGACCTGAAGGAGGAATAAAAGGCACGGAGTGAGAGAGAGACCTGAAGGAGGAATAAAAGGCACGGAGAGAGAGAGAGAGCGGACCTGAAGGAGGAATAAAAGGCACAGAGTGAGAGAGTGCAGACCTGAAGGAGGAATAAAAGGCACGGAGTGAGCGAGAGACCTGAAGGAGGAATAAAAGGCACGGAGAGAGAGAGAGAGCGGACCTGAAGGAGGAATAAAAGGCACAGAGTGAGAGAGAGAGCGGACCTGAAGGAGGAATAAAAGGCACGGAGAGAGAGAGAGCGGACCTGAAGGAGGAATAAAAGGCACAGAGTGAGAGAGTGCAGACCTGAAGGAGGAATAAAAGGCACAGAGTGAGAGAGTGCAGACCTGAAGGAGGAATAAAAGGCACGGAGTGAGCGAGAGACCTGAAGGAGGAATAAAAGGCACGGAGAGAGAGAGAGAGCGGACCTGAAGGAGGAATAAAAGGCACAGAGTGAGAGAGAGAGCGGACCTGAAGGAGGAATAAAAGGCACGGAGAGAGAGAGAGCGGACCTGAAGGAGGAATAAAAGGCACAGAGTGAGAGAGTGCAGACCTGAAGGAGGAATAAAAGGCACGGAGAGAGAGAGAGAGCGGACCTGAAGGAGGAATAAAAGGCACAGAGTGAGAGAGTGCAGACCTGAAGGAGGAATAAAAGGCACGGAGTGAGAGAGAGACCTGAAGGAGGAATAAAAGGCACGGAGAGAGAGAGAGAGCGGACCTGAAGGAGGAATAAAAGGCACAGAGTGAGAGAGTGCAGACCTGAAGGAGGAATAAAAGGCACGGAGTGAGCGAGAGACCTGAAGGAGGAATAAAAGGCACGGAGAGAGAGAGAGAGCGGACCTGAAGGAGGAATAAAAGGCACAGAGTGAGAGAGAGAGCGGACCTGAAGGAGGAATAAAAGGCACGGAGAGAGAGAGAGCGGACCTGAAGGAGGAATAAAAGGCACAGAGTGAGAGAGTGCAGACCTGAAGGAGGAATAAAAGGCACAGAGTGAGAGAGAGTGGACCTGAAGGAGGAATAAAAGGCACGGAGTGAGCGAGAGACCTGAAGGAGGAATAAAAGGCACAGAGTGAGAGAGTGCAGACCTGAAGGAGGAATAAAAGGCACAGAGTGAGAGAGAGTGGACCTGAAGGAGGAATAAAAGGCACGGAGTGAGCGAGAGACCTGAAGGAGGAATAAAAGGCACGGAGAGAGAGAGAGAGTGGACCTGAAGGAAGAATAAAAGGCACGGTGTGAGAGAGAGAGCGGACCTGAAGGAGGAATAAAAGGCACGGAGAGAGAGGGAGCGGACCTGAAGGAGGAATAAAAGGCACGGAGTGAGAGAGAGCGGACCTGAAGGAGGAATAAAAGGCGTGGAGAGAGAGAGAGTGGACCTGTAGGAGGAATAAAAGGCACGGAGTGAGAGAGAGAGCGGACCTGAAGGAGGAATAAAAGGTACGGAATGAGAGAGAGACCTGAAGGAGGAATAAAAGGCGCGGAGTGAGAGAGAGAGCGGACCTGAAGGAGGAATAAAAAGCGCGGAGAGAGAGAGAGAGAGAGTGGGCCTGAAGGAGCAATAAAAGGCGCGGAGAGAGAGAGAGTGGACCTGAAGGAGGAATAAAAGGCACAGGGTGAGAGAGAGAGCGGACCTGAAGGAGGAATAAAAGGCACGGAGTGAGAGAGAGTGGACCTGAAGGAGGAATAAAAGGCATGGAGTGAGAGAGAGAGCGGACCTGAAGGAGGAATAAAAGGCACGGAGTGAGAGAGAGTGGACCTGAAGGAGGAATAAAAGGCATGGAGTGAGAGAGAGAGCGGACCTGAAGGAGGAATAAAAGGTACGGAATGAGAGAAAGACCTGAAGGAGGAATAAAAGGCGCGGAGTGAGAGAGAGAGCGGACCTGAAGGAGGAATAAAAGGCACAGAGTGAGAGAGTGCAGACCTGAAGGAGGAATAAAAGGCACGGAGAGAGAGAGAGAGAGGACCTGAAGGAGGAATAAAAGGCACGGAGTGAGAGGGAGAGAGGACCTGAAGGAGGAATAAAAGGCACGGAGTGAGAGAGAGTGGACCTGAAGGAGAAATAAAAGGCATGGAGTGAGAGAGAGTGGACCTGAAGGAGGAATAAAAGGCACGGAGTGAGAGACAGAGAGAGGAACTGAGGGAGGAATAAAAGGCACGGAGAGAGAGAGAGAGAGAGAGCGGACCTGAAGGAGCAATAAAAGGCGCAGAGTGGGAGAGAGTGGACCTGAAAGAGGAATAAAAGGCACAGAGAGAGAGAGAGCGGACCTGATGGAGAAATAAAAGGCGCGGAGAGAGAGAGAGAGACCTGAAGGAGGAATAAAAGGCACGGAGTGAGCGAGAGAGCGGACCTGAAGGAGTAATAAAAGGCACGGAGTGGGAGAGAGTGGACCTGAAGGAGGAATAACAGGCGCGGAGAGAGAGAGAGAGTGGACCTAAAGGAGGAATAAAAGGCACAGAGTGAGAGAGAGCGGACCTGAAGGAGGAATAAAAGGCACGGAGTGGGAGAGAGTGGACCTGAAGGAGGAATAAAAGGCGCGGAGAGAGAGAGAGAGAGTGGACCTGAAGGAGGAATAAAAGGTACGGAGAGAGAGAGAGAGCAGACCTGAAGGAGGAATAAAAGGCGCGGAGAGAGAGAGAGAGCGGACCTGAAGGAGGAATAAAAGGCACGGAGTGAGAGAGAGAGCGGACCTGAAGGAGGAATAAAAGGCACAGAGTGAGAGAGTGCAGACCTGAAGGAGGAATAAAAGGCACGGAGAGAGAGAGAGAGCGGACCTGAAGGAGGAATAAAAGGCGCGGAGAGAGAGAGAGAGCGGACCTGAAGGAGGAATAAAAGGCACGGAGTGAGAGAGAGAGCGGACCTGAAGGAGGAATAAAAGGCACAGAGTGAGAGAGTGCAGACCTGAAGGAGGAATAAAAGGCACGGAGAGAGAGAGAGAGCGGACCTGAAGGAGGAATAAAAGGCACAGAGTGAGAGAGTGCAGACCTGAAGGAGGAATAAAAGGCACGGAGTGAGAGAGAGACCTGAAGGAGGAATAAAAGGCACGGAGAGAGAGAGAGAGCGGACCTGAAGGAGGAATAAAAGGCACAGAGTGAGAGAGTGCAGACCTGAAGGAGGAATAAAAGGCACGGAGTGAGCGAGAGACCTGAAGGAGGAATAAAAGGCACGGAGAGAGAGAGAGAGCGGACCTGAAGGAGGAATAAAAGGCACAGAGTGAGAGAGAGAGCGGACCTGAAGGAGGAATAAAAGGCACGGAGAGAGAGAGAGCGGACCTGAAGGAGGAATAAAAGGCACAGAGTGAGAGAGTGCAGACCTGAAGGAGGAATAAAAGGCACAGAGTGAGAGAGTGCAGACCTGAAGGAGGAATAAAAGGCACGGAGTGAGCGAGAGACCTGAAGGAGGAATAAAAGGCACGGAGAGAGAGAGAGAGCGGACCTGAAGGAGGAATAAAAGGCACAGAGTGAGAGAGAGAGCGGACCTGAAGGAGGAATAAAAGGCACGGAGTGAGAGAGAGAGAGAGTGGACCTGTAGGAGGAATAAAAGGCACGGAGTGAGAGAGAGTGGACCTGAAGGAGGAATAAAATGCATGGAGTGAGAGAGAGAGCGGACCTGAAGGAGGAATAAAAGGTACGGAATGAGAGAAAGACCTGAAGGAGGAATAAAAGGCGCGGAGTGAGAGAGAGAGAGGACCTGAAGGAGGAATAAAAGGCACGGAGTGAGAGGGAGAGAGGACCTGAAGGAGGAATAAAAGGCACGGAGTGAGAGAGAGTGGACCTGAAGGAGAAATAAAAGGCATGGAGTGAGAGAGAGTGGACCTGAAGGAGGAATAAAAGGCACGGAGTGAGAGACAGAGAGAGGAACTGAGGGAGGAATAAAAGGCACGGAGAGAGAGAGAGAGAGAGAGCGGACCTGAAGGAGCAATAAAAGGCGCAGAGTGGGAGAGAGTGGACCTGAAAGAGGAATAAAAGGCACAGAGAGAGAGAGAGCGGACCTGATGGAGAAATAAAAGGCGCGGAGAGAGAGAGAGAGACCTGAAGGAGGAATAAAAGGCACGGAGTGAGCGAGAGAGCGGACCTGAAGGAGGAATAAAAGGCACGGAGTGGGAGAGAGTGGACCTGAAGGAGGAATAACAGGCGCGGAGAGAGAGAGAGAGTGGACCTAAAGGAGGAATAAAAGGCACAGAGTGAGAGAGAGCGGACCTGAAGGAGGAATAAAAGGCACGGAGTGGGAGAGAGTGGACCTGAAGGAGGAATAAAAGGCGCGGAGAGAGAGAGAGAGAGTGGACCTGAAGGAGGAATAAAAGGTACGGAGAGAGAGAGAGAGCAGACCTGAAGGAGGAATAAAAGGCGCGGAGAGAGAGAGAGAGCGGACCTGAAGGAGGAATAAAAGGCACGGAGTGAGAGAGAGAGCGGACCTGAAGGAGGAATAAAAGGCACAGAGTGAGAGAGTGCAGACCTGAAGGAGGAATAAAAGGCACGGAGAGAGAGAGAGAGCGGACCTGAAGGAGGAATAAAAGGCGCGGAGAGAGAGAGAGAGCGGACCTGAAGGAGGAATAAAAGGCACGGAGTGAGAGAGAGAGCGGACCTGAAGGAGGAATAAAAGGCACAGAGTGAGAGAGTGCAGACCTGAAGGAGGAATAAAAGGCACGGAGAGAGAGAGAGAGCGGACCTGAAGGAGGAATAAAAGGCACAGAGTGAGAGAGTGCAGACCTGAAGGAGGAATAAAAGGCACGGAGTGAGCGAGAGACCTGAAGGAGGAATAAAAGGCACGGAGAGAGAGAGAGAGCGGACCTGAAGGAGGAATAAAAGGCACAGAGTGAGAGAGAGAGCGGACCTGAAGGAGGAATAAAAGGCACGGAGAGAGAGAGAGCGGACCTGAAGGAGGAATAAAAGGCACAGAGTGAGAGAGTGCAGACCTGAAGGAGGAATAAAAGGCACAGAGTGAGAGAGTGCAGACCTGAAGGAGGAATAAAAGGCACGGAGTGAGCGAGAGACCTGAAGGAGGAATAAAAGGCACGGAGAGAGAGAGAGAGCGGACCTGAAGGAGGAATAAAAGGCACAGAGTGAGAGAGAGAGCGGACCTGAAGGAGGAATAAAAGGCACGGAGAGAGAGAGAGCGGACCTGAAGGAGGAATAAAAGGCACAGAGTGAGAGAGTGCAGACCTGAAGGAGGAATAAAAGGCACGGAGAGAGAGAGAGAGCGGACCTGAAGGAGGAATAAAAGGCACAGAGTGAGAGAGTGCAGACCTGAAGGAGGAATAAAAGGCACGGAGTGAGAGAGAGACCTGAAGGAGGAATAAAAGGCACGGAGAGAGAGAGAGAGCGGACCTGAAGGAGGAATAAAAGGCACAGAGTGAGAGAGTGCAGACCTGAAGGAGGAATAAAAGGCACGGAGTGAGCGAGAGAGCTGAAGGAGGAATAAAAGGCACGGAGAGAGAGAGAGAGCGGACCTGAAGGAGGAATAAAAGGCACAGAGTGAGAGAGAGAGCGGACCTGAAGGAGGAATAAAAGGCGTGGAGAGAGAGAGAGAGTGGACCTGTAGGAGGAATAAAAGGCACGGAGTGAGAGAGAGAGCGGACCTGAAGGAGGAATAAAAGGCACGGAGAGAGAGAGAGAGCGGACCTGAAGGAGGAATAAAAGGCACAGAGTGAGAGAGTGCAGACCTGAAGGAGGAATAAAAGGCACGGAGTGAGAGAGAGACCTGAAGGAGGAATAAAAGGCACGGAGAGAGAGAGAGAGTGGACCTGAAGGAAGAATAAAAGGCACGGTGTGAGAGAGAGAGCGGACCTGAAGGAGGAATAAAAGGCACGGAGAGAGAGAGAGAGCGGACCTGAAGGAGGAATAAAAGGCGCGGAGAGAGAGAGAGAGCGGACCTGAAGGAGGAATAAAAGGCACGGAGTGAGAGAGAGAGCGGACCTGAAGGAGGAATAAAAGGCACAGAGTGAGAGAGTGCAGACCTGAAGGAGGAATAAAAGGCACGGAGAGAGAGAGAGAGCGGACCTGAAGGAGGAATAAAAGGCACAGAGTGAGAGAGTGCAGACCTGAAGGAGGAATAAAAGGCACGGAGTGAGAGAGAGACCTGAAGGAGGAATAAAAGGCACGGAGAGAGAGAGAGAGCGGACCTGAAGGAGGAATAAAAGGCACAGAGTGAGAGAGTGCAGACCTGAAGGAGGAATAAAAGGCACGGAGTGAGAGAGAGACCTGAAGGAGGAATAAAAGGCACGGAGAGAGAGAGAGAGCGGACCTGAAGGAGGAATAAAAGGCACAGAGTGAGAGAGTGCAGACCTGAAGGAGGAATAAAAGGCACGGAGTGAGCGAGAGACCTGAAGGAGGAATAAAAGGCACGGAGAGAGAGAGAGAGCGGACCTGAAGGAGGAATAAAAGGCACAGAGTGAGAGAGAGAGCGGACCTGAAGGAGGAATAAAAGGCACGGAGAGAGAGAGAGCGGACCTGAAGGAGGAATAAAAGGCACAGAGTGAGAGAGTGCAGACCTGAAGGAGGAATAAAAGGCACAGAGTGAGAGAGTGCAGACCTGAAGGAGGAATAAAAGGCACGGAGTGAGCGAGAGACCTGAAGGAGGAATAAAAGGCACGGAGAGAGAGAGAGAGCAGACCTGAAGGAGGAATAAAAGGCACAGAGTGAGAGAGAGAGCGGACCTGAAGGAGGAATAAAAGGCACGGAGAGAGAGAGAGCGGACCTGAAGGAGGAATAAAAGGCACAGAGTGAGAGAGTGCAGACCTGAAGGAGGAATAAAAGGCACGGAGATAGAGAGAGAGCGGACCTGAAGGAGGAATAAAAGGCACAGAGTGAGAGAGTGCAGACCTGAAGGAGGAATAAAAGGCACGGAGTGAGAGAGAGACCTGAAGGAGGAATAAAAGGCACGGAGAGAGAGAGAGAGCGGACCTGAAGGAGGAATAAAAGGCACAGAGTGAGAGAGTGCAGACCTGAAGGAGGAATAAAAGGCACGGAGTGAGCGAGAGACCTGAAGGAGGAATAAAAGGCACGGAGAGAGAGAGAGAGCGGACCTGAAGGAGGAATAAAAGGCACAGAGTGAGAGAGAGAGCGGACCTGAAGGAGGAATAAAAGGCACGGAGAGAGAGAGAGCGGACCTGAAGGAGGAATAAAAGGCACAGAGTGAGAGAGTGCAGACCTGAAGGAGGAATAAAAGGCACAGAGTGAGAGAGAGTGGACCTGAAGGAGGAATAAAAGGCACGGAGTGAGCGAGAGACCTGAAGGAGGAATAAAAGGCACGGAGAGAGAGAGAGAGTGGACCTGAAGGAAGAATAAAAGGCACGGTGTGAGAGAGAGAGCGGACCTGAAGGAGGAATAAAAGGCACGGAGAGAGAGGGAGCGGACCTGAAGGAGGAATAAAAGGCACGGAGTGAGAGAGAGCGGACCTGAAGGAGGAATAAAAGGCATGGAGAGAGAGAGAGAGTGGACCTGTAGGAGGAATAAAAGGCACGGAGTGAGAGAGAGAGCGGACCTGAAGGAGGAATAAAAGGTACGGAATGAGAGAGAGACCTGAAGGAGGAATAAAAGGCGCGGAGTGAGAGAGAGAGCGGACCTGAAGGAGGAATAAAAAGCGCGGAGAGAGAGAGAGAGAGAGTGGGCCTGAAGGAGCAATAAAAGGCGCGGAGAGAGAGAGAGTGGACCTGAAGGAGGAATAAAAGGCACAGAGTGAGAGAGAGAGCGGACCTGAAGGAGGAATAAAAGGCACGGAGTGAGAGAGAGTGGACCTGAAGGAGGAATAAAAGGCATGGAGTGAGAGAGAGAGCGGACCTGAAGGAGGAATAAAAGGTACGGAATGAGAGAAAGACCTGAAGGAGGAATAAAAGGCGCGGAGTGAGAGAGAGAGAGGACCTGAAGGAGGAATAAAAGGCACGGAGTGAGAGGGAGAGAGGACCTGAAGGAGGAATAAAAGGCACGGAGTGAGAGAGAGTGGACCTGAAGGAGAAATAAAAGGCATGGAGTGAGAGAGAGTGGACCTGAAGGAGGAATAAAAGGCACGGAGTGAGAGACAGAGAGAGGAACTGAGGGAGGAATAAAAGGCACGGAGAGAGAGAGAGAGAGAGAGCGGACCTGAAGGAGCAATAAAAGGCGCAGAGTGGGAGAGAGTGGACCTGAAAGAGGAATAAAAGGCACAGAGAGAGAGAGAGCGGACCTGATGGAGAAATAAAAGGCACAGAGTGAGAGAGTGCAGACCTGAAGGAGGAATAAAAGGCACGGAGTGAGAGAGAGACCTGAAGGAGGAATAAAAGGCACGGAGAGAGAGAGAGAGTGGACCTGAAGGAAGAATAAAAGGCACGGTGTGAGAGAGAGAGCGGACCTGAAGGAGGAATAAAAGGCACGGAGAGAGAGAGAGAGCGGACCTGAAGGAGGAATAAAAGGCGCGGAGAGAGAGAGAGAGCGGACCTGAAGGAGGAATAAAAGGCACGGAGTGAGAGAGAGAGCGGACCTGAAGGAGGAATAAAAGGCACAGAGTGAGAGAGTGCAGACCTGAAGGAGGAATAAAAGGCACGGAGAGAGAGAGAGAGCGGACCTGAAGGAGGAATAAAAGGCACAGAGTGAGAGAGTGCAGACCTGAAGGAGGAATAAAAGGCACGGAGTGAGAGAGAGACCTGAAGGAGGAATAAAAGGCACGGAGAGAGAGAGAGAGCGGACCTGAAGGAGGAATAAAAGGCACAGAGTGAGAGAGTGCAGACCTGAAGGAGGAATAAAAGGCACGGAGTGAGAGAGAGACCTGAAGGAGGAATAAAAGGCACGGAGAGAGAGAGAGAGCGGACCTGAAGGAGGAATAAAAGGCACAGAGTGAGAGAGTGCAGACCTGAAGGAGGAATAAAAGGCACGGAGTGAGCGAGAGACCTGAAGGAGGAATAAAAGGCACGGAGAGAGAGAGAGAGCGGACCTGAAGGAGGAATAAAAGGCACAGAGTGAGAGAGAGAGCGGACCTGAAGGAGGAATAAAAGGCACGGAGAGAGAGAGAGCGGACCTGAAGGAGGAATAAAAGGCACAGAGTGAGAGAGTGCAGACCTGAAGGAGGAATAAAAGGCACAGAGTGAGAGAGTGCAGACCTGAAGGAGGAATAAAAGGCACGGAGTGAGCGAGAGACCTGAAGGAGGAATAAAAGGCACGGAGAGAGAGAGAGAGCAGACCTGAAGGAGGAATAAAAGGCACAGAGTGAGAGAGAGAGCGGACCTGAAGGAGGAATAAAAGGCACGGAGAGAGAGAGAGCGGACCTGAAGGAGGAATAAAAGGCACAGAGTGAGAGAGTGCAGACCTGAAGGAGGAATAAAAGGCACGGAGATAGAGAGAGAGCGGACCTGAAGGAGGAATAAAAGGCACAGAGTGAGAGAGTGCAGACCTGAAGGAGGAATAAAAGGCACGGAGTGAGAGAGAGACCTGAAGGAGGAATAAAAGGCACGGAGAGAGAGAGAGAGCGGACCTGAAGGAGGAATAAAAGGCACAGAGTGAGAGAGTGCAGACCTGAAGGAGGAATAAAAGGCACGGAGTGAGCGAGAGACCTGAAGGAGGAATAAAAGGCACGGAGAGAGAGAGAGAGCGGACCTGAAGGAGGAATAAAAGGCACAGAGTGAGAGAGAGAGCGGACCTGAAGGAGGAATAAAAGGCACGGAGAGAGAGAGAGCGGACCTGAAGGAGGAATAAAAGGCACAGAGTGAGAGAGTGCAGACCTGAAGGAGGAATAAAAGGCACAGAGTGAGAGAGAGTGGACCTGAAGGAGGAATAAAAGGCACGGAGTGAGCGAGAGACCTGAAGGAGGAATAAAAGGCACGGAGAGAGAGAGAGAGTGGACCTGAAGGAAGAATAAAAGGCACGGTGTGAGAGAGAGAGCGGACCTGAAGGAGGAATAAAAGGCACGGAGAGAGAGGGAGCGGACCTGAAGGAGGAATAAAAGGCACGGAGTGAGAGAGAGCGGACCTGAAGGAGGAATAAAAGGCATGGAGAGAGAGAGAGAGTGGACCTGTAGGAGGAATAAAAGGCACGGAGTGAGAGAGAGAGCGGACCTGAAGGAGGAATAAAAGGTACGGAATGAGAGAGAGACCTGAAGGAGGAATAAAAGGCGCGGAGTGAGAGAGAGAGCGGACCTGAAGGAGGAATAAAAAGCGCGGAGAGAGAGAGAGAGAGAGTGGGCCTGAAGGAGCAATAAAAGGCGCGGAGAGAGAGAGAGTGGACCTGAAGGAGGAATAAAAGGCACAGAGTGAGAGAGAGAGCGGACCTGAAGGAGGAATAAAAGGCACGGAGTGAGAGAGAGTGGACCTGAAGGAGGAATAAAAGGCATGGAGTGAGAGAGAGAGCGGACCTGAAGGAGGAATAAAAGGTACGGAATGAGAGAAAGACCTGAAGGAGGAATAAAAGGCGCGGAGTGAGAGAGAGAGAGGACCTGAAGGAGGAATAAAAGGCACGGAGTGAGAGGGAGAGAGGACCTGAAGGAGGAATAAAAGGCACGGAGTGAGAGAGAGTGGACCTGAAGGAGAAATAAAAGGCATGGAGTGAGAGAGAGTGGACCTGAAGGAGGAATAAAAGGCACGGAGTGAGAGACAGAGAGAGGAACTGAGGGAGGAATAAAAGGCACGGAGAGAGAGAGAGAGAGAGAGCGGACCTGAAGGAGCAATAAAAGGCGCAGAGTGGGAGAGAGTGGACCTGAAAGAGGAATAAAAGGCACAGAGAGAGAGAGAGCGGACCTGATGGAGAAATAAAAGGCGCGGAGAGAGAGAGAGAGACCTGAAGGAGGAATAAAAGGCACGGAGTGAGCGAGAGAGCGGACCTGAAGGAGGAATAAAAGGCACGGAGTGGGAGAGAGTGGACCTGAAGGAGGAATAACAGGCGCGGAGAGAGAGAGAGAGTGGACCTAAAGGAGGAATAAAAGGCACAGAGTGAGAGAGAGCGGACCTGAAGGAGGAATAAAAGGCACGGAGTGGGAGAGAGTGGACCTGAAGGAGGAATAAAAGGCGCGGAGAGAGAGAGAGAGAGTGGACCTGAAGGAGGAATAAAAGGTACGGAGAGAGAGAGAGAGCAGACCTGAAGGAGGAATAAAAGGCGCGGAGAGAGAGAGAGAGCGGACCTGAAGGAGGAATAAAAGGCACGGAGTGAGAGAGAGAGCGGACCTGAAGGAGGAATAAAAGGCACAGAGTGAGAGAGTGCAGACCTGAAGGAGGAATAAAAGGCACGGAGAGAGAGAGAGAGCGGACCTGAAGGAGGAATAAAAGGCACAGAGTGAGAGAGAGCAGACCTGAAGGAGGAATAAAAGGCACGGAGAGAGAGAGAGAGCGGACCTGAAGGAGGAATAAAAGGCACAGAGTGAGAGAGTGCAGACCTGAAGGAGGAATAAAAGGCACGGAGTGAGAGAGAGACCTGAAGGAGGAATAAAAGGCACGGAGAGAGAGAGAGAGCGGACCTGAAGGAGGAATAAAAGGCACAGAGTGAGAGAGTGCAGACCTGAAGGAGGAATAAAAGGCACGGAGTGAGAGAGAGACCTGAAGGAGGAATAAAAGGCACGGAGAGAGAGAGAGAGCGGACCTGAAGGAGGAATAAAAGGCACAGAGTGAGAGAGTGCTGACCTGAAGGAGGAATAAAAGGCACGGAGTGAGCGAGAGACCTGAAGGAGGAATAAAAGGCACGGAGAGAGAGAGAGAGCGGACCTGAAGGAGGAATAAAAGGCACAGAGTGAGAGAGAGAGCGGACCTGAAGGAGGAATAAAAGGCACGGAGAGAGAGAGAGCGGACCTGAAGGAGGAATAAAAGGCACAGAGTGAGAGAGTGCAGACCTGAAGGAGGAATAAAAGGCACAGAGTGAGAGAGTGCAGACCTGAAGGAGGAATAAAAGGCACGGAGTGAGCGAGAGACCTGAAGGAGGAATAAAAGGCACGGAGAGAGAGAGAGAGCGGACCTGAAGGAGGAATAAAAGGCACAGAGTGAGAGAGAGAGCGGACCTGAAGGAGGAATAAAAGGCACGGAGAGAGAGAGAGCGGACCTGAAGGAGGAATAAAAGGCACAGAGTGAGAGAGTGCAGACCTGAAGGAGGAATAAAAGGCACGGAGAGAGAGAGAGAGCGGACCTGAAGGAGGAATAAAAGGCACAGAGTGAGAGAGTGCAGACCTGAAGGAGGAATAAAAGGCACGGAGTGAGAGAGAGACCTGAAGGAGGAATAAAAGGCACGGAGAGAGAGAGAGAGCGGACCTGAAGGAGGAATAAAAGGCACAGAGTGAGAGAGTGCAGACCTGAAGGAGGAATAAAAGGCACGGAGTGAGCGAGAGACCTGAAGGAGGAATAAAAGGCACGGAGAGAGAGAGAGAGCGGACCTGAAGGAGGAATAAAAGGCACAGAGTGAGAGAGAGAGCGGACCTGAAGGAGGAATAAAAGGCACGGAGAGAGAGAGAGCGGACCTGAAGGAGGAATAAAAGGCACAGAGTGAGAGAGTGCAGACCTGAAGGAGGAATAAAAGGCACAGAGTGAGAGAGAGTGGACCTGAAGGAGGAATAAAAGGCACGGAGTGAGCGAGAGACCTGAAGGAGGAATAAAAGGCACAGAGTGAGAGAGTGCAGACCTGAAGGAGGAATAAAAGGCACGGAGAGAGAGAGAGAGCGGACCTGTAGGAGGAATAAAAGGCACGGAGAGAGAGAGAGAGCGGACCTGTAGGAGGAATAAAAGGCACGGAGTGAGCGAGCGGTGAATTCAAAAACAGAAATAAAATCAAGGAGTGACGTCACAGGGCAGCATGTGGGTGATTGGTTGGTGAATACCACCATTCTTTTTGCTCTCTCTAAGCTGGGGCAGTCGGTTAAACTTAGAGCTGGGAATCTTTAACTTGCTATTATTTTATTAAATTAATAACTTAAACCAGATGAACTATTGAGTTAATAAAACTAAAAATAATCGAGTGAATAAAAACTTTAACTAATTAAATATATAAAACAAGGTTAGATTGGGATGGCAGGGCAGCTGGTGTGTCGTCACTGCAGCATGTGGAAGTTTGTGGGGACCAGTGAGATCCTGAGCAACCACATCTGCAGTAAGTGTTTGCAACTCGAGGAACTTCGGCTCAGTCTGAGCTGGAGTCTGAGCTGCAGACATAACGATGCATTAGGGAGGGGGAGAGTTATCTGGACACTTTGATCCAGGAGGCAGTCACAGCCTCCATTGCAATCACAGGAAAGTGATAATTTAGAGTTGGTCAGTGGTCAGGGTCAGGAGGATGTCACTGCGAGTCAGGCAGGTCAGGCAGGCGAGGTACTTGCTACCTGTGTGGATGAGATTAAAGACTACAGGGAGGATGGGCAAACTGACCATGGTACTGTGGTACAGGACGCCATTTAAGTGGGGGGAGTGAAAACGAATGTGGTAATGGCAGGGGATAGTATAGTCAGGGGGATAGATTCTGTTCTCTGCAACCGCAACCGAGAGTCCCGAAGGCTGTGTTGCCTTCCCAGTGCCAGAACTTGGAGCATGAGGGGGAGGATCCAGTTGTCGTGGTCCATGTAGGAACCAATGACATAGGTAGAATTAAGAATGAGGTTGTGCCGAGGGAGTTTGAGGAGCTAGAGTCTAAATTAATAAGCAGAACCTCAAAGCCAGTAATGTCTGAATTACTACCTGAGCCATGTGCAAGTTGGCATAAGGTCAAACAGATCAGAGTGTTAAATGCATGACTCAAAGAGTGATGTGGGAGACAGGGGTTTCAATTCATGGGGCACTGGCACCAGTTCCGGGGAAAGAGGGAGCTGTTCCGTTGGAATGGGCTCCACTTAAACTGGGTGGGACCAGTGTCCTGGCGAATCGAATAACTAGGGTTGTAGATAGGGCTTTAAACTAACAAAGGGGAGGGGGGAGGGTTCAGGTGAGGGGAAATTTAGAAATCTAAAGAGAAGAGTTAAGGCAATTGAGCAGTGCAGTGATTTGGGTAAAGATAAGCAGAATGTGACCAGAAGGGACAGAGAGTTTAATAATAGCGCATCAGCGAATAAGGTCAAATCAGGGAAAAATGTAAAAAGTTAAAATTAAAGACACTTTATCTGAATGCACGAAGCATTCGTAACAAGATAGATGAATTAATGGCTCAAATAGAGATAAATGGGTATGATCAAATAGCCATCACAGAGACGTGGTTGCAAGGTGACTAAGGTTGGGAATTAAATATTACAGGGTATTGGACGTTTAGAAAAGTCAGGTAAAATGGAAAAGGAGGGAGTGTAGCCCTGATAATAAAGCATGACTTAAGGACAGTAGCAAGGAAGGATCTCAGCTCAGAAGATCAGGAAGTAGAATCAGTATGGGTGGAGCTAAGAAATAACAAAGGGCAGCAAAACACTGGTGGGAGTAGTTTATAAGCCCCCCAACAGTAGCTATATTATTGGACAGAGTATTAATCAAGAAATAAGAGGAGCCTGTAACAAAGGTGATGCAATAATCATGGGGGACTTTACTTTTCACATAGACTGGACAAATCAAATTGGTAAAGGTAGTTTGGAGGATGAGTTCATGGAATGCATTCAAGACAGTTTCCGAGAACAATACGTTATGGAACCAATCAGGAAACAGGCTATTTTAGATCTTGTCCTTGTGTAATGAGACAGGATTAATTGCTAATGTCATAGTGAGGGATCCTCTGGGGAAGAGTGATCATAATATGATAGAATTTCACATTGAGTTTGAGAGTGATGTAATTAAGTCCGAAACTAGAGTCTTGAACTTAAGTAAAGCCAATTACATTGGTGTGAAGGGCGAGTTGGCTAAGGTAGATTGGGAAATTAGATTAAAAGGTATGACAGTTGATAAGCAATGGCAAACATTAAAAGAATTAGTTCATAATTCTCAATGAACATACATTCCATTGAGAAATAAAAACTCCAGAGGAAAAGTGAACCATCCGTGGCTAACTAAAGAAGTTAAGGAAGTATTGGATTAAAAGAGGAGGCTTTAATGTTGCCAAGAAGAGTAGTAAGCCTGAGGATTGGAAGAGTTTTAGAAACTAGCAAAGGATGACCAAAAAATTGATAAAGAGGGAGAAAATAGAATATGAAAGTAAGCAAGAAATATAAAAACAGATTGTAAGAGCTTCTACAAGTATGTAAAAAGGAAAAGAGTAGCGAAAGTTAACATGGGTCCCCTAGAGGCTAAGACAGGAGAAATTATAATGGGTAATAAAGAAATGGCAGAGATATTAAACAAATATTTTGTATTGGTCTTCACAGTAGAGGACAAAAAAAATTCCAGAAATAGTGAGGAACCGAGGGTCTAATGAGAGTGAGGAACTTAAAGTAATTAATATCAGTAAAGAAAAAGTACTGGAGCAATTAATGGGACTAAAAGCCAACAAATCCCGTGGACCTGATGGCCTACATCCTAGGGTTCTAGAAGAGATGGCAGCAGAGATAATGGATGCATTGGTTGTGATCTTCCAAAATTCCCTAGATTCTAGAACAGCCCCAGCGGATTGGAAGGTTAGCAAATGTAACACCGCTATTCTAGAAAGAAGGGAGACAGAAAATAAGGAACTACAGGCCAGTTAGCCTGATATCAGTGGTGGGGAAAATGCTATAATCTATTATTAAGGAAGTGGTAACAGGGCACTTAGGAAATCATAATATGATTGAGCACAGTCAACATGGTTTTATGAAAGGGAAATTGTGTTTGACAAATTTATTAGAGTTTTTTGAGGATGTAACTAACAGGGTAGATAAAGGGGAACCAGTGGATGTAGTATATTTGGATTTTCAAAAGGCATTCAATAAGGTGCCACACAAAACGTTGTTACACAAGATAAGGGATTATGGGGTTGGGGGTAATATATTAGCACGGATAGAGGATTGGTGAAAGGACAGGAAACAAAAAGTAAGAATAAACGGGTCATTTTCAGGTTGGCAGGCTGTAACTAGTGGGGTGCCGCAAGGATCAGTGCTTGGGCCTCAACTGTTTACAATCTATATCAATGACTTAGATGAGGGGACTGAATGTAATGTGTCCAAGTTTGCTGATGATACAAAGCTAGGTGGGAAAGTAAGCTCTGAGGACGACACAAAGGGGTGATTTTAAACCCCAAAAACGGGTGGGTTGGGGGCGGGTGGGAGTTGAAAATAGTTGTTTTTTGGGTCGCGACCGCAACCTGGCTTTATTTCCAGGTTTAACGTCAGCGCGGAAAAGTACAGGCTTCCCACTGGGAATGCCAAGTCCAAACATTTTGTGGTTGCGACCCGAGAAAACAACTGTTTTCAACTCCCCCCCCCACCCCCCCCGCTCCCAACCCACCCGTTCTTGGGGTTTAAAATCACCCCCAAAGAGTTTGCAAAGGGATACAGACAGGTTAAGTGAGTGGGCAAGAAGGTGGCAGATGGAGTATAATGTGGGGAAATGTGAGGTTATTCACCTTGGTAGGAAGAATAAAAAAACAGAATATTTTTTAAATGGTGAGAAACTATTAAATGTTGGTGTTCAGAGGGACTTGGGGAATGCTAGTACATGAAACACAATAAGTTAACATGAAGGTACAGCAAGCAATTAGGAAGGCAAATGGTATGTTGACCTTTACTGCAAGGGGGTTGGAGTACAAGAGTAAGGAAGTCTTGGTACAATTGCACAGGGCGTTGGTGAGACCACACCTGGAGTACTGTGTACAGTCTTGGTCTCCTTACCTAAGAAAGGATATTCTTGCCTGAGAGGCAATGCAGTGAAGGTTCACTCGATTGATTCATGAGATGAGAAGGTTGTCTATGAGGAGAGATGGTGTAGAATGGGTCTATATTCTCTGGAGTTTAGAAGAATGAGAGGTGATCTCATTGAAACGAATAAAATTCTGAGAGGGCTTGACAGGGCAGATGCTGAGAGTCTGTTTCCCCTGGCTGGAGAGTCTAGAACTAGGGGGGATAGTCTCAGTATAAGGGGTCGGGCATTTAGGACTGAGATGAAGAGGAATTTCTTCACTCAGAGAGTGGTGAATCTTTGGAATTCTCTACCCCAGAGGAATGTGGATGCTCATGCGTTGAGTATATTCAAGGCTGAGATTGTAGATTTTTGGACTCTACGGGGATCAAGGGTTATGGGGATCGGGCAGGAAAGTGGAGTTGAGGTCAAAGAAAAACCATGACCTTATTGAATGGCGGAGCAGGCTCGAGGGGTCATACGGCCCACTCCTTCTCCTATTTCTTATGTTCTTAGATGAGGTAGAAAGGAGTAAATACTTTCACCATTAACATTACTTTTAAACTGGAATAAATAACTCATAAACTTTATAGTAAATGGTTGAAATTCTATTAAGCATTAATCTTAGTGTACTGGTTAATAAACTAGTGTATAGTTTTATTGAAGCTGCTAAGCCACAATAGCACGTGAAGGAATTTCACTCATGAACATTAATCAGGTGCTAAAAATAGCTCTCAGTGGCTCTCATGATGACATATTAAAAATTACATTTACCTGGGTTGATTTCAAGGCGATAATCTAATTTGGCGTTCAGCGAAAGGTTATTTACCTGTTCTCCCTCCCCCAGCACCTTTGACCTTGTCCTACCTTCTGTCTTCCCTCCTCAGCCTCCAAATCTCTGCTTCTTTCTCCCCAGCCTCTATGCAGGCTGCCTTCATCCACTCCATTCTCTAACCTGCTCTACCTTCCCCCTTTATCCCACACCCTCTAACCCTACTCTACCATCCCCATAAGTTCCTTCCCTCTCCCTAATTTGCTACAGTCTAGCCTGTCTAGTGCCATGCTAACTCTTATCCCTTTCTCCTTTCACTAGATTTTTGTCAGCACCTGGACCCTCTCAAGCAAAATTTGGAGGTGGACAATCCTCCGGAAGATGCACTATCATGCGCTCCATCCTTCCCAAGAACCAGCACAGAGATTGGCTCCCTGGGTAGATTTGAGAATGAGTTAGAGGGATCTGCACTTGGTGAACCACCCAACACGGGTGAGCAGGAACACGGACTATTGGAAAGGACAGCCCAGGAGACGGCTCACTGGAGGGCAAGCTTGGCTCCAAGCTCTGCCGAGGAGGACATAGATGCTGACTTTAGGGCCCAAGCCTTCAAAAGAAAACTCCTTTTGGCACACATGCAATTGTATGATGTATTGGAAAGCCTACCAAGGAGTTGCTCCACCATGCCTGAAATTTTCGAGGAGTCCACTTCCAACTTGTGTGGCGTCCTGTCGCAGGGCATTAACACTCTGCTCTCTGCGATGGAGCATGTGGCCTCCGCCATTGACGCTGCATCTGGGCCCTCACACAAGGAGTCTGTTTCACCAGCTTTTGCTGGTTTTTTTGGAAGATCAAACTGCTGCCATTCAGACCCTGGGCTCCAACATATGGAGGAAAAGGTCATCTTGCTGGGATTCTGGTGGCATTACCCTGGAGTGCAAAATCCTTTGCCCTTCTCCCCAACTCTGTTTAACTGCTGTGGCCCTTCACTTAGGTTTCTCAATCAATACAAAAAAAAGCTTGTTATTTGGGGCTTTCAGAATGAACTGTTACCACTTTTTCTTCAACAATATGTGATTGCTGCAGATTACTAAAGTGGAAAGGCTCTTTCAGAAATTGCTGCTGTAGTTTGTGCTTTTCTGTGATTGCAATTAATGATGTTCAAGGGAGTACATTCTCAAGATGAAAAGATGTCAGTAATTCTCCTGTTAAATCAGTATTATACTGCTGATGATTCCAGTTCTATATAAAGTATTACTTTTTACAGGTCATTTGTAGAGGTCAATACGTTCTCATTTTGTTCTTTTTCTTTTAAAAGATTAGGATTATTTTAAATGTTAAACCACAAACCAAATATTTATTTATCCTCATACATCTTGCAATACCGCATTAGGATAACAGAGTGCAGACATTTTTCTTTTTGCTATATTAAGATGATGTACTACCATTTTAATCCTTGAGGGGGAGACTTCACCTCAATTAGTGTGGGAATTATATACATAATCGATAACTATTTGTTTTCCCTTTAGTCTGACTTAAAATGCAGTAGTAACCTTTCTTCTCTTATAGAATCTGCTTATGTTTAATGTACTTCATGAATGGATTGACATTTATGCTGTTCTATACCAAAGAAATTAGCACTGCTTTTTGCAGCGTCGCACCCCCAACACATACCCACCTTGTAATAATCAGACTTGGTCAGTGACTGACTGTGGGGAATAATTCCATGGATAGAATTTATCACTTGTTCTTGCGTCTAATGGAATATCATTTCACAGACACAAACTCATTAGTCAAAGTGGCCAGTATATAAAAAAGTAACAGTAGAGTAATAGGAGTAGGTTAACATATAATATTTGGTAATAATTTGAAGTTTGTACAATGTCCATGCTAAATTTGTTAATTTCATAGATGCACAGAATGTCCTGTGTTTATCAAATGCTCCTTTCAGTGGAACTTAATTCTTGAGATTAACACTTTATTTAGAAATGGGACAGCTAAGGGATTATATCACAATGCAGATAACACACAGCTGGAGGTTTGTTAAAAGCCATTGAGGACTTCACATGACATCAAATATCATAAATCTTTATATATAATATATATAAAAATATATACATTATATATAAAATTGATTATTTAAGAATATGAGATAGTGAGAAGTAATTGCTTGGATGTGAAAATCAAATAATAATATTCCACTATCTACTGATACCTTAAAGGCACTACATAAATTCAAGTTGTTGTTTCATAATTATTAAAAGTTTTGCTTTATAATTATGTTATTTAATACACTCAAGAATAAACTGCTATCACTTTTTCTTAAACAATATTTGCAGACTATCAAAGTGGAAAGTCCCTTTCAGTGATTGGTGCTGTACTTTGCACTTTCATATGATTGCAGTGAAGGGTGTTGAAGAGACAAAATGCACAGATGAGGATATTGAGTTCTCTCTCTCCATCAATTTGTTCCACCTTTGTTGTTCTTCTTACAGAGAGGATGTTGAGTGGGTATCCACTGAAAACATTTTCAGATAACAAGGAACTGACCAAACAAAAGCAAACTTAGTGGCAAATCTTTGAGGATATTGGGTTCCCAGCTTGTTTTAAAACCACTTCAAACGGGAGCCTATTTTTCTATTCATGCTTTGGCTCTTGTCTAGTGAAATTATACCAGTTGGAATTAGTCCAACAACTCCTGACAACAAACCTGGAACCTAAGGCAACAGCTGTGGTGTAAAATATATCTTTTTAAACTTGGCAGCTTTTCAGAGCTTTTTCAAAATCAGATGTGTGAAAATCAGTCTTTAACACTCTCATTTCTAAATAAAATGATTTCAATTAAAGTAGAAGGGAATATTTGAATGCAAAATCTTCCTGGCATTGTGGAATTTCAACTGCTTTTTTATGCCCTCCCAATGGCTCTGTAAGTTTATCCAGTAAATAGCTGAATCATACACACGTGAGAGGTCACAGATTCAATTCCTGGTCTATGCTGAGTTGCCTGATTTCAGTCAGGGAGTCAGTTAAATGCTATAATTGTACTTAGTGCTCTTGGGTTAGGAAGGGGAAAATCAGCCAATGATATTATATGACATAGAAGTGTATATGTATTGGTGTCAGAAAAGGGCAGGGTTGGATTTATCTGTGATGCTCCATAGTTTTCCGCTGCTCACTGTTAAGACTTACAAATGAAGGAATTGCCACCTGGGCTAAGTGAAGAGGAGAAGGGAGGGAAGAGAATTTTTTTTTAATAGCTTGTTGGGGTACACTATAGAGATATATCTCTCACTAACCTCTCCCACCAAAAAAATTACCTATATATGTAAAAGTCTTGCATCTCGCATATTTCCATTACACATCAAGTATCACAGCTTAAAGTGTCAAAAGTATATTAAAAAAAAAGAAAAAAAAATCTGTCAGTTCCTGCTGGTTTTTAACCTAGTTAACCTGGCTCTTCTCCAAGGAAACCCAGGGCTAACCACCAGCTGCTAATCTACAGAGACTTCCCTCAACAATTAGCCTCTGACTGACTTTAAGATTTCCCTATTTAGACCATTTGCACACAAGGAACAGTGACCTTGAAGGGGAAGGCTAGGTGAAGCACAATTCCATCTTAGCACTGCAGAAGCTCGACTGTGCTCCAGAACTCAGACTGTTCATGAGCAATGGCACGTAAGATTGGCTAATTTCTATAAAACATATCAGAAATTTGATCGTGCCCACAGAGCATGTGCCTGTTAGTGTTGTCCCAGGCAGCATATAATATCCATGCTGCCTGCTCATTATCATGAGTCAGACGTGCAGCCAGCGCTACCCGTGCTATTCCTTGACTACACGCCTGCTTGGGTGACACCCCTTAAAGGCATCCAGCACCTCTTAAAAGGGAGGTGCACACTGGCTGCAGACAACAGGGAAACGCTTGTGAATAGAGAAATGACTGCAGCAAGTACTGAGATGGGCTCCAAGGTTTTCTGATGCTGCCATGGCGATCCTGGTGCAGGCAATGAACAGGAGGAGGGAGATACTGTTCTTGCCAGGGGTACGAATTCCTCCAGGCAACACCTCTGCCACCAATGGAAGAGGAGGTCAATGCCAGGAGCTCAGCTCCCAGGACATGGCTGCAATCCAAAGGACATTCAATGACCTAACCAGAGTTGTCAAGGTAACAATACTGCTCTCTGCACACAACTCCACCACCTCCAGCCTCACTACTCACAAAACTCCCCTCCCCGCTTCATTTCATACTCCTCCAAGCACTGCTCCACACTTCACTACACCTCTTTCCCTTCAGACTTACACACTCATCATTTTGTAATTCCCCACACCTCACATCTGATACACTGCATGCCAGCTATTCTACCATGACAGGCACATTCTCTAAACACCTCACAAGACTGTCACTAACACACTTCCTTCTTCCTTACAGGAGTAGGCCACCCACATCTCCAGACAACAGACTCCAATGAAGGAGGCCAGGCCCGCCTGCACACCCTCTCCCCCCTTGAAGAAAGTGTGCTGGCCATCATAGGCAGGGGCAGAATCATGGCCATAGCAGCTGGAAACACTGGAGGAGACATGGCAAAGTTGTGGAGCATGCAGCAGACAACCACAAATTTGGATACCCACTCAGGGGTGCACTGCAAAGCTCCTCCAGAACGGTCCAGGCAGCGGAAGCAAACACGTTGATTGTTTGTTCGATCACGTTTCTTGTGATGGCATGTTCTTGTTGTAAACATGCTCTGTAGCTGTGCGTGTGTTCCTGACAGAAGTCATGATCCATGTCTGGAGGGGATAGCCCTTGTTGCCCAGTAGCCAGCCTGTAACTTAAGGCTTGGCTGGAATAAAGGCAGCACAGAAGACTGGCGCAGGATGAATAAGCCTTGACTGCTGCCAGGATACCGGGCACAGACAGAGCAGTACCTGTGGTCGCAAACGAGCTGTATGTTGAGGGAGTGGAATCCCTAGCGATTGATAAAGATGCCAGGCTGGTGATGGGCAGCATGCAAGCCAATGTAGGTGCAATCTATGGCATCTTGCACCCTGGAAAAACCTGCCATGCAGGTGAAGCCTAGTGCTCTCTCGTTTTTCTTTGCTCTATGCATGGGGAATGAGATGCAGGTGTTCCTCCTGGTGTAGAGATCCTCAGTGACCTCCCTGATACACTGGTGGACTGCGAACTGTAAGAAATTGCTGATGTCACCTGCTGCAGCCTGGAAGGAGCCCGTGGCATAAAAGTTAAGGGTCGCGGAGATCTTGACAGCCACAGGCATTGCTGTCCATGCCCTGATTTAAGGCTCGAGGTTTGGCTGCAACAGGCAACATAGCTCAGTGACAGCCTCCTTGGTGAAGCAAAGGCGCCTCTTACATTGCTCCTCAGTGAAGTTCATGTGGAAGTGCTCGCTGAATACCCACTGTGGGTATGGGCTCCTGCACAATGCACTGCTGCTTCTGCTCTCTGCTGTCTTCCTTGCTGCTCTCCCTCCTCTTCCAGCTCTAAAAGCAGCCCTACCAGACCACCCGTGACTGTAGTCAAACTGCTTATAAGGCAGCCAAAAACAGTCCAACACCAGCAAAATCTTCTCCTCAGCAGTCAAACATAACTCTCCAGTCTCAGAAAGCTGGCCAAACAACACCCAGAAGTTAACCAGCAGCAAGAAATGATAAACCAGCAACTAACCTGTAAGTACTGCATGATCTCTTTAAATAGTGTTGGTGAAAAGTCTTTCCTGTCTGTTAGTGGCATGAGTTGCTGGGCAAGTATCGCATGCTGAGGTATACTAAAATTCGAAAAGGGTCCTTCAACAACACAGCACGCTTATTTACATAATTTTTTTATTGCTTTAATAATTCTGGTGTGCAGTCTGGACACTCAAAATGAGTGCGTGCTTCCTGCAAGCAGGAAAATACAACAGCCTAGAATATGGTTTGTGCTCGACTTTGGGCACAAATGCAGTGGCAAATGGGAACTGCCGAACCGAAACTGATGAGCACGAAAAATTGGTCCTCTTGCGTAATCAGGACATGCCCAATGAGCTGGGGACATCAGTCGCGCCCCAAGAGGTGGTGTGCCCTGAGAGATTGTGCGCCAATCGCGCAGAGGATGGAGACCAACTGGCAGGGACTCCGGAACCGCAGCAACATTGAGTCCAAGTGGGGAGGAGGGAGGAGGTCAGTGTGGGCAGGGAGGTTCAAGCAGTGGCTGGCAACGGCCGACAGTTTTAATGTGGAGCCAGAGGGAGCCCTACTGCTCCTTCTGGCTCCACCTTCAGGTAAGAAAAAAAGTTTACTTTTTAGCGGCAGTCTCCAGTGGTCTCTTTAAGGACCCTGTTGGTTTGGCTGCTCTGTGCCTGAGAAAACTGACCACAGCAGGCATGGCACATGCTTCACTCTGGCATTGACCAACTTTGGGAAGGGGCCTGAAATAGGCGTTAAGTCCCCGATTTGTATAGGCAATGGGCCAAATACTTGTTTCAGGCGGGCACTCAGGACGACTACAGGGCGCCCTAACAAATATGGTGTGTAACGTATACTCGGTGCAGAATGAGCGCACGCATGTCATATGCCATATTAGACTCTTCAGCACTATTTTTTTGCCTGAAAAATGGGCGTTGCATGATCCAATTTCTAAGTCAACATTTTCCACTATAGGAAAACTATTTACTTAGAGTAGGAAGATTTAACAAAACAAGAAAGAGGGAAAGCCAGACCCAACAGGAGTAAGTGGTAATACAGAATGAACACCTTCATTACGGAATGTGATGGGCTGACTAACTTGTAACCTCTGGAAATTATAGTCATGGGAAAGGGAGGATTACACTCAGGGCAAGCTCTTGGATCTTTGTTCGATTCAATCTCCAGTTGTGATTGCTGTAAATACAGCAATGATACTAGAATGAGCTCAAACTTTAACCTTTGACCTATAGCCAGCAATAGGCAGTAGGAAAATCCATATTGTTTTGATTGTTACAATCAAACCATGTACTTTTTCTCCAGTTATGAATGTGAAATACACTTTGGGGGTATCCATAACATGGAGCAGATCCTTAAGGCCTGGCAAATGTTTTAAAAACTGATCTATACTGTTGATATATTTTTTTCCTGAGTTTAAAAATCTGTACACCTGACCATACATGAGTGGAGAAGCTACTAGGAATTTTGAATGTACCCTGTTTAAACAGCAAGTGAAATGACCTACATTTATAAAGGATGCTTAAGAGAAAGTCATGTAAGTTAAAAAGCAGAATAGAGCCCATTTACAAAGTCATTATGTGGATAATATTATGAAAAAGGTGTTGTATAAACTTGCAAGCACTGTCAATGATTTTAATTGTGCAACTATAATAGGTTTACCTGAATATTAAAACAATTGTCTGATAAATTGATATTGCCGGTTAATGAGTGGAAACTGAAATATAACTTGACACCTACATTCCTTTTATTGAATTTTGAGATGAACATTGAATGATAAACCCCATTTCAGAGAAGACATTTTTTCCTACAGTTTGAATATCTGACCAGGGTTAAAGCACATAATACACACTGTCATTTTCTGTAAGCATTTTCCATCACAGTATATTTGAGATGTGTTCATGGTTTCATTGGAAACTGCTTTCAATTTTAATGCAAAAGTCAATATTGCCATTATATTTCATGATATTAATAATTCATACTACACAGCCCATTGTTCCTGTCTATCAGTAGCACCATGATTGGCTCATTCAGCGGTTTCCTCGCCACAGACTCCTTGATAAAATAGACTTGTAGCCATGCTCGTAAAGCTCTTTAATCCACACTTTTTTTTAAAAGGGTTTATGATAAAATCTCTTACAATATATTTGTGACTGCAACATCTGTGCAAACTAATCCACACACTGCCCCCCAACCAAACAAAAAGCCTTCCCAGCATGTCTCTTTTATGCCACTGCTTCTCCATCTTGTAATCATGTTGATGAAAGGGAGCTGATATTTTGCAGTTAGGTGAGTGTGGCAGTCACTCCTTTCAGAACCCTAAATATAAACGCACGATAATAGTTCATTACATCGTCATATTATTACCTTCTTTAACCCTGTCCCTCCTTGAAGTTTTAGGCATTCCTGTTATTTTCACCAGGACAGCTAAAAAAAACAGCAGATCCCCTGATAGCTTAGTAAGTAAATGTATCACTTGGTGTGGTATTAAGCTGTACCAAGCAATCTCCATAGGGATGTGACAATTGCCAACAATTCATCCGGTTAGGGAGACAGAAAGAAATCAGCCAGGGTAGCCCCTCTTGATCACTATTCAATGCAGGAAGTGTAGATGTCAGGTAAGGTCAGGTTTGGGCTGGGCCATGCTACAACTCACTCACTGTTAAGGCTCACATGTGAAAAATGACCACTTGGGTGAAATACCTCAGAAGGCTGCAAGCACCTGTGGGACTGTAGCCCAGCATGAATCAACACCTTCAGGAGAGCCTTAAAGCTCTGCTATATGTTATGGATACCCCCAATGTATTTAACATTCATAACTGGAGAAAAAGTACGTGGTTTGATTGTAAAATCAAACAATATGGATTTACCCTTCAGCTTGAAAATATTTTGTTCTGTAAGTTGCTGGAAGCGCGAGCTGATAACGGCGCAGTGAGGGCAACGGGGGCATTTGGGACTTTGATGAACGATGGGACCAACAGTCTATCTCCTTAACCTTTCAGATTTAAGGATTGAGAAAGAAACAGAAGAATGACTGAGAAGGAAATAGGGTGAATTAGAGTCAAATCAGGCACAGAAAGAGAAATTAAAAAAAGGGAAAGAAAGAAAGAGAGAGAGAATAAAAAGAGACAGAAAGGAAAAGTAAGAAAAAAATTAACAACATCTCTAGCAACAATTTACTACCTGAAGGAATGAGACTCCACAATTTAAATTGTTCCCTTTTTGGGCCAGAGAGGTTGAGTGACATTGCAGGAACATAAATCTGGTATTCATTAAAAAGGTACTTACATTGTTAAGTAGCAGGCCTGACTTTCTGTGGTAAGCAAATGCAGCAATTTCATGAAATTCATGGAGAGCTTGAGGGCGAGCTGCCATTTTTGCGAGGTTAACGGGGGAGTCGTGCAAATAGTCCAGCAACTTGTGGAGATTTGCAATTCATAGGGTATCTCTTCCTCGCCACAAGTTGCTGGACAATTTAGACATTAATAACAAAGAGCGGCATTTAACTTGCCATTATTTTGGCAGCAAAATCTGGGCCATTAACGCCATTATTTTCACTGCTGTTAGATCAATTCGGAATCAACAGAAAATAAATTAACAAAACATTTACAGTGGCAGCTTTAAGCTTCTCTAAAGAAAATGCTCCAACATCAAGACTGCAGAGCTGCTAGAATTTCTGCAATAATCTGTTGTATCATACTCTTAAGGTCCCTTTTGGTTCTGCATTTTCCATGTTTTGAAATTTGACACAGTGAGACATGGTCTGCAGAGATAATTGAGGGAAAAGATCAATACTGCAAATATGAGTTGAAGCATAGTGACAAATATTTTAGAAATGCAGCTCAACATTCTCATTCACTTTATAAAATATTTAATGTCAGCCTCGGCTCAGTGGTAGCGTCCTCACCTCTGAGTGAGAAGGTTAATGGGTTCAAGCCCCACTCCAGGACTTAAGCATATAATCTTGGTTGACACTCCAATGCAGTATTAAGGGACTGCTGCACTGTCAGAGCTAGAAGAATCTTCCTCTTCTGCTATTCAAAGAAGTAAGGACTTGCGCAACACCAGGTTATAGTTTAACAGTTTTATTTTAAATCACAAGCTTTCGGAGCTTTCCTCCTTCGTCAAATTGGTTGCCGCTTTTCCCTACATCACAACTGCAACTATTCTTCAAAAGTACTTCATTGGCTGTGAAGCGCTTTGAGATATTCCGAGATCATGAAAAGTGCTTTAGAAATGCAAGATGCTTAGGCTTTCTTTTCTTATCAATTAGTTACATTTTCTTCTCAATTTTTGTGCTCTGTGTTCAGAATTTCCTGACTTCAAACCAGCTCTTATTCCAAACTGTTGTCTCAATCTCATAGAAATGCAGCTATTGGGCACTCACCTTTTGGAGTTCCTCAGTTCTGTGTGTAGGAATTGGCTTTGCCATTTTATGAATTCAACAAAAACACAGATGGCAAGTGATTACAGTCACTTTTAAAAGGTGAGAGACTAAGAAATGTTGGTATTCAGAGGGATTTGGGTGTCCTTGTACACGAATCACGGAAAGTTAACACGCAGGTACAGCAAGCAATCAGGAAGGCAAATGGCACGTTAGCCTTTATTGTAAGGGAGTTGAAGTATAAGAGTAAGGAGGTCTTGCTGCAATTATATAGGCCTCTGATGAGACCACACCTAGAGTACTGTGTAAAGTTTTGGTCTCCTTACCTAAAAAAGGATATACTTGCCTTGGAGGGGGTGCAACGAAGGTTCACTAGATTGATTCTTGGGACGAGAGGGTTGTCCTATGAGGAGAAATTGAGTAGAGTAGGCCTGGATTCTCTGGAGTTTAGGAGAATGAGAGGTGATCTCATTGAAATGTAAAGATAGATGCTGAGAGGCTGTATTCCCTGGCTGGAGAGTCTAGAACTAGGTGTCATAGTCTCAAGATAAGGGGTCGGCCATTTAGGACCGAGATGAGGAAATACTTCTTCACTCAAAGGGTTGTGAATCTATGGAATTCTCTACCCCAGAGGGCTGTGGATATTCAGTCGTTGAGTATATTCAAGACTGAGATCGATAGATTTTTGGACACTAAGGGAATCAAGTGATATGGGAATAGGGCGGGAAAGTGGAGTTGAGGTAGAAGATCAGGCATGATCTGCTTGAATGGCAGAGCAGACTCGAGGGGGCCGTATGGCCTACTCCTGCTCCTATTCTTATGCTTTTATGTTCTTATGAGTCGTAATGCATTTAGAGTAAGTATATATTAATTAAATATTATGATATATCCAAATACAAAGTCTGTGTATGGCAAATAAAAGAGCATTGTTTCTTTAAAAGGGATAATACAGAATAAGACTGGATGGCAGGTTGTGTTAACATAGAAACATAGAAAATAGGAGCAAGAGTAGGCCATTCGACCCTATGGGCCTGCTCCGCCATTCAAAATGATCATGGCTGATCGTCTAACTTTTTCCCCATATCCCTTGATCCCTTTAGCATTAAGAAATATATCTATCTCCTTCTTGAATTCATCTAATGACATGGCCTCCACTGCCCTCTGTGGTAGAGAATTCCACAGGTTCACCACCCTCTGAGTGAAGAAATTTCTCCTCATCTCGGTTCTAAATGGCATACCCCGTATCCTGAGACTGTGACCCCTGGTTCTGGATTCCCCAGCCACCAGGAACATCCACCCTGCATCTAGTCTGTCTAGTTCTGTTAGAATTTTATATGTTTCAATGAGATCACCTCTCATTCTTCTAAACTCTAGTGAATATAGGCCTAGTCGACCCAATCTCTCCTCATATGCCAGTCCTGCCATCCCAGGAATCAGTCTGGTAAACCTTTGTTGTACTCCCTCCATGGCAAGGACATCCTTCCTCAGATAAGGAGACCAAAACGGCACACAATACTCCAGATATGGTCTCACCAAGGCCCTGTATAACTGCAGTAAGACATCCCTGCTCCTGTACTCAAATCCTCTTGCAATGAAGGCCAACATACCATTTGCCTTCCTAACTGCTTGCTGCACCTGAATGCTCGCTTTCAGCGACTGGTGTACAGGGACACCCAGGTCTCCTTACATCTCCCCTTTTCCCAATCTATCACTGTTCAGATAATAATCTGCCTTTCTGTTTTTACAACCAAAGTGGATAACCTCACATTTATCCACGTTATACTGCATCTGCCATGTTCTTGCCCACTCACCCAACTTGTCTAAATCACATTGGAGCCTCTTTGCATCCTCCTCACAGCTTACATTCCACCCCAGCTTTGTGTCATCTGCAAACTTGGAAACGTTACATTTAGTTCCCTCATCCAATTCATTGATATATATTGTGACTAGCTGGGGCCCAAGCACTGATCCCTGCGGTACCCCACTAGTCACTGCCTGCCACCCAGAAAAAGACCCTTTATTTCTAATCTCTGTTTCCTGTCTGTCAACCAATTCTCAATCCATGCCAATATATTCCCCCCAATCCCATGTGCTTTAATTTTGCACACTAACCTCTTGTGTGGGACCTTATCAAAAGCCTTCTGAAAATCCAAATACACCACATCCACTGGTTCTCCCCTATCTATTCTACTAGTTACATCCTCAAAAAACTCCAGTAGATTTGTTAAGCATGATTTCCCTTTCATAAACCCATGCTGACTTTGTCCAATCCCATTAACGCCTTCCAAGTGTTCTGTTATCACATCTTTTATAATAGTCTCTAACATTTTCCTCACTACTGATGTTAGGCTAACTGGTCTGTAATTCCCTGTTTTTTCTCTCCCTCCTTTTTTAAATAGTGGGGTTACATTTGCCACCCTCCAATCTGTAGGAACTGTCCCAGAGTCTATAGAATTTTGGAAGATTAACACATTGGGCCAGGCGTAAATTTAGGAAACTTAGGTTCTCTGTTCTTTTGCATGGGGAGCGGAGCTATGGTAATAAGTTAAGTGGACTTTCAGTGGTTGTAAATCGGGAGCAGCCCAAATGATTGAGAAATTCGCGCATAGTGAGGTTCAGGAGTAAAACTAGTGTAACTTACACTTGAATTTCCTTTGAAAATCCTGGCGCAGTACTTGTGCTGTTGTTGCACCAAAAATTATGAGGAAATTCCAGGGGATTGTTCTTTCACTTCTGGGACCACCAGATTGATGCAATGAAAATGTCCTCTCTCTGATGGCTTTAAAATTCTTACATGAAATAACCTTGATCAGTTTGAACCCAATTCCTCGTAGACAAGACAAGACTTCTCAAAATTTATAAAATGTGATACCCTGTGTATCGTGTATTAGCTCCACTTGTGTTGTGATGTGAGTGGATAGTGCTGAGTTGGAGTGGTCACCAACACTGCTATGTGGGGGGTTTGCGACAAAACTTTATAGAACACAAGAGTTTGATTTATACCACATCCTGTACTGCCATTCTTATTTTCTTATGACTACAAAGAGTTGATGGAACAGTCAGTTGTTTGTGGGTATAGGAAGCAGTAGAAGCTTTTCTATAAAAACAATTAATGCTGCCCCAATGGCTTCATGTGTAATTGCACTGTTGTTTGGGTACAAAGCCAAAAAAATCAGAAGATTCCAGTTTTGATTCGCAGTCAGTACTGAGTTATCTGTTCTCACTTGGGGTGGCAGTTGGAGCACTACAAGCAGTATCACAGGGGGAGACACTTGGGATCACCCCCCTCTCACCTCACGCAGTGTCATAGGGGGAGACACTCGAGATCACTCCCCTCTCACCTCACGCGGTATCACAGGGGGAGACGCTCGGGATCACCCCCCTCTCACCTCACGCGGTATCACAGGGGGAGACGCTCGGGATCACCCCCCTCTCACCTCACGCGGTATCACAGGGGGAGACGCTCGGGATCACCCCCCTCTCACCTCACGCGGTATCACAGGGGGAGACGCTCGGGATCACCCCCCTCTCACCTCACGCGGTATCACAGGGGGAGACGCTCGGGATCACCCTCCCTCTCACAGTACTCCAAGTGTGGTATAACCAAGGTTCTATACAAGTTTAACATAACTTCTCTGCTTTTCAATTTTATCCCTCCAAAAATGAACCCCAGTGCTTGGTTTTCCTTTTTTATGGCTTTATTAATCTGCGTCGCCTCTTTTAGTGATTTGTGTATCTGCACTCCCAGATCTCTTTGCTCCTTTACCCCATTTAGACTTATTGGGCCCGATTTTAGCATCGGGTTTCGTGTGTGTTCTCGGCGGGGGGGCCTCGATAATCCCGATCCCCAGGTGCGGGACCAGAACGCGCCGCGATCCTGGCCACTTCCGGGTTCCACGCTGACGTGCGGGGCTGCGTGCGCAGGCCCTGCTGGTGGGAATCCCGCAGGCAATTAAAGCCAGCGGGATGCCACTTGAGTGTATTTACTTTGCTTGTTCAGGTCATTAACTGACCTGATTCAGCTGTCTTATTAGGAAGTGTGGGATTTTACCTTCAACTCAGACTGTTTCACATACTGGGGGAAACAGTCTCACTCCAACCGGAGGCTGCCAAGGTGCACTCCACAGGGGTGGGGTGACCCTTCATCAACGCAGGAGGCCACTCCGTCACATAGGGCAACGCCTGCCCTCCACAACCCCCCTCCAAGCCAGAAGATACACCGACGTGGAACCGCAGCCCCAGTGCGAGGATACACCTACCTACCATGCACAACTCCTCAGACCAACACCTGCCAGATGGGGGCCGCTTCGACATCCTCGGAGGACGAACAGCATCACCAGCCTCAGCAGCCTCGCAGTCCACGCCGTCCGCCTCAGCGACGTGGAGCCCCCCAACACGGTGCTGTGGCATACCCACCTGCACAGCAGGAGGGAGGGCAACCGCAGAGAGAGATGCGTCGCAGGAGGCACTACCCTCCGCACAGGGTCTACAGACCGAGGCTTAGCTTCATGGACCTCTCCGAGGAGCAGTGCATACGTAGGCTCAGAGTCACTCGCCAGGTAGTCGCCGACATCTGCAGCCTCCTTAATGACGAGCTGCTCCCGGATGGACCAAGCAGCATCTTCCTACCCGTCGCCGTCAAGGTCACCACTGCCCTCAACTTCTTCGCCTCCGGATCCTTCCAGGGTGCCACCGGGGACATCACCGGGGTCTGTCAGTCCTCCGCACACAAGTGCATAAGGCAGGTCGCACTACATCAACTTTGCCATGGATGAGCGCAGCCAGACGGAGAGGGCGGTTGGATTCCATGCTATGGCTGGCTTCCCACGGGTGCAGGGTGTAATCGAATGCACCCACATCGCCATACGGGCACCTCCGCATGAGCCAGGGCTGTTCATCAACAGGAAGGGGTATCACTCCATGAACGCCCAGCTCATTTGTGACCACCGCCAGAGATTCCCACACGTGTGCGCCAGATACCCTGGCAGCTGCCGCGATGCCTTCGTCCTCAGGGAGTCCACCGTCCCGCCCCTCTTCCACGCACCCAACACCGGCAACAGCTGGCTCCTCGGCGACAAGGGCTATCCCCTGCACACGTGGCTTTTGACACCTCTGAGGAACCCCATCACCGAGCCGCAGCGCCGATACAATGACAGCCACATTGCTACCAGTTCTACAATTGAGCAGGCTATAGGGCTGCTCAAGATGCGCTTCAGGTGCCTTGATCGTTCCGGGGGGGCGCTCCAATACATGCCACTCCGAGTGGGACGAATTATAGTTGTCTGCTGTGCCCTGCATAACATGGCACTACAGAGAGGGGTGCCGCTGGAGGAGGCCCCATGCACACCCGCCACCCACATTGAGGACGACAATGAGGAGGAGGAGGAGGAGGAGTACGAGCGGGAGGAGGAGGAACGACCCATGGAACCGAACACCGGCTCACCTGCGTGCTCGTCAGGCCAGGGAGGCACTCATATGCCAACGGTTCTCCTAACATCACACTGTGTGAGGCGTTCACATGCCATAATGTGCACAGACGAGGGTCCATACAGGCTCCCTCCACAGAAGAGTGGTGCCTGTACACCTGCACCCACTGTATTATGCCCAATGGGTGGGACAGGGTGGTCGTCATCATGATGAGGCGCACGGAAGGGACATATTGCACAAGCCGCAGAATTATGGACAAGAGGTGGCAGCATTGGTGAGAAAAAGTGAGTTTATTTCGTGTTGCCATTCAAAGACTGGAAATAAAAATATAACAAATAGACAAACACCCTGGTGCAATCCCTGTGTGCTCACGGAACTTTAGGCTTTCGTTTCCGGGTACCCCTACGTGGTGCTACCCCTGTGGCTCCAGCAGAGGTGGTGGCAGGTTGCTCCTGTTCGTGCCCTGGCCTGGTAGATGCTTTGGGCCGACGCCCCCTGGGTTTCGGTGCCCGTGAGGGCACCTCCACAGCCTTCCAGGCTGCAACCGGGGACATCCCTGGTGTCTCTCAGTCGTCTGCGCAGATGAGCCCTGCAAATACACCTACACCCACTCTGCAGTGACACACTGGGTGGCATCAGTGCTCGTTCCTCATATGGATACCCAGGAGCAGGCATTATTGCACAAACCGGACAGGATTCGCGAAGACATGGCAGTAGTGGAGCCAATATAATGTGTGATGTGAGTTGTTCTTTAATTCAATAGGAGTATGAACAATGACAAACCCTCAAACACCCTTGTGCATCCCCTTCATGCTCACGACACGTTTGCCTTACGCTGCCTACTGCACATATGTGATGCATGCCCTGTGGCTGCAGCACAGGTGGTGGCAGGTTGAGTGAGGCTGGCCGTGAGAGAGATGCACGGGAGGGTGAGTATGGGATAAAGCCATGAGATTGTATGAGGATTGGGTTGAGTGGTAGTGGCGGGATGAGTACTGGCGAGGTGAGTAAGTGCAGGTAAGATGAGGATGAGGTTTGAGTGGATGTGAGGGGTGATGTGACAGAGTAGTGTTGGCAGTGCCGAAGGAGATGTGGGGTGGGGGCAGTGTTGTGGCAGGCAGAGTGTAGGGGAAAGACTACGTGTTCTCACTGTGGCTGACCTACTGAGGTCATTGGTGCGCCTCCTGCACTGTATGCAGGTGGGCGATATGTTGGTGGCGCAGCTGACCCCCTCTGCCACCTCGAGCCAGGCCTTCTTGGTGGCAGAGGCAGGCCGCTTCCTCCCACCCTTCAGGTGGAAGATCTCTGTCCTCCCCCTCCTCCTCACCCCATCTAATGATACCTGGGGTAAGGCATCATCAAACTGGGAGCAGCCTTCCCCCTGGGCTGCTCCATGCTGTAATTTTTTCAGTTTGTGGCAGCATCTGTCAGTGGAGGACTGCCCCTTTAAATAGAGCGCCTCCAGCTGACAGATCTTACTGCGCATGCGCAACCCGCCCGACGCGCAGATCAGCAGCGGGGAACCCGGAGGAGCAGGTAAGTGGATCCAATTAGTGGGTTGCCTGCTACGATCGCGCGGGAAACCCACTATATTCACCGACCGCGTTTTCAACGCGCCTGCTGGCCTACCCCCCGGGAACCCGCACCCCTGGTAAAATCGGGCCCATTATCCAAGCAATATATGGCCTCCTCATTCTTGCTGCCAAAATGCACCACCTCCCACTTATCTATATTGAAGTTCATTTGCCAATTACACACCCATTCTGCAAGTTTATTAATGTCTTCTTGCATTTAAACGCATTCTTCCTTTGTATTACCTACACCCCTCCAATTTCGTGTCATCCGCAAATTTTGAAATTGTACTTCCGATTCCCAAGTACAAATCGTTTATGTAAATTGTGAACAACAATAGACCCAGCACCGATCCCTCTGGAGCACCACTTCCCATCTTTTGTTGGTCTGAGTAGCTACCCTTAAGCCTACTCTCTGTTTTCTGTTTTGTAGCCAGCTTGCTGTCCATTCTGCTAGCTGTCCCCTGACTCCACATGCTCTGACCTTAGTCATGAGTATACAATGCGGTACCTTTTCAAAGGCCTTTAGAAAATCCAAATATATTACATCTGCTGCATTACCCTTGTCTACTCTTTCTGTTACTTCTTCAAAGAATTCAATAAAGTTGGTCAAGTATGACTTTCCCTTCTGAAATCCGTGCTGACTATTCTTTATTATAGTTTCATTTTCTAGATGTTTTTCTATGACATCTTTGAGTAAAGATTCTATTATCTTTCCTACCATGACGTTAAGCTAATTGGTCTATAGTTCCCTGGACTTGTTTTTTCTCTGTTTTTAAATATAGGAATCACATTAGCTGTCTGCCAGTCCTGAGGCACGATTCCCTTTTCTAATGAATTTTTATATATATGTAATAGTGCCTCTGCTATCTCTTCCCTAACTTCTTTTAATATGTGCAGATGCAATCCATCCAGACGTGGGGTTTTATGGTCTCTAAATTTGATTAGTTTACCAATTATGTCCCCTCCTTTCTTTCTTAAATGTCTTTATCTTTTTTGATCTCTTCTTCTAATGTCATGCCCACCATGTTAGTCTCCCTGGAAAATACTGAGACAAAGCAACTATTCAATATTTACGAAAAATGAAGGACAGGAAAAGACCCTCTGGTCCATCCAGCCTGTCCCACACAATCGTGATACCTTGTCTATCAAAATATATACAATCCCCACCCCACACCATGGGGGAGGCGAAAAACCAGATTAAAAACCCAGGTTAATTTGTGGGGGAGAAAGAATCTGGGAAATTCTTCTCCGACCCCTTTGGCTATCCAAATTGGTCCAGGAGATCACTCTGGCCCTGATAATTCAAAGCATTACATGACATACCTTTTGTATGAGATGATCTCTGGTGCAGGCGGAAACAGGTTCAGCTCTCATAGAATCATAGAATCATAGAATGGTTATAGCACGGGAGAAGGTCTTTGGTCCGTCGAGTCCGTGCTGGCTCTCTGCAAGAGTAATCCAGCTATTCCCACTCCCCCACCCTATCCCCATAGCCCTGCAAATTTTTTCCCTTTAAGTATCCAATACTTATCCAATTCCGTTTTGAAAGCCACGATTGAATCTGCCTCCACCACCCACCCTGCCAGTGCATTCCAGATCACAAACACTCACTTTGGTTCTTTTGCCAATCACCTTAAATCTATGTCCTCTGGTTCTTGACCCCTCTGTCAATGGGAACAGTTTCTCTCTATCTACTCTGTCCAGACCCTTCATGATTTTAAATACCTCTATCAAATCTCCTCTCAACCTTCTCTGTTCCAAGGAGAACAACCCCAGCTTCTCCAGTCTATCCACGTAACTGAAGTCCCTCATCCCTGGAATCATTCTAGTAAATCTCTTCTGCACCCTCTTTAAGACCATCACATCCTTCCTAAAGTGTGGTGCCCAGAATGGAACACAATACTCCAGTTATGGCCAAACCAGTGTTTTATAAAGGTTCATCAAAACCTCCTTACTTTTGTACTCTATGCCTCTATTTATAAAGCCCAGTATCCCGTATGCTTTCTTAACTGATTTCTCAACCTGCCCTGCAACCTTCAACAATTTGTGCACATATACCCCAGATCTCTCTGTTCCTCAACCCCTTTTAGAATTGTACCCTTTAGTTTGTATTGCCTCTCCTCGGTCTTCCTACCAAAATGTATCATTTCACATTTTTCTGCATTGAATTTCATCTGCCACGTGTCCGCCCATCCCACCAGCCTGTACATGTCCTCTTGAAGTCTACCACTATCCTCCTCACTGTTCATTACCCTTCCAAGGTTTGTGTCATTTGCAAATTTTGAAATTGTGCCCTGTATATGTTAAAGTCCAAGTCATTAATATGTATCAAGAAAAGCAGAGGCCCTAGCACTGACCCCCGGGGACCTCCAGTCCGAAAAATAACCGTTCACTGCTACTCTCTGTTTTCTGTCACTTAGTCAATTTCGTATCCATGCTGCCACTGTCCCTTTTATTCCATGGGCTTCAATTTGATGACAAGCCTATTATGCAGCAGTTTATCAAATGCCTTTTGGAAGTCATTATACACCACATCAACCGCATTGTCCTCATCGACCCTCTCCGTTATCTCATCAAAAAACTCAATCAATTTGGTTAAACATGATTTGCCTTTAACAAATCCGTGCTGGCTTTCCTTTATTAATCCACACTTGTCCAAGTGACTGTTAATTTCGTCCCAGATTATCATTTCTAAAAGTTTCCCCACTATCGAGGTTAAACTGATTGGCCTGTAGTTGCTGGGTTTATCCTTACACCCTTTTTTGAACAAGGGTGTAACATTTGCAATTCTCCAGTCCTCTGGCACCACACTCATATCTAAGGATGATTGGAAGATGATGGCCAGTACCTCCGCAATTTCTACCTTGCTTCCCTCAGCATCCTAGGATGTATCCCATCTGCACCGGGTGACTTATCTACTTTAAGTACAGTTAGCCTTTCTAGTACCACCTCTTTATCAATTTTTAGCCCACCCAGTAACTCAACTACCTCTTCACTTACAGTGATTTTGGTAGCATTTTCTTCATTGGTGAAGACAGATGCAAAGTACTCATTTAGTACCTCAGCCATGCCCTCTGCCTCCATGCGTATATCTTCTTTTTGGTCCCTAATCGGTCCCACCCCTCCTCTTACTACCTGTTTACTGTTTACATGCCTATAAAAGACTTTTGGATTCCCTTTTATTGTTAGCCGCCAGTCTATTCTCATACTCTGTCTTTGCCCCTCTTATTTCTTTTAGCACTTCCCCTCTGAACTTTCTATATTCAGCCTGGTTCTCAATTGTATTACTAACCTGACATCTGTCATATGCCCTTTTTTTCTGCTTCATCTTACTCTCTACCTCTTTTGTCATCCAGGGAGCTCTGGTTTTAGTTGCCCTACCTTTCTCCCTCGTGGGAATATACCTAGACTGTACCCAAACCATCTCCTCTTTAAAGGCCGCCCATTGTTCATTACAGCTTTACCTGCCAATCTTTGATTCCAATTTACCTGGGCCAGATATGTTCTCATCCCATTGAAATTGGCCCTCCTCCAGTTGAGTATTTTTACTTTACAGTTGTCCCTATCCTTTCCATAACTAATCTAAACCTTATGATACTATGATCACTGTTCCCTAAATGCTCCCCCACCGACACTTGATCCACTTGGCCCACCTAATTTCCCAGAACCAGATCCAGCAATGCCTCTTTCCTCGTTGGGCCAGAAACATACTGGTCAAGAAAGTTCTCCTGAACACACTGCAAAAATTCCTCACCCTCATTGCCCCTTACATTATTATCCCAGTCTATATTAGGATAGTTGAAATCCCCCATTATCACTACTCTATGGTTCTTGCACATCTTTGTAATTTCCCTGCAAATTTGCTCCTGCATATCCTTCCCACTAGTTGGTGGCCTATAGACTACCCCAGTAGTGTAATGGCACCTCTATTGTTTCTTAACTCTAAACAAATAGATTCTGTCCTTGACCCCTCCAGGACATCCTCTCTCTCCAGCACTGCAATATTCTCCTTAATCAAATCTGCCACCCCCACCCCGTCCTTTCTTTCCTTCCCTATCTTACCCGAACACCTTGTATCCAGGAATATTTAGTACCCAATCCTGCCTTTTTTTGAGCCAGGTCTTGTTATCGTCCCAACATTATATTCCCATGTGACTAATTGTGCCTGCAGCTCACCAACCTTGTTTACCACCACTCATGAATTTACATACATGCACTCTAAACCTATCTTAGACCTTCTTGTATTCTCTCTTAGTCTGATCCCATCATTACTGTACTATTTCTTACTCTAGTGCTATCTCGCTTGAAGGAATTCAATGAATCGGCGTCCACTGCACGAGCTGGCAGCCTGTTCCAGAGGTCCACTATTCTCTGGGAAAAGAACCACCTCTCGATATCTAACCTAGATCTGGCCTTGTACAAATTAAAATTTTGACCCTTGGTCCTCCCTAACCTATTTAGTTGGAACAAGCTATCAACTGGAACACAATTTATTCCTTTCATCATCTTATAAACCTCGATCAGATCACCCCTAAGTCTACGCTTCTCTGAACTGTAGAGTCCTAGCTTTTTTAGCCTATCTTGATACCCTATCTTACAGCCTATCTTACAGTCAACTGTCCAATAAATGCACCACAACACCCTATTTGCTCTAACTATTGCTTCACGGTATAGCTCATGAACCTTTAGAGATCTATGCACTAGAAAGTCCAGATCTCTTTCTTTCTTCACCTGCTTTAATGCTTTTCCCTAAAGGGTGTATGTATGTTGAGCATTTTTCCTACCCACATGCATAACGCTGCACTTCCCCAAATTAAACATCATTAGCCAGTCATGAGTCCAAACCATAGCGCATTATGATCTGCCTGAAGCAGTTGAGCATTTCGCTGGAAATTCCCCCTGGAAAATTAAGAGGGGTAGGGTGAGGATCGCTTCAACTTATATGAGAGCTGATTGCAGTGTTCGTTCATTTCCTTGTACCAGACGGGTATCTCCAGACTGTGAGTATCTTTGCTATTCAGATAGTCAGGCTCTCTCAATGTTAATGGATTTACTCGTTACTACGTTACTGACGCTACAAAAGGGTTGTTAATCCTTCAGCCGCGTGATACAAGCCCGAGTGGTTATAAAATAACAAGCTTTAATAGATTGACTCACAATAGTATTACAGTTATAATACAACTGTCTTCAGATTACATTAAATGATAAGCAATCTATACAACCTGGTTTTACTTCCCTGGACTCAAGATTGATCAGATCTGACCCCTGGGGGTTGCCTGGGCAATGGACTTCTTACTTTCCTCCCAAGAGCTCTAACCTTTGGGAGGGAGCATGCTCTATCTTTTTACTACTCGGCTGCGTTGTTCTGTACGTAAGCATCTCTGTCCTTATCTCCTGGTGTAAAACATCCTGCCCCAAGCTGACTGTGTTAAAATAACCAGGAATGAGCTGTACCATGTTAGCATGGCTACCTCATCCCTTATCTCTGCTTCAGCCTTGCATAGCTCCCGCTATGTCTACTGTTTACGTAGCCTTTCACTGTTATCAGATCTTAGGGTATGTGGTTTCTTAGCAACTATTTCTCGTATCAGGTACGGACTGGCTCCTGACTTTGGTTGTTTTCATCATTCTAATGCCTCAGCATTCTTTCAATGACCTCTTGGGTTTCTGTAACTTAACCTTCTCAAAGAGATGCCGAACTTCATCCTCCTTTTAACATCTGCCCTCTTGCTAACATGTTTGGTGCTATGCGAACCGGTATTCTTGACCATGCTTGTTTTTAAAGCATATTCTTACATCTCCCTCCTCTTCAAACTGAGTGAAGCCACTCTGGTTCATTTTTCACTCTAATCCTCAACTTTCTTCTTGGTCTTGCCCAAGATCATCTTGAGTTTACATTTTATCAACATTAGGTTACATAAGCACGCATGGACATACATATATTGCTTCTAAGCTTCATTTGGTCAATAGACAAAGAAAATCGTAATACAGTGCACAGAAAACTACGATGTAACATATTAACAAGAAATCTAGGACTCCAGCTCTTCTTTTCCTAATATCCTTCTTGTGGATATTTTGCTCAGTATAATTTCTCCTTAGCTCAATTTCATTGTTAACTCAAAGGAACCTAACCCTGAATTTTGGAAAACCAAATTTCTATTCCCCTCTTTACTTTAATATCAATCCCTCTGAAAGGTACCAGTGTTTCCTGATTGTTTCATTAATTATTCGGTTTCTTATGGAGCATGTGTCGGTTCCTTGTTTAAAAGGTTTCCTCACTCTCCTGAGCCACATTAACCATTTCATGTGGTGCTGTTGTCAAGTAACAAAGCATGTCTAAGATCCGTACTTCAGTGCATCATCCGCATACTAGTTGCCTCATACACAATGTATCACAGATATTAACATTCTGCTGGCCAGTTTCTTTTCCCACATGGTATTTCCGAATGTGTTTTCCATGGCACATGTCATAGGTCCAGTAAGATTCAATCCTGTAAGAGCAACAGCTCTGTTTAAAGAGTGGTTCCAATGACTCACCAAGGCCGTAGGCCTTTGTAATCATGTTCTTCATCCTGGTCTTTGTTTCCAATTGATAGTGAGATACATTTATATCTTTCATGTTCACTATAGCCATCCTTGGGCTTTCAGGTTATCTTATCAAAAGATCGAGAGGTCTTTGTTTTTCTCCCCCTGCCTGGTCCTGATGTCTCAGGTAGTGGTCAGGCTATCAAATGCAGTTTCCTCATTGTTCATTATAGGCAAGGACACAAACATCTCCACGAGAAAAGTATCAATTTATTATTCTCAACTACACTTTCCTGACTTCACTAGATTGTAAATTGATACCAGATTGATATCTTTGGTGAATCATGCCCAGGAGATTTGTGTTACTCATGGATGCACTCACACATCTTTCCCTAACCCCTTTGGTCTGGTTCCTGAAATTCACTCATAATCACCTATGGCTGAAAAATTCCCATTTGGTGGTGTAATTTTCCTGTTCCTATCTTATATCCTCTCATCCAATTTTACACATCCCATCATATTACCATTCATGAGTCCTGGAGGAACTTTACTGACCAACACAATATTTACAATCTGGTCCAATATCTCAATACATTTTTTTGCTAATTTTACTTACATTCTTCTTGGACCACTTTTCATTGTTCCAAAATATCCCATTACATTATGCCTGAGTCCATTCCATTATTTCAAAATTATTCCAATTCCAGAGAGTAGTATTTTTGGACTGATAGGACTTGTCAATGTACAATTTTATTTCCCCCCCACCCCACCAAAACACTTTCTTCCTTCATGCACAGCAATGGACAGGAACCATTTAGACTGGGCTCCTTTTATTTTAAAATATAATTTGATTATCTCCTTAAACTACAGGTAAATGTTCCCATCTCGAGTGCTGGAACCGCAACTCATATCAATTTATTTTATCAATTCCAGTTTCAGAAACAAATTATGTCCAAGCTTTGTGGTTTTACAGTAGAGACAGAAGTGCTTGTAATGTGTCAAACTTTTGGATATATCGTCCTGTAGAAAACTTAATTACCTATTATATACAATGCATTAACTCCAAACACTTATTTTCAGACAAGTAAGAATTTTAATTAAAAGAAACTTGAGCTCAAGGAAGTCCTGTTCTAAACAATGGTCAGAACAACCTCTTCTCTGAACAAACTAAACAGTTCACATTTATACAGTTTAGTTAGTAATGTCTGTCTATCATAGAATATGGGCGTACATGTACATTCTTTATTAGTTCAAGTGGTTAGTCAAACAAGTAGTGAGCCTGCCTCCTCTGGACATCCATAGTTCATTCCTGTTTTAGCACGTAGGCCTCGTAGGCCTGAGAACACTGCCGCCCTAAAATTCCAAAGCTGGCTAATCAGTAGGGCTGAAGTCAGAATCAAGGCCACATGGCCTCTCAAGAAACTGTATTCTCATTATATTATAAGCCAGCAATACCCTTATCTGCATGGGGGGAGGGGGGGGGAGGCCAGACAGTACCAAGCACCTGGACAGCCAACTTAATTATCAATGTACCAAGGACAATTGTGTCTTTCTGTGTGTGTGTGTGAAATTGTAACTACCCTATGTATGGGGGTCAAGGAGTTAACATTGGTCAAATACCCATCATGCTTTTCTTTTTTTATGGTCAAGTAACTGTTCACGTATTTCTACATTAATGTGGTCTTTATGGTTTTCCACAGTCCCCCACCTTTAAGCACTCTGTCTCGGAAAATAAATGGGTTAAAGCGAAACAAATCAAAACATTTTCAAAAGAGGAAAAGCAACTTGGTATATTCTTAGTTAAGTATAGGAGAGTTTTGATCAAGGCTGATGATTGCTTTTCCTTCTCTATGTAATTTTGAATTTTTGAAATTCAAGTGTTAAGTCTTAGACCAAAACGTTACCATACTGTAACATTTGATATCTGCCGATATCTGCAGATAAGGTCTTAAATTCTTCACATCACTGGATGTTTCCTGCGCCAACAGTTCTCCAGCAAAGGTTGCTCTGTAACTTTGTGAAGCCACTTTTATGTCAAAGAACTACTCTTGGTAATCTTGCACTATCAACACTCATGCAGTCCCGAAAGCCTGTTAAAAAGAAACACAGAAAATCCATTGTGGCTCTTCTTGAGAGCCCAAGGGGTTAATTTGTCAATTCATGATTTCATGATTTCATTCTGTCACTGTGGGGAAATATCCAATTAAATTATGCCAATTATTTTAAATAAACGCAACGGTTGTTGCTTGGTGAATTAAAAACAGATGTTGTGTCCTTGAAGGCGGTTAATTTCTTTGCAGAAACAAAACGACGGAGCCAGATATCGTCAGATGCACGCAATGTACGTCAACGTAGCTATCACGTAAATATCTTTTAAAACTTTCGTGTCGGGAGATAGCATTTCAGTTCGTACATGTCAGCTTTTTTTTAAATAGAGTACTTGTGCCTGGCCTTTTTATTTACAAATGTTGCAGATTAAATTCCAATTGTTGTTAAAGCATTTAGCATTTATTTAAGAGGTGTCCCAAATTTATTAACTCTTAGATAGTCCAACTACACGACATGTCCCAATTCTTGTCATAGAGATGCGAGATACAGATCCTTTAAATAATCTTTTCTTTTTTTGTTCACTTTTTTCTGACCACAGCCAATCACAAGATAAAAGGGGTGCTGTCAGTTTACTAACAGCTATCACATTTCAGTACAACTCAGATGATTATCTCAAAATTTTCAAAATTAATGCCCTGTAGTAAATAACAAGATATCATTCTTTGATTACAGTTACACACATTAACTCCTTATATATCAATTCACACCCACTAATACTCAGCACAACTCTAATCAGATCAATTCACGCTCTCCGATTCTCAACACAACTCCAAATACATCAATTCACGCTTACCAATACACAGCACAACTTCAATCAGATCAATTCACACTCACCAATACACAGCACAACTTCAATCAGATCAATTCACACTCACCAATACTTAACACAACTTCAATCAGATCAATTCACACTCACCAATACACATCACAACTTCAATCAGATCAATTCATGCTCACCAATACTTAACACAACTTCAATCAGATCAATTCACGCTCACCAATATACAGCACAACTTCAATCAGATCAATTCACGCTCACCAATACTTAACACAACTTCAATCAGATCAATTCACGCTCACCAATACTGAACACAACTTCAATCAGATCAATTCACACTCACCAATACTTAACACAACTTCAATCAGATCATTTCACACTCACTAATACTGAACACAACTTCAATCAGATCAATTCACACTCACCAATACTTAACACAACTTCAATCAGATCAATTCACGCTCACTAATACTTAACACAACATCAATCAGATCAATTCACGCTCACCAATACTGAACACAACTTCAATCAGATCAATTCACGCTCACCAATTTACTCATCACATTAAGCATTTAAGAAATTCAAAATGCCAATTTTCATAGGTGACAATCTCATGTCCGGAATTCAAGATCCTTGCATTTAAATTTATAAGAATCAGAATTTCACTGCGGCCACAATAAAAGTCTGGTTTCCACAATTTGATAGGCTAGTTAACCTCAACAACTCCAATTTTAATTCAGCAATATCAAAATTAAACACAAGACAGAACAGATAAAATTATTAATATAGCACGTTCATACTAAGACCCAGTAAATTACATCGTCTTTCGTTTTGTTCGTTCTTCAGGCGTGCCTTTCCAAAAAACTGTAAAAATACTGAAAATAACTGCTTTCACAGCTAAACAAAATCTTTGTAACATTACACAAAAGAGAAAAACAAATAACAAACATTAAAAAGGGGCTGTAGCCCGCGACAGTGAAAAGAAAGCATTCACATTGAGGACAGGCTTTTTAAAGAGACAGTACTCTAAAAACAAAAGAACACATTCTGTAGCTTGTGAGACTATCCCCTTTTTCTTCTTGATTCCATCATAGACTACCCTTTTCTTATTTAAACCAAATTTCAATTTCTGATGTTTGTGACTCCAGCTTTCCAATCCTCCTCTTTAATTTTCTTCTCCTTTACCAGTTTCTTCATCTTAGTCTCCACCTCACACAAAGTCTGACCGATTTTAACAAATACAGTACAAGTTCCTATGTTCTCCTGGATATACTTTGCATCTGATTTTGTAGTGACTCAAAGTCTCACACTTTCAGTCTGTGTCCTCACCTCTGGTCCCTCCATCTTTCCTTTTGTTCTTTTTTTCTTCCTCATTTTTCAACCTACCCATCCGAATTTTAACTTCCTCTCTCAACCTCCCTAACTCTTGTGGCTGAAACAAGATGACTCCCGCTTTTCAATCTTCCTCTTTAATTTTCTTCTCTTTTACCAGTTTCTTCATCTTAGTTTCCACCTCACAAAAAGTCTGACGGATTTTAACTAATACAGTAGAAGTTCTTATGTTCTCCTGGATATACTTTTGCATCTGATTTTTATGTAATTCCTTGACAGCCTCTGCTGTAAAAGGACTCAGTTTAACCCCCCCTTCCTCCTGCAGAATTTCTTTCTTCTCTTTTCTTTGTTTAGTGTCATAGAATCATAGAAAGGTTACAGCACGGAAGGAGGCCATGCAGCCCATTGAGTCTGTGCCAGCTCTATGCAAGAGCAATCCAGCTAGTCCTATTCCCCCGCCCTATCCCTGTAGTCCTGCAATTTTTTTCATTTCAGGAACTTATCCAGTTTCCTTTTGAAGGCCATGATTGAATCTGCCTCCACCACCCCCTCGGGCAGTGCATTCCAGGTGCTGACCACTCACTGTGTAAGGAAGTTTTTCCTCATGTCACCTTTGGTTCTTTTGCCAATCACCTTAAATCTGTGTCCTCTAGTTCTTGACCCTTCCGCCAATGGGAACAATTTCTCTCTATTTACTCTGTCTAGACCCTTCATGATTTTGAATATCTCTATCAAAATCTCCTCTGAACCTTCTCTGTTCCAAGGAAGACAACCCCAGCTTCTCCAGTCTATCCACGTAACGAAAGTCCTTCATCCCTGGAATCATTCTAGTATATCTCTCCTGAATACTCTCTAAGGCCTTCACATCCTTTATAAAATGCGTTGCACAGAACTGGACATAATACTTCAGTTGTGACCGAACATTTGTTTTATAAAGGTTCATCATGACTTCCTTACTTTTGTATTCTATGCCTCTTTTTATAAAGCTCAGGATCCTGTATGCTTTTTTAACCACTTTCTCAACCTGCCCTGCCACCTTCAATGATTTGTGTACACATACCACCAGATCTCTCTGTTCCTGTACTCCTTTTAGAATTGTGCCCTTTAGTTTATATTGCCTCTCCTCATTCTTCCTACCGAAATGTATCACCTCGCATTTTTCTGCGTTAAATTTCACCTGCCACGTGTCCGCCCATGTCACCAGCCTTTCTATATCCTCTTGAAGTCTATCACTATCCTCCTCACTGTTCACTACACTTCCAAGTTTTGTGTCATCTGCAAATTTGGAAATTTTGCCCTGTACATCCAAGTTGTCTTAAACAACTCTCCTAGCTGTTCTAGGTTTTCTGCTTTCTCTATCAAGGGCATGCAAGACCCTAATGACTTTTCCATAAATGTGTGGATTGTCGAACATAAACCATTCGGTGCACTCACCATTGTTTATTCTCTCACGGGCTTGAGGGGTTGGCCACCTCTCTTCCAACTACTTATTACTTCTCCCCGTCTTGTTGGAATTACTCCGTCAATCTCTTAACATTAGTTATTCTTAAACCTTTAAAACTTCGGCCCACCCAGGGATGCCACTTGCTAGCAGATTTACTCATTACTCTCGCTACAAAAGAGTTGTTAATCCTTCAACAATAACTGCAGCGTGATACAAGGTTATAAAACAACAAGCTTTAATAGATTAACTCACAACAGTATTATAGTTATAATATAACTGTCTTCAGGTTACATTGAATGATAAGCAATTAATACAACCTGGTTTGCCTGTGGACTCAGATCTGACTTCCATGGTGGCCTGGGGCAATGGACTGCTGAACGTCCTCCCGAGAGCCATAACCTTTGGGAGGGAGCATGCCCTATTCGGCTGCATTGTTTTGCGCATAAGCACCTCTGGTCTTATCTCCGAGTCATCCCAACCATCTTCAGCTGCTTCATCAATGACCTTCTTTCCATCATAAGGTCAGAAGTTGGGATGTACGCTGATGATTGCACATTGTACAGTTCCATTCGCAACCCCTCAGATGATGAAGTGGTCCATGCCCACATGCAGCAAGATCTGGACAACATCCAGGCTTGGGCTGATAAGTGGCAAGTAATATTCGCGCCAGACAAGTGCCAGGCAATGACCATCTCCAACAGGGAAGAGTCTGACCACCTCCCCTTGATATTCAATGGCATTGCCATCACCAAATCCCCCACCATCAACATCCTGGGGATCACCATTGACCAGTAAACTAAACTGGACCAGCCATATAAATACTGTGGCTGCCAGAGCAGGTCAGAGGCTGGGTATTCTGTGACGAGTGACTCACCTCCTGACTCCCCAAAGCCTTTCCACCATCTACAAGGTACAAGTCAGGAGTGTGATGGAATACTCTCCACTTGCCTGAATAAGTGCAGCTCCACCAACACTCAAGAAGCTCGACACCATCCAGGAAAAGCAGCCCATTTGATTGGCACCCCATCCACTACCTTAAACATTCACTCCCTCCACCACCGGTGCACCGTGGCTGCAGTGTGTACCATCTACAAGATGCACTGCAGCAACTCACCAAGGCTTCTTCGACAGCACCTCACAAACCCGCAACCTCTACCACCTAGAAGGACAAGGGCAGCAGGCGCATGGGAACACCACTGTCGGCACGTTCCCCTCCAAGTCACACACCATCCCGACTTGGAAATATATCGCCGTTCCTTCATCCTCGCTGAGTCAAAATCCTGGAACTCCCTACCTAACAGCGCTGTAGGAGTACCTTCACCACACGGACTGCTGCGGTTCAAGAAGGCAGCTCACCACCACCTTCTCAAGGGCAATAAATGCTGGCCTTGCATTTCTTTATTTCTCCATGGTCTTTCATTATTGCCTAGTTTGTTCCTTTTTTTTAGAGGAACAATCTGTGTATTTCCCTGAAATTACATTACATACAAATTCGAGCTTCACCCATTCCCATTATAAAAAGGGGCTTGATCGGGTGGATGCGGTAAGGATGTTCCCAAGGATGGGTGAAACTAGAACTAAGGGGCATAATCTTAGAATAAGGGGCTGCTCTTTCCAAACTGAGATGAGGAGAAACTTCTTCACTCAGAGGGTAGTGGGTCTGTGGAATTTGCTGCCCCAGGAAGCAGTGGAAGCTACATCATTAAATAAATTTAAAACAGAAATAGACAGTTTCCTAGAAGTAAAGGGAATTAGGGGTTACGGGGAGCGGGCAGGAAATTGGACATGAATTTAGATTTGAGGTTAGGATCAGATCAGCCATGATCTTATTGAATGGCGGAGCAGGCTCGAGGGGCCGATTGGTCTACTCCTGCTCCTATTTCTTATGTTCTTATAAGTCAGGGAAAGTCGGGAATTCCCCCAGGAAAATCGAGAGGGGGAGGGTGAGGATTGCTTCGGCACACAATCACCTGCGTGTGCTCGATGGGTATCTCGAGACTGTGAGTATGTTTGTTCTTCAGATGGTCACGCTCTCTCACCGATCCATCTCCCTCCCCCTCTGTCTCTTCTTCTGAAAATTCGAGCTGCACCCACTCTCACCGCAAGTCAGGGATGATCATGTCTGACTGATCACGATACCCATCATCTGTTGTGTGAAAAGGATTTCAGGATGAGATCAGTTGGTTAATAATGCTACTGTGTCCAACAGACAAAGCAACAGGATATGGGGAGATGGTGGGATTGAAGGACATGGAGAGAATGTGGGTAGGTGGGATTGAGGAATATGGGGAGAAGGTATGTCACGTTCTGGCAGTCAGGGGAGTGGTCCACGGGGTGCAATCACAGGTGTGGTCACATTTGTGCCGCTGAACTTGAGAGAGAGTTGTGGTTCACTTCAACAAATCAGTCACAGTCAAAGTAACTTCAAGCAGAAGCAATTTATTTTGTCTAAGTATATATTTTGTATTAGACAGTAGCAACTGGCACTACATAAGAACATAACAAATAGGAGCAGGAGTAGGCCAATCGGCCCCTCGAGCCTGCTCCGCCATTCAATAAGATCATGGCTGATCTGATCCTAACCTCAAATCTAAATTCATGTCCAATTTCCTGCCCGCTCCCCGTAACCCCTAATTCCCTTTACTTCTAGGTAAGTATCTGGCAAAAACAAGTTGTCCTGCTCTGGAGCTAGTCTTTATATAGAAATGATTGTTATCAAATCACAATGTTTTTTGTTAATTTTGATCCTACCTGTGTGGTCAATCACCTGAGTCTGAGTAATGCCTATTCTTCCATACGATTATCAGCTATTTCATCGCTTAAGACAGCGATTGTCATGTTTGTGGTTCCTTGACCTTATTTATCTGGACTTTATAGCCGAGTCTTCAGCAGATCATCATCAATGCAGTTTATGCTTACATACACTGAAATTAATTTGAGTCCAGGAACAATGGGAAATAAAGAGGATCTTGGCTACACATAGTAATAATTACTCTACCTTCCTGATGGTCACCACTGCCTGACTTAATCTATGCCGTTGCCCCTTTGTGAGATATAACTCATTTGGGGGCATCAGGATCCTTCATGGGGAAACAATTATCAGCGGTATATGTTATTAATCTGTAGTTGTTTAGCTGAGAAAGGGTGGGGCCGACACAGTGGTGAGAAGATGGGGTTGAGGGATATGGTGAGAAGGTGGGTTGGTGGGGTTGAAGTATATGAGGAGAATGTGGGTAAGTGGGGTTGAAGGTTATTACATTATATTGTTACATTGAATTTACAGCACAGCATATAAAAGAATATTTTTTTAAGATTTCATAATGTCTGTAAAGGTTTACATCTGATCTCCTGGCTCAATTTAAACTGTACCCTATTAATGTCAAACACAAATTGTTTAAATAAAACTCACTATCTTTGGTGCACACAGTTTAGATCGGCCATGTTTCAGAAATAAACCTATTCCTTTTCAATATTTCAAATTGCATTCCCTGAACAAAAATTGAACATTGGATTATGCCCAAACATGCCAGTAGATTGTGAGTTTAAAAAATGGGTAAGTTGTAGACGTGGCCATGCACATTCTTGTATGTAGTAGCATTTCAGCACCAATATATAATTTATTTTTTTAGTTAATTCCCATTGAACAATGAACTAAGTAATGCTCTTTGTTTCTGTGCAGCTCTCTAATTCTTCTTTTCAATAATCAATGTCAGAATCTTCCAGAAAATCCTTTTTGAGATAACTCTGGGAAAGATTTCCTCTGTGTGCTACATTTAACAAAATCATAACCAATTTATAAAGAACAGGTTTACAATTTTGTTACAAATTATGCAAAGCAAATCCTCCCCCCGTGAATGAAAATTGGAGAAAATCCTCCAATACTCTATTGAAACACTGCTGTTCCATACTGTAATGAATAATTTGATGGGAGTGATAATAGCCATGATTTTTTAAAAAGTAGACATGCGATTCTGAATATTTAACAATTCTGGAATTTGAAGGTCACCAAGGATCCCTGGAACCATTCCCCAAATCAAAACAGAACAACTTATCAATAGATTCCAGAGTTTTCGCTTCATGAAACAGACCTATTGAAGCTCACGTGGTTCTCCATGTTCATGAGTTATGGATCACCGTTACTAAGACACCCTTTGTCAAAAACAAATGGTTTGTGACAAACATTTTAGAAGCTTGAACATTTTTAGAAAATGTTCCATGTGATTTCATATGGCCAGGCACAAATATTGAATCAACCTTCTACATTGTAACTTTCTTCTTATTTGGTTGAACTAATTTAAATTATTCTGCAGTTATTACAGGTAATTTAATTGCCCAGTGATGTGACAATTCACTGTAGGAAAATTAAAGATGATAAACAGAAATGAATGATCACTCTAAAGTCCTATCTGCATGCCATATTCCAGAACGTCTTTGAAAACATATCAAAATTTCCATGTGGGGTAAACACAACATTGCACTGGTGATGTTACATTACATTATGAAAAGAACCATAAGAATATATGAGAATTTCAAATTCAGAAAAGAATAATTTGGCCATAATTAGTGCAATATTCTGTATACCTGGACTCAAAGACAAAGAAGAGCTAGGGTTGCCAACTCTGGTTTGATGTATTCCTGGAGATTTGATCATGTGATATTTAATCACATGGCATTCGATTACGTGGCATCGCCCAAGTGATGCTTAATCACATGATATTTGCTCACGGTTTGCAAATGTTATTGTATTTGCCTTAGTTGAGTCTCTTAGTAGCACCAAGCCCAGAATAAAATATTTGACTTTTTGTTTTTGATGAATAACATAATTTATAAATCAAAGAAAGAATACAAAAGAATAGAAAGATTTAAGGATAAGTAATGATAAAAAGTAAGGACAAGTAAGGATAAAAACTACATCTGTGATGTTTCTACAGTATCGCCCACAATCAGAAACACCAAGTAAATTTCACTGATTGAACAAAAACATCATCGATATAAGTAACTACTAACTAAAGTTTTTGTATAATTTTATGAATTTTTACAATACACAGAAGGTGGTAGTGAGCCGCCTTCTTGAACCGCTGCAGTCCGTGTGATGAAGGTTCTCCCACAGTGCTGTTAGGTAGGGAGTTCCAGGATTTTAACCCAGCGACGATGAAGGAACGGCGATATATTTCCAAGTCGGGATGGTGTGTGACTTGGAGGGGAACGTGCAAGTGGGGTTGTTCCCATGCGCCTGCTGCCCTTGTCCTTCTAGGTGGTAGAGGTCGTGGGTTTGTGAGGTGCTGTCGAAGAAGCCTTGGTGAGTTGCTGCAGTGCATCCTGTAGATGGTACACACTGCAGCCACGGTGCGCCGGTGATGAAGGGAGTGAATGTTTAGGGTGGTGGATGGGGTGCCAATCAAGTGGGCTGCTTTTTCTTGGATGGTGTCGAGCTTCTTGAGTGTTGTTGGAGCTGCACTCATCCAGGCAAGTGGAGAGTATTCCATCACACTCCCGACTTGCGCCTTGTAGATGGTGGAAAGGCTTTGGGGAGTCAGGAGGTGAGTCACTCACCGCAGAATACCCAGCCTCTGACCTGCTCTTGCAGCCACAGTATTTATATGGCTGGTCCAGTTAAGTTTGCTGATCAATGGTGATCCCCAGGATGTTGATGGTGGGGGATTTGGCAATGACAATGCCTTTGAATGTCAAGGGGAGGTGGTTAGACTCTCTCTTGTTGGAGATGGTCATTGCCTGGCACTTGTCTGGCGCGAATGTTACTTGCCACTTATCAGCCCAAGCTGGATGTTGTCCAGGTCTTGTTGCATGCGGGCATGGACTGCTTCATTATCTTTGGGGTTGCGAATGGAACTGAACACTGTGCAATCATCAGCGAACATCCCCATTTCTGACCTTATGATGGAGGGAAGGTCATTGATGAAGCAGCTAAAGATGGTTGGGCCCAGGACACTGTCCTGAGGAACTCCTGCAGCAATGTCCTGGGGCTGAGATGATTGGCCTCCAACAACCACTTCCATCTTCCTTTGTGCTAGGTATGACTCCAGCCACTGGAGAGATTTCCCCCTGATTCCCATTGACTTCAATTTTACTAGGGCTCCTTGGTGCCACACTCAGTCAAATGCTGCCTTGATGTCAAGGGCAGTCACTCTCACCTCACCTCTGGAATTCAGCTCTTTTGTCCATGTTTGGACCAAGGCTGTTATGAGGTCTGGAGCCGAGTGGTCCTGGCGGAACCCAAACTGAGCATCGGTGAGCAGGTTATTGGTGAGTAAGTGCCGCTTGATAGCACTGTCGACGACACATTCCATCATTTCCGGCATTTGCTGACGATTGGGAATAGACTGATGGGGCGGTAATTGGCCGGATTGGATTTGTCCTTCTTTTTGTGGACAGGACATACCTGGGCAATTTTCCATATTGTCGGGTAGATTCCAGTGTTGTAGCTGTACTGGAACAGTTTGGCTAGAGGCGCGGCTAGTTCAGGAGCACAAGTCTTCAGCACAACAGTCTGATGTTGCCCCGCGGGGCCCTTAGCCTTTGCTGTATCCAGTGCACTCAGCCGTTTCTTGATGTCACGTGGAGTCAATCGAATTGGCTGAAGACTGGCTTCTGTGATGGTGGGGATATCAGGAGGAGGCCGAGATGGATCATCCACTTGGCACTTCTGGCTGAAGATGGTTGCAAACGCTTCAGCCTTGTCTTTTGCACTCACATGCTGGACTCCGCTCTCATTGAGGATGGGGATGTTTACAGAGCCACCTCCTCCCGTTAGTTGTTTAATTGTCCACCACCATTCATGACTGGATGTGGCAGGACTGCAGAGCTTTGACCTGATCCGTTGGTTGTGTAATCGCTTAGCTCTGTCTATAGCATGTTGTTTCTGCTGTTTAGCATGCATGTAGTCCTGAGTTGTAGCTTCACCAGGTTGGCACCACATTTTTAGGTATGTCTGGTGCTGCTTGATGTCATGGGTATGCTGTTCTACACTCCTCATTGAACCAGGGTTGATCCCCTGGCTTGTTGATAATGGTAGAGTGAGGAATATGCCGGGCCATGAGGTTACAGATTGCGCTGGAATACAATTCTGCTGCTGCTGATGGCCCACAGCGCCTCATGGATGCCCAGTTTTGAGCTACTAGATCTGTTCTGAATCTATCCCATTTAGCACAGTGATAGTGCCACACAACATGTTGGATGGTGTCCTCAGTGCAAAGACGAGACTGCGTCTCCACAAGGACTGTACGGTGGTCACTCCTACCAATACTGTCATGGACAGATGCATCTGCGACAGGTAGATTGGTGAGAATGAGGTCAAATAGGTTTTTCCCTTGTGTTGGTTCGCTCACCACCTGCCGCAGGCCCAGTCTGGCAAGTATGTCCTTCAGGACTCGGCCAGCTCGGTCAGTGTTGGTGCTACCGAGCCACTCTTGGTGATGAACATTGAAGTCCCCCACCCAGAGTACATTCTGTGCCCTTGCTACCCTCAGTGCTTCCTCCAAGTGGTGCTCAACATGGAGGAGGATTGATTCATCAGCTGAGGGTGGGCGATAGGTGGTAATCAGCAGGAGGTTTCCTTGCCCATGTTTGACCTGATGCCATGAGATTTCATAGGATCCAGAGTCAATGTTGAGGACTCAAAGGGCCACTCCCTCCTGACTGTATATCACTGTTCCGCCACCTCTGGTGGGACAGGACATACCCAGGGATGGTGATGGAAGAGTCTGGGACGCTGGCTGAAAGGTATGATTCTGTGAGTATGGCTACGTTAGGCTGTTGCTTGACTAGTCTGTGGGACAGCTCTCCCAATTTTGACACAAGTCCCCAGATGTTAGTGAGGAGGACTCTTCAGGGTCCACTGGGCTTGGTTTGCCTTTGTCGTGTCCAGTGCCTAGTGGTCCGATGCCGGGTGGTCCATCCGGTTTTATTCTTATTATGACTTTTTTTAGCGAGATTGTACAACTGAGTGGCTTGTTCGGCCATTTCAGAGGGCAATTAAGAATCAACCACATTGCTGTGGGTCTGGAGTCACATATGGGCCAGACCTGGTAAGGACGGCAGGTTTCGTTCCCTAAAGGTCATTAGTGAACTAGATGGGTTTTTACGACAATCTGGTAGTTTCGTGGCCACCATTACTGAGGCTCAGTCTTCAGGTAGAAGCACCAAAGCTGCCTGACTACTGTATTAAAACACATTATACAACAGCACACCTCGCAGGCCTACATGAACTCTCCCTCTTTCCAGTTTGCATTTCTCTGTCCCCCAGTTTGTTTCTATAACCCTCCCTCCCCCAGTTTGTGTTGCACTCTCTCCCTCCCCCCAGTTTGTGTTGCACTCTCTCCCTCCCTCCCCCAGTTTGTGTTGCACTCTCTCCCTCCCCCCAGTTTGTGTTGCACTCTCTCCCTCCCTCCCCCCAGTTTGTATTGCACTCTCCCTCCCCCAGTTTGTGTTGCACTCTCTCTCCCTCCCCCAGTTTGTGTTGCACTCTCCCTCCTCCAGTTTGTGTTGCACTCTCCCTCCCTCCTCCAGTTTGTGTTGCTCTCTCTCTCCCTCCCCCAGTTTGTGATGCTCTCTCATGACTCAGAGTTCCCAGGCGATTTTCATTAGCCCCGATGCCGCCCTCCTCACACCCAGCAAGGAAGTGGCGCATTCCGAATCGCGGGATGACCAGCGAGGCCCAGACAACGCGGACTGTAAGCCACGACAGCCAGAGTACTGCGCATGCGTGAAGCGCACACATAAAGACCGCTCCTCCCGGGCCGTTCCCAGCAGCGCCCGGGAGACCAATCACCCATTCCGAGAGAGTCCCGCTGAAAGCGGGAGAGTTGGGAACGCCTAGAACAATAAGTGAATAAGAGAAGCGTTGGGCAAGTAAAAGGATACCATTTCTTAAAAGCGCAGTGTTATCATCATAATGTCTTGCAACACAATTTATTATGCTCATAGAGGAGTGTGCAACAATACAATTCATTATGCAGTGAATTCATTTGGTGCTATAATCGTTTTAATCTTTATTTTAATTTTTAAAAAGATTAAAATACAAGACAATGCATTATAAAATGAAAAGCAAAATACTGTGGATGCTGGAAATCTGAAATAAAAACAGAAAATGCTCGAGAAGCTCAGTAAGTCCTGATGAAAGGTCTTCGACCTGAAAGGTTAACTCTGTTTCTTTCTCCACAGATGCTGCCTGACTTGCTCAGCTTCTCCAGCATTTTCTGTTTTTATTATAAAAGTACATGCTGCAACATTGTGATTGTATGGCAGACTTTATGGAGCAGGCTGTATTTGACTGTTCAGAAACTGGACTTACCTGAAAACCTGGTGGGTAACAACAGCAACCTTCCTGTCTGCACAACTTCCTAATGTCATGTTTTTTGTTAAACTTTTTATGTCAACTTTTTCCCAATACAAATTCTTATCTTCACATTTATAATGGGTTTTGCTTATGCAAATTCATTACTTTGTTATTATCTGGTCATGGATTCCCACAAATCACTCAAAATGCCTTCTGAATTTTTTATCTGCTGTTTTACCTTCTCTGTAATTCATAGTATCATCGTATAGTACTGCACGGGAGGAGGCCATTTGGCCCATTGTGCCTGTGCTGACTCTTTGAAAGAGCTATCCAGTCAGTCCCACTCCTTTGCTTTTTCCCCATAGCCCTGTAAATGTTTTTCTTTTGAGTATTTATCCAATTTCCTTTTGAAAATTTCTATAGAATCTGCTTCCGCCACTCTTTCAGGCAGTGAATTTCAGATCATTACAACTCGCTGTGTAAAAAAAATGTTTCCTCATGTCACCTCTGGCTCTTTTGCTGATCACCTTAAACCTGTGTTTGAAATTATACCCTGTATATCCAAGTCCAGGTCATTAATATATATCAAAAAGAGCAGTGGTCCTAATACTGACCCCTGGAGAACACCACTGTATACTTCCCTCCGGTCTGAAAAACAAACGTTCACCACTACTCCCTGTTTTCTGTCCCTTAGCCAATTTTGTATCCACTGTCTCTTTAATCCAATGGACATTAATTTTGCTAACAAGTCTATTATGTGGTACTTTATCAAATGTCTCTTGAAAGTCCATATACACAACATCAACCGCACTACCCTCATCAAAGAACTCAATCAAGTTAGTCAAACACGAATTTCTTTTAACAAATCTGTGCTGACTTTCCTTTATTAGCCCATACTTTTCCAAGTGCCAATTAATTTTGTCCTAGTTTATTGGCTGTAAAAGTTTTCCCACCACTGACGTTACGGTGACTGGCCTCTAATTGTTGGGTTTATCCCTCTCCCCTTTTTGAACAGGGGTGTAACATTTGCAATCCTCCAGTCCTCCGGTATTGTCTGCATTCTAATTTCTAAAGTCCAAAATAATGGTTTAAATAAAAATATACCTATTTCACAATAACAACATGATTACATTTATTCATTAAATTGTCTTTTGTATCTTTTATGCCTTTTATTAAATTTTTAACTGGAAGATTTCAGCCTATCTCAAAAGCCTGAGCTTGGACGTGATCATTTTCCCAGGGCTGTGACTCTGAGTTGAATTTGGATTGTGCAGCCTGAGCATGTGCAGTGTACCTAATTTCCCAGAACTCATCAGTACCATTCAGTCAGCTGTTCTGATAGGATACTTTTTCTTTAGCCTCGAGCAACTTTTTCTCATTTTATTAATTAGTTGAAGAAAAGATTGAAGGCAAATTTCAAAATCTTTATTCAGATAAAATTTATCTTGACAGTTCTTTTTTAAACTGAGAGGCTGTGCATGTGTGTTTGTATGTGTGTGTGGTGTGTACTTATGAGTGTGAAAAAAAAGATACTACTGATTACACAACTGTTGTAGCTTTTGCGTTGTGTTCTACAAACTCAAATTGTTGTAAGCTGAGAGAAAAAGCATGTCTCCTCATCCTCATTATAATTGTGTTTGCTTCTCAAACATATAGTTGAATTTTGAAGCAAACTACCTCTAATTATCTCACCTGATTATCACTGTGTTGTCTACTGAACAGGGGGCAAAGAAATCTGCCTAAAGCTGGCAGGTCCTTCTTTACATATGCATGTCAGGTCCCGATGATGTAATCAGGACCCAATTCCAATTTTAACCGGTGGCCTGAAAGGGGAATGCACTGTGGCTTTCCCACCAGGTGATGACGGGGGAAGGGGGAGTTGGGACCTGAAAAGGCCCAAACAGTTATGTTTTTTACTTTTCTTGTGGGGCCTGGTCGAGTGGCTGATCTTTCCACCTATCATATGTTGGTGGGCCGCTTCCCACCTACTTCCCACTCATTCTGGGCAGGAAATTGGACAGCGAGATTTAAATGAGGCCCGGGAGCTAAAATAGCCTGGGCCTTATTTCTGGAGCAGTGGGTGAGATTCCAACTCACCTTGGCACCCACCGGCCCAAAACCTCGCTAATGCTAATAGAAATCCCATTGAAAGTTACAAATCAGTGCTGCCACAAACCAGTTCTCCCCCAACCACTGCTGTTAAGTCCTGCCTCTCTAGACACCAGGGGGACAATTTTTGTCTGATGTGTTAATTGGATGGGTATAGCATATTGTAATCACACCTCCTGACTGATTGCAACATCTTGGTGGTTGGACCTCATTCGTCGGGGAGAGTGGAAAATCGTCAGGCTCCTGCACTGAGTTGGTCCACAGACCGGTCCTGGGGGGGGGGGGGGCATTGATACTGGGGTGGAGGCGCGAGTAGGAACCGGTGATGGGCCAGATTATTTTTGTGAGGTCAAAAGGAGCACTGGTTCTTCTGACCCCATTAAAAACAAAAGAGAAAATATTTTGTTTTTTTTGGAGTGGCTGGTAGCTGTCCCTTTAAGGGCCGCTGGTTAGTTTGCTCCATGTGAAGGACTAATGGGTGTTCGAAACTGGATAGCCAGGTGGTGAAGGATAGAATACTAGAGCTTGGTCTTAAGTTGCTTCTATGCCTTTAAATGGATACAAGAGCATCCCCAATTGATATGTACCACCTGAATACAATTAACACTAATTGATATAAATCACGGACAATTAACAGATTCCCTTCTCTCTTTAGATAAAAAAAATTTAAATATATATATATACACAATACAAACAAAAATTTCAAAAATCAAAAACTTCCATATTCTGTACAACTTACACTACTCAAAGTATTACATTGTGAGGCGACCCTTCTCCAGGACCTCTAATAATTTCTTCGTACGTGTACTTCTTTTAGTAAAACATTCCGACAGTTGATGGCTTGAATCCACTCATTTAATTTTAGAGATTTCCTTTCTCTCCAGCATTTGTTTCAAGTCAGCAAGCTCGATCCATAATCTTTTTTCACTCGCATTTTTCGTAGAGTGTACATTATCCCACAATGAACGATTGTCTACATAACATTCAATGGGTATACTATCTTCAGTACTCTCATTGTACAGGATGTCACTCAAAATATTTGCCAAATAGTGTCCCATATCCACTGCATTGACCAGAGCCGGTGTTTCAGCAGCCAGAGTACTTTTAACAGCCCTTTTTATTTTTTTAGCTTCCCAAGCTAAAGGGCAACGTTTTCCAGTCTCACCCAAAAGAAACACTATGAAACCAGCTGTACTAGACTACCCATCAGGAAGATTAACCTGTGAAGCATTGCTAAAGATAACTAGCTTTATGTTCTTTGGGCCACCTAAGGGTGGGAACTTAAGTACGCATTTATTTATATTTAATTTTCGTAATATTTTATTTGGCCTTAAAACATTTCTCTACTATGGGGTGTTTCATTGAAGTACTTAACTCCAACGCATCAAAACTAGCATCTGGTCTAATCTGAGTGCAGAGCCAGTTCAACTGACCCATCAAGCTTTGTAATTGCTCTGTCTCTTCTTTAGATATAATGTCACCAAACTTGCTGTCTTTAATCCTCCTGTCACTTTGACGTCTGCGTCCGGTCTCTTGAAAATTTTGAAACCTGGTCGGGCGCCTGCGTTTAATATCTGGAACGTTCTTTGTGTCACAGCGGAAGGCCTCATTTGTTCCATGAAGGCTGAAGGGAATGACTGTTTCCCCAGGAATTTTTTAAGGCAATAGACATTTGATCCAACAGAGTCTCCTTTTCTGACTGAACACCAGTTAGGACCAGTTGCCTGTCCATATGAGACACCTTATTACAATCTAGTAATTTAAACCCTAATACCGATACAGGGATTCCCAATTTGAACTTTGTCAACCTTGTGTACAATTTGTTGAAGTCCATGATATACTCTTCCATTGAATGACCGTCCATTTTCCAAAATCTATCAAATGCTGACCAGGCCTCATAGGCACTTAACAGGTCACCTTTCTTGTAGATTTGATCCAGAAATTCTATTAGAAAGGTAAAACCTTCATCATTATCGAAAAGATCTGCATCCATATCAGAAAATACCTTCTGATTTTACTTCGCTCAGGAAGCGACAACGTCAAGGCCATGCTTTGTTTTCTCTTTGGCAGAGTAGTAACCCGTGTCCACATATCAATCTCATTCTTCCATTGGTCATACGGTTCAAACTCCGAGAACATTAGAGGGAAATCGCACCTCAACGATTTAAACTTGCTTTCTTCCATTTTCCACAATGGCCACTAGGCTTTCAAGGTTATTTTTGTTTGTTTTTATGTCCAAAAAAAATCGTAGTTTCCAACCTCCACCTTTGGCCAACCATTCTCTGCTACCATGTTATAAACAGGATAGCCAGGTGGTGAAGGATAGACGACTAGAGCTTGGTCTTCAGTTACTTCACAGAGATCAACATCATAACCTTCACACCCTAGATAAGCTCTCGTATAAATGGATACAAGAGAGTCCTCAATTGATACGCACCACCTGAATACAGTTAACACTAATTGATATAAATCACATGGATACAATTAATAATGGGTGGTTATGGTAAACAGCCCACCCACTGATTCACGAAAATCCTATCAGGGTACAACAATGGGCCTGGGACCCCAATTTAAATATTGAAGTAAGGCTTCCGCCTGTTTCTGACGGGAGCACTGGCCACCCATTTCAAGGCTCGCTCGAAAATTGAGTCATGTTGGCCTCGGGTAGCCAATGGGTGGGATTTTTAAAAAACTTTCTTTTGCCCACCACCCCATTTTCCAGTTTAATTGGTGCAGTAGGCATGTGAAAATCGCCCCCAAGGAATCCACCAGAGAGCAAAACGTCACATTGAACCTCCAGTATGAAATACCTCAGATCCATTTCCCACAGTTCTGCCAAACCCCAAGTTCCCCCTCCATTGTGAAGTCAAATCAAAGGACCCCTCATGATGCCAAACTCCAGCGCCGCACTGCAATACTGTCAAATTCCAGGATTTCACCGCAGTTCCTCCAAACCCCTGGATCATTTCCCAGTGCTACCAAAGCCCAGGATCATTGCCCAGTACTACCAAAGTTGAGGACTGTCCTCAGGTGGACCTAAACCCCATTTTCCTTCACCTATACTGCAGATATATGCTTCCAATTAGTGCATCTTGCATACCATCTTGCTATGTATTCTCAGAATTTCGACTAGTAAGAGAAATAAATTAAATCCACTCATTTACAGCTTTCACAGAATCTGGATAGAGATGTCAAATTCCATCCCCTAAGTACAAGGAGTCCCAGAATACATTTTAATAAAAATAGAATTTGACTTTTTCAGTCATTATAAATAAGTGGCTCTGATGTTATCCACTACATGGCATAAACATCCCTATTGCCATAAAACAGTGAATCACCTAACTCTGTAAGTACTGCCATGGGAGATCAATAGTAATATAGTAAAATTGTTATGTCAGCGCATACTTCCTGTCAACTTTTTTTTGCAGTATAAATTCTGATGTCCACATTTAAAATGGAAATTGCCCATGCAAACTTGTCATGCTGTAATTACTCCCTCTCCCCAGTGGAGGTACTGCAATGCCGTCACTACAGGAGGGTATAATTACAAGGTGACAAGTTTACATAGGCGATTTCCATTATAAATATGGATATAGGTTTTTATAAAGCAATATATATAAAAATAAGGACAGAATGCAGTACTTTAAATTGGGAACTGAAGTAATATCTGCACCACCCTAGTCCTTTTTCCTTGACCTCTAATCCTGCATCACTGAAAGACCACACTTGGTCTTGACTTGGGAGATCAACCAGTTATATGCAAGTAAGGATAGAATGTATGACATTAAAAAGGGGAACTGAATTATTTCTGAATGTCATGGTTCAATTATCCCCCATCCTTAATCCCTGCTTCACCTGAAGACTACACTTGATCTTGACTCCCTATGTGTGATGCACCAGTTCTCATTGAGTGTTAATGATCAGCACCAGGCGTACCTAAAAATGAGGTACCAACCTGGTGAAGCTGCAACTCAGGACTACATGCATGCTAAACAGCGGAAGCAACATGCTATAGACAGAGCTAAGCAGTTCCACAATCAACGGATCAGATCAAAGCTCTGCAGTCCTGCCACATCCAGTCGTGAATGGTGGTGGACAATTAAACAACTAACGGGAGGAGGAGGCTTTGTAAACAAACCCAACCTCAATGATGGTGGAGTCCAGCACGTGAGTGCAAAAGACAAGGCTGAAGCGTTTGCAACCATTTTCAGCCAGAAGTGCCGAGTGGATGATCCATCTCGGCCTCCTCCCGATATCCCCACCATCACAGAAGCCAGTCTTCAGCCAATTCGATTGACTCCACGTGATACCAAGAAACGGCAGAGTGCACTGGATACAGCAAAGGCTATGGGTCCCGACAGCATTCGGCTGTAGTACTGCAGACTTGTGCTCCAGAACTAGCCGCGCCTCTAGCCAAACTGTTCCAGTACAGCTACAACACTGGCATCTACCCGACAATGTGGAAAATTGCCCAGGTAAGTCCTGTCCACAAAAAGCAGGACAAATCCAATCCGGCCAATTACCGCCCCATCAGTCTACTCTCAATCATCAGCAAAGTGATGGAAGGTGTCATCGACAGTGCTATCAAGCGGCACTTACTCACCAATAACCTGTTCACCGATGCTCAGTTTGGGTTCCACCAGGACCACTCGGCTCCAGACCTCATTACAGCCTTGGTCCAAACATGGACGAAAGAGCTGAATTCCAGAGGTGAGGTGAGAGTGACTGCCCTTGACATCAAGGCAGCATTTGACCGTGTGTGGCACCAATGAGCCCTAGTAAAATTGAAGTCAATGGGACTCAGGGGGAAAACTCTCCAGTGGCTGGAGTCATACCTAGCACAAAGAAAGATGGTAGTGGTTGTTGGAGGCCAATCATCTCAGCCCCAGGACATTGCTGCAGGAGTTCCTCAGGGCAGTGTCCTACTCCCAACCATCTTCAGCTGCTTTATCAATGACCTTCCCTCCACCATAAGGTCAGAAATGGGGATGTTCGCTGATGATTGCACAGTGTTCAGTTCCATTCGCAACCCCAAAGATAATGAAGCAGTCCATGCCCGCATGCAGCAAGACCTGGACAACATCCAGGCTTGGGCTGATAAATGGCAAGTAACATTCGCGCCAGATAAGTGCCAGGCAATGATCATCTCCAACAAGAGAGAGTCTAACCGCTTCCCCTTGACATTCAACGGCATTACCATCGCCGAATCCCCCACCATCAACATCCTGTGGGTCACCATTGACCAGATACTTAACTGGACCAGCCATATAAATACTGTGGCTACAAGAGCAGGTCAGAGGCTGGGTATTCTGTGGCGAGTGACTCTCCACCTGACTCCCCAAAGCCTTTCCACCATCTACAAGGCACAAGTCAGGAGTGTGATGAAATACTCTCCACTTGCCTGGATGAGTGCAGCTCCAACAACACTGAAGAAGCTTGACACCATCAAGGACAAAGCAGCCTGCTTGATTGGCACCCCATCCACCACCCTAAACATTCACTCCCTTCACCACTGGCGCACCGTGGCTGCAGTGTGTACCATCCACAGGATGCACTGCAGCAACTCGCCAAGGCTTCTTCGACAGCACCTCCCAAATCCGCGACCTCTACCACCTAGAAGGACAAGGGCAGCAGGCACATGGGAACACCACCACCTGCACGTTCCCCTCCAAGCCACACACCATCCCAACTTGGAAATATATCGTCGTTCCTTCATTGTCGCTGGGTCAAAATCCTGGAACTCCCTTCCTAACAGCACTGTGAGAGAACTTTCACCACACGGACTGCAGCGGTTCAAGAAGGCGGCTCACCACCACCTTCTCAAGGGCAATTAGGGATGGGCAATAAATGCTGGCCTTGCCAGCAACGCCCACATCCCATGAACGAATAAAAAAAAATGATCACAACAAACCTTGCACAACAGTGTGCAGTGTACAAGTACATGAGTTCTGCATGAGCTAGTAAGCACAAGTCTAGAACAGGCAGTCTTTAATGATTTGAGCAGATGCAATAATTAATCTGTTCTTCATAATTCCATTCATAACATCACAAAGTTTAAAAAAATGTCATATTGTGTTAATCATTTCCATGTTATGTCCTTAAGTAAAGCCCTACTTTATTTGACTTTCACATTATGGCATCATTCTAAAAACAGGCTTTAAATGTGCAGTTTCTTGGAGTTTTCTTTCCTTCCTCACTTCCACTCCGCTTTCTTCCATCTTTGCAACATTTTCCACCTCCGCCTCATCTCCTCCCTTTGCTGCTGAGATTCTATTGCGGTTGCATTACCTGAATCCTTGATTGACTCCACTGGCTTCCCATTCCTCTGTGAATCAATTTCAAGATCCTTATCCTCATCTTCAAATGCCTCCACATTAACTCAATGACCTTCATCCCTGTTCTCATTCTCACACTCTTTGCTCTTCTGACACTAGTACGCTCCTTTTTTCCTGTCTTCTTCCACCCTTGGCGGCTGCTCTTTCAGGCACCATACCCTTAACGTCTGGAACTCTCTACCAATCTTCCTGTGCTTTACCTCTACCCTCCCTGCTTCAAAATCCTACTAGAGACTTTTCTCTTCAAACTCCATTCCACTTATTCTTTTCCCACCTCCTTGGTTCCCTTTCCTTTTTTGATCTGTGAAGAACTCTGATATTGAGATGGTTATATAGATGCAACTATTTTTTTTAACTGCACAATATGTAATATAGTGATTCTACCAGTAGAAACCTATAAAACATGGTTTTAAAAAAAATCAATCTTCTGTGTTTGTAAAGCAACAATGAGAAACTGAAGAGTGCTGCTGCCATTTCAATTTGGGCCACCTGAGGACACTGTAGCTGTGTATTCCTGCCCCATTACAAACTGACACTGTTTCCTAGGCAGCACAAGTGTACTTTACATCTGCTACACTATCTAACCCTGGCAAATTATGGAGGACAGCAGACCAGAAAAATTGATACTGTCCCATTTTTATAATGTTATGTAATAATAACTAAAAAATAGAAGAATTTCTCTCCCCTCCAAAAAGATCCTCCACAAGTGCTAAAATTATGAAGTACTGATCTTTAGAGAATAATGGATACCTATAGAATCATAGAAATTACAGCACAGGTGGTCATTGTACTAGTGGTATCTAATGTCACTTCTCCGCCCGTTCCTGCATCCTATTGTATTCCTTATGTTGTAAGTTTATTTATAAATGATTTATAAAACAATAATCTGATCAAGAGCCTCAGATATTGTTATAAAACAAGAGAATGAAGCTTGAATGGTTTTGTATGCCATTTAAACTTTGAACTATTATGGTTTTAAATAACTTGAAATTTATTTCTAAATAATCTTTTATCATTTATAATATATGCTAGATCACAAATATTTACTTTATTTACTCTGCACAGCAATTATTTTTTTATGCTGTGGAGATGTCATCCTTGTAACACAAAAGTAGTTTAAAATGGCACAAACAGAACACAAACAATTTTATAACAAAAACAGAAAATTCTGGAAATACTCAGGAGGTCAATCAGCAACTGTTAAGCGAAAAGACAGACATTATACATTATAGGTGTAGGTCATTTGCTAGTGCTGGAAACTGGAAGATAAGCAAGTTCCATACAGAACTGATCAAAAGAAAGAGAAGGGGAAGGGAACAACAAGGAGTCCTGAATCAAGAATTATGATTCCTGTCACAGAGAGGAAGTTAATGGTCAGCAAACAGATTTTTGGAAAAGCTGGAGAGGTAAAAACTGGTGGATGATGTATCATATCTTCTCAGCAAGACAACGGAAACTCATTAAAAGAACAAAAGTGTACAATAATAGTACAATAATGGTGAAAAGACATGGAAGGATATACTGATAGGGTTAGATGAAGAGGGGTGGGAGAAGGCTCGTGTGGAGCATAAACACCGGCATTGACCAGTTGGACTGAGTGGCCTGTTTTTGTTCTGTAACTTATATGTAATTCTATGTAAAAGAGAGATACCAACACTGTTGGCTTCAAGGTGTGGATCCTACGCAGCTAATGACAAATCCAAAAGCAAACCCACCAGACATGCCAAGGCTTGTCACCGGGAGGACCTCATTAAAAAACCGGTCTTCCCAGCAACCAGCCCCAACAAGTTCACTTCAGTGCCACACAAGGCCTGTACACCAGGAGCCGGAGCTCCCAGCACCACTTCAACAGAGAAGCCACTTAGAATGTGGGAAACAAAAAAAATGTAAATTTTATAAATCTGAAATAAAAAGTACCAATTTTATGATGTAGGATCCCATGCCATATTAAATCACATACAACACTTGTAGTACTACTAATTTTCTTTCTCACAGTCCTACAGGAGAATTTAGGGGGTAAAATTCAACTTAGGCAGGGGGTGCAAAATGGGTGGTTGCGGATTGGCTGCCCATTGTATATCCTGCCCATTTTCCTTTCCATTGACTTTGAACGGCTGGCTGATCCACTACCACCTATCTTGTGCTCGCACCAAAGTTGAATTTTATACCCTTAGTGTCAGGCATATATTGTTTTTGGTATATTTCTCATGATTTGCTGCTGAAAAAAAAGGTAATATTTTTCTGTGGCATAATTGCTGAAGTCTGGACCATATGTTATTACAAATACACACACATATATGTAAATATATGCACACAAGTAAAACTAAATGTACGTTTTGTTGTGCTGATGTCCCTACTTGAGAGCTGTGAAACTTGGATGCTGCATTGTAAGCACATCAAGTGATAGAGAAATTCCATATGCAATGTACCATGGCATTTCTAACATCAAGTAGCAGGACACAATTCCCAACTGTAACACCTTGTCTAGAGCAGGACTGAGGCTATGTTGCTAAAGGTATTTGATGAGAATATCAGATAACTTATTCCCCAGGACTGCAGTATACTCATAGCTAAAGGCAGGAAAACAGTCCAGTGCTGGCCAATGAAAGTATTTCAAAGACATTCGGAATTAGAATTTCCTGGAAAGTCATAGTTAAGGACACAGTGGAATGGAGAATGTAGTCTATGATGGATCTCGGCAATACAAAGAAATCAGCGTTGCACACAGCAATATCCCACAAATAGCAACTAGATAACTGAAGAATTGGTCTGTTTTTCATGGTGTTGGTTGAGGGATAAATGTCTTAAACAGGCAGGCAGGGCCTCACTTTATAGTACCTCGAACACTCCCTCGGTACTGCGCTGAAGTGTTAGCCATGATTATATACTCAAACTCTACATAGGACTTGAACCTACAACCTTATGACTCAGTAATAAGAATGCTACCATTGAGCCAAGCTGACACTTTGATAAGTAGGTCTATTTATTTCATTTTAAAATTAAGAATTATCATAAATAATATAACAAACATTTTATATGCAGAGCAGATATAATGAAATTGGTTTCTCCAATCCTTTTGCTAACATTTATTATTGTTTCAATGCAAAGTGGTTAAATTTACATATGATACTAAACTAGGAAAGACAGTGTAATCAAAAGAGAAACTACAGAATGAACTAAACAAAATATGTGAGTGGCTAAACAATAGCAGAGGAAATTTAATGCAGACAAGTGTAAAGTACTAAATATTAGCAGGAAAAATGGACACTATGCATTCTTCATGAATGGTGTTAAAACAGCTAAGAATGAAGTTGGAAGAGAGCTGGGACTCTTAGTTGACTTGATGCGCAACTGTGTTCAGTTTTGGTCATCAAGAAACCAGGGAGACATTCAAGCACTGGAGGCTGTGCAGAGAAGAGCCATGAGGCTGGTCCCTAGTATCAGGAATCTGAGTTATGAGGAAAGACTGGAGAAACTTGGGTTGATGAGTCCAGAAAGGAGGCATCTGAGAGGTAATCTTAAAGAGGTATATAAGATAATAAATGGTATGGAAAAGGATAATCCAGAATACAATTTTAAACAGTAGGAGTAGGACAAGAAACACAGGTTCAAACCACTAAAAGATAATTTTAGGTCAGATATCAGGAGGTTCTTCTTCAGACAGAGAGTGATCAATATTTGACATGGATTTCCCAACAGAGTGGTGGAAGTGAAAACCCTGGCATCATTTGAGAAATAATTAGATGCAGCAATAGGGGATTTCAGGGTTGTTTTGGATGGATGAATTAAAATGAGCCGAATGTTGCGACTTTCACAGACAAGCTGGGGATAGTAATTTCAACTCCTGATCATATCACTGAAAGACTACGAATCCCAGGCTGCATTGCGCGCGGCACTGGCGAACATGCGCAGTGACCTCCTCCCGCTCCCTTTAGAAAGAGCCCGGGCAGCCTCGGCGCGCTGCTGATTCCTCCTCGCGCCGCATCAGCAGCGTCTCGCGACCAGTCAGTACTGGCGCGGCTGCAGGAAAAGGCTGAGCTTCTCCGCAGAGACCCTGGTGTAACGTGCAGCAAAGCGACAAATTGACAGGGCTTCTCAGATGGGCAAGGACTGCGCTGCTTAAAAAAAAAACCCTGAACGATGCACCACAGTAACCGACAGAAGGAATAAATTGTAATTTTTTTTTAAACAAGAAAAAGTCTGTTTAATAATTTTTTTTACTGTTAATTAAAAAAAATGACTAAAAACGCGGAAGGATCGAGGGAGGACCTGTCTAAAATTTCGGACGAAGAGCTGATGAAGTGGAGCAAGGAGGAGCTGGTGAGGAGACTTCGAAGAACCGATGCCGAGAAGATGACGGTCATGATCGATCACAGCAACCTGATCAAAGAAGTGAACCGGCGGCTGCAGGTGCATCTGACCGAGATCCGGGGGCTCAAAGACGTGAACCAGAAACTGCAGGAGGACAACCAGGAGCTCAGGGACCTCTGCTGCTTCTTGGACGACGACAGGCAGAAAGGGAAGAAGGTGTCCCGGGAATGGCAGCGGCTGGGCAGGTACACTGCGGGAGTGATGCGCAAAGAAGTTGCCTTGTATTTGCAAAAAATGAAGGAGCTGGAGGTGAAGCAGGATGAGGTGGTGAAGGAGAATTTGGAGCTGAAGGAGATGTGCTTGATGCTGGATGAGGACAAGAACGCTGGCGCCGGCAGTAGGACTTCCATAGACAGTCAATCCAGTCTCCTCCACCTGAATGCCACAAGTGGTTTGAGGGACGTTGGGGATGGGAGCAGCACCTCCAGCACGGGTAGCACAGACAGCCCTGACCATCACAAGCAGTTAGCAGGAGGTAGCCCAGAGCACCTCCAGAAACACCGGGCTGCTAGTGGGGGCAGTCCCGAGCATCTCCAAAAGCACCGAGGTGGCAGCCCCGAGCATCAGAAGCACATCATAAGCACCGGCAGCCCTGAGCTTCTGCCAAAGCACATGAGCGGGAGCCCCGAGCATCTCCAGAAACACATGATCAGCTCGAGCCCCGAGCATCAAAAGCACATGATGATTGGCAGTCCGACTCCCGAGCATCTGCAGCAGCACAGAGGTGGCAGCCCCGAGCGCCTTAAACAACATTACGGAGGCAGTCCCGAGCATCTTAAACACCTGGGCGGCAGCAGCAGGGAAGGAACTCTGCGGAGACCATCGGCAGCAGCTGCAGACGAGCTTTCGCCTCATCACAGAAGTGTATACAATGGGATGAATGGTGGGTTGGTAGACCTACTGAAACCACAGGTGTTTTTGCAGAGACTACAAGCACATAGCCACAATATCTGATTTACGTTTGGGTTAATGCATTGATTTCAGTGCATTAATAGAATGCGTTGTCTAGCCACATGCAGCAATAACGCATGTGTTCAATAATGACATGAAACTTACTGATGCATGTTCGTTTGCTTGTGCATCATAGCTATCTTTTATGGTTTTGTAATACCTACAAATTGTTAATTTTAAAATTAGCCAATAGTCCAATTTGCAGGTCTTTTATTGTAACACTACAATTTATGCATGAAATCAATGCATTTACATTACAGTATATAAAACAACATAATTCTTACTTTAGACCAAAAATACGTTTTCAGAGAGTACTAAACCCACAAAAGAGTAGCGTTTTTTGTTAGTGAAGTTTCATGAGATTCTTGTTTAAAATTGAGCTGCACAGGTTATTTAATGCACTCTTAATAAATGACAACCATTTATTCTCCGCCTAGAGGAATAATTTCCATTGCACGACAAATTGATGCCCCTCATGTGTAGTACAGTACATCAGTCTGACAGGGTGTACATTGTATAAATGTATTTATGTACCCATTTGTCTGATAAAATACATTTAAAATCTTTTCCGTATCAACATATTAGGTAAATAGTATACAGTCTGTCTTCAGTAGAAATATCTAAGTGTGACCCTAATGGTGGGTTTTTAGGCCTTTGGTGCTGTGTATATAATTAAAGTCCATTAGGATTAAAGACTTCATATTGTTTTTGTAATAACGAAAGCTACTTATTAGATTACTTGCAATTAGTTGAATTGCAGATCATTTAGGAAAAAATGGATTTTATTCCTTGAAATGGTTTGTGCCTTTCTGCATAAAATATATAAAACGAACCCCATCATATTGACACAAATATCTGAGTTTCATATTTGAGCCTTATTCAATTGTACATACTGTTATATAAAATTCTTTTTAGTTGTAAATGCATTTTATAGACTTGACTCAAGCTGGATTTTGTAGTTTACTGGAATTGAAGGGGAAACCCTAAAATTTCAACAATTTCTAGCATCTGGGTTAGGCAAATGAAATTTAATGAATGTACTTGCATAGTATTAAGCCTCCAAAACAAGCTCTGTCTATTTCGTGCTTAATGTTGTACCACTGATTTTTAAAAAGGTAATACCAGGTTTAATTGATATGTTTTTCATTTTGTTAATTAATCTAACATAAGGTATCCTAATTATTTGTAATTTTCCAGAACGTTTATTTCTGTTACAGTTATTGTTTTCGTGACTATGATCTTAAGGGAAGAAATTAAAGGAACTGCAAAGTTTGACACCAGTGTACAATTGGAAGATCAAAGCAGTGAGTCAGAGAGGTTTGGGGGTCAAGAGTTTTGTGACTGCTTAGATGAGCTAACTGGAATCAACAAGCTGCTTTTGGTATCAATTGAAATTCAGGTTGGTTTCAGAAGCCAAGCCATAGATTGTTGATTTGGTGCCAAGCCATTAACCTTGGACACCTGTAGTAGGATCTTTAAGTTTTTTTGGATTTCTCCATGTCAGTGCTTAACATTGGATTGGGTAGCACACTGGGTAAGAACATTGTCCTCTCATTTCAGAGATCTGGGTCTGAATCCAGCCCAAACTCTTAACAGCTATAAGATTTCCAAGTAAAATGGATTTAATTAGTTTCAGTTCATTCCCAAATAGGTGTGAATCCACAGCATAAAACTATCCATATTTTAAAATTAATTTATCAGTATTATTAAAAAATGCTACAATGATGTGCTTGTCTGAGGTCAGGATTAAGCTATGTTATTGGGAGCAGTATTGTAAAATCTTTACTCTGCATGTAAGCCACACTGTTGATGATCTGTCTTGATGCTAACTCATCGAGCAATGGCAAAAACATTTTCAGTTCCTCATTAAGCACAAAACAATTAAATTGTTTGCTCCAGTTTTGGAAGTGGGATGCCCAGAATAAATCAAATTGGTATGAAACAGTGAATCTGTGTAAAGACTTTGCTGTCACTTTGCAATTCAAACTGTTATCTGCTTGGCTGTAGCATGGTCCTTTATGCCAAATACACAGATGTGTAAAGGGAGAGTCACTCAAGGCTGAGGGGCTTGGGAATGTGGGTTCACTGATATTGTTATAAAGGCTATGGGATGACGGGTCTGACTAGTAGTGCTTTTATGGCAAGATGTATGTGGAACAGAATCCACATAGAGGACTGAGAGTTGGAAACTGCAAGTCAAACAGGTCAAGAGCCATGTGTAATGGATGTCTGTGGGACAGAGATCAGGCTGGAACAGTTCACAATGTAGAATCATACAGCATAGATGGAGACAATTTGGCCCATCGTGCCTGTACTGGCTCTTTGAAAGAGCTATTCAATTAGTCCCACTCCCCTGCTCTTTCCCCTAATTTTTGCTTTTCAAGAATTTATCCAATTCCCTTTTGGAAAGTTACTATTGAATCTGCTTTCACTACCCTTTCAGGCAGTGCATTCCAGATCATAACAACTCGCTGAGTAAAATAAATTATCCTCATCTCCCCTCTGTGAAAGAATGAAAGATTTTCATTTATAGTTAGGTAGGGGCTCAGAATTAATTTTTTTAATTACTGTGAGCCCATGAGTGATAATGTCAATGCTCCAACTTCATGGGGAGAGCATTATTACCCGTGTCCACCAAGCCTTGAAACCTGTTGTGGGAATAAAGCTTGTAATTCAGTTGGGGGAAGGTACCTTCTTTGTTCAGCAAAGAAATGTAAGCAGAGAAACATGACATGGTTTTAATTTAGTTTCAAACTCTAGTAGTTTTACTTTTATTTCTGAACTTTAAAAATACATCTACTGTGAGAATGACGAATATTGGTGAAAAATGCACCTGGAAACAAAACATATCCAGAAATTATTCCTACTTCAGGAATGAAACTGATTTTACTATCTCCTGTTTACTGTTGCAAGTGATTGAACAGTATATATGCGAGTATACAAGTGCCAGGACCGTTGGGTTTTATTGATATAATTTATAAAGCTGGATCCCCTTCTTCCCACCTTGACAAATTGATGGATATTACCCTTTTAATTTTTGAGATTTTTAGAACAACGCAGGTATTCTAATAGAAGCTGCTTATTCATATTGCTTCAATGCTTAGAGTTTGTGACCTTTGACATTGGTGTTCTTCTCATAAACTACAGACAAACTTTGTGAATGCAAACTGATAGAATATTTTTCCCATCATACGGGCCTTGTGTAATATAATTTTAGTGGTGGCTCCTAATCTCTGCAAAAGGGAGTAAATACTCCATGTACCTGTCCATTTTTATTTCACTGAGTTTTATTCAGGGAGATAAAGGTTGAGTTAAAAAGTACTCTTTGTACTATTGTGAAAATAATAATTACTATCTGCTCCGTGGCCTCCAATATGGCATGCCAGGTAGAAATGCAGGTACAGTAAATTCTAAGTGTGAGAGGAGCTGTTAACAGACATCCTGATATGGTATTGATAGATCGCTTCACTTCAGAACTATTTGGTGTGTCTTCTTGAGTTTGTATTGATGAGCTTTGTCTGTATAAATGGTCAATGGTTGTCTAAATACTGTATCACATTGTTCAGTACAACAGAATCTCCAAAAAATATATCTGTCCAGTGTTAAATGTAAGTAAACTTCCTTATCTGATAATCAGCTTGGTGGTGTGTTGACTGCAGTTATTCTGATTAAGTCTAATTCTCTGCATTCTCCTGACCTTTAGTACTTTATCTAATTCTTTGCTTTTTCATGACTTTTAAGTCTTATTAACGTCCATTACGCTTTTTTTTAGTGGCCATACCAAAGGTTTTTAACTGAGGCCAAATCCTTCAGTAGTGAACTTTTTTGCCCCCGTTTTCTGTCCTTAAAAGAAGGCATTGATTGTTGAAGGGATAGGTTTCCATAGTTATCATCAGCCACATGGCCATTCTGCATGTGTGAGTCTGGGCAATGACTATTGACAGGCTCTTCCATTATTTATGGCATCATAGTTAAGTCTGAGTATGTTGTCACTTGAAGGCCACTCACATGCACTTTCCAGGAGCGGTCACTACATAGTGATCAGGAGTGTGAACCTTGGATTAATTATTTTTTTACTCTCCCTTACCCAGGAGCACCGAGCCCAATTGTAGTGACCCTACTGCCACCTGGTAGAAATAAAGTAACTCAACAAAGGCCAGGGATTAAACCTGAAACCATTTTGGTCTTTATGGCTCATTATCACATTGGGTAGTATTTTAATCACTGAACCATCAGAGGAGGTGTGCCAGAGGACTTCTTTTCTTTATCTGTTTTGTTTAAGTTACACTATTTTAGAGTAGTTATTATTTACATTGCCAAAATGCAGAAATGCGTTTTGTTATCAATGTTACTTGCCTAGTTACTCATTGCCTGTTATTCTTAAGGACCTCTGAATTGAATTTCCCAGTTGTGAGCATTTCCTGCACTTCTAGCAGGGGTCACTGGATGGTGATCAGGGTCAGGAATCCTAGCTGTTTTTCACCTCTCTCATATAGGGGTACTGAGGCCAATTGTAGCACCCTTCTGACACCCTGATTAAAATCAGCTAACCTGATTGCACCTAGGACTTTCCTAGCATGTATGGCTTAGCTACTCACTAGCTTAACTGAGATGTTGGAAGAGTTACCTGTTCTTTGTTTTAGTGCAAAAGTGTAGTTTCCTGAAAGAAGATATTGCCAATCAAAGTCAAAAATTAGATGTGTCAAATTGAAACCCATGCAGACTCCTGGTGGAATTAGTTAGCTTTAATAGTTTTCCGTTTTCTTAATTGAAAAGAAAACAAGGTGAAAGGCCAAGGCCCATGGTGCAGTACACTACCAAGGTTGAAAACAGTAAAAGAGAAGACAAAGTACTTCAGAAAGTAGTGACTAAGCCACCAAGCTTGGGCTTTGAATATATGGATATTTAAGAGGAAGGAAGGACTGAAGGAAGTAAGTAGTTCCATAGTTTTGAGATTGTGGGAAAAACTAAATTAGAGTGGGAGACTGTGCAATGGGTCTTGATTTGCGTAAAGCGAGGAGGAAGAGCATGTAGGGTGCTATATTTACTGCTTAGAAGAAACAAAGAGGATGGTTCTGAGTAATAACTATAGTGGTATTGATAAATAGAAAGACACAAGAAAGGTTGCAATAAAGAGCAAGAGGCTGGGGGTTAGAAATGAGAGGGATCACTTATCATGTGACAGGCTTATCTTGTTTCCTGTCTACCAGTGTGAGAAAGGTGTTAGGAAAATCTCCCCAGATATGATAACAGCATTCAAATCTTGGATGGACTTGGGCTTTATAGGGAGTTAAGAGGTTAGACGAAAACAAGTGTTTCTGGGAGCTTTAACAATAGAGAAAATGTCGGCATTCTATTTGAGGTCAGAGAATTTGGGCCAAAAATATTGATAGATTAAGAGTAGACTAGAAAAATCAGAGGTGGTAGCTGTTAGACATGCGAGAGAGAAGAAAAAGCTGTTGATGAGCTGAAAGAAACAACATTTTCGCTGCTCCATCAAAGGGGACGGAGGCGATGCAGTAATTCAACCATTAGGTTTCAGTTGGCACCCTTAACTTTTAAACAAAAATAGTAACACATCTGGTAACACATCAAGCTGTCTAATAAACTGTACCCACCTCCCAGCATACAAAATACCAACTAATCTTGTAATCTGAGTAGAAATGCTATTCAAATTTATTAACACAAACAGCTTTTGAATGAAAAAGGAGTTTTAAAAAAAACAATTTTCCTCCAAAAGCAGTTTTCATTACATGAACTTTGTTGAATACTGCGAAGCAGACTTCATTTAATACATGCTCGTGGCATCAAGTGCAAGTGGAATGACCTGAAGTAGAACAAGGAGAAAGTGGTGCACTTTCAGATCATTGCACGTGAAGGGGACCAAGAGGAGATGGGATCGAGTAGGGAAGAAGTAAGAGGCAAATTTTCCTGTTTCTGTATCTGGGTCTATTGAATCGCTTGGGTGCAGCACATACAGGAAAATTGGGGTGGGAGGAGGATCGCACACTCATAAAGGACCCTGCCTGATTTTCCTCTATCTGTTGCACTCAAGAAGAGGAAAGTCTTCCCTGTTGGTAATGTTGGATTCAACATCTTCAATGATTCAACGCATTTGATTGAGTGTTTATGGAACCCCATGTACCTCCGAATTGATAGCTATCCGGTCCAGGAAAATTAGTCTGGGATGTAGTAGTTACTAAATTTCTCACCTATCTGTAATATGAACATTAAAGAAGAACCATGCTGTATTGAATAAAATCAATACCAATGCAGTGTGGTAATTATACTGTTGATGAGTCAATACTCGAGGTTGAAGTTCTTGTAATTCAATTCTTCACAAAATGTCGCATTGAAGACCAGTGAAGTTTTCTGACTACCACCTGAATGCTAATATGTAGGTTCGTGTCTCCAGTTCAATGATTAATGTCAATATTCAGCAAAGTTTGCAAGATTGTGACTCCAGTTGGATGCACAGTGTCAGTAATCATCAAAATTTCAGTTACAGTTTCTCATTTTTATTCCTTGTGCCCGTTGCCTGACAGTTACCGTGACAAAAGGTTGCTTCCCTCCTCTGCTGCTGGCCCCCTTCCCATGACATTATCTTTCTGAAGACCTCACTCCAAATAAGGCTGAAACCCAAGAAACTACTGTGCATAGCCCTCAAGAAGGCTACTTCATTAACATTCTGAAAAACAAACAGAATCAATAAAATATCACATTTAAAATCAAATATTTCAAAAAAAACTTGTGGTACAAATATACATTATAAAAACAGAAATACTGTTTGTATTTTATGGATGAGGATCACTCATAAACTGCTCATGAGCAGTCAAATAAGATTTTTTCATAATGTTTTTGGTGTATTTTTAAAGGAATTGAAAAGTCATTCTGCTATGCTATATGAAGCTAAGGTCACAAATAAATTAACTAGAAGGGTCCAATTTGGAAGACAATTTAGGTAAACAGGTTTATAAAAAAGAACGTGGATCCTGAAGTTGAAGATTTCTGATTGAGGGAGTGACATTAGGATGAAAAGGATCTGTGTTCTGAATGGTGTAGAATGACAGGTATGAGTAACTAGTGGCTTAATGATAAAAGATACGCAGCAGAATGCTGTGAGTCAGAGGTAGCTGGTCAGAAAGGGTCAAGGATCATTAAGAATGCCAACGGAACAAAGGAGGAAATGGATGAAAGACCCAGAATGGGCTAAGTCTTGATCAAAGATTTCAGGGAGGGGAGAGGAGAGAAGGAGGGGATGGGGGGTCAGAAATTCAGCGTGTGGTGACCCATGCGCGTAATTGTTTTACACACGGATAAATGAAAGAAGATTATGTGATTTTTACATTTTCAAACATAGTAACTTTTTAGGATGCTATTGGCAGCAGAATTATTTGAATTGTGCAGTTTAAAGCTTCTTCATCTAATTTGTAACCTGAGGAATCAGGAATTAAGAGCAGAAATCAGGGCTGTAAATGTATGGAAACTATGCTTCCTGACATGGATTCCTGCCGGGGAAAAATACCATAAGACATATTGAATGTGGAACAAAGTGTTTTCCTGTGTAAGCTGTTTTAGCTACTAACTATGCAAGGAAAAAGGGAATTTTGAGTCAAATATCTTAAGTACATTTATCTGTTTAAAATTGTAGAGGTATGCATAGAAAATGCTTGGAAGAAAGACTTGAAAATAAATTTTAAAGAGAATGAAGAACAATACCATGAGAGGAAATGATGAACTCTCTCTTCATTTTTGATATTTTTTAGAACAGTGCTATGTTTGTGTGCTTATATCACAGCCTCCCTCTGTGGCATTGCCCATGAAACGTGTGGTGGGTCCAGAAATCTGAGTAGGATTAGAAAGAAACTCAGTTGGAGAAAGAACGCGGAAGAATTAGGTGAGGTCACAGATGAGGTCTGTTTGCTCTGAACCATAACTCGCTTCTTGCTTCCGACAGGTGCAGTGTACAGCAGCAGGCTTAGTAATTAAAAATGTAGTGTGATTCATTGAAATAAACAGTTTCATATGTCGACTACATTACAGAAACTGCCTCAATCTGCTTCAAGCTTGTTTGTAGTTACAGGAGCCTCTCACTGTAAATACTCACTGATTTATTATGACACTTGACACAGTTTATGTGTCATAAATGGTTTATGATTTCTGCATTAATAGACAGTTTTAGGAAATGCCTCCTCCTACTATGTGCCCTCACAATAACGCACAGCAGCGTATTGCTCCCAAAAACAATAGTATGGAAGATTATACTGCAATAATTATCACTTCTTTATAAGGAACAAAGACCGTCTATGCAGCTGCTACAGCTATTTGTATTGTTGCTGGATGCAAAACGACCAGACAATTGGGCTTTTTGTGGGCGATAACATGGAAACAGACTTCTTAGCATGTGTTATAATAAAAAAGATGGAGCTTTACAAAACACTGTTTGGGCAGCCCTTGGAAAATTTGGTTTGTCAGCATAAGGGTTTCTGGTGGCCTTAATGTTTTATCAGTCAGTAGGGAGATTGATCAGAACTGGAACCATTCCATTGAATGCACTGATGACATTTTCACACCAGCCTGATAATCCTTACCAAACAGCCGCTGCATTCTCAGTTGAAACCTCTGCTGTCCAGTCATACTGAGCCCTTGGTACAAATTCAGATGGTTTGATATCATCTCCAAACTGGTGTTTAAATATATTATTTGAGACACACTGATGTACAATTCATGTTTGTGATTTTTATGCTGGTCTGTCAAGTGGTTAAAAGGCCATTTGCACCTGTGCATAAGTCACGCCCTATATTTGTGAGTCACAAGAACCTTGGGATTTACAAGACTTGTAAATCCCAAGCTCACTTAATAATTCCATAAAAGTTCTGGAAGAAAAATTTGTAAAGTCATAAAAAGTGGGTGCAGTATTTTTCATATACTTATATTAGTTCACGAGCTCAATAGTACTTAAATGATGACTGAAGGTGGTAATGATGAACTGTTGACCTGATTTCTACAGAACCTGATGTAGGGGAAGTTTGAAGGTATGAAACTAATCATTTATGTACAATAGAAGTCACTTCTATAGCTCACGTATAAGAAGGTGGTGAATTATAGCCTGAAAACTGGAATCAGTAGTTGTTTCATTATAAACTTTGAACTTTTTAAAAGATTGTGCTTTAGTCTGACTTTGTTACTGCCCACAGGTGCTAGTTAGCCCGTAGTAGTGAAAACTAATTTTTTGAATAGTACAGTTCTGCAGCCAGCTACATTTAGTGCTTTCACACTAAAACTATAGCATTGGTGCAAAGCGGCTTCTAGAAGCAGTTTCACTGCAGTCATGTCGGACAGTGACTCCAGATTTACACCTTATGAGTAGAAACTGCTTCGCACAGATGGCAAATGCACCCGTACTACATAATTTCCACGGGAGTTCTCTCGATCGTCCGCCGTATTTTCGGTGGAAGATCCACAGATACCCCAGAGTTAGAGCGGACGATCCGGAGAACCCCGCGGAACTTCTACCCCTTAGCATTTTGGTACAAAGATATAATAGTGGGAAAAATATTGGAAAAGGAAAACAATGCAGTAATTGTCCAAGCTATACATTTTAAAGTTATGATACATTCAGTTGCTATTGGGTAGCACTTCTATACTTATTGTATGTCGTATACATGAGTGGTAAAGCTTGTTTTTAGTAAGCCTGTAGCATGGGGAGATTTTAGTTGGTCCTGAACAAGAAACTTTGTAGCAGCCAGGAATGGTGTTAGACCTGTCTGTTGCAGTGAGAGAGAGAAAGAGCTTTGCATAGCTACACAAAGTACTGTATTGTGCCAAGCCTCTGCTGCAGACAGATTCTGACTTCACCATATTTCAGACAATTGCTTATTCTTCAGTAAAAGCTGCATGGATTATCTTTTTTGAGATGTTGGTATCATTTTTGTGCACCAACATTGATTTGATCATACTTAGAGTACTGTGCACAGTTCTAGTCTCCATGTTATGAAAAGGATATAGAGGTATTGGAGAAGGTGCAAAAAAGATTTACAAGGATTGTACCAGAACTGAGAGGTTATACCTAGCAGGAAAGATTGAACAGGCCTGGGACTCTTTTCTCCGGAAAAGAGAAGACTGAGGAGTGAACTGATAGATGTCTTTAAGATTATGAAAGGGTTTGATAAGGTAGACGTAGAGAAAATGTTTCCACTTCTGGGGGAGTCTAAAACTAGGGGCCATAAATATAAAATAGTCACCAATAAATCCAAAAGGGAATTCAGGAGGAACTTTACCCAGAGAGTGGTTAGAATGTGGAACTCACTACTATAAAGAGTAGTTGAGGCGAATAGCATAGGTGCATTTAAGGGGAAGCTATGTAAACATGTGAGGGAGAAAGGAATAGAAGGTTATGCTGATAGGGTGAGATGAAGTAGGGTGGGAGGAGGCTCGTGTGGAGCATAAACACTAGTATGGACCAGTTGGGCCGAACTGAGTGTTTCTATGCTGTAACTTCTATGTAATATTATTGCAAATAAAGGCATAGTTTCTCGCCTGTTTTTACTTTTTCAGCTAGTTCTCTGTCTAGCTTTTTAAGGCCTCTTGAACTCCCAAATAGGTAGTTGAGTAGAGATGTTCATGAATTTGGTGGCTGCATTGCCCTTCCACCAAACCAGTAGGGGGCATGCTGATCTATGATCTATCAGAGGTTGCCACTTTCTCCTATGGCCTGTCCAGTCCAGGGTATTCCACTGGATGACTGGCCAGTTCTGCTCACAACAGTTGCAAACTGATAAATTCAGTATGCCTGAAATGACAGAATTTGAAAGTCTTCCTTTGCCAGGACTGAAAGCTGACATCATTCAATGCATAGTGAGCAAATTGTACAATTTGTTTTGTCTCTGATCTGATTCCATTTCATCCTTATTTTTATGTTATATTAAATTGTTTGATAAAAATATTATGCGGTAGATAATGAGTGCATTTTGAAAGTCTTGTGTAGTTTACCAAGATATTATGCTTTTTTAATAGGATGTGTTTGTTTCAATATTAAAAGAGTTTTATCAAGGTCCCAGGTCTGAACATTGTTCTGTGCTGTGACAGTGGAGCAACTATAATCAGCCTGATTGCCTTGGTCTAGGGAAGGGAAAATCAGGAAGGGCTTCCACTCCCGATACTTATCTAGTAACTTCTGCTGGATAGTGTGAATGCTAGTGTGGCGTGTGTGTGGGTGTTTGTGTATGTGTGTACGTCAGCTATGATAATTCCCATAATTGAGTAGTCTGGTGACAGTCACTGTATAGGCTCAAACATGAAGAAAGGCTACTTGGCTAGGATACTGGAGGCTTTGGAATTGTACCAAACATGAGTAAGCACCATGAGGAAAGGAGGGGTAAGGCCCAAATAGGAGAAAAAAATAAAACAAAGACATCAACTCCTAATAAAGCATTTTACAAGGTTTGTAAATCAAGCATAGGAACATAGGAACAGGACTAGGCCATTTAGCCCCTCGAGCCTGTTCCGCCATTTAGTGAGATCATGGCTGATCTGTGACCTTAGCCCCATATCCCTTAATACCTTTAGTTAACAAAAATCTATCAATCTCAGATTTAAAATTAACAATTGAGCTGGCATCAACTGCTGTTTGCGGAAGAGAGTTCCAAACTTCATGCAGTGACACAATCGATAATGTAATATGATTCCATCAGCAATCATGCCTACTGCCATTTTTAATCTATTATACAAAAATCCAAAAAGCATTGCAGAGGTCTGTCTGATAGGAGCACCATGGGTTAATTTTCCTAATTGCAGCGCATGGTGGATGCTCAGTACCCAAGCAATATTGAGAGGACAAGGAGGCAGAGACCCGCCAGAGGTACAGGCCCAGCGCCTTATAATTTTAAAAAAAATTAGAAAATGTTTGCTTTTCAGATACTGTGCTTTCTGATAGTTATGGTTACCAGGTGAAGTGAGCTTGGATGATCTACAGGACGGAATGTTCAACTTCAGCAGCGACTTAAAATTGGCGGTCTCGGATCGGCCGCCCGTTGTACACCCTGCCCGATTTTTCTTTCCATCGTTCAATGGCAAGGAAAATCAGGTGAGGTGTATAATGGCTGGCCGATCTGATAGCAATGGTTTACATCCCCACCCAAGTTGATCGTTCCGTCTAATGTTTTCTGGACAGCTGCACAGTTTTAAAAAAAGAACATTCACATCCTACAAAAAATCATGTGCTTTTTATCAACAGCTGGTTAAAAGCACATGATTTTATGAGACTTGCAGGTCGTGATAAGGAAATGCTACTGAATACCTCGATGGCATAACTGATATTTCATCTTCTGCTGGTACTTGTATCTTTGTATAAGTGACGTGATCACACTATTTAATACTCTGATTCTGAAGAGTGTGCCTGAGTGAAACTAACTAATTCAGTATGAATAGATCATATTCTTTACAAGGAGTTTTAGTAGATGCAGCATCAGAAAATAACCTTGTAACTGCCAGACACTGGTAGACACACACAGGAAATGGGGTGAGATTGGCAATCATGGTAAAGCTGTGATACTGGCAGTTCATTAAAAAGTATCTAGTCTAAACTCTTGATAGCATTAATCATGTAGCTTAGATTAAATTAATAAGAGCTAGTGGGGGAAGAGAATCTAACTGTTGCTGTTCCCTATTTGTGCCATGTTTTATCCTCATTTACAAAATGTGACCTTAATGTTATCTGTCTGATGCTGTGCTGAAACACTTCCTGATACTGAAGTGAATAGACAGGGGAACAGAAGTTATTTTAAATTTTCTCTCTTTGTAAAGGGTTTATTAGTCAGCATTTTGTCTTCTCCAAAGATTCTTGACAAGGTCCTTGGAAGGTACAATATGGATGAATAAACCCTGGAAATGAATCGGAACCCATGTGCACAACTATTTATTTCTGCAAACACTGTGTTTGTTTCCAAAATAGGTTTTCTGAAATGTAGTCTGATAAAATCCTGAGATCAGTTAGTGCTGTGCCTAGTGAGCACTGAACCTGAGAAGATTTAGAGCAGGTTTCTGTCCCATTTAAGATGATGTTCCCATTAGTGACAGTGTATTTTTGTGCTGTGTCACCATAAAAATTCCAGTATTAGTAAGGATTTTTAATTAAATTTAGGAGGCATAGAGATGGACAAGCTGGGTCACACTATCCTAGAGCAGTATACAGGTAACACATTGCAATAATTTTCAAGAATTGTTTATTGTGGAAATGGTTGTTCATGTACTAACAGATTTAATGTTTTTAACACTCTGCCTGCTCCGTGGCTGGGGAGGAAATGGACCCTTTAACCTTTACATTATTATGAGACAATTTATTCCTTGATACACATGCAGAGACAAATGTAGTCCTTAATTGCACCTGACTTGAGATGGATAATTATATGTGGACTGAGCGCACTAATGGCTCAGTTAGTAAGTGCACTGCTCAGTATGGAAGTGAGCCACACAGACCAAAGAGGGTCCCAGGTTCAATTACTACTTTGTGCTGAGTTAGCTGGTAATGGGGGTGAAACAGTGGGAATCATTGGTTTGCGGAGGGAGAAAAAAAATCAAGCAGAGTTCTCCCTCCTGATTGGTATGCAGTGACTCCTGCTGGAAAATGCACATATAGAGATCAGTTAAGAACAGGATCAGCCTTGGCTGTTGTGCCCCCTGGAGTGGAATAGCTTGTTGACACTGGGATTATGCATGTTGTGTACTGGCCACGTGGGTGAGATAGTGGAGTGCTGTTGGAGTCTGTGGAACTGCACTCCAGCATGAGCCTTCGGGGAGACAAATGGTGAGGATTATTTTTTAAGTAAACATTTGCTGGCACAGGTTTGTCTGTATTTAAAAGTAATTGTAGTTCAGTGTTTTAATGCTTATTTAAAAAAAAATCTATACCAAGTTGTCCACTCACTTTTTTCTTGTAGTCTCTTTCTGGTGGACTAGGCCTTTGCTTTTACCAGTTTCACTTGTAGTGCTGCTCTGAGACCAGTTAACAGAAGGTGGACTTATATGGGCTGAGATGATTTCACTATCACAAGTTTTAAATACCATGGCAGTGTCAAGTGCTGCTCCTAATATCCTGGCTTGAGACGTGGGAAAATGCTCAAAATTAAGAGGAGCAGTTCTGGATTGAGAGACTTTTTTACTACAGTTACCTCAATACTAACAGGATCGTTGTAGATTATATGAGGGATATACCTGTGGTGAATTATTCTCAAATAAGTATGCCCAGCAACATGCTTTTTTGTGTCAGGCTGTAATTGCTTGCATATTTTAACATGTATTAACTTTTAATCTTTGGGTTAGTAGAGGGAATCCATTTTTATACTTTCCGTGTATCGTAGAAAATTTACAGCACAGAAGGAGGCCATTTGGCCCATCGTGTTTGTTCCGGCTGAAAACGAGCCACCCAGTCTAATCCCACTTTCCAGCACTTGGTCCGTAACCTTGTAGGTCACTGCATTTCAGGTGCATATCCAGGTACTTTTTAAATGTGATGAGGGTCTCGACTTCTACCACCCTTTCAGGCAGTGAGTTCCAGACCCACACCACCCTCTGGGTGAAATTTTTTTTCCTCAACTCCCCTCCATTCCTTCTACCAATCACTTTAAATCTATGCCTCCTGGTTATTGACCTCTCTGCTAAGGGAGATAGGTCCTTCCTATCCACTCTATCTAAGCCCCTCATAATTTTGTACACCTCAATTAAATCACCCCTCAGCCTCCTCTGTTCCAAAGAAAGCAACCCCACCCTATCCAATCTTTCCCCATAGCTAAAATTCTCCAGTCCTGGCAACATCCTCGTAAATCTCCTCTGTAGTGGAGGATGCAATCTAGTCCAATTACATCCTTCCTGTAATGTGGTGATCAGAACTGTATGCAGTAGCTAAGCTGTGGCCTAACTAGTGTTTTATACAGTTCAAGCATAACCTCCCTGCTTTTATATTCTGTGCCTCAGCTAATAAAGGAAAGTATTCCGTGTGCCTTCTTAACCACTTTATCTACCTGTCCTGCTACCTTCAGGGAACTGTGGACATGCACTCCAAGGTCCCTCACTTCCTCTACACTTCTCAGTATCCTCCCATTTATTGTGTATGCCCTAGCCTTGGTCCATACCGGTACCAATGACATAGGTTTAAAAAAAGGGATGAGGTCCTGCAAGGTGAATTTAAGGAGTTAGGAGATAAATTAAAAAGCAGGACTTCAAAGGTAGTGATCTCAGGATTACTACCAGTGCCACGTGCTAGTGAGCATAGGAACAGGAAAATAGACCGGATGAATGCGTGGCTGCAGGGATGGTGTAGGAGGGAGGGATTTAGATTCCTAGGACATTGGGACCGGTTCTGGGGAAGGTGGGATCTGTACAAGCAGGACGGGTTACACCCGAGCAGGACCGGGACCAATGTCCTCGCGGAGGTGTTTGCTAGTGCTGTTGGGGAAGGTTTAAACTAGAGTGGCAGGGGATGGGAACCTGAGCGGGGAGTCAGAAGGGAGTAAAGTTGAGAGCAGCAAGAGAGGGGAAGACCCAGGGGGAATTTACAATACAAATAGTACAAACAGTTGTTCAAGAACAAGTGAAAGACCCAGGGGGAATTTACAATACAAATAGTACAAACAGTTGTTCAAGAACTACAGATAAAATGAAAACTAGAAGGTGTAAGGCGATTAACCCAGCATCAAAGCTGAAGGTCAGGCTAGGGTGTGTGGCCCAACTAAGAGTTCTATACACAAATGCACGGAGTATAAGCAATAAATTAAATGAACTACAGGTTCAAATTCAAATTGGAGGGTATGACATAGCTATTACGGAGACATGGCTGCGGGATGGTCAGGATTGGGAACTAAATATACTGGGTTATAATGTCTACAGGAGAGACAGGGAAAATGGAAGAGGGGGAGGAGTAGCCTGAATGATTAGAGATGAAATCACTTCAATGATAAAGGAGGATATAACGAGAGGTAAGCAGCCAATAGAGACCTAATGTGTTGAATTGAGAAATAGGAAAGGATCTAAGACTATAGTGGGAATTGTGTATAGGACCCCTGGCAGCAGCTCTGAAGTGCTAGATTGTATAAATGCAGAGATTAGACAAGTGTGTAAGAAAGGCATAGTGGTCTTAATGGGGGACTTTAACCTTCACATAGATTGGGAAAAGCAGACTAGCAACTGTCAGAGAGGTAGTGAATTTCTTGAGTGTGTCCAGGATAGTTTTCTACAGCAGTATGTCCTAGAGGCAACAAGGGGGCAAGCCATACTAGATTTAGTAATGAATAATGAACCAGATTTAGTTAACGGCTTAACTGTACGCGAGCATCTATCCAATAGCGATCATAACATAATCGAGTTCAATGTGGTGTTTGAAAAGGAAAAAAGTGAGTCACCTGCTAAGATTCTAGACTTGGGTAAGGCCGACTTCAATGGGATGAGACAGAGACTGTCCACAGTAAACTGGGAAAATCTGTTAATGGGTAAAACGACTGATGATCAATGGGAAATGTGTAAAGAAACATTTAACGTGATACACATTCGGTTTATACCCCTGAGGGGCAAGAACTCTACTTGCCAAAAAAACAGCCATGGACAACTAAAGATGTAAGGGACAGTATAAGACATAAGGAAAGGGCATGCAAAAAAGCAAAAAATGGCACAGATCCTGGCGAATGGGAAAGATACAAAGATCAACAAAGAGTCACAAAACAGATAATAAGAGCTACAAAAAGAGAGTATGAAAAGAGACTTGTAAGGGATATCAAACCAATACGAAGAACTTTTATAGTTACATTAGGAAAAAGAGGGTGGTCAGGAGCAGTGTTGGCCCCTTAAAAACTGAAAGTGGTGATATTGTCAATGACAATGGGGAAATGGCGGACATGTTGAACAATTACTTTGCGTCAGTATTTGCAGTAGAAAAAGAGGATAGCATGCCGGAAATCCCAAGAAAACGAATATTGAATCGGGGACAGGGACTCGATAAAATTAACATAACTAAAACAACAGTAATGAAGAAAATAATAGCACTAAAGAGTGACAAATCCCCAGGACCAGATGGTTTCCATCCCAGGGTTTTAAAGGAAGTGGGTGAGCACATTGCAGATGCCCGAACTATAATCGTTCAAAGTTCTCCAGATTCAGGAACTGTCCCTCTGGATTGGAAAATTGCACATGTCACTCCGCTTTTTAAGAAAGGAGAGAGTGGGAAACCAGGGAATTATAGACCAGTTAGCCTAACATCTGTTGTGGGGAAAATGCTGGACTCTATAATTAAGGATAGGGTGACTGAACACCTCGAGAATTTTCAGTTAATCAGAGAGCCAGCATGGATTTGTGAAAGGTAGGCCGTGCCTGACAAACCTGATTGAATTTTTTGAAGAGGTGACTAAAGTAGTGGACAGGGGAATGTCAATGGATGTTATTTATATGGACTTCCAGAAGGCATTTGATAAGGTCCCACATAAGAGACTGTTAGCTAAGATAGAAGCCCATGGAATCGAGGGAAAAGTACGGACTTGGTTAGGAAGTTGGCTGAGCGAAAGGCGACAGAGAGTAGGGATAATGGGTAGGTACTCACATTGGCAGGATGTGACTAGTGGAGTCCCGCAGGGATCTGTCTTGGGGCTTCAATTATTCACAACATTTATTAACGACTTAGATGAAGGCATAGAAAGTCTCATATCTAAGTTTGCCGTGACACAAAGATTGGTGGCATTGTAAGCAGTGTAGATGAAAACATAAAATTACAAAGCGATATTGATAGATTAGGTGAATGGGCAAAACTGTGGCAAATGGAATTCAATGTCGACAAATGTGAGGTCATCCACTTTGGGTCAAAAAAGGATAGAACAGGGTACTTTCTAAATGGTAAAAAGTTAAAAACAGTGGATGTCCAAAGGGACTTAGGGGTTCAGGTGCATAGATCATTGAAGTGTCATGAACAGGTGCAGAAAATAATCAAGAAGGCAAATGGAATGCTGGCCTTTATATCTAGAGGACTGGAGTACAAGGGGGCAGAAGTTATGCTGCAGCTATACAAAACCCTGGTTAGACTGCACCTTCGGAAGAACATATTGGCCTTGGAGGGAGTGAGGTAGTTTTACTGGAATGATACCCGGACTTCAAGGGTTAAGTTACGAGGAGAGATTACACAAATTGGGGTTGTATTCTCTGGAGTTTCGAAGGTTAAGGGGTGATCTGATCGAAGTTTATAAGATATTAAGGGGAACAGATAGGGTAGATAGAGAGAAACTATTTCCGCTGGTTTGGGATTCTAGGCACTAGGGGGCACAGTCTAAAAATTAGAGCCAGACCTTTCAGGAGCGAGATTAGAAAACATTTCTACACACAAAGGGTGGTAGAAGTTTGGAACTCTCTTCCGCAAACGGCAATTGATACTAGCTCAATTGCTAAATTTAAATCTGAGATCGATAGCTTTTTGGCAATCAAAGGTATTAAGTGATATGGGCCAAAGGTAGGTATATGGAGTTAGATCACAGATCAGCCATGATCTTATCAAATGGCGGAGCAGGCACGAGGGGCTGAATGGCCTACTCTTGTTCCTATGTTCCTATGTTTGTCCTCCCCAAATGCATTACTTCACACTTCTCCGGATTGAATTCCATTTGCCACTTTTCTGCCCACCTGACCAGTCCATTAATATTTTCCTGCAGTCTACAGCTTTCATCCTCACTATCAACCGCAAGGCTAATTTTCGTATCATCTGCAAACTTATTAATCGTGCCCCCTATATTTAAGTCCGAGTCATCAATATATACCATAAAAGGCAAAGGACCTAGAGCTTAGAGCTCTGCGGAATCCCACTGAAAACAGCCTTCCAGTCACAAAAACACCCGTCGACCATTACCCTTTGCTTCCTGCCACTGAGCCAATTTTGGATCCAACTTGCCACTTTCCCTTGGATCCCATGGGCTTTTATTTTTATGACCAGTCTGCATGTGGGACCTTGTCAAAAGCCTTGCTAAAATCCATGTAGACTACATCAAATGCACTACCCTCGTTGACCCTCCTTGTTACCTCCTCAAAAAATTCAATCAAGTTAGACATGACCTTCCCTTAACAAATCCATGCTGACTGTCCTTGATTCCTCCGTGCCTTTCTAACTGACAGTTTATCCTGTCCCTCAGAATTGATTCCAATAATTTGCCCACCACCGAGGTTAGACTGACTGGCCTGTAATTACTCGGTTATCTTTCGCTCCCTTTTTAAACAATGCTACAACATTAGCCATCCTCCAATCTTCCGGCACCACTCACATGTAGTGAGCTGATCAGTGTCTATGCATTGGATATAACTCCCCACAATCATATACAGCACTTCTTTACAAATGCAACATGCCCAGTGAAATTTAAAAAAAAAGTAGAAAATGCTTACTTTTCAGATACTTTGTGGCTGGTAATTATGGTTACCAGGTGAAGTGAGCTTGGATGATCTTGATCCTGTTGCTAATCAACACAACTGTGCTGAATAGTCACACTAGAGTATAAGAGAATGGGATTTAAGGGCATTGTCAGTGTAGCATACTGTAAAATACCATTCAGGAAATAAGGACCAAAACAAGTAGCTCAATTCAAATATCTTGCGGTAGAATTAAAAAGTGATAGCAATACCTCAAAGATGCCAGAATCAGAACAGAAATGTCAGCCCAGTCTGTCAGTCAACTCTGGGAAGATGGCAGTATTAGCCTCAAAACGTAGACTAATTTTCAAGAATTTTGACCCGGTTTGTACATGGCTGTGAGGCACGGATTTTGAAGAAAGAAGTTCATAAATTCTGAGCTCCATTAAAATCAAGGAATCAACCAACTAATTGTTAGGTTGTGAACAGGAATGGAATGGTAAAGCAATGGGTTGGACTGAAAGAAAATACTATTGAGCAGGTCAGATTTAATAGTAAAGGTTGTGACCTGTCTTGAGAATTTCTGGTTCTTATCTATCCAAAGAACAATATGAAGAACGCAATTTCGACCAAAAAAGTCCCAGGACTGATAAACTATTGGAAAAATTGCAGCTAACTAGGGAACGGGCTGTACAAGAAAGACAGTTTATATTCTACTGAATATTGCAACCATAGAATCGCAGAACGATACACCACAGAACAATGCCATTTGGCTCATCGTGCTTGTGCCGAGTCTTTGAAAGAGCTAACCAATCAGTCCCACTTCCCTGCTCTGTCTCCATTGCCCTGCAAATTTTCCACCTTCAATTCCATTTTGAAAGTTATTATTGAATCTGCTTCTACTATCCTTTCAGGCAGTGCATTCCAGATCATAACAACTCGTTGTGTAAAAAAATGTTTGCTCATGTCACCTCTTTTTTTTGCCAATTATCTTAAATCTGTGTCCTCTGGCTACCAACCCTTTTGACACTGGAAACAGTTTCTCCTTATTTTCTCTATGAAAACCCTTCATGATTTTTCACACCTCTAGCAAATCTCCCCTTGACCTTCTCAGCTCTATAGAGAACCATCTCAGTTTCATAGAATAGAATCATAGAATCATAGAAGTTACAACATGAAACAGGCCCTTCGGCCCAACATGTCCATGTCGCCCAGTTTATACCACTAAGCTAGTCCCAATTGCCTGCACTTGGCCCATATCCCTCTATACCCATCTTACCCATGTAACTGTCCAAATGCTTTTTAAAAGACAAAATTGTACCCGCCTCTACTACTGCCTCTGGTAGCTCGTTCCAGACACTCACCACCCTTTGAGTGAAAAAATTGCCCCTCTGGACCCTTTTGTATCTCTCCCCTCTCACCTTAAATCTATGTCCTCTCGTTATAGACTCCCCTACCTTTGGGAAAAGATTTTGACTATCTACCTTATCTATGCCCCTCATTATTTTATAGACTTCTATAAGATCACCCCTTAACCTCCTACTCTCCAGGGAAAAAAGTCCCAGTCTATCTAACCTCTCCCTATAAGTCAAACCATCAAGTCCCGGTTGCATCCTAGTAAATCTTTTCTGCACTCTTTCTAGTTTAATAATATCCTTTCTATAATAGGGTGACCAGAACTGTACACAGTATTCCAAGTGTGGCCTTACTAATGTCTTGTACAACTTCAACAAGACATCCCAACTCCTGTATTCAATGTTCTGACCAATGAAACCAAGCATGCCGAATGCCTTCTTCACCACCCTATCCACCTGTGACTCCACTTCCAAGGAGCTATGAACCTGTACTCCTAGATCTCTTTGTTCTATAACTCTCCCCAACGCCCTACCATTAACGGAGTAGGTCCTGACCCGATTCGATCTACCAAAATGCATCACCTCACATTTATCTAAATTAAACTCCATCTGCCATTCATCGGCCCACTGGCCCAATTTATCAAGATCCCGTTGCAATCCTAGATAACCTTCTTCACTGTCCACAATGCCACCAATCTTGGTGTCATCTGCAAACTTACTAACCATGCCTCCTAAATTCTCATCCAAATCATTAATATAAATAACAAATAACAGCGGACCCAGCACCGATCCCTGAGGCACACCGCTGGACACAGGCCTCCAATTTGAAAAACAACCCTCCACAACCACCCTCTGTCTTCTGTCGTCAAGCCAATTTTGTATCCAATTGGCTACCTCACCTTGGATCCCGTGAGATTTAACCTTATGTAACAACCTACCATGCGGTACCTTGTCAAAGGCTTTGCTGAAGTCCATGTAGACCACGTCTACTGCACAGCCCTCATCTATTTTCTTGGTTACCCCTTCAAAAAACTCAATCAAATTCGTGAGACATGATTTTCCTCTCACAAAACCATGCTGACTGTTCCTAATCAGTCCCTTCCTCTCCAAATGCCTGTAGACCCTGTCCCTCAGAATACCCTCTAACAACTTACCCACTACAGATGTCAGGCTCACCGGTCTGTAGTTCCCAGGCGTTTCCCTGCCGCCCTTCTTAAACAAAGGCACAACATTTGCTACCCTCCAATCTTCAGGCGCCTCACCTGTAGCTGTCGATGATTCAAATATCTCTGCTAGGGGACCCGCAATTTCCTCCCTAACCTCCCATAACGTCCTGGGATACATTTCATCAGGTCCCGGAGATTTATCTACCTTGATGCGCATTAAGACTTCCAGCACCTCCCTCTCTGTAATATGTACACTCCTCAAGACATCACTATTTATTTCCCCAAGTTCCCTAACATCCATGCCTTTCTCAACCGTAAATACCGATGTGAAATATTCATTCAGGATCTCACCCAGTTTCTCTAGTCTCTCCATGTAACTGAAATTTTTCATCCCTGGTACCATTCTAGTAAATCTTCTCTCCACCCTCTCATGCCTTGACATCCTTCCTAAAGTGTGGTGCCCAGAATTGGCCACAGTACTCCTGCTGAGGCCTAACCAGTGTTTTATAAAAGGTTTAGCATAACTTCCTTGCTTTTGTACTCTATGCCTCTATTTATAAAGCCAAGGATCCCATATGCCTTTTTGACCGCCTTCCCAACTTGTCCTGCCATCTTCAAAGACTTGTGTACATACACTCCCAGGTCTCTCTGTTCTTGCACCCCCTTTAAAATTGTACCATTTAGTTTATATTGACTTTCCTCATCCTACCAAAATGAATCACTTCACACTTCTCTGTGTTAAATTCATCTGCCTGTGTCTTCCCATTTCTCCAGTCTGTCTATGTCCCCCTGAAGTATGTTACTATCCTCCTCACTGTTTACTACATATCTGAGTTTTGTGTTATTTGCAAACTTTGAAATTTTACCCTATATACCCAAGCCTAAGTCATTAATATATATCAAAAAGAGTAGTGGTCTCAACACCGACCCCTGGGGAACACCACTGTACAGTTCCCTCCAGTCTGAAAAACAACCGCTCTGCTTTCTGTCCCTTACCCAATTACATATCCATGCAGCCGCTGCCCTTATAATCCCTTGGGCTTCAATTTTGCTAACAAGTCTATTTTGTGGTACTTTATCAAACACCTTTTGAAAGTCCATATACACAATATCAACCATACTACCCTCATCAACCCTCTCCATTACTTCATCAAAGAACTCAAACAAGTTGGTCAAACATGATTTGTCTTTAACAAATCCATGCTGACTTTCATTTATTAACCCAATAGCCCACATTTGTCAGTATGCCATCTGGAATATTCATGTAAATCCAGACTTTGGGATTGAATTTGACTTCAGAGAGCTGGAAGTTCAAGTTTTCTGTATTCCAGATGTGAACTGAAGTCTGAATGTTAAAACCTTACTGCATACCCTAAAGTGATGATAGCTCCTACCTTTGCTTGTAAATTTAAGAACATAAATGAGAACTGCAGTTACTTTATAAGCTACATTAATATGATAAAACGGCTTCATTGCTGTGGGGCGTGGGGAGAGGTTGGCTGTATGTATCATTAGTCCTCTTTTTCCACCATAAAGAAGCAAAACCTTGCTATCACAGAGCAGACTAAGTTAATATATAAATATTGTGTGCCTACCTTGCTGCTGTGGCTCTAGCAACAGAACATCGCCCATTCAGCCAACAGGGAGGCTTATAACATGATATGCAATATGATGGTGCTTATTTGCAGAGGAATATTAATTTTGTCCCTTTGTGCATGGAATAGAGAACATCTTTAAAGGGAAGGCCCTATTATTCTTTTGCATTTTTTCTTGAAAGCAGGGATCCTAATGAATATTGGGAATGATACTGGAGAAAGATTCCATTCTTAATGCTTGAGCTTGGACAGTGAGTATCAGTGAGTTATTCACCTGTGAGAGGCATTAGAGCTGAACCAGATCTTTTAGTTCACTCTCCACAAATACACATTTTGCACTGGGCAGTGAACAGCAGTGGGCACCCTTGCTAATTTGTTGCCTCCCTGGCCCAGCAATGCTGATAGCATCCCACTGCCAGCAGACAGAACATGTCAACCCAACTCCAACCCAAAGTAAATGCAATCCAAATATTGAGGAATTAACTTGGAAATTTAAGTCACATTGGGAAATATTCTGTTCGATATTTGTAGTGAAATTGTCAGTGCATTCTTTATATGTGCAAATGATGAATGTCTTCCCAATATTGAGTTCAGAATTTGCTTTAGTGCATGTACTTGTAAAAAAAAGTTCAAAGAACTAAAAATATTTCTGATATTAAATAACTTAGAACATGTGGTCTCACTTGGAATACTTTGTGTTAGCTTCAATTTGCTGTAGTCGATGTGTATTCTCATGAGTGCTCAATTTAATTGATCCAGAATGAAAGTTTGTTAAGTGTTGTATCAAAACCTCTATTTCCCTTATCACTGGCTATTTGCCAATTTCCCCAGTTTAGATTTAATTGGCCAGTGTGTACATGGTTTATGTTTAAAGAAACTGCTTCTGGGGAAATAAACAACACCAAAGTAGGATTTTTTTGGGGGAGTTTTATTTGTTTTAATTTGCCATAAAATTTTCAATTTATTAAAATGATCATATCCAGGTGAAAATTGTGAGGGAGAGGGGGATGGAGAAGAAATGAACCTTACATTTCCTTCTGTGAACATAAGAACATAAGAAATAGGAGCAGGAGTGGGTCACATGGCCCCTCGAGTCTGCTCCGCCATACAATAAGATCATGGCTGATCTTCGACCTCAACTCCACTTTCCTGCCTGATCACCATATCCCGTGATTCCCCTAGAGTCCAAAAATCTATCTATCTCAGCCTCAAATATATTCAACGACTCAGCATTCACAGCCTTCTGGGGTAGAGAATTCCAAAGATTCACAACCCTCTGAGTAAAGAAATTCCTCCTCGTCTCAGTCTTAAATGGCCGACCCCTTATCCTGAGACTATGTCCCCTAGTTCTAGACTCTTCAGCCATGGGAAACAACCTCTCAGCATCTACCCTGTCAAGTCCCCTCATAGTCTTATATGTTTCAATTTGATCACCTCTCATTCTTCTAAACTGCAGAGAGTATAGGCGCATTCTACTCAACCTCGCCTTAAAGGATAACTCTCTCATCCCAGGAATTAATCTAGAGAACCTTTGCTGCACCGCCTCTAAGGCAAGTATATCCTTCCTTAGATAAGGAGACCAAAACTGTTCACAGTACTCCAGGTGAGGTCTCACCAAAACCCTGTACAATTGTACTCCAACCCCCTTGCAATAAAGGCCAACATTCCATTTGCTTTCCTAATTGCTTGCTCTACCTGCATGCTAACTTTTTGTGTTTCTTGTACGAGGACACCCAAGTCTCTCTGAATGTGAACATTTAATAGTTTCTCACCATTTAAAAAAATTCTGTATTTCTATTCTTCCTACCAAAGTGAATAACTTCACATTTCCCCACATTATACTCCATCTGCCACCTTCTTGCCCACTCACTTAACCTGTCTATATCCCTTTGCAGACTCTTTGTGTCCTCCTCACAGCTTACTTTCCTGCCTAGCATTGTATCGTCAGCAAACTTGGATACGTTACACTCGGCCCCTTCATCTAAGTCATTAATGTAGATTGTAAATAGCTGAGGCCCAAGCACCGATCCTTACGGCACCCCACTAGTTACAGCCTGCCAGCCTGAAAATGACTTGTTTATTCCTATTCTCTGTTTTCTGTCCATTAACCAATCCTCTATCCATGCTAATACGTTACCCCCAACTCCAGGAACCCTTATCTTGTGTAACAACCTTTTATGTGGCACCTTATCGAATGCCTTTTGAAAATCCAAATATATTACATCGACTGATTCCCCTTTATCTTCCCTGCTAGTTACATCCTCAAAAAACTCTAATAGGTTTGTCAAACATGATTTCCCTTTCATAAAACCATGTTGACTCTGCCTAATCATATTATGATTTTCTAAGTGCCCTGTTACCACTTCCTTTATTAGGAAATAAATCAATGTTACAAAAAAATCCCTTTGTCCAAGGAGTGCCCAATCTTTTTTTTGTAGGGCATTGGGAGCATACATGGAGCATAGAGGATGACATATAACGTTTAAGTCCATGATTTCATGAAGTTGCATATAGCTCAAGCTGCAGGTACCAACTGATCTTGGTGCTCTGATTTAGGATTTATGCACCAGTGAGATAACCACACCAAAAACAGCCCTTTCCAAAAACTGCAAGCTCACATAATTCAAACAGGACAAGTAAGAAATATAAGTATAAATAGAAACTGAGTTCATAGAATAGAATCATAGAATCATACAATACAGAAGGAGGCCACTCGGCCCATCGTGATTGTGCCGGTCCTTTGAAAGAGCTTTCCAATTAGTCCCACTCCCCTGCTCTTTTTCCATAGCCCGGCAAATTTTTCCTTGGGAGTAGCTTGGAAGTTGAGAGCTGGATTGCCAAGGTTCACTTAGTTTCAACACTTCAGACTTGGTTATTAATCATTTTTCATTTAAAGCAGGAATTACTGTTGGACGTTAATATTGTTCACAGTAATCTCTAGTACTAAAAAAAGCTTCTCCAGTTTGATTTATTATTTACTTTATTGGAGGTAAAAAAACCTTTTATATTTTTCATGGGAAGCAAGGTAGAATGCTACAGATTGTGCCAAAACATTATTGTCAACTGCAGAGAAAAGAGTTGCTTGGTACCCAAAATTTGATCAGAATCAGGAAAATGAAGAGATTTTGGAAAATTGAGGGGTTTTCCACCCCTGTCCATTATTAGGGAAAAATCAGTGCTTTTAAAAAAAAATAAAGGTTAGGCATAACATTGAAGTCTAGAAATTTATTGCATCTGAAAAAAAAAATTTAAAACCAGAAAATAAAGACTGTCAACTAAAAATATATCCTGTGACGGTTGAGTTGAACAACGGAGAATTTCTGTTCAAAAGACTTGAAAAACAGGTTTTGATTTCAGATTTACTTTAGACTTGAAGTTCCAATCAGATGAACAGATTTGTGAGAATTTTTTTTTTATTATTCATTCTTGGGATGTGGGCGTCGCTGGCAAGGCCAGCATTTATTGCCCATCCCTAATTGCCCTTAAGAAGCTGGTGGTGAGCTACCTTCTTGAACTGCTGCAATCTGCAGTGCTGTTAGGAAGGGAGTTCCAGGATTTTGACCCAGTGACGATAAAGGAACGGCGATACAGTTCCAAGTCAGGATGGTGTGTAACTTGGAGGGGAACGTGCAGGTGGTGGTGTTCCCATGCACCTGCTGCCCTTGTCCTTCTAGGTGGCAGAGGTCACGGGTTTGGGAGGTGCTGTCGAAGAAGTCTTGGCGAGTTGCTGCAGTGCATCTTGTGGATGATACACACTGCAGCCATGGTGCACTGGTGGTGGAGGGAGTGAATGTTTATGGTGGTGGATGGGGTGCCAATCAAGCAGGTTGCTTTGTCCTGGATGGTGTCGAGCTTCTTGAGTGTGGTTGGAGCTGCACTCATCCAGGCAAGTGGAGAGTATTCCATCACACTCCTGACTTGTGCCTTGTAGATGGTGGAAAGGCTTTGGGGAGTCAGGAGGTGAGTCACTCATCGCAGAATACGCAGCCTCTGACCTGCTCACAGTATTAATGTGTCTGGTCCAGTTTAGTTTCTGGTCAATGGTGACCCCCAGGATGTTGATGGTGGGGGATTCGGTGATGCTAATGCTGTTGAACGTCAAGGAGAGGTGGTTAGACTCTCTCTTGTTTGAGATGGTCATTGCCTGGCACTTGTTTGGCGCGAATGTTACTTGCCACTTATCAGCCCAAGCATGGATGTTGTCCTGGCCTTGCTGCATGCAGGCACGGACTGCTTCATTATCCTAGGGGTTGAGAATGGAACTGAACACTATGCAATCATCAACAAACATCCCCACTTTTGACCTGATGATGGAGCGAAGGTCATTGATGAAGCAGCTGAAGATTGTTGGGCCTAGGACACTGCCCTGAGGAACTCCGGCAGCAATGTCCTGGGGCTGAGATGATTGGCCTGTAAGAACCACTATCATCTTCATTTGTGCTAGGTATGACTCCAGCCACTGAAGAGTTTTCCCCCTGATCCCCATTGACTTCAATTTTACTAGGGCTCCTTGATGCCACACCTTGTCAAATGCCGCCTTGATGTCAAGGGCAGTTATTCTCACCTTACCTCTTGAATTCAGCTCTTTTGTTCATGTTTGGATCAAGGCTGTAATGAGGTCTGGAGCCGAGTGACCCTCGTGGAATCCAAACTGAGCATCGGTGAGCAGGTTATTGGTGAATAAGTGCCGCTTGATAGCACTGTTGACGACACCTTCCATCACTTTGCTGATGATTGAGAGTAGACTGATGGGACGGTAATTGGCCGGATTGGATTTGTCTTGCTTTTTGTGGACAGGACATACCTGGGCAATTTTCCACTTTGTCGGATAGATATCAGTGTTGTAGCTGTACCGGAACAGCTTGGCTAGAGACGTGGCTAGTTCTGGAGCACAAGTCTTCAGCACTACAGCAGGGATGTTGTCGGGTCCATAGCCTTTGCTGTATCCAGTGCACACAGCCGTTTCTTGATATCATGTGGAGTGAATCGAATTGGCTGAAGACTGGCTTCCGTGATGGTGGGGATCTTAGGAGGAGGCTAAGATGGATCATCCACTCGGCACTTCTGGCTGAAGATGGTTGCAAACGCTTCAGCCTTGTCTTTTGCACTCACGTGCTGGGCTCTGCCATCATTGAGGAAGGGGATGTTCATGGAGCCTCCTCCTCCTGTTAGTTGTTCAATTGTCCACCACCATTCACTACTGGATGTGGCAGGACTGCAGAACTTTGATCTGATCTTTTGGTTGTGGAATCACTTAGGTCTGTCTATAGCATGCTGCATCTGCTGTTTAGCTTGCATGTAGTCTGGTGTTGTAGCTTCACCAGGTTGGCACCTCATTTTTATGTACACCTGGTGCTGCTCCTGGCATGCTCTTCTACACTCCTCATTGAACCAAGGTTGATCCCCTGGCTTGATGGTAATGGTAGAGTGAGGGATATGCCAGGCCATGAGGTTACAGTTTGTGGTGGAATACAGTTCTGCTGCTGCTGATGGCCCATAGCGCCTCATGGATGCCCAGTTTTGAGCTGCTTGATCTGTTCTGAATCTCTCCCACTTAGCCATGGTGGTAGTGCCACACAACATGTTGGATGGTGTCCTCAGTGTGAAGACGGGACTTCACCTCCACAAGAACTGTGAGGTGGCAATATTGTCATGGACGGATGCCTCTGCAACAGGTAGATTGGTGAGGACGAGGTTAAGTAGGTTTTTCCCTTATGTTGGTTTTCTCACCATGTGCCGCAAGTCCAGTCTGGCAACTATGTTCTTCAGGACTCAGCCAGTAGTGGTGCTACCGAGCCACTCTTGGTGATGGACATTGAAGTTCTCCACCCAGTGTACATTCTGTGCCCTTGCTACCGTCAGTGCTTTCTCCAAGTGGTGCTCAACATGGAGGAGGACTGATTCATCATCTGAGGGAAGGCGGTAGGTGGTGATCAGCAGGAGGTTTCCTTGCCCATGTTTCACCTGATGCAGTGAGACTTCATGGAGTCCAGAGTCAATGTTGAGAACTACCAGGGCCACTCCGTCCTCACTGTATACCACTGTGCCGCCATCTCTGGTGGGTCTGTCCTGCCGGTGGGACAGGACATACCCAGGGATGGTGATGGAGGAGGCTGGGACGTTGGCTGAAAGGTATGACTCTGAGAGTATGGCTTTGTCAGGCTGTTGCTTGACTAGTCTGTGGGACAGCTCTCCCAATTTTGGCACAAATCCCCAGATGTTACTGAGGAGGACTTTGCAGGCTCAACTGGGCTTTGTTGTGTCTGGTGCCTAGTGGTCCATCTGGTTTTATTTTTATTATGTTGTTTTGTAGTAGGATTGTATAACTGAGTGGCTTGCTGGACCATTTCAGAGGGCAGTTAAGAATCAACCACATTGCTGTGGGTCTGGAGTCACCTATAGGCCAGGTGAGGGTAAGGACAGAAGGGTTTCCTTCCCTAAAGGTCATTAGTGAAACGGATGGGTTTTTACAATAATCATGGTTTCATGGTTACCATTACTGATACTAGCTTTTTATTCCAAATTTTTTTTTAAAAAAGCTGAATTTAAATTTCCCAGCTGCCGTGGTAGGATTTGAACTCATGTGTCCAGATTATTAGTCCAAGCACCTACTAGGATTATTGGTCTAGTAACATAACGACTATGCTACAAAAGCCAGTGATGTCAGGTTTAATTGTTTCACGACATAGGCAATGGAAGAGGAATGGGCTGGGTGGGGAGGGGGGCAATGGAGCGCTGGAGAAGAAGCTTAGTGCTTGCTGCCAGAAAGGCAAATATTTTAAGTGGCTATAATGTAGAGGAAAGAAAAGGTACTAGAGATTATCCAAATTCAGCAGCTGGGTAGCATTATGCTTGTAAGCACTTATGCGTGAGATTTCAAGTGTGGAGGTCTATTTTCTGTTTCCTTCACTTTTTATTACATACTCAGTTTAGTAAATCTTTTTTGAGAATGGTAAACAAAAAGATGGTAAAGCAAACTGCATTATAAAATTTACATAAAAGTTACACAGATAATACAAAAGCAACTGACCCCCTGCAATTAATTGCAGGCAATCACTCAGGAAAGTGTTTTGCATACAATAATAGTCATATTACGAAATATATGGACTTTATAATACCTGAGGAAACCTTGAAATTGTAGAATCATATTACCATATTTTATGTCATGTAATCTTATTAAAGCCTGTAAGATTAATGTTTTCATATTTATATTTTGAGTTTTTACGTATTTTTTCCTGATTTTATATTACTGATTGTCTGTGTCTGGAATGCTTCGGAGTGGATAATTTGAGCTATAATGAATAGCATTATATTTTCAATATTCAGAATAAGATTATAGTAATTGCTTAAATATAAGGTAAAAATGTTCTGTTAGCTTTTATATCGTAAATTCCACCTCTGAAGACTGCTTTGTATTTGTTAGATTGCATTTTTGAAAAGCAAGTACAACTTGCTTCTCATGTAAATATAACTATGAGATTGCAAGGCCAGTATCATATTTTTGGTGAATGCTTTTTAGCTTCATCCTATAAAATCGTTTACAGTTGTGTTTGTCTGAAGGAGCAGGATTGTGCAGTTTGTACACATTGGGCCCGATTTTAGCACCCGGTTCCGGGTGCGTTCTCGGCGGGGGGGCCTCTAAAATCCCGGTTTCGAGGAGCGGGACCGGATCGTGCCTCGATCCCGCCCACTTCCGGGTTGCGCGCTGACGTGCGGGGGTGCGTGCGTTGGCCCCGCTGGTGGGAATCCCGCAGGCAATTAAAGCCAGCGGGGTTCCACTTGAGTGTATTTATCTTGGTATTTCAGGTCATTAAATGACCTGATTGAGCTGTTTATTTAACAGGTGTCGGATTTTACAGTGAAATGAGACTGTTTCCCATACTGGGGGAAACACTCACACTCTCAACGGACGTGTTGCAGCCAGCAGCCTGTGGCAGCTGCCAAGGTGCATTCCACAGGTGGGGGGGGAGAGCCTTCACCAACGCAGGAGGACACTCCGTAGCATTGGGCAACGCCTGCCCTCCACCACCCTCCTCCAAGCAAGAAGATTCACCGGCGTGGAAGTCCAACCCCTGTGCGAGGACACACTTTTCTAGCGTGCACAACCCCGCAAACCTAAACCTGCCAGATGGGTGCTGCGTTGACATCCTCGGAGGACGAACAGCATGACCAGCCTCAGCAGCCTCGCAGTCCACGCCGTCCGCCTCAGAGACGTGCATCCCCACAACACGGTGCTGCGGCACATCCACCTGCACAGCAGGATGGAGGGCATCCGCAGAGAGAGATGCGTCGCAGGAGGCACTACCCTCCGCACAGGGTCTACAGACCGAGGCTCAGCTTCATGGACCTCTCTGAGCAGCAGTGCATACGGAGGCTCAGAGTCACTTGCCAGGTAGTCGCCGACATCTGCAGCCTCCTCAATGACGAGCTGCTCCCGGATGGACCAAGCAGCATCTTCTTACCCGTCGCCGTCAAAGTCACCACTGCCCTCAACTTCTTCGCCTCCGGATCCTTCCAGGGTGCCACGGGGGACATCACCGGGGTCTGTCAGTCGTCTGCACACAAGTGCATAAGGCAGGTCACCGATGGGTTGTTCCGCAGGGCCTCGACCTACATCAACTTCGCCATGGATGAGCGCAGCCAGACGGAGAGGGCGGTTGGATTCCATGCTGTGGCTGGCTTCCCACGGGTGCAGGGTGTAATCGATTGCACCCACATAGCAATACGGGCACCTCCACATGAGCCAGGGCTGTTTATCAACAGGAAAGGGTATCACTCCATGAACGCCCAGCTCATTTGTGACCACCGCCAGAGATTCCTACACGTGTGCGCCAGATACCCTGGCAGCTGCCACGATGCCTTCGTCCTCAGGGAGTCCACCGTCCCGCCCCTCTTCCACGCACCCAACGCCGGCAACGGCTGGCTCCTCGGCGACAAAGGATATCCCCTGCACACGTGGCTTATGACACCTCTGAGGAACCCCATTACCGAGCCGCAGCGTCGGTATAATGACAGCCACATTGATACCAGGTCTACAATTGAGCAGGCTATAGGGCTGCTCAAGATGCGCTTCAGGTGCCTTGATCGTTCCGGGGGAGCACTCCAATACACGCCATTCAGAGTGGGACGAATTATAGTTGTCTGCTGTGTCCTGCATAACATGGCACTACAGAGAGGGGTGACGCTGGAGGAGGCCCCATGCACACCCGCCACCCACATTGAGGACGACAATGAGGAGGAGGTGGAGGAGGAAGAGGAGGAGGAGGAAGAGGGAGAGGAGGAGGAACGACCCATGCGCCGAACACCGGCTCACCTGCGTGCTCGTCAGGCCAGGGAGGCACTCATATGCCAACGGTTCTCCTAACATCACACTGTGTGAGGCGTTCACATGTCATAACGTGCACAGAAGAGGGTCCATACAGGCTCCCTCCACAGAAGAGTGGTGCCTGTACACCTGCACCCACTGGATTATGCCCAATGGGTGGGACGGGGTGGTCGTCGTCATGATGAGGCGCACGGAAGGGACATATTGCACAAGCCGCAGAATTATGGACAAGAGGTGGCAGCATTGGTGAGAAAAAGTGAGTTTATTTTGTGGTGACATTCAAAGAGTAGAAAATTAAAAAAAAAATGACAAACACCCTGGTGCAATCCCTGTGTGCTCACGGAACTTTAGGCGTTCGTTTTCGGGACCCCCTACGTGGTGCTACCCCTGTGGCTCCAGCAGAGGTGGTGGCAGGTTGCTCCTGTTCGTGCCCTGACTGGGTAGATGCTTTGGGCCGACGCCCCCTGGGTTTCGGTGCCCGTGAGGGCACCTCCACAGACTGCTCCTCCTGCACCTGTGCAGGGGCAGACTCGGCCACCTGGAGAGGATGGACTATTGCGGGCACTGGTTGAGAGGGGGGCAACGGGTGAGACTTTGGGGCGCCTTGAGTAGCGTCCACACTTCCATTTCCCCGTTCACCATCTTCCCTCTCATGGCCAAGGCCCACATCACCCCTTCCACCCTGCTGGACGGCAGTTTGGATGACGTGGGTGAGACCTTGCAAGGCCACCTCCAATGTATCTGTCAACCTGTTGATGGCGGCAGAATGTTGTTCACCCTGAATCCAAACAGCCGTTGTGAGGGCCTGGATGGACTCATTGGTGAGCTGTGCGTGACGCTCGAGGGAGGCTAGCCTGTCCTCCACCGCAGACGTTCCCACACCTACCCGCGACACTATCTCAGAGATGCCTTCACGTCCCTGCGACACTATCTCGGCGATACCCTCCTGCACCTGTGCCACCATTCCCCTCATGCAGGAGTTGGACTCCTCCATCCTCCGTGCGATTGTGGAGAGTGCGCGTGGCACCTCTCCCAGTACCTCAGCAATGTTCTGGTGCCCCTCGACAACTCTCCTTTTGACAGGTGGCCCCCTGGGTTCAGCATCTGGGTCCGGCTGAGCAAAGCCTGCAGAAGAGTGCTCCCACCGACGCGGACCCTCCGCGGCTGACCCTGCCACCAGGGTCTGCTCATGCTCACGTGTGCGCGGTGACTCACCATGTGCAATCCCAACTAGCTGAGGGGGGGGACCCACCGAGGTGTGTGTATCTGCGCTGGTGGATGCAAGGCTCATGTGTGATGATGCACCCTCAGAGACGGGCATGTCCTCTGAGGAATCGCCCTCAACCGAGACGTCGATCGCAGACGGTCCTGCAAGAGAACAGAGGGAAATATCAGGCATGTGACCAAATGTGGCGGTGCGGCATATGCCATGTGATGCTAAGATCATTCACGATCATGAGTGATGAGTGCCAGCTTTCCCTTACCGGCCGTTTCGCCAGAACCAGACTCGCCATCCGCCATCGACAGGCAATGCAGCGTGCGGCTGATCTCCAGTGCCTCGACCTCGGCGTCTGTCAGGGCCATCTCGTGTGGCGGGCCCCCTCCGGTGCGTGCCCTATCGCGTGCGTTCCTGGCCCTCTTCTCCTGTGAGGGCAAAACACAAAAACGTTATTGAGTGATGATTACAATGTGAGACGCTTCAAGCATTGGTGTGAATGGGTTGAGCGTGTGCCAGATGGATGGGAGGATGCGTGTGCCACATGGCCATCCCATTGTATGGGCATTGGGGTGTGTGGTAGTGGTCGAGTGGGGACAGGGACGGTGGGTACGTGCAGGCACTGTGAGGCTGATAGTTGGGTGGCTGTGAGGATTGGTGCGGGAGCGCAGTGCTGTCAGTGGAGATGGGGTTGTGAGGTGTTTGAGGTGATGTGGAAGACGGAGTGATGCAGAGTGCGTTAGTGTACTCACTTTTCCGGACCTGGTGAGGTCATTGAATCTCTTGCGGCACTGAATCCAAGTGCGGGTGGTGTTTCCCCTGCTTGTGACCTCCGCGGCCACCTCCTCCCATGCCCTCTTGGTGGCGCTGGCAGGGCACCTCCTTCCATCCGTGGGGAACAGCGTCTCCCTCCTCATGCGGACCCCGTCCAGCAGCACCTGGAGGGCGTGGTCCGTGAAACGGGGAGCAGCCTTACCCCTGTGCTCCTCCATCCTTGATGGAGTGTAGTTTGTGGCTGGAGGGGCTTTGGTGGACTGCCCCTTTAAATAGAGCGCAACCATCGCTCAGACGTTAATGCGCATGCGCAGGCCGCCGGCACGCAGCTGAGAAGCGCGGAACCCGTAACTGCCGGCTAATCACATCAATCATCCCCCCGATCGCGTGCGCAACGCACTCAATTTGGCCGGCGCGTTTTCCTCGAGCCCGCCTGACCACCCGCTGCCAACCCGCACCCCTGGTAAAATCGGGCCCATTGTGACTGAGCCAGTACATTTGTTCTAATTTGTTTCGAAAAAAATTGCAAGGTTCCATCCTGATGGTGCACACAAGATCACTGTTTTGTTAGCATAGTAAAGAAAGAACTTGCATTTATATAGTGCGTTTCATGACCTCATGATGTTCCAAAGTGCTTTACAGCCAATTAAGTAGTTTTGAAGTAGTCCCTGCAATCCCAGTGAGTTGGACAGTGGAGGCGAGGCATTGGAGGAGGATGATGTGTTTGACCATGTTAGATGCTGCAGAGAGATTGAGGAGGAATAATGGACCATGGTGACAGTCACAGGCAATGTCATTTGTGACTTTGATTGGGGCTGTTTCTAGTACCAACCATCTCCTTAAACTCTCACTCCTGCAATTTTGGCAGAGGAGAGCGTGACCCAATGTGGTCCAGCCAGATCTGATGAAGAATGGCTAAGTCAGTTTTGTGCTGGATACGGTCTAGTCTGTGTGAAAAGACTGTTGTCCCCAATGGGCCAAGAGTCATTACAGATATTGGTGCCTTTTGTTTCTTATGCAATATTTAAGTTTTTGGAAACTATTAGTTCTGTGGGCAGATGTTCCTAAACAGCACTGTGGTGACCACAGCAGCATAGAAAATGCACTGGAAATCAGTTTATGGGTTTGTTTAAGTACATTTTTACTGTGGTAAAACTCAGCACTCATTGTATGTCACCCGTGTTCCTACTGCACTAACATTTTCTGCCAGGTTAAGATAAGCACGGATTCCCAGTATCAAATTGGGCCTCTTACTAGAAAACCCAAAGTTTGTGCAGTGCACACCCACAGAAGTGCATTGCAGGTTAATTGCTATGTAATGCTGATAGGATGAAAATTGCCTGTCTGTTGCTGTAACCGTCCCAGATTCATTGAAATTACAGGATAGAAGGACATCATTTGGCCCATTATAACTGTGCTGGTGCTAGCTCTTTAATAGAGCTGCTTACTCTAATTCTATTTTTGACCCTATTCCTGTGTTCATTTATATTCTTCCTTTTCAAATACCTAGTAAATTTTCTTTTAAATGATGTTATAGTCTCTACCTCAGTAGTGACTGTGGTAAAGAATTTCATGTTCTAATTCAAAAGCAAAATACTGCGGATGCTGGAAATCTGAAATAAAAACAGAAAATGCTGGAAACATTCAGCAGATCAGGCAGCATCTGTGGAGAAAGAAACAGAGTTAATATTTCAGGTTAATGACCTTTCATCAGAATTGGAAGAAGTTAGAGATTTAACAATTTAAAAGCAAGTACAGAGCCAGGGAAAAGGTCGGGGTTGGGGGGGGGGGTGGTGGGGAGTGCGGGGAGGTCTTTGATTTGGTGGAGGACAGAAGTGATTAAATGACAAAAAGGGTGATGTTGCAAAACAAAAGGGGCGGTAATGGGATAAGTAAAGAAACAAAAGATGGATTGAGAGGAGGTGTAAAAAGGTAACAGCAGAACCATTACCAGCACCTGCTGATCGAGAAAATGGGAGCGGTGGTTATGATGTAAAGGTGTTGAATTCAATGTTTAAGCCAGAAGACTGTAAAGTGCCTAACTGAAAGATGAGGTGCTGTTCCTCGAGCTTGCATTGAGCGTCATTGGAACAGTGTAGGAGGCCGAGGTCAGAGTGGGAATGGGATGGACATAAGAACATAAGAAATAGGAGCAGAAGTAGGCCAAACGGCCCCTCAAGCCTGCTCCACCTTTCAATAAGATCTTGGCTGATCTTCTACCTCAACTCCCCTTTCCCTCCCTATCCCCATATCCCTTGATTCCCTTAGTGTCGAAAAATCTACTGATCACAGTCGATCTCAGAATTAAAGTGGCAATGTCCTAATGACTCTGCCAAAATAAAAACATCCAATTTTTCTTTCATTCTTCTCATACCAATCATAGAATCGTTACGGCACAGAAGGAGGCCCATCAAGCCTGCGCTGGTTCTCTGCAAGAGCAATCCAGCTAGTCCCACTCCCCCGCTCTTTCCCCGTAGCCCTGCAAATTTTTCTCCTTCAAGTACCTATCTAATTCCTTTTTGAAAGCCACAGTTGACCCTGCTTCCACCACCCTTTCAGGCAGTGCATTCCAGATCTTAGCTACTCGCTGCGTAAAAAAGTTTTTCCCCATGTCGTCTTTGGTTCTTTTGCTTACCTGAATGCCGGGGCCGTTCCCAAAGGGCCGTGAGCTCCTGCCCCGCTCACCCGACATCTGCCTGTTGCCCTGACATCATTGGCACCGGTTTCGGGCGGGAGTCGGGTCTGGTATATTTAAATGAAACCTGGTAGTTAACATGGCCCAGGCCTCATGTCGACAAGCCGGGGCAAGCCTGACACTTGCCCCACAGCCCCATGCTCACCCCTCACCCCCAGTTAAAATCAAGGCTGATTTTTCTGATGCTTCAAATAACCAAAAAAAAATGAATGGCACTCAACCCCAGTTTTCTTATTTTCAATCTATTACTTCCAAAATAATTCTAACTTGGAGAAAGGTAAAAGCAAATCAGATTCCATTTGTACTTAATGAGCAGTAGTAATGCAAAGTTGTTTTGTACTTATTTACTTTCCAGGTTTCAGTGAATAATGTGAGTACAAGACTACAAGTCTCAGGCTGACAGCAGTTTATGGTTCCAGTTGCACCCACATAATTGACTGACAGAGCAAATACTATACAGTAAAATGTTACATACCCTCGTGATTAAACAGAACTGGAGGCTATTTTTCTTTTCCAAGTGAAGTTTTATTTTGGGAAGGATTTGAAATAAGTGAGCATTTTGGGATGTTCTTGACTCCTGGAAAAGCTGTGCTGAAAACTCCGTTTTGCTGACTGTTGGAAAATATTGCAGTGTACCAGATGTGAGAACTGCTGCAGTGTAAACTTTGCAGTGTTTCTTTTGCAGGCTAACTGCTGGGATGATTTTACTTATAAGTTTATAGGTTATTCCACAGATAATAGGGTTCAAAGGCATTTATTGGCTTTCATAGGAATTAAGCACACAATGATAATTATTGTTAGCAACAATTACACATATACAATGATAGCCATTGCTGATGATAATGACATACTCAGGATCACACTTACGATACAAGGTACTGGAGAATTCATCGTGCCACAGGTTTTGACCTCGAGGGGATCAGCTAGCCATGCCTTGTCGAATTCTGAAGTATCGATTCTAACACCCCTCTTTTTATATCTTTCTTTCATTCTAGCTATGTGAGAAACCGCATGTTTCAAAGTATTACTTCATCCAATTAGCTGGACTTCAGTTTTAATAAGAAATACTCCCCATAACTTGACTCACTCCCTAATTTTCCAAATCTATGGCAGGTGCCTTTTCAAATTTAGAGCTAACAGAGACAGTTTTGTGGCCTCTCCTTATCAGCTAAAACACAGTCTGACTGGAATCCCTTTTACTAACTGAATATTGCTAACAGAAACTCACTTAAAAGCTAAAGATAACATAAATAATTTAACTGTTTTCTGCTAACGCTAATTATTTTGTATAGTTGAGAAAAATCTTTTTTTTTGGAAAAATGTTGCATGAGGCAAACATGTACAAAACGTATATCACATGTACACCAATATTAGTAAGAAGATGGGCTGGATATCCCCCATCCCCGAACAGACTTCAGGCGTGCGGCCGGTGGAAGGCGTCGACCGTCCAATATTTGCATTGGGACGCCGGGTCCATTTTGAGGCTGGGCCTGATAGCATCGAGCCAGCGGACTGTGGGCGGAAACCAAGCGCCCCGGAGCAGCCTGCCAGCTTCGAGCCACAGCAATATCAGGTGACCCAGCCGGACTCTGGACCGTAAGATGATAGGTCTATGGGGGGGAACTCCGATCTCAGGGATGGGGAGCTGAAGTGTCAGTGGCATAGGCTCATTTTGTGGAGCCTGCTCCTCCTGGCTCCACAGAAATAAAGAAATATTTACCTTTTGTAGTCAATTTGACTCTCTGTTCAATTGTTCGAAACTGATACCATAATGGTTACTAGCCACATGACTTTATTTAGCACAAGCAAGAGTCAATACTTTACAGTATTTAAGCAGCAGTTTACAAAGCACAATTAAGAATTATATTACCCTGTTGTCCTTTGGGTAGAAGCTGTGACCTTGTTCCCCGTAACTTCATGCAAGTGCTCTTGTCCTCGTTTACCTGCCTGGTACTTTCATTTCAGTCCTCTACAGTTAGCAAAGGCTCAGACTCCCCAGTTATACCCCAAAAAGAATAGAACTGCAGCAAAATACATCCAATCAGATGTTTTCCAAAGTACTCCCTTTTATTTTACCCAATCATATAGACAACATGTATTTGTCCAGAAGAGACAGTGCCTTGTGGCCTCCCCTTATCACTTCTTATCCTTAGCACAATGTTGCTCAGTCCCTGCAGTTGATAAATCATCCTATAGGCCTCGAAGGTGACAGGAGATGGCTAGCTTCAGCATTCCAGTATGTCTGAAGGAGTGGGGGTACGGTTATGTTCCTCCCTTAGTTTGCAATAACAAGATTCTCATGGCTGTTAGTGCCTGCAGCTGCAGTAAGTTGATTTAAAAGCAGTCTATGTTATGATAAGTAGTTTCAGCTAATGCTTTGACTAATTAACCCTTTTGAGCCTAGTTCCCCTAAATACTTTAACCTATACTTCCTTACACTTCGGACTTCTCTTCAGCCAGACTGCCAGCTGATACTGGGAAGGGCGTGGATGGTGCTCGCTCCACCCAGGTGCAATCCTACAATGGCATAGGGGGTCTACTGACCTCATAAGAACCTGATTTAAATATCTAAAGTAGCTGTGCACCCAATTCGGGCGGCCGCCCGGACTGAAGCTTTCATTCTTGCCCTTCAACTGATCTAATTGGTTATCTGGAAAACATGGATTTTTTTTGCTGATTGAGGACAAGAGGGCACTAGATTCCAAAGCCCCTATTTTAACCCAGTCCACTTGGCGCGATTCGGGTGGGCGGGTCGTTAAAATGGCGGTGGGGGTTTCATGCCTAGTTTCTGATGTGTTCCCTCTCGTCATTTTAACCAGGTAGAACTCGGGCGCTGGAGGGCTGTCCGCCCCAGGCAGGCGGGGGCCTACTTAACATGTTGAACTCACGGCCAGATGATGTAATTGGTGGCGCAATGCAATTTTAGACCCTCCTTAAACCCCGTACACCCTTGTGCACCCTTGTGCACCCTTGCATAACACGATTTTAACTCTATAAATCGGGATGCTTGCTCAACGCAAAAGCCACCAGCGAAGCATGGTGGGAGACAGCAGAGTGGCCAAAAGAGGCCAAGTTATGTATTTTTAAAAAATTCTGTGAGGATTCCTTGTGGACTAGGAGGAACAGGAGTGCTCCTCTGGGCCTCACAAGAAATCCTTGGGCCTCCCCAGCCTAGCTTTTCCTTTCCCTTTCCCTTCCAGCATTGGCATCTGTTGGTAACCCCCCCAACACTAACCTTATGCTGGGGTCCATTGGATCCCTGCTCCTGTCCGCTGATGTAGGTTAGAATAGAATAGAATCTTACAGCACAGAAGGAGGCCATTTGGCCCATCGTGCCTGTGCCAGCTCTTTGAAAGAGTTGTCCAATTTAGTCCCACACCCCAGTTTTTTCCCCATAACCCTGCAAATTAGTCCTCTTCAGGTACATGTCCAATTGCCTTTTTGAAAATTTTTATGGAATCTGATTCCATCACCCTTTCAGGAGGTGCGTTTCAGATCTTAACAACCCTCTGTGAAAAAAACTCTCCTCATTTCCCCTCTAGTTCGTTTGCAAATTATTTTACATCTATGACTTCTGCTTGCCGACCCACTTGCCAAAGGAAACAATTTCTCGCTACTTGCTCTATCAAAACCCCCTCATAATTTTGAATACCTCTTTTAGGTCTCCCTAAGCTCTAAGGAGAACAATCCCAGCTTCTCCAATCTCTCCACATAACTGAAGTCCCTCATCCCTAGTATCATCCTGGTAAACCTTCTCTGTACCCTCTCCAAGGCCTTGACATCTTTCTTAAAGTGTAGTGCCCAGAATTGTACACAATACTCCAGCTGAGGCCTAACCAGTGATTTGTTTAGCATGTTTTTGTATTCAATGCGCCTATTCACAAAGCCATGTATGCCATATGCTTTCTTAACCGGTTCCATTCCTGTTGGCTTTGGGCAGGTGACATTTGGCACTATTTAAATGAGGCCCAGGAGTTAAAATTATCCCTTCTCTTGCTCTGTGGGACTGGATAGATCGCTGCTCACTTTGGCCCACAACCCCAATTCCCTCCGCAGCTTAAAATCGGAGCTCAAATGCTAACTATTAGCATAAATTGTGGACGTGTACATTAAAAGGTTAAATAGCTGTTGCGGATACTTATTGGCAGATTTATCCTCTCTGACAAAGATTTGACCTTACGCGGTGCTAAGTTTAAATTTAGTGAAGAAAGTAATGTTAAAAAAATAAAGAACAAAGATCATCCTGAACTCCAGTCATATCACGAACAAGATGTTATGGATTTGCTTTCTCAAATTGTTGCTTTTGGGGAGTTGCACCAACGTAGTTCTAACCTGGTATAAGAGCAACTGTTGCATTTTGGTATCATTTTGGCTGTATACTTGGTTGCCTCTCCTCCTATTTGTTAGTAATGCAAATACTAATTGGTATGCTTGGCACTTGGGAAGTAAAAATGGTATCTAAGCAGCAGTGAATTGAACCTTCCCTTTGACTGCCTGATAAGCTGCAAGTACATTGTGCGAAAATGAAATCTCCCATGCATCTCTTTAATGTAGAGTTTCTCATCATTTCCAAAATAGTTTTTGGGTCTTAAAATCTATTGAGCTTCAGCAATGTGTGTTTGCAAAGGATTTGTACATAGCAAGTCCACAGCCTATGGATTTCTGTCATGGAAATCATTTTTCAGTCCAGTGCTATCTAACTGCTGATTAAATCCAAGCAGAAAACAGGACACAGCCCAGTGTACGTGACTGATGTAGCTCGACAATGACAAGTGCAGGAAATAGGAACCATGTGACAATGAACACGCATGTTCCTTAATAGTAGCAGGAGCACAGTCAGTTTGAGTCAATGGGATGGTGGGGTTGATATTTAACATGCAACATAGACAAGCAGACACTGAGTTTCAAGTGCTGTGGGTGTAAAGTGCTTTTGGTTGGCCTTTATGGAAATTATAATCTCAAAAAAACTTTTAATAGAATTTTTAAAAAGGGCATAATGCTTTCCAACTTGCTTGGTACTGCTTAGTTGTTTCTCCTTCTGTTCTCCAAGTTTTCTTCTTGTCCAGTCTTTCATTTTCTGTCATCAGTCTCTTGGCTCTCCAATCTCCATTCATAGAATCTTACAGCACGCACGGAAGCCAGTTTACCGCTGTGCCTGCACCAACTCTGAGTTATCCATTACATCCTGTTCCTCCGCCTCTCCATATATTCTTTTTTCAAATATATATCCATTTCCTTTTAAAAGCTGTTACAAATTTTGCTCTATGGTTGGACATAAATTGATGATGTTCTGTACTCTAGCAGTGAATGGAGATAGACAGGTAGATTTAAAGTGAGCCAAGAGGTACCCTCAATTTCTTGATACAGCACTCAATCTACTATGAATTTTACCTTCTTAGTTTCAAAAGACATGGAATTAATTTGTGCTTTGTTACTCTGTAGACTTCAGCAGTGAGTACCACTTATCAACAGTTCCTGTACATTGTAGTAGTTTAAGTTTGCAAGGTGAAATAAATACTTGGTCAGATATGTTTACAAATAAGATATGTTGAAGCAATTATACATCAACCCTGATTTTAACTCATGGCGTGAGTGCGTCGTGAGCATGGGGTGGAGTGAATGTGCACTCCACCCCTCCCTGCAATCAGGAAGCTTGGATGGTCATGCCGGCATGAGGCTGGGCCACTTTAACTCTAGGGCCTCATTTCAATTTTTCAAACTGGAAGCCGGCAGGAATGATATGATGGCCGATGGGCGGGAGCGGGAAATCAGGCAGCAGGAGGCTGCTGCCGGGGACTAAGGATTCCTTGTGGGACTAGAGGAGCCTAAAATCTCTTAAAGAGGAAGTCATCTTGAATTGCCAGTTAAAATGACATTACCTCTGAGCGTTCCTCTGTACTTGGCCTTTCTTGTTGAGAAAGAGGAGGAGCAAAGGGATCAGAGAAGGGCTCAGCTACATAGGTGAATGAGGGTCAGGAGTTACCCAGCCAAAGTATAAATAGAATACAACTCTACCTCCAACTTTCTAAGGAGCAATGCTTGAGGAGACTCTAGGGATGATTTACAACTGCCAGACGCCTGTTTCTTGCCTGAGAAATGGTTGCCAGGAATTGAAAATTGGGGGAACACTTCAGCTTTCCTGTTAACACCCAAGGCCCACCTGATGCAATTTTCAAGTGAGCCTGTAAATAGGTGAGCAGGCCGCCAGCCTGAAACAGATGGTCAATATCTCGAGGAACCCATGGATATGAACAATGGGCTATATTGAAGGTGGTCCAACATGGATTCAATCAACGAAGACGACCCATTTATGGCAGAGGTCTCCACTAAATACGTTGATGCTCATATTTTTAATGCAGTTAGCCGTGTGCAGTGGCCAGGTGCATGTCATAGAACAAAAGGGACCTTGAACTTCCCACCCAAAGACGACTGGCTCAAGCCTAACTATCTAAGATCACATGAAGTAAAGACCAAAGCCCTGGTTTTGTCAAAATTTCCTCTGAAAACATTAAGTGCTGTATGAGGGGTTTCTCTTTATGTTCAGTGTTTATTTGAGCATGGAAATGAATGCTGGAAGCCAGATACATACAGAATAATGTTTGTAGTGCATCGTGAAGCTATTGCAGGAGGCTATATTGTTACATATTCCAATTAATATCATCCAAATGATCAACTGATTTCAATAGGCACCTTTATTAGCTCCAAATAGATGTCTTGAACAGGGTATTATCAATCTTGCTGACGTACTTTCAATTGTTTTTGAACTAATAGTCAACAGCCAATCCGAATGCATTTTAACAGGTATGATCAAAGTATCTGAATTGCATGAAAGCATACCACTCTGGATGATAACACTTCCTAATCATTCCTCTTGCAGGAAATCAGAATACTAACCCAGTGAACTATCCAGTTTTACTTGAATTCTTTCTAATAGCACTATTTCCCTATTATGTGTAAATCTGATGATAGTAAATACTGCCATTTTATCTCCAATATTAGAACAGCAACCGTTTTTTTTTTAAGTTTTCAACTTTCAGTGCTATAATACATTAACACTTAGCTTTCTATACCTAATGTGAAGTTGTAGTACAATGTGTGTTAGTGATATTGTAGATACCATGTACTCAAGTAACAATCAAATCGTAAAGTAAATTTAAGATTTGCAGCTATCTTATCACTAAGTAGAATGTTGATCCTGGATCTAAGTAGTGATGTTGAATCATAATTGTATTCAGAGGTGTATATATTTAAGTCTTGCATCAGATGAGTCGTCTGACATTGAGGACAAGCCTCAACTAGCTGTGTTTTGGTGTACTGCGTCTGATGACTGCACTGTGAAGGAATAATTGCTCGATATTGTGTCAAGATTAATGGAAACGTGGATGTTAAGGAAATCCAATGTCTGTTATTGAGAAAGCCAAGGGACTATTATAGAAATCTATGCTATTGCTATGGATGGCATGCCACCTATGTCCGTGGGACTTTGTAAAGCTGATGACAGCTTTTTCGAATTCATTGCATCATTCTTTGGGAGCAGCTGGTGTCAAAGCACCTGAATTTGAAGCATGTCATGAAGATTGTTTCGGAAATTGGAATTACATTGAGACCCACGCACTGCATCTCAGATAATTCAAAAATTTTGATTGAAGAAGTCAGTGGCAAAAGTCTCCATTCAGACTTCATGATTCAATGTGCAGTATGTTGACTTTCTAAAGGAAAAGCAATGATATGTTTTTTGAATTGCTCAGTCCTATGGAAGAAGAGCGCTGCATACCCTGAATTAACAGACCCTTTAGTAGGTTTATATTTGGCCTTTGTAACGGACATTTTGCAGCTGAAAAAATTAAATGTGGCTATGCAGAGTATGTTTAACTTTATGAACAAGTTTAAGCTGCTTCTGATTCAGTTGTAGATAGGTGAACTGATGCAATTCCTATTTGTGATCAAGACTCAAAACATTGGTGATATGGCAGAAGACCCAGAGTGCTGAACATTACACGAATGCCTCAGATTTGACTTCCATTTGACCCATTCAGTGCTGAGACAGATTGCTTGAAATCTGTATTGGTTAACAATGAGGCACCTTTTCAGTTGGAAGTAGCTGAACTGCATGAAGAGGACAGATTGAAGCCAATTTTAAAAGAGAGAATACTTAAAGGGATTTTGGAGGGCTGTGCTATGCGTGATGGACTTTAACATCAAGATATCTGATTTCTGTATTCAGTTCATCTGTGTGCAAATCTCCTCCTTTATTTACTCTTCAGCATGAAAAAAATCGAAGAAGCAATCTATACTGCCTGATAACATTTCAGAATTATTACATTCGTGCATAACCAAGTACAAACCAGATTTTAAGAAAATAGTGAGAAACAAGCATGTCTAAAGTCACATTGATTCCTTTGCCTGACTACTTTGTACAATGGAAGTGTATTTTTCTTGTAGTTACTGTGAGAAAATGACTGAGCCTAGAGTATCATTATTAGGAGTGACGTTTCATTATCAACAGAAATTATTGCATTTTGTTTTATATTGTTCATTCTTATTGTTACTGGGATTGTTGCAGTTTTTTAAAACTAATATCCTTCAATTAAATGGAGTACTGCATTCAGTTCTGGGCTCCGCACGTCAGGAAGAATATATTGGCTTTGGAGAGGGTACAGCGCAGATTCACCAGAATGATACTGGGGCTAAAAGGGTTAAATTATGAGGACAGGTTGCAAAGACTAGTCTTGTATTCCCTTGAGTATAGAAGATTAAGGGATGATCTAATTGAGGTGTTCAAGATGATTAAAGGATTTGATAGGGTAGATAGAGAGACACTATTTCCTCTGGTGGGGGAGTTCAGAAAAAGCGGCATACCTTAAAATTAGAGCTAGGCCATTCACGGATGATGACAGGAAGCACTTCTTCACACAAAGGGTAGTGGAAATCTGGAACTCCCTCCCTTAAAAAGCTGTTGAGGTTAGGTCAATTGAAAAATTCAAATCTGAAATAGATAGATTTTTGTTAGGTAAGGGTATTAAAGGATATGGAGCAAAGGTGGGTAAATGGAGTTGAGGTACAGATCAGCCATGATCTAACTGAATGGTGGAACAGGCTAGAGGGGCTGAATGGCCTACTACTCTTTTTCCTATGTTCCTAAAAATTGTGATGGTTGTCATTTTTGTTTACACTCTATTTAATATTTTAAGGGTGACTCTGAAAATATATATAGTAATATTTTAATTTAAGGCATTTTAGCATCAGCGTGCCATGGACTGCAGATGTTGTACTGATGGTTGCACTCCTGAACATAAATGTGTAGCCTCTGTGGAAACAACAGCAGAGGAGATCTACTATTAATGTTGCTTTTCCAGGACCCAGTATTTAATGTAAAAGGGCTTAACACTTGTGGCTCTTTGCCAGATATAATTTTGTTCCTCATCTTTTGAGGCCTGCAAGACTGGCTACCTATGGTTTATGCAATCAAATTGATCTAATACAGGCAGCTGATTATACACTGCCTACTTCCACTATTATGGAGCCTGCTGTATAGAATGTGCACAAGATGAATACAAGGAAATTCCATGTATGAGATTTTCTTTATAGAACTTAATGAGAATTATTCTCTAATAAATCTTCAGCAATAAAATCACGTAATAATAATACCTTCCTGCAGAGCTGTCAACATTGGATAAATCCTGGCTGTGAGATTATCAGTCACAAGTCATATAATTGAGGCATTGAAAGAGAGGACGTTATAGCACCTTTTAAAACTTGGAACGTCCCAAAGCACTTTACAGCTAATGAAGTTCTTTTGAAGTGTAGGTACTGTTGCAATGTAGGAAACACAGCAGCCAATTTGCACACAGCAACTCCCACTAACAGCAATGAGATAACATAGGAACATAGGAACAGGAGTAGGCCATTCAGCCCCTCATGCCTGCTCCGCCATTTGATAAGAACATGACTGATCTGTGATCTAACTCCATATACCTGCCTTTGGCCCATATCCCTTAATACCTTTGGTTGCCAAAAAGCTATCTATCTCAGGTTTAAATTTAGCAATTGAGCTGGTATCAATTGCCCTTTACGGAAGAGAGTTCCAAACTTCTACAACCCTTTGTGTGTAGAAATGTTTTCTAATCTCACTCCTGAAAGGCCTGGCTCTAATTTTTAGACTGTGTCCCCTACTCCTAGAATCCCCAACCAACGGAAATAGTTTCTCTCTATCCACCCTATCCGTTCTCCTTAATATCTTATAAACTTCGATCAGATCACCCCTTAACCTTCGAAACTCCAGAGAATACAACCCCAATTTGTGTAATCTCTCCTTGTAACTTAACCCTTGAAGTCCGGGTATCATTCTAGTAAACCTGCGCTGCACTCCCTCCAAGGCCAGTATGTCCTTCCGAAGGTGCGGTGCCCAGAACTGCTCACAGTACTCCAGGTACGGTCTAACCAGGGTTTTGTATAGCTGCAGCATAACTTCATAATAATGACCAGATCATCTGTTTTGGTGATGTTGGTTGAGAGATAAATATTGGCCATGACACCAAGTGAATTGCCCTGCTCTTCTTGGAATATGCCATGGGATCTTTTATGTCCCCCATGGAGGGAAGATGGGGCCTCCGAAAGATGGCATTTCAGACAGTGCAGCACACCCTCAGTACTGCACCGAAGTGTCAGCCTAGATTATGTGCTCAAGTCTCTGGAGTGGACTTGAATCTATAGCCTTCTGACTCAGAGGCGAGAGTGCCACCATTGAGGCACGGCTGATACCTACATTGACATTGCGTCATTAACCTAAAGCTAGCTAAAAGCTACAGGTCAGCTCTGTTACGTGGATCACAGAGGATAGCTAAGTGGCACTATTATATTCTTCTCTTTTCTCCTCTTCTCCTTTCCTTCTATTTCCCTCCTTTTTCTCTTTCTTTTCTTATCCTAGCATCCTCATCTTTATTTCTCTTTGTCACTTTAAAGCACTTTATGCTGTGGGTTTGCAAGTGATCCATTTGCTCTTGTTTTCTCCCATTGGAGAGCAAGAAAAAGAAAGAGATATTTAAGGAGGAAGAAATATTTTAGTATCTATGGTGTTGGTGAACATCCTTTATTGAAATCTAAGGCCAATAATATTAATAGATGATTTTCATTACTGTTATGAATTCTGAAATAGTTGCACCTTCTTAGTAATCACATGCTTTCTCTCATTTCCCAATGAAAAAAAACATGAGAAGTTACTAGAATTACCAGTGGAATTAGATTATTGTCCACAATTGGGAGATTGTGATCTTCAGCAAATACTCCTGACAAATTCAGGAAAAATGGTGAGTCTGCTTTCTGTGAACATCATCCAATGTTGTACTGAGGCACTGGAACACTCTGGGAAATAGCCAGAAACAATGATGAAAAGATTCCATGTACGTAAAACAAAACTATGCCCTTGCTCTCATTGGTCGATGATGCCTAGCCCAGATAACTTGTTATAAGAGCATAAGAAATAGGAGCAGGAGTAGGCCATTTCACCCCTCGAGCCCGCTCCGCCATTCTATAAGATCTTGGCTGATCTTCTACCTCAGCTCCACTTTCTCGCCCTATCCCCATATCCCTTGATTCCCTTAGTGTCCAAAAATCTATCGATCTCAGTCTTGAATATACTCAACGACTGAGCATCCACAGTCCTCTGGGGTAGAGAATTTCAAAGATTCTGAGTGAAGAAAATTTTCCTCATCTCAGTCCTAAATGGCCGACCCCATATCCTGAGACCATGACCCCTAGTTCTAGACTCTCCAGCCAGGGGAAACGGCCTCTGAGCATCTACCCTGTCAAGCCCTCTAAGAATTTTATACATTTCAATGAGATCACCTCTCATTCTTAATTCCAGAGAATACAGGCCCATTCTACACAATCTCTCCTCATAGGAAAACCCTCTCATCCCAGGAATCAATTTAGTGAACCTTCGTTGCACCCCCTCTAAGGCAAGTATATCCTTCCTTGGGTAAGGAGACCAAAACTGTGCACAGTACATCAGGTGTGGTCTCTCCAGAGCCCTATATAATTGCAGCAAGACCTCCTTACTCTTATACTCCAACCCCCTTGCAATAAAGGCCAACATACCATTTGTTATTGCTCACATACCAATACTTTCATTGCTTTTGGGACTTTTTAATGCAAAGTTGCCGTACTTGGGCAAGAGAAACATCAGAAAAACTTGCAAAGCCACAGCTGGTTGAGCCACGGTGAGGTTAAAAAAAAAGGAAGATGGGGGAAGAGAAATAAGAGCTGGGAAGCAGAGGAAAGGCTACGTGCAGTAAATGAGATATGTTGTGAGATGTCACACCACACCAAATTGTTTGCCCTAATGATGCTGCCTGACTCTTACTTTCCCCTTGCAAACTAAGTTACATGATTGAATCTCTCTCCCACATCTCCTATATTATTCCAACTTGAGTCAGTTGGTGGTGCTGTCACTGCTGAATCAGAGGTTTTGGGTTCAAGCCCCACTCTAGGATATAACCTAGACTGATCTAGTGCTTTACTGAGTGTTGCACTGTTAGAGGTGCATACCTTTGGATGAAATGTTAAATTGCTGTCCCATCTGTTTGTTCCACTGGTTCAGATGGATGTTAAAGATCTCCTGGCACTATTCAAAGAAGAACAGGGACTTTTCCAGGTAACCTGCCAAAATTCCTCCCTTGACCAATACCACCAAAAGCAGTTTGAATAATCATACATCTTTGTTTCTGTCTGTGGGATTGTGCTATGCTCAGAAATGGCAGCCATATTTGCCTACATAACATCACTGCAGTTCAATATAATTAATTGTCTGTGAAGCACTTTGATGTTTCTGAGAGACATGATAAGGTACTAAATAAATGTCTCTCTTTTGATCTTCTGACATTTGTTCATGTGTGCAGTGTGAGGGAGATGCGAGTTCTGAAATGTGACATATTCACTGCTCTCTAATCCATGAGTAGCTGGTGCTTCCCCTCCTCTCCCCCAATCATTTTGACATAATTTGCCAGTTTGCATAATCTAGCATGGACAGGCACAGGGAAGAAAGGAGATGGAACATAGAACATAGGAACAGGAGAAGGCAATTCTGGCCACGAAAAGAATAGAGCATTAAATAGAAATGATTTTCCAGGTAGAGGGATGGAGCATGGCCAGGCAATGCAATGGAAGCTACTACAGCTTGGTTTGATCAGGATTGGCTGCTTTACTTCTGTATTCTCTGTTCAACATCTTCAGGACTTTGTGTTGGAAAAGGAGCATAGTTTCTGAGGATATAAAAAGGGTTAATTTTAAGAGATCGAATATACAGTGTGTACTGTGCATATTGTCATATTTCTCTGCAGTGGATGCTAATATGTATCTATTCCTTCAGTTTTGATAACGTATTTCCTTACTCTCTGCATCTCGCACTCCAGTACCTGGGGCAGGGGGTTTGGAGGCCAGGCAACCTGCTCCAAAACTTCCCATACCAGTTTGTAATGGCAGCATGGAGGTGTATAAAAGATATCCAAGGTGACTAGCCCACTAAAAGAGGAACAAATACACATTTTTTAAATAAAAAAAAAACGACATTTTCTTCAGTTGCAAAAAGAACATGCCAGTCAGACACTATAGCACACAGCACTGTTGCCCTGTACAGTGCTTCAGGCTGATGGACTTCCAATGAACTCTGTAGATACAGTACAGGCAGAATGCTGTTAAGAGGAAATTTTGTGATTTATTATTTTGCTTCACCAACCGTGAACATACATGGAAATCAACAAAAAGGCTTTTGGCAATTTCAGACTCCTCAAAACCAGCAACAAATAAATACTTGCTTAGCTGTCCTGAGTGCTACACACTGGACTCTCCTGAAGTATGCTAACTATGGGTTTCATCTACTTAATTTCAAACACCAGTGTTATGGGGTATGTAGTCAAAGTGGTTCTGCTTAATGTCACAGATAAAACCTGCACATTGAAAAACAAATAAATCTGCAAACCGTAAAAATGACCCTCAGTAAGATAAAATCCAGAGTGAGACATTTACGTTTTCTGAAATCCCTTTTTGACTTTACTCCACAATGTACTGCACTTTAAAACTTTAAAGCCACATTTGCAGATGATACCAAAATTGGGAGCAGTGACAAATGATACTAACTATGGGCCTGATCTGTCTGCTTCAGTTATGTGGTATGTTTAACCTTGGTGGGGAAGCTTTTAGAAAAGATAATCCGGGACAAAATTAAGAGTCGATTGGACAAGTGTGGATTAATAAAGGAAAGCTAGCACAGATTTGTTAAAGGCAAATTGTGTTTAACTAACTCGATTGAGTTTTTTGAAGTGGTAACAGAGAGGGTTGATGAGGGCAATGTGGTTGATGTTGTGTATGTGGACTTTCAAAAGGCGTTTGATAAAGTGCCACATAATAGGCTTGTCAGCAAATTTGAAGCCCATGGAAGAAAAAGGGGCAGTGACAGCATGAATACAAAATTGGCTAAGTGACAGGATACAAAGAGTAGTGGTGAACGGTTGTTTTTCGAACTGGAGAAAGGTATAGAGTGGTGTTCCCAAGGGGTCGGGACCAGGACCACTGCTTTTTTTGATATAGATTAATGACTTGGACTTGGGTGTACATAGGGCACAATTTCAAAATTTGCAAGTGTAATGAACAGTGAGGAGGATAGTAACAGACTTCAAGAGGACATAGACAGGCTGGTGGAATGGGTGGACACATGGCAGATGAAATTTAACACAGAGAAGTGCGAAGCGATACATTTTGGCAGAAAGAATGAGGAGAGGCAATATAAACTAAATGGTACAGTCCTAAAGGGGGTGCAGGAACAGAGAGACCTGGGGGTACATGTGCACAAATCTTTGAAGGCGACACAGGGAAGGTCGATGTGCATTATGTGTTAAATGGGAATGTACTTGCGGTATTTGGTGCAGGAGAGAGATCTTGGGGTTTTAGTGGACAGGTCACTAAAACCATCAGCACAATGCTCCCTGGCTGTTGAAAAAGCAAACAGAATGTTGGAATGCATATCAAGGGATGTACCAAATAAATCCAGAGAGGTCATTTTAAAACTGTATTTGGCCCTAGTGAGACCACATCTGGAGTATTGAATGTAGTTTTGGTTTCCCTATTTCAAAAAGGATTTGAGTGGGTGCAGAGAAGCGTTACATGGTTGATTTCAGAACTTAATGGAATGATGTGTGAGGAAAGATTGACTACCCTGGGTCTTTTCTAACTTGAAAAGGGAAGACTGAGAGGGGATATGATACAAATCTTTAAAATTATGAATGGTTTGGAAATATTGAATCCAAGTAAGCTTTTCTGCTATGTACAGAATTTTAGCATAAGGGCTCATATTTACAAATTAAGGAAAACAAAAGAAAATAGGAAATGCAGGAGGAACTTTTTTTTTACTAAAGGTGTAGTAATTATGTGGAACAGGGGGTGAAACAGGAAACCTTAATTGATTTCAAGAAGGAATTCAATGGGCTCTATTTTAGCACCCGCTATCGGGTGCGTTCCTGGCGGGGGGGCTCCGAAAATCGGGGAATCCCGGAGCGGGTCTGGAGCCCGGCTCCAACCCGCCCACTTCCGGGTTCCCCACTGACGCACCGGCGTGCGCACGCAGCCCCCGCAGGTGGGAATCCCGCAGGCAATTAAAGCCAGCGGGATGCCACTTGAAAGTATTTATGTTGCTTGTTCAGGTCGTTTACAGACCTGATTGAGCTGTTTTATTAGGAGGGGTGGGATTTTACACTGAACTGAGACTGTTTCCCATACTGGGGGAAACACTCCCAGTTCAAACGGAGGTGTCGCAGCCAGCAGCCTGTGGCAGCTGCAAAGGTGCATCCGACAGGTGGGTGGGGAGACCCTTCACCATCGCAGGAGGCCACTCCGTCACATTGGACAAAGGTTGGCCTCCACCACCCTCCTCCTAACAAGAAAACTCACCGACCTGGAACCGCAACCCCGGTGTGAGGACACACTTACCTACCTTGCGGACCCCCTCCGACCTACACCTTCCAGATGGGGGCCGCCGTAGCTGCAGTCATGACCTCCTCGGAGGACGAACAGCATCACCAGCCTCGCCGGCCATGCTGTCCGCCCCTGACACGTGGAGCTCCACAACACGGTGCAGTGGCACATCCACCTGCATAGCAGGAGGGAGGGCAACCGCAGAGAGAGATGCGTCGCAGGAGGCACTACCCTCGCCACAGGGTCTACAGACCGAGGCTCAGCCTCCTGGACCTCTCTGAGGAGCAGTTCATATGGAGGCTCAGAGTCAGTCGCCAGGTAGTCGCAGACATCTGCAGCCTCCTTAATGACGAGCTGCTCCGGGATGGACCAAGCAGTATCTTCTTACCTGTCGCCGTCAAAGTCACCACTGCCCTCAACTTCTTCACCTTCGGATCCTTCCAGGGTGCCACCGGGGACGTCACCGGGGTCTGTCAGTCGTCTGCACACAAGTGCATAAGGCAGGTTACCGACGGCTTGTTTCACAGGGCCTCTCACTACATCAATTTCGCCATGGATGACCGCAGCCAGATGGAGGGGGCGGTGGGATTCCATGCTGTGGCTGGCTTCCCACGGGTGCAGGGTGTAATCGATTGCACCCACATAGCAATACGGGCACCTCCACATGAGCCAGGGCTGTTCATCAACAGGAAAGGGTATCACTCCATGAACGCCCAGCTCATCTGTGACCACCGCAAGAGATTCCTACACATGTGCGCCAGATACCCTAGCAGCTGCCACGATGCCTTCGTCCTCAGGGAGTCCACCGTGCCGCCCCTCTTCCACTCACCCAACACCGGCAACGGCTGGCTCCTCGGCGACAAGGGATATCCCCTGCACACGTGGCTTATGACACCTCTGAGGAACCCCACCACCGAGCCGCAGCTTCGGTATAATGGCAGCCACATCGCTACCAGGTCTACAATTGAGCAGGCTTATAGGGCTGCTCAAGATGCGCTTCAGGTGCCTTGATCGTTCTGGGGGAGCGCTTCAATACGCGCCACACAGAGTGGGACGCATTATAATCATGTGTCGTGCCCTGCACAACATGGCACAACAGAGAGGGGTGCCGCTGGAGGAGGCCCCATCCACATCCGCCACCCATATTGACGACGATGAGGAGGAGGAGGAGGAACGACCCATGGGCCGAATATCGGCTCACCTGGCTGCAAGTCAGGCCAGGGAGGCACTGATTTGTCAACGGTTCTCCTAACATCAGACTGTCTGAAGAGTCCAGACCTCATCACGTGGACAGAGGAGCGGCCTTACCAGCCCCCTCCCCTGCCCCCTGCACGGAACAGTGGTGCAATTACTCCTGCACCCACTGTAGTGTGACCCAATGGGTGGGACCAGGTGTTCGTCTTCATGGTGAGCCCCACGAAAGGGACCTATTGCACAAGCCGGTCAAGAATGGACAAGACGTGGCAGTAGTGGTGATAACAATGGGGTTTATTGTGGATGTGCACGAAGCAAATATAAATAAAAACATGACAGATAGTCATACACCCTCGTACATTCCCTTTGTGTTCACAACACCTTCGCCTTACACTTCCGGGAACCCCTACGTGGTGCTACCCCTGTGGTTCCAGCAGAGGTAGTGGCAGGTTGCTCTTGTTCATGCCCTGACCGGGTAGATGCTTTGGGCCAACGCCCTCTGGGTTTCGGTGCCCGTGAGGGCCCCTCCAAAGACTGCTCCTCCTGCACCTGTGCAGGGGCAGACTCGGCCACCTGGAGAGGAGGCAGCATTGCGGGTACTGGTTGAGAGGGGGGCAACGGGTGAGACGTGGGGGCACTTTGAGTGACGTCCCCACTTCCATGTCCCCTTTCACCATCATCCCTCTCGTGGCCCAGGCCCACATCACTCCTTCCACCCTGCTGGATGGCAGTTTGGATGACCTTTGTGAGGCCTTGGAAGGCCACTTGTAAAGTATCTGTCAGCCTGTTTAAGGCGGCAGAATGTTGCTCACCCTGAATCCGAACAGCCGTTGTCAGGGCCTGGATGGACTCAATGTTGAGCTGTGCATGACACTCGAGGGAGGCTAGCCTTTCCTCCATCGCAGACGTTCCCGCACCTACCCGCGACACTATCTCGCAGATACCCTCCTGTACTTGTGCCACCATTCCCCTCATGCAGGAGTTGGACTCCTCCATCACCTGCGCGATTGTGGAGAGTGCGTGTGGCACCTGTTCCAGCACCTCAGCAATGTGCTGGTGCCCCTCGATGACTCTCCTTTTCACGGCTGGCCCCCAGGGTTCAGCACCTGGGTCCGGCTGAGCAGAGCCTGGAGAAGAATGCTCCAACCGATGCGGACTCTTCACGGCTGCCCCTGCCACCAGGGTCTGCTCGTGCTCACATGTGCGTGGTGACTCACCATGTGCAAGCCCAACTACGTGAGGACTGGGACCCACCGAGGTGTGTGTATCTGCGCTGGTGGATGCATGGCTCGGATGTGACGATGGACCCTCAGAGACCGGCAGATCCTCTGAGGAATCGCCCTCCACGGTCACGGAGCTCGCAGACGGCCCTGCAAGAGAACAGAAAGCAATATTAGGCATGTGGACAGATGTTGAGGTGCGGCAGATGCCAAGTGATGCTAAGATCGTTCGCTTTCTGTTACCGGCCATTTCTGCAGCCCCAGCCTCGCCATCCGCCACGGACAGGCACTCCAGCGTGTGGCTGAGCTCTAACGTCTCCTGCTCCGCGTCTGTTAGCACCTGTGGCGGGCCCCCTCCGGTCCGTGCCCTCTCCCGGGCGTTCTTGCATCTCTTCTCCTGTCAAGGCAAAACACAGGCGTGATTGAGTGATGCTTGCATGGTGAGACGCTGCAAGCATTGGTGTGGGTGGGTTGAGCGTGAGGGAGATGGATGGGAGGGTGTGTGTGCCACATGGCCATGACATTGTATGGGGATTGGGGTGTGTGGTAGTGTTCGAATGGGGACAGGGGCGGTGAGTACGTGCAGGCACGGTGAGGATGATAGTTGAGTGGATGTGAGGAGTGACGCGAGAGCATTGTGGTGGCAGTGCAGAAGGGGTTGTGTGGTGGTGGAGGTGATGTGGAAGACGGAGTGTGGGAGAATGCGTAAGTGTACTCACTTTGCCGGACCTAGTTAGGTCATTAAATCACGTGCGGCACTGGATCCAGGTCCGTGTGATGTTGCTGCTGCTGCTGACCTCTGCTGCCACCTCCAACCATGCTTTCCTGGTGGTGGAGGGAGGGCACTTCCTCCCATCCGATGGGAACAACGTTTCCCTCGTCCTCCTCCTCACCCCATCCAGCAGCAGCTGGAGTGAGGAGTCTGAAAATCTTGGGGCAGCCTTTCCCCTGGGGTGCTCCATGGTATTCTAGTCCTTGTTTGCAGCAGTAGGAGCATTGGTGGACTGCCCCTTTAAATAGAGCTCCACCAGCTCTCAAACGTCACTGCGCATGCGCAGTCCGCTGGTGCGCAGCTGTGCAGCGGCAAACCCGGAACCAAAGGTAAGTGGCTTTAATTAGCCCATAATTGTGCGAGGAGCACACTGATTTCACCGGGCGTGTTACCCACGCGCCCAATAGTCCCCCCACCGCGAACCCGCAGCCCTGCTAACATCGAGCCCAATAGGTTCTCGTCAACAAATGGAATTCAAGGTTATTAGAAGTGACCAAAGGAATACTGCAGATATTGGGATAGATGGACCGAAAGTCTTCTCCTGCCTGAAACTTATTACGTAAGATATCACTTTTCTATGATAGTACTTTTTTGCCGGGAGGGGTTTCGCTAGAGGGAATTCGCTAGAGGGAATTGTGAGTGATGCTGTTTTTTTCCTCCAAAGAATTATACAATATTAGCACAGCAATCCATCTTTACCTACTTGGGACTTGGAATTGGCTATGGAGGGTATTTATATGTAGTGTAGTGATGGGAAGCCTCACCTTTGTAAGGCACTTTTAATTTACAGCAGCAGTTTGAGGAGAATGGGCTACACTGCTGTTCTGCTGCCTCTCATTCTCTTTCCCCATCAGGCAGAAAGAAGCAGAGCTGGCAAATCCATCAGCAGTTCCCAGGACCCACCAAAAAGTGGGTTTCTGACCAGGTTTCTGAAGACAGTTCTCACTTTCTCAACAGTTCATCTATTGTCTCCACTGCTACTACTTTTTGGATTTGCGAATTTTTTTAAAAAAAAGAAAGACAGAGTTACAACAGCTGCAACCTCCAAACAGACTAAAGTAAGAGGCAACAGCTTGATAAGTTGGAGAGCAATACCAGCATTTGTGCATCATTCTAAATTTGTCCATGACAGTATTGGTAGGAGTGACCACCGCACATTCCTCGTGGAGATGAAGTCCCGTCTTCGCACTGAGGACACCATCCAACGTGTTGTGTGGCACTACCACCGTGCTAAATGGGATAGATTCAGAATGGATCTAGCAGCTCAAAACTGGGCATCCATGAGGCGCTGTGGGCCATCAGCAGCAGCAGAATTGTATTCCAGCACAATCTGTAACCTCATGGCCCGGCATATTCCTCACTCTACCATTACCAACAAGCCAGGGGATCAACCCTGGTTCAATGAGGAGTGCAGAAGAGCATGCCAGGAGCAGCACCAGGCGTACCTAAAAATGAGGTGCCAACCTGGTGAAGCTACAACTCAGGACTACGTGCATGCTAAACAGCGGAAGCAACATGCTATAGACAGAGCTAAGCGATTCCACAACCAACGAATCAGATCAAAGCTCTGCAGTCCTGCCACATCCAGTCGTGAATGGTGGTGGACAATTAAACAACTAACGGGAGGAGGAGGCTCTGCAAACATCCCCATCCTCAATGATGGCGGAGTCCAGCACGTGAGTGCAAAAGACAAGGCTGAAGCATTTGCAACCATCCTCAGCCAGAAGTGCCGAGTGGATGATGCATCTCGGCCTCCTCCCGATATCCCCACCATCACAGAAGCCAGTCTTCAGCCAATTCGATTGACTCCACGTGATATCAAGAAACGGCTGAGTGCACTGGATACAGCAAAGGCTAAGTGCCCCGACAACATCCCAGCTGTAGTGCTGAAGACTTGTGCTCCAGAACTAGCTGTGCCTCTAGCCAAGCTGTTCCAGTACAGCTACAACACTGGCATCTACCCGACAATGTGGAAAATTGCCCAGGTATGTCCTGTCCACAAAAAGCAGGACAAATCCAATCCGGCTAATTACCGCCCCATCAGTCTACTCTCAATCATCAGCAAAGTGATGGAATGTGTCGTCGACAGTGCTATCAAGCGGCACTTACTCACCAATAACCTGCTCCCCGATGCTCAGTTTGGGTTCCGCCAGGACCACTCGGCTCCAGACCTCATTACAGCCTTGGTCCAAACATGGACAAAAGAGCTGAATTCCAGAGGTGAGGTGAGAGTGACTGCCCTTGACATCAAGGCAGCATTTGACTGAGTGTGGCACCAAGCAGCCCTAGTAAAATTGAAGTCAATGGGAATCAGGGGGAAAACTCTCCAGTGGCTGGAGTCATACCTAGCACAAAGGAAGATGGTAGTGGTTGTTGGAGGCCAATCATCTGAGCCCCAGGACTTTGCTGCAGGAGTTCCTCAGGGCAGTGTCCTAGGCCCAACCATCTTCAGCTGCTTCATCAATGACCTTCCCTCCATCATAAGGTCAGAAATGGGGATGTTCGCTGATGATTGCACAGTGTTCAGTTCCATTCGTAACCCCTCAGCTAATGAAGCAGTCCATGCCTGCATGCAGCAAGACCTGGACAACATCTAGGCTTGGGCTGATAAGTGGCAAGTAACATTTGTGCCAGATAAGTGCCAGGCAATGACCATCTCCAACAAGAGAGAGTCTAACCACCTCCCCTTGATATTCAACGGCATTACCATCGCCAAATCCCTCACCATCAACATCCTGGGGGTCACCATTGACCAGAAACTTAACTGGACCAGCCATATAAATACTGTGGCTACGAGAGCAGGTCAGAGGCTGGGTATTCTGTGCCGAGTGACTCACCTCCTGACTCCCCAAAGCCTTTCCACCATCTACAAGGCACAAGTCAGGAGTGTGATGGAATACTCTCCACTTGCCTGGATGAGTGCAGCTCCAACAACACTCAAGAAGCTCGACACCATCCAAGATAAAGCAACCCGCTTGATTGGCACCCCATCCACCACCCGAAACATTCACTCCCTTCACCACCGGCGCACTGTGGCTGCAGTGTGCACCATCCACAGGATGCACTGCAGCAACTCGCCAAGGCTTCTTCGACAGCATCTCCCAAACCCGCGACCTCTACCACCTAGAAGGACAAGAGCAGCAGGCACATGGGAACAACACCACCTGCACGTTCCCCTCCAAGTCACACACCATCCCGACTTGGAAATATATCGCCGTTCCTTCATTGTCGCTGGGTCAAAATCATGGAACTCCCTTCCTAACAGCACTGTGGGAGAACTGTCACCACACGGACTGCAGCGGTTCAAGAAGGCGGCTCACCACCACCTTCTCGAGGGCAATTAGGGATGGGCAATAAATGCTGGCCTTGCCAGCGATGCCCACATCCCGTGAACGAATAAAAAAAATTCTAAGTTTGTAGCAGAGCTCCAATTTTAATTTGTTAGGAGGAGAATATTAAATGTCAATCACATTGAAAAAGCTGCGACCAGTAAACCATGGGCAATTTGTTCAGGCTATTCGTCAAAAATAAAGACAGCTCAATTTACTGATTAATAACTGCAAGTACCATAGAACCCTCAAGGATCTATTCTTATTTGTATAAGAAAAAGTTGATCTCTCCATGACTAGTGGGACTGTCACTCACAGATTTTTCCAGAAACAGCAAGTCTCTGGTGGACAAAATAGATTGAAATCAACCCATAAATTTATAGACTGTGAGATTTGACTCTTTCCCCTCTTACCACATTGACATGTGCAGCCTCAACTTCATAATGCACACCACTGCTGACTGACTGACATTTCTAAATGAGAAAATGTGATTTCAATATCAGAAATGTATCCAGAATTATTTTCAATTGAGAAGTATAGTAAGAAATTGTACTAACTTAATACTTATAAGCTGCCCTAAGGTTCAATTAAGAAAGTCAGCACATAACTGAACCACACAGAACAGAAGGCCCTAGATTTGATTCACAGTCTGTGCTGAGTTAGCTGGGGTGGCGGTAGGTATAATACAATTTACCTCAGCACCTCTGGGCAAGGGAGGAGGAAGAAAAATCAGCCATGTTTCCTCCTTCTAACCATTATCCACTGAGCACGTGTGGATACACTGTTGACCACACCATTCTTCTCCAATGCCTCTCCTCCGTCGTCTAGCTGGGTGGGACTGCGCTTGTTTGGTTCCATTCTTGTTTATCCAGTCGTAGCCAAAGAATCACCTGCATTGGCTTCTCTTCCCACTCCCCCACTGTGGCCTCCAGAGTCCCCCAAGGATCTATCCTTGGCTCCCTTCTATTTCTCATCTACATGCTGCCCCTCAGTGACATCATCCGAAAACACAACGTCAGGTTCCACATGTATGTTGACGACACCCAGCTCTACCTTACCACCACCTCTCGATTCTCCACTGTTTCTGCTTTGTCACACAGCTTGTCCGACATCCAGTACTGGATGAGCAAAAATTTCCTTCAACTAAATATTGGGAAAACCAAAGCCATTGTCTTCAATCCCCGCCAAAAACTCCATTCCATAGCCAACGACTCCATCCCTCTCCCTGGCCACTGTCTGAGGCTGAACCAGACCATTCACAATCTTGGCATCCTAATTGACCCCGAGATGAGCTTCCAACTACGTATCCACACCATCACCAAGACCGCCTATTTCCACCTCAGTAACATCCTAGTCTCCATCCCTGCCTCAGCTCATTTGCTGCTGAAACCCTCATCCATGCCTTTGTTACCTCCAGACTTGACTATTCCAATGCTCTCCTGGCCGGCCACCCATCTTCCACCCTCCATAAACTTGAGCTCATCCAAAGTTCTGCTGCCCGTATCCTAACTCACACCAAGTCCTGTTCACTCATTACCTCTGTGCTCGCTGACCTACATTGACTCCCGGTCCAGGAACACCTCGATTTTAAAATTCTCATCCTTGTTTTCACATCCTTCCATGGCCTTGCCCCTCTATCTCTGTAACCTCCTCCAGCCCTACAACCCTCCGAGATCTCTGCGCTCCTCCAATTCTAGCCTCTTGTGCATCCCCGATTTTAATCGCTCCACCATTGCCGACCGTGCCTTCAGCTGCCTAGGCCTCAAGCTCAGGAATTCCCTCCTTAAACCTCTCTGCCTCTCTCCTTCTTTAAGATGCTCCTTAAAACCTACCTCTTTGACCAAGCTTTTGGTCACCTGTCCTAATATCTCCATGTGTGGTTCAGGGTCAAATTTTGTTTGATAATGCTCCTGTGAACATCCTTGGGACGTTTTACTATGTTAAAGGCACTATATAAATGTAAGTTGTTGTTGTTGTGGATGTCATGCAAGAACAGGATTGGGCTTGGCTGCAAAGTTTCCATGGTCCAGTAGCTTGATGGCACACATTGTTTAGGCCCAGCCATGAAGAATAACCACATAGGTGAGATGTTGGAGTGCCTATGGAACCTTGGCCCTGATATTAGAATGGTGGCGAGATTGCAGGGGGTGGGGTGGCGGTGGTGAATGGGCGCATGGGTAACCTGACCAATAAAAAATGTCCGTTTCCCACGCGATCGAAATTGAATTGGTGCCACTTAATGTGGCTTCCGGGTTTACCGTTGGAAAGCTGCGAATCAAGCGGATTGCGCACCCGCATCACAGGATGTCAGCTGGAGGAGGTCTATTTAAAGGGCCATTGCTCCAAAGTCTTTTGCTGGAGCAAAGACCCAGAAACCACAATGGAGCAGCACAGGAGCAAGGCTGCTCCAAGGTTTAGCGATGCCTCACTCCAGGTGCTACTGGATGGGATGAGGAGGAGGAGGAGAGAAGTGTTTTACCCGGCAGATGGGAGGAAGTGCCCTGCCTCTGCCACCAAGAAGGCCTGGCTTGAGGTGGCAAAGGAAGTGACCAGCAGCACCAACATCTCCCGCACCTGGATCCAGTGCAGGAAGCGCTTCAATGACCTAACTAGGTCAGCAAAAGCAAGTACACATACTCATTCTGCACTGCAAAGTCCACTCTATCACATTACTCCTCACACCCACTTAAGGCTCATCCTCAACTTCCTCACCTCCCCATTAGTCACCCCACCACTACCACTCACCCCAATCCTCATCCAATGTGATGGCTTTGTCTCATACTCACCCTCTGATGCACCTCTTTCACGGTCAGACTCACCAAAAGCAATGCATTCATTGGTTGGCCACTTCACCATTGCTCACTCTCATGTCTGTTCTTTCTCCCCTTCTAGAAGAGAGCGTAGAATGCATGCGGGAGCACGAGGATGGGAGAGGGGCCACAACAAGCAGTGGTCCTCACAGACATGGAGCAGGAGGCTCTGAAGCTCAGCCGCACCCTCGAGTGCCTGTCCGTTGGGGACAGTGAGACTGGCACCCCACAAACGTCTGGTGACACAACTTTAACATTCATCACACACAATATGAATTGATGTTAACATGCCTTGCCATCTACAACACCTCAGTATGCTCATTGTAACATGACACATCTATGATGATGCTTAATATTGCCTTCCGTTTTCTTACAGGGCCTTCAGCCACCTCAGTGACGGCAGAGTGCAATTCCTCAGAGGACCTGCCGGCCTCTGAGGGTGCACCGTCACATCTTAGTGAGCCATCCACCAATGCAGATACGCTCACCTTGGTGGATCCTAGTAGTCAGTTAGTTGGGTTGGCACCTGGTGAGTCACCACATACAAGTGAGCACAAGCAGACACTGGTGGCAGGGGCAGCTGTGGAGAGTCTGCATCGGTGGGAGCACTCCTCTCCAGGCTCTGCTCACCTGGAAGCAGATGCTGAACCCTGGGGGCCATCCTTTAAAAGGAGAATGATCGAGGGACAGCAGCACATTTGCGAGGTACTGGAACAGTGCCGCACGCACTCTCCACAATAACGCAGAGGATGGAGGAGTCCAAATCCTGCATGAGTGGAATGGTGGCACAGGTATGGGAGGGAATCTCTGAAATACTGTCACAGAGATGTGAGCAACGCTCTGAGATATTGTCGCAGAAATGTCGCAAGAATGTCTGCGATGGAGAGAAGGCCAGTCTCCATTGAGCTTCGTGTACGGCTCACAAATGAGTCCATTCAGGCCCAGACAACAGCTATTCGGACTCGGGATGAACAACATTCTGCTGCCTTAGGCAGACAGATATACCAGCACTGGCCTTATAAGGCATCACACATATCCTCCAAACTGTTGTCCAGCAGAATGGTAGGAGTGATGTTGGCCTGGCCCAGGGGAGGGATGATGGCGAAAGGGGACATGGAAGTGGGGAAGCCACTCAAAGCGTTCCCACGTCTCAGCTGTTGTCCCCCTCTCAACCGTTGTCCCCCTCTCAACCAGTACCCGCAATGCTGCCTTGCTGCAGGTGGCCGAGTCTGCCCCTGCACAGGTGCAGGTGGAGCAGTCTTTGGAGGGGCCCTCACGGGCTCCGAAACCTAGAGGGCGCAGGCCGAAAGCATCAAAGCAGTCAAGGCATGGACATTAGTAACCTGCCACTACCTCTGCTGCAGCTACAGGGTATGCACCACGTAGAAGTAGTCGTAAGAGAAAGGCGAAGGTTTTGTAAGCACGAAGGGTATGCACAAGGGTGCTTGACGGTTGGTCATGTTTTTCATTTATATTTGCTTTTTGTTAAAGTTACATTAAATGTTATGATTGTCACCACTACTACCACGTCTTGCCCATTCTTGACTGGCTTTTGTGATGGTGAACCTCATGAAAGGGCACTATGAACAGCAACACTTGATGCCACCCATTGGGTCACTTTACAGTGCGTGTATGCATAGTTGCAGACTGTTTTGTGCAGGGACGGGTGGGTGACCTGGTGTGGGCTTTCCAGGTGGTGTGACGGTTGGACTCTTCACACTTTCTGATGTTAGGAGAACCGTTCACATATCAGTGACTCACTGGCTTCGCGAGCAGCCAAGTGAACCACTGCTCTGTCCATGGGTTCTTACCCCTCTTCCTCCTCAATGTGGGTGGCTGATGTGGATGGGGCCTTCTCAAGCGACACCCCTCTCTGTTGTGCACACTACTATAATGCATCCCACTCGGCCCAGCTGGGAGCAGCTCGGCATAAAGGAGACTGCAGATGTCTGCGACTACCTCGCGACTCACTCTGAGCCTCCAAATGCACTGCTCCTCAGAGAAGTCCAGGAAGCTGAGCCTCTGTCTGTAGAACCTGTGGCGAGGGTAGTGCCTCCTCGCGACGTCGCTCTCTCTGTTGTTGCCCTCTGTGCTCTTGTGCAGGTGCCTGTGGCATAGCACTGTGTTGTGGAGCTGCAAGTGGCGGAAGTGCACGCCGTGCCTGGTGATGTTGCTCGTCCTCTGATGTAGTGGTGAATGGAGCCATGGAGCCATGCCCCCCCCCCCACCCTGATGTTATGAGTTTGAGGGGTCCGAAAAGTTGGTAAATATGTGCGAACAGAAGAATTCTGAGTGGAAAGTAAGAATTTTCAGTGAAAATACAAAGATCTTGCAGCCAAAAATTTGTGTGAAAGAACTGAGTGCCCTGCAGCAAGAACTCACCTTTTCTTCCCATCTGTCAAACAAGCATTTGAATGTCCAACTGGCTGCTGACTGAAATATGTCTGGTAGAACATGGAGTGTTTCCCACACCACGGGAAAGACGCTGAGGATGTTTAAAAATCGGACCCCTGCCTCAATGTGGACAAAATTAAGTACTTCAAGTATCTAAATAAGTCTCTTAACTATCATCTGGCCGGCTTTAATTGCTGGTGGGACTTCCGCATTCGGTAGGTGCGCGCGCACCCAGACCCAGTAACTGGAAGTCTGCGGGTTGGAGCCAGGTTCTGTACCTGCTCGGGATTTCCCGCGATTTTTGGAGACCCCCCCGCCCCAACACACCTGCTACTTCACTCAAAAATTGAGTCCCATATCTCAGGAAGAGTTAGCGCCTTTAGGAGAGGAAGGAAGAAAACTGCAGAAGATTTTAAAAATATATAATGCATGTGTTCTGCAGCATAAAATTTATTATATTTACCACTTTCTTTAAAACCTGTGATGACAGTTTAAAGATGAAATTCACTGATATCTCAAATTACTACTACATCACTTTGGGTGAAGGATGGAAACATATATTTTACTACTCTGTTAATTTTGATGAAAGAATAGGTTATGTGCTTTTCAATTAATAATTATACCTTAAAAATGTAGTACTGAAGAGAGCCACTTCCCAAGTTTCCAGCAAATTATTTCATAACACACAGTTTTTGAGCCTCCTTTAAATGTGGAGTCTGATTTTTGACATGCCAGTTATCTCCTAGAACCACATCAGTGCCTCCCACACGCAGCAGAACCGGAGATACTGCCCTACCTGCAATCAGATTTCTTTCCCTTTCTTTTCTTCTAACCCCTCTCTATTCAGCACAGTGTCTCTCTTCCCCCCCCCCTCACCTCAGCAGGATCTCTTCCCCTTCAACAAATCCTCTACCATCCCCAAAAGAGGTGGTATCTCTTGTTCTTTTCTCACCCCTACATAAGATGATCACATTCTTTTTCTCTTTTTCTCCTCCACCACAGAACGTTTATCTTTTTTGCTCCACAATGAGGTCCCCAAGAAGATATCTTCATTTTGCTCCTCAACATGGTAGCTTTCCCTTTCCATTGCCCCCTTCACACTTCTTTCCTTCCCCCTCATCATCTTATCTGCCTCTTTTCTCTCCTTGTTCCCCGGCTACCGCTGAAATACCAAAATAAAGTTTGAGATTAACATCCACGAAAGTGCATATAACTTTTTCCACATCCTCTCCGGCACTTCTGGTTTACTCGCCTTCTTTTTCTTATCATCTCCTTTTCTCCCTTTTTCTTACATTTATTCTCTCCTTTACTCAAATCCACAGCCGTTGTGCATTACAACAATGTTCCAGCGGCCTCAACTAATGAGTTCCTTGAAAACAGTAGATGCTCAGTCCAGCAGTGGAAATATATATTTTTAGCTACAATTAATGTTTTCTACTGCTTGAGGCTGTGTAAAGTAAGTGGAAAGTGCAATATTAAGGCTCTCAGTGCCATATACATCGGATCCTATTATACACTAGTTCTAGTGAAAGCCTTGAACTGAACAGTTAAAACCCATTGTTTGCTAAATGTTACATGAATTATATAGAAAATAGCACTATAGCTATGGGCTCATGCCTATACATCTGATAAATTCAAGTTGCTGGGCTGGAAGAACAAATAATTTCCTGGTATTTAGACCAAGAAGCACAATATGTACACTACTAGTGTAAAAGATTACTAATGGATCAAAATATAAGTATTGGACTTGTTAGATACTGATTTTTGAGAAGCGTTTATTTAACAGTTGAAGCATTTCTTGTTGATCATTCTTATTTCAAGTTGGTTTTATTATGGGTTCATATAAAGTGACTTGGAATTGGTATTGTGAACAGTTTCATAACTATATATGGCTTGGGTGAATCATACTGAAAACACGTGGCATCCAGATGAAACTCCTGTGTGCCAATATATTTGATGTTCACTTCAGTACACTTAATTGATTCATCAACAAACAACCTGGTGAAAATCAGGTAAATATAAACTTACTGTTACAGACTGTTTTCCATACACTTATGTTGTACATTGTATAGGTCATTTACAAAACTGAAGGGGTCAGGAGTGATTTTATTTGAGGAGGGTAATGATGGTGATTCTGAAGGGAGGGGCACAGGGCTTGGGCAGAGGCATTTACAATGTCAGTGAGCACTTGGCAATGAGAAATGTGATGGGGAGGGGGTCAAGGGAACAGGAAATGAGTCTATGAGGAGATAAGCCAGACAAGGGTTGGGAGGGTAGATGAGGTAGAAATTAGATTTTTCTTTATTCTGCTGGAGCAATGGCACAAGACACTGAAGCTCTAATGCAGTTTATTCAGAAGTAGTGAAACGTTGATTTTTCCCAATTGATCCCCACATGATGGGGGTAATTTTAACTTTTATAACTGGGCGAAAAACGGCAATAGTGAATCGGCCACCTGTTTTACACCGCACCTATAGACTTCAATGGAAAAGAAAATCGGGCGAGGTGTCAAATGGGCAGCCAATTTGCTATCGCCCATTTTTTGTCCAGCGATAAAAGTTAAAATCACCCCCAATGTCGTCTTTCACACCTCCTGACAACTGGATCAAGAATAGCACCGTCCTGCATGCAGGTCACCTACATACTCTTTTGGCCTGGGTATGCTGCCTGTCAGAGGGAAATCTAGCAATGGAAAAGGGGAGAACTATAAGCCTGGAAATTAAACTGTGTGATATTACCACACAAGCACTCAACACATTTGTATCAAATTCCTCTGTCCATTATTTTAATGCCCTGTCATCTGTAAATATTGCACGGTGTAATTTTCAGGTTATACAAATCTTACCGAAAAATTGCATGTTTAAGTCAGTAATACTTGTACTGTAGCCCAGGGCCACTTGTGGTTCACCCGCTCCTCAGCTTCCCAATAGATGTGCTGCTTTGTGTCTCCAGGCCCCGCAACATAATCCACTTGCAAGGCATGTTGCTGGAGCCAGGGTATTGATATATGTATTCGAGAGAGTTTATCTGCCGATGAAAAGTTAGCAACTAACCCAGCTTTTAACTGTGGTGCTTTGTAACTGTTTGAAGCTGGACAGTGGAAACTTGTAAACTGTCACTAAAAATGAATGGACTTTCACAGCCTCATGGAAACAATGCAGCCTGCAACCCATGTTTGACATTTATGGACAACACACAAAAAAACCCTTTCATCTCTCAGTCAGGCAAACAAATGAGTGGCAAGAAACTGCAGGTAGTTTCCTTTTTTCAAAAAAAGAGTAATGTAATAATCAGGGCTAATTTTCCCTGAATCATGTAAAAGTACTGCAGCACCCTACTATTAAAATGGTATGGCTGTAATTTTGCAATTTATTCTGAAAACTGCATTATTTTTCTTTAAAGCTAAAAGGTACTCAGGCATTTCTGCACTACATCAATAAATTGAATAATAACATCACTTAATTTATTCGTACAGTGGATAAATGCGATGGGTTGTTATGAGATCTATACTAATTTTAATGAGTGATTACAGTGGTAAATATTTACAATTTCCTAATGTGTAATTAATATTTTTTTAAGCTACGTTAAGAAACCCTGGCTTCAGAACTTAAGTTAGCAATTTCTGTACAGTAAGTAATTACCACAGAAGCTGTAAAGCTACACAGCATTCACCATGGTCTGTGATAATGGGCACTGGTACTGTACATGTGGGAAACACTATATTAAATGGATTATTAACATTAAGAAAGAATTAGTTTGTATAATCCAGAAGTCAAACACTTGGAGAAAAAGAAAATCTGGTAGAGGGCAACCAGATTCTCATGTTTAACATTTTTAGGAGACCTTATTCAAAATAAAGTATTCATTCACAGTTTCAGACATAACCAACTCTCACAGATTTTCTGTGAATCTCCCGGATTTGATGTCCATGTTATGGTCTCAATTGAATGTGCATTAGCCTCATGGGAAATGAATGAAATTCGTAATTAATGGGTTCACCCAATTTTGAGGTATACTCTCCCCACCAGGGATGAAAACAGTCTTGATTATCCAGTCCTACCACTATGGCACTGCAATTGCTGAATCCGCTGGATAGCGATACTAGCGCAGCAGAGATGGGGTCTGGGTGATCGAAGCTAGGATGAAAATTCCACACATGGCAGCTAACCAACCATAGTGCTCATTTTAAATAGGTTTTGGCTTACAATGAAATCAAAGGCATGTATTGGGGAGTCAATCAGAACCCCTCCCTTTGGAGTTTTCTTTCCTCGAGCAATGATGTCAGAGGATGACATTGACAAAAACTGCTTCAAACCATACCCCAAAATGGCAAAAGAAAATCAGTGAGAAGCCTTCAAAGTAGACAGGGATTTTCAAGTGCATTATCAATAATGGACTAAGACATGGCTATTCATCTTCGCTGTGCCAAGAAAGCTACACAATGTCTGTGCAAAGACAGTAAATATTGCCATCAGAGGGTTGTTGATTTACGGATTCATGTCCAGTCATTGTCACACGTAAAATTGGCTAAAGCAGCTGCAAATTGATCAAAACTCCCTTGAAATAATTATGAGTTCAAAATTCTGTAGTCCTTGATTTTTTTTGCATTTTCTTCAAAATTACTGAACCAATTCACCTTAAATTTTGTACAGTATAGGAATATAGGAACAGGAGTAGGCCATTCAGCCCCTCCAGCCTCTTTGGTCATTCAGTTAGATCATGATTGATCTGTACCTCAACTCCATTTACCTGCCTTTATTCCATATCCCTTTGTACCCTTACCCAACAAAAATCTATCGATCTCAGTCTTGAAAATGTCAATGGCCCAGCATTTACAGCCTTTTGGTGGGAGGGGGGGGGGGGGCGGGGTCCAGATTTCCTCTACTCTTTGTATGAAAACTTGCTTCCTGACTTTGTAAATGGCCTAGCTCTAATTTTCCAATTATGCTGCCTTATTCTGGATTCCCCCACCAGAGTTATAAGGGTATAACTATGTAATATTAAGCCAAATCAAAAGAAAATTGGACTAATACTATGAGAAAAATAGTAATTTTTGACAAATTTGTACCCAACATTAGCTAAGTTCAGGCATGAATATTATATTGATTACTAGCATTCTTTTTGATATGCACAATTCATTAACGTCTTAAATAGGAGAATAAATTACATGTACGTAGTGCACCAGTTTTCTGAGATAATCATCTTCAAACTTACCATAGAATTACATAGAATGTACAGCATAGAAACAGGCCATTCGGCCCAACAGGTCCATGCTGGTGTTTATGCTCAACACGAGCCTCCTCTCTCCATACTTCATCCAATCCTATCAGCATATCCTTCTATTCCTTTTTCCCTCATGTGGTTATCCAGCTTCCCCTTAAATGCATCTATGCTAGTTCCCTCAACTACTCCTTGTGGTAGCGATTTCCACATTCTCTCTGGGTAAAGAAGTTTCTCCTGAATTCCCTATTGGATTTATAGTGACTATCTCATATTTATGGCACCTGGTTTTGGTCTCCCCCACATGTGGAAACATCTTCTCTACATCTACCCCATCAAACCCTTTAATAATCTTAAAGACCTCTATCAGGTCACCCCTCAGTGTTCTCTTTTCTAGAGGGCCCCAGCCTGTTCAATATTTCCTGATAGATATAACCTCTCAGTTCTGCTATCATCCTAGTAAATCTTTTTTCACCTTCTCCAGCGTCTCTATATCCTTTCCATGACATAGAGACCAGAACTGCAAGTGCGGTCTAACCAAGGTTCTATACAAGTTTAACATAACTTCTCTGCTTTTCAATTCTGTCCCTCTAGAAATGAATCCCAGTGCTTGGTTTGCTTTTTTCATGGCCTTATTACCTGTGTTGCTACTTTTAGTGATTTGTGTATCTGTACCCCCAGTCACTCTGCTCCTCTACCCCATTTAGACTCTTATTTTCCAAGAAGTACGTGGCCTCCTTTTTTTTCCTACCAAAATGTACCACCCCTCACTTATTTATATTGAAGTTCATTTGCCAATTACACGCCCATTCTGCAAGTTTATTAATGTCTTCCTGTATTTTGTTGCAGTCCTCCTCAGTATTAACTGTACCCCCCAATTTGGTGTCTTCCGCAAATTTTGAAATTGTACTTCCGATTCTCGGGTCCAAATTGTTTATGTAAATGGTGAACAACAGTGGTCCCAGCACCAATTCTTGTGGAACAGCACTTCCTACCTTTTGCGAGTCTGAGTAACTACCATTAACCCCTACTGTCTGTTTTCTGTTTTGTAGGGGGCTTGCTATCCATTCTGCCACTTGTTCCACGTCTCCACACACCATGTAACCAGTATCCACACAATTTTGCACTCAGTTATATCAGTCTCAATTTTTTCCTCAATGTCACAATTCTGAATGGTGTTTTAGTCAGAAATTATCTAGCCCTGTAGCAAGACCCCAAAAGTTGGGCTATGACAATGTTAAAGATGGTCTCTAGGTAAACTTAGAGTCTAAGATAGTGTGTGTTGGGGTTGAAAATACTACATAAATTGAAAGCCGAAACAAAATACTCGATTTACAAATTAGACCTAGTTTTGGTGTAATTGAATAAGCTGTCATACTTGATGATCTGGAGATGCCGGTGACTGGGGTTGACAATTGTAAACAATTTTACAACACCAAGTTATAGTCCAACGATTTTTATTTGAAATCTACTTGATACTTAATACTTGATGATCTATAGCAATGTACTTATCTATTGATTTGACATTTTACACTTTCAAGGTCGTTTCTTTCCTGACCAGGTTGAAATTATGGTGATTTTTTTTCCTAAATGGTGTGGCTTTCTGGTGTGGTGCAGTTTTTATATTAGAACTATGAGAATAAAATATTGGTGGAGGGCTTTAACTTTATGCTGCTAGATCTAGAAATATGCCCTACTTGTATTCCATCTTTTAAAAAAGGTTTCACCGGAAGCATGTCCAAATCTTGCCAAGAAAACCATTCTTTTCCCTGCAGAAATGCTTAAAATCCAAGAGCGACAGGGGGTCTTCTCCCCCATGACCTCTAACAGGGCTCTGCCCCTGGATACCACTGGGGCCCTCAGGTGGGCCCCTTACCCCCGGCAAGTTTTGGAGAGGCTATCTCACTGATTTCTACACTTAAAAGGTTTGAAACAATTCTTTCCTCTAAATCAAATATAATACACGTATAATACAACGGCTCCAATATTGAACCTTGTAGCACTCCACTGGTAACTGGCTGACAACCTAGGCACAACTACTCATTGTCTTCCAATCATATGTCAATCCATTCCCATCTATCCCATTGGCTTGGACCTTATGTAATAGTCTATTATGCGGGACACTGTCAAATGACTTACTGAAATACAGGTAGATAACATCCACCGTCTCTCCCCTATCTACTAGGTCTGTCTTCTCCTCAAAGAAATCCCGATAAATTACTCAAGCATAACCTCCCACTCCTAAAACCTTGCTGACTTGGATTAACTTATGTCCCTCTTGTACTATCACTCATAATGCTTTCAAACACTTTCCCAATAGTGGAAGTAAGGCTTACAGGTCTCTAATTTTATGCTTAATTTCTCACCCCTTTTTTGAAGATGGGAGTCACATTTGCTATTTTCCAATCCTTTGGGATTTGGCCCGAGTCCAGTGTGAACTCTCAAAAATATCCGCAAGAGGATTTGCAATCATTAGAACTGATTCCTTCAGAACCCTGGGATGAAAGCTGTCAGAGCCAGGAGCTTCAACTATCTCCCCAACATGTCCTCTCGGGTGATTTTAATTTTTTTAAAGTCTGTATTCACTTTTAAACGTATGTCCAATTCTGGTACCTCACCCCCCCACCACGTTCTTTTGTGAACACTGTTAAAAAAGTAACGGTTAAGTACTTCAGCAATGTATCTTCAGACACCAGTTCAGCCATTGTCAATTTGAATGAACCAACTTGCACCCTTGTTTACTCCTGACATACTTGAAGAATGTTTTACTGTTCTGCTTTATGTTTCCAGCTTGGTTTTCTTTGTGATCCCTTTTTGTAGCCCTTATCAGTTTCTTGGCATTCCTCAGCCTTTCGTTATAGATTGCCCTATCATGAACATTTGAACATTTTGTATGCTTTCTCTTTCTCCCTAATGTATACTCTTTTAGGTTCTGTAACATACTGTTTTAGAAAGAAGTCCCTCACAATTTCAATAAATTCCCACCTGCATGCAGACTGTTCCTATTGTGCACTCCAGTCAACATGTGAAAGACTAAAATCCCCCGGGATTACTACTGAAGACTTATGAACATACGAAATTGACAGGCAGGAAAGGACCAGCTGGTCCATCAAGCCTGTCCCACAACGTGAGAGCTAAAGACTTCTTCCCTTCCGTCTCCGGCCCTCGTCCTCCTCCTCCTCGTCCTCCTCCACTTCCACTTCCAGCCTTCACTCCCCTTCCCTTCCCTTCCCCCTCTCCCCCCTCTCCCCTTCCCCCCCTCCTCCCCCTCTCCCCCCCCTCTCCCCCCCCTCCCCCCCTCTCTCCCCCCCCCTCTCTCCCCTTCCCCCCCTCTCTCCCCTTCCCCCCCTCTCTCCCTCTCTCCCCTCCCCCCCCCCTCCCCTCCCCCCCTCTCTCCCCTTCCCCCCCTCTCTCCCCTTCCCCCCCTCCCCCCCTCTCTCCCCCCCCTCCCCCCTCTCTCCCCTTCCCCCCCTCTCTCCCCTTCCCCCCCTCCCCCCCTCTCTCCCCTTCCCCCCCTCTCTCCCCTTCCCCCCCTCCCCCCCTCTCTCCCCTCCCCCCCTCCCCTCCCCCCCCCTCCTCCCCCCTCCCCCTCCCTCCTCCCCCCTCCCCCCTTCCCCCCTCTCTCCCCTTCCCCCCCTCCCCCCCTCTCTCCCCCCCCCTCCCCCCCTCCCCCCCTCTCTCCCCCCCCCTCCCCCCCTCTCTCCCCTTCCCCCCCTCTCTCCCCTTCCCCCCCTCCCCCCCTCTCTCCCCTCCCCCCCCTCCCCCCCTCTCTCCCCTTCCCCCCCTCTCTCCCCTTCCCCCCCTCCCCCCCTCTCTCCCCTCCCCCCCCTCCCCCCCCCTCCTCCCCCCTCCCCCTCCCTCCTCCCCCCTCCCCCTCCCTCCCTCCCTCTCTCCCCTTCCCCCCTCCCTCTCTCCCCTTCCCCCCTCTCTCCCCTTCCCCCCTCTCTCCCCTTCCCCCCTCTCTCCCCTTCCCCCCTCTCTCACCCTCACCCTCACCCCCCTCTCTCCCCACTCCCCCGAAAGCTTGTGATTTCAAATAAAGCTGTTGGACTATAACCTGGTGTTGTAAGATTCCTTACATTTAACCTACCCAGGACATGGTACATGAAGTAATCCTGAGATTACAACCCTTAAGGTCCTGCTCGTCAGCCTTGACCCTAATCCCTCATACTGCCTCCGCAAGAACGTAATACTACTCTTTCCAACATCATTAGTTCCTACATGGACTACAACACCTGGCTGCTCTCCCTCCATTTCCAAAAGTTTTTCCACCTGCTCTGGCACCGGGAAGACAACGCACCATTCGAGACTCATGGTCACAGCTGGAAAAAGACTATCTATCCCTCTAATAATTGAATCTCCCATCACTACCACTTACCTATTCTCCTCTTTATATTTACCCCCCTAGGTAACCACTTGCTCCACACTACCATGGTATTGTTTGTGGTTACATTATGTTAAGAAATTCATAAGGGGTTAAGAAAAACTTAAAATTTGGCTACATCTAAACATATGCTCAGTTGGATAGCAGTAAAGCTTTATGCTTATAATAGAAAAATGTAACTAATACTGGATGAATGTTTGAACATTTGCAATAGCACCCCTGCAGTCACATGATTGCAGACTTTTAATGAACCAATAGAAAATGCTGACTATCAGTTTGGCGAACACTACTATGGGAATTTACTTACACATTATCAATTAATAGAAAGGTGAAACTTCTGACTAATATTACCTTGAAACTCATACTTTTTTAAAGCAAGCTAAGCATAGGCTTTAGATTAATAACAGGCATCTCCAATTCCAATCACTGTTAAATAAAGGTAACATGGCTTCAACCAACAATTAAACTTATTATTAGATGATTGTGTTCTTACTCGTATACCACCATGCCCTGTTTGGTATTTGGTGTCATATTAGCCCAGAAATACTTGAATTGCAAGACTGAATGCAGCTTTATTACTGTTTCATTATCTGGACAAGTTAAGGTGATTAAGTACTGTTTATTGAACTTGTATGGCAGATTTGGGAATAATTAAAATACCACAGCTGCATGCAATTTCTGATATGATACCATTCTGGGAAACTGCTTTGAGCTGACCTTTCAAGTCTATATCATTAATGGTGTGATATTTATAGTGCAACATTCAGGAACAGACAGATTTGAATTGCTATCACAGAATCTAATTTACATGTGGTCACTGGCAAACTGTATTTTCAGAGCACTGATTGAAATCTTTGAAAGTAGAAGGATTACAATTATGATGGGTCATATGTTTTTTTTAAAACCAGAATGAGTGGATTTGATATGGTTAACTATAAAAGCAAATGCAAATCATTACTCCAGGTGGAATATCACTTATGCTATGTTAGTGAAAGTTGGGGGGATAGTTTCACATTATTTAAAAGTGATTACAGCAATATAATTCTGCGCTAGGGACAGAAAAAGTTTCTGCATGAAATGAATCTAATCCAGATTTAGTAAAAAAAAATTCTTGCAGTCACAATCACAATCAGTCAGTACAATCAAAAATCGAGAAGAACATGGAGTTACACACTTGTTCTTCTTTAGAAAGGTGAGGAAGAATAGATGTGAACAAGATGAAAAGCAGTTCTGAAAACTTCAAAAAAAAACACTGAACAAACTGAGGTTAAAACTTTCTAGATTTCCTAGTTGATGAATGTGCTGCATTCTTGTGTTCTGGAGCCATAAAGACCAGGAAAGTCTTCAGTTTGATCCCTGTTCTGTGCTGAAAGCTGACCTTGTCTAGGGCAATAGAGGGTATAATAAATTCAGTTAGGAGAGGAGAGATCAGCCAATACTCTCACTTCTAGTTGCTATCAAGTGATCTATGTTATATGTGTAGACATTGAATTAGGACAGGATTGAGTTCAGCTGCACTACCTCCCTCGGAGGGCCGCACCTCACAACTTGAGCCGTCTCTCGGAAGTTCCCTCCGTGCCGTTTCACACCGCGCGGAGGGATTTCCTGTACGGGCTGCTCCTGCACACCATCCACTTCCTCGCCCTCGTCTCTCGCCCGGACACGCCCTGGCGTGCCATCCTGCCGTCCGGCGGAGACGGAGGTCCCCAGTGGAAGGCTCTCTATACGGGGGTCCTCCCGTGTTACTTTGGGGATCTGGGGTGGAGGGTGTTGCATGGAGCAGTCCCGTGCAATAGGCGGCTACGCCATTTTACGGACACTCAGGCCGCTTGCATTTTCTGCGGCCTGGAGGAGTCCGTTTTTCATTTGTACACTGGGTGTGCGAGACTGCAGCCCCTGTTCCTTTATTTGGAGGGGCTGCTCCTCAAGTTCTGGCTGCACTTCAGTCCCACGCTCCTGATCTTTGGCCGCCCGGTGAGGAGGGGGGCGGGCAGGTCGGTGGATGTCCTCGTGGGCCTGCTCCTGGGCCTGTCCAAGGTGGCTATCCACAGGTCCAGGATGCTCGCGGTCCGTGGGGGCGGGCGCTCGGCCTGTCTGCCTCTCTTTCGCGGGTTGCTCCGCGCCCGGGTGGCCCTGGAGATGGGGCACGCGGTGTCTGCCGGTACGCTTGAGGCTTTCCGTGACCGTTGGGCACCGCAGGGGCTGGAGTGCATCCTGAACGAGGATAATAAAATTTTGATTTGAACACTTGGTTTTGGTTTGTTTGGTTTTTAGTTGTTAAGCACACCCCACACCCCCCCTTATAAAAGGGGGGCCTAATTAAAAAAAGAAAATTAAAAAAAAGTTCAGCTGCACTACCTCCCTCGGAGGGCCGCGCCTCACAACTTGAGCCGTCTCTCGGAAGTTCCCTCCGTGCCGTTTCACACCGCGCGGAGGGATTTCCTGTACGGGCTGCTCCTGCACACCATCCACTTCCTCGCCCTCGTCTCTCGCCCGGACACGCCCTGGCGTGCCATCCTGCCGTCCGGCGGAGACGGGGGTCCCCAGTGGAAGGCTCTCTATACGGGGGTCCTCCCGTGTTACTTTGGGGATCTGGGGTGGAGGGTGTTGCACGGAGCAGTCCCGTGCAATCGGCGTTTACGCCATTTTACGGACACCCAGGCCGCTTGCATTTTCTGCGGCCTGGAGGAGTCTGTTTTCCACTTGTACACTGGGTGTGCGAGACTGCAGCCCCTGTTCCATTATTTGGAGGGGCTGCTCCTCAAGTTCTGGCTGCATTTCAGTCCCACGCTCCTGATCTTTGGCCGCCCGGTGAGGAGGGGGGCGGGCAGGTCGGTGGATGTCCTCGTGGGCCTGCTCCTGGGCCTGTCCAAGGTGGCTAACCACAGGTCCAGGATGCTCGCGGTCCGTGGGGGCGGTCGTTCGGCCTGTCTGCCTCTCTTTCGCGGGTTGCTCCGCGCCCGGGTGGCCCTGGAGATGGAGCACGCGGTGTCTGCCGGTACGCTTGAGGCTTTTCGCGACCGTTGGGCACCGCAGGGGCTGGAGTGCATCCTGAACGAGGATAATAAAATTTTGATTTGAACACTTGGTTTTGGTTTCTTTGGGTTTTAGTTCTTAAGCACACCCCACACCCCCCCTTCTAAAGCAAAGAAAAAAAAAAGTTCAGCTGCACTGCTCTCCCATAGTTGAATAGCTTGATGATACTCATTGACTTAACTCCCACCTGAAGGGCTGCACCTACAGATTTGTATCTTGAGTTAGAGTTAAGAATCCCCTTACACAAATTGAAGAAAACCCAAGGTGAGTAAAAGCTATGAAGTTATTACTGCAGTATTTATTGATACTGAGGACTTTACTAAGGACTTGGACTATTTATTACAAGATGATAAACAATTATTTCTTGATGGTTAGAGATTGTGAAGCAGTTGTGTATTCTACACTTGTATCCCAATATATTTTACTGGGTACTCCTAACAGTTGTCAGAGGCAGGAGCTGTTCATCCAGTTTGAATGGGTGGGATTTGGAGCCAGGCCTCTGAGTTGAAAGTTCTGTGTTGTAATTCACTTCTGCTTAGGGTCAAATTATTTCTAGAGCCTGGGACCTTGATATTTATGACTGAACTAATTTCTAAAGGTTTGCTTGGCTGTAATTGGTGTAAAAATAAAAATTTGAAGTGAGCTAGGTAGATATTCTCTTGTGCAGTGGTTGTGAATCTGAATTGACTATAATGTTTTTTCTAGCAACGTTTTTGCAATTGTGCAGGATGTGCCTTTCCTTCTATGCTGGAACTCTCTTTCCCCACTCTCTTCGTGAATGCTGGAACTCTGCTGCCTTTCCCCTTTCCATCGATTGCTAATCTTTTATCTTCACCTTCATTGCCATTGATTTCCCTCTTCCTCTCCCCTTCATTTTCCCTCTTCCTTTTGCTCTGCACTGTCATCTACTCCCTCTTCCCATTCATTTCCCCTTCTCCTGCCCTCCTCTTGGCATGTATTTCCTCCACCTGTTCCTGTCTGGGTCCAGTGGCTAATACATTGGACAGGTCCCACTCCACTTGTTCTTACAAGAGTTCTTGCATATTGAAGTGACAATCCAGGCTATTAGCACTGGCCGCAGTCCAAAGAGAAGGACGGCACCTGTTCAGCGCATTAGCCGTTGGAAGGAACAGGACAGAGGGTGAGGTGGGGGAGAACAACAGAGGCCTTGACTGGCCGCCAAAATGCTGACTCTCAATGTGAAATGCAGAAGGTTGACATGTATGCCCCCACCCCTTTTTTTAAGAGCAATAGATATCTGGAAAAGCCTCCCAACCAAAGCAGTTGAAACTGAGACAATCAACTTATTTGAAAAGGAGCTGAGTAAATACTTATTTGAAGGTTTCAAAACTTCGTATAAACTGAATATGGAACAATGGTTTTGTGCTGCAGGGATAGGAGAGGAAGACAGTAAGGCAGGTTTGAATAGTGGATATGTGAAGATGGGTGAATATTCTGGAGTTTTGCTTACTAACCTTTGGGAATCAGGAAGTATTTATGCAGATCCTTCCCTCTAGAGATTAAATAGGAAATAATGTGTGAGAGGAGCACAGCAGGCTTGATGGATTGATTGGCTTTTCCTGATCCTGTACTTTATATTCTTAAATCTGGCAGCAGTATTGCTTTTGCAATGTACTGAGAGAATGGCCAGAACCGTGTCTACAGAGGAATGAGGTTTCGCCCTGGATTGCTAATCTATCTCTCCATAACTGACTTTTTCAAAGTCTATGACTGTGTTGATGTGAGATCCTGAGATGAAATGCAACTAGATAATGGCAGCCACTTGGAATCCCAATTACTGTCAATAATACAGTTGGACACATTTAGTAGCCATTGTGTAAAGTATTGCACTTAATAACCTCATTCTTTGAAGCTGGTCTCCGAGCATTAACTCTTGACAAATCATACATTTTGAAATATTCTAGTATTGTACTATTAACATTTGTAATCTATCCAGGCCCTTACAATACTATTAGACAAGCAATAAAGACTTTTAAAATAAATAGATGGTTTCTGTACTGTCAAGTCTCTTGAGTAACTGTCAGTAAAAAGGCCCTGTCCCATCTGTTGGCATAGAAGGGTTTTGTCAATAATTCACATTTTATAGAAATCTCTAGAATGATTTTATCTGGGAGTAATGTCCTTTTTTTAAACCCCAAATCTGAATCAAAAGGGAAGAAGTTGAGAGATTCCATTTCATTTGGGCTCAAGGCAGCAGACATGTGGTCCCATTGCTGGTTTGCCAAGCAATAGATAAAATGGCTGCTTGCCTTGATGTGTGGGTTCACAATGTGTGGGTTCATGTGAGTGCACGTTACGAATTTGTACATGTCCCCACTTATGCTCCGATTTGTGTGTAGGATATGTATATCCTATCTGTTTTAAATGCTGTTCAAGTGATAGTACCAGAGTCAGCAATACATCTACTTACATGCTGTGTGTTGAAATGTAATCTGCTGAAAATATCTTTGAACATTGTGTGAACAAATATCTGCGGTTCAAGGAATTCTTTCATTTGTGACCTTTGACAAGCCGATAGTAAATGTCAACTGTCACAAAGATTACATTTGTAGTTTCTGAAGTGTACAGATTTGTCTTGGACTTCACCTTGAGAATGCCATCAGTAGCAGAAATCGATGCTGAATTTTTCACTGGTGAAAAGTTGTGGACAAGTATAACCTCCACATACAAAAGAAGTAAATGGGAAAACACAACATGTATAATCCCATATTTGTAGCTAAAAGACCATGATGAAAGTTTTAACTAAATTCTGGGCAACACAGCAAGTATAATATGAAGGAGACCATCTTCAGAGCCATTCTGAAGCAAGCTTGGGGTCATATATTCCACCTGTCAGTAACTTCACCTTCCAATTAACACCAAGTGGAAAATTGCTTAGGGCAGTAAGCTAATGGCCTCCTCCTGTGCTGTACTTACTATAATATCACATGTTCTGATGTGGGTTTAACACAGTGGTGATCATTCACAGCTATAGAATTGAAAAACACCAATTTAACTGTAAGTTCAATGATTTCAAGTGAATCAGGGATATTTCAATTATTTTTAAAAGTCTGACAGTATCAGTGCTGTGCCTCCCAATTTCACTGTTTGAGAAACAGCAGAAGGAAAGGGTAATGCAGATCTAGAGGAGGAGTGGAACAGAAGGAACGTTATACAGGCCTGTTACGAATTCGGGTCTGCCATAGATACCATCTCTGGTTCGGTGGCACCAGTCCCTCCTTTTAAGCAGTCTGAGCATCTTGCATTTATGAGAATTGACTCTCACTGCCCTATATCTACTTGTACGATACTGGAACCTCTGGGTGTAACAATGAAACTCCCGTGACTTTAACCAGCTATCTGTGTCTTTTCAATATGCATTTCTTCAATCTCTCTGAAGGCAGACCAAGTCAATGCTGGATGAGGCGAAGCTTGGTTCGAATCATTAAATTGCTTTATTCTACGGTAAGTTGAATGTTAGCTATGATTAGATTCACTTAGTTCAATCAATACAACTGATCGCCACATGTTCTCATAAAAATAATGAATGCACTATGCTGCCCCACTTCCATGGATCATCTTAAGCCGACCCATTCCTTTGCATTCTGACTTTTTGAGCTTGCCTGCCCTGAGGTCTCTGCCTCAGCTGTCACCGCTGATGCAATAGTTAGACTGCCTTTTAGGTATCTGACATTCTGTGTTGTTTCTTGATTGTTCACAGAAATAGATCAAAAACCTTCCAACACAGTGGGTATGAGCTTTCTATAAATTAGAGACAAGCCATCAAATTGCTTATCACTTATAATCTATGGGGAAACAACACCAAGACAAGTTCATTAGCATCTTAACCACCTCAGACTTTTTTTTACTTGCAGTAATCCACTATACTTTTAAACACATCATTTAAATGAACTCTTTTCTCCAAATCCTTTCAATGGAAAAATGGTCAAAAATCCTTCATTACAAGGCCAATCAAATAATTCTTGTAGTTTTGCTTCTAAAACTATGATTGCTGTCTTTTATACTCACTGCTGTTTAGATGAACAGTAATATTGTCTCTTGATGATTTATCTGGCTACCAATGTTACATTATCTGGTCTATGGTTTGTTTATTTGTGCCTGGCTCAGTTTTAAGTACCAGGATTACACAAACCACGCAGAGGTCTTCAGCCTCAACCTCTATGTTTATCGAGTTATGGAGAAATCATACCCGGAGCCTTGCTCCATTCATTTTGTTGAGGAATTGGTGTGTATTTTCTCTGGTCCAGGCGCTCTGAAAGCATTTAGTGCTTTGAATTTCTTAATAGCAAATATTTTACTGGCCTTTACATGGGTTATAAGCTCTTACATTGGTTTGTTTGGATATGGAATTTCCCCATGGTCTTTACTTAGCGAATTAATCCAAAACATCTGCATTTTCCTGATTTTTTTTTTAACCTCATAACATTGGTACTCAAATATTTACTTGTCTGCGTATTTCAACATTCCACCTACTTGGTATGTGGCTTAAATATTTATTTTTCTTCTACTTGTTGGTCTCTACTGTCTGTCTTTCTAGTTCCACCATGGTCCTAATTGATTTGTTTCATGCGACTCAATCCTCATTGCTTTTTGATTCTTTGTATCTGTCAAGTGTCAGCTCAGCACATTTGATGCCATTTTTGCCTTTGAGTCAGAAGGTTGTGGGTCCAAGCCTCACTGCAGGTCTTTAGCACATAATCCAGGCTGGCGCTACAGTGCAATACTGAGGGAGTGCTGTATTGTTGGAGGTGTTCTTCAGACATTAATTAAGGCTCTCCTTGTTAGGATGTGAGCGTCGCTGGCAAGAATGTAATTTTTTGCCTATCCCTAGTTGCCCTATGTAATGTAATGGTGGGCTGCCTTCTTGAACCTCTGCAGTCCTTGTGCTGATGGTGCTCCCACAATGGTGGTATGTTGGAAATTCCAGGATATTGACCCCACGACAATGACTAATTGGCAATATATGCGCAAGTAAGGATGTTGTGTGACTTGGAGGGGAAATTGGTGATGACTGCATTCCCACAACATTGCTGCTCTTGGCCTAGAAGTTTTAGGGGAGGGAGGTGCTGCTAAAGTAACCTTGGTGAGTTGCTGCAGTGCATCCTTTAAATCATCTATACTGCAACCACTGTGTGCTGATAATGGGGGGGGGGGGGGGGGGGGGGTGGATATTTGTCCAGTAGCAGGAGCATCAATCGAGCAAATTGCTCTGTCCTGAAATGATGAGTTTTGAATATTGTTGCAGCTGCACCTCGGTAATTTTTTTAAAAAATTCGTTCATGGGATGTGGGCGTGGCTGGCAAGGCCAGCATTTATTGCCCATCCCTAATTGCCCTTGAGAAGGTGGTGGTGAGCTCCTTCTTGAACCGCTGCAGTCCATCTGGTGAAGGTTCTCCCACAGTGCTGTTAGGAAGGAAGTTCCAGGATTTTGACCCAGCGACAATGAAGGAACGGCGATATATTTCCAAGCCGGAATGGTGTGTGACTTGGAGGGGAATGTGCAGGTGGTGGTGTTCCCATGTGCCTGCTGCCCTTGTACAAAGGTGAATGGTGATTATTCTGTCTTATTCCTTCTGCCAGCTTTATAGATGGTGGAGAAGCTTTTAAGGATCAAGTGTTGAGCCATTCCTCGGCCCTGTTCTTGTAGCCACGGTGCTGATATAAGTATGCTTCTGCTCAATGGTGATCCTTAAGAAGTTGATGGTCGTGCCATTGCATATCAGAAGCAAATGGCTGGGCTCACTGTTGTGGTCACCTCGAACTTATGTGGTATCAGTATTTCTTGCCACTTGTCAACCCAAGCCTGGATGTTATCTTGGTCCTACTGTTGGTGTGGGCTGCTTCATTATCAGAGGAGTTGTGAATGGAACTGGTCACTGAAAATAGTCCCACTCCCGACATTATGATGCAGAGTAGGCCACTGAAGATGCTTAAACCAAGGATGCTTTTCTGAGGAGCTCCTGCGGTGATGTCCTGGGGCTGTGATTGGCCTCCGACAACCACAACTATCTTCCTTTCTGTCAGGTATGTTAAAGGCCCTATGGCACTAACTAAAAAAGTGCAAGGTGTTCTCCAGGTGTCCTCTCTCAATCAATACCACCAAAAAAACAGATTAACTGGTCAATCATTTCATTGTTATATGTCGATCCTTGCTGTATTCAATATGGCTACCACATTTGCCTAAATAACAGTCACTGCACTTGGGGTCAAAATGTCACCAAGCAGCAGCGGCTATTTGGTCCGTCAAATCTATGCCATTGTCTTTTTCCACATGAGCCATATAACCTAACTTCACTCTCCTGCTTCCACCATATAATTCGTTTTAAGGTAATTTATGGACATCTACTTGCATTCCCAGCCTTTAATGATCTCTCGTATATGCACACCAACCTTTTCTTTAATTTGTTCTCAGAATGTGAGTGACATTGGCAAGGCTACATTTATTGCTCGTCCTTATTTACCCTGAGATGGTGGTGGTGGGCCTTTTGCTTGGACTGCTGCAGTCCTTGTGGTGATGGTACTCCCACAATTGTGGTAGGTCGCGAATTCCAGGATATTGACCCAGCAACAATGACTGATGGTGATACATGCCTAAGTAAGGATGCTATGTGACTTAGAGGGGAAAGTGAAGGTAATGGTGTTTCCTCTGTTTCTCTACTTCATTTTAAAATCTTACCATTTAAGGTATAATTACTTTCCCTACTCTTACTTCCAATATGAATTACTTTCCCTACTCTTACTTCCAATATGAATTACTTTCCCTACTCTTACTTCCAATATGAATTACTTTGCAGTTTTTTTTTTACATGAAACTACATCTACAACTTATCTGACCATTCTGATGTCGACCTGCAGGTCTTTAAAATCGTCATCAATTTGCCATACCCCCAATTTGGTATCATCAGCAAATGTTGATGTTGATCACTCCATTCACAAGTCTAGATCATTTACATACATAGTAAATAACAGCAGCCTCAACACAGACCCATGTTCAAAACCACTCACAACATCTTTCCCGTCTGAGAATTTTCTTTTGCTCCTACCTTTTGCTTTCTGCCTCCAGCCATCTTTCTGTCCATGTGGCCATATTCTCTTTAATTCCATCTGCTATTATCTTTGCCATATGTCTCTTGTGTGGTACTTTATCAAATGCTTTTGAAATTCTATTTAAACCACAACCACTGAATTCCTCAGTGAATTCACTTCTTTCTTCAGTGAATTCATAAGATTTTTCAAGCAAGACCTGTTTTTTTTTAGGAATCTGTTCTGAGTGGCCCTGATTAGCACATGATTCTCTAAGTACTTTAAAATAAATCTTTATATGTGAAAAACTTTGCTATGTTTCTGACCTGATGAAGTATTATTTTTCTTTTAATTTTCAAAATAATTTTCAGTTGTATTTCATTTAAAATAACAGTGTGTATAAGCGTGTAGCTGGTACCAAATAGAGAGGAGCTGTAAATCAGTCGGGAAGTGGAGCAGTTGCAGAGGGGCCTGAAGGGGGAGGGAGAAAAGGCCAAAGTGGGTGAATTTTCACTCTTAATGCTGGATGGATCGGCTGCCCGTTTTACAGATCACCTGATTTTTCATTTTCATTGGCTTCAATAGAAAAGAAAATTGAGGGGGAGTGTACGCTGTCTGCCGATAAGTCATTTAATGTTTTTTAAAAAAAGCAAAGCCATGAAGCTGGGAAAGGGAGACAAACAATGGGAATCCAAAATAAATGGGAACAGTCTACAGGAAATTATACAGGAGAGAGATCTGGGGGTTTTAGTGGAAAATACCCTTATGCTATCAGCACAATGAACAACAATGGTGATAAGGGCAAATAGGATCTTAGGATGTATGGGTTGAGGGATAGAACACAATTCCCAGGAAGTAATATCTTGTGCAAAGCTCTTTTCCAATTCCCCACCCCAACCCATCTGGAGTATAGTGTACAGGTCTGTGTGTTGTACCACATGGGGAATATACTGGCCTTGAGATATGCAATTGGGTAACTGAACTATGAGAAAATTTAAAGTAAATGGTTACCTCTTGCAAGAATAGAAAATGCAGGTAACATTCAGCAGGTCAGGCAGCATCTGTGGCGAAAGAGACAAGGCGGCAAATTTTCACTTTTAATGCGGAATGGATCTGCTGCCTGTTTTACAGACCATCTGGTTTTTCATTTTCATTGACTTTCAATAGAAAAGAAAATTGGGGGGAGTGTACACTTTCGGCTGATCCGCTACCGCCCGTTTTCTGCTTGGTGGTAAAAGTGAAAATTCACCCCAAGGTATCCAGGAGCTTTAATGGAATAGATGAGCTTGATGCTAGGGAGCTGTTTGATATTGACACAAGCTCTAGGACATGGGGAGATGGATTCAATCTTGGATGAAAAATGATGAGTTAAGCTAGAATTTACTCATGCAGGCAATGAATTGCCAACCCAGGGAGACATTGGAAACAGGGAATCTTATAAATTTTAAGAAGACGATGGATAGATTTTTGACAAAGGACTATTAAAGGTATCCGAGGAAAAGTGAGGTGAGAAGTCTATTTAGCAATGGTCTGATTAATGGAGATGGTCATTTTGGTCCTGTATAGTCCTATGTTCCTAAGGAAGTTGAAATATATAGAGGGAGGGGGCGTAGTTTAAGTATTTCTGGTTATGTCATTAATAACCATTGTTCCCTGGACTCAGATTATTTTTCTGTTCTATTTTGCCTCTCCCAGGAGATTGTGAGACAATGGAGAAAAAGAACTTCCCAGAATTTTTTCTGAAATTGGCCATAGTTTTTAAAAAAAATTTTCTTTGCCTTCCTTCAAGATTTAATGTTGCTAGCGGCCAGGAAGACTGGTGCAAAAAGTTGTACTATCCAATGAACAGGGTGTGAATTGACAGTCTTATTTCCTCACCTTTCATTTCATATGTTTGTATGATTACTGTGCTCACAATACACAGTTTTTCTGCATAATATTGTTGTAAATTTCTTATCTGAAGCAGAATATTAAAATTCTGAATAAGAACTCAACATTTTATTGCAGTATTTATCACTGACATTTTGTAGTATTAAATATAAATATTTGCTGGTTTGCTCACACTGTTCCACAAGCCTGCAGGTACATTGGAGAACAAGTGATATGTGGTTGCTTGTAGTATATCAAACAGAAGCAATATCCTTGTGTGATTTCTATCTTTATGCAGGAAGTCGGTTAAGTGACATTGTTACTGGAAAATGTACATGGTATGGCTCCTCGGTTTTATACAGGCTTTTTGATCATTTGTTCCACTTGCCTTACTTGCTGTTAATCTTTTTTTGTTTTTTCCTTTTCCAGCTTTCTCTCCTTTTTTCCTCTCTTGGAAAGGTGCTGAGTCACACTGAGCTGTGGTTCCACATATGTCGTCAGCTTTCCAGTACATCATCTAGGTTAACATTCTTCATGTCTGAGATTAGACAGTGGGGGGCCATGGAGGGCATCACACTTAACTACCTGATGTCTACTTCCCATCAAGAACAGGAACCTATTTATATTTTCCCACCTCTCTGACCCTAGGGACACCTGAGGCCAATTGCATGGCGCATGTTTTACCCCTTCTTTCTACTTGGCTTGACTATCTCAGCACAGTCCAGGACCTGGTCCGTATGGCTCAACATCATGCCATTCAAAGCATTTACCTACTGATATATCCGACAAGGTTAGACATTTACTGCAGTTCCCTTACAGATCCAAGAGATATCTAGCTTTTTGTTTGTTTCTTTGTTTACTTTTTGCTGGTGGCAATTCTTGTAGCTGAACAATGTAAAGTTGTCTGAGAAAAGATGAATATTCTTTATTTCATTTACGATTATTATTGTAAATTTCCTCCAAGGATAAGAGAAAAATTTTTATATCGTCATTGCGATTTTCTGGACTGTCATAGATACCTTTCCGGGTTCAGTGATGCTTCCATAAGTGATCTGGGCCTCATACTTTTGAGAGTTGGTTCACACTGCCCTATACCTACTTACACAATAGCAGGACCCAGGGGAGTAACAAATGTATTTTCTTGTGACCAGAATCCGATATTGGTGTCTTTCACACGTGTATTTCTTCAATCCCTCCAAAGGTAGACCGTGTTAACACAAGGTGAGGTGAGGTTTGAGTCGAAGCATTCAGCTGCTATTTTCCTCCTGTAATGCAAACGTGTAGAGCAACAGTTATGATCAGGTTCACTAAGTTCAAATGATAAACTTACCTTTGCGTAACGGTATAAAAGTAATGAACATGCTAAGCCACATCACTTCAGTCATCAAAGAGAACAACTCCTTTGTATGTTGTCTTAAGCTCAGGGCAGAGCCTTGTCTCCCTGCGGACTTTTTTTTTAACCTTCTCTCAGCACTTTTCTGCCTGACTGCCTCTTGCTTTCACAGCTCTCTTTAAAAGCTGAATTTTCTTCCCAAAATCACTTTGTTCCTTGCCTTTTTTTTGGGTGGGGTGGAGGGGTGGAATTAATTGTTTCACGTTTTTGTGAAGTGTTTAGTAAGGAATTGATGTTCAGTATATACCCAACGTGCCTTGATAAGCACTACGGTCTCCTGCTATTGATCTTAGTGAGAGGTTTAGTGAATGCAGCTGGAAAGCATGGATTATCTCTGAAACAAGGGATTAAAAAAAAACTAGTTCAAAGTGTGATGGAAGATGGATTGATCCTGCAACCAACAGCATTCCCTGAATTCTGGTTGCAAGAAGAAGAGTAGAAGGGATTAACTATACTTTACCAAGATGCTGTAGCGGGTGGACAGACACATGAAGAAATATGAGGTATGATGAGGGAGCACAGAATGAAAGTGGAGGATCAGAGACATGAGAGGTGGAAGATGATCAGAGGCAAGTAAGGGAGAAAGATCTGCATGATGGAATGGGTGGGAGGAGAAAGTAATGAATCAATATTACTGTGTGCCTATTTTTCCAAGCAAGCAAATCCCAAGATTCAGACTCCATCTCCTTTTTACTGTTCTAACTAAACAAGGATTCTGTACAGTATCATGGCTTAATGTGATGTTACTTTTGAATCCTGGATGTTTTTACTTTTGGTGATTCTGTATGATTATCGGGGTGAAGGTTGTTTGAATATAAATCCTTCCCACTTAAGACATTCAATGTATGGATCAAGCACATCTGGTACTGGAGGGCTGCTTGCACTTCTGAAAATTGACCTCCAACATGGCTAGATGCTCCTACACAATAAGGCATCTTAATGCTAAGTCATCTTTATAGCCTCTCTGAGTAAGAGTGCCAATTTATGTTGAAATGTGGTCATTTTTGTTCTTTAACCCTACATCTATTTAGCAATTGATTTGTAAAGAGAAAGCTCTTTTACCATTAGCCTGAGCTGCATTTAAACCAAGGGTGAACAAAGCACTGTTCTAATCCACTGTGCTATCCACACTGCTAACCCTGGAATTTATTAACTAGAAAATATTAAAATACAGAACAATGTCTATTCATTAGATAGGGTCGGCATTTAAAATTTAAAAAAAATCTTCCTTGAAGGCCAACATTTAAAAAAAAAGTGTTGAGCACAAATATAATGTGATATATAGCCAATGTTCAGTCCTAGCATTATTGCAATAATGCTGCTTCAGCCCCAATCTCAACTATACAAAGGGATGTTTCCTTTCTGTGCATTTTTAATTAGACTGGAAAGTACTTACTACTAAAACTACCCTTGTTTGTCTCTGTGTCTCACTATGTAATAGTATAAAATATTTTTTTACTGAACTAATTTGAAAATCTTAATACTGTAGTTATTTCCAGCAATGTTAAATAATAAGCCGAAATACACTCATATTAGTAGCTGAAGCAATTGTGATATCACTGTTGGGATGATGTGCTGTGCGATTTCAGTAACTCATGTTAATGGGTTGGTGTGACATTTCTTTGTTATTTTAACAAATGCACCAATCTGTTGATGGAGCCAGGCAGCAGGAAAACAACAAAAATATAGAGAAACTTGTGATAGCAAAATGGAGAAAATGAAGGACCAAGGGATGAGAACATTTGAGAAACAGAAATGGAAAAAGAAAAGGTGACCAATTAAAACAAAGCAAAACATCTAGAAAAAGAAGTGGGATAGATAAGAGAGAGGAACAGAGTAAAAGAAAGAGATAGCATAAAAGGAAAAAGATAAAAGGCATTTCCTAACAGAAAATGTAAATGAAATGCACAGAAACTAGTTTCACTATGGAATGGCCATTGTCCAACATACAAGAATGTTGTACATCATTCTTGTACAATATTTAATCAAGCGTGATTCAATAATTCTAAGTCTCATTTTAATTGTTAACTTATGCAAAATTTGAATTGGCTTAGTCATCAAAGGTTCATCTCAATTTAAAATATGTTTAAAATATAAAACAGCCATGCTTGTAAATATGTATTGATTTTTCTGCTCATTGCTTCAGAGCATCATTTGCCCAAATAGACATTCTATTTTTGTTTAAATCCCTCAACTTTCTTTGCAGAAATTGCTCATGCTCAGATAGCTATCTTTAGTCAGGTGGCAAGGATAGCCATGACTATGGATGTTTCCTGAGTCCACAAGTGGGGCAGGAGGGGCAGAAGCTAACTACTTATATACTTCTCAAGATCAAGCACCCTGCCACTGCATGATGCTCCGTCTGGAAGCCCAACCAAGAACAAATTACATTTGCTCTTGACAGTGGTGACTGGGGTCAAGTGAAAGGTAAACATGGGAGGTGAAATTGGTCTTGGGAGATAACGCAAACAAATTGGCAGCCTGTTTTACACCCCACCCAATTTTTTTCTTTTCCATTGGCAGGGCATAAAACCGGCTGCCGATTCACTCTCGGTCAAGACCATTTTTTACCCCCGTGATCTTTTAGGCAGGAGTTGGATGCTCTGCCATTTGAACTACAATTATTGGTACATCTGTGCTGTCAGTTTACATTCATCAGTTTGTCTTCTATCTTTGTCTCACCAAAAGTTGTACTTTAATACTATAACCTCCCAGTTCTGAGAATCTGCATTTTTGCATTGTAGGGAAATTTCCACAGTGTTGAAGCAATACTCAGGATTTGAAAGTCATCGTTCATTAACTTATTTCTACCACTGGATTTTCCCAGTAGCCGGTAAAGATTGATACATGCCAGTGATCAGGAAACTGCGTTATTGGCCGGGCTTAGTGTTCAGCTCGCTAGCAACTAGAAAAAACGGCTGCCTTTGGAGACACTGGGACCAATCTAAAGAGATGATCTTCACTCTTGCCTCCATAGGCCACGTGTGTAATTGTTGCTGAGGCGCCACTGAAGGAGTCAATGAAAACTGATCTCAGCACTTCCAAAAGCAGTGGCCCTTGGTTAAAGCATTTTTCTAAATGTTTATGTTTAGAACATACATCCTCAATGGAATCTTATAAATATTCAGCTGAGCAGTCACCACCATTTTGTATGTTGACTAGAATGACAGCAGTAAATTATACCATCTCCCCATATCTATTTCTATTGATTTGTTGCCCCATTATTAATAGAATTTGCTCACGATCAAGGGTTAACCAAATATTGGGGTGCTTCATTTGACTTCCCTCCTCTAAGAAAACGGTCCTGTAATATACTGGATGTGTTACAGGCACACCCACTCAATTGTTCTAATTGATTTGTTAAGTGAACTTTTGTATTGCAGAACTATTTCTGGTTGATTCAATACCAAACTAACTTTGTTTGCCCATGTGCATAGCTTGTGGCTTGTTCTATCCATTGGATGTTAGGAGCCCATCCTGACTGCTTGAGCTTGAGCTAGAGCCTGCTGGAAGAAAACAAGATTTCAAGTTTGTGTTTTTCCATTTCTGTTTGACATTTGGTTGAGATTATAGGCTTCCAACAACCCTTTCAGGTCTGAAACCAAAGAATGTAGAAGTTGTGTATCAATGTGTCAATAGGATACTTGATCTGTATGTGACCTGCTTACAATGTCACTTTGCTCAGACCTAGCCATGTGTAACTGTATATAAAGAAACTACTTAGGGACACTTGGTGACTTTCTGCCAGAGTTCTTCTGCTCATCCACTGTAACTTTGGAAGAGCTGCAGAACCACCCTGCGCACCCCACCCCATCCCAAAAATGGTGTAAATGGGATTTGCAACGTTTTTCCGGGGTTTCTGTCGAAGTTAGTGAATGGATGGGAATACCTTGTGGAAATCCACTCCCACCACCTTTATGACATTATTCAGCAGATCTTGTTTGTTTAAAAATTCACAATGCAATAATATAAAATCACATTTAAACCCATCATTGTGATATCATGTGACAAAAATGAGATATGGCTCAGCAGGCTCAACATTTCCCCCAAACAGAAAATAAAGTTTATCATTAAGAAGATAGTCCTTTTAAATCAGGTACTAAGAAAGCACAGACTAAGCAAATGTCATCTGATCCATCAAATTTGTTCCGTCCATGGATCACATGCTATCTGTTTTATCAATGACTCAACCTACCCTATTTATTTTGTTGAGGAAAGGTTGTGCAACCTTTATGTCCCAAAAGTAAATGAAGTAATATTTCTGCATATTTATGAAATCTTGTATCCTACATTGTTCAGCCTTCACTGGTTAATTTCTGAGCTGCTGAAGCCATAGAAGTGTATTCTGTACAAAAATTTATCATTTCTACCTATACTTATTCATGTAAATCTCAATCCGATCCCTAATCAGATATTTATGCATTTTGTTTTTGAAGGGATTAGCTGATCTAGCACTAACTGCTTTAACAATTCTGAGGGTGATATTATCCATTCCTCTCAGCAATGTAAAAAGCTAGATCGTCTCCTCTCGATATTTTCTGTAATGAAAACAAGATCAGTTCTGTGTATATCTCTCTTCCTCCTTTTCTGGACTTTCTAAACGTATTAATATTGTTTTGAAAAGAGAGCCCAAAATTGTTCACAGTATTCTAAATATGGCCTCACTAATGATCTGAACAAGGTTAGAATAACTTGCTTCTACTCAATCAAATGCCTTGAGATACATTCTGTACTTGTTTTTTCTCTTTGGTAGCAACTTTACATTGACTGGATATGTTTTACAAATGTTGTATCTTGTGTTAGGGCAATGGATAAACAGTGATATTCTTGTTTATTATACCTAATATGGAGTGGGAGCTTTGTTCCCTTGTATCTAGAAGATTAGTTGAGAATGTATTTTAGTGAAGTTATCACCCAACAGGTTATAGGCTAATATTGCACAGTATGATTTCATTCCAGAAGTGAATAGTCTGCTTATCTTTCCCTTAAATTGAGTTGCTTAGTTTGTACTACAGTCATGTTTTACAATTAATCTATATTTGATTGGAGGAGGAAGAGGAGGATCTTCCTGCAAGTTTAAAGCTGAAGTGTGCAAAAAAGCTTTGCCCAGGCACTACTTCCCCCTGCAACCCTCGCCCCCTCAAGAAAAAAAAAATTACCTGGCACATGAAAGGAAGTTACAATTTTCTATATGTTCCACATCTTTGATCTTTATGGTTACAGTATTTCAAGGATGATGTGGCTGTTAGTGCAGTGTAGCAGTAAAGTTGTAAATGTCCTTGGTGAGCACTGAGAAAAATGTAGGAATAGGTGCTACTGCATAATGACTACAGTAACAGAAATGTACTTGTGTATGCCTTCAGGGAAAAACTAATAATCTGTAAAATTATCTGAACAGTGCTAAACCAACCCACAATATTTTTTTGTTAATTTTTGCTTACTAAGGGAGAGGGCATGTTTGATGCTCATAAGATGGAGGATATTCGTGTTGGGATTTCAGGCATTAAGTTTCGGCAGTAAGCATTTCCAAGTCAGGTTAAATGCAAAGTAAAACTCTTGTTACTTGCTTAACTGGTGCCTTTTGAAAATGGTGTTTCAATTAAAGTTTGGGTTGGATGGCAGGGAATTGGCACACTACCCTTTCACCTCAGAGTTGGGTTTGCATTCAGAACGAAAATACTTGCATTTATACAGTGCCTTTCACGACCTTAGGACGTCCTAAAGCCAATGAAGTACTTTTTGAAGTGCAGTGACTGCTGTAATGTAGGGAAACGCGGTAACCAATAAGTGCACAGCAAGGTCCCAAAACAGCAATGTGATAAATTATCAATTAAACTGTTTTGTAGTGATGTTGGTTGAGGTATAAATATAGGCAGGGTATCGGGAGAACTCCCTTGCTCTTCTTCGAATAGGGCCATGGGATCTTTAATGTTCACTCAGCCCAGATTGAGGAAATTCTTTCCTGAAGTTGGAGCAGAGGAAGGCAGAGATTGCACCAATTAGTTGTTTTCACATTTTCCAACTTCTGGCCCCTGTGAATGAGAGTTAGGAATAGTTTTGTGTTATTGGCCACTATGCAGCAGGAACTGGAATGGAACTACCCAAGCTTATTTTACATAGGGCTATTACAGTCAGTAGTCAAAGGAGACTTTCATTAGTCTGGGCTAGATTCAAACCCATGTGTGAAAGAACTGTGTACTTAACCCATTCCACTACCTGATTCCCTGTTGTCCAATTAACCAAAACTCCATCTGCAAAATTACATGAATTAATTTTTATGACCACAGTATTAAAACATTACTCAAAGTAAAATTTTCATGTAACCATGTCACTGAAGCTCATTGAAGAATGATCGTTCCTTCAGGAAAGTAAAATCTAAAATGGCAAAAATTGGCTTCTGCAATTTCCTGTTTCAGAAATAGGCAAGCTTTATTACAAGCTTTATTACATAAAAACTTATTTTATGTATCTATATTAACTGAGTGGGAAGTGTGGATATTCCTGACATGATTTGATGTGAGATGTTTTGATATTTCAGTGTGCAAATCAAGAACATCAAGCAATCTGTCCCTTTCAAAATACAGTACATGGGAGCAGTGACCACGACCTAAAAGAGTTTATTGGCTATAAGTCCCCAGACAATGCAAAAGGCTATGGCAGTGATCTTTCAAAGCTCCACCAGCAGTACACCACTTCACAAGAAGCAGGCAGTGTTCAGGAACTTGAACCTGTGGCCAAATGCACTGAATTTCTTGAATAGCAATTTCTGCAGCAAAAAAACTGAGGCTGCCTAACAACATGTACAGGCCGATTTAAATGGACGTCATGCAAGTGTGATTCTCGCACTGGAATTCCCGACTGTGGACGAGGGACCATCCACTGCATGCTGTTCGCCCATTTTACATGGGTGCATTAAGGATCATAAGAAATAGAAGCAGGAGTAGGCCATACGACTCCTCGAGCCTGCTCCACCATTCAATAAGATCATGGCTGATCTTCTACCTCAACTCCACTTTACTGCCCTATCCCCATATCCCTTGATTCCCTTAGTGTCTAAATATCCATTGATCTCCGTCTTGAATATACTTAATGATTGAGCATCCACAGCCCTCTGGGATAGAAAATTCCAAAGATTCACCACCCTCTGAGTGAAGAAATTTTTCCTCATCTCAGTCCTAAATGGCCGGCCCCTTATCTAGAGACTATGACCTCTAGTTCTAGGCTCTCCAGCCAGGGGAAACAGCCTCTCTGCGTCTACCCTGTCAAGCCCGCTCAGAATTTTATACACTTCAATCCTTGCTCAAATAGGCCTCTTACAGGTAGTTGAATATTTTGATTGTTTCTTTGGGTGTTTTTGCAGTTCTAGGACAATTTTACTACTTTTGGCCGCATACATTACCTTTTGTTGGGAACTCTGCCATTTTAGCATTTTCCAATTTTGTTTTGATGCCATTGCTTAACCTTCATTATTCTAGGTTGCTGTGGGCATTTAAATGGTACCACACAAAGTGCTAAGCATGGGCATTCCTTGCAGGTTTTAAATCTGCCATCTGCTTTAGATGAGTACGAGGGACCACCAAATGCAGGTGCAATAATACCCGAGATATTCTTTCTGCCCTGGTCACTATCCTGAGTTTACATGTATCTGGTTGAGAACTGTCTTCACTGCCTCTGCTTCACACAATGATCTGTCACACAGTTGTACCAGCTGCTGCAGGTTGACATCTGGAACAATTACAGCTCTTTCTGGGTTACCACAGCATGACGCTTTCATGTTACCAGATCCTTCCAAGCCACTCGGGGACATCTGCCACATCAAGCAGCCCGCAGAGCGCACCTGTAGCAAGCAGGTGACAGATGTTAATGTTTGCAGGAGGCAATAATCTTGTCTCCTTTCCACAGGAAAAGTGATCAGCTGGACATGTTATTTTTCATATCTCAACCAAGTGACAGGCTTCCCTCTAGTGCAATGTGTGAAGAGATGACACCCATGTGTGCATAGGCATTCTTATGAAATATATGGCCTACGTGCACTCAATTAATGTTAAGATGGTATCTGGCCACAGTAATATCATTATGCACATTAATAAGTGTTGCGTAGGTAGTAGCCATAATGCCATCGGTAAGCTGCAGTCCAGTGGTTGCATTTTTGGAAGAAGAAACATTGGGGTGGGGGTTGGCTTTTAGTATACGGGGGCTTTGCTTTCCATTCACGGCTATTGACTACACTGAGAAACTGCCTATTAGCAGAGAAACTTGAGCGTTTATTTGCTGTTCCAGATCTGCCGCTTCCACATGCAAGAAAAGTCTACCATTCAGCTTTGGCACAATGAAAGGGTGTGTGCAAAAGGAAAACGCATGACAGAATGTAGGAGTTCCCATCTTAGGTTTGTGACATACTTGATGTGTGCAAAAGTGTGCAGCATACTTACTAAGCCTTCATCCTGTCTCATATGCAGCAAGGGTCCTAGGTGACAGCATTGATTTGGTTGGTGACCTCCTTCCATTCAGCTTGCAACTGTGCTTTTACTGAGGTGGTCTTCAGCCCCATATAGGACCACCTTGGGGTAATGCCTCCAACTTTTCATCAAAGGGAACAGTGATGTCCACATGTTTCCACTATGCCATTGTGATGAATTTCTCAATTTTTCTGCCTCCGTCAGAACTTCTCCTTTAAGGGCTGTCCATTTTGCATTGTTCCTCACTGGATTTTCCAATCCTCAAGATACTGCAGGCCAAGCTCTCTGTGCCCAAAGCCTATTCAAATTGAGAGGAAGTCCTCCCAGGACTAGAGAGTATTAGAAAAAACTAGGCCATTCACTCCCTGTGCTACAGGTGAGCCTACTTATTGGAGCATCCATTGCTAAGTCCAGATCATATATTATCAAATAAGGGCAGCTCCAACACTGACTGCTGTGGAGCACCGCTCATCATACTTTTTCAGTCCAACACCCTTATGCTTTGCTATCAGTCCTCTAACCAGTTCTATATCCATGTGGTTATAGTCAACATTTTTCCTATCATTGGAAAACTAGGGCTACTGTGTAAATGGGAGGTTTTGACTTGAAAGCATTTCTAAGCCCTTTAAGATCATATTACAAACAAATTCTCAGCTGTAGGTGGAGGTTTTCTTTGTTTGATGTCATCAGAGACTGCAGAATCAAACTCCGAATGTAACATGCATTGTTTTTGCCCCTTAACTCCAAACACTATTAGGCAGGTTTCTTAGATGAATTGTTCATTAACTAGTAGAACAGTCAGTAACTAAATTGGATAATGATGGGTTGTCCATCACTTGGAATAACCTTTTCTGCTTCATTAAGTCCAGAGGTTAGGAGTGACTCATTGTAATGTAAGGATATCTTGTGTGGTGAGGGAATGGCTAACTGTTCCATGTTTCACACTGTATAAAATGTAGTAATAGATATTTGGACCCTTTGTAATATATAGTCTCAAAACTGCTGAATAGACCAAAACCGAATGTATGACAGAAATACCAAACAAATGCTCCAGGGAAGCCTCAAAATGATTTCTGTGAACTTTAAACCAGTGTCTTCCATTTAGTCAGAAATGTTTCTAAAGCTATTTTCCTGTGTATTTTACATATTTCAGCTAATTTGAGTGAGAAATAATGTTGACCCATTTCCAGTGCTCATTTTAGAAGTGACTTAGTGATTATCATAAATTTGTGCTCTCAAGTAGTCTCACTGACCAGTGGAAACAGGTTATCATAAAGTAAATAGTGATACTATAAGATCATCCCTGATCCTTCTCTGCTCCAGTGAAAAAAGCTCTAATTTCTCAAGTCTTTTTTCATAACTGTAACCCCTCAACCTAGTGAACCAATCAAGCTTCTTTTCCATTGTTTTTATATCCTTTCAATGTGGATATATCTAAAACTACATGCAATACTCCAACCGTGGTCTCTGGTATTATACAGGTTCAAAATTTCTTCCTTGCTATTTAAATTCCTCTAAATGCAAAACCAAGGATTCGATTTACCTTTTTTTATGGCCTTATCTAATTATACTGCCAGCTTTAATGACTTATGTATCTGCACACCAAGCGTCCTTTGCTCCTTTTATTTCATTTAAAATCCCACCATTTAAGGTGCACATTATTCTTTTACATTTCTCTACATTGAACTGCATTTGTCACCTATCTGCCCATATGCTAGCCTAAGTTTATTCTGCAGCATTCCACTGCCTTTGTCACAATTTGTTTCCTCCGTTCCTAAGTCCATTTATGTATATAGTAAATACCAGAGGTCGCAACACAGACCCCTGTAGAACACGACTCACCATACTTTTCTATTCCAAGAAGCTTCCTTTACTCCTACCGTTTGTTTTCTGTACTCCAACCATTTCTATCCATGTAGCCATATTCCTCTTAATGCCAAGTGCTATGATCATTTGTCAAGAGTATCTTATGTGATACCTTATCAAATTATTTTCAAAAATCCATATAAACCATATCCACTCTTGTCTCTTGAATTCTGTAAGGTTGGCTAAGTGTGACCTACCCTTTAGAAATTCATACCAACTGGCCCTGCATAGCCATTTCATGCCCTATTAGAGGGCTAGCTTATCTTCCTGAACCTGGGGCTATTGGATTGCCTTACTGTAGCAAACCCAAAAAAATTGGGATAGGAGGTGCATGGACGGAAAATAAGGTAGGCACCATTTAGGGCATGTATTCCTCTCTGCCTGATTCTTCCTATATTCACTGTGCCCAAAGTTTTTTAAATTCATTCATGGGATGTGGGCGTTGCTGACAAGGCTAGCATTTATTACCCTTCTTTAATTGCCCTTGAGAAGGTGGTGGTGAGCCGCCGCCTTGAACTGCTGCAGTCTGTGTGGTGAAGGTTCTCCCACAGTGCTGTTAGGGTAGGGAGATCCAGGATTTTGACCCAGTGACGATGAAGGAACGGCGATATATTTCCAAGTCGGGATGGTGTGTGACTTGGAGGGGAATGTGCAGGTGGTGGTGTTCCCACGTGCCTGCTGCCCTTGCCCTTCTAGGTGGTAGAGGTTGAGAGTTTGGGAGGTGCTGTCGAAGAAGCCTTGACGAGTTGCTGCAGTAGATCCTGTAGATGGTACACACTGCAGCCACGGTGCACCAGTGGTGAAGGGAGTGAATGTTTAGGGTGGTGGATGGGGTGCCAATGAAGTAGGCTGTTTTGTCCTGGATGGTGTTGAGCCCCTTAAGTATTTGTTGGAGCTGCACTCATCCAGGCAAGTGGAGAGTATTCCATCACACACCTGACTTGTGCCTTGTAGACGGTGGAAAGGCTTTGGGGAATCAGGAGGTGAGTCACTTTCTGCAGAATACCCAGTTCCTGACCTGCTCTTGTAGCCACAGTATTTATGTGGCTGGTCCAGTTAAGTTTCTGGTCAATGGTGACCCCCAGGATGTTGATGGTGGGGGATTCGGTGATGGTAATGCCATTGAATGTCAAGGGGAGGTGGTTAGACTCTCTCTTGTTGGGGATGGTCATTGCCTGGCACTTGTCTGGCGCGAATGTTAGTTGCCACTTATCAGCCCAAGCCTGGATGTTGTCCAGGTCTTGCTGCAGGCGGGCATGGACTGCTTCATTATCTGAGGGGTTGCAATGGAACTGAACACTGTGCAATAATCAACGAACATCCCCATTTCTGACCTTATGATGGAGGGAAGGTCATTAATGAAGCAGCTAAGATGGTTGGGCCTCGGACACTGCCCTGAGGAACTCCTGCACCAATGTCCTGGGGCTGAGATGATTGGCCTCCAACAACCACTACCATCTTCCTTTGTTCTAGGTATAGCGCCAACCACTGGAGAGTTTTCCCCCTGATTCCCATTGACTTCAATTTTACTAGGGCTCCTTGGTACCACACTCGGTCAAATGCTGCCTTGATGTCAAGGGCAGTCACTCTCACCTCACCTCTGGAATTCAGCTCTTTTGTCCATGTTTGGACCAAGGCTGTAATGAGATCTGGAGCCGAGTGGTTCTGGTGGAACCCAAACTGAGCATCGATGAGCAGGTTATTGGTGAGTAAGTGCTGCTTGATAGCACTGTCGACAACACCTTCCATCACTTTGCTGCTGATTGAGAGTAGACTGATGGGACGGTAATTGGCAGGATTGGATTTGTCCTGCTTTTTGTGGACAGGACATACCTGGACAATTTTCCACATTATCTGGTGGATGCCAGTATTGTAGCTGTACTGGAACAGCTTGGCTAGAGGTGCAGCTAGTTCTGGAGCACAAGTCTTCAGCACTACAGCTGGGATGTTGTCAGGGCCCATAGCCTTTGCTGTATCCAGTGCACTCAGCCGTTTCTTGATATCATGTGGAGTGAATCGAATTGGCTGAAGACTGGCTTCTGTGATAGTGGAGATATCGGGAGGAGGCCGAGATGGATCATCCACTCGGCACTTCTGGCTGAAGTGCCTAATCGATAGATGAGGTGCTGTTCCTTGAGCTTCTGTTGAGCTTCATTGGAACAGTGCATGAGGTTGAGGACAGAGGTCAGAGTGGGACGGAGAATTAAAATTGCAAACAACCAGAAGATCAGGGTTACGCTTGCAGATGAACGGAGGTGTTCGACAAATCGATCACCCAATCTGACTTTGCTGTTTCCAATGTAGAGGAGACCACATTGTGAGCAGCAAATACAGTATACTAAATTGGAAGTAGAAGTAAATCGCTGTTTCACCTGGAAGGAGTGTTTGGGGCTCTGGATGGTGGGATGGGAGGAGGTGAAAAGGCAGGTGTTGCATCTCCTGTGCTTGCACGGGATGGTGCCATGAAAGGCGAGTTGGGGGTGATGGAAGAGTGGACCAAGGTGTTGCGGAGGGAACGGTCCCTTCGAAATGCTGAACGGGGAGGGGAAGATGTGATTGCTGGTGGCATTTATCCTATTTATTGCCTTTTTAAACTGTGTACCATGACAAAAGGAATAAAGCATAATATAGACAAAAATGCTTCATTTTTTGTAAATTAAAACTTGGACTTGGGTATACCTACAGATAATATTCTTTCCTTTTGGGTTGGGCTTTGTGTCTGTGGACACTTCATTTGGTGCATTTTAAAAAATATTTTGGAGTCCACCATGATTGAGTTTCAAACCAAAATTATTTTTCCTAGGTTACAGATACTTTAAAACATAAATTATAGTAGTTGCACATAATCTAAATCTTAAAATAAAGTAGTATATGAACTTCAGTATGACTGGGGGGTCAAGACCCAAAATCCATGGTTTATGCAGCCATTAGCATTTCAGACTGCCTGCTTTTCTTCTTTTGCTGGTCATTAAGCAGTGGGGAAGAGACCTGAGTGGGGCGTTTGACTAGATTCTATCAGAAACTCTTGTAAGGTAAACTTGCATCTGAATTACTTTTTTCATTATCCTGCAATGACTTAATTTCATTCGCACAACAAATTTCTCATTCACCACAATTAGTCAGTTTTTCACTCCTAGAATTACACTGCAGACAATTAATCATTTTTATATAATGCAATTATTTTATAACAATAGTCAACTATTCATTTTAATTTTGTAATTATGGGGGAGTGACCAGGACTGGGCATTTTGCTGCTGGATCCTCAGTGGCTGTTTCCTCAGGACATGGGATAAGATTGACATTGTCAATGGATTGAAAATGAGTCTGGGGATGATTACTGTCAGTGTCCTCCCTGTACTGGTGAGATGCATAGGTTTCAGGAAGTCACTCGCAGGCCGGGAAGCTTGGGTGAAGGGACAGCTACAGTCAGTGACCCCTGGGAACAAACTGCGGGAGAAAAAGAGAACGAGGCATCCTCAGCTGTTAATAAAATTACACCTCTTAATACTTGAATGCTGTTGGCTTTCTTTCTTTCTTTCTTTCTCTCTCTCTCTCCAACAATGACTAATAATCCTCCTTGCCAAGCACAGCAGCCGCACGGCCTGGTAAGACAGACAAACTGAGCTGCGGTGACTCTTGGGGCAACCTTAGAAAAGCATAGGAAGTTTGAATCTATACTGATTTTTATTGACAAACATGGACAAGGGGACACAGACTCCCAAACACTGACTCTGCACAAAATATGGATTGTTGGAATGCAAAGAATCACAATGTATGTGAATTAGAATCACCCTGAACTCAAAGCTACTACAGTAGATGGTATCTGGGCCTCTGTCCCTTTTTGAGCAGAGAACAACAGTAGTCATTGCTATCCAGTTTGCTGGTGTGGGGCATCTCATGGCATGCCCTGTTAATTAGACTTTTTCCCTGAGCCTGCAGCTTGCAAATTTTGTGCGCTGAAAGTGCGAGCTGATAATGGCGAGGACAACAGGGCATCTGGGACCTCAGAGAATGACGGGACCAACAGTCTATCTCCTTAACCGATGAGATTGAAGGATTGAGAAAGAAATAGGATGAATTGGAGCCAACTCTGGAACAGAATGAGAAATAAAGGGAAGGAAAGAGAGATTGGATTGAGAGAAAGAGAGTGAGACGAGATAAAGCAAAAGAGAACAAAAAAATTAAAAATCTCTAACAACAAATTTCTACCTGTAGGAATGAGACTGCACAGTTTAAATTGTTCCCTTTCTGGGCTAGAGAGGTCGAGTGGCATTGCAGGAACATAAATCTCAAATGATCTTTTGCTGTTAAATAACAGCCCTAACTTCCTGCGGCAAGTTAAATTGTCAATAATGCATAAATGCAGCAATTTCATGAAACTCCTGGGGAGCTTGAGGGCGAGCTGCCATTTTCGTGAGGTTAACGGCGGAGTGGCGCAAATCGTCCAGCAAGTTGTGGCGATTCGCAATTCACAGGGTATCTCTTCCTCGCCATATGTTACTGGACAATTTACGCAATAACGATGAGCATCACTAAACTTGTCATTATTTTGGCAGCAAAATCTGGGCCATTACTTGCACCCTGGGTCAGGTGCCTAACATCTGCTTACAAGCACAAGAGCCACCTTGTGGGTGCATATTAGCAAAAGATCAATGTGCACCCAGAAGAATTTGCTGAAGTGCATAATGGGACAACCTTGGGACAGTAAGTGAAGTTCAAATCCCAGGTTGATTTTGCCAGATAACATTGGTGAGTGGATACTAATCAGGAAATGCTGGTAGTCGGTGCAAAACACTAACAGTTGTAATGTATGTTGCTGGGACGGCAGTTAGTACATTAATACAGTTTTTACCTCTAGTTGCTGTTCTGCTCAGAGCTGGACTTGGCATGCATTGCTCCTCTGCCATCCCTCATTATTTCCAAGTGTTGTCGCAGTCTGAAAACAAGAGCAGTAATTAGCTAATGGTCACAATCAATAAAATGCTTGGCGCAGTTGTTTTGAGACTGAAAATGAAAATAACTGGCTGAGTTTTATATTAATTTTTAAGTTAACAAACTGGATGGGAGTGCCAATTTTTTAAAATCTTCCCTATAGTATTCCTTTGACATTATAAAGCATTTGAAGAAGATGCAGCTTTCAGGAAAGTGAATGGAATTGTTTAAAACTCAGCCACTTATGCAAATTATTTTCTGACAAGATTGTGAATACACAAAGTAACCATAATGAGTTGTTTTTGATGTCTTTATCTTGGGTGTGCACTTCCTGTTGGACATTTGAGTGGAGTGGTATTAACATACTGAAGTGCACAGCCAAGATATTCTACTATTGTGGCTGAAGGAAGGTTGTAAGAAATAGGAAGAATTCTAGTAGTAGTCTATGATTCATCAGGATTTCTTGTACTATTGCCCTTGCCAAAAGTAGAATTTTGAGGCCCTCAAATTATGCCATGTGCTAATTGTGGACAAACCCTTAGTACAACCATCTGGAATTCCTCTTTTGTCGAGACTTAACCTATTTGAAGTACACAATCACCTTTGCCCTATATTTCTTGTGAAGTAACCTGTTATTCCATAACTATGCAAAATAACTGACTTGCCACATGCCATTGTTTATGATTGCACAACAGATTTGCTGTCACTTTCATATCTGGTTGACATTTTTTTATTTTTTCAGTGTTGTATTAGGAGTCATCAATGTATGATACAAATTTTTCTTTGTTTAGTGCTAACAAGGGATATGGAATAAACACATCTGAGTTTCACGTTTGTCATCTTCAACCAGAAGTGTTGCAGAGCAGAAGATACTAATCCTCCACTGCAAAGTAATAATAAAGAAAAATGCTGACTTGTGCATAATATCTTCTAAAATATAATAAAAATACATATTGTTTAGATTCAAGAACTGCAGCTCAATCCTGTAGAATTTTGAATAGGAGGTTTTATTGGTTATTTTAAGAGTGTAATAATCCACTTTAAATTTCTATTTTGACAAGTTAGCTTCTTACAATAAAAACTCTCTTTTATGAGAGTTTGCTTCTGTTTATGATTTAGTACTTCAGAATCCTCAAATCATATTTGTGCCAATCTGCTGGGAAACTATAATTACTGTTTGACTCTTAAATTAATAAGCAATCTGTAATTTTGCCTGCCTTCAAATTTCTTGTGTTCAACTGTATTCAAACATGTCACATGGCTATGTCTGCCTAATTACAGCTTGTAGGCAGCAAGCTGAGAACTAGTAATGCTGCAGTTGTGAACTATGCTGTGCTTGATCTTTTGCTATAGATAAGTGGGAGTTCTTGAAGTGGTGCTGACAGAACATGTATTTCCTTATGCACAAAAAATAGTCGTGATAATAGAAGCAGAGATGTAAGAATGTACCTAGAGGCTGTGCTGAGGATGCCTGAGATTTGCAGTTCATCTAATTGATGACTTAACCTTTCATTGTCTCTCACGGTTTATTAGGTTGCCAGCATTATTTGGAAGAGCTACACATCCTGAGGAACCTGTTAATAATTTTATTTAAATTAAAATAATTTAAGATTTATTTATTGGACTTTGAGGAGAATGTTAGAAAAGCTTCTTTTAAAAACTATAATAGTCCAAGGTTGCATGATGTTTAATTTTGATGCATAATACTTGCATGTGACTTTAATTTGATACATCATCAGGGACCGAGTAATTGAGAGGAATTTGTTACCAAACTAACTAAATTACTAAACTTGAAGTTTGAAATGTGCTTTCTTACCTCTTTGTAGAATTGTCATCTTCAAATATGTGCAACAATCTAGTTTTGATTGCATTTCAATCTTTGTGATAAAAGTAGACTTTTTATAGTATCAAGTTGTATCATGCATTAAGATTTTGAATGGGAGACCTGTATTCCCAGAGCTGGTTTTATTAACTTGCCATGGATACAGAGGTAACAGAGTGTTGATGAAGGCAATAATGATAATGTTGTGTATATGGACTTTCAAAAGGCATTTGATAAAGTGCCACATAATAGGCTTGTCAGCAAAATTAGAGCCCATGGAATAAAAGGGGTAGTGGCAGCATGGATATGAAATTGGCTTAGTACAGGAAACCGAGTAGTGGTGAACGGTTGTTTTTTGGACTGGAGGAAGGTATACAGTGGTGTTCCCAAGGGGTCGGTACTAGGACCACTGCATTTTTTGATCTATTAATGACTTGGACTTGGGTGTACAGGGTACAATTTCAAAAGTTGCAGATGAAACAAAACTTGGAAGTGTAGTGAACAGTGAGGAGGATAGTGATAGACTTCAAGAGGACATAGACAGACTGGTGGAATGGGCGGACACATGGCAGATGAAATTTAACGCAGAGAAGTGCGAAGTGATACATTTTGGTCGGATGAATGAAGCAAGGCTACGTAAACTAAATGGTACAATTCTAAAGAGGGTGCAGGAACAGAGAGACCTGGGGGTATATGTGCACAAATCTTTTGAAGGTGGCAGGACAGGTTGAGAAAATGGTTTAAAAAAGCATATGGGATCCTGGCCTTTATAAATAGAGGCTATGACGAACCTTTATATAACACTGGTTCGGCCACAACTGGAGTATTGTGTCCAATTCTGGACAGTGCACTTCAGGAAAGATGTGAAGGCCTTAGAGAGGGTGCAGAAAAGATTTACTAGAATGGTTCCAGGGATGAGGGACTTTAGTTACGTGGACAGATTGGAGAAGCTGGGGTTGTTCTCCTTAGAGCAGAGGAGATTTGATGGTAGTGTTCAAAATCATGAAAGGTTTAGATAAAGTAAAATAGGAGAAACTGTTCCCATTGGCAGAAGGGTCGAGAACTAGAGCACACGGATTTAAGGTGATTGGCAAAAGAACCAAAGGCGACATGAGGAAAAGCTTTTTTTTGCAGCGAATGGTTATGATCAGGAATGTGCTGCCTGAAAGGGTGGGGGAAGCAGATTTAATTGTGACTTTTGAAAAGGAATTGGATAAATACTTGAAAGGGGAAAAAGTTTGCAGGGCTACGGGGTAAGAGCGGGGGAATGGGACAAACTGGATTGCAGTTACAAAGAGCCAGAACGATCTTGATGGGCTGAATGGCCTCTTTCTGTGCTGTAACCATTCTTTGATTCTATGATACGGTTTTCTATTTTTATCTCTACATTGTCTGGTTGTGGGATATAGTAAAAATGGCCATGATCTCTTTATATCCTGTGTTTTAAGAGTGTGTAGTTTTGAGTGTGGAGTAAACTCCGAGAATGCAGCAAATTTTGTGACTTAATTTCTGTACAGTCTTTTTGCATTTTTAAAAAAAAATTGCCCATCTCGCGTGAACATATCTTAAACTTAAATAAAAACAGAACATGCTGGAAATGCTCAGCAGGTCAGGCAGCATCAGTGGAGAGAGAAACAGAGTTAACGTTTTCAGGTCGATGACCTTTCATCAGAACTGGAGTTTTCAAGCAACTACAGAGCCAGGGAAAAGGGCGGGGAGGAAAGAACAAAAGGGAAGGTCTCTGATAGGGTGGAGGGCAGGAGTGATTAAATGACGAAGGGGATGATGGTGCAAAGCAAGAGGGGTGGTAATGGGACAAGTAAAGAAACAAAAGATGGGTCTAGAGGAGCTGTAAATGGCACCAGCAGAACCATTACCAGCACCTGCTGTCCAAAAAAAAGGAGCAGGGGTCATGCTTGCGGACTGAATGGAGGTGTTCAGCAAAATGTAGAGGAGACACGATGCGGTCTTCTCTATATTGGGGAGACCAAACACAGATTGGGTGATCGCTTTGTTGAACAACTCCATTCAGTCCGCAAGCATCACCCTGAGCTTCTGGTCGCTTGCCATTTTAATTCTTCGTTCCACTCTCACTCTGATCTCTCTGTCCTCGACCTCCTACACTGTTCCAATGAAGCTCAATGGAAGCTTGAGGAACAGCACCTCATCTTTCAATTAGTCACTTTACAACCTTCCAGACTCAACACTGATTTCAATAACTTAAGATCATAACCACTGCTTCCAGTTTTTCCAGACAGCAGGTTCTGCTGTTGCCACTTACAGCTCCTCTTGACCCATCTTTTGTTTCTTGTTCCATTACCACCCCCTTTGCCTTGAATCATCAACCCTTTTGTCATTTAATCACTCTGCCCTCCCTATCACAGACCTTTGCCTGGCTCTGTACTTGCTTAAAAACTGCTAAAACTTTACTTCTTCCAGTTCTGACGAAAGGTCATCGACCTGAAACATTAACTCTGTTTCTCTCTCCACAGATGCTGCCTGACCTGAACGTTTCCAGCATTTTCTGTTTTTATTTCAGGTTTCCAGCATCCGCAGTATTTTGCTTTTATACCTTAAACTTTTAGTTTGCTGTGATTGTTGTCGTTTTGTTACTGTCAAAGTGTGATTTTTGTATACTATTTTCATAAATAATTTTGAAAGCTGTGTTATATCAGTTGGTGAATTATTGTGGATTTCAGGTTATAGCTTCATATTTTCAGTTTTTGGCGAGCTCCAACATTTGTTTCATGTGGTGTAAGATCAACTATTGATGAGATGGATTGGGAAGAAATGTATTAATTCTGCTACTTAATTACTGATGCATATTGTTAGATATTTATTTTGATAATTTATTTGAAAAACTACAAAGTAAAATTAGTGATACTTGAGCTAACAGTTAGGACTGCTTGGTGTAATATTTTAAAATGGATGTTTTAAGAAGAGTTTAAAATATCCATATTCATTTATAGATGGGTGAATTCAGTTTACAAATAAATTACCAATGCTAAGAATCTGTAGGTATTTATATATATATTTGGTGAGGCTGGCTGTGATTCCTTTCAAAATTTCCTTCAATACTATACCTCTCCATCCCATTGTGCATCTGTAACCAGGAGGGTGGGTTCCCAGGATTTCACCAGCACTGTTCCGATCAAAACTGAGGTCCAGGAATGATTATTCAACAACAACAACAACAACAACAACTTGCATTTATATAGCGCCTTTAATGTAGTAAAATGTCCCAAGATGCTTCACAGGAGTGTTATCAAACAAAATTTGACACCGAGCCACCTAAGGAGATATTAGAAAGGGTGATCGAAAGTTTGGTCAAAGAGGTAGATTTTAAGGAGCGTCTTAAAGGAAGAAAGAGAGGTTTAGGGAGGGAAATCCAGAGCTTGAGGCCTAGGCAGCTGAAGGCACGACTGCCAATGGTGGAGCAATTAAAATCGGGGATCTGCAAGAGTGCAGAAATCTGAGGGTTGTTGGGCTGGAGGAGGCTACAGGGATAGGGAGGGGCAAGACCATGGAAGGATTTGAAAACAAGGATGAGAATTCTCAAATCGAGGCGTTGCTGGACCAGGAACCAGTGTAGGTCAGATTTTCCATTCTTCCTGCAGGGAAATGCCATGTTCTCTGTTTGGTCGTTCCCCATAGTGGCACAGCTGAGATTGAGCACAATCATACCTCGTCACTATGGTGTCCTACGAACTGTTAATTTTTACTATTTCTCTGATACATAGGTAAACGTGTAAACATATTGAAAGACTGTTAGTATACCCTACTATTGATGCACGGCATTAAAGGCTGGTGATGTAGCCCACTAATCAGTGAGGAAATGTATAATGTTTGTAACTTGAGTTAGAGGATTGTATTATAACATTTCATTTACTTTTTTATTTCTTAACAATTGTTTTCTATTATTATGAAGAAACAATGTTTGCTGATTCACTTTGGGAGTGTTCAGAAGTGTATGATACCAGATGGACTGCTCCTCAGACTTCTGTATTATTATAAATTCATTATTAGAATTGAAGCTTCTGAAGTTCTTTGAAGTCTTCAGAAGATTAAAATAAAGTGAAATGAGTTCTTCAGAGCTACAAGCAGAGGAGAAGGTTACTCCGATGTGTGTGTGTGTGTGTGTGAGAGGGATGTCTCTTATAATTTCAGGATTCTGAGTAATCGTACTCTGGGATAAGTACTTTTAATCGAAGTGTTCTCCTTATTATCATTGTTTGTGTATGTGTCTGTGTGTATGTGAGATATTGGGCTCGATTTTAGGGTCGGGTTACCTGCGGGTTTCCAGCGGGGGGGCCCCGAAAATCCCGATCTCCGATCACGTGACCGGATTCGGACGAAATCCCGGCCACTTCCGGGTACCGCGCTGACGTGCGGGGCTGCGCGCGCAAGCCCCGCTGGTGGGAATCCCGCAGGCAATTAAAGCCAGCGGGGTTCCACTTGAGAGCACTTAACTTGCTCGTTGTGGTCAGTTAATGAGCTGAAGCAGCTGTCAAAAGAGGAAGTGTGGGATTTTACGTTCAAAGCAGTCAGTTTCCCACACTGGGGGAAACAGGACCCTTCAAACCAGGCGTGTTGCAGCCAGCAGCCTGTGGCAGGTGCCAAGGTGCGCTCCACGGGGGAGCGCCCTCACCCACGCAGGAGGCCACCGCGTCACATAGGGCAACCCCTGCCCCCCACCACCCCCCGGCCAAGCCAGAGGACAGACCGACACAAAACCGCAGCCCCAGTCCGAGGACCCACCCACCTACCCTGCACAACCCCTCAGACCAACACCTGCCAGATGGGTGGTGCGTTGACATCGTCGGAGGACGAACAGGATGACCAGCCCCAGCAGCCTCGCAGTCCACGCCGTCCGCCTCGGAGAGGTGGGGCCCCCCAACACGGTGCTGCGGCACACCCACCTGCACAGCAGGAGGGAGGGCAACCGCAGAGAGAGATGCGTCGCAGGAGGCACTACCCTCCGCACAGGGTGTACAGAGCGAGGCTCAGCTTCATGGACCTCTCCGAGGAGCAGTGCATACGGAGGCTCAGAGTCAATCGCCAGGTAGTCGCCGACATCTGCAGCCTCCTTAATGACGAGCTGCTCCCTGATGGACCAAGCAGCATCTTCTTAGCTGTCGCCGTCAAAGTCACCACTGCCCTCAACTTCTTCGCATCCGGTTCCTTCCAGGGTGCCACCGGGGACATCACCGGGGTCTGTCAGTCCTCTGCACACAAGTGCATAAGGCAGGTCACCGATGGGTTGTTCCGCAGGGCCTCCCACTACATCAACTTCGCCATGGACGAGCGCAGCCAGATGGAGAGGGCGGTTGGATTCCATGCCATGGCCGGCTTCCCACGGGTGCAGGGTGTAATCGACTGCACCCACATCGCAATACGGGCACCTCCGCATGAGCCAGGGCTGTTCATCAACAGGAAGGGGTATCACTCCATGAACGCCCAGCTCATCTGTGATCACCGCCAGAGATTCCTACACGTGTGCGCCAGATACCCCGGCAGCTGCCACGATGCCTTCGTCCTCAGGGAGTCTGCCGTCCCGCCCATCCTGCAGGCACCCAACGCCGACAACGGCTGGCTCCTCGGCGACAAGGGGTATCCCCTCCACACGTGGCTCATGACACCTCTGAGGAACCCCATCACCGAGCCGGAGCGTCGGTACAATGACAGCCACACTGCTACCAGGTCTACAATTGAGCAGACCATAGGGCTTCTCAAGATGCGCTTCAGGTGCCTTGATCGTTCTGGGGGAGCGCTCCAATACACACCATTCAGAGTGGGACGAATCATAGTTGTCTGCTGTGCCCTGCACAACATGGCCCAACAGAGAGGGGTGCCGCTGGAGGAGGCCCCATCCACACCCGCCACCCACATTGAGGAAGGCGAGGGCGAGGAGGAGGAGGAGGAGGCGGAGGAGGAGGACGTGCCCGAGGATGTTGGACGACCCATGCGCCGAGCCGCGACTCACCGGGATGGTCGCCGGGCCAGGGACGCACTCATACGTCAACGGTTCTCCTAGAGTCAGACACTGCGATGCGCTCGCATCTCCTCACCTGCACATGCGAGTGGCCATACCAGCCCCCTCCACTGAAGAGTGCTGCCAGTAATCCTGCACCCACAGCAGTGTGCCCAATGGGTGGCAGGAGGTGTTCGCCGTCATGATGGCCTCCACGGAACGCAACTATTGCACAAGCCGCGGAAGAATGGACGAGAGGTGGCAGGAGTGGTGAGAATAGACTATTTAATATCTGGAATGTGACATCATTTAAGAAACAAAGTACAAAATAATAAACACCCTGGTGTATTCCCTTTGTGATTATAAGGCCTTTGGAATTCTTCTCCGGGAACCCCTACGTGGTGCTACCCCTGTGGCTCCAGCAGAGGTAGTGGCAGGTTGCTCGTCTTCTTGCCTTGACCGGGTAGATGCTTTTGGCGGACGGCCCCTGGGTTTCGGTGCCCGTGAGGGCACCTCCACAGACTGCTCCTCCTGCACCGGGGCAGGGGCAGACTCGGCCATCTGGAGAGGAGGCACCATTGCGGGTGCTGGTTGAGAGGTGGGCGACGGGTGGGACGTGGGGACGCCTTGAGAGGCGTCCCCGCTTCCATGTCCCCGGTCACCATCATCCCTCTCTTGGCCTCGGCCCACATCACCCCTTCCACCCTGCTGGACGGCAGTTTGGATGGCATGTGTGAGGCCTTGCAAGGCCACCCCTAGTGTATCCCTCAGCCTGTTGGTGGCGTCGGAATGTTGCTCACCCTGAATCCGTACAGACGTTGTGAGGGCCTGCAAGGACTCGAAGTGGAGCTGTGCGTGACGCTCGAGGGAGGCCAGCCTGTCCTCCACCGCAGACAGTCCCGCACCTACCCGCGACACTGTGTCGCCGGTACCCTCCTGTGCCTGCGCCACCAATGCCCACATGCAGGAGGTGGACTCCTCCATCGCCTGCGCTATTGTGGACAATGCGCGCGGCACCTCTGCCAGCACCTCAGCAATTAGCTGGTGGCCCTCGACGACTCTCCTTTTCTCTGGTGGCCCCCTGGGTTCAGCATCTGGGTCCGGCTGAGCAGAGCCTGGAGATGAGTGCTCCCTCCGTCGCGGACCCTCCGCGGCTGCCCCTGCCACCAGGGTCTGCTCATGCTCACTCGTGCGCAGTGACTCACCAAGTGCTACCCGAACTAGTTGGCGAGGGGGACCCACCGAGGTGCGTGTCTCTGCGCTGGTGGATGGTTGGCTCTGATGTGACGATGCACCCTCAGAGACCACCATGTCCTCTGAGGAATCGCCCTCCACGCTCGCTTGACCCAAAGACGGACCTGCAAGAGAACAGAGGGCACTTTGAGGCATGTGGACCAACTTGACAGTGCGCCTGATGGCAGGTGATGATACGGTCACTCGCGATCATGGGTGTTGAGTGTCAGCTTTCCCTTACCGGCCGTTTCGGCAGCGACACACTCGCCATCGGCCACCGACAGGCAATGTCGCGTGCGGGCGAGGTCGAGCGCCTCCACCTCTGCGTCGGTGAGCTCCACCACTTGCGGCGGCCCACCTCCGGTGCGTGCCCTTTCGCGGTTGTTCTTGCTCCTCTTCTCCTGTGAAGGCAAAACACAGATGTGTGAGTGGGTGCGTCTTGCATCGTGAGACGCATCGAGCATCAGTGTGGTTGGGTTGAGCGTGGCGCGGAACGGATGGGAGGAAGTGTGGGCCACGTGCCCATCCCATTGCATGGGGATTGGGGTGTGTGGTAGTGTTCGGGTGGGGTCAGGGACGGTGGGTACTTGCGTGCACGGCGAGGATGGTGAATGAGTGGCTGTGAGGATTGCTGATGGAGCGCAGTGGTGGCTGTGCAGGAGGGGGTTGTGATCTGCTTGGCGTGATGGTGGGGACGGGATGTGGGAGGGTGCGTTGGTGTACTCACCTTGCCAGACCTAGTCAGGTCATTGAAGCGCTTGCGGCACTGCTCCCAAGTCCTTGGGGTGTTGCCCCTGCTGCTCACCTCCGCCGCCACCTCTGCCCATGCCTTCCTGGTTGCGGCGGCAGGGAACTTGCGCCCATCCTCAGGGAAGAGTGTTTCCCTCCTCCTCCTCACGCCCTCCAGCATCAGCTGCAGTGCCAGATCTGAAAAACGGGGCGCAGCCTTTCCCCTTTGTTGAGCCATTCTCCCAGACCTCTTGCTTGCAGCAGGAGGGGCTTTGGGAGACTGCCCCTTTAACTGGAGCTCCTACATCGCGTCGACGGTACTGCGCATGCGCAGCCGGCCGGCACGCAGCTGGGGAGCGCAGAACCCGGAAGCAGGCCTTAATGGGTCCAATTATCCCGCGATCGCGTGGGGGACGCACACAATTACCCGTCCGCGTTTTCCACGCTCCCGGAGGACCACCCGCTGGGAACCCGCAGGCCTGCTAAATTCGAGCCCATTATACCTGCTCCAGAGTACTGTTTATCTTTTATATCTGTAAGCAAGTATGTATATGTTTTCTACTTAAATTAAAAATTCTACACACTTTAAAGCCACCATGCAGCACATTCAAGACCAGCCACGCTGGATCTTCTGGCTGGAAAAGACTTGGTGAGGGGAGTTTTGTGTCTGAGTCTGGACAGATGGGTCTGCCTTCATCTGTCTCTCTAAGTAAATTTGTGTCTTTCCCTGACCTGGGCCCGTTTTAGCCCCAGCTTTAGTCTGAGTTTTGCACTGCTTATTCGTCGTACTCATAAAAGCTAGATAAAATTGGACTTGCCATGTAAAATGCCTCAAAGGGATCATTTACAGCCAGGAGACCTGACATAGTGGATCATCACCAGACTGCTTTGTGGATCCAAAATGTTAAAATTTCACCTTCTCAGGTCAAGAATTATAAGCACTTTAAAATAGTCTTTGTGTGAGGGAAACTTTTGATATTACTTTCCTCCAGTATTAAACTAAGATTTGTGAAGAGCTGTATGAAACAGCATAGCAAGGTAGTGAGACTAGAATTGTCAGGCTGTTAGAGGTGACAGGGAGGGTTAAATGCTTGTTTTAATAAAACATGGACGAATTCAGTAATTAAGGGTTCTCACAATATTACAGAAACGCATGCCTTTGAAATGTGCAATTTCTGAGAATATGATTCCGTTAGCGGGTCCTGAATTATGGAGAAAAATCAACATAATCCCATTTTTCATTTAAAGTGGATTTCACTCCTAGAGAACTTAAAAGTATCTAATGCAGAGGTAATGCTTGAGAGATAGCAAGTGATGATACAGCATACTGTGTACTAGATAGTCTTCTCAACAAGATCATAATACATCAGTGAAAACCCATGTCGATTTATTATTATATACATGAGGTCCTATACCCCTATGTTGGATCACATTTTTTGACAATCTCAAAACCCTTTACTCATGGTTTTTCACAGTATACACTGTATGTGACCGTATGACTTCACAATATTTGGAGAACTGGAACTGCAATACAGATAAATGCATCATTATGTTGTAGAAAGTGTCAAAAAAAATACAATCATTAAAAATAGTTAAGGTAGTTTAAGTATTCCACAGAGAACATAACCATGGTATAAAAATGGATTTTTTTTACAGGATTGCAGCAGGATATTTTAGGTATACAAAAGTTGGACCTTTTTGAAAATCTAGAAATATTTTTAACTTGAGGGAGATTGTGGAAAAATCACACATTTTGCACCCTTGAACAATACCCTGTTCTCTAGACACTAGACATAAAATCTAACAAATTCTAATCTGACTTTGCCCAAATATTTCACAGCTTTTTGTGGATTCTGGTTTTATATAATTCCCTGAAATGTGGAGCTTTGACTCAGATGATAAATTCTAATTGTTTGATTATTGTTAACATGTTCAGTTCATTTGATGAGTAACACTGCCCAGCAGAAGCTGTGTATGATGAACAGATATTTAGCACACAAATGTTTTAACACACATCAGCTCTCCACACTGCAGGCTGGGTTTGTTCAGAAGGTTTGTCGGAACCCTGTCACGTGTGCTTTTACTAATAGTTCATCACCTTCTGAATAGGGATAAGAAAATAGGGGCCCATTGAATGTGGATGAAATCTGAACCATTGCAAAACCTGGTGCTCTCTTCCAGCCTTTGATGGTCTAATGAAGGCTTGGCATAATGCCCAGTACTTACTTCGTCACCGACAAGAACTCTCGGCTGGTATTAGGCTGGCTTAATTTTGGCTTGCATTCAGTATCCCTGTGAACTTTTATAAGCCTGAAGCATGCCATTGGCGTTCAAGGAACTTGGTTGTCTTTGCTGCTCTTGCATCCTATTATCTAAGTCCAGGTGCATTGTGGGCCCATCAAATGACTGCTCATTCAAATTGAACATGTATGGCAACAAATGGCCAAACATTTGGGTGGCTGTAGATTTGAAAGTCCATCTGCCACAGTTCTGTATCCCACATTTTCAATGTTTTATACGTTGTATGAAATGGCTCATATTTTACTTTTTTATGTGTTGTAATTTTTTTAAAAATCAAAAGGAATGGTTGCAATAGCTTCAGTCAGAACATTGTAAGTACCAGGCATGAGGTCACTGAAGTGGAGGTAATGGAATCCCTTTATTGAGACTACGGCTCTGCAATTTGAGACTTGACTCCCTTTCTGAAAAATTGTTGGTGATTTAATTCACATAATTGTGGTGCTCCTGTGATACTTTGTGCTTGAAACCATTAATTATGGTCTTATTTTTTGGTAGAAGAAAACCTTAATTGATCAACTCTTAAATAATGGTTAAATGTTGCCAGAATAAGAGTGGGCCATAAGTGACTGAAGTGTGAACCCTCAAAAATCTATGCTCTGTTCAGGGTCACATTTCCGAAGAGTAATTTTCGCTTTGTAGAAAAATGGTCAAGGAGTTGTTTTGTCAAAAGTAATAAGTAGAGAAGACCAGACTCTAGTATTCCATCCTTCACCACATGGCTATCTATTTATAACAATATTGGTTCTGTGACGATAACAATGTTTCTGAGCAGAGCTGTAGGGACTAAACACCACATGTGTGGGCACATTGTTAATGGCCCAGTGTTTTTTGGCGATAAAAAGATGCACCTGCATGTCCACAATGCTCACAGCAAGATGAATTTAAAGAGTATTAAGTCATTGCTAAAGGTATGCCAGCTAACTAGATCTCTCAATATTTTCTTGACTAGTGTCCTTCTGTTTCATGTTATTGTACCAAAAAGTGATTAAGATAGGGTTTCTATTTGCTATATTTTCTTTCCATTTCTTGTGCTTTTTTTTTAAAATGTATTCTTCACTGATCAATTAATTGGTCTGTTCAGCTAAGCATTATCGGGGTCATTTTAGAAAATGACAGCCTGGGTGAGGAGCAGGTCAGGAATTTGGGCACATGCTTCTCATGATTTTTGTCAGATGGAAAATCATAGTGCACTGCCATATTCCTGATTTGTACTCTCAGCAGGTGAGCCTCTCCACCAGACCAGTATTTTGAAAAATTACCACTTTATTAGACCATTTGAGCAGAACATGCTAGAAAAACACAGCAGTTCTGCCAACATCTGTGAAGAGAAAGGACAGGTTGATATTTCAGGCACAGATGTTTTATCAGAACCATTGACCTGGCTTTTGTCGTTACAACTATTGACTGACCTGCTGGATATTCCCACCATTTTCTGGTTTTAGTTCAGGTTTCCAGCATTTTCCTTTTTACTGATTGATTTTGAATATGACTCTTAAGACTAAAACCACAGCTGCCCCCATACCCCAGAAATCATTGCATGATTGCATAACATATGCGTGAAAAACAACTAATAAAACCCTGGAGGGGGATGTAATTCACGCGAATTCCCACCTCTTCACTTTTACAGACCTGGCATGACACCTCAACTTGTATTGACTCCTCATTTTCTTAATTTATTTGTGGAATTTCCTGATAATTTAAATAATTTTTATTTAATCCTAAAGTAATGTTGCCAAGAAGCATTTAACCATCTATGAACACTTAAAACCTGTCATCCTTCATCAGACCTGAAAATATCCTGAAAACTTGGAAAGATCCACAAACAAACCCTGTAAAATATACAGAAAGTTAATCAATTGGATCGACTTAAGATTGTGAGCTATGTTAGGATTCAAATAAAATTCAGAAATGATTTGAACTTTGCTTTTGCGATTACATACCATCAGAACCCTTTACTTGTGTTACAGGCTAGTAATTCCTTCTTGCCTATTAAACCTTTTCCTTATAGAATTAAACCAAGCTCTATGTCAGCTATTTAACTACTGCTTTACTTGTCAGGCTGCCTGTGCAATGTGTGATACCCTCAGGCTAGTCTGTTTTTCACAGTTGTAATGCCACCCAAATATTCCACTAAAAGTGCCTCAAATGGGGCCTACTTCAGGACTCGAGTCTGGTTACAATTGTTGATTTCAAAATGTTTTCTCCAGTGGATCAGTTAGATTGATGCACAGACTTTGTGTGGGTTTTGTTGCGGGAAATTGCATAAAAAGCAACTTCAAAAGAGTTTGAGTTCATGATGGTCCAATACTGGGTCTTCTACCATATTCTGGTATTAGAAGGTTTCTACCAAGATATGCTCTGATTAACTGCTTTCCATGCAGTGCTATGTTTCCTGCAAATGAAACTTGAATTATGAAGCAAAAGTCCCCTCATATCTGCTTGGCTGATAAAATGGCAGGAATCATAATATAGTTTTAGACCCCCATTTAATTGTGATGTCAGAAGCTCAGATTAGAGTTTATTTTGCTTTAAGCATACTATGCACTAAATAAGTTTGGTTTTTTTTCTTCCAATTTTTGAACACACTCGAGTGCACAGATTTTGCTCTTAATGCACCCAAACTCCAAAACTGCGCTAAGATGTATTCCAACTAAATGTGCTCTCAATAACCTGGCATGATTAGAAGGATGTGAAGAAGAAAGGGCATGATTAATTATGAGGATCACTATTACCTATGTCATGCTGCTATTTGTGGGTATAATGAGTGCTAATTATAGCACATTGGTAGAAATGCCTCTCCAGATTGTAGGTGTCAATCACGTTTGCTTGAATAGTTTCAGATGTTAGTATTGTTAATGGAAATTTAGCCCGTACCTTTCAGTAAATTGAGCACAATAGAGAGGTAATGTCTATATTTCTGAACTGTTAAAACAGATTAGTAAAGGCAGACTTGTTTACCATCAGCTTAAAAAAATTGCTCACTAAATATTCATATACACTGACAGAACTGACCGTACTAAAGTAGTCGCTTTGCTAAATTCAGCTAAAGCATTTGACATTTCATTCTACGTGATTTGGCAATATATATACTGCTGAGCAGCCTTTGCTGCTCTGCAACCTTCCATCTCAAACAATGCATATGGTTTTTTGTAGAAGAATATGGGCTTCAACTGGCAACTTTGCACCAAGATTAGTGGCGGCATATGACCGATAAAGCATTTCACCCGCTATGAGCATACCATTATGGATGTCATAAAGTGAGACCATACAGTACTTGGGGAAAACTGAAGTCTATGGGGACAACAGTGCTCCTTGTTTGTGCAATAATAATTTCATACACGCACTGTGGCACTGATTTTCACGCATCATATTCAAAACAGTATTTATGAAGCATAATTGGAAACCGGGTGCTACAGGAATTAATATCAAAGAAGTAGACTTACCGTTGGTTTTTCACCTCGCCGCCATTTTCCCATTACCTGTTTAATAGGCAGCTAAGGTGCCCATCTGACTTAGTGGGAACCTCATGAATACATTTAAATCAGGGTTCTATTATGTAGCTGGGACCCTGAAGTCATTTTTACAGCCTCCCGGACGAAGCATCTACCGTGGACACTCTGCTCAGTAGAACATGTTGGCCAAGAGCTAGAGGCCTTTAAAGGTAGAAGTGAGAAAAATAATTTTTGCGGGGCCAGGAGAAGCAGGAGTGCTCCAACTGTTTCCCCCACCCCCCCCAAAATAATTAGGGTCGCTGCCACCCCGGGGCACCCAATTTTGCACCAGCCCAAATCCAGCAAGCTGCATCAGGACACCCACTTGTGGCGGGCAGCTCTCCAGTTCTACTTAAATGAGGCCAGGCTCTCAATGGTTAGGCTCCTTGCAGGCATCATGCAATGCATACTTATGGGGATGATGCCATGGAGTGGCGCAGGGAACCACCCTCTTCACAACTACCTCATGCAGCACCACCTCCTTCAGCAGCCATCAAACAGGGACAGGTGTTGGGTTGTTTCATCACTTGCCTGCAGATTCGTGCTACCTATGCCTCAGGTTTTCTTTCCTTTCATTTGTGCCTGTCACACGTCCTTCAGCCTTGACAAAAGCTGTTAATAGTTTGAAAAGCTTTCGAAAGATTTTCAGAATTTTTGTTCTGTTCTAAAATTCTTCTTTTTCAGGACTAGATTTAATCCCCTCTACCCCCGACCCAGTCAATTTTTTGGTGGATCTGGGGTGAGCACCGCAGAAAACTTGCTCAGAGACACATTCCACTGTGCTCCGTCTCTTTCTCTTTTCTCTTCCCCACCCCCCCACCCCCCCCAACCCCAACCCCGCTTCCATTTCTCGGTGGGTGGGCCCAGCAGCATTGAATATAGTATCCATATGTAAAGGATATTTACATTTGGAAAATACGGCCTCTCCCATATTTCCCAGTATTTGTCTTGTTTGATGCAAGAGCTGCCTATTAGGCACAGGCATTCAGTGTTCATTGGCAAAGGGGGCAAAACAAGTTTATAGCTGGTGGGGCCAATGCGAGCGCTCAGAATACTTAATTGCAGAGTCCCGTGATCAAAATGGATGCTAATGAACCTGGGGCCAGAAATATATTCGGGGTTAAGGGGGCATATCCATTGAATCGGAAGGGGACCAGAAAATCACGGCCTAAATGTCCCTTTCAAGTTTCACTTAAACACAATTTTCCACTCTTGCTACTAGTGTGCTCCCTGCACCTGAAGTTATGCAAATGAGTTAACCTTGGAATATTGAGTACAAAGAGCACACTTCCATTTGAGTCTGTCTAAAAGCTACCAACAATCTTTCCAATCTAAACTGTACCAATTTTGGAAAGTCTAAGCTTGAATGTTGATTAAAACTAAATGCATATGGAATAAATGATATTTCAACACAGGCCATATTTGTGTTGAGAGCTGTAGATTTGTATCTAAACACTGCTGTTTCTTTAAGTGACAAAGATCTAATGATCGGAGTCACAGTGTACATCTCAGCGGCTAAAAAATATTTTTAATTTGACTTTTATTTCTTTTTTATTTTCCCTACTTCCTTTTCAATCTTGGCTATATTTTGTAACTTTTTTCAGTTTCTAACAATCAATTGGTAATCTTATGTTTTCCTTTATTTTCCTGCATATATTTTTGTTTTTGTTTTTTCCGTTTCTCTTTGCATTTTCTATGTTTACTACCTCCTCGTGCATAGGAAATATTTCCACAGGCTCCTATTTACTTTGTTTCACTTGTCTGATTGTGGAACAGCAGCAAAAACTCAGGGTCTTGGACTTTTTAATCCTTCCATTGCTATCTTTTGCTGCAGATCCCATGAAGCATACTGTCCTATTGTACTATAATTTCCTTAGGATGTGTTATTCTGCTGAATAAGTCATCTGAAATGCTTGGGGCAGGGATAATGTCTAACACAAGGCTGAACAACACAACAAAAGTTTCAGCACCTTTTTTTAGCTTGTATGAAATAAAATTAAAATCAAGCAAATGGTGGGGTGGCTGATTGTCAATAGATTAAGGGCCATGTATAGAAAATTCTCCCCAGCTATCTGACACTAACCTGCTTAAAAGTGGATTGCCTCTATTTAGGCCGGTGGGGGGGGGGGGTGGGAGGAGGAAAAGCCCATAGCGATTTGGGCTATATTTGTCACAATGGCATAATGTCTAAATAGAACTTCAGTGATAGTATACACGTGACACTAAGATGTTAATTGATAGAATAATGCAGTTTATATCAAGTATACAACAAAACGGGGGAAGGGGAAGTGTTCCCTATAACTCTTCAGGAATAATGGTGGTCTTTTACTTGTTGTAGAAATAGTTACAAATTAAGTATTACTTATTCAAGTAACAGAGTTACGACCCAAGTGTATTTTTCTGCATATAGCGCAAAGGGTCATCTCGGTGTTGCGACTGATGGTAGTGATTGAATTGTGTGTAAATGCATGAAGCATGGTAAACAAGGTTGGAGAGCTGCAGGCACAGTTAGCCACGTGGGAATATGATGATGTGGTGATAATGGAGACTTGGCTCAAAAAAGGGCAGGATTGGGTACTAATTATTCTTGGATACAAGGCATTCAGAACTACAGACCAGTTAGCCCAACATCAATAGTAGGGAACATGCTAGAGTCCATTATAAAGGATGTGATAACAGGACACTTAGAAAATAGCAACGGGATTAGACAAAGTCAACATGGATTTATGAAAGGGAAATCGTGTTTGACAAACCTACTGGAGTTTTTTGAGGATGTAACTGGTAGAATAGATAAGGGAGAACCAGTGGATGTGTATTTGGATTTTCAGAAGGCCTTTGATAAAGTCCCACATAAGAGGTTAGTGTGCAAAATTAAAGCACATGGGATTGGGGGTAATATACTGGCATGGATTGAAAATTGGTTAACAGACAGGAAACAGAGAGTAAGAATAAATGGGTCTTTTTCGGGGTGGCAGGCAGTGAGTAATGAGGTACTGCAGGGATCAGTGCTTGGGCCCCAGCTATTCACAATATATATTAATGATTTGGATGAGGGTCCCAAATGTAATATTTCCAAGTTTGCGGATGACACAAAATTGGGGGTTGTGAGGAGGATGCAAAGAGGCTTCAAGGCGATTTAGACAAGTTGAGTGAGTGGGCAAATACATGGCAGATGCAGTATAACGTGGATAAATGTGAAGTTACCCACTTGGAAGGAAACACAGAAAGGCAGAGTATTATTTAAATGGTGATAGATTGGGAAATGTTTATGTACAAAATGGACCTGGTTGTCCTTGTACACCAGTCACTGAAAGCAAACATGCAGGTGCAGCAAGCAGTTAGGAAGGCAAGTGGTATGTTGGCCTTCATTGCAAGAGGATCTGAGTACAGGAGCAAGGATGTCTTACTGCAGTTATACAGGGCCTTGGTGAGACCACACCTGGAGTAGTGTGTGCAGGTTTGGTCTCCTTACCTAAGAGAATATATTTGCCATAGAAGGAGTGCGCAGCGAAGGTTCACCAGACTGATTCCTGGGATGGCAGGACTGTCGTAGGAGGAGAGATTGGGTCGACCAGGCCTGTATTTACTCAAGTTTAGAAGAATGAGAGGGGATTTTATTGAAACGTATAAAATTCTGACAGGGCCAGACAGACTGGATGCAGGGAGGATGTTTCCCCTGGCTGGGGTGTCTAGAATGAGGGATCACAGTCTCAGGATACGGAGTAGGACATTTAGGACTGAGATAAGAAATTTCTTCACTCAGAGGGTGGTGAACCTGTGGAATTCTCTACCACAGAAGGCTGTGGAGGCCAAGTCACTGAATATATTTTAGAAGGAGCTAGATAGATTTCTAGACGCAGAAGGCATCAAGGGGTATGGGGAGAGAGCGGGAATATGGTATTGAGATAGGGGATCAGCCATGATCATATTGAATGGTGCAGCAGATTCAAACGGCCGAATGGCCTACTCCTGCTCCTATTTTCTATGTTTCTATGATAGGGAAGAAAGGAGGGGGTAGTAGTATTGATTAAGGGGAATATTGCAGAGCTGGAGAGAAAGGTTGTCCTGGAGGGGTCAAGGATAGAATCTATTTGTATAGAGTTCAAGAACAATAGAGGGCCATTACACTACTGGGTGTATTCTATAGGCCACCAACTAGCGGGAAAGAGGTAGAGGAGCAAATTTGCAGGGAAATTACAGGGAGGTGCAAAAGCCATATAGTTGGGATAACGGGGGACTTCAACTACCCCAATGTAGACTGGGATAATAATATAAGGGAAAAGAGGGGGAGGAATTTCTGAAGTGTTTTCAGGAGAACTTTCTTGACCAGTACGTTTCCGGCCCAATGAGGAAGGAGGCATTGCTGGACTTGGTTCTGGGGAATGTGGAGCAAGTATCAGTGGGGGGGGACATTTAGGGAACAGCGATCATAGTATCATAAAGTTTAGAATAGCTATGGAAAAGGACATGGACCACTCTAAAGTAGAAGTGCTCAATTGGAGAAGGGCCAATTTCAGTGGGATGAGAACAGATCTGGCCTGGGTAAATCTTTGATTGGCAAGCAAAATTGTAATTGAACAGTGGGAGGCCTTTAAGGAGGAGATGGTTCAGGTACAGTCCAGGCATATTCCCACATGGGAGAAAGGTAGGGCAACTAAAGCCAGAGCTCCTTGGATGACAAAACAGATAGAGATTAAAGTGAAGCATGAAAAAGGGACGTATGACAGATGTCAGGTTGATAACACAACACAAGTGAGAACCAGGTTGAATATAAAAAGTTAGAAATCATAGAATCATAGAAAGGTTACAGCAAGGAAGGAGGCTATTCAGCCCGTCGAGTCTGCGCCGGCTCTATGCAAGAGCAATCCAGCTAGTCCCACTCCCCCGCCCTTTGCCCATTGCCCTGCACATATTTTTGTTTCAGGTACTTATCCAGTTCCCTTTCGAAGGCCATGATTGAATCTGCCTCCACCACTCCCTCGGGCAGTGCATTGCAGATCCCAACAACTCAGTGTTTAAAAATAAAAGTTTTTCCTCATGTCACCTTTGGTTCTTTTGCCAATCACTTCAAACCTATGCCCTCTGGTTCTTGACCCTTCCACCAATGGGAACAGTTTCTCCCTATCTACTCTGCCTGGACCCTTCATAATTTTGAATACCTCTATCAAACCTCCCCTCAACCTTCTCTGTTCCAAGAGAATAATCCCAGCTTCTCCAGTCTATCCACGTAATTTAAGTCCCTCATCCCTGGAATCATTCTAGTAAATCTCCTCTGCACCCTCTCGAAGGCCTTCACATCCTTCCTAAAGTTGGGTGCCCAGTTCAGAGGGGAAGTGAAAAAGGAAATGGGGGACAAAGAGAGAGTATGAGAATAGACTGGTGGCAAACATAAAAGGGAATCCAAAAGACTTCTATAGGGATGTAAACATTAACGGGTAGTAAGAGGAGGGGTGGGGCCGATTAGGGACCAAAAAGGAGATCTACTCATGGCGGCAGAGGGCATAGCCGAGGTACTAAATGAATACTTTGCAACTGTCTTTACTAAGGAAGAAGATGCTGCCAGAGTCTCAGTAAAGAAAGATGTAGTTGAGATACTGGATGGGCTAAAAATTGATAGAGGTGGTACTGGAAAGGCTAGCAGTCCAGATGGGATGCATCCTAGGTTGCTGAGGGAAGTAAGGGTGGAAATTGCGGAGGTACCGGCCATAATCTTCCAAACATCCTTAGATACTTGGGCAGTGCTAGAGGACTGGAGAATTGAAAATGTTACACCCTTGTGCAAAAAAGGGTGTAAGGATAAAACCAGCAACTATAGGCCAGTCAGTTTAACCTTGGTGGTGGGGAAACTTTTAGAAACGATAATCTGGGATAGAATTAGCAGTCACTTGAACAAGTGTGGATTGATTAGGGAAAGCCAGCACGGATTTGTTAAATGCAAATCGTGTTTAACGAACTTGATAGTTTTTTGATGAGGTAATAGAGAGGGTAGATGAGGACAATGCGGTTAATATGGTGTATGTGGACTTTCAAAAGGCGTTTGATAAAGTGCTGCGTAGTAGGCTTGTCATCAAGATTGAAGCCCATGGAATAAATGGGGCAGTAGCAGCAAGGCTACAAAATTGGCTAAGTAACGGGAAGTAGAGAGTAATGGTGAACGGATATTTTTCGGATTGGAGGGAGGTGTTCAGTGGTGTACCCTGGGGTCGGTGCTGGGACCACTGCTTGTCTTGATCTATGTTAATGACTTGGACTTGGGTGTACAGGGCACAATTTCCAATTTTGGAGATGACACAAAACTTGGAAGTGTAGTGAACAGTGAGGAGGATAGTGATAGACTTCAAGAGGTTATAGACAGGCTGGTGGCGTGGGCGGACATGTGGCAGATGAAATTTAACACAGAAAAATGCGAAGTGATACCTTTCAGTAGGAAGATCGAAGAGAGGCAATATAAACTAGAGGGCACAATTCTGAAAGGGGTACAGGAACAGAGAGATCTGGGGGTATATGTACACAAATCATTGAAGGTGGCAGGGCAGGTTGAGAAAGCGGTTGAAAAAGCATACGGGATGCTGGGCTTTATAAAAAGAGGCAAAGAGTACAAAAGTATGGAAGTCATGAACCTTTGTAAAACACTGCTTCGGCCACAACTGGAGTATTGTGTCCAGTTCTGGGCACCGCACTTCAGGAACGATGTGAAGGCCTTAGAGAGGGTGCAGGAGAGATTTACTAGAATGATTCCAGGGATTACGGACTTTAGTTACGTGGATAGACTGGAGAAGCTGGGGTTGTTCTCCTTGGAACATAGATAGTTGAGAGGAGATTTGATTGAAGTATTCAAAATCATGAAGAATCGAGGTAGAGAGAATCTGTTCCCATTGCTGGAAGGGTCAAGAACCAGAGGACATAACCAGATTTAAGATGATTGGCAAAAGAACCAAAGGTGACATAAGGAAAAGCTTTTTTACACAACGAGTGGTTAGGATCTGGAATGCACTGTCTGAGGGGATGGTGGAGGCAGATTCAATCATGGCCTTCAAAAGGGAACTGAATAAGTACTTGAAAGGAAAAAATCTGCAGGGCGATGGGGTAGGGCGGGGGAGTGGGACTAGCTGGATTGTACTTGCATAGAGCTGGCATGGACTCGATGGGCTGAATGGCCTCCTTCCATGCTATAACCTTTCTATGATTCTAAATTCCAAAAGTGGTGTAGTTCTGGAGGAGGGGACTGAAATCTTGGGCATAAGTTAAATATGTAAGGGTTATACCGGTTGTATAACATGATACATAGCCCATGCTAAATTGGCTGCAGGCAAAAGACAAAAAGCAGGACAAATCCAATCTGGTCAATTACCGCCCCATCCGTCTACTCTCAATCATCAGCAAAGTGATAGCACTGTCGACAACACCTTCTATCAAGCGGCACTTACTCACCAATAACCTGATGTGGAGATGCCGGTGATGGACTGGGGTTGACAATTGTAAACAATTTTACAACACCAAGTTATAGTCCAACAAATTTATTTTAAATTCCACAAGCTTTCGGAGGCTTCCTCCTTCCTCAGGTGAACGGTATTCCATACCGTTCACCTGACGAAGGAGGAAGCCTCCGAAAGCTTGTGGAATTTAAAATAAATTTGTTGGACTATAACTTGGTGTTGTAAAATTGTTTACAATAACCAATAACCTGCTCACCGATGCTCAGGACTACTCTGCTCCAGACCTCATTACAGCCTTGGTCCAAACATGGACAAAAGAGCTGAATTCCAGAGGAGAGGTGAGAGTGACTGCCCTTGACATCAAGGCAGCATTTGACCGAGTGTGGCACCAAGGAGCCCTAGTAAAATTGAAGTCAATGGGAATCAGGGAGAAAACTCTCCAGTGGCTGGAGTCATACCTAGCACAAAGGAAGATGGTAGTGGTTGTTGGAGGTCAATCATCTCAGCCCCGGAACATTGCTGCAGGAGTTCCTCAAGGCAGTGTCCTAGGCCCAACCATCTTCAGCTGCTTCATCAATGACCTTCCCTCTATCATAAGGTCAGAAATGGGGATGTTGGCTGATGACTGCACAGTGTTCAGTTCCATTCGCAACCCCTCAAATAATGAAGCAGTCCGAGCCTGCATGCAGCAAGACCTGGACAACATCCAGGCTTGGGCTGATTAGTGGCAAGTAATATTCACGCCAGACAAGTGCCAGGCAATGACCATCTCCAACAAGAGAGAGTCGAACCACCTCCCCTTGACATTTAACGGCATTACCATTGCCGAATCCCCCGCCATCAACATCCTGGGGGTCAACATTGACCAGAAACTTAACTGGACCAGCCATATAAATACGGTGGCTACAAGAGCAGGTCAGAGGCTGGGTATTCTGCGACGAGTGACTCACCTCCTGACTCCCTAAAGCCTTTCCACCATCGACAAGACACGGGTCAGGAGTGTGATGGAATACTCTCCACTTGCCTGAATGAGTGCAGCTCCAACAACACTCGAAGCTCGACAGCATCCAGGACAAAGCAGCCTGCTTGATTGGCACCCCATCCACCACCCTAAACATTCACTCCCTTCACCATCGGTGCATAGTGGCTGCAGTGTGTACCATCCACAAGATGCACTGCAGCAACTCGCCAAGGCTTCTTCGACAGCACCTCCCAAACCCGCGTCCTCTACCACCTAGAAGGACAAGAGCAGCAGGCACATGGGAACAGCACCACCTGCACGTTCCCCTCCAGGTCACACACCATCCCGACTTGGAAATATATCGCCGTTCCTTCATCGTCGCTGGGTCAAAATCCTGGAACTCCCTTCCGAACAGCACTGTGGGTGAATCTTCACCACACAGACAGCAGCGGTTCAAGAAGGCGGCTCACCACCACCTTCTCAAGGGCATGATGTGGAGATGCCGGTGATGGACTAGGGTCGAGAAATGTAAGGAGTCGCCCAACACCTGACGAAGGAGCAAAGCTCCGAAAGCTTGTGATTTCAAATAAAGCTGTTGGACTATAACCTGTTGTTGTGCGACTCCTTACATTTCTCGAGGGCATTTAGGGATGGGCAATAAATGCTGGCCTTGCCAGCGACTCCCTCATCCCATGAACGAATAAAAAAAAATGGGTCCTCCCCCAAAGTGATGCATGTATGCATTTGGTAAGGTCCCAAGTAAGGGACTGTTAGCTAAGATAGAAGCCCATGGAATCAAGGGAAAAGTACGGACTTGGTTAGGAAGTTGGCTGAGCGAAAGGCGACAGAGAGTAGGTACTCACATTGGCAGGATGTGACTAGTGGAGTCCCGCAGGGATCTGTCTTGGGGCCTCAATTATTCACTATTTATTAACGACCTAGATGAAAGCATAGAAAGTCTCATATCCAAATTTGCTGATGACACAAAGATTGGTGGCATTGTAAGCAGTGTAGATGAAAACATAAAATTACAAAGCAATATTGATAGATTAGGTGAATGGGCAAAACTGTGGCAAATGGAATTCAATGTAGACAAATGTGAGGTCATCCACTTTGGATCGAAAAAGGACAGAACAGGGTACTTTCTAAATGGTAAAAAGTTAAAAACAGTGGATGTCCAAAGGGACTTAGGGATTCAGGTACATAGATCATTGAAGTGTCATGAACAGGTGCAGAAAATAATCAATAAGGCTAATGGAATGCTGGCCTTTATATCCAGAGGACTAGAGTACAAGGGGGCAGAAGTTATGCTGCAGCTATACAAAACCCTGGTTAGACCGCACCTGGAGTACTGAGAGCAGTTTTGGGCACCCCACCTTCGGAAGGACATATTGGCCTTGGAGGGAATGCAGCATAGGTTTACTTGAATGATACCCGGACTTCAAGGGTTAAGTTACGAGGAGAAATTACACAAATTGGGGTTGTATTCTCTGGAGTTTCGAAGGTTAAGGGGTGATCTGATCGAAGTTTATAAGATATTAAGGGGAACAGATAGGGTGAATGGAGAGAAACTATTTCTGCTGGTTGGGGATTTTAGCAGTAGGGGGCACAGTCTAAAAATTAGAGCCAGACCTTTCAAGAGTGAGATTAGAAAACATTTCTACACACAAAGGGTTGTAGAAGTTTGGAACTCGTTTTTTTTATTATTCGTTCACGGGTTGTCGCTGGCAAGGCCGGCATTTATTGCCCATCCCTAATTGCCCTCGAGAAGGTGGTGGTGAGCCGCCTTCTTGAACCGCTGCAGTCCGTGTGGTGACGGTTCTCCCACAGTGCTGTTAGGAAGGGAGTTCCAGGATTTTGACCCAGCGACAATGAAGGAACGGCGATATATTTCCAAGTCGGGATGGTGTGTGACTTGGAGGGGAACGTGCAGGTGGTGTTGTTCCCATGCGCCTGCTGCCCTTGTCCTTCCAGGTGGTAGAGGTCGCGGGTTTGGGAGGTGCTGTCGAAGAAGCCTTGGCGAGTTGCTGCAGTGCATCCTGTGGATGGTGCACACTGCAGCCACAGTGCGCCGGTGGTGAAGGGAGTGAATGTTTCGGGTGGTGGATGGGGTGCCAATCAAGCGGGCTGCTTTATCTTGGATGGTGTCGAGCTTCTTGAGTGTTGTTGGAGCTGCACTCATCCAGGCAAGTGGAGAGTATTCCATCACACTCCTGACTTGTGCCTTGTAGATGGTGGAAAGGCTTTGGGGAGTCAGGAGGTGAGTCACTCGCCGCAGAATACCCAGCCTCTGACCTGCTCTCGTAGCCACAGTATTTATATGGCTGGTCCAGTTAAGTTTCTGGTCAATGGTGACCCCCAGGATGTTGATGGTGGGGGATTTGGTGATGGTAATGCCGTTGAATGTCAAGGGGAGGTGGTTGGACTCTCTCTTGTTGGAGATGGTCATTGCCTGGCACTTATCTGGCGTGAATGTTACTTGCCACTTATCAGCCCAAGCCTGGATGTTGTCCAGGTCTTGCTGCATGCGGGCTCGGACTGCTTCATTATCTGAGGGGTTGCGAATGGAACTGAACACTGTGCAGTCATCAGCGAACATCCCCATTTCTGACCTTATGATGGAGGGAAGGTCATTGATGAAGCAGCTGAAGATGGTTGGGCCTAGGACACTGCCCTGAGGAACTCCTGCAGCAATGCCCTGGGGCTGAGATGATTGGCCTCCAACAACCACTACCATCTTCCTTTGTGCTAGGTATGACTCCAGCCACTGGAGAGTTTTCCCCCTGATTCCCATTGACTTCAATTTTACTAGGGCTCCTTGGTGCCACACTCGGTCAAATGCTGCCTTGATGTCAAGGGCAGTCACTCTCACCTCACCTCTGGAATTCAGCTCTTTTGTCCATGTTTGGACCAAGGCTGTAATGAGGTCTGGAGCCGAGTGGTCCTGGCAGAACCCAAACTGAGCATCGGTGAGCAGGTTATTGGTGAGTAAGTGCCGCTTGATAGCACTGTCGACGACACCTTCCATCACTTTGCTGATGATTGAGAGTAGACTGATGGGGCGGTAATTGGCCGGATTGGATTTGTCCTGCTTTTTGTAGACAGGACATACCTGGGCAATTTTCCACATTGTCGGGTGGATGCCAGTGTTGTAGCTGTACTGGAACAGCTTGGCTAGAGGCGCAGCTAGTTCTGGAGCACAAGTCTTCAGCACTACAGCTGGGATGTTGTCAGGGCCCATAGCCTTTGCTGTATCCAGTGCACTCAGCCGTTTCTTGATATCACGTGGAGTGAATCGAATTGGCCGAAGACTGGCTTCCGTGATGGTGGGGATATCGGGAGGAGGCTGAGATGGATTATCCACTCGGCACTTCTGGCTGAAGATGGTTGCAAACGCTTCAGCCTTGTCTTTTGCACTCACGTGCTGGACTCCGCCATCATTGAGAATGGGGATGTTTGCAGAGCCTCCTCCTCCCGTTAGTTGTTTAATTGTCCACCACCATTCACGACTGGATGTGGCAGGACTGCAGAGCTTTGATCTGATCCGTTGGTTGTGGAATCGCTTAGCTCTGTCTATAGCATGTTGCTTCCGCTGTTTAGCATGCATGTAGTCCTGAGTTGTAGCTTCACCAGGTTGGCACCTCATTTTTAGGTACGCCTGGTGCTGCTCCTGGCATGCTCTTCTACACTCCTCATTGAACCAGGGTTGATCCCCTGGCTTGTTGGTAATGGTAGAGTGAGGAATATGCCGGGCCATGAGGTTACAGATTGTGCTGGAATACAATTCTGCTGCTGCTGATGGCCCACAGCGCCTCATGGATGCCCAGTTTTGAGCTGCTAGATCTGTTCTGAATCTATCCCATTTAGCACGGTGGTAGTGCCACACAACACGTTGGATGGTGTCCTCAGTGCGAAGACGGGATTTCATCTCCATGAGGACTGTGCGGTGGTCACTCCTACCAATACTGTCATGGACAGATGCATTTGCGACAGGTAGATTGGTGAGGACGAGGTCAAGTAAGTTTTTCCCTCGTGTTGGTTCGCTCACCACCTGCCGCAGGCCCAGTCTAACAGCTATGTCCTTCAGGACTCGGCCAGCTCGGTCAGTAGTGGTGCTACCGAGCCACTCTTGGTGATGGACATTGAAGTCCCCCACCCAGAGTACATTTTGTGCCCTTGCTACCCTCAGTGCTTCCTCCAAGTGGTGTACAACATGGAGGAGGACTGATTCATCAGCTGAGGGAGGACGGTAGGTGGTAATCAGCAGGAGGTTTCCTTGCCCATGTTTGACCTGATGCCATGAGATTTCATGGGGTCCGGAGTCAATGTTGAGGACTCTCAGGGCCACTCCCTCCTGACTGTATATCACTGTACCGCCACCTCTGGTGGGTCTCTCCTGCCGGTGGGACAGGACATACCCAGGGATGGTGATGGAAGAGTCTGGGACGTTGGCTGAAAGATATGATTCTGTGAGTATGGCTATGTCAGGCTGTTGCTTGACTAGTCTGTGGGACAGCTCTCCCAATTTTGGCACAAGTCCCCAGATGTTAGTAAGGAGGACCTTGCAGGGTCGACTGGGCTTGGTGTTTTGCCGTTGTCGTGTCCGGTGCCTAGTGGTCCGATGCCGGGTGGTCCGTCCGGTTTTATTCTTATTATGACTTTTCGTAGCGAGATTTTACAACTGAGTGGCTTGCTCGGCCATTTCAGAGGGCAATTAAGAATCAACCACATTGCTGTGGGTCTGGAGTCACATATAGGCCAGACCGGGTAAGGGCGGCAGGCTTCCTTCCCTAAAGGACATTAGTGAACCAGATGGGTTTTTACGACAATCCGGTAGTTTCATGGCCATCATTACTGATACTAGTATTTTAATTCCAGATTTTTATTTAATTAATTTAATAATTAATTAATTGAATTTAAATTCTTCCGTAAACGGCAATTGATACTAGCTCAATTGCTAAATTTAAATCTGAGATAGATAGCTTTTTGACAACCAAAGGTATTAAGGGATATGGGCCAAAGGCAGGTATATGGAGTTAGATCACAGATCAGCCGTGACCTTATCAAATGGCAGAGCAGGCACGAGGGGCTGAATGGCCTACTTATGTTCCTAAATAACAACTTGCATTTCTATGACTCCTTTTAGTGTAGAAAAATATCCCAAAGCACTTCACAAAAGTGTAATCAAAAACTTAAAATAATGGATGCTGAGCCAAAGAGGGATATATGAGGAGGGGTGACCGAAAGCTTGGTCAAAAAGGTGCGTTTCAAGGAGGGACTTAAAGCAGGAGAGGGAGGTGTAGAAGCTAAAGAGCTCAGAGAGGGAATGAAACGATACTGAGCAAAGTAGAAAAGTAGTTAGCGACTCAAAGGCAAAAGAAGCAAAAGTAAAATAGTGTTCAGCACAGGAATTTGCCAGGGTTAAAGGGTATATACTTCAATGCAAGGAGTATTACAAACAAAGCAGATGAGCTAAGGGCACAGATAGACACATGGCAGCATGATATCATTGCCAGAATGGAAACCTGGCTTAAAGAGGGGGATAATTGGCAGCTCAATATCCCTGGATATAGAGTTTTCAGGCAGGATCGAGTGGGTGATTAAAAATGGAGGGGGGGTAGCATTATTGGTTAAAGAATGAATTACAGTTGTGAGAAGGGATGATACGCTAAATGGATCATCAATCAAGGCCATATGGGTTGAGCTAAGAAATAAAAAGGGGCAGTCACACTACTAGGAATGTACTGTAGTCCCCTAAATAGCGAAAGGGAGATAGAAGGACATATATGTACGCAAATATCTGAGTGCAAAAATAAGAGGGCAATAATAGTAGGGGACTTCAACTACGCTAACATCAATTGGGATTCAAACAGTGTGAGGGGCACAGAGGGCGCAAAATTCTTGATCGGTGTCCGAAACATTTTTAGCCAGTACGTGACAAGCCCAACAAGAGGGGATGCAATTCTAGATTAAGTCCAGGGAAATGAAGATGGGCAAGTGGGTGAAGTGACAGTGGGTGACCATATTGGGGATAGTGACCACAATTCAGTTAGTTTTAGCATTATTATGGAAAAGGACAGAGTTAAATCAGGAGTAAACGTTTTAAATTGGGGGAAGGCAAATTTTACAGAACTAAGAGTTGATTTGGCAGAAGTGGACTGGACACAAATACTTGAGAAATCAGTGGCAAGCCAGTGGGAGGCACTAAAAAGTAAAATTCTACAGGTACAATGCAGACATGTCCCCTCAAAGAAAAAGGGTGGCACTGCCAAATTTAGAGCCCCCTGGTTGTCTCGAAGTATAGGGGGCAAGACAAACCAGAAAAAGAAAGCTTATGACTGTCACAGAAAACTAAATACTACAGAAAGCCTAGAGGAGTATAGAAAGTACAGGGATGACATAAAGGAAATGAGAGGGCACGAAAAAATGTTAGCTAGTAAGATTAAAGAAAATCCAAAGATGTTTTATCAGTACATTAAGATCAAGAGGATAGCTAAAGAAAAAGTGGGACCTATCAGGGATGATAAGGGTAACTTGTGTGTGGAAGCAGAGGATGTGGGTAGGGTTTTAAATTAATATTTTGTCTCCGTATTCACAAAGGAAAGGGATGATCCGGACGTAGTAGTTCAAGAGGAGAGGTGTGAAATATTGGATAAGGTAAACATAACGAGAGAGGAAGTACTAGAGGGACTGGAATCCTTGAAAATTGATAAGTCACCAGGGCCGGATGGATTGTTTCCTAGGCTATTGAAGGAAGCTAGGGAGGAAATAGCGGATGCTCTGAGAATCATTTTCCAATCTTCACTAGATACAGGGGAGGTACCGGAGGACTGGAAGACTGCAAACGTAGTACCATTGTTTAAAAAGGGTACGAGGGAAAGGCCGAACAATTATAGGCCGGTCAGTCTTACCTCGGTGATGGGCAAACTATTAGAATCAATACCGAGAGATTGGATAAACTGTCACTTGGAAAGGCATGGTTTAATCAGGGATAGTCAGCATGGATTTGTTCAGGGAAGGTCATGCCTCACAAATCTGATTGAATTCTTTGAGGAAGTGACAAGGAGGATTGATGAGGGTAGTGCAGTGGATGTTGTCTACGTGGATTTTAGTAAGGCATTTGACGAGGTCCCTCATGGCAGACTGGTCAGAAAGGTAAAAGCCCATGGGATACAGGGAAATGTGGTGAATTGGATCCAAAATTGGCTCAGTAACAGGAAACTAAGGGTAAAAGTCGACGGATGTCTTTGCGAATGGAAATCCGTTTCCAGTGATGTGCCACAGGGCTCAGTGTTGTGTCCCTTGCTGTTTGTGGTATATATTAATGATTTGGACTTGAATGTAGCGGGTATGATTGGCAAATTTGCAGACAACACAAAAATTGGCCGTGTAGTTGATAGTGAAGAGGATAGCTGTAGACTCCAAGAAGATATCAATGGGTTGATGGAGTGGGCGGAAAAGTGGCAAATGGAGTTCAACCCAGAGAAGTGTGAGGTGATGCACTTAGGGAGGGCAAACAGTAAAAGGGAATATATTGAGAGAAGTAGAGGAAGTGAGACACCTTGGAGTGCATGTGCACAGGTCCCTGAAGGTGGCAGTACAGATAGATAAGGTTGTGAAGAAGGCATACGGAATGCTCTCCGTTATTAGCCGAGGTATAGAAAACAAAAGCAGGGATGTAATGATGGAATTGTATAAAACGCTGGTAAGGCCACAGCTGGAGTATTGTGCGCAGTTCTGGTCACCACATTACAGGAAGGACGTAATTGCTCTGGAGAGAGTGCAGAGAAGATTTACAAGAATGTTGCCAGGGCTTGAAAATTGCAGCTATGAGGAGAGATTGGATAGGCTGGGGTTGTTTTCCTTGGAGCAGAGGAGGCTGAGGGGTGACTTGATTGAGGTGTACAAAATTATGAGGGGCCCAGATAGAGTAGACAGGAAGTACCTGTTTCCCCTAGTGGAGAGTTCAAGAACTAGAGGACAGAGTTTTAAGCTGATTGGCGGAAGGATTGGAGGGGACATGAGGAAAAACTTTTTTACCCAGAGGGTGGTGGGTATATGGAATTCACTGCCCGAATTGGAGGTAGAGGCAAGGACGCTCAACTCTTTTTAAAAAGTACCTGAACCTGCAGCTAAAGTGCTGTAAGCTGCAGGGCTACGGACCGGGTGCAGGAAGGTGGGATTAGAATGGGCACCTGGTTGTTCTTCAAGCCAGTGCAGACATGATGGGCTGAATGGCCCCCTTCTGTGCTGTATCTTTTCTATGATTCTAAAAACTGCTGTCAAAAAAATTTTGCCATTTACAGAATTGCACGTGACATGTTTAGCTTGTACAAAAGAGGGGTATGTAACCCGTCAGACCAGGAAGTGGTTGAGTTCACCGGCTCTGAACGTCCACAAACTTTGTCTGAGATATTCAGCTTTGATTGAAGGAATTAGAAAAGTCTTTTTTCTTGTTGTACAACTAAGAAAAAATTCTGCAAGCTGCTTTTCAGTAGTTTCAGATAGGGATATCTTTTGCTTCCAACCGTTCTGTCATGGAATCCTTACCATGGAGTTCACCATTGGCATTCCCATATACGTTCTTTGATAGTGACAAAACAGGAGCAGGTGGAAGAAGAAATGAGAGGCTAGCAGGATTTGGCTACATAAAGGAGAAAAGGTACCTTTCCATCAGAGTATCTCAACCATGCTGTTCCCTTGATGGTGTCTAAGAAGAGGTCACCTTTTGGAGACATAGAAGGAACTCTTATTTTCTATTGCAAACTGACCTACAAACATCTTCTCAAACACAAAAAACAAAGAATAGACATAATTCAGAACACTGGACTTAATAACACAAAGTGGTTTTACTGTGCACATATATGGTTTCACAGTCAAAATATATATCATTCATGTTGCAAATCTTTGTGCATTTTAACTCACATGCAAAATACAGAACTTCAGTGCCTTGATGTTAAGAAAAATAAAATTAACTAATAACTAAATTTTGAAGGATTTTCTGATCGAACCGGTTTGCTACTAGCACAGAGTAAAGATGCATAAATATAATCGTGGAACTTTTATATGCTGGTGAAGTTGACATACATAATTAATTAAATATAATTTTCAGCTGAATGCCATTCTAATTCCCAGGCTAACTGAAGATATTAATTTATTATACAAGCTTTCAGGTCCATTATATTACTGCTAACCTATAATGCCATCAAATATCTAGCATCATGTTATAATAAATGTTATCCAATAATGTTCACCTCCCATACAATCATATCATATTTTACAGAAATTATAAATGGCATTATGTGTAAATGGTACACAGGGCGCACCACAAGCTCAGTGTTTTATTGAACCAGCTTTTCATCTGTACCTTTCCAGTGTTGAAGGAGCTTTTATGAACCCTAACGAGGTTTGTAGCTGTCACTCTGAAGACATTCAAATAAATCATCTCTCTGATTATATTTTTCCAGCAATAATTTCATGCTCTTTAATTTGAAAGTTATGGGATGTAAAATATGTCACCGATTTAAGAAGCAATATGTCTCTGTGCTCAGAGGTTGTGTGTTTAACGCCAGTAGTATTTCACATCCTGTTGGAATTCTAAACAGGATGTCAGAATTGCTGCCTTTTGCAAGTGCAGCATTCTGTATGATCCAAGAAATCTTTGACTTGCTTTTCTAATGATTCTATTGATTAAAAGTCAACTCAAATGATCAAATAATATTTAAAGGATACATAAATTGAAGGTTTTCACTGGTTTCCAGGAGTTCTGCAGTCTGATGATTGATTTCACTGACTTTCCAGTTGCTATGCCCTACACCTCTTTGTGGATGGTAAAGGTTTCTCCTGCCTATACTAACTAGAGAGCCTATTGATGTATTTCACCACTTGACTGATATTTATTGCTGTTTCTTTTTAAATTCCTTCTCTGTTTTGATCCCTTTTTAAATGATGTCTTTTATAGCTGTACTATTTCATTCCAGAGAACTGGCCCATACGGTTCATCTTGTCTTCAATTAGTTTCATTCTAGGATTGGTTAGAATTGTACTTTCTGTATGACTGGAGCCTGCTGCCCTGAGATGGAGAAGCCTGATGTTACTGCTTGGTGTCTCAAACTATCCCAATGACCGAGGTTAAATTGCCAGCCATGCTAGTGATCTAAACTTGCAACCATTTGATTGGAGTTCAATGCTCAACCATTAGAGTTACTAGATTCTGTGACTAATATTTCTATTAATTTTGTTGCTTGCTTGCTTTCTTCATATTAATTTAGATTCTGTGTTTATCTTCATCACCTTTGGGATTTTATCAGACAAAATATGGCAGGTGAAACCTTGAAGACAATGGAGTTTCAAAAAAGTGAGAGTAATAATGAGGTTTTGTTTTACTGGTTTGTCATAGTTGTAGTTACGTAGCTTCTTTCCATAGGACATGGCTGTTCTGTAGAGTCTGGCATATGGTCATATTTCTATCTGCCCTTTGTGGTGGTGCATGATATCTATTCGGTGGAGACATTAAAATCCAACAATGAAATGTGGGAAGAATCCTCAATGTAACTGAAAATATATTATTGTGTGCATAACTAGTGCCACATTTCTGCGATGATACTATTAAGTCAACATTTACATGAAAATTATGCATAATACACTCTCCTGATGGGTTTAGAGGGAAGGCTTAGAATAATCTTTGGCATGTTTTTATTAAATGTTTTAAAAGTATTGGCTAAGGAAGAGCTGCTTCTTAAGTCCCAGTGTTGTTTACAGTTATTTCTCCTGGTGCTGCAATACTGGCAACACCACAAGCTGCGTAATACATTGAAATGAACTGTTGGATATTCATGCAACAATGCTAATCTCCATCACATCAATCATATTTTAAACTGGTTAGTGCTTAGCTTTAGTGTCAAAGTAAACTGTGCAAATAAAATGTAGCCTAATGTGAAGTAGTGCTGCCTGTAGTCACTTTTTAGGCTTGAAATTGTCTCTTGTCTCTTTTACCCGGAGGTAAAAAGAATGCTGAAAATCTGATAACAGAAAATGCTAGAATTACACAGGTCTGTCAGCATCTGTAAAGAGAACAGATGGGTTGTCTTTTTAGTTGTACATCCATTTTCTTTATGCGGGTCTGGGCTACTAGTAATTGTCTGCTGAATAATAATTGAACTCATATGATCCATCTTCAAAAAGGTTTGGCATACTGGCCATTAATTGTGAATCTGAATCCACCATCCAGGTGGCATTGTGTGGCACCACTGAGCCACCTATTTAAGCTCTAACCTAACAACTTGTTCAAGTTGTATTCTTATTTCTTATTTCTTTTATAAAAATGTAATGAATTTCCCCTTCACTCCAGCTGATGAGTGCCAAGAGAATTTTTGTCACAGGCTTTGTAAAAATGATTTACTGTATTAACTTTCAAATCCTACGTCTTACAATCAAATGGATTTTTGTTCCCATTTAGTGTAAAAGTAGAAAATAGACCAACCTTTTCCTGTAATGCTGTCTTGGGGAATTGTTTAGAATACTTGATATATTCAGGGCTGTTTGATTTTTGTGCTCATCATAGTGAAGAATGTCAGCGCTGAGGAATAGAACACTTTCCATATGAGATACCCAGCATCTGCATTGACCGCTCCCAGGTCAGGCGAACATTGTCAACACTTGCGAATAGTGCAATTTAAAAAAGCTTTTTCTTAAAAAAAAATGCTCCCATGTGGGAAATGTTTTTACATGTGTTGGTTACACTGGACATATTACACTGGTTTTCAAACTTAATCGATGGAGTATATCGCCTGTACATATCGACAATCTTGGAGCCACCTGTCTCAAAGGCAGTGTCAGCTATCCAAAGGAAAACCATGCTATCATTACTGAAAACTTTCTATGGTGCATACACAGCCAAAATAACATTAATAAGTCAACAAATACAGGAAGAATCTTGAACACAAAATTCTTGAGACACCGTACTCATGATGCGTGGTGTATCTGTCCTCAGACATTTCATGACCGTTTTGGATCCCAGTTTGAAAACCTAAGGTAGAGTTTAGCTCCCTCTATTCTGCTTAGCAATGTGCCTTAGCACCCAAGTTCATGAGCACCCATTACTGCTCCAGTGTGATATTACCCTTTTTTCTGCAGGAGCCATCTTGGATCTTTCTAAATGAGATTGCTAATAAAACTGATTTAGGGTCAGTATTGTAGTGCAGGCTCATGCCCCTTGGGAACCAGATTGAGACTGCCAAACTTCACACAGGACCCTTGCAGTCAGTAGACAGAGACTGTTGTCCCAATCCCTGTCCCCCTCTTAGAAGTGAAAGGGGGAGTATCTGACCCATTGCACTGTCCAATCCCCCACATAGGCAGGGGCATTCTGGGGAGAAATTTCTATACTGCTTTTGTACTCCAGGGGCAGGCAGGAATGCTACATTTATAACAAAACCCACAATATATCCAAGAGTGAGAGGGCTACTGAAAGAAAAAGAACAAACTTGCATTTTTATGGCACCTTATCCTGTCTCAGAAAAGTCCCAAGTGGTTCACATATAATAAATTACTTTGAAGTGTGATTCCTGTTGCATGAATTTCCTTTATAGCCCACAACATAGTGATAGTTTTGTAAGTTATTAACTTGAAATGTCACTCTTTTTAAAAACACTTGCATTAGTTTTGCATTCTGAGGATACTTTAACAGTGCTCTCTCTGGGGAGGACTACACTTTTAAGCTGCTTTTATATTGGCATTCTTTAATTCAGAATCCAGGAGACCAGCATCTGTGCTCCAGCTCCTGGCATTTGCAGTGCTAGAATCGTGCTCTCTTACCCCAGTGGCAGACCTGCTGCTGGCATAAGGGAGCCGGGTTTAGCAGTGTAAATGCCGGGAACCAGTGCACAGATGCCAGTCTCCCAGAATCTGAATTAAAAGCAGCTGCAGCAGATAAGGGGAAGTTCATAGTGCAGAGTGACAGCTGAGTGCTTTAAATAGCCTGAGATTCTCTACACCAGAATAGAAGGTGGAGGAGATTGGACTCAATAGCTATCAGTCGATAACTGGTATGCAGCACTGCTGCTTTCAGAGTCAAATGACATTTCTTATCAAGGATTAGTGTCTGTAGCCAGCCAATCAGATAACCATGTATAATCTATCCACTAGAAGAAAATGAACAGAACTAACTTGATCAATAATAAAAAAAAAAATCCTGATTTTAGGTTAACAACAACAACACTCCTGACAGCAACATTTTGAAGTCAGTACTTTTGTTTTTCCATAATTTTCATTGTTTTAAACCTAAGTAACAAAATACGTCCAGCAGTGAGATTATAAAATTCCGGCCGCACGACATCGCACAAACACTCAGAACCAAGAGGCTCAATATATTCGCATTTTCTTTTCCAGATCAATGGCGTGTTCTGTTTTTAACCAGATTTTATACACATGTTGACTTTTTGAAACTTAAATTAAGATACTGAAAAATCTCTTGTAATACATTCCAAAATATAAACATTGAGAAGCAGGTTAAAGTATACCTTTTCAAGCAGGGACGCTGGCAGTAAACAAAAAAAAAATGGAGACAAGGGACAAATTTAGGATTACTAATCTACAAATTTCCTGATGGGGGTGGGGGTTGTGGAACTGTGGTACAGTTTCAGTCAGGGGAGAGCACAATTTGGAGTGGAACCTGGATCATCCAGGTTTCTGTCCCATGAAACCTCCTTTGAGAAACTCCGCTCCATGAGAGGAGTGGATGCTTCTTGGGCTGCTCCCATAATATCGATGAGCAACTTTGGCGGGGGGGAGTCGTTCCCAGGCTACCGTAGGAATTTGACCCACCTCGCTTTTGATAGCAGATGCAGGTCCCACTAGGCCTGTGAGCAGGTGTAGTTCCCATTGTGGAGCTGCTGAATGCCCCATCACAGTAGAAAACTAACCTGCCCTTTGAGCCCTGAGGAGAATCTTAGGTGGTTTTCTGCGGGATGGGCATCTGCTGCACTGCTACAAACGTGGGTGCCTGCCCCAAATATTTATATCACTCCATCCTCTACATTTAGGACGGGGTCATCGGCAGGGAAAAGTAGCAGGAGGATGTCTGTGCTTTCACACTTCTGTCCCCTTCAGATACAACATGGGATTCCAGGCTACTACTAACTTTGCGTATCTCCATGAGAATATAGAAATAACTTAAAGGGGCAGAAATTGCTTGCAAAATAATGGTGAGCTCAACAGCGCTTACCGTTGTTAGTGGCGAATTGGAGGAGCAAGTTCCGGCATTTGCACATACGCAGTGAAATGCAGAAATCTGGAACTTGCTCCTACTGGCTCGCCGGTGATACGACAGCTTCGAATTAAAGGGATATCGCTCACTGCAATCAGAGAAATCATTGAAAAAGTGCAAACTTGCTTATCTGCCCAGCTGGAAAGTAACTAATATCACCACAAAACAGGTACGCTTAAAAATACCAGGTGTAAACTAAGTTTTAATAGTGCGGCAAGTCTTAATGATAGTCAAACAACTAAAAATTAACTTTTAAAGATGTGGCAACTCGTTGCTCATTGTAATAGTTTTTGATCATTTAAAAAAAAAACTTTTTTTAAAACTCTTCCCATCTGTCTCATTTAGTTAAATTATTTCTTACCCTCTTTTCGCTGTCTAACTGTTTTTACAATGATTCTAATGTTGTACTTTTCACTTCCTGGTTGTAACGTTGGAAGCCCGCAGAGACAGTTTTACAGCATGTCAAAAATGCTGCGATCTGATTGGCCGCAGGGAGAGCGTGATCATCTTCTCCCAGGGTCCTAGCTTTGCTTGAATTGACGCTGGGCTCTTCTCCGCTTCCTATTCGAGGAAGTACCAGAAGTAAAGTTAGTGGGTTTGTATAAATCTATGGGCGAGCACTGTTGGTTTGCTGCTCCGAGCAATTTCTGCCCCAATATTTTCATTTTTTACATTACAGTATTAATTCTGCGCTTGAATAAATTTCATACGGTTTCCACTAATCCAAATTAAATGAGACTTTTGGTAAGACTGGTGTTGGCTTAATTTTTTCCCTATGTTTCTCAGTCAGATGAATCAACATCTTTATTGAAGCCAATTTTCACGGCCTCCGGGAACAGAATATTAGCAGGCTAAAAATAGCAGTGCTTCACTTATCACCCGCATGCTTGCTCCCGATATGGCCTTTGCCATTTGGTTTAGGGCCTTCAGGGTGGCCCAGTTGCCCGCCTGTTCACCGCATACGATCCACCCATTGTGTTGGGTGACTTCACCAGTGGCCTTTAAGGGGAGAACTGCAGGCTACTCAGAGGTAAGTTTTTCTTAGGATTTTTGTGGGGCCAGGAGGGGCATGACCAACGAGCTGCCTGTGAGCACCTGAATGGTACTTGTAGCTCTCTGGGATTATGCAAATGCGGCCCTACCCTCCAAAATGGCATGTCTCTCTCTGCAGGGACTTCGGGCGGGTGGCACGAACAGTCTTCTCCCTGCCCAAAGTTTAAAATCTACCCCATTGTATTTTGCTGTCATATTTTAAGCCTTGCACCATGCACCATTGAAATACAATATCTGACCGAGTGGGGAAAAATACAAACTAAGCATTTCAGATTTTCTTTATCCCTCAATTTCTGTGACTCCAAAATCAAATCTCAGGACCCAACAGTTTTGGTTTAGAGAGCTTTTTAAAATTCAGTCATTTTAAAGTTGGGACAAGATTGGAATTCACTGGGAAAATTAGGAAATCTTGATTTAAAACAGTACAGTTGAGAGGTCTAGAATGTTCAGTAGAGTTGGGACGACTTTTTAAAAATAAGTTTTAATCATTGACATTTCAAATGCCTCATCAGAGCAGAAAAGAGCTAGTTTGTAAGTTTAGTGATGGGAGCCAGGCTATTAACCAGATCTGTTTTCTTTTACTGCCACGAGTAAGCGGTGGTGTGAACATAAAGTCTGACAGTTCTGTTTATGGTGCACAGGGCAAAGGCCAGGGGCAGCATATTTATTAGAATATTAAGTACAAAATCTGAGGGGTTAGTATGTGACACCCAATCTCCCCACATTCTTCACGGTTAAGGAAACAGGCCACGGCCTCACTAATACAAAGCAGATGTGTTAAATGACGCACAGTGTGCAATTTGAGCTTGTCTGGAAGATCATTATTAACACATGACCAGGATGATTTCTGTGGTCTGTAACTTTTTGTAGGAGTAACTATTGCAACTAAAGCATTTTATTTTAAGTGAAATTAATGGGGCCTCAGGTACTTCTATTGAATCCAAATGTCTTCATAGATTTACTTAGCGAGGGATGGTATTTGTGCTTTAGTTGGGATTGTGCAAAAGAAACAGTTCAGTGACGGCTGTAGCAAAATGGATTAACATGTTAATTGAGTATCTGTAATACTAACTAATTTGAAAAGAAACCTTTCTTTGCTAGTACATGGGTGAAATTTTGAAGTTTGAGAATTTTATCTAACAGTAGAAAAATATCATGAGTTTGTCAGCTGGGGATGGAGGTTACTAGTTTCTACTGCCTCTAGCTGACATTTGAAATGGGCTGCTGAATTAAGCCTATTAACTGGCATTGAACCTATTAAACGGGTCGCCTTGCAGTCTCTGCATATTTAATAAGGCTACAAGACTGTCACCTGAAGTCATGTTCAGTGCTAAGGGGGCAAAGTCTTTGTCAAATTAAGCAGCATGTAGTTTCGCCTATCATGGCTACCATCATCATTTTAGATAAGGAATGGAACCAATGGCTGTATTATGGTTATTGACCCACTTCAGAGAGAATCTTCCATTTCAAGCCAATTTAAAGTCAAGCACTGGCCCTGGCTGATAACAGCCCATCACTACATACTCGCCCATCACTACACACTGATATGGTCACTAATCCTTTGCTCCCATTCTGCTCTTGAATCGCATTGCACCCAAACTTCCTCTCTGGCTTTTCTGGTGTTTGCACCTGACTGTCTGAACAAGGTGCGAAAATGGAAATTTCATGCAAATGAATATCCGAGGGATTGCGCACAATTTTCCTTTAATAATGCCGGATGCAGATCAGGAGCTGAGTGTCCATATGTAAACATGGAGCTTCTGCTGCCTGAGCTGCTGTTTAGTTGTTAAATGTCTTAAGGGACAGTCTGATATGTCAAGAAATGACTTTATTTTGGATTTTTTGAATTAAAAAAAATGGTTGTACTGCTTCAGTACCTGGTGCTGAATGCTCTTAATCTTTTACACTTAATGATGGAGGCCGTTTGCAGTATTGTTCCCCCTGCTGTTCTTTTGCAATTACTGCTCATTTGGAGGAAGACTAAGCCCACTTGACAGTTGCTGAAGAAATTCGCCAATCCTCAGCCACAAACACCCGTTTCTGCAACACCGAGGAAGAATCCTCCCGACTGCATAACTGCTCCAGAATTTTTGACTTGTAAAATTTAGGTCCTTTTGTGTTAAATTATTGTGATGCAGTCACACTAAACTAAACCGCTGAGCTTTCCTGAGAGGGCCATTATCACCAGGAGGCATTTTTTTTGTAAAAGTAATCACATTTTCCATCATCCCTCGACTATCTGTCTGTGTCCATCTGTCTGTCTGTCTCTCTCGTCACTGAAAAAAAGACCACTGTATAAAAATTTCTATAATTTACCACTGATTGTCACTAAATTTCCAATCTCATTCAGTGAGGCCATAAGGAAAAAATAGTGCAGAAAATGGAAAATTCACACTGTGTAGCAGGAGGTTCTCCTAAGGTTTAGGTTATAATTCATTACTGGGCAAAGTAGAGAGATCTTTACTTTGTACATTGCCTGCTCTATATCTGACCAAGGAATGCTAAATGAAAGCATTTACTGATGAAAGTGATAAAGTTCCCTTTCCCAGTATCAACATCCCTCACACTGAACACAAAAGTTAACCTTTCTAAAAACAAAAAATCCATGTAAGGATGTTTCAGTAAGTTTAAAAGTACGATGAGATTTGATGAACCTAACCAGGAAGCTAGCGGATAGCACCAGGCTGAAGGTGCATAAAGATGCAATTTTTAGAAAGCTGGAGCTAACTAATTTGAACATGGAAGAGGCATGGAACATGGAAGCGGTACCGGAGTTTCTGGCTGGGCAGGTCGGAGTCAGTGGTGTGCCTGAAGTGGTATTTGCAGCCACTTGGCCCATGCAAATGAAGTGCCCTCCCACTGACCCTGCAAGCAGAGTCGACGCTAGAGGATTCTGGCATGACTGCTGGGATCACGACCCGAATACATTTCATTGTAACTGCAGAATCTCCTTTAGTGCCACTAGAAAACATTTGATAAACTCCCAAAAAAGATCAAATTGTTACAGTATCTTAGCATTTCCTATCACTTATTATTTCCGACTAGCTATTCATAAAAGTGCTCTCGGGTAATAATTGATTATGTCCTTTCGAACTCCCAGCACTTTGACTGAATAGGGCTGAACTAGGCTATTTGCATCCTCGGTGCCCTATTCTACCCTGAGCTGTGTATCTAAATCTCTTCATCACAAAAAACACCTACTAACACCTCAGTAACATCGCTTGCCTCTGGCCCCTACCTTAGTCCATCCTCGCCTTTGTCACCTCCAGACTCGACTTTTCCAAAGCTCTCCTGACTGGCCTCCTATCTTGCACCTTCTGTAAACTTGAGCTCATCCAAAACCCTGCTGCCTGTATCCTATCCCACACCAAACCTCGCTCAACCATCACTGTTTGCCCTTGCTGACCGACATTGACTCCCAGTTCCCCAAAACATCAAATTTTAAAATTCTCATTTTCTGCATTAAAGGTGCTATAGAAATGCACGTTTTTGATGAATATCCATTTATTTGCAGGTTATATCTTGGGAATCCATTTCATTCCATTGACCACCAGATATATTGTACACAGTTTCAACTTTGCATTAGTAAAAACGGTGCAGTGAAATTGAGGTGTAAAATCACCAAAATCTAGTTTAGGCAAATAACGTGAGCCCCTCACAGAATCATAGAATGATACAGCACAGAAGGAGGCCATTTGGCCCATTGTGCCTGAGCCGGCTCTTTGAAAAAGCTATCTAATTAGTCCTACTCTCCTGCTCCTTCCCCATAGCACTGCAAATTTTTCCCCTTGAAATATTTATCCAGTTCCCTTTTTGAAAGTTACTATTGAATCTACTTCCACCAGGGAATGCTTTCCAGATCGCAACAACCTGCTGCGTAATTTTTTTTTTCCTCATGCGCCTCTGGTTCTTTTGCCAATTATGTTAAATCTGTGTCTTCTGGTTACTAAACCTTCTGCCATTGGAAACAGTTTCTCATTTACTGTTTCAAAACCCTTCATGATTGTGACCACCTCTATCAAATCTCCCCTTAACCTTCTCTGCTGTAAGAAGAACAATCCCAGCTTTCAGTAGTCTCTCCACATTACTGAAGTTCCGCATCCCTGGTACCAATCTTGTAAGTTTCCTCTGCACCCTCTCCAAAGCCTTGACATCCTTCCTAAAGTGTGGTGTGCAGAATTGGTCACAGTACTCCAGCTGGGGCCGAACCAGTGTTTTATAAATGTTGAGCAGAACTTCCTTGCTTTTGTACTCTATGCCTCTTATTTATAAAGCCAAGGATCCCATATGCCTTTTTAACGATCTTTTCAACTTGTCCTGCCATCTTCAAAGATTTGTGTATGTACACCCCGAGGTTTCTCTGTCCTGCGCCCCCTTTAAAATTGTACCATTTAGTTTATATTGCCTCCACTCATTCTTCCTACCAAAACGGATCACTTCACACTTCTCTGCGTTAAAATTTCATCTGCCATGTGTCTGCCCATTTCACCAGTCTGTCTATGTCCACCTGAAGTCTGTTACTATCCTCTTCACTGTTTACTACATTTCAGAGTTTTGTGTCATCTGCAGACTTTAAAATTATGCCCTTTATACCCAAGTTATTAATATATATCAAAAAGAACAGTGGTCCTAATACTGACATCTGGAGAACACCACTGAATACTTCTCTCCAATCTGGAAAAACAACTGTTCACCACTACTCTCTGCTTTCTGTCCCTTAGCCAATTTCATATCCACACAGCCACTACCCCTTTAATCCCATGGGCTTCAGTTTTGCTAACAAGTTTATTATGTGGTACTTTATCAAACGCCTTTTGAAAATCCAGATACAGAACGTCAGCAGCACTACCCTCATCAACCCTCACCGTTACTTCATCGAAGAACTCAATCTTTTGAACAGGGGTGTAACATTTGCAATCCCCCAATTCTTTAGCACCATTCCCATATCTAAGAAAGATTGTGGCAGAGCCTCTGCAATTTCTTCCTTCCCTCAGCAACCTAGGATGCATCCCATCCAGACCGGGTGATGTTTCTACTTTGAGCGCGGCCAACCTTTTAAGTCCCTCTCTTTATCTATCTATTTTTATCCTATCTAATTTCTCTACTACCTCCTCCTTTACTGTGACATTGGCAGCATCCTCTTCTTTAGTGAAGACAGATGCAAAGTATTCATTTAGTACCTCAGCCATGCCCTCTGCCTCCACAAGAAGATCTGTTTGGTTCCTAATTGGCCCCAACCTTTGACTACCCTTTTACTATTTATATGTTTATAAAAGACTTTTGGTTTCTCTTTTATGTTACTGCTAATCTAGGCTCATACACTCTCTTTGCCCCTCTTATTTCCTTTTTCTGTTCTCTGTACTTTCTGTATTCAGCTTGGTTCTCGACTGCATTGTGGACCTGACATTTATCCTAAGCTTCCTATTTCTTCTTTCATTTTAATCTGTATATCTTTAGTCATCCAGGGAGCTCGAGCTTTGAATGCCCTTACTTTCCCCCTCGTGGGAATGTGTCTAGTCTGTACCTGAACTATTTCCTCTTTGAAGGACTTTTGAACTCACTGAAATTAGTCCTCCTCCAGTAAATTCTCAGCTTTGATTTTTTTTCCTTGTCCTTTTCCAAAGCTACACGAAACTTAATATCGTGGTCACTATTTCCCAAATGCTCCACCACTGAAACTTGACAGTATTGGTAGGAGGGACCACCACACAGTCCTTGTGGAGACGAGGTCCCATCTTCACATTGAGGACACCATCCAATGTGTTGTGTGGCACTACCACCATGCTAAATGGGATAGATTCAGAACAGATCTAACAGCTCAAAACTGGGCATCCGTGAGGCGCTGTGGGCCATCAGCAGCAGCAGAATTGTATTCCAGCACAATCTGTAACCTCGTAGCCCGGCATATTCCTCACTCTACTAACCAGGGGATCCACCCTGGTTCAATAAGGAGTGTAGAAGAGCATGTCAGGAGCAGCACCAGGTGTACATAAAAATGAGGCGCCAACCTGGTGAAGCTACAACACAGGACTACATGCATGCTAAACAGTGGAAGCAACATGTTATAGACAGAGCTAAGCAATTCTACAACCAACGGATCAGATCAAAGCTCTGCATTCTTGCCACATCCAGTCGTGAATGATGGTGGACAATTAAACAACTAACAAGAGGAGGAGGCTCTGTGAATGTTCCCCTCAATGATGGCAGAGTCCAGCACATGAGTGCAAAAGACAAGGCTGAAGCGTTTGCAATCATTTTCAGCCAGAAGTGCCGAGTGGATGATCCATCTCTGCCTCCTCCCGATCTCCCCACCATCACAGAAGCCAGTTTTCAGCCAATTCAATTCACTCCACATGATGTCAAGAAACGGTTGAGTGCACGGGATACAACAAAGGCTATGGGCCCCGACAACATCCCGGCTGTAGTGCTGAACACGTGCTCCAGAACTAGCCGCGCCTCTAGCCAAGCTGTTCCAGTACAACTACAACACTGGCATCTACCCGATAATGTGGAAAATTGCCCAGGTATGTGCGTCCACAAAAAGCAGGACAAATCCAATCTGGCCAATTACCGCCCCATCAGTCTACTCTCAATCATCAGCAAAGTAATGGAAGGTGTCGTCGACAGTGCTATCAAGCGGCACTTACTCACCAATAACCTGCTCACCGATGCTCAGTTTAAGTTCGGACAGGACCATTTGGCTCCAGAGCACATTACAGCCTTGGTCCAAACATGGACAAAAGAGCTGAATTCAAGAGGTGAGGTGAGAGTGACTGCCCTTGACATCAAGGCGGCATTTGACCAAGTGTGGCACCAAGGAGCCCTTGTAAAATTGAAGTCAGTGGGAATTGGGGAAAACTCTCTAGTGGCTGGAGTCACACCTAGCACAAAGGAAGATGGTAGTGGTTGTTGGAGGCCAATCATCTCGGCCCCAGGTCATTGCTGCAGGAGTTCCTCGGGGCAGTGTCCTAGGCCCAACCATCTTCAGCTGCTTCATCAATGACCTTCCCTCCATCATAAGGTCAGAAATGGGGATGTTCGCTGATGATTGCAGTGTTCAGTTCCATTCGCAACCCCTCAGATAATGAAGCAGTCCGAGCCCGCATGCAGCAAGACCTGGACAACATCCAGGCTTGGGCTGATAAGTGGCAAGTAACATTCGTGCCAGGCAATGATCATCTCCAACAAGAGAGAGTCTAACCACCTCCCCCTGACATTCAATGGTATTACCATCGCCGAATCCCCCACCATCAACATCATGGCAGGGGTTACCATTGACCAGAAATTTAACTGGATCAGCCACATAAATACTGTGGCTACAAGAGCAGGTCAGAGGCTGTGAATTCTGTGGCACGTGACTCACCTGATTCCCCAAAGCCTTTCCACCATCTACAAGGCACAAGTCAGGAGTGTGATGGAATACTCTCCACTCGCCTGGATGAGTGCAGCTCCAACAACACTCAAGAAGCTCGACACCATTCAGGACAAAGCAGCCTGCTTGATTGGCACCCCATCCACCACCCTAAACATTCACTCCCTTCACCACCGGCGCACTGTGGCTGCAGTGTGTACCATCCACAGGATGCACTGCAGCAACTCGCCAAGGCTTCTTCGACAGCACCTCCCAAACCCTTGACCTCTACCACCTAGAAGGACAGCAGGCACATGGGAACAACACCCACCTGCACGTTCCCCTCCAAGTCACACACCAACCCAATTTGGAAATATATCGCTGTTCCTTCATCGTCGCTGGGTCAAAATCCTGGAACTCCCTTCCTAACAGCACTGTGGGAGAACCTTCACCACATGGACTGCAGCGGTTCAAGAAGGCGGCTCACCATCACCTTCTCGAGGGCAATTAGGGATGGGCAATAAATGCTGGCCTTGCCAGCGACACCCACATCCCATGAACGAATAAAAAAAAAATTGCCCCACTTCATTCCCCAGAACTAGATCCAGCATTGATTCCTTCTTCGGGCTGGAAACATACTGATCAAGAAAGTTCTCTTGTAAATATTTCAGGAATTCTTCCGCCTCTTTGCTGTTTACACGGTATTAGAATAATTGAAGTCTGCCTTTATCACTACTCTAAAGTTCTTACATCTGTCTGCAATTTGCCTGCATATTTTCTCCTCTTGCTCTTTCCCACTATTTGGTGGCCTATGGTATACCCCAGCAACATAGCTCCTCTATTGTTCCTTAATTCTAACCAAATAGATTCTGTCTTTGAGCCCTCAAGTACATCAGACCTTTCCAGCGCTGTAACAATATCTTTAATCAATACTGCCATCCTGCCCCCCCTTTTTTTTCCTTCCCTATCTTTCCTGCATACATTGTAGCCAGGAATATTAAGTTCCCTTTCCTCCGTGTTTGAACCAGGTGTCTGTTATTGCCACTTTATCATAATCCTATGTGGTCACTTGTGCCTGCCGCTCACCAACCTTATTTACTATGCTCCGTGAATTTAAGCATATGCAGACCAAACCCATCTTAGTCTGCCTCGCATTTCCCCTGTCTGATCTCTCCTATTTCTGAACTGTGCTTTATTTTAATGCTATTTGTTTCTCCTAGTCCTCTGTGCACCTTGTCCCTCTTTAATGCCTCATCCTGGTGTCCCTCCCCCTGCCAAATTAAATTAATTCCTCCCCCTTGGCACTAGTTAACCTCACCACAAGGATATCAGTCCAAGCCCTGTTGAGGTGCAACCTGTCCATTTTGTACAGGTCCTTCCAGCCCCAGGAATCTGAAGCTCTCCCTCCTGCATCATCTCTCCAGCCACCCGTTAACCTGTCTGATCTCCCTGTTCCTATACTCACTATCACGTGGCACTGGGAGTAATCCAGAGATTACTACCTTTTGAGGTCCTGCTCTTTTAACTTCTTCCCTAGCTCCTGAAACTCTGTCTGTCAGACCTCAAGCCTTTTTCTTCCTATGACTTTGGTTCCAACATGGACCATAACTTCTGACTGTTTCCCTTCCCTCCTGCAAAATGTTCTGCACCCGTTCAGTGATGTCCTCTATCCTGGCACCAGGGAGGCAACACACCATTCTGGTGCCATGGATGTACTCTAGACTGCACTCCCCGGAGGTGTCGTTGCCCTCTCTGGTATTCAGTACTGAAAACTGGTTTGAGAACGCCACCCTCCTGGAGGATTCCTACACTGCCTGCCTCTTCCTACCTTTACTGATGGCCACCTGCTTACTATCCTCCTGAACTCTGTGGCTGTGGGGTGACCAACTCCTGGGATGTCTGATCCAGGAAATTTTCAGCCTCCTGTATGCCCTCCAGTGTCTCCAGCCACTCCTCAAGCTCAAATCCTGAGCTCGAGCAGCCGGAGGCACTTCCTGCACATGTGGTTATCCAGGACACATGAACCATCCAGGAGTTCCCACATGGCACAGGGATTGCAGGCAACAGGCCTCAGCTGTGCCATCATTTTACTTAAAGTCTTTCTACACTTTCTTTCTTTCTTTCTTTCTTTATATGTATGTCTATTTTAGTATAGTACCCCCTTAGCTCCTATTAATTAATTATTTAATATTTATGTATAATTAAATTCTATTTACTAGAATGCTCCGTTTTTCCCTCTTACTCTTTTGCTGTTGTCCCTTGGTTTAAATTACTTAGAACCTCCTTCCCCCTTGCACCAAATTCTCACCTTCACTGTTTAGCTACTCACTCTGTTTAGCGATTTCACCCAGTTCTATCCTCACTCAACTCTGTGCTTTTGCGGATATCCCTCTAATGTATACCTTTTCAGAAACACACTAGTTACAACTGGTCAGTCAACTTCCAGCCACAATAATTAACACCTAGTCAGGAACCTACTTACAGCTGATTGACTGTTAACTGCTACTGACTTGCAGCTTTTTAAAGTTAGAAAATGAAGTTAAATTTCAGTTTGATAACACACTTTCCCACTACCTTCCAGTGAATTCCCACTCTTACTAAGTTCCTGTCTTCACTCTGTTTAGCAACTCTCTTTAGCAATTCACCCAGCTTTGTCCTTACCAGGGTCTGTGCTCAAGCTCCTCAAGGAGATCAGCATTGTCTTTGATATCCCATCACCTCCGATTCATTCACACACCCATGATGCTAGTCAGTAGTAGATTGAAAAGGTGGGAAAAATTGTGCATCAATTTGTTTACCATTTCATTCAATTTGTTAACCATCATTTGGATTTTATAGAAATTGTCTAAATAGGACTTGTCTAATAAATTGTCTAAAGTTTTCCATTTCTGATTTTGATGCAGTGTAACTGCAACTGATGCAAAGTGAAGCATGAAAATTTTGGACCATCTTAAGAACATTTTAAATATTTTTAGTGATAGCAAAGAGACAACTATCCTGTTGGCTGTTCACAACCATACATTGGTTGTGATCTTCCAAAATTTCCTAGATTCTAGAATAGTCACAATGGATTGGGAGGTAGCAAATGCAACACCGTTATTCAAGAAAGGAGGGAGAGTGAAAACAGGGAACTACAGGCCAGTTAGCCTGACATCAGTCATCAGGAAAATGCTGGAATCCATTATTAAGGAAGTGGTAACAGGGTACTTAAATCATAATATAATTAGGCAGAGTCAACGTGGTTTTATGAAAGGGAATCGTGTTTGACAAATCTATTAAGAGTTTTTTGAGGAAGGTTGGCAAGGTAAGGGTCGATAAAGGGGAACCAGTGGATGTAGTATATTTGGATTTTCAAAAGGCATTCGATAAGGTACCACACAAAAGGTTGTTACACAGGATATGGGTTCATGAAGTTGGGGGTAATATTTTAGCATGGATAGAGGATTTGTTAATGGACAAAACAGAGAGTAGGGATAAACAGGTCATTTTCTGGTTGGCAGGCTGTAAGTAGTGGGGTTAGCTGTGAGGAGAAAGTAAGCTGTGAGGAGGACGCAAAGAGTCTGCAAAGGGATATAGACAGGATAAGTGAGTGGGCAAGAAGGTGGCAGATGGAGTATAATGTGGGGAAATGTGAGGTTATTCACTTTGGTAGGAAGAATAGAAAAACTGAATATTTCTTAAATGGTGAGAAACTATTAAATGTTGGTGTTCAGAGAGATTTGGGTGTCCTTGTATGAGAAACACAAAAAGTTAACATGCAGGCGCAGCAAGCAATTAGGAAGGCAAATGCATGTTAGCCTTTATTGCAAGGGGGTTGGAATACAAGAGTAAGGAAGTCTTGCTGCAATTGTGCAGGGCTTTGGTGAGACCACACCTGGAGTACTGTGTACAGTTTAGGTCTCCTTACCTAAGGAAGGATATATTTGTCTTAGAGTCGGTACAACGAAGGTTCACTAGATTGATTCCTGGGATGAGAGTGTTGTCCTATGAGCAGAGATACAGTAAAATGGGCCTATAGTCTCTGGAGTTTTGAAGAATGAGAGGTGATCTCATTGAAATGTATAAGATTCTTAGAGGGCTTGACAGGATAGATGCAGCGAGGCTGTTTCCCCTGGCTGGTGAGTCTAGAACTAGAGGGCATAGTCTCAGGATAAGGGGTTGGCCATTTAGGACTGAGATTAGGAGGAACTTCTTCACTCAGGGTTGTGAATCTTTGGAATTCTCTACCACAGAGGGCTGTGAATGCTCAGTCGTTCAGTATTTTCGAGGCTGAAATCGATAGATTTTTGGACTTCTAAGGGAATCAAGGGATATGAGAATTGGGCGGGAAAGTGGAGTTGAGGTCGAAGGTCAGCCATGATCTTATTGAATGGTGGAGCAGACTCAAGGTGTCGTATAGCCTACTCCTGCTCCTATTATGTTCTTAAAATTACCTGTCATTTGGATGCTTTTTCTTAAACATTCCCCATCATCTCATTCATGTGCATATAAGTTGAGTGAAAATCACCCCCACTGACTCGATCAACAATTTTTGCTTTTATTTTTTGTCTTTTTATTTCATGTGTGTTGTTCAATTATTGATAGTTGTATGCTGAACAGTGAGAGCCTGGATTTTGTTGTGGCTGGTGACCGTAAGTTAATATTAGCTGTAAATCTTTTAATGGTTTTCATTATTTTACATTCTGGTGATAACCAGTATATTTACACATCACCCTGACCATTTTGTACACGTGTAACCATGGTGCAGAAAGTCTGCCGAAGCAGTAAATGATGGGTCTGTTTGTAGCATTAAAAAATATTTATTGTGCCCCTCCAACTTGAACTGCAGTTATGCAGACTGCTGGGGCCCTGCCCTAAGTGGATTTTAACACTGATGGCTTACATCCTAGGGTCTTGAGGGAAGTGGCAGTAGGGATTGTGGATGCTTTGGTAATAATTTTCCAAAATTCTCTGGACTCGGCAAAGGTCCTGGCAGATTGGAAAACTGCTAATGTAACACCCTTATTTAAAAAGGGTAGTAGGCAGAAGGCTGGAAATTATAGACCAGTTAGCCTTACATCTGTGGTGGGTAAAATTTTGGAGTCTATTATTAAGGAGACAGTAGCGGAACATTTGGATAAACATAATTTAATAGGACAAAGTCAGCATGGCTTTATGAAGGGGAAGTCATGAATGACAAATTTGCTTGAGTTCTTTGAGGACATAACGTACAGGGTGGATAAAGGGGAACCAGTGGACATAGTGTATTTAGACTTCCAGAAGGCATTCGACAAGGTGCCACATAAAAGATTATTGCTCAAGATAAAGAATCACTGGATTGGGGGTAATATTCTGACATGGGTGGAGGATTGGTTATCTAACAGGAAGCAGAGAGTTGGGATAAATTGTTCATTCTCGGACTGGCAACCAGTAGCCAGTGGTGTTCCGCAGGGGTCGGTGCTGGGTCCCCAACTCTTTACAATCTATATTAACGATTTGGAGGAGGGGACCGAGTGTAACATATCAAAGTTTGCAGATGATACAAAGATGGGAGGGAAAGTAGAGAGTGAGGAGGACATAAAAAACCTACAAGGGGATATAGACAGGCTGGGTGAGTGGGTGGAGATTTGGCAGATGCAATACAATATTGGAAAATGTGAGGTTATGTACTTTGGCAGGAAAAATCGGAGAGCAAGTTATTATCTTAATGGCGAGAAACTGGAAAGTACTGCAGTACAAAGGGATCTGGGGGTCCTGGTGCAAGAATATCAAAAAGTTAGTATGCAGGTGCAGCAGGTGATCAAGAAGGCCAACGGAATGTTGACTTTTATTGTTAGGGGGATAGAATATAAAAACAGGGGGGTATTGCTGCAGTTATATAAGGTATTGGTGAGACCGCACCTGGAATACTGCATACAGTTTTGGTGTCCATACTTAAGAAAAGACATACTTGCTCTCGAGGCAGCACAAAGAAGGTTCACTCGGTTAATCCCGGGGATGAGGGGGCGGACGTATGAGGAGAGGTTGAGTAGATTGGGACTCTACTCATTGGAGTTCAGAAGAATGAGAGGCGATCTTATTGAAACATATAAGATTGTGAAGGGGCTTGATCGGGTGGATGCAGTAAGGATGTTCCCAAGGATGGGTGAAACTAGAACTAGGGGGCATAATCTTAGAATAAGGGGATGCTCTTTCAAAACTGAGATGAGGAGAAACTTCTTCACTCAGAGGGGGTAGTAGGTCTGTGGAATTTGCTGCCCCAGGAAGCTGTGGAAGCTACATCTTAAATAAATTTAAAACAGAAATAGACAGTTTCCTAGAAGTAAAGGGAATTAGGGGTTACAGGGAGCGGGCAGGAAATTGGACATGAATTTAGATTTGAGGTTAGGATCAGATCAGCCGTGATCTTATTGAATGGCGGAGCAGGCTCGAGGGGCTGATTGGCCTACTCCTGCTCCTATTTCTTATGTTCTTATGTAACAACGCCTTTATAAATCACCACTGATGCTGACAGTACTTCAGATTTTGGCATTAGCACTATCCTAGGAATCAAGGAGCAAGAAGAATGAAGAATTACCTCGGTACTGTGCTGCCAGAAAAAGTAAACAGTGGCATTGCTCACTGTTCTTCCTCTGTGTGGGTTACCTCAATGGATGTTCACTAGATCTCGGGAAAAGTCCATGAGCAGAAAACAAAAGTCACTATTCTTGCACGTGTCCAGTTATTTCTCTGTTGTCACTGATGCTGTGGAATCCACTCCACAATGTAAGCGGAGCAGATTCCTCAGCACTGGGAGCCCCAGCGTATTGAACTAGAAGCAGTAATGTGTTTTTTTTAAAAACACAAGAACAGCAACACAGAAATAAGGCCAACCCTGTACCCCATTTTATCGCCTCCAACAATAGAAAACCAAAAGATTGGGTGGCAGGTGGTTAGTTCCAATATAAATGACCAACTTTATGTATCCCCCTCAACAAGTGCAATCATGCATTGAGGCCTTTTTAATCCAAATGTGTGTAGAGTAATATTGGATATCCATTTTTAACAAAACCTCGGAAAGTGGTGTTAATTAGAAAAGAATTTATCAGACCTTGTATTAAGCTGAAAGTAATTTCCATCAGTTGTATTCCCCTCTTGTGTTACAGAGAAACAACATTTGTAGGAATTTGCTGCTTGATGAGATTCAATTTTTCAGTACATTGGAAATCTTATCCACATTCACTTCAAAACCAGCAGCTAATTCAATAGAACGATCTGTGGCAAATTAGGGTTTCTTTGTAAGAAATGTAAATTAGATTTTTTAAAAAACTATTTATTGAACTTTTGTTCACTATACAAATGAGTTTCATATTTCAACATTCATGGTATAGACTTACTTGTATCCCAGAGACACTAAGCAAGTTTCAATAACTGATTATTTTTGCCTCAAAAAGATAATAGCATTAACAAAATGAATGAGGAGTACAAAAAACTAACATAAACAGCAATGGAAAGGGTTAACTGTATTGCTAACATAGTAAGGATTTTCAAGGGAACCGATTGGCACAATGCGTAAGCACACTGCTTGGAGTTTCCTTGGAGCTGCTCCAATTCCGTCGTTGTAACTTCGCTGGAAGTGCGACGTGTAAACCTGGTTTCTGCTGTACTTCCGGTGCAGTTACAGCATCAGATCAGGAGCAGCTCTGAGAAAATTCACCGCCTTTATCTCACTTCCAGCTTTCAGCTGATGCTTGATTTGAATTCAGAACAGATCAGGAGGGAGAAGAGGAGAAGTGAAAGTACAGGATCCTGACCTTATTACATAGTTGACCTGTTGTTATATCTGATGACCTAATGGAGGTATGACACAGGTCGTGATAAATTCATGTTCATTTCCTTATCACAACAGCCCTTAAGGGAAGTGTGATTGGCCCACTCAGCTTCTTAACACTTGACATGACAACGGCCAGATCAATGATAAGTGAGATCTTTTGTGATGATGGTGATGCTACCGTCTACTGAACAGCTGCTCTCCCCTCCCTCCAATCCCATTTAAAGAAAAGTAGTGATGGTAAACGGTACATAGGAACTTCTAAAAAAAAGAGGACAGATTAAGACCTGCTAATCCATTGAGCCTGTCCCCTCTTGACATGGTGTAACTTCTGCACACCATCCCCACCATTTTCTCCCCCATCCTACACTCGTGCAGTTTCCTGGAAGAGAAAGAAAAAAAGAAAAAAAAATCTTTAGGCCAATTTAGGAAAAAATTGGGGGAAAAGCAAAGGTGTTCAAGCACGCTCCAGGAGACCATGGTGACTGGAAAAGGTCGATCCAGAAAATTATTTCTGACTAAACCATGAGAGTGGAATAACATTAGTAAAATACAAAGGTAAGACTGATTAGTAAAAGTTCTTCATAGAAACAGTGATCACTACATGGAATGGACTTCCAGTTAGAGTAATGGAGGTGAAACATCAGGACTCATTACAGTTGCCTCTGCTGCACCATTTTATATTGATATACCAAAATGGGGTAGATTTTTGTCTTTACTGCCTAGGTGTTCAGCATTGTTTGCTAGAGCACTGTGAGGAAAATCTGACTGGGAGAATTGCATGCCGGTAACAGAACTCACCAGATTTTCTTTCCATTGATTTAAATGGAAGGACAACCATTTGGATTCTGTAGAGAGGCATGCAGTTCTCCCTGCAAGAGTTTCCTCTCTCTGCTCCACCAAGGTGATGCATAATGCCCTGGTGGTAAAAATGAAAATCTACCTCCAGTGTAATGAATCCAAAATCTGCTCCAGAATAAATTTACATTAGTTTTTATTTCTGGTAATCCAGAAATAAAATAAAATCTAGTGGCACTAAATTCTGGATATGTGCAACTTGTTCTATTTATAATAAGGTTTACATTGACTTCAGTGCCTATCCCCATCTCAATAATCTAGGTAATGCCACTGTTTAGCTCTTTAGCCTGCCCTTAATCCATCAATACTGGTCCGTGGTCACAGATGAGAAATTGAGGTGACATTTTGCTTCAGTAGCACATATGATTAGCCTCTGGCTATTGGATTTTCCTAATATGATGTCTGACTGTTGGCTACCTAATAAAGCCTACTTTTTAAGGGGAAATTTCTGTGTTTTACAGTTTAGATTAGTCTGATTCATAAGAATATCTGGATAAAGACTCATTTTTATCTTTGTTCTCAGATTTAAATAAATTAATAACAGGTGAATTTCTGATCAGACTAATTTAAATTAACAAATTTTTGAATACACCAAACTTCATTTATCAGAAACATACAAAAGTATCTCTTGTGCTCCATATGTTAACTTATGTTTTCAGTAATGGCTTTCTAAAGCAAACCATATGTGGATTGCTTAGCGATTGCTGGTATTAGTCGACTCAACAGAGCCTATGGATAATGTGGCACTGCCTTGCAATTGCTTTCCAAACCTCTGCTGGAGCTTTTCCAAAATGTATCCCATTTGTAGTACCACTGCTCAACTTAAAAGACAGCATTGTAAATAAGTCAGTGCTCAAGGCCACTGATTTATGATTGACATGGGGAAAAATGGATGATTTACAAGACTTGATCCCCCAAAACACTGGTAAAAATCTAGGAATCCCTAAAATGGCTTTAATTATAAATAGATAGAATTCTAAAAATCACAGATTTTAAAAAAGAAATCTGGAACCCCATGTAATAAGAATGGAAAATGATTGTCCGTGTAAATCATTGTTTTGTCCATGTCATTCTGAACCATCTCACAGACAGTGAAAATTACACATCTGAAATGAAGGACCAGTAGATCTGTTTTTAGTGGCATTGGTTGAAGGTACGATGTTAACTAGCAGGAGAACTCCTAGCTCCTCTTTAAATAGTACCATGGGATCCTTAACATCTAAACACACAGGCATGATTTAACATCTTCTTTGACAAATGGCAACTCTAACAATGGAGCCTTCCTTGTACTGCACTGGAGTGTCCGCCTAGATTGTGTTTTGAAGTGCTGCAGCTTGAACCCATAGCCTTCTGACTCAGACACGAGAGTTCTATGACCTGAGCGAAGTTGATACTAATGCAAATAATCTGGCAGTTGAAGAAGTTGAAACTCCAGGCATGATAGTTGGTGTTCCTAGATTTTCAACTGCAGAGATATATCCTGTTAAATGGGCAATGCCCAATTCCACCATAGAGCAAATTCTCAGTGCAGAAAGTTTTGCCTGGGTGTCTTAGGATTGGGTCACAATCCAAGATCATCTTGATAGCCACAGGGCAGCTATTGGCAAATCTTTTCAATGAAGCTTTGCTCCTGCTTTGTCAATAGACAATCCAAAATTACCTTTGACAGAAGATAAATTCTCCAAATATAACATCCTCTTTTTCTTCTCCAAGGCTAAGGATTCCATTTCTCGATTTTGCTATACTCTATCTATTGGCATTCATTGTGATCCTGAAGGTATTGAAGAAAAAAAAGGACTCAAACTCTCTTTCCAGACTGGAAAATAACTCATTTCAAAACGAGGACATTTTGGCATCTGTCCCGGTTAGCTTATGGCTGACCGTCTGCCCATTGAGAGAAGGACCAGATTCAATTCATCATGAAAGTCCAGTTTACACAGGCTGGAAATTGTGTAACTTAACAAACTACAATGAAAGGAACAGATGAAGGAGGTGTCAGTAGCAATAAGTTTAACATCTCAGTGCTGGTGTTATTACAATGCATGAATAAAGTGTTAGCTAAGAACCCAATCTCAATGATGACATTAATTTTGTTTTTACATACATATTTGTTGAATATCACATGTTTAAGTTCTCAAGGAAAGAATGCTTGGGTTCTGTATTGTGTGACCTGCTGTTGTTAATTTGATGCTGAACTATGGAATGTTAGCCTCTATAACTAGAGGGCTAGAATATAAAAGGAAGTTTTGTAACAGCTATGTACTGTGTACAGTTCTGGACATCGCACCTTAGAAAGGATATATTTGCCTTGGAAGGAGTGCAGCACAGATTCACCAGCATGTTACCAAGGCTTCAAGGGTTTGATTATGAGGAGAAGTTACATAAACTAGGCTTGTGTTCCATGGGATAAAGAAGGTTAAGGGGTGATAGAGGTTTTTAGGATTTTGAAAGGAATTGATAGGGTAGATAGAGAGAACCTTTTTCTGCTGGTGGGGGAGTCTAGGACAAGGGGACATAACCTTAAAATCAGAGCCAGGCCATTCAGGAGAGAAGTTAGGAAACACTTTATGCACAGGATGGTAGAAGTGTGGCACACTCTCCCACAAAAAGCAGTAGATGTTAGCTTCTTTAATCGTTTTAAATCTGAGAGTGATAGATTTTTGATAACCTAGGGTATTAAGGGATATGGAGCCAAGGCGGGTGAATGGAGTTAGGATACAGATCAGCCATGTTCTCATTGAATAGCAGAACAATTCGATTCATTCCACGTGATATCAAGAAACGGCTGAGTGCACTGGATACAGCAAAGGCTATGGGCCCTGACAAAATCCCAGCTGTAGTACTGAAGACTTGTGTTCCAGAACTAGCTGCACCTCTAGCCAAGCTGTTCCAGTACAACTACAACACTGGCATCTACCCAACATTGTGGAAAATTGCCCAGGTATGTCCAGTCCACAATAAGCTGTACAAATCCAATCCGGCCAATTACTGCCCCATCAGTCTACTCTCAATCATCAGCAAAGTGATGGAAGGTGTCGTTGACAGTGCTATCAAGCGGCACTTACTCACCAATAACCTGCTCACCGATGCTCGGTTTGGGTTCTGTCAGGACCACTCAGCTCCAGACCTCATTACAGTCTTGGTCCAAACATAGAAAAAAGAGCTGAATTCCAGAGGTCAGGTGAGAGTGAATGCCCTTGACATCAAGGTAGTATTTGACCGAGTGTGGCACCAAGGAGCCCTTGTAAAATTGAAGTCAATGCGAATCAGGGGGAAAACTCTCCAGTGGCTGGCGTCATACCTAGCACAAAGGAAGATGGTAGTGGTTGTTGGAGGCCAATGATGGATGGGCAGCGTCCTAGGCCCAACCATCTTCAGCTGCTTCATCAATGACCTTCCCTCCATCATAAGGTCAGAAATGGGGATGTTCGCTGATGATTGCAGTGATCCGTTCCATTTGCAACCTCTCGGATAGTGAAGCAGTCCGTGCCCGCATGCAGCAAGACCTGGACAACATCCAGGCTTGGGCCGATAAGTGGCAAGTAACATTCATGCCAGACAAGTGCCAGGCAATGACCATCTCCAACAAGAGAGCGTCTAACCACCTCCCCTTGACATTCAATGGCATTACCATCGCCGAATTCCCCACCATCAACATCCTGGGGGTCACCATTGACAAGAAACTTAACTCGACCAGCCACATAAATATTGTGGCTTAAAGAGCAGGTCAGAGGTTGGGTATTCTGCGGCAAGTGGCTCTCCTCCTGACTCCCCAAAGCCTTTCCACCATCTACAAGGCACAAGTCAGGAGTGTGATGGAATACTCTCCACTCGCCTGGATGAGTGCAGCTCGACACCATCCAGGACAAAGCAGCCTGCTTGATCGGCACCCCATCCACCACCCGAAACATTCACTCCCTTCACCACCAGCGCACCGTGGCTGCAGTGTGTACCATCTACAAGATGCACTGCAGCAACTCCCAAACCCGCAACCTCTACCACCTAGGAGGACAAGAGCAGCAGGAACATGGGAACAACACCAACTGCACGTTCCCCTCCAAGTCACACACCATCCCGACTTGGAAATATATCGCCGTTCCTTCATCGTCGCTGGGTCAAAATCGTGGAACTCCCTTCCTAACAGCATTGTGGGAGAACCTTCACCACACGTACTGCAGCAGTTGAAGAAGGCGGCTCATCACCACCTTCTCAAGGGCAATTAGGGATGGGCAATAAATGCTGGCTTTGCCAGCGACGCCCACATCCCATGAACGATAAAAGAAAAACAGACTCGAGGGGCTGAATAGTACACTCCTGTTCCTATGTCAATAGTTTCTCTGATAAAGGGAATTAATTTTTGCTACCAGCAATGTTCAAGGGCCAGTCAAATGTTTCTGTACCCATTTCAGCATTGTGCTGTGCATATTGATCAGACCCAAATTCTTACAGATTTACTAAATGTGTGCTATTGAACCATTTTATTTTGGCACTTAACTATCCAGCTAAACAAAATGTGGAGTATATATGCTGGTGCTAAAATAACAGTAAGTAGATGATATTTAGGAACACCGATTTGATGCATGAAAGTTATTATTCTACTAAAGAGTGAATGATGGAAATACTAGGGGGCAAAAAAAATGCCTGATCCCCCTCAGGTTGCATTGAAATATGTACTTTATGTAATAATACATCGGCATTGTTCAGGTTCTGTGTAGAAATAAAAATGTCATGTTTTTGGCTTACAATGGATAGATTGCTTATACTTTTTGCCACCTAAATTGAGCATAACTTTCTAGCTGTTGAAAAGAGATATAATTTGATTTAAACTCGTCCATTGTACGTCCCAATAAATCTTGTATTATTCTCTCTTTTCAGATAGCTAAATGTCTCACTCATACCTACTTTGAAATGTAATAAAGTGGGAATCAAGCTGCCTTGCAATTAAAGCCAACTTTTACTTCTTCTAAGTACCTCAAGCTTTCAAATATGACCAGTATGTATCATCTGATAATTTGAAGAGTTTTCAGTTTCTTACTTGATTTGTAAATGTGTAGCTGTATCATGACCTTAATCTTGCTTTTTGCAACATAAGATTATATTATTTAATTTCGAAATAATGGGGGTTAAATTGGATAACCCCCGACACTGGACATGGGGGTCGTAGTGCGCGATTAATCCCGCCCAGTCGTTGCGCGCTGCCTCATAATCTCCATGATTGCTGCGTGCAGCCAGCGCTACCCTGCACTGTTGAGTGGCTGCACGCACCAGCAGGGGCCCAATATGGGGCATGGCCAGCACTACTCAAAGGCAGCCTGCATCTCTTAAAGGGAAGGTGCATTGTCAATTCAATCGGTGGTGGAAGAAAAGTCTAAAGGCTGGACCTGTGAGAGAGCATGCACCAAGGTTCTCGGATGAGGCACCCGAGGCCTTGGTGGACACACGGAGGGCCATCCTTGATCTGCAGGGTGGCAAGAGGCCCTCCAGACACCAGCTGTGGAGACAGTGATGCTTGAAGTGAATGCCAGGAACATGGCACCATGCACGTGGATGCAGTGCAGGAGAAAGGTGAGTGATTTGACACGAGTGGTCAAGGTGAGTGAATTCAAATGTCAAGTGGCATATTCTACCCACTTCTCCACGCATGACTCCCCCGGCCACCGTCACCCACCCACCCACCAACACACACTTTCCATCTGTACGCAATGCTGCATCTCACCCTCACATATTACCACTCTTGCAAGCCACACACCCACAGCTCACAGGTCATACACACTAGCAGCTATTCAACCATGACAGCCATGTCACCCAAACACCTTGCAGGACACTCACTGACTCACTTCCCTCTGTCTTGTAGTAGAAGGTGATGCATAATAGCCGGCAGCAGCAAAGGCCTGGGGGAGGACAGGCATGCCTACACGTTCTCACCCCCATGGAGGAGACAGTGCTGGGGACCATTGGCGGGTCGTTGCTGTGGCCGTGGCCACTGACGGTGCTGGAGGTATTGACGATGAGGGTCTCTGCATACCTAATCCTCCTTCTCGTTTCATCCCACAATCTTTTCTGACTCGTGCTGCAGATGGTGTCAGCACGCACATCTTACTTTCTCCTGTCCCCGCTCCGCAACTCAACCTGTCTCCCTTTTGCCATTGCAGATACCCAAGAACTGGAGCCGGCACTGTCCGAGGAGGAGGAAGACAGCGATAATGAAACCACACCATCACTTGATCTGACACTCTCAGTCACCAGCTCAGATACTGACACTGCGCATTGTATAGAGGCTAGGTTAGATGAGGAATCGGCACATGGTGAGACACCGGGTCCAAGTATGCAGGAGCTGAGGCGAGGAAGTGGATACCACAAGTGCCAGCTCACTGGAGGGTGAGGTCACAAACTAGATCTGTAGCCGACGGGTCAGATGATGACTAATGGGCCAGGCTACAGAAGAAAGCTGATGGGTGTACGCCACCAAATGCTTGGTGCTCTGGAAAGCCTGCCAGAAAGCCTGTGCACAATGTCAAGGAACATGGAGGAGTCCAGCTTGAATTTGGCACAGGGCTTTGCACAGAGTTTGGAGCTCATCATTTCCCACATAGAATGAGTAGTCACCTCCATCAGCACATCTGTGGAACCCACCATGATGCAGTGTCTGATGACCGATGGCACAGCTTCCATTGCAGCAAAAACATCTGCCATCCAAGGTCTGACTGCTGCGTTTGGAGCTCAGACTGCTGCTATCATGGCTCTGGGTTCCACTGTGGAACAGGGCATTCAGGGCGCTAAGGCAGACCAGCAATCAGTTCTCCAGCAGATCACCAGGATTGCTGAGGCGCTGCCCCATGTGAGTGGCAGTTGAACCTGCTGTCCTCTCTCAAGACGACAGCATTATGTGATGAGCTGCGGGAGGAAGCAATGTGTAATCATAAGCAGGATGATTTGATGGTCATGTGGGAGAGGAAAAGTGAAGAGTGTAGGACTGTTGGTGACTTGGGAGGTGTAATTCAGGTTACTGATATTGCTCATGAATAAGGTGAGCACACAGAGCCCTGCCAGACAGGGCTCGTGCACCTTGATGCCTCCTTGCCTCTTCCTCCTCCTCCTCCCCTTCTTCTGCTTCTGCCTCTGGCTCAGGGTCTTACCGGATAGGCGGTGGTTGCAAGGGCTGTCCTCTCATAAGGGCGAGGTTGTGCAGCATGCAGCATACAACGACGAATCTTGACACCTGCTCAGCGGAGTACTGCAGGGCTCCAACAGAACGGTCCAGGCAGCAGAAGAGTTGTTTTAGGACACCTTTGGCGTGCTCGATGATGTTTCGTGTGGCTGCATGGCTCTCATAGGCCTGCTCTGCACTTGTGCATGTGTTCCCAACCAGAGTCACGAGCCACCTCGTGAGGGGGTAGCCCTTGTCGCCTAGTAGCCAGCCTTTGACTTGCCGTGCTGGTTGAAAGATAGGTGGAGCGTTGGACTGCCGCATAATGAAGGCGTCATGACTGCTGCCAGGATAGCGGGCTTTGACCTGCATGATGCGCTGCGTGTGATCGCACACCAGCTGCACATTGAGGGAGTGGAACTCCTTTCTGTTCATGAAGATGGCCGAGTTGAGATGTGGAGCACGCATGGCAATATGTGTGCAGTCAGTGGCACCCTGCACCATGGAGAAGCCTGCAATGCAGCAAAGTCTCGCGCTCGCTCGATATACTTCTCTCTGTCAAGAGGGAAGGTTATGAATCTGTTGCGCAGCTCGTACAGTGCCTCAGTGACCTCCCTTATGTAGCAGTGCACGGCAAACTGCAAGATGTTGTACATATCGCCTGAAAGGATCCAGAGCCATAAAAGTTCGGCGCCATGGTTACCTTCACAGCCACAGGCAATGCTGTCCTTGCCCTGCTCTGAGGCTGCAGTTGTGGCTGCAGCAGTTGACAAATCTCTGTCACGACCTCTTCCATGAACCGCAGCTGTCAGATGCACTGATTTTCGCTCAGGTTGAGGTAAGAGAATTGGTCCCTGAAGGCCCTCACTGGATATGGCCTTGTGCTCAGTGCTCTGCGCCACCCTATTATTCTTTATTCTCCCTACGTGACATGGTGCCGGCGTTCGTTATCTGCGTGTGCGCAACGCCTTTACCAAGATGGCGTCCGGTGCACATCAAGTTAGAAGTGTGCACGAACGTTCCTGACACCATTTTGGGTCTTTAGGAGGCCTCGTAGCGCCTACCAAATGGGAATTACGCGGCCCCATGTTTAGCCCAATGTTTTTGCCTGACCTGGGAATGCTTGATGCTGATAATGGATGCCTTCAATGGAAATGTGATCCATTTTCCACTACTAACAGGCTTCAGTTTGAGCTTAAAATACATTAAAAGAAAGATCATTTCTTTATTTCAGATTGGTAGAATGGTATTTCTAAATGGATTGATAGAATGCTTGTTTTAATTTTAAGGGCATTTTTCAATTTGTTTTGGTAGTGTGATGTGATTCATAGACTAATGCTTGAAGTTGTATCTCATATTTATTTTCAACGAGCATTACTCTCTAATTGTAGAGTGTGGCAGTACACAATTGTGAGCTGCTGTTAAAACACACCATTAACTCTAAATGGGAAACATGACTATTTTGCACAAAGTGCTATTCAGGGCACTTTGAGAACATTTTTCGTCCTGTCAAGTTCCTGGACCAGTCACCTTTGTGTTGGGTTCACCAGAATTTTAAAAGAGGAAATTAGACTATTTCAAAATCAGATGAAACTTATACTAGTGGCCAAATGCTGTTATTTTCACATCTCTTAATCTTGCTATTGGAACTATAAATAAAGGGTATTAAAATTTCAACTTGAATTTTTACAGCTAAAGGTACAATTGATTGATTGATTTATTCAATGTTGGGTTTTTTTTCTTCTGGGAAATCCTGTTGTCATAGTGAAGAAATCCAACCTAATAGAAACAAAAGGACTTTTTATCATTTCTCAGTGGTTCCAAAGATGCCATTCCTGTCCATTTGTTTTTTTAAAAAAAGAGGGCTGCAACTTTCCACTGGTCTGAGAGCCCCTCCAGAACTGCGGGACCTTGGAAAACCATGCTGTCAGCTGGCAAATCTGTATTTCCAATCTGTAACATTCATGGCTTTTGGGCTGCTCTGAAGTTTCTTATAGAGCTCCTTCAGGACACATAGGGATGTTTCTTCCTGTCAGTGATGTAACTAGAGTGGTTGAACAGGGAGGAACTATTGCATTGTGGGCCTCCATTGTGGCAAGAAAATTGATCTTTTACTAAAATGTTAAACAAAATTCTGCTGAATTTGTTTATTCTATCAGAGGGGGTGAATAAAATGTACCTCCTACACTTTCTTCACCCCTTAAGTTTAAAGGGACAATTTTATAACATGACCATGTTTGTCACAAGGTTATAATCAAATTAACTGGACTTCTGTACAATCTCACCGAAGACAGCAGTAGCCCTTCTGTATTAATTAAAAATGCAATATTAAAGATTATAATTTTTGGTTAAATCATGTAATAGGAATTGTATTCTGTATATTTATATAATTCTACATTATAATATAGTACAGTATTAAGGAGTGGGGAGAATTCAATTTGCTTGCTTGCTTTGGCTGTGTAAAGCAGACTGTAGTGATCCTGTTCCTGTTATCTTATGCATAAGCCTCTCTATATCGACATAGAATACAAACACATCTTTCCTCAATTTACCAAGAAAATAGCCTTACTTGTACATCTCCAAACCTTCCCCCTCAACTCTGAGAGACAATGAATGGATGCTCCAACACTAGTTTGGCAAGGACCATGCTCTCTTTCCACCAGACCACAGAGATTGGAGTAACTGCTCCTGACACTAGAGTTGCAGTTTTATCTGTAACAGGAATATGCTGCTTTAGTGCTAGGATTTTTCTCATGAAAGCAATGTTACTGTCAGCTCCTATCCCAGTAAGAGATGTAACAGGAATCATAATTGGTGTAAATTAGTAATAGTGAGGCTTGATTCTGATCAGATCTTGAACCGTACGCCTATAACAACAACTTGCATTTATATAGCACCTTTTAACATAGGAAAACGTCCCAAGGTGCTTCAAAGGAGTGTAATCAGGTGAAAATTGACATCGAGAAAGATGAAGATAGTAGGATAGGTGACTAGAAGGTTGGTTAAACAGGTAGGGTCTATGGAGGGTCTTTAAGGGAGAGAGAGGTGGAGAGGTTTAGGGCCTAGACGGCAGAAGATAGGGCTGTCCATGGTGGGGCGAAGGGTGTGGGGATGCACAAGAGTCGAGAGTGGAAGGAACGCAGAGTTTTTGGAGGGTTGTAGGGCTGGAGGAGGTTACAGAAGTAGGATGGGGCGAGGCCATGGAGGGATATGAACACAAGGATGAGAATTTTAAAATCGAGGCGTTGGTGAACCGGGAGCCAATGTAGGTCATTGAGCACAGGGGTGATGGGTGAGCGGGACTTGGTGTGGGTTAGAATGCAGGCAGCTGAGTTTTGGATGAGCTCAAGTTAATGGAGGGTGAAAGATGGGAGCATTGGAATAGTCAAATCTGGAGGTAACAAAAGTGTGGAAGTGGGTTTTAGCAGTGGATGCGCTGAGGCAGGGGCACTGATGGGTAATGTTATGGAGGTAGAAGTAAAATTTACACAATGTCCAGTAACGAAAGGTAGTGTAGTGATTTACCAATAAATATTGTAACTTGCAGTCCTATTTTATCAGGAACATTTGCTCTTTGGAATATCAATTTAAGATTTTTGTTACATTATTTTGGTAATTGTCTTGCTTCCTTATTAAAATGTCAAGATTGCAAGAACATTGCACTAAGGTTTATTCTTAACGTATATGGAAGTTCATTTTTGTAACCGGTGTCAAATAACAATGTTGTATTATGAGAAAATTGCATTGGCAATCTGTTTTATTATTCCCTCAGGCTATAGTTTCATTCCCAGATATGTACATGTAGAACAATCTTTTTCATCAGCTATGCTTAATCATGCTGTCAAGCTACAGAGGTTAGCTGTGCTAAAATGTGATGTAGCCCTTCATTGTACTGCTGTACAATAGCCCCCGAAGACATGATGTTAGATTCTACATGTACACTATCGACACCCAGCTCGACCCCTCCACTGCCTCGATGTTGTCAGGCTGTTTGTTCGACATCCAGTCCTGGATTAAACATCGGGAAGACCAAAGCTATTGTCTTCGGCCCCAGCACAAATTCCGTTCCCTCACCAATGATTCCATACACCTCCCTGGCCACTATCTCTGGCTGAACCAGACTGTTCGCAACCTTGGTGTCCAATTGACCCTCAGCTGAGCTTCCGACCCCAAATCCTCTCCATCACAAAAGACCACCTACTTCCACCTCTGTAACATCGCCCCTATTAGTAGCTGTCTTAATGTGATCTGCCAGTCTATTGAAGAGGGAGGAGACAGTGGAGGCCAAGCATTGTATGGCAACAGTTTGAGCATTCATGAGAGATGCTGTAACTGGTATTATGAATTTCATGCATGGGGAGGCCCTGTACATGGCCCTGGAGTAGATACTCGCTCATTATGGACTGCACAGTTTCTGTCGTTTGCATCAGACCAACATACATAGGCCCTAACTCCCCTTTCTGTGGTATGCCCAGAGAAAGAGAAGAGGAATAAGGGTTATGATGCTGTCTTGTTGACAGCTTGGTCACTTGATGCTTCTCACAGAATGACCTACAAGGAATTATTATTTACTGTCTGCTTATGAGTGAATTAATAGAAAAGGAAGAAAAAGCAAGAAAGTTTTTCACAAACCTTGAGTTGGGACCAGTCCTCCAGCTTCCCCATCTCCTGGTTCCTCCACATTTTCCATACCCTGGATTCCAAGATACTCTCATTAAAGTGTAAGAAGACAGATCGGCAGGATCCTCTCCTTGTGTGGCTTCTCCCTCATTATACTCTGTACTCTTCTGGGAAAAAAAACAGGTTGAAGAGGTTGAATAATTGAATTGAAAGGAATATGTACAGAGATATTTGTGTATTCGTCTTCTGCCCATATTGGATCTGATTACAGGCACAAGTATTAAGCAAATACATAGATTGAAGGCTTTTTTGGGGGAACAGCAATTCAGGTGTAGCCAAGTCTTCACTGGTACATAATGGGCAAACATAGGAGTACATTAAAGTAGTGCAAGACTGTGTGGGAGAGTACTGGGCATGCCATTCATATTTGATACTGTGCAATAATGTATGATTTGGATGGAGGTTCTACATTGGCAATGCTAGTTTTCATGCTCACAAATAGATGAACCATCAATCGTACACGAGACTCATGCCTGCAGTTCAGTCACAATATTGAAACTGGAAACTCGGGCGGATTCAGCACTAATGGACTTGGGTGATTGCTAATCCCACTTCCCACTAGAGACAAAAGTAGCCCTGTTGTATTTGAATTTAATACAAGTAGTACAGTTTCAGAGAAATACCAATCCATTGCTGATTAATTGAATAAATTAAACCAAAAGGATTATGCTGCTTTCTGGTTATAAGCACACTTAGGAGCCTGTAGAGTTACATGTTTGACATTAACCTCCAGCTCATTTTGGATTACATTTTTCTCCCAGATATGGATATAACCTAAAATTGAAAACTAAGATGACAAAGCAGGATATGAAGTTAGACTTGATGACCTAGAAATTTGTTGCCGCTGCGCCTGTTTTACAGGTATAAAATGGGTGCCAGTGTCCAATATGTCAGGCGGCATGCGCCCGCCGTATTGGTAAAGGCTCAAGGAGCGGCGACTAGAGTCTGCACCTGAAACAGATATTAGACCCTTCGAATATGCAAATTGGAAGCCTAATGCCTGTTTGAAGCCCTCTTCCTGAAATCGGGCCGCCCTGAATGCATCCAGCGCTATGCCTGCTGCGTTCTGGATAACCCAAGTCTATACTGGCCTACGCTGGTGGTCCTTAAAGGGACAGCAGGAGGCCGCTACCAAAAAGGTAAGTTTTAAAAAAAATACCTGAATGTGGAGCCGGGAGGAACAGGAGTACTCCTCCCGACTTACCTGAATGTGGGTAATGGCAGTCTCGAAGACCAGTCCCTGCTCGGCCCCCTCCGCCCCACCCCCCAGGACCAACCTGAGGACCACTGCCAGGGAGGCAGCGGCCCAAATTGCTGATGAGGCCTGAGGCCCAATTTCGGGTGAGCCTCAGTCCTCCGACCTCTGGCACACGCTCCCAGTGCGCTACCTATTTCAGGCCCGAAAACCGTCCAAAACAAATTTCCACCCCGCTGTGTGTAATGTGTTGAACTGTGCCAATACCTGCCAGCTTAATGAGAAGGGAAAATGTAAATGACGTGATATTCTATCACTAGAAATATACATGGGTCGAAGGTGATAAGTCTTCATTACTGATTTTGCCATCTACTCTTGATCCAGCTCTATAACTTATATTTACAGAACTCAAACTTCTAAGAATGAAATAGAGAGGCACAGGTTTATAGAAGTTTATAGGAACTGGGTACGGCAAGGGCAAACAAATTCCTCTTTTCACCCCTAGGATCTGAGTTTGAATATAATCATATACCATGGATAGGATGAGAGTCGATTAGATGGTTTATGGCAATTCAAAGTAAAGTGAGTTTGGTGAGTTTCATTCTAGTCCCTTATTATTCACAATAAACAAATAATAAAAGCATAATTGAACTGAAATTAATATTTAATAATACTGATAATGGGAGAAAATGTTATTTGATTTCCAGATTGATATGTTGTTATACTCACACATGAAAAAAAACTGCTGCGATTACCATCGAGGCTGCCATCCCAGAGAGAATAGCAGCAAGCACAGCAGCAGAGATCTGTGGAGGGTCAAAGAAGCAAGGGCAAAGGAGGTCTTACAGCATGTGGGTATTTTGCAACAGGGTGTCTTACCTCAACATGACAGAGGAGCAGTGTGTGAGGAGGCTGCGCTTCAGCAGGCAGGTAGTCACTGACCTATGTCTCCTGTTGCAGCGGAAATTGGAACCAAATACTAGGGCACACACAGCACTGCCTGTGGCTGTGAAGGTATCGGTGGTTCTCAACTTATATGCCACTGGCTCATTCCAGACTGCAACAGGTGCCATCGGCAACATCAGTCAGTTTACGACGATCAAGCAGATACGGTGAAGTGGTTATGTTGCTGGACTAGGAATCCAGAGGCCTGGACTAATGATCCAGACAACAGGAGTTCAAATCCCATCATGGCAGTTTGTGAATTTAAATTCAGTTTTTAAAAAATCTGGAAATAAAGTAAGTGACCACGAAGCTGTCAGATTGTCGGAAAAACCTAACTGGTTCATTAATGTACTTTAGGGAGGAAAACCTGCTGTGTTTACACGGCCTGGCCTAAATGTGACTCTAGTCTCGCACCACTGTGGTTGACTCTTAACTGCCTACTAAAGTGAGCTAGCAAGCGACTCAGTTGTGTCAAACCAGTACCAGTGGTTCAAGAAGGTGCCCCACCACCACCTTCTCAAGGCAGCTGGGGATGGGCAATAAATGGCCTTGCCAGCGATGTCCACATCCTGAGAATGTGGTGACAGATGCCCTTTTCCCACGGAGACAGCAACACATCACCTTTTCCCAGGTGCAAGGCCTCATTGACTGCCCGTGCGTTGCCTTGCGTTGTCTCCATCAAGTACCGGTCATGTTTTATGACATGAGGGGGTTTCACTCCCTGAACAGCTGGTCTGTCACTGCAGACAACGGATAATATGGGTCTGTGCCCGGTTTCCTGTTTCCTGGCAGTAGTCATGATGCCTTCATATTGCGCCAGTCCTCAATCCCCCTTGTCTTTCACCCAGATGAGTGGGTGTCAGTCTGGCTCCTTGGAGATGGGGGGGATCTCTACATATGACTCTTGATAGGAAACCTGGCACAAATGCTGAGAGTTGATACAGTGAGAGCCACACAGAAACTAAAGCTCTCATTGAGCAAACCAGAGGCATCCTCAAACAATGGTGCCTGGACTGATCCTGGAAGAGGACAGCATTAGCCTCTCTCATGGAGCCAATGCCACTGCCTCTATACTCCCACTGCTCTGCATGAGAAGAGAATGAAGGAGTGTAGTGATGCTCTGGAAGCTCCAATTCATACTCCCCACACCTCTATCCACTATCTCCTTATGGATTGCAAGGCTCAGGAGACGCTAGTCCCCAGAGCCACGATAGCAGTAGTCTGAGCTCCCTGCGAAGCTGTCACCAGAGGCTCCATCGTTGTAGGCCCCACTGCTGTGTTTATAGAGCTGACCACTTGCGTTATGGTTGCTGCATCACCTCAATGCTGTGCTCAATGACCCCACACAAGGTGGAGCTGGACTCATCGATGCTCTCTGCCATTTTGCATAAGCTCGCCTCCTCTCCACTATCATTCGCGAATTTGTTCTGCATCAAAGACGAGAGATTGTTAGTGGTGGCCTAGCGAGATGCTTTGGGGATGTGCATGTCAAGGTAGAATAGTGGTAATGGTGTGTAAAGAGTGACAGAAGTGTGAGGAGCTGAAAGCAGCAACAATGTGGAGAGTAGGAGGGGCAAAGTGAGGCATTATGAGCAGATGGAGGTGGAGTGAAGTGTGTTGCAGTGAATGAAGGAGAGTGCTAGTAATCGGCAGAGCGAAGGGTTGTGAGTACTGGGGATTCAGGTAATGCAGGGTTATGAAGAGAGTGATGCAAGATAGGAGCTCGGAGCCTTACCTGAGCCACCTTGGTCAGGTCATTAAACTTTTTCTTGCATTACAGCCAGGTCCGTGGGGCGATGGTCCTGGCACTAACCCGCTCTGCCACCTGTGCCCACTGCTGCCAAGCAATTTGTCATACTACTTTCCTGCCACTTGGTGGGAAGAGGACGTCCCCTAGAATCATAGAATGGTCACAGTACAGAAGGAGGCCATTCAGCAATCCAGTTAGTCCCATTCCCCCGCTCCCACCACGTAGCCCTGCAAATTTTTTCCCTTCAAGTATTTATCCAATTCCTTTTTAAAAGCCGCGATTGAATCTGCTTCCACCATACTTTCAGGCAGCACATTCCAGATCATAACCACTCACTGCGTAAAAAAGCTTTTCCCCGTGTCGCCTTTGGTTCTTTTACCAATCGCCGTAAATCTGTATATTCTGGTTCTCCACCCCTCTGCCAATGGGAACAGTTTTTCCTTATTTACTTTATCTGAACCCTTCATGATTTTGAACACTTCTATTAAATCTCCTCTCAACCTTCTCTGCTCTAAGGAGAACAACCCCAGCTTCTCCAGTTTATCCATACAACTGAAGTCCCTTGTCCCTGGAACCATTCTAGTAAATCTTTTCTGCACCTTCTCTAAGGCCTTCACATTCTTCTAAATGCGGTGCTCAGAATTGGACACAATACTCCAGTTGTGGCCGTACCAGTGTTTTATAAAGGTTCATCATAACTTCCTTGCTTTTGTACTCTATGCACCTATTTATAAAGCCCAGGATCCCGTATATTTTTTAACTGCTTTCTCAACCTGCCCTGCCACCTTCAATGATTTGTGCACATATACCCCAGATCTCTCCTCTGTTCCTGTACCCCTTTTAGAATTGTGCCCTCTCGTTTATATTGCCTCTCCTCATTCTTCCTACTGAAATGTATCACTTCGCGCTTCTGTGTTAAATTTTATCTGCCATGTACCCACCCATTCCACCAGCCTGTCTGTCGTCTTGAAGTCTATCACTATCCTCCTCACTGTTTACTACCCTTCCAAGTTTTGTGTCATCTGCAAATTTTGAAATTGTGCCCGGTACACCCAAGTCATTAATATATATCAAAAAAAGCAGTGGTCCTAGTACCGACCCCTGGGGAACACCACTCTATACCTTCCTCCAGTCCGAAAGACAACCGTTCACCACTACTCTGTTTCCTGTCACTTAGCCAATTTTGTATCCACGCTGTCACTGCCACTATTATTCCATGGGCTTTAATTTTGCTGACAAGCCTATTATGTGGCACTTTATCAAATGCCTTTTGAAAGTCCATATACACATCAACTGCATTGCCCTCATCAACACTCTGTTACCTCATCAAAAGACTCAATCAAGTTAGTTATACATGATTTGCCTTTAACAAATCCATGCTGATATTCCTTTATTAATCCATACTAGTCAAGTGACTATTAATTTTGTTCCAGTTTATTGTTTCTAAAAGCTTCCCTACCGCCGAGGTTAAACTGCCTGGCCTGTAGTTGCCGGGTTTATCCTTACACCCTTTATTGAACAAGGGTGTAAGATTTGTAATTCTCCAGTCCTCTAGCATGACCCCCATATCTAAGGAGGATTGGAAGATTATGGCCAGCACCTCTGCAATTTCCACCCTTACATCTCTCAGCAACCTAGGATGCATCCCATCCGGACCGGGTGACTTATCTACTTTAACTACAGCCAGCCTTTCTAGTACCTCCTCTTTATCAATTTTTAGCCCATCCAGTATCTCAACTACCTCCTTTTACTGTGACTTTGGCAGCATCTTCTTCCTTGGTAAAGAAACATGCAAAGTACTCATTTAGTACCTCAGCCATGCCCTCTGCTCCATGCATAGATCTCCTTTTTGGTCCCTTATCGGCCCCACCCCTCCTTTTACTACCCGTTTACTATTTATATGCCTATAGAAGACTTTTGGATTCAACTTTTATGTTAGCTGCCTGTCTATTCTTACACTCTCTCTTTGCCCCTCTTATTTCCTTTTTCACTTCTCTATTTTCTATATTCAGCCTGGTTCTCATTTGTATTATAAACCTGACATCTGTTGGCCCCCCCCTTTTTCTGCTTCATCCTACTCTCTATTTCTTTCATCGTCCAGAGAGCTCTGGCTTTGGTTGCCCTACCTTTCCTCCTCGTGGGAATGTACCTAGACTGTACCTGAACTATCTCCTCTTTACAGGTCACCCATTGTTTGGTTACAGTTTTGCCTGCCAATCTTTGATTCCAAATTACCTGGGCCAGATCCGTTCTCAACCCACTGAAATTGGCTCTCCTTCTATTGAGTATTTTTACTCTAGATTGCTCATTGTCCTTTTCCATAACTAATCTATACCTTATGATACTATGATCGCTGTTCCCTAAATGTTCCCCCCACTGACACTTGCTCCACTTGACCCGTTTCATTCCCCGCAACTAGATGCAGCAATGCCTCCTTCCTCGTTGGGCTGGAAACATACTGACCAAGAAAGTCCTCCTGAACACACTTCAGAAATTCCTCCCCCTCTTTTCCCTTTACACTATTTCTATCCCAGTCTATATTGGGATAGTTGAAGTCCCCCATTATCACCACTCTATAGTTCTTGCACCTCTCTGTAATTTCCCTGCAAATTTGCTCCTCTATATCCTTCCCACTAGTTGGTGGCCTATAGAATACACCCAGTAGTGTAATGGCGCCTCTATTGTTTGTTAACTTTAACTAAATAGATTCTGTCTTTGATCCCTCAAGGACATCCTCTCTCACCAGTCCCTTCTCCTATCGACCTCCACCACCACAAACCTCCAATGCTGCATCTGAGAAGTAGGGGGGCCCTTGAAGCTTCTCCTTGGCCTACCACGCTGAGAAGTTGCCTGCAGCCAATGGCTGCATTAAAATTGCATCAAAAATGCCTGACATTCATGTCCTCAATTAGGCGAGCTGCCAATGAACAGCGTGACTTGCGCTGGCAGCCTGCCTATTTTGTGACAATAAGAGTCCCTTGCTAATTTTATTTCCTAGTTGTGCCCATGCGATTAGGCCCGTGTTGTCTGCGCATCGCCCATTCTGGACCTGAAAACGGGCCTAGACAAATTTCTACTCCATAGATTGCCTTATGTCAAAACAACTCAAAGGATTTCACATAATAAATTGCCTTCACGCAATACAATGACATTATATAGGCAAACATATTTACAAGTAAACATATAATAGTGATTTCAAAGGTGCATTCCAGATTTTACATAAAACCTGATGAATGATCTGCTTAAAAAAAAATTCCAACATGTTTTGATGGGTTTGTTACATGTCCAGCATGGAAAGCATATCAATCCCCAAGTTCAAATATTAGACCTGGTTCCAATTTGTGATGCTTTACTGATAAGCACGCCTTTGAGATAAGTTCTCTCCTCTTCCCTCTTCTTTCTCTCAAGAAATTTGCGCACTGAAGCGAGAAGCTTTGATTCTGAGTCCAGCTCAGATGATTAAAGTATGACAAATACCAGAGAGGTTTCCTAATCATCCTGACTCAGTGATAGTCATTTCCTTTGCATCAGTTAGGCATGTCAGAGTAGTAAATGTATCTCATTCCTGTGATTCATAGTCCTCATTTTCTGTGATATCTTTAGCAGGCGTGGAAGTTTAACTGGAAACTGAACTTCTGAAATAGAATAAATATATTTGTGAAGGAAATGCCGCAAATCCAGTTCAGGTGTGACTGTAGGGAAATGCTGTGTTCATGTGTGTGAAGGGTGTTAGATTTTCAATCAACGTGAGGAGTTTGCAACATCTTGATGTGACTAACTCTGAATATTATTACAATTCAAACCCTGTGAACTGAACTGTTTATTTGGATTTGTTTAATTAGTTCACCAGTAATCATATTAGCTAAATAACAGAAAAGAGATCCATGGTTAAAGATTCAAAATACAACCATAAAAACAATGAATATTAAAGTTAATGAACTAGAATCACGTTTACTATTGGATTTTAAGATGAGAAATATGCAGAGGGAACAGAAACAGTTTGACACCAATGCACTATATATCCTTTATATCTTTACAGATAAAGATCCCATTTAAGAAGCCCTCAATTCAGTAATCAATATTGTACTTTATTGGACTAAATAGTGTCTTTCAGTATATCCTATAGGAAATTAATAGATTTAATTAAGGCAGTTCAGTGATTTTAAAGGTACACTGTAATTGTTAAATGATTTTCTGCACTCCTGGAACAGCCAGGAATAGCCTGCTCTGAAATGCTTCCGTAGCCTGTGATGCAGTGGAAATGAGCCTTTGCAGTTTTTACTCAAGCTGTAATAAACTTAAATAATTTATAGCAACAGTCACGGCTAATGTCACAACAATGTGTTTGGTTGTGACTTTTTAAGTTACTTTGTATAGAAGCTTGAAACAGGACATTTTACCATAGTGCCAATGTTTCTATTGGGTATAAGACCATAGATGTCACTTTTGCTAAGTTTCAAAGCTGGGGGGCGGGTGGAATGCTGTCATGTTCACAATGGTAACTTTTAATAAACAATCTGTTCTGTTCAATAGACCATTATAATAACAATTATAATTGTCTCTGTTTTTACCCCTGTTTTGAAAAGTCTTTAAATTTGCCCCAAGTTTGTGTGCAAGGCTTCTGTTGTCTCTAACGGATATCCCTAAAAGCTTGGGACCTTTAATGTCATGCAGGATTCTGGACATTTTTTTTTAGTATCATTCCTTGGAACAGATGACAGTATTAAGAAAATACTTGGCCACAGTTGTAACTCAGTCCCAAAGAATTAAATTAAAACTGCAGTTTACAGTAGGATAGTTGAACAAACAAATAATTGCATGTGCTGGTGTTACAGAGATAGCAGATGTTTGAATACCGAGTACTCAACTAGATTCTCTTTTTTTAACCAACATATCATCTTCAGAGAACGTGAGACTTTCAGACTAACTGTACTCAGCAGATATATTTTCTTCTGTATTCACTCTTTCTCATATATCATGAGCAATAATCTGAAGTCCATGTAACTCACCAATGAGGTTTTAAAGATGTCTGTCACATCTATTCTTCAAATGATTCCACTCCTGTGCCATCTCCAGCTCTTTTTTTTTCTCTCATCAGAAGGTTCAGGTGATCTCAGTCACCAGTGCTTCACGATGATGCCTTAGGGCCGCCAGTATCATACTTCCAGTATTGGAGACATTTGCTGGAGTTTACAAACCAATGGATTCAGCTCTCTGCAATCCATAGTATAATGGAGCCTTCAGACAAGGATACCCAATAGAAGACCCATTTCCCAGAATTCACAGGAATGTTATTAATTGTCATTCAGCATCTTTACTCCTTAGATGATGTATTATGAAATAAAATAAGTGTACATTACTCACTTCCATCTTAGTGGTGATTTTTCCAGATCAAGTTAATCACTTTTGCAATTTTCTCATTTCAAAGAAGTTGAAGATGATTCTAGGGCCCACAATATGTAAATAAGTTCCTCAAAAAGGAACTGTTCAAAGCATTTATTCTAGTGACAGGTTTGATCACATTCTTTGTGAAATTCCCCAAATCCTCTCTTATATTTAGAGTTTGTTAGCTTGGGTGTCATGTCTAGCTTTATTGAAATGTACCACCCATAGTTGCATTTCCCTTGCATACCAAACCGCTGATCCAAGTCTCTGACTTCTGGGTTTTGTTTCCTTTAGAAAAAAAATCAGTGAATTCAACGCCTGGCCATATATCACCACCTGCATGACGTGAGATCAAGTCGGAGCAGTATTTATATCTCATCCTATGGCACTAACAAAATAAAGTCTAAATTTCATTTAGTTTGAGATTATCATTCCATCCTTCTGCTTTGCTGTCCACAGGCACAAGTGTCTAACAGGAAAACGTTGCTGCAGGCATTTCAGACACAAACAATTCCAATGTATAGATAAATGTAATTATTTTCTTGTAAATGTTGTACTTTTCCAAGAATCCAAGATGACAGCCAAAAGGAGTTTCAAAAAATACTTTGAGCAATTTCATATTGGCAGCTGCAGTTGACTATCCAGTTTTGATTTGTAATTATTGTATTATGATTGGCTTTCATTCCTGCTGCAATTTGCTGATTAGTACATTCCCTACCTGTTTAGTTAGGATTTGTTTTGTTGTGGATATGAAATTTGAGGCAATCAGTTGCAATTGTGACACTAAAATGTGAGAGATAGATGAAGTATGTAGTTCTAAGACAATTCTTTGCTCCTACAGTTAAATGTTCCTAAGTAATATTTTCTTTTGTAGTGACATGTAAAATTCAACTTACTGGCTGCAAGCTGGTGAATATAACATTTCGCTCCTTCAACTGAGTCTTCCACTTAATGCACTAAAGGAAGAAAATACTTATGAAATTAATTAAAATAAATCTATTGGTTTCTCAGATGGAAAAAGTGTAGCATCTGTTTGAGCTGGCTAATATATCAGCAATATAGTTTGTGAGATGTTGGAACAGGGAATGAATGACTGACTGACTGTATGCTGTCAGTGGGGCAGCGGTGTGTCTCCTACAAGTCTAAAATGAGAAAACTCTGAATAAGCAGTGGTTAGAATTTCATAACATTTTGCAGTTTTACATGATTGCGGTCACGGCCCATCACATTTCATATCGCAGATACAAATGTGTGATGCTCAGACAGTGCATCCTATTCTCCCTGTTCCACACATTCATAGTGGTGACTGGTGTGTGTGGCTTTCTGCTACCAAAAAAGCAGTTTTATTACTGCAGTTGGCCAGCTACTATTGAAATTATAATACATTTTAAGGGGCACACAAGCTTCAGGTGCTGTGATCCAACTTGGAGTGCCCCACAACTGGTTCATTACAATACCCTTTCCTCTCAAAGTATAACATTTATCATGTAATCTTACTCCTTTTTAGATCTGGTGTTGACTATGTCCTTATGGCAAAGTCTAGATTTTGAATATTCCTACTAACCAGAAAGGTTTATTACAATAGTAAAAGGATTGATTTTGTGTTTGGGGGGTTGGGGGGATGGAAGAGAGATTAGTTTTTGACCAATTTTGGTAAGGGGACCTAAAATGAGTGTTTAACGTCCGTTTTAGGATTTTGCTTGGGATGTCTCTTAAAGCGGCAAACCAATATGGTATCAAATGTGTTTCCGATGCTGTTTGAGCGTAGGAGTTTAGCCCTCCCAAATTGGATCTCGGGGCGGAAAATGGGGGCACAAACGGGCGCAACAAGGTTAATCTCTGCGCCCACAGGAATCTACGAGTGACCTAACAGTTCTGCCAAACCTCAAGATTCCTCCTCTGTAGTTCTGTCAAATCCTAAGGTGATCCACAGTGATGCCAGACCACATCTCCCTTAATGCTGCAAAATCCCAGAAGCCCCACTGCAGTTCTGCAAAAACCCAGGATCATCCTCCGGCCCTAACAAAAACACAGTAGCACCCAGTGCAGCTAAACCCCAGTTCCCAAACCAGATATCTCGGTCAAACTTGCATACCTCAGATATCTCAGTCATTTTGCTGTGTATTTTCATCTTTAAAACTGGTAAGGTATAAAATTAATATATAAGTAAAGGAATAGATATAATGTCACTCATTTACTGTTTTGATAGAGTAATGCAAAGTCATGGAATTTAATCCCCAAACCACCAATAAAAGTCCCAGAATACCACTTAATAAAAAATGGACTTTGACTTATTCAGCCACTGTAAATCACTGGCCCTAACATTATCCCCAACATGGCATAAACACCCCTGTTATTATAAAACAGTGTATCCTTCAACTCACCATCAGCAATACCATGGCATAACTGCTGGTTGCATATTAAAAATGAAAAATTGTTCAAGAATGCACAATCGAGTGATTACATTTATTTGGTGTCGTCGATCGGCCCTCTGCAGCACTGAATAAAATAACACCATCCAAGCACAGGGAGGAAATTTGGACAATATGTTGTGTGGTCACAGCTGCAATAAAAGAATATCATGGTCCTGCCATTTGTCATTTTACTGTTCCACTGACAACATGTTGGAAATCAATGACGGCTATTGGGACTGACCATTTTGAAGACATCCTAACAATTTGGCGGTGGTTGGTGCTGAAGCAGTGCCGTTCTTGTTGGCTGTATTGTGGCAGAATTTTCACTCACGGCACTTCTAGTATGATGAGCAGTCTTGTCCAAATATTTTCATCAGAAACAGATTTATGTAAGAGAGGCAGAAATGCACACGTGTACTTGGAGCAGGCCCTAGAAGATAATTACCTCTTATTATGCTCTACTTGTCTGCGATAAAAATTATTGACCCTCAAATCACAGACAACATTTTAACAACAGGCAGAATTGATCTGTACTGGAGTAATTATTGTGTTCCTTGTGTTGCAGTCTGAATCTTAAGTTGAATAATACAGACTGCTCTACAGTTTTTGTTCCTGCAACAGAGAAATAAATATGTTGAACCCTATTCAGGACAACTCACTACCAAATGTATTTTTTTTCATTTTAATTGTCAATTGGTCTGGTTTGCAATCTGAAACACTTGTTGCATTATTCATGGGCCCGACACATTGGCCCGTAAATTGGTCCGAGCAGGGAACCAACAGTGCTCGCCGCTCCACAGATTTACACTAACCCACTAACTTACTGCGGGCATTTCCTTTACTGTTGGCATTTCCTCGAATAGGAAGCTGAGAAGAGCCCAGCGTCAGTTCAAGCGAAGCGAAGACCCATGGAAGAAACAAGAGGAGCGATCTCTCCCCTTGGCCAATCAGATTGCAGCATCCTTGAAAAGCCGTGAAGAGTCAAAACAAGCTGCCACGTAAAAACCAGGAAGTGAGCTGCAACAATAAAATCATTTGTAAAAACAGTTATAGACAGCAAATAAAAGAGGGTAAGGAATAATCGAATTAAATAAAAGAGACAGAGGGAAAAAGTAAAAAAAAATGTAATTTTAAAAAAATTTCATGGCCAAAAACTATCAAAGTAAGGAGTAATGAAACTCCACATTTTTAAAAGTTAATTTTTAGTTGTTTGGCAGTCATTAAGACTTACCGCACCATTAAAACTTGGTTTAGACCTGAGACCTGGTATTTTTAAGTGTACCTGTTTTGTGGTGATATTAGTTACTTTCCAGCTGGGCAGATGAGCAAGTTGACGCAGGTCTGTTGATTGCAGCCGGCGATATCACTTTAATGCAAAGCTGTCATTTTGTGGGCGAACCAGGAGTAGCAAGTTCCTGATTTCCGCATTTCACTGCGCATGTGCGAATCCTGGACATTTGCTCCTCAATTTTGCCACTAACAATGGTGAGCGTTTTTTAAAGCAATTTCCAGCTCAGTGTTTAAAATCGGTAGGTGCAGTATATGCTCCTGCCTTAGATATATTTACTTTGTTGGAGAAATATGAAGAACAATTGCATTACTTAATGATCAGCATTCCTTACTTCCTATCTGAAGGAACCTGTATAAAGTATATCACTTATAACATTGCTCTATTGTTTAGGTTGCAAATGCAGCCTGAGCCTCTTCCCCATGCAATCTCATCTCCACATCATTATTAGTGACACATTGAGGTGGATTCTGGGGTGACATCGCAATTACCTACAGAGGGGTATCCAACTTCAGGTCATGGGTGACATGAGTCCCTTTTCTCAATTTTACCTGGTCCCCCGAGCTGCACCTCTTAAACGATCCCTCCAGTTAACTGAGGTGAATGCTATTAATGAAATACACTGACTTTGAAAAACTCACTGTGAGAAACAGATGACCTGTGACTGAAGAATGCGACAGACAGCACTGCTGGCTCTCACAGCAGGAGTGCCGCAGACTGACTCACAGCAACGGCTCCCAGCAGTTCTACGCCTCCAGTTGGGAACTGCCTCAGCTTCGACAGAACTCCACAGAGAAAGCTAGCAGTGCGGCCTTTCTGACTTTTCACAATATCCGAGGTGGCAGCCATTAAGTTGATTGAGTTGAGGACAGAGATATACTGAGGCTACTGAGAGCTGAAAGGATGCTTTGGGTTTTTCCAACTTTTTTTATTCATTCATGGGGTGTGGGAGTCAGTGGCAAGACCAGCATTTATTGCCCATCCCTAATTGTCCTTGAGATGGTGGTGGTGAGTTGCCTCCTTGAACCGCTGCAGTCTGTGTGGTGAAGGTTCTCCCACAGTACTATTAGATAGGGAGCTCCATGATTTTGACCCAGCAATGATGAAGGAATGGTGATATATTTCCAAGTTAGGATAGTGTGTGACTTGGAGGGGAATGTGCAGGTGGTGGTGTTCCCATGTGTCTGCTGCCCTTGTCCTTCTAGGTGGTAGAGGTTGCGGGTTTGAGGGGTGCTGTCGAAGAAGCCTTGGTGAGTTGCTGCAGTGCATCTTGTAAATGGTACACACCGCAGCCACGGTGCACCAGTGGTCGAGGGAGTGAATGTATAAGGTGGTGGATGGGGGGGGCGCCAATGAAGTAGGCTGCTTTGTCCTGGATGGTGTTGAGCTTCTTGAGTGTTGTTGGAGCTGCACTCGTCCAGGCAAGTGGAGAGTATTCCATCACACTCCTGACTTGTACCTTGTACATGGTGGAAAGGGTTTGGGGACTCAGGAGGTGAGTCACTTGCCATAGAATGCCCAGCCTCTGATGTGTTCTTGTAGACACAGTATTTATGTGGCTGGTCCAGTTAAGTTGCTGGTCAATGGTGACCCCCAGGATGTTGATGGTGGGGGATTCGGCGATGGTAATGCCATTGAATGTCAAGCGGAGGTGGTTAGACTCTCTTTTGTTGGAGATGGTCGTTGCCTGGCACTTGTCTGGTGCAAATGTTACTTGCCACTTATCAGCCCAAGCCTGGATGTTGTCCAGGTCTTGCTACATGCGGGCTCGGACTGCTTCATTATCTGAGGGGTTGCGAATGGAACTGAACTGAGCAATCATCAGCGAACATCCCCACTTCTGACCTTATGATGGAGGGAAGGTCATTGATGAAGCAGCTGAAGATTGTTGGGCCAGGACACTGCCCTGAGGAACTCCTGCAACAATGTCCTGGGGCTGAGATGATTGGCCTCCAACAACCACTACCATCTTCCTTTGTGCTAGGTATGACTCCAGCCACTGGAGAGTTTTCCCCCTGATTCCCATTAACTTCAATTTTACTGGGGCTCCTTGGTGCCACACTCGGTCAAATGCTGCCTTGATGTCAAGGGCAGTCACTCTCCCCTCACCTCTGGAATTCAGCTCTTTTGTCCATGTTTAGACCAAGGTTCTAATGAGGTTTGGAGCCGAGTGGTCCTGGCGGAACCCAAACTGAGCATCGGTGAGCAGGTTATTGGTGAGTAAGTGCCGCTTGATCGCACTGTCGACGACACCTTCCATCGCTTTGCTGATGATTGAGAGTAGGCTGATGGGGCGGTAATTGGCCGGATTGGATTTGTCCTGCTTTTTGTGGACAGGGCATATCTGGGCAATTTTCCACTTTGTCGAGTAGATGCCAGTGTTGTAGCTGTACTGGAACAGCTTGGCTAGAGGCGCAGCTAGTTCTGGAGCACTACAGCTGGGATGTTCTCTTGGCCTATGGCATTTGCTGCATCCAGTGCACTCAGCCATTTCTTGATATCACGTGGTGTGAATCGAACTGGCTGAAGACTGGCTTCTGTGATAGTGGGGATCATCCACTCGGCACTTTTGGCTGAAGATGATTGCAAACGCTTCAGCCTTGTCTTTTGCACTTGTGCTGGACTCTGCCATCATTGAGGAAGGGGATGTTCATGGAGCCTCCTCCTCCCATTAGTTGTTTAATTGTCCACCACCATTCACGACTGGATGTGGCAGGACTGCAGAGCTTTGATCTGATCCGTTGGTTGTGGAATCGCTTAGCTCTGTCTATAGCATGTTGCTTCCGATGTTTAGCATGCATGTAGTCCTGAGTTGTAGCTTTACCATGTTGGCACCTCATTTTGAGGTATGCCTGATGCTTCTCTTGGCATGCTCTTCTACACTCCTCATTGAATTAGGGTGATCCCTTGGCTTGATGGTAATCGTAGAGTGAGGGATATGCTGGGCCATGAGGTTACAGATTGTAGTGGAATACAATTCTTCTGCTGCTGATGGCCCACAGCGCCTCATGGATGTCCAGTTTTGAGCTGCTAAATCTGTTCTGAATCTATTACATTTAGCACGGTGGTAGTGCCACACAACACGATGGACGGTATCCTCAGTGTGAAGACGGGACTTTGTTTCCACAAGAACTGTGCGATGGTCACTCCTACCAATACTGTCAAGGACTGATGCATCTGCAACAGTTAGATTGGTGAGGACGAGGTCAAGTAGGATTTTCCCTTATGTTGGTTCGCTCACCACCTGCCGCAGGCCAGTCTGGCAGCTATGTTCTTCAGGACTCGGCCAGCTTGGTCAGTAGTGGTGCTACCAAGCCACTCTTGGTGCTGGACATTGAAGTCCCCGACCCAGAGTACGTTCTGTGCCCTTGCTAACCTCAATGCTTCCTCCAAGTGGTGCTCTACGTGGAGGAGCACTGATTCATCAGCTGAGGGAGGGTGGTAGGTGGTAATCAGCAGGTGGTTTCCTTGCCCGTGTTTGACCTGATGCCATGAGGTCCGGAGTCAATGTTGAGGACTCCCAGGGCTACTCCCTCCTGAATGTATACTACTGTGCTGTCACCTCTGGTGGGATGGTGATGGAGGAGTCTGGCTGAAAGGTATGATTCTGTGAGTGTGGCTGTCAGGCAGTTGCATGTCTGTGGGACAACTCTCCGAATTTTGGCACAAGTCCCATGATGTCTTTGCAGGGTTGACTGGGCTTGGTTTGCCTTTGTAGTGTCCGGTGCTTAATGGTCCGATGTCAGGTGGTCCGTCCGGTTTTATTATGACTTTTTGTAGCGGGATTGTACAACTGAGTGGCTTGTTGGGTCATTTCAGAGGGCAGTTAAGAATCAACCACATTGCTGTGGGCCTGGACTCTCACATAGCCCAGACCAGCTAAGGGCGGCGGGTTTCCTTCCCTAAAAGGGCATTAGTGAACCAGATGGGTTTTTATGACAATCCGGTAGTTTCATGGTCTCCATTATTGATACTAGCTTTTTATTCCAGATTTTTATTTAATTAACTGAATTTAAAATCCCCACCTGATGTGGATTTGAACTCTTGTCTCTGGATCATTAGTCCAGGCCTCTGGATTACTAGTCCAATAACATAACCACTATGCTACCGTATCCTTGAAGCTAGAAGAAATTTTGACTGATTTTGACTGAATAGAAATGAAGTGAAGAAGACAGATTTGAAGGAGGTGAAGGTGAACCATAGAACCATAGAAAAGATACAGCAGAGAAGGGGGCCATTCAGCCCATCGTGTCCATGCCGGCTCGAAGAACAACCAGGTGCCCATTCTAATCCCACCTTCCAGCTCCTGGTCTGTAGCCTGGAGCTTACAGCATTTTAGCTGCAGGTCCAGGTACTTTTTAAAAGATTTGAAGGTCCCTGCCTCTACCACCAATTCAGGCAGCAAATTCCATACACTCACCACCCTCTGGGTAAAAAAAAGTTTTTCCTCATGTCCCCTCTAATCCTTCCACCAATCAGCTTAAATCTATGTCCTCTCGCTCTTGAACTCTCCGCTAGGGGAAACGGGTACTTCCTGTCTACTCTATCTGGGCCCCTCATAATTTTGTACACCTCAATCAAGTCACCCCTCAGCCTCCTCTGCTCCAAGGAAAACAACCCCAGCCTATCCAATCTCTCCTCGTAGCTGCAATTTTCAAGCCCTGGCAACATTCTTGTAAATCTTCTCTGCACTCTTTCCACAGCAATTACGTCCTTCCTGTAATGTGGTGACCAGAAATGCGCACAATACTCCAGCTGTGGCCTTACCAGCGTTTTATACAGTTCCATCATTACATCCCTGCTTTTGTATTCTATACCTCGGCTAATAACGGAGAGCATTCCGTATGCCTTCTTCACAACCTTATCTACCTGTACTGCCACCTTCAGGGACCTGTGCAAGGTCTTTCACTTCATCTACTTCTCTCAATATATTCCCGTTTACTGCGTATTCCCTTTTACTGTTTGCCCTCCCTAAGTGCATCACCTCACACTTCTCTGGGTTGAACTCCATTTGCCACTTTTCCGCCCACTCCATCAACCCATTGATATCTTCTTGGAGTCTACAGCTATCCTCTTCACTATCAACTACATGGCCAATTTTTGTGTTGTCTGCAAATTTGCCAATCGTGCCCCCTACATTCAAGTTCAAATCATTAATATATATCACAAACAGCAAGGGACCCAACATTGAGCCCTATGGCACACCACTGGAAACGGATTTCCATTCACAAAGACATCCATCGACTTTTACCCTTTGTTTCCTGTTACTGAGCCAATTTTGGATCCAATTTGTCACATTTCCCTGTATCCCATGGGCTTTTACCTTTCTGACCAGTCTGCCATGTGGGACCTTGTCAGATGCCTTACTAAAGTCCATGTAGACAACATCCACTGCACTACCCTCGTCAATCCTCCTTGTCACTTAAAAAGCAAAGAAGACAGAAGCGAAGGAGGAGATGGAGACAGACACAAATGGAGGAAGAATAATTGGGGCTGTCCAAGTATTTCAAGAAATGCAAAATAGATTGAAAATAATAAGATGTGGCTCAGTCATTAGTTGTGTCACAAGAATCAAGCTCGCTGCTTGAACTACAGTATTTGGCAATGATCCTGACAGAATAACTGTTACAAGTAAAAATAAAAGTCCGCCTTGGATGTTCCCTCAGTTACCGTTGTGTGTGGCGGGGGGGCGTGGGGGGGTGTGGTAGTTGGTGGTGATGGGTGGCGGGGAGGTCAGTAGGACCCCTTGTGATCTGAACTGGACGTTGTGTCTTTTGCACAGTTCTCCAATCTTTCTGAAGGCAGACTGAAAGACTTCAGTGAGATAAGGCCAGATATGAATTGTTAAATTGTTTTATTACAATTGTAAACAATTTTACAACACCAAGTTATAGTCCAACAATTTTTATTTGAAATCTACAAGCTTTCGGAGGCTTCCTCCTTCGTCAGGTAAATGAAGGAGGAAGCCTCCGAAAGCTTGTAGATTTCAAATAAAAATTGTTGGACTATAACTTGGTGTTGTAAAATTGTTTACAATTGTCAACCCCAGTCCATCACCGGCATCTCCACATCATGTTTTATTACAACACCAAGTTATAGTCCAACGATTTTATTTTTAATCCCACAAGCTTTCGGGGGCTTTCCCCTTCCTCAGGCAGTGTGGAAAAGACAATTTCGAATTTTCCACACTGCCTGAGGAAGGGGAAAGCCCCCGAAAGCTTGTGGGATTAAAAATAAAATCGTTGGACTATAACTTGGTGTTGTAAAATTGTTTACAATTGTTAACCCCAGTCCATCACCGGCATCTCCACATCATGTTTTATTACAGACAGTGACTGTACGTATAACGTAACAGTGGTAATCGAATCTCACCTTAATTCAACTAATTACTGAACCCTCCTTGAGAATAAAAATATGGCGCACTTTCCCGACCAGAGGGCTTGCTTAACTTTTCCCGATTAGCATTCTGTTACTGACTGGCCTTCAAATGAGCCTCACTAAGCCTCCCCAAACATAGTTGGCTAACTGACTGCCGCACGTCCCTTTCCCCCTGTGTTCCCTGTCTTCCCTGTTTTATTGATTTACCAGTAGATCCGTCAATAAAAGCAATTATCTCTCCTCTCCCCTCAGGGTATGGGTTTTAATAAAGCAGACATCTTGCTATTCTCAAAATGAACAGCAGCCGATTGGCTTAATGGACCTGGAATGAGACAGTTGGCTCTCACTGTCGCAGTTTGAAATAAACTGTGATCTGCAGCAGTCCACAAAATGGGGTGTTTGGTTTTAATACACATCTTCAGTACTTGCCTCAATGACAGATCAACCCTTTGTCTAAGTGGTGTCAGCCTATGGCTTTTCAAACCTCTGCAAATTACTTTGTTTTAGAACACAATACTTAAACATAACTTATTCCCAAATTCTTTCCATGAAGACAGCAAAAAAATTGATCAAAAATCCCAAAACGTGATACTGATGTTTGGTAAATACTGTCAGGTCACTGTAAGTTTGAGACGAGACTGGAAAGAAAATTTGCATTGTATTAAGTATGACAATGAGCTGGCTGGAAGTGGAACCAAGTGGATGTATAGAGAAGAGATCTCCTCAATTTGTGGTGTCAGCTTGGCTCAGTGCTAGTACTCTTGTTTCTTTTGTCAGAAGGCTGTAGGTTCAAATCCCACTCCGACTTGAGTACATTAGGGTACACTTCACTGACGTACTCAGGAATGCATCACTACTGTCTTTCAGATGAGATATTAAACTGAGGTCCTATCTGCCTATTTAGGAGGGCATAAAAAGTCCCATAACACTATTCAAAGGAAGTTTCCCAGTGTCCTGCCTAATATTTATCCCTCAACCAACACCACCAAAACAGATTAACTAGTCATTTAGTTTCTATTTTTGGGACCTTGCTGTGTGTAAATTGTCTGCTGTGTTTGCTTACATAACAGTGGCTACACTTCAAAAATAATTTGTTGGTTGTGAAGTGCTTTGGGATGTCCTGGGAATATGAAAGATGCTCTCTAAATGCAAATTCTTTCTTTATTACTAACTAGTGTTTGCACACTTCAGCTTTGAAGATATACGATCACTTTGGTCTAATGTAAATAGGGTAATAGAGCACTTTGGTATTGATGTAACCTAGATTCGGTATCTCCAATTCGAATATTATTTTCATGTGTAGCAAACAATGTGATACCTCACCACACCCCTCCCATGATGAGGGGCCACTTACAAATGACAATTGGGTTCAATGATTTTCTAGCTTGATTTAATACTTCTCCAATTTAATGAAATGGCTGGTTTAACTACCGGGGGGAGAGAGTAGCACTACAGTTCTGGTGGTATGAAAGCATGGCAGGAACATATTTAAATGAGATTTAAATATTTATTTGGTCACATAATTGATTAATTATGTGTCACAACTTTATTAGAATGATTGTTATCTGCAATGACATACATGATTTGTCATCAGCAGTAACATTACTACTCAGTAATAGTGAAAGTCTGCCCATGTGAAGAGTTTTGTGGACTAGAAACTATTAAATATTGTCCAGTGAAGCCTGTTGAATAGTATTTGATAATGTAGAATGACGTAACTTATTTGTAACGTGTTTGTGAGAACAGCTTAAAGTGTATTGCGACATTATTTGGACATTACATCCCATGAGATAGTGTCTGTCGTCTGGTTATAGTGTCGCTGTTATACGCAGACAATCTGAGACAGTATAGGAGACATAGAATTCTTCTGAAACATTGAAGGGGTTGATTTGCTATTCTCCCCCCAAATCAGGTGAAAACAAAAGGAAAAGAATGGAAATAAAGGTTATAAAGTGACAGAAAACAAAAACAGATGGATGGTAGGAAAGATATAGAAATGATAGGAAACAGAGAAGAAAAAGGTAAGTATTAAATGAAAGAATAAAGTAGACAAAGTACCAAGAGTAATGGAATAAAGAAAATATGAGGATAAATGATGGTTGGTGAAATTCATATAGCAATAAGTAAAATCAAATGGATTATGACAGAGTAAACAATACCCTGTTAGAAACCATTATAACAGAGAAGTTCATTTGGATGATGGGGCAGTTATATTTTACAAGTAAACCAATAAATACTGAGGCTTAATTCAGCCTATTGCAGATATTTCTGAGGTGCAGGCCTTTAGTCTGTGGATTGTGGGTAAACTGTAAACAGGCACTGGAAGTCAGCATTCTTGGAGTTACTGCCTTTTCTGGCAGAAGCACTTCTTAGTTATTGCGTTAGTTTTAGAAAGAAAAACTATTTGCATATTTTCTGCACTCGTGCTGCTTCTGTCACATGGCTCCTCATTGGTTGATGGGATACAAAAAGCTAACCACATTAATAAGCTGTGACCTGGAAAATTAGATAAAAACTGGACTATAGGCATAAAAAAAGGATTAAGAAAGAAGTTTCATTGATATAATGTCTTTATTATGTTATCAGGATGACCCAAAGTGCTTTAAAACTAATTGATTACTTATGAAGTGTTTAGGCAAATGTGGCAGCCAATTTACACACAGCACGGTTTCACAAACAGTAAATGGGACAAAATACCAATTAATTTTGTTTTGAGTATGGAATGTTGGCCTGGACACCTGTCCACACAAACAAGCAGATGTGGCCTTGGTCTAACGACTCCTCAGAAAGATGGCAGGTCCAACAGTGCAGCAGTCCCTCAGTGCTGTATTGAAGTTTCAGCCTATAAGTGCTTAAGTCCATAGTGGGGATTGAACCCACAACCTGCAATATAAAAGCACCATGGCAGCTGCCAGGAAAGCAGACAAAGACCTGCATGACATGCTGCTGGTCATCACAAACCTAAATCTCGGTTTGCACATTAATAGATTGGAAGCCCTTGTGATTCATGAAGGCACTGGGATCATCTGAAGGAAAACATGGATGCAGTCATTGATGCCTTAGACTTGGAGGAATCCCAGAGTTTTATCCTGCTGTTTCTGGATGTCCTTGGGGAAAGTAATGAATATGTTTGCTCCAGCAAACGAGGCATTAGTCACCTGTTTAATGAAAGCATGGACTGCAGACTAACTGACTGTTGCTGATATTCCCTGTGATAGTTGGGAGTTATAACTTCTTATAACTTGACTACAACAGGCAGTGCCCCATGACAATTAACTGCCATTTGTGTTGTTAGTTAGTTTGGCTTTATACACATTACACAATCAACCATTACTGTGCTAAAATAGTTAGTGGCAGATTGGTTTGATCAGTTTGTGGTATAGGTATACTCAAAATGGTGGATCTCGTCATGTTATTATAGTAGTGTAGTAGGACTCTTTCTGAACTGGTTCTTTGTTTCCCACATTTGTTATGGCAAATTAGTTATATGTAAATAAGCGAACAACTACACAGTTAAACACTAGCTGATACATGAAAAATAGCACACAGAAGAAAGTAAACCTAAGGTCAGACAAGGCAGGTCAAATGGATACAAAAGACTTAGAAGATGGTAACAGTTGTTACCTATAAGAATTGAGGCATGTGATCAGGAGGATTTCTTGATAAGAGCATTGAGAAAGAGGAGTCATTGGTGAAATGACTGCCCAGTGAAGAAGCAGAAATCAGCCAGGGACATTTACCATCATCATTTCCACAAATGTCAGTTATTGTGGGAAGCCTTTAGGACACTGCAGAAGCCTGACCATAGCAGTTGCTGAAGGTTAGAGCAAGGAGTGATATGAAAACTGAAACCGATAGCAAAAGAAGTAACACCAGGCAAGTGGTGTAAAGCAAGCACATGCTGAAGAGTTTTGGTGCATGCAAGCTCCATAAATTTAGTGTCGGTATGAAGCCAAATCCACTTTGCATCAGTGTTAAACTGGGATTGCAAATTGAGTGTTAAAGCCCAAATTGACTCTGAAGCAAAGCAAAACTAAGAGTTCTCCAGAGAGTATCACTGTTGAGCCCTGACACCAGATTCAGGCTATATTTACACTACAGCTGCAACCTCAATGTGAAGCAAAATTGCTTCACACTATTGACACATTTGTAGTATAAATGCACTCTTTGAGAGAGAGGCAGTGAAAAAGTTGAGTGGGGCTGGGAAGGCCTGTACATTCTTGCATTGATTTATGACATGGCCCTGCAAATGGTGCTACCATGTTCAATGCTGTGATGACACACTATCATGCCTGCCTTCTGACACATCTTTTGTCATTCGAGTTTGGGAGGCTGTTAAAGGCAGACGAGAGAGCTTGTTGTAAAACCAAGGCCTTTATTGCAGCTGTCTGAGTATTCGCATTTGTGCTCTGTGATTCAACTGCTACACTCCCTTCAAACTGACTATTCAAATTCTCCAGGGTGGATATACCTGTATTAATGCTTGCAATGGAAAAAGTAAGTAACACTGTTTAGTATGAGGTGCCAGCTTCTTGGGTGCCAGTGGGTCCTGTGGCTTGTTCACCAGAAAAAAAATGTTAGAATGTTGGCTACAGCACACCCCTTCAAACAGTTACGTAGCTAATAATGCGTGTCATGGTGGTGTGATGAAATGTATGTGAGTAAGTGAGAGGGGATGGGGTGGTACTGGCTTTCTGTTTCGGAGAGGCTTCTAATTGTACTCTGATCCACTCACTTAATGTTCTCATGCCCCAGAATGTTGAGTATGGCATATTCAATCGACTCAGCAGCCTAAAATTAGGGGGTCTTCCTCCCATTAAGGATTCCCTCCTGTTTTGTCCTCCAAGCAGAAAAGCAGAGAGGATGCTGCAATAATTGGAGCTTTCATGACTGAGATCGATAGATTTCTGTTAGGTAAGGGTATCAAAGGATGTGGAGTTAAGGCGAGTTGAGATACAGATCAGCCATGATCTATTTGAATGGCTGAATGGCCTACTCCTGTTCCTATGTTCCTAAGTAATGCTGAGATTTGGGAAGTTTGAAGAGCACATAAGGTGAGGCCCACATGCCCAGCCTGCATCTCAGTTTGTGTGGAGTAATTGAACATGCATGTTATGGTGTAATGTTGCTTTCTGGGCTCACCTTTCCAATGGTAACAATGCAACAGTTCCAATTTTAAGTGCCAATAATAGTGTGCCCTGCTGTAGTATGGGCATGCATGTGGAGTTTTGAAAGAACTGTTCTCTGAGGACTTGCATGTAGCCTAAGTCATGGTTTAACAGGGTGAGAGGAAATTTTTTGTGGAATGCATAATTTGCCGATCGACTTTGTCGAGTGAAATACTGATTAGTTTTACCTTTTCTCCTGAAACGGGGATCTTGCACAGGGTAATGCTCCTTTGCTGTAGAAGTACCTCCAAACCAGTTTGTCAAAATGGAGGTATACTGCATTCTTGATCAGTATTTCCAGTTTTCTGCCGGCAACAATGAAGCAGCCCTTTTAAAAAGGACCTGGAGCTGGGAGCTCTTTCCCACCCCCTGCTGATGATGAGCTCCCACGGGCAGATTCAATCCAGGCTGGGAGCTCACTGTGCGTACATCATGAGGCTAACCTTTGGAATCCTCCCAGGTTGGCGTGGCGTGATGTTGCTTTAACACCACGACTGGAAAATTGTCCTTGTTATTTCTTGCTGCAGTTAATTTGACAAAGTGAGACATAGTTCCCACGTTCTTAAAAGAGCATCTACACTGGCTTTGATATCAAACTACGTTTCTGGTAGGAAGCTCAGGATAACAAACAGAAAACTTTTCTTTAAATTGCATTAGCTACTGGATCTGTCCCCACAGGACATCTCTCATCTCTTCAAAAAATGGTAGAACATCACAAGAGACCTTGTTTCAGACTTTAACTGTCAGTGAATTTATTGAACAGATGAAAATACAAACATAAATCACTAATATAGTAAATATACCTAATACATTAGATATTTTACTAACCAGTTGCTCAAATGAAAACAATAAATGGTTACAGTCTATATGCTGAGCTGTTATTTTGTAATTAGTCTTTTGTAAATACAGTACACTTTTCTTGAAGTCTTTCTAACTGAGAGAGCTAAACTGACCTAACCTATTTCCTGAAGGTTTCAACTCAACTCATTAAACAGCTTTAGCTCATTAAATATCCTCCAAAACAGTTTCCAGGATTTCTGGATTGGAATAATTATCTGCTACATTCAAATGTAACTGCCAGTCATGCGCATTAAGTGAGCAAATCACACGGTGTATGTGTTCATCTGGATGTGACTTGGCTCATCCCTCAAGCTTTGGAAACAGCTGACAAATACTCAGAACGTGAGTATTGAGTGAGATTGACAACATAAGTCTGACTGCAGCTGATTTTGAAACTCCTTAGGGGAGATGTCCCTCTGTTATGTGCCTGGGAAATGCCCATCTCAGAAAGGCCCTGCCCTTCCTGCATTAATGGTCTTGTTTCTGATGGGCAGAGACTCTGGCTCCAACAATGGCCAAAAACAGCTCCCACAGAAGACCGGGACCCAGCCTATCAGATCTCGGTCTAAATTTGGCCCTTCCAGTGCATTCCAGCTAGAGTTACAGTAGGAGTGTACTGGAGGAGCCATGGATTACCCCTCCCGCCCCCCAAGTATCACCATTGAGCAGTTCCTGGTCAGGTATAGCATGACCAGATGTAAAGTTCCTTTTTATTCTGTCAACAATATGCTCTCGGCCCAACTTCAGAAGAGCACCTGCTTCTGAACTAACATGATACTTCTCATCTCATGTGAAATGACCTACAATGTAGTGCCCAAACTCATTTTACAGTTGACAGAGGATCCATCTGGGCTGCATTAAAACTCAGGCATTAGTGGTGAATGGCCAGAGTCTAACCCACTGTGCCACTGTACTGGGCAACCCCAGCTCCCCCTCCTCCACATTCAGGAGTTTTATAATACAATGATAGCCAATTACAATGCTGATAATTTCACAGTAATCTTATGTACATCACTGTTTTATTAATAAGGATTTGAAGCAAAAACCTGGAGGCATTTTCCTCTCTTCATAGCAGCCACTTAATATTTGTGTTTAAACCAAAAAGCTGATAATGTTTGTATCCATACAAAATTAGTTATTGATGCCAAATTAAAAAGAAACAAAGGGAATGAACTGTCAATTTATGCCTGTGGGGAGATGTAAACGCTGTAAAGTATCCGTGCTGAATGCTGTTTCAGTTGACTGCAAGCATTGCCTTTGTAGATCAAAACATCCTATTCTTTATTTTCATAGAGTTTATCTTGTCGACTCACCAGTATCCAAGGCCTATTAATGTAATGAGCTGCGATGTTAGTGTACAACTGCAAGGGAGATTTTCTTATCAAACAGGAAACCCATAGCCTTGAGCAACACCAAAAGCACTTGTTCCAAGAATTTTGTTCTCAGGGTTTGTGTAAAAAAATTCAATTTGGTGGTGGTCTGACATATTCCTGATAAATACTGTCAGTCACAGAGCATTGGTGTGATTTTAAATCGATTCTCAATTACAAAAGAAATAGGTTTGGTCTAATGTTGCCCACTGAGAATGTGGTAAAATAATTCATAATAAAAAGCATTTTTTTTACAATTCAATTACTGAACTGACAAGTGATACTAGAAGCAGCCATACGTTTTTATGCAGTCCTACCTTCCACTTTACAGTCTGGCATCTGAAGGGATTAACAACAGAAAATGCTGGAAATACACAGCATGACCGTCAGGACTAGTAAAGAGAACAGACAGGTTAGCATTTTGGGTGTACATACACAGGGAAAGTTAATAAGTCTTTGCTCTTATAGTTGCTGATGGGCCTGCTGTGTATTTATAATATCTGTTTTCAGTTTAGATTAACAACATTTGCCGTTTTTTAAAATTATTTTTATCTGGGGGATTATATAGTTTGCATGAACACTTTTTATCCCATTCAACTTTTGGCACTTTGTTTAAAATAGTAACTTGCCTTCATGGTGAAAAGATATTGGCCCAGATTTTGCTGGAGTGGGACATCTCGAGACGTGCCCTATTTGTTAGATTCTTTCCCTCAACCTTCAGCTCGAATATTTTTCCATTGAGAGTGCGAGCTGATGACAGCACGGTGAGGTCAACGGGGCATCTAGGACCAGATGGGACCAATGGTCTGTCTCCTTAACCAATGAAATTTAAGGATTAAGGAAGAAACAGAGGAACGACAGAGAAGGAAACAGGCTGAATTAACAGTCAAATTAGGTACAGAAAGAGAGGGAAAGAAACATTGGGTTAAGAGAGAGAAAAAAGAGACAGACAGGAAAAATAAGAAAAAAACTTTAAAATTTTCAATTTTAAAATTTTAAAAATCTCTAACAAAAATGTCCTACCTGTAGGAATGAGATGCCACACTTTTAAACTGTTCTCTTTCTGGGCTGGAGGGGTTGAGTAACATTGCAGGTACGTAAATCTTGTCATTAAAATGGTACTTACGCTGTTAAGTACCAGCCCTAACTTTCTACGGCAAGTTTAATTGATAATTAATGTGTAAGTGCAGCAATTTCTTGAAACTCATGGGGAGGTTGATAGTGAGCTGCCGCTTTCGCGAGGCTAACAGCGGAACGGCGCAATTTGTGGCGATTCGCATTTCATGGGTATCTCTTCCTCGCCACAAATAGCTGGACGATTTACACATTAATAATGGCGAGCACATTAAATTTGCCATTATTTTGGCAGCAAATTCTGACCCATTATTTACTTAGAAAACAAGCTTGAATGTGGATAAGTGAAGTCGATGAAGCAATCTCCTTGACATGATTTCATCTGCAGAAATATCAGCTTGACTCGACACTCGTACCATTGAACTATATTAGTAATATTTATCTGACGTATGTGAATGCATACATACACAGATAAGTTTAATGAGTTAGGTTTATACTTTGTTCCTTCAGTTTTGAATGGAGGATAGTCTGTCTGGATGCACTCCTTAGAATGCTCGGCTTTCTGATGAGTTTGAAAAGATTTGAACATAGGTTTTGGTGCAGTGGATTTGTACACATCCCTTTCACAGCTGGAGCCTAACTTTGACTTCACCCAGAATTTACAGGTGAAATTCTCCTTCCTCTGCTGATTCTGAAGGGTGTACATTAAATTAATTCAAGCTGTTTCAACCTAGTTCCTATTGACTATGGATCCACTAGTTGATATGGGAAATTAAAATATTTCTCTGTTTCAGTAGAGTGTGTTCTTGTGAGGTTGGGGTTAAAGTGCATTATATTTGGGCAGAGTAGAGGGAACTGACTAAGGGGTGTTTAATGCTGTTACTGAGTGCTAATATTGGAAGAATTCTGTTCCCCAGCACTGCAATCTCTCACTTTAATGAGCAAAAAAGATTCACCAGACAAAAAATATATAAATCCATAGTCTGATTTATCTCATTTAGGCATTATTAGACCGGCTATATCATGAATCATATGACTTTTCCTGTAATTGCTGGTCTCTAACTCACATTAAGCATTTACCTCACCGTATATTACACAAGCAATGCAAACTTCAGACTTACAGGCCTAGATTTTCTTTTGAAAAACTGCAGTTTTGAGGTGTGACATTCATTAAAATGTAGTCATGTGGTTTCTCACCACAATCCTGCCTCAAAAAATGACCACCAAAATTTTCCACCAACAAGATCACCAGTCGATATTGCTGCGCACCTGGAGCCTGAGACGTTGTATGTAAATAGCGGCGGGGTCCTAATTCAAGTATGCTAATCAGGGTCCGATAACCATCATCGGGTCTCGACAGCAACTTTAACTTCGGCCTGATTGGGGTAGCGGCACCCCACTTTTCCGGAGGCTGATGGCACGTTAATGAGGTCTGGTGGTTAAAATCGCCGTGGCCTCATACTGCCGTGGGCAGGTGAGAAACTAACAAACCAGCGGTTTCCTGTCGAAAACCCACGAGCAGTTAAAATCCCCCTCCCCTTTGTTTCACTAAAGCTTTTCTTGACGGTTAACTTTTAGCGATTAATTCATGCAGGTTTATTTAGCTGTGTTTCCATGCAAATATATACAAATTGGGTAATCAAACCTATAAAGGAAATGGAAGAACAATAAGTAGTCTTTATTTCTGAATCGAGCTTGGCTAATGCAAGTGACAAAGCAGAAATACCTCAACATCTCACTTTAAAATTTTGAGAACTTTGAGGTAAATAATCTAACTGAAAGGTAAATGGATCAGGTTATCTTTGTATGGATCATTTCTGTTTCATTATCAAAAAAAAGACACTTGCTAGTAATTGGAGTTTATGAACGTGAGATATGAAGAAGATAGGTTCACACAGTTATTGCATAGCACTGGAATTCGAGCCACTGAGTACTCAATAGATTTATGGCTTTACAGATAAACTGAGAATGAAAACATTATAGGCTGAGCCCCACCTAATACAGCCACTATTTCAAATACAGAAATTTAGCACTTTCACATCTAAGATATTCTCTCTTCCTTTGCCTGCCATGACGAAATTTTAAACCTACAGGAAGTATCTTCCACTCATTAATAGTATTCAATATATACTGCATACTATCATTTAGAAGCAAAGGCCATATTTTTATATTTTTAGCAGTGACCCTGGCACAAATAAGAATCCTGCTTCCCTAAATTGATGTATTTTATGTGTGTTAGGAACATTCAAATGAACAGTGGGTGTGTTGGCACAAGAAGCTCAGGAATTTTCATTTGATCAGTCGTTTCTCTGTTTCTCCTGAAATTGCTGACTCATTAGAATATAAAGAACATGAACAAAAGTTAAGAAAAGGTCATGGAGCCTATTGAAGTTTGCCCTTCCACAACCCTAAGTCTCCCAGTAGAACATCCAGTCTCATTTTAAAAGCCATCGTGTTTTTGCCTCTACAATTCCTCTTGGCAGATTCATCATAATATCTATTTTAAAACTTTGGCCCTGATATTAATGGGGAGGCGTGGATGGTGCGAGGTAGCGTGGGGAAAACCCGGCAAGGCCTGGGACATACAGCTCCTGCCGAATTTAATGGCAGGACCTCATTATAATTTGTTTCCTTCGTTTGAGGCAGGAGGCCACAGCTGGGGATCCTTGGGGACGGTCCCCAGTAATTAGGAGGGGGGAGGGAGCGAGAGATCGGGGCTTGGCGGACGGTAGGGGTTGCCGAACGTGGGAGGGAGGCGATCATGGCAGGGGGGAAAGACGGGTCGCAATTGGCATAGGGAAGGCCGCAAGCTTCCTTAATGGGCCCGGGGGGAGCACTCCTCATCCACCTGGCCCACAAGGAGTGCTGTAAAAGGCACTTACCTTCTAGAGCTGGCAGCTCCCGCCTCTCTTTCGCAGCCAGGTTTCCCGAGCCCTGTTAAATTTAAATCAGGCTTCCAATTGCTCTGTGGGACCCTGATTTAAATATAAGAACATAAGAAATAGGAGCAGGAGTAGGCCATACGGCCCCTTGAGTCTGCTCCGCCATTCAATGAGATCATGGCTGATCTTCTACCTCAACTCTACTTTCCTGCCCTATCCCCATATCCCTTTATTCCCTTGGTGCCCAAATATCCATCGATCTCAGTCTTGAATATACTCAACAACTGAGCATTCACAGCCCTCCGGAGTAAAGAATTCCAAAAATTCACAACCCTCTGAGCGAAGAAATTTTTTCTCATCTCAGTCCTAAATGGCCGACCTCTTATCTTGAGACTATGACCCCTAGTTCTAGACTCTCCAGCCGGGGGAAACAGCCTCTCAGCATCTACCCTGTCAAGCCCTCTAAGAATTTTATACATTTCAATGAGATCACCTCCCATTCTTCTAAATTCCAGAGAATATTGGCCCATTCTACTCCATCCCTCCTCATAGGACATCCCTCTCATTCCAGGGATTAATCTAGTGAACCTTTGTTGCACCCCCGCTAAGGCAAGTATATCCTTCCTTAGGTAAGGTGACCAAAACTGTACACAGTATGCCAGGTGTAGTCTCACCAGACCCCCTATATAACTGCAGCAAGACCTCCTTACTCTTATACTCCAACCCCCTTGTAATAAAGGCTAACATACCATTTGTCATCCTAATTGCTTTCTGTACCTGCATGTTAATTTTCTGTCATTCATATTTAAGGACACCCAAATCCCTCTGACTACCAACATTTCTTAGTCTCTCACCTTTTAAAAAATAATCTGCCTTTCTATTCTTCCTACCAAAGTGGATAATTTCACATTTCCCCACATTATACTCCATCTGCCACCTTCTTACCCACTCACTTAACCTGTCTACATTCCTTTGCAGCCTCTTTGCGTCCTCCTCACAGCTTACTTTCCCACCTAGCTTTGTATTGTCAGCAAACTTGGATACATTACACTCGGTCCCTTCATCTAAGTCATTGATATATATTGTAAAGAGTTGAGGCCCAAGCACCGATCCTTGCGGCACCCCCACTAGTTACAACCTGCCTATCCGAAAATGACCCGTTTATTCCTACTCTGTTTTCTGTCCGTTAACCAACCCTCAATCCCATGAGCCCTAATCTTTTGTGACAACGTCTTGTGTAGCACCTTATCAAATGCCTTTTGAAAATCCAAATATACTACATCCACAGGTTCCCCCTTATCTACCCTGCCAGTTACACCCTCAAAAAACTCTAATAGATTTGTCAAACATGATTTCCCTTTCCTAAAACTGCATTGACTCTGCCTAATCATATTATGATTTTTTGAGTGCCCTGTTACTACGTTCTTAATAATAGATTCTAGCATTTCCATACTACTGATGTCAGGCTAACTGGCCTATAGTTCTCTGTTTTCTCTCTCCCTCCTTTCTTGAATAGCGGGGTTATATTTGCTACCTACCAATCCATGGGGACCATTCTAGAATCTAGGGAATTCTGGAAGATCAAAACCATTGCATCCACTATCTCTGCAGCCACCTCTTTTAAAACCCTAGGTCCAGGGAATTTGTTGGCTTTTAGCCCGTTTAATTTCTCCAGTACTTTTTCTTTACTCATCTTAATTGCTTTAAGTTCCTCTCTCTCTCTCTCTCTCTAGACCCTTGATTCCCCACTGTTTCTGGTATGTTCTTTGTGTCTTCTACTGTGAAGACAGATAAAAAATATTTGTTTAACATCTCTGCCATTTCCTTATTCCCCATTATAATTTCTCCTGTGTCTGCCTCTAAGGGACCCACGTTTACTTTTGCTAATCTTTTCCTTTTTACATACAATTTGTTTTTATATTTCTTGGTAGTTTACTCTCATATTCAATTTTCTCCCTCTTTATCAATTTCTTGGTCATCCTTTGCTGATTTCTAAAACTCTCCCAATCCTCAGGCTTACTATTTTTTTGGCAACATTGTAAGCCTCTTCTTTTAATCCAATACTATCCTTAACTCCTCTAATTAGCCACGGTTGGATCAATTTGCCTATGGAGTTTTTATTCCTCAAGGGAATGTATAATCGTTGAGAATTATGAATTATTTCTTTAAATGTTCACTATTGCTTATCTACCGTCATATCTTTTAAACTAATTTCCCAATCAATCTTAGTCAACTCGCCCCTCGTACCTACGTAATTGGTTTTGTTTAAATTTAAGACCCTTGTTTCGGACTTAACTACATCACTCTCAAACTCAATATGAAATTCTATCTTATTATGGTCTCTCATCCCCAGAGGATCCTTAACAATAAGATTACTAATTAACCCTATTTCATTACACAATACTAGATCTAAAATAGCCAGTTCCCTAGTTGGTTCCTTAACATATTGTTCTAGAAAACTGTCTCAAATGCATTCCATGAACTCGTCCTCCAAACTGCTTTTGCCAATTGTAGTTTGCCCAGTCTATATGAAGATTCAAGCCCCCATGATTATTGCATTACCCTTGATACATGCTCCTCTAATTTCCTGATTTATACTCGGTCCAACACTATAACTACTGTTAGGAGGCCTATAAACTACTCCCACCAGTGTTTGCTGCCCCTTGTTATTTCTTAGCTCCACCCATCCTCATTTTCTGAGGTAAGATCCTTTCTTACTACGGCTTTTAACTGACCCTTTATTGTCAGGGTTAACCCCACCACCTCCTTTTCCATTTTTGCCTACCTTTTCTAAAAGTCAAGTACCCTGGAACATTTAGTTCCCAACCTTGGTCACCCTACAACCACATCTCAGAAATGGCTACTAATAACCCATTGATCTCTATTTGTGCCATTAATTAATCTATCTTGTTACAAATGCTTTGTGCATTCAGATAAAGGGCCTTTAAAACTTTTTACTATTATTCCCTGACGTGACCTTAGTCATTAATGCCCTGTTACCTTTGCTAAATTCTCTGTCCCTTCCTGACACACTTCTTGTTTTTACCCAAATCGCTGCTCTGCTCTATAGCCTTGACTTTTCTCTTTAGACTTATAAATTTATCCTTGCTTAAACCCACCCCCCCTCCCCCCTTATTAGTTTAAAGCTCTATCTACTGCCCTAGTTATTTGATTCACCAGGACACTGGACCCAGCCTGGTTTAAGTGGAGCCCATCCCAACGGAACAGCTCCCTCTTTCCCCAGTACTGGTGCCACTGCCCCATGAATTGAAATCCTTGTTTCCCACACCACTCTTTCTGCCACGCATTTAACCCTCTAATCTGTTAGTCTCTATGCCGATTTGTGCGTGGCTCAGGTAGTAATCCAGAGATAATTACGTCTGAGATTCTGCTTTTTAATTTAGACCCTAGCTCCCCAAACTCCCTCATTAGAACTTCACTCCTAGTTCTATCTATCTACTTGGTTCCCACGTGAACCATGACAACTGGATACTCCCCCTCCTGCTTCAAGATCTTCTCCAGCCGCGAGGAGATTTCCTTAACCCAGGCACCGGGCAGGCAACACAGCCGTTGGAACTCCTGGTTGCAGCTGCAGAGAACAGTGTCTATCCCCCTGATTATATTATCGCCTACCGCTACCACATTCCTTTTCACTCCCCCCACTTGAATGGCCTCCTGTACCACGGTGCCGCGGTCAATTTGCCCATCCTCCCCGCAGTCTTTGTTCTCATCCATACAAGTAGCAAGTACCTTGTACCTGTTGGACAAGGGCAAAGGCTGAGGCTCCTCCACCACTGCATCTGGGATCCCCTTACCTGCCTGACTCGCAGTCACATCCTCCTGTCCCTGACCACTAACCAAATCTAAAGCACTACCTAATTTAAGGGGTGTGACTGCCTTCTGGCTCAAAGTGTCCAGGAATCTCACCCCCTCCCTGACTCATTGCAATGTCTGCACCTCGGACTCATACGAACATATGAATTAAGAGCAGGAGTAGGCCATTCGGCCCCTCGAGCCTGCTCTGCCATTTGATAAGATCATGGCTAATCTGATTGTGACCTCAAACCTACTTTCCCGTCTACCTAGTATAACTTTCGACTCCCTTGTTAATCAGGAATGTATCTAACTCAGCCTTAAAAATATTCAATGACCCTGCCTCCACCGCTCTCTGGGGATGGGAGTTCCACAGACTCACGTTCCTCTGAGAGAAAAAAATTCTCCTTATCTCTGTCTTAAATGGGAGACCCCTTATTTTTAAACTGTGGCCCCTAGTTCTAGTCTCTCCCACAAGGGGAAACATTCTCTGAGCATCTACCCCTTCAAGTCCCCTCAGGATCTTACATGTTTCAATAAGATCACCTCTCATTCTTCTAAACTCCATTGTATACAGGCCCAACTTATCCAACCTTTCCTCATAAGATAGCCCCCTCATCCCAGGAATCAGTCGAGTGAACCTTCTCTGAACTGCCTCCAAAGCAATTATGTCCTTTCTTAAATAAGGAGACCAAAACTGCACACAGTATTCTAGATGTGGTCTCACCAATGCAATTTTCAAATGTAGCAAAACATCTCTACTTTTATATTCCATTCCCCTTGCAATAAATGACAACTTTCCATTTGCCTTCCTAATCACTTGCTGTACCTGCATACTAACTTTTTGTGACTCGTGCTAGGACACCCCCAGATCCCTCTATACCTCAGAGTTCTGCAATTTCTCTCCATTTAAATAATATACTGCTTTCCTATTCCTCCTGCCAAAGTGGACAAGTTCACATTTTCCCACATTATACTCCATCTGCCAACTTTTTGCCCACTCACTTAACTTATCTATATCCTTTGCAGACTCCTTATGTCCTCTTCACAACTTACTTTCCTACCTACCTTTGTGTCATCAGCAAATTTAGCAACCATACATTTGGTCCCTTCATCCAAGTCATTGATGTAGATTGTAAATAGTTGAGGCCCAAGCATTGATCCCCGTGGCACTCCACTCTTTATATCTTGCCAATCTGAAAATGACCCATTTATGCCTACTCTCTGTTTCCTGTGAGCTAACCAATCCTTTATCCATGGTAATATGTTACCCCCTACACCATGAGCTCTTATTTTGTGTAGTAGCCTTTGATGTGGCACCTTGTCAAAAGCCTTCTGGAAATCCAAGTGCACCACATCCACAGGATCCCCTTTATCTACGTTGCTTGTTACTTCCTCAAAGAACTCTAATAAATTAGTCAAACACGATTTCCCTTCCACAAAGCCATGTTGACTCTACTTGATTGCATTGAGATTTTCTAAGTGTCCTGCTATAACCTCCTTAATAATAGATTCCAGCATTTTCCCTATGACAGATGTTAAGCTAACTGCCCTGTAGCTTCCTGCTTTCTGTCTCCCTCTTTTCATTCGCTATTTTCCAATCTGATGGGACCCTTCCAGAATCGAGGGAATTTTGGAAAATTAATACCAATTCATCTATCTCTGCAGCCACGTCTTTTAAGACGCTAGGATGAAGTCCATCAGAACCTGGGGACTTGTCAGCTTTTAGTTCTAATAATTTTTTCAGATCCCTTTCCCTGGTGATTGTAAATGTTTTAAGTTCCTCCCTCCCTTTCACCTCTTGATTCACAATTATTTCTGGCATGTTATTTGTATCCTCTATAATGAAGTCGGACACAAAATATCTGTTCAATTCACCCGCCATTTCCTTATTCTCCATTATTAATTCCCCAGACTCACTTTACTTACTCTTTTCCTTTTTAAATACCTGTAGAAACTCTTACTATCTGTTTTTCTATTTCTAGCTAGCTTTCTCTCGTACTCTAATTTCTCCCTCCTTATTATTCTTTTAGTCATTCTTTGCAGTTTTTTATATTCTGACCAATCTTCTGTCCTGCCACTATTCTTCATGGAATTGTATGCTTTATCTTTCAATTTGATACTATCTTTAACTTCCTTAGTTAGCCACGGATTGAATGTCCTTCCCCTAGAGTCTTTCTTTCTCACTGGAATGTATCTTTGCTGAGTGTTATGAAATATCTCATTAAATGTCTGCCATTGCATCTCTACTGACATATCACTTAACCTAAGTTCCCAGTTCATTTTAGCCAGCTCTGTCTTCATGCCCTCATTATTGCCCTTATTTAAGTTTAAAACACTAGTCTCAGACTTTTCTCTCCCTCAAACTGAATGCAAAATTCAATCATATTGTGATCACTGCTACCTAGAGGCTCCTTTACAATGAGGTCATTAATTAATCTTGTATCATTACACATTACCAGATCTAGAATAGCCTGCTCATTGGTTGGCTATAGGGCATGCTGCTCCAAGAAACTGTCCCGAAAGCACCCTATGAACTCATCTTCCAGCCTACTTTTGCCAATCAGATTCTTCCAATCTATATGTAGATTAAAATCACCCATGACTATCACTGTTCCTTCCTGTATACTCTGACCTACAGTGTGTTTACTGTTAGGGGGCCTATAAACTATTCCCACAAGTGACTTCTTGCCTTTACTATTTCTTATCTCTACCCAAACTGATTCTACATCTTGGTCTTTAGAACTAAGGTAATTTCTCTATTATACTCATGTCATCCTTAATTAACAGAGTCCAGCTCAACAACTCTGAGCCGAAGTTCTTCAAGTTGCAGATACATTGCAGAGGTGGTTACCTGGGATCACGCTGCCCTCCACAAACTCCCACATGCTGCAGTTATGGCCCACCACCTGAACTGCCATCTCTATCTAACCTTGTTTCATTTATTTACTTATAGTTTTTATGTAATTAATTCACTTGGTTTATTTTTAGTTATTTTTAAAGTTAATTTATCTGGTTTAAGTTATTAATTTAATAAAGTATTAGGAAGTTATAGGTTCCTAGTTTAAACCACTTCCTGAACATAGAGAGCAAAAAAATGTTACTCACCAACCTGCTGTCCTCTGATGTCAAACTTCTGCCTGTGTTTGAGTTGGTCTCAGCTTTATATCCTCACTCCGCCCCCGGTCGCTGGTCCGGCTCCGCCCCCCGTCGCTGGTCCGGCTCCGCCCCCGGTCGCTGGTCCGGCTCCGCCCCCGGTCGCTGGTCCGGCTCCGCCCCCGGTCGCTGGTCCGGCTCCGCCCTCGAGCCTCCGCTCCGGCTCCTGTTATCCCCAACAACCACTAAAAACTAAAAACACTAACCAATGAACTAAATACTTACTGACTTAGCCTCGGGCGTACCTCCTTGCCTTGTTTTGATTACTTGTGTGGCTCCCTCTATGCTCCGCTCAGTCTTAGTCTAAATCACTTAGCAACTTCTTCCCCCTCTGCACCTAATTCCCACACTCACCAAATTCCAAGTTTAACATCCTCACTCTGTTAGCGGTTCACTCTGTGTCTTTCCCAACCTCTGTGCTCAAGCTCTAAATATGTTAACGAAGTGTCCACCTCACGACGGCGGTACACTCGCAGGACATCAAACCTGCCGCCGTAAAAAGGGCAGCGCGTACAGGATGGGTTGGGGACGTCCCCATTTAAAAGTTGTTAACTACCCCCCCCCCCCTCCCCACCCCCCAACCCTCTCGCACCCCCCAACCCTCTCCCACCCATCATAGGGAGGTTAATATTGAGGCCTTTATCTCACTAATTTATATTTATGCTATTTTTCTGAGATTTCCACAGCTCTTCCATCGAAGTTACAGGGGATGAGTGGAAAAAGCCCCATGGAAATTTATCCCTTTTAATCAATCGACTACTTTCTCTTTACACACGCGTGTCTCCCACCAGCTTACAGAAATTCTCCCGATGCCCATTTCTGACCCAACACATGTTGGCTACTCTTTTTGCTGTATACTTTGGACTTTTTAAAAGGTAAGCAATTGAAATTTAGTACATCAGTGAAAGTACGTGTACCAGAACAGAGAGAGAGGGAAAAATCAGGAAAGGAGAGAGTTGCACAAACAATGAGAAATGAACAAGGAAAAGGAGTTGCAGACAAATCGAGATATAAATATCACAATGAAAATAGTGTTTTGCAGCTATAGTGAGAGACCAAAAAAGTGGAAGACCAACAGGAACAAAGAATAATACAGAAAGTTATAGATAGTAGAAAGAATTAGATAATGGCAAGAAAAAGAGGGACTTTTTATTTTTATCCATTGGAGATTTTTTTTTGCATACCATTTAATATTTTGTATTCCTAACTAAACACTTTTGGCAGACAGCTAGTCCATGGGCACCAGCTGATCACTGATACCTAATTCTTCATGGGTGAGCTCAGGCAATGAGTGTCAATGAATGTCAGCAGGTTATTCAGCTTTGGGAGGTATCACGAAGCAGAGTGTAGTCATATCCTCTTCTGATATTCACAAAGACACACTTTGTAGTAGAGTCACTGGATAGCAATCAGGATTGCGATCCTTGGTTGATTATTTCCTTCCCTAGCCAAAGGAAGATGAGATCAATTGTGGCGCCCCTACTGCCTCTCCAGTTCAGATCAGCTAGCTGAGGAAAGTCTCAGATTAGAAGGGGGAAAGCTGCTGACACTCACTGACTGAACTCACATATGTAGAAAGCCCACTTGGCCAAGATACCAAAATGTTTCCCCCATACCACCATAGCACATCATGAGTCAATGCATTCAGGGGAGAAAGGGGGATACGCCTAGGTTAGAAAACACTGAAATAAGTAGGGGGAGAAGGGGTTGATACATATAACTTTTCACAGTTAAGATCTGAAATTTCCTTTATGATTCAATTGAGGAAAAAAAGAAGCCTGAAGGCAATGAAGCCAGTTGCAGGCCAACATCATCACCCAATAAATCAGCATAGGCCAGGGATTCATCTGACCTGAGACCTTCCTGGTCTGTGTAACTCAGTACCACATTAGGCAGTTGTATTTGCCCATTGAGCCAGAAAGATTGGACTATATAGCAATGTTGGTAGGGAGTGTGTATATTGCAATGCACGTTGTGATGGACAGGCTGGATGGACTAGTGGGTCTTTCCCTATCCGTCATTTTTTGTATGTTCATATGTTACCTGCACTTTTACAACTGATCTATTACTCACTTAAGGGTTGAGTTTCCACGGGAGTTCTCCCACTCGTCCACCGTAACTTCAGCAAAAGAACTGTGTCAACGACGCTTATCTTTTTTCCAGGGTTTCGGCGGCTCTTCTGCTGATGTTACAGTGGACAACTGGGAAAAACTCTGATGGAAATTCACCCCCTTAATTAATCAATTCTTTCTAAGTTAGAAAACGACAAAGATAAACATTAAAACATTATCACTCAGTGGTAGGAAGCAGGACTGGACATTGAGACAAATTGAGAACCCAAGGTGTTTTGTCTTCTCTAATACTTAAATTTGACAAAATACGGAGTTGAAAAAGAACAATAGGAGTCTTGGCTTCTCAGTTGTTTGATAACTCTTTTTTGTATTTAATATAAATATGCTATGCTTTCCGATCAATAATGCAGCATTAATGTGCCTTGAAACCTTGATTTCAATCCCAATATCTGGAATTGGTAACTTAAATGACTGTCAGCATTAATTCCAATCTTTTTATTTAGTGAAAGTTAAGCTTAAAGGAAGAAAAGTACATCCGCATGTTATATTATGCTCATTGTACAGATTTGCTGAAAAAAGAGCACAGCACCAGTTTACCCGAACAAGCTGGAGACATGCTACATATAACAGCAGAATAGTACACTGATGATCTACAAGGGTCACGAAAGGAAACTTTGAGATAAATAAAATCTCTGAAGATGTCACACAGCAGGTGGAAATGGCAATTGCTGTGAGCCTGTGACATGCACACTCAGTAGTACACTGACAGAATGAATGAGATGCTCACAGCAAGCAAGATAATCCTGAAGGACATGCTAGGAAGTCTCTTTGGATCCCTGCTGGAAATGACTCATTCCATGCCATCCATGACTGTTTAAACAGCAGCCTGTCTCCAACCCTTTCTTGAGATATTAGCAGCTTGTGAATGTCTGACATACCCACAGTTTACAGATTTTAATCAATCCACAGTGGAAATTTAGACTAATAACTCATTTCAGTTGTAAAGGAATAGCATTATTTTTCATCAATAGCTGTTATTTCATGTGCATCAAAAATCTGTGAGTGACCTAATGCACAGAGTAGTAACAACAAGATGTTTGATTTTATCTTTAGTCTCCCCATTATATCATCACCTTTAATTTCAGATCATTAACATGTGAGTTTTGAATTTTAGCTGTCCTGTTTTTGTAGGATATCTTAAGCAGAAATTCATAAATCTTAGATCAGATAAGTGAGATATGGAGGCTCTATTATGAATGATTATTCAAACCTGTTCTGTTTCTTACAAATAACAAATTTGTAAATTCAAAATCAACAAACTTGAAGTCGCTATACTCCCAGGATGATCAAATGCTTTTCCGTAAATGAATTGTGCCAGAAAAACTGTATATGGTACTTTGGCACAACATATTGATGCTCCACTGTACCCATTTGGGATCAGCTTCCTCAGTACAAACCACAGATTAAACCCAGGGCCTTCCTGATCTGTATGGTCAGTAACACACTGAACCCTACAGATCAGGAAGTCCTCAGGATCAATCTGTGGTCTGAACTGAGTCACGGGGCAAGAGAAACATCTTAAACTGCAGTTACAGGACTTAAAGACATGAATACAAAACTAATAATTCTTAAGTGAAAAATCAGATTAAAAGAAACACTGTTTCTGATAGTGTGGCCAGTATGATGGTTAATGTTGCGTTTGTTAACTTTTCTAAACATGAGTTGCTGTTTGCCTGGTTAGGAATTAGATTGAAAGGAACAGGCTTGAAGGCCAAATGGCGTTTTATATTTCATAGTCTTATTTTCTGCTATGTACCGTTTCTATATATCTCCATTTGTGGCCTTAATCTTTAGTCAACCCACCCACTGATATGCTTTAGTAATGCACAGAGTCCCTCCCCTGCTGATTTTCTACATCCAGACAACCAGGCCCAACGCGGCCCCTAGAGAAGCCTAATTATGGAGCTAGCATTAAACTGGAGCCTGCTTATTCAGAATCCAATGGTATGGTATTGTAACTATTGCACTGCCCTACAATTTCTTTTTAAACCAACTTTACCAGTGATACAATTTTGTTTCTTGACTTGTAACATAATTTCATGATTGGAGGATCACATGAGAGATAACAGCCTCTCTATTATCTTAGCCAGTCCTCTTTTTGTTCTTGTGTTAGCGCAGTTGAATGCAACAAAGTTAAGTGCAAGCCCTGTTCATGCTGTTTTTTTTAAAAGCCATAATTTCCTACACATATGATCTGGCCATTGCTCATCTGCACAGATCCATTTGATGCCTTATTATTCACTTTCATTTTCCTTTTGTTTGTAATTCAAAATAAGCATTCTTCCACCAAAGAAACTGGTTTTTGTTCTACGACAATATCTTCAGATAAAGGTATAAATAATTATGAAAAGGCAACAATGCTGTCCTAAGAGAATATACAGTAGTGTACATGTTTGTTGGTCTGTCTCTCCATCTCTATCTCTATCATGGTACATCAGCACATACAGATATCACTTTCCAGACATCACACTCCATTATAGCTTGGCTCAGCTGGTAGCAGTCACACCTCTGAGCCAGAATGTTGTGCATTCAATCCCCACTCCAGGACTTAAGTTCATCCATGACTGTTCTTGAAATATTAGCAGCTCAAGAACAAACCCACAACTTACAGTATTTCTCAGCTGAAATGTAGACTAATAACTTGTTTCCTTGCAGTGTAAAGGAATAGCATTACTTTTTATCAACAGCTATTGTTTCATATGCATGAAAAATCTGCATGTGACCTGGTGCACAGAGTAGTAGCAACAAGATTTTAAAATATTTTACAAATAGCATGCCTGATCTACAGAAGTGATGTATTAAAGTAACCTTTTGAGCACAAGAGCTACTAAAAGTTGAGAAATACTTGTGTGCTTAGCCACTTTTTCATAAATAATGTCTAGAAATATCACAATCATGTATCTGAACATATAAAACTCTGCACTGTTGACTTTCATTACCTGTGTATGATGGTTTAAAATTTTACACAGCTAATACATCCTTCCTGTTGAAGCACATTTTATGATCTCATCCTCACAGTTTTGAAAAATGACTGACCTGTTCAATGAATCGCTGCTGGTGATCAGTTTTATGAAATGGACAGTAAGGATCACTCACATAAATAAATATGTTGCCACAAGTTACAGTTTTTTTGCATATTTGCAAAAAGCAAAATGGTTGGTTTTACATTCATGAACTACTGTGGTCCTTCTTGGTACATCAGGGCCCCGATATGAACTTCTTGGAGCCGGGAAGAGAGCGCCGGGGTGGGGGTGAGGGGGTGGTGGAGAGAGTTTATGGATGGAAAACCCAGAAGTAAGGGTTTCCCGCAGGTCCTACCGAATTTAACGATAGGATCTGTTTCAAAATTTCTCAAGGTTTCCCACCCGATAGCCAGCCGGGGAGCGGATGGAAGGTAAGTCGAAGTATGTGGGGTGGAGAGAGATCAGGGTCTTTGGGGTTTGGATGGGGGGGTGCTGGGGAATGATTGGGGTCTTTGGGGTTTGGATGGGGGGGTCGGGGATTGATCGCGGGGAGGGAATGGGGGAAGTAGGACATGGTTGGAGGGTGTGCAGTCGGACATTGGCGGGGGGGGTTCTCGGACATCACGGGATATGGGGGGGGGGGTGGTGGTCGGCCGATCACGGGGGCCCAATTGTAGCAAGTAAGCTTGTTTGGCCTGGAGGAAACACTCCTGCTCCTCCTGGCCCACAGGCAGTGCAATAAAAGCGCTTACCTCATGATCCAGGCCTTCTCGCCTCCTTTTCACTGTAGAGATTCACAAGCCCCGTGAAGCCTGCGTTGGAGGCGTTAAATTTAAAAGTGTGTGAAAATTAATTTAAAAAGACCTAATTAACATCTCATAAGGACGTTAATTGCTACGGTAAGAACCCACCGCCTGAACTAATTAAGGTCCCGACTGCGACGAGTAAGTTACTCGCACGCATCCAAACATGCCTCCGTTAAACCCAGAAGTGGGCGTATTGGAGCCGGGTTGCAGTCGCTCTCGAAAAATCAATTACTTCAACTACCCACCTGTTCTTCGGGGTTAAAATTGCCCCCAGGTGTGTCTCAATTTTTTCTGAAGCAATCAGAATAAAAAGCACTGGAGGCTTGTGTACATGATTGGAGAATTAGCGAATATTTGTAGGTTTGAGCTCATTGAGAGCGTGGTTAACAACTTAACAAGTGGCTCAGCAGTATTACAGCAGGTGCAATCTGATTGGCTCCTCAGTTGAGCGTTACTTGTAACTTATCCAATTTCTCAGAGAACTCATGGTAAAATAGTGCTCCCCTGAGAATGCACTACATTAGGAGAACATTTGAACTGTCCTTTGATACATTCTCCAGGTTTTACTAGTTAGACATGTGCATCGAGGCAATGACATGCTGAGGAGTTCAAGTGATTTCAGGAAATGTTCGAGAAAACTTTTAACAGTTTATGAATGTCACTTAAGCAATTCACTCCTAGGTATCAATATTATTTTATATACATGTATACTGAATGTTCCTTTGAATCAACTACAAATTATTTCTTGATAAACCAGCATGAATAGCATGGAGCATTATTTTAGCCTGGAAAAATAGGTGGGTTGGGGGCAGGGGGGCATTAAAAATTGCAACAATTTCAAACCTACCTCCAACATGCCCATTTCTGGTTTTCATGGGGGCGGGACGAGGGGCGTGCAACCAACCCAATGCAGGCCTCCATTTTATTAGGTTTTGTGATTTTAGCCTCTGGGGGCCTGGATTCCCGGGCCTTCTCCATCACACCACGTGAGAGGAGGTGAGAAGGCCCGAATCTGCAGGTAAGTGTCTTTGTAGCAGTGTTTGTGGGCCCGGAGGAGCAGGAGTGCTTCCCCCAGGCCCAACAAGCCTACCTGCAGCAGCCAACCCAACGATCGCGTTCCCCCCCCCCCACCCCCCCCCCCCCCCCCCCGCCAACGATAATGACCCTCGATCACCTGAACGCTTACCTCTTTCTTGCTCTTCTTCCGTCCGACTGAGACCAGCCTGTTGGGCGCAAAACCGTCAAAAAAAAATAAAAGACATCCTTACATCAAAATCGTAAGGACGTGTGGGAAATCCGTACTTCTGGGTTTCCCATCTGCAATTTGGTCTCCCTGCCCCCTTCCCGGCTCCAGGCTAAAATTACCTCCATGACAACAGTTACCAAATCCTATGACTATCATACTTGCACTACTATTTGCTGTCAGTTCAATTCAGACTCAATGGAGTAGAATTGGAAACAATAAGAATCCTGAAATTAATTTATAAGAACATAAGTAATAGGAGCAGGAGTAGGCCATCCGGCCCCTCGAGCCTGCTCTGCCGTTCAACAAGATCATGGCTGATCTTCTACCTCAACGCCATTTCCTGCTCTAACCCCATATCCCTTGATGCCTTTAATATCTAGAAATCTATCGATCTCTGTTTTGAATGTACTCAATGACTGAGCCTCCACAGCCCCCTGGGATAGAGAACTCCAAGGGTTCACCAATTTCTGAGTGAAGAAATTTCTCCTCATCTCAGTCCTAAGTGGCCTTCCCCTCATTCTGAGACTGTGACCCCTGGTTCTAGACTCCCCAGCCAGGGGAAACATCCTCACTGCATCTACCCTGTCGAGCTCTGTAAGAATTTTGTATGTTTCAATGAGATCAGTTCTCATTCATCTAAACTCTAGAGAATACAGGCATAGTCCACTCAATCTTCCCTCACACGACAATCCCGCCATCCCAGGAATTAGTCTGGTGAACCTTCATTACACTCCCTCTATGGCAGGTATATCCTTTCATAGGTAAGGAGACCAAAATTGTACACAATACTCCAGATGCGGTCTCACCAAGGCCCAATATAATTGCAGTAAGCCATCTTTATTCCTGTACTCAAATCCTGTTGTAATAAAGGCCAACATACCATTTACCTTCCTAATTGCTTGCTGCACCTGCATGTTAGCTTTCAGTGACTCATGTACAAGGACACCCAGGTCCCTTTCAACATCAACATTTCCCAATCTCTCACTATTTAAAAAATACTCTGCATTTCTGTTTTTCCTACCAAAGTGGATAACTTCACATTTTTCCACATTATATTCCATCTGCCATGTTCTTGCCCAATTACTTAACCTGTCTATATACCCTTGAAGCCTCTTTGCATCCTCCTCACAACTCACATTCCCACCTAGTTTTGTGTCATCTGCAGACTTGGAAATATTACATTTGGTCCCCTCATCCAAATCATTGATATGTATTGTGAATAGCTGGGGCCCAAGTACTGATCCCTGCATTACCCCACGAGTCACGGTCTGCCAACCTGAAAAAGATCCGTTTATTTCTTCTGTTTTCTGTCTGTTAACCAATTCTCAATCCATGCCAGTATATTACCCCCAATTCCATGTGCTCCAGCTTTGTTCACCAACCTCCTGTGTGGGACCTTTTTGAAAGCCTTCTGAAAATCCAAATACACTACTACCACTGATTCCCGCTTATCTATTCTACTACTTACATCCTCAAAGAATCCAATCGGTTTGTCAAACATGATTCCCCTTTCATAAATCCATGTTGACTCTGCCAAATCCTATTATTATTTTCTAAGTGTCCTGTTATCACATCCTTTTTAATAGATTCCAGCATTTTCCCTACTGCTGATGTCAGGCTAACGGGTCTGTAGTTCCCTGTTTTCTCTCTCCCTCCTTTCTTAAATAATGGGGTTACATTTGCTACCCTCCAATCTGCAGGAACCATTCCAGAATCTATAGAATTTTGGAAGATGACAACCAATGCATCCACTACCTCTGTAGCCACCTCTTTCAAAACCCTGGGATGTAGATCATCAGGTTCTTGGGACTTATCGACTTTCAGTCCCATTGATTTCTCGAGTACTTTTTTTTACTAATACTAATTTCTTTCAGTTCCTCATTCTTGCCAGACCCTTGGTTGTCTAGTATTTCTGGGAGTTTTTTTGTGTCTTCTTCCGTGAAGACAGACACAAAGGGCTCAATTTTCGCACCCCCGAGCAGGTGAGTTCGTGGCGGGGGGGCTGCGAAAATCAGGGATTCCCAGGGGGTCCGGAGCCCGGCTCCAACCCGCCCACTTCCGGGTTCCCCAGTGATGCGCTGACATGCGCGCACAGCCCCCGCATGTGGGACTCACTCCGGCAATTAAAGCTGGTTGGGTGCCAATTAAAGTAATTATTTAGGTACTTCAGGTTGTTTATAGACCTGATTAACATGATATTTTAGGAGGGGTGGGATTTTTCAAACAACTGGGACTGTTTCCCGTACTGGGGGAAACACTCCCAGTTGAAATGGGCGTGTTGCAGCCATCAGCCTGTGGCAGCTGCAAAGGTCCATTTGACAGGTTGGGGGGAGAGACCCTCACTCATTGCAGGAGGCCACTCTGTCACTTTGGAGAAAGTTTGGCCTCCACCACCCTACTCCTAATAATAAAATTCACCAATTTGTACACTTACCCCGGTGTCCAGACACATTTACCTACCTTGCGGATCCCCTCAAATTTTCCAGATGGGGTCCGCCGTAGCTGCAGTCATGACCTCCTCGGAGGACGATCAGCATCACCAGCCTCACTGGCCACGCCGTCCACCTCTGACACGTGGAGCCCCACAACACAGTGCTGAGACACATCCACCTGCACAGCAGGAGGGAGGGCAACGGCAGAGAGAGATGCGTCGCAGAAGGCACTACTCCTGCCACAGGGTCTACAGACCGAGGCTCAGCTTTCTGGACCTCTCTGAGCAGCAGTGCACACGGAGGCTCAGAGTCACTCGACATGTAGTCATGGACATCTGCAGCCTCCTTCATGCCGAGCTGCTCCCGGCTGGCCCGAGCACCATCTTCTTACCTGTCGCTGTCAAAGTCACCACTGCCCTCAACAATTTCTCCTCCGCATCCTTCCAGGGTGCCACCGGGGACATCGCCGATGTCTCTCAGTCAACTGCACAAAAGAGCCCTGCAAATATACCTATACCCACTATGCAGTGACACAATAGGTGGCATCAGTTGTGGGTCTTCATAGTGATCCTCAGGAAAGGGCATTATTGCACAAACCAGACAAGATTCGCAAAGACGTGGCAGTAGCAGTGACAATATAATATGTTATGTGAGTTGATCAGAAATTAAATATAAGTAAAAACCATGACAAACCCTCAAACACCCTTGTGCATCCTCTTCATGCTCACGACATGTTTGCCTTACGCTTCCTACTGCACATATGTGATGCATGCCCTGTGGCTGCAGTACAGGTAGTGGCAGGTTGAATGAGGCTGATCGTGAAAGAGATGCATGAGAGGGTGAGTATGAGATAGAGCCATGAGATTGTATGAGGATTGGGTTGAGTGGTAGTGGCGGGATGAGTATTGGTGAGGTGAGTAAGTGCAGGTTAGATGAGGATGAGCTTTGTGTGGGTGTGAGGAGTGATGTTGTTGACCGGAGGTCACCGGTTATGGTTACTGGCTTAGTATAAAGAGGAGAAGAGTCAATTCTCTCAACTCTCAATTCACTTTATTCACGCCGTTAGATCATATACATATAGCTTATACGTCTGGTTAGATATAGGCATGCAGTTTACACCAGGTTATACAATTTTATACCCAAACTAAGATCTAAACGCACACCCACTAGGTTTCTCTGACACTCCCTGAGTGGTCACAGAATATAAAGGATAATACCCGAAAAGGAGAGCTGACGCTGGCCAGGCGTTCCGTTCTCTCTCTCTTTCGACGTCATCTCTACGCCCTGATGTAGGGTCTTAAACTTCCGCGATGGTTGGTCTCCGGAGTCTTCGCTCTGGCTCCACGCCCCAGATCCTTCATTCTTATTCCGAATCTTATCTCTTCAAGCTGTGTTGTCTCTCTCTTTCGTTGGTTTAGGCTTGCTTAGTTACCCTGTGTCATCTCCTCATTGGCTCTGTCCCAAGGACTTAGGTAGCATTACCTCATTACTCCTTTTCTAAATAAGGACTTGTGTCTTATCACATTTCCTTTGTCTTTCACAAAACTTAGCTAATTCAAACCGGTTCCAGCCAGCTCAGGCCAGCGACTGAACTCAGGTTACTTCAGTTCAAAAGTTGTTCTTGCCTGTGTATCAGCAGCTGGGGAATCTCAGGTTACTTTCTGCAGCCCCTAGCCAACAATGTGATAGAGTCGTGTTGGCAGTGCAGAAGGAGATGTGGGGTGGGGGCGGTGATGTGGCAGACGGAGTGTAGGGGAATGAGTAAGTGTGCTCACTTCGGCTGACCTACTTAGGTAATTGAAGCGCCTCCTGCACTGTATGCAGGTGCGCGATATGTTGGTGGTGCAGGTGACCTCCTCTGCCACCTCGAGCCAGGCCTTGGTGGCAGAGGCAGGCTGCTTCCTCCCGCCCGCCGGGGGGAAGATCTCTGTCCTCCCCCTCCTCCTCACCCCATCCAATAATACCTGGAATGAGGCATCATTAAACCTGGGAACAGCCTTCCCCCTGGGCTGCTCCATGCTGTAATTTTTCCTATTTTCTGCAGCATCAGTCAGTGGAGGACTGCCCCTTTGTATAGGGCTCCTCCAGCTGACAGCCTATGTTGCGCATGCGCAGTCCGCCCGCTGCGCAGCTTTCCAGTGCGAAACCCGGAAGCACAGGTAAGTGGCTGCAATTAGCCTGCGATTGTGTGCTTAGCACCCCGATTTCACTGGGTGCGTTACCCATGCGCTCAGTAGACCCCCCCCCCCCCCGCTGCGAACCCATCGCCTTCCTAATATTGGGCCCACAGTATTTGTTTGATTTCTCTGCCATTTCCTTATTCCCCATTATAAATTCTCCGTGTCTGTCTGTAAGGGACCCACATTTGCCTTCGCCAGTCTTTTCCTTTTTACGCAACTATAGAAGCTTTTACAGTCCATTTTTATGTTTCTCACCAGTTTACTCTCATTCTGTTTTCCCTTTTATCAATTTCTTGGTCTTCCTTTGCTGAATTCTAAAATATTCCCAATCCTCAGGCTTAATGCTTTTTCTGGCAACTTTATATGCCTCTTCCTTTGATTTAATACTATCCTTAATTTTCCTTGTTAGCCATGGTTGGACCACTTTTCCTGTTGGGTTTTTGTGCCTTAAAGGAATATATATTTGTTGCAAATTATGTATTAATTCTTTAAATGCTAGCCATTGCCTGTCTACTGTCATACCTTTTAATGTAGTTCCCTAATCAAACACAGCCAACTTGCGCCTCATACCTTCGTAGTTTCCTTTGTTTAGATTTAAGACCCTAGTTTCAGATTGAACTACATCACTTTCAAACTTAATGAAGAATTCAATCATATTATGGTCACTCTTCCCTAAGAGCTCCTTTACAACAAGATTATTAATTAACCCTTTCTCATTGCACATTGTTTTAAATGCCCAGTAATATATTAATATCAAGGCTCTCAGGGTTCAGATGGCGTTGGATATCAACAAGAGTATCACCTGATTCGATTTCTGCATTGTTATTCACTCCATTCTGTCCATTATACAAAAGTCTTACATTGTAAAAGTACTTCAGATCTGGTAGGCAAGAAATTTGTACTGTAAGAATTAGTAATGGATTTTTTTTTCAGTTTGTTGATATTCTCTTTAAAACTGCTCTTTGTTAAGATGCAGTTGAGAAGTAGAAACCGTTTACTTCAGCCTAAAGCAGTATCTGTAGGGTAGATGCTGTTTGTACATAAAATATTTGCTGAGTAAGTGAATGTGAATGTTTACATTGATTTCTAACACAACACAATAAGATAAAACCATGCTACTGGTTGACTTTATTGAATATGTGCAGAGGTATATTGGGTGGCTGTGATCCCATTTCGTCTCCTTTAAGTAATGCATTCAAGTATTCTGGTTAGTCCAACAGATCTCATAAAGGGTAAGAATTAGTGTACGCTAGCTATAGGGTGAATCTCCCGCATCAAATTGGAGTGCTCCCTGCCTGTAGAAAATTACTGTGGATTTGAGGTGACTGGACTGAGGGTGAATGAAAAACACAGAGGATAACTCTGTGACGTCTTTTAAGAAGATGTCAAAGACTTAATATCCCTACATGTTGAGCATTGATAAGTACTTTGAAATAGAGGATTGATCAACTGTGCAATGTGGAAAAGTGCCAAGCTCATACATCTGGAATATTTGCAAATGTAAAAGAGTAGGCAGAAGCAAGAAAAGCACATTTCAAATCTTGATGAACTGTTCAAGAGCCACTCTGCTGTTTCTGTTCCAAATGTAAAGTATAATATGATCAATATTTTCAGAACTGCTATTCATATATGATATGAATAGTGAATGTTGCTGTAATTTACTATGGGAATAAGGTGAAATTCTGTGAAATTCTTCAAAGTGTGATATTACTTTCTTGTAAACACCCATAACAACACCATTTCTTAAAAGCATTCACTGTCCTCTAAATATTACAAATAGTCTTTGATGGCTGTCAGTGAATTGAACTAGGTTTTCTCATTTTGTGCACATTATATTACTAAATCCAAGTGCTATTCTGATGTCATATCCTGAGGGCAGTGTCCAGTTGTTGATCACTGAGATGTGAGGGAGGCAGTGCAGAAAAGGTCCAGGAAGTTAGTGTGCTTTAACCCAGCCCCTATGTCAGAGGATTGAGGATTGAGTTATGAGGAAAGATTAGAGAATCTTCGATTTGTCAGCCTTGGAAGGAGATGATTGAGAGAGAATCTTAGATATATAAAGTAACAAGCTTATAGAAAAGGTGAATCCAGAGCATATTTCAATGTAAACTATGATACAAAGGTAGGTAGGAAAGTAAGTTGTGAAGAGGACATAAGGAGTCTGCAAAGGGATATAGATAGGTTAAGTGAGTGGGCAAAAATTTGACAGATGGAGTATAATGTGGGAAAATGTGAACTTGTCCACTTTGGCAGGAGGAATAGGAAAGCAGTATATTATTTAAATGGAGAGAAATTGCAGAACTCTGAGGTATAGAGGGATCTGGGGGTGTCCTAGCACGAGTCACAAAAAGTTAGTATGCAGGTACAGCAAATGATTAGGAAGGCAAATGGAATGTTGTCATTTATTGCAAGGGGAATGGAATATAAAAGTAGAGATGTTTTGCTACAGTTGTACAGGGCATTGGTGAGACCACATCTAGAATACTGTGTGCAGTTTTGGTCTCCTTATTTAAGAAAGGACATAATTGCTTTGGAGGCAGTTCAGAGAAGGTTCACTTGACTGATTCCTGGGATGAGAGGGTTATCTTATGAAAAAGGTTGGACAAGTTGGGCCTGTATACACTGGAGTTTAGAAGAATGAGAGGTGATCTTATTGAAACATATAAGATCCTGAGGGGACTAGAAGGGGTAGATGCTGAGAGGATGTTTCCCCTTGTGGGAGAGACTAGAACTAGGGGCCACAGTTTAAAAATAAAGGGTCTCCCATTTAAGACGGAGATAAGGAGACATTTTTTCTCTGAGGGTCGTGAGTTTGTGGAACTCCCTTCCCCAGAGAGCGGTGGAGGCAGGGTCATTGAATATTTTTAAGGCTAAGTTAAATAGATTCCTGATTAACAAGGGAGTCAAAGGTTATAGTAGGTAGATGGGAAAGTAGGTTTGAGGTCACAATCAGATTAGCCATGATCTTATCAAATGGCAGAGCAGGCTCGAGGGGTCGAATGGCCTACTCCTGCTCTTGATTCATATGTTCGTATGTATGTAGGACAAAATATATAGTTTTAAACTGATGAAAAGCAAATTTAGGATGGATGTTAGGGTGATTTTCACATAAAGAAAGATCATTACTTTTAATGAACTTCTAATGTCAAAAAAGCTTTGAGTTACTTAAGATACAATTGATGCTGTGATGGGTGAACTGAAGCTCTAAATGAATGAGCTATAATGGCTGAAGGATCTCTTTGTATCTATCTTGTGATTAGTAGCCATTGGAAAATGTGCATTATAGATGGCCCAGAAGTGTCGTGGTTAAGATACCAGCAGAGGATTAAGTCTCTTTCATATTGCAGTTACCAGCATCCTTTGCTACATCCAACACAATGCAATGGTAGGCCATGGGTTCATATCCATAATTACACACCTAATGTAGAGTTATCCACAGCACAAGGGAGAGAAAAGTAGAGAGCAAACACACCTCTGAGCAGCCAGCTCACTCGCACCGTGGGAAGAGATTGACCTGTTTGTCCTAGTGTCAGCTTTGTCAGTGGTGGCACTCTCACCTCTAAGTCAGAAGGTTGTGGGTTCAAGTCCCACTCCAAGACTTGAGACTATAATCTAGGCTGACACTTCTATGCAATACCGAGGTAGTGCTGCATTGTCTGAGGTGCCATCATTTGGATGAGACATTAAACTGTGGTCCTATCTGCCTGTTCAGGTGGACATAATAGATGATGTGGCACTTTTTCAAAGAGCAGCAGGGAGTTTTTGAAGTGTCCTGGCCAAAATTCATCCCTGAAGCAACAACACCAAAACAGATTAGTCACTCACCTCATTGTTCTTTGCGGGAACTTAATGTGTGCAATTTGCCTTCTATGTTTGTCTAAAAAAAAATCATTGACCGTACTCCAGAAAGTTATTTGTTGGTTGTGAAGTCTTTTGGAATTGTCCTGAGGATGTGAAAGGCACTATACAAATGAAAGTCTTTCTTTTATTGGCTAGAGAATTGCACATAAAATGGAGAGATCTTAAGATGAGGGAGGAAAAATAAATGGAAGAAATAGCAGCAATAGATAAATACTCAAACTAGTTCTATGAAAAATTCAAACACTGGCCGACAGTAATCTTAGTCAGGGGCCATAATGAATCCCTTTATTCTGTCAAAACCCTTAGATTATGAATTATCTATGTTGTCCCCATAAAATGGAAAAGTCTAATCTTGCCAGTGGCTATAGGCCTGCTCATTTCATCAGTTCACATGACAAAATATTTGTAAAAGTCCATTTAAAAAGGTGACCGCACGCCTTGAAAAATCAAGTACTAACTGAGTTTATTGAAGGTGATTATTTATCTGACTATATGCAGTGCTTTTCTGATTTGATTATGGTGTGTAGTGAGTTGACATCAGTGACAATAATATCTGTGTTAAAAAATACACCATTAAAACAATAAATTGGAGGGTGTAAGATTCTCAAAATTCACAGATCCCCCAAAACTTGGAGAAAAACCCTAAAGAAAAGGACTTTGGACTCTTTTCTAACCATTTCAGGGTGACTCACATGCGCGCCGCACCAGGAAGCATCAACCAGGGAAAAGTACTTTTTGAGGAATCCACGTCCTTTAAGGGACTCGCTTCCTCGTAGGGGCGACTGTAAGAATTCTGGGAATTCACCTTTTGCCTGAGTATGGAAAAACTTTGGCCATTGACTGAAATCCTAAGATGGAAGGATAGGTGAGAGGTCACCAGACGAATCCACAACACACACATGGAATGTGGGAGAATTACTGCTTCAGACATGTCTCTGTTTTAATGCAAAACCTACAGCAGGTGGTCAACACTCAGCACTAATTCGAAAGGCAGTCGGCCATTGAAAGAGGCAACTGCTCCAGATGTGGTGGGGCCATGCCTTTGTTTTAAAGCAAAACCCATCAACACCTAGGACGTTGGATACAAAAGGAAGCCTTGTGTGACGAGCTCTAAAAATCGGAATTAACAATGACCCATCGGGAGAAGCAATTGCAACATGATGAGGGACCATCAAAAAGCCATCAAAGATTCTTAAGGACTTTGTAAGAACTGTTTAAACAGACATGAAGTGTTTTTTTAAAAAGTGTCGAAGACCATTGTAAGAGAGGGTTATTAGAAGTGGAAACCCGAAACCCCACTCTCACTCTCTCTCTCTCTCTCTCTCTCTCTCGTTCTTGCTGGCTGCTTGTCTTATTCTGCCTGTCTCTGGAAGGAAGAGCAGCTTCCAGCGAACAACAAGGCGAGGGTTTGACAGGGAAGGTCAGCAGCTCTAGAAGCAGGCCGACACACAAGAAAAAATCAGAGCAACAGCCCCAGCAACCATCAGACACCTCACGGCAACAAGTGCCTTATGAAACAACCAACCGAATATTGCCACCAACCAACCGGGTAATTTTGGGCCACCGCGACCAAAGAAAACCAACTCGGGAGAAAACCGAAGATCCGCAAAGTTTCCACTCTACAATCTATTTCTGACTTACCTCTGAGTGAATTACTGTCAAGGATTCGTTTGGTGAGCATTATCTCTGGCCCTTTAGAGTCCAACTTAGCTAGTACAGTGGGATGGGGAGGGGTGAGGTATCTTTCTACTGTAATTTCCCTTGTGTGTACCGAAGTGTTCCCCATTTTATTAGAGTGTTAAGATTGTTGTGTTGTATTTTCTCTCTTGAATAAAGGTCAAAGTTTCTTGCTCCAAAACCAGTTGTCTGCTGCACTTTGTCACAACCCCCAAATAAGTCCAAGGTCTAGAACCCAGGGAGTGGGAGCGATTCGGACCGCTCAGAAGTCAGAGGCGAAGCTGACACACACCACCACCCCCTACAAGGGGAAAGTCAGTCTTCAGTCCTGGTCTTGATCATTACCAAGTGACTCCTGCTGAAAAGTGTGTTTGAGAACATTGAGAACTGGATCAACTGTAGCTGTGGTGCTTTCCATGAATAACTTGCTGTCCCTTGCTGTCTGGCTCACACATGAAGAGTGGTCTTTCAGATGAGGTACCAGTGGATGTTGTTGGTTGTGGATTGGAACCTGGCAGGGGTGGAAACCTTCAGCGAAGGAAGGAAGGAAAGAAGAGGAACTTGACAATACAACTCCTATTTCATTGTTTGCTGATTACTAGCATCCTTTGCTCCTCACTCAATGATAATGGAGTAATTCTGGCAATTTTTCACTCCGGTAGCTTAACTGCAGTTCATAGTTTTACACTTCGATGTGTTAACATTTGTTGTAAGCCACAGTGAGGAATTGAGGGGAAAATATAACCCTCTGAGATTCCCCATAGCTGATCCATTAAATAGTAGTGACAGTAGAATTAAATGGGGAGGGAGGTGATGAGAAGAAGCATTGATGTGGTTAATAAGGTATCTGGAATAGGCCCCTTGTGAGGGGCCACAATTTACCAGCATCTAAAACATCGTGTACCAATGATATTATAATGGCAAGAGGTCAGCTTGGACATTGATGTTAATTTCAGGAGAGTCTCCTGACTGACCATGAGGGGCTATTACCAGAGGAACAAGCAGATTATTGCACCAAAAGGAGCACTGTTAACTAACTATTTGACAGCTAGCAGAGACTATATAGAGAAGAATAAGGCACTACACAAATACATGATAGATTCCAAGTAGGTCTGTGTGTGATGAGAAAGATTGTACAATGTGCACAAGAACTGCAGAATGGCTGATAAACTTGTGCAGCTACTGAAAGACATTTACAATAAATCAATGAATGCTTTGCGATTTGATGGCAAATTGATAGACTGGTTTTGAATGAAGGTTGTTGTACATCAAGAATGCATACTATCAGCAACACTATTTAATCTTATGCTGGTGGCATTCATCCAAATGGCACTCTTGACTGCTAAGATGGTGCAAAATTGAAATTGAATGGTGCTACAAGGTGGAAATCAACTTACGATTCATATCTGATATTGATGTTGCAACCACAATGTTATTTTTAGTTTCGAAACAATGCGATATTGTTTCTCCAATCTAAAATATTTCAGTACTCTTTAAGTTGCCTCAATATAATTCTTCTTTGTGAAGTTATGGGAGTAGATTTTTGTCTGGGCTCATTTTCAGGCCTAGATTTGGCACTGCAGGGGCAGCGCGCGCCCAAACCAAAAGGTGCAAATATGACAGGAATTGGTCCTCAGGCCTCATATTCAGGGCGAGCTCCAGCAACTTTCCCCATGAGTTAAAAAACACAATTTTGGTCAGTGGCCTGTAGATAAGTTCCAGGAGGGTCAGTTGGAGCAGGCAATGGAGGGGGTGGGGGTGGTGCGGGGCGGCATTGTAAGGACTGTGGAGTCGTGGGGAGCACTCCTGCTCCTCCTGTCCCTGCAGAAAGGTTTTCTTCAAACAAAAAATGAAAATAACTTAACAGTAGTAGGTGGCCGCAGGGACCACTGAAGAATCCTGAGCGCAAGCTTGATGCCTGCACAGCTCATTGGCAACAAATTTCTGCAAGGAATCCTTCAACAGGCATTTTGCCCCTAATTAACACATTAAAGGGACCTAATGCCTGTTTTAGGCAGTCGTCTGGCCACCAAAGAATTTAGCAGTGGGCCCAACACTTGTGCAGATTGGGAGCAGGCCGTCCCACTGCTAAATTGGTTGTCTTGGCTGCTGTTTTATACCTGAAAAATAAGTGCAAAACGTGATTCCTTAAAGTTTACCACCTGCAATCAAGTGAGAAAGAAACTACATTGCAGTTTAAATTGTAAAAATGTAGCTGATACAAGACAGCAAAAATCACTCTGAAGATCCTAAGGGTAAGGCGTCAGATAAAAATTATCTAATTAAACACCACATTCTAATTAAAGCAATACTTTGTCAATACTTGAATTATTTTGAGAATTAAACTTTAGGAGATCATTTAAGGTACCAACTATTCTTTGCACAATTTGTATCTAATTTGCACAATTGTATTTCCATTCTTGGATGAAATAGGCTGGGGCTGCTAACTGACGTTATTGAAGAAACAGTGGTGAAACTGACCTACAACCACTGATGAAGATCAATGATTTGAAGAAAGGATACGAGTTAAATATCATCACAAAAATTAAAATTCATTAATGTCTTAACACATGAAGAAAAGAAACGAGTACCAGAGATAGGAACAAAACTAAATAGGTTGTGCAGTTCATCTGCTTTAGTGACATAATTGCTGACGTAAAAAATTAAAGCTTGACAACCACGTTGTGTTGAGCTGACCAACACACAGTGCTTCTGTAATCTCGATTTAAAAACCTATTGTATGGAATTAAATGCTGATCTTAAGGAAGGAAAATAAAAAATAGTTGTGAGAAGAATGCTGGGAAGAATACTGAGGAGCAAGACTGTAACATAGCATCTTGATTTCAAATGGAAGAAAAATCAAATCTCTATTATACATTTTCCAAATTAACACATGACCCAAACAACAAGAGGAACACTACAACGAGGCATGTGCCTCAACCACAGTGGTCATCAAGACGCCCATCAGGATCTTAAAGGGGCACATTTGTTGTCTTGACAGGTCAGAAAGGATTCTACAGTATGCTTTAGCTTGTATGACACGCATCATTGAAGTCTGCTGCGCCCCGCACAATTTTGCCACGTAAAAAGACGTTGTCTCGGACATTCCTGGGGAGGCGGTCCTAACTGATTTGGTTGCAGAAGTACGTGGAGGACAGTATTAGCATGACCGTCACTCAGAGGACTCCTTTGTGATTGCTGTAAGGAGCATCAGAGTACAATTGATCACTGAAGTCTTCTTTTCTGTTTAACACTGTCTACCTTTGAAACCAAAGCTTTACCTCCTTCAAATAAAGGAGAACTTCTGAGAACATGACAACACGTCACTTCTCTTTGTCCCTACATGACAATATCAATAATAATCACCTGTTTAAATCAGTCAGCATGAAATATGTGCACACTTTTATGTATGACTGTAACCTCCTTGAATAATAAAGCAAGACATAAATGCACTTTTAAAAAAAAATAATACAAAGTTCAAAATGAACACGTCGTTCTACTCTTTCCTGACACTGTACTTCCCCTGGGTGTCTGAATGTGCCTTTATTTCTCCTATTGTAGTATTTCTCCTAGATACAACCTGAGGGCCAGAATCGAAAGATGTGGTTGGCTGCTCATGCTCTACATAAGGGTTATGGGACTGAGGAGGCTCTCCTCTCATGGAAGCCTCTGCTGGCAGCCTGGTGCCACCTTCTACATTCCACTGGCATGGTGCTCTGCGGGGCAAGGTCGGAGGCCTGTCATGTACGGCTGTTCTAAGAGATAGCAGACTTAGGCTGGTCGACTTCAGTCATCACCATTTCACTGGGCCCCAGATCTGTGTCCCGACCGATCAGTCGGATGGCTGGTCTAATGGCAGCTATCAGATCCTGAGACAGCAGCATGTATCCCAGTCACCAGAGCTTAGAAGCTTTTTTCAGATGCTATCTGTTCAGCCCCCAGCTGCCATCAGGGCAGCAGTCTTTGCTTCTGTGGAGGTGGGGACACCAATTGGTCCCTGGCCTTAGGTGGGGGTCTGCTGCAGATTCCAGTGAAGCTACCACACTCTCCATTGATGTCTGCAATGAAGAAAAAGTACCTTAGTATCATAATAGGTACAGCACAGGAGGAGGCCATTTGGCCCATCGTGCCTGTGTCGGCTCTTTGAAAGAGCTATCCAATTAGCCTCATTTCCCTGCTCTTTTTCAGTAGCCCTGTAAATTTTTCCCTTCAAGTGTTTATTCAATTCCCTTTTAAAGGATACTATTGAATCCGCTTCCACCACGTTTTCAGGCAGTGTACTCCAGATTGTTAGAACTCGCTGCGTAAAAAAATGTTTCCTCATGTCGCCTCTGGCTCTTTTGCCAATCACCTTAAATCTGTGTCCTCTGGTTACCGACCCTTTTGCCAATGAAAACAGTTTCTTCTTATTTACTGTATCAAAACCGTTCATGATTTTGAACACCTATCAAATCTCTCCTTAACTTTCTCCATTCCAAAGAGAACAATCCCAGCATCCCCAGTCTCTCCACATAACTGAATTCTTTCATCCCTGGTACCATTCTAGTAAATCGCCTCTGCACCCTCTCTAAGGCCTTGACACCTTCCCTAAAGTGTGGTGCCCAGAATTGAACATAATACTCCAGCTGAGGCCTAACCAGTATTTTATAAAAGTTTAGCATAACTTCCTTGCTTTTGTAATCCATGGCCCCGATATCACCAGGGAGGCGGGTTGGCAGCAGGGGGGTTGACTGGGCATATGGGTAACCCGCCCAGTAAAATCTGTGGGTTCCCCACGCAATCGTGAGTAAATTGAAGCCACTTACCTTGATTTCCGGGTTGGAAACCTTCACAGTGGACGGACTGCGCACCCGCATCACAGGCTGTCAGCTGGATGAGCCCTATTTAAAGGGGCAGTCCTCCAATGCTGCTCCTGCAGCAAACAGCCAAAATTACAGCATGGAGCAGCCCAGGGGAAAGGCTGCTCCCAGGTTTAATGATGCCTCACTCCAGGTCTTACTCGATGGGGTGAGGAGGAGGAGGGAGATCTTCTACCCGGCGAACGGGAGGAATTGGCTTGCCTCTGCCACCATGAGGGCCTGGCTCGAGGTGGCAGAGGAGGTCAGCAGCACCAGCAACATATCCCTCACCTGGATACAGTGCAGGAAGCGCTTCAATGACCTAACTAGGTCAGCCAAAGTGAGCACACTTACTCATTCTCCTACGCTCCGTCTTCCACATCACCGCCCCCACCCCACAACTCCTTCTGCACTGCCAACACTACTCTATCACCCACTCAAACCTCATCCTCAACTTACCTGCACTTACTGACCTTCCCAGTACTCATCCCACCACTGCCACTCAACCCAACCCTCATACAATCTCATGGCTCTGTCTCATACTCATCCTCTGATGCATTTCTTTCACGGTCACCCTCACCCAACCTGCCACTACCTCTGCTGCAGCCACAGTGGATGCATCACGTATGAGTAGTAGGAAGCGTAAGGCAGAGGTTACATGAGCACAAAGGGGATGCACTAGGGTGTTTGACGGTTTGTCATTTTTTATTTATATTTGATTTTGGTTCAACTCACATTAAATATTATATTGTCACCACTACTGCCACGTCTTGGCCGTTCTTGACTGGCTTGTGCAATAAGTCCCTTTCATGAGGTTCTCCATGAACACCCACACTTGATGCCACCCATTGGGTCACCCTACAGTGGGTGTATGTGTAGTTGCACGACCACTCTGTGCAGGTGCCAGTGGCGCAGCACTGTGTCGTGGAGCTGCACGTGGCGGAGGTGGACGGCGGGCTTGGCGGGCTTGGTGATGTTGTTCGTCCTCGGATGAAGTGATGAATGCAGCCATGGCGCCTCCCCCATCCTGAAGGTGTGAGTTTGAGGGGGTCCGCAAAGTAGGTAAATGTGTATGCACAGCAGAGTTTAGGGCATAAATTAATAATTTTGGGTGGAAAGACAAAGGTGTTGCAGCCAAAACTTTGTCTGAAGTGACAGAGTGGCCTGCTGCAATAAATGAGGTATTCCCCCCCATCTATCAAAAAATCCTTTGCATCTCCCACTGGCTGCTGGCTGAAACACGTCTGCTCCAAACGGGAGTGTTTCCCACAGCAAGGGAAACACGGGAAACACGCTGAGGATCCATGAAAATTGCACCCCTGCCAAAACCTCCTGTCAATGAGGTCTGTCAAGTACCTCAACTAGGTAAGTAAGTATTTAAATTGTCATCCCACCGGCTTTAATTGCTGGTGGGAGTCCCGCATGCGGGAGCTGCGCGCGCACCCGAATGCGTCACTGGGGAACCCGGCAGTGGGCGGGTTGGAGTGGGGCTCCGGACCCGCTCCGGGATTCCCCGATTTTACGAGCCCCCAACGCTCCCGCTCGGCCATCCTAAAATCAACTTCTATGCCTCTATTAATAAAGCCCAGGGTCCCATATGCTTTTTTAACAGCTTTCTCAACTTGTCCTGCCACCTTCAAAGATTTGTGTATGTGCACCCCCAGGTCTCTGTGTTCCTGTCTCCCTTTAAAATTGTTCTCTTGATGTTGTCAGAAATGATGGCTGTCAGGTGCTACACATCCTCAGACCCTCTACGTGGCTGTGATGTTCCTTCAATATCCATCCCGCTGCACCGCCAGTAACAGAGCAGAGACTGGGAATTTTGCACCCTTGGTGTGAAATCTTGATCTGTGGATTTTTTGATCCTGTTATTAGTTGCTATTTAAGATTGGCACCTTTTGCAGAGCTTCAGACCCAGGTGAACCTTATGAAATTAATTGTTCTGACTGTTTTCCCATCACGTATTATGATCAAACTGCCAGCTGAATGTAATTGTCACTATTTCCATACACAGGAAATGAGTTTACTTATCTTATGTTTTTTGATTTCATTCAGTTTAATGTGAAAATATATCATGTGGGGGGAGGGGGCTACATAGTGATTTATTAGCTTCAATACCCTGGGCACTCCATTTACTAAAGATAAACGCTGGAGTCAAACCATTGCCCTCAAAACAGAACCTCCTCTTCATCTCCACGACCAAAACAAATTATGACTTAATTCGTATTAGTTTATGACTTTCAGAAGCCTTAAGACTAAATCTCATGCATTTTATTTCCAAATGAAATGAGAGGATTGAGGCATTTGCTCACATACCTGTAGCAATTTACCATTAAAAGGCATTCTCTGTGGGATATTGTTTCCCAACTGAGGGGGAAAAGGGTGAAGTGAAAATGAAAAATTATATCAGCCAGCTACTTCTGAAAATAATTAATTACAAATGCAAACAGGCACAGATCTGATTTGGTTTCTCTGCTTTTGAATAATATACAGTGTGTCGATTTAATTAAACTAGGACATCTGCTGATGCTCAAAACCTCAGTGCGCTGCCATGTGATGTTACCTGCATTATTTCTAGGTTAGGAAATTAAGCTTTTGTAAATATATAATTGCTTCTGAGGCAGCTAGTATGTTGCAAAGTGGAGCACCTGGTACTTCCAAATCTTTTGCAGATAATTTCTCAGCTGAGGGGTTTGCAGCTGCTTCATCACTGGCTCTGAAGAGTGGAAGCTTGGGTCAAGCTGCTGAAGATGTGAAAGACCCTAGAATTCCAGTGCTATTTCCTGGCCTGGCTTCCTCCCAGAGTCCTGAATGGGACAGGCCAGGGAGATGCAGTGGGGGGGTGATCCTATACTGGAGAGCATGGAACCATCCTGTGTCACAGCTTGATCTTCCTCCCTTTCCTACAACATCTCTGAGATGAAGACCTGACTCTTGCTACCTGCTGCTTTCCACAGAGATGTACAGATTTGTGTGTAGTTTCCTAGAAACTATCCTGAAGCCAAATAGGTTCCTCCAGTTATCAATATCAGTACGAAAACACAGGGGTCTGAATTTGATGCTCCCAATTTGGGCTTTAACCCAAGACTGTCTTCAACAGTTTCCTGTCTGACAGATCTGCAAAACTACCAGAGGAGCACTACAACGAGCTGAAGCAACTTCAATATTGGGGTTTAAATGAAGGGCAGCTGCTGCTGGAGGTGTTGAAGGGTTTGAAGGGCACCTGCTAGCATGGAATTCTCTGTTTCTTGTGTTCTGAATCACAACTAGCGCTAGAGCAGAAATCACCAGGACAACTCACTGATTGACAGCATGCCCATAATCAGGGTAAAGAGGGACTATATTCGTTGTCTGTTTTACTTTATTTTAAAAGGACCATCTGGCTAAAATGCATAGGAGTGGCAATCCTATTTGCTATAATGTAAGGAGCCAGACATAAACAGTCAATTTGTGCTTCAATTATTAACTTGATCAAGACCATCCCTGGCATCTCCTTAGAATCTGATTCACTTAGTTGCACTTTTAGATTCCTTGTAGAGGTTTCCCTGACTCCCAGGATAAGTCACCTATGATTTCCGTCGGTGCACTGCTCAGTGGTGCATTCAAGTCATATGACAATAGGTGGTGGTTCATCTTGATTGAAACACTGAGGCAGAGAGCCATTCAGAGCATAAAATATATGCCCTATGTGTGAAGCAGGAGATACTTCAAACATTGTCTCCATTTCAGATATTGTGCATGATTTGCACCAACTAGGTTTTCTTTATATCTCCTGATTTCTTGACTATCTTCTCTCTGTCTGTGGAACTTGATGCTGCCAGTATTAGCCTAATGCAAGGTGACTCATTGGATTTCATTTTATTGTGGTGAATTTCATGAATACTCACATGTACCAGCACTATGTCCTTACCTGTTCTGCTAGTGACCTGAAGTTAAGAGTCACCGATTTAAACTCATAATAGGAATACTGAGCATCTCAACCTTTCTTTCTCTCCCTTTCCCCTCCCTTTGGCTCCTAGCCTGGAACGCCTGGTGCCTGGCACTGTATCTGTATGGAAATTGTGAAATAGTTTGGTTCTGACACTGCTCTTTTTCTTGATATTGGGATTTCCTGTGTTTTTTTTTATTCGTTCACGGGATGTGGGCGTCGCTGGCAAGGCCGGCATTTATTGCCCATTCCTAATTGCCCTCGAGAAGGTGGTGGTGAGCCGCCTTCTTGAACCGCTGCAGTCCGTGTGGTGACGGTTCTCCCACAGTGCTGTTAGGAAGGGAGTTCCAGGATTTTGACCCAGCGACAATGAAGGAACGGCGATATATTTCCAACTCGGGATGGTGTGTGACTTGGAGGGGAACGTGCAGGTGGTGTTGTTCCCATGCGCCTGCTGCCCTTGTCCTTCTAGGTGGTAGAGGTCGCGGGTTTGGGAGGTGCTGTCGAAGAAGCCTTGGCGAGTTGCTGCAGTGCATCCTGTGGATGGTGCACACTGCAGCCACAGTGCGCCGGTGGTGAAGGGAGTGAATGTTTAGGGTGGTGGATGGGGTGCCAATCAAGCGGGCTGCTTTATCTTGGATGGTGTCGAGCTTCTTGAGTGTTGTTGGAGCTGCACTCATCCAGGCAAGTGGAGAGTATTCCATCACACTCCTGACTTGTGCCTTGTAGATGGTGGAAAGGCTTTGGGGAGTCAGGAGGTGAGTCACTCGCCGCAGAATACCCAGCCTCTGACCTGCTCTTGTAGCCACAGTATTTATATGGCTGGTCCAGTTAAGTTTCTGGTCAATGGTGACCCCCAGGATGTTGATGGTGGGGGATTCGGCGATGGTAATGCCATTGAATGTCAAAGGGAGGTGGTTAGACTCTCTCTTGTTGGAGATGGTCATTGCCTGGCACTTATCTGGCGCGAATGTTACTTGCCACTTATGAGCCCAAGCCTGGATGTTGTCCAGGTCTTGCTGCATGCAGGCTCGGACTGCTTCATTATCTGAGGGGTTGCGAATGGAACTGAACACTGTGCAGTCATCAGCGAACATCCCCATTTCTGACCTTATGATGGAGGGAAGGTCATTGATGAAGCAGCTGAAGATGGTTGGGCCTAGGACACTGCCCTGAGGAACTCCTGCAGATTTCCTGTGTGTCATGTTATGAGTTATGCACACTGTTGCTGTTGGTTCTATTGTGATTTTTAATTGTTACCCAAAGTAGCCTTGAAAATCCATTTGTGAACATTGCAGCAAAAATTCTAAATGGTTGGGAAAGAAATAGCTCACTTACATCTGTGTAGTCTACATAAGGAAAGAATGTTATTTTTGTGCAGAATTACACAACAGGAGTCTTTAGTACTTGTTAATGTCTGTGGGTGTTTGCCTGCATTTTAAATATTGGCCCAGAATTTGCTGTCAAAATAATGCTAATGGCGCTTGCCGTTATTTATGCGTGAATCGCACAGCAACTTCAGGCGAGGGCAGATGCGCAGTTAAATGCGGAAATCTAAAAGTTGCTGTCCGAGATGTGTCGCTCTGCAGTTAGCTTCGCGAAAACGGCGTCTCACTGTCTGACTTACCATTCAAATGCATTAAACAGTATGATGTGCCATATTTGCACGGTAGATACAAACTAAACTCAGCACAGAAAGTTAAGTCAAGTCATTTCAAGTCTGAGTACCTTTTTAACAACATAAGTGTCAACCTCTCAGGCACTGAAAATTAACTACTACAAGTGTGGAGTCTCATTCCTTCAGGTTTTAATTGTTGGAGATTTTTTTTTAAATTTAAAATTTTTTTGACTTTTACTTTCTGTCTCTTTTTCTCACCTCTCTCTTAATCCAGTCTTTCTTTCCCTCTCATTATTTCTCTTTCTGTACCTGATTTGACATTGAATTCACCCACTCTAATTTACACTTCTTTCTCAGTCCTTGTGCTGTTAACTTCACAATCCTTCAATCTGATTGGTTAAGGAGATACACAGGTGCTTGCCCTGTTCACTCAGATCCCAGATGCCCTGTAGAGAGCGCTGTGCAGTTTCCATCTCACACTTTGAGCAATTTGTGGTGAAAAGTATCATTGAGGTTAAACGGGCAGGGGCAAGTCTAACTAACGGTGGGTGCTGTTTGTTGCTGTGCTACAGAAAATTCTGGGCCACAATCTTCCCTATTTACAACACTGCACTATGTAACTGAGTCAACAGAAAAACACCACAGAAAAAGTGGAGTCACTGGACATTGGAGGGATTGATTTGAATTAACTGTTCAGGTAACAAGATTGTGGTTTTTGTTATAGATTCACTGAAAGAGATGTGTGCATATTGCCAACCCTTCACATCACTTTAAAACAGTAATTTACTAAAGCAGCTGATGTGGTAAACGCATTACTTACTGCTAGAAAAACCTTCAGATAACATGCTATGGATACAAGAAGCCTAAATCCAAACTGGGTCGGTCAGCTTTGGAATCAGTCAAGTCTGTGCTTGTTAAATAATTATGTTCTATTGTATCTTTGCTTCGATGTGAGACCTACTGGAGTTTGACTTTTGGTGGTGTAAGTTATTCTAAAAGAGAAATTAATTAGGACTATATTTTCTTCCACTTGCAAAATAGGTCAGCATGTGTGAGTATGAAATATGTTTCTCCTCTTTACTGACTCGTGCTGAGTTGTTCACTAATATTATCAAATGGAGGGAAATGTATCTAATGGTTTACACATATTTAAACTCTAAATTGCAGGAGCACCTACTTGTTCAAGTACAATTGCAGTCACTAGTGTTCCACTGTTTGCTTACCATTAAGTTGTATCTTCAAATTATTACACAGCTTATGATTGCAGCTGTAATTTTGATGAAGAAATCAGAAGCTCTTAAAAGAAGCCTTAAGCCTTAATATTTTCAATTAGCTGTGTTGGATTTTTGTTTTTACTTTTTTTTTCTCCATATGGTGGAATGCTGCACTTGGCTGCCACCAGTGGACTCATTGTAAACCAGATATTCCATCTCAATGTGATGTCCTGGTAAAATATTTTAAATACAAGGCACTAATATAATGCACCAAATTTATGTTCTTTATGTGTAAACTCTTAAACTGAGTTGTATCTAATACCTGGTGCAGGCTTTGTAATGCCAGAGATTAAATGGATAATGTACTGCTGTGCTTATGCATCATTGAAAATGAAGAGGCCAGCATATTTCAAGCACCGACTGTGCCCTAGCATGTTTCTGCTAACTGCAATTCTTAGCAGGGTATACTTTTCAAATGATTTATGTCAGATTCTGGAGAAAGTGATGTCTTTAACTTTATTTCACCCATGCAACTTGGGGGATTGTGGGGCGGGGGGGAGGTGGTTGTGTAAGAGCACTCTCCATTCAACTAGAGCTTTAGGTCTGTCCACCACTCTAGATCGCTTGCCAAGGTGAGGTGAGTTGTCCTATTTCTTGGCTAGACTCACTGGATAAGACACTGGACAGAGAGGAAAGAAAAACACCCACTTGCATCTTGAATCTTCTCTTGTTTTCTGGCTGATCCTAGAGTGCAGTGATGGCCACAAATGACCAGACCGTCTGTCTCCAGCTGTTTTAGGAGAATGGTTGTAACTCAGGCATTGATTTCCCGGAGACAGTGAAGACTGACGGGGATTCAAGATTAGTAATTCAAAAGGTTTTTCTTTATGGATTGTGTAGCTTAGACATAAAATAATATAGAGATAAAAAGCAAAACTGTGAATGCTATAAATCTGAAATAAAAACAAAAAGTTCTGGAAAGGCACAGCAGGTCTGTTAGCAACTAAACAATGGGTTAATGTTTTGGAAGATGAAGGATGCCACCCAAAGCAGTAAATGTTGACTCATTTTAAGTTTCCAGAATGTTCTGCTTTTATTGCACATTTTGTATTGTGCCACACAGCTTCTGCAGAAATATGCAATCTCTTCTATTTTCATCACATTTGGTGTTATTTGCCATTCACCATGCTGTGTCAGACCAAACATTTCAATGATATTCATTTCCACAGGAGGTTTACAAGCATTGCTTTTGACTGAAGACAATGTAGTAAAGAAAATATTGGTCAAAAATATTGAAGAAAATTGAAAGAAAATAAATGGCAGCCTCCCAAAAACACCAGTAATGGTCAGAAAAAACTTCTCTCTCCTGTTTAGGTCTATTAACAGAAAACTGTCCACATGCTTTGACATTATTCAGAAATTGTATTTAAATTTGCAATTGAAATTTGTGCTTTTGTGCATGTTTTATGCTTACTTCAAGTGTAAATAAACCAGTGCAAGCACTCAGCTTGTGGCTCCTTTACTGGTTTTGAAAATACAGTTACAGACAGATCTGTACCTGGCGTCTTTATTGCTCTTGATTTTTGATGGTGAAACCCAGCTGATACAAGATTTTCTTCTTATGGGCAGTGTAAATGTGGTTACTGAAAATAACATTCATGTAAGCACAAAGAGTGTATCAATTAGTGTTAAGCAGTTGCAATCAGTGTATCAGTTAGCAAAACCTTTGGAAATCAGTTGCTGTGTGTGGTGAATGGGCGATGATTTGGAATTAAGGTACTCGAGCTGCTGCCTGCTCTGGAGTGCTCTCGGGTGTTGCACGGTTGGGGCTGTTGTAAGAAGGGAAAGAAGATCGAACGGTGACACAGGATGATTCTGCAAAGAAATCAACAAATAAAGTATAATTACTGCTAAATGATGTCATTGCAACAACTCATTTTTAATTGAAGTAAGAAGTGAAGTGACATCTGCTTCATTCTGCCCTATTCTGAAATAGTTCAGTTTTACTGTGTATCTTTTTATGAGACTAGTAGGTTGCTAGCGTCTGATGAGCAATAAAAAGACCTGCAAATACTGAATGTACTGAAGTATTGCACACCTATATATATAATGCAGGAGGCATTGTGCCAAGTTCTATATGTAAATTTTGAACTCGCCTTTCCCCACCTTCACTGATTTTGTGGGTTGATTGGGGGGGGTGGCGGGTGGGCACTGAAAATGCAAAGTTTTTATAGTGGGACCACATCCCGGCTCCAACGTGGCCACTTCTGAGTTTAACCCAGGCAGATTTGTATGCCTGTGGAGAGCAGACACCAGGAAGTCCCACTTCTACTTAAAGCTGGCGGGCCGTTACTTAAAAGGGCAATCTACCCCATTGAGATACTTGAGGTACTTAATATTTTGTGTATTGGACAATTAAAACAAATTTAACCTTACCTATTCGGATTTCCCATTACTTCCCATTCACATCAGGTGAAAGCGGGCGGGAAGGGCCGGATCCATGAGGTGAGTGCCTTTATTGCACTGCTTGAGGGCTCGGAGGTGCAGGAGTGTTTCATCCAGGCCCAATAAGCTCACAAGCTCACCTAGCTGACAGGAACCCCATGATTGGCCGATTTCCCCCCCCCCCCACCCGATGGTGGACCCTCCCTGGTGGTGGACCCCCCCCCAGATGGTGGAGAACCCCCCCCCCCCCGATCTCTGATGCTTGATGACCACCACCCTACCCCCCCCCGATCCACAGTGCTGGCTGATTTCCGCCCCCCCCCCCCCCCCCGATCCAAGAAGCTGGCTGACCCCCCCCTACCCCCGATGTCATCCACGTGCCCCCAACCCTCTAATGTTTTCCAAGCCTGATGATCTCTTTCTTCCTCCCGCTCCCCTCTCTGATGTGCTGGGTGTGAAACCCGCAAATGCCATTGATTGACCTCATTATCGCGACCCATCCACTTACCTTCCAGGTTTGGCACCTGGAAATCTTCCCCCCCGCTCCCTTCCAGGCTCTTTTATTAAAAATTTACCCCATGGAGTCAGCTTCCTTATACAAGCTGATGGCACCCACCTCTACCTCTCTGCTTCCTCCATTGATCCAAAAGCTGATGTTACACTCTCCATTTCACTGCAAAAGACTGGCAGGAGCCAATATTTTCGTCAACTTAAAAATTAGCAAAGTCAAAGCCATCCTTCTCGGCTCTTCTCTGCATCTTGCCTAGACTCCATCAATCTCCAGCTCTGGTTGTTTCAGGAGGTGTGGAACGTTGGCATACTCAGGAACTACCTGCCCATTTCTCACTGTCTTCCTCCCTGTTTTCAAAGACCCATTGAAAACCCTTCCCCACCATCATGCCTTTGGCTCTTCATCCTAAACCTCTCTATGTATTCCATTTCATCCTTCTAATGTTAAACATTCTGAGTGGAGTTGTTGTTTGTAAGGTCAAGTATGTTATCTGTAGGTTTGGGTAACATTGTACTTTCATGCTATAGCCAAAAAGTCAAATGCAGAGCATATTAAATATTTGCATTATATGAATTAAATAATAGTACTAATTAATATTTATTAGGAGTTTGTTTAAGATGAACCTGAACTGCTGCAGGTTCACAACATAATACAGGCAAATATATTGTATATTTCTATGGATTTGGTGAGCAATTAAGAAAAGTTTAAAATATTTGAGTGTGAAATTAAGCAAGGATACAAGAAATTATTTTAAAGCATATAAGTATAAAGCATATTATAGGTCGTTTCTAATTTGTTCTCTATCCTGTTCTCTAATGTGCTCCTTTTACAAGGACACCTTTTGAAGACCCTGAATTGGTTTGATACTAGGGGAACATGTGCCATTGCTTGCTAATTTTGTACATCTTGAAATAATCATCATGACTCGTGCGATAGTTTGTGCTTTCCACAGCATTGCCGGTGGGGATGAAGGTCCTTGCAGTGATACTGGCACCTTGGCTTCATGTGACTTCAGACAAGCTGCACCAAAAAAAGTCACAAAATCTACTGAGTTGGAGATTAGCAATGTAAAAGTTGACTGACATGTAACTAATATTAAAGTCACAGATGTGACTTACACTATATGCAAATATACCATTTATATACCATGCAAATACATTGAACGGCATGAAATTCCTGTACTTACGTGGTAGATACAGACTAAGCTCGTCCCAAAACATTAGGGCTCATCCATTCCAATCTAAGCATCCTTTTAACAATGTGATAAGTCTTAATTACTGACAAACCTCTCTGGCACTGAAAATGAACTGTTACAAGTGTGGAGTCTCATTCCTTCAGGTTTTAACTGTTGGAAATTTTTTTAAAAAGTTTTAATTTTTTTTAACATTTTCTTTCTGTCTCTTTTCTCCCTCTCTCTTAATCCAATTATCCTTTCCCTCTCTTTATTTTGTTTTCTGTACCCGATTTGACATTGTATTCACTATTCTAATTTACATTTCCTGGTTCAGATTCTGTGCTGCAGATTAATGATTCTTCAATCTGATTGGTTAAGGAGATACACAGTTGTTTGCCCTGTTCACACAGGTCCCAGATGCCCTGTAGAGGGCGCCGAGCCATTTGGATTACTAATTTACAGTAACCGTCAGAGCAAAAGCTCATGGAAAGTATATGGACAAGGGCAAGGCGCCATTCTTTTGCCCCTCGCAGTAAATTCTGGTCCACAGATTCATGAATAAGTTCACTTGAGACTTGGAAGAAGCATTTCAATTTTTATCATTCTCTGCTTTTACATTTACATGCATGCACATATGAAAGAAAAACTTCAAACTAATATTGACTTAAATTCTTTCTGAACTTTATTTAAGTTGAGGGAGGCTTAAAAGTGATGGGAAATGGAATGTAATAGTAAAGGGTCCAGTCCAGTATAATGTGCCACTGTACAGTCCTGCTCAGAAAGCTTCATCTGTTTTTTTTTTCTTTCCTCCTCTCCTAAAAGTACTGATTTATTCAGGAGTAGTTTTTTCAAGGCTGCCAGCAGCCGCCTTATACCTTGTCCAAGTGACCATGTGAGCCCGGACAGCGAGGCTTAGATTTTCCTTCTCTGTTTCACCCATTTTTTGGTGATTCTGGGATGTAACATCACATTCTTGCCGATAAAAGTCAACTTTGCAAATTTCCATCAGAACTGCCCAAATACAGGTAACTGGAGGCAAATGATATTCAAATAGTATTGTGATGTCAGACATCCTGGGGGTAATTTTCAACTTTGGCAGGGGTGGAAATCTGTGGGTAGCGGATCGGTCACCCATGATACACCCCACCCGATTTTCCTTTCCAGTGACTTCAATGGAAAGGAAAAACAATCCTATGTTGAATCTACAGCACAGAAAAAGGCCATTTGGCCCAACTGGTCTATGCTGGTGTTTATGCTCCACACGAGCCTCCTCCCTCCCTACTACATCTAACCCTATCAGCATACCCTTCTATTCCTTTCTCCTTCATGTGCTTATCTAGCCCCCACAAGTGGGAACATTTTCTCTACATCTACCCTATCAAACCCTATCATTATCTTAGGAACACAGGAACATACTTCTATCCGGTCACCCCTCAGCCTTATCTTTTCTAGAAAAAAGAACACTAACCTGTTCAGTCTTTCCTGATAAGGATATCCTCTCAGTTCTGGTATCATCCTTGTGAATCTTTTCCACACCTTCTCCAATGCCTCTATATCCTTTTTATAATAAGAGACTAGAAGTATGTGCAGTACTCCAAGTGTGGTCTAATCAAGTTTAATATAACTACCCTGCTTTTCAATTCTATCCCTCCAGAAATAAACCCCAGTGCTTGGTTTGCCTTTTTTATGGCCTTATTAATCTGCATCACTACTTTTCATGATTTGTGTATATGTATCCCGTAATCCCTTAGCTCCTCTACCCCATTTAGACGCTTATTATCCAAGCAATCGTCCTGCCAAAATGCATCACCTCACACAATTTTAACGAAATTCATTTGCCAATTACATGCCCATTCAGCAAGTTTATTAATGTCTCTTGCATTTTAACGCATTCTTCCTTTGTATTAACTATATCGCCCCCCCCACCCCATTTTTGGTGTCGCTCGCAAATTTTAAAATTGTACTTCCGAGTCCAAATCATTGATGTAAATTGTGAACAACAGTTGCATCGATCCCTGTGGAATGCCACTTCCCACCTTTTGCCAGTCTGAGTAGCTACCCTTATCCGCTACTTTCTGTTTTCTGTTTTGTAGCCAACTTGCTATCCATTCTGCTACTTGACCCCTGACTCCACATGCTCTGACTTTTGTCATGAGCCTACAATGCAGTACTTAACGAAGGCCTTTTCAAAATCCAAATATATTACATCTAATACATTATCCTTGTCTACTCTTTGTTACTTCTTTAAAGAATTCAATAAGGTTGGTCAAGCATGGCTTTCCCTTCTGAAATCTGTGCTGACTACTGTTTATTATATTTTCGTTTACTAGGTCTGGTGCATCTTTGAGTAAAGATTCCATTACCTTTTCTACCATCAATGTTAAGCTAACTGGTCTATAGTTCCCTGGAATTGTTCTATCTCTCTTTTTAAATTTAGGAATCACATTAGCTGTTCACCAGTCCTCATTCCCTTTTCTAATGAATTTTTATGTATATGTAATAGTGCCTCTGCTATCTCTTCCCTAAATTCTTTTAATATGTGCGGATGCAACCCAACTGGACCAGGTGTTTTATCCTCTCTAGGTTTGATTAGTTTATCAATTATCTCCCCCCACCCCCCTTTCTATCTTAAATATCTTTATACCTTTTTTGATCTCCTCTTCTAATGTCAGACCCACCTTGCTAGTCTCCCTGGTAAATATTGAGGCAAAGTAACTATTCAATATTTCTGCCATTTCACTCATTACCTGTAAGTTTATCTTGTGCATCCCATAGTGGTCCTATCTCTATCCTGATTTTTCTTTTGTTATTTATGTGTCTGTAGAATATTTTACTATTTCTTCTTATATTCCTTGATAATCTAATTTCATAGTTCCTCTTTGCCTTCCTAATTGTTTTTTTGACATCCTTCCTAACTTCTTCGTATTCCCTTTTGTCATCCTCTCCTTTATTATCTATGTAGTTAGCGTATGCCTTTTTTTAGTTTCAATTTTACCTTTATCTGTTTTTTCATCCATGGTGTTTCATTATTGGCTAGTTCTTGTTTTTTAGAGGAATGTATTTCTCCTGAACTCTATTGATCACCTTTTAAATATTTCCCACTGCTGTTTTGTCGCTTTGTTATAACGGGCGTCCGATCCATTCCTGCCAGCTTTCCATCCCCAGCAAAGTTTAAAACACCCCCTACCACCTGTTTTCCACATTTTTCCATTCTGTACCAGGCAATGCTAAGAACGCTCATATAAAATTGACATTGAATATTGCAGCAGCACAAAGGTGCATATGTATTTAAAAGACTGAAACATGCACTGGTTAAAGCTGTAAAGCCTTCATTTGTGAACCATTTCTCTTTTTTTCTCCTACACCCCCTGGTGTTTGAATGTGTAGCTTATTGACTAATGTTGAGGGGCTGTCACTTTTGCCACCTCAACACAACTGACTGAGATTCCCCAAAGTATAAGGAGTCACATACATGCTGCCTTCATTTCCATCCACTTTACAACTGGAAAGAATTCCACTCATTCAATGTCCAGTTTGTTTGTAACTAATAGTACTGCAGTTGTCACGATGGCTTCATTTTAAGGCAGCCACTGCTCCACCACTCTTTGGACAACAACGGTGACTGTGTCAGTCAATCCTAGGAGATCAGGGCTACCCTCTGATGATACCTGTGTGCTTTCCAGAACACCAGCTGAGCAATGCTACCACCAGATTCATCATAGAGCACATAATGGTAATTCTGAAGGCACATTACAGGTGCCTGAGATGCTGCAAATCTGAAACAAAAATGGGAAAAGCTGTTGAAATACAGACAGTCAACATTTCAGTCTCACACCGTTCATCAGAAATGAAAAATAAGAGATGATCAAGCATATTAATTGAATGAGAAAAAGGGGCAGGGAAGGGAAAAAACAAACACAGAGAGGAAATATCAATGGAATGATTGTTGGATGATGTAAAAGATCATCTATCTCCATCAAGAAATAGAAAGAAATATTATAGAAATTAAAGACATCAAAGAAATAAGGGATGCGTTGAATAGCTGAGGCTTTGGAATGCCTAAAAGAAAAGGCAAGAAAATGGGGGAAATGGAAAACACAGAAAATCTGGGAATCAGTTTTGACATTAAAGAGGTTTGAAATTTAAGATGAAGGCAAAGCACAGTGGGTCCATTAGCTCCAAAAAAAAAGAACGTCAACTGGATCGGCACAGCCCCTCACCAACACTATGTGCTGACAGAGTTTTCCTCCCCCCCAGACACTGACAGACTACACTACGTCATCAGCAAGCACTGTTGTAAAGCCAAAGTTTGAAGTTACTGAAGTCAATGTTCAGGCTAGAAAGCTGCAGATTGCCGGCGGGCTCTGATGCCATGCTGGCTTCATTATAATGAGGCCTGAGACCCAATATCTGGGGGGCCTCGGGCCTCACCATTCAGGCGCGATGAATGAACCCTGTGCCTCCCGACGTGCCCAAAAATGGGTGCGTCCGAATCTCTGGGCCCATGGGCCCATTTCCCCTACTTGAACTGGTACTCGGGTTCTTTGATCACAGTGTTGAATTATATAACCTGATTACATCTAACTTATGCATTGCAACTTTTAAATACCTGGATTATGTCCATTTGCATTTTTTTTTCTTTCATGGAAACAGTCAAGTTGCTGAGCCTATTTACACAGAGGGTTGTGAGGCTGTGGAAAGCACTACCAGAGTTAGTGGTTGAAGCAAAGACTATGGCCCGGAATTTCCTGTAAAATTTTGGAGTAACTATGACGCAAGAACAGTGTTGTGCCGTATTTTCCCACAAAATTCATGTGGAACTGATTTAGGCCATTTTTTGCTGAAGCATTGTTATGTGTAAATTTCCTTGCTAGTTTGTGCCACTTCTGAGATATGTATGTCAAAACCCTCTGCCGCTTATTTACATAATCCTATACATTGAAATTCCCATAATTTACATCCCCATTACACTAACCTTTAACAGATAATTGAGGTGTTGTGCCTTGCTAGGATCAGATGATCCTGGAAGAATCACTACATTTAAAGCTAGATAGAGTCTGGACAAGTTTTGCCCATTGCTCAGGTTTGGCAGCATACTTCAGGAATTTATTTTCGCCAAGGGGAGTTGCAAAGGTGAACTTTAAACTAATATTTAAGCCCCCCCCCACATCCACAGTAAACATCCACACTATACAATGCAACCTTTGGGGGTGAAGGGTGTGGGGGCGACTAACAGCCAGATTTCAAGTATTGCACATGGGAAAATAGTCTGTGACATGGTTTGTTATTCGTATTCACAAACATATATCCTGGGTGAAAACATTTGCATTGGTATGTTATTGCCCTAATTATTGCCTTGACTTCCACTCATTCAGCTATTCTAAGTCTTGTGCAGGAACTCAATGTATCAGAGTGAACAATCACCAATTTTTCAAACTGATCCTTCCTATTGATGGTCAAAAAAGCTGAGTCTGTTGGATTATTTTTGAGATATTAGTTTCTAAACTGTCATTCTTACCAAATTTTTGCACCGCCAGCAAGAATGAGATGGAATCTTTTATTCTTGTTATATACTGCAGCTGATTTGATCATTAATGCACAATACTGTGGTAGATTTTTAATCTATTAAAATAAAACATCAGTCAAATTTCAGAAGAGCAGTGATCCAAATTACAAAGCAGCACTTGTTCTCTTGTGGATTATGTTCCCTTGCATGTCCTGACTGTGTGTGATTGTACTCAACTGAAATTAATTCACATTCCTAAGAAATTAGCAGTCATATGTTTTTTTAAAAGTAAGTTTTAATGAAGTTCATATCTGTTACATTTCAATTATGTCACATGCATGTGGGAGATTAAACACGTAGCTGAAAGAAAATTGAAATTATATAGATTAGCTGTAGTAGATACAGGGGGCTATTTGTAAATGCCACTGCCTTCCTGTATGAACATGGCAATAGGATTCTCTTAAAGGTTGCATAGCTTTAAGCAACCTGCAGGTCTGTTCAATAATAGTTAGCAGGATTCAATTATCACTGTAAATTAGTATTAAATTTACATCAGATCAGCTTTTAAAATTTTTGATTTAATATGTAGTGATGTATTTTTTGAAATGCCTGCCGTTATTTCACATTAAAATGATGGAATGTAGTGGTGCAGCTCAGATCAAATCGCTGCGAGTAAGAGTGAGCTAAGCCTTTTGAATCCTCAGCAGAGTATTTCAGAAAGTTCCATGATCCCTGCGTTTCCAGTGCACTGATTGAATTCAAACTGCTGCCGCTTGATATGCGGCATTACAGAACCCACGTTTTTACTTAATTGATTTATTTTTGTATATTTTCTGAGCTCTAGTTGAAAGCAGAGGCAGATGACCAGAGAGACCTCAATAACTTCTGCTAATGTCAGCTGTCAAGGATATTGAAGTGTGACTTAGGGTAGGATATTTGTCTTTTTTAGGTTCCTGTTTAATATATTGGGTAAAATCTGTTCCTTCAAAACAGCGCAAATGCTTCAGGCACCAAAGATAAAATTGATTTTACTTGGAGCTGCAATGTGAAGTTGAGTGTTGCTATCTGCGAATACATCCGTGTAAATCTATGCTACTGAGCTTTTCCACTAGAGCTGTATTTTTTGCTGGAACATTGGCTGCATTTATACATCCGTTTTTGCTCTGATGCAAAGTGTCAGAATAACTCAAAGGGCTACCATGTTAACTGAAGCCCTGAGGTGTGATCCTCTATCAGATGCTGTCGCTCACCAGTTTGAGTTCCCAAAAAGGTGCAGCATAAATCTTACCATTGTGGTGGGAGTTCAAGTTGCCATCCCACCCTCCCTGAGCTGATGACTACTATATAATTTTTCAGTTTGCCTTTATTCCTGTTTAATCAGTTTTCTCTGCTCTGTTAGGGTTCATTGAGGTTCACACAGTCCATTGGTGAGGGAGCAAACAAATGACCAGCTCCAAGGCCCCTGCCAGTGCTGCTCGCTAACTAATCATTAGGTTAAATGAAAGACCATAACGCAGGCCCACTACCCAATAGTGCAGCTATGGCCAACAGCATAGTTCAGTTGCACAGTTCATCTTCGAAGAGTACCCTCATTACAAATTCAGATGGCATACTGGACAGTGTTATAATATAAACTAAAGATATTTTACTGAAACACAAAGGAAAGAAGGAATCTGATCTGATCTGAAACAACAGACCGAACTGAGTTGCCAGCCATTCTAGAATAGCAGAAAATTTGGTAGATTCAGCAAATCCTTCAACACCTGAAATGAGAAAGGACAGATTGATGCTTTGGTTGTAGATCCTACTTATATAGGATAAACCTGATTCCCACTGATTCTTGAACCTAGACAATAGTCAATCAAAGAAAGTCACACTCACGGTAGTTTTGTTAATCAAAAGTGATTATTTAATGATTTAAAAAGTTCACACGAGCATGAAACAAATCAAGCAATGCATATAACCTTACTCTACCCGTTATACACTTATTTAAACAATTCACACAAGCAGCAAGCAAATCAAGTAATACATACAACCATAAAAACCAAGGCTTTCTGCATCAAGTTAATTAGAGTGATCAGCTCTTTCATAGCTCTTGAAGTTTTCTTCTCTTGTTATTGGACGTCCTTCCTCTAGCGAGTTTCATTAGGCTCCACCTGACTGCGGTGCCAGTACCGTCGCATTGTACTCTTTTTATGTTTTTTTTAGAATTAGGTAAAGTTTAATTTTTGTCCAATCATTCCCTTGTTTGCTAGGCGTCATCCATTAACAGGCCTCAATGGTTGACAGTTAACTCAGTTAAGAGGAGGTGCATATAGCTCAGTTGTTGTTCAGATAATTGGAGTTGTGTCGACCTCTCTTATCTGCGTGTAGACTCTCTCATGGTCTTGCATGTCTCCAATATGTTCTGTTTCGCTCCACAATTCTAATTGCCTCAGCAGTCTTTTTCTTTAACCATTTTGTATGGTATCACTCCTGCAGTATATGACTCCTCTTTCTTATCAGATATTTTCAAGAGCAAAAGCCTGTTCAGTTGCTGTTTCTGGCAGTTTGAAATTGATGCTGTTCAAATGTTCAAATGTAATATCCAAAAGGGCAAGTAAAGCCTTTCTTTCACATGTATTGTCCAGATGTTTTGAATTCACAATGATCAATTGGTTTTAACCCTTATCCTACACATCAGAACTATTAAACTGCCTTTTTCCTCTTTACAGATGCTGATGGACTTTCTTATTTTTCTATAATTTTCTGATTTTAACTTGATATATCCATCATTTACAGTATATTTTTTCTTTTGTTATTTCTATTATACCACGCTGGGCACATCGGCCCAATAATAGTTGTCATTTGTTTTGAAGTAACGCAAACGTTATATGAAACCTCTTGTCACATTTGGCCAATGATGGTGGGTGAAGTTGTCTTCCATTCACAGTTAGTGGCGGATAGCTGCACCATGCATTTTAATCTTATTTCATAATATAATAAAAGCATTGTGGCATTATATGGTGTCACTGACTAATTGGACACAGATTTAGATCTCTTGCTCTGGTAGGTTCCTAATCTCAATCACACTATGCTGGGGAGATTTCAGATCAGATGGAGAGTCGTCACTGTGCCATCCAGCTGCTAGATTCAGAGAAACATTGGGTGGTGAGTATGTTGTCTGCCCTCATTGAAAGAACGGTATAAGAAAGAACTTGCATTTATATAGTGCCTTTCATGTCTTTAGGCCATCCCAAAATACTTTATAGTCAAGTAAGTACTTTTTTGTAGTGTAATCACTGTTGTTATGTAGGCAGATACAGCAACCAATTTGCACACAGCATGGTCCCACAAATGGCAGTGAGATAAATGACTAGATAATTTGTGTTAGTGGTACTGGTTGAAGGCTACATGTTGACCAGGACACAGGGAGAATGCACCGCTCTTCAAATAGTGCCATGGGGTTGCTTACTGAGCAGGCAGGTTTAATGTCTCCTCTGAAAGATGCTACCCCCAATAGTATATTGTATTGCTGAGTCAGCCTAGATTATGTGCTCAAGACATGGCATGGGGCTTGATCCCATAATGTTCTGACTCAAGAGGTGAGAGTGCTACTACTCAACCAAATTGTAGCCTGGAGGGAGAGCAAAAAGGCAGAAAAATCAAGACCAAATGAGATGACAGCATTTACTCAAAAACCATAGTATAATGTCATCATTGTGGTATCATTGGCACCATCAGCATTCGTGAACCTCCATTCTAGTGTCAGCACTTGCCATGGAGAATAAGATGATGGAAATATGAAGTGAAATTTTATACTTGTCAAAGTGAGTGATGCCAATAGAACAGTTCCCACTTTTTGCAGCTAGTGTCGGAATGAAAATTGTTGCTGAATTACAGGTGGTTTTGTGCTGTGGACGAATCCTCACTAGGAGTTAAATCAAAACTGCCTAAATCATTTTCAGGACTGAGACAGCTGTCAGAAAGAAGCCTGGGCTAGATTCAATCTTAGATCCCAGAGGTGTGCTAACCCAAAGCACCACCAAGACACCATATCGCCCCCCTCCCCCCACCACCATAAGGGACAAAGTAGGAAGCAAGAGGAAAATGCAGTTTTATTTGCAGCCTGTTAAATATTATTGGTGTTACACATTGTGGCACTGAAGCTATTTTGTTGAAAGCCTACCTGTCATGAAGTATTTTTTTGGCTCTGCTTGGTGCAGCTTTGGAGGCAGTTTTGTTTCATACTATGCACTGCTATCAAGCTGGAAATGTTTAAAATCAACCATTTGCCTTTTAAATCAATAGAATATGAATTTGGTGTTTTGATTAAGCTGTGATAGGTTACCTTTCTTATGACTGAGAATCCAATGTGAGAAACCTGTAACAGATGTGCTGTGCTACACTAAAAAATGCAGTAATTTTAAATTAGCCATAGGAAGCAGAATGTATGCAAATTAAGATATGATCAAGGAAAAATTGCAGCTGTCTGTAGTGAAAAATGATTAGACATTTTAAGCCAGACAAAGTTCCATCCTTACTGAATTTAAAAGATTAGAGATCATTGTCAAATGGCAGCAGCATTGAACTAAGCAGCTAGAAATGTCCAAGATCATTCTGTCTTAGTATATGTTGCATCCATCTACCATGTCGTGTCTATAAGTTGCGCTTGGCCGAGATTTTATTGTAAATAAGTTTTCATGTTTAACTGGGATAGCTTGTAATATCTCAAAGGGTCATTGTTGCCTCACTGCAGTTTCCAAACATGCCTAGTCTACGAAACAGTCGAAGAGAGTCTGCTCTGAAAATTCCACTGGAACACTCGTACTGCACTCAAAGTTTAATAATGGTGGCAGAATCAGGCGATGAGACCTATTGCTGTATTCCCACCTCAACCTCTTTTTGCTCACACTGCTTCTGCCAAGAAGGCTACTGGCTGCCCCTTCACTGCCCTGCTGCATGTAACTGAAGGCAGGGAACCAGGGACCCTCATGCCAATTTCTAAGGTTAGGGCTGATTACTTATATAAAGCAGGCCTCCCCATTTCCCAGCCTTGCTTCCATTCCACCACTGCCCTTGGGGACTACCAGGAGTGTGGTGGTGGTTGGCCCTGGAACAGCAACAGCTAGCCCACTGAGCAGTGTGTTGGAAAGAGCTATCGAGTTAGTCCCACTCCCCTGCTCTTTCCCCATAATCCTGCAAATATTTCCTTTTCAAGTATATATCCAATTCCCTTTTTAAAATTAATATTGAATCTGCTTACACCACCCTTTCAGGCAGTGCATTCCAGCATATTTTAGCATGTTTTAGCTCCTAATCAGATACTCCCACAAAGTGCTCCCTGAGTGAAATGTGGTTGAATGATGGTGGCCGGGAAGGTTTCCTTGGAGCATTAGAGGCCAAGGGTGGCTCTCATCACAATGAAGCAGCTGTCGCAAATGGACCAGCTTCAGGCAGCCTTTCTCTTGAAGTGTCAAAGGGGAAGGGGCAGCCCATGTCCGAGGCGCCCTCGTGCAGGCATTGAAGGTGGCCTTAAGGAAGTCGGATCATTGCCGATTTTTGGAGAGACAGCGACTCTTGTGATCATTTGTCACAGCCACTGGTGCAGCACACAGGAACAGAGGTACTACTGGTTGGCGTTACCTCAGATTAAATAGTCCCAGTCAAGTCTTGCAAGTCATGTGAAAGTGTGATGTTCAGGCTGACCCTCAAAACATTCATTGGAGCAGTGGTAGCTGTCAATCCGGAAGCCACCAATTTTCTTAGAAGCTGCTCCTGGCACCTTGTGTCATGGTAATCTCTGGACTGTCCCTCTCTCCAGGGTGTTCTGCAGGCCATGAGAAACTTCCTGAAATGTGTTCCAGATACATGTGTATGGACTACTTCCATTTCTCCTAGTGCATTGAAAGCATCTCCACTACCTTCATATAAGATCAATACTCTTGAATCATTGATTTTTTGAAGACTGGGGCCCTGAGATCTGGGTCCTTAGGCTTCTCATCCGAGGGCAGTTCTTTCTCTAACCTCCATGAAATAGCACACTCCCACTCTTTCCATTCCCAAGTCCTCACGCTCACTAATCCTCGGTGCTTACCCAGTGAAAACCTTTCCGACTCACTAATTACATCTTCCTAATGGGTATATCTTGGCTGGTCTTGTGAAGGTAAGTTGTTATGATGGAATTGATTAGGGCGTGGCAGCAGTTGTGGATCTGGAAGTGCCTGGGTGGTTATTGGAGTGGCCGGCCTCTTTCTCTAAAGCAGACAAGCTCGTTTATCTGTGCACACTGTGACATTAGCCCTAAAAGAAATCATGGCTGAATATAAGAGCATTGCAATACTTTCAGAAATTACATAAAGCTGACACTAAGTATGATGCCCGACCTTTACCAACCTTCTTTTGCCATCTCCAAACTTACCATCTCCAAAAAATCTCCTCTGTCTGTCTGTCTGCCTAATATCTGCGGAGATTCCTCTACATGTAGATTCTAGGTTTTCAATACTGGTGTTCCTCCCCCAGTTGCGGTTCTCTGTCAGTAGTTGTGCATGGTCTTCTCCTTTGCAAGGAGAGAACATAATGTTAAAGGAATGTGAGGGAATGGGCACTTTTCCCTTGTAAGAGAGCATGCATCCAATGATGATGAGAACTGCAGGTGCATTGTTCCTTTAAATAAACTGCCCTTCACGACGATCAAAACCCTTTGTGGTAGACAATGTGAGTTCACAGAGTGGTTGTGAGTTAACACGGTGCTTCACAGTTACCAGAGGTTCCTCTTTTTGCATAAGTCAGTTTCCCTGACACCCAGCTGAAAATAAAGAAAGAGCATGAGGTAAAGGGGTGAGTGAAGCCTCTGTGATTCGTGCACGAGGTACATTGGGAACAATGCCTTGACTTATCTCGGCCAATTTTGTACGGTCGTTGAACCAATCCGGCACTATGTGGCAGTTCTTGCGGTTGCACTGACTGCTTCAGCAACCTCACTCCACTGGGCCCTGAACCACCCTATTACAGGGTTTCCAGCAACCAGTCCCCAACAATCTTTCCCTTCTAGCCCTTACTTTAGCCAGTAAAACAATCACTGGTGGACCTGAGAATCTGGGACCCCCTTCCTGCTGCTGACCCCCACTCCCACCACCCCCCCTTCAGACATTCTTGATTTACTGTCCAAAAAGCCATGCCACCCTTTAGTTATTACCGGTGTATGGTAGTGTAAGGCTTATGTTACTGGACTAATAACCCAGTGAACATTAGTTGGCAGTTTGAGAATTTGAATTCAGTTTATAAATCTGGAAATAAAAGCTGGTATCAGTAAAAGTGACCAAGAAGCTGTCAGATTGCCATAAAAACCCAACTGGTTCATTAATGTCCTTTAGGGAAGGAAAACTGCTGTCCTTACCTGGTCTGGCCTATGTGAGTCCAGTCCCACACCAACGTGATTGACTCTTAACTGCACTCTGAATGGGCCTAGTGAGCCACTTAGTTGTATCAAACCACTACAAAGCACTGCAGCAGTTCAAGAAGTAGGCCCACCACCTCCACCTTCTCAGGGCGACTAGGGATGGACAATAAATGCCAGACTTGCTATCGACACTCTCATCCCGAGAATGAATAAACTAAAAGCATCTTAAATGTTGCAAGGCTCTACTTCCCTCCCTCGGTGGTGAATCAATAAGGATGTATTTATTATCAATTATAAACCGCCCTGCATGTGTAATTAGAACCCCTTGATGAAAAACCGATGGGTTAAAGGTGGATCACATGGGTAGGCAGAGGTCCCGCCCACCAGAGGAAAATCCAGCTAACCATGTCGACCTGTGCTTATGACCAGCAGCGTGCCAATATGTGTGCACACTTGGATATTGATAAATGCCTCTACTGCGTAAGTGTTAAAAGCTGCTAGAGGCTATAAAGTATGGATGAGAGTTGATATTGGGCTTAAAGTCAGAAATCGCCTGAACTGTGCTCGTTCGTGCAGGTCAGGCTGTAACTGGGCTTTATTTGGCTTGCTTTGGGTTTCTTATTGTAAGTCAGATTGTTTTATTCCAGACCTGCACATGAGGTAGACTTTCACTTGTACAATAGATGACTTTGTACATGAGTGTATGGATAAATCTTATCCAAAAATATGGATATACACAGGAAAATTATGCGCATAATGGAAAGTTTGACCATAGAAACATAGAAAATAGGAGCAGGAGTAGGTCATTCGGCCCTTCGAGCCTGCTCCGCCATTCAATATGATCATGGCTGATCCTCTATCTCAATATCATATCTTAAATGTCCTACCCCGTATCCTGAGACTGTGACCCCTCGTCCTGGGCCCCCCAGCCAGGGGAAACATCCTCCCTGCATCCAGTCTGTCTAGCCCTGTCAGAATTTTATATGTTTCAATGAGATCCCCTCTCATTCTTCTAAACTCGAGTGAATACAGGCTGAGTCAACCCAATCTCTCCTCATACGACAGTCCTGCCATCCCAGGGATCAGTCTGGTGAACCTTCGCTGCACTCCCTCTATGGCAAGTATATCCTTTCTTAGGTAAGGAGACCAAAACACAAAACAAACACAATACTCCAGGTGTGGTCTCACCAAGGCCCTGTATAACTGCAGTAAGACATCCTTGCTCCTGTACTCAAATCCTCTTGCAATGAAGGCCAACATACCACTTGCCTTCCTAACTGCTTGCTGCATCTGCATGTTTGCTTTCAGTAACTGGTGTACAAGGACACCCAGGTCCCTTTGTACATCAACATTTCCCAATCTATCACCATTTAAATAATACTCTGCCTTTCTGTTTTTTCCTTTCGAAGTGGATAACTTCACATTTGTCCACATTATACTGCATCTGCCATGTATTTGCCCATTCACTTAACTTGTCTAAATCGCCTTGAAGCCTCTTTGCATCCTCCTCACAACTCACAATCCCACCTAGTTTTGTGTCGTCAGCAAACTTGGAAATATTACATTTGGTTCCCTCATCCAAATCATTGATATATATTGTGAATAGCTGGGGCACAGGCACTGATCCCTGCGGTACCCCACTAGTCACTGCCTGCCACCCCGAAAAAGACCCATTTATTCCTACTCTCTGTTTCCTGTCTGTTAAGCAATTTTCAATCCATGCCAGTATATTACCCCCAATCCCATGTGCTTTAATTTTGCACACTAACCTCTTATGTGGGACTTTATCAAAGGCCCTCTGAAAATCCAAATAAACCATATCCACTGGTTCTCCCTTATCTATTCTACAAGTTACATCCTCAAAAAACTCCAGTAGGTTTGTCAAACACAATTTCCCTTTCATAAATCATGTTGACTTTGTCTAATCCTGTTGATATTTTCTAAGTGTCCTGTTATCACTTCCTTTATAATAGACTCTAACATTTTCCTTACTACTGATGTTAGGCTAACCGGTCTGTTTTCTCTCTCCCTTTTTTAAATAGTGGGGTTACATTTGCCACCCTCCAATCTGCAGGAACTGTTCCATAATCTATAGAATTTTGGAAGATGACCGCTAATGCATCCACTATTTCCATAGTTACCTCTTTTAGTACTCTGGGATGCAGATTATCAGGTTCTGGGGATTTATTGACTTTCAGTCCCATTAATTTCTCCAGCTCTTTTTTTACTAATACTAATTTCCTTTTAATTTCTCCTTTTCACTAGGTTCCCTAGCATTTCTGGGAAGTTATTCGTGTCTTCTTCCGTGAAGACAGAACCAAAGTATTTGTTTAATTGCTCTGCCATTTCCCTGTTCCCCATTATAAATTCTCCCGTTTCTGACTGTAAGGGACCTACATTTGTCTTCACTAATCTTTTTCTTTTTACACACTTGTAGAAGATTTTACAGTCCACTTTTATGTTCCTTGCAAGTTTACTCTCATACTCTATTTTTCCCCTCTTGGTCCTTTTTTGCTGAATTCTAAACTGCTCCCAATCCTCAGGCTTGCTACTTTTTCTGGCAACTTTATATGACTCCTCTTTGGATCTAATACTATCCTTAATTTCTTTTGTTAGCCATGCTTGGGCCGCTCTTCCTTTTGTGTTTTTGTGCCAGAAAGGAATGTATAATTGTTGCAATTCATGCATTCGTTCCTTAAAAGTTAGCCATTGCCTATCCACCGTCATGCCTTTTAATGAAGCTTCCCAATCTATCATAGCCAACTCGCTCCTCACACCTTCGTAGTTTCCTTTGTTTAGATTTAGGACCCTAGTTTCGGATTGGACTGCTTCACTTTCCATCCTAATGAAGAATTCTATCATGTTATGGTCACTCTTCCCTAAAGGACCCCGCGCAACAAGATAATTAATTAACCCCTTCTCATTGCATAATACCCAATCTAGGATAGCCTGTTCTCTGGTCGGCTCCTCAACGTACTGGTCTAAAAAAAAATCTCATACACAATCCAGGAATTCATCCTCCACAGTATTATTGCTAATTTGGCTTGGCCAGTCTATATGCAGACCATCACAAAAATATATTTAAAGCAAATCGACTAAATGTGATGCATGCTTGGAAACAAAAATGTGCATTGTAAGTTTGTTCAATATTTAGATTCATGTACACAATTCTTTAGTGTGTTTATTAAAAGCTCTTTAGGTGTTGGTTTTGGCAGCTCCTGTGACTTTGGACCTGTGTTGAATTGAGTAGGATAAGTTCAGGTTGAACTGGTCTGGCAATCTGAACTAAAGAATTCAGAAAAATCAGTTTACAATTTGGATAGACCTCACATACAGAAAGACTGAATGACCCATTCTGCATGTGTAACAACATTTTATAACTCCTCCTAAACATCTGTGTCTGTAGCTGGGAATCACTTCAAAAACAGCAGCTTTTAAAATTTTTAAATTTCAAATGTAGTTCAGTGGTAACAGTTTTTGTGGTATTTTTGCAGCTAAGCATCTGTTTCTTAGTTTTTTTGTAGAGGCAGATTTATCCTTCTTGTTCTTTTATACTAGAGTTGTACATGCCCTTTATGTGATCTACTTGTAGCTGTTTACATCTGCTTTTTGTGATATTTTTAGATGATGGAAATTAGGGGACTCGGCATCTAATCTGTGATCATTCACTGGGAAAGGAAGGAGGGGTAATATATAGTTGTTGGGAGTGCAGTAGGGGAACTGGCTGACCTTTGGAAATTTAGTTATGGTATGTGCACACTCCCTGTCCACCTTGTGAATATTGTCTCCGTGTTTGCAGTATGCTTTGTTCAATTTTTGAATGTTGATCCCTGGTTGAAAAACAGATTATTATATTAGCCTTTTAAAGATGCGACACATATATATGTCTTGTGCATTTTCCAGTATGCTGACGTGAGATCTTTCCTCTACATTTATAATGTTGTTTAAATATGTTAATTACCTTCATGATCGTAACAATGAAGCAGATTGTTAATTTGCATTGCATTAATACAGCTATTTCCATGAAATAACCATCATGTTTTAATGACTGATTGACCAGTAAAAAAAGCAATAATGCTATTGTAATCCTGTGCCAGGATTTAATTGGCCAGCTGCCAAGTTTCTGTTTGGTGGAATGCAATAGCAGCGTTTTCAGCAGAGCAGCAAGCTGTTGAGTGGATAGTGGATTCTACAGAAGTTGCATGCTTTGGCACTGACTTGGTATGTGGATGCAGAAAGTATTCTCATACTGTTTCTCTAAGTTCGGCTGGAAGTAATACTGGAAGTGTTTGGTGGTGTTTTGGTGCATTGATAGCAAATGCATTATTTGATATTTTTAAAAAAAATTTGGGTGTCGTAATGCAATGAATGAGTGGGAAAGCTCATAGCAATTATTGATTTGTTATAGATAGCCATATTATATATGAAAACTCATTCAATATAGAAAAGCTGAGTGTAAAATGCAGCAACTGATGATTGTTTTGAGCTCTTACAGTAGGGATAGAGCATTCCAAACACTTGACCCATATGATTTAGTTATAACAAGGATGAATGTACTAAAGGATACTCTCTTCCTTTAATTATTGTTTATTAAACGTTTCATTATCATGTGCAGTGCTCTGTAATCTCTGGCACCTGTGTTTCAATCCAACTGAGACTGACAGAAAGGAGGCTTTCGTTCTTTAATGTCTGTAAGGTTGTATGTATATTATTTTTGACCTCAATCTATTTTCTAGTGGGCATAATAGCACAGGAAAAAATGACCATAACTTGTCACTAATTGACACTAAATTGCCATACTTGGAAAAGTCCGCGAATGGCTGGCATGGAAATGGCAGTGTCATTGTGGTACAGTGCGGGATGTGTACCATGCTTTCGTATGTCCAGTTGTGGTTCATGCCAATAAACAGAATTTCATCAGCTACGTATTTTTACCCTTTCAAAGGGTAACCTTGATTGCAGTTCAGAAAATATATTTTCAGAAGATGTGTAGTTACAGCTCAGTGGAGCAGGGAGAGCAGAAGTACTAAGGTCTAACTTTGGTTATGCAGCTATTGCCCTTTATAATATATTTGCTGCGTATTGCAAGAATGTCACTCTTTGCACTTCACATTCACCCTGTATAGCTGAAACAATCATGCTATAATCATCCACATAACAGCATGTGTGACCAGAATAGGGTAATTGGTGCAAGGCAGCAGAATTACCGTCTGCACTTGATTTCCATCTTCTTTAAACAGCAGTGATGAAAAAGAATCGAAGCAGCCATTAACACCTCACCACCTGTTCTGTACTTTGATCTTAAATCTCCATTTGTGCACATAGCTAGAGACTTAGCCTCAGTAGGGCAGGACTCCAACCATGGATTTACATGGCAATAAGGGATGAGAAGGATTATTAAAAAGTATCTTTGACAATAACCACTTTGCCCCTGAGCACACTTTTTATGCTGGCACTGGAAAATCAATGAAACAGTGAAGTTAAAGGGCCATTTTTAACTCCCGGAGGGAGTCGTGCGGGCGGGGCCCAAGGCAGACTGCAAACTGTCCAGTCTCATTGGAATAGGCCCTGCCAGTCTCCCACCTGAACCCGGCAGGGACACTAGCTGGCCGGTGGATAGGAGTGGGATTTTGGGCAGTAGGAGGCTGCTGCCGGTGACCGAAGGAATGGTCCTTGGTATGCGGAAGTGGTTGTGAGGGGGGGTGTTGGGAAGATATTGTATTTGGAGTAAGGGGAGGGAATCCAAGGCAGGGGAAGTCCAGGGTTTCCTTGCGGGGCCTGGACCTCGGCCAGCTTCCTCTTGCTGCCTGTGTGACCTCCTCGCGCAGGCCTTGGGTTAAAACTGCAGTCACGTGATGATGTTGTGAGATAGTATCTAATATAATAGGAACATTAGCTTAACAATACAGAAGTCAATATTAATATCTTTGTATTATGAGAATGTATTCTGTGTGATCGAAGTTAACACATGATTTAGATTAGGTCATTAGGATTCCGCAGGGGAATGCTAAGCAAGCAGGAGATGTCAAGTTAACGCAATTTAAAAGCATCAAAGGGTTTATGTAAAGAATTATAGCTAGTTTGGAGACAACATGTCTAGGTTTCAGTTATTATTCTGGTAGGTGTGATGTTTATAACCATGCAAAATTGTGTTACGTTCTATGGATAAGAAGTAAACATCACCTACGTTGCAATGAGAACGGAGTGTATGTGGTGCAATATTGCAATCTACTGGTGTAGTAGCATATGACACATTAAGATCACATGATAATAATCTCAGAATTGATAGGTTCAGAGCAAGTCATCTGACATTGTGCATCTCGGTGTATAAATAGGCTTACTTTCAGTAATGTTTTGGTATTCCAAGCTGAGAACTTGCCTGGATTGGTTAGTAGTTTGCAGACCCTGATGGATAGCCTGCTTGTAAGTATATATACATGTAAACTTGCTTATACTTTTTGTTGATATTGATGAAACCAATAAGTTGATTTATCTCTGGCTTCCAAACCTATATAATTTGGATTAATCTACTCGGTTGATCTAACCAATGTCATCAGAGCCCGAGCTGCATATTGAAAAAACAACACCATTATCTTCTGGCGAGTATGCCTCTCACCTGCTCAAAAGAACAGGTTAAAATTGCAACCCAGGGGAAGGCAACGGGATTGGTGGACGTAAGTTGCTACGGCCATTCTAACTTCCCGCCCGGTTTCCGTTAGGCGGCAGGGTTAAAATCAGACCTGGTGCTAGCAACATGCCACCATCCATTGGGAAATCCAAGTCATTTTGTTTTTTGATCACTACAGTGAAGGCAAAAGCAATTCGCACTTTTAAGAATGAACTGGCGAAGCAGGTCATTAACATGTACACTTCATGTGTTCCAATCGAGCCGAGTTTGGAACTGCACACAGAAAGGTTGTGTAAGCATAAGTGCTCTTCACTATTTTTATTGCGTTTCACTATCAGTATTAATGTTCTAGATGAACGCGTTGAGGGAACTGTCCACAAGTTCATGGATGATAAAAAGATTTGTGCTTGTGTTATAACCTAGGATGAGAAAAAAGATGACAATCAGATCTAGTTGTGATGGGGGAATGGGCCTGCATCTGGCAGATGACATTTAATGTGGATAAGTGTAATGTTATGAACGTGCGCAAGGTTAATACCAAGCATGTATATACCATGCAGGGTTCCAAATTAAAGTCTGGCGAGCAGGAAAGAGACTTAGGTTTTGTAATGTGTGACCACTGCTGCAAGACTATAGCAAAATAAATAGAACATAAGAACATAAAAAGTAGGAGTAGGAGTCGGCCATACGACCCCTCGAGCCTGCTCAGCCATTCAATGAAATCATGGCTGATCTTCTATCTCAACTCCACTTCCCACCCTATCCCCATATCCCTTGATTCCTTTAGTGTCCAAAAATCTATCAATCTCAATCTTGAATATACTCAATGACTGGGCATCTACAGCCCTCTGGTGTAGAGAATTCCAAAGATTCATAACCCTCTGAGTGAAGAAATTTTTCCTCATCTTAGTCCTAAATGGCTGACCCCTTTATCTTGAGACTGTGACCCCTAGTTCTAGACTCTCCAGCCAGGGGAAACAGCCTCTCAGCATTTACCCTGTCAAGCCCTCTAAGAATTTTGTGTGTTTCAATGAGATCACCACTCATTCTTAACTCTAGAGAATACAGGCCCATTCTACACAATCTCTCCTCATAGGACAACCCTCTCATCCCATGGATCAATCTAGTGAACCTTTCTTGCACCCTCTCTAAGGCAAGTATATACTTCCTTAAGTAAGGAGACCAAAACTGTACATAGTACTCCAGGTGTGGTCTACAGTTTTAGCATGATTCAATATAAAACAAAAAGTACTGTATTGTCCTTGTACAAGACCTTGGTTAGACCTCATTTACAATACCATGCCCAGTTTTGGACCCCTCACATGGTGGGTGATATATAGAGACCATGGATAAGGTTCAGAGGGGGGTCAGTAGATTGATACCTAGTTTAAGAGCCCTCAGTTATTACAATAGGCTTAGAGAGCTGGGTATTTTTACTCCAGCGAAGCATAGACTTTGGAGAGATTTGTTTGAGGTACTTAAATAATGAAGGGACTAAACTGTGTCCTTGTGGATAAACTATTTGAATTAGATGGGTTCGGGAGAACCAGGGACCTGCATGTAAGCATGGAGCTAAATATGAGGAGGTTTTTCTGTTTGCAGAGGGTAAGGTACCTTTTGGAACAAGTTGCTGGCTTGTGCAGTGAGTGCAGATTTGCTGCTAGTGTTCATAAGGAAGCTGGACGAGTTCTTGCCTAGGGCTGATATCACTGCACACAAAAGGTTGTTGGGTGATGTGCCTCATCGTCGCCGTGGTCTCCTGGAACTCGTTTTGATCAACTTCGAGCATCGGAGAGCGGTGGTTTCCAGAATTAGTTTTTCCCCTGCATTAGCCGAGAGTTTTTTAAAAATCTGTTTTTTTGCTTCTCTGAGGAGACTTTGTGGCTACAGGTGGATGGAGAGCATTGGGAGTCATGATGCTTAGTTGCAACATGACTGTTTGGGACAGGCTCGATGGACCAGCTAGTCTTTTCTTATCCATCAGTTTTTTTAAAAGTGCATGCTGTCTAATCAATATGCTAGACTGAGTGTGAACCGCAGCTACAGCAGTTCTGGATCTTGGATATTGCAGTAAGCTTGTGAGGAAATAGACATTATCTAAGAATTAAATAATGGTCCTTTAGATAATGGCTAAATTTCAAACTGGATTTTATATATATCCATAAAATTAAAATAATCATTACTGTTCAGAGTGAAACAGAAATTAATAGAACATCATTAATTTAAGAAAATTACAGATTATCAGGAAATGACAGGGAGATCAATAACCTTGAAGATGAAACACTCTACATCAATGCTTTCCTAAGTGGTCTTTTTAACTACAGTTTGGCACATCAATATCTGTAGAAATATCTGGTTGTAGTCTTTCCCATTTGTTTTGTCCATTATTTGTCATTGTGCAATGCTGTAAGTAAAGGAGTTATCTTGCCTTGGTGATGTTAACAGCAGCATAACTTTGACAGTAATTTTGCTGCTTAAGAAAATCTAAAAATTGTTTCCCGTTTGTGTTGATGTTGTAGCAAGGGAGCGGGAGCAGCTCCAAGGAGATCCCCAGCCATTATTTCTCTGTCTGTCAGATTTTATTGCTAACCGTGTACTGACCCAATTTTTAAAAATTCCTTTTCCAGTTTCACTAAAAGCTTAAAAAAAAATGCAAAATCCATGATCTGAAAATTGACATTTTCCAAAATAGACAAAACGTTGTGATTTGAACAGAGGAGGCTGTGTCTGGATGATCTGGGACACGACACTGCTCAAAAACGCTCTCACACATTCTGATCGTTTGTTTAATGTATTTTAAAAGAATGACGGGTAGGTTTCACCTTTGGAATAGAGATCTAGGTAGAGTACATTATGGGGATAAGATCAGCTTTCAATTCTATTATTTCAACCACTGGAAATAGGAAAGTTGCATGGTACAGTAGAAGGTACCATTGGGTAGATGTAATGGGATGTCATGTCCCCTTCCCTGAGCCAAAGCTGATCATTGCTTCCTGCATGTTCATGTCATTGTTTAATAAAAATTATGCTGTTTAAAAAAAATCATGTAAACTGTCCATTAACTAAAACGTTATTAGTAAGCCTCATTAAAAGCATACTAAGGGTGATTTTATATGCTCATGAGTAGTCTGGGGTCTGGAGCATAGTGGAGGTGTTTAGCATGGTCGCATTTTTACCTGGGAAGTGAAGCACCAACGATCTGGCGAATTCGGAACCTGCTCATCTGATTGGATTTGCTACTCATTGAACAGACTCACTGAGCCATGAGAAGAACCCTTTATAAATACAATCACTATTATTTTGTGGAATAAACAAAATATTACACTGCTAGTAGTACAGTAATGTGCTGATTCTATTTGTGTGTTCCAATTTATAGGTCTTTAATGCTGATAAAATATATAGCAACGTATGGTACTAGTGCAATCAATCTCATTTACGTTTTGGGAGTGGTCCAGTGTTTCTTGCCTTTTTTTCCAGGAGAGTTTCAATGTTGAGTTCTAATGTACAGTGACGTTCTGAAAAGAGTATTAAAATTACTTGTACTATCAAAACTGCTGGTTTGCAAGAGAATATGTACAGAGGGTACAAAGAAGCTCCATAGGCAGCTTACATGAAGCTTGTCTCCCATATTTCACCCTCCCCAAACGATTTTTTTTTCAGTTGTACTTCTTGTAAATTCCAGTAACACTTTCAGTGCAATTAGCTTAAATGCTAAAAATTAACATGGACATTATCGAATTGCATACAGGATATTTAATATCCCACACTGCAATCTTCAGACACTTAGTTTAGTAAATTGAGCTGGTTTACATGAAATTAAAACACTCCTGTCTTATTGTGGCACTCATGCACTGACATTTTGAGAAAGAACTCATTAAACAGCAATTTATGAAGGTCACATATTACTCGGTACTTATCTTGGAATTGAATTCCAAGGGAAGATGAGCAGCAGTGTTGTTTGGTAGAACGCTACATGCCATCTCATTAAGGTTATACTTCAATTATTCTTGGGGAAAATTACTTCTTGAAAGAAAAACAGAATCAATTTGTGACATTGGAAATGTGAAGCTGATAATTATGGGATAAATGCTCTTTTTGCCTCATAAATACAGTACATAGGTCATTCGTTTTAACTATAATGGATAAAGCACGATTGCCAATAATGTGTTAAAACGATGAATAAGATTTTAAGATCCCCTCCCTTCACCACCACCCTGCGCCCCACCCCCCCAGCCACCTCTCCTAAATGAGCCTGTGCCCATCTCCTGGTCCAGTAGCAATCCATCAACATGCAAATAGTCTGATAAAAGATTAAAGGAAATCTTGGAGACTGCCTGCCACAGGTGTTTAATTGACCAGCACTGACGGTCTCTGAAAAGAATTGATAATTCTCAAGGTACTTAACATACTGCAGTTAGTGGCAGAAACATACTATAATCCTTGCACTAGATGGGTGATTAAGTTTTTTTTTACTGATTACTTAACTCATTTACTTCACACTTACTATCTAACAATGGTAGATTTCAGGATCCATCTCAACATTCTTAACAAACATCAAAGATAAAATTTCTGTGAATTAAAGACAGCAGCTTAGCTCCAGTGTTATTGTCACAGAATGTGTGTGTATGGGTAAATTCTAATCGTGCCAAGCTGATTGTGCCAAGAAAGAATGGCTTGGAGTTTCCTGGATTGCACTTATGTAATATACGCCAATTTGGGAATGGTCCACACGACTGGTTCAAACTTGTTCACTCGGCTGATGAAAGTTAGTATTGGCTTCTCGGACATGGGGGTGGGAGATGGGAGGGTAGAAGGATGGTCAGAGGGTTGATGCGTTGCTGAGAGCTTGGGCAGGCATTGCCTTCTGAAAATCTTTACCATCTGAGAGCAAGGGAGAATGCGGGCAAGTTACATTCTGATGATGGCGGCAATCAGTTCCTGTACACTTCTGCTAACAGCTGCCCTCATACTGCGCTGGCAGCTCGATGTGACAACTCATCAGAGCCGGCATTATCCCTTGGCTCTCAGGATCTTGTGGTTCCACAGGCTCCTCCCAAGGATGTCCAGGCTCAGCCCTTCCTGTAAGACAAAATTGTGCAGTGCACAGCCGGCAATAATTTTAGCCACCCTCTCTGGCGCATATTGCAGGATACCTCCTGACCTCTCCAGGCCTTTCAGAACCCCGGAGGCCCTCTCCGCTGCCTACCTCGTCGCTGAATTGGCATGATTGTAACGCTGCTCCACTGCACATGCATCATTTGGAATGGTATCAGCAGCCATGGCAGCAGAGGGTAGGCCTTATCTCACAGGATCCAACCTGTCCTCACTCAATAACTGGATGATGGCTGAATGGCGAAGGATAAAGGCGTCATGGCAACCCCCAGAATTCTGCACGTTGATGTGCAGTATCCTCTGCTGGGCATCACACAAAATCTGCACGTTTAGGGAATGGTAGCCCGGGCCCACCCCGCCCCCCCCCCCAATTGATGTAAATCACCTGGGTTTCATTGATTGACCCCTGCACCCTGGAGAAGTCAGCGAGCCTGAAGAATAGTGTGGTGCTTGTGACATATTATAGGACGTGAATTCTGATGCCTTGCGAAAAAGGGCATCTGTTACCTGGCGAATGCAGGCCTCCATGGATGACCGGAAGGATCGGGAGCTGTAGAAGTTCAGAGCTAAAGTGACCTTCACCACAACGGATAACGCCCTTCCCATTAGGAAGGCCATTCCAGCTGCTTTCTACATCTAGAAAGTTAGGGTGGGGGAAGGGTTCAGAGACTGCCAGCACTTTGGTTAAGTTTAATGCAGTTTGTCCGTGACAAAAAGAAGAATTGCAAGAAAAATCTATATAAAACTGCAGAAATAAGGCTACAAAGTTTGGGGCCACTTCCAAAGCTGAAACTGCTCAATTAAACCGATGTCAGGTGACTAACTGGTCCTGCTGCATCTCAAATTTTGGGATTAAATTTACGCCCATTCAGAAGTGGCATAAATTCAGGAAACTCGCATTCGTAGCTCTGCCCCCACATGCAAAAGACCAATGTTAACGAGCTAAGTGGGGTTTTAGCAAACCTAACTCAGGAGCGATGCAAATGATTGAAGAAATTCACGTGTTGTGAAGTTTCGGTGGAAACTGCCATAAATCGGTTCGACGTGAATTTCCTCGGAAAAAAAAAACAGTGCAACTCAGCACTTATGCTGAAGCGTTCCAGGAATTTCCGGGCCAATGCTGCTGCTAAGATGGATTTGAGCATAATTGGAACAAAAGCACATTTAAAAAGCAGATTTGAACATTAAAGAGAGAAATAGTGTGATCACATGTTTTGTAAAAGAATGTAACTTTATATGCGTTTGACACTGAAAGTAATTTAAAACAAATGTTTGCAGGCACAATTCTATCTTTATGGCCTCAATTTTAATTCTTGGCAAGATCAGTGCATGGGGGTGGGGCATTACAGGGCGACCGACAAGCTCATATGCTGAGGCCCAGGGAAATTTTAGCTCCTGGGCCTTATTTACATATACAAGATCAGACTCCCATCCAAACCCAGCAGGAATCACTGCCTGACCGGCGGGCAGGAGTGGGAATTTGGGGCGCCATTGGGGACCCACAGGAATGGTCCCCGGCACGACATAAGTCTATTGGACAGCTTTGGAAGGCGAACGCCGGCAAGGTACGAGGGGGAGGCCCAGGCCATGGGTAGCCCAAGGGCTCTTGCTCTTCCTGGACCACAAGGAAAAAAATTATTTTGCTGAGCCTATTCCATGCTGTTCCCGCAGGTTTTGCCTGGCGGGGAAGTCACCACTGCTTCCCCCCACTCAGGCCTCATGGTAAAATGGCAGATTGAGTCTCGATGACATCATCGGAGCCCAACCCACAAATTTGAAGAGGACCCTGCCAACTTGGGGCAGATGTCCTTGTCGCCTGCAATTTAAAATTGTAGTTGGCCTGATCGGGGTGGGAAAAGAATGGGTAATTCCAGAGGTGAGGTGAGAGTGACTGCCCTTGACATCAAGGCAGCATTTGACCAAATGTGACACCAAGGAGCCCTAGTAAAATTGAAGTCTATGAGGAATCAGGGGGAAAAATCTCCAGTGGCTGGAGTCATACCTAGGAAGATGGTAGTTGTTTTTGGAGGCCAATCATCTCAGCCCCAGGACATTGCCCTGAGGAACTCCTACAGCAATGTCCTAGGCCCAACCATCTTCAGCTGCTTCATCAATGACCTTCCCTCCATCATAAGGTCAGAAATGGGGATGTTCACTGATGATTGTACAGTGTTCAGTTCCACTCGCAACCCCTCAGATAATGAAGCAGTCCATGCCCGCATGCAGCAAGACCTGGACAACATCCAGGCTTGGGCCGATAAGTGCCAAGTAACATTCGCACCAGACAAGTGCCAGGCAATGACCATCTCCAACAAGAGGGTGTCGAACCACCTCCCCTTGACATTCAACGGCATTACCATCGCCGAATTCCCTACCATCAACATCCTGGGGGTCACCATTGACCAGAAACTTAACTGGACCAGCCACATAAATACTGTGGCTACAAGAGCAGGTCAGAGGCTGGGTATTCTGCGGCGAGTGACTCACCTCCTGACTCCCCAAAGCCTTTCCACCATCTACAAGGCACAAGTCAGGAGTGTGATGGAATACTCTCCACTTGCCTGGATGAGTGCAGCTCCAACAACACTCAAGCTCAACATCATCCAGGACAAAGCAGCCCGCTTGATTGGCACCCCATCCACCACCCTAAACATTCACTCCCTTCACCACCAGCGCACAGTGGCTGCAGTGTGTACCATCCTCAGGATGCACTGTAGCAACTCACCAAGGCTTCTTCGACAGCACCTCCCAAACTCGACCACCAAGAAGGACAAGGTCAGCAGGCACATGGGAACAACACGACCTGCATGTTCCCCTCCAAGTCACACACCATCCCGACTTGGAAATATATCGATGTTCCTTCATCGTCGCTGGGTCAAAATCCTGGAACTCCTTACCTAACAGCACTGTGGGAGAACCATCACCACACGGACTGCAGTGGTTCAAGAAGGCAGCTCACCACCACCTTCTCAAGGGCAATTAGGGATGGGCAATAAATGCTGGCCTTGCCAGCGACGCCCACATCCCACGAACGAATAAAAAAAAGTCCCCCGCTCCATTTTAACTGACACCTGCCTGGTTTCTGCCAGACGGGGGTGGGGTTAGGAGTTAGAATCGAGGCCTATATGTTATTACCTCCCACATCCTTAGTGCATAGCCTTTAATTATAGATCAACAGCATGAAAGTTTTAATGTATTAGGAATAAAATAATTTAATCATGTCTTTCAGAAATCTGTTGTTGCACCATGCAGGAAGACTTATGACAAGTAACACTTCAAACAGTTTGTGGATAACCTTATAAGCTTGCCTGTTGTGTATTATTCCATATTATTATGTTATCAGCTTTAGCTTTTTAACATTTTCTGCCAGTTCAGATGAGTTAATAGAAAATCTACCTTATCTGTTATATGTTTCTGACGATGATTTTAATCGAAATGGTGGATTTATGAATCTGCAATTAATCTGTGGTGTTGGCAGAGCACAGATTATCAATACAAGAAATGTTTATGATGATCAATAAAATAAATTCTTGCAATACAAATCTTTCAGTGCTATAAATAGCAACATGTAATTCCTATTACCTTAAACATTGCAAGCAGAGGAATTAGTTATTGAGAATTTTCTTGCCTTGCTCCAAACACATTAAAGTAAGATTACTACAAAAGAAACAGTGTCTGTTAATGATTATGGTATGCAGTATCAAACAGTTCTGTTATTAGAATCAGAAGTTACAACCACATCAACAGAACTGCCAAATTTGATACAGATAGATTGTTAGTAGCTTATTGTACTTCATCCATAATCGTTAACATACTTTTATGTAGGCTGTGCTTTTACACCTCTCAGCTTTTATACTTATTTAACTGAGTAAGTAGAGCAATCTATGTACGTCTTACACAATCTTCACATGAAATCCCCAATCCTGCTCCTGATAATTTTAGTGCTGGTTATTAGTGGTGTGTCCTGTGCCAACATTGACAATTAGTGTCACTGACACTGAGCCGCAATACATTCGACTGGATGGACTTGAGAAATGTAGCTTTGTGGAGTGCTTGTTATTGTTGACATTTTGGGTTTTGATGGTGGTGCAACTGGATACCACTGAAACTCTCAGACTGCACTTAATTTCAACTCAGACCTGTAATCAGGTGTTGCATGTCATTTTAATGTTGCTGTGTTGCATTTCCTTCCTGTTCTGACTGGCATTTCAATTAGCTCGAGGCCAAACTCTGGACGCGTTGAATTGGGGCCAAGTCATTAAAATATTGTAATGTTGCAAGTTTGATTCAGGAAGTCCATAAAAGCAGAACCTGTTCTGTCCTGTAAAATTGACTTGACTGTGTGATATGTCTGTTCAGCCATCTGACTTTCAGCAGTTTTCTGCTGCTCTGTTTCTCACAACCTTAGAATGTTGCAATTAGACTTTGTATAATCTTCAGGGACTTTGCTGTTTCCTGGACCATTCCATTTCATAAATATGCTCTTTATCCAGGGGATCTGTTGACCACCCACAAAGTTATGCAGGAGGTTTGGACTACCCCCACCGAAATTCAGGGCCACTGTTTATATTTTTGCAGAACTGTATGAGCATACGTCACATACCTTCAGTGTTTACAGGTTTCATTTTAATGGGAAACAGACAAAAATTTAGTCCAAACTGAATTAGCAGTTGTTAAGGCGGTTAGTTTTACTTTCCTGTTTCACTGGAATAATGTACAGGGTGCTTTCTTTTTTTATATGACTGAATGACAAGAACAAATTCGTATCCTCCACTATGAATTTTATGTAGGCTGCTAAATTTCATGTGCCTTTAGCCTCCCGAAGTTTCCTCTATTCTGTGGTTTGGACCACCTGTTTATTGCTGCTAGATATTTTTGCATGCACTACTTCCTCAGATACTAATGCAGCAAAGAAGCATGAAAAACATATACTCTGGTTGTACTAATTCGGCTTGTGTAAATGAAATTGATAAAAAAGTGGATAGTCCATGGCTCCGACAGGATACCATTTCAATGTAATGAATGTATTTGACCACATAATTGCACGCATGTCTGCAGGTGAGAGAAGAACCAAATTCAGAATCCAACATCATCCAAATTGGGCCACTTTGGCTGATTCATCAAATACTCCGGTTTATTTACTCAATTTTTGCTCTAAAGGGGCAGAAGATTCTCCTTTTCCTTTAGAACATGTGGTTTGTTGTGCATGCACTGTGCCAGCTTCCTAATTGCTTAAGTGGAGACTGTCACTGCATTCCCCCTCCTGAGGAGGAATGCACACCTTTGTGCTCATGAATTGCATTCTGTTATTTTATTGAAAAGAAAATTTTGGCCAAGTTGGACTATCTCTAATGGGTAAAAAAGTTCAGCTCTTAAGCAACAGGAAAAAATGTACTTCTTCTGATACAAATGAGAGGAAAAAAATGGGGATCAACAGAGGTGATGACAGCCAAGAATGGACTGTATACCTTTCATTTCCTGGGAGCCCTCCATCCCACCTTCATTCTTTGAGCAATTGATTGCAGTGGATTACCTGAATTTAAATGAATCATGCAAAGGCACTAGGTAGTGCATATTAACATTCATGACTTTAAACTGCTGATTGCAAACCATCTGCATATTGAGGAAGAGATACTCTCCCTATATATGAACCAAGATAATGAGAGGCACCAGTATTTGCTTGAATGTGTCAGTACTTGAGTCATAAAAATATCCCTTGTATGATCAAGTCTCCCTCTGTTCATTGGTTAGTAAAGCTCTATTTGTCACATTTCACAGCTTGGTACAGTTCTTCTGATGTAAAGTTGAAGGCTCACCTGAAATGAATGACTGGTGACTGGATTGTAAAGATACGATCACCGCTGACATTCCATAACATTACTCATCACAGACCATGACTTTACGCAAGTTGGTCCATTTTATGTAATACTAGCATTTATGTAATGTACACAAGGCTTTAAATGTTATAGATATTGTGGAGCCAGGCAATGAAAATTTAGATGGCTGACTGGAGTTTGCCTCACTGTGCTCAGAATGTATGTTTCAAATGTTACAAATAGTTACGCGACCCCTGAGGGACTGACTGGATTGCTCTTACAAAGAGCCAATATGGGCCAAATGGCGTTCTTCTGTGCTGTAACCATTCTATGATTCTGTGATCTGCAACAGAAATGCCATGGAGTATTTCATGTACTTCATATGAAGCTACAGCTCCTTTGATCCAGGCTGGGATTGACAGCGGGGCACCATGTGTGAGTGTGCGTGTTGGATGAGAAATGGCTGCATACCCAACTGAAAGCAGACATCCTGGGTGGAATTTTAACCCTCCCACAATGGGCTGGAAAGATTAAATTGGTACAAATGTGAAACCCAATCACAACCCACCATGAATGTGCATTCTTCCGAGTTAACTGCGGCAGGTTCGGGAGCATCTGAGTATCCCGCTCTGGAGAGGTGGGTCAGTGATTATAATATTTAAATGAGGCTGCGTTACTCAGATTTTGGCAGTGTTAGCGGATTTTCCCGTTACTCTCAGAAACCTCCAATGATTGTTTATACTATCTGCTGCCTAAACAGCTTGTTCCATGTCAGCCTAGAACATGGCTCCTGCGATGTTTATTGTTTACATAGCCTTTCACTGTTATCAGGTCTCAGTATGTTTTTTTTAGCAACTATATCTCTTTTGGTGTAAACCACTGTCTGACGTTAGCAGAAACGGGCCATCTCTTGACCTTTGGGTGTTCTGATGTTTCTGCAGGATAGTTTCTTACAAACTGTCTTTCACACACACACCGAGACATGACTTTGCCCCCCTCCTATTAACGCAACCCTTTTGCTAAATGTTTGGGAACTTTATGTTTATATAAGCACACATAGACACATACATATTGCTTCTAAGTTACACTGTAGGTTTCTGTGTTAACCAAATGAATCATAACATCAAGAAATAATTGACTTAAAAGATTCTCCAGCTCTCGTTTTACTAGTATCCATTTTGTGGATATTTTTGCCAAGTATTCTCCTTAGCCCAATTTCAATGTTAACTGAAAGAAACATAACCCTGAATTTTGGAAATCCAAATTATTATGTCCCTCTTCACTTCAATTTCAATCCCTCTGATAGGTACCAAGACAAAGCTATCAATTTACTATTCTCAACTACACTTCCCTGACTTTCACTAGATTGTACATTGATACCAGATTGATATCTTTTGGTAAATCATGCCCAGGTGATTCATTTACCCAAAATCACCCAAAGCGATGACTTTAGAGAAATTCCCATTTGGTGGGGTAATTTCTCTGCTTCTATCTTTTATTCTCAATCACTTCCTCCCATCCAATTTTACACATCCAATTATATTACCATCTCATCTCATTCATGAGGACTGGAGGAAATTTACTGTCCAATACCTTAATACTTTTTTTGTTTAATTCATTTGAATTCTTCTCGGACTGCTTTTATTTATTTTGGACTGACAGGACTTGTCAATGTACAATTTTATTTCCCCCCACAAAATACTTTCTTCCTTCATGCACGGCATTGGACAGGAACCATTTAGACTGGACTCCTTTATTTTAAAATATAATTTCATTATCTCCTTAAATGACAGGTAATTTTTCCCTTCAAGTGCTTGAACAGCAACTCATATCAATTTATCTTATCAGTTCCAATTTCAAAAACAAATTGTGTCCAGGCTTTGTGGTTTTACAATAGAGAAAGAAGTGCTTGTAATTACTCTTGGATTGGATAGTAATCCTCCTCCCTCACCACCGCCCCCCCCACACTATAAACGCACTGTCTCGGAAAATAAATGGATTAAAGCAAAACAAATCAAAACGTTTTCAAAAGAGGGACAGCAACTTGATATATTCTTAGTTAAGTATAGAAGAGTTTTGATCAAGGCTGATGATTGCTTTTCCTTCTCTATGTAATTTTGAGTTTTTGAAATCCAAGTCTTTAGTCTTCGTCCAAAACGTCACCATGCTGTAATGTTTGATATCTGCTGATGTCTCCTGATAAGGTCTTAAATTCTTAACACCACTGGATCACTTCCCGCAGCAACAGTTCCCAGCAAAGGTTGCTCCGTAACTTTGTGAAGTCACTTTTATGTCAAAGAACTACTCCTGGTAATCCTGCACCATCAACACTCATGCGGTCTCGAAAATCATGTTTAAAAAGAAACACAGAAAATCTACTGTGGCTCTTCTTGAGAGACCAAGGGGTTAATTTGTCAATTCATGATTTCATTCCGTCACCGTGGGGAAATATCTAATCATTTCAAATAAATGCAAAGGTTGTTGCTTGGTGAATTAAAAACAGAAGTCGGTGTCCTTGGAAGAGGTTAACTTCTTTGCAGAAAAAACAACTCACGCAGCATGCGTCAACGCAGCTTTCACGTAATTTTTAAAACAATAACCTTTTGTGTCAAGGACGATAATATTTTAGTTCATTCATCTCATTTGTGGGAGCTTCACCTCTGACTACTGAGCGGTCCGAATCGCTCCCACTCCCTGGGTTCTAGACCTTGGACTTATTTGGGGGTAGTGACAAAGTGCAGCAGACAACTGATTTTGGTGCAAGAAACTTTGACCTTTATTCAAGAGAGAAAATACAACACGACAATCTTAACACTCTAATAAAATGGGAACCACTTCAGTACACACGAGGGAAATTACAGTAGAAGGATACCTCACCCCTCCCAATCCCACTGTACTAGTTAGGTTGGACTCTAAAGGACCAGGGATAATGCTCACCAAACGAAACCTTGACAGTACTTCACCCAGAGGTAAGTCAGAAATAGATTGTAGAGTGGAAACTTTGCGGATCTTCGGTTTTCTCCCGAGTTGGTTTTCTTTGGTCGCGGTGGCTCAATATTACCCGGTTGGTTGGTGGTAATATTCGGTTGGTTGTTTCGTAAGGCCCTTGTTGCCGCGAGGTGTCTGATGGTCACTGGGACTGTTGCTCTGGTTTCTTCTTGTGTGTCGGCCTGCTTCTAGAGCTGCTGTCCTTCCCTGTCGAACTGCTTTCCTTGTTGTCTGCTGGAAACTGCTCTTCTTTCCAGACACAGCCCGAACCAAGACAAGCAGCCCAGCAAGCCAGAGAGAGAGAGAGAGAGCTTTCGCCTTGAGCCTGTCTCTCTTACAATGGTCTGTTTAAAAGAATTGTAAACAATTTTACAAGTTATAGTCCAGCAATTTTATTTGAAATTCACAAGCTTTCGGAGGCTTCCTCCTTCCTCAGGTGAATGTGGAAAGGAGGAAGGAGGAAGGAGGAAGCCTCCGAAAGCTTGTGAATTTCAAATAAAATTGCTGGACTATAACTTGGTGTTGTAAAATTGTTTACAATTGTCAACCCCAGTCCATCACCGCATCTCCACATCATGGCTACCTGTTTAAAACAGTTCTTACAAAGTTCTTTGATGGCCTTTTGATGGTCCCAATCATATTGCAAATTGCTTCTCCCAATGTGTCATTGTTTTAATTCCGATTTAGAGCTTGTCACATAAGGCTTCCTTTTGTATCCAACGTCCTAGGTGTTGATAGGTTTTGCATTAAAACAAAAGCATGGCCCCACCAGTCTGGAAACAGTTATCTCTTTCAATGGGAGTGCTTATCGACCCCCTGCTGTCCATTTTGCATTAAAACAGAGACATGTCTGAAGCAGTAATTCTCCCACCTTCCACGTGTGGGTTGTGGATTTCGTCTGGTGACCTCTCAACTATCCTTCCATTTTAGGATTATAGTCAATGGCCAAAGTTTTCCCATACTCAGGGTAAAGGTGAATTTCTTTAGGGTTTTTCTCTGGGGGATCTGTGAATTTTGAGAATCTTACACATTTTTAGTTAGACCTACATTTCCAGATTATTGACATAGAGACACAAGATTAAGTTTAATTTCTTCCACTTTAGCCTTCACAGCTAAACAAAATTACTTTTGGCAAAATGTTTTCAAACCTTTTTATCTACAAATGTTGCAGATCAAATTCCAATTGTTAAAGTATTTAGCATTTATTTAAGATAATATTTATTCAAACAGTGATTGGACCAAGCTCTCTCCCCTCTGATGTCCGCTGGACAATCTCTTTTCGAAGTTCTGTGGGGATGATCATTCTGTTCTGATAACGTACCAATTTATCTATCAAATGTGCCTTTACTTTTACAATGGCGACCACATGTGTTCGCCTTTGGGGTTGAATTTTAATCCACCCAGTGTGATAATTTCTAACAGTTCTTTTAACATGAAAAATGTTGTGAAATCTCTGTGGTAAACAGGTCCAGGTGTACTGTTGCTCCCGTGGAGTGAAAGCAAATAGATACTGGCACTGACTGGTCAATCTAAACAACTAAATCTATTTTTCCATACTCATTCTTGTGTTGTGCCCAACAGGGGGCAGTCTTTAGCAGTTGATCAAATTCTCTCCATTTGTGTCGGAGACACACTTCTAGGTCATATTGACCTTGTATCCCTATCAGCAGCCCTCCTTGCGGAGTGTCTGCTCCCATTTCCTACAAACACATATTTCCCATGTCCACTATTGCATTGTTCTTTCCCAGCCAATCTACTCCTGAGATATCATCCTCCGTCTCCTGTCATTTTTGAGTCCACACTACTGTGTGGCGAGTCTTGACATCCCCTACAGTGATTTCCGTCTCTCTGTAAATTCTCCTCTAAATCCCCCTGGCTCTATTGTGCCTTGAAGTTCAAATTGTTGGTCAAGTGTGCCCCATATGTGATGTGCCAGTATCTACTAGCAATATCTGTCCCTGACTTTCATGGGATGGCACTGAGTTGTTTATGCTTCCACACTGGGGGGGGGAAGGGAAATGCTGGGGAAGGGTAGGATCAGAGTGATCTAAGTGCTTCATCAGGAATTCTGTCTACTTTCTCAGAGCGTCTATATCAGATTTTAATCTTTCCTCCAGCTCTTGTATTTTCTTTTGACAGTGGGTATGATCTCTTGTTCCTGCTACACTGTGCTGGTCATCCTGGTTTTGACTTAGGATTCCTCGTCGGGCACTACTTAACTCATCTACCTTCTTATCGCATTTTATTCTGACCTACCTGTCGTTGTAGTTCGGCATTACATGCCACTAATTTTCTGGCTCTATTTGCACCTTCGGTTTGAAGGTAATCTACTGACGCAGCCAAAGTCATGTTGTAAGCAGTTGAATGAGCTAATTGATTTTTCACCTCTAATTTTTGTTTCATCAGCTTTTTGTTGAGGTTTCCCTCGGTTTCTAATTGTTTCTTAAGTTTTCTAATTTACTGTCCTTGCTGTAACACAACTATAGCTTTCCAATTTTCCTTTTTCACATGCTTTTCGTGGGTATGATCTTAACCAACTCTCCTCGCTGTTCTAGGTTTTCTACTTTTTCTATCAAGGAGATATGAGATATCCTTTATTTAAGCTTTTCTGTTTTTTGTTCACTCTTTCTGACCATAGCAAATCACAAGATAAAAGGGGTGCTGTCAGATTGCTATAAGCTATCACATTTTAGTACAACCAAGATAATTATCCCAAAATTATCAAAATTGACTCCTTACACATCAATTCACACCCACCAAAACTCAACACAACTTCAAATACATCAATCCATGCTCACCAATACTCAACGCAACTTCAATCAGATCAATCCATGCTCACCAATACTCAACACAACTTCAAATACATCAATCCATGCTCACCAATACTCAACGCAACTTCGAATACATCAATCCATGCTCACCAATACTCAACACAACTTCAATCAGACCAATCCATGCTCACCAATACTCAACACAACTTCAAATACATCAATCCATGCTCACCAATACTCAACGCAACTTCAAATACATCAATCCATGCTCACCAATACTCAACGCAACTTCAATCAGATCAATCCATGCTCACCAATACTCAACACAACTTCGAATACATCAATCCATGCTCACCAAAACTCAACACAACTTCGAATACATCAATCCATGCTCACCAATACTCAACGCAACTTCAATCAGATCAATCCATGCTCACCAATACCCAACACAACTTCAACTACGTCAATCTATGCTCACCAGTACTCAACACAACTTCAATCAGATCAATCCATGCTTACCAATACATCAGTTCATGCTCACCAATACTCAACACAACTTTAAACAGTTTAATTTTCATATATAATAATCTCATGTCTGGTATTTGGGACTCTCACATTGTTTTTATAAGAACCAGAATTTTACTGTGACCACAATATAAGTCAGGTTTCCTCAATTTTATAGGTTAGTTAACTTCAATAACTCCAATTTTATTTCAGCAATATCAAAATTAAACACAAAACAGAACAGATAAAATTATAAACATAGCACATTCTTACTAAAACCCAGTAAATTACATCATCTTTTGTTTAATTCTTCCTCAGGCACGCCTTTCCAAAATCTGTGAAAATACTGGAAATAACTGCTGTCACAGCTAAACAAAATCTTTGTTACATTACACGAAAGAGGAAAACACATAACCCGCATTAATAAGGGGCTGTAGCCTGCAACAGCAAAAGGAAAGCACTCACAATGAGGACAGGCTTTTTAAAGAGACAGTACACTGAAAACAAAAGAACACATTCTGTAGCTTATGATCCTCTCCCTTTCCCTTTCTTGATTCCATCATAGACTACCCTTTTTTACTTAAACCAAATTTCAATTTCTGATGTTTGACTTAACCCCATTCTGTATTGACTCAAAGTCTCAAGCTCACAGTCTGTGTCCTCACCCAAACCTGGTGTGGTGAAGGTCCCTCCATCTTTTTGTTCTTTGTTCCTCATCTTTCAACCTACCCTTCCAAATTTCAACTTCCTCTCTCAATCTCCCTAACTCCTGTGGCTGAAATAACAAGACTCCCACTTTCAATCCTCCTTTTTTAATTTCCTTCTCCCATACCAGTGTCTTCATCTTAAGTTCTTCCTCACACAAAGTCTGACAGACGTTCCTTTTTTAGCTCCTCGTCCTCCTACACAATTTCTTACCTATTTTCTCAAGGGCCTGCATGATCCTAATTATGACTTCTCCATGTACGTGTGGATCGTCAAGCATAAACCATCCATGCACTCGTCATGGTTTATTCTCCCATGGGCCTGAGGTGTAGCTGCCTCACTTGGTCACAATCGCTTCTTCCCCGTCTCATTGGAATACAATCAGTTCTCTTAACTCTAGCTACCTCAAATCTTTAAAACTTGGGCCCACTCAGGGACACCATTTGTTAGGGGATTTTCCTGTTACTGTCGCAATTATGGGTTGTTAATCCTTCAACAATAACTTATGCTTGATTCTAGCCTGAGTGGTTACAAAATAGCAAATTTAATAGATTGACTTCCAAGAGAGTTGCACTACAGCTGCCTTCAACATTACATTCAACAGTATTATAGTTATAACATAACTGTCCACAGATTACATTAAATGATAAGGAATCAATGCAACCTGATCTACCCAACAAACCCAAGTTAATCAGACTTGGCCTTCGCGGACTGCCTGTGTCAGTGGACTTCTGACTGTCCCCTCTTGAGAGCACTAACGTTTTGGTGGGAGCATGCCCTATCTTTATACTATTCAGCTGCGTTGTTCTGTATGTATGCACCTCTGGTCTTATCTCATGGTCGAAAAGCATCCCACTGTGCTGACTCTCAGAAACCCCCAAGGATGGTTTATATTATCTGTTGCATAAACAGTTTGTTCCACATCAGCCTTGAATATGGCTCCTGCGATGTTTATTGTTTACATAGCCGTTCACTGTTATCAGTGTGTGGTTTCATTAGCAGCCACATCTCTTGTTATGGTATAAACCATCGTCTGACGTTAGCATCTATAAACGGGCCATTTCTTGACCTTTGGGTGGTTTAGTTCTGAAGTATCAGCAGGATTGTTTCTTACAAACTGTCTTTCACGTACACACCAAGACACAACTTCACTCCCCTCCTTTTAACACCGCCCTCTTGCTAAATGTTTGGGAGCTTTATGTGAGCTATGTGAGATGGAATATTGACCATGCTTGGCATTAAACCATCTTCTTACAGACAGCCATGTGAATTTAATGGCTAAGGGCCAGGTTTCCCAGGGCTTTGGAAACCCTGTAGCTGAAGGCAGGCAGGAGCTACCAGATCCAGCAGGTAAGTGCTTAGCCCCGGCCCCTCAAGCAAATCTCTCCTTCCCCGTGATTGGCCAAACACACATTCCCATCCACGATCTACAGCCCCATCTGCGATCATCAGAATCCCCTGAGGAGACTGTTAGCCCAGGTAATGTTCCTATATAAATGCAAGTTGCTGTTTTTGTTATTGTTTATGCCCTACTCATGAAACAAATGTGACTGCAGATTGCAGCAGTTCTTTCCTCATGTCCCTCAGCACATTGAAGGATGCAAAGTGGTTTTGCTTATACCAAGGAGTATTAATGTCATTTTGACTTGTTTCGCACCCCATTTTGAATTCTGTATTAGATTCTGCTTTAGGGCACCTGAATTTTAAACCTTGCAAAATCAAATCCAAATCCAAATCTGAACCTGAACTCTGAATTAGGTTAAGATACTTATCCCTGGTGTTTATTGAAACTGCTGAGGATCACTATTTGTAAAAGTATTTCTACAGTGTTATATTTATATCGTTTTTCTGTGTTTAAGGAAATGTAATCATTGTAATTCAAGTGAAATTTTTTGAACAAAATTATATCACCCCAACCCTGCCTGATCCAGGAGTACCGAGACAAATTATTCCACCCCTACCTCCACACTGCCTGATCCATAGGAACAGGAGTAGGCCATTTAGTCCCTCAAGCATCTTCGGCCATTCAGTGAGATCATGGCTGATCTATGACCTAACTCCATATCCGCCTTTGTCCCATATCCCTCAATACCTTTGGTTAACAAAAGTCTATCAATCTCAGATTTAAAATTAACAATTGAGCTAGCATCAACTGCCATTTGCAGAAGAGAGTCCCAAACTTCTACCACCCTTTGCGTGTAGAAGTGTTTCCTAACTTCACTCCTGCAAGTCCTGGCTCTAATTTTTAGGCTATGTCCCCTAATCTGAGACTCCCCAACCAACGGAAATAGTTTCTCTCCATCTACCCTATCAGTTCCCCTTAATATCTTGAAAACTTCGATCAAATCACCCCTCAATCTTCTAAATTCCAGGGAATACAACCCTAGTTTGTGAAATCTCTCCTCGTAATTCAACCCTTGGGGTCCAGGTATCATTCTAGTAAATCCACGCTGCACTCCCTCCAAGGCCAATATATCCTTCCTAAGTTGTGGTGCACAGAACTGAACACAGTACTCCAGGTGTCGACTAACCAGGGCTTTGTATAGCTGTGGCATAACTTCTACCCCCTTGTATTCTAGTCCTATATATATATATATAAGGCCAGCATTCCATTAGCCTTTTTGATTATTTTCTGTATCTGTCCAAGACATTTTAATGATCTATTTACATGGACCCCTAAGTCTCTTTGGACCTCCATTGTTTTGAGCTTTTCACCATATAAAAAGTACTCTGATCTATCCTTTTTAGGTCCAAAGTGGATGACCTCATACATTGAAATCCATTTGCCACAGTTTTGCCCATTCACTTTATTAATATCTCTCTATAATTTTATGCTTCCACCTACACTGCTTACAATGCTGCCTATCTTTGTGTCATCAGCAAACTTGGATATGTGGCTCTCTATCCTGTAATCTAAGTCGTTAATAAATACAGTGAATAGTTAAGGCCCCAACACAGATCCCTTTGGGACACCACCAGTCACATCCTGCCAATTTGGGTACCTGTCCATTATCCCTACTCTCTGTCTCTGGCTCAGTCAATTTCCTAACCAGGTCAATAATTTGCCCTCAATTCCATTAGCTTCGACTTTAGCTAACAGTCTCTTTTGAGGGACTTTATCGAATGCCTTCTGGAAATCCATACATACAACATCCATAGACATTCCCCTATCTACTACTTTAGTCACCTCTTCAAAAAATTCAATCAGGTTTGTCAGGCATGACCTACTATTTACAAATCCATGCTGGCTCTCTCTGATCAGCTGAAAATTTTCAAGGTGTTCAGTCACTCTATCCTTAACTATAGACTCTAATAATTTCCCGACAACAGATGTTAGGCTAACTGGTCTATAATTCTCTGGTTTCCCTCGCTCACCTTTCTTAAATAGCAGAGTGATAAGCAATTTTCCAATCTAAAGGAATGGTTCCTGAATCGAGAGAACTTTGAAAGATTATTGTTAGATCTTCTGCAATGTTCTCACCTACTTCCTTTAAAACTCTGGGATGGATTCCATCTGGTCCTGGGGATTTGTCACTCTTTAGTGCCATTATTTTCTTCATTATTGTTAATTTGATTACGTTAATTATGGTGAGTCCCCATCCCTGATTCAAAATTAGTTTCCTTGGGGCGTCCGGCATGCAATCCTCTTCCCCTACTGTAAATACTGATGCAAAGTAATTATTTAACATGTCTGCCATTTCATTATTTTCATCTACAATATCACCATTATCAGTTTTTAAGGGCCCCACAATGCTCTTGACCACCCTCTTTTTCCTAATATAATTGTAAAAATTTGTTGTGTTGATTTTGATATCCCTTGCAAGTTTCTTTTCATACTCACTTTTTGTAGCTCTTACTATCTGTTTTGTCACAATTTGCTGTTCTTTGTATCTCTCCCAGTTGCCAGGACCTGTGCTACTTTTATCTTTTATGTTGTCCTTTAACTCTTTTGTTGTCCATGACTTTTTTTTTTGGCAAGTGGCTCTTGCCCCTTAGGGGTATAAACTGGCTCTGTATCACATTAAATTATTTTTTGAACATCTCCCACTGATCTTCTGTCATTTTACCCATTAACAGATTTGCTCAGTTTATTGTGGACAGTCTCTGTCTCATCCCGTTGAAGTTGGCCTTACCCAAATTTAGAATCTTAATAGCTGATACGGGTTTCTCCCTTTCAAACACAACGTTGAACTTGATAATATTATTGCTATCAAATAAATGTTCACGCATCTTTAGGCTGATAACTAAATCTGACACAATACTCATTATTAAATCTAGTATGGCCTTGTTGGTTCTAGAACATATTGTTGCAGAAAGCTGTTCTGAACACACACAAGAAATTCACTACTTTTCTGACATGAACTCGTCTGCTTATCCCAATCTATATGAAAGTTAACATCCCCCATTAAAATCACTCTGCCTTCGCCACGTGATTGTCTAATCTCTGCATATATACATTCTGCCACTTCACAGCTGCTATGAGGGGTCCTATACACAACTCCTACTACAGTCTTAAATCCTTTTCTATCTCTTAATTCTGCCCAGAAAGTCTCCACTGCCTGCTAACCTCTCATTAGATCTTCTCTTATCATTGAAGTAATTCAATCCTTAATGACTAAGGCTACTCCTTCCCCTCTACCAGTTTCCCTATCCTTCCTGTAGACCTTATAACCTGGTATGTTCAGTTCCCAGTCCTTACTGTCTTGCCGCCATGTCTCAGTAATGGCTACCACGTCGTACCCTCAAAGTTGAATTTGTGGCTGCAATTTATTCAATTTGTTCCTTATACTTTGTGCGTTTGTATAAAGAACACTTATTTGGGCCACAAAGCCTAACCAGTCCTCCTGCTCTAATGTTATTTTTCTCACACATTTCTTATTTCTCTCGCCCAATTTAATTACTTTACATCTTTTAGTTTCCCCTTTACCTGTAGTGCCTAAAGCATAATTTCTGACTATTACTCTACTCTCTTCCTTTTTGTTTGTTTTAGAATTATTATTGATACTACCTTTTCCACCTGAGCCCTCCAGGAGTACTGAGGCAAATTATGCCACCCTTACCAGCACACTGGCTGAAATTAGTTAACACAGCACAGACAGGAGAATCAAGGCTATGGTTCTGTTCCTTCTGAGTTGCACATGAATATAGCAATGTCATTGGCAAGCCAGCTGCAGTGCAATGTGAGTACATTGCCTATTTCAGTTTGATATGGTTGCCAACAGCCTTTTTGTAAACATTCCTACATTTAACTGCAATGCCTTGCCTTTTCCCATAGCAATACTTTTCATGTGGCATTTACCTCCCTGCTGACTGAGTCCATATTAGTGCTGATATCTATGTGACTCAGATTGTCTTCACGTTACTCAAGCTTAGTTGGGATGCAGTTTTACATGTCGTCATGACAACATCAGCCACTAATAGTGCTAAATATCTCTGAGGATCACAGCCTGAGAGTCACAATCTATGGAGACTCCTGTCACATCTATTTATCTGTGGACTCCTGGTGGTATATGGAGCTCCTGTAGAGTATTGCACATGGCCAGGAACCTGGGGCTATAATTGTTGAATTGCTGCTGTGCTTCTGTCTGACAGATGGAATGTAATCTGAGAACTGTGAATATTTAGATGCCCAATTCAGGTTTACCGTTCGTACGGTGAGGATGACTACTAATTGATGGACATTTTTGGGAGGGCGAAAACTATGGCTAGTTTGAGTTGTTTAGTGAGTTGTATATTGCATTTTGTAGAGGATGAAGAAGTGACACTCTGCTGCAATACACGTGGTCACTTTTAGTCAGACACAAGCATGTTCTGATTTCTTTGTGTAAGACAATGGGCCAGATATTGCTCATAAAATAATGGACAAATCAAAGACCAATTCCGGTGACCGCACATGCGTAGTCAAACGTGGAAATCCAGAACTTGCTCTTTCTGATTCATCGGTGATCTGGAAGCTTCACTTTAAAGGGACCTTGCCAGCTGCTATCAATGGACCAGCGCTATCTTGCTCTCTTGCCCAGCTGGAAACGAACTAATCTCACCACAATAAAGGTACGTTGAGTTCTTTTAGGTCTAAAAGGTCGTAAGTATTAATGATGGGCAAACAACCTCTCTGACACTGAAAATGAACTTTTAAAAATGTGTAGTCTCACTACTCTTGATTTTAATAGTTTTTGGACATTTAAAATTTTAAAAATAATTAAAAATGTAATATTTTAAAAAACTTTTTCTTTCTGTCTCTTTTATCTCAGTCTTTTAATCATAAAATCATAGAATCATAGAAAATAGGAGCAAGAGCAGGCCATTTGGCCCTTCGGACCTGCTCCGCCATTCAAAATGATCATGGCTGATTGTCTAACTCGGTACCCTGTTCCTGCTTTTTCCCCATATCCCTTCAGTATTAACAAATATATCTATCTCCTTGAATATATTTAACGACTTGGCCTCCACTGTCTTCTGTGGTAGAGAATTCCACAGGTTCACCACCCTCTGAGTGAAGAAATTTCTCCTCATCTCGGTTCTAAATGGCATACCCCGTATCCTGAGACTGTGGCCCCTGGTTATGGATTCCCCATCCATCGGGAACATCCTCCCTGCATCTAGTCTGTCTAGTCCTGTTAGAATTTTATATGTTTCGATGAGATCACCTCCCATTCTTCTAAACTCTAGTGAATATAGGCCCAGTCGACCCAATCTCTCCTCATACGTCAGTCCTGCCATCCCAGGAATCAGTTTGGTAAACCTTTGTTGCACTCCCTCCATGGCAAGGACATCCTTCCTCAGATAAGGAGACCAAAACTGCACACAATACTCCAGATGTGGTCTCACCAAGGCCCTGTACAACTGCAGTAAGACATCCCTGCTCCTGTACTCAAATCCTCTTGCAATGAATGCCAACATACCATTTGCCTTCCTAACTGCTTGCTGCACCTGAATGCTCTCTTTCAGCGACTAGTGTACAAGGACACCCACGTCTCGTTGCACCTCCTCTTTTCCCAATCTATCAGCATTCAGATAATCTGTCTTTCTGTTTTTACAACCAAAGTGGATAACCTTACATTTATCCATGTTATACTGCATCTGCCATGTTCTTGCCCACTCACCCAACTTGTCTAAATCACATTGGAGCTTCTTTGCATCCTCCTCACAGCTCACATTCCACCCCAGCTCCAGACCTCATTACAGCCTTGGTCCAAACATGGACAAAAGAGCTGAATTCCAGAGGTGAGGTGAGAGTGACTGCCCTTGACATCAAGGCAGCATTTGACCGAGTGTGGCACCAAGGAGCCCTAGTAAAATTGAAGTCAATGGGAATCAGGGGGAAAACTCTCCAGTGGCTGGAGTCATACCTAGCACAAAGGAAGATGGTAGTGGTTGTTGGAGGCCAGTCATCTCAGCCCCAGGGCATTGCTGCAGGAGTTCCTCAGGGCAGTGTCCTAGGCCCAACCATCTTCAGCTGCTTCATCAATGACCTTCCCTCCATCATAAGGTCAGAAATGGGGATGTTCGCTGATGACTGCACAGTGTTCAGTTCCATTCGCAACCCCTCAGATAATGAATCAGTCCGAGCCTGCATGCAGCAAGACCTGGACAACATCCAGGCTTGGGCTCATAAGTGGCAAGTAACATTCGCGCCAGATAAGTGCCAGGCAATGACCATCTCCAACAAGAGAGAGTCTAACCACCTCCCCTTGACATTCAACGGCATTACCATCGCCGAATCCCCCACCATCAACATCCTGGGGGTCACCATTGACCAGAAACTTAACTGGACCAGCCATATAAATACTGTGGCTACGAGAGCAGGTCAGAGGCTGGGTATTCTGCGGCGAGTGACTCACCTCCTGACTCCCCAAAGCCTTTCCACTATCTACAAGGCACAAGTCAGGAGTGTGATGGAATACTCTCCACTTGCCTGGATGAGTGCAGCTCCAACAACACTCAAGAAGCTCGACACCATCCAGGACAAAGCAGCCTGCTTGATTGGCACCCCATCCACCACCCTAAACATTCACTCCCTTCACCACCGGCGCACTGTGGCTGCAGTGTGCACCATCCACAGGATGCACTGCAGCACCTCGCCAAGGCTTCTTCGACAGCACCTCCCAAACCCGCGACCTCTACCACCTAGAAGGACAAGGGCAGCAGGCGCATGGGAACAACACCACCTGCACGTTCCCCTCCAAGTCACACACCATCCCGACTTGGAAATATATCGCCGTTCCTTCATTGTCGCTGGGTCAAAATCCTGGAACTCCCTTCCTAACAGCATTGTGGGAGAACCGTCACCACACGGACTGCAGCGGTTCAAGAAGGCGGCTCACCACCACCTTCTCAAGGGCAATTAGGGATGGGCAATAAATGCCGGCCTTGCCAGCGACGCCCACATCCCGTGAACGAATAAAAAAAAAAAAACTTGGAAATGTTACATTGAGTTCCCTCATCCAAATCATTGATATATATTGTGAATAGCTGGGGCCCAAGCACTGATCCCTGCAGTACCCCACTGGTCACTGCCTGCCACCCGGAAAAAGACCCGTTTATTCCTACTCTCTGTTTCCTGTCTGTCAACCAATTCTCAATCCATGCCAGTATATTCCCCCCAATCCCATGTGCTTTAATTTTGCACACTAACCTCTTGTGTGGGACCTTATCAAAAGCCTTCTGAAAATCCAAATACACCACATCCACTAGTTCTCCCCTATCTATTCTACTAGTTACATCCTCAAAAAACTCCAGTAGATTTGTTATGCATGATTTCCCTTTCATAAACCCATGCTGACTTTGTCCAATCCCGTTAATGCCTTCCAAGCGTTCTGTTATCACATCCTTTATAATAGACTCTAGCATTTTGCCCACTACTGATGTTAGGCTAACTGGTCTGTAATTCCCTGTTTTTTCTCTCCCTCCTTTTTTAAATAGTGGGGTTACATTTGCCAGCCTCCAATCTGTAGGAACTGTTCCAGAGTCTATAGAATTTTGGAAGATGACCACCAATGCATCCACTATTTCCAGGGCCACTTCCTTTAGTACTCTGGAATGTAGATTATCAGGCCCTGGGGATTTGTCAGCCTTTAGCCCCATTAATTTCCCTAGCACTATTTTGTTACTAATAGTGATTTCCTTCAGTTCCTCCCTCTCACTAGACCCTTGGTTCCCTAACATTTCCGGGAGATTATTTGTGTCCTCCTTTATGAAGACGGAACCAAAGTAAATGTTGAATTGTTCTGCCATTTCTTTGTTCCCCATTATAATTTCCCCCATTTCTGATTGTAAGGGACCTACATTTGTCTTCACTAATCTTTTTCTCTTGACATATTTATAGAAGCTTTTACAGTTAGTTTTTATGTTCCCTGCTAGTTTACTCTCATACTCTATTTTCCCCTCTTAATCAATCTCTTTATCCTCCTTAGCTGAATTCTGAACTGCTCCCAATCCTCAGGCTTGCCGCTTTTTCTGGCAATTTTATATGTCTCCTCTTTGGATCTAATACTATCCCTAATTTCTTTTGTAAGCCACGATTGAACCACCTGTTTTATTTTTGCGCCAGACAGGAATGAATAATTGTTTTAATTCCTGCACACGTTCTTTAAATATTGGCCATTGCCTATCCACCGTCATCCCTTTTAGTAAAGTTCCCCAATCTATCATAGCCGACTCGCACCTCATACTTTCGTAATTTTCTTTATTTAGATTCAGGACCCTAGTTTCGGATTCAACTACTTCACTCTCCATCTTAATGCGGAATTCTATCATGTTATGGTCGCTCTTCCCCAAGAGACCCCTCACAACAAAATTGTTAATTAATCCTTTCTCATTGCACAGTACCCAGTCTAGGATCGCCTGTTCTCTAGTTGGTTCCTTAACATATTGGTCTAGAAATCCATCACGTACACACTCCAGGAATTCCTCCCCCGCAGTATTATTGCTAATTTGGTTTGACCTATCTATATGTAAATTAAAGTCACCCATGATTATAGTTGTACCCTTCTTGCATGCATCCATAATTTCCTGTTTAATGCCCTCCCCTGCATCTCCACTGCTGTTTGGGGGCCTATAAACAACCCCCAGCAACGTTTTCTGCCCCCTGGTATTTCTTTGCTCCACCCATACAAATTCCACATCGTGGTTTTCCGAGCCAATATCCTTCCTCACTATTGCATTGATTTCCTCCTTTACTAACAACGCTACCCCTAATCTTGCCCTCTCTTTATTTTGCTTGTGCTATCTTATGTGATACATTTACTAACCTTAACGGGCACTTCCTGGTTTTTAATCTGCGTGATTTGTCAATGAGTTTCACTTCCTGGTTCTGAAAAACTGGCTTGCTTCTAGTTGATTGGTTGAGGGGACATAGAAATCCTTTCCCCGCTCATACAGCCAGGGAAAGAATGCTGCTGTTTTTTGAACTTGAATTTCAAGGATGTTGCCGCCAAAAAGAACGCGCTAACTTAGTGTGTGAATTTAAATCTAATTAACGGTGAGCAATGTTAGCTTTCCGCCCAGAGCAATTTATGGGCTATTATTCCACGGTTATGATGAGCTAGTTTCTGCTGTTTCAAGCGAAATGCTTCTTTTCCAAACTTGAACATTTCTTTCATTTTAATGGTGCTTTAATTTTGCTTTGTGGAGCGAGAATTCTTGTTCCATGTGTTTATTCTTGTATGATATTTGTGAGAAGATTTTAACTCGGGGTCAGGAATTAGGGGTGAGGGACCGAAGCAGGGGGTGAGCTGCCTGCCCCCCGGAATGTGAAGCCCGCAAGATTTAAATATCCCGACTCTGAGCTGTATCCGAAGCTGGCATGAATTACATCGCCTCAAGAAGGTGGGAGTCAAAATTGGTGGGGGGAATCAGGCTGCTGCCAGGGACTCATGAAAACAGAAGCTGGCAAAATAAATAAGGATTTGGGGGTGGGGGGCGGGATCAGCAAGTTTGCGTTCGTGGGAGGGGGAAGCCCGGGGTAGGGGAGGTATCCTTGTTGGGTCAGGAAGAGCATTCCTGTTTCACCTGGCCCACAAGAAAACTTAAAGATAAAAAAAAACACTTACTTGGACCTCCTATGGCAAGGGTTCTTGCTGCCAGAGCTTTTGCTGGCGGGTTCAAGAATGTGTGTCCCGATGAAGTCATCAGGACGTGGCTCTGCCTTTTAAATTAGGCCCCCACTCCTCCGGAGTGTGCAGCCTTCCTGTGCATGAATTTAGGCAAGTAAAATTGATGGAGGGCAGAAATGAGTCAGGAATGCGCCACGATTTCCCCCGCCATCTTGATTCCCCCCTGCCCACATCGGTGGAGTAGGTGGGGTGGGGGGGAGCGGGGTAAAATTGCCCGTTTGGCCTCCAAAGCAGTTGGTTCTTCAACTGAGAACTTGATGCAGTTGTTAGCACTGGAGCATTAAATGTCAAAGCGGTGTTGCACTGTTCTAGCTCATCATGACTGTGGAATAATGTCTTACACAAAGAAATCAAACAGTATATGCTTGTTTTGATCACCTGTATTGCAGCAATTAAATATTTCTTTTATTCAATAGACATTAATTGCATTCCCTAAGGCTGGCCATATATCAGAGCTGTCATTTTGAAGTATTTAAGTTAATCTTTATGAATAAAAAATATACCAAGAAAATCAACTGAAGTCTGACAATGATTAATTTTAACTCCAATTTAATTAGCTAATTCGGAGAAAACTTGTGCTTGAGATCATTCTCTAAGGTTGGAGTTTTACTACATTTACCAAATTGAGACAGTTAACGGTTTCGAAGGAGGTGAGGCTGGCAAATTCAAATTGCATTGGTAGGTTTACCTCACTCCTGCATGTAACTAAATGTTGTTGCAAGTATTAAGGGAAGGAAAATGAATTTAAAAAGTCTCTAGGAATCCTTTGGACCTCCTGGTGGCTTTTTAAATTTAACTTTGCAACGATTGCAGTCATATTAAATGTAGTAAAAAGTCAAAGCTGGATGAGGCTACCATGGCCTCATGTCAGTTGCCTAAATTTGATTTGGGCATTTTCACATGACTTACACTACACAGAAAAGTCAAAACTGTTTTGCATCGACTCAGATCATGAAATATAATTGACCTGTGATGTTTTCCATGGAAAGTGTAACATATATTGGTATAGTTTGACCTGCCTCACTTTGTTGGTCCTCCTCCTCCTCTTTATCCTCCAAAAAACACAAGTACTGTGAGATTCCCATAGGGAAACCTATTATGGCAATAAAAATGTAGTTGGGACAGAAAAGTCACTGGCCCACAGTTGCTACAAAGGTACCTGAATAACCAAGTGAAACCAGGAGGAAACAAAAAAACACAAGAAAAAAGTAACTAATGTGGTGTAAATCCTCCTTGGATAATTGGGTCTAAATTGTTGTAGCTATGCTCCCTTCAAGTAAACCTTGCATTGTGTAATTAACTCTATCATTCCCAAATCACATCCCCTTAAAAATCTAACATTTCTTGATAAAATGATGGGCATCATTTGTGCTTATCTATTTTGCTGTTGTACAAATGTAGCTACTGGATAGCCCAGCAGGTTTATCCAGTGAGTAGCTGAGCCATACAGACCAGGGAGGCCCCAGCCTTGATTTTCCTGTCTGTGCTGAGTTAATTTATTTCAGCCAGGATGGTGGTATGGATGGTATAATTCATCTCCGTACTCCTGGATCAGGCAGGATGGTGGTAAGGATGGTATAATTCATCTCCGTACTCCTGGATCAGGCAGGATGGTGGTAAGGATGGTATAATTCATCTTCGTACTCCTGGATCAGGCAGGATGGTGGTAAGGGTGGTATAATTCATCTCAGTACTCCTGGATCAGGCAGGATGGTGGTAAGGATGGTATAATTCATCTCCGTACTCCTGGATCAGGCAGGATGATGGTAAGGATGGTATAATTCATCTCAGTACTTCTGGATCAGGCAGGATGGTGGTAAGGGTGGTATAATTCATCTCCGTACTCCTGGATCAGGCAGGATGGTGGTAAGGATGGTATAAATCGTTTCAGTGATTCTGGTTCAGGCAGGATGATGAGAAGGGTGGTATAATTTGTCTCAGTGCTCCTGGATCAGGCAGGGGATCAATCAGCCAGGTTCCCACTCCCGATCGTTTCCCATTGAGTGAGAAGAGGATTGCTTTTCGCTGTGATGTTCCTGTGGTCAAAAAACCTACAATTATTTCCTGTCGAACTCAAAGTGATGGCCAATTGAATGAGATACTGGAGGTAGTCTGGGGAACCGCACCCCAGTAAGGACTCAATTCCTTTAAGGAGCTAGGTCATTGAAATAATGCTGTCTCACATCTAACAAAAATCTTAAGTACCATTGTAAATTATAAAGTATGCAACCCAACAGAAAGTGGACCATCTAACATCCTCTCTCATCCTTTTTTTATACCACATAGACTTAATTTGCTGGCAACCCTTTTCTGGGCTGTCGTATGAGAATGCTGCTGGATTGATGAGTATGAGGGATGGGCGGGCAAGAATGTGTGGGACAAGACGTTGAACATTAAAGATGTCACAGGTAGTACCATGCACAGAGTGTAGGGCTGTCTTCTGGAAAGCTTTTCAACTCTGCTAAGTGTTTCAGGGTGATATTGTTCAGTACTTAAAAAAGGTTATTAGAAATAGCTTGGCTTTTTTAACTACTTGATCATACAGAGAATGAAATTTTCAAATCTGATACTTTTTAAAATCGGGCTATGGGGACTGTACTTCCAATTTCAACATTTACCATCAGCATATCATTCCCTCTCAAAAATTCTATTATATACTTTATGAAATAAGCGCTCTTGATCTTCTGAAATATTTGCAAATGGCTGTAGATGCTTTTAAAAGCCAATCAGTGTATCATTTTAGTGAGAAATGAAAGGATTCATCACTGAGCTGCGTCTCTCCATATGTCAGTGTATAACCATGCTTGTAAAAGTGTGGACTAACTTTGCAAATTGAATAAATATTAATTTGAAGGCATACTTTACAGTAGAAAATATAGAACAAAAATCTTTGCTGCATGCTACAGGTGGGAATTGCTGATCTTCTGACAGTTTTTACTGGATCAGGAATTTCTCTATGCAGCCGAAAGCCCGCCCTTGGAATTAAGTAACAGCTTCAGGTGAACTAGGGGCCAGAACTGGCAGCCAAGGGGTTGTGGTGGGAAGGAATGCCACAGCTGGAGGGAAAATGCCTCAGTGAGATCAATGAGAGGAGGGGAATGCTACAGGATAAAGGAGATTGCCTGAGTGACAGGCAGGAGTGCCTCCAGGGCAGGGAGAGCACCTGTGGTAGCAGGGAGGGAAATTTGAAAGGTTGGCACAGCACTTCTGGAAAGAGAGGCAGCAAGGTATGCCTTCAAAATTTAGGAACAGGAGTGGGCCATTTGGCCTGGTTGAGCCTGATCCGCCATTAATTAGCGATGGCAGCTCTTTATCTTTTTAATGCCAATTCCCTACCCTTTCTCCATGCCTTTAACTGACTTTGTCTCTATAACTAACTGATTTCCCTGCATTTATGCTGTTGTGCCACCGAGTTCAAATGACAGCAGAAGAGGGGTGGCAGTACCAGCTCAAGCAGTGGCAGGAAGATCACTGAAGGAAGGAGAGAACCTGGCCACGTTTTCTCTCCTGGGATTGCTAACAGCTTCCCTGTGGATTCTTCCTGAGCCACTTCCGCCAAAGATTTTTTTTCATTTTCAGGCAGCTTGTGTCATTCTTAACTTCAGCTCCTTCCCCTTTTAGACTGCAACAAGTGCCCCACTTCAGCACCATTGGATTTTACTCTTTGGAATTGGTGCGCTCCCTCTGGACAGCAGAGATACCATTGGGAGCCTGCCCTGTCTGTATAATGAACCCCAACCCAGGCAAATGTGTCAGGGTCATGACTGCATCGTGGCAGCGGGCAGAAGTCCTGCTTCAACCCAACTCCTGTGGTGAAACCACCCTGGAGGAAAATCCAGCCTTACTATGTAAAACGAGGTCTGTCCAGTGCTCTGTATAATTTTATTTTATTATTCGTTCACGGGATATGGGCGTCGCTGGCAAGGCCAGCATTTATTGCCCATCCCTAATTGCCCTTGAGGAGGTGGTGGTGAGCCGCCTTCTTGAACCGCTGCAGTCCGTGTGGTGAAGGTTCTCCTGCAGCGCTGTTAGGTATGGAGTTCCAGGATTTTGACCCAACAATGATGAAGGAATGGTGAAATATTTCCAAGTCAGGATGGTGTGTGACTTGGAGGGGAACGTCCAGGTGGTGTTGTTCCCATGTGTCTGCTGACCTTGTCCTTCTCGGTGGTAGAGGTCGTGGGTTTGGGAGGTGCTGTCGAAGAAGCTTTGGTGAGTTGCTGCAGTGCATCCTGTGGGTGGTACACACTGCAGCCACGGTGTGCCAGTGGTGAAGGGAGTGAATGTTTAGGGTGATGGATGGGGTGCCAATCAAGTGGGCTGCTTTGTCCTGGATGGTGTCGAGCTTCTTGAATGTTGTTGGAGCTGCACTCATCCAGCATCCAGGCAAGTGGAGAGTATTCCATCACACTCCTGACTTGTGCCTTGTAAATGGTGGAAAGGCTTTGGGGAGTCAGGAGGTGAGTCACTTTCCACAGAATACCTAGCCTCTGACCTGCTCTTGTAGCCACAGTATTTATGTGGCTGGTCCAGTTAAGTTTCTGGTCAATGGTGACCCCCAGGATGTTGATGGTGGGGGATTCGGCGATGGTAATGCCGTTGAATGTCAAGGGAAGGTGGTTAGACTCTCTCTTGTTGGAGATGGTCATTGCCTGGCACTTGTCTGGTGCGAATGTTACTTGCCACTTATCAGCCCAAGCCTGGATATTGTCCAGGTCTTGCTGCATGCGGGCTCGGACTGCTTCATTATCTGAGGGATTGCGAATGGAACTGAACACCGTGCAAACATCAGCGAACATCCCCACTTCTGACCTTATGATGGAGGGAAGGTCATTGATGAAGCAGCTGAAGATGGTTGGGCTTAGGACACTGCCCTGAGGCACTCCTGCAGCAATGTCCTGGGGCTATAATTGGCCTCCAACAACCAATTTGCAATACTACCTCCTTATTGTATGTCTCATGTAATGAAGCTTAGCATTCCACTGGCTTTGTTGATTATTTTTTGTACCTTGAGTTAACTTTTAATGACCTATGTACTTGGACCCCTAAATCCTTTTGATTATCTATCTCCTACTACTTCCCCATATAAACAATACTCCCATTTGTTATTCTTATATGCAAAGAGTAATATCCCACACTTTGTGTTGAATCGTATCTGCCATTGTACCGTCCACGCTATTTCACTGGGGTTTCCACCAATCTTCCTCTAAAGTTATGGTCGGAGATTACAAGAACCCCATGAGAAGGTTCCAGGCACATATCTTCAGCTTACTATCAACTGCAAACTTGGATACACTCTCTTCTATTCTCAAATCCACATCATTTGTATATAGAGTGAAAAGCACGGGCCCCAGTACCAATCTCTGAAGCACACTACTTGTCACTGCCAACCAACCTGTGAATGTCATGTTTGTCCCAACTCTCTGCTTCCTACCTTCCAACTAATTTCCTATCAATACCAGGTGCTTGTATCCAGTTTCATGTGCCTTAAATTTATCTCAATGTCGTGGGGTAGAAATAAGTGTGGGTCATTCTTTGGGTGCCAAATGTGGACACAAAATGATTCCTGTGCCCAAAGACGGAGGTCCATGCATCGCAAGAAATTGTTCCTCGAGCCTCATCGTATTAATAGCAGCGAGCCAATCCCAGCCTTCCTAATTTTGTCCAGCTCAGATGCCGAGACGGTCTTCAGGTAAGTCCTGGAAAGGGGGGGGTGGGGGGCGGGGGTGGTGCAAGCATTGTCCAGCAATGGCTCGCAGTTGTACTGTGGAGCTAGGAGGAGCAGTCTTGCTCTTTCAGCGTACACATCAGGGTCAGTAAAAACTAAAACCTGCCTTTTCTTCCCGCAACCTCCAGCGGTCCCTTTAAGGACCTCTGGTTAGTTTGCTGTAGAACTGACAAAACTAGTCGAAGCATGCGTGACGCTCTGCCTAGATTTTCATGAATTTTGCAGAAGAGTCATGAAACAGGTACAGGAACCTTCTCTGCAAATTTAAATTGGGACAACGGTGCTTTCAGGCAGCTTCTGGGCGCCTAAAAAGAGCAAGGGCCAATATGGCAGCCGCCATGCCACTGGCACAGATTGCAGGACCTCGTACCCAGAAATTGGTATAAATTCTACCCGTTTTATGCTCGAAAAATGGGCGCAACTCATACCAATTTGTCCCCTGATGTACCGAACCAATCAAATGCCTTCTGAAAATCTTTATAAATGGTATCCATGGATATTCTATCTACCACTTCATTGCTCCATGAAAAAGCTCTATTGGGTTAATTAAATATGACCTCACTTTACAGAACCTTCCTTGCTCTTCCTAATCAGTTTATAATTTTTCAAATACTTACAAACTCTGTGCCTGTAAATTTTCCCACTAAAGTTAAACTCACTGTGCCTTTTATTTATTTTTTATTATTATTTTGCTAATTATTTGCTGATTGCTTCCTCCCTTTTTGAGTAACAGAGCAACAGTTCTTACCTTCCATCTTTCCATATTATCTCTCACACCAGTGAGGTTTGGAAGATTATAACTAAAGCATTCCCAATTACTTTGCCTATTTCCTTTAATAACCTTGGGTGGAAACCATCTGGGCTTAGAGATTTGACTGGGTTTAATCTTATAATTTATCCATTATAATTTATCTATTCATGCTAATCCTTGTATGTTTACCCCCTTCACTAATCTCTCATCTTCCCTTAACCTCTAAAATTGTGAAAGATAAGGGAATTGCAGTTCAGGGAATGAGGTGGATTGGAGGAGCACCTGAGAAGGATGCGAGAGAAGGTCAGGGAACAGTTAATTTTTTAGGATTTAATTAGTCACACAGGCATGAAGGTTACAGGGGAAGAGAGTTGTGAAATTTTGTGATTTCACATAATAGGTCCTGCTTGAGTTGAACATCACTGGTCTACCTAATCAATTGTAAACAATTTTACAACACCAAGTTATAGTCCAACGATTTTTATTTGAAATCTACAAGCTTTCGGAGGCTTCCTCCTTCCTCAGGTAAACCTAATCAGAATAATGTAGGCCAGTGTTTGAGCCTTCAAAGATCAGCAAGCAATGAGGGTCTCCTCCTTAACTCAACCACTAAGAATAAGACATATTTTACTCCCAGATAGTAACTATTTGAACAAAAATAATACAATATTTCACTGAACAAAATCAATGAGACACTGCGATTGATGCACAGAAAATTACAATGCATGTGCAATACATCCTTAGGTTATCTGTCAGACAGGTGTCTCCAAACACAAAATAGTCTAAATCTGTGGATTTTGCAAATAAACCCAAGATAACCCATTTTAAGTTTCTATTTTGCTTTAGGTGTAATTCTTTTTTTAAAAAAAACATATTCATGGTTCTTTGTCAGTGGTTTAGAATTCCAGCAATGCTGCAGCTTTAAAGCAAATTGAATTGTGTCAAGTGCCGGTACACTTTAACAGGTATTGCGTAAGTACCTGGTATATTTAAACAGGTGTGTAGATATGATCTGTCTTTCATATCTGCATAAAATTGTCTTTCAAAGACAAGAAGCTCTTACATAGAAGATGTCTGAAATTTGTTTCTAGATAAAGAGGAAGAAGCAGAATTTCAGTGAATGGTTAATCACATGAGAGGACAAGAGGCATCCTTGGGGTCAGCGCACACAGAACAGAGCATTTGTTGTTTTATAAAGGCAGCCTGGTGCCTACTCTTACTATCACAACCAGGAAAGAGTTTGGCCAGCAGGAATACTGTACGGAGTCACATGCTTTTGTGTCCTCCATTACTGAATGACCTGCTTTGCATTTTATTTGACACAAAGTGCTTGTGGTGATGAGATTGGCGGCCTCACTATTTTTTGTTCAGTACGTTACATCATACTGTCTAATGCATCTGCTTATTTATGTGGAGGAAAAAGAAAACACTTAGGAAGATGAGTCAAATCCTGTCCTGCAATTTTTACCATAAAAACACAATAAAAATAATGATCTACTAGATCAGGCTGCAAAATGCTGCATAAACTAGTGGCAACTCTGAGAATTGATATTTCCATATTTTTGATATATTAAAAATATGTTAAGTGTAACTGCTACATGCTCTGGTATTAAACTGAAGCTTTTTTTTCAATCTTTCTTTATTCTCTGATTTTCTTTCCCTTGCAGCATGCATGTAAACATGAATGGATCTCAATGTGGGATAATGGGATTGTCCATGTCTTAGACTCTTCCATCGCTGCACTCGCTGATTTACTGGCACTTCAGTGTAAATATGGGATAATTTTGAGATGCATCCATCACACACCAATGTCATACTTTTATACTACACCAACAAATCACAACTAAATAAGTATATAGAGAGAGCAAGGAAACCAATCATTAGCTTCTAATTGACTTCAGGATGTACCTAACAGAAATTAGACCTTGTAGTTCTAAAGGGACATGCCAAGTTAAATAGCAGTAGAATATTTCATTGAACTTTACATAGTATAATGATTCTATTCTTATAAAACAGTTTGTTATCCAATGTAGTATAAATCACAGCGATCTATTAGTATTAGAAAAATATAAATATAGTCATGTTCTGGGCTTCCATTTGTTAATCATAGGAAGATTCTTCGTGGTCACCTGTAATCAGCAGTAAATCCATGAATTTAAAATCCATTTGTATGTTTTTAAATTTTACAACTCTAGTCTGTCATAGAGCTAGAAATGTACCTGCTTATAATAATCCCTGTTACAATTGCACACAAAGTAAGATTTAAAATAAACCCTTTATTCATCCAACTTATAGGACTAGCCAAATACTTGCCATTTAGATATTAAATATGCTTTCGATCCTACATGTGCAGACGGCCCACACATGCTGATGAGTTATTTGGTCCCCTCACTTGTGAGGTACCTTCCATGTTCATCTGCTAAAAATCCTCTCTCTGAACATGTAAATAGAACAAAATTAGTTCATTAAAGGTTTAGGAATTTTTTGGCTGTAAAACATGATCATTTCAGTTACTGATTTTGATAATGATTGAATACCTCTTCTTGTATAGAAAACTACTTTTAGTGAAAAAAATTTACTTGTGATGGATTTTAATTAAACTTGAAAAAATTAAAGCACATACTTTTGCCTTTTTGCCAGGAGATAATGGAGGGACTGATAGATTGTATTTAGTTGGTTTGACCTCAGTTCCTAGAATATGATTGGTTACTAATTGCAGTACATGTTTACACAGGCTAAATCAGATTTTTATCACATTAACATGTCGTCACTGTATTTATACAAATATATTTAAAATCTTAATACGTTTTCCTGGTATGGGTCAATTGAACCTATTTCAGGTGGAGTTGTGTTAACAGTATTTAAGTGCTGATGTACACATTCTGTATCTTCCCAAAATTTAATTACAAACTCAGAAGATGCAAGCTTATTCTTTGACTGATAGGTTCAGATATTAACCTGCTTGTTAATGATTTTATTATTGCCTTTTTTTAAACAAAACCTTGATTTTTATAGTTAGTTGTCCTTTGACAGGTTATTTTGTTGTGGAGATATTTTATTGCTGATATTCAGCAGATTTTTCCTTTTATTTTTGTTGCACAATTCTGGGTTTTCTTGTAGTTGTGATAATTGATATATCAGTATTTCCCCTAATGTTGCAATACTGATTTCTACAGTGTCCCAGAGTTAGTCAGTCTTGCAGTTCCTTAATGCCATTAGCCACTCGTTTGCTGGAATGGCTTGTTCCATTTAGTTCATTCCTCAGCAGGCACCTTGGAAGATTTATTTCACTTATGTCTCCTATTTGATTATTTTGCACATTATTGATCCTGTTTCCCAAATTGTATCGATGTCCAATTTGTTTCATATGGTTGAGGAGCTGAGAAGTTGCATCTACTGAGCAATAAATATTGTAAGCATGTTAGTTCATGCACTGGCAAATTGTTTTGCATACATGTTACATACATAGTATTTACAGCAAAGAAACAGGCCATTCGGCCCAACTGGTCTATGCTGGTGTTTATGATCCACACGAACCTCCTCACACCCTACTTCATCTAACTCTATCAGCATAACCTTCTATTCCTTTCTCCCTCATGTATTTATCTAGATTCCTTTTAAATGCATTTATACTATTCACCTCAACTACTCCATGTGGTAACAAGTTCCATATTCTAACCACCCTCTGGATAAAGAAATTTCTCCTGAATTCCTTATTAGATTTATTAATGACTATCTTATATTTATGACCCCTAGTTTTGGACTTCCCACAAGTGGAAACATCTTCTCTACATCTATCCCTATCAAACCCCTTCAGAATTTTAAAGACCGCTATTAGGTCACCCCTCAGCCCCAGCCTAAGATTTAAGTATGTGTTTTCTAGTAGACAGGAGGCATCAGCTGGACAGGGCTCAGACCTAGCTGGGTTGCCAAGAGTCCAGGGCAGTAATAGAAGATACCCATACGGGCATCAGGATTCCTCACATCAACCCTATTGCCTACGTGAACAAAAAAGGCTTCCACTTCATTAATGTTCAAGTGATATCTGACCACAAAAACATCATAATACAAGTAAAGAAAAAACATCTACAAATGCTGGAAATCTCAAATAACAACAGAAAATGTTAGAAATGCAGAGCAGACCAATCAGCATCTATAAAGAGAAAAGACAGGTTCTTCTATTTCAGTGTGTCTCCTTCATTAAAGTGAAGGCTAAGAAACAAGCAAGCATTTTAATAAGGCTGAAGATTCGAGACAAGGAAAAGGAGAGGAATACCAACAGAAACATCAATCACAGAGGAGTCCATGTGTTAAATGACATGCAAACCGCTAAATAGACAAGTTATATATAAGAGAACAACATGAAAGAGACAAGTAGAAATCAGGATGAAGAAAAGAATAGAACTTTACGGACCGCCTTATCTTGGGAAAATCCTAAAGGTAAAGAAAGGGGGAATGTGTGACAATAGTTTCAAGGTGTAATGCCCTGTAACAGATGAAATGCTAACATATTCTGTGCCATGCTACTACTGCGGCTGAGTGAGAGGGTATGATTAACAATGGGACTAAGAATTGAAGAATACCTGTAGGGTGGTGACAGCAGGCCTCAAAATTCTCCCTCCCCACTCCCACCCACCCCAGTCTCTGAGCTGAAGATGCCTATTGCAATCTTTTCAAATCACAGCAACCGTTTCGTATTGGCAGAGTTTAAGAGCCCCTGCCCTCAGCCAACCATGGTGTTAGCCAGACTGACTGGACCCATTTTCCACGTGCAAGGATACTATCAAAAGTAAAAGGTCGGCTAAAATTCAGCAAGGCCATCCTTGCTCACTATTGGTGCAGACTCGCCTGCAATACAGATCAAAGCATTCCTGATTTTGTTGACATGCAAAATCAAAATTGGATCACATTCAAGATATTGGGTGGACTAACTTAAACTGGTCTTAGGTTTGGGGTGGCGAGGCGGGGGGTTTTCAGTCTCCTGGCAGTCTACAGGTGATGGGAGGTGTGTAACCATTCTATGATGGTAAGATGGTAAGAAACTATTCCTTGGATGTATGATGTGGAGATGCCGGTGATGGACTGGGGTTGACAATTGTAAACAATTTTACAACACCAAGTTATAGTCCAGCAATTTTATTTTAAATTCACAAGCTTTCGGAGGCTACCTCCTTCCTCAGGTGATGTATGCAACTGATGGATGGCAGTTGTGTGGGAGGTATTTAATTGATCCTTGATTGTCACATGAGAGAGGGGGTATGTGCTCAATCCTAGGCAGTCAAATGGCAGTTTCATTAACATTTTCCCTGTTCTAGGCCTAGCAAAATTAACTGTAGTGCTATGGCCATCAAGCAATGGATAAATGAAAGAACAAATTTAACTTTAAGGTGGCAGATGCAAGGGGGTACGATAGTGTAGTGGTTATGTTACTGGACCCGTATTCCAGAGAACATAATTTAAAATCCCACCATGGCAGTTTGAGAATTTGAATTCAGTTTAAAACATGTGGAAATAATACGCTGGTATCAGTAAAAATGATCATGAAGCTATCGGATTGTGGTAAAAACCCAACTGACTCATTAGTGTCCACTAGGGAAGGAAATAACAACACCACCAACAACTTGCATTTATATAGTACCTTTAGCATAGTGAATCGTCCCAAGGTACTTCACAGGAGTGTTATCAAACAAAATTTGATATTGACAAAAGGAGATATTAGGACAAGTGACCAAAAGCTTAATCAAAGCAGTAGGTTTTAAGGAGCATCTTGAAGGGGGAGAGAGAGGTAGAGAGGCTGACAGGTTAATGGAGGGAATTCCAGAGCTTAGGACCTAGGAAGCTGAAGGCACAGCTGCCAATGGTGGAATAATGAAAATCGGGGATGCAGAGATCTCACCTGCCATCCTTACCCTGTCTGGCCTATATGTGACTCTTAACTGCCCTCTGAAGTGGCTAGCAAGATACACTGTTGTATAAAACTGCTACAAAGAATTTCAGCGGTTCAAGAAGAAAGCCCACCCCCACCTTCTCAGGGCAACTAGGGATGGGCATTAAATGCTGGCCTTGCCAGCGATGCCCACATCCCGAGAATGAATAAAAATTGAAAGATTGCTTTTTGTGGTATAAATGATTTGGACTTGAATGTGGGGGGCTCGATCAAGATGCTTGCAGATGATACAAAAATTGGCCGTGTGGTTGAGAATGAGGGGGAAAGCTGTAGACTGCAGGAAGTTATCAATGGACTGGTCAGTTGGGTAGAAAAGTGGCAAATGGAATTCAATCCGGAGAAGTGTGAGGTAATGCATTTGGGGAGGGCAAACAAGGCAAGGAAGTATACAATAAATGGGAGGGTACTGAGAGGTGTAGATGAACATAGAGACCTTGGAGTGCATGCCCACAGATCCCTGAAGGTAGCAGGACAGATAGATAAGGTGGTTAAGAAGGCAAATAGGATACTTTCCTTTATTAGCCGAGGCATAGAATGTAAGAGCAGGGAGGTTATGCTTGAACTGTATAAAACACTAGTTAGGCCACAGCTTGAGTACTACGTAGAGTTCTGGTCACCATATTACAGGAAAGATGTGATTGCACTAGATAGGGTACAGAGGAGATTTACGAGGATGTTGCCAGGGCTGGAGAATTTTAGCTCTGAGAAAAGATTGGACAGGCTGGGGTTGTTTTCTTTGGAACAAAGGAGGCTGAGGGGAGATTTAATTGAGGTGTGTAAAATTATGAGGGGCCTAGATAGAGTGAATAGGGAGGACCTATTTCCCTTAGCCAGGTGGCATAGATTTAAAGTAATTGGTAGAAGGATTAGAGGGGAGCTGAGGAGAATTTTTTTCACCTAGAGGGTGGTGGCGGTCTGGAACTCACTGCCTGAAAGGGTGGTAGAGGCAGAAAACCTCAACTCATTTAAAAAGTACTTGGATGTGCACTTGAAGTGCCGTAACCTACAGGGCTTTGGACCAAGTGCTGGAAAGTGGGATTAAGCTGGATGGCACTTTTTCGGCCAGCACAGACATGATGGGCCAAATGGCGGTCTCCTGTGCAGTAACTTTCTACGATTCTATGAATGTATTCAAAGAAGAATGATATGCATTGTCTCGTGGTTTGGTAGCACATTGCATTCCTGTTTAGGGAAATACTGATTTTTTTTTTCAGGTTTATATACTTGTCTAGATTCTATACTTAAGGGGACTCAATATAAATTAGTGCAAAACCTTAGATTTGTAAAAATGTTTTATACTTACAATTCAAATATTTAGAACTGCTTAAAGAGCATTAAGTATTACATTTCATTAATTAAACTCTAGTAGATGAATAACTGATAAATCAACATTTGAAGTGGTGAAACAGTTATTGATTATAACATTGTCCACCTAACATAAAATTATCCCTATTACAGGCTTCCAGAACAAGTGTTCTCCTGGCTCATGTTGTTTTCGTTCCTTCACAGTCTTCCCTTGGGCAATAGTATGATGTAGTGGAACGATTCGCTTCCTGTTAAATAATGGGGGCGGGTGCCTGCATCTGTAACAGAGTAATGGGCCATCTGCCCGACTAAGGCAGCATAATCTCAGTGGAAATCCACCATTCAAAACTGGGGGCGGAGGGTGGGGGGGGGGGTGGCATCAAAGGATGCTTGAGCCAAAGAGGTAAAGGTGTGTGTTTCTGGGAGTAATTGCTGATTGTTTTTTAAACTTTGCAGCCAACTTTAGGACCAGAACGAAACCTGCACTCGCTTTCAGCAGACATAAATATAGAAACATAGAAAATAGAAGCAGGAGTAGGCCATTCTGCCCTTTGAGCCCGCTCTGCCATTCAGTTTGATTATGGCTGACCCTCTATCTCAATACCATATTCCCGCTCTCTCCCCATATCCCTTCATGCCTTTTGTGTCTAGAAATCTGTCTAGCTCCTTCTTAAAAATATTCAGTGACTTGGCCTCCACAGCCTTCTGTGGTAGAGAATTCCACAGGTTCACCACCCTCTGAGTGAAGAATTTTCTCCTCATCTTAGTCCTAAATGTCCTACCCCGTATCCTGAGACTGTGACCCCTCGTTCTGGACCCCCTAGCCAGGGGAAACATCCTCCCTGCATCCAGTAAAGTTCTGCTGGACCAATTAGTTGATGTAGTGGAATTCCTGGGGAACCCAAGGAATGTCCCGAGAAATGCCCCAAACTGCTGCCAGGATGTAAGGAGGTGGAAGACAGAAGAAGCATTCACCCCCTCCCCTGATTGGAATTTGATGTGCCATTGAAAAAGATCGGAATCCAGGCACAGCTGCGTTCTGCTCCATTTTCCAACATTCCCCACTGGAAGTCCACCGTTTTCATAGCAAAACGTTGCACAATTTTTAGGCCTCTTTCCGTAGCTGTGACTGTGGCTGTGGCACTGTTTCCCTCCTTGTCTCCCTAGATCTCCATGCTGTGTTCAACACAGTTGATCACACCTCCCCTCCGTGGCATTGTGCAGTACAATGGGCACCAATGGGAAGCTGGAGACAAAGTGAAGGAATGCATGGGTCAGATGGAAAAGTTCATGATAGTAAGAGTCCTACAATGTTCTCCTTGCTGGTCTCTCAATCACTGCCCCTCCAAAATCACCCAAAACTCTACCTTTCCCATCCTATATAGCAATGATTTGGATGAGGGAACCAAATGTAATATTTCCAAGTTTGTGGATGACACAAAACTAAGTGGGATCGTGAGTTGTGAGGAGGATGCAAAGAGGCTTCAAGGCGATTTAGACAAGTTGAGTGAGTGAGCAAATACATGGCAGATGCAGTATAATGTGGATAAATGTGAAGTTATCCACTTCAGAAGGAAAAACAGAAAGGCAGTGTATTATTTAAATGGTGATAAATTGGGAAATGTTGATGTACAAAGGGACCTGGGTGTCCTTGTACAGCAGTTACTGAAAGCAAACATGCAGGAGCAGCAAGCAGTTAGGGAGGCAAATGGTATGTTGGCCTTCATTGCAAGAGGATTGAGTATAGGCACAAGGATGTCGTACTGCAGTTATACAGGGCCTTGGTGAGACCACACCTGGAGTATTGTGTGCCGTTTTGGTCTCCTTACCTAAGAAAGGATATACTTGCCATAGAGGGAGAGCAACAAAGGTTCACCAGACTGATTCCTGGGATGGCAGGACTGTCGTAAGAGGAGAGATTGGGTCGACTAGGCCTGTATTCACTCGAGTTTAGAAGAATGAGAGGGGATCTCATTGAAACATATAAAATTCTGACAGGGCTAGACAGACTGGATGCAGGGAGGATGTTTCCCCTGGCTGGGGGGTCCAGAACGAGGGGTCACAGTCTCAGGATACGGGGTAGAACATTTAGGACTGAGATGAGGAGAAATTTCTTCATTCAGAGGGTGGTGAACCTGTGGAATTCTCCACCACAGAAGGCTGTGGAGGCCAAGTCACTGAATATACTTAAGGAGCTAGATAGATTTCTAGACACAAAAGGCATCAAAGGGTATGGGGAGAGAGCGGGAATATGGTATTGAGAGAGAGGATCAGCCATGATCATATTGAATGGCGGAGCAGGCTCGAAGGGCCGAATGGCCTACTCCTGCTCCTACTTTCTATGTTTCTATAATTCTCTTAAGCCCTGACCACCCATCACCCTCATCCTCACTGAGTTACACTGCTCTTTGTCCTCTAGTGCAGCGAATCTAAATCCGTGTCCTGATCTGAAAATCCTACCACTTCCTTTTCTTCACTTTAGCTCTGCAACCTTCTCCAACCTTACATCCCCTCCCATATGCAGTGTGTACCATCTACAGGATGCACTGCAGCAACTTGCCAAGACTTCTTCGACAACACCTCCCAAACCTGCGACCTCTACCACCTAGAAGGACAAGCGCAGCAGGCACATGGGAACAACACCACCTGCACGTTCCCCTCCAGGTCACACACCATCCCGACTTGGAAATATATCGCCGTTCCTTCATTGTTGCTGGGTCAAAATTCTGGAACTCCCTACCTAACAGCACTGTGGGAGAACCTTCAACATACCAACTGCAGCGGTTCAAGAAGGTGGCTCAGCACCACCTTCTCGAGGGCAATTAGGGATGGTCAATAAATGCCGGCCTTGCCAGCAACGCCCTCATTCCATGAACGAATAAAAAAAAATCCTCCATCCCTCTGATTTTGACCTTCTGAGTATCCCCCTCCCTTTGTTCCACTATTAAAAGCAAAACTTTCCACCATCTCTGAAGCCCCCTCTCTAAACCCCTCCACCTTTGTATTCCTTTCTCACCAATAAAAGTCTTCTCCACACCCAACTCTTTTACCCATTTAGCCATTTCTTCCAACTCTCCCACAAAAGCCTCGCATCCATTCCATTTCCTCCTCTATGAAGCACATTGGATGTTTTTTCTACATTAACAGTTCTTTTTAAATGCAAGTTGTTGCTTAGTTGTATAAATATATAATTCTAAACAAAAATAGATTGTAGTTACTGTTTCACAGCCTCTCCATGTTGGTCAGAGTTTGTGCCAGTAAACATTTTGATGTTGTTTATCAATGTTCTAATTACTTTCATTATTGAAATATGTCACAAGAGAAATTTGCAGTTTATGTTTATTAAGAGTCTAAATCACTAACCTCAGCACCTTACAGTTTTGCCAAAAGAATTAGCTCCAAGTGTTATGCCTGTCCATGTTAATGTAATGTGATTACTTTTAATTTGGGTCCATCACATAGTGCAGATTATACTTAGTACCCGTGAGGACAGAAAGTTTCAGTTACATTTCTAACAAGAAAGTTTATATAGTATTATCTTTTTATTGGTCACTTTACAGTGCTACTGATAGCTGCTTCCCCAGGTTGCAGAGAAAACACATTGCAGTCTGGAATGGAAAAGATCATTTCAACGGCATTGATCTGTGAATATTTACTGCTACCGGTGTTCCTCGATATGGTTTATAACAATACAACGATTAGAAACAGCTTACAGAATATATTTACTCTGGTTGATGAACAACTTCCAGACTAGCACTTGCAGTTGATAATTGGAGTGTAGGCTGTAAATTTGTACACTTGAAAGAAAATCATCTTGATGCACAGAACAGAACAGGTGCAGCTTCAGATTGTCTGAGCACAGGTGTACTAGTTGTTACACAAGAAGACGATTTGGATTCCCATGCTGGCCCCAAGCAGAGTCTGTTGTCTGATATGCTGTGCAGCTATTACATGCCATCTGTTAAACACACTGCTTGGTCCGTAATATCTGTCAATTAAATATTTCAGTTGACAGCAGAATTCACCAGTCCAAGAACAAGTGTTTAGCCAACAGTCCCGATGTTGCCATTGTCTTCTCACTGACTCTGATTTCACTTACTTGATTCATCTCCATTAAAATATAGCCACAATTACTTGCATTGATACAACACCTTTGATGTAGAAAAACATCCTTGTGTGCTTTAGAGAGAAAATTATAAAAAGGGAACAGAAGTTGAACCATGATAGGAAAGTTAAGAAAGGTGATTGAAAGCTTGACCAAAAAAATGGGCTTTTACAAGGTTTTCAGATGCAGGGAGAGAAGTACAGAGGTCCAAGGGGTTTATGGAGGGAGTACCAGAGAGTAGGAACGGAACAGCTAAAGGCTCCGCTGTCAATAGTGAGGTGAAAGGAAGGGGATGCACAAAATGCCAGACTCTGGATCGAAGGGTGTGGGAGAGACTTGAGGCTGAAGGATGTTGCAATGGCAGGGTGGGGTGAGACCATGGGAAGATTTGAAGATGATTGTGAGGATGAGTTTAAATTCAATGTGTTGGGAGTCAGGACTGGATTCTCCTCTTCCAGGTCAATACTGGTAGGATGCGATTTCCACTTGCCCCTCTGTATCTGCCTGATCCTAACCCTTTGAGAGTTGGGGAGAGATTTACTATGCACAGCGGGCTCCCAGCGGTATTCCTGCCGAAAAGAGGGTCCCAACAGTGCTGCAGTGGGACCCCCTACAGTACCAGAAGAGTGACTTTAAAAAAAAATTTGTCTACTTTTGCCAAGTCTGGGGGTGGAGGGCAAGGAAAAAATGCCAGGCAAAAATGAGGTGAAAGGCAACTCCATATGAAGGCAGGAAACAGACTTTGTGGCCAAATGGCAGAGTAGTGTAGCACCTGATCCTATTTGATGGCTGGTGAAGTGGACATACCACTGCATGAAGTGGGTGTGGCGAGGTTTTCCTTGCTCATGTGGCACTTCAGAACACCTTGCACAGATGACAGATGTGGGCCTTGCCTGTCAGGAAACGGCAGCAAGGCTCAATGGTCTGTGCAATATGCAGGTGCCATCTATGATGCTCTGCATTCTTGGAAAATCAGGAAAACATTCTGTCCAATAATGTCTCCATCTCCACAGGGAAAGTGTTGAACATGTTGTCATTTTCAAACACTTAATACATCTTCTGTGCACCGTCGACTGCCTAAATTGACTTGGAAAGATGCGGTGGCATCAATGTTTAATGCTTGCCCTTGGGACAAGCCCTTCCTGCGGTACAAATTGTCTTTTGTTTGCTGTGTGACAGGCCTAATGGTGGAGTGGGTGTACGGGTAAGCCAGGGACGCAGCCTGGATCCTGAATAAGAGAACAATTTCTGTACTGGCTCCCTTGTTAAGGGGGTTTGGACAAGTTTCGCCAGCAATGCACTAGTTTCCAGCAGTGCGGTAGAGATGCCCCCCATAGTGGTGTAGGTATCTGCCACCCTGTGACCCTCCATAGTCTGGTGGGGTCAGTGTTGGAGGACACTGACAGGCTCAGTCATGGCATAACTGGTGGGATCGTGGCCCACAGATCTTTCATAAGAACATATAAGAAATAGGAGCAGGATTGGGCCATCCGGCCCCTCAAGCCTGCTCCGCCTTTCAACAAGATCATGGCTGATCTTCCACCTCAACGCCATTTTCCTGCACCATCCCCATATCCCTTGATGCCTTTAATATCTAGAAATCTATCGATCTCTGTTTTGAATGTATTCAATGACTGAGCCTCCACAGCCCTCTGGGGTAGAGAATTCCAAAGATTCACCACCCTCTGAGTGTCATAGAGTCATAGAGTTATACAGCACGGATAGAGGCCCTTCGGCCCATCGTGTCCGCGCCGGCCATCAAGCCCTGTCTACTCTAATCCCATATTCCAGCATTTGGTCCGTAGCCTTGTATGCTATGGCATTTCAAGTGCTCATCCAAATGCTTCTTGAATGTTGTGAGGGTTCCTGCCTCCACAACCCTTTCAGGCAGTGAGTTCCAGACTCCAACCACCCTCTGGGTGAAAAAGTTCTTTCTCAAATCCCCTCTAAACCTCCCGCCTTTTACCTTGAATCTATGTCCCCTTGTTATAGAACCCTCAACGAAGGGAAAAAGCTCCTTAGTATCCATCCTATCTGTGCCCCTCATAATTTTGTACACCTCAATCATGTCCCCCCTCAGCCTCCTCTGCTCCAAGGAAAACAAACCCAATCTTCCCAGTCTCTCTTCATAGCTGAAGCGCTCCAGCCCTGGTAACATCCTGGTGAATCTCCTCTGCACCCTCTCCAAAGCGATCTCATCCTTCCTGTAGTGTGGCGACCAGAACTGCACACAGTACTCCAGCTGTGGCCTAACCAGTGTTTTATACAGCTCCATCATAACCTTCTTGCTCTTATATTCTATGCCTCGGCTAATAAAGGCAAGTATCCCATATGCCTTCTTTACCACCTTATCTACCTGTTCCGCCGCCTTCAGGGATCTGTGAACTTGCACACCAAGATCCCTCTGACCCTCTGTCTTGCCTAGGGTCCTCCCATTCATTGTGTATTCCCTTGCCTTGTTAGTCCCTCCAAAGTGCATCACCTCGCACTTTTCCGGGTTAAATTCCATTTGCCACTGTTCCGCCCATCTGACCAACCCATCTATATCGTCCTGCAGACTGAGGCTATCCTCCTCGCTATTTACCACCCTACCAATTTTTGTATCATCAGCGAACTTACTGATCATACCTTTTACATTCATATCCAAGTCATTAATGTAGACCACAAACAGCAAGGGACCCAGCACCGATCCCTGTGGTACCCCACTGGCCACAGGCTTCCAGTCACAAAAACAACCTTCGACCATCACCCTCTGCCTTCTGCCACTAAGCCAGTTTTGTATCCAAAGTGCCAAGGCACCCTGGATTCCATGGGCTCGTACCTTCTTGACCAGTCTCCTGTGGGGGACTTTATCGAAGGCCTTACTGAAATCCATGTATACCACATCCACTGCGTTACCCTCATCCACACGCCTAGTCACTCCCTCAAAAAATTCAATCAAATTAGTCAGAGTGAAGAAATTTCTCCTCATCTCAGTCCTAAATGGCCTACCCCTCATTCTGAGACTGTGACTCCTGGCTCTAGTCTCCCCAGCCAGGGGAAACATCCTCCTTGCATCTACCCTGTCGAGCCCTGTAAGAATTTTGTATGTTTCAATGAGATCACCTCTTGTTCTTCTAAACTCTAGAGAATACAGGCCGACTCTATTCAATCTCTCCTCAAATGACAATCCCACCATCCCAGGAATCTGTCTAGTAAACCTTCGTTGCACTCCCTCTATGGCAAGTATATTCTTTCTTAGGTAAGGAGACAAAAATTGTACACAGTACTCCAGGTGCGGTCTCACCAAGGCCCTACATAATTGCAGTAAGCCATCTTTACTCCTGTACTCAAATCCTGTTGTAATAAAGGCCAACATACCATTTACCTTCCTAATTGCTTGCTGCACCTAGCTTTCAGTGACTCATGTACAAGGATACCCAGGTCCCTTTGAACATCAACATTTCCCAATCTCTCACTATTTAAAAAATACTCTGCATTTTTGTTTTTCCTACCAAAGTTGATAACTTCACATTTTTCCACATTATATTCCATCTGCCATGTTCTTGCCCATTCACTTAGCCTGTCTATATCCCCTTGAAGCCTCTTTGCATCCTCCTCACAACTCACATTCCCACCTAGTTTTGTGTCATCAGCAAACTTGGAAATATTACATTTGGTCCCCTCACCCAAATCATTGATATAGAATGTGAATCGCTGGGGCCCAAGCACCGATCCCTGCAGTACCCCACTAGTCACAGTCTGCCAACCTGAAAAAGACCCGTTTATTCCTACTCTCGGTTTTCTGTCTGTTAACCAATTCTCAATCCATGCCAGTATATTACCTCCAATTTCACGTGCTCTAACTTTGTTCATCAACCTCCTGTGCAGGATCTTATCGAAAGCCTTCTGAAAATCCAAACACACATATCCGCTGGTTCTCCCCTATCTACCCTGCTAGTTACATCCTTAAAAAACTCCAATAGGTTTGTCAAACATGATTTCCCTTTTGTAAATCCATGTTGACTCTGCCAAATCCTATTATTATTTTCTAAGTGTCGTGTTATCTCATCCTTTATAATAGATTCTAGCATTTTCCCTACTACTGATGTAAAGCTAACAGGTCTGCAGTTCCCTGTTTTCTCTCTCCCTCCTTTCTTAAATAATGGGGTTACATTTGCTACCCTCCAATCTGCAGGAACTATTCCAGAATCTATAGAATTTTGAAAGACGACAACCAATGCATCCACTACCTCTGTAGCCACCGCTTTCAAAACCCTGGGATGTAGGTCATCAGGTTCTTGGGATTTATTGACTTTCAGTCCCATTAATTTCTCTAGTACTATTTTCTTTTTACCAATACTAATTTCTTTCAGTTCCTCATTCTTGCCAGACCCTTTGTTCTCTCGTTTTTCTGGGAGGTTTTTTGTGCCTTCTTCCGTGAAGACAGACACGAAGTATTTGTTTAATTTCACTGCCATTTCCTTATTCCCCATTATAAATTCTCCCGTCTCTGTCTGTAAGGGACCCACATTTGCCTTAGCCAGTCTTTTCCTTTTTACATAACTATAGAAGCTTTTACAGTCCGTTTTTACGTTTCCCGAGAGTTTACTCTCATTCTGTTTTCCCTTTATCAATTTCTTGGCCTTCCTTTGCTGAATTCTAAAATATTCCCAATCCTCAGGCTTAATGCTTTTTCTGGCAACTTTATATGCCTCTTCCTTTGATTTAATACTATCTTTAATTTCCCTTGTTAGCTACGGTTGGCCACTTTTCCTGTTGGGTTTTTGTGCCTTAAAGGAATATATATTTGTTGCAAATAATGTATTAATTCTTTAAATGCTAGCCATTGCCTGTCTACCGTCATACCTTTTAATGTAGTTCCCTAATCAACCACAGCCAACTTGCGCCTCATACCTTCGTAGTTTCCTTTGTTTAGATTTAAGACCCTAGTTTCAGATTGAACTACATCACTTTCAAACTTATTGAAGAATTCAATCATATTTTGGTCACTCTTCCCTAAGGGCTCCTTTACGACAAGATTATTCATTAACCCTTTCTCATTGCACAATACCAGATCTAATACAGCCTGTTTCCTAGTTGGTTCCTCAACATACTGATCTAGAAAATCATCTCGTATACATTCCAGGAATTTGTCCTCCACAGTATTAGTGCTAATTTGGTTTTCCCAATCTATATGTAGATTAAAGTCCCCCATGATTACTCTATTACCCTTGTTACACGCACTTCTAATTTCCTGCTTTACACCGTACCCTACATTACCACTACTGTTTGGTGGCCTATAAACAACTCCCACCAATGTTTTCTGCCCCTTGTTGTTTCTTAGCTCCACCCAAACTGATTCTACATCTTGATCTTCTCAGCCAAGATCCTTTCTCACTATTGTACTGATCTCATCCTTTATTAACAGCTCTACCCCACCTCCTTTTCCTTTTTGCCTGTCCTTCCTAAATGTCGAATATCCTTGAATATTTAGTTCCCAGCCTTAGTCACCCTGCAGCCACATCTCCGTAATGGCAATTAGATCATACCCATTTACTTCTATTTGTGCCGTCAATTCATCTACCTTGTTGCGAATGCTGCGTGCATTCAGATAAAGTGCCTTTAATTTTGATTTTTAACATTGTTTTCCTATTTTGACCTTATTTGCTGCTAGCCTTTGTTTCCACTGCCTTCCAATTTCACCTACTACTTTTCTGCCTTCCACTTCCAGCTTTGTTACTCTCCCTTCTGTATCTCCTCTCAGGTTCCCATCCCCCTGCCAAGTTAGTTTAAACCCTCCCCAATCGCACTAGCAAACCTCCCCGCATGGATATTGGTCCCGGCCCTGTTCAGATTCAACTCGTCTGGCTTTTATAGGTCCCACCTCCCCCAGAACTAGTCCCAATGCCTCAGCAATCTAAAGCCCTCCCGCCTGCATCATTTCTCCATCTGCTCTATCCTCCTATTTCTATACTCACTAGCGTGTGGCACCGGGAGTAATCCGGAGATTACTACCCTTGAGGTCCTGCTTGTTAATCTCTTTCCTAACTCCTTAAACTCTGCCTGCAGGACCTCATCCCCCTTCCTACCTATGTCGTTGGTACTGATATGGACCACAACCTCTGGCTGTTCACCCTCACCACCACCCCCCCCCCACCCCGCCAGAATGTTCTGCAGCCGCTCAGTGACATCCATGACCCTGGCACCAGGGAGGCAACATACCATCCTGGAATCACATCTGCGGCCGCAGAAACGGCTGCTCCCCTAACTATAGAATCCCCTATCTCTATTGCTCTCCTGACCTTTCTCCTCCCCCCCCCCCTTACAGCTGAGCCACCCATGATGCTGTGAATTTGGCTCTGGCTGCACTCCCCAGAGGAAACCTCTCCCCCACCAGTATTCAGAACTGAATACTGATTAAAGAGCGAGATGCACTCAGGGGACTCCAGCACTACCTGCCTGGTCCTCTTTGACTATTGGGCGGTCACCCAGTCCCTCTTTGCCTGAACTTTAAGCTGCGGGGTGACCACTTCCTGATACATGCTATCCACGTAGCTCTCAGCCTCGCGGATGCACTGTAGTGACGCCAGCTGTTGCTCAATCTCCGAAACCCAGAGCTCGAGCTCCTCCAGCTGACGACACTTCCTGCACCTGTGGTTGCCCAGGACACAGGAAGCGTCCTGGAGTTCCCACATGACACAGGCCGTGCATTCGACGGGTGTGAGCTGCCATGCCTCGGTTTATTTGATTGTTTTCTAAACTTAACAAAAATAAATTAAGCCTTAAAAAAAAACTGAACAGCCTTCTGTAACTTTCCATTCACTATTTATTAATAACAATAGGTTCACTAATGTCCTTTAGGGAAGGAAACCTGCCGTCCTTACCCGGTCTGGCCTATATGTGATTCCAGACCCACAGCAATGTGGTTGATTCTTAATTGCCCTCTGAAATGGTTGAGCAAGCCACTCAGTTGTACAATCTCGCTTAAAAAAAGTCATCATAAGAATAAAACCGGACGGACCACCCGGCATCGGACCACTAGGCACCGGACATGACAAAGGCAAACCAAGCCCAGTCAACCCTGCAAAGTCCTCCTCACTAACATCTAGGGACTTGTGCCAAAATTGGGAGAGCTGTCCCACAGACTAGTCAAGCAACAGCCTGACAGAGCCATACTCACAGAATCATACCTTTCAGCCAACATTCCAGACTCTTCCATCACCATCCCTGGGTATGTGCTGTCCCACCGGCAGGACAGACCCACCAGAGGTGGCGGTACAGTGATTTACAGACAGGAGGGAGTGGCCTTGGGAGTCCTCAACATTGACTCCGGACCCCATGAAATCTCATGGCATCAGGTTAAACATGGGCGAGGAAACCTCCTGCTGATTACCACCTACCGTCCTCCCTCGGCTGATGAATCAGTCCTCCTCCATGTTGAGTACCGCTTGGAGGAAGCACTGAGGGTAGCAAGGGCACAGAATGTACTCTGGGTGGGGACTTCAATGTCCATCACCAACAGTGGCTCGGTAGCACCACTACTGACCGAGCTGGCTGAATCCTGAAGGACATAGCTGCCAGACTGGGCCTGCGGCAGGTGGTGAGCAAACCAACACGAGGGAAAAACCTACTTGACCTCGTCCTCACCAATCTACCTGTCGCAGAAGCATCTGTCCATGACAGTATTGGTAGGAGTGACCACCGCACAGTCCTCATGGAGACAAAGTCCTGTCTTCGCACTGAGGACACGATCCAACGTGTTGTGTGGCACTGTCACCGTACTAAATGGGATAGATTCAGAACAGATCTAGCAGCTCAAAACTGGGCATCCATGAGGCGCTGTGGGCCATCAGCAGCAGCAGAATTGTATTCCAGCACAATCTGTAACCTCACGGCCTGGCATATTCGTCACTCTACCATTACCAACAAGCCAGGGGATCAACCCCGGTTCAATGAGGAGTGTAGAAGAGCATGCCAGGAGCAGCACCAGGTGTACCTAAAAATGAGGTGCCAACCTGGTGAAGCTACAACTCAGGACTACATGCATGCTAAACAGCGGAAGCAACATGCTATAGACAGAGCTAAGCAATTCCACAACCAACGGATCAGATCAAAGCTCTGCAGCCTTGCCACATCCAGTCGTGAATTGTGGTGGACAATTAAACAACTAACAGGAGGAGGAGGCTCTGTAAACATTCCCATCCTCAATAATGGCGGAGTCCAGCACGTGAGTGCAAAAGACAAGGCTGAAGCATTTGCAACCATCTTCAGCTAGAAGTGCTGAGTGGATGATCCATCTCGGCCTCCTCCCGATATCCCCACCATCGCAGAAGCTAGTATTCAGCCAATTCGATTCACTCCAAGTAATATCAAGAAACGGCTGAGTGCACTGCATACAGCAAAAGCTATGGGCCCCGACAACATCCCGGCTGTAGTGCTGAAGACTTGTGCTCCAGAACTAGCCGCGCCTCTAGCTAACCTGTTCCAGTACAGCTACAACACTGGCATCTACCCGACAATGTGGAAAATTGCCCAGGCATGTCCTGTCCACAAAAAGCAGGACAAATTCAATCCGGCCAATTACTGCCCCATCAGTCTACTCTCAGTCAGCACCAAAGTGATGGAAGGTGTCGTCGACAGTGCTATCAAGAGGCACTTACTCACCAATAACCTGCTCACCGATGCTCAGTTTGGGTTCCGCCAGGACCACTCGGTTCCAGAACTCAATACAGCCTTGGTCCAAACATGGACAAAAGAGCTGAATTCCAGAGGTGAGGTGAGAGTGACTGCCCTTGACATCAAGGCAGCATTTGACAGAGTGTTGCATCAAGGAGCCCTAGTAAAATTGAAGTCGGTGGGAATCAGGGGGAAAACTCTCCAGTGGCTGGAGTCATACCTGGCACAAAAGAAGATGGTAGTGGTTGTTGGAGGCCAATCATCTCAGCCCCAGGACATTGCTGCAGGAGTTCCTCAGGGCAGTGTCCTAGGCCCAATCATCTTCAGCTGCTTCACCAATGACCATCCCTCCATCATAAGGCCAGAAATCGGGATGTTCGCTGATGATTGCACGGTGTTCAGTTCCATTGCAAACCCTCAGATAATGAAGCAGTCCGTGCCCGCCTGCAGCAAGACCTGGACAACATCTAGGCTTGGGCTGATAAGTGGCAAGTAACATTCACGCCAGACAAGTGCCAGGCAATGACCATCTCCAACAAGAGAGAGTCTAACCACCTCCCCATGACATTCAATGGCATTACCATCGCTGAATCCCCCACCATCAACATCCTGGGGGTCACCATTGACCAGAAACTTAACTGGACCAGCCATATAAATACTGTGTCTACAAGAGCAGTTCAGAGGCTGGGTATTCTGTGGTGAGTGACTCACCTTCTGACTTCCCAAAGCCTTTCCACCATGTACAAGGCACAAGTCAGGAGTGTGATGGAATACTCTCCACTTGCCTGGATGAGTGCAGCTCCGACAACACTCAAGAAGCTCGACACCTTCCAGGACAAAGCAGCCTGCTTGATTGGCACCCCTTCCACCACCCTAAACATTCACTCCCTTCACCAACTGAGCACTGTGGCTGCAGTGTGTGCCATCCACAGGATGCACTGCAGCAACTCGTCAAGGCTTCTTCAACAGCACCTCCCAAACCCATGACATCTACCACCTCGAAGGACAAGGGCAGCAGGCAAATGGGAACAACACCACCTGCACGTTCCCCTCCAAGTCACACATCACCCTGACTTGGAAATATATCACCGTTCCTTCATCGTCACTGGGTCAAAATCCTGGAACTCCCTTCCTAACAGCACTGTGGGAGAACCTTCACCACACAGACTGCAGCGGTTCAAGAAGGCGACTCACCACCACCTTCTCAAGGGCAATTAGGGATGGGCAATAAATGCTGGCCTTGTCAGCGACGCCCACATCCCATGAACGAATAAATTTTTAAAAATCGCTTGTATTGGTGTCAAACTTGAACCTGGAGATCATTAATACTTTATAAAATATATTGACGTTAATGTCCCCCTTCATGTTTGCAGCCTGGAAAGGTTTTAAAATAAATTGTAAACAATTTTAAAAATAAATTGTAAACAATTTTACAACACCAAGTTATAGTCCAGCAATTTTATTTTAAATTCACAAGCTTTCGGAGGCTTCCTCCTTCCTCAGGTGAACGAGAGGAAGGAGGAATCGTTCACCTGAGGAAGGAGGAAGCCTCCGAAAGCTTGTGAATTTAAAATAAAATTGCTGGACTATAACTTGGTGTTGTAAAATTGTTTATAATTGTCAACCCCAGTCCATCACCGGCATCTCCACATCATTAAAATAAATTGAGTTGAAAATCTTGCTTACATGACCTGAAATGTTGAAATGGACAAAAAAATTGATCAGACTGCGATTTTCCCATAGCCATCTTTGTGCTTGAATTCCATGATACCCACTCCAGTCGAATGAAGCTATATGCTGGGAGCACTAAATCATAAAGTTTGCCTCAGGTAGTCAAAAGCAAAGGTTGTGTGTACTGAGATTTCATTCACCTAAGTAGGCTGCACTGTAGTATTCATCTAGTACTATTTACCCTAATATACAATTGAATCGTGAATTAATGTACTCTTGTTATTTTTCTTACTATGGAAAAATGCAGCATGATTCATTGAATCATAGAAAATAGGAGCAAGAGTAGGCCATTCAGCCCTTCGGGCCTGCTCCGCCATTCAAAATGATCATGGCTGATCGTCTAACTCAGTACCCTGTTCCCGTTTTTCCCCATATCCCTTGATCCCTTTAGCATAAGAAATATATCTATCTCCTTCTTGAATATATTTATTGACTTGGCCTCCACTGCCTTCTGTGGTACAGAATTCCACAGGTTCACCCCCTCTGAGTGAAGAAATTTCTCCTCACCTCGGTTCTAAATGGTATACCCCTTATCCTGAGACTGTGACCCCTGCTTATGGATTCCACATCCATCGGGAACATCCTCCCTGCATCTAGTCTGTCTAGTCCTGTTAGAATTTTATATGTTTCGATGAGATCTCCTCTCGTTCTTCTAAACTCTAGTGAATATAGGCCTAGTCGACCCAATCTCTCCTCATACGTTAGTCCTGCCATCCGAGGAATCAGTCTGGTAAACCTTCGTTGTACTCCCTCCATGGCAAGGACATTCTTCCTCAGATAAGGAGACCAAAACTGCACACAATACTCCAGATGTGGTCTCACCAAGGCCCTGTACAACTGCAGTAAGACATTCCTGCTCCCGTACTCAAATCCTCTTGCAATGAGGGCAACATACCATTTGCCTTCCTAACTGCTTGCTGCACCTGAATGCTCGCTTTCAGTGACTGGTGTACAAGGACATTTACCTTCCATTTAGTGAAGACATTCATAAAATGTTATTGGTTTTTGAGTTTGGTCTATCAATACAGAGAACAATACATCATTTTTGTTAAAAATGTATCCTGTTTAAAGCTGGACATATGTCCAGTGCTTTGGTTTCTAAAGTGTTCTGATACTTGCACTCTTTTATCCTTTGAGTTCATTTTACCTAAATATATATATGTAATTGGAAACTTGCCTGATGCCAATTAGTTTGTTTAAAAATGTTGTCTGGTATAAAATAGCAAATTACATTAAAATTCTAATTGCCCCTCTAACTAAAATGAATTATGTAATGAAATCTGAATTTTAATTTTGCAAGGATTACTTATTAATTAAAGTTGCTATATGTATCAGGTATTACATCTTACTAAGGGATAATGCAGAGATAGTTGAATGACTCACAGTGGATTTATATTTGGGCAAAGAAAAAAGGTACCTGTAAACAAATTTAGTGTAAAACAGCAGGAGTCAGTAAACTAGACTTCTAATTTGGTTTCATATACCTGAAAAAAAAGCAGAATGTTACCAGTCGTGCTTATTCAAACAAGATCCAACCTAATAGTTGACTTTAATTAATGCTTTGGCCAAAGTGTGGTATTCATTTCCAGCTTGTTTTAATAGGAGCTGCAGCAAAATGGTAATTACTGCTGGTGTAACGCAGTACAATTTGCAGCCAATATATGCTAACATTACCCCACACAGGATGAATCGCACGATTAATTGAACGTACGCACCAAGAACTCAAAATGACATGAAGTCAAGCTCTTGTTTGTATTTATTTATTTTGTACCTCACAGGTTTCAGCACAACAGTGTTACTACTTTAAGCAGGTAAATTACAACCATTAAGCTGTAGTTGAGAACATTGTGAAATAATTGTCAGGCTATGAATGTGGGAGACTCCAGTTTATGTTACCATGGTGGCAATAAATCACTTTTCCACATCTAGTCCCCAAGGCAAATAGAACTTGTTTATTTGCATGTATAATTATGTTTGTGAGTAAGAGATTCAATATGACAGCTTTTAATTATAAAATACTGCTGTACTTGTTTTGGGGGACTGTATTTTGATGCTAACTTTTTGAGCAGGTGTTTATATTTTATTAAGACCATTGACAAGAATAGCTGACTGGAGATCTGAATGAGTCTGTTCTCATTTGTCACATCACTAAAAACACTTCCTGCTTAACTGCTTATTACATTTTGTTTCTACCTTTATTATTACAATGGTGGGGCTTTGGAGGAGACATTCATTTTTGTTATCCTTGTTTCTTTTGAAACTGCATTGGTAGTTGCTTTTTCTCTTGTAAGGTAGTTTTTTTAAGGGACACATCTCAAAAAAACATAATGACCCTGAAATTCCTCGGGTCATGATCCCAGTGGTTATGTCAGGACTGGGCCCGGCAGTGCTCTGCAGTGCTGACTCCGCAGGTGTTTGTGGGGTCAGTGGGAGGTCACCTCAATTGTTAGGGTCAGAAGGATGCAATCCTCACTTCATGCACATTTCCTGCTGGAAAATCTGATAGCTGCTGTGCGTGGTGGCGGGAATTGTCCAGGCCACCCCCCCTAAGCCGGCTATGAATCTATTGACCCCCTGAGCAAAGGGATTGACCTCTTCAGTGGGCCCCACATCCGACTTGTGGCGGTTGGTACACCTCCACTCACTTGGCGTACAGGTCGCCACAACTACGCCAGGTCCCGACTGAATATCAGGAGCAGGAACTCCTGGCTTAGGGAATCCCTGTCCTGGTTCCAGCCCCTGGCCACCAATTGCCTTGTAAAAAGTGGACGGAGGCCCACTTCTTTCAAGGCAGCCAGGAAACTCCCAGAAAGGGTGCAGATCCAGCACAATTGGGTCTCCGCTGTTTTCCTGGGAGTTCCGCTGGAATTATGGCGGGAGTCTAGTAGAACCTCCGAGGAATTTTGGAAGAACTAGTTTTACGTGAATCTAGCCTATTAGTTGCAGTTGGTGATATTGGTGGATGAATGCTTAATACATTTGTATGATTGTCCTTTGCTGTTTTAATGCAGGTGCTAACTCATTTATTTTAAATGGGTCAATGCCTTTACTATTGTAATGGAGCGGAATGTTTTTTGAATGCATTTAGCATTCGTTCACTAATGTCACCAATAGTACTTGCTTGGTTTCTATCTTTAACTTCAGAGAATGCCTATCCTTTCCAAGTGAATGTGTAAAATAAGTAGATAGATGATGGATGATTTCAGCTTGTCTATCCTGCCTCTCTTTAGATTAAGCCTTGTCTCCTTTTCATTACCAATTGCAGATGAAGCTCTGGAGACAATTACATTAAACAAAAACACTTAGTTCAGACACAGGAATGCAAGTTAACAATCAGTGCAACCAGACCACATGCCACACTTGATGTACATATAGTTGGGTCTCTTTTAGTAGTCAGCAGTCTGTATATACCTGAGGCAAGGACATTGAATCAAATAAATATTTGAGTTTCCCGCACAGCTTAAGTTACTGGCAGGCATCCTAGCTGAAATTGTCAGATTCTAGCCTAGTTATATTGGATAAACTGGCTTGCAAGTTGCCCGTCATATTCTTAGCAATACAGCTGTTCGAGAGATCGTTTCCCAAATTCATAATGCTTATAGTGGTAAACAAGAGCCAAATTAACCGTGTTTTTTGGCAATTCTTTTCCTGTTTGCTGTTATAATTGAGATGTAATGAGCTCAACTCCCTTTTGTGTCATAATTTCGGTCAGCCACGATTGGGTGAACCTACATATATACTTCAGATGCAGGGCTGTTTTATTTTTTTGAGGGGGGCAGGGGCAAGGGGGTAACTCTATATTTTAAGTTCTGGAATCATTTTCAGTTCTTTGTTGGCCTTCCAAAGAGTTTTACTAAATTCCTCCAGATGATATTGGATGTGTCTGTTACAATTCAGACTCCTGAAACAATGTAAAAGGAGAGTCCGAGAGGTGAGTGCGGTGTAAAAGGAGAGTCCGTGAGTGGGAGGAGAGTCCGAGAGCAGGAGGAGAGTCCGAGAGGTGCGCGCAGTGTAAAAGGAGAGTCCGAGAGCGGGAGGAGAGTCCGAGAGGTGAGCGCAGTGTAAAAGGAGAGTCCGAGAGCGGGAGGAGAGTCCGAGATGTGCGCGCAGTGTAAAAGGAGAGTCCGAGAGCGGGTGGAGAGTCCGAGAGGTGCGCGCAGTGTAAAAGGAGAGTCCGAGAGGTGCGCGCAGTGTAAAAGGAGAGTCCGAGAGCGGGAGGAGAGTCCGAGAGGTGCGCGCAGTGTAAAAGGAGAGTCCGAGAGCGGGAGGAGAGTCCGAGAGGTACGCGCAGTGTAAAAGGAGAGTCCGAGAGCGGGAGGAGAGTCCGAGAGCGGGAGGAGAGTCCGAGATGTGCGCGCAGTGTAAAAGGAGAGTCCGAGAGCGGGAGGAGAGTCCGAGATGTGCGCGCAGTGTAAAAGGAGAGTCCGAGAGCGGGAGGAGAGTCCGAGATGTGCGCGCAGTGTAAAAGGAGAGTCCGAGAGCGGGTGGAGAGTCCGAGAGGTGCGCGCAGTGTAAAAGGAGAGTCCGAGAGCGGGTGGAGAGTCCGAGATGTGCGCGCGGTGTAAAAGTAGAGTCCGAGAGCGGGAGAAGAGTCCGAGAGGTGAGCGCGGTGTAAAAGTAGAGTCCGAGGGGGGATGAGTGTCCGAGAGAGGGAGGAGAGTCCGAGAGGTGAGCGCAGTGTAAAAGGAGAGTCCGAGAGGTGAGTGCAGTGAAAAAGGAGAGTCCGAGAGCGGGAAGAGAGTCTGAGAGGTGAGCGCAGTGTAAATCTAAGGCAAGTGATGGCAGCACAGCTTGCACCCGCAATATGCTGCTCCTGCACGATGTGGGAAGTCATGGACACTACAGATGTCCCTAGCGACCATGTGTGCAGGAAGAGTGTCCAGCTGCAGCTACTAACTAACCGTATTTCAGAGCTGGAGCTGCGGGTGAATTCACTGTGGAGCATCCGCGATGCTGAAATTATCGTGAAGTGGTCACACAGCAGGTAAAGATTACGCAGGCAGAAAGGAAATGGGTGACCGCCAGGCAGAGTAAAAGGACAAGGCAGGTAGAGCAGGAGTCCCCTGGGGCCATCTCCCTCTCAAACAGATATACCGCTTTGGATACTGTTGAGGGAGATGGCTTATCAGGGGAAAGCAGCAAGAGCCAAGTTTGTAGCACCACGGGTGGCTCTGTTGCACAGGAGGGGAGGAATAAGAGTGGCAGAGCTATAGTGATAGGGGATTCAATTGTAAGGGGAACAGATAGGCGTTTCTGTGGTCGCAAACGTGACTCCAGGATGGTATGTTGCCTCCCTGGTGCTAGGGTCAAGGGTGTCACGGAGCGGCTGCAGGGCATTCTGGAGGGGGAGGGTGAACAGCCAGTAGTCGTCGTCCATATCGGTACCAACGATTTAGTTAAAAAAAAAGGGATGAGGTCCTTTAAGGTGAATTTAAGGAGTTAAGAGATAAATTAAAAAGCAGGACCTCAAAGGTAGTGATCTCAGGATTACTACCAGTGCCACGTGCTAGTGAGTATAGGAACAGGAGAATAGACCAGATGAATGCGTGGCTGCAGGAATGGTGTAGGAGGGAGGGATTTAGATTCCTGGGACATTGGGACCGGTTCTGGGGAAGGTGGGACCTGTACAAGCGGGACGGGTTACACCCGAGCAGGACTGAGACCGATGTCCTCGTGGGGGTGTTTGCTAGTTCTGTTGGGGAAGGTTTAAACTAGAATGGCAGGGGGATGGGAACCTGAGCAGGGAGACAGAGGAGGGGGAAACAAGGATAGAAACAAAAGACAGAAAGGAAAAAGCAATAGTGGAAGGCAGAGAAAACAAGGGTGAAAAACAAATAGGGCCATAGTGCAAAATAAAACTAAGATGACTAGCAATCTTAAAAAGACAAGTCTAAATGCATTGTGTCTTAATGCGCGGAGCATTTGCAATAAGGTGGATGAATTAACAGCGCAGATAGATATTAACGGTGATGATATAGTTGCGATTATGGAGACATGGCTGCAGGGTGATCAAGGATGGCAACTGAACATCGAGAGGTATTCAGTATTTAGGAAGGACAGGCAAAAAGGGAAAGGAGGTGAGGTAGCATTGTTAGTAAAGGAGGAAATCAATGCAACAGTGAGGAAGGATATTGGCTCGGAAAATTACGATATGGAATCTGTATGGGTGGAGCTAAGAAACAGCAAGGGGCAGATAATGTTGGTGGGGGTTGTCTATAGGCCCCCAAACAGTAGTGGAGATGTAGGGGAGGGCATTAAACAGGAAATTAGAGACGCATGCAAGAAGGGTACAACTATAATCATGGGTGACTTTAATCGACAGATAGATTGGTCAAACCAAATTAGCAATAATACTGTGGAGGAGGAATTCCTGGAGTGTGTACATGATGGATTTCTAGACCAATACATTGAAGAACCAACTAGAGAACAGACGATCCTAGACTGGGTACTGTGCAATGAGAAAGGATTAATTAACAATCTTGTTGTGCGGGGTCCCTTAGGGAAGAGCGACCATAACATGACAGAATTCCTCATTATGATGGAGAGTGAAGTAGTTGAATCCGAAACTAGGGTCCTGAACCTAAATAAAGGAAATTACGAAAGTATGAGGTGCGAGTTGGCTATGATAGATTGGGGAACTTTACTAAAAGGGATGACGGTGGATAGACAAGGGCTAATATTTAAAGAACGTGTGCAGGAATTATAACAATTATTCATTCCTGTCTGGCGCAAAAATAAAACAGGAAAGGTGGCTCAACCGTGGCTTACAAAAAAAATTAGGAATAGTATAAGATCCAAAGAGGAGACATCTAACAGCACTGTGGGAGAACCTTCACCACACGGATTGCAGCAATTCAAGAAGGTAGATCACCACCACCTTCTCGAGGGCAATTAGGGATTGGCAATAAATGCTGGCCTCGCAGGCAATGCCCACATCCCATGAACGAAAAAAAACATGAAATTGCCAGAAAAAGTGGCAAGCCTGAGGAATGGGAGCAGTTCAGAATTCAGCAAAGGAGGACAAAGAGATTGATTAAGGGGGGAAATTAAGGGGGTAAACTAGCAGGGAACATAAAAACTAACTGTAAAAGCTTCTATAAATATGTCAAGAGAAAAAGATTAGTGAAGACAAATATAGGTCCCTTACAGTCAGAAATGGGGGAAATTATAATGGGAAACAAAGAAATGGCAGAACAATTAAACACATACTTTGGTTCTGTCTTCATAAAGGAGGACACAAATAACCTCCGAGAAACGTTAGGGAACCAAGGGTCTAGTGAGAGGGAGGAACTGAAGGAAACCAGTATTAGTAAAAAAAAATAGGGAAATTAATGGGGCTAAAGGCTGACATCCCCAGGGCCTGATAATCTACATCCCAGAGTACTAAAGGAAGTGGCCCTGGAAATAGTGGATGCATTGGTGATCATCTTCCAAAATTCTATAGACTCTGGAACAGTTCCTACAGATTGGAGGGTGGCAAATGTAACCCCACTATTTAAAAAAAGGAGGGAGAGAAAAAACAGGGAACTACAGACCAGTTAGCCTAACATCAGTAGTGAGGAAAATGTTAGAGTCTATTATAAAAGATGTGATAACAGTACACTTGGAGGGCATTAATGGGATTGAACAAAGTCAGTATAGGTTTATGAAAGGGAAATCATGCTTAACAAATCTACTGGAGATTTTTGAGGATGTAACTAGTGGAATAGATAGGGGAGAACCAGTGGATGTGTGGTGTATTTGGATTTTCAGAAGGCTTTTGATAAGGTCCCACACAAGAAGTTAGTGTGCAAAATTAAAGCACATGGGATTGGGAATATACTGGCATGGATTGAGAATTGGTTGACAGACAGGAAACAGAGAGTAGGAATAAACGGGACTTTTTCCGGGTGGCAGGCAGTGACTAGTGGGGTACCGCAGGGATCAGTGCTTGGACCCCAGCTATTCACAATATATATATCAATGATTTGGATGAGGGAACTACATGTAACATTTCCAAGTTTGCAGACGACACAAAGCTGGGGTGGAATGTGAGCTGTGAGGAGGATGCAAAGAGGCTCCAATGTGATTTAGACAAGTTGGCTGAGTGGGCAAGAACATGGCAGATGTAGTATAACATGGATAAATGTGAGATTGTCCACTTTGGTTGTAAAAACAGGAGGGCAGATTATTATCTGAATGGTGATAGATTGGGAAATGGGGAGGTGCAACGAAACCTGGGTGTCCTTGTACACTAGTCACTGAAAGCGAGCATTCAGGTGCAGCAAGCAGTTAGGAAAGTGAATGGTATGTTGGCGTTCATTGCAAGAGGATTTGAGTACAGGAGCAGGGATGTCTTTCTGCAGTTATACAGGGCCTTGGTGAGACCACATCTGTAGTATTGTGCGCAGTTTTGGTCTCCTTATCTGAGGAAGGATGTCCTTGCCATGGAGGGAGTGCAATGAAGGTATACCAGACTGATTCCTGGGATGGCAGGACTGACATATGAGGAGAGATTGGGTCGACTAGGCCTATATTCACTAGAGTTTAGAAGAATGAGAGGTGATCTCATTGAAACATATAAAATTCTAACAGGACTAGACAGACTAGATGCAGGGAGGATGTTCCCGATGGCTGGGGAGTCCAGAACCAGGGGTCACAGTCTCAGGATACGGCGTATGCCATTTAGAACCGAGATGAGGAGAAATTTCTTCACTCAGAGGGTGGTGAACCTGTGGAATTCTCCACCACAGAAGGCAGTGGAGGCCAAGTCATTAAATATATTCAAGAAGGAGATAGATATATTTCTTAATGCTAAAGGGATCAAGGGATATGGGGAAAAAACAGGAACAGGTTACTGAGTTAGACGATCAGCCATGATCATTTTGAATGGCAGAGCAGGCCCGAAGGGCCAAATGGCCTATTCTTGCTCCTATTTTCTATGTTTCTATGTTTACCTTCACCTCAAATTTGAAAGAGCACATGTATTTAGTAGTACAACATTTCTGTTTCTTATACAAGAATCATCATGCATTAAATCTGTCCCAACATTTTATTTAGGGTTCTTAATGCCCATCAAAAAAACAGCACTGATCTGTGTTGCACTGCATTCAAAGCTGAGTCCCAGAGGATAGGTTAATGCTGAAATCCATTCAGATCCTAATTTTGCTGATTTATTTGTGACACTACTGAGCTGTCACATTCCTCTGCTAAGTTGATTTAAATGCTATTTTATAATACTAGGATCTGTTAAAACTCTTTGATTTGAATTCATGATAGTTTAAAATTCTAGTGTACAACCACTCGAAAGAGACACTATCTTCAATTTTAAACAATCGTCGACTTTGTTCTGACTAAGCAGATACAAAAGGCCACATTGGCCTTCACAATCTGTTAGAGTCTCATAACACTTTTCAGTCAATTTTAATATTTTTCTTCCATTGAAATCCATGGGGATAGTGCTGTTAAACAGAGAACAGAACTCAATACGACTCAATGCAGAAGAGCCTGTAAAGCCTTTCATTATTTATGACCTCTGAAATGCATTTTACCATGTCTGCAGATTAATTCCAAATTTACAAATGTAAGGAAATTAATTTTGATGACTTCATATTTAATATGTATCTATATAAAATTATATAATATTTTGTGTAAGATTTATCAGTTTGAAATTTGGGCACATTAACTGGCATGAGACTATAGAGTTATGTAATCTGTTTGAAGTAGTAAATTACTGAACTATGTAACGGCCATTTGCAGTGTAATATTGACCATCGGTGAAGCCACTCTTATGGTCTATAAAACCTAACAGCGACCCATCTTGCTATCATAGATCATCTCAGACCATTCTCTTCAATATGTTTACCCTACACTACAATTCTCTCTTTTTACTGATCAATACTTGCTGTAAGACCTTTGAACTATGCAGTCACGAATAGGCTTGAAGACAATGGCCCCAATATTAACGCAAAGCCAGGTTTCTGAGCCGGGTTGGGGGAGGAATTGCATGCGCGAAACCTGTAAGAAAATTTAGCAGGTCAAAATGTCCGATTTTACCTTGATTGCCTAATTAAAGTTTTCCTTCCGGGTTTTGCCGCATGACGCGATCTCAAATCGACTATTTAAAGGGCCAATGCAAAAATGGAATTTGGCATTGCTAGGAGGTTTTGGAAAGAGAGTTAGTGAAGATGGATTCAGGACGAGCAAGGCCAGCACCCAGATTTAATGATTGTAAACAATTTTACAACACCAAGTTATAGTCCAGCAATTTTATTTTAAATTCACAAGCTTTCGGAGGCTTCCTCCTTCGTCAGGTAAATGTTCAGGAGCTCCTTGAAGCCTACGCATTTATACTTCACAGAACAATACATGGTGTTTACAGACTGCCCCTGCAACTGCCCGTTGCCAAGGCAATCACCGTGTTCAGACAGAGAGGTGTCACCTGCAGAACCCCCGAATACACATTCAACAAAAAAACAAACAGGAAAAAAAAACAGAGAGAGGCAGAAACATCCGGAAGGCAGAGAAAGCCAGCAAATGACCCATTATATTAAAAACAGATAACATTTGTTCGCTGGTGGGGTAACGTGTAGCGTGACATGAACCCAAGATCCCGGTTGAGGCCGTCCTCATGGGTGCGGAACTTGGCTATCAATTTCTGCTCGACGATTTTGCGTTGTCGTGTGTCTCGAAGGCCGCCTTGGAGTACGCTTACCCGAAGGTCGGTGGATGAATGTCCATGACTGCTGAAGTGTTCCCCGACTGGGAGGGAACCCTCCTGTTTGGCAATTGTTGCGCGGTGTCCGTTCATCCGTTGTCGCAGCGTCTGCATGGTCTCGCCAATGTACCATGCTCTGGGGCATCCTTTCCTGCAACGTATGAGGTAGACAACGTTGGCCGAGTCACAGGAGTATGAACCATGCACCTGGTGGGTGGTGTCCTCTCGTGTGATGGTGGTATCTGTGTCGATGATCTGGCATGTCTTGCAGAGGTTACCGTGGCAGGGTTGTGTGGTGTCGTGGACGCTGTTCTCTTGAAAGCTAGGTAATTTGCTGCGAACGATGGTCTGTTTGAGGTTGGGTGGCTGTTTAAAGGCGAGTAGTGGAGGTGTGGGGATGGCCATAGCGAGGTGTTTGTCCTCATTGATGACATGTTGAAGGCTGCGGAGAACATGGCGTAGTTTCTCCGCTCCGGGGAAGTACTGGACGACAAAGGGTACTCTGTTGGTTGCGTCCCGTGTTGGTCTCCTGAGGAGGTCTATGCGATTTTTTGCTGTGGCCCGTCGGAACTGTCGATCGATGAGTCGAGCGTCATATCCCGTTCTTACTAGGGCGTCTTTCAGCGTCTGTAGGTGTCCATCGCGTTCCTCCTCGTCTGAGCAGACCCTGTGTATTCGCAGGGCCTGTCCATAGGGGATGGCCTCTTTGACGTGGTTAGGGTGGAAGCTGGAAAAGTGGAGCATCGTGAGGTTGTCCGTGGGCTTGCGGTAGAGTGAGGTGCTGAGGTGCCCGTCTTTGATGGAGATTCGTGTGTCCAAGAAAGAAACTGATTCTGAGGAGTAGTCCATGGTGAGCTTGATGGTGGGATGGAACTTGTTGATGCTATCGTGTAGTCTCTTTAGTGATTCCTTGCCGTGGGTCCATAGAAAGAAAATGTCGTCGATGTATCTGGTGTATAGTGTTGGTTGGAGGTCTTGTGCAGTGAAGAAGTCCTGCTCGAACTTGTGCATGAAAATGTTGGCGTATTGGGGTGCGAATTTGGTCCCCATGGCTGTTCCGTGTGTTTGGGTAAAGAACTGGTTATCGAAGGTGAAGACATTGTGATCCAGGATGAAGCGGATGAGTTGTAGGATGGCTTCCGGAGATTGGCTGTTGTTGGTGTTGAGTATTGATGCTGTCGCAGCGATGCCGTCATCGTGGGGGATACTGGTGTATAGTGCCGAGACGTCCATCGTGGTGAGAAGTGTTCCTGGTTCAACTGGTCCGTGGGTACTGAGTTTTTGTAGGAAGTCTGTAGTGTCGCGACAGAAGCTGGGGGTTCCCTGTACGATGGGTTTCAGGATGCCCTCGATGTATCCAGAGAGGTTCTCACACAGGGTTCCGTTGCCTGATACGATGGGACGTCCGGGTGTGTTGGCTTTGTGTATCTTTGGGAGGCAGTAGAAGTCTCCCACGCGGGGATCACGTGGGATGAGAGTGCATAGGATGCTTTGAAGGTCTGGATCGAAGGTCTTGATCAGTTTGTTGAGCTGGTGGGTGTGTTCTTTGGTCGGATCTGCGGGTAACCGTCTGTAGTGTTCCTGGTTGTCCAGTTGTCGGTATGTTTCTTAATGAAACTTCCTTTGACTTACTGCTGGGTGCAGTCAGGAGTAGGAGGGAGATAATTTTCCCCAGCAATGGGAGGAAGAAACCTGCTGCTCTCACTAAGAAGGCATGATTAGAGGTGGCTGAGGATGTGAGCAGCAGAGGCATTGTGTCCTTGTCTTGGATTCAATGCAGGCAGCATTTTAATGACCTAACCAGGTCAGGAAAAGTGAGTACAATTGCTGATTCAAGTACATCCTGTGGTGTACAACACCTCCCTCTCACTCTGTCTTGCCAAACGTTCTCCATCACATCATTCCTCTCACCCACTTAAGTTTCAACAGCACCCCTCCTTCACTTTCTACGTACTTCCTCACCTCCCCATTTATCCATCCTCTGCTGCCACTCACCCCCAATCCTTATGCAATGTGATGCATCTGTCTGAAAGTCACCCTCACCGAATGCACTGCATCCACCAGGTGAATACGTGACCTTCAGATTCTCACAGGTCTGTAGGAGAAGAGAGCGCAAAAAGTAAGGGAGAGGGAAAGGACTGGATGCGGCCCACCACAAGTTGTGCAGCTCACAGAGGCAGAGGAGGACGCCATGGAGATAAGTGGCACATCTATGCCCCGTCAGTTGGAGATGGAGAGATTGGGAACTCACAGATGTCTGGTGACAGAATTAAAAATATCTCTGACTCACATGCTGACTTTATTTCATCAATGACTGAACTATGAGAAGCCTGAGTATGGTGACTGTCAAGATTGTTACTTTGCCAGGACTAATTCATATCCGTTTCCTTTGTCTTCCAGGGTCTTCACACGTAGAGCAACAGTCTGTGGACATACCTGACCACGATTCCTCAGAGGACCTCATTCCTTCTGCGGGTGCACCATCACAGGACTTACAGCCATGCACCAGCACAAATACTCGCACTTCTCTGGGTCCAGTTAGACAATTAGTTGGGTTTTCACCTGGTGATTCATAATTCTCAAGCGAGCATGAGCAGACACTGGTGGTAAGGCCAGCTGTGGCGAGTCTGCGTCAGGGGGCGCACTGCTCTCCAAGCTCTGCTCAGCTGGACACAGATGCTGAACATCAGGGGCTATCATTGAGAAGGAGAATGATAGAGGTACAACAACAACTTTGCGATGCACTGGAAAACGTGCCACACACACTCTCCACAATAGTGGAGAGGATGGAGGAGTCAACCTCCAACAGTAGTGGATTGGTGTCGCAGGTAATTGCGAAAATGTCTGTTGTGGAGAGAGTGGCCACCTCCATGGAGCTTCAAGCACAGCTCACAAATGAGACTATGCAGGCCATGACCACGGCCGTGCAGGAGATGTCTGCCACCTTAAACAGGATGACGGATGCCTTATCCGTGGCCTTCACCGCGTCACTGATCTGCACAAGCTGCTCCCCAGCAGGATGGTAGGAGTGATGTGGCGCTGACCTGGGAGAGGGATGAAGGCGGAAGGGGACATGGAAGTGGGAACTCCACTCAAAGCGCTCACACTTCTCACCCGTTGCCCGACCCCCCCCCAGCCATTACCCAACATGCTGCCTCTTCTCCCGATGGCTGAGTCTGCCACTGCACAGATGCAGGTGGAGCAGTCTTTGGCCCTTCGGGGCTCCAAAACCCAGGGGTCATAGGCCAAGAGTATCTCAGCAGTCAGAGCAGGGATCTGAGCAGTCTGCTGCTTCCATTTTTTAAATTCATTCATAGGATGTGGGTGTCACTGGCAAGGCCAGCATTTATTGCCCATCCCTAATTGCCCTTGAGAAGGTGGTGATGAGTCGCTGCAGTCCGTGTGGTGAAGGTTCTCCCACAGTGCTGTTAGGAAGGGAGTTCCAGGATTTTGACCCAGCGACAGTGAAGGAACAGCGATATATTTCCAAGTCGGGATGGTGTGTGACTTGGAGGAGAACGTGCAGGTGGTGTTGTTCCCATGTGCCTGCTGCCCTTGTCGTTCTAAGTGGTAGAGGTCGCAGGTTTGGGAGGTGCTGTCGAAGAAGCCTTGGCGAGTTGCTGCAATGCATCCTGTGGATGGTACACACTGCAGCCACGGTGCGCCGGTGGTGAAGGGAGTGAATGTTTAGGGTGGTGGATGGAGTGCCAATCAAGCAGGCTGCTTTGTCCCGGATGGTGTCGAGCTTCTTGAGTGTTGTTCGAGCTGCACTCATCCAGGCAAGTGGAGGGTATTCCATCACACTCCTGACTTGTGCCTTGTAGATGGTGGAAAGGCTTTGGGGAGTCAGGAGGTGAGTCACTCGACGCAGAATACCCAGCCTCTGACCGGCTCTTGTAGCCACAATATTTATGTGGCTGGTCCAGTTAAGTTTTTGGTCAATGGTGACCCCCAGGATGTTGATGGTGGGGGATTCAGCGATGGTAATGTCGTTGAATGTCAAGGGGAGGTGGTTAGACTCTCTCTTGTTGGAGATGGTCATTGCCTGGCACTTGTCTTCCTCTGTTGAAGCCACAGGGTAGAAGCAGTAGGAAGTGTAAGAGAAAGGTATTGTAATTCACCACGGGTATGCACATTTTTGACAAAATGTTATGATGTTAAGTTTCCTTTTTTATAACGGCACATAAAAATGTATGATTTGCACCACTTCCCTGTCTTGCCCATTATTGCGTCCCAAGTGCCAACTTGCCCTTTCAGTTGCTTCATAATGAATGTCAATACATGATGGGACCAATTGGGGGATGTACATTGAGTGTATATTTGGTTGAAGGATGTTTTTGTGCACATTGGGTGGGGCAGGGGGCAGGAGGATTTAATTTATTAATTTTTCCCGTGTCAGTTACTAGCTGAACCTTCGAGCTACGAGGACATCCCTGGCAGCAAAGTGCACAGCTGGTCTGGCGATGGGTGCCCCATCTTCATGTTGCTCATCGTCGTCCTCCTCCTCTTCTTTAATGTTCTCGTCATCAGAAAATGATTGATGAGCCTTGGTCATCATCCACCTCTAATGCTTGCTGCTGCACAACATTGTGCAGAATGCAGCACACCACTACGATTCTGGTCACCCTCGCTGGTGAGTACTGAAGCCTCCGACCTAACCAGGCACCTGAAGCACATCTTCAGATGCCTGGCTTGCTCGATGACACACCTGGTGATCATGTGGCTCTCGTTGTAGTGCTCTTGCACCTCATTGGTGGGGTTCCTCACAGGTGTCATGAACCAAGTTTGAAGGGGGTATCCCTTGTCTCCTACGAGGCAGCCCTTAAGTCTATTTCCTTGTAGGAGGAGGTTTGGTATGTTGGACTGCCGCAGTTTAAAGGCATCTTGACAGCTCTCAGGGAATCTGGCATACACCTGCATGTACCTCTTACTGTGGTTGTACAACAGCAGTGCACTGATGGTTGATAAGAAGTCCTGGTTCATATGGTGGTCCTTGTATTGCTATGCGTGCACAATCGATTGTGCTCTGCACCTGTGGGAAGCCAGCCAGAGATGCAAATCCGACTGCCCTCTTATTCTAGCTATTGTCGTCGCAGGGGAAATTGACATAAGTTGATGCAGTGACAAACAACCCTTCTGTTCCTCCCTTATACATTTATGTGCAGCTGACTGAGAGACCCTCATGATGTCTTTGGTGGCGCACTGGAAGAAGCCAGAGGCAAAGAAATTGAGGGCAGTGGTGACTTTGACAGCGATGGCAATGTGTGGTCACCAGGTCCAGCAGGGAGGAGCTGTTCCTGAAGGAGGCTGAAGATGTCTGCGACCACTTGCCGGGTCAGTCTGAGCCTGCGGAAGCATTGCTCTTCAGATAGGTCAAGGATGATGAGCCTCTGTCCTTAGATGCTCTCTCGTGGGTAGTGCCACCTGCAAATTCAGCCCCTCTTCTGCTGTCCTCCCTGCTGTTCTCCCCTCTGTTCTCCTCTCTGCTGTTCTTCACTTTGTTCTCCTCTATTTTGTTCTTCTCTCTGCTGTTCTCCACTCTGTTCTCCAGCTCTTTCTCTTGTGCACCTGCAGTTCCCAACACAGCACAACGTTGCTGCCGTGGATGGTGATTGTCTTCTTCGACGGATGTCCACTCAAAAACATCCATGGCACCCCCATCCTGATGTAGTCCATTTGAAAGCCTCCACACTTCTGAAACATGTCTATGATAACAAGAACTCACTGCAAAGCGTTTGCCAGAGGGAACTAAGAAAGCTGCTGTAAGCACTGAGCCTTTATTCATAATCAGGCAATCAGAACTTCAAACATCCCCATGAAGTGACGCTCAATCTTGCCTCCATTTTTTCACTGGCAAGTTTCCCGAGTCCCAGGAAACCTGTGCTGGAGGCGTTAAATTCAAATCCCTGTGGCATCGGGTTTGAGAATTTTACAATTTTAACCTTCCTACCTGCCCCAACCCGCCCAACCTTGGGGGTTAAAATTCCTCCCAGCGAGTCGGAACACAGCCCTTTTGCCTCTGAGACTTGGGTTTGAATTCGAGCTGTTGTGGTTAGTACTAGGTTGAATGCACTCTAACTAAGATTCAGCAAAAAAATTATTAAAATATTAAAATAATAGATTCATATTTTTAAAATTAGACTTCTATGTGGAAAGCAATCTGAAGTCGGAATCAGTGATCTCTCACACACCACAGACACACACACGTACAACTACTAAAATTGAGGAAAAGGGTTTCTATTATAAATAAACATCAGTTTAATTGAGAGAGTGTGAGTATCTCATGACAGGGGTTTGTAATATGATCTATGGTAGTCTAATTGGAATGTGAAAACAGGCCTAAAAATAATGGTCAGGAATGTGGTAGGTACAGTAGTGGAATAAATGTATATTAATTTATTGATGAGTAATGGTCATCAGATCCTGCTGCTCAGGTGTGATTGGAAGTCAGGTGATGCTGAAAAATATCATCAAACATTGACTTTGTCATGTCAAGACATGCTTATGTCAATCTTCATTGTACTAGGCTCCTGTTGGCTTAAAAAAATGTTTCAGCCAAAAGGACACAAATCTTTACCACACGGGTACCACTTCGAAAATAAACAGTGAGAACCAGGAGGCTCAGGAAAGAAAAGATAAACATTTAGGGGAATAAATTGATGGTGTCCGTACCACACATATCAGAAGAGGCTGACCCAAGGACCTCCCGAAATTGGTCCTCAGCCCTCATCTTAATATTTCGGGTGAGCTCATGTCAAGGGATCCAATTTCGGGCCACCTGCCTTGTTGGGGGAGAGGGTGTTGACAGGGGTAGAAGAATGGGTGGAGGCGATCGCTGGCTGACAGCAGACCTCGGGGGTGCTGTGGAGCCAGGAGGAACACTCCTGTTCCTACTGGATTCACATTAAACAAAAACAATTTTTTTACTTTCCTTTTTGGTGGCGTCCGCTAGCTAGGCTACATCCATGCCAACTAAACCTAATCACCCAACTATATTCTATTAAAAACTTAAATTTTGTTGCCCTGTTATCCTTCATTTACTTCAAAACAGACTGATCCTGCTAGGCACACTGAGGTTCTCTTGTTCGTCATGTCTGGTGTCAACAATCCAAGGTGTTATGTTCATGACAAGAGCCCACATTATTCTTGGGATAAAGTAGCTTATAAAATTATTTCATGCACATGTTTCTTCATGTTAACCGTAGCAATTAACAAAATAGTTTTAAAATTTCTTTATGGGAGCAAGGGTCTTCTAACCTTTCTTTTGTTCTTTCTTTGTTGCTCTAAATCCTCATGACCTTCAGCAGGGTGACATTATTCAAAATTATTTGGGGAACCAAACTAAAAACACAATCACATATTATTCGGCTTTAAGCAGATATTTCTTTGAAAGCAGATTTTTTTAAAAGAAAGGATATTTACATTATAATAATTGCTACAGATTTAGATAGCATAAATTGTGGATTGTGCAGCTTGAAGAGAAAACCTGGGGAAAAACATAATTAAATGTACATGATTCATCCCTCAGCTGAAATACATTAAAGCACCTGTATGAGCCTCAGTATGAGACTCATTACTGGCATGAGAAATGTGTTGTTGCGTGGTTTTCATTACCAGACAATTGTTCCGTTTTAAACTTACGGTTAAGAAAATATATAAAAAACTCCTATTATTGTATCACAAAGCTGGAAATGATCTTTGCGAAGCACTGATTAAATCAGCTAGCAAAGGCACAGGCCGACCTATCATTTGATTAGAATAAACTTGCAGATAGTTGGTCTGTACCAGATATTCATTGGTCACGGTAGACAAGAGGTGAACAGAAATGATTCTTCTGCCATTAAACTTGGGTGGCAGATATTCACTTAATTGCATAAAGAATATTTAGAAGTTTAATGCATTTTTCCGCAGTACTATGTTAATTAATTAGTAGATTACTAGTTCTGACTGTAGGTTTAGCATCCACTAATACTATTAGTTATTCAGATGGCTGAAATTAGTGTCCTTAAGTGAAAACCTGCTAGAAAGTGTGTGTGTGGACATTGAATGAAGCTAAGGTCAGTCTTATTTTTTCATTGGCCAGGCTTAATTTGCTTTTGCAAATTAATCTTTTGCGCTGGCTAAAAAAATTGCCGAAACTAACACCCCCCCACCCCCAAAACTGGCCATGACCCCCTGCTCGAAACAACTAGGATGGTGAGTTTCCGCCAATTGCGCCAGCCTGCAGTCTTTCAAGGAGGGCTTTAAAATTAAGCTAGTTTTTTTAGGCGCAAAGGTACAAGTGGACACGGTTTAAATGTTTTTAAATAGTAAAAAATATAAATTTACTAAGAAACTGATTAGTGTACACCAATAAAAGTAGGAAATGCTTCAGTATAGTTTTTTGAGTCATTTTCAGTGAGTTTAAATCAGGTTACTCACAGGCAGAGGACTGGACACTTTTATTAAAAATGCTTATTTTTAGTGATAAACCCATTTTCAGCTGTATTAATAAAACTGCACCAGGTTACCACTCTTAAATACATCTCTTAAATATGTCAATGAATATTTTTGATTGCAAAAAAAATAAAGAAACGATTACACTGTGTTAAGCTGTCGAATTGCACTGATTCATGGCAGATTTCATGTTTGTTATTATGTTAATGCATTTTTGCAGAAACTCTGTGTAAAATGCCCCTTCGCAATTTTTGGGTGCAATTAGCGCCCAAGGCAGAAACTCCAGGCAATGATGTTAACCACTCTAGGGATTTCATTCAGATTTATGACATCATCTAACCCCTCCCCCTCGATAACCTTGCAATTGCCCCCTTACTCGTCATATGAAGCATTTTATTCAGTAATTATTAATATCTCAACACAGACATTTATGTAAATAAACTCTGAACTATTAGATTGCAAGGGGGGAAATTTTAAAATTGTTGGAAATGTCTCTGACAGTCTGATATCACTCACGCATAAAATGAAAAGGCAGATGCAACAAAGCAGTAATTTACTGTGGGTGGAGGTGAAAAGATTCTTACTCTTGTTTTAATTGTTGCATGGACTTTTCTGAAACTGTCATAAAAACTCTAATTAAGCTTATTCATTATACCTGGATCCAATTAAAGAAGCCTAAGCACACGTTTCCTCTCACTGCCCTGACCCGAACACAGTTTGCCTTAAATTACAATTCAGAAGTTTTACTGACAGGATGGAAAGTTTCAGCAAAAGTGCACGATCTAGTGAACTCTGCAGACCCGTCGCTCATGGGTTGGAGAATTTTCTAAACCCTGCACAACCTAGTAAGCCATGTCTTTGTCACCCGTCTGTCAGATGAGGAACAGGATAAGCCACTGTTATGGACACACAGGTCCAGAACTCTCAGAAGAAGAGTTTATCACAGGCAGAGAGTCTACAGGGCAAGACCATCTTACCTTAACCTTAACAAGAAACTTTGCTTGAGGAACCTGGGGCTTTCCAGGAGAGCATTCATTGAAATTTGCTAATAGCTTGAGTGCATCCTCAGTAATTAGGACTGCATTGCCTATAGCTGTCAAGGTCGCCATGGTCCTGAATGTCTGTGCTGCTGGTTGTTTTCTAGCACCTGCTACAGATGTGAAGCACAAAGCCGAAGGATGATTTCCACTTTTATAGTAGAAGTCCCCAATGCACTGTTTGAGTGGGTTTACAGCCTGTTACATTTTTATTGAATGTGAAGAGATAGCAAGGAGCAGAAATTGGCATGCGTGAACCCCTTTTTTACTCAGAGTGATAAATGTTTGGAATAATCTGTCCATTGGGATAGTAAACAAAAATATTGAAGATGCTTAATGCAGCTGGATTCTATAATGGGAGAGTTGGGTTCCAGAAAGATAAACTTTGATGGGCTGAAGAGCTTGTTCTCAGCCTTGATTTGTGTTATGTCCCATGTATAGATCATGTGTAGACTTTGACCACTGTGACCAGTTTTGAGCATTGTACTACAAGGTAACATCCTGGTCCTGGGGAAGTATAAAGAAGGGCAACTACATTAATAAATGAGAGCTATGAGGAACGACTATAAATAAAAGAGATGTTTACATTGGAAGAAAGGTGGCTTACAGGTGATGTTATTGAGGTGGATCGTAGAGGTCATCCGCAATTGGCCACAGGTTTTTTTCCCTCTGGCCTTTTTTGCCTTTACTAGGGGTTAACATTCCTAGCTCTGTCCAATGGAGTATTGATGGGCCTGATGGTCTTTTCATACACTTCCTTTCATATAGTCATATGTACAATAACCATTTTTTCATTAAGGCTAACAAGCTCAACTGTGCCCATTGTAACATAATTTAAAAACATCGGGAGGCAGTTTTAACCCCGTACCATTATAGTAATAGGGAAGATGCTGCAATAATTTGTTTATACAGTAATCATGAGTGGTTGTACTCCTTGATTTAATCCCTCCATTAATTAAATGTTTAGGTTACAACTGCTGCTTCTAATTCTTCTTTTGTCACCTGTCTAATTTAAAAATCCCTGAGATTGTTATGTATTACTTAAATTAAATCTTGGGTGTTTTTTGTCATTATACTCGTATTGAATTACATTGATTGGTCTATGCCAGTGTTTATGCTCCACACAAGCCTCCTCCCTCTCTACTTCATCCAACCCTATCAACATACCCTTCTATTCCTTTCTCCCTCGTGTGCTTATCTAGCTTCCTCTTAAATGTATCTATGCTAATTGCCTCAACTACTCTTTGTGGTAGCACGTTTCACATTCTTACCACTCTTTTTGGGTAAAGATGTTTCTCCTGAATTCCCTATTGGATTTATTAGTGATTATATTTGGCCCCTAGTTCCGGTCTCCCCCACAAGTGGAAACATTTTCTCCATGTTTACCCTAGCAAATCCTTTCATTATCTTAAAGACCTCTATCAGGTCACCCCTCCACCTTCTCTTTTCTAGAGAAAAGAGCCTTAGCCTGTTCAGCCTTTCCTGATAAGTATTTCCTCTCAGTTCTGGTATCATCCTTGTGAATCTTTTTTGCACCTACTCCAGTGTCTCTATATCCTTACATAATATAGAGAGCAGAACTTCAAGTGTGGTCTAACCAAGATTCTGTACAACTTTAACATAACTTCTCTGCTTTTCAATTCTATCCCTCTAGAAATGAACCCCAGTGCTTGATTTGCCTTTTTATGGCCTTATTAACATGTGTCACTACTTTTAGTGATTTGTGCATCTGTGCCCCGAGATCCCTCTGCTCCTCTATCCCATTCAGACTTATTATCCAAGCAGCATGTGGCTTCCTTACTCTTCCTACCAAAATGCATCACCTCACACTTATCTATATTGAACTTCATTTGCCAATTACATGCCCATTCTGCAAGTTTATTAATGTCTTCCTGTATTTTGTCGCAGTCCTCCTCAGTATTAACTATACCCCTAATTTGGTGTTATCCGCAAATTTTTCAAATTGTACTTCCGATTCCCAAGGCCAAATCGTTTATGTATATGGTGAACAACAGTGGTCCCAGCACCAATCCTTGGTGCTGGAACACCACTTCCCACCTTTTGCCAGTCTGAGTAGCTACCCTTAACCCCTAATCTCTGTTTTCTATTTTGTAGTCAACTTGCTATCCATCTGCTACTTGTCCCCTGACTCCACATGCTCTGACCTTAGTCATGAGTCGACAATATGGGGCCCGATTTTAGCACCCGCTATCGGGTGCGTTCTCGGCGGGGGGCCCCGAAAATCGCGAAATCCAGGAGCGGGACCGGATCGCGCCTCGATCCCGCCCACTTCCGGGTTCCCCGCTGACGCGCCGGCGTGCGCGCGCAGCCCCCGCTGGTGGGAATCCTGCAGGCAATTAAAGCCAGCGGGATGCCACTTGACAATATTTAGTTTGGTATTTCAGGTCATTAACTGACCTGACTAAGGGACTGTGTGATTTTTTGATCAACATGGGACTGTTTCCCACACTGGGGGAAACACTCCCAGCTCGAATGGACGTGTTGCAGCTGTCAGCCTGTGGCAGCTGCAAAGGTCCATTTGACAGGGGTGGGGGGGGGGGGGAGACCCTCACTCTGTCACTTGGGACAAAGTTTGGCCTCCACCACCCTCCTCCTGACGGTCAAAGTCACCAACCTGCACACTTATCCCGGGGTCCGGAGACATGTACCTACCTTGCGGACCCCCTCAGATGTACATCTTGCGGATGGGGGCCGCCGTAGCTGCAGTCATGACATCCTCGGAGGGCGAACAGTATCACCAGCCTCACTGGCCTCGCCGTCCACCTCTGACACGTGGAGCTCCACAACAGAGTGCTGTGACACATCCACCTGTACAGCAGGAGGGAGGGCAACCGCAGAGAGAGATGCGTCGCAGAGGGCACTACCCTCGCCACAGGTTCCACAGACCGAGGCTCAGCCTCTTGGACCTCTTTGAGCAGCAGTGCACACGGAGGCTCAGAATCACTCGACATGTAGTCGTGGACATCTGTAGCCCCTTTCATGCCGAGCTGCTCCTGGCTGGCCCGAGCACCATCTTCTTACCTGTCGCTGTCAAAGTCACCACTGCCCTCAACAACTTCTCCTCCGCATCCTTCCAGGGTGCAACCGGGGACATCGCCGATGTCTCTCAGTCGTCTGCGCAGAAGAGCCCTGCAAATACACCTACACCCACTCTGCAGTGACACAATGGGTGGCTTCAGTTGTGGGTCCTCATAGTGATCCTCAGGAGAGGGCATTATTGCACAAACCAGACAGGATTCGCGAAGACATGGCAGTAGTGGTGCCAATATAATGTGTGATGTGAGTTGTTCTGAAATTCAATATAAGTAACAACCATGACAAACCCTCAAACACCCTTGTGCATCCCCTTCATGTTCACGACACGTTTGCCTTACGCTGCCTACTGCACATATGTGATGCATGCCCTGTGGCTGCAGCACATGTGGTGGCAGGTTGAGTGAGGCTGGCCGTGAGAGAGATGCACGAGAGGGTGAGTATGGGATAGAGCCATGAGATTGTATGAGGATTGGGTTGCGCGGTAGTGGCGGGGTGAGTACTGGCGAGGTGAGTAGGTGCAGGTAAGATGAGGATGGGGTTTGAGTGGGTATGAGGGGTGATGTGACAGAGTAGTGTTGGCAGTGCCGAAGGAGATGTGGGGTGGGGGCAGTGATGTGGCAGACGGAGTGTAGGGGAAAGACTACGTGTACTCACTTTGGCTGACCTACTGAGGTCATTGGACCGCCTCCTGCACTGTGTGCAGGTGGGCGATATGTTGGTGGCGCAGGTGACCCCCTCTGCCACCTCGAGCCAGGCCTTCCTGGTGGCGGAGGCAGGCCGCTTCCTCCCGCCCGCCGGGTGGAAGATCTCTGTCCTCCCCCTCCTCCTCACCCCATGTATTGATACCTGGGGTGAGGCATCATTAAACTGGGAGCAGCCTTCCCCCTGGGCTGCTCCATGCAGTCATCTTTGCTATTGGTTGCAGCATCTGTCAATGGAGGACTGCCCTTTTAAATAGAGCGCCTCCAGCTGACAGATCTTACTGCGCATGTGCAGCCCGCCCGACGCACAGATCAGCAGCGGGGAACCCGGAGGAGCAGGTAAGTGAATCCAATTAGTGGTTTGCCTGCTACGATCGCGCGGGAATCCCACTAATTTCACCGGGCGCGTTACCCACGCGCCCGCTTGCCCACCCGCCGAGAACCCGCATCCCTGCTAAAATTGGGCCCATGGTACCTTATTGAAGGCCTTTGGAAAATCCAAATATATTACATCTGCTGCATTACCCTTGTCCACTCTTTCTGTTACTTCTTCAAAGAATTCAATAAGATTGGTATGACTTTCCCTTCTGAAATTCGTGTTGACTATTCTTTATTATAGTTTCATTTTCTAGATATTTTTCTATTACATCTTTGAGTAAAGATTCCATTATTTTTCCTACCACCAATGGTGGTAGGAAAAATAATGTCTATAGTTTCCTGGACTTGTTCTATCTCCCTTTTTAAATATGGGGATAACATTAGCTGTCCATCAGTCCTCTGGCGCTATTCCCTTTTCTAATGATATTTTTATATATATGTAATAGTGCCTGTACTATCTCCTCCCTAACTTCTTTTAAAATGCACGGATGCAATCCATCTGGATGAGGGGTTTAATCCTCTCTAACTTTGATTAGTTTATCAATTATCTCCCCCCTTTCTATCTTAAATGTTTTAATATCTTTTTTGATCTCTTCTTCTAATGTCATGCCCATCTTGTTAGTCTCCCTGGTAAATACTGAGGCAAAGTAACTATTCAATATTTCTGCCGTTTCGCTGTCATTACCTGTGAGTTTATCTTGTGCAACCCTTAGTGGTCCTATCCTGATTTTTCTTTTGTTATTTATGTGTCTGTAGAATACTTTACTATTTCTTTTTATATTCATTGATAATTTAATTTCAAAGTTCCTCTTTGCTTTCCTAATTCTTTTTACTTCTTTCCTAACCTCTTCGTATTTCCTTTTGTCATCCTCTCCTTTATTGTCTATGTACTTAGAGTATGCTTTTTTTGTTTAGTTTCAGTTTTACCCTTATCTCTTTATACATCCATGGTGTTTCATTGTTGGCTCGTTTGTTTTTGTTTTTTAGGGGAATATATTGCTCCTGAAATCTATAGATCACTGTTTTAAATATTTCCCACTTCTGTTCCGTCTCTTTTTCTGTCAAATTTTTTTTCCCGTTTACCGTCCCTCGTTCCACTCTCATCTCCTCAAAATTACCTTTTTTTCCAATCTATTACTTTGGTCTTTGTCTTACTTAAGTCTTCCTCAATCATCATTTTAAACCTTATTTTGTTATGATCGCTATTGCCTAGATGTTCTCTGATGCTTTCTTCTTTTATCTGCTCTGATTCATTTCCCATTACTAGATCCAGCAGTGATTCCTTTCTTGTTGGGCTTCTCACATATTGGAGAAGAAAGTGATCCTGTACAACTGTAGAAACTCCATTCCTTTTTCCCCTTTCCCTACCTCTTCTTGCTAGTTTATTGGGGGTAGTTGAAATCTCCCATGATTATTATTCGATGTTTTTTATTCATTTCATGGATTTGCCTACATATTTCTTCCTCCCCTTCCCTTCCTCTATTAGGTGGTCTGTAGAATATACCTAGTAACATGATCGATCCTTTCTTATCCTTTGTCTCAATCCATAAAGATTTTCTTTCTAAACTAATACGCAGACTGGCAACTAAATTGCCTTCATTTACAATAAACCAGCTGCTGGTTCTTCCCCTCCCCCCCCCGCCCCCAACTATGCCTCTCCATTTAGCTAGGAGTTTGGGAGCATGGCCTTTATTCCAGGTTTCTCCATCATCTTATCAAATATTACTCCATTATTGACTAATAAGAAGTGGAATTCTGATCCTACCATTTTTTTTCTCCTCCAAGATCGAACATCCTATTTCCATCGAGCATGGTCTCCATGTTCCTAAGCTTTGTACATTTTCAGCTAGAATGATGCTGATATAAAACTTGATGCAAATGCTTTGTAAAGTGAATTGAATTGTGCTCATGAAGCAATTATTATGTTCTTCTCCCCAGTACTAGTTGGCATTTTTAATATATTTGAATATAGTAGCAGGGAGGATGAGTGCCCTTGCTCTGCTCTACTCATTATCCAAGAGCTGATGTCAGTGCAACACTGGTAAAGCAACTTTTATCAAACAAAAGTAGGAAAAAGAAGTTGTTCTTAACTCCATTTTCTGTAAAGATGTTTGCAGGCATTACTTTTAATGAATAACTAGCTACCTGAATTTCCTCACGTGTTATGCTGGTACACTGGTGCAGCCCGGGCAGGAGTGGGGGGAGAAAATTCATGAGGGAGCTGTTCTGCTGCCTCCATGGCACCTGATGCCACACCTAAGATTTTCTACCGGAAGTGATGTCAGGCGTAAAATATATCTGCCCAAATATGGACTAGCATATTATTATAGGACACAAATGAGTTGATGATGTCATATGACACATTTCCTGTCATTTGCATCCTAGCAAAGCTGGTCAAAAACAATGCCAGTGTACTCCTGGCACCAGCCCTGCTATGGGCTGCAAGGGAGGTTTAAAATTTAAATTACTTGCGATCGATTGCCTTAGTCAAAGTGAGAATTTTAAAACTTCAGCTTCAAAAACATTTTAAAAATTCTTCAGTTGGCACTCTATGGCAGGTTGTCGTAGCAATTTGCCTCTACCCACACCCCACCCCCCCTCCCCTCCCCTCACCCCCACCTGAGCTGTGAGGCCCTAGCACCCGCCCTCCATATATAAATGATGTTGATTCTGAGAAAAGAGCTGGGAACAGGACAACGACAAGGGGGGGACGGAAATCCTACCCTGCCAAAGATCGACCACCAATTGCGGAAAAGAGGAGAATTGGCCCCCAGATCTAAGCTGACTTAATCGCAATTTTCCCTTTTGAAATCTGTTAAACGGGAACTGAACAGCTCACTGTAAAGACAGCTGATCTTCTCTGCTTTCCATCAACTATTCTACCTTGAATAAAATAAATATTCACATTGTAATGTTGCTGTTTCCAAGAGGCAGTTCCATCTATGATGTAACAAATCCTTCATTTGCATTAATGTTGATGTTGAAATTTCTTGTCTGAAAAGTGCTAGTACAATATTGTATTTATGAAGAAAATTAATTCTTTGATATATCTGGTAGAGTTGCTTCAAAACAAAATCTAGCAAGATGGTGGACATCCTAAATTATACAGATGTTAGTATATATCACTTTGTTATGCTGAGGAGATGAACCTGGGGAGATGATCTCTGTTCCACACTAGTCACTGCAAGCCTGAATGTTAGACATTGGGATTGGACAGATCTTGGCTTCATGAAATATATCATATATAATATATCATATATAAAATTTACATTCATGAAGCCAAATCCAAAGATCCATGCAACCCCAATATATACATTTATATATATATATATATATATATATATTTAAGATATTTTATATATATATATATATATATATCTGAGCTGCTAATTGTGAAGGTTATATTCTATTATGATGTGACGTACTTTTGGAAAAGTGGAGGATGTGAAAGAAAGCTCTTTCTTTAAAATAAAGCATAACCGTGGTTGAGCTTTCTCGAATTGGAGGAGTACGTAGATCTTTGTAAAAATGTTGACACAGAACCAAAGAGATTGCTTTTCAGCTACAGCCTACGGAAACCAATGTTCAAATCACATTTACCATATCTATCTAAAGTTGTAAAAATTACAACAAAGAATTATTATATGATTATCATATGAATGTGTTAAGTGTTTATCAACTAATATAGGCTCTCATGATTTGTGTAAAATCCAGCGAAGTGGACCACATTTCCATTGGGAAGCCCATACAAAACATATTATTGCTGCTCACAGGTGCATCCTCCAGTTGTGTTTGCCTGGGCTCGCTCTTGCACAATTTACACTTGATTTCATCTTCTATGTTAGCTATAACAAATTACATGCTCATTGTGTTTGAATCTCAAGCTCAAGCATCTGGCCTACTTCAACTGCTTTCAGTGATGATGGCCTTGTCTATATGCATTCCTTCAGAGAGAAAACATAGAATATTTGTAGGGCTAGAAATAGAAACAACTGCTTTTTCTGTATATCCATCCTTGGTAGAACAGTGGCAAGGTGACCATTTATTATCTGTTTTTGTTGCAATTTTTGAAAATATTTGAAGAATTTGTGTTTGAGTGTCATGCAAGACAGGGTGACTGGTTGGTTGTTTTCTTTCCTTTTCTTTGTTTCACATGCATCTTCTAGAATGTTCTGCTTCGAAATGAGACAATTTTTACAAAGAATAGAGAGAAAAAAAGCAGATGTGAGGGAATAAAGTCAAGGATATATGTAATCTTTTATATGGCAGTTTTTAACATCACCGTAAGCCCTAGATTAGATTACAACCTTGTTATTCACTTGCAGGTATACATTATTTCATTGCATAGACCACTATTCCAATTTATCAATTTATTTTCAAGTTCCAAAATAACTAATGTATTCCAGCAAGTCATTCTGCAAAATCTTTTTAATGTAACTTTCAGTCTTGAATTGCTGATGCTCTGTATGATCTACCTTACCTGTAACTACTTAACTCAGTTTTTGTGTTCCACAGTATGTGACTATAGCTAGTTAATACCTATACTGTCTCAAAAAATAGCTAATCAAAAATCCATTAACTGCAGATATAGTTTTCAGTTAGGCACAACAATACAGCTAATTGAATGAAAAAGTTATTTTGAGCTCTAACTGTAAAGATCAAAGATTTATGCAAGTCATGTAGTTTTGTTCCGGCATTGCCAAAGGATTTGGGACAATTATTGAGTAATTTTCATGAATGATATTTTTGATTGAATTTGACATCTTTTCCTTCTTCCATACATGTCTTTGGGTTGCCAGGGCTACAATAAAGGTTCAAAAATCCACATTGCATCTGAACTTTGCAATTACTGTGAGATGTAGTGTAGTCATAGTCATATCGTAGTAGGTACAGCACAGGAGGAGGCTATTTGGCCCATCGTGCCTGTGCCGGCCCTTTGAAAGAGCTATCCAATCAGTCCCATTCCCCTTCTCTTTCCCCATAGCCCTGTAAATTTTTTCCCTTAATTCCCCTTTGAAAGTTACTATTGAATCTGCTTCCACCACCTTTTCAGGCAGTGTACTCCAGATCATTATAACTCGCTGCATAAAAAAATGTTTTCTCATGTCGCCTCTAGCTCTTTTGCCAATCACATTAAATCTGTGTCTTCTGGTTACCAACCCTTCTGCCACTGGAAACAGTTTCTCTTTATTTACTCTGTCGAAACCATTCATGATTTTGAACACCTCTATCAAATCTCCTCTTAGCCTTCTTTGTTCCAAGAAGAACAACCCCAGCTTCTCCAGTCTGTCCACATAACTGAAGTCCCTCATCCCTGATACCATTCTAGAAAATCTCTTCTGCACCCTCTCTAAGGCCTTGCCATCCTTCCTAAAGTGTGGTGCCCAGGATTGAACACTATACTCCAGCTGAGGCCTAACCAGTGTTTTATAATGGTTTAGCATAACTTCCTTGCTTTTGTACTCTATGCCTCTATTAATAAAGCCAAGGATCCCATATGCATTTTAACAGCCTTCTCACCTTGTCCTGCCACCCCCTGTTCCTGCACCCCCTTTAAAATTGTACCATTTAGTTTATATTGCCTCTCCTCATTCTTCCTACCAAAATATATCACTTCACACTTCTCTGTGTTAAATTTCATCTGCCATATGTCTGCCCATTTCACCACTCTATGTCCTCCTGAAGTCTTTTAATAACCTTCACATTCTTTACTACATTTCCGAGTTTCATGTCATCTGCAAACTTTGAAATTATACCTTCCAAACCCAAGTCCAGGTCATTAATATATATCAAAAAGAGCAGTGGTCTTAATACTGACCCCTGGGGAACCATTTTATACCTCCCTCCAGTCTGAAATCAACCGTTCACCACTATTCTCTGCTTTCTGCCCCTAGTCATTAGTTCTATTGATATAAAAGTATTTAAAGATTGATGTGAACTCCAGTGACACCAGCTGCCTTGATCATGATCAGGTGCTTATTAATGCTGTCTGATCCTGGAATTTTAATTTTTTTGGAAGATGCTGAAAGGAAAAAGTTGTCTTCTGACTGCTCCACTGAATTAATGAAATGTTTACTCTTTGTTTCAGAGCCAGCACTAACCTATGTCAAACAGCTGGAGACCAGAGTGAAGCAGCTAGAGGAAGAAAACCGAATGTTACCCCAGGTGGGTCCATGTCCTTGTTCATTCCAGCTGGAAAGTGACATGCTTTTAGCACTTCTTAGCAACTGGAGATAGTAAGTGAAAGTGATGGCATTTTTTAACTACTGCCCCATTTAGGGCCATTTTTCAAAACTATCAGAACCAAGTGGTACAGAACAAATTTAGTGCACAATGTCATCTTGGGGAAAGGTTGGTGGGTTAACTGTGTTGCCATAACAGCTTGGAGCAACCTGCACTGTGGTTAGTTTTAATATAAAATGATTTAAGTTTGAAAAGAATTCCAGAAACAACATTGACATATTTGTGCAGGTAATAGACTGTTAACACTATTGGATAGAGCAGGAGCATGCATACTGCAACCCTGAGGCCACATGCAGCCCCCCAACCTTGCTAATTTGGCTCTTGAAGCTAGGCAATTAAGCACATTTATAGCCGGGAATTTCCTTGAAGCTGCACCCGCTTCAGCGCAGTAATTTCACTGGAAGTGCGCCAGAAAAAATGTTTCAGTCGCACTTCCGGTGAAGTTAGGGCAGCAGAGTGGGAGCACCTCTGAGGAAATTCCCAGCCTGTATTTCTTCCTAATTTGTCTTGTTTGAATTTTATGGGCCTGGAATTTTTGGAAAGGGCTGTTCATAGTGCTGTTATCTCATTGGTTGATAAATTCTAAACCAGAACATCAAGATCTGCCAGTAGCTTGAGATAAATACAAATTAATAGGAACATTAATTTAAATTTATATGTGACCCTGATACTCCATGAAAATGAAATGCTTGGACTTCCTTGAGATAGATCATATTTACAAATGTGAGATTGCTCTCTTAAGACTTTCTTGTGAGAGGATGTAGTAATAACAAGAAAAAAGTATTTACTGTAGAAGAAATTGTTACAACAGAACTTGCTGTTTGTTAGAACAATCTGTACAAAGCACAACTGCATCCTAACCTTAAAGGGAAGATTCATGTTATTGTCCTAGACTCCAAATATCTCTGTGTTTTACAGTTTCAAACATCTATACTTATCTGAAGACAACCAAAATCTAATGTTTAGCCAAATGTAAGTCTCCTATCTTGAAAGCAGAAGACCAGGCTAAAGTATATATTTTATAGAATGGCCTGACCAAATGTTCCTGTGCTTTTAAAATACCATTCTTCAGCTAGGAAGAAGCTAATCACTGAGTTTTGGAAACTTTGTTTATGCTACAGATATTCATACATTTCCATAAAGGATCATGGAACAGGGTATTTATTCTGCATAAAGAATTCTGTGACTTTTTTTTAAAATGGAGATTAAAACAATAGAAGGTTTGAAGATTTAATGTCAGATATAACATTACTCAACCCCTCCCTGTCTCTGATTTGTCAATGCTGCTTGTCCGACATCCAATACTAGATGAGCAGAAATTTCCTCCAACAAATAATTAGGAAGACCGAAGACATTGTCTTTGGTCCCCGCCACAAACTCCGTTCCCTAACCACCGACTCCATCCCTCTCCCTGGCCATTGTCTGAGACTGAACGAGACCATTCGCAACCATGACGTTATATTTGACCCTGAGATGAGCTCCTGACCTTGGTCACTCCATCACCAAGACCGCCTACTTCCACGTCCATAACATCGCCTGTCTCCGCCCCTGCCTCAGCTCATCTGCTGCTGAAACCCTCATCCATGCTGTTGTTCCCTAGACTTTAATATTCCAATCATCTTCTGGCCGGCCTCCCATCTTCTACCCTCCATAAACTTGAGCTTATCCAAAATTCTGCTGCCCATATCCTAACTCGCACCAAGTCCCGTTCACCCATCACCCCTGTGCTTGCTGACCTACATTGGTTCCCAGCCCGGCAATGCCTTGATTTTAAAATTTTCATCCTTGTTTTCAAATCCCTCCATGGCCTCACCCCTCCCTATCTCTGTAACCTCCTCCAGCCCTACAACCTTCTGAGATCTCTGCGTTCTTCCAATTTTTGCCTCTTGAGCATCCCCAATTTTAATCATTCCGCCATTGGTGGCTGTGCCTTCAGCTGCCTAGGGCCTAAGCTCCAGAATTCCCTCCCTAAACCTCTCCGCCTCTCTACCTCTCTCTCCTCCTTTAAGACACTCCTTAAAACTTAGCTCACTTGTCCTAATGGAGCAGAAATTGCTCGCAAAATAACGGAGAGCTCAACAGCGCTCACCGTTGTTAGTGGCGAAATGGAGGAGCAAGTTCCGGCATTCGCACATGTGAGTGAAATGCAGAAATCCAGAACTTGCTCCTAGTGGTTTGCTGGCGATATGACAGGTTCGAATTAAAGGTATATCGCACGCTACAATCTGAGAAATCATTGAAAAAGTGCAAATATGCTTATCTACCCAGCTGGAAAGTAACTCATTACGCCACAAAACAGGTACGCTTAAAAATACAGGTCTAAACTAAATTTTAAAAGCGCAGTAAGTCTTAATGACTGCCAAACAACTAAAAATTAACTTTTAAAAATGTGGAGTCGTATTATTCCTTATTTTAATAGTTTTTGGTCATTAAAATTTTTTTTTAAATATTTTAAATTTCTACTTACTTTTCCCTTCTGTCTCTTTTATTTAATTCAATTATATTTTACCCTCTCTTTTCGCTATCTATAACTGTTTTTACATTGATTTTAATGTTGTACCTTTCACTTCCTGGTTTAACAATTCAAGACGACAGAGACAGTGAACGTAGCTTGTCAAAAATGCTGCAATCTGATTGGTCGAGGGGAGAGGTCACGCCTCTCACCTCTTCCAGGGTCCTAGCTTCGCTTGAACTGACGCTGGGCTCTTCTCCGCTTCCTATTCGAGGAAGTGACTGAAGAAAAGACTGCGGTAAGTTAGTAGGTTAGTATAAATCTATGGAGCGGCGAGCAGTGTTGGTTTGCCTTTCTCTTTATGTGACTCGGTGTCAAATTTTGTTTGATAACGTTCTTGTGAAGCACCTTGGGATGTTTTACTACATTAAAGGCGCTATATAAATGCAAGTTGTTGTTGATCTGAGGAGCCTAGTTCTAGGATAGATGAAAACTTAGACATACATGTATAAAATTATATGTATATACTGTTGTTGATTAGAATAGATATTCCAATTGCAATTTTCCTCATGCAATATAGAAACTTGTAAAATAGAAAAGAACAGTGGTCCGTAAACAAGTCCAGTCTGTAATATCCTGTTTAACATTTCTATTCCCATGTTTCTCACTCCCCAGTTTCTCACCTGTTCTCACCCACACATACAGGGAGGGGGGATGGGGGGTGGATTTTAACTCCCAGCAGGTTCTGGTGGGAAATCGGTGGTTTCAATTAGGTTCCCACCTGCCCGCAGCAGTATGAGGCAGCAGCCATTTTAACCGCCGGGTCTCAATAAAATGCCATCTGTTCGCTTCCTGCCCGTTCTGGGCGGGAAGTGGGCAGGAAGCAGCTGCCTGGAAAATCAGGTGGCCTTTGGCTGCCCATTTGCACTCGCGTAAGTGCGCAGAAGAGTGTTCCGGGGGTGGGGGTGGTCTCGTGGTGCATAAGAAGGGGGAGTTCGGGTCAGGAGAGGCCTAAACTTTCCTGTGGAACCTGGAGGAGTGTACATGCATGCTCCTCCTGGTCCCACAAAGGAAAGTAAAACTTACTTGGCAAGCCTCTTCAGCTTCCCGATCCTCTTCACGCTGAGCTTCACCTGATGGGAAAGCCATGATGGCTTCCCGGCTCAGGCCGAATTTAGAATCGCTGTCGGGGCCCATTGACAATGATGGGACTGGAGAGCAGTGAGCTTGGTAATTGCCGACAAAGCACTGGGGCAACCTCGCAGAATTTCCCAAGATCAGTCTCATATATTCACCAGATTTAGCCTGTTGGTGGAAATTCACTGTCAATGGTCGTTGAGAAATAGCACACAGCTTCAACTCTTAAATCTACTATTTAAATATGCTGCTTGATTGTTGCTGGGGAAAATAATGGAAATAGCTGGTCAACGCAGAGAGCGCCTCGATTTTCAGATGCTGCTTTGGGGATGTGCTTGTCCAAGAAGTAATGCAGAGAGTTTCACTGTTTGGAACCACAGAACACCCGCCCCAAAGAAGAACTATAGATGCTGCTTGGTAATAGGTGATAGACACAGGAAATACTGTATCAAACAGTCAGAATCATAGAATCATAGAAAGTTACAGCACAGAAGGAGGCCATTCAGCCCATCATGTCTGTGCTGGCTGAAAAAGAGCTATCCAGCTTAACCCCACTTTCCAGCACTTGGTCCAAAGCCCTGTTGGTTATTGCACTTCATGTGCACATCCACATACTTTTTAAATGAGTTGAGGGTTTCTCCCTCTACCACCCTTTCAGGCAGTGAGTTCCAAACTCTCAACACCCTCTGGGTGAAAAAAATTCTCCTCCGCTCCCCTCTAATCCTTCTACCAATTACTTTAAATCTATGCCCCCTGGTCACTGACTCCTCTGCTATGGGAAATAGGTCCTCCCTATCCACTCTATCTAGTCCCATCATAATTTTAACACCTCAATTAAATCTCCCCTCAGCCTCCTATGTTCCAAGGAAAACAACCCCAGCCTATCCAATCATTTCTCATAGCTAAAATTCTCCAGTCCTGGCAACTTCCTCGTAAATCTCCTCTGTACCCTCTCTAATGCAATCACATCTTTCCTGTAATGTGGTGACCAGAACTGTACGCAGTACTCAAGCTGTGGCCTAACCAGTGTTTTCCAGCATAACCTCCCTGCTCTTATATTCTGTGCCTCGGCTAATAAAGGAATGTATCCCATATGCCTTTTTAAACACCTTATCTACCTGTCCTGCTATCTTCAGGGATCTGTGGACATGCACTCCAAGGTCCCTTTGTTCCTCTACACCTCACAGTATCCTCCCATTTATTATATACTCCCTTGCCTTATTTGCCCTCCCCAAATGCATTATCTCACACTTCTCTGGATTGAATTCCATTTGCCACTTTTCTGCCCACCTGACCAGTCCATTGATACCTTCCTGCAGTCCACAGCTTTCCTCCTCACTATCAACCACACGGCCAATTTTTGTATCATCTGCAAACTTCTTGATCAAGCCCCCCACATTCAAGTCCAAATCATTAATATATACCACAAAAAGCAAGGGACCTAGTACTGAGCCTTGTGGGACCCCATTGGAAACAGCCTTCCAGTCACAAGAACACCTGTCAACCATTACCCTTTGCTTCCTGCCACTGAGCCAATTTTGGATCCAACTAGTCACTTTCCCATGGATCCCATGGACTTTTACTTTTTTGACCAGTCTGCCATGTGGGATCTTGTCAAAAGTCTTGCTTTTGAAGACATGGGAGCAGATATGCAAAAAGATTAATAGTCTCATGAAATCTGCCAAGGTAAGACTAGCCATTAACATCACTATACCAATTAAGATGGGCACATTATGCATGCCAGAAAAGGATTCTTCTCCCTCTGTTAAACCATGCCCTCGGCTGCATGCTAAGCACCCACAAAACAACTCTTTCCAAACTGCGCACACATGCCTATATTGAAGTAGTGCCTACATTATTACTGCCACTTCAAACTGGAACTGTTGTTTTACCATTTAGAAAAAGGGAGGTCACAATCCTACAACACAATTACCCTGGAATAGTCATGTTAATTTAATCACAAACAACTGGAATGCAGGGTGGATGACACTCAAAGAATGGAATACCCATTGGAATCTCCATATCCAGAATATTGATTGCAACAATTATAAATCTCGCTGCTAAAATTCTGGAATAAAAGCTTTCAAAATTAAGCTAACTGCCAGAAAAAAACTGAAACATTCAACCACCAAAAAGCCCAAAGTTAAAGCTCACTTTCCTATGCTCTAAGTAATCTGGCTTAATTATAAACAATAACTTCTTGTCATTCCTGCGCTGATTTCCATCTCATTAACACTGATTTCAATGAAACTCCTGCACATTTTGTACAAAAGCAATTTAAGCCAAGAAAAAGCTGCTCCAAGCATCAATGGGTGGAGATCCAGGCAAAAGCATCTGCCCAATTCAGTGGCCCCAGTTGGCCATTCCACTGCAGCAACACTGGCAATGGCAAGTGGAAACTAAATTAAAAACCTGAATGGACAAAAACTGAGCCGTTACAGGTTTATTTGTGACTTTCAGTTTTTTTTATGTGTATGAAGTTTCAGTAGGGAGCAAGAATGTACCGGGATTTAGTGGCAGTTTGATGAAGCTTTGTTGTCAGCTCTGAAAAGGGTAAATTTCTCCAATCTATGTTCCCATCGAGTGAGAATCTGTAACTGCAAATAAATCCATTGCTATTTAGTGGTAAAGTGACTGATGAAAGATCAACATTGTTAAACGTGTGAGGTAAATTTTCATCTTCACCACCTGGGCAGTAATCTGGTGGAGAGGATCGTACCTTTTGGGCTTCCACCACATCATTCGTGACACTTTAACATGTCAGTATAATTGAGAACTATGGCAACTGAGATCGGGGGCTTGTGTACTTTAACTTGTCACTACTGCACATATGTTTAAACAATATCTACTGCCTTTTGAAGTCTGGAGGGATGAGCAGTTTTTGGTCTGTGATCAAGGAAGGGAACAGTGATGTGTTTTCAGTGACCTGGTTGGAAGCCTGAGATGAATTCCAGAAACTGTTTAATGTGCAGCACTGTAGAGGGAGGAAAGGAGGAAGCTCAATCATATTTCAAGAAAACAAAAGCTCGAATTCAGCTTAATACGAAGTCACTTCATTCGGCTCATGCATTTGCCTACATGACGACAGTGATTGCACATCAAAAATAACTTAATTAGATATTTTGGGATTTCCTGTGGACATGATATAGCACTATATAAATGCAAATTAAATCTTTCTGTTCTCTCTGACACAGCACCAAATCTGAAGCATCAAGCCCCTCAAGAATACTTTGTACAAAAACTATTAAGCTCAGTGGGGTAGTTTTGAACATTTTCCATTGAGTAACCCTTAACCCTAACAAACTAAATAATTGCTATCTGGTCTGTCTTCTAGTAAAAGGAATATTTTTGTGTGACGCCCTTTGTCTGCAGCATGACATTGAACGATGTGAATAATTCCAGTGCAAGCTCACCGTGCTGTCATAACCTACCGTGAGCGGTAGATTATGACAGAAGCGCATATTTGAAATGTTAATGTCATGCGACAGCCAATAAATACCATTGCATTCAGCTCACACCTCATGTTTCCCTCTTTTTATCAGTATGCTTTTAGAAATGTGGTATCACTTAGGCTCAAACAAAACGGCTGAGCTTTTGTGGTATAAAATATGACAACAAAATAACTGAATAAAAATGGATTCCATTAGGTTTTTACTGCTTGAAGTCTGCATTGCACAGGAGGAAGGAATATAATTTAATAAATTATGAGGATTGGGATAAGCTGACATAAAACAGAGCTTGTTCAATTGTCCCATTTGATTTGTTTCATTCATATCAATTCAAAACAGAGTGTGTGGATAAGTCAAATAGACAGTCTTATCAAAGCTATTATTATTACTGAATTTTACTTATCCTGTCATGCACTTTAAAGGTTAGTTATAATTTTGGGGTGGTTTTGCACTGTAATAAGTTGCTTTTGATGAGAATTCACGCTGCGTAGCTACAACCTTGCTTTTAAATAAAAACTCCGTCCTGCTTATTCCTGTGGGGAAGTTAAATGCAGGACACAAACATGTATTGGACTTATGGTAATCTAAATCCCTGAAGTTTCTAAACCATGTTAGAGTCCATTGCTCATTTTTGGCTATAAATTCTTCTGTGGAATAATGCTCACCCAAAGGCAACTTGATGGCTTAGCCCAATACTTGTCATTGTTTTATATCTCCCTCAAACGACTTGCCTTTTGTCAGGAGTAATAATTGAAATTCTGTGGGCAACTGCAGTAGAGCTGTTACATAGTGGTTGTTATGAAACTGAACTTGCTTTTTAAAAAAAAATCAAATCAGAATGAGGAAGGAACCTGCTTGCCTGCATTTCCCTTGATTTGTGTCTTTTTCTCTGTCTCTCTCTCTCTCCCTCTGTCTCATAGGTGTTAGCAAATTAGAGTCTTTGTGTCACAGGGGAGATAATTAGTTGGCTTCAAAATGCAATTGGTCTTTTTTAAAATTGAAGCAACATTACATGAAGAAAGACCCATCAGAGACTATTGCGAAGGTGGCTGCCTAATATCCAGCACGAGCCCAGTCCATTATGAGGGCTGAGCCTCAAAACATAATGCCAGCGAGCTGCATGTCCCAAGCGGGCGTCCTGCTGCAGCTTGCTAGCTTGGGGCCGGCGTAATATCGGGTGGCCTGGAAACCAACCCGGCTGGCAAAAAGGCAAGTCTGGGGGAAGAGGCGATAGCGGAGGGTGGGAACCCGGGTCAGTAGCGGCCTACATTATTTTTGTGGAGCCCAGTGAAGCACTCCTACTGACCCCATAAAGATCATGTTAAACTTAACTTTCTGGCCTCTTCTTGGCTACCAGATTTTACTGAGCAGTGCATCCACAGTGAACACTCTGCCCAGTAGACCCTCTAAATTGCACCAGGGTCCTATGTATGTCGTAAGACCACAATTTGCATAAATGAATGAGAGTCCAACTTATTCAGGTGGGTGTCTGGGTCGTACAGTGGAAGGCCTGATTTAAAATAGTGGCAGAACGAAAATAGGCCTGTAAGTTGACCTGCTCAATTTTAACTCTAGCACTGCCCTTTTCTGCTGAGCAGAGCATGTTAAAGTCACTACTATTCTATCTACCTCTCAAGTCTTTCTCTCCCTGACCATCCATCTCTCTCGCTCTTTCACTGTATAAGGTTTATAGAACACAAAACAGGCACACACAACCTTTCATAATATGAATTTTACCTCATTAAGGCTTTTGAAATTTGTCCTCTAATTTTTTTCAAAAATATTTTGAAAAACATTTGTGCAGAAATTGCTAGAAACTAAAGAAAAATATTCCTCAGTATAGCTGACCAAATGGTATTGATGCATCCTGGGAAATTAGGTCCACCATGCTGCACAATCCAAATTCAATTCACAGCTCTGGACAAAAATATCAACTCTAACTTTTGGGACAGGCTAAGGTTTTCAGATAAAACCCTTTAATCGAATCTTTAAAAGACACAAACGGAAAAATCAATGGATAAAGTTAATCATGTTACTGTGAAATATGTACTTTACATTTTTAAAATTCTGGTTAAACCCTTATTTTTGACAGTAGAAATTTCAGTTACTGAGGAAAAAACAATTGCAGAAAGCATTTTGTGGGTAGCATGAGAACTGAGTAGCCAGATTGTGCAATCTGAGTGATGAGTTTACATAGGAATTTTCCATTATAAATGTGGACAGACAAATTTATAATGGAATAAATTGGGAAAAATGTGTGGCAGAAACATGAGTGTGAAGTGGTGCTCAATCATGGTTTTCACAGAACATTGAACAAAGTCATGGAATTCAAAACCCCAAGGCACCAGTAAAAATCCCAAAATACTGTTTAATGAAATGGAATTTGACTTATTTAGTCACTAAATCAATGGCCCGGATATTATCCCCTACATGGCATGAACATAAAACAGTGTACTTTCTGACTCACTGTGAGCTATGGAAGATCTGCTAGTACTTTTAAAATATTTACAGCCATTACAAAGTTTAAAGAGATTGGCCATTTAAAGATATGTGGAAGAATTTTGTCCTCTTATTCCATTTACGTTTAAATAGCCAATTCCGTTAAATTTTAGCATAATGTCTTTAAAGGCTGCTAATATGCATTGTTTCTCCCCTCCCTTAATGGATTCCAATGCCAGGACCAATAGGGGTTGGCGTTCTCTACTAATTATTCATTAGAACTGACCTGGAAAACCCCAGATGTTCAGCCCAGTGAGAAGTGAGTGAATATAATATCATGGGACCCTGGTCCCACCACATTAGTATCAAGACCAGAAAATGTACCATATAAGATCCAACAATACCCCAAGGCAACTACCTGGATCTCATCTGAGCAGGGAGGCAATCACGACTGTGTATCAATTGTTTAATGCAGCCTTACAAATACAATCAAAATTACCTTTATTGAGCACTGGGACAAAAGTGGTTAAAATACTAATAAGCTAAAATTCAATTTTGTCAAACAGTGTAAACAATAATCAATTCATTAGCTTGTTTTGGCAATCAATAAACACACCCACTGTGTTGGCAGTCCTTAATCCCAGGCACTTGGCTGGGATTGGCTAGCGTAGGCTCTCCTTTCAGGTTGTGAGCAGAGGGAGTAAAAAAAAGATAACATTAAAATTCATCACCCATTTACATATTGGCCTGGGCTTTCTGCTCAACAGTTTCACAGTCAAAGTGAGGTGTACGGGCACTTCTGTCCCTCTGATCCCAGCTGGTTTTCTGGCCTCAGAGTCCTAACCATGCCGTGCCATGCTATTCCGTACCACACCAAACTATGCCATGCCGTACCAGGGGCAGCCTGTGCAGGGCTGTGTTCTTTGAGCGCTTGCACAGGCCCTTCCTCCAGGTCAGCCATCATGCCGCCTCTGCCAACTTCTAAATAGCGAACAGGCGACCTTTGCACCCAGCATTTTTACAGTTAAAATGGCGGAAAACTTGGTGCAAGCTGGGTTTGTCTTTGTTTGCATTTTGTTATCATAGGCCCACCCACAAATGTGATAACCAAAAGGAGCATGGAGGCAGCTATGCAGCCCAGCACATCCACTTGTTCCAGATCCACCAAAACATCAGTGGGGGAGGAGAGGTGGAATGCCTAGCCCGCTATATCTAACTCCTTGGCTACCTTTTTAGATTATACGGCCATGCTCGCTCACCCCATTCCCTCTCTGGTATCATAAGAAAATAAGAAATAGGAACAGGAGTAGCCCACATGGCCCCTCGAGCCTGCTCGCCATTCAGTCAGATCATGGCTGATCTTCGACCTCAACTCCACTGCCTGTATCATCTGTCAATTGATCAGTTTGCATTAATCTTCTAAATCCAAATCATAAATGTAAATTAGAACTGAAGGGGTCCCAATAATGATCCCTGGGGTACTCCACTCTGCACCTCTTCACCCTGACATCACTCCCATTCCTACCATTCTAATCAGCTGGTGAAGCTACAACACAGGACTACATGCATGCCAAACAGCTAAAGCAGCATGCTTTAGATAGAGCTAAGCAATCCCACAACCAATGGATCAGATCAAAGCTCTGCAGTCCTGCCACATCCAGCCGTGAATGGTGGTGGACAATTAAACAACTAACGGGAGGAGGAGACTCTGTGAACATCCCCATCCTCAATGATGGCAGAGCCCAGCACGTGAGTGCAAAAGACAAGGCTGAAGCGTTTGCAACCATCTTCAGCCAGAAGTGCCGAGTGGATGATCCATCTCGACCTCCTGCCGAGATCCCCACCATCACAGAAGCCAGTCTTCAGCCAATTTGATTCACTCCACGTGATATCAAGAAACGGCTGAGTGCACAGGATACAGCAAAGGTTATGGGCCTGCGCAAAATCCTGGTTGTGATGCTGAAGACTTGTGCTCCAGAACTAGCCGTGCCTCTAGCCAAACTGTTCCAGTATAGCTACAACACTGGCATCTACTCGACAATGTGGAAAATTGCCCAGGTATGTCCTGTCCACAAAAAGCAGGTCAAATCCAATCCGGCCAATTACCGCCCCATCAGCCTACTCTCAATCATCAGCAAAGTGATGGAAGGTGTCATCGACAGTGCTATCAAGTGGCACTTACTCACCAATAACCTGCTCATCGATGCTCAGTTTGGATTCCACGAGGGTCACTCAGCTCCAGACCTCATTACAGCCTTGGCCCAAACATGGACAAAAGAGCTGAATTCCAGAGGTGAGGTGAGAGTGACTGCCCTTGACATCAAGGCAGCATTTGACCGAGTGTGGCACCAAGGAGCCCTAGTAAAATTGAAGTCATTGGGAATCAGGGGGAAAACTCTCCAGTGGCTGGAGTCACTTCTAGCACAAAGGAAGATGGTAGTGGTTATTGGAGGCCAATCATCTCAGCCCCAGGACATTGCTCCAGGAGTTCCTCAGGGCAGTGTGCTAGGCCCAACTGTCTTCAGCTGCTTCATCAATGACCTTCCGTCCATCATAAGGTCAGAAATGGGGATGTTCGATGATGATTGCACAGTGTTGCGTTCCATTCGCAACCCCTATGATAATGAAGCAGTCAGTGCCCACGTGCAGCACCTTAAACATTCACTCCCTCCACCACTGGCGCACCGTGGCTGCAGTGTGCACCATCCACAGGATGCACTGCAGCAACTCGCCAAGGCTTCTTTGACAGCACTTCCCAAACCCTTGACCTCTACCACCTAGAAAGATAAGAGCAGCAGGTACATGGGAACACCACCACCTGCACGTTCCCCTCCAAGTCACACACCATCCTGACTTGGAAATATATCGCAGTTCCTTCATCGTCGCTGGGTCAAAATCCTGGAACTCCCTTTCTAACAGCACTGTGGGCGAATCTTCACCACACAGACTGCAGCGGTTCAAGAAGGCAGCTCACCACCACCTTCTGAAGGGCAATTAGGGATGGGTAATAAATGCTGGCCTTGCCAGCGATGCCCACATCCCATGAATGAATAAAAAAAAATTCCCAAATTTTATCTTAAGTTCCCACTATTTTAAGCTTGACTTAACAGACCTTCAAGTAGAATCATAGAATATTATGGCACAGAACGAGACTGGATGTTTGAAAGAGCTGTCCAATTTTGTCCCACACCCCAGCTTTTTCCCCATAACCCTGCAAATTAGTCCTGTTCAAGTACATATCCAACTGCCTTTTGAAAGTTCCTATTGAATCTGCTTCCACCATTCTTTCAGAAGGCACGTTCTAGAGCTTAACAACCCTCTGGTGAAAACATTCCTCTTCTTTTCCCCTCTAGTTCTTTAGCCAATTATTTTAAATCTATGACCTCTGGTTTCCGACCCACTTGTCAGAGGAAACAGTTTCTCCCTATTTGTTCTATCGAAACCCTTCATTATTTTGAATACCTCCATTAGGTCTCCCATTAACTTTCTCTGCTCTAAGGAGAACAATCTCGGTTTCTCTGCTCTCTCCACATAACTGAAGTCCCTCGTCCCCGGTACCATCCTGGTAAACCTCCTCTGTCCCCACTCCAAGGCCTTGACATCCTCCCTAACCTGTGGTGCCCAGAATTGTACAGTGATTTGTAAAGGTTTAGCATAACTTCCTTATTTTTGTATTCAAGGCCCTTATTTACAAAGTCAAGTATCCTATATGTTTTCCTAACCACGTTATCAACTTACCCTGCCACCTTCAAAGATTTGTGAATGTGCACCCCCAGGTCCCTCTGCTCTTGCACCCCCATCAAAATAGTAGCATTTAGATTATACTACCTCTCCATGTTGTTCTTCTCGAAGTGCATCAATTCACCCTTATCCGCATTAAATTGCATCTGCCATTCGTCTGCCCATTTCACCAGTCTGTCTATGTCCTCCTGAAGTCTGCTACTATCCTGCTCACTATTTACTACATTGGCAAGTTGTATATCATCCTCACACTTTGAAATTGTAAACCCAAGTCATTTATATACAACAAGAAAAGCAATGATCCTAATACCGATCCCTGGGGGACTCCACTGCATACTTCTCTCCAGTCAGAAAAACATCCGTTCACCACTACTCTCTGCCTCCTATCCCTTAACCAAGTTACCACTGTCTCTTTAATCCCATGTGCTTCTATTTTCCAAAAAAGCCTGATATGTGGTACTTTATCAAATGCCTTTTGAATGTCCATATATATAACATCTACGGCATTACCTTCATCAACCCTCTCTGATAGTTCATCAACGAACTCAATCAGACTAGTCAGACGTGATTTGCCTTTAACAAATCGGTGCTGGCTGTCCTTTATTAACCCATACTTCTCCAGGTGAGAATTAATTTTGTCCTTGACAATAGTGTCCAGTAGTTTTCCCACCACCGACATATTAGCCTGATTGGCCTATAGTTACTAGGTTTATCTCTCTCCCATTTTTGGAATAGGGGTGTAATATTTGCAATCCTCCAGTTCTCAGGCACCACTCCCATATCCAAGGAGGATTGAAATATTGTGGTCAGATTTTCTGCTATCGTCCACCCTTGCTTCCCTCAGAAACCGAGGATGCATCCCATCCTATAACCTTATCAAAACTTTTGGAAGTCTAGATACATCATGTCATAGGGCTTTCCCTAGTCCATTTTGGAATTCACGTCCTCAAAGAAGTCAAAGACGTTGGCCAGGTAGGATCTTCCCTTCCTGAAATGATATTGGCTACTATTTGCTAAAGTGTCAGCTTGTCCCAGTGGTAGCACTCTTGCCTCAGAATCAGCAAGTTCTAGGGTCAAGCCCTACTCCAGGGACCTGAGCACATAATCAGTACTGAAGGAGTGTTGCCTTGTTGGAGGTGCCATCTTTCACATGAGACATTAATCCAAGGTCCCATCTGCCTGTATTGGTGGACATAAAAGATCCTATGGCACTATTTGAAGAAGAACAAAGGCCTCCTGGTGTCCTGGTCAATGTTTGTCCCTTAATATCAAAAACAGATTAACTGATCATATATCTCATTGCTGTTTGTGGGACTTTGCTGTGTGCAAATTGGCAGTTGCGTTTATCTATAAAACAAGAGTGACTACATTTCAAAAGAAACTCATTGGCTGTGTAGCACTTTGAGACATCCTGAATTTGAAGGGCACTATATAAATTCAAGTTCTTATTATCATACAGGTAATTCTCAAGTTTACTCCTCACCACCGATATTTTGTCCTGTATTGATGTAAGAACAATGGATCTGTAATTGCCTGCATCTGTTTTATAGTTTTTTTGTGGAAATGGTTGCATGTTAGCTTGTTTCCAGTCTAGCAAGACAACTCAGCCTTCATGGGGGGAGAATTTTAACCCCCAAGAACGGGTGGGTTGAGGGCAGGTGGGAAGTTAAAATTAATAATTTTTCCAGCACGACTGTAATCCGGCTCCATCACACCCACTTCTGGGTTTAATGGAGATGAGTTTGGATGTGTGCGAGTAACCTACTTGTCGGAGGCAGGTCCCTAATTAGTGCAGGTGGGCAGGTAGTTATTGGAGCAATTAATGTCCTTATGAGACATTAATTAGGTCTTTTTAAATTGATTTTAAGAGATGTTCAAATTTAACACCTCCAGCATGGGTTTCCTGGGCTTCGTGAATCTCGCCAGTGGAATGGAGACGAGAAGGGCTGGATCCATAAAGTAAATGCCTTTATTGCATTGCTTGTGGGCCAAGAGGAGCAGGAGTGCTTCCCCGCAGCTCACCAAGCTTACCTTTTAAAGACCCCGCGACCGTCCAATCCTCTATCTATGATGTTCGACTTCTCCTACCTCCCCCCAACAATATCCGACTTCCCCCAACACCCCATGATATCCAACTTACTCCACCCCCTGCGATTGCCCTCCCCAATACAAGCCCCAAAGACTCTGATCTCTCCCCAACCTCCCCCATACAAACCCCAAAGACCCTGATCTCTCCCCAACCTCCCCAATACAAACCCCAAAGACCCTGATCTCTCCCCAACCTCCCCAATACAAACCCCAAAGACCCTGATCTCTCCCCAACCTCCCCAATACAAACCCCAAAGACCCTGATCTCTCCCCAACCTCCCCAATACAAGCCCCAAAGACTCTGATCTCTCCCCAACCTCCCCCATACAAACCCCAAAGACTCTGATCTCTCCCCAACCTCCCCAATACAAGCTCCAAAGACTCTGATCTCTCCCCAACCTCCCCAATACAAGCTCCAAAGACTCTGATCTCTCCCCAACCTCCCCAATACAAGCTCCAAAGACTCTGATCTCTCCCCAACCTCCCCAATACAAGCCCCAAAGACTCTGATCTCTCCCCAACCTCCCCCATACAAACCCCAAAGACCCTGATCTCTCCCCAACCTCCCCAATACAAGCCCCAAAGACTCTGATCTCTCCCCAACCTCCCCCATACAAACCCCAAAGACCCTGATCTCTCCCCAACCTCCCCCATACAAACCCCAAAGACCCTGATCTCTCCCCAACCTCCCTCATACAAACCCCAAAGACCCTGATCTCTCCCCAACCTCCCCCATACAAACCCCAAAGACCCTGATCTCTCCCCAACCTCCCCCATACAAACCCCAAAGACTCTGATCTCCCCCATTCAAACCCCAAAGACTCTGATCTCTCCCCAACCTCTCCCACACAAACCCCAAAGACTCTGATCTCTCCCCGGCTGCTTTCCTGCTCGACAGGCAGCCAGCCTGTTGGTCTGACTGGCTGCCGAGCACGAAACCCGTAAGTAAAAATGTTATCCTTCAATTAAGGTGGAATCGCAGAATCCGACCTGCTAACTTCACTAAAGGGTTATGCATCTGAAAAAATTTCCCCCCACCCCAGCTCAATTCCTGGCTCCGATTAAATATCGGGGCCATTGACTCACACAATGACTGCTAGCCCCTCATAAATCTCATCTTGTGTCTCTCTTTGTACCTCAGAATAAGTACCTATGATCCTTGGGGATTAGTTTGCTTTGATCTCTTTTCTTCTCTTGAAAAAGCTCACTATTTCTCGGGTACAGTTCCAAGGACATCAGCAGCTCCTCCAGCGTTGGCAGGTTTTTAAAAAATTCATTCATGGGATATGGGCGTCGCTGGCAAGGCCAGCGTTTATTGCCCATCCCTAATTACCCTTGAGAAGGTGGTGGTGAGCCGCCGCCTTGAACCGCTGCAGTCCATGTGGTGAAGGTTCTCCCACGGTGCTGTTAGGTAGGGAGTTCCAGGATTTTGACCCAGGTGGTCAATCTTCATGTCTGAACCGAGGCAGTGAGTGTTAACATGCTGTTTGACTGTGTAAGGCAACACAGCCAAGCTGATTATATTGAAACTTCACTTCCATACATTCACATTTCTAGGCAAGGAGGTCACTAGATAGCAATCAGAAGCAGGAGCAGGTTTTTCCTCTCTAGTTCAGGAGAGCTGAGGTCAATTGTTATACCTAAATGTTGTCCTAACTGACATCACCTAGCTTGAGCCTGGGATCTTCTGGTCTGTGACTTACTCCCACAGCCTGTGGAGAATTGAAAATTAAACTTTCAATAATTTTGAAAAATCCATTCATTTTTTTCCTAAAGCGGGAAGAGATAGTGTACAGAGTCTTCCTGGTCTGAAATTGAAAGCAAAGGTCACCTCTTTATGGAGAAGACCAGAGGCAGTGAACAACTTCTGACACCAGCAGATTTGCTTAGCTAAGCACCATTAATAAAATCTGTGACAGCAAGTGATTGTCCAGATATCAAATTCTATTGGAAGACACAGGAGCTCCACAGTCTTACAAGTTCACAACATTACTTAACTGGACAAAAATAGACACTTACCATACTGATGAGTGACCTTTTAGCTCTTCCACAGTTCCTCTTGCTCGCAAACCAATTTTCCAGCCTGATGAGTTTGCACTGAAGTTGTTGGTGCAGCAGATATTTTGTGTTAACACCGAATGTTGTATAAATGGCTGTAAATCCTATATAAAGGTTAATGTCACCTAAGATGCAGTTTCTTTAAATCTATATATAGGCTTGTGCCTTTGTAAAGGTTAAAATTGTGCTATGCACTTTTTAATGTTAGGGCTTGAATGGTTCCATGCCTTCGAGCACATCACAACCAACTACTTTCACCTTGGAGCAGTTTATTATTCTCGGGCACAAAATGTTACAAGTTTTACTGCATTACATATCTGTCACTCAAATGTACACATATATACTAATCTAGGTATAGAGAATATTTTGGGCTTGTGAAATTAAAAGAATAAACAGCAGGGTTTTATGTATAAGACTTGCAGCCCAATATTCCTATTTCTACTGTGCATGTACTGATGGATTTAATGTGTAAGATGCAGCTTTGTGTGTTACCATTTACTGCTGACATTAAAACAAAACACTGAAAGTTCAAATCGTCTCTTACAGTCCAAATCCTGTGATTCTTATCACAACCTAAATTGATCCACTGTTTTTATTGTTACTGATTTTGAAATGAAAAGGTCCTGTTATAAAATGTGGCTGTTGAGGATGAACTAGATATTTGAAAGGTTTAAAAACCAAGATCACAGTTACATGAGTAGCTTTTAATCACTTGTTTTAATCTTCATTCTGCAAACCATGAGTAAGCAATAAAATGAATGATATCAGGGTTGACAGTTACTTTACCAGTTGTAGGCAACTTTTAGCTTTGCCTACACTGCAACAATATTTTAAAATGATTTTCCCAGATCATCTTTTAGCTGTTCAATTAACACCGATTACCTCCAAACAGGATGAAAAGCTAGCTAGCATAATCTATAAACCCCATAAGAATTTCTGTCACTAATTCTTCTTGGATAGGACATCTCACTTTGTGACCAAACTAAATGCCAGAGTAACTCATTGACCCAGATTTTGCTGGAGCATAACCTGTTAGTTAGACTTGTTCGTGCACATTTAGGTCTTAACATTTTTTGTCCACAAACTGGAAGTGCGAGCTGATAACGGCGCAGTGAGTGCAACAGGGCATCTGAAACCTTGGTGAACAATGGGACACATAGTGTATCTCCTTAACCAATGAGATTAAAGGATTGAGAAATAAACAAAGGAAGGACTGAGTAGGAGAGTGAATTAGTGGGTGAATTCAATGTCAAATTAGGTACAGAAAGAGAAATAAAGAGAGGAAAAGAAAGATTGGATTAAGAGAGAGAGAAAAAAGAGTAGAAAGGAAAAGTAAGAATTTATTTTTTAACATTTTAAATTTGACAACCACAATTCACAACCTGAAGGAATGAGACGCCACACTTTTAATTGTTCACTTTCTGGGCAAGAGAAGTTGATTAGCAGTCATTAATAATTATCACATTATGCTGTTAATTCATAGGATCATAATATGGTACAGCACAGGAGGAGGCCATTCAGCACATCGTGCTTGTACCAGCTCATTAAAAGAGCTATCCAATTGGTCCTACTCCCCTGCTCTTTCCCCATACTCCTGTAATTGTTTTCCCTTCAAGTATTTATCCAATTCCCTTTTGAAAAGTACTATTGAATCTGCTTCCACCACCCTTTCAGGCAGTGAATTCCAGATCATAACAACTCGCTGCATAAAACAAATTCTCCTCATCTCACCTCTGGTTCTTTTGTCAATTATCCTAAATCGGTGTCCTCTGGTTACCGACACTCCTGCCATTGGAAACAGTTTCTCCTTATTTACTGTATCAAAACCGTTCATGATTTTGAACACCAATCAAATCTCCTCTTAACCTTCTCTGCTGTAAGGAGAACAACCCCAGCTTCTCCAGTCTCTTCACATAACTGAAGTCCCTCATCCCCGGTACCATTCTAGTAAATCTCTTCTGCACCCTCTCTAAGGCCTTGACATCCTTCCTAAAGTGCGTTGTCCAGGATTGAACACAATACTCCAGCTAAGGCATAATCAGCGTATTTCAATGGTTTAGCATAACTTGCTTGCTTTTGTACTCTATGGGCTCGATATTAGGAGGGAGGTGGGTTGGCAGCGGGGTGGGGGTGGGGTCGACAGGGCGCGTTAACCACGCGCCCAGTGAATTCAGGGTGCTCCGCACGCGATCGCAGCCTAATTGAAGGCACTTACCTTGGCTTCCGGGTTTCCCGTTCCAGACCTTCGCAGCGCGCGCACTGCGCACCCGCATCACAGGCTGTCAGCAGGAGGAGCCCTATTTAAAGGGGCAGTCCTCCAATGCTCCTCCTGCAGCAAAGAAACAATTTAGGAGCGTGGAGCAGGCCAGAGGCAAGGCTGCTCCAAGGTTCTCTGACTCCTCACTCCAGGTGCTGCTCGATGGGGTGAGGAGGAGGAAGGAAATTTTTTTCCCATCGGATGGGAGGAAGTGTCCTCCCTCCACCACCAAGAAGGCCTGGCTGGAGGTGGCCGAAGAGGTCACCAGCAGTGGCAATGTGTCCAGAACCTGGGTGCAGTGCAGGAAGAGATTTAATGACCTAACCAGGTCAGCCAAAGTGAGTATACTTACGCATTCTCCCACGCTCCGTCTTCCACATCACCTCTACCACCACACAACCCCTTCTGCACTGCCACCACAACGATCTCGCATCACTCCTCACATCCACTCAACTATCATCCTCACCTTGCCTGCACGTATCACCGCCCCAGTTCCCATTCGAACACTACCACACAACCCAATCCTCATACAATCTCATGGCTATGTCTCACACACACCCTCCCATGCATCTCCCTCACACTCTCCCCCACCCACAACAATGCATGCAGTGGCTCACCATGCAACCATCACTCAATCACGCCTCTGTGTTTTGCCTTGATAGGAGAAGAGATGCCAGAATGCCCGGGAGAGGGCAAGGACCGGAGGGGGCCCGCCACACCTGGTGGTCCTAACAGACGTGGAGCAGCAGGCACTCGAAATAAGCCAGACGCTGGAGTGCCTGTCCGTGGCGGACGCTGAGACTGGGAGTGCACAAGCAGCTGGTGACAGAAATCTAACACTCAGCACTCATGATAGCGAATGATCTTAACATCACTTGGCATCTACAGCGCCTCAACATCTGTCCACATGCTTAATGTTCCTTTCTGTTCTCTTGCAGCGCCATCAGCGACCACTATGACTGCGGAGGGCGATTCCTCAGAGGGTCCATCATCATATCTGAGCCAGCCATCCACCAGCGCAGATACACACACCTCGGTGGGTCCCCGTCCTCACTTAGTTGGGCTTGCACATGGTGAATCGCCACGCACATGTGAGCACGAGCAGACCCTGGTGGCAGGGGCAGCCGTGGAGAGTCCCCATCTTTGGGAGCACTCTTCTCCAGGCTGTGCTCAGCTGGACCCAGATGCTGAACCCTAGTGGCCAGCCGTGAAAAGGAGAGTCATCGAGGGGCAGCAGCACATTGCCAAGATACTAGAACAGACTCGATACTAGATACGTGCTCTCTCCACAATCGCACAGAGGATGGAGGAGTCCAACTCCTGCATGAATGGAATACTGTCACAGGGACGTGAAGGCATCTCTGAGATAGTGTCGCGGGTAGATGCGGGAATGTCTGCGATGAAGGAAAGGCTAGCCTCCATTGAGCTTCAAGCACGGCTCAACAATGAGTCCATTCAGGCCCCGACAATGGCCGTTCGGATTCAGGGTGAGCAACATTCTGCCGCCTTAAACAGGCTGACAGATTCCTTACAACTGGCCTTCCAAGGCTTCACACAAGTCCTCCAAACTGTTATCCAGCAGGGTGGAAGGATGTGGGCCTAGGCCAGGAGAGCGATGATGGTGAAAGGGGACATGGAAGTGGGGACGCTACTCAAAGCGCTCCCACGTCTCACCCATTGCCCCCCTCTCAACCAGTACCCGCAATGCTGTCCCCTTTCCAGATGGCCGAGTCTGCCCCTGCACAGGTACAGGTGGAGTAGTCTTTGGAGGGACGCTCACGGGCAGCAAAACCCAGAGGGCGTCCGCGCAAAGCATCTCATCGGTCAGGGCAGGGACAAGTGCAACCTGCCACTACCTTTGCTGAAGCCACAGGGGTAGCACCACATAAGGGTTCCCGTAAACGTAAGGCGAAGGATTTGTGAGCACAAAGGGGGTGCACAAGGGTGTAAGACAAAATGTCATGTTCTTGATTTATTTTCCTTTGTTTTGCAAAAAATCATTAAAAATTGTTATCACCACTACTGCCACATCTTTGAAAATCTTGTCTGGTTTGCGCAATAATGCCCTTTCCTGAGGATCATCATGAAGACTCACACCTGATGCCACCCATTGTGTCACTGCAGAGTGGGTGTAGGTGTATTTGCAGGGCTCTTTTGTGCAGACGACTGAGAGACGCTGGCCATGTCCCCGGTGGCACCCGGGAAGGATGCGGAGGAGAAGTTGTTGAGGGCAGTGGTGACTTTGACAGCGACAGGTAAGAAGATGGTGCTCGGGCCAGCCGGGAGCAGCTCGGCATGAATGAGGCTGCAGATGTCTATGACTAAATGTCGAGTGACTCTGAGTCTCCGTGTGCACTGCTGCTCAGAGAGGTCCAGGAAGCTGAGCCTCGGTCTGTAGACCCTGTGGCGAGGGTAGTGCCTTCTGCGGCGCATCTCTGTCTGCGGTTGCCCTCCCTCCTGCTGTGCAGGTGGATGTGTCACAGCACTGTGTGTGGGGCGCCACGTGTCAGAGGTGGACGGTGTGGCCAGCGAGGCTGGTGATGCTGTTCATCCTCCGAGGAGGTCATGACTGCAGCTATGGCGGCCCCCATCTGGAAGATGTACGTTTGAGGGGGTCCGCAAGGTAGGTAAATGTGTCTGGACACTGGGGTTGAGGTTGCAAGGTTGTGAATTTTATTGTTAGGAGGAGGGTGGTGGAGGACAAACTTTGTCCAAAGTGACAGAGTGGCCTTCTGCAATGAGTGAGGGTCTCCCACCCCCCGCCTCCACCTGTCAAATGGACCTTTGCAGCTGCCACAGGCCGGTGGCTGCAACACGTTCATTTCAACTGCGAGTGTTTCCCCCAGCAGGGGAAACACTCTCAGTTTAGTTGAAAATCCCACCCCTCCTAAAATATCCTACAAATCAGGTCTGCTAATGACCTGAACTATCACATTAATTGCCTTAAGTGGGATCCCGCTGGCTTTAATTGCCGGCGGGAGTCCCGCATGCGGGGGCTGTGCGCGCATCTAAGCGCGTAACTGGGGAACCCGGAAGTGGGTGGGTTGGAGCCGGGCCCCGGACCCGCCCCAGGAATCCCCGATTTTCGGAGCCCCCCCCCCGCCACCAACCCGCTGGCTCGGACATCCAAAAATCGAGCCCTATATCTCCATTATTAAAACCAAGGGTCCCATATGCTTTTTAAACAACTTGTCCTACCACCTTCAAAGATTTGTGTACGTACACCCCTAAGTCTCTCTGTTCCTCCACTCCCTTTTAAAATTGTACCATTTATATTATATTGCCTCGTCTCATTCTTCCTACCAAAATGTATCACTTCACACTTCTTTGCATTAAATTTCATCTGCCATGTGTCTGCCTATTTCAACAGTCTGTCTATGTCCTCCTGAAGTCGCTTACTATCTTCCACGTTGTTTACTATATTTCCAAGTTTCGTGTCATCTGGAAACTTTAAAATTATATCCTGTATACATAAGTCCAGGTTATTAATATATATTAAAAAGAGCAGTGGTCCTAATACCGATCCCTGGGGAACACCACTGTATACTTCCCTCCAGTCTGAAAAACAACTGTTCTCCACTACTCTCTGCTTTCTGTCCCTTAGCCAATTTTGTATCCACATTGCCACAGTCCCTTTCATCCCATGAGCTTTAATCTTGCTAACAAGTCTATTATGTGATACCAACTGCACTACTCTCATCAACCCTCTCCGTTACTTCATCAAAGAACTCAATCAGGGTAGTCAAACACGATTTTCCTTTAACAAATCCATGCTGACTTTCATGTATTAGCCCATACTTTTCAAATTTTGTCTCTAAAAGTTTCCCCACCACTGACATTAGGCTGACTGGCCTGTAGTTGCCGGGTTGCCCTCTCCCCTTTTTTGAACAGGGGTGTAACATTTGCAATCCTCCTCTGGCATCGCCTCCCTCTCTCAGGGGGATTGGAAGATTGTGGCCAGAGCCTCCGCAATTTCCACCCCCAGTAACCCATCTGGACTGGGTGACTTTTCTACTTTGAGTACTGCCTATTTTTTAAGTGCCTCCTCTTTATCTATTTTTATCCTATCCAATATCGCTACTAACTCTTTTACTGCTACATTGACTGCATCCTCTTCTCTAGTGAAGACCGATGCAAAGTGTTCATTTAGTACCTCTGTCTCCACAAGAAGATTTTTTTTACTAGACTTAACTTTCTTTGTCGAGTTTAATGGGCAGTTAATGTGTAAATGCAGCAACTTTATGAAATTGATGAGGAGGTTAAGTGCGAGAGGCCGTTTTCACAAAGCTAATGGTGGAGCGGCGCAAATCGCTAACAAGTTGTGGTGATTCGCAATTCACAGGGTACCTTTTCCTCGCCACAAGTTGCTGGCTGATTTGTGCATTAATAATGGAGCACATCGTTCACAAATTATTATTTTTCAGCAAAATGTGGGCCATTGTGTGTGTTTGATTATTATTATGTTTGTCATGCGACAAAACTTCCCTGCTTATAGCAGGAGCAGTTGATACTGATTAGGAAGCAGGAGAAATAAAGAAGGAAATAAAGAAATTGCATTTCCTAAGCACCTTTCAAACTTCAAACACTCACTGTTATTATTCAGTCAGTTTGTGCAGGGCAAGGTGCCAAAATAGCAACTTAAATGAACAGTTGGTTAATCTGTTTTGGTGGTGTAGGTTGAGGGATGAATGTTGACCAGGGCTCCGTGCCATTCTTCAGATAGTGCCATGAGATCTTTTAGGGCCACCTGAACAGACACATTAAAGCTTAATTTAACATCTCATCCAAAAGACAACACTGCTATCAATGTAGCCCTCTCAGTGCTAGACTGAAATGCAATCAATATTTTGTGCTCAAGTCCTGGAGCAAGGCTTAAACAGATAACCATTGGTCTCAGAGGTGACAGTGCAACTACCGAGCCAAAGTGACAAGTAAAATGTTATTTTCTCAAAGCAGAACAGTTTGAAATCATCAGCCACAAGAACAAGGAAGAATGGAAGTGTACAGATATCCCCCTTTGTGGTGATTAGGATTAGAAAGCCGATTATTCAAATAACATTTCCTTTTAGCAATTCAACGTCACACTAACACGGGATTTATTTTCCTTCATTCAGCTTTCTTTAATACCGTGGATTAACATTTAATGGAAAACAAATCAATCTGAAATAGTGGGCATGGAGGAGAGGCACAATTTGTGCTGTGGTTGAATGACCACTGGAACCTGATTGAATTGAAATTGCTCACTTGGAGGGAGATCCAAAGTGATTTCAAAATTTCACTTTTGGCCACCACTGCCCTTTCCTTGAAAGTGTACACAGCTGTCCCCAAAAGATGGGGTTTCAGATACTATGAATAGATAAAACCCATTGTCCGTCGCTAATGTCCAACTAGCATTGTTACCCTCTGTTACATCTAAAATCAGATACAATAGGAATTAGGTTCACAACTGACAATAAGCATCATTTCAGATTGCAGAGCTAGAGTAGGGTGAGGCCAAAGAGAGAATTGAAGATGAGGATATTAAAGGCAATATATTGGGAGCCAGTGGTGGTCAGACAGGGCAGGGATGATTGGTGTATGGGACAGGATATGGGTTGCACGGTTTTGGAATTTGTGTAGTTTACAGCTTGGAAGACTGGTGAGAACAGCATTTGGGAAAACAGGCCTCAAGGTGAAAGAGGTGTGGATGAGCAACATAGTGGGGGAGGTAAGAATGTAGATGGGGGATGTTAGGAGATGGAAGCAAGTGTTCTTGATTTGGGACTGATGTGGGTTTTGAAGTTTAGCTCAAGCTTGACCAGGACACCAAGATTGCGCACCTGCAGGCTCAGTCTGAACAAGCAGCCAGGGACAGAGATAGAATTGTCACCTAAGACACAAAGTTTCTGGCAGGAGCTGAATATGGCGGCCTCAGTTTTGCCGAAAATTCTGGTTTGTTTCGCATTTGACCTCAGACAGAAAATCAGACAGCACAGCAATGGTCATGGAATCTAGGGTGGAGACTGAAATGTAGAGTTGGGTTTTGTCTGTGTATATATAGAAATTGACCACATGTTTTCAGGGACAGCAAATAGACAAGGGGCTAAGGATGGAGCCATGAGGCTTTGCAGACATGATGGAAGAAGCCATGATAAAACAATTAGGAAGGCAAAAAGAAACCACAAAATTAAGTTTTCAAAGAATATCAAAAAACATAGAAAAGTATTCTATAGACACATAAATAACAAAAGAAAAATCAGGATAGGGATAGGGCCACTAAGGGATACACAAGGTAAACTCATAGGCAATGACAGCAAAATGGCAGAAATATTAAATAATTACTTTGCTTCAGTATTTACCAGGGAGACTAGCATGGTGGGCATGACATTAGAAGAAATCAAAGTAGATGTAAAGACATTTAAGATAGAAAGTGGGAAGATAATTTATAAACTAATCAAACTTAGAGAGGATAAAACCCCTGATCCGGTTGGATTGCATCCGCACATATTAAAAGAAGTTAGGAAAGAGATAGCAGAGGCACGATTACATATATATAAAAAATCATTAGAAAAGGGAATAGTGCCAGAGGACTGGCAGACAGCTAATGTGATTACTATATTTAAAAAGGAAGATGGAACAAGTCCAGGGAACTATATGCCAGTTAGCTTAACGTCGGTGGTAGGAAAGATAATGGAATCTTTACTCAAAGATGTAATAGAAAAACATCTAGAGAATGAAAATATAATAAAGAATAGTCAGCACAGATTTCAAAAGGGAAGGTCATGACCAACCTTATTCAGTTCTTTGAAGAAGTAACAAAGTGTAGACTAGGGAAATGCAGTGGATGTAATATATTTGGATTTTCTAAAGGCCTTCGATAAGGTACCACATGGTAGACTCATGACTAAGGTCAGAGCATGTAGAGTCAAGGGACGAGTAGCAAAATGGATAGCAAGTTGGTTACAAAGCAGAAAACAGAGAGTAGGAGTTAAAGGTAGATACTCAAACTGGCAGAAGTGGGAAGTGGTGTTCCACAAGGATCGGTGCTGGGACCACTGTTGTTCACCATTTACAGAAACAATTTGGACTCGAGAACTGGAAGTACAATTTCAAAATCTGTGGACGGACCAAATTGTGGGGTACAGTTAATACTGAAGAGGACTGCGACAAAATATAGGAAGATATTCATAAACTTGCAGAATGGGCATGTCATTGGCAAATGAATTTCAATATAGATAAGTGGGAGGTAGTACATTTTGGTAGGAATAATAAGAAGGCCGCATACTCCTTAGAAAATAAGAGTCTAAACTGGGTAGAAGAGCAGAGGGATTTAGGGGTACAGATACACAAATCACTAAAAGTAGTGACACAGGTCAATAAGACCGTAGAAAAAGCAAACCAAACACTGGAGTTCATTTCTAGAGGGATAGAACTGAAAAGCAGAGAAGTTATGCTAAACTTGTACAGAACTTTGGTTAGACCACACTTGGAGTACTGCGAACAGTTCTGTTCCCCACACTATAAAATGATGTGGAGTTACTGGAGAGGGTGCAAAAAAGATTTACTCGGACGATACCAGAAATGAAAGGTTATACCTATCAGGAAGGGTTGAATAGGCTGGGACTCTTTTCTCTAGAAAAGAGAAGACTGAGGGGTGACCTGACAGAGATCTTTAAGATTATGGAAGGGCTTGGTAGGGTAGATGTAGAGAAGATGTTTCCACTTGCGGAAGAGACCGGAACTAGGGGGTCATCAATATAGGGTAGTCACTAACAAATCCAATAGGGAATTCAGGAAAACTTGGAACCCGTTACCACAAGGAATAGTTGAGGCGACTAGCATAGATGCATTTAAGGGGAAGCTTGCTAAACACATGAGGGAGAAGGGAATATAAGGATATGTTGAGAGGGTTAAAGAAGGGTGGGAGGAGGCTCGTGTGGAGCATAAGCACCACATGGACCTGTTGGGCCGAATGACCTGTTTCTGTGCTGTACATTATTTGTAATTTTTTGTAAGCCACTGAAGGACCTGACCTGACTGCACTGGGACACGTAGGAATGGGCCATGGTGGAGGAGGATGGAGAGATCAAGATGTACTTTAGATTAAAAAAAATTTATAAGAAACCTTAAAAACAAATTTCAATTCAATTTGAACATGTTATCATTATAAAACAGTTTAAGTATTTTGAAATAATCCTCATGTTAACTGGATAAACAAGTCATGGTAAAAACAATAAAAGTTATCTGCTCTATAGATAATTGTATAATAAATGCTTTTATTTTAGTCTGGCTTCCAATTGTAACTGACAAGTTGGTAAATGTAGTTTTCCCAAAGCAAAAGATGTTGCAAGATCCCCAGGTTGGCAAATTTCTTCAAGGCTCTTTCAGGTAATCAGACAATCTTCAGCAACATCATAATTCTGTTCCACCTCAGTATCTTTCGTACCAACAATCAGAGATTGACAGTTGGGTCATAGATCCAGCACAATCTGCTGTGCTCTCAGCCTCATTCCCATGTCCAGCTCCACATTATCCACAGCTACAAAGCCAGCTTTCTTCACCGGTACAAAGCCAGCTTACTTGTTGCTGGCTTCACAATACCCTGGGCAGCAATCAGCATGTTAAGTGCATCAAGGATAGTAATCTGTTTGCCCAGTTATGATTCTGTACACTCACTTTCATCATAAATCGCACATAAAATTTGATCCGCCATTATATTCCTGCTCAAGATTTTAATTATATTTTGACCCATGAGCTATATCCATGATGTGTTTGTAGGGAGAGAAATCAGTTTGACATTTGTCCTCTGTGCAGCTGTCCAGAATGATTGCGACTTTACAGTGACCATTTTGTGAAATAAAGCTGAGGTCATCCAAGCAGTGGAATTTACTTTGCATTGAATGTGCAGTGCATTATTTAATTTTGTCTGTGCCTGTCATATTGGTACATATCAAGCCAGAAATACAGTCCTGTTTTAGATATCTTCAGGTGCATAGCCAGCAAGAAAGTATGGCAGAGCATTTATTGACCAAGATGAAGTAGATACAGAATTGGCACCTGCCTTTTATCCAGGAATTCTTTGTATGCAGTGTTTTGCCTTTGTTACTATTGATATCTCAGCCATTTGAGGGTTAAAATGGAACCCTATACCTTCAGCAAGTAACTTTTGCCTTTAGTACATCCAATTGCCTCCTTTTAAATCCCTATGTTGCGCATAATATTTTTATGCAGTATTGTACAGACCCTGCATGAATCTATTGCTATGCAGTGTGACCCACAACAGATTGGATCACAGGATGGGGTGGGCGATGAAAATTCAGCTTGATTAGAGCTTCGCTGTCAAAGTTTAATTTACTTGGTGATCTTTCCTTGCCTCTTAGTCTCCACTTAACACCTTGCTAAGATGCAGCTTAGGTCAGGAACTCGGCAGAGTAGGGAGGGAGGAACTGATGTTGCTTCCCATAACTATTACGGTAAAGTGCATTGGTGTGCCATCAGGCCACCTGCACAACTTTGTTATTTATGGGTTCTCCTTTGAGATTCTCTATTGCTACCTCCTGCCACCATAGCCAATAATAGGGTTAAACAGTATTACCCACTGAGTTTGCAGTTCTGTCATTGTGACTGAAAGGAGTTGTGCTTTTTGTGTGCAAGCCTGCTTCTGAATGCGAATGGACAAACTAATGCAATGAAGGTAGCCAAGTTTGAATGAAAGTCAAGGCTGGTATTCAATAATCCAGTGATCTTCCACAGGCTACCAAGTCACCTTTCCATTGGGCTGTGAAATCTGCAGTCCCAGCTTCTAGCGTGATCTCTGGGGTTAGGCAGCCCCAGAGCAGCTGTCAGGCTAGTTTGAAATCTCACGTTGGCACATTCGCGATATTTATCATCAAGAAACATAAGAAAGAGCATAAGAAATAGGAGCAGGAGTAGGCCATACGGCCCCGGGAGTCTGCTCCGCCATTCAATAAGATCGTGGCTGATCTTTGACCTCAACTCCACTTTCCCGCCCGATCCCCATATCCCTTGAGGAGTAGCAGAGAAACAAGGGGCACCTTACTCCCGAGTTTTCATATTGGCAAGAAAACAGCTTTCTAAAAAGGAAAGCCAAAAGAAATTTATGATTGGCTTATTTTCTTCTATAAAATGGAGGAGTATTTCAAACAAAAAGCTTTCCTTCCCCATTAAATCATAATTTTGGACTGCTTGTACTGTAGCAGGAAATTGTGGAACTAAGCATAGGCAGGTTAACATGCTGCTTGAGTGCTTTGATTGGTGTCAATTTTCTGTTACAGTGCAAGTAGAACCCATTGTTATTACCTTGATCACAGTGTCTGCTACTGTTTCAGATATTACTGTGGTTTTCTGGCACTCAGGAACTTTGAAAAATTGCTGCCTGGGTTCAGTCATGCAGAACTCGCCACTAATGCTGATGCACTGAATTGAGTAATTGATTGACATGTGAATGTATTGTCAGTGAGACCTGACTGTCTTCAGTCAGTAACTCAGTTCAATACTTAACTGTATGTCCTTGTGAACCATTATATGAGCAGAAATAACCATGAATGAGTTATTACTGCATAGCCTCCAGCACAAGACAAGTGAATGTACAGTATTCAGCCAATTAGAAGATTCATTGTCAAACCCTTGATTGAATTGGCTACAACATTTTTTTTTAAGTACAATTAATCTTGTGGGTATTTATATTATTGATACCTAATTTTTAAAACTGTTGCTTCTGCTACACTGTCCAATTATTAAAGTGGAAAAAATATTACACCATAGTTATACATAAAAGTTACAACACAGAAACGAGCCATTTGGCCCAACCAGTCTGTATTGGTGTTTACCCTCCAAATAAGCAAATAGTCAAAATCACATTTATCCATCCAATTCCCAAATCTCTTTATCAACTTTTCCTTCATCCACCTAGCCAATCTAACCTTAAATGTTGAGATAGTTTTTGCCTCAACCATTAACCCTGAAAGTGAATTCCACAACTTCACAATTTGTTTAAAAAAATTTCCCTTGCATTGAAGATTTATAGCTTTACCATATGTTGCTCCTCATAATTTCCAGCCCTGGCATGTTCTGCTGTCCTGAGAGATGGCAGTCTTGTGCAGGTCGCCAACAGCCGCCACCACTCCACTGATCAGTGTCAAGCCTGGTCTAATGGCAGCCATCAGATCCTGAAAGCCCTGAGAGATAACAGCATGCATCCCAACCCTCAGGATTAAAAGACAATGTGAAGGGTGCTGTCTAATCTGTCTCCCACTTTCACCAGAGCTGCAGTCTGTGCTTCTGTGGAAGAGAAGGTGCTGACTGGCCTCAGGTTGCTTCTGAGGTGGGGGGCTGCCGCAGGTTCCAATGAAGCTGCCGCACTAGCCATTGGTGCCTACAATGAAGAAAATGCTTTCCTGCAGTTCCCGCAAATGAGGGTTGTAGACTCCAGTCACAGCTGTTAGTTGCCACACATCCTTGGAGACTGACTTGCACAGAGGTGTGATGTCCCTCAAACATTCTTCTTTTCAGGTGAGTACCCATAAGATCTGGGTCCTAATGTGTCATTTTACCTGCCCTTGTCAGAGCATTGAACTTTTTCCAGCACCAATTGCCACCTTCCTCTACATAAGAACATAAGAAATTGGAGCAGGAGTAGGCCAATCGGCCCCTCGAGCCTGCTCCACCATTCAATAAGATCATGGCTGATCTGATCCCAACCACAAATCTAAAGAACACAAGAAGTAGGAGCAGGACCCGGCCACACAGCCCCTGGGCCCTCTCCGCCACCCACAGGGCATTGACCGATCCGAACTCAGCTTCATGTCCAATTTCCTGCCCGCTCCCCATAACCCCTAATTCCCTTTACTTCTAGAAAACTGTCTATTTCTGTTTTAAATTTATCTAATGATGTAGCTTCCACAGCTTCCTGGGATAGCAAATTCCACAGACCTACCACCCTCTGAGTGAAGAAGTTTCTCCTCATCTCAGTTTTGAAAGAGCAGCCCCTTATTCTAAGATTATGCCCCCTAGTTCTAGTTTCACCCATCTTTGGGAACATCCTTACTGCATCCACCCGATCAAGCCCCTTCACAATCTTATATGTTTCAATAAGATCGCCTCTCATTCTTCTGAACTCCAATGAGTAGAGTCCCAATCTACTCAACCTCTCCTCATATGTCCGCCCCCTCATCCCCGGGATTAACCGAGTGAACCACAGAAATTTTCTGTGGTTTCCTCCCATGGGCATCCAACAGTCTTTCTTTCCTTTGCTGCATCTCATCCAGGAGAGTCTTAAGCTGGGTCTCATTGAAATTTTGTGTTCTTCCTTTCTGCCTCTTTGCTCCTGTCTATGGCTGCCTCTGCCTAAACCTCCACTTGAAGGCATGCTGTAAAAATGGCAGAAAATCACACATGAGCCATCCATTAAAGATTATTTTTCATTTTCTTCGCTGGTTGCAAATAGTGATAGTTGTAGTTTAAGATTGACTAAAAGGGAAGCCATTATCATTGTTGGTATTGTTTGACCATGCTTTACAAATGAATGTGAGTTCTGTCACTATATATTTTGACTATTAGTTATACAGTACTATTAAGGTCCTGATTAGGTTACAGGGCTTTAATATAATTGGAGTATGTATTCCTTTTATTAAATTTATTATTATTATTTGGGTCTTTGTTGAAGGAGAGAATTGAATAAAAGCCTTCCAAAAGTTGCTATGAGTTTCAGCAAAAATAATTAAATATCCAAGAAGGAAAGAGGCACAATAATCCATTTTGTTGTATATACTAATTTTGTTGAAATTGGTTCATGAAATGTAAGCAAGCACTTCTATTTTTAAAACAAGCTATAGATATTAAATTTAGTCTAAATTAAGGTAGTTGTTAACTAAACAAATTCACAAACTGATCATTGAAGTGGTGTGATAAAGCAAAAAGCCATGTCTTAACTAAACCGAAAGCACAGTGACTCGTAAGTGCAGTTTGAAGGAAGACGTGCAGCATTTAGAACCACCTTCCCACCATCTGTAATCTGTGAGCTCTAGATGCTAAAGAAGTAGAATGAAATGAAATGAAGAACAGCCATGGGACCACAATTCTTGCTACAGTCCTTAAGATTAATGTACCGATCAATAACACTGCTACCAGTGTCGTACTTTGGCAGCAGTTCAACAGTTGGCCCAAGTGAGCAGTGATGTGCAGCCCTACAGCTAATGATAAGTACAAGCAAACCAACAGCTCGCAATCGGCCAGCTGTATTAAAGGCATCATGGGATAATTTCTATTTTCCCTTTGACTCGAAACTTGGGGACCGAGCCGAGGTACCTTTTATTTAACAAAAAGAATTTCGGGGAATTTATCTGATTTTGTGATTTTACAAAATATATATTTCTTTTGTAAATTAAAATATAAAATATTTTGCTGTTGGATATTTGACATGGTAACTTGCACTTCATTAGATATATTTGATATTGAATAAAAACAAAAATGCCACAATCCCAGAACTTTATTTTTACCTCTCCTGAAGCCGCTTGCATCAAGCTATAATTTGGTGCTTGCCCTGATTTGTACTTAAGGCCCCTTCCTGCTTACTTAGACCAGGATGTTTGTTCTGGTGAATAGCACGTTCAAGTCAGGTCTTGTGGCAAATACAGAGGGGCAGAAATCTCTGAAATTTGCAAATTCCTCCATGTTTAGAGCTACTACAATCTGTCCTACCCCTCCAAAAATGGAATAACGAGCATTAGCAAAATGTCAAAGAAGACAACTTTTGCTTTATTAAGATGGGAAACCTTTGCAGCATTTTGCAGCTACACCACATGCAATGGCAGAGAGCTATGCCTAGTTCATAAGTTCATTCTGTTGGCCAGAAATGGGGCATTGCATAGTCTGGGAGAAGACGAGAAACCAAAAGTAAACATTTTTTTGAAGGTTGATTCAGCTAATCAGCTGGCCAGTAGTGATGGAATTAGACTTTCTTAAATGCGACTCTGAATGCCGAAGGATTTATTTTCTAGAAAGGTTATGGGGCATTCCTTCCCCTCCAAGCAGAATTTTTTTATTTTTGATATATTAGGACCAGTTTTCCTGGGACCTATGGAAATGAGCGCACAATGTGACAGAACACTGGAATAGAGCTGCGTCTGGTGTCATTTCTCAATGCTCTGATTTCCTCTCGGACCTAATTTGCATGTCATAGGTGATACATGGGCAGGTGCTAAGTCCTCCAATGGGCAATCATGATGACAAAGGAAATTGTAGTGCTGCTGTAGGCCCTGAAGGCCTATGACTGCTTAGAGGGGATGGAACTCTTTGGGACCTTGGAAGAGCCAGTGGAGGGAACAGGGAGGCTTGAAACTGGGTGCTCAGTGTGGAAGCCTACAACTTGCAAACCAATATCCTGGTGTGCTACTGAGGAATGATTTTTGACGGCAGCTTTTTCAAAAAAAAAATGGCAGTGCAAAGAAGCAGATTTTGTGGCAGCAGGGAGTAGAGCAAAGGAGGGAATAGAGCAGAGGAGGGAGTAGAGCAGAGGAGGGATGCCCTATTTTCCCACCATGGAAGGAAGGGCATGGCAATGGCCGGCTGAGATCATCGACAGCAGCAGCACCGAGCCAAGGGCACAGGTACAATGTCAGAGAAAATTTTGTGACCTTGTCAGGAGGGGAAAAATTGAGTGTAAAGCTTTACACTGATTCAAAAAATGTTTGTGAGCCATGTGGCAATGACCCTAGTGTTTCCCATCACTCATTTTAAAGAACCAGTTAAAACAGCATCATGTAAGGCTGGTACAGTCTCAGGCACAATAAGAATTGATTCACAAGTCATACTCAGTCCGCACAAATATCTGAAAGGATAACAGTAAAACAGCACCATAAAAACATACGAAAAAGACGGACAGAAAAGGACCAGCTGATCCAGTGAGTCTCTCCTATTCAGTTGTGTTGCAACTAAGGAACATGAACCTCAATACTCCCCACCCACCAACAGCCAGGTAATCTCCTGGGAAAAGCAAAACACCAGATTTTTAAAAAATCCGAGGCCAATTCATGGAAAAACAAATTCAGCGAAAGTCCTCTCCGATCCCCAAAGGTGATCAAAAACGAGCTCCAGGAGATAACAATGACCACGAGGTACATTATCCAACATCCCACCGACCTTTGTATGCAGTGATATCAGCCTCCTCCAGGAACTTATGGTTCCCTTTTGAACATTTGCAGTGAATGTGCACCCACTGGCCAAGCTGGCAACCTATTCCAAAGGTCAATAACCCTTTAGGAAAAGAAAATCCGCCTGACATCTAACCTAACTATATGCTTATCCAGCTTGTATGCATGTCCCCTTGTTCTCCCTAACTAATCTAATTCGAATAATCTGTCCACATGTACATGGTATAGTCCCTTTATCATTTTAAATACTTCAGTTAAGTCTCCCTGAAGTCTATGTTTTTCTAGAGTTAAAAGACTCAGCTCTCTGATTCTATTCTGATACCTATTAAACTACGTATTGATCAAGTGGCCCTCCTTTGAACCTTTTCTAGGGCCTCTATATCTCGGAATATATGAAAGCATCACAACTGGACACAGTATCCTAGATGGGGTCTAACTAGCGTCTTATGCAAAGACACAGGGCTCTATTTTAGCACCCGCGATCGGGTGCGTTCCTGGTGGGGGGGCTACGAAAATTGGGGATTCCCGGGGCGGGGCAGGAGCCCGGCTCCAACCCGCCCCATTTCCGGGTTCCCCGCTGACGCGCTGACATGCGCGCGCAGTCCCCGCGTGTGGGACTCCCGCCGGCAATTAAAGCCGGCGGGGTGCCACTTAAGGTATTTATTTTGGTATTTCAGGTTGTTTACAGACCTGATTAACGTGATATTTTAAGAGGGTTGGGATTTTACAAACAACTGGGACTGTTTCCCGTACTGGGAGAAACACTCCCAGTTCAAATGGACGTGTTGCAGCTATCAGCCTTTGGCAGCTGCAAAGGTCCATTTGACAGGTTGGGGGGGGGGAGACCCTCACTCATTGCAGGAGGCCACTCTGTCACTTTGGACAAAGTTTGGCCTCCACCACCCTGCTCCTAACAACAAAATTCACCAACTTGCACACTTACCCCGGTGTCCAGACAAATGTACCTACCTTGCGGACCCCCTCAGATGTACACCTTCTGGATGGGGACCACCGTAGCTGCAGTCATGACCTTCTCGGAGGGCGAACAGCATCGCCGGCCACGCCGTCAACCTCTGACATGTGGAGCTCCACAACATAGTGCTGTGACACATCCACCTGCACAGCAGGAGGGAGGGCAACCGCAGAGAGAGATGCGTCGCAGAAGGCACTACCCTCGCCACAGGGTCCACAGATCGAGGCTCAGCTTCCTGGACCTCTCTGAGCAGCAGTGCACACGGAGGCTCAGAGTCACTCGACATGTAGTCGTGGACATCTGCAGCCTCCTTCATGCCGAGCTGCTCCCGGCTGGCCCGAGCACCATCTTCTTACCTTTCGCTGTCAAAGTCACCACTGCCCTTAACAACTTCTCCTCCGCATCCTTCCAGGGTGCCACCGGGGACATCGCCGGCGTCTCTCAGTCGTGTGCACAAAAGAGCCCTGCAAATACACCTACACCCACTCTGCAGTGACACAATGGGTGGCATCAGGTGTGGGTCTTCATTGTGATCCTCAGGAGAGGGCATTATTGCACAAACCCGACAAGATTTGCAAAGACATGACAGTAGTGGTGCCAATATAATATGTACTGTGAGTTGATCAGAAATTAAATATAAGTAAAAACCATGACAAACCCTCAAACACCCTTGTGCATCCCCTTCATGCTCACGACATGTTTGCCTTACGCTGCCTACTGCACATATGTGAAGCATGCCCTGTGGCTGCAGCACAGGTAGTGGCAGGTTGAGTGAGGCTGACCGTGAAAGAGATGCATGAGAGGGTGAGTATGAGATAGTGCCATGAGATTGTATGAGGATTGGGTTGAGTGGTAGTGGCGGGATGAGTACTGGCGAGGTGAGTAAGTGCAGGTAAGATGAGGATGAGCTTTGAGTGGGTGTGAGGAGTGAGGTGACAGAGTAGTGTTGGCAGTGCAGAAGGAGATGTGGGGTGGGGGCGGTGATGTGGCAGACGGAGTTTAGGGGAATGAGTAAGTGTACTCACTTTGGCTGACCTACTTAGATCATTGCAGCGCCTCCTGCACTGTATGCAGGGCCGTGATATGTTGGTGGTGCAGGTGACCTCCTCTGCCACCTCGAGCCAGGCCTTCTTGGTGGCAGAGGCAGGCCGCTTTCTCCCGCCCGCCTGGGGGAAGATCTCTTTCCTCCCCCTCCTCCTCACCCCATTCAATGATACCTGGAGTAAGGCATCATTAAACCTGGGAGCAGTCTTCTCCCTGGGCTGCTCCATGCTGTAATTTTTCCTATTTGTTGCAGCATCAGTCAGTGGAGGACTGCCCCTTTAAATAGAGCTCCTCCAGCTGACAGACCTTACTGCGCATGTGCAGCCCGCCCGCCGCGCAGCTCAGCAGCGGGGAACCCGGAACAAGAGGTAATCAGCCTGCGATTGCGCGCGGGGCAGACTGATTTCACCGGGCGTGTTACCCACACGCCCAATCGACCCCCCCGCCGCCATGGTAATATCGGGCCCACAATGTTTTATATTGGATCATCCTAGCTATATGTCCTAATACGCGATTTGCTTTCACTACAGAGTCTCAGTACTGGCTGTGGGCCTTTAGAGACTCACACACTATAACACCCAGGTCTCTTTCCTTCTCAGCAGACTTTAACTCAGGTGCACAGCGTGGTATACACATGATTGGCGTTAGCCCCACCCACATGCATTGGACTATATTTATCTACATTAAACGTCATATGCCAGAAATGGGCCCGTTCCTCCATCACCTCTAGATCAAATTTTAATCTTTTTTTCTCCACAAGGGTTCTGATACCTACACAGATTTTCATGTCATCAGTGAACTTGCAGATAATGTCCCCAACGCCTTCATCCAGATCATAACATCGATCCTAGTGGGACTCCACTTGTATCAGTCTCCACGTGTAGTCTCTACCATTAATGACAATCCTCTGTCTACGAGAACATAACCAATTCCTTATCCAACCCAGGATCTGCCCTCCAACCCCACAGGACTCTATCTTATATAACAACCTATTGTGAGGCACCTTGTCAAAAGTTTTTTGAAAGTCCAAGTATACAATATCGACTGGGCTACCTTCATCCATTAACCTAGTAACCACCTTGAAGAATTCAACCAGCTTGGTAAGAAATGACCTTTTCCAGAAGCCATGGTGCATGATCCTAATAACCAGTTCTCTGTCAAGATAGTCATGCAGAGCATCCCTAATGTTCAATTCTAATAACTGTCCTGCAACTGATGTCAAGCTAATGGGACTATAATTTCCTGGTACTGACTTGCCCTTTTTGAATAACCGTACATTAGCCTCCAGGCTCTAGCATATGATCGAGGTGCTCACTTAGCACTGCTCCCATTTCTTTAAACAACTTTGGGTAAATGTCATCTGTGCTAGCAGCTCAAACTGATTTTACATCACTTATTGTCTCCAAGATCTGCATCTACTATAACATTTACAACTTTAGTGTTAATCACACGTTGCATTAATGGTAACTGAACACTGTCTACAGGAGTAAAGACTGATGCAAACTAGCCATTTAAAACCTCCACCTGGGAATCCACCTGAAATTGCTCTAAGGAATCATTTAATGGCCCTAAGCAGTCCTTTATCGCTCTCAGACTCCTAACATAACTAAAAAGGATTTTACTATTGCTGCCGCAATTATCTGCAACCTTCTCTTCCACTGACCTTTTGGCCACTGCAGTAGTAGCTTTTATTACCTTAAGCTGAGCACAATACTAATCCTATTGAGCTGAGTGGTTTTTTTTTAATTTGTAAAAGTATTTCTGTTCTAGTCCAATTAGTCCTTGTGCACAATAATAACTGCAGCTACTTCTGAATGCAAAAGGAAAAGTCACTGCTAATAAAGGGGGTCGTGATGCTGCAGTAGGTCATGGAAGCTTTATATGTCTCTGTAGGAGAAGGTGACATTTAACAGAAGACAGGCCCACAGCTACTAGCAGAGGACCTGCTACAGTTCAGGAAGTCTCCTCGTGAGAAAAGAGCAATAGAATTTCAGCAACGCATCTTGAGAGAGTTGGTAGGAGATTGTGAAACGGGTGGGCACGTTCGTTGTTCTTTCCTTCCCAATCCTGGTCAGTGTGTCTGAAAATATCAATGTTTTTAACCTTGCCATGCAGGTAAGAGTGATGATGTGAATCATGAGTACATAGTGACTAATTATTAATTTGTATGGGTTTTGTCCTCCTTAATGTAAAGTGCTTTGAGGCATCTTCCTGTATGTGAAAAGTACTATAGAAATGCAAGTTATTATTATTGCTTAACAACTCAACAACTTTTAATATTTCCCTTTGTGTTCGAATTCCAGGAGGTTCCTGGATCAATTCAGGATAATTATACTATGCTACTGAAACAAATACACCTGATGCCTGTAATTTGATTCACATTTATAATTTTCTGTGTATGTGCAGCCTATGTTTGGCCATGGTTATCAGTGTTGCTTGACTTGTTACTTCTCATGAGGTCAGATACCTCCTTGTGGATATCTCTTTAGTTTCTCCAGGTACATGATCTCGCATTCACTGCCAGAGACTGACTTCTAATGCCTGCTTTATTCTCAGATTATCAGTATTGCATCACATAAAGCACTTTTCCATGCCCCATGCAATCTACTGGGAGCTGCAGATCTTCATCAGTAAATCTGGGTTTACTTTTTCCTGCATATAAAACTTAGCAGCAGTCAATTTTTGGAACAGGGAGTGTAGTCAGTTTGATTTAAAGCTGACACTGGAGAGCTGTGAAATCTGAGAGCAGTCAGGCTGCAAAGGATTGTGAGAAGGATGGAATACAGGAGAGATGAGGTAGAAAATTAGCTTTAAGTCAAGCAAGATGACCTACTGAAGTGCAGTATTATATAACGTCTTCATTATTTTCATATTATTACTCAGACAAGTTGCTTTAATAGAAATAAGTGAGTCTGATCATAACTATTTCACTGTATGTTCACCTTACTGTGAACTAAAGCAGCTTAACGATTTGTACAAAGCCTTGCCTCACCTCATAGTAGCTCAGTCCGCTGTCAGAGAGATGGAAGAAATACATATGTGAAAAACACAAGTATCCAGTCTAGATCACAAGGGGTTGCTGTTATTATGCCCCAGGCCATGATACCACATAAGTAGATGTAGGGCATTGTGAATCAACTTCCATAAATATAAGACACTGAGATCGCTTAAGAGAGTGACTAACACCACTGAACCTGAGAAAGTATTTACAGCAAACCTGAATTCGTAACAGTGCAAGAGTATGCTTCGCAGGGTAGAGGTTTTCAGGCTGAGTTGGCATTGTTCGCTCCTAAGCTACATACTACAGCTCTAAATTTATTCTGACTACTTCTACCAGTTCTGTAGGCCTCTGATGACACTAAGGGGGTAATTCTCACCATCACCATCTGGATGGTAATCTGGCAGAGCGGATTGCCTGCTCATTTAAAACCCGCCCAATTTGCATCTCAATGGGGTGATAATAGGCGGGTTCTACAACGGACAGGTGATTGGCTCTGCCAGGTTACTGCCCGGGTAGTGAAAGTGAGAATTGTCCCCTGATTGTTTCACATGAGGGACAGTCCAGGCTACGAATGAGTTTAACCTCTTCCACAATGAATGATCCTTGCCTCAGACCTCTAATCCAAAAAAAAAACTCCCGCCTGTTTTAGATATTACTTTTTCAACATGCAATGTAACTTCGCCAGAAATCACACCAAGATTTTTGAAAAGATAAAGCTTGCTACAGATTCCACTCTTGCTCCCTTAAGGTGTGATGAAGGAAAAATTGCTTGCAATTTCTTTTCCACTAGAGGCAATCAGAGTAACATATTGAGTGCCCTAAAGTGGCTGTTTTGACATTCCAAAATAAAAACAGAAAATGATGGAAATACCAAAAATTATTTCATAGAACAGTCTCAAATCACATTAACCTGTCTCTGCTTTTTAGATGCTGACAAACCTGCTGCATATTTCCAGCATTTTCTGTTTCTATTTTAGATTTCTAGCATTAACATAGATATTTTCTTGTAATCTCTATTATTTTATATTCCAACTGGTTTCTTCTTCTAGGTCTGTTCTAAGTGGGAGTGAGTTTGAATGTTTACAGGAACAATTTCTGGTCAATCTCCATTCAAAGAAAATAGGTTGCAGAGTGCTGGAAGATCAGACGTGGCCACCTCTTATTTCATTACCCCTAATCGTCTAGTATTTGCTTTTTTCCACAGATGCTGCCTGACTTGCTGAGCTTCTCCAGCATTTTCTGTTTTTATTTCAGATTTCCAGCATCCACAGTATTTTGCTTTTGACTGATGAAAGTGTACCAAAGAAATGAGGAAAAATGACATAGAAAGAACAACATTTTCATTTAGCTAGCGCCTTCCACAACCTCAGGATGTCTCAATGCACTTCACTGCCAATTAATTACTTTTGATGTATAGTCACTGTTGTAACGTAGGGAAATGTGGTAACCAAATTGCACACAGCAAGCTCCCACAAACAGCAATGAGATAAATGACTAGACATAAAAACAGAAAATGCTGGAAACACTCAGCAGGTTAGGGAGCATCTGTGAGGCGAGAAACAGAGTTAACGGGCATGATTTTAACTAGGAGGCGGGTTCTCAGCAGGGGAGGGGGTCAATAATCGGGTGGGAAACCAGGAGAAAAAAAATCGCACTGTTTACCACGCGATCGCGACTTAACTCGAGTGTAGGCAGATGGGGCACCATCAAGTGCTGCCGGACCTCAGGACTTCTCCCTACTTCTGCCAGATGCTAGTATTCCTCCCAGTGCAACCAGATTCAAGGACCCATCCCAGTGCTACCAGATCCCAGGACATCCCCTCCTGATGCTGGTAAACCTTAGAGCCCCTCACCAATGAAGACATACTGCAGGACTACATATCGCGGTGATGCAAGACTCTAGAACCCTCCGACCAATGCTGCATGACCATAATGGACTGGAAGATTGGGAGAGGTACATAACAGATGGCTGACTCGATATTGCTTGTTTTACACTATCGCCAAAAGTTAAAATTATCCCCATGGTGTGCAAGCCAGAAACAAAACATGGCTTGGTCAGAGAGCCTGGAATATCCTGGAGGTTCCAGCAGTCTAGAGGCAAAGACTGTGTAAGAGTCAATTCATTGTATCCATTTATCAAGTTGGACAATTTTTTAGTCCTCACTGAAGTTAAAAAATATATATATTGTTAAGCACTTACTCAGGTCCTAAGTATGATATCGAGATGCCGGTGATGGACTGGGGTGGACAAATGTAAGGAGTCGCACGACACCAGGTTATAGTCCAACAGCTTTATTTGAAATCACTAGCTTTCGGAGCTTTGCTCCTTCGTCAGGTGAAGTAAGCACATATATATATATATATATATATATACGAAGGAGCAAAGCTCCGAAAGCTTGTGATTTCAAATAAAGCTGTTGGACTATAACCTGGTGTTGTGCGAGGTCCTAAGTAGCCTGAATTCTGCAATTCAGTTTTATAAAATTGGTGGTAATTAATCCCACTGAAGTGAACAGGGACAGGGAACAGGATCTAATAATAACATGGAATCTTCTGGAGCATGACATCCCTAAAATATTTGTAATTGCAGCTCTCATTGTTATTTTATTTTAATTATTAACTGGACTCCCGTAAAACTGTCTGGAAATTTCATGATGTGTATATACATTGGTAGTAATATATTTTAATTAGAATGTTTTAAATAAAATTCCAATAACATTTGTATTTTCATAAACTTAGTGAGTAATTTTATAATAGTTTGAGGATTGCAGAATAACTTACCCAGTCCAGAGTCCCCTTAATATTCAGTAGGTGTTCATTCAGGCTGCAATTTAATAAGATATGCATGTACCTGTCAGATATTGAATTATTCAGTTTACATTAAGTACATAAATGAGATTAGTATAAATAGGATCTTTTTCTTAATGTCCACAATTAACATAACTTCTCAAGCCCAGTGCGCCAGATAATATTGTAATATATTTCTTTGTTTCTTTGCATTGAGTTGATGGGGAATAGGGATTTTCATTGCTGAGAAGCTGGTTCAGGAGGTCCAGATTAGATTTCTGTAGTTGGTTAGTTTGGGACTAAAACATAAAGCATTAGTCAGCATAACACCATTGAGATTAATTTAATCTTCTATTCGTATAATTAATAACTAAGCTCCCTGAAATAGCCTTTCAACTCCTCATTTCAATAGAAAATAAGGTAAGCCTCCACATCATATTCTTGACAGTACTTTATTAACAAATGACCTCTATTCATTACATAAAAATTCACTTAATTCAGCTATCAAATGCAGTGACAATCCCCTGTTTTTCAGTTGAATGTTATTACTGATTAATATCTTTGACCTATCACTGTAATAACTGCACAGTGCCCCAGCTACATTTTATTAACATCCTCGGTGCCAAGTTGACAGAAAGCTCATTGCAAATCTTGGGCTTTATCAATATGATAATCATTATATCAATATCATCCCAGCAGAATGTCATGCTGCTGTACCTTTCATTTTCTGACACCATGAAATATAGAATTTAAAATGTAGAAATATCCTACTTCAGCCCAAAGCTGTAATATCTTGAAAGCGAGAACAGTAACGCTTTAAAGTTTCCTTCGTTCACTACAAAGAAAAGCTCACCATAACAACAACATCTTTTCATTTATATAGTGCCTTTACCATAGAAAAATATCTCAAAGCCCTTTACAGAGGCATGAATCAACTAGGACGCTGAGGTTTGAACAGTCGCCTTCAACCTGAGACGGTGGGCGGGGAGATGGATAGAATCGGTAGTCAGGTACAGAATTTGTAGCCGGGGCCAAAGACGGTGGCATCGGTCCTCCCTACGTCTGACAACACAGAGACAGTGGAGGGGTCGAGAGATGTGGAGGAAAGGTAGAGGTGAGTCTTGTCGGCGTACATGTGGAAGCTGACCCCATGCATGTGAATGATGTCGCCAAGGGATAGCATGTGAATGTGGAAGAGGAGGGGGCTAATGATGGATAGAGAGAGACTCTGAAGATAATGGTGCAGGGGCAACATACCAACACACAGATAAAACCCACAATACTTATATTGTCCATTTATACCTTTGGGATAATTATAAGTCAACCTAATGGACTAATGGAGAAAAGGTTAAGAATCTCGTCATGCTTGTATTTTCCTAGAAAAAGGTTCAGATTACAATGCAACCAAAAATTGGAGCCATAATACAATGCACTATTTTTATTATTGATATATTCTGCCACTTTCTCTAAACAATCATTATGCCAGTCAAGAAATATTGCAGGGTGGCACATAATTAAAAGATTTCACATTCAAGGAACATTTACCATGATGCTGCTGTTGAAGATGGGCGATTTCCATGTTAAATAACTGCAGTTGTTTAGAAAGATTTATAATGCTTTTTCATTATGAAGCGGCCCCTTCATTTGCCACCATGATGTGAAGGGATATGATTCACTACAGTTCATTTTTTCCCTCTAACTAACCTCTAACAGAGCTGGAGCTCCCCTGACACCTAATTTTAATGAATAGGTATCTGATGAACTAGGTCTCAGTGGTAGTCTTGACCTAATCATTTGACAAAAAGTTATCAATCTAATTAATTTCCACTCCTATTTAAATTTTAGTGGCAGTGAGCTGAAAAACTACTACACATTTTTAAATAGTAGAAATGTCATCACATGATTTAAAACGTAACTACGGTAATTAACCTTCTGCCTGCGAGATTACAGCATTTGCTTGAATGCATTCCGTTAAGAGATACCTCTTTGAATTTGTTAGCTTGTGTGGGAAACTCCTGACTGAGGAAATCATTTCTTCTGGGGCTTGGAATAAACTGATTACATTTTGGGTGATAGGAATCCATTAGTTACAAAGAAATCACAAATTGTCACTTTGCAGAACAGTACAATTGAGTGAAAATTTTATGTGTGCATTAAATGGTGGTAATTTTAGTTGATGAAGTGTCTGTTATGACTATGGATGTAATCTTGTGCTGCTATTCAGTTGAAAAGTGTTATTATTTTGGGCGTGTGCAGCTCTTGACAGAGATTAGTGTGCATGTGAAAACCATCAGAATTGGCCGATTCAATGTGACAAGGGAGAGAGACACGAGCATGCCAATGTGACAACATTTATCTGCGATAGATGCAGAGAGCTTCGCTTGTACTGTGATGGCATGACTTGGTAATTGAAGAAGGAATGGCATTTTATAAAGTTAATTTTGCTGCTGATAGTATTGATACAATTTCAAATACCAGAACCAAATAAATCTATTATTGTATAAAAACGTGCTTCAGGGTGATTGCTTGGCAAATAAGAGGTCATGAAAGTAACTGAAAGAGTTAGGGGGAGAGGTGGCAGCCTGCATTTTGTGCTGGCCTCTGCCCTATTTTGTAGTGCTAATTGGGCGAGCGGCAATAGGAAATGGGATGGATCCATAAATCTGGATGTCTGCTCATTATAACTCCCCTCCCATTTTCCACCATCTGTCATCGGGAACTAATTACTCCGCTTCTAGAAACAGTGGTGGCAATGCTGCTATTTAAAAACATTAATGCCAACTAGCAGGAATGGGCACCTGACCTCTACTTTGTGATCAGATAACTCTCCATGTCACATGTTCTAGCAGCACAAAAACAACCAATGAGAAGGAGAACTGTTGTGCACCCATTAAGTGCCTTAACAGCTTTTATAATTGGAATTAAAGTGGCTGTCATCACAATAACAATCAGAGGAAGCACAGACCTCAGTTAGTAACATTGTAGCTGAATTTCACAGGAGAAAAGCCTTCTGATACAGGAGTGCTTGCGGATGAAGTGTAGTTTATTGATAAAACCCACTATGGGAGGAGATGGCATACTGAGTAAGTGCTGTGTCGCAAACCAAGAGGATAGTTACAAAGGTCACCAAAGTAAGAGCATTTCATTTAAACTTGTAATCTGTGCTATTTTACATCATGTATTGGCATTCTTTTTGTGTGCAGTCAATAGACATAGAAAAGTTATGTTATCATAGCCACAGCTGACAAATATGGTACTCCATTAGGGAAAAAATGATCCAATGGTAAAAATTATGGTAAAATTGGGAAGAGCAGCTAAACTCTAGGGCCTTGAAATTCCGGTCAAGTGTGAGGGCAGAAATCGGAACGATCACCTGCATGAAACCAGGAAATTGGGGTGGGATCCAGATGCGCTGGATTTCTGTCCCTTTCAAGCTGCAGCTCAGCAGAGGGCATAGGCACCCTCCCCATAGGACAGTATTGTAGGATGCCTGAAAGGACATGGAGGTAGACTTGAGGTCACAGAGCGCAATTACTGCCACTGGTAGTGCCAACCCAATGGTGCTTGTTCATTGCAGGTGTCCTTGCAGCAGATGGCTGTGTTCACCCAGAGCCTGTGCAGCTAATTCCCCATAGTCATTGCCAGGAAGGTGTGCCACAGCCTGTAGATGGGATTTTTGGCAGCATGCTGAGTGTGGCCAATCAGGTTCTGCTAGCTATCGAACTCCCTGTCATGCCTCCTTTTATACTGTATCACTTAAAGCATGAAATACTATGATTGGAATGCTTCTGAAGAATCCTCCAGCATTAAGGTTAGCCAGGCCTTTACATATCTCACACATTCCACACTCTCTATCACACACTCTGGTTGCATTAGTGCCCAAGCCCAAAAAAGCTTTTGTAGTTAAAGTGTACTTGTTTAACAATACAGCCTCTGATTTCTCCTTGATGTAATAAATATCCAAACAGATAAAACAAGAATGTAATTCCTTTCAACTCAAATAGACTGCTACACTGCATGTGTCAAAATAATGGGGCAATTTTAATTCCCCACTGCTGGGCGAGAACGCAGCTGGTGAGCAGTTAAAATTGAATGGCTTCATTTCTCACCTTGTTCCTAACGATTCCTGATTTTAACACCACTGGTTTGGCAGTGGATGAGGTACCCAGCGCCATTTAAATGAGGCCTGGGAGTTAAAAGACCCCGGGTCTGAAATTTAGGCCAGCTAATGCATTTCTCAATCTCCACCCCAACACCCTCTGCCTGTGCAAACCCGCTCAGGATTTAAATTGACTGCAAAAAGGGCGGTTTTCCTGGGTCTCTGCAGAGGCACACTGGATCACCTGGGCGCAGTGAATACCAGAACATCAGATGGGTTGGAGTGCTGCTGTAAAGGAAACCACACGATTTTCCAAAACTAAGTAACAATACTCCCAATAGATCATGCATTAGCAGCTTAATGTTATAAAACTCATTTGAGTTATCTGTTATCTGTGCTGAGAAATGTCAAAGTGAGAGCAATCAAATGATGTTGACACAGATGAAACTGTGTTACCATTTCTGATTTATTACTTGGACCTACGTAGTCTATTACAGTACTTATTGGAATATAAATAACTGGGGGAATTTGATTTGAATATGAAAAATATTAAATTCCACAATAGAAAGCTTTTTTTGAGTATTGGGATTATTTTGAAACACAAAGGCCCTGAAATGCAAATCCTTAATGAGTTTATTTTAAATGGGTTAACATCTCTGGGAAATTGCAGAGAGGGTCATTGCTGTAATTTTCAGGGAGCCAATGTTGTAACTATCCTATCACAAAAATTAAATGTTCAGAGTTAGCACACTGTTGCTCTGTTTATAAAACAGCTAACAAGCTGATACCAGGGGGTAAATTTTAACCCTGCAAATGGGTGGGTTGGGGACAGGTGCAAAGGTAAAAATCATAAAAAAGTAAATCCTGACCCCAACCCACTCACTTCCGGTTTTAACAGAGGCGGGTCAGGGGGCCACGATCAATCTGCTCTTAGGAGGCGGGTCGGTCAGTAAAACCTTTTAAGGAGGCTGAGGGCCTCCATTTTGACAGGTTTTTTATTTTTAACTTCTGGGGGCCAGGATTCCTGGGCCTTCTGCTTCATGCTACGTAAGAGGAGGTGAGGGGGCCCAGTTCAGCAGGTAAGTGCCTTTATTGCACTGCCTGTGGGCCAGGAGGAGCAGGAGTGCTTCCCCCAGGCCCAACAAGCCTACCTGCCCCGATCCCACATACGCGATCGGCCCACCCCCTCCCGATGTCTGACTCCCCCCACGATCTCCGACCCCCCACCACGATCTCTGACCCCCCACCACGATCTCTGACCCCTCCCTACGATCTCTGAACCACCCGCTCACACGATCTCCGAACTTCCCCCCGACATGATCTCCGCCCCCCCCACCCTACCCTGCTTGAGCCTGCTTCACTCAAATTTTGGATCGTAATGCGGCCTAATCAGTGATCCTTAAAGAAAGCGCTGTAGGCTGTCGCCAAAAAGGTGAGTAAATCTTTTTAAACTTATCTTTATTTGGAGCCAATGGGAGCAGACCACTGCTGGCCTCACGTTCTCCTCACCCCTCCCAGGGCATACCTGAAGGCAGCTGCCGGCGAAGCATCCGGCTTAAATTGGTCCCATGGCAACCAGCGAGTTGCCTCTGGAGGCACGACAGGCGCCAACAGCTCACCATGATTATTAAGATGAGGCCTGAGGACCAATTACGGGAGATCCTCAGGCCAACCTGTTTGATCTTGCTTCTGTTTGATGCTTGTAGTCGGTTGCTAACCATTTCCTCCCCCCATATTGAGCAAAGGAATGCCTACTTATATAGATATTTTTGGTAGTTTAGGTTAGAGATTGTTAAGTATGATTGATTTTCCATGTGTTTTGGATATTTAACTAAGCAAAATAAAGTTCATAATAGGGGTAATTTTCTGACTTTGCCCATCCAAGGGGAAACCTCATTGGAATGCATATCGAAAATTTGGTTGTATGCTGCACATAGTTTTCTGACCATTAAATTAAGTGGTTATAAACTGATGTGTAGCGTGCACCCAAACTTCCATTATGCTCCCAGCCGGTGAAGCTCCCCACTGGGCGCACTATTTCAGAAAGTTATCCTGTTATCCAAATGGAAGACTTGTATTTTACAATAGCTTTCAGTCTGACACAATTAAGAAGTGATTACCAAATATCTCTGTTGCCTCAAGGCCATGAATACCCATACAACTTGTCCTTCTGTTAGAGGTCAATTGAAAAGAGCTTTTTTCCGTTCATTTCAGTGGGATAAATTGTTTTGTGATCAGGGGATCCTCATTTAACAATTTCTAACAAGTGCTGAAAAGAAGTAGACAAGGGGCTTTGATCATCCATATTCATACATGTCATGTCTAGTTTTGGTTCTTTAGTCACTTTGTCAGACATTGATCACAGCACTGGGTAATAAGCCTTGACCTGTGTGTATCAGAAATGGCATTTGTCAATGTTAAGCACATATGTGACATAATGTCACAATAAAAGCTGACTCTAATGAGAACAAGTTGTAGTGATTACCGTCTTCTCATTCACTGAGCCTCAAGCATATTTTATTGTGTCCACTGATTGATTTTATAATTAATTTTAGGAACTGTAAATTTCACAATTCTGGGAAGTATTTCAATGCATTCTTTATTTTGCTGACATATCGTACCTATGTTTGATGGATGGAGTGAGTGTCTCAGGGTACTGCAGTGTTTTGAAGTGAAGCTGAAGAAAGATGAATAACACAAAGCCATCAAAAGGTGATGAATAGCTACAATGTTATTGCCTGAGGATCTATTTACAGCAATTAATCTAGGAATAATTAGACCGTATTGTTTTCAAAGGTACAGATACTGGCATGGCTTGTCATCCAGACTTTACTGTACCAATGGTCTTGAATTTCAAATGTGACACAGTCAATCTGGTGACAGACATTCACAGTACAGAACAGCAGATGGGAAATCTCTCCTGTTGATAATTTTATCAAAAACGTTGCTGTGAGTCAAAAATAGGAAATCAGATGGGCCTCAGTAGAATGGAGGGAACAGGGCTGGAACGGGCGCACTCAGAAAAGGCCTGGAAGGAAACGAAGCAGAGCTCTGTGAGTGGGTCCAGGAGAGAGCAAAGGCTAGGCAGCGTGGGTAAAATGCCCTGAGTGAAGGATTAAGGAGGCAATAGGGAATTATTGTGACAGATGGAAATGGGTTGATCTGATGGTTTATAGTGTTACATAGCTACCATGGACCCTGTTAGCAATGTGACAGGTGTACCACAAACATACAGAAACAAAATGTATTAATTTTAGTAGGTAGATATACATTAAAGAATTGATAATGTACGCTGTGAGGCTGATAATATGGCGGGCTCACCCTGCATTATTGGATGTGAAAGACTGAGTGCATACTTGATGAATTCAGCACAGGGTAAAGCAACCAAGCAGCGAGAAGGGCACTGGAAGCCTGTGCACTGCACTTCCCCTTGGTGACCTTATAAATGGTGCTTGTTCTACTGTGTCAAAATGTTCTCCGAGTGGGAGAAGTAACTGTGGTGGCAAGCTGCTGTTAGGCTTTTGTAGCCTTTTTGGAATGGTACTGGCCTTGAAGGAATTCTTTAGCAAAGCCCAGGAACTCCCCCCGACATGCCCACTTGACAGGGGAAGTGGCAGAAAATCCGCCCACAGCCTTCCTGACCGGAATTTAAAGGGCTAGTCTAAAAAAGGTGAAATCCTGGCAGAACTTGATTCCGACCCATATGCCCGGTCCTTGGAGCCGCTGTACCAAATATATACAGTTGGTGTTCCTGGAATACATCAAACAAGATTTTTTTCAGGGAATATAGCCTGCTGATAACTTGTGGAGGCTTTTTGGCCATTAGCCTGCTGAAATAATGTAAAATCTATTTGCATACATAGTAAAAATGTAAGTGTAGCAGTGTTAATCTTGTACATTGCAGTTGCCAATAATTGAATGAACCGATCTTGGTCGTCTCTCCCATGCAATAGGGATTTTTTGTGGAGGTCCTTTGGAGAGCAAGATTCAGCAGTTCTTTTAACAAATGGGCCATTATTCTTACCAGCAGTCCATTTGATTTGCACAGAGGAAGTACTTAGGATTACCTATTGTTCCTGCTGCTGTTTCCTTTCACCATTCAGCCACTGACAATGGTAATTCATTTCAATCTTAACAGCAGGGCTTAGAACAGGTAGCGCTGTTGATGTATTTTATGTGCTCTCCATTCCAATTATATTCAAGGCCATCACAGCTTCAGGCAGCAAAATAAATTATTCCAAAACAAAATGTATACCCTTGATTAGTAGACTTTTACTTGATATCACGGCAGGGATTTCTGTTTATAGGTTCTCCAGCTCATGATTTTTCCATCCATTAAAATGAATGGTCAGACATTCTTGGGCTGGGGAGTACAGAAGCAGAAAATCCCAGCTGCACATCTCCCAAAAGGATAGACAAGTGAGCAGGTCTTTAGCGGTGACGTTCTTAGCTAACCACCAGAAGCTGTGTGAGAGGAGCCTCGGAATGTCTGTCCTTCCAGCTTTCCCTTCCCTTCTGCAAAGGCATGTCACTTCTGCTTGCTATCTCGCCACAGTGAAAAGGCCTAGATGAGGAACTTTGCAGGGAGGGAAGATCTAGCCTCTATTACTCCATAGTGCTGTCAATGTAGAATTGGCTTTAATCAGATTTCAAACACTGGGAATTTCCTCAGAGGTTGTCCTGACTGGCTGCTGTAACTTCAGCGGAAGGTTGTCGGAAATCTCACTTACATGGTGTAAATGGGGTGGAGAGGGAGAAGCCCCGAGGAAATTCACCTCCTTAAAGGTTTAAGTTATTGAACATTACAAACCTGTATCATGAATACTTTCCAGGGCTATTAAAATCTGCTACCAGGATTGTTCCAGTTTTACGCAGAGAGTTGACCAGCCATGCTGCAGGAGCTATTGCCATTTGAGGAAATGGCGCTAACCTCTTTGGGGCATGAATCTGTAGAGGAAATTGCAAAGCATGAGTTTGGAAATGTGGTGCCATCAAGTATCCTCCATTTATTGTTATCCTTCCTACGTGACTCACTTTCTCAATTTTCATGGTGGGGCAACTTTGCTCAGGAGGTGCCTGATGCACAAAATCTCTTATGACCATACCTTTCTTTCAAAGCATTGTTTGGGGATGCATTGTAATTCTTCTTCCGTTTCCCTTCATATAGCTTTTTTTCCCAAGGAAATGAGGGGAGGACAACCTGCCACATCATAGCAGTCTGTGTCACACAGTCCTGCCCCAAGCACCATCACAGATCCTAGCACAGCAGAGAATGTAGGGAGTGAGTTTGAGGAGGATGCATTGGATGATTCACAACTCAGAAGTAAGGAGGAGCAAATGGATGTGGCAGGAAATGAAGAACAATGCACAGACCAAGCTGAGAGCCCACATTATATACTTATTATATGGGCAAGGGACTGGTATCCTCCTAGGCCTGCCTTCAGGTGGGAACTAATGTAGAAACAGAAGGCCTTTGTGACATCATTTGAGACTGACATGAGCAGCCTGTAGTGGCTGATGGAAAATGTGCAGCAATGCACCTTCGAAATCATTGCAGTTAGAAGCAAAACATTTACTCAGAGTACGATAGAGTGAGTGGCATCTTCAAGGCCAACTGGAGGGGAGTCCCAAAACATGGAGTGAACAAGCACAGAACAGCTTTATCTCACAAACACTGTGGCAGACATCATTGATATCATGGGTAACCACTTACAGCACCATTGACATTTTACGGCAGTCTGTTGCTGTTGAAGTTAAAAGACAAGATTATCAGTTGGAAGAGTAATGATGAGAGGCTTATCCCACATGGGACACATCATATGTACTGCTCTCGTACAGATCATTGGTCATCTTCTGATGTGCCCAACATCTGGTACGTGGCAGAAGAAGGTTCAGTTGCACATCCTCCCACTCCACTCAATCCCCTCAAAGGTTTGATGAAGTGCCAGGGAGCAGGCAGACATTGGCAGTTGCTGTTACTACATTGTCTAGTGTAGCTCCAGCTGTTGCAAGGCCCTTTCATAACCCCACATCCAGAGGTTCAAGATTACTATCATCCCCACAGGACTGATATACCCAACAGCACCCTGTCACCAGAGTTGCTCCATATAGTCAGGTATCATTTAGACATAGCCTCAAATTAAGTAGTAGGACAATCACATCTTATAGGATTATAAGGAATCTTACAACACCAGATTCCTTACAATTGTACACCCCAGTCCATCACCGGCATTTCCACATCTTATAGGATCACCAGGGAAAGCACAGTATAGGATTTGGAGCACATAATTGATGTAAATATAAGTAAATAAATATTGATCTTCCTTAGTATGGACTGTGGTTATTGAGTAGGGCTGTGGAAAGTTAATAAGTGCTAGGAAGGGACTGAAAAATGGCAGTTCAGCTTTAGTAGACGAGATGGGCAAGCTCTTCGGAGAAATGATGTTTGGTTTTTATAGCAGAAACAAAGTTAGCCAGTGGAAGAATATGATCATTCTGAAAGTAGTTCCCTGTCGTAGAGTTCGGCACCAATGTCCCTGTCTGTACATCAGCTCCATTCATGTCACCCTCTTTTTCCTCTTCATCCTGTGGGCAAAATATGTGCTAAGGGCAGAGGTTCACTCAAAATCATGAAATTCAGTGTAGCACATTATTTTAATATTTAATTTTTTTTAGTTAGCATTCTGCCAGAAGCACTGTTCCTTTAAGTCAGAAAAATTATGTCTTGCAAAATGGGGTGCCTGAAGTTGGATGCCCGATTTAACGACTTGCATCCACAACCAGTGAGGCTCCAAACTGAGTGTGGAACCTTGATATTGGGGCAATGTGTTTCATTTCCCAGGGCCATGATTCAAGTACAGGTCCAACAATTGGGCTAATCATCTGCCTTACTAAAGGCACAAAGTAGTCCAGAATTCTTAAGTTCATGTAAGAAATCTGTCTTTAGAGGCAGCACTAATGAGATACAACTTCGCCATCTTAAAATAGATCCCACACTGAATGTGGATTAGCCGTTCCTTTGGTAAGAGATACTTGGATTATCAAGACATTTTCTTCCTACGCTGTTGTTAATGATTGTGGCTGGAGTGCCTATTTTGATTTCAAAATTAGCTCATTGATGTTATTATTTAGAAACTGTGTGATAACTTTTCACTGGTACCAGTTATACGACTATTCCTCTTTGTTAACAGTTCTAAAGGACCAAAGAGGTTCCTAGTTTTTAATCACAGTTAAAAGTAAATTGAGGCCAACAGGAAGAATTAGATAGGAAAACAATAATATAACAAAATGGGGCAAAATACCGAGTTTCCCTGTGGAGATCTTTGTTATCTCCAAAGTAAAGGCATGCATCTGTAAATACAGTTGTATTTTTTATTAGGTATTTTATCTGCTCCCCACTTTTTTTGTATCTTGGCACCATTCACAGTCAAGTGACGGTAATCTAATCCCAGGTTTCTGCCAAGAACTTTTGAAACCAACTGCTGAGAGTTGTGTGTGACTAAACAAAGGACATTAATCCCTCCACTTTCACTCATTCTTTGTGGAAAAGCACTTGGCCTGCACTTGGTACCTTCCCACAGTAGCATGGCTGAGATAAGGGGCTGTAAATTGGGCAATGTAGCGCCCATTGTGTAGGCGTTACACGGACTCCTAAGGATCCAAAATGGTGTCTGGAATGCGCACGCATACTTCTAGCATGACATGCGCCAGACGCCATCTTGGTAAAGGGGTTCACACACACGCAGATGATGAATGCCGGCACCATGTAAAGTAGGGAGAATGTGCAGTAGATCAGTGTGCAACGCTGATATAAAGGGACAGATGCGATTTTGGAACTCATGCTCCAGCCAACGCACTGTCTTAACCTCGCACAGCTGAACAGGTCTTAAAGAGCATGGAAGACCCCCTACTAGTGCTATTTAATGCAGGAGTTACAGGTTAGTTACTGGATTATTGCTTCTGGCTGCTGATGCATTTGTACCCTGTTTTTGGAGGTCTCCTATACTTGAATACTAGGACTAGGAGACATAGCCTAAAAATTAGAGCCAGGACTTGCAGGAGTAAAGTTAGGAAACGCTTCTACACGCAAAGTGTGGTCGAAGTTTGGAACACTCTTCTGCAAACGACAATTGATGCCAGCTCAATTGTTAATTTTAAATCTGAGATTAATAGATTTTTGTTAACCAAGAGTATTAAGGGATATGGGGCTAAGGTGGGTATATGGAGTTAGGTCACAGATCAACCATGACCTCATTGAATGAACACAGGCTCGAGGGGTTAAATTGCCCACTCCTGTTCCGATCTTCCTATAATAAAGTTTCAACACTCTACAGGGAATGGACTGGCTAGCTGACAGTCAACAGCAAGGGCACTGGCGGAGTGGCAGGGGTGGGACAGGAATGCTGTCATCCAGAGAGAGGACAGCAGGTTCATGTTCCATGGAGCCACTGCCACTTGCTGCCTCCTGTTATGAGCCACCTTCTCCTGCAAAGAAAGAGGGACGTGTGTCAGTGAGTGTCTTGCATGATGTTTGGGTGATGTGACTGTCATGGTTGAATTGCTGGCAGTGTGTGTGACCTGTGAGTTGTGGGTATGCAGCATGCAACAGTGGTAATATGTGAGGGTGAGAGGAAGCATCTGATTGGAAAAGTTCAGTACTGATTGAAAGAGTTTGTTGGTTTGTGGGTGATGGTGGGTGTAGTGCGTGGAACAGTGGATGTGGCCAGTGGTGCAGTTGGTAGAAGATACCACTTGACAGTTGACCTCACTCACCTTGACCACTCGTGTCAAAGCATTGAACTTCTTCCTGCACTGCATCCATGTTCATGGTGCTATGTGCCTGGTATTGACTTCATCCCCTACTGCCTTCCATTGCTTCGGGAGCATATGTCTGGAGGGCCTTCTGTTCCCCCCTGCGGATATAGGATGCCACTCCTTCTGTCCACCTCTTGCACCAAGGCCTCTAGTGCATCATCAGAGAAAGCTGGCCTGGTACAGACTCAGATTAGTGGGGTCTGCAGTGCAGATTGGAGGATGTGGGATTTAGTAGTGCGCAACCTTTATTCAATGTTTTAACATAACTCAACAGTTTGAAAACATAGGGACAGGACCTGCATCTGTGTTTTACGTGTGCGATGTCTGATTTCCGTTCAGACTCCGTGCGGACCCGTACCTTATATTTTGCAAATATCAGAGTCCTGCAAATGTTGAGCAGCCCAGTTGTTGCTCATTAAAAATTCCACAGGTCCCATCATCACTATGCTGCACTATATTGCTGCACAGATTCATATTCCAATTAACTTCCACCACTTCCTGCAGATGCACTGCACCTCCCCTTTAAGAGGTGCAGGCTGCCTTTAAGTGGTGCTAGCCACTTATGATATCTGGGCCCCCTGCTGGTGAGCAGCCACTCAACAGCACAGGGAGAGCTGGCTGGACGCAGCAATCGGGTAAATCACCAGGCAGCACGAATGTTACACGCTGCCTGCATCTCAACGCCCCGGGCATGGGTTAATCGTGTACCGCTATCCCCGCGCCCGGTTTCGAGGGTTATCCAATATAACCCCCAAGGAGCTCAGCATGGAGAGGGAACTGTGTGTGGACATCTCACCATTCTGTGAGTCAGTGCATTGGTATTTAAAAGCATTGCACCAGTGCATTACCTAAGGTACAGTAGCAGCTTCTTTGTGGATAGGAACATCGGAACATAGGAACAGGAGTAGGCCATTCAGCCCCTCGTGCCTGCTCTGCCATTTGATAAGATCATGGCTGATCTGTGATCTAACTCCATATACCCGCCTTTGGCCCATATCCCTTAATACCTTTGGTTGCCAAAAAGCTATCTATCTCAGATTTAAATTTAACAATTGAGCTGGTATCAATTGCCGTTTGCGGAAGAGAGTTCCAAACTTCTAACACTCTTTGTGTGTAGAAATGTTTTCTAATCTCACTCCTGAAAGGTCTGGCTCTAATTTTTAGACTGTGCCCCCTACTCCTAAAATCCCCAACCAGCGGAAATAGTTTCTCTCTATCCACCCTATCCGTTCCCCTTAATATCTTATAAACTTCGATCAGATCACCCCTTAACCTTCGAAACTCGAGAGAATACAACCCCCATTTGTGTAATCTCTCCTCGTAACTTAACCCTTGAAGTCCGGGTATCATTCTAGTAAACCTACGCTGCACTCCGTCCAAGGCCAATATGTCCTTCCGAAGGTGCGGTGCCCAGAACTGCTCACAGTACTCCAGGTGCGGTCTAACCAGGGTTTTGTATAGCTGCAGCATAACTTCTGCCACCTTGTACTCTAGTCCTCTAAATATAAAGGCCAACATTCCATTTGCCTTCTTGATTATTTTCTGCACCTGTTCATGACACTTCAATGATCTATGTACCTGAACCCCTAAGTCCCTTTGGACATCCACTGTTTCTAACTTTTTACCATTTAGAAAGTACCCTGTTCTATCCTTTTTTGATCCAAAGTGGATGACCTCACATTTGTCGACATTGAATTCCATTTGCCACAGTTTTGCCCATTCACCTAATCTATCAATATCGCTTTATAATTTTATGTTTTCATCTACACTGCTTACAATGCCACCAATCTTTGTGTCATCGGCAAACTTAGATATGAGACTTTCTATGCCTTCATCTAAGTCGTTAATAAATATTGTGAATAATTGAGGCCCCAATGGGGGGAGAAGGAGGGCAGAGGGATAAGAACTGTTCCCCTTTTCCTTCTGATTTTCTTTGCCGACAAAACCTTCCCCAAGTAAGGAAAATTAACCATTTTATTCAAAATCCCGTCTTGTTGCTTTAAAAATGAAGAGATATGATGAAGATTCTGACATTCAGCCCTTGTTTAAGCTTGTGTGAAGTATAAACACCTGCATGGCTTGTTTTTGTGCTATAAATTCCATGTAATTCACTTTTCTAACTGCCATCAACAGACAACTGCCATGAAATGTATTCACATTGAAGGAAAATGTTTTCCGTGCATTATCCTGTCACTTGGAAGGATGTAAAAGCATATAAATGGTATCTTTTGGTTTGTCATTTGCAAAGTAGAGAGATTGTATTGCAAAAGCAAGAAAATTACAGACTATAGGTCAATAAACTTGCACAGGGACTATGTTTGTTTTTTGCCTTGAAAAATGGACATTAAATAATTACTACACATCGAATGTGATATATGCAGTGCAACTGTTATAGGTAGTTCGGATTTTTGCTGTGTCTAGCTGTGGTGAATCTTTACATTTGTGCTGCAAACTTGTTCTCCTGATAGACAAATAGGCCATTGTCCATTTCAGTACGAGAGCAAGGTGAAATCAGTAGAAAGCCTATTTGTCTTGTAGGTGTTATTGTTGTGAATATAATAGAGAATATAGACTATTTTGAACCTGCTGTATAAAACCATACCCTTATAACAATCAAAACCAGCACTATGTGGCTTTAGAGCACTGATATATAATCGGAAACTGCTTTTGTTTGGATTTTCTATTAATTTCACCTGACCTTCCTTCTTCAATACTTTCCTTTTCCCTTGTAATTTGGAAAAACACCCAATACATGAATACACCCATAAATACTCTCTACATGGTACTTTGCAATGTATCCTGTTTGGCTGAAAGCCTGCCAATTAGTTTACAGTATACAGTGAAAAGCTATTGATTTTACTCAAAATATTACAATCATACCCTTTGGAAGAACTGGCCAGATCTTCACTTGTGATATTGGGTTTGTTATTCATTGCTGAGTATAATAATGAACTACATGGTCAGTCCCTCATGCTGAGCTTCCATATGTCCTATTTGTTATCTCACAAATATCCTTTTTCTCATTCCTTCTCTCCATTCTCTTGTCTTTCTTCATTTGTTTTTGTTGGAGATTTTCCTCGCTGGCCCAGTCATCGGTGGAACTGTAGCGAGGCAGGTTTTCCACCCGAGTCATTTGGTGCTAACTTGGTAAATTTTTTTGGAGCAGGAAATGGCTGCTGCTGTAAGAGTTGGACACCTGCCAATTGGTCCTACAAAGTTACCCCAACAAAGCCTGACAACAACTTACCAACTTATGTGGTACCTTTAACATAGTGAATGTTCCAAGATGCTACAGGAGGAGGGGTGGAGGGAAATCAGAAACTAACAGGAAACAGAAGAAGAGTTAGGGGAAGTGATTGAAGGCAAAGCTGAAGAGGCAGGTTTTGAGGGAGCTTTTGAAGACACAGAGATTTAGCCAGGAAGAGAATTCCAGAATGCAGGGAACGGGTAGTCAGGAAGAGTAGTTGAGCACAGGACATGCAACTCATTTAAGAAAGAATCAAGGGGTAGAAATTGGACCCCGCTGCACCATTTTTTGGGCACAGAGCAGGTGCAAAAGACACCAACTTCCCAGTGCTGTCTCCCATGCCCCAAGGGTGTCTGAAATACATCTAAGGTCATATTGGGTCGAGTGATATTCAGACATCTCTGGCGGATGCTTAAAATGGGCATTAGGCCCCTTGCCCCTTGCGTAGGTTAATGAACATATTTCTCACAGAAATTCATTAGGACTGAACGGAGAATGCATTGGGCATGCTCTGCTCAGGTTTTTGGGTTCTTCCAAGGTTTTCTTTTAAATTTACCTTCATGTGGAGCCGGGGGAGCAGGAGTGCTCCTCCCAGCTCCAAAGCACTACTTCGGGTCGCTACCAGCCCATGCTAGCCCCCCTTCCGTTCTCATCCCACCCCACTCAGGACTTACTGAGGGCTGCTGCAGCTGAGGCAGCTGGACCAAAAATGGTCCTCTTCATACTGGCGAGCTGCCTCTGAATCTCTGATTGGCATCCGCAGTTCACTGTAAAAATGCTGATGAGGCCTGAAACACAATTTTATTTGAGCCTCAGGCCTTTAGCTTCTGGTGTGTGCTCCTAGTGTGCCGATCATTCTGCACCATCCAAAACAAATTGCTAGCCCCAAATCACTTAATGGGGAGATGGTAAGTTAGATATTCTGGAAGCATCAAATGGGCTAAAGGGTCTTTTTCAACCAATATACCTTGTGATCAAATAAAGCTTCTACTACAATGATAATTTTCAGGCTTATTAGGGTTGAATTTATAAGCACTGGAGCCTGTAGAACTGGGTATTCCCTAGGTTCATGGATCAGAAAAAAGGGACAGAGTCCTGGATCACCGGGTCTCTGTCCTTTAATGCTTTCCTGGGATTTCTGGAGCTTAACTGTGGAGATAGAGCCTGGTCCGCACCAGCAGTGCCATTTACATAAGGTAGGAGGGGCCCGCCCTCCTGCTTCATTTTCTGTCCTCTACGCTTGCTGGGCACATCAGCAGAGGGGCACCCAGAAATGGTGGTGTTAGTTGGGGTCTCCGTCGGAATCTGAGATTGATTTGCGACTATCCGCCTGCTGATCTCCGTCGGCAGTCAGAAGGACCTGATGACCCAGGCCAGAGAGGCAGCTGCAGGCATGAAATTCCAGGTGCCACCACACGCATTAAGCCCTGCAAGGGGCTGCCATTGGGTCAGGAACAGGAAATATAGGTGATTCCCTGGGTTGGACAGGTGCACTGCAGTTTCGGTACTATGCTCCTCTTAAGTGTCCGGGCAGAAGGGCCCAGGAAAATCATCCCTAATAACAAAACTTTATTGTGCATCTACTCCCCAATGTTATGAGACTTGACTGATGGCATGGTGATGGGTGTAGGTTGCAAAGTAGGGTGCCCCACTTTGTGTGCCCAATTCATAGTGCGTTGAATTTCGGGGCCCAGAGGAGGCAACATCGCAGGCAAGTGGAACCACAAATTTAAATACTAAAATGATTCAAGTGAGATCCTTTCCCAGTGGTAAGGAGGCACAAATTGAAGCGGGTGCAGAACTTTTACCAGTTGACAAGGTTCCCAAGAGTCCCAGGGCATTCTAGGTGGAATCCATGTGGCCGTCCATAGGCCATCAGCCTAATGCACAGATGACCAAAAAGGGTTACCACTCCGTAAATGTGCAGATGGTTTCTAACCACAGCAATGTGATCCTGCATGTTAATTATATGTATCAGTCCATAGTGTCAGTAATATTTGTAGCTCCTGAGAAAATGAATGTATGGCTTTGGGAGAACAAAGCTATCCTTCGCAGCCATGGCTCATGACCCCAATTAGAAACCCCAACATAGAAGCAGAATGTAGAAACAGTGAGGTTCTTGCCACCACCCGTTGAGTCTTGCCTCACTAGATCTTTATTATTTGCCCAGTAAAATAATCTTGCAGGAATTTGGGTGCCATCAGTGTCCATGTGGAATTTGATGTGTTTTCAGATGATGTTGCCAAGGGGCAGCAAGTAGATGAGAAAAAGGGTACGGTAGCATAGTGGTTATGTTACTGGACTAGTAAACCAGAGGCCTGGACTAATAATCCAGAGACTTGAGTTCAAATCCTGCCACGGCAGTTGGGGAATTTCAATTCAGTTAATTAAAAAATAAAAATCTTGAATAAAAAACTAGTATCAGTAATTGCAACCATGAAACTACCGGATTGTCGGGAAAACCCATCTGGTTCACTAATGTCCTTTAGGGAAGGAAACCTGCCGTCCTTACCTGGTCTGGCCGATATGTGACTCCAGACTCACAGCAATGTGGTTGATTCTTAACTGCCTTCTGAAATGGCCTAGCAAACCACTCAGTTGTACAATTCCACTACAACATAAGACATAATAAGAATAAAACCGGACAAACCACCCGGCATCGGGCGACTAGGCGCTGGACAAGGCAAAGGCAAACCAAGCCCAGTTGACCCTGCAAAGTCCTCTTCACTAACATCAGGGGATTGTGCCAAAATTGGGAGAACTGTCCCACAGACCAGTCAAGCAACAGCCTCCCATAGCCAAACTCACAGAATCATACCTTTCAGCCAACGTCCCATACTCCTCCTTCGCTCTCCCTGGGTATGTCCTATCCCACCGGCAGAAAAGACCCACCACCTGTGGTGGCACAGTGGTATACAGTCAGGAGGGAGTGGCCCTGGGAGTTCTCAACATTGACTCTGGACTCCACGAAGTCTCATGGCATCAGGTCAAACATGGGCAAGGAAACCTCCTGCTGATTACCATCTACCGCCCTCCCTCAGCTGATGAATCAGTACTCCTTCATGTTGAGCACCACTTGGCGGTAGGACATAGCTGCCAGACTGAGCCTGCGGCAGGTGATGAGAGAACAAACACGAGGGAAAAACCTACTTGACCCCGTCCTCACCAATCTACCTGTCTCAGATGCATCTGTCCTTGACAGTATGGTAGGAGTGACCACTGCACAGTCCTTGTAGAGACGAAGTCTCATCTTCACAGTGAGGACACCATCCAACGTGTTGTGTGGCACTATCACCGTGCTAAATGGGACAGACTCAGAACAGATCGAGCAGCTCAAAATTGGGCATCCATGAGGCGCTGTGGGCCATCAGCAGCAGCAGAATTGTATTCCACCACAATCTGTAACCTCATGGCCTGGCATATCCCTCACTCTACCATTACCAACAAGCCAGGGGATCAACCCTGGTTCAATGAGGAGTGTCGAAGAGCATGCCAGGAGCAGCACCAGGCGTACCTAAAAATGAAGTGGCAACTTGGTGAAGCTACAACACAGGACTACATGCATGCTAAACAGCGGAAGCAACATGCTATAGACAAAGCAAAGCGATTCCACAACCAACGGATCAGATCAAAGCTCTGCAGTCCTGCCACATCCAGTCGTGAATGGTGGTGGACAATTAAACAACTAATGGGAGGAGGAGGCTCCGTGAACATCCCCATCCTCAATGATAGCAGAGTCCAGCACTTGAGTGCAAAAGACAATGCTGAAGCGTTTGCAACCATCTTCAGCCAGAAGTGCCGAGTGGATGATCCATCTCAGCCTCCTCCTGAGATCCCTACCATCACAGAAGCCAGTCTTTAGCCAATTCGATTCACTTTACGTGATATCAAGAAACAGCTTAGTGCACTGGATACAGTAAGGGCTATGGGCCCCAACAACATCCCAAGTGTAGTGCTGAGGACTTGTGCTCCAGAACTAGCCGTGCCTCTAGCCAAACTGTTCCGGTACAGCTACAACACTGGAATCTACCCGACAAAGTGGAAAATTGCCCAGGATTGTCCTGTCCACAAAAAGCAGGTCAAATCCAATCCGGCCAATTATCGCCCCATCAGTCTACTCTCAATCATCAGCAAAGTGATGGAAGGTGTCGTCAACAATGGTATCAAGCGGCACTTACTCACCTATAACCTGCTCACCGATGCTCAGTTTGGGTTCTGCTAGGACCACTCAGCTCCAGACCTCATTACAGCCTTGGTCCAAACATGGACAGAAGAGCTGAATTCCAGAGGTGAGATGAGAGTAACTGTCTTTGACATCAAGGCAGCATTTCACCGAGTGTGGCATCAAGGAGCCCTGGTAAAATTGAAGTCATTGGGAATCAGGGGGAAAACTCTCCTGTGGCTGGAGTCATACCTAGCACAAAGGAAGATGGTCGTGGTTGTTGGAGGCCAATCATCTCAGCCCCAGGGCATTGCTGCAGGAGTTCTTCAGGGCAGTGTCCTAGGCCCAGCCACCTTCAGCTGCTTCATTAATGACCTTCCCTCCATCATAAGGTCAGAAATGGGGATGTTCGCTGATGATTGCACAGTGTTCAGTTCCATTCGCAATCCCTCAGATAATGAAGCAGTCCATGCCCGCATGCAGCAAGACCTGGACAACATCCAGGCTTAGGCTGATAAGTAGCAAGTAACATTCGCACCATACAAGTGCCAGGCAATGATCATCTCCAACAAGAGAGAGTCTAACCATCTCCCCATGACATTCAAAGGCATTACCCTTGCTGAATCCTCCACCATCAACATCCTGGGGGTCACCATTGACCAGAAACTTAACTGGACCAGCCACATAAATACTGTGTCCACAAGAGCAGGCCAGAGGCTGGGTATTCTGCGGCGAGTGACTCACCTCCTGACTCCCCAAAGCCTTTCCACCATCTACAAGGCACAAGTCAGGAGTGTGATGGAATACTCTCCACTTGCCTGAATGAGTGCAGCTCCAACAACACTCAAGAAGCTCGACACCATCCAGGACAAAGCAGCCCGCTTGATTGCCCCCCCCATCCACCACCCTAAACATTCATTCCCTCCACCACCGGCGCACCGTGGCTGCAGTGTGTACCATCTACAAGATGCACTGCAGCAACTCGCCAAGGCTTCTTCGACAGCACCTCCAAAACCTGCAACCTCTACCACCTAGAAGGACAAGGGCAGCAGGCACATGGGAACAACACAACCTGCACATTTCCCTCTAAGTCACACACCATCCCAACTTGGAAATATATCGTCGTTCCTTCATTGTCGCTGGGGCAAAATCCTGGAACTCCCTACCTAATAGCACTGTGGGAGAACCTTCACCACATGGACTGCAGCGGCTCAAGAAAGTGGCTCATCACCACCATTTCAAGAGCAATTAGGGATGGGCAATAAATGCTGGCCTTGGCAACAATGCCCACATCCCATGAATGAATAATAAAAAAACGAGAAGAGGAGAGAAAATGGCAAAAAAAACCCGGGCGGGGAGGGTGGGGGGATGCACAGCCTTTGATACGCCTTGTAATTCCTGACCCCAGAATATGTAAATGTGCATTAAATTCAAGGGGTGAATGAATACCTGCCTTCAAAGGGAACCCACAATGCCTAAGATGATCCTTAGAATCTGTGAATGTTGTTAATAACATTGGCTACACATGCTGCTTGACTGTCAATTATTCAGTCCTCATCATTATATTTTTAGTAGCAAAATGATTGACAAGACTGAAATCAAACCTTGCAACTGTCAGTGAGTTTTAGAAAAGAAAGTGACTGGGACCAGACTGGAATTGTTAAATTATCACTGGTTCTTGACTAATGTTGTCTAATTAACCAACTCATACAGCTGCAAATGCAACAAACTAAAAGTAGCATGTCTTGGAAAACTAGTTTTTATTGCAGAAGTAAAAAGAAACATCATGAAAGTCAAATGTCTGTAATCTAAATAGAAAATGCTACAAATGCACAGCAGGTCAGTCAGCATCTGAAAGAGAAAAGTAAATTGCACTTTCAGGTGTGACATTCCATCAAGAGTTCTTTTAAAAAAAAGTCTCAAATGAAACATTAACCTGTCTTTCTCTATCAGATGTTGACTGATGTGCTGTGTATTTCCAACTTTTTCTGTTTTTATTTTAAGATCTTCATCGTGCACAGCTGTCCCTTAAAGTTACATGGTTGTTTGGAGTTTCTTTTAAAAGGGAATATATTCCTGTATGTAAACATGCAGGTCAATTCAGGGAATATTCAAAAGAGCATCTTTAAACCAAGGACTGGACATGTAGCTGGACTGAATTGCCATTGTCGTACTAGATGTACACTAAATTGGGCCCATATTTTTCTGCAAGATTTTTGTTCTCCCTAAGAACAATGGGACTTCAACAAAAAACACAAAGGGATAGATGTTGCTCTGGGCCCATTTTTGGGCCTAGACTCAGTGCTGAGCGATCGGCGTGCACCCGAATCGAGAGGCCAGAGGATCGATGGAAATTGATCCTCAGGCCTCGTTAGCATACGGCACGAGCTGCCGGGGCTGGTCACACCTACACAGGCAGCTTGCCCTTTGGGCATCGACATCAATGTTGGGCCACCAGCTTCTCCGGCAGTGGCCCTCGGGTAAATCCCAGGAGATTGGAGTGGGCAATGCAGTGGGGTGGGGGGAGCAATCGCAGCTACCTTTTGTTGGCTGCTGCGGGGGTCCTCTGAAGAGCCCTCTCCAGGGCAGGCCTGAAGCCTATGCCGCTCATCGGCAATAAAATTCTTGATGGTGTCCTTGAACTGGCGCTAGAGCTCTAATTTACATATTTAAGGAGCCTAACACCCGTTTTAGACGTCCACCCAGGACGCCTAAAAAAAGGGCCCCATGAATTTAGCAGTGGGACCAATGCCTGCGCAGATTGGGTGCAGGCCGTCCCACAGCTAAATTGGTATTATTCGTGTCTGTTTTACACCTGTAAAACAAGCACAAATCATACCAATTTCTACCTCAAATTTTTCTCAATGTGATACCCTCAATATTCAAGCAGCCTTTAAAGCCTTGTGGCTAATGCAACATGCTATAAAGAACAACGTTATTTTATTGGGAGGCTGGCAATTACAGTTCTACAGTAATCTGTTTGGAGACTCAAAGTGCTATGTAAACCTATGAATCCGAAAAGAGGCAGATTGGCCAGAGCACCTCTTAAACTTGAACTCAGGTTATGCCTGCCTGAAGTGCTGACTGTGGCTGGTAAAAATGATGAAGAAAGGACAAAACCAGATTAAAATCCTCGAGGGAAAGCTGCAATAAATGTGTTGTTCTTAGTATTTTTTCTATCTCAGGGAATACTTGCCACTTTGAGTGATCAAATCAGTCCAAGTGTAGTGATGAGAATATCTGTCTTGTGCATATTTGTTTTCTGTATGCAAGACAACGCAAGTTGTCTTTTTTGATAGATGTGATAATGCTCAACCTCATTTACAGAAGTCATTGACTTATCTGTTGGTCTCTTTAGAGATATTACATTGACCGCACAAACATTTGCAAAGAAAGATTAATTGTAGTTTTACAAAACAATAGCAGTACATTTCTGCTGTATCTAATGCAGTGGTGTAAGTGTATTTGCATAGTCCCTGTGAGATATTGCCATTAACATTCCACCCAATCTTGTTCTGGCACATTACATATCAGGCAGTGATTGTTATTGACAGAAGAGTGTCCCCCTGTATTAAGTAACCTTGCACACAGATCAAGTGACGTGTTTTGGCTGGTCTTTTGGAATCAGGCTTGATAACTGAGAGGTGAAAGTCAAATCTTTCCAGACAGGGTAAGAGGCTGAGCAGCAGAGCTTTGTTAGTCACATATTTCAGGTGTCTGTGAGCCATCCAAGAACTGTCCTCTTGCAATGAACATGGGACCTGTGAACAGAATGATGAAGAGCTAATAAATGCATGTGGGAAAGTGGGCGACAGGAGAAGCGCTGTTTGATTAATGACTTGTGATGTAAACGTGATTGATTTCTGGCAGAGATTCGGTGTGCTTTTCAGGAATAATTTATCTTAATTTTGTGGTTATTATCGATAAATTGGTCTGGACCTATAAGGTGTCATCTGCAATGCACATCACAAGACCAGGACTTTCTCAAAAGTGTGCAAAGCTGATACTTTTTTATTTATTTATATTGTTTTGTTTGTTTCACATTTCTTGAGACTGCAAGCTGCAGACACCTCTCTTGGTACGGAATGTAAAGCTTAATGAAACATGATAATCATATGTTCAAATAGGGTACAGTTTCCTACTGCAGGACCAACTTGTTTCCCACATATCAAATAGATCATTATATTACTGGTAGGAGCTCATGGCAAATTGAGTTTGAACAAAAGGCCATCTACTTCTGATTGCCAGAAGAACAGTCATGAAAATCTGCTCTATGTTTTCTAATAATGAATTTTCTCTGGCTTTGAGGATTAAGGGAGAATAGGAGCAGAAGGCAAATACTTTTGTGCAGAGCAATGAATCATGGAATCCATGTTATTTATAAAAGCAGAAAAATACTACAGGCTTTGTATTCAAAAGCTCTTGCAGTGCTGCTGCAATTTAATTTCTGGAGGCTTTTCTCCCCTGTTCCTACTCGTACCTGTTTTTGTTTGTGATGCTGTTATAGAGAATTTCAGAGTTCCACACCATAGCTGATTTTTTTTTTAAGCTGTGCACTTTCACAAGTCATTCGTTTCTGGGAAATAAATTCCACCTGTTTTGATTGGCTGAAAATCCCCTGGTGAAGAAGAAAAGTACACTTCACCAAAAAAATTGTCCTTGTATTTTGATAAACAGTAAGGCAGGAAACAGACCAAGCTTCAGGAGATTGCTTCAGACCAGGAGGGGAAGGGGGAAGGGTCGCCACTGGGGTCCATTTTATTTATTTTGTGCCCCAAAATTCCACAGCTGTGATTCCAGTAGCTGCACCAGGATCATGCCCGCTGGTGGCCTCCAGCACTGGCTCCTGCCAGGGTTTGTAGGGTCAGTGGGAGAGCACCTCATTTGCATGGGTCAGGCCACAAGTGCCACTTTGGATGCACCATTGGCACTTGCCTGCCCTGTGTGGCCAGAAATGCAGATGCCCGCCTGTGGAGGGCCTCCTGACCTTGCCACTGCTCCAATTGGTTCCTTTGCTCGGGGGCCTATTAGTGCAGTTTTTAAAAACAAATTACTTTTTGGGGATCCATCCCATTTGCCAGGCCTAGACTCCATTGGGGTGTTCCACATGTGCTCTTGTGGAGGGCTGTATGCCTTTCCTCACTCAGCGTACTAGCTGCCACTATTACAAGTCCCCATCCTTGGCTAGGACCAGGAACCTCCTGGCTTAGCGAGCATCAACCCCTGGACCTTTATTTACCCACTAAGGGGAGAATGGAGGTTCTGCCCCTCACAATTCAATTGAAAATTTCCAAAACTAGTCAAAACCCAGCATAACCTGGTCTCTCCCATTTCTGTGGGGATTCTGGAGTTATGGTGGGAAACTGGTAAAATACACAGGGAATATCAGGGCTTATGTATTACCGAATATCCTGCGGCCTTGCCTCACAGTCAGTTAGAAATTATGGTATGCCTAGGATTGCCAACTCTGGTTGGAGGAATTCCTGGAGGTTTGCTCACGTGACGTTCTGCAAATGTTACTGCCTTCACCTTGTAAAGGTTGGGTCACCTGTACTTGAGAATCTTTGCTCGTGGTCTCACGCCAGCAGCTGTTGTGCGAGAAGTTCCAAGAACCAGGAGACCATCCATGAGCAGGTGAAGAGGGGAAATTGAAGGTGGGGGAGGGATTCGCAGAGGGGAAACCAGAGGTAGGAGGAACTTAGATTCCACCAGTAAATAATAGTAACTCACTGAAATTGCACCGATAACTAATAGTAATAATAATAGCGCTCAGATTCCCGTCATAACCAACAGTCATTCAATAACTCACTGATAGTTTATGCATAACTGGTAGTCATAGGTGTAATGCCCCAATATCCTACCTGTAACCAGTAGTAATCCCATAACCTGCTGATAGTCTCACGGTGCCAGAGGAGTCAAAGTTGAATATGGGATTTCACAGTGGGGAGTGCAGGCTCTGCAGAAGTCAGCCCCTGGCTGCGGATTCAGACCTCAGGGGTACTGCTCTAAAATGAAGGATGTTGGATAATCATCAAACTGGCATGGAGGCATTGAGGACAATCATGGAGGACTATAGACAGATGTCGAGTGTCACAGTGAAGTTCAGTGCTAATATCTGAGAAGGATGCAACACATTGTAGCACTATCTGGACGCTGGTGGCACCAGGAGCATCTACATTCATCATCCTAATAGGCCTCCAGATCAGACAATGCATCCAAAATGAATGCTTTAACAACTGACCTTCAGGCCTTTGGTGGCCATTTGGAGAGAACGGTGGAAAATGGCTGCCAAGTGCTTTGATGTGAGACCTCCCAGGGTCTGCAAGATCTAACTGATACCATCAGGCATGCCCTCCTGCTGATCACCAAGCATTCAGATCCAGGACCCAGCACAAGTGTTGTGACTAGAATCCACTTTCATGATGCCTTCCTGTCTTCTGGTGACAGCTCATGTGATCTTTCCAGCCATGGTCTGTGCACTCTGATGGAAGGGGACCGCCTTCTGGTCTACTCTTTATCCTGCATGTCTCTGCCAATTCCTGTTCCTCCTGCTCCTGTTCTGCTTCCATTATAAGGACATATAGGGGAATGGCCATAGTGTATCTCATGGTAAAGTCTCTATGACAGAAGGGTGGGAAGAAAAAGATTTCCCTGTCTGAAATTCCTGAAAGTCAATTCGCAGAGTCTTGTGAGCCTTGGCTGAGTGGTGGCACTCTTGCCTCGGAGTCAAAAGTTCATAGGTTCAAGGCCTACTCCGGGACTTAAGCACATAGTCTGACACTTCAGCAGTACTGGGGGATACTGCACCGTCAGATGTGCCATACTTTGGATGACATTATACTGAGGCTCTGTCTGTCCTCTTAAGTGGACGTAAAAGATCCTATGACACTACTTGAAGACGAGCGGGGGAGTTCTCTCAGTATCCTGCTCTAACTTTCTTGATCAGTATGTTTCCAGCCCAATGAGGAAGGAGGCATTGCTGGATTTAGTTCTAGGGAATGAAGTGGGTCAAGTGGAGCAAGTGTCAGTGGGGGAACATTTAGGGAGCAGCGGTCATAGTATCATAAGGTTTAGATTAGTTATGGAAAAGGACAAGGAGCAATCTAGAGTAAAAATACTTAATTGGAGGAGAGCCAATTTCAATGGGTTAAGAACGGATCTGGCCAGGGTAAATTGGAAACAAAGATTGGCAGGCAAAACTGAAATCGAACAATGGGTGGCCTTTAAAAAGGAGATGGTTCGGATACAGTCTAGGTACATTCCCACGTGGGGGAATGGTAGGGCAACCACAGCCAGAGTTCCCTGGATGATGAAAGAGATAGAGAGTAAAATGAAGCAGAAAATGGGGGCGTACGACAGATGTCAGGTTGATAATACAAGTGAGAACCAGGCTGAATATAGAAAGTACAGAAGAGAAATGAAAAAGGAAATGAGAGGGGCAAAGAGAGAGTGTGAGAATAGACTGGCGGCAAACATAAAAGGGAATCCAAAAGTCTTCTATAGGCATATAAATAGTAAACAGGTAGTAAGAGGAGGGGTGGGGCCGATTAGGGACAAAAAGGAGATCTACACATGGAGGTACAGGACATGGCTGAGGTACTAAATGAGTAATTTGCATTTGTCTTTACCAAGGAAGAAGATGCTGCCAAAGTCACAGTAAAAAAGGAGGTAGTTGAGATACTGGATGGGCTAAAAATTGATAAAGAGGAGGTATGGAAAGGTTGGCTGTACTTTACGTAGCTAAGACACCCAATCTGGATGGGATGCATCCTAGGTTGCTGAAAGAAGTAAGGGTGGAAATTGCAGAGGTACGAGCCATAATCTTCCAATCCTCCTTAGATATGGGGGTGGTGCCAGAGGACTGGAGAATTGCAGATGTTACACCCTTGTTCAATAAAGGATGTAAGGATAAACCCGGCAACTACAGGCCAGTCAGTTTAACCTCGGTGGTGGGGAAGCTTTTAGAAACGATAATCTGGGACAAAATTAATAGTCACTTAGACAAGTGTGGATTAATAAAGGAATGTCAGCACAGATTTGTTAAAGTGTTTAATTAACTTGATTGAGTTTTTTGATGAGGTGACAGAGAGGGTTGATGAAGGCAATGTTGTGTATATGGACTTTCAAAAGGCCACGGAATAAAAGGGGCAGTGACAGCATGGATACGAAATTAGCTAAGTGACGGAGCAGAGAGTAGTGGTGAACGGTTGTTTTTCGGAGAAAGATATACAGTGGTGTTCCCCACGGGTCGGTACTAGGACCACTGCTTTTTTTTATATCTATTAATGACTTGGACTTGGGTGTACAGAGCACAATTTCAAAATTTGCTGCTGACACAAAACTTGGAAGTGTAGTGAACAGTGAGGAAGATAGTAATGGACTTCAAGAGGACATAGACAGGCTGGTGGAATGGGCGGACACATGGCAGATGAAATTTAATGGTGAGAAGTGTGAAGTGATACATTTTAGCAGGAAGGAAGGAAGTTATGCTGAACCTTTATAAAATACTGGTTCGGCCACAGCTAGAGTGTAGTGTCCAATTCTGGGCTCGCACTTTAGGAAGGATTTGAAGGCCTTAGAGAAGGTGCAGAAAAGATTTACTAGAATGGTTCCGGGGACAAGGGACTTCAGTTACTTGCATAAACTGGAGAAGCTGGGGTTGTTCTCCTTAAAGCAGAGGAGATTTGATAGAGGGTGTTCAAAATCATGAAGGGTTTAGATAAAGTAAATAAAGACAAACTGTTTCCATTGGCGGAAGGGTCGAGAACCAGTGGACACAGATTTAACATGATTGGCAAAAGAACCAAATTCGATATGAGTAAAAACTTTTTTAGGCAGTGAATAGTTATGATCTGGACTGCACTGCCTGAAAGGGTGGTGGAAGCAGTTTCAATTGTGGCTTTCAAAAAGGAATTGGATAAATATTTGAAGGAAAAAATTGCAGGGCTAAGGGGCAAGAGCAGGGGAATGGGACTAACTGGATTGCTCTTACAAAGAGCTGGCATGGGCTCAATGGGCTGAATGGCCTCCTTCAGTGCTGTAACCATTCTATGATTCTATCCTGGCCAACATTTATCCCTGAACCACCACCACCAAAACAGATTAACTCATTGCTGTTTGTGGGACCTTGCTGTGTGCAAACAAAGCACCTGTATTTTCCTACAAAACAGTGACTACACTTCAAAAGTAATTAATTGGCTGTAATCCCTTTGGGATGTCCTGGGAATGTGAGAAGTGTTATATAAATGCAAATTCTTTTTTACTTCCTTAGTAGTGCAAATGAGAAAACATTTTTTCGAATTGATCTTATTCAAGCAATTGTTTCAGACAAAGTTTGTGGAAATCAAAGCATGTGAACCGACCACTTCCTGGTTTGACAAATCATTTGGGTAACTTGTACCTCTTTTAGCTTAAGCCAGATGCAATTCTGGTGACAGTGGTAGAATTTCTGGGACTGCGGCTCCTGCCCTTGTTATTCTGTTTTTTGCAAATATGCACCACTTTGGGAATGTGTGCATCTTCTGGCAGCAGCCAATTCTACCAGAACTCACCAAGTATTTTGAACTGCTGAAACTCTGGTGTATGTGACACACCCCAAATTCCGGCTTTTACCATCAGAACTACATCATTTTTGTCGCAGCCCCTTCCCCCTGCCCCCCCCTAAAAAAATCTTGGAATTTCAGGTCTTTTGTCTTTATGAAAAAGTATTTGGCAAATTTGTTATTTTTAATAAACACTTGATGCAATGGCACAAATGTTGTTGATACAGAAAGGAAGAACTTGCATTTATGTAGTGAATTATTTACAGCTAATGAATTCTTTTTTGCAGTGTGGTCACTGTTTTAATGCAGGGAAATGCAGCAGCCAATTTACAGACAGCAAGCTCCCAAAAACAGTAATAAAATAAATGACCAATTAAACTGATTCTGGTGATGTTCGTTGGCCTGGACATCAGGAGAACGCTGCTGCTCTTTTTCAAATAGTTGGATCCTTTACATCCACCTCAGAGGGCAAATATTTCTTCCGACAGTGCAGTACTTCCTCTGTATTGTACTGAAGTGTCAGCCGAGGTAATGTACTCAAATTTCTGGAGTGGAGCTTGAACCCACAACCTGCTGACTTAAAGGTGAGAGCACTACCACTGAGCCAAGGCTGACACTTAAAGAATGATGATGTCACTTCATCATGATATCATCCAAGTGCCACGATTCCCCAAACAGGGGGGAAAAAAACAAATATTATTTAAGGTATAAGAAAGAAATAGGATTTGCTTGGTACTTTAGGGTTGCAGAATACCAATTGTCAGCTTGGCTTGGTTCATAGCACCCTCCCCTTTGAGCCATAAGGTTGGGGATTCAGGCTCCACTATGGACTTGAGCACATAATCTAGGCTGATACCTCCATGCAGTGCAGAAGGAATGGTGAACTGTTGGTGATATTCTGTTTTAAACCGAGGCCTTATCTGCCTGCTGAAGTAAGACCACAGGCACCATTATTTGAAGAAGAGCAGAGGTTTTTCCTGATGTTCTGGACACTATTCCTCCCTCAACCAGCATCACCAAAAACAGATGATCTGTTTTCTGAGACATTGTCATATGCAAATTGGCTGGCACATTGGTCTATATAGTAACAGTAATTGTGCTTCAAAAGTATTCCGTTGGCTTTGGAATGTGCTGACAGCATGATAAGGTGTTACATGTAAATGCAAATTTTTTTTAACAAATACTTACATAAAGGGAATGCAGTTTATCTGTTTAGTCGGTTCAGACTGTTTACTAAATGAGCTAGCCTTGTGAAATACATCAAGATAGATTGCTGCAAATTGCATCTATTTATAATACTGTTAGATCATTCAATTGTCAACAACAAATGCAATGTAAAATGATGTTAGCTTCTAATTTTCAATTAAAAAAAATAACAGCTATTTAACGAAAATGTGTTTTCCCTTCTGGTTCAATTGGTTTTCTATAACCATGCACAATGATAGGTAAAATTGTTTCCCATTGCCTGCTTTGAATGATTGAGGTAACTAAAAGCCTGTAGACGAATAGGCTGAGTGTATTGTTAAGATGGAAAGGAATAGTGACAGACAAACTACAGCTAAATAAACACATTCCACTATGTTATCATTAATTGGAAGGACAAAAATCAGTGCTTTTGTTGAATAAACATCCCATGATTCATTATAGAAATGACAGCCTTTTAAGCCTTTAAATTTGAGGAACTTCATTTCTCATTTACTAATATAGGACGGGGAAGGTTCAAAGGGATAAATAGTCCTTCCTTCCCCTCCCACCATACATTGCTTTAAACTCTGTTTGTATGAGAAAGGGTTTGTGGATGGCACAAAATACTTGTCAGAATCCCAACCACGACAGTTGGTGTTGTGGCTGAGAGACGGGGTTTACTCCCCATCAGGGTGAGAACCATGCTATCCAATTTTCACTTCTTAATGTTATCAACACCAATGATAATGAAACTAACAGTCTTGTTCTGATCTGATCTCTCTTTGAATTCTTCTGTTGTTCAGAATCATATGTTTGAAGTCTTCATTTTAAGATGCAAAGTAATGTTTAACTTGTAGGAGCTTATATGATTCAATCCATTGCTGCACAAATAGGGACATGGCTAAATGGGTGCCACACTTGTATTACCACGACCTGCATATAGTTTCCTCAGATGTTACACAAGGAAGGAGAGATGCACTTTACACAGTAAGGGTATACATCCCATCACACCTGTAAAGTTTACTAGGGCCAGTTGGAGGAGAGAGATGGATCTTCAGAATTTTTCAAATGAAAGTTGAGTTGGCTTTTACTTACATGAAGCCTGAGCTCTTTCTTAAAAGTAGCCGGTATGAATTAGCACAAGTCAGTGGAAAAAGAATAAAGTGCACTTATGCGGACGCAGTAACATGAATCCAGTTAATCCAGTTGCTCACTTAAGAAACTAGTTAAGGACTATCAAGTGCTTTATAGTTTCTTTGGTTTAAACCCCAAGCGTAACAGTGCTAAATATTACATAATGATGTATAAACGACCTTGCAGTGGCTACATTAAAGCTAAATTTACAGATATAATTTTAAAGGCCATGTGCTGTAAAATGGAGATCTATGTTAAAACAGACTTGCTAAGTAATTAGAATCATTACAAATTCTTACTGGGCATATGTAATCACTCACTGAATACTCCTTTCCCCTCAAATAAGCACTGACAAAATGTATGCAGCATTTGGAGAAACTGCAGTGGTACTGCAATTTTGATGTGGTATTTTAATGCAGTCCATTTCCATATATTATATATGCCACTGTGCACTGTCAGGAACTGACATGTGGATGCATAAGTGTACATGATCATCTTGCATGTCCAGAGACTGAAGCTGTGAATGCCATATTATAAATTGAATTTGTCTCAGTCTTGCTGTATAGCCTTTTACATGGTGCCAAATATGATCTTGGTCTCTCAAACGTAAGGCTTTGATGTACTGGCCAGTCAGATTAAATTCCTATTTCTAGTTTCCATCAGGGACCTGCTTTGGAATATCTTCTTAACACCACAGAATTCTTTCAGCTAAGTCCCAGTTTTTGATTGCTTAACCATTTGAATACTGAACAACTTCTGTACCTACATGTAGTAAGAATCATATTTGATAAAGATGTGCATTAGATCATTATTAAATAATAACAGTACCATGTTTGGCTATCACAGCCTTATAAAACCTCTGACTTAACCACTAGAAAATTAATGTGACATTTTATTGTCCCTTCTTCGTCTTTGACAACAACGACTTGCATTTATATAGCACCTTTAACGTAGAAAAACATCCTGGGGCGCTTCATAAAAACGTGATTGGATAAAATTCGATGCGGAGCCAAAGAAGGAGATATTAGGAAGGGTGACTAAAAGCTTGATTAAAGAAGTGGGTTTTAAGGAGGGTCTTAAAGGAGTAGAGGGAGCTGGAGTGGAGGAGAGGTTTAGGAAGGGAAGAGCGTAGGGCCTAGACAGCTAAAGGTACAGCTGCCAATGGTGGGTCGAGGGGATTGGTAGATGCACAAGAGGCCAGAATTGCAGGAACGCAGAGTTCTCGCAGGATTGTAGGGCTAAAGAGGGTCACAGAGATATGGAGGAGCAAGACCATGAAGGGATTCAAATATGAGGATAAGAATGTTAAAATTGAGGCATTGGTAGACCTGAAACCCAATGTAGGTCAGCGAGTACAGGAGTGAGGTGTGAGTGGGACTTGGTGCAGGATAGGATATTAGCAGGAGAGATTTGGATGAGCTGAAGTTTGGGGAGCCTGGGGATGGGAAACAGGCCAGGAGAGCACTGGAATAGTAAAGTCTGGAGTTGACAAAGGCATGGATGAGCGTTTCAGCGGCAGATGGGCTGAGGTAGAGTGGAAATGGGTGATGTTACAGAGGTGGAAGTAGGTGGTCCTTGTGACGGAAAGGATGTAGGGTCGGAATCTCAGCTTGGGATCAAGTAGAATGCCAAGGTTGTAAATGGCCTTGTTCAACCTAGCACACTGACCAGGGAAGGGGGTGGAATCGGTGGTGAGAGTATAGAGTTTGTGTCAGGGACCGAAGATGATTTTGGTCTCCCAATGTTTAACTGGAGGAAATTGCAGCTTATCCAAGACGGGATGTTGGACAAGCAGGCTGACAACACAGAGGCAGGGGAGAGGTCAAGAGAGGTGGTGGAGAGATAGTACTGGGTGTCATCAGAGTACATGTGGGACCTGACCCTATGCCTTGGATGATGTCACTAATGACAGCATGTAGGTCGGGAAGATGAGAGAACCAAGGATAGATCCTTGGGGGACTGCAGAGTAGCAGTGCAGGGGCGGGTACAGAAGCCAGTGCTGGAAATGCTCTGGCTACAATTGGATAGGTAAGAATGGAACCAAGTGAGGGCTGTTCCACTGAGCTGGGCAACAGAGGGGGGGCACTGGAGGAGGTTGGTGGCGTCGACTGTGTCAGAGAGGCTGCAAGACTGGTTGAGAAGGACGAGGAGAGATAATATATCATGGTCTTAGTCACAGAAGATGTCATTTGTGACCTTGATTAGGGTTGCTTCAGCGCTGAGGCAGGGGCAGAAACCTGATTTGAGAGATTCAAACATGGAGTTGCAGGAAAATGGACACAAATTTGGGCAACGACAACACACTCAAGGACATTGGAAAGGAAAGGATTATTGAAGATGGGATGGTAGTTTCCAGGGACAAAGTATTCAATTTATGATGTGGCATATGATGATGGTGGTTTTGAAAGGGAGGGACGGTATATGAGGAAAAGGAACCATTTACAATGTCAGCTGGCATGGGGGTCAGGAAAGGAAGTTGGGTGGACAACAGTTTAGTGGGAATGGGATCAAGTGAGCAGGACGTGGGTGACATGGACAAGATGAGCCTGGAGAAGGCAATAGGGGAGACAGGAGAGAAACCAGAGGGGTGTGGGTTCAGGGCTAGGGCAGGGGCAACCTTGGGTGAGGTTTGGCTAGGTGGGCAATGGTTGGAGGGGGTTGTGGCAGAGGCAGCTGATCGAACGTCTCAATCTGAGTGACAAAAGTCCATGAGGTCTTCGCATTTTTATTCAAGGTGAGGGTGGAGGGGCCAGAGGAGGGGGTTTTAAGGAGACAGTTGGTAGTGGAGAAAAGAAGCTGGGATTATCTTTGCTCTCCAGGACGATCCTGGTGTATTGAGCAGTTTTGGCAGAGGAGAGCAAAGCCTGATAGTGCTTGATGTGGTCCAGCCAGATTTAGTGAGCTATGGCTAAACCAGTGATGCACTAGATAAACTGGCCTAAAGTCTGTGCCTCTTAGACTTGAGGGAGCAAAGATGGAGGCCATACTAGGGGGAACGGTTATGGTGGGAGAGAATAAGAGTTTTACTGGGGTAAAGGGCATCAAAGATAGAAGTGAGGGAATGGTTCAGCAGGAATATCATGGAAAATGAAGGGTCAAAGACGGTTTGAAAGTGCAGTTGTAAGTGACAGGGTTGCAGAAGGAAGTGGGGTTGGAAGGGGGTAGGGGTATGTGGGTGGTGAGGGATACAAGGAAGTAGTTTGAGATGTCTGTAATTGAGATGATGGGTGTAGAGAGGTCAGATGAGATGGCAAGGTCAAGGGGGTGGCCATACGGAGAGAGAGATTAAGAGAGGACAGGACGGCAGTAAAATCAGAGGAGAGAGGGTAAAGTGAATTTAGATGGAGATTGAAATCTTCACAAAGATCAGAAGTCATTCAGGCTGAGGCAGGAAAGGAGGGAGAATATCTTCTGAGTGAGAAATTTGAAGTAGGGTAGTACAAAATGAGGATTTTAAAGGAGAGGTGAGAGGGGCAGAACAAGACGAAGTGCTCATAGGAGGAGAAGGTACCAGAGGATTCAGGGTAAAAACAAGGTTTGATTTGGCGATGAGGGCTTCACTGCCACCGCAGAGTTTAGGGCAGGGCCAATGGTGGAAAGTATAGCCATAGTAGCGAGGGTTCAGTCAGGGGCAAATTATTGCCACCCAACGGCCAAGTTTCGGTCAAAAGCCATGATATCAATGCAATCATCCACAATGAGGTTGCGGATGGCAAGGGCCTTGCTGATGAATGGACTTTCTGGAGGAAAATGCGGAAGGGGCAGTCATTGTTGATCCACTGGCAGAGTACAAAGGCGTGGTGAGCAGGAGGGGAAGGAGGTTTGCGAAATTAGCCTCTGGCAGACATGTTGTGAGGGAGGGCCAGCCAACAATTCCAGGTTGACCTGTTGCTGTCATTGTTAAGCATAATTTGGTATTTCTTACACTTTTATGATTATAATCTCCTGTTTACTGATCTCCCGTTTACTGATCTAACAGCAGTAATGTACTCTAAAATTATCTTTAATATAATTGGGTTTTCCCTTATGCCAAAACAATCACAGACATGGTTACACCTTGAATATGCACATGCCGTGTCATTCAGAGTGCACAAGGCAATAAATGGCCACTGTGCTGATTAAAAACTGTCATCTTGCAACAGACAACAAGGCCTCATATTTGATGCATTATCTATAGTTGATGCATTATCTATAGTTGATGCATTGTATAATATTGTGCATATGTTGGGACACACATTAAATATTTCAGGAAAGTATAGAATTCTCCCACAAAAAAGATAATCCACTAAAAAAATGCCTTGAGCTGCTGTAGATAAGAGCATCTGCTTCAGTTCAGGTTTTCCCAGAGCGCCAATATGGCAGACCTTTGTCACCAGAGGAACTGGGTGTCTGAAAATATTTCCCAAATGCTAACACACTCCTTAAACAATTTGGTTAATATTATGGCAGTTACATTTCATGAGTAGTTTCTTTTTTTTACACACAGGAAAATAAATAGTTGGCGGGAAGCAACATACAAGCAAATCAATAATTCAATCGACAGGTTTCAATGAGTGTCACAAGACTCCTCAAATTGAATTACTGCCTTAAATTCACTGCTATTCTTTATAATATGTGGGATAGTTTGTTTTTTCATTTTCTATTTATGTGACAGATGAACCGATTGTTTCAAAAATATTACCATAGAATCATAGAATGATACAGCATAGAGGGAGACCATTTGGCCCATCATGTCCATGCCAGCTCTTTGAAAGAGCTATCCAATTTGCCCTACTCCCCTGCTCTATGCCTGTAGCCTTGCAAATTTCTCCCTTTCAAGTGTATATCTAATTCCCTTTTGAAATTTACAATTGAATCTGCTTCCACCACCTATTCGGGTAGTGCTTTCCAGATCATAACAACTCACTGCGTAAACATTTCTTTCCTCATTTCCTCCTGGATTTTTTGCCAATTATCTCAAATCTGTGTCACCTAGTTACTGACCCTCCTGCCAGTGGAAACAGTTTCTCCCCATCTACTTTATCAAAACCCCTCATAATTTTGAACACCTCTATCAAATCTCTCCTTAACCTTCTCCATTCTAAGGAGAACAACCCCAGCTTTTATAGTCTCTTCACACAACTGAAGTCCCTCATCCCTGGTACCATTCTGGTAAATCTCTTCTGCTTCCTCTCCATGGCCTTGACATCCTTCCTAAAGTGTGGTGCCCAGAATTGGACACAGTACTCTAGCTGAGGCCTAACCAGCGATTTCTGAAGGATTACCATAACTTCCTTGCTTTTGTACTCTATGCCTCTATTTCTAAAGCTAAGGATGCCGTATGCTTTTTTTTTTAACAGCCTTATCAACTTGTCCTGCCTCCTTCAAAGATCTGTGTATGTGAACTCCTAGGACTCTCTGTTCCTGCACCCCCTTTAAAATTGTACCATTTAATTTATATGATAGAGGTGAAAGTATAGCTAAGATAATAGTGATGGAAAACTGATAGACTGAAGGTATATGGGATCATCTACAGCACCAGGGACTATTGAATGAGGCTTAATTTGTGAAGTATTTTGTATTGGTCTATTTGTCTCTGTGATGGTGTAATGTAAAATGTGGTGCCACTTTTGTGTCTCTTTAACCAATCAGATTGAAGAATCTTTGATGAGCAGCGCAGAGTCTCAACCAGGAAGTGTAAGTTAGAATAATGAATTCAATATTAAATCAGGTACAGAAAGAGAACTGAAGAGAGGGAAAGAAAGATTGGATTAAGAGAGAGATAAAGAAGACAGAAAGAAAAAGTAAAAAAAATAATTTATTACATTTATTTTTTAAATCTCCAACAATGATTAACAGCTGAAGTAATGAGACTCCGTACTTGTAAAAGTTAATCTTCAATGCCAGAGAGGTTGATTGGCAGTAATTAAGACTTACAGTTAAAACGGTATTTAGACTTTTTGTGGTGAGTTTAGTCCGTACCTACGATGTCAGTACAGGAACTTCACGCCATTCAATGCATTTGAATGGGGAGCCAGACCGTGAGATCCCATTTTCGTGCAGAGGGCAGAAACTTCTGGATTTTAGCGTTTAACTGCACATGTGCACTCACTGGCAGTTACTGACCGATTTGCGCATAAATAAAGGTGAGCGCTCTTCGCCTCACCATTACTTTCACAGCAAAATCCGGCCCATTGAATCTGCAATGTGTTCAGGAATATATTAATATTTTATATTATTTTTATTGTGGAAACTTGTTTCCTTTTTGAAATTGACCATTTAGTTCCAATTCATTGCTTTTTAAATTTTCTTTAATTCTTTAAATGAGAATTATTTACCTCAGCATTAATGACTGCCCTGGCTGCCCATCACAGTGGACTCAAAGGCACTTGGTCAATGGAATGCTGCTGTTACAAAAAGGATTTACAGATACTTGAAGGCTGGCTCCTAGACAAAAGCTGTTGCAATTTATTTGTGCACATCACTGTGCGCAGATGATCTTTGGCCCCAAATGTCGAGCTGAAGCTCCTGAGTGGTGGGTAAATCTTGAAGAACAGGCTTGTTATTGCAGACCTGGTGGGAACTCACATAAATGTTGATATTTAATACAAACTGCTCAGAGTCTACACTGCTGTGGGACTATAGGATTCTTTGAATGTTGACAAGATCAGCATTAAGAATTATACTGTGTGAATGGGACAGCTCCTGAGAGGACTGATATTTTGCTCATGGTGCTTTGCATTAGGCAGTTCCCATGATTCTGTCTTCTGGAACAAAAATTAAAGGACAAAGTACATTGGTTTGAGCACTTTATTACTACAAGACACAACAGTATTTTCTGAGTATGTTTTGCTTGGCTGGGTTTAATGTTTTTGTTCCTCAAGGTAAGAGATAACAGTGCTAGGGAATGGACAATTTCTCCCCTTACACTTTGCACCCAGTGCCAGTATCCCACAGCAGGTGTAGCACAGGAAAATTCAATGATAGTATTTTCTGAAATGTGGCCCCTTCCAAAAATTATAAATCTTGGCCTCACCCTCAGATGAGCTCCATTACTGTCCCACTGTAAAAAAAAAATCAATTTCTCACAACAGCCATTCTAATATCTTTTGTCAATGACTTCGCCAAATTACGGGCAATTTGTGCTGTGAATTTGTGCCCATTGGGAAGTCTGTTGAGATGCCTTGAACTTATTTCCTTATGATCCATGCAACTATCACATTGAAATACATGTCTAGAGATGAAAAGATAATGTTTGAAGCCATTATGTGCACATACCTCTTATAGTTTAATTTCTATCTTCCATGATAATTCCCTTGCCATCATTTCTTTAGGATTCCACTACTGGCATTTCTCCCTAAACCAGACGGGTGAGACAGTCGGGAGCTCTGATTAATCTAGCGGAGTGGCCTTTGATTTTTGTTTAAGAATTGAAAACAATAAAATGATGCAGTCAGTTGTAAAAGATTACATTTGTGAAAGAGGTCGGTGTGCAATTTGTCACAGTAAAGTTCACCATTTAGTGACATGCTTTATCCTTCAGAACTGAAGTATCAATGACAGGAAAAAGAAATTGCATAGTACTGTTCAAAAAAGGGGAGAGGGATAAACCTGGCAACTATAGGCCAGTCAATCAAACATCAGTCGTAGGAAAACTACTAGATACCGTTGTCAGGGACAAAATGAATTATCACTTGGAGAAGCACGGGTTAATAAGGGACAGCCAGCACGGATTTGTTAAAGGCAGATTGTGTCTGACTAACCTGATTGAGTCCTTTGATGAAGTAACAGAGAGGGTGATGAAGGTCGTCCAGTAGATGAATATATGGACTTTCAAAAAGCATTTGATAAAGTACCACGTAACAGACTTACTCGGAAAATAGAAGCACATGGGATTAAGGAGATATTGGTAACTTGGGTATGTAATTGGCTAAGGGATAGGAGGCAGAGAGTAGTGGTGAACAGATGTTTTTCTGACTGGAGAGAAGTATGCAGTGGGGTCCCCCAGGGGTTGGTATTAGGACCATTGCATTTCTTGTTATATATAAATGACCTGAACAGGGAGTATAATCTTGAAGTTTGAGGATGATACAAAACTTAGCAACGTAGTAAATAGTGAGCAGGATAGCATCAGACTTCAGGAGGACGTAGACAGACTGGTGAAATGGGCAGACACATGGCAGATGCAATTTAATGTGGACAAGTGTGAAGGGATGCACTTTGGGAAGAACAACATAGAGAGAGAGTATAATCTAAATGGTACTATTTTGAGGAGGGTGCAAGAGCAGAGGGACCTGGGGGTGCATATTCACAAATCTTTGAAGGTGGCAGGGCAAGTTGATAAGGTTGTTCCGAAAGCATATGGGATACTTGGCTTTGTAAATAGGGACATTGAATACAAAAACAAGGAAGTTATGCTAACCCTTTAAAAATCACTGGTTAGGCCTTAGCTGGAGTACTGTGTACAATTCTGGGCACCACACTTTAGGAAGGATGTCAAGGCCTTGGAGGTGGTACAGAGGAGGTTTACGAGGATGATACCATCAAGTCTGACTAACTTGATTGAATTTTTTGAGGAGGTAACAAGGAGGGTTGATGAGGGTAGCATATTTGATGTAGTCTACAAGGATTTTAGCAAGGCTTTTGACAAGGTCCCACGTGGCAGACTGGTCAGAAAAGTAAAAGCCCATGGGATCCAAGGGATAGTGGTAAGTTGGATCCAAAATTTGCGCAGTGGCAGGAAGCAAAGGGTATTGGTTGACGGGTGTTTTTATGACTATAAGGCTGTTTCCAGTGGGGTTCTGCAGGGCTCAGTACTAGGTCCCTTGCTTTTTGGTATATGTCAATGATTTGGACTTAAATGTAGGGGGCATGATTAAGAAGTTTGCAGATGATACAAGAATTGGCCATGTGGTTGATAGTGAGGAAGAAAGCTGTGGACTGCTGGAAGATATCAATGGACAAATCCAATCCAGCCAATTACCGCCCCATCAGTCCACTCTCAATCATCAGCAAAGTGATGGAAGGTGTCGTCGACAGTGCTATCAAGCGGCACTTACTCACCAATAACCTGCTCACCGATGCTCAGTTTGGATTCCGCCAGCACCACTCGGCTCCAGACCTCATTACAGCCTTGGTCCAAACATGGACAAAAGAGCTGAGTTCCAGAGGTGAGGGGAGAGTGACTGCCCTTGACATCAAGGCAGCATTTGACCGAGTGTGGCACCAAGGAGCCCTAGTAAAATTGAAGTCAATGGGAATCAGGGGGAAAACTCTTCAGTGGCTGGAGTCATACCACAAAGGAAGATGGTAGTGGTTGTTGGAGGCCAATCGTCTCAGCCCCAGGACATTGCTGCAGGAGTTCCTCAGGGCAGTGTCCTAGGCCCAACCATCCTCAGCTGCTTCATCAATGACCTTCGCTCCATCATAAGGTCAGAAATGGGGAAGTTCGCTGATGATTGCAGTGTTCAGTTCCATTCGCAACCCCTCAAATAATGAAGCAGTCCATGCCCGCATGCAGCAAGACCTGGACAACATCCAGGCTTGGGCTCATAAGTGGCAAGTAACATTCGCGCCAGACAAGTGCCAGGCAATGACCATCTCCAACAAGAGAGAGTCTAACCACCTCCCCTTGACATTCAACGGCATTACCATCGCCGAATCCCCCACCATCAACATCCGGGGGGTCCCCATTGACCAGAATCTTAACTGGACCAGCCATATAAATGCTGTGGCTACAAGAGCAGGTCAGAGGCTGGGTATTCTGCGGCGAGTGACTCACCTCCTGACTCCCCAAAGCCTTTCCACCATCTACAAGGCATAAGTCAGGAGTGTGATGGAATACTCTCCACTTGCCTGGATGAGTGCAGCTCCAACAACACTCAAGAAGCTTGACACCATCCAGGACAAAGCAGCCCGCTTGATTGGCACCCCATCCACAACCCTAAATGTTCACTCCCATCACCACCGGCACACAGTGGCTGCAGTGTGTACCATCCACAGGATGCACTGCAGCAACTCGCCAAGGCTTCTTCGACAGCACCTCCCAAACCCGCGACCTCTACCACCTAGAAGGACAAGAGCAGCAGGTACATGGGAACAACACCACCACCTGCACGTTCCCCTCCAAGTCACACACCATCCCGACTTGGAAATATATCGCCGTTCCTTCATTGTCGCTGGGTCAAAATCCTGGAACACCTAACAGCACTGTGGGAGAACCATCACCACACGGACTGCAGCGGTTGAAGAAGGTGGCTCACCACCACCTTCTCGAGGGCAATTAGGGATGGGCAATAAATGCCGGCCTCGCCAGCGATGTCCACATCCCATGAACGAATAAAAAAAAAAGACTGGTCAAGTGGGCAGAAAAGTGGCAAATGGAATTCAATCTGGAGAAGTGTGAGGTAATGCATTTGGGGACGGCAAACAAGGCAAGGGAATACACAATAAATGGTAGGATACTGAGAAGTGTTGAGGATCAGAAGGACCTTGGAGTGCATATTCCACAGGTCCCTGAAGGTAGCAGGGCAGGTAGATAAGATGATTAAGAAGGCTTTTGGGATATTTTCCTTTATTAGCCGAGGCATAGACTATAAGAGCAGGAAGGTTATACTAGACTTGTATAAAACACTAGTTAGGCTACAGCTAGAGTACTGCGTACAGTTCTGGTCTAAACACTACAGGGATGATGTGATTGCACTAGAGAGGGTACAGAGTTATAAGGATGTTGCCAGGACTGGAGAATTTTAGCTGTGAGGAAAGATTGGATAGGCAGGGGTTGTTTTCTTTGAAACAGAGGCGGCTGAGGGGAAGATTTAATTGAGGTGTATAAAATTATGAGAGGCCTAGATAGAGTGGATAGGAAAGTGGAATAGGCTGCATAGATCTTTATTGGCTAGCACAGACACAAAGGGCTGAATGGCTTCCTTCTGTGCCATAAATTTCTATGATTCTATGAGGGACTTCAGTTATGTGGAGAGATTGGAGAAACTGTGATTGTTCTCCTTCGAACTGAGAAGGTTAAGGCGAGACCTAATATGTTCAAAATTATGAGGGGTTTTGGCAGACCAAGTCGGACGGAACTGTTTCCTTTGGCAAGTGGGTCGGTAAGCAGAGGTCACAGATTTAAAATAATTGGCTAAAGAACTGAAGTGAAATTTTTTCACACAGAGGGTTGTTAAGGTCTGGAATGCACTACCTGAAAGAGTGGTGCAAGTAGATTCTATGGGAACTTTCAAAAGGCAATTGGACATGTGCTTGAAGAGGACTAATTTACAGGCTTATGGGGAAAAGCTCGGGTGTGGTACTAAATTGGGCAGCTCTTTCAAAGATCCGGCACAGGTGTGACAGGCCAAATGGCCTCCTTCTGTGCTGTGAGATTCTATGATTCTATGCCTAATTAATGTTCTCCATGTATTTTTCTTCCAATTATTTTGCCACTTTATGATTTCTCTTAATGGGAATGATACCAAAGTACATTAATTGCTTGTGACACCCACAAAGGTTGTGTTCCAATTCATCTGAATTAATTGCTTTAATTACTTTCTGTGAATAGATTTTTTTTCTAAAACACCAATAACAGTTGTCTAGCTGCAGTGTGTTTGACTGAGATGCTAAGGTTTTCATTTGTGATGAAATGAAAAACGACATCCTCAAACTAAGCCAAGAGATTTAGATTGACCATTTTTGGAGCAGCAGTTGGATTTTTACACAAGGTCTAAAAGTAATACACAAATAGGAATGTCAGTGACTATAAATAAGGGTGTGCTCCATCCGTTGCAAACTTTGTTGTTGTTGGGTTGAACATCTTCAGAATTCTGTTTCTGTGAGGCTGTAAAAAAAAAACCTTTCAAACTTTGCTTGTTACACCTGGATTGAATACTAACAAGTCTTTTAACAATCCCAGATCAGATCTCCTTGTCGTCTCTGCCTCTCCACACAAGTTTTTTTTACTCTCTAATGCATGTTTCAGTTTCCCTGGACCAATTTTTTTTTTCTTCTCATTCTTCATTTCTGCTAGATAAGATGGGACACATTTTTTTCTTTGAAGCTTTGGTACGGGCAAATACATCTAAACTAACTCCCTGTTCAATTCAGTGAGCATTTAACACCAAATTTAATGTTGAAGTGATGCTGCAATACTACAGTTGGGATAAGGATAAATGTACACTTTATTATTTGTAATTTTGAAAATGCATTTAAAACATCTCAACATATTGGGTTTATGTGAGAGAAGGAGATAATTCCTTTCCTGGGTGCTGAATGACGTCCAATAATTGGTGAATGAAGGAGCTTACATCACATTATATCCCTTACATTAAAACCTTCATTTGTTACTTTCACACCATAGGATGTGAAGCGCAAGTCATTGACAGCCTTGCTTCTCTCCACAGAATGTGATTTTTCCCGAGGAAATTGGCCCTTTCCAAACCATTTATACACCACAACCCTTTGCATCTTCCAAGAAGGGTTGGCAGCTGCTACTGGGCTTCTCAGGGCATTAACTTGGCCAGAATTGAGGATTCAGGAAATGCAATGAAATACAGTTCATCCCCTTGATGTAACCTTCATATAGTCTGTCAGTGGGCTTGCGGATCAACATATACCCTGGCATACTGTATGGCATAGATCATTACAGCATTAATGTTGAACTTGTTCCCTATTGTCCCCTATTGGTGCCCGCCATCAGTCACCTGGTACAACCCTGTGAGTTACTGTTCCTTTCATACTGTGGCTTGTTCATTAATATGTAAATAACAGTAAGGAAAGATAATTACAATGTCTTGTCATACTTATTGAAATAAATTCCCTTGAAAGTAAATATATCTTTATTGTGAATTTGACTTTAATGATTGTTTTCTACTTTAATCACATTATTACCGTCTATCTATAAGCCCGCTGACAGACTATATGAAGGTTACATCAAGGGGATGAATTGTATTTCATTGTATTTCTTGGATCCTCAGTTTTGGCCAAGTTAATGCCCTGAGAAGCCCAGTAACAGCTGTCAACCATTTTTGGAGAATGCAGAAGGTGCTGGTGTATAAATGGCTTGGAGAAGGCAATTTTGGCTCTGGCAAGCAAAATAACAACATCACAATTACAATTCAAATAATTGGTATGCAGGTCATACAATCATTAAATTACTGGAATCAAGTTATAAACACTGGGGCCAAAAATCTGCAGGAGCCATTTATGCTGCAATAACACTGGCAGGGCAGGACTTCTGCCCACAGTGAAGTGTGATGCTGACACTGCCAAAATTTACAGGGTCAACTCATTTAAATACAGTATGGTGGGAGTAAATTAGTGGTGATGGTGGTGGGTATTTAAAAGCCTGCAGCAACTTAAGGTGGCAGTGGATTGTTGAAGCACAGTCAAGTAAATGGTGTGTATTTTATCCTGCAACTTTTAACAAGAATATTAAGCTGCAGTGATTTCATACCAAAGGATTCCTTGTGCTTTCTCAAGGCTTCACTGTGGTTTCCACATCACGCACTGGGGAATCATAAAGAAGGGCTCAGGTAAGTGATGGAAGAAGAAGGTGAATCCACAAATTTTCACATGTGGACTTACAGATGCTCGAAGGATGAGATCCGCCAGAGCAGAGACTGCCTCCTGGGCTCGCAGGGAAGGAGGCCACTGAAAGCAGTGACCAGAGATGTGCAGAGAGGTCGCAGTGACATTGAATGCCACCTCGCTCACACCCAGGAAAAGCAGAATGATGAAGCCTCAGTTGACACACACTCACTTACACCTTTGGGGCTCCCTCCTCAGGATGTGCAGCACTAGTTAGAGATTACAGGAGTGGGGGTCCACCACCTATGGCTGACCTCACTTGGGCTGCCTTATCTTGGAAGAAGAAAAGCAAAAAGGCAAAATTACCTTCAATGCAGACGAGCAGTAAAACCTAAATGTCTGCATGCATCCCATAATGGGTGTGATGACAGGTTCATGCAAGAAGCAATTTCAAAATTCTGCTGCTACACTCCCAGCACATGTCAACAATGTATAATGAAAACTACACACTCCTAGCCTGTGAATTTCTAGCCATTAGTTTCATTAGACTGAAAATCATAGGATGGGAGTGCACAAGTTCTGCCGGGAGCGCAGAAGTAGAATTTTTAACCCTATGTGCCATTCAATACTTTGTGTGGTGTTAAACATGTAATGGTATGAATGAGGGAATACGTCCAAATGAAGGCCGGGATGAAAAGGGTACTCTGCTACCTCCTGGGCATTGATGGCAAGCTATTTAAGCACTTTAAAACAGCAGGAGAGGAGGACATTTTAAGTGGAAGACATGTTTAATATAATTCGTTCTTATAAGGCGTAACTAACTTGTCTTTTCTTGGCTGATCTGGTAAGGTCATTTAATTTCTTCCTGCACTGAATGGCAGGGGTAAATTTTTGTCTTTACTGCCTGGGTGGTAATCTGGTGAAGCAGGTTGCCTGGTTGTTATAGAACCTGTCCGATTTTCATTCGATTGAATTCAAAGGAATGAAAATCAGGTGGGTTCTATAATAGGTGGCTGCATCAGGTTACCACCCAGGCAGTGAAGATAAAAATTTACCCCAGAATACGTTCGGTGGTTGCCTTAACGTTTTCTGTTCTGGTCATCTTCCTCCACTGGCTATAAACAGCTCTCTGTAGTGCCCTTCACCTGCTAGTGCCAAACACTGCCTCTCACCTTCTGCAGGAGCATGTCAACATCTGCACTTTGCAGCAGACCTGACTGACATTTTGCACCAACAAACTTCCTGGTTTCCAGCTGAAAATCTTTGAATGATGTTTGGCTATTTGAGCTTCTGCAAACAGTTAATTCCTACAGCAACACATTATTTCCCATCCTGCAAATGGGTAAGGTCCCAATGAGAGGCATTTCCAATGCCAGGAGATCAACATCATTAATCAAATGAAGCTAACCATAGAAACGAGGTGGGATCAGCACTCATGACATCGAGTGAGTGGAAGTCCCGCCGCACCACCCTTACAGCAGGGATTGAGCCTGCAGAAAATTTAGGCTTTGATGTATTATCGAATAAGAAAATAATTAAAACCAGATTAAAGTGGCACCTCGAGATAAGATTTAACAGATGTCTGGAAACTAATGGCACATACTCAGGTCAACCAAAAAGATGCTACAGTTTACATTCTGCCAACTAAAGTTAATGGGATCATCTGTGTTAATATTGTTCAGACCTGAAAAAGTCAGCAAGTAACCCAATGTTATTTGCAGTGCAGGACATTGAATTACTGTAAGGAAATTCATTTGAGATTTGTGTCTTCCCCAAAAATCATTTTCCAGAATAATCAGAGGAGAGACTTCATGCCGTGGGACACTGCTATGAAAACACTAACATGTTCATCTGAACTTGCATTCCCCACTATTTTAGTGAAACTGTATATACATGGGTTAATGCCACAGTCAAAATAGTAGAAGGAGGAATTTCAAGTGAACACATCGGCATTTGTGTATCAGTAACACACGGCATTATTTAATGCCGTATAAAATAGACAACTAAATAGTTAGACTAAGGCAGCATGGCTCGAAGACACTGGGGGTCAATTTTTAGATGGCCGAGCGGGTGTGTTCGTGGTGGGGGGGCTCCTAAAATTGGGGATTCCTGGAGCGGGTCCGAAGCCTGGCTCCAATCCGCCCACTTCCGGGTTCCCCAATGACGAGAATCGGTGCGCGTGCAGCCCCCGCATACGGGACTCCCATCGGCAATCAATAGCCGGCGGGATCCCACTTAAGATCATTATCTGGATACTTGAGGTCGTTTACAGACCTCATTAGTTGGAGATTTTAGGAGGATTCGGATTTTGGACGACCCAGAGCGTGTTTCCCATGCTGGGGGCAACACTCCCTGTTTAAACAGACGTGTTGCAGCCAGCAGCCAGTGGCAGCTGCAAAGGTCCATTTAACAGGTGCGGGGTAAACTCTCATTCATTGCAGCAGGGCACTCTGTCACCTCAGACAAAGTTTTGCCTGCCACGCCGTTGTCTCCATATTCCAAATTATTAAATCATACCCTAAACTCTGCTGTCCAAATACATTTACCTACTTTGTGGACCCTCTCACACTCACACCGTCAGGATTGGTGGGGGGGGGGGTCCATTGCTGCATTCATCACTCCATTGGAGGACAAGCAACATCACCAGCCTTGCCAGGCATGCCGTCCATCTCCGCCAGGTGAAGCTACAAAACACAGTGTTGCACAACAGGCACCTGCACAAAGTAGTCGTGCAACTACACATACACCCACTGTAGGGTAACCTAATGGGTGGCATCAAGGGTGTTCATGGAGAACCTGATGAAAGGGCATTATTGCACAAGCCAGTCAAGAATGGCCAAGATGTGGCAGTAGTGGTGACAATATAATATGTAATGTGAGTTGATCAGAAATTAAATATTAGTAAAAACCATGACAAACCCTCAAACACCCTTGTGCATCCCCTTCATGCTCACGACACGTTTGCCTTACGCTTCCTACACATATGTGATGCATGCCCTGTGGCTGCAGCACAGGTAGTGGCAGGTTGAGTGAGGCTGGCCGTGAAAGAGATGCATGAGATAGAGCCATGAGATTGTATGAGGATTGGATTGAGTGGTAGTGGTGGGATGAGTACTGGCGAGGTGAGTAAGTGCAGGTAAGATGAGGATGAGCTGTGAGTGGGTGTGAGGAGTGATGTGATAGAGTAGTGTTGGCAGTGCAGAAGGAGATGTGGGGTAGGGGCAGTGATGCGGCAGACTGAGTGTAGGGGAATGAGTAAGTGGACTCACTTAGGTCATTGCAGCGCCTCCTGCACTATATGTAGGTGCGTGATATGTTGGTGGTGCTGGTGACCTCCTCTGCCACCTCGAGCCAGGCCTTCCTGGTGGCAGAGGCAGGCCACTTCCTCCCGTCCGCCGGGGAGAAGATCTCTGTCCTCCCCCTCCTCCTCACCCCATCCACTAGGACCTGGAATGAGGCATCATTAAACCTGGGAGCAGCCTTCCCCCTGTGTTGCTCCATGCTGTAATTTTGGCTCCTTTCTGCAGCATCAGTCAGTGGAGGACTGCCCCTTTAAATAGGGCTCCTCCAGCTGACAGCCTATGATGCGGGTGCGCAGTCCGCCCACAGCGCAGCTTTCCAGCGCGAAACATGGAAGCCAAGGTCAGTGGCTTCAATTTACTTACGATCGCGTGGGGAACCTGCCGATTTTACTGGGTGGGTTACCCACGCGCCCAGTCGACCTCCTGCTGGCAACCCGCCTCCCTCCTAATATCGGGCCCACTGAAATCATTTGACATGATACTGTATTCATGCTGAAAGAATTCTTTCTCCTTTTCTCACCAGTTTTTTTCAACATCTTTTTCCTCTCTCCAACATTGATTCCTTTTTTTTAATTCATTCATGGGATGTGGGAGTCACTGGCAAGGCCAGCATTTATTGCCCATCCCTAATTGCCCTTGAGAAGGTGGTGGTGAGCCGCCTTCTTGAAGTAGCTTGCTAGGCCATTTCTGAGGGCAGTTAAGAATCAACCACATTGCTGTGGGGTCTGAAGTCACAAAGAGGCCAGACTGGGTAAGGACAGCAGGTTTCCTTCCCTAAAGGACATGAACCAGATGGGCTTTTACGACAATCCGGTAGTTTCATGGTCACCATTACTGATACTAGCTTTTTATTCCAGATTTTATTTTAATTATCTGAATTTAAATTCCCCAGCTGCCGTGGCGGGATTTGAATTCATGACTCCAGATTATTAGTCTAGGCCTCTGCATTACTAGTCCAGTAATATACCCGGGATGCTACCACACTCGGTATCCTTTCAGGTGTATGGTTGCACCAATGCTGGTTGCCTTTTGATATCTTTCCCAAGTGATTATTATTTGTTTGTGAGCCTTGAACTGACAGTGAGAGGTTTTCCAAACATATGTCAGTGGTGAGGACCCTCACCTGTAGCCAGTGCATATTGGAAAATCGCAGGCCATTGCCCGTGATTTTCCCATATGCATTGGTGCTGGGCAAGCTTCCTAACTGCTGGTGCATTCTTGGAAAATTTAGGCTTGAATGTCTTCAGGCTATTTGACTGCAGAGTGCATCTCACTCAAGCCTAATCATATCTTCACCCGATGTCCACGCACCTGCACTTCCAGCAATGATCACTGGATCGCGATCAAGGACAAGAACACTGTCAGATATTCCCCTCCCTAACTCAGGGGCACTGAGGTCAATTGTAGTGCCTCCCTGAGATTAATTAACTCAGCTTGGACTGTGTTTTGAACTAGTGACCTTCTGGACTATATGGCTTTGTTACTCATTGGCTAAACTTGTTGCACCGTCAAGAGCAAATAGAGATGTCAATGTTTGGGCTTGAACAATTTTTCTGCCTTTTGTTGCTTTGGTGCACCACAGTGATGATTAACCGCAACATCAGAAGAGTAGCAGTGTGACATCTGCAGGTCTCATATTCACCATACATGAGTTATCTTTGAGTAAGATTGGCAATTTAGTGGAAATTAGTGCTGATTTATGGTTAGTTTTGTGCTGTGGAAATAGGTTGTGACTCCTTCAAATATTGGATATGGGACCTTTACAATTATCAGAGAGAGTAGCTTTTATCCCATTAGTCTGATATGGATTAGAAAACAACCCCAGAGGTGAACGGACGGTGATCTAACTCAATCCTTATATTATGAGGAGAAATCAAATTAAAAACATCCTGCATCAGATTGACATATTGCTCTCATATAAGTTCAGGCAGGCAGCAGTATTATTGATAAACTAGACAACGGTCGCAGTATTTTTAGAAGGCTTTCTTTATTTTGTTTTCAAATAAGTCACACATGTGTGGAGCCTGAAGTCAGGCTGCTTCTCAGGATGCTGAGAATAGGGACTCCATAAAAGAACATTTCAACAACTTGATGGGTAAAAAAATGCTGTCCTCAGAAACTAGGTCATCTTTCATCTCTGAGTGAAAGTCAATGAGAAATTGAACATAGTTCCGACAAAAATTTAGAAACAATTCCCTTCCAAAGGCGTACAAAACTGGAAAGACATCAGAGGCTAAAAATTATTATTGGTGACAGTAGTAACAAACGGTTAATATTTGTATGGCGTTACTCTATCCGCTATTTTAACAAAGATAAGATTAATGCCTACAGTAAAATATAAGAATGAGTTAATTGTTTGTCCACTATTATTTTCAGTGATAGTCTAGACTTTCCGTTGGATTTACACCCAGCTCCCTGTCATAACTCCAGCAGAATTTTTTTTAATTCGTTCATGGAATGTGGGCGTCGCTGGCAAGGCCAGCATTTATTGCCCATCCCTAATTGTAGGTGGTGGTGAGCCGCCTTCTTGAACCGCTGCAGTCCGTGTGGTGAAGGTTCTCCCACAGTGCTGTTCGGAAGGGAGTTCCAGGATTTTGACCCAGCAACAATGAAGGAACGGCGATATATTGTCAAGTCGGGAGGGTGTGTGACTTGGAGGGGAACGTGCAGGTGGTGTTGTTCCCATGTGCCTGCTGCTCTTGTCCTTCTGGGTGGTAGAGGTCGCGGGTTTGGGAGGTGCTGTCGAAGAAGCGTTGGCGAGTTTCTGCAGTGCATCCTGTGGATGGTACACGCTAAAGTCGCAGTGCGCAGATGGTGAAGAGAGTTAATGTTTAGGGTGGTGGATGCAGCTGTATCTTCTTCAAGAGATGCTCTGCAGGCTGCTGCTCGCCCCTGTCGCTTCTGGCGTTTTTTCCTGTAAGTGACATTGGCCTCAAAGTACCTTTGACCAGATATGAGTGGGCGTACACAATTGACAGGAATACATCATACAATGCTCTTCCCATCACTTGTGCTTTACCAATGCAGGGCACAAGGGATGTCAATTTGCCCCTGGCATCGAACACTTTTATGGATGGTGAAGGGAGGACTTCAAAACTTAAAGGCCAGAAAACCAAAGCCACCCCCTTTCAGGTGGACTCTCTGGAAAATCACCCTGACCTTGCAAAATCAGCCAGGGTCAAAGATACATCCTTGTGGCAGCTGGAAGTCCTGCTCTGACTAAAGCAGAAAATCTCAGACAAGTAATTTTTACACTGATGTTTTTACAATCTATTTGAAAATGTGTTCCTAATAAGGAATTAAAAATACACCTGTATGAATGACTTGTAAAATGTTTATCAGGAATGAAAAAGTAAAACTGTAATACATTTATTGAATAGTTCAGAACTTCCATTTTTCAATAATAAGACCTCATGAGTATGTTGGCCATACTTTTATTCTTATCTGCACACATTTAATTATTATGCAAATTCTGCATTTCAGCAAGCCAACAGCCAAGAAGCCTTTGAATTCATTAATACCTAATTACATTAATGAGTTTCACACACAAGGCTGTTTTTGCTTTGGAACTGAGTACTCAAGAGTAACCGATAAGGTAGTGACAAATTCAAGAAGCCCAAGTCCTTTGCTTAATGATCCAAATGTGGTGGGAATCTTACTTTTTCTGCTGTGGCACAGCTGGCAAAATTTAATCAGAGCTAATGAATCAGCATTATTCTGGCCACCCATTTTACTCTGCTTTCCCCTCTCCGGGTGACAGGCTGTTCCTTTTTGTTCCTCATTGCCTGGGAGGATGGGAAGAAAGAATCCTCCTAAGCAATGTTTTTTTAATTAAAGGAAGAAGCCGCTCCAATACTGTCATCAATGTAATGGAAAAAAAGGCAGGGAGAGGACATGAGTATGACTGAAAGAAAGAATGTTCATCATATCCCACAAAAATACAGGCCCTTAGTGAGGTGGGATCATTTGGGGTCAGAGGGGATAGTGAAAATTTGGAAAGGGACAAGATTGGAAGGAGAGATGAGATCATAAAAAAGTGAAGAGGAAGAGGGATCAGTAGATGGGCTTGCATCCAAGAGTTGAAGCTTATGGTCCTTGTTATCTGAAAGGAACAAAAAAAAGTTATTTGATTAAAGTGCCGCATGAGACATAGGAATATAGGAACAGGAATAGGATATTTAGCCCCTCGAGCCTGTTCTGCCATTCAATGAGATCATGGCTGATATATATATATCCATATACCCGTCTTAGCCCCATAATCCCTTAATACCTTTGGTTCACAAACATCTATCAATCTCCAGATTTAAAATTAACAATTGAGCTAGCATCAACTGCCATTTGCGGAAGAGGGTTCCAAAATTCTACCACCCTTTGCGTATTGAAGTGTTTCCTAACTTCATTCCTGAAAGTCCTGGCTCTAGTTTTTAGGCTACGTCCCCTAGTCCTAGACTCCCCAACCAGTGGAAATAGTTTCTCTCTATCTACCCTATTAGTTCCCCTTAACATCTTGAAAACGTCAATCAAATCACCCCTTAATCTTCTAACTTCCGGGGAATACAGCCCTCGTTTGTGTAATCTCTCCTCGTAATTTAACCCTTGGAATCCAGGTATCATTCTAGTAAATCCAAGGCCAATATATGCTTCCCAAGGTGCGGTGCCCAGAACTGAACACAGTACTCCAGGTGTGGTCTAACCAGGGCTTTGTATAGCTGTAGCATAACTTCTACCCCCTTGTATTCTAGTTCTCTAAATATAAAGGCTAACATTCCATTAACCTTTTTGATTATTTTCTGTACCTGTCAGTGACATTTTAATGATCTATGTACTTGGACTCCTAAGTCTCTTTGGACCTCCACTATTTTGAGCTTTTCACCATTTGGAAAGTACTCTGATCTATCCTTTTTCGGTCCAAAGTGGATGACCTCACACTTGCCTATATTGAAGTTCATTTGCAACAGTTTTGTCCATTCACTTAATCTATTAATATCTCTGTAATGTTATGCTTCCATCTACACTGCTTATAAGGCAAAGGATGATATAGAACCAAAGAACTAGGACAGCTCTAAAACAAAGTGAGTTGGTGTTGCTGACAAGAGAGGGTGAGAGAATGATCCTATTCTTCTTTGAAGGCATTGTCTTAGCAATGCAGTGTAAATTGGTATCCTTTTATTTTCCTGTAGGTTACTTCCATGATGAAGTGAGGCAATGTGGCTCCATTGCACATCATAGCAGCTTGTGTCAAACACTCTTCCTGCCCCCAGAGCCTGCACAGATATTTATACCTGTAGAATGTAGTGAGTTTGAGTAAGGGGCAGTGGGTGAACCACCATTCACAAGAGAGGAACAGCAAATGAGGTGATTGGAGAGGAATAAGCAAAATTAAGGGCTGGCTGTGATCCAATATGGCATGTTTACTGGGCTGCCTTTAGATGGAAGTTGATGCAGAAAGGCATTTGTAATATCATTTGAGATCATCATGAGCAGCCAGCAACATCTCGTGGAGAACATGTAGCTGTGCACCTCCAACATCGCTGGGGTCCTATGGAAATGTAGAGTACCATGAAATGAATGACACATTCATGGCCATCTGCAGATGAGCCCCAAAGAAGTGAGGGAAGTAACACTGACACCATTGAGTCTTCAGGCACCTATTTATCAGAGTCTGTCACTGTCAGATTGGAAGGAGCAGTGATGGTGGACTTTACCAACTCTAAGGACTTTTGTCATTGTAGCCCACTGGTCGCCCAGCCCTGGGAGCATGGCAGGGGAGAAACGTCCATTGAAGCACGTCCCTCTCAAGGGGCACACATCCTATCGTTCCAGCCAAGCCTTTCAAAGATTTGAGAAAGTACATGAGAGCAGACAGGCACTGGCAGCTACTGTATTATCAGACATGACCATTTGTTATAGAAACATCACAGGAGCCTGCACCCAGAAGTACAAGGCTACAGCCATCCCAACAGGTCCTACCAGCCATAACCTGTCACCACAGTTGTTCCTTCCACTCATGCAACACATAGACAAAGCCTTAGGTTAAGAAGTAGGACAAACACACTGTACAGGGTCACCAAGGGGGAGCACATGAGTAGGGCTAAGGCCACAAAGCCCATGTAAATAGCATTGCATATATATATAGATCTTTTTATTTGTTCTCTGGTGCACTGAACCTGAGAGGAAATAACTGCCCATGCACTTCAGGCACAGGTCAACCTCGTAGCTGGACTTTGTGCCTGAACATAGGGCCCCATATAAATTAGTTACCCTCCCATTTACCTTGGAAAATCTAGTATGGGGTGGGATCAGCAATAGACGCCACTGTTGGGTGTGATCCTGCTTTATTGGTGCGATTGCAGCCTGTCGATTTTTGAGGCCATTATGTCATGTTAAGTACCTAGGATGAGAAAAGGTCGTTAGGTCCATAAGCACTTGCACCGTTTTATTGTCAGATCTCATTTCCATGTACTAATTCTCCAACCTCCCACCCTCACCTCTTGAAAGATGCAAGAAAGCAGAGACTTGTAGCCAATTCAGAAGTCCTCTGTTAAAAATTCCTCTCCGACTTCTCGCAGGTAATCAGGCAACCCCCTATTTCTAGTGTAATTAGCCCTAACTTGTATATGTGGTGATCACCTTGTTTTCTAAAAATTCACATCAGTTTGTAATGGATGTGTTCTGCTTATAGAAACTGTCAGAATAAGAAAATTGTGTAAAATAACCCAAAACTGGAAACAAAGACATAGAAGCAAACTGCAACCTACTATGTATACGGGTACATTTTGTACATGCTGATAAACATTGAAAGGAATTTTCAAGAAATGGGAAGAATATTCAGAATATCATGCAAGCGTAAAATTAGAAGCCCTAGTGATGAGCATAATGTTGTTTCATGAGCAAATGGTACATCTTAGCCATGCCTAGTTCAGGGTATCGTGAAAGTGCATAACTATCAAATAAATTTGCCATTTGATGTTGGAAAGTTATTTGAAAGCAAGATTTAGGAAGTATTCGCTCGGTTAAAACAGAAGTAACAGATGATAAAGAACATCCTCATAATCATCCCAAAATTAGACCCAACAGATTTCAGATAAGGTTTCAAGAATATTGAAACCTTAATTTTATTAGACAACTCCCTGACTACAGCAGCACCACGAGCTGACAATGTTAACGCTAGACCATTTTGGACCAGAAAAGAAAAACCTTCTGAGCAAAGCTGAAGAATACAAATTTAGCTTAGATCCCTTATACTATTTGCAAGAAAAATTATTGTGAGTAATACTGCCATTCAAATCTTCCAAATGATGCAGATTGCTTCTTCTGGTCCACTGTTATAGTTAGAATCATAGAATCATAGAAAGGTTACAGCATGGAAGGAGGCCATTTGACCCATCGAGTCCATGCCAGCTCTATGCAAGAGCAATCTAGCCAGTCCCACTCCCCCGCCCTATCCCTATAGCCCTGCAAATTTTTTCCCTTCAAGTACTTATCCAGTTGCCTTTTGAAAGCCATGATTGAATCTGCCTCCACCACCTGCTCTGGGAGTGCATTCCAGATCCTAACCATTCGCTGTGTAAAAAAGTTTTTCCTCATGTCACCTTTGGTTCTTTTGCAAATCATCGTAAATCTATGTCCTCTGATTCTTAACCCTTCCTCCAATGGGAACAGTTTCTCTCTGTCTAAACCCTTCATGATTTTAAATACCTCTATCAAATCTCCTCTCAACTTTCTCTGTACCAGTCTATCCACGTAACTAAAGTCCCTCATCCCTGGAATCATTCTAGTAAATCTCATACGCACCCTCTCTAAGGCCTTCACATCTTTCTTAAAGTGTGGTGCCCAGAACTGGACACAATACTCCAGTTGTGGCTGAACCAGTGTTTTATAAAGGTTCATCATGACTTCCTTGCTTTTGTACTCTATGCCTCTATTTATAAAGCCCAGGATCCCGTATGCTTTTTTAACCGCTTTCTCAACCTGCCCTGCCACCTTCAACGATTTGTGTACATATATCCCCAGATCTTTCTGTCCCTGTACCCCTTTTAGAATTGTGCCCTTTAGTTTCTATTGCCTCTCCTCATTCTTCCTAACGAAATGCATCACCTCGCATTTTTCTGCATTAAATTTCATCTGCCATGTGTTCGCCCATGCCACCAGCCTGTCTATATCTTTTTTTATTCGTTCATGGGATGTGGCCATCGCTGGCAAGGCCAGCATTTATTGCCCATCCCTAATTGCCCTTGAGAAGGTGGTGGAGATGCCGCCTTCTTGAACCGCTGCAGTCCGTGTGGTGAAGGTTCTCCCACAGTGCTGTTAGGTAGGGAGTTCCAGGGTTTTGACCCAGCGACGATGAAGGAACGGCGATATATTTCCAAGTCAGGATGGTGTGTGACTTGGAGGGGAACCTGCAGGTGGTGGTGCTCTTTGCCCTTTATAAGTTGGCTGATGAGCTATATAGGACAATGGGAGGCTATCAGTATAGATGCCTAGGTGAGGGATATTGTTGTGAAGGGCTAGCTCCTATATATGTAATGGCTATTTCCATAATCTAGGCATTTTGTGGCATCAACTACATTACAGAGTTCCTCCCACGGTGTCATTAGAAGTGGTGGAAAACTTATTATGCTGCTAAGCTTTGGATGATGTATCTTGATCTGTAAGAGGAACAGGTTTTATTCCTGCCATGGTGGTCCTCAAAGAAGACAAGGAGGTTTAGACCCATCCTGAACGTGAGAAAGCGAAACAAACCCCTTAAAATACAGATTCAAAATTATCACCTTGAGAACAATCATTCAAGAGATTAGCTACAAAACATTGACCTGTAAGATTTCTGCCATAACAAGGAGGTCTAGCTTAAGCACTATTAATTCATAGTTCTACTAGAGAGCAATTTAATGGATTCCCAGAGACATCAGTCAAATAACAGTCATAGTTTATCTCAGAGTACCATTAGTGTGGTTTCAGATCCCCATTCTTCATGAGAATTCTCAAAACTGCAGCTCTTGGCACAGTTATCAAACAGTCATTCATTTATATAATCCAAGGTTGTAGAAGGCTGCCCTTAATTTGTGAGTAATTGGTATTAAATTGGCATTGATGCTCCAAAAGGGCCATAACAATAGCTGGTGTGGGAAAATATAGTGTTATACAGGTGTGGCAGTGATATTCTTCTGAGACAGGGTTAAGGCAATGTAGAGGGAATATTGCTCTGTATCTGTATAATCTGTATCTGTAATCAATATAAAAAGATGTTACATTCTCTAGAACTGACATCCCCCATCTTGACAGGTACAGAAATCCACCAAATATTATAAAAAGCAAGTGTTCTGGTCATATATCTAGTAATAATTTATTATTAAATGTGAATGATTAAGTAGAATAATATATTGCCAGTGCCTCTTTAATAAATACTAATTGTTTGAAATAACATAAATCAAAGAAAGTAGATGATTCTTTAAACTGATAGTGAAATGGAAATTGCTTTTCAATGTTATACATACAGTAATTTAATAGATAACTGAATTTTAAAACAAGTTGTTTTGCATGTAGATATTGCATTTTTCCTTTAAATTTGATTTCTAAGTTTATCTCCCTAAAATATTATTGGATGACACAGTGCCTATCTGGAGATTTACTAAATTCAATGCATTTTTAATTTGTCAGTTTAATAGGCAATACTTGCTGCAACTTGACATGTTTCATTCAGCCATGCTTCGGAAAGGCCTAGTTAGATGAATTTTTTTGTGTTTATTAGCATTAGTCACCCTTTGAACCACACAGGTTATTTCTGTTTGTTTTCTTTGAATTTGGACTTCACTTAGATCTCCTTTACTATTATAATTCAATCTGGCCTACCTCTAGAGTCATCTCGATTTGTGGTTTATTACAGGAACATACTCTGTTCTGGTAGGTGTTTTCCTGCTGAGTGACTTTTGCTGTTTAAATCTGCACGATGAAGCTAATGAGAAGCACAGTGTATTGCAGGCTGGAGGGAGAAAGTGCAGAAATTTGCATTCTTCTGATTAATGACGTTGAGTTCTGCATTCCCATTGGTGTAATGAAGATACAGGATGTTGGTATCGGAAGTGGCTTCCAAGTCCCTTGTTTCATTAAACATTTAAGAGGGTTAATACCTTCCTTTGAGGATGATGAGCAATAGGACAAAGCTATCTTTTGTATTTCATTGACGATACTCCTGTCAGTACAAGTAAGATGAGCACTTGGATGTAGTTGGACTCCAAATTTGATGTGTGCAGAATTTGGATTATGCAAATCCAAATTATGAATATTGGTGAAGAAGTAGGGAGGCAGCCATCCCTTGGTTGATACCAAAAGCACATTTCACGCACACAAAGTAGATTACCAGGGACTGTAGGCTCCACCAGTAGACTGCAAAGGATTCAAGATGAACTCCACTATAAAACATCAACTAAAATGCCATTCAATCACCTTAACATATGAACATACGAACATTCGACCCCTCGAGCCTGCTCTGCCATTTGATAAGATCATGCTGATCTGACTGTGACCTCATCCCTAATTTCCCATCTACCTACTATAACCTTTGACTCCCTTGTTAATCAGGAACCTATCTAACTCAGCCTTAAAAATATTCAATGACCCTGCCTCCACCGCTCTCTGGGGAAGGGAATTCCACAGATTCACTACCCTCTGAGAGAAAAAATTTCTCCTCATCTCCGTCTTAAATGGGAGACCCCTTAATTTTAAATTGTGTCCCCTAGTTCAAGTCTCTCCCAAAAGGGGAAACATCCTCTCAGCATTCAAGTCCCCTCAGGATCTTATATGTTTCAATAAGATCACCTCTCATTCTTCTAAACTCCTGTGTATACAGGCCCAACTTGTCCAACCTTTCCTCATAAGATAACCCCCTCATCCCAGGAATCAGTCGAGTGAACCTTTTCTGAATAGCCTCTAAAGCAATTATGTCCTTTCTTAAATAAGGAGACCAAAACTGCACTAAGTATTCTAGATGTGGTCTCACCAATGCCGTGTACAACTGTAGCAAAACACCTCTACTTTTATGTTCCATTCCCCTTGCAATAAATGACAACATTCCATTAGCTTTCCTAATCACTTGCTGTACCTGCATCCTAACTTTTTGTGATTCATGTACTAGGATACCCAGATCCCTGTGTCCTGTTAACAAATATAATTGTTTTTTAACATGGGTCTTTTTATTAGAATCATTATCAGTCATGTTGGAAGGAAACCTTTGGCAATATACATGTACAGAGGAGAATTTAATTCCTATATACATTTATCATTTTAAAGGTTGGTCAGTCAGTTTCCAGGGGGAGTGGAAGGGGGTTTCACACTTGGGGTGGATCCTCCATCAAAACACAGTAGGGGATTCTGCACACTTTACTGATGGTCCGTTGTTTTTTTTCTTTTTTCGGGACCCCACTGTGGTTTGCCAGTACTTCCCATTTTAATATCAAACCTTTTTACAGGCTTTCAACGTCTCCCATCTTCTTGTCTTCTTCCTTCGATATGCTTCTCACTGCCTTAGATATTCACACATTCTTTGTTTTTCTAATGTACTTAATGCTTCCTTCCATTTTCTGGTTTAAAGATCATTTCAGTTTATCTATCGACCTATCCATCTGTTTTTCTTTAAAAAGGTTATAAGTCATCATGCTGATAACACCTCTCTTTTTTGCCCTCCCATTCCCCTTTGTGCTGATTTTATTAAAAAGCTGGCTCATCTTTCACAATTTCAGTTCTGAAGAACAATTGGAATCTACAATGTTAACTTCCCTGTTCTCTCCACTGATGGTGGCTGACTGCTCTATGTTTAATAGGGCAAGCGAGGCCAAGCTGAGCAAAATTTAGATTTTAATGAATTGGTCATATTTGGGCCAGTACAGATTTCATTTTAGTGTTTATTCCTAATGCGCATCAATATTCTTCAATTCTAAAAGTCAAAATAAGATGTTAATCAAGATTGCTTGAATATCTGAGCTATAGTCATTGAGGCTACTTTAAATAAAAATCAGCCCCTTCATTAACATTTCTTATGGACCTTTGCATTAATTACTCTTCTAATACAATATGCATTCTGCCCTTGGCTAAATATATAAACCTACACACTGAAATATTAATTCCTCAGAAAAAATTAAAATATTCTTCTGAATTATCACATTTTATGAAGTTTTATTTGTAAAGTGGGCTGATACTATAGAAGCCATTAGAAGCTGTTAGCCAAGTCTAATAGAGATTTGTTTGGAGAACATTTCAAAAATTCCAAAAGGCTAAAATTTAAAAATAAATTATGTTGTTAGAACTGGATAGATGATTCAATGTGGTCTTGTGGAAGGCATAAGATTGCTTTGATTTTTAATCTTTTGGTACTGAAATTCTTTTGCCGAAAACTCAGTTGCTCAGTAACACTGTAGCCATCAATATTAATGAGAACATGAATAAGTAAATAGAAGCAGGTAGCAGAATAATTGATGGAAATAAAATAACAGCATTAATCTTTATTGCTTATACATTGAGTTGTGTGATGGTGAGTTTGGTTCAGAATATTAATTGTTGCCACAAATTCAGGTCTGCTGTAGATACCTTCTTGGGTGGTGTCACTTCTGTAAGTGATCTGAACATTTTATTTTTGTAGGAGCTGACTCACACTGTCCTATATATACTTGCATGATAGCATAGCCAAAGGTGTAACAGTAGTACACCATTGTGACCTGAATTGGATATTCGTATCTTTCACACGTGTGCTGTCCGATCTCTCTGAAGGCGAGAACCAATCAGGAATGGATAAACTGCTTTATTTCACAGTAAGGTGAACTTACAGAACAGCAGTTATGATTGGAATCACTTAGTTCAATTAGAACAATTTATCTTCGTATGACAATACCAAACAAAGAACATGTATGCTTCCTCTCATCAATGGGTCATCTTACTTGACTTAAACAAGACAACTTTTGATGTGGAGATGCCGGTGATGGACTGGGGTTGACAATTGTAAACAATTTTACAACACCAAGTTATAGTCCAGCAATTTTATTTTAAATTCACAAGCTTTCGGAGGCTTCCTCCTTCCTCAGGTAAACATTTACCTGAGGAAGGAGGAAGCCTCCGAAAGCTTGTGAATTTAAAATAAAATTGCTGGACTATAACTTGCTGTTGTAAAATTGTTTACAAAAGACAACTTTTAACTAACCTCCAGCATTTCTACCCTCTTAATTGCAGCAAAAGCCTTCTCTTTAAAACCCTTACAGCCTCCTCGGGACCTCCCTGTATTTTATCTGCCTCTGTTCACAGCCACAAAGGGATCAAAGATTTTCCAATACATTGGTCGTGAGATGTTTATCGATTATCAAAACAAGCTAATGAATTGCTTATTGTTTACAGTCTTTGGGGCAAATGACACCATTAGCATATTAATCACCTATTTTCTCAGTGCGCTTTTTAATCGTATGTGAATATACTATTCTTTAAACCACAATTTTTAAAGCAACTTTTTTTTCTAAATCCTTTCTGTGGAAACATGTTCCTGAATTATAACAATCATTGCAACAGTTTGAAAAACTGATGAAATGGGCAAAGTGTTTTTTGAGATTGTTTTCATATTTTTGTAAATAACCCAGTACAATGTTGTTTGCAAAGATCTTACGGGAAACTCCTGGTGAGGCTGGTTTTGATTTTTACCGGGCTTGGTGTGATTTAGATTGTTTCTAAACCAATTCCAGTGTGAACAAAAGTGTCCATTTAACAGTGTATCAGTGGGTTGAGTCCAACATCATTCCGTTAGTGTGATTGAATCCTGTTATTATCATAGGAACATATGAACAGGAGTAGGCCATTCAGCCCCTCAAGCCTGTTCAACCATTCTATTAGATCATGGCTGATCTGTACGTCAACTCCATTCACCCAACTTTACTCCAGTTCCCTTCATTCATTTACCTAACAAAAATCCTTTGAACTCAATCTTGAAAATTTAAATTAACCCAGCATCCACAACCTTTTGGGGGAGAGAGTTGTAGATTTCCACTACCCTTTGATTTCACTCCTGGCCTTGCTCTAATTTTAAGATTATGCCCCCTTGTTCTGTATTCCGCCACCAGAGGATATAATTTATTTGTATCTGTCCTATCGAATCCCTTACCATTTTAAAGACCTCAATTAGATCTCCTCTTAACCTTTTAAACTCAAGGGGAATACAAACTAAGTTTATGCAGCCTGTCCTCATAATTTAACCCTTTATGCCCCGATATCATTTTAGTGAATCTATGCTGTACCCCCATTATATCCTACCTCTGAGGTGCAGTGTCCAAAACTCCAGATGGTGTCTGACCAAATCTCTGTATAATTGAAGTATAACTCCCTTCCCTTTTATATTCCAGCCCCCTTGAGATAAAGGCCAAAATTCCATTAGCATTTTTGATTACTTTTTGTACCTGTGCACTAGCTTTTAGCGATTTGTGTACATGGACACCCAAATCCCTTTGCTCCTCTACAGTTCCTAATTTCTCATTATTATATTCCTCTTTGTATTTCTTGGATCCAGAGTGGATGATCTCACACTTCCCTACATTAAACTCCATCTGTTACAGTTTTGCTCACTTAATCTGTCTATGTCCCTTTGTAACTTTCTGCTCCCATCTGCACAACTTGCTGTACCTCCTAACATAGTGACATCTGCAACTTGGAGATACAACTCTCTATTCCTTCATCTAAGTCATTGTTTTATTTATATATATATATATATATATAGTGAAAAGTTAAGGTCCCGGTATAGAACCCTGGGGAACACCACTTGTCGCATCCTGCCAATCAGAGTGTGTTCCCTTTATGTCCATGTCACAAGGGTTTTTGGTTTGGCATTCAAAAAATGACTGTAACTGCATTTTACTTAAATTAGACTTTCATCTGATCAGTAGTGAAGATGAATTTCTTTGTGATTAAAAAAAATCAATTTGAAGTAAGTCAGTCATCTTTTTCAGATTGTTATTACTAGTTCAGTGAGATTTTGATCACATTGTATCTGTATCTGACTGGTGTAACGAAGTGTATAGATGCATGAAAATGTTATTTTAAAAAGAGATGGGTAGAAATTGGCAATAAAATGTAACTTTGTCACGATATAACAGATTTAAAAAGGAGACGTGTAAATGTAATTAAACTATCGAAGTGCAGTGCTGCTGCCAACACTCTGAAGCGTTTCCTGGTGGATTTTGCTAGTCTTTTGCATGGGTGTATTGGATCATCTGGCTATAATGAATATGGGAAATTTTAGCAGGAGGACTACACGTCTGCCCAATATGTCCATTCCATTAAATAGACAGAAAATCAGGCGGGTTCCCATCGGAACATTTTCTTCTCCCTGCTTGGTTTTCCCTATATTTGCTGCGCCATGGCAATCTGATCAGCCCAAGCGAGGGATCAAGAAAATCTACTCCTTAAAGTTTAACTTGGAGAGGAGCTCTGTGCATAGTTCTCTCCTGAACATTAGAATCAAGAGTTCCAGGCATGCACTGTAAACAGGGTACTTCCTAGTTTGGAAATTATGGCCCCGATATATACAGGGAGGCGGAGAGGGAGGGGGGAGCACAGTAGTGGGGGAGAAACCCGGAAAACCCAAGGGCGCGGAAGGCCTGCCGAACTTAATGACATGACCTTATTATAATTTTTAAAATTCCGTTTCTGGCCTGGCAGCCGGCCAGATTGACAGGCTGACCGGCTGCCAGGCAGGAAAGCCAAAGGCGGAAGGACACAGCCGGGGACCATTGAGGAAAGATCGGGGCTTGGTGGAGATGGGGGGTGGGTGGGTCAGCAGAGCAGGATTGGGTGGGTCGGTCCATCGCGCTAGTGAGGATCGGCCATGATCGGCAGGGGGTATGCTCGAGGGGCTGGGGGGATCTCTCCTGTTCCTCCTGGCTCTCAAGCAGTGCTGTAAAAAGCACTTACCTTCTGCAGTCAGTTGCTCCTGTCTCCATTTAACTACTAGGTTTCCCGAGCTCTGGGAAACCCATCCGGCAACTGTTAAATTTAAATCAGGCTCCCAACTGCACTGTGGGAGCCTGATTTAAATATTAGAATGAAGTGTGCCACCTCTCCAAGACGGGACACAGACCCGCCTCACAACCTGCCGCCGTAGAATTTCCTGCAGGTGCAAAAAGCAGCGGGTTGGGGTCGCATTTTGCAATTTTTCATTTTTAACCCCCCCCCGTCCCTCTCCTGCCCGTCGTTGGGGGGGTTAATATCAACCCCTACACATCAGCTACTGGTCTGAGACAAGCGATACAAATGCAGCATAAACTACAGATCTCCCTTCCTGTCATATGAGGAGACCAGACACTATTTGCCATGAATCCTCAGGTTTAATATCATAATCTTCCTCCCCCTACCAATCTACTTTCCTGTCATGCAATGTGAAACTACCTGACTTAAAGTCAGTTCCTGGAGCTACTTGGCAGAGATTCCTCTTTTTTTTTAAAAATGACAATTTTGGCACACAGTCAGTTGATTAGCACCTTGTGGGCCGCTTCTGCCACCTTATTTCTATTGGAAAGTTGGCTAATTACAATATCACAAACCCAAAACAGGATCCCAATCTATCTGGGAAATTTGGATTGGATGTCAGAACATTGACTCACTTTCTTTGTGAAAATCCAAAAAGTGTTAATTAGAGAGGGTATAATGACAGTGGTTTATGATACTAAGAAAAAACAAAGCCAATAGGGAAAGTTATGAGCCCTGATAAAACTTAAGTGGTATAGTTTACTTATAGAAAAATATGCATTGTAGCCCCAAAAATCTGTGGGGTGTCACATTCTGATATAAGTGGTGCAACAAAGAGCCGGCACAGGTACAGTGGGCCGAATGGCTTCCTCCTGTGCTGTAGCTACTATGATAACACACCTGCCTCAGACCTCTGCCACTCCTCTGCCAAAGTTTGTGTCATCAAGGATCGGCCCCTTCATTTGAGCACCATTGGCAGGCATCCATGTCACTAGGAATGCCTCTGACAGTGCTTGATAGATTGACATAGGTGGCCTAGCTGGGGGTGGTGGGGGTTATTCGCCCCCTCTCCAAAACAAAACTTAGTTGCTGCTGACCCATTACAAAGAGGCTGTTTTTAAAAAAAAATAATAATTCAAAGACCAATCTTCGAGGTCCAGGCCACAATCCCAATCAGGACCCCAAGGTGGTTTTCACATCTGCTCCCAGCCGTACCTGCACCAACTATATATCAGGTCCCAATGACGACCCATGACATGGGAACTTCAACGTTCAGAGATCCTGCCCAACCACCCTTACATCGATGGCCTCATTAGGGGCAGGTGGATGATGTGCCATTCTGCCAAGGTCATTCTGGAGAGTTGGCATTAGGTCAAGACCAGCATTACTGGATTCTGGTCAGGTTTCCAGCCGTTCTGGCATACTCTCTCTGAAGCTTTAGCAGGAGTCTGCCAAGATGTCTGTGGATTTTTGGGTCATCTTATATAAATATATTTAAAACTAAAAGGTGCTATTCATGAAAATGTGAGCTCAGAGGCATCAGCCACTATATATTGGAGGTGACAATTCTCACAAGGTGAAGAATTCCCCATCTGGTCTTCAGAAGCCGGAATCACTGCCATTAGTGACAATGAGGGAAGAGGGGCCTGGCCCAACCCACTGACAGCTGGCGGCAGGTAGAGGCAGGACTCAAGAAGGGAATGAAGGCGAGAGAGGAGAGGGAAATGGTAATGGATGACTATGAAGAGATGAGAGAAATAAATGGCACTGAAGGGGAGAAGGAAATGGAAGGGGGCAGAAGTTGGGAGCACTTTGGGGTGAGGAAGTGCTAGCATTAAATGACCAAGATTGGGAAGGAAGAATGCTGGCTTTAACTGAGGGGCATGAATAGTACCAACTTGAACTGGCTAGGAGGCGGAGAAGAGCGTCAGGTTAAATGGGGGTGGAACGGAGAGAGATGATTGCCACTGTGAAGGTGGAGAGTTTGAGGAGGAGACAGATGTCTCACTATTTGATACTTTACCAGGTGCTATGGAGAGAACAATGGCTTGTCAATTTTTTGGAGGAAGTATTGGCTCATCTGAGGCTATTAGTCAGCTTTTGCTAATTTCCTAGGTTGCCTTGTATATGTAAGAAGTTGGAGGAGTAAGAGGAGATAGCGGAAAGCACAAGGTTAGGTGTTAGGAGGCTTTTCAAGGAGTAGAGAAGTAATGAGGTGCAGAGGATTAATAAGAGAATTCCAGAATACATGGTGGCTGATAGCTCTACCTTGGAACATCGGAACAGGAGTAGGCCATTTAGCCCCTCGAGTCTGTTTCGCCATTCAATGCGATCATGGCTGATCTGTGACCTAACTCCATATACCTGTGTTTGCCCCATAATCCCTTAATACTTTTGGTTAACAACTGTCATTTGCGGAAGAGAATTCCAAACTTCTACCACCCTTTGCGTGTAGAAATGTTTCCTAACTTCACTCCTGAATGTCCTGACTCTAATTTTTAGGCTATGTCCCCTACTCCTAGACTCCCCAACCAGCGGAAATAGCTTCTCTCTATCTACCCTATCAGTTCCCCTTAATATCTTGAAAACTTCAATCAAATCACCCCTTAATCTTCTAAATTCCAGGGAATACAACCCTAGTTTGTGTAATCTCTGCTCGTAATTTAACCCTTGGAGTCCAGGTATCATTCTAGTAAACCTACGCTGCACTCCCTCCAAGGCCAATATATCCTTCCTAAGGTGTGGTGCCCAGAACTGAACACAGTGCTCCAGGTGTGGTCTAACCAGGGCTTTGTATAGCTGCAGCATAACTTCTTACCCCCTTGTATTTTAGTCCTCTAGATATAAAGGCCAGCATTCCATTAGCCTTTTTGATTATTTTCTGTACCTGTTCATGACATTTTAATGATCTATGTATCTGGACCCCTAAGTCTCTTTGGCCCTCCACTGTTTCGAACTTTTCACCATTTAGAAAGTACTCTGATCTATCATTTTTAGGTCCAAAGTGAATGACCTCACACCTGCCTACATTGAAATCCTATTGCCACAGTTTTGCCCATTCACTTAATCTATTAATCTCTCTCTTTAATTTTATGCTTCCTTTACACTGCTTACAATGCTACCTATCTTTGTGTCATCGGTAAACTTGGATATGTGGCTCTCTATTCCATCATCTAAGTTGTTAATAAATACAGTGAATAGTTGAGGCCCCAACACAGATCCCCATAGGACACCACTAGTCACGTCCTGTCCATTATCCCTACTCTCTGTCTCCTGCCGCTCAGCCAATACCTGCAGGCAGATAAAAGGAGGCAATAAGGGCCAGATCTATCAGGTAAGTGCCTTTACAGCACTGCTTGTGGACCAGGAGGAGCAGGAGTGCTTCCTCCCCGACTCTGGCCCACCAAGCTTCCCTGTTTACCCCCCGCGATTGCACCCCCCCCCCCCCGCCCGCGCAATGGGAACCCCACGATCAGCCGACCCCATCCACTATGTCTGACTCCCCCAGTACCCCCCTTCCCCCCCCCCCCCCCCGCGACCGATGTCAGACCCCACCCCGCGATGTCAGACTTACATCCGATCCACTTCCTGGCTGCTTTCCAGCTAGACTGTCAATCCGGCTGCTGTCAGGCGGGAAACCTGTTGAAAAAATTTAAAACAGGGCCTGTAGCACCCGCGTGAAGCCTTTACTTCCAGGTTTTCTGTCCGCAAATCGTCTCCCCCCCGCTCTCTTCCCGCCTCAGAGTTATTATCAGGGCCTATGCATTGGTAGGTTCAGTCAGAGCAAGCAGTTGAAGAGGGAGGTGGAACTTGAGGCACAAAGTTTTTGGCAGGAATTGAATAAAAAATGTCTTAACCAGGACTTAATATCATTTGGGCAGCACATTGGTCGTCTGGAACCAATGGTGAAGGCAGAGAGCTAGAATTGGTTGTTATTAGAGTGCATAGGGAAGTTTATGTATGATGTGATCAAAATTCAGTACATAGATGAAGAACAAGAGGGGGCCAAGGTAGAAGCACTGGGTCATACCGGAGGTGTCTATTCAGATATGAGAGAGGAAGCCATTGGAGGAAATAAACGGATTGCTATGGGATAGGTAGGAATGGAACTAGGAGGGAGCGGTGCCATGGTGATAGGCCACAGAGCAGAGGGAGTGGAATAGAATGGAATGATCAACTCTGTTAAATGCTGTGTAGAGATCAAGGTGGAATGGCACACCACAGTCATAATTACAGAGGACATGGCTGGTGATTCTGACCAGGATGGTCTTGTTACTATGGATGAGATAGAAATCAAACCGGGGGGATCTGAATGGGGGCCATATGGGAAATATGGGTGAAAAGCTGGGTGGCAATGATGCAATTGATTATCTTAGAAAGGAAGGGGAGGTTACAGATGGGGCAGAAGTTTATGAGGTCAGATGGGTTGAGAGTGGGATTTTTAAGGAGGGGAACGATACCTCGTAGTATTTTGAAGGGAGGTAAAAACAATAACTAAATAAATGGAGAGACTGACAATGTTCGCAAACATTGGCCTGAGAAGTGATAGCTGAGTGGTAAGGGGCTGGTGTAGGAGGTAACTGTGGGAACAGGTGATAGTTCTCATGGAGGAAGTAAGTATGACAGCTGAGGAGCACAGAGAAACTACATATTTTGTTGGGTGGGGACGAGGGAGGAGGATTAGGGGCAGAGGCAGCAGAGCAGATACTTTGACCTTGGAGATGAAGAAGTCCAAAATCACATGTGTCCATTCTAAATGTCACTGGCTGAAAAATGGGACTTTGGTCTTGGAAAAGAACCTGCTGTAATGATCTTTAAAATGTTTTCTGTTTTAATGACTTGAATACAAATGTGTTCCCCTGATGACTCATTGAGTAAATGCCCTGGCTGGAGAGCAACTGAATTGTGCAGAACAGGAAGGTACTTAAATTGATGCTTAGCCTGCTGGTTAGTTGATTCCAGCCAAAGCAAGGGTGGGGATGCTCAGATGTCCTCAACATCGCTGGGCTAACGATGATTCCTCCTCTCGATAGATCCTTGCTAGAATTACATATGTAAACAGATGGTAAAGATAGAATGGGGCCTAGATGGATCACGAATGGTCACTTGGGTGAGCTATTGGAAGGCTACCAATGATCACTGAACTGTGCAAAGCATCAGGCACCATCTTCAGGAGAGGAGGGGAAAAAAACATTCAAAATAAAGTACACTGTGGAAGGTTGCAAAATGTTAAAAGACTGTAAAGTGTTTAAAGGATCTCTTTTTGCAAAATTATATACTACATTTTACATAAATATCTCTACTGTGGTGAGGGAAGCTTCTTTTATGCTGAGAAAATTGATTGCTAATTGAGACCTAGTACAAAATTTCCCAGCCAACAATGGTTAATCTAAGACTCAGTGGGTCCTCTTTATTTCTGGCACTAACAGTGCTTTAAGGAGATGCTGGTAAAAAGCCCTTCATTCGCCCCATCTGGAAGATGGAATAACAGACCTCCCACAATTCTGACATATCTTCCCATGAGAGCCAATTATCTATATGGGCAGTCTCTACCCTGTCTGCTATTTTATCTCTTTCATACACACAAACACTTTCTCTCTCTATGCTTGGTGTTAAATGAATATAGGCTTGAGGCAGTACACTTTGGCTGGAGGATATTTATTGACACATATATTCAAGCAATATGTAATTTCTGTAACTAAGTAGCAAGTCATGTATTATTTATAAAAAAAAAACATACTTTAACAATTCACCATGTACTTGTATTAATGAACTGCTGTTAGTCCCTATATCTGAGTTTGGTCCAGAAGTAAAAATTTATGGTAAACACAAGAGTAAAGTGCCCAACAGAGGCCTACCTTTTTCATGTCGTCAACTCCTTCCCCTTTACACGGTTGTATAACAATGATTCAGAGCACAGAGAGAAGGAGTAATTTCAGAGCTGTAACAAGAGGTTGGTAGTTGCGTGTGTTGAATTGCCATGGTTGGATGTTTAATTAAACATTTATGTAAACCAATTGATCTCCTTGGTGTTGCTCACGGGTAATTTGGGGTCTAAAGAACAGTTGTGATAATTTAGCCTCCACAGAGATTGAGATCCACATTGCAAAACTAAAGCTTTCTTTTTTTAGGAAATCAATAGCAGCAGTCAGCAAAGCTTGAAACTCCCACAGACCATCATTTGCATGTTATTATCAAGGCCTTAAATATTCAACTTCTGCAACTGCAGATCCTAAACAAAAGCTAAATTACAACCTTAAGACATTTGCAGCAAACTTTCTAAAATTAGGAAACCCTATTTGATTTAGAAAAACAACAATTGAACAATTCATTTATTTGGTCCTTGGAGCCCTGAGATCTAATTGTCTGAGGATCTATGATTGTCTAGCCAATAAGAGTTAGTTCGTGTCCCACGCATGTGCTGATGAATTAGTTATATGCTGCTGATGTTTCTATTTAAATGAAATGTTTCCTAATAATCAGCAAGCTCTTAGCAGCAGGAAATCTACCTAATTTTAAAATGATCTGATATCAAGCCAGGTCTGTGCAGAAGTACAGTCAGGTTTAGCAGAAGTTCTGCTTGTGGTACCTCTCCTTCCATCCCCCAACCTGGAAAAAACATTTTAGCCTTCAACCTTGTGTTTACTGCCAAGTAATTCTGAAATCTCTCATTAATGAGTAAAATTAACTTGAACATGGAACAAACATAATTGAAAGGACAGAGAAGAGCTATGAGGCCAATCCCTGCCATCAGACGATTGAGTTATTAGGAACCTTGGGCCTTTCAGCCTTGAAAGGAGGTGACTAAGAGGTACAACATAAAGCAGTTGGAATCAATTTTTCAAACCTGAAGAGCCAGAAAAAGAAATTGCATCTGACAAAGAATCGCTGGCATCAACCACACAGCAGTTGTGTCATTTGTGTTCAGGGGTGCCAACATCAATGACATGAATATCGCACATCTGCAGTTGATGACCTTCTGTCAAGATAGCAGAGTCTTAAAGGTCTCAGCTTGTAGCACAGTTTCCCAGGATCTGGTAGCCCTCAGGGTTGATTAGTGCCTTGATCCCTGCTGTTTACAACAATCATTCCTGGATGCTTCCCATAATTCATGTCACCAATGCCAGTGTAGAGAAGGATTCTATTCGATCTTCTCCAATCCAGCAGGAAAATTGATGTTTTGCAGAAAAATATCTATATTTTTTTTACTTAAACACTTGCCTTGCACTTACTGGGCTTGGGTCTTGAACTCGTGCTGCAAAAAAAATATTTTTCCTGTTATCAGTCTTCCCCTCCTATTGCCCATTAGGTTCAGTTCTACATTTTAATTAGTATTCACGTTACTGTCAAAGGAAGGTTCCTTTACCCACAAAATGAATTTTTACTCTGTATACCTGACTCATTAGTTTCTTGCCACTGGACCACATACACTACAGCTCTCTGCCATCAACATTCCTCACTGGGCACAGTTTCCCACTCCCTTGCCACTCCTCCCACAATGCTTCTACTTCCCGCTTCTTGCTACCACTCCTCAGTACTACACATACAGCTGGTGTGGTTGCCCAATTAACAACAGCCAGCAGCAGGTTAGTGCTCAGGCTGGTTTAACTAATCAGAATGGGGGGTCTGCACTACTGCCAATTTGAATACAGTCAAAAGAGCCATACTACAGCAATAGAAGAGCTGTACATGGCTCAAAGCCATGTATTGCCACTTCTTGTAAATGAGATCGTAATCAGTGTAGAAAAGGCAAATTCAGAATACTATTTCAAGTTAATCATGATAGTTGGACAAGTGGGTACAGGGTAAAACTAGTGAAAGGCAAATTTAGGACTGCTGTCAGAAAGTGATCACCATATGGTGAATTCTGAATAGATCAGTGGAGGCACAAATCCTGGAATCATTTAAGAAGCTGTTGGATGTTGTGATGGGTATTATAGATTTGTTCTGGATGCTTGAGCTGGGAAGGGTTGAATGACATTGCTCATCCCTATCTTACTTATGATTGTGTGACAAGTGAACTACCTAATTTCAGGCATCCATCAGTATCAATGAGAGCTGACTACTGGGAAGTTAATGAAAGTGGTCCACGGAGGCTCTGGACTGGACATTAGTTCGCACTAGCCTACTGGCACGAACTGGGTGCAGGATGCATTCAGGGCAACCCAATTTTGCACAAGGGGCCTCAAACAGGCATTAGGCCACTTATTTGCATATGCAAAGACCCTAACACCTTTCTCAGGCACCGGCCCTGAACGCCTTTATTTTGCGTACACCAATATCGTGGGCACTTCTGTCCCGTAATGAGTACATGCTACTTGCCCACCGTATTGGAGGCTTAGGCTGGTGTTTAGTGCTTGAAAAACAGGCATAGCACCATCAAATTTCTAGGCCACTGTTTATTTTCCTCCTTTTTTCCAGGGAAGCACCTGGCCTCCATATAATGCTTCCTCACAGCAGTTCTAGTGGAAGGAAAGAAAATCTTGCACATGCAGGCCAGCACAGAAGTTTGAAGACTTGACATGGACAAATCCTTCCCTCAACTAAAGGAATGATGCACAGGGAATGCAAAAGAAGTTGCACATTATTTTCAAGACTACAACCATTGAAGTCAACACCTGAAATGTGGATACTGGAGTCTTATTTAGTTAAACCTATTGGTTCAAACGTGTTTCTTACTACACCCTACATAAGTCTAGATTTATTTTCTTGTTTGGATGTACCTGACATTATCTGTTGAAAATTAATCAGCTTACCGTTCTAGTGCCAAGGTGCAATTTTCCTTGTCAGTGCCAATAAGAGCACTAGTGAGTGTTACTAACGTTTAATTATAACCAAACTGCAATTAAACAGTTGAGTGATCTTAATACAGTGATGAGCTGCTAACACAGACAGAAAAGACAGAAAGATTAATAACAATCGTTTACATAGTAGAAACTTCATTTCTGCGATCCAGAAGATGGATTTTGGTGTTTATTTGACTTTATGATTTCCTTTTGTTGCATTGTTTAAATGTACTGTGATTTCTGCCTTTCGGTTTAAATTAGCCTTTTACCTTTTAAAAAAAATCAATCTCCGGTTAGGACTGCACATGTACCTAACTTTGTGCTAAACTATTTAAAAATAAATGCATGTTTCTGGAATAGTTGGGACATAACTGACCAGAAGTATAGACGCACGTTGTGCTGGTTCCCTCTTACACTGTGTATGATGCAAGGGAGGACACCTGCAAGAAGACCTACAACCTACAGCCCTGAATTTTTATGCCTCAGGCTCATACTGAATAGCCACAGGTAACATAGCAAAATCAGTCCATCTGCAGTCCACAGATGTATTAAGAAAGTGACTGATGCCTTGTTGGCCACAGTTAGCCACTTTATCACTTGGACAACTGGCACAGTATGAGAGGACATCAGAAAGCCGATTTTCCACTACAAACATGATTGAGGCTTTTGCGCCACGTTACTGAAGCGAAGCTAGACAGCAATGCAGTGAGCTGGATACCTCCAATTTTCTGCTTTAGCTCATTTGAATAATTAGAGAAGGTTGACAGCAGTCTACCAAACATCGGAGCTATTCTCGACATACAGCTGGTTTGAACTTGGACATAGGGAGCACAATATTGAAATTGTTAATTGCACAAAAGTAGAGGGCTTGGAAAACAGCAAGGAGGAGTGAAAAATACCTCTGGATAAATTAGCAGAATGGATAGACAAGTGGTAGGTGTAATTTAATGTGGAGAAATATGATGCAATATATTTTGGGAGGACAAATAGTAATGGGAGCATAAACTCAATGGAAAGAAACTGAACAGAGAGACTGGGGATTCAATTACATAATTCCCTGGAAGTGCAAGTGCAGGTAGAAAAAAAACAAAAAAAAAGGCCATAGCATTTGGGGTTTTACAAATAGGGACATAAGAGTACAAGAGTAAAATGGTCATGATAAGATTGTACAAGGCAATTGTTAGTCCACAGATTACTATGCGCAGTTTTGGTGCTCCACTGTAGAAAAAACATTAAAGCCATAAAACAGCATGCAGCTAGATTCACAATACTGATACCAGGGATAAGAAACTATTATTATGAGGAGAGATGTGAGATACTGAGATTATTTCCTATGAAGCAGAAAAGGCTAAGAAGAAATTTAATAGAGAGATTATTTTTCTGGTTGGGGAGTCAGTATTGAGAGGTTTTGGGGTAAAATTTTCACATAACTTTGGCATGCAAGTGTGGACATGAAAGTCATCTTACATTGGGAAAGGCAATGGTTTTATAGCCTGTCACAGTCCCATTGTTTGTCCATGGAAGTAGATGCTTGGAAATCCTCCCACAAACACTAGCAACGACTGAAGGTTTTAATTTGTTAACTTTTCAAATTCTCAGATTGTTAGCAATTCACCAGAGTGTAAAACAATACCAACATTTATGATGAAAATAAAATTCTGTAGGCATGAAATTGTCTATATTTCAGCTTCTGAATTCCATGCTGTGTGCCAATTTGTTGCTGCTAACCATCTCAGAATACAAATCTTTCAGAGAGTAATTTACAGTGATCTCCAGCAGCTTCTTTAAATCAAATACATCACAATTCCTATAATGGAAACAAAAAGAATATTTATAAGTCAAGGCACAGGCTTAATTAGTTGGGAATGGGTGTGGAGGGTTCATTCTGAACTGTTAATATATTTTCAGTCTGTATCGCATGGTAAAACTTAATCTACATTTTCTCAGACAGGACTTATTTACATTGTAAATGTTCATTTACACAAATATCATTGTCTGTAATGGAAGATCAGCAAAATACCATATTTCAGACTTTAGACTATCAAGGCTATTTGCCAGAGGTTCATGTTGTAATATAGCCTTTAAGAAATTTAATGTTTGCTTCAAGTACATCTGATGAAAATTTCTAAGCACCATTTATTTTCCAGGCAATGAACGTACCTTTAATAGTATTCGAGTGTATCTCTTTGGTGGTACTCACAGTGGGTCAGAGGACATGGCTAAGCCCTGAATTTCCACTCACCCAGTAGTATAATCCAGGCATAAGTCAGCCAGGGGTTACAGCGGCTGGGTGAAAAATCAGTTGAATCCTGGATACATCAGATTCTGTCCTACGCTGCCAGTTTCCATTAGGATTCACTTGGCATGGACTGTCCGTCTGCCCCAAACATGACCTTTGATATCAAATACAAGACTTCGATATAAAATAGAGAGAGCAGATGTCCCCTGTTGCTGCTCAGGTTTATATGGATAGGTGCATTACAAAGAAAAAAATAAAGACTTGCATTTATATAGCTCCTTTCATGACCCCAGGATGTCTCAAAGCACTTTACAGCCAATGAAGTACTTTTTGAAGTGTAGTTCCTGATGTAATGCAGGAAACACAGTATCCAAATTGCACACAGCAAGGACCCACAAACAGTAAAGTGATAATGACCAGACAATCTGTTTTTAGTAATAAAAACAGAAAATGCTGGTAATAGTCACCAGGTCAGGCAGCATCTGTAGAGAAAGAAACAGAGTTAAAGTTTCAGGTCAATGACCTTTCGTCAGAACTATTTTTAGTAATGCTGGTTGAGGGATAAATATTGGCCAGGACACTGGGGAGAACTCCCCTGCTCTTCGAAATAGTGCCATGGCATCTTTTGAGAGGGCAGATGGAGCCTTGTTTTAACTTCTTAACTGAAAGACTGCACCTCTGACAGTGCAGCACTTCTTCAGTACTGCACTGGAAAGTCAGCCTAGATTTTGTGCTCATGTCTCTGGAGTGGGACTTGAACCCACAACCTTCTGACGTAGAGGTGAGAGCTGTTGACAAATTTCACCCCCATAGTCTCTACCTGGAGGTGCATTCAGTCAGGGCTATGCAGCAAAATCAAGTAATGCAGCAAAGGAAAACACCAAAAAAAAGAAACATTTTTCAAAAACTTACCTTCTCCCTTTAAGAAGCCTGCTTTGACAGGCTAAGTTCTAGCAGTCCTGTGCGCCCAGTTTTTATAGACGAGGTTAGTGCAATGGCTGGTATTCAGCAAAGCTTGAAGAGCTGTAGCTCCATTCGAAAGCACTAGGTTTTTCCAATTGTATATCTGATTTTATGTTGAGCATAATGCCAACGGTAGTAGACTGCTTTTGCAATATCAGGCTTCGTGGTGACACAGCGGACACAAAAGATTCAGCACCTTTCTGAAAAGCATTGAATTTACAAAACTTCAAAGTTTAATGAAAAGAGGCCATAGTGAAAAATTGGAACATTCCATTAAAAGTAGTTTGGCACCTCTAGTGTCACAGCTGAGAACCAGTTGTAATGAGTGTGGGCTGTAATAACTGTTTCCATTTATTAACCTGTGCAAACTAGAAAAATTCGATTACAGAAGGGTAGAAGTGGAAAAGTGCATGTGATCACTGGTATTTCATAACCTCTGTTATGGACTAATTTAACGTTTTATATTCCACCTGCAGTTATCTTTCCCTCTATTACTGCTGCTGATCCCTCTCAGCTTTAGTGTTGTGGCAGCGAGTGCTATATGAATGAGCATACTCCAACATCGGATTACTGATACAGGGAACAGGCCAGAGTACTCCCTCCCTGAAAGATTTGCCATTCACGTTAAACATACTAAAAGGCAATTAAAACTGACAGAACAGCTATCAGGAGAGAAATTAAAGCTGACATCAAACAGGTAGGAGAGTAATCAAAATGGAGACTTGCTGGTAGGGGGCTGGAAGAGGAAGGAAAAGAGGAGATATCAAAAGAATGGAAGAGGGATTTGAGAGACATGTGATGAATGTGGTGGGGGGAAATACATAACAAGCAAGAGGACGGCAGTTTGGAAGCACGTGTGGGCAATATGAATGTCCTATCAAGTCCACGTTATTTTGATATGTTTCTGCCTCACAGTCCCCTAACTGTCTTAGCAGAGATGGTAACATGCCGTGAAAAAGATTGCTTAATATCTGTAATCTTCAAATGGGTATTTTTATTTCTGCAATCTGTGTGTGTGGGTGTGAGAGCGACGGTTTGAGAATATATAGACGTCTGAGAGGAGACTCTGGAGAAAGAAAGTGAAGGCGCTATAGATACTGTGGTCTGGATTATTTCAGCTCTGTGGTTATTTTCTAATTCCATTAACTGCAGCTCATTTTACAAAACCGAAAGTTGGTATGCAAAAATCTTTAAACTGTAAATGACTTCAAAATTAAAATTGTTTAATTATTAAAAAGCAATACTTGTAACTCAAAAATCATTCCTTTATCCTTTAACAAGAGGACTTCCAGGTGTAATAGGCAGTTTATCCACCAATATATCTTTTCCTCTGAATCATATAAACTAGTGTAAGCCTTTTTGTGCACTAATCGGATTTATTTTAAATTTAAACGCATCTCCAGGATTAAGGAACAAACATTGATTGAAAACACTTCCAGTCAGTCTAGTTAAGTTTGCTTGAAAAAAATTAATCCAGAAAGAATAGTGAGTTTGTAGCTATATAGACTGTGCTCAAGTGTTAGAGAGATAAAACCCTATAGTATTAGATAATGGACCAGTTTCTTTGGACTTTTTAATCTGATGTCCTTGCTTTTCTCTTGAATCAAATCTCATTCCTATTATTTGGTGTTTCTGCCTGTGTAAATTGACTCTTGGTTGTGGATATTGCCTTTTGCTTTGAGGCCCAGATAAACGCACTCAGAAGAGAACTTTTTTTTAAATCTTAAAAGATTTGCAGGAAGGTTTGTGTGAAAGGCTTCATTGATCTCTTGGTCTGAATGTACCATTCCCTGTCCATCTTTTATTTTTTTCCCCATCAAAAGTGGGTTGGTTGTCTTGTTTCATCTGACTTGGGCAAGAGTGAGTGCTGAGTTAAATATTGCACCTGAAATGACAAACATCAAAATGTTTCAGGCCTGTTCAAGGAAAGAAAAGGGTCCTGATTAGTTATTTTACCTTTGCCTTGTTCCTATTTAAAATAAATTGTTGAGAAAACTAGGTGAAGGGGCAAGCCCATAATGCAGGGCACCACTAAGATTGAAAAGAGGAGAAACAAAATAATAGGCACGATTTTAAAAGGGAAAAACGGATGGGTTGGGGGGCACTCAAAATCACAACTATTTTGGATCCGCTCCCAACCTGCCTATTTCCGTTTTCACTAGGGCGGGACGAGGGGCGGCCGACCAACCCGCTCTCAGGAGGCGGGTCGGGCATTAAAACCTTTCAAGGAGGCTGCGGGCCTCCATTTTTCCACAGTTTCAGATTTCAACCGCAGGGGGCACGGGATTCCCGGGCCTTCTCATTCACGCCACGTGACAGGAGGCCAGAAGGCCCGAGACTAACAGGTAAGTGCCTTTCTGGCACAGCTTGTGGGCCCGGAGGAGCAGGAGTGCTTCCCCCAGGCCCAACAAGGCTACCTGCAGCGACCCCCCCCCCAAGGATCGCGGACCCCCGCCCGGTTCCCGCACGATGAGCCACGAACCCCGAACCCCCACCCAATAATAGCGGACCCCTGCCACGACAACCCCCAATGACTGACCCCCAATCCCTCTCCCCATGACTGACTCTCCCCTGTGAGCTCCGTGCCAACCCATACCCCTCGTGCCCCCATCCGTACAAACAAAGACATACCTGAATACGTCCTCTCCCTGGCTGGTCTCCCGTCCGACTGAGACCAGCTTGTCAATCAGACTGGCCAGTCAGACGGCAAACCGACAAAAAAAATAAAAGACATCCTTTCGTCAAAATCGTAAGGTCATCTGGGAAACCTGTACTTCCGGGTTTCCCTTCCGCAATTTGACATCCACCCCGCCCCCTTCCCGGCTCGGAGTCAAAATCGTGCCCAATCTGTCCTTAGATCAAAATGGCCTCTCTGTACCGCACAATTTTTTGGTTGCTCATCACAAATTTCTTGCTAACATAACAGCTGTGCAGCAAAGTTAGGGTCGTTCCCTTATATTTTGATGTTTTTGACAATCATTTTTAAACTATTGGTGAAATAGTGTTTTCAATCCCTCTGCGTCCATGTCCGCCACTGCCTCTCTCTTACGTTTCTCACCCTGTCCCCCACCCCCACCCATCCCATGTCTCCCTCTTGTGTCAGTCTCCACCATTTCTATCTTGCCTGCATTTGTCCCTCTGTCTTTCACTCTTCCATGTGTCCCTGTCTCTCCAGGCAAGAAAGGCTGAGGTTGGCACTAAAAGTGAGCAGTCTGGATGGCAGCAGTGTGAGGAAGACCTGTGGGACCAAGGCTAGTAGCAGGGAATGCCTTTGGCAAAAAGGAAAAGGGGCTGGCAAGGGAAATTGTCAGGAAAAGCTTGGAATCTGGAAAGAGAGCGGAATTAAAAGAGCAAGGTTGAGAAAACTACAATGCTTGTGGTGGGGAACTGTTCACGGCCAAAAGGAGTCAGGAAGCCTAGTGGGTCAGGAAAGGTGCGGAGCTGGAAAGGCCAGCATGACTGAGGCTTCAAGTGGTGAACGCCAACAGTGAAAAGGTTTGAAGTTGAGACAATCAAAGACCAGGATTTGCATATGCAAGGGGCCTAATGCCTATTTCAGGTGGGTGCCAGGAGTGCCTGGAAAGACGCCTTTATCAATATGATGGCGTCCCTAACACAGGTGCAGATTGGTTGCCGGACATTGCGCCCTGAAATTGGTCCTTTTTGCTACCATTTTCCACATTGAGGTCCAATTTCTTACCACATTGACTCATCAACACGCTAGGATTCTCATTGTGCATCAGCCAATCTGTGCAGGCAATGTGTGCTAATTATTACAATGCGATGAACTCCTGAAAACAGGCTCAGGTTATTTTAACTCCCGGGCGCATTAAAATCTCACAGGTGCGTTCCGACCCGATTCACTGTGACTACCCCCCCACCCCCGGGAAACCCGGCAGAGCGCAATTGCCGGCAGGCCAGCCAGAGGCCTATTTAAAGCGGGAATGCACGTCTTAAAGCGAGGTTGCATTCCTTTCTGGCTGATTTCACTGGTGGAGTGGTGGAGGAAGAAACTGATTTAGCATGAGTCGTAGACAAGCCTCCAAGTTCTCTAAGGCCTCTGTGGAGGTCCTGCTGGAAGAGGTTAGGGTGAAGAAAGAAATTCTCTTTCAGAGCCAGTGGGAGAAGGATCCCAAAACACCAAGTATGGAGAGACATTGCAGAGATTTTCAGCTCCAAGAGCTCAGCCCCAGGACCTGGACACAGTGCAGGAAGCACTTCATTACCTCTCAAGAGTAGCAATTGTGAGTACAGCTCTTTATTTCTCCATCTCTCTCAACCTCATATGAAAACAGTCCTTTCCCCCCACCCCACAACTCTCAATAATTCTCCCTCCTCCATCACATCCTTCACCACCCAGCACAAGGCCACACTGTGCCATTCCTCATTCTCATTACAAACACACACCCACCACTTTGTTGCTCCTTCACAGCACCCACTAGCACCATTTTCTTCTCACTTGCTCGCTTTTGCACAATCATCAACTTCTCTCATGGCTCCTTCCTCACTTCACACTCTACACACCTGCTTTCCATTCAACACCTCCCCATCTTGATTGCCTCTTGCTTCTTTTCCCTCTCATCATCTGCAGAAGCAGAAGTCCCAACATTTGCACTTTGTAAAAGACACTCACTACCTCTCCCCCTCTCTTCTGACACGCCCAGTTAAGATCACGTTGAATTCCAAATGATGTTATTGGGCCCTTATTCGAATTTATTGATGAGGCACTCGCCTCTTTCTGGTGATTTGTTTGGGACCTGAGTCAGTTCCACGGTAAAAATGGCGGTTGGCAGGTTTCCAGTGGGATTGGTGCGGTAAGTCGATTTTCGTGATTTTAACCGCTCACCTGCCCCGTTCTCACTTGGCGGGTTGAGTTAAAATTGGGGCTCGAGTTCTGGCAGATAATTGCTTGAACCCGTATACTTCAAACTGCAAATGAAAAGAAAAAAGACTGCAAATGCTAGAAATCTGAAACAAACACATAAAATTTGTGAAACATACAGCAGCTCAGTCAGCATCTGTAGAGAAAAGAAAGGTTAATATTTTGGACTCTGCATTAAACATTTACCATCTTTTTCTCTCCACAGATGCTGATTGAGCTATTTCAAGTTGCAAAATATATTTTCCTGGATTCTATTGAAATCTGCAATAAAAGACAAATGCCTTGTCCCCTTTTTGAACATCTGTAAATATTTCACCATCTGTAAATATTTCACCTTTGTAATGATAACCATTAGAATTCTAATTGCAGAGAAGGAGAAAGGTCATTCATCATTATAGTTAGAATCTCCAACTAGTGTCTGCAAACCAGGCTGAGAATATTACACTATTTTTCATAACAAGTTTTGCCCACAGGAGTTTCCATAGTTATCATAATCTACAACATCTTAGCTGTAAAATTTTTTAAACACATCATCATTTTCAGACAGATAACATTAAGCTTGCAATGAGCACAGAATTGAATCTGTGTGAAGCTGACTGCATCAGTTAGGTTTGGTTCAATCCAAACCTTTGTTGGTTCCAATTTCTGACCTGATTTTGTATTTTTAAATTTTATGCCGAGAGTAATTGGACGGCCCTGTGGACGGCAGACAAAAAGGTCGGGGGGGGGGGGGTTTAATTAATTCAGTTCTGGACATTGAACCACTTCATTTTCTTTTATTAAAATATACTAACAGATCAGAATGAAACAAAGTTCAAGGTGATTTCAGATCCTGTAGCAGGTCTCATATCAATGACTGGTGTGGCACACGCTATTGGACACAACCTGATTTTGGACACTTTTTTGTCATAAAATGATGGGAAATTGAAGTAAAAATTAATAATTTTAGTGGATTGCCTGTAGATATTTAAGCTGAGATATTACTGTTGGTACTTTTTCTGCTTAATATGTTTTGATTTTAAAATTCTCATCCTTGTTTTCAAATCCCTTGCCCCTCCCTATCTCTGTAACCTCCTCCAGCTCTACAACCCTCTGAGATCTCGTCGCTTCTCCAATTCTGGCCTCTTGCGCATCCCCGATTTTCATCGCTGCACCATTGGCGGCCATGTCTTCAGCTGCCTAGGCCCTAAGCTCTGGAATTCCTCCCTAAATCTCTCCACCTCTACCTTGCTCTCCTTTAAGACGCTCCTTAAAACCCACCTCTTTGAGCAAGCTTTAGGTCACCTGTCTTAATATCTCCTTATGTGGCTCGGTGTCAAATTTTGTTTGATAATCATTCCTATGAAACGCCTTGGAATGTCTTACTACATTAAAGGCACCAGGTAGGTCTTAAGGAGCGTCTTAAAGGAGAGTGAGGTAGAGAGGTGGAGAGATTTAGGGAGGAATTCCAAAGGTACTATATACATGCAAGTTGTTGTTGTTGTAAGTTTGACTAGTTCATCAATTATCCACCCCCTTTCTATCTTAAATGTCTTGATTTTTTTTGATCTTTTCTTCTAATGTCATGTCCACCGTGTTAGTCTCCCTGATAAATACTGAGGCAAAGTAATTATTCAATATTTCTGCCATTTCACTGTCATTACCTGTGAGTTAATCTTGTGCATCCCTTTGTGGCCCTATCCCTATCCTGATTTTCCTTTTGTTATTTATGTGTCACATTGCTTCCATTAATTTGGTCCTGCCATCCAGTGCCTTAGTCAATAAATGCACCGACCAATGTAATACTGAGGCATAAAGATTAGGAAGGCCCAGGTTCAATCCGTGTTCTGTGTTCAATTAGGTGATCTCAGTTGGAGTGGCAGTAGGGCTGCTCCACTTGATTTAATTGCTCTTTATTGCTATGATGTGACTCCTGCTGGAAAGTGTATATGTGATGAGTTAGAATAAGATCGGGCTCAGCTGTGATGCCACAGTCGATTACCCTTCTCACACTCAATGTCAAGTCACATGTATAAAGAATGGACTCTTTAGTGAGGTACCAGAGGATTCTCAACATCCATATCCTAGCACAAGGTTAGCTCCTTCAGGAGAGAAAGCTTGTCTTGGTATTTTTAATTGAAACTAGCAGATCTCCTATGGTGTTGCTTACAGTGAGTCATAGAATATATTGGTTTTTACAAGTGTATCTCCATGTCTGTCTCTCGCGTTATCTGTCTCCCCTTCCTTTTCTATGTCACTCTGTGTCTTCCTCTCCTACAGTCGCTCTTCCTCTTTGTGTCTCACAAGTGTCAGTAATTAAAGTGTTTACATTTTCTAATTATCAACAAAACCAGGTTATAATTAGAAGTATGTTTGCTTTCAAAATTCAACTCTTTTCATTTTAAAAAAGAAATCAGCTTAAGATGAGGAAAGATAGTCTGCCAATCTGCCACTCTCTGCCACTAAACTTTCTGAAGTTTATAGAAAATTTATAATGCAAAGCCAAGAAAAGCTGCATCAGTACAACCTGCACTGTTTTTTGTCTCACTCACTCATTCACCCACACACACTCTTTTAAAAAGACAATCAATATAGATTTTAACTGAATAAAGCTTTTGAAATTTGGCCTTTATCCCTGAAATAATGTTGACCAAATCGATTTTTTTTTGATGACTGAGAGAGAAGCTTTCTATCATTTGGCTAACACGAATGTTATTGATATATCCTGGGAAATTGTGCATGCTGCATATGCTCAGACAACAGGATTGGTCTTCTGCTAACGAGTGTCGTCACTCTAGGTAGAATTACACGGGTAGATTTTCATCTTCATTGCCTGGGTGGTAATCTGGTGGAGCAGATTGCACATCCTTTCTAGAACCTGCCCAATTTTTATTCCATTGAAATCAATAGAATAAAAATTGTGCAGCTTATATAAAGAGCAAGACAAAAGTCTACCCGACCAAATCTAAGTCCAGGCGTTTGCGAGAGGCTGAGGCCTTCAAGAGATAACTTTAATGATGGTAGTAATACATACAATGAGCACTTCGGTGAGTAAATTTAATCATGTTTTTGTTGACTATGTAATTCTTTAAAAAAAACCATTGGACATTAAACATTTAAGTAACAGATGAAATGGCGGACAGATTTTTTGTTGGAAAAGTGTTTTTAGTAATTCAATTCATTCGTAAACAAACTGTGATGGTGAAATATTGACATTTAGATTGGGTTTTCCTATTATTAAATGTTGACATGCTTAGATGGGATTTACCATTGTGACATGCTGACTTACAGGTTTTCCATTATAAAAGTATAGCACAGGAAGTATTCACTGTATGCAAATTGTTTAATAATATGTACAATATGTCCTACAAGATTTCACCACCATCTGCTCAAAACTTTATCTTGGAAGATTGTACCAGTTATGCCATGACATTGTTGAAGAAATACTAGCAGAAACAAATGAAGTATGGGTGTGCAGGATGGAAGTGGGCAAGCACTGTTTTGTGTAACAGGTTCCTACTAATTGTGGAGGCAGAATTTAAAGTGGAACTTGCATGGTTTGCATCTCATTCTGAACAGCAAAGTTTTTAAATATTGGCCAAACTGATTACCCTTCTAGTGTTTTAGGTACTAACTTGATTCTAAATTTTAATGGCGTCCCGTAGTACGACTTTAAACAAACCATGTCTTCAGTGGATTAACCTTTACTTGATTCGAAACAGCAACATTCAGGAGCTGATTGAGAGTCGTAATTCTTGAAAAGTTCCATCTGCGTTCACATGAAACACTCCTTCTTGGGGAGTTGAGTCCAATAGGAATTCGAGTTATTGGGCTCGATTTTTGCACCCCCAAGTGGGTGCGTTCGTGGCGGGGGGGGGCTGCGAAAATCGGGGATTCCCGGGGCGGGTCTGGAGCCCAGCTCCAACCCGCCCACTTCCGGGTTCCCCAGTGCGCGCGCAGCCCCCGCATGTGGGACTCCCACTGGAAATTAAATCCGGCGGGGTGCCACTTAAGGTAATCATTCAGGTACTTCAGGTTGTTTAGAGACCTGATTAACATGATATTTTAGGAGGGGTGGGATTTTCCAAACAACTGCGACTGTTTCCTATACTGGGGGAAACACTCCCAGTTGAAATGGACGTGTTGCAGCCATCAGCCTGTGGCAGCTGCAAAGGTCCATTTGACAGGTGGCGGGGGGAGACCCTCACTCATTGCAGGAGGCCACTCTGTCATATTGGACAAAGTTTGGCCTCCACCATCCTCCTCCTAACAATAAAATTCACCAACTTGCACACTTACCCAGGTGTCCATACACATTTACCTACCCCTCAAATGTACATCTTCCGGATGAGGGCTGTGGTCATGACCTCCTCGAAGGATGAACAGCATCACCAGCCTCGCCAGCCACGCCATCCACCTCTGACACGTGGAGCCCCACAACACAGTGCTGTGACACATCCACCTGCACAACAGGAGGGAGGGCAATGGCAGAGAGAGATGCGTCACAGAAGGCACTACCCTCGCCACGGGGTCTACAGACCGAGGCTCAGCTTCCTGGACCTCTCTGAGCAGCAGTGCACACGGAGGCTCAGAGTCACTCGACATGTAATCGTGCACATCTGCAGCCTCCTTCATGTCGCTGTCAAAGTCACCACTGCCCTCAACAACTTCTCCTCCGTATCCTTCCAGGGTGCCACCGGGGACATCGCCGACGTCTCTCAGTCGTCTGCACAAAAGAGCCCTGCAAATACACCTACACCCACTCTGCAGTGACACAATGGGTGGCATCAGTTGTGGGTCCTCATTGTGATCCTCAGGAAAGGGCATTATTGCACAAACCAGACAGGATTCGCGAAGACATGGCAGTAGTGGTGACAATATAATATGTAATGTGAGTTGATCAGAAATTAAATATCGGTTAAAAACCATGACAAACCCTCAAACACCCTTGTGCATCCCCTTCAAGCTCACGACACGTTTGCCTTACGCTTCCTACTGCACATATGTGATGCATGCCCTGTGGCTGCAGTACAGGTAGTGGCAGGTTGAGTGAGGCGACCGTGAAAGAGATGCATGAGAGGGTGAGTATGAGATAGAGCCATGAGATTGTATGAGGATTGGGTTGAATGGTAGTGGCGGGATGAGTACTGGCGAGGTGAGTAAGTGCAGGTAAGATGAGGATGAGGTTTGAGTGGATGTGAGGAGTGATGTGATAGAGTAGTGTTGGCAGTGCAGAAGGAGATGTGGGGTGGGGGCGGTGATGTGGCAGATGGAGTTTAGGGGAATGAGTAAGTGTACTCACTTCGGCTGACCTACTTATGTCATTTAAGCGCCTCCTGCACTGTATGCAGGTGCGTGATATGTTGGTGGTGCAGGTGAGCCAGGCCTTCTTGGTGGCAGAGGCAGGCCACTTCCTCCTGCCCGCTGGGGGGAAGATCTCTGTCCTCCCCCTCCTCCTCACCCCCTCCTCCTCACCCCATCCAATAATACCTGGAGTGAGGCATCATTAAATCAGGGAGCAGCCTTCCCCCTGGGCTGCTCCATGCTGTAATTTTTCCTATTTCCTGCAGCATCAGTCAGTGAAAGACTGCCCCTTTAAATAGGGCTGCTCCAGCTGACAGCCTATGCTGCGCATGCGCAGTCCGCCCGCTGAGCAGCTTTCCAGCGCGAAACCTGGAAGGAAAGGTAAGTGGATCCAATTAGCCTGCGATTGCTTGCGGAGCACCCCGATTTCACTGGGCACGTTACCCACACGCCCAGTCGACCCCCTGCTACCAACCCGCCTCCCTCCTAATATCAGGCCCATTATCTCTGTTAAAGTATCTTCAGTTCAGCTTCTTTTTATTTTAAAGGCTCATTCATCTTTCCATAAGACCAATTTACATTCTGGAAAAAATATCAATGGCTATTTTTGGTAGCTATGAGGTTCCAGTGAGACGTTAATATTTTTTTCTCAACTCTGTTGAAAACCTTTCCAGGGACATTGGCAACTGGGATGAGGAGAAGGATGGTTAGAATAACAGCTTGGAAGCCTGAGTGTGAAAGTACTATCCAAGATGATGGCAATTGCAAGTTAGCTCAAATTTTTCAATATGCTATTTTCAAATAAATTCAACAATGCAACCTTAATATAGAACATTTTATTTAAAAAAAACTCATTTTGGATGTCCACAACAGTATTATTAAAATGGTTACAGAAATATCAGTTACTAGTGTCTTAATTATACAGAATAGGAGGCTCAATTTTATAGAACTTTTTCTGTATCTTTAAGTCAAAACAAGAAAGGATGAGGCAGTCCTTGTATTGAGAATTAGCTCTATGCCATTTTTATTGCTTATTTTCAAATTTGCTAGCCTCAAGAATGTCATTGGAACACTTTCATGCCACAGGTATGATTTTCCTGTATTGAACAAAAAATTGACAACATTAGCACAAATAACAAATAATACAAAAGACTAAAGTTGCCCATCTCTTAATACTGACCTTTTTCTTTTGTAAAGATGACTGTGCACCTTTTTTACGTGGACAGGCATATGAAAAACATCTACACTTTTTCCTCTATTATTTTCCACAGCATTCAGGCAAAGACTATGGTGGAATGATGTGTAGTTTTGAAAAAGAATTGAATTTCCTTAGGTAAGCCTACAACCAATAAGGAATGTCAGGTTAAAAGTAAGCGCACCGTATCATTCGTTTTTAGTTGAAGCAAAGCCAATGGTAACTTCAATAGCCTCAGAGCATTTGGGACTTGTTTTCAAACACACTGTAGCTTGCAGTGATATGTAGCTGGCATACTACTGTATTGACGACTCATTACTCTTCAATTGTGTCACTTCTGAGAAAGAGCCAGAGGAGCATAAGTTCGGAGGAATTCCTTACATCCATTTTATCAACCATTTTTCACTTTTATGGTCCTTGAAAGAAATAGAAAATGGAAATAAATGACTGTATTACACAGTCTAAATGAGATAGCTCGTAGTAAGCTACTGGTTTATTTATTATTTTTCATCAAAGAAAAATGGAAAGGAAAAAAAATCCTAGGCCCTTGGCAAAATAGATTTTTGTAAGACTGACCACTGCTGTGAAATTAATTGTGCAGGAAGAAGGAAATAGCACTTTTTTTGCTTTCAAATTGTTATCTGTGTTGTTCAGTCAATGGACGTTACAATAATTGGATTTATGTTTCAATTTATACCTGTGGTCAATCATGGGAGGTTACAGAATAGGTTCACAACTGCTCTGGATTTTGTTTTCCTTGGACTCCAGGAAGACAATTTTTGTTACATTCTAAATAGTTACCCATCTCAAAACTCAAGAGGGGTGATATTCTGAGCAAATGTAGTGGTCAATCAAAAGAAAAGCAGTTAACCTTAACCTGCAAATTGCTGCTTACTTCCCACACATACAGATAAAGATACAAAAGGCATATATTGCACCTGAGGAGGTAGTTAGTAAATTGATGGTTGCATTTTGAATTGTGAGTCACAGTGCAATAGGATGTGACAATCATAAAAAGTTATTAACAGGAAAACCTTGTTCAGCAGCAGTTTTCCATCACCTTAGTTAGAATGTGGTTAAAAGAGGAAATAAAATCAGATACTACCATTATCGTACTACAGTGGAAACCTGATGAAATCACATCTTCAGGAGAAAAGGAAACTAATTTAAAGCAGTGTCGCTTTAAAATTCTGTCTGTTGCATCAAATTGGAGACTGGAGATCTTTAAACTTCATGGTGAGGTAAAGCAATTTGTGATATAAAAGGAAGCCACTATATGGCAAAGTATGTTCAATGTAAGGTATTCCCATCCTTTTTGCTTGTGATAAAATTGCTGTTAGTTCTCCTATCTGTGAGAAGAATCTTTGTTTTTGACCCCTCACTAGAAGCTTGCTGGAGACCCACATGTTAAATCACAAAACCAGAATGAGAGCTGTTCAGTTGACAAATGCAATGGACCGGTCACTAGTAACACTCATTGTGAGAACATGGTTCTACATTTTTCCCAATCCTTAAACTGATTCTTGAGCAGCCAACAATTTTAAAATTCAGTGCTTTCTGAATTCCAAGATTGGGAATGATTCTGACACAATAAGAATTACTTGCTGACAGAGTCACCATGTATGTCAGCTGAACAGTGTCTTTCTGATGAGCCTCAGCCAGGCTGCTGAGATGGGCTAGCTTGGTCAGTCTCTGCTATCTTTAAAAAGTCATGTTACAAGAAATTCATACCAAACTGATTAAAGCTGAACCTGACCATTTCAGGTGGGGTTAGCATTTTTGCCATAAATTCACTCATTGTTATTCTTATCTCCATGCCATGTAGCCATGAACTTGCAAAGAATGAATGTAGGAGGTGCTCAGATATTTCCACTCTCCTCACTTTAAAGAAGATAACCACAAAAATTACCTCATTATCAGCTCACTTTCGGAAACAGCTGTAGGGCAAGCATTGGCTGAGGAGGTGGCAAGGGTGTGGACGTCTAGTAATCCTGAGACAGGACAACATGCTCCACTCCCATAGGGTGACTGTGCCTGCTATGGTGCCATGGCTCAGCGCTCCCACTACATCTCCTTCTTCCACTCACACCTCACATTCCCTTCCTACATTCTTCAATTTTAACCAGCTGAGCAGGTGGCAAGGACACCAGAATGAGAGATTTAGGGAGGGAATTCCAGAGCTTAGGACCTAAGCAGCTGAAGGCACAGCCGCCAATGCTGGAGTGATTAAAATTGGCGATGCGCAAGAGGCCAGAATTGGAGGAGCGCAGAGATCTAGGAAGGTTGTAGGGCTGGAGGCAGTTACAGAAATAGGGAGGGATGAGGCCTTGGAGGCATTTGAAAACAAGGATGAGAATTTTAAAATCGAGGTATTGCCAGACCGGGAGCCAATGTAGGTCAGCGAGCACAGGGGTGATGGGTGTACGGGACTTGGTACGAATTAGGATACGGGCAGTAGAGTTTTGGATGAGCTCAAGTTTATGAATGGTGGAAGAAGGGTGGCCGGCCAGGAGCGCATTGGAATAGTCAAGTCTGGAGGTGACAAAGGGCTTACAGAACTGCAAGTTACAGAATCCCATGCCATTTGGCAGGATTATTTGGAATTCAATAATGGGGGTTTCTTTCAAAATGTCCCAATCTAAGTATTTCATGTCTGAAGTGACATAAGATGAAAAAAAGCATGCCAGGGAGATCAGCAGGTACCAGAGCTGGACTGGCTGCATCTGCCATTATACCACAATCCATATCTGCAGTCTCTAACGTCTTGATCTTGCAATGACTGAGGACATTTCCCCCATTGGCTTCAGGTCAGCCTGGAGCTAAATGCAGTTGTGCCATTTACTGCAGCCAACCTGCAACATGGGCATAGCACTGCCAGTGGCAGTCAAAGTCTGCCTTGCTGATGCACAATTTGAAGTCTATGGACTGCATCAAGTTACTAAATCTTCTTCCCACATTTTGGCTACAAAATTGACCTGCTCTTTAAATGGCAACTGCACTTGATATCCCACCCTGACCTGCAATCTCCATGTAATTTGCAGATTACACATCAGGAGTTAACAGGGAATCTATCATTCACCCCAACTCTGGAAGATTCATCAGGATCAGGCATGTGCTACTCGGGTGGGTACAAATCCCATAATCTGTGTAAATCATGGAAAATTGACACCTTACTGTACATTTAAAAGAGTAAAATGCTTTGATTTGTATTTTCTTCTCCAAGCCACTGTATTTTTTAATAGCATTGCATTTAAATTGGTCCAGAGTTCTTGCATAATTGACACAAGAATACTTGATACAGATCATTTTTCATTTGGGATGCGATATTAAAATTTTTTTTAATGTTGGAGCAATTTGCATTTTTATTAAATATTTATTTCACTTTTTGTAAATTACATAACTTTAATATGATTTGTGTGCTTTGATTCTTATAGTGTGTTTTAATCTCTGAACCTCCCAGAATAATTATGGACAGTTTAATATTTAGCTTGTCTTTACTGTTTTGTACATAGCTTTGTTTGCCCAAGGTTTCAAAACTGTGGAACCCTACCTCCCTAAGACTTCCCTCACTCCTATCATCTCCAGATCTTTAAACCCAGGTCTGGTGTTAATGCTCATTACATTCCCAGTGAGGATCGTAGGATACCCATAAGCATGTTCTTGCAACACATTATAATAATAAAATTAAGATATTTCACGTTTTCACTGAGAGCTCTAAGCTCCGCCTTTTGGTCTGACCACAAGTTTGCAAATAGAGCAGAATAGATGGTGATCCAGCAAAATGGATCTCCACCCGAATTTTTGACTGCTCAGTGCCTTCTGTGCTCTGATGACATATAATGATACCGTTGGAAATGAATAATGGAGATTAAGACAGGGATAAGATTTGTGTATGTTGTATGTACTGTCTTTGGAAATTATGTTGAGATAAGAACAAGCTGTATTGCCTCATTGGCTGTTGCCTGGTCAAATATGGAAATATAAATATACCAAGATGTGTTTAAACAAAAACAATATAATTTTTTAAATGTCTTTTTTTCAAAAATCCTCAACATTTGTAGGATTTTCTGTCTGTGCATGTTTTGTAATAAATTAGTTACCTCCTTGATTTTCGTTAAACACACTCTTTTTAATACACCAATAAAGTCCTTTCCCATACCACCATGGTGACCAATTGATGTGACCATTTCATACATGACTAATTGATCTCCCCTGGTTAATCTGGGGTTTGGAGTGCAGTTATGATGTTTAGTTGCTAACCTGATCTGTCATTTTAAGGCAACTGCTCAAGTTCTCTGTGTGATAGGTGCATGCTAAGTACTACACTTTTTTTATATACTATATACACATACATACATATATAGACTGGTCAATCTCCATGGCATTGCACATGGTAACTTAGAGAACATGGCCAGTCCCGCATGTCTCTGAAGTCTTTGTATTGCTGTTTCTCTCTACGCTTCTTCTATGAGGGCCGGGTCGAGAGGTAATGTGGCGGTCGACTGGGAACGTAGCCAGGAAGAAACAAGTGTTTGAGGTTGGAGCATAGGAGGGAGCAGGCAGTGGGGCCATGGCCAGGGAGGGGGGTGTGGGTAGAAAGAGTGGGCTGGACCTGGGAGTAATTATTGATGATGGGACGTGGGAGCTGTAGGCTAAACCTGATTTCCAGTGATTCTTGAACCTGGACAAGTGTCAAGCAAAGAAAGTCACACTCACGGTAGTTTTGTTAATTAAAAGTGATTATTTAATGATTTAAAAGGTTAACACAAGCATGAAGCAAATCAAGCAATGCATATAACCTTACCCAACCAGTTATAAACTTAAACAAACAGCAAGTAAATCAAGTAATACATATAACCTTAATATGAAGGATTTCTTTCCACCAAGGCAGAAGAGAGCGATCAATTCCCGTGGCTCTTGAAGTTTTTTCCTTTTGTTGTTGGGCGTCCTCCCTCTAGGCAAGCTTCGTTAGGATCCACCTGACTGCAGTGTTGAAATTACTACGATGCCTTTTTATGTTGTTTTTGCCCAATGGGGCGTTGAATATTAGGGAAAGTATCATTTTGTCCAATCCCCCATTATTGCTATGCCTCGACCATGAACAGGACTCAATAGTTACAATCAGGTGCAATGGTCTCATATGTTTTCCAGACACTCAGAATGTGGCAGGCCTCTATTATCAGTACTGCCATAGTGAACTGTGTGCAGTCACCTTGTTTTCTTAGTAGTTCTAGCCGCCTTAGCGGTTCTGTCCAGATACGAATGTGTAGGCTTCTATTATCAGTGCTGCCATGGCGATCTGTCTCTCTCTTGTGGCTTTGCGTCGCTTCACAATAACTATCTCAGTAGTCTTTAACTACTTTGTATAGTATCTTATTACTATTTTGCAAATCAAAGTTTGTTGAAGCCTCTGCACATTTGCAGATTTGAATTTATGCTGATGTCCAAATGTCCAAAGGATCAACCTTAACCCTTTCCTTAATTCAGGTGTAATGTCCAAAGGGGCACAATTAACCATTGACTGTCCAAAAGTCCAGGAGGTTCTAAATTCACAATGCGCAAAGGGTTTTAACTCCTGCCTTACAGTCCTCCTCAAGTGGGTCTGTTTGATCTTCGGACTGATCCATTTTATACCTTGAGCATTGTCCTTGGTTGTTAGGTTTTTATTATTGGCTCCCATTTAGGACAGGTTTGCTGTGACATATGCAAAAATAATTTTTCCTTTCCATATTTTCTAATTAAATGCTGCATTACACATGAGCATATTATCATAGTAAACACTAGTATACATTGCATACATATTAAAGCTATACTAATTATTCTGACCCAACGGTGTTGTCCCACATTATACATTGTTTCCCATCATTCATGGTCTCCCAACTTTTGTATCTTTTGTTCTGTAAGCATATTGGCTTGTTTCATTTCAATCAGGTGGTGAAGTGAGGCATGTGACTGTGCCAGTGTGGACTTAAGACTTAATGATAATGGAGGAATTGGGTGAGTGAAGGGTACTACAGCTTGTAATGCCTCCTCCTGTAGTTTGTGACTTAACCCCATTCTGTATTGATTTTATGTCTCAAGCTCACAGTCCATGTCCTCACCCAAGCATAGTGTGGTGAAGGTCCGGGCAATAGCCTTGACGACTTTTAATTTCTCTCTTTTTCCTAAATCTTTTGTTACATTTGGCGTATCTAACCAAAATATTTTTACATAATTCCTTTACAGCCTCTGTCTGCTGTGAAAGGACTCATTTTAACTCCTCGTCCTTCTGCACAATTTCTTTCCCTCTTCTCTTTTGGTATATCGGAGGGGTGTAATGACATAGAGTAAAGGGGGAAGGAGACACTGAGGAACCAGCAGAAAGTCCCAGTAAATCCTTGGCTTCTTTTACTGAATTCATGAACAACACCTCAGACTGTTCTTCCTCTTTCATTACATCACCCACTTTGGCCTCACTTTTCTGCGCACAGAAGTGAGCCACATAGTCTAACAATCGTCTTGCTGTTTCTTTTTCATTCCAGGGCTATTATCTTTTTGTTTCTGCAGACACACTTTTTCCAGTGTCTTCTCAATCTCCTCCATTTGTTTCTCTACTTTTCCTAATTTTTTTAATGTCTCTTGTTGGACTGCTTGATTTAGGATCATATTACTTTCTTTAACAATTGCCTAGGTTTGAAAGTACTCTACGTGGCCATCTAGAGTCTGGATATGTTTTTCACTATTCTGTCCCTCCTGTTTCCACTTATCAAGAGTCTTTCCCAATTGTTCCTTTACTTCTTCCAAATTCCTCTTTGGATTAGCTACCTTCATTTCTAACCCTTGCTTTTCCTTCTCTATGTAATTTTGAATTGCCACTTCCATTTTTATAGTCCACCCACCTCTGCCCAGAAAACCCTGTTTTCTGTCTCTATGTTGAACGCCCTATTTTTTCTGCCTCTTATACCCTCCTATGCCTCTGTCCAGAAAACCCTGTTTTCTGCCCAGACATTGGGCAGAGTATTTTAACCCTTTTTTGGCTCTTTCACACTTTCTTGGTGGGAATATGTCAGGTCCCTGTTCGGGCACCAATATATAGGCTAAACCTGATTTCCAGTGATTCTTGAACCTGGACAATAGTCAAGCAAAGAAAATCACACTCACGGTAGTTTTGTTAATCAAAAGCGATTATTTAATGATTTAAAAAGTTCACAAAGCATGAAACAAATCAAGCACTTACTCTACCTGCTACTTACTTAAACAAACAGCAAGCAAATCAAGTAATACATAAAACCTTAAAATGAAGGATTTCTTTCCACCAAGGCAGAAGAGAGTGATCAATTCCCGTGGCTCTTGAAATTTTTTCCTTTTGTTGTTGGGCGTCCTCCCTCTAGGCAAGCTTTGTTAGGCTCCACCTGACTGCAGTGTCGAATTTACTACGATGCCTTCTTTTTATGTTGTTTTTGCTCAATGGGATGTCGAATATTAGGGAAACTGTCATTTTGTCCAATCCCCATTATTGCTATGCCTCGACCATGAACAGGCCTCAATGATTGACAGTCACATCAGTTACACCCAGGTGCAATGGTCTTGTGTGTTTTCCAGACACTCAGAATGTGGTAGGCCTCTACTATCAATGCTGCTATAGTGACCTGTGTGCAGTGGCCTTGCTTTCTTAGCGGTTCTATTCAGACACCTGGAATGTAGTAGGCCTCGATTATCAGTGCTGCCATGGCGACCTGTGTCTCTCTCATGGCTTCGCAGTAACTGCCAGAAAATTAACATTTGCAGTTTTGAATTTATACTGATGTCGAAAGGGCACAGTTAACCCTTGAATGTCCAAAAGTCCAGTAGGTTTTAAATTCATAATGTGCAAGGGGTTTTAACCCCTGCCTTACAGAGCACTGAGATCTGAGAATACTCGGTGGGATTGCAGTCTGTGGACTTTGGCGGTGTTTGGGTTCTGACAGAGTTCATGGGATGAATGTAAATGCTTCTGTGGAAAATAGATTTGTATCTGATTAATATTGGCATTTTTTTTTACTATAGTGTGTATTCTACTGAAATAAATTTGTTTTGAAAGATAGTTTTATTGGGGGAGAAAAATAGGAGATAAACTAATTCCTCAAAAAATTGATCCAAAAGGACAATTGCCTCATTCAAAGAAAGAAAGAACTTGCATTTACTTAGCTTTTCCTGTCCTCAGGAAGTCCCAAAGTGATATACTGCCATGTTAGTCACTGAAGTGTGGTAACTTGTAATGTAGAGAAACACAGCAATGAATTTGTGCACAACAAGGCCCCACAAAGAGCAATAAGATAAATGATCTCCTGTTAGTGGTGTCGAGGTATATATGTTGCCAGGTCACCAAGAGAACACCCCTGCTCTTCTTTGAACAGTGTAGTGGGATCTTCTATGTCCACCTGAAAGGGCAGATAGGGCCTTGGTTTAATGTCTCACCCGAAAGATGGTATCTCCAACAAAGCAGCAGTTCCTCAGTGCTGTACTGGAGTACAGCCTAGATTAGGTGCTCAAGTCCTGGAATGAGACTTGAACCAACAACCTTCTGACTTAGAGGCAAGAGTGCTACCACTGAGCTAAGGCTGATGAGTTCAAACTTATATTTTATGAACAAATCGGACCACGCAGATGAGATTGCAACTGTCTGAATGTGTAAGGAACTAATAAACATAACTAAGGTAGCTGTTCTTTATAATGTTCAAAGCCCTATCGTTTTGAATCGTTTTTTTGATGAAATCGTTTTTTTGATTGAATTAAGATGAGGGCATGCAGTCACTTTCTGTTTTAAAGAAAGAACCTGCACTCATACAGTGTCTTTAATGGACCTCTGGACCTCCCAAAGCGCTTTACAACCAATGAAGTACTTTTGAAGTATAGTCACTGTTATAATGTAGGAAAATGCAGCAGCCGTTTAGCATACAGCAAGGTCCCACAAACAGCAGTGAGATACATGATCAGATAATCTGTTTTTGTGATGTATGTTGAGGGATAAATATTGGCCAAGGCTCCCAGGTCAAGAAATATTGGCAAACTCCCCTGGTCGTCTTCAAATAATGCCATGGGATCTTTTATGTCCAACTGAGAGGGCAGACGGGGCCTCAATTTAACATCTCATCTGAAAGACGGCACCCCCTAATCAAGTTTGAATGGCAAATTATATTCTGCTCTTGCTGTTACCTCGTAGCATGCTGACTGATGGAGGCAGGTGGCATGTGATTAAACAGCTTTGTGATTTTCATGCTGAATACTTTGTGGGAGAGATTTTTTGTTTGACATTGAACAGTCACATTTTAAATTTGAGCAAAACAAATTATACTGGAAGAACAATTAATAAATGCATTACTTGTAGAAATTATGATTTCCTGTGGCAAAAGATACTCAGTTAAGTATAGATGAATAAATATCAAAACTGGATATTTCTGTTATTTACACATTTCCCAAATCCTTTCTGCATGCCTGCGTCTTTGTACTGAATATTCATTCTGCTATTGCTACTTCAGCATTTTGACATTCTATTGGTAAAATAAGACTAGCACAGTAGGTGAGCACAATACACTCGGTCACATGCATACCGACCAGTGGAAAACAGCACAAGTTTCTGCTGGCAGGCAGCCAACAAGAGCTTAATTGGACTTTACAGGAAATTCTAGGAAATGCCATTGATTATTTCACTATCTTTCTTTAATGGGTAGAACACAGGGACTGGCAAAAGTAGTTTATTTATCACTGTTTTCCATCAGCTTTAAAATAGGGTCATTGCCTTTAACCACCAGAGGAAAACAGGCCACATTAACCCAACAACTCCAAGCCACAAATATGTTAGAACTAATTCAAAATGTGAAAACTCTGATGGGGAAAGTTTGTTATTGACTATTTACTAGAAAATATATTTTTATTGATCGTTACATAGCAAAATGTTGATGTCGAAGTCATGCTTCACTATTTAGTATAAAGAAAGATTCTGCGTGTATATCGCTGCTTGTCACATCATTGGGACATTCCAATGGATTACTTTTGAAGTGCAGTCACAGATATGACAGCCAGTTTGCACACAGCAAAGTTCCACAAAGAAGCAACAGCAAGCTGGGCTTTTATGTTATAATGTGGGTTTTAGCAGGCCATTTTAGCAGGCTGGCAATTTTAATAAGAAGGCAAATCAGCTGGTAAGAACATAGGAATTGTTAGATGTTAAAAGACCCATGTCCATCTAGTTTGCTTTCTACCATCCGAGTAGTCGCATGATACAATGATAATGGAGCTGTTGACTAATCATGGAAATCAATCTCTATCAATTGGTCTACAACACACCCAGACACGAGGCCAGAAAAACCCCAGTGATGGAAGCTTTGGAACCGTGGGGAAAAAAATTGGATAAGGGCTATTTTCAGGTGCGGGTGCATGATGCGCTATCACCCCCTGCTTGATGGTCCCTACGCGGGCAGCACGCGAACTTCGTGCTACCTGCTAATTATCATGATGGCTCCATGCAGCCAGCGCTACACACGCTGCTGGGAGGCTGCACGGAGAATGAGGAAGTTGGAAATGGGGCGTGCATAGCGCACGTCATCAGCAGCCTGCACCTCTTAAAGATGCAGGTGCACATTTTAAATGGAACGTGCACTGTTCACTAGGATGTCCGCGAGGATGGCAGGACCGGTGCAAGAGAGGGCCCCACGCTTTTCCGATGATGCACTGGAGGCCCTGGTGTAAGGGGTGGATGAAAGGAGGGCCAACATGTACTCGCAGGGTAACTGGAGACCCTCCAGACTGCAGCTCCTCAGGCATTGGCAGGCTCTGTCACAGGAAGTCAAGGCCAAGAGCATGGCACCACGCACGTGGGTGTAGTGCCGAAAGAAGTTCAATGATTTGACACGAGTGGTCAAGCTGAGTGAATGCAAGTGTCAAGTGGCATATCCTACTAACTGTACCACTGTTCCACGCATCACACTCCACATCACCCACCCACCAAAAACACTGCCCATCCATACGCAATGCTGCACTTGGCATGCTGCATCTCACTCGCACATAGTACCACACTTTGAGGCCACACAACCACCACTCACAGGTCACAAACACTGGCAGCTATTTGACCACAACAGGCACATCACACAAACACCTTTCAGGATACTCACTGACACACTGTCCTCTGTCTTGCAGGAGAAGGTGGCACATAACAGCCGGCAGCAGGACAGACCTGAGGGTGGATCGGAACACTTAGACGTCTTCACCTCCCTAGAGGAGACAGTGCTTCGGATCATTGGGTGGGCCTTTGCTGCAGCCATGACAACATGCCGCGCTGGAGGTCCCGATGAAGGGGGTCTCTGCATATCTAATGCTCCTTCTCCTTTCCCACATCTCCCTCCTCCCATAATCTTTTCTGACTCACATGCTGCAGATGGTGTCAGCGCACACATCTTACTTGCTCCTCTCCCCACTCCACAACTCAACCTGTTTCCCTTTGTCATTGCAGACACCCAACAAAACGTGGTGGCACCATCCGAGGAGGAGGAGGATACTGAAGCCACACCGTCACCCAATCTGACACTTGCTTCCACCAGCTCAGAGACTTGACACTGCGCATCCTTTAGAGGCTTCTAGAGGAGAGATCTGCAAGTGGTGAGACACCGGGCACAAGTGCGCAAGAGCCGGGGAGGGGGGAACGGATACCACAGATGCCAGCTCGCTGGAAGGTGAGGGCAAGGTTGCTCACTAGTTCTGCTGCAGAGGACTTCGATAGGCCAGGCTATGGAAGACGACAAATGGGCGTACACCACCAAATTTTCAGGGCACTTGAAAGCCTGCCAGAAATCCTGTGCACAATCAGAAGGGGCATGGAGGAGTCCAGCTCCAACTTGGTACAGGGCTTTGCACAGAGCTGGGAGCCCATCCTTACCCATATGGAATGGGTGGTCACCTCCATCAGCACACCTGTGGAACCCACCATGATGCAGCGTCTGATGGCCGATGTCACGGCTTCCATTGCAGCACAAACAGCTGCCATTGCAACACAAACCAATGTGATCAAAGGTCTGCAGGATACGGTTGTTGCTCAGAGTGGGGCAATGGAAGCTCAGACTTCTGCTATCGTAGCTCTAGGGACCACTGTGGAACAGGGTTTCCAGGGCATCACAGCACTCCAGCAATCTGTTCTCCAGATCATTACCAGGATTGTTGAGGCGCTGCCCCGGGACAGTGGCAGTGGCGCCATGGCAGTCGGACCTACTGTCCTCTCTCAGGCAACAGCATTCCTGCTCTCACTCCTGCCACTCCGCCAGTGCCCTTGTTGTTGGCTATCGGCCAGCCAGGCCAGACTGCTGCAGCCCATGCCAAGATGGTGCAGTCTGAAGCTGGGCCCTCCCAGCCCAGAGCGTCTCAAGGTTATCTTCCAGGGTCATCTGCACGCTCCTCCATTGAAGGCCAGCAGCTTCCCACCACCCATGCTCCAGCCACTGGGGATGCACCTTGTAGGAGCACTAGGATAGGTAAAGGCACACAAACAACAGGCACTAAGGCAATGCACAAGGGTGAATAGTTCTGTTCTGTTTGCATAATTTAATTTATTCATTGATAAATGTGACTTTGAATTTGCATTTGGTGGTGGTTTTAATTTGTGCGATGAGCTGAGGGGGAAATCAATGTGCAACCAGATGGAAGGCGATTTGATTGTTTCGGGGAAAGGTGGGGCGTGTAGGACTGTTGGTGAGTTGGGGGATGCAGTTGACATTATTGATAGCGGGCACGGATCAGACAAGCACGCAGAGCCCTTGCAGACAAGTGTGGTCCCTGTTGCACCCTTGCGTCTTCCTCCACTTCCTCTTCCGGCTCCTCCCCCTCCTCCTCAGCTTCTTCCTCCTCCACCTCTGGCTCAGGGTCTTCTCCGATCATTGGTGGCAAAGGCTGGTCCCTCATGATGGCAAGGTTGTGCAGCATGCAACAGACCACCACAAATCTGCCCACCCGCTCAGGGTAGTACTGCAGGGCTCCTCCAGACTGGTCCAGGCAGCAGAAACATTGTTTGAGGAGGCCTATGGTGTGCTCCACGCTGTTGCGTGTTGCAGCATGGCTCTTATTATAGGCCTGCTGTGCGTGGATTCTTGACCGGTGTCATGAGCCACGGCATGAGGGGATTACCCTTGTTGCCCAGTAGCCAGCCTTTGACTTGCCGAGCCGGGTGAAAGATAGCTGGCACGTTGGACTGCTGCATGACGAAGGCATTGTGACTGCTCCCGAGTAGCAGGCATCGACCTCCATGATTCGATGCGTGTGGTCGCACACCAGTTGCACGTTGAGGGAGAGGAAGCCCTTTTGGTTGATGAAGACGGCCGAGTTGATATGTGGGGCACGTAGGGCAGTATGCATGCAGTCAATGGCACCCTGCACTAAGGGGAAGCCAGCAATGCAAGCGAACCCCTGTGCTCGCTCATTCTGATTGTTTCTGTCAAGAGGGAAGGTGAAGAACCTGTTCCTCATCTCGTACAGTGCGTTTGTGACCTCCCTTATGCAGCAGTGCACTGCATACTGTGAGATGTTGTACATGTCGCCAGCAGAGGCCTGAAATGATCCTGAGCCGTAGAAATTCAGCGCCACGATGACCTTCTGTGACGCACCAGTTGACAGATTTTGGTGATGGCTTCCTTGGTGAACCTCAGGCGTTGGATGCAATTCTCCTCAGTCACGTCGAGGTAAGAGAATTGGTCCCGGAAGGCCCTCATTGGAAAGGGCCTCCTGCTCAGTGCCCTGCGCCTCCTTGTCCTCCCTCTCCTTGCAGCTTAACCTGCTGTGCTTGGCCTCTCTGCATGCTCCCAGTCGTGCTCAATGCCCAGCGGGAGACTTAGCAGACCACCCATGGTTGCCAGGAATGTTGTTCAACTGCAGTTGTAACTTTCCGACCCGTAAGGCAGTACCTGCCAAAGCACTCTCAAATGTGCTCTATGAACTCTCAGTAAGAATAGGGAGCTTCAAAAAACACTTCCTAGTCCACCAGCAGCCAGAAGCAATAATCCAGCAACTAACCTGCAACACCTGCGTGTCCCTTTAAATAACATTAGTGGGGGGGTCCTCCAGGCACTTCAATACACGTTCAGATTGTCAGGGTTACGACTGTGCGTTGAGTTGAGCGTTAAGTACCAAAATGGTGTCTATCACTTTAAATCAGCGTTGCACATTGATTGCACGCATTTTCTCTTTACATGTTTCTGGTGTTTGGTATTTGCGCATGCGCTAACTCCTATACCAAGACGGTGTCCAGCGCACATCATGCTGGAAACGTGCGTGCGCAGCCAAGACACCATCTTGGATGTTGGAGCGGCCGTGTAGCGCCGAACCAACGGACACTACATGGCCCAATTTAGTGCCCCATAGGTCCAAAGTCATCTGTTCCTCCCAAGTATGCTACTCTTACCGTATGTCATGTCTCAAATGTGACATTGCCTCTTCAGCCTCTCAGTTATGGCCTGGCTACATTTTTGACCTCTTTACTCTCCCTTCTAATTTCTTCAACCTCTCTGCTGCAATTCCTCTCCCATGGGGTACCATGCATTTCTTTTTCAACCGTGTCCATGTGATAGGGTGAAGAATTTGGTTTAATTCAGCTTTTAAACTTACAGAATCTGCATTTAGCAAAAAAGGCAAGTTTCTATGTCACACAAGGACTCGATGGGCACCATAATCTACTAGTTGCCTACCAATGAATGTGATGCATTTCCCTCACCAGGGATTAAGTATATTCTACTTACTCTGACCAGTAGCCCCACCCCCAACCAGTTGAACACATGTTCTGTCAGTAGACCACCACCAGAAAATGAGCCCCCTGAGCAGAACTAAATGACTAATATAATGCAAGTTCAAAATCACCTAAATTTGATAACAAATAGTTCTTGTTCTGCATGATGGTAAGAATCTAATGCAAATATTTTTAAAAAGTGATCGAAGCATGAACTCACAGACATTGTACCTCTCTGCTTTCATAAAAGGTATATCACTACATCTGAACCCACAAAATTAGGACAATATAGGTATTCACGAATAGTTCTGTAATTGTCCAATTCAGGATACAATTCAGTTCATTGTTCCTTCCTATTAATTGCTTAAATCGTAGCCACTCAATTTCATAGGTTGACAATATTGACTTTGTGCAATGAAGTTACATATTTCTATGGGTTACAATTGATGTGTGACACAAGGAAGAAATAAGCTGAGAGAAGCAGAACTGCCAAAGACAGAGGCTATGTAAGAACCACGCTATTAAATGTTGACAGTGGGACTGTTTTTAAAAAAAAGTTTGGATTTCTCAGATGATTAAAGAATACAGGATAATACTGCTATCTTTTCGGCAAATACTGTTTCAATCAGTAATTATGGAATAGTTATTTCCCTCGACTCTGGGTAAAAGGCTGCAAAAGACATGGAACAGGTAAAGGAGGACCCTGAAGGGATTTGGAGATGAAGCAGAGAGATTTCCAAGAGCAGCAGAAATCTGATCAGAAGCCTAGTAAAGCCAATGAAGAGATTATAAAGCACACTGAAGGAACTGTCTCCACAGCAGAGCATCATAACAAAAGCAGGGCTATGGCTTAATAGCTAAAGAGATCATTTGAAGAGGTTGTGATGCTGAGAGGCTGTGTATCAATGTGGAGGTGCTGTGAAAGAAACAGAGAGGACCACATTACATTTGGTGGCTGAGATTAATGATGTTGCAAAAGGACTTTTAGATAGAATGGATAGGATTAGCAAAGAAATGAGACAAGGATAGGACTGGAAGCCAAAGAAAGAATGAGTGGTGGTGAAACCTTTGAAACTACTACACAGTCTCTCAGCATCATTATCCTTCATTGAACTCTTCAGCTACTAAACCATAACCCTGCTTTTCTTGCAATGCTGTCTGCTTCGTCTCCAAATCCCTTTAGGGTCCTCCTCTGCCTGTTCCAAGCCCTTTTAAATGGAGTCACATGGACATGGTTGAAAAAGAAATGCATGGTAATCTATGGGAGAGGGACTGCAGCAGAGAGGTTAAAAGAAATCAGAAGGGAGAGTAAAGAGGTGGAAAATGTAGCCAAGCCATAACTGAGATGCTGAAGAGGCAGTTGAAGTAAATAATAATTAACAATATCACTTAAAGTAAGAAAGAGCTTTCATACTTTCATTTATATAGTTCCTTTCACAACCACAGGATGCCCCAAAGTGCTATACAGCCAATGAAGTACTTTTGAAATATAGTCACCGTAGTAATGCAGAAAACACGGAAACCAATTTTGCGCATAGGTCCCACAAAAAGCAATGAGATAAGTGACCAGATAATCTGTTTTAGTGATGTTGGTTGAGGGATAAATATTGGCCAGCTCACCAGGATAACTCCCCTGCTCTTCTTCGAATAGTGCCGGGATCTTTTACGTTCACCTGAGAGGGCAGACTGGACTTCGGTTTAACATCTCATCCAAAAGTGGGCACTTCCGTAAGTGCAGAGCTCCCTCAGTTAATCTTAGTGGGTTTAGCAGAAGCAAGACATCAATTTAAGTCATAATTTACATCAATGAATGTATGAGGCATAAACTTACCTTTCTACACCACAGGTTGTAGAATTTGCAGCACGGAAACTTGATTACTGAAAACAGTTTGGAACAACAGAATTTATTACAATTATATTAAATAAGAAAATAATGTTTTAAACAGTCCAATGGTGAGCATTCTTTATTATAATGTAATTTATAAAAATTGTTACACAATAGAATCCATTCTATTCGTCCACTGTTTCCAGTGGCTGAAGGGTTGTTAACCAGAGGACACAGATTTAAGGTAATTGGCAAAAGAAGCAGAGGCGACATGAGGAAAAAAGTTTTTATGCAGCGAGTTGTTATGATTTGGAATGCATTGGCTGAAAGGGTGGTAGAAGCAGATTCAACAATAACTTTCAAAAGGGATTTGGATAAATACTTGAAAGGGAAAAATTTGCAGGGTTATGGGGAAAGAGCAGGGTAGTGGGACTAATTGGATAGCTCTTTCAAAGAGCCAGCACAGGCATGATGGGCTGAATGGCCTCCTGTGCTGTATCATTCTGTGATGCAACAAATTCTTTTTCACCCACTAGGAAAATCATGTTCACAATGAAATTGTCTTCTCAGTTAAGTTTATAAATACCTGATTTGTAAAATGAATAATGGGTGGTCAAGGTGAATCAAAGGTGTGCAGGTGATCTCGAGGCCAGTATGTGAAGACAAACGCATCAGGAGAAATGAGGAATCGGGATATAAAGAGAGGACTGCAATTAGTTTACACTTTATCTAAAATATTTGTATGTTTGCTAACTTTAAGAGAGATGGAGACTGGCTAACATAAGCCCATTATTTATTATTACAGATCAGCGTGTGATACTTGGTTATTAGCTCATGTAGGCTATGTTATGAAATTTATTCCACAAACAATCCGACCAGAATAATTTCCCATAAATCTGTGGCAGATTAAAACTAGAACAAACATACTTGTCAGCTCATGCACGTGGTATATGTGGTATATGGAATTTATTCCACTGCTTGAGGCAACAGCAATTTGTGAGGGCCAACTGTACTCAAGGCAACTCTCTTGACATACATGTCAGAATTAAATTTGAATTTCAAGAATACAAACAATTACTTTTCTGGTGGTACACAACTGACTACAAAATGTTATACAATCGAAAGCAAACTGATATAAACATCACCTAAATAAAATACAACCAAACAAATCTTCACACTAAGTTCAAGCTCTAACAACCAGTTTGCAAATGAAGCCCATGATGGAATTCTCTTCAACTAGCAAATGGCAAATGTTAATCTCATTAGCACCATAATGGTAACTGTCTTTAAAACATTTTTGGGGCACTATTATATACTGTCCCATCACCGAACAAAAAATGCAAAGACTGCCATGCTGGACCAAAGCTTTATTCGTAGTAGATACATTTCTTTTAAATTTTTAACCATATAACAAAAAAATCATATATATATAATGGGCCAGATTTTGCTGAAAAAATAATGATGTCTGAAAGACACACGCCATTATTAATGCACAAATCAGCCAGCAACTTCTAGCGAAGAGGAGATACCCTTTGAATTGCAAATCGGCACAAATTGCTGGCCGATTTGTGCTGCTCCACCATTAACTTTGTGAAAACGGCTTCTCCGTAATTTTCATGGAGTTGTTGTATTTGCACATTAATTGCTCATTAAACTCGCCACAGAAAGTTAAATCTTGAAATTAACAGCGTAAGTACCTTATTAACGACATGTTAATTGTTAATGACTGCAAACCAACCTCTCTTGCCCCGAAAGTGAATAACTGTAAGTGTGGAGTCTCATTCCTTCATGTTGTGAATTGTTTTAGATTTTTAAAATGTCAAATTTTTTAATTTTTAAATCAGCTCACACTTCCAGCAACCTTGTGGACAAAAGTTTTAAACCCTAAATGTGCATGAACAAGTCTCACTAACGGGGCACGCGAGATGCTCCACTCCAGCAAAATCTGTCTCAATATGTGTGCGTGTGAAGGAATGTAATGTTAGTTGCTTCATGGGCAGTGTCCTATATATTTTCATAGCAAAAAGTGGTGCAATCATAGTGATGTCTAAAATTGCAAATGAACTACCTTTTAATAGCTTTTAGCAGAAAAAATAATTATAGGTGAGATCATTATGGAAATTTAGAAAGACATCATGGATATTTAGTTTGTTGATTTTTTTGTAATGATGGAAATTGGGGATGCACAAAAGGCCAGAATTGGAGGGGCACAGTCAGTGAGACAAGGCCAGATATAAATCCTTAAGCTACTTTATTTTGTAGTCAATAATTCAATGTACATAGTATCAGTTACAGCAAATCTTGCCTTACTTTAACTTAGGCTGGAAATTTTCTCTGAGCTGTCCTGCTTTGTTGCTATAACTTTGCCTCCATCATCAATTCTAATACGATTGTTACCCTCTCCCACTACCTGTTCAACATTAAGAGCCACATGAAACATAGGGTAACAATTAGTATGTCTTGTGCCCATCTTTCTGGCGAAAACAGGTGCAACAATGACAAAGTTAGACGTGTAACGGCCCGTGCCCAATCTACGCGTGTGTTCAGACCACTGCTAAATTCATCGGGCCCATTTTCTAGGCGACCCAGGCAACCACCTAAAACAGGTGTTAGGCCCCTGTTTAACATATGCAATGGACCTAACAACTGCTTAAGGACTCTTCTGAGAAATTAGTTTCTGATGAGCAGAGCAGGAGTTGGGCCTACTCCATTAAGGATTCTTAAGCAGCTGCCACCAACGGGTAATTTAAAAAAATTAAAACATTGCTGTGGAGCCAGGAGGAGCAGCTCTCCCGACTCCACAATATCCTGAACCGGTACCAGTCCCTCCCCCGCCCCCGCTGCCGTTGCTGCACTGCCCTCTCTGGGAATTATGATTCGGGTGCTTGTTGCCATCTTTGTGGCTGAAATCCGGCGGCACTGAATTTCTACCCCATGATTTCCTCGTATTTAAATCCAAACTATCTCCTTCCACTCACAACCACTTCCATACCTTTGGCCTGGATTCCATTAGCTACCTCATCTTGGCATCCTGCTCATCCCTAAGCTCAGTTTCCATTTCCACATCTAATCCATTACCAAAGTCACTTTTCTTCACCTCCAAACATTGTTTACTTCCACCCAGACCTTTTCCCACTGCTACTGAGACCCAGATCCATCATTTTATCATGTGGGGGGCCAACATTTCTCCAAACCTTTCCTTGCTGGCCTCTTCCTCTCGCAAACAATAACTTATCCAGAACACCCTAACCTGTGTCCTCTTCAACGTGACACCTTGCACTCCTGTCACCTCTCTCCTTGCCAAGCTTCACTGGCTTTCTGTGAACCTGCAGATTGAGTTATATGATCATCTATTTCAAATTCTTCCTTGGGTTTGTCCCATCATAATTCTGCAATCTCCTGTAACCGTATACTTCACATATACCCTTTGTTTCTCTGACACCAGCTTTCTCCTTACTCCCCACATCTTCTGCTCTACCAACAGCTTTTCTTTCAGCCACCACATCCCTGTCCTCTGGAACTCCTTATCTAAATCCGTCAGTCTCACCATCTCCCATTCTGCTTTCAAAAGCCTCCTTTAACCCTTAGCCTAGACAAAGGGGCTAATTTTAAACCAGGAATGGGGCAGTAGGGGGCCAAGAATCATAACGCACTACTTGCTACTCTGTTCCCGCCGATGTTAGCAGTGCCGTGATTTTGGAGCAGCTTAGGAAACAGGCAAGCAGCACTCCTGCCTGAAGCCGTCTACTTAAATTTACAAATCAGGGTCCTATGCCGTCTGTCAGATGCTAATGCAATTTTGATGTTCCACTGGATGAAGTGCGCTCTCTGCCAAGTGGAACTGAGTGTTGAATGGACGAACCAGCGGTCTCTACAGGCTACTCCAAAGGCAGGAAAAAAAACGCAGAGCAAGAGGACATGGGGGGAATTTTAACTCCCTCACGACGGGCGGGAGATAGTTGGTGGGGTGGTTTTAAATTGCTAAAAATGGGAAGCTCGATTTCAACCCCCTGTGAACGCATCTACTTCCAGTTTAACCACGGCCGATTGGGGAGCGACCGAGTAACTCGCTCTGGAGAGGCGGGTCAGTGATTGTAATATTTAAGTGAGGCAGCATTCCTCAGATCTTGGCAGTCATTTAACTTTAACACTGGCCGGCCGAGTTTCCCAGGCTCGGGAAACATGGCAGCTGAAGGGAGTTGGGAGCTGCCAGACCCAGCAGGTAAGTGTTTTTCCAGCAATGCTTGTGGACCAGGAGGAGCAGGACTGCTCCCCAAACAAACCTGCCGCGATCTTCCGACCCTCCCCAGGATCTTCCGACCCTCCCCGTCAATCTGTTGTGCCTCTTGCGATGTCTCCACCATTAATGTCTTTCCTCCCCACCCCAGGTGATGTCTCCCCCTGTGATCTCTCCTTCCCTCCCTCCTCACTGCCGCGCTCCCAGCCTCCCCTCATTGACCCTCGATCTTCTCGATTGCCAGGGACAGTCCCTGGCTGCTGCCATCTATCGCTGGCTTTCTCAGCCGTGGCGGCCAGCCTCTCAATCTGGCCAGCTGCCGGGCGGGAAACGGAGTAAAAAAATTCTAATAAGGTCCTGCCGTTAAATTCGCAGGACCTCCGCCTTCACGGCATTTCCAGGTTTCCGGGCCGCTGACACGAGCCCCCACTCACTCCTTGCCTCCCCGTAAATATTGGGGCCTTAATCTTAAAATTACAGCTAGGTCATTTAGGAGTGAAATTTACCGTAAACCTCCTCAACTTTTCTAATAGTCCTTCCCTTGTGATTCTAAGGTTTCGCAGTGCATTTCTGCCCCCTATACCCTTCTATCAACTGCAGCGTCTCTCCCTTCACCACACATACGTTCAGGCATTGAAAACAATCACAAAATAGTGATTGGGATCTCCCCAATCCACTAGTAAATGGTCCAACATCGCTTTGTGCCCTTCTCTTAAAGTTATTGTCCTTTATATTTTCTGCTCTGTTACTTTCATGATCCCTCTTTGTGTCTTTTATCAATTTCTTGTATTCCTCTGCTTAATTTTATATTTCTTCCAATCCCATTTCTTCCCAGTACATTTCAGAATTGTGTAGGTCCTTTCTTTCTCCCTCATGCCTTCCAGGAATTTTTCGTCCATGTCGGCTTAACTCTTGTTTTGTCCTTGACTTGTTTCTGGGATAAACTACTTCTGTAATGTAAAGCAAAAATCCTTAAAGCACTCTCATTTTCCCTCCACATCTTTCTCTTTAAATAGTTCTTCCCATTTTATTCTTTGCATATGGCACTTCAACCCTTTAAAGTCTGCTTCCCTCAATCCAATTTTTAATAGTTTTTATTATCTGTTTTTTCCTAATTTAAACCTTAAAAATAACAATGTTATGATTAACAGACCCCAATTGTTACCTTATTTCAACCTGGCTTATTAATTTCACCTCATTAATTAGTAACAAATCCAGTATTACCTTTCCACTTGAGAATTTCCCTGCAGTTTAAGAATTTTTTTTGAAGTACTTCAAAAAGCTCCCCATTACATAGATTGTCCCCACTGTCAGTCCCAGTCTCAATCAGCAAACTTAAAATACTCCATGATTAGAACTGAGGCCTTAGTATTGATTTTTTTTAATGACCTCTCACAGCAGTAGAATCCATCATTTTATTTTCCAGTGACCTGCAATGTATTCCGAACAAACCTTTTCCCCTTTCTATTTTACAGAGCCATCAAAGGAGACTGCTAATTTTCAGTTCTTCCCTTTCAGCAGCAATGTATGAACCTGCCCTGATAAGCTGTGCCACCCCTCGTCCTTTCCTTCCAGAAGCACACCTTGCCCTGCAGATAGTTCCCCACACATATGCTTCCTATAGTTAGGTTTCAGTTACTTCTATTTACCACCACTTTCATCTGCTGCTGAAACCATCATCCGTGCCTTTGTCGCCTCTGGACTCGACTATTCCAAAGTTCTCCTGGCCGGCCTCCCATCCTTCACCCTCCGTAAACTTCAGCTCATCCAAAACTCTGCTGCCTATATCCTAACCTGCATCAATTCCCTCTCAGCCATCACCCCTGACCTTGTTGGGCTACATTGGTTCTCAGTCCACCAACAGCTCAAATTTAAAATTCTCATCCTCATGTTTAAATTGCTCCATACCCTCCCTTTCACTATATCTGTAACCTCCTCCAGCCCTACAACTCCTTCCCTGAGCTCTGCATTCCTCTGATTCTGGCTTCTTGTGTATCCCCCCCTTTGGAGGGCGTGCCTTCAGCCAAATCGGCCCCTGCTGTGGAATTCCCCCACTAAACCCTCTTCTTCATCTCCTTTAAGACCCTCTTTAAAACCAAATCTCTTTGGTTCAGCGTCCATTATTTTTTTGATTAAGCCTCCTTGAAGTACGGTGGGATGCTTTTTTACATTTAAAGGCACTATATAATTGCAAGTAGTTATATTTCTTATCCTACTGGCATTCATATAAATACACCTTAGTGCAGTCCTTGTGCTCCTTGCTGAATATATACGACTCCTTCTTATTAAATGGTCCACATTGTTTTCCCTTCCCCCATTGCCCTGTTTAAATTCTTCCCAACTGTTTTAGTTAACCCATCTGTCAAGATGAATGAACTTCCTCAGTTTCGGAGAAGGCAATCTCAACAGTAAAGCCTTCCCTTCCCCCCCAGAAGCGAATCCATTGAGCCAACACTTTTCAACCCTTCCTCCTAAACAGTCAGGATGATGATAACCCTACCTGTCCAGCGGAAACCAGGCAGGCAGAGTTAAAACCGGCCAGGTAACTTACCTGTTGATGTCCTGCTCAGATCCCACTGTCTGGAATTTTAACCTGCTCTTCTGACCTGGCGCCAAGGACACCCACCTGAAGTCAGTGAGATCCTTCTTGAAATATACAGATCGGGGTCCGATGGCATCTTTCCTTGTGGGGCCAGGAGGAGCAGGAGTGATCTTTAATCTTTCAAAAAGCTCCTGAAATTCCCTCTATATCTACCTATTTCATTGGCTGCCAACAGGAACCACAACTTCTGGTTTCCCCCCTTACCATCATAGGATCCTTTAAACTTGTTTAGCCAGTTCCTAAGTCCTGAACCCAGGCATCTCAGAAACCACAAACTATTTGGGACTCCCTGGCCCCGATATTAGCGGGGAGGAGGAATGGCAGCGGGGATGGGGGGGGGGCGATTGGGCGCGTGGGTAACCCGCCCAGAAAAATCTGTCCGTTCCCCATGCAATCGCGGGTAAATTGGAGCCACTTAACGTGGCTTCCGGGTTTGCCGTCAGAAACATGTGCAGCGGGCGGACTACGCACCCGCATCACAGGCTGTCAGCTGGAGGAGCTCTATTTAAAGGGGCAGTCCTCCAATGGCTATTCCTGGGGGAAACACCCAAATAACACAATGGAGCAGCCCAGGGGAAAGGCTGCTCCTAGATTTAGTGATGCCTCACTCCAGGTGCTACTGGATGGGGTGAGGAGGAGGAGGGATGTCTTTTACCTGGTGGACGGGAGGAAGTGGCCTGCCTCTGTCACCAAGAAGGCCTGGCTCGAGGTGGTAGAGGAGGTCACCATAGGAACATAGGAACAGGAGTAGGCCATTCAGCCCCTCGTGCCTGCTCTGCCATTTGATAAGATCATGGCTGATCTGTGATCTAACTCCATACACCTGCCTTTGGCCCATATCCCTTAATACCTTTGATTGCCAAAAAGCTATCTATCTCAGATTTAAATTTAGCAATTGAGCTAGTATCAATTGTCGTTTGCGGAAGAGAGTTCCAAACTTCTACCACCCTTTGTGTGTAGAAATGTTTTCTAATCTCGCTCCTGAAAGGTCTGGCTCTAATTTTTAGACTGTGCCCCCTACTCCTAAAATCCCCAACCAGCGGAAATAGTTTCTCTCTATCCACCCTATCCGTTCCCCTTAATATCTTATAAACTTCGATCAGATCACCCCTTAACCTTCGAAACTCTAGAGAATACAACCCCAATTTGTGTAATCTCTCCTCGTAACTTAACCCTTGAAGTCCGGGTATCATTCTAGTAAACCTACGCTGCACTCCCTCCAAGACCAATATGTCCTTCCGAAGGTGCGGTGCCCAGAACTGTTCGCAGTACTCCAGGTGCGGTCTAACCAGGGTTTTGTACAGCATCAGCAACATCCCCCGTACCTGGATCCAGGACAGGAAGCACATCAATGACCTAACTGGTCAGCCATAGTGAGTACACTTACTCATTCTCCTATATTCTGTCTTCCACATCACCGCCCCCACCCCCCAACTCATTCTGCACTGCCAACACTTATCACATCAATCCTCGCACCCACTCAAAGCTCATCCTCAACTTACCTGCACTTACTCACCACTTCCTCACCTCCCCAGTACTCACCCCACCATTACCACTCAATCCAATGCTCATACAATGTCATGGCTCTGTCTCATACTCACCCTCTGATGCATCTCTTTCACAATCAGCCTCACCCAAACCAATGCATTCAGCGGTTGGCCACGTCACCATCACTCACTCACGCCTCTCTACTTTCTCCCTTTATAGGAGAAGACAGCCCAGAATGCACGGGAGACGGCGAGGACCGGATGGGGGCCGCAACAGGTAGCCATGCTCATGGATGCGGAGCAGGAGGCGCTGGAGCTGAGCCGCACACTCCAGTGCCTGTCCGTCGGGGATGCCGAGACTGGCACCCGACAAATATCTGGTGACAGAACTTTAACATTCAGCACACACAATATCAATTGACATTAACATGTCTTGCCATCTTCAGCACCTCAACATCTGTCATCATGCTTAATATTGCCTTCTTTTCTCTTACAGAGCTTTCAGCGCCCGCTGTGACGGCGGAGGGCGATTCCTCAGAGGACTTTCCGGCCTCTGAGGGTGCACCGTCATATCTGAGCGAGCCATCCACCAGCGCAGATACTCACACCTCGGTGGTTCCCGTCCGCAGTTAGTTGGGGTCGCACATGGTTAGTTACCACATACGTGAGCACGAGCAGACACTGGTGGCAGGGACAGCTGTGGAGAGTCCGTGTCGGTGGGAGCACTCCTCTCCAGGCTCTGCTCAGCTGGACACACATGCTGAACCCTGGGGACCATCCATGAAAAGGAAAATGATCGAGGGGCAGCAGCACATTTGCGAGGTGCTGGAACAGGTGCCACGCGCACTCTCCACAATTGTGCAGAGGATGGAGGAGTCCAACTCCTGCATGAGTGGAATGGTGGCACAGGTAAGGGAGGGCATCTCTGAGATACTGTCACAGGGATGTGAGGACATCTCTGAGATAGTGTCGCGGATAAGTGCGGGATTATCTGCGATGGAATGAAGGCTAGCCTCCATGGAGTTTAAAGCACGGCTCACAAATGAGTCCATTGAGGACCTGACAATGGCCCTTTGGACTCAGGGTGAACAACATTCCGCCACCTTAAACAGGCAGGCAGGTACACTAGCACTGGTCTTACAAGGCTTCACACATGCCCTCCAAACTGTGGTCCAGCAGAGTGGTAGGAGTGGTGTGAGCCTGGTCCAGGGGAGGGATGATGGCGAAAGGAGACATGGAAGTTGGGACACCACTCAAATCGCCCCCACGTCTCGCCCATTGCCCCCCTCTCAACCAGTACCCGCCATGCTGCCTCCTCTCCAGGTGGTCGAGTCTGCCCCTGCACAGGTGCAGGTGGAGCAGTCTTTGGAGAGGATTCACTGGTACCAAAACCCAGAGGGCGTAGGTCCAAAGCATCTAATCAGTCAGGGCATGAGCAAGAGCAAACTGCCACTACCTCTGCTGCAGCCACAGGGGATGCACCATGTAGAAGTAGTCGGAAGTGAAAGGCGAAGGTTTTGTAAGCATAAAGGGGATGCACAAGGGTGTTTGACAGTTGGCCATGTTTTTTATTTATATTTGCTTTTTGTTAAACTCACATATTTATTATTGTCACCACTACTGCCACATCTTGGCCATTCTTGACTGGCTTCTGTAATAAGGCCCTTTCATGAGGTTCTCTCTGAACGCCCACACTTGATGCCACCCATTGGGTCACTCTACAGTGGGTGTATGTGTAATTGCAGGACTGTTTTATGCAGGGATGGGGCCTCATGAGCAGCCAGGTGAGCTGCTGTTCTGCCCGTGGGTTGCTCCTCCTCCTCCTCCTCCTCCTCCTCTGGCTCCTCCTCCTCAATGTGGGTGGCAGATGTGGATGGGGCCTCAAGCGGCACCCCTCTCTATTGTATGTTGTGCAGGGCATAACAGACGACTATAATGCATCCCACTCTGACTGGTGCGTATTGAAGTGCTCCCCCAGAATGATCAAGGCACCTGAAATGCATCTTGAGCAGCCCTATAGCATGCTCAATTGTAAACCTGGTAGCGATGTGGCTGTCGTTATATTGACGCTGCTGCTCAGTGTTGGGGTTCCTCAGAGGTGTCATGAGCCACGTGTGCAGAGGGTATCCCTTGTCCCCAAGGAACCAGCCCTTGCAGGTGTTCGGTGCGTGGAAGAGGGGCGGGATGTTGGACTTCCGGAGGATGAAGGAATCGTGGCAGCTCCCAGGGTAACTGGTGCACACGTGAAGGAATCTCTTGCAGTGGTCACAAATGAGCTGAGTGTTGATGGAGTGATAGCCCTTCCTGTTGATGAAAGTCCTGGCTCGTGTAGAGGTGCTTATATTGCTTTTTGGGTGCAATCAATTACACCCTGCACCTGTGGGAAGCCAGCCACAGAGTGGAATCCCACTGCCCTCTCCGTCTGGCTGAGGTCGTCCATGGGGAAGTTGATGTATTGCGAGGCCCTGCGAAACTAGCCGTCGGTGACCTGCCTTATGCACCTGTGTGCAGATGACAGAAATCCTGGTGATGTCCCCGCTGTCACTCTGGAATGATCCGGAAACGAAGAAGTTGAGGGCATTGGTGACTTTGACAGCGACAGGTAAGGAGATGCTGCTTGGCCCAGCCGGGAGCAGCTCGGCATGAAGGAGGCTGCAGATGTCTGCAACTACCTGGCAACTGACTCTGAGCCTCCATATGCACTGCTCCTCAGAGGAGGTCCAGGAAGCTGAGCCTCAGTCTGTAGACCCTGTTGTGAGGGTAGTGCCTCTTGCGACATCGCTCTCTCTGTTGTTGCCCTCCGTGCTCTTGTGTAGGTGCCTGTGGTGCAGCACTGTGTTGTGGAGCTCCTTGTGGTGGAGGTGGATGCCGTGCCTGGCGAGGCTGGTGATGTTGCTCGTCCTCGGATGAAGTGATGAATGCAGCCATGGTGCCCCCCCCATCATGACAGTGTGAGTTTGAGGGGGTCCGCAAAGTCGGTAAATGTGTTTGCACAGCAGAGTTTTGGGTGGAAAGTAAGAATTTTGAGTGAAAACGCAAAGGTCTTGCGGCCAAAACTTTGTCTGCTGCAATAAGTGAGGTTTTCTCCCCACCTGTCAAATAATCATTTGCATCTCCCATTGGCTGTTGGCTGAAACACGTCTGCTAGAACAGGGAGTGTTTCCCCCAGCACGGGAAAGACGCTGAGGATCCTTCAAAATTGCACCCCTGCCAAAACGTCTACTCAATGAGGTATCTCAAGTACCTTAACTATCTGCCAAGGTATGTAAATCACCATCCCGCCGGCTTTAATTGCCAGTGGGTGTCCCGCATTCGGGAGGTGCGCACACACCCGAACGCGTCACTGGGGAACCCGGAAGTCAGCGGGTTGGAGCCGGGCTCCGAACCCGCTCTGGATTTCTACAATTTTAGGAGCCCCCCTGCCCCCAACACACCCGCTCCGTCATCCAAAAATCGGCCACCCTGTCATGGTTGTGTAGGATTCCATCAATCCCTCTGATTATAGAGTCCCCTGAAACTATAATTATGCCTTAAATCCCACTTTTTCTTGTTGCCCTGAGCAACCAACTTCTGCTCTGTGCCATTGGCCTGCTCATAATTACCATCCACTACAGTTCCATTTATCTGGCTCCAATGTTGAAAATCTGTTGGATAGTTCTAATGGCACAGGTTCCCTCTATTTCTGCTTACTCTTTTTACATGTTCGAGGGGCTGCCACCTATATCTTACTGTTTGCTGCACCAACAACTGCATGGAAAATCTCTTCCAGATACTATTCCTCCTTATTTACAGTGCACGGAATAACTGGTTTGTCCTCAAGCCCAACAATTCATTTCTCAAGGGAGCTCAATTTGTCAACATTTCCTGCAACACACTCCCCCTGGATAATTTAAAGATTCAGAATGGCCCACAACCTGCATGTCAAATATTCAGTGAATTTAGCATCCACAACCACACCTTCATACATCTGTGGTAAAAAATGCTTGGTTGTAAATTGTTTAGAATGTACCTTTGTAGACTAACTTCTCAGGTCTAACTCCTGTGAGTAAAAAAAAATATACACTTCACACAACTGCTTTCTTCCTTTTATACTCTTTCCTAAATGGGCCTCATGCATACATATACATATGTGCTTATACAAGCACAGCATACACACAGATCACAAATTCTGGTCAGCAGTGAATCAGCTTTCAGGTCCCTCCCACCCAAATCCCAAACGGCTAAAACGCTGTTTATACTACTTAACTGCAAAGACATTAGTATCAATCTCACTCAACCATTCAAATCTTTCAGTTCCAACCGCAGTCCCTCAGTTCTAGCTCCTGTAAATAAAAAAGAAACACCACTAGCTCTGCCAAAATCTCACTCTGCTGTAAATATATTTTCCTGTGCAAGATTTTGCATTCTTCCATCCGAGAGAAATCTGCACCTACACAGCTGTAAAAGTTCAAATGCATCTGCTATTTTTCTCTTTATTGTTTATTAGGTGGCAACAGAGTGCGGCTAGAGGCAATTGTACGAGGATAAATGTCTCATGAGTTTGACCCTGGTGGTTATAGAGGGCAGAAAAAGAGAAGCTCGAGAAACTGTGCTGGAGTGTCAGCAGTCAAACCATCATCTCATGCATGCTCCAACAACCCTGGTTCAATAAGTGATGGTTAATTGAGTTTCAACTTCTATGCAGAAGGCACAGGTTTCCAGACCTTGATATTTCCTAGTACTGACTTCCAGAAGGAAGAACGACGGTGTTTGAAGCTTTCCTGCTTGTATTATATCTGGTTACGCTGCATCCAAGTGAATTGAGTTGGGATTCTTTGTACTGTTATTTCTTTCCTTTGGAGTCAATATTCTGTGGTAAGGTATATGTGATATCGAGCATGTCAACAGTTAAAAGGGTTGCTTGCATCTTTGTGAGAAAATATTACAAATCATAGTAGTTGATAGCTAACAGGAGCCCAGTCTATACATATATCTATCAACAATGAAAAGCACTGTCAACACTGTATGTATCTCATCATTACTTAATTGTACGCCATCTGAAATAACCTTATATAAAGCGATTGGATTAACATTCATAATACAATACATTGTTCTTTACAGGCTCCATATAGGCGGATGTCAGGGGCTGATGGGACTTTGTCATCTCCAAGCCATCAAGCTGGAAAAAGTGGATATAGCTCACCGCCTCAGAAACCTGAGGCTGTGGTTCATGCTATCAAGGTTGGTAACAGTCACTAAAACAATTCAAACAGTTAAGAAATTGCAGGGCATAATTTAACTCATAAATACACCCACCCAGATAAAAAGCAGAGTTAATTCTATCAACTTTTTCAGAAGTATTGCAAATTGCACCTTACATTGGTCTCAATAGCAGCTAAGTAATTTCAACCACTTATTGATATCACTGAATGCCCTTTTTCCTGATGTGATAAGTGACCTTGCTGAAGAATTATTGTGCAAACTTGAATTTTTAAGAAAGACAATGTCACAATTCATACTTTTTTTTCCAGAAAATACCTCTGATAAAAAAAACTGTTCTGTGATCTCACTCTTTTCTCTTTATTCCTACATTTTAACATTAAACATTTGGACTGGTGGGTAAATACCTGCATGATGTGGTACTGTGCTTACACAGACCAGGAAGGTCCTACGTTTGCTTCTTAGTCTGTATTTTTTTTTCATTCGTTCACGGGATGTGGCGTCGCTGGCAAGGCCGGCATTTATTGCCCATCCCTAATTGCCCTTGAGAAGGTGGTGGTGAGCCGCCTTCTTGAACCGCTGCAGTCCGTGTGGTGACGATTCTCCCACAGTGCTGTTAGGAAGGGAGTTCCAGGATTTTGACCCAGCGACAATGAAGGAACGGCGATATATTTCCAAGTCGGGATGGTGTGTGACTTGGAGGGGAACGTGCAGGTGGTGTTGTTCCCATGCGCCTGCTGCCCTTGTCCTTCTAGGTGGTAGAGGTCGCGGGTTTGGGAGGTGCTGACGAAGAAGCCTTGGCGAGTTGCTGCAGTGCATCCTGTGGATGGTGCACACTGCAGCCACAGTGCGCCGGTGGTGAAGGGAGTGAATGTTTAGGGTGGTGGATGGGGTGCCAATCAAGCGGGCTGCTTTATCTTGGATGGTGTCGAGCTTCTTGAGTGTTGTTGGAGCTGCACTCATCCAGGCAAGTGGAGAGTATTCCATCACACTCCTGACTTGTGCCTTGTAGATGGTGGAAAGGCTTTGGGGAGTCAGGAGGTGAGTCACTCGCCGCAGAATACCCAGCCTCTGACCTGCTCTCGTAGCCACAGTATTTATATGGCTGGTCCAGTTAAGTTTCTGGTCAATGGTGACCCCCAGGATGTTGATGGTGGGGGATTCGGCGATGGTAATGCCATTGAATGTCAAGGGGAGGTGGTTAGACTCTCTCTTGTTGGAGATGGTCATTGCCTGGCACTTATCTGGCGCGAATGTTACTTGCCACTTGTGAGCCCAAGCCTGGATGAAGCAGCTGAAGATGGTTGGGCCTAGGACACTGCCCTGAGGAACTCCTGCAGCAATGCCCTGGGGCTGAGATGCTTGGCCTCCAACAACCACTACCATCTTCCTTTGTGCTAGGTATGACTCCAGCCACTGGAGAGTTTTCCCCCTGATTCCCATTGACTTCAATTTTACTAGGGCTCCTTGGTGCCACACTCGGTCAAATGCTGCCTTGATGTCAAGGGCAGTCACTCTCACCTCACCTCTGGAATTCAGCTCTTTTGTCCATGTTTGGACTAAGGCTGTAATGAGGTCTGGAGCCGAGTGGTCCTGGCGGAACCCAAACTGAGCATCGGTGAGCAGGTTATTGGTGAGTAAGTGCCGCTTGATAGCACTGTCGACGACACCTTCCATCACTTTGCTGATGATTGAGAGTAGACTGATGGGGCGGTAATTGGCCGGATTGGATTTGTCCTGCTTTTTGTGGACAGGACATACCTGGGCAATTTTCCACATTGTCGGGTGGATGCCAGTGTTGTAGCTGTACTGGAACAGCTTGGCTAGAGGCGCAGCTAGTTCTGGAGCACAAGTCTTCAGCACTACAGCTGGGATGTTGTCGGGGCCCATAGCCTTTGCTGTATCCAGTGCACTCAGCCGTTTCTTGATATCACGTGGAGTGAATCGAATTGGCCGAAGACTGACTTCCGTGATGGTGGGGATATCGGGAGGAGGCTGAGATGGATTATCCACTCGGCACTTCTGGCTGAAGATGGTTGCAAACGCTTCAGCCTTGTCTTTTGCACTCACGTGCTGGACTCCGCCATCATTGAGAATGGGGATGTTTGCAGAGCCTCCTCCTCCCATTAGTTGTTTAATTGTCCACCACCATTCACGACTGGATGTGGCAGGACTGCAGAGCTTTGATCTGATCCGTTGGTTGTGGAATCGCTTAGCTCTGTCTATAACATGTTGCTTCTGCTGTTTAGCATGCATGTAGTCCTGAGTTGTAGCTTCACCAGGTTGGCACCTCATTTTTAGGTACGCCTGGTGCTGCTCCTGGCATGCTCTTCTACACTCCTCATTGAACCAGGGTTGATCCCCTGGCTTGTTGGTAATGGTAGAGTGAGGAATATGCCGGGCCATGAGGTTACAGATTGTGCTGGAATACAATTCTGCTGCTGCTGATGGCCCACAGCGCCTCATGGATGCCAAGTTTTGAGCTGCTAGATCTGTTCTGAATCTCTCCCATTTAGCACGGTGGTAGTGCCACACAACACGTTGGATGGTGTCCTCAGTGCGAAGACGGGATTTCATCTCCACGAGGACTGTGCGGTGGTCACTCCTACCAATACTGTCATGGACAGATGCATTTGCGACAGGTAGATTGGTGAGGACGAGGTCAAGTAAGTTTGACCTCGTCCTCACTGAGCAAATCTTAGACAGGGTCACAAAGGAGGCACTGCAATTGACCTCAATGTCCAAAGCTGGAAATTGCACATTGTAATTCATTTTATGTAAAGAATTTTGGGATGTTTCTGAGATACGTGATAAGGTGCTCTATAAATGCAAGTCTTTATTTTTAATTGTACTATTTGGCAAATTTTGCCAGGTCTTTCCTGGGCTCAGTTTATAGAAAGGATGTACTTCACTTCAGTCAATCAGAGCAACATTGATGATAACTGTGAAGGAGTATTTAAATATAGGGTAGAATTTCTGAGCCCTTGTCCATGACACCACGATTTTCCAATACAAGTCTATGGCTGACGAGGTACCTTGGCATGGGCGAGGACTTCGGAAAATATCTCCTTATATTTTGAAAAGTTCAGAAACCATTCACTATAAGAGCAAATTAATGGGGTAAATTTTAACCCATTTTAACCCCCCAAGAATGGGTGGGTTGGGGGCGGGTGGGCAGTCAAAATTCTCCAATTTTGGAGCAGGACCGCATCCCAGCTCCAACGCGCTGACTTCCGGGTTCGACCTAAACGCGATTGGGTGCGCGTGCGCTTCTGAAACCTGGAAGTCCCGCCGGCACTTAAGTCAGCCAGACGATATTTAAAGGGCCAGTTGATCTATGTAAAGTCTTTAAAGTTGTAAAGTGTTTGTGTATTGACCTACACAAGCCATTTTAATTACTTATGAACGTGTCTCCCATGGCCTCTGACACACCCCATGGAAATGGAGGTGGGTTGCAGCCGTTCCTCAAATGGACTTTTTAACCAGAGATTTCATTGTTCACACAGAATTCGTGTGTTCAGACATATTTACCTACATTTTGGACCCCCTCAAACTGACAACATCAGGATGGGGGTGCAATGGATTTATTCCACAGCACATCTGAAGAGGAGGCACATCACTATCTGCTCCAGGCAAGGCGTGCAGTTCTGGGAGCAGCTCCACTAGACAGAGGTGTGCCACAAGGACCTAAAGAAGAACAGAGAGGGGACCAACAGAGGGACTGACCTCGTAGGAGGCACTACCCATGTGAGAGGTTGTACAGGCAGATGCTGAGCTTCCTGGACCTCTCTGAGGAGTAGTGCCTACACAGGCTGACATTGAGTTGCCAGGTGGTCATAGACATCTGCAGGCTCCTTCATGCAGAGCTGCTCCTGACTAGGCCAGGTGGTCACGCATTGCCTGTCGCAGTTAAAGTCACCATTGCCCTCAATTTCTTAGCCTCCAGATCCTTCCAGGGTGCTACCGATGACATCACCAGGATCTGTCAGTCATCTCCACGTATGTATATATGACAGGTGACGGATGGCTTGTTTGCCAGGACATCCAACTACGTCAACTTCCTCTGTAACGACATCAGCCAGACTGAAAAGGCAGTGGGTTTCCATTCTCTGGCTGGCTTCCCACGGGTGCAGGGCGCAATTGATTGCACACACACGTAGCAATCCGAGGACCTGCACATGAGCCAGGTCTGTTCATCAACCAAAAGGGACATCACTCTATCAATGCTAAGGTGTGCAACAGGTCAATTACTGATAACATCAATTCATGATGTGTGTGAGGGATGTTAAAGTTCTGTCACCAGCCATTTGCGGGTTGCCAGTCTCGCTATCTCCGACGGCCAGGCATTCAACTGTGCGGCTGAGCTCCAAGGCCTCCTCCTCCACCTCTGTCAGGGCCACTATTTGTGGTGGCCCCCCTCCAGTCCTCGCCCTCTCCCTTGCATTTTGCACTCTCTTCTCCTACAAGGGGAGAAAGAACAGACGTGTGAGTGAGTGAGGGTGATGTGGTCACCCGATGGATGCATTGCTTTGGGTGAGGCTGCCAATGAAAGAGATGCATCAGAGGGTGAGTATCAGACAGAATCATGACATTGCATCAGGATTGGGGTGTGTGGGAGTGGTGGGTTCACAAATGGAGGGAGGTGAGGAAGTGCACAGAAAGTAAGTTGATACTGAGCCTTAAGTGGGTGTGAGGAGTGATGTGATGGAGTAGGCTTGGCAAGACAAAGTGAGAGGGGAGGTGTTGTACACCCCAAATGTAGGTGAATCAGCAACTGTACTCACTTTTCCTTACCTGGTTAGGTCATCGAAGCGCTTCCTGCATTGCACGCACGTCCTTGCCACGGTGGTCCTGCTGCTTACCTCCTCTGCCACCTTGAGCCATGCCTTCTTGGTGACAGAGGTAGGGCGCATCCACCAGGTCAGCCGGGTACAATGTATCCCTCCTGCTCCTCACACCAGCTCGTAGCAACTCCAGTGAAGAGTCACTGAACCGGAATGCTGGCCTCAGCCTTTGTTGATCCATTTGGTTCAATTCCTCCTTTCTCCATCAAAGTCCATGGTTCCAATGGCCCTTTAAATAATCCAGCTCCCAGCACGTCATTGGGGTGCGCTTGAGAGAATGCAGGAAAAGTTTTTCTGGGTTTCCCATGCCACATTGACCCTCCCCTCCCCACCTCCTGCCGGTATGTTAAAATTTACCCCGATGTGTTCAATGACTTAATGTCCCACCTCTTCAAGTCTATGTTGTATAAGCAGACAGAACTCCCCTTAAATGTGCCCAATATCAGTTCACCTAAAGGCAACATAAAGGTGAAATGTCGAGTTCATGTCCAATCTTCATCTCCCTCTCACCACTGTGTTTTCTGGAACGAATGAAACATCACATATACTTTGTTAATTTACAGTGTCAGTCTCCACTAACACTCAAGTCTTAAGGTGGCTCAAGTCACCCACAAACTCTGGAGTCTCCCAGTTTGGAGATTGACTCTCTCATATCTTGTCAAATTTCTGTAATCTCTTGGAATGTTGGCATCAGTCAGTATATGCAGTATCTGAATTAGGAATGATGAAAGTCACACAGGCATACCAAACTGTTGTGTTGCAATCAGCCAATGATGACAAACACATTGATGAACTGAGCAATGATGTAGTAGCCAATGCATTTTTACGATTTCATATTTGGCTCTTGAAAATGGAATTCTAGAGCATATGATTTAAAATAATTTATGAATCAAATCTTCATCACCTTGATATTCAACTAATCAACTGCAAAAATAAAACATACTTGTCATCTACTTGTCTCTGCCCTGGTGCATTTTGTTGTCAAATACACACAGCGCCATCTTACAGACGTTCAAGTATGCATATAATATGTGGTGTTGTCGTTTGGTGACAGCTGTGCTCTAATTTTTTTGTTACTGCGTGCTGCTGCTAATAAAATATTTATTTTTTTAAACTTAGGTTGTGGGAGTGCATGAAAACGTGGACAAACAAGAAGACTGTGAGAATGACCTGAGTGAAACAGAGAAAGCTATAGTCAGAGAAATGTGTAATGTGAGTAAATTGTGCCACAGCATTCAGCTCCTGCTGTGCCTCCCACCCAACTCTCATTTAGTTGATCCTTAGTCTTAGAAAATGAACAAAGCAAGTAAGAATAAGAACTCAACAAAACACTTGTATACTTTTATTAAATAACATTTTGTAACAAAAAAAGCCCAGTTAGAAAACAAAAGTACTTGTTTCTTGTTTCATTGCAGGAACACCAGGTATATTAATACTCTTAGGCGTGGTTCTTAGTACTCTCCATACTATTCCAAGAATACAAACCTAATTCTAACTTCAGATACATAACCTCAGTTTAATGTTTCCATTTTTAATTGGTTTTATTACAGGGATCTAGGACTTGGTTATGAGTGGGTTGAGTTATGAACCAACCTTGTGGATTTAAAGTCCTTAGGGGTGGGATTATTCTGAGTTGATCATAACTCAACTCTTCTGTGATAGAAAGCTAATGAAACATTTTTAGTAGTCTAGTCATTCCTTAGTATTGGGAAAATATCAGGCACCTCAAACCTTGGCCCCAAAAGGCAGCATAATGGTGACATTGAAATATTCTCAGCACTTTTATTAAATTGGCCAGTGTATGAATGAATAGTGAAATCTGGATCAGAAGAGGTAATGAGTGAGCAACGACTCAGACCAGCGCCATCAGCACCATTTTGTTAAGACAATAACAGTATGGTATCACACTGATTTGTAGTAAACTGTAAGAAACTGTCATTTTTCAAGGGCAGTGTTTTAATCTATGGAATGAGGAATGCTATTACGATGGAGCTGGCAAGTGATAATTCATTCCAGTAAATACCAAAACATTGAAAAACACAATACACCACTGCAATAAATGATCATTAATGGGTACCAGTAATGTGCAACATCTATAAAAGAAGTTAAACAGCAAGTAAGGATTTCAGAATGCTGGAAAACAGTTGAAAGGCTTAAAATGAACAAAATGTTTCCTGGGTGGTGATGCATTCCAGGTATTTTTTCACTTGAGAAAGACTTTCATGGGCCTTTAATGTCATGGAAGACAAGCTCTAACTCAAAGTCAGTATTGAAACATCATCAGCATAAACAGGCCTCATGCATCAAAAAATTAGTAAGGGCCAAATTGTTTTTAATCTGCACATGTGTAATTTATTCAGAGGAAGGCATTGACCTCTAAAAGACATACTGATTGTTGATTCATCACACTTTATGCACTCTCTGAGGGAAGTCTGGTGTGGTTCCATTCAACATGATAGTAAATTAGATTAAGCTACCACTGTCTCCTTCTGGGCCCATTTGCAGGTTATGTGGTGGGAGTTGGGAGATGCAGCAGGTTCAAGCCCAGCAATCAGACATCTGTCAGGAAGTCAGTACAGAAGACCAATGTAGCTGGGCTTATTTCTCATTGTACTAAGCAGAAGAAATAAAATAAAATGAGGGAAAAAAAACAGTAGTTTCATTACAAGGTAATTGTCATTTTGACTTGAAGAGAGATTTTGACCGCTATTTGCATGTCTGTTAACTTGAAGTAGTTGCGCCCTCCCCCAACCACCCCACAGCAAAAGATGTGTAATTCTCATAGATGGTTTATGGTCAACTGCACACTGGCAATGGATGGACTATTTCGCAACAGACTTTAGTGTTTTTACTGATGCTACAAACCTGAATTATGAATTAAGTGTCCACACTTTGCTGAAATCCATTGACAGTAAAAAGTACAATTCATTCTCTTTGTGTGAATATCCAAAGGAGGTCTTTAATGCTGAAGAGGAATCAGTGTTAGATTGCAAGTACGAACGTTAAACAAAATTCTACTTGTATTTGAAGTTCAAATCAAATTCTGAATTTACTAACAATGGTTAAAAGTATCAATTGTAGCTGCACAAATGGTGAAGTGGGATATAGGAAATTATGGAGGCACTTTTCATAAGTGACAGCTAACTGTGTACTGAACAAAATCAAACGTATAGGTGTCTTACAGGCTCAATTAAAGACCATTGTCATATGCAGTCCCTATGTAGTACAATAAAACATTTGGGAATTATCTGAAGGAAATTTAATTCTAAGGGCCGTTTTTGGGTAGCACATTCGATATCTTTTTGTACATGGAAGACATCAGTGTGGGTTTTCAGTAACGTCCTTTCATCCAACAAAATATCTTGCTTTGTAGGCAAGTTAAAACTAGAAATGCCACTCCAAAATTAAGCTTTCCTGGATTATTCTGAAAGTGATGCAGTTCCATTCCCCAGAGAGCAGCACAGTGTTGTCGCCTGCAGTCATTGAACATGATTTCCAGAGCTTCCCGAATAATTCAATTCGCATGAAAACAGTAATTGTAAACAACAAAATTCTATCAAGTGACAAATATACTGTTCCTAGACTAAGTTCAGTCACTGAACCCCAATTGCGATAAGGTTTCAAATTCAGTTTGGAAGAGTTATTGAAAGTGAAAATTCACATTTTTATTATGACTGGTCTAATATTGTTTATATGTAAACTGTAGATAGTTGTATATAAAAAAATACATCTTTAAAGCCGCTGGATTTTTTCCCAGTGCTTGCACTGGCCGTCTCTAAACTATCAAAAATCAAATTTACACAATATCTCCACAGACCTCAATATTACATTAAAGGTTTTCACATTTCCATTATCACTGTTTCCACTTTTGCTAAATTCTTCAAAGCAGTAAATAATTAGCTCGAGATAAGCAAACTGTAGTCTCCGAATGAAATAGTTTGAAATTAAGACAATATGGGCCACTACAGCAAAATGATGTTATCCATTTTATAATAGTTGAGTGATTTCTGGAAAGTGGGTTTATCTGTCCCCCACAGGAACCTAATGATGCATTGTACATTAGTTCACTTCCTTGGACTGCTGTTCATCTAATTTGTACCTTTAGATGTTTCTCAAAATTTCTACCTTTTCCCAGTCACATTGTACTGTAACAGACTTCAAGATGAAATTTACTGCTAAATCCCTCTGGCAAATCAACAAGATTGTGCTTAGCAATGATCATTTAACTGATACCTTCCACTGAAGGCTCAGTAAATTTATCCAATGTGAATAGCTGAGTCATACAAACCAGGAAATCCCCAGGATTCATCCGTCTGTGTTGAGTTAGCTGATTTGCACTGGGGTGGTGCTGGGTTGCTACATTTAGTCTCAGTAGCCTGGATTGTCATCCATGGTTCCTGTTCCAAATTATTATCCAATAAAATTTCTGGAAGTTACATGTTTGAACATCTAATAATGACAGGATTGGGCTCAGATGTGATGCTCCGCATGAATGAATAGTTTGTCAACAATCATCGTCAATGATCGCAAATGAATAATGACTGAAGGCGATGAGAGCTTGTAAAACAGCTGTTTGTATCAATCAAATAGAATGAAACCTGATCCATTTCCAGCTTAATTTGTAATTGGCTCAGTTTTTAAATTAAGTTTATAATCCAGAAAGAACTCTCCCAATGCACTGAGTGGCACAAGTTAGCTTTTCACTCTGAGTTGGATTTGAAATCGACTTACACTAATGGGGAAAAATGTTCTCTCTAAGTGGTTGTCAGTCCCAAACCAATGAAAGACAAGCAGTTATACTATAATGGATAATAAGGAAATGGCAGACTTGTTAAATGGACAGTTTGTATCCGTCTTCACCATAGAGGAAGAGGTCAAAATACCAGCGGTACAAGGGAACCTAAAAATAAGTCAAGGCGAGGAACTTTTTGGACCAGAATTTGCTGTGAGCGGCGAACGAACGGTGCTAGCCATTCGTTAGACTTGCACTTGCCCATTGACTTTCTATGGGGTTTTGCACGGCAAGTTACTGTAAGTCAGAGATCCATTCAGCTCGGCGCCCTCTACAGGGCATCTGGGACCTGTGTGAACAGGGCAAGCAGCTGTGTCTCCTTAACCAATCAGATTGAAGAATCGTTAATGAGCAGCACAGAGACTGAACCAGGAAATGTAAGTCAGAATAGTGAATTTATTGTCAAATGATTTTGTGATTCTAAATCAGGTACAGTAAGCAAAATAAAGAGAGGGAAAGAAAGTTTGGATTAAGAGACAGATAAAAGAGACAGAAAGAAAAAGATAAAAGCATTTTATTTAAACTTTTTTAAAAATGTGCAACAATAATTAAAAGCTGAAGGAATGAGATGCCACACTTGTAAAAGTTAATTTTCAGTGCCAAAGAGGTTGTTTGGCAGTAATTAAGACTTACCATGCCGTTAAAAGGGGACTTACACAGGAATGGACAAGCCCTAACTTTTTTTAACGAGTTTAGCCCGTACCTAAGAGGTAAGTACAAGAACTTCACGCCATTCAATACATTTGAAAGGTGAGTCAGACGGCGAGATGCCGTTTTGACAGAGCTTACGGAGGGGCAGCACATCTCAGACAGCAACTTCCGGATTTCCATGTTTAACTGCACATGTGTGGTCGCTGGAAGTTACCGTCCGATTTGCACATAAATAACGATGAGCGCTGTTAGCCTCACGTTATTTTTACAGCAAAATCTGGCCCATGGGATTTAATATAAGTAAGTAAATGGCATTGGAGTAAATAATGAGACTTATAGACAAATCTCCAGGACCTGATGGTTTCCACCTCAGGGTAATAAAAAAATTGTTGGGCAAATTGCAGATGCCATGGTCATAAATTTCCAAAGCTCTCTTGATTCCGAAATTGTGTCTTTTTGGATTGGAAAATTGCAAAAGTCACTCCATTATTCAAGAAAGGAGGGAAGGAAAAACCAGGAAACTACAGACCCGTTAGTTTAACTTCGGTTATGGAGAAGTACTAGAATCTGTCAGCAAGGACGGAATGACTGAAGTCTTAATCAAGTATGAGCTGATCAGAGAGTTAGCATGGATTTGTGAAGGATGGGTCATGTCTGACTAGTCTAGTTGAATTTTTTGAGGAGGCCACTAACATAGAAGACAAGGGATGTTGTCTATAAGGACTTCCAGAAGGCATTTGATAAAGTTTCACACAAGAGATTATTGGCAAAAATAAAAGTGCATGGAATTGGAGGTAATCTTGTAACATGGGATGGTAACTGGTTGAGAGATAGGAGACAGAGAGTAGGGATAAAGAGAATGTACTTTGATTTGCGGATGTGACAAGTGGTGTTCCCCAGTGATCTGTACTGGGGCCTCAGCTTTTCACCATATACATCACTGACTTGGATGAAGGAATAGAGAGGTTTATATCCAAATTTGCAGATGAAACTAAGTTAGGAGGTACAACAAGTTGTGTAGATGGAAGCAAAAAGTTACAAAGAAACATAGACAGATTAAGTGAGAGGGCAAAACGGGAGCAGATGGAGTTCAATGTGGGGAAGTGTGAAGTCATCCATTTTGGATCCAAGAAAGACAAATCGGAATATTTTCTTAATGGTGACCGAGTAGTAACTGTGGAGGAGGAAAGGGATTTTGTCAAGGTACACAAATCACTAAAAGCTAGTGCACAGGTAAAAAAGTAATCAAAAAACCTCTAGTGGGCTGGAATACAATGGATAAGAAGTTATGCTTTAGGTGTACAGAGCCTTGGTCAGACTCCATTTGGAGTACTGTGTTCAGTTTTTGGAACTGCACCCCAGGAAGGCTATATTGGCCTTAGAGAGGGTACAGTATAAATTCAATAGAATGATACCAGGGCTTAAAGGGTTAAGTTATGAAGACAGGTTGCATAAACTTGGGTTGTATTCTCTTGAATTTAGAAAGTTGAGGGATGATCTAATTGATGTTTTTTTTTATTCGTTCACGGGATGTGGGCGTTGCTGGCGAGGCCAGCATTTATTGCCCATCCCTAATTGCCCTGTGTTTAAAATAATAAAAGGATTCGATAGGGTAGATAACGAGAATCTATTTCCTCTGGTGGTGGAATCCAGAACACGGGGGCACAACCTTAAAATTAAAGTTAGGCCATTCAGGAGTAAAATCAGAAAGCACCTTTTCACACACAAAATAGTGGAAATCTGGAATTCTCTCCCTCAAAAGTCTATGGGTGCTGGGCCAATGGAAATTTTCAAGATTGAGATCGACAAATTTTTAACTGGTAAGGGTATCAAGATTTTTATTGAAAATGACATCGACAGATCTTTGTTGGGTAAGGGTATCAAGGGATTTGGATCAACGGCAGGTAAATGGAGTTGAGGTACAGATCAGTCATGCTCCAATTGAATGACAGAACAGGCCTACTCCTGGTCCTATGTTCCCTAATAAGTGTGGGGGAACAGCAAAAGCTGCAAAGAATTTGTCAAAAGTTGGTAATCCCTTTTTCAGAGAGGCCTTAAGGATGTCCACAGTGGGAAGTGAGAAAATGCACAAGGTGCAGTAGAATTGCTCTTCTGAGGTTTTGTCAAGGCATTTTGTTGGGGCAGAGTAGAGAGAGTTTAGATCTTCATCTAACCCTGCGATAACTGACCTGGGGGATGTATGTTTAGGCACTTTTAAAATACTTTAGCCAATGCTTGATTAATTGCTTTGCAAAATCACACAAAAAGGCAAAACCCAGATGGCTACAATACAGTTTAATCGTAGTTCAAGACTATAAAAAGCATAGCTGTTCTTTGCCATTTTTTGAGACTTAGAAAAAGTTCACACCAGTTCATACATCCCTAGTTGTTGCTATTGAAGCATTTAAACAGACTGTCCATAAACCACAGGTTGTTAAAGAACCTGGAATTCAGGTCTTGTATGACTTCCATGTCCATGATTCCATTCTGTTCTTTAGATAATTTGTCCTTAATATTTTAGCCTATATTTTTGTATATATTTTTAAACACCACAAGAATTTACACCAATGGAGAATTTTAAATCAATATTAATCCATTTCTAATTTACGAACCTCTGTTTTTCACCTTTCTAATTTTCCACATTCCAATTTTCGAACAATTACATTTTAAGATATGCAAAATATCATCTGGGCTTTGCTCCCCTTTATTATGGGAATTATATAGTTGTTTCATGCATTTCACTTTAAGAATGAGATATATTAAAGAAGACATTGTGATGAGTTGATTTTTGTTAGGTTTGCCTATACAGCCCAATGAAAGGGAATCCTACAACTTGAAATTCCATGTGGACTTATGAATGCATGGTTAAAGGCATCTGTGACATGCTAGTGTGAAATAAAACACACAAACTGTAGTGTGCTATGTCCTGAACTAACTGGAGCTGTACAATCTGGAATCGGTTTAAGATTATCTCAATTTTAGCAGATTATCTTTCTTTTTATGGTGGAATGCCGCCTTCTTTACCAGTCAGTATTATTCAAAACGTGTTTATCTCCTTTGCACTTTGACCAGGTTTGGTATGAATAGATGCTTCAAGTCCCGCAGGCACTTGTAACCTGCTGTTTTAATCATACATTATGTTTGAATGTATTAACATTTCGAAACAACCCTGAACTGAGTGTTTATGCCTTTAAATATCTTATCTTGAGTAATACGATGGTTTAACGTGTTCACTACCGAGCTGGTGTGTTACGATGTGCTCCTGAATTACTACACAATGACTATTCATGAAAATCTTGTAAACTTCCATATTATATTTAATTAGAGTATGGATATGAGAGTGGGGTGGCAAAGATTTAAGCACTGAAACTACAGTTTAGAAACTAGGATATTAATTCTGACATATTGGTCCAGTTCCTGATTTACCAAATAACTTACGGCCACAATGCAGGGCTGCTGGAGAAGCCTGGGTTGGTATGACCACTTTCTTTCAAGTTGACAAAAGTTTGCTGTACCAGTTACATGCATGGAGGTTCAGGGAAATTAGATCATTTTTAAATAGCATGCATATTCACTGCATGCTTTGATAAGCAGGCCACAGAAGCTGTATTTTGAACAAATGTGCTTGATTACCTTCATCATCATTATTATTTAGCCAGTGTCCTGTCGCTGGCTTAATTTTTGTTTTCTATTAATGGGAACTGAATAAAAGGTTCATATTTAAATTGTGCCTTTTATGAGACATTCATGTTTTAATGTTGCTTCCCAATGGTATTGGATGGCGTAATGGGTTACATATTGACTTTTCATCTCTGGGACCTGGATTCAAATTCATTCTTGATTAATGGAATGGGAGTTCTTTCCTGTCTGACGTCCATGTAAAATCAGCTTGAAATCCAAGTGAGGCTATCATCAAGTAAAAGAGACCATTGCCAAAATGGTGCTTGGAGCAATATTCTGTATTGGCAAATCTTGTACAAGCTGCCCCAGCATTGCCCATTGGTGCACTCCTGGATCATGATAATGGTAACCCACCTTAGTTGCTCCATCCAAAAAATTAAAATGTACAGTTTCCAACTGGCTCTTTAATCCTAAACTTTTAATCAAAAATTTATTCCAGCATCTGAATAGTAAGCATAGCAGAGCCTTAACAGAGGCAACCAATAATCCTTCTCACTGTCACATTTCACAAATATTAATTAAAAGCAACATTTTAGCTATTTTAGTGCTCTGAATGTTACCTCAGTACTTTTCCTGTCAAATTTAGTCAGCTATGCAGAAAGTACAGTTTTCGACTAGGGACATGCATTTCCCAATGGTAATCCCGTTATTCTTAAGTGTTGAAGAGGGGGAGGATGAGGATATGGAGGAGGCTAGAATGGAAGCTCTTTGAGTGAGGCATCAGAGAAGATGTTTGTTTCCTACGCACTTTACACTCCTATCCTCACAAAATCCTTCACTGTCAAAAAAATCTGCTTATTTCCTTCATAAAACAGAAGCCCAAATTTGTCCTGCTATCATCCAGCTCCAAAAGGTTGCAAACATACACAGAAATAAACTCCGAAGTCTATGTGGTCATATATTTATTTTCGAATACAATATTCCATTCACCCTATCTACAACAACTTCATAACACTGTGCCTACCCTTTGTGCCAGCTAACTTACTTGGTTAACTCCTAATCTATTACTCCTATGAGGCATTCTCTTAGTAAAATAAGGTTGAGCTGGGAAGTTTGTCCTGCAGTTTTAACGACATAAGGCGACTCTCGTCTCAGGAACATAGCCGTCCCAGAGGGACCAGCTTTTGGCAACCTTTCTCTTGCAGTGTCAAGTGGTGCCAGGCCCATGTCTAAGCTCCCTCATGTGTAATCATTGGAGGAGGCCTTAAGGAAGTAGGTATATTACCACTCTCCAAAGAGACAGTGACATTTGTGACCACTCTTTTCAGCCTGTTAGCGCAGGCTCTGAGATGATACATCATTACAGATCTGGTAGTCTGAATCAGGTCTTGTAAGCCCTGTAAAAGTGTGATGTTCAGGCTGACTCTAAGTATCTACTGGAGCAGTAATAGCTGCCATTCTGGAAGTCATCACTGTCTATAGAAGCTCTTCCTGGAACCTTGTTGCTGCAGGAAGCTCCTGGTTTGTCACTCTCTCCAGGCTGTAAGGAACTCCCTACATTGTGTGATTGGCACATATAGCTGGTTCCTCTGACTACTCCATCTTCTCAACCAAGTGCATAGAAACCATCTCGACTGCCTGTATGAGAGTGATGCTCTCAGATTGTTGTGCTTTCTTATGAACCCTTTGTATCTGGGTCCCTTGGCTTCTCAGCCAAGGGTGATCATTCCTCCACCCTCCATGGAGGAATGGCACTCTCTTCCTCTCCCGGTCCCAGGTCCTCATGGTCACCAGAGCTTGGTGCTTCAGCCAGTGAAAACCTTTCTGACCCACTCATTACTTTCTCCCAAGTAGGTGTCTCGGGCTGATGTTGGAATAGGCGAGTTGCCGTAAAGGAATGACGTAGTATCAGTTGTGGATCTGGACATGGCAGCAGTTGTAGACCTGAAAGTGCTTGGGTGGTCATTGGAGTGACCAGCCCCTACCTCCAAAACATCCCCAATGATATGAAAAATAGAAGAGCTTGTTTAGCTGTGAAGACAGTGCCATTTCCCCCCTGAAGAAATAGCAGCTGAGTGTAAGGGCATTGCAATGTTATCAGAAAACACATAAAGCTAAGGCTACGTATTATGAGCCTTGCCCAGCCTTTACCAACCTTCTCTTGCCACCTCACCTTCAACAATATTATCTCCTGCAGCTTCTCCTGTCTGCCTAATATCTGCAGAGATTCCTCTACATTCTAGCTTTTCAGTACTGGTGTTCCTCTCCCAGTTGCAGTTCTGTGTCAGTAGTTGTGCATGACCTTTTCCTTTGCAAGGAGAGAACACAATGTTAAAGGAATGTGAGTGGCATGGACACTTCTTTTCCCCAATATGAGAGTGTGCATTCCGTGATGATGAGACACGTAAGTGCATTGTTCCTTTAAATAAACTGTCCTTCAAAATGCTCAGAACAGCCTTGTGGTAGGCAATGTGAGTTTTCAGAGTGCTTGTGAGTTAACACGGTGCTTTACTGTTTCCAGAGGATTCTCTTTGCATAACTTAGTTTCCCTGACACCCAGCTGATGACACAGAAAGTGCATGAGGTAAAGGGGTGAGTGAAGCCTCAATCATTCATACAGGAGGTGCCTTGGGAACAGTGCCTTGACCTACTTGGTCTCCCTTGTAAGATCATTGAACCTCTTCCTGACCTGTGTGGCAGTCCTTGAGGTGGTGGAGCTTGAACCACCCTATTATGGAGCTTCCTGCCCTCAATATCCAACAGTCTATACTTCAGCCAGTAAAATATCCATGGATGTATCTGCGTATCTGGGACTTCTTTCCTATCGCTGACTTCCCCCACCCCGTGAGACTGTTGCTCTCTCAGTCATTGTCGTTCCTGCTTTCCAAAAATACGGGCACCTCCCCATTTTAATTAAATGTAAATGCTGCATTGCATTCTATTTTGCTCTGTCCCAGTGGCGGTAACCCAATGAGGAGGTAGTACTGCTCCTCCCCCGCCCCGGAGGAAAAATCAATTGATGGCGGAGTCACCTGGGTGGGTAAAGGTCCTCCCTGCTGCTAACCTGTCAACTGGGGACAAATCCATTTGGTTTTATGCCAAATGTTCTTTGAAAGGATTTGACAATGACAATCTCTTCTGATATAACAAATTGGTGACCTTTGGGTTATTTTAAAATCATTGGCACTCACTTCAAGTAGTGAACATGTTAAACATATTTTAAATAGCTGCGCAAGATGGCTGACTGTGTAGCAGACTGTGGTGGTGCTTGCGCTTTTACATGTTATTGATAAAACAAAATGCATTTACTCTGTGTATCAGTAAATAGTAGGGTGCAATGGTGAAAAGAAACTTGAGGTCAAATTATTTTAAGTGAAAGTATCTATTTTGATGACATTAGTGAACAGTATTGCAAAAATGTCAAAAATTAAACGTTCCTATAGTCATTTCTAAACTAAAACTCAACTAAAGTTTGTGACATTACTATAAAGTTTGAGGGATTTACTATAATAAAATCCTTCATCCCTCTTTACTTACGTATTATGCAGCCAACTTTTTCCAATCCTCCAGCTATAGCCTCATATAATTGGTACCTCCGTGCATGATTTGGTAAGGAGTACATTCGCAAGAGAAAGTGTGAGTTCTTTTAGGAATTGGATTACAGTGGTTGGCTTTTTGTTCCTCTTCGTTTACTTTTCCTGTAATTTTTTATGCTTATCAAATTAAGGAATATCAGTGCTATGGAAGGAATGGGCTTCCTATTTTTGTCACCCAGTGTCTGCATCGAGCACTAATAGATCAGATGCAGAGTAAAACTCCTTTTATTCTGCCACAACAACGTGCCTTAACCCAACTACAGCTTGGTATGTGATTGCTATGGCCTTTCTGAGTAAAGCTGCCACTTTCTATTGAATTAAGGGTGTGTTTTTTTGTTTTACACCGACTAGGGACTGGGTTGAGACTGGCCAAACACATTTCACGATGGACTCTTATCATCAGTAGAGTAAGGAGACTTTTGTCTCATCAATCTAGGCTGGTCTCAAACCTTGCTGCCATTGATGAAACGAAAGCACCTTCAGGACATCCCAAAGCACTTCACAGCCAATTAAGTACTTTTGAAGTGTAGTCACTGTTGTAATGTAGGAAACGCAGCAGTCAATTTGTGCACAGCAAGGTCCCACAAATAGCAATGTGATATCCAGATAATCTGTTTTAATTATGTTGGTTGAGGATAAATATTGGCCAGGACTCCAGGGAATACTCCATTGCTCTTCTTCAAATAGTGCCATGGGATCTTTTCTGTCCACCTAAACGATTAACGTTTCATCTGAAAGACGGTCCGTCTGACAGTGCAGAACTCCATCAGTACTGCACTAAAGTGTCAGCCTAGATTTTGTGCTCAAGTCTCTGGAGTGGGACTTGAACCCCCAATCTTTTGACTCAGTGGTGAGAGTGCTACCACTGAGCCACGGCCAACACCAGGGCAGAGTGCTAACCCACTGCACCTCTCAAAACACCATGGGGGTTTAAATTTCCACAAGAGCTCTTCTACTAGTCCACCGTAAGTTCAGCGGAAGAGCTGCAGAAACACTGGAAAAACGACATTAACGGCATTTGCACCATTTTTCCTGGATTTCTGCAGATCATCCACTGAAGGTACAGCGGATGAGCAGGAGAACACCTGTGCAAATTCACTCTCTATCTTTTTAACTCTAGGTCACAGCTTTGAAGCCTGCCCAGAATAATGAAATAAAACTCTTTCTGTTATAACTTCATGGGTTCCAATGTTTGTGAAATGGACTTGTTCCTAATGTTGCACACAACATAAAGCTGCCTATCAATCTGTTCTATTTGGCAATCTCACTCAGAGAGCACAATGGTGGCTGGAGTATGAAATGCAAAAGTAACAATGGTGCAATGGGGAAGCTTTTCTGAAGTTATTGTTGGGAAATGTATAGGATGACTGTTTAGTTTGTATAAAGCACCAACATTTGGAAGGGAGGAAGGCTGGTCTTAGCACTGACCTATTTCACTTAATGAGAATAGAATTGTGCACAAAAAAGTTGCCTCTTTTTCTCACAATGGGATTCATCAGGCACATTGGCAGGCAAGGTGGAGCATTCCTCCAGGCCATAAGTTCATACTGGGGCTTCCCATCACTTGAACTTCAATTTAATTGGGTGAGTCACTAGTTCTCAGCCAAGTTTCTGAGGCAGTGAGTGAGGTATCCTGGGAGTTTCGGCATTATCTGACTCAACTTTCTAACATCATGTCCCTTCCTGGCTAATCCCACAGAAACACCGGTGGTGACTGTGTCAAAGTGCACAGCCAGATCACCCACCCTGTGTGTTTCAAGAGACTTGTAGTGTGAGCAGCCCCATAAAAACTGAAATAAAATGGGTTCTCCTATTAAGATATACTCAGCAATTTATAAAAATTGAATTACATTCAGATGAAATTCTTTCCTCATAAAATATTTTGACAATTTTGCAATCAGAATATTTAAACAACACTCAATTGGTGAATAAAGTCCATTTCTAACTTTAGTATTCTTTTGATTCCGGCTATGAACACAATGTACAGAGGTCATGCTAATGGCCATATATTTTTGATAATTTCTTTCTTGCCTCATTTTACTTCATTGTAAAGGCCTTAAGAATTCAATAATCTTTGCACACCTATTAATTCTGAAACTGTAACAATTATCCAAGTTGTTGTGCCTGCAGTGTTTATCTGCAGTTCAAATTTGAAAAAACTGTTGAAAAAAATAACATGCTATGTAAATTTTGTGGAAATTTTTGATATTGTGTTATTTTTTTACACTCATGATGCAGTCAAGTATGTATCCATAAATGTAGCATTAATAAAACATGAAACTATTATTGTCTTTATTCTCTGTCTTATTTATTTTTTACTTCATCTTCACGTGCTCCTTTTTTGGTGCTGAAATCCACATTATATCACTGCAGTTTCTGACCATGTAGTAGTCTCTATTTGTTATACTTTTTGAAGTGGATTGTGAGTAGGGAGAAACCATCCTGTATTAGCCAGCTTAATTTTGGAGCTATATTAGAACTGCACATCTACATGGTCTCCTGACACTCAGTTGGAAAGAGCACTGCCTAATGTGGAATCGAGCCATGCAGTCCAGAAAGATCACATGTTTGATCTGAGTCAATGCAGCAGCAGGGGTGGTACAGTTAGCCTCTGCACTCCTGGGCTAGGAAAGGGATAAATTAGCCTGGATTCCTGCTCCTGACTGTTATTCAGTAACTCCAGCTGGAAGTGTGCATTTGTAGATGTCAGGATTAGGCTTGGCTGTGAAATCCCACAGTAGACTAGCCTGCCAAAACTCACTGTCCAGGCTTAAAAATGAAAAATGGCCAATTAGGCAAGGTGCCTGAAGGTGACTAGTGCTTGTGGAGTCAACCATCAAGATAAATCAAGCTGGTATTTAAATTGCTAGATTCTTCTCCCTGACTGGAAAATCAGGAGTGCCACAGGTTGGGTGCACACTTAATTATCCAACCTGAATTCCCATAGCCTCTTGCTTGGTGCAAAGTTTCGCAGTTTCAGAGCTTTACTGTTTTAAAACAAAGCATACATAAGGGATACACACTGCATACGTCAAAACAAAAACTAAACTTTAGTTTAAATTGTGGAAGGTAGTATGAAAGAAATGAAATTCAGGTGCGCTTACTGCTGGTAATAATAATGCAGCCGTTAATGATTCCATGACAACGCAGTCCAAGAACAAAATGAGAATAGTATTTGGCTGGTGTTATTTCTTGTTCTGTTCAATGTATAAATTACAGCTTAGCAACAAAATTGTTTACATCAAAAGCAAAATACTGCAGATGCTGGAAACCTGAAATAAAAACAGAAAATGCTGGAAACACTCAGCAGGTCATGCAGCATCTGTGGAGAGAGAAAGAGTGTTAATGTTTCAGGTCGATGACCTTTCAAGGATCAGTCAGAGTATTCATGTTAATGATATATCTATTCCTTACCCGATTTCCTCCCTTTTAGACATGCTCTTCACTAAGTGCTCTTTATCTTTTCTTTCTATTTAATTCACAGCCTTTGAGCACCTTTCCTTTATTTTATTTAATGTTGGTAATAAGGTGCTTCAATAAATAAACCTGCAAACTTACACCTGATGTAATGCCTAAAGAAACTGGGGCCTACATCGCCATGTTAATTTACAAACAATCCATTTAGGCTTTCTCCGTATCTTATTCTATGCAGAACACAGAACTGCCTTCAATTGAGACCAACTGGCTTATAATTAGGCAGCCTCATTGCAACTGAACGTTAACATAGTTAGAGCAGGAAATGGAACTGCTGCATTTGGGCAGTAAAGCTCCAATTCTAAAACTGTCTTGGGAATGTTTGAAGTTAGCATTGGTTGTAGAGGAACATTTCCCGGCATTCCCATACCTTACCCTGAACAAAAAAAAAATCAATCTTCAGAATTTCGTAAAACAAGAAATAGATTATAGTAAATAATTATAGCTGGATTTATAGATATGCTATATATAGAATGAAACAAGATTTTGGTTTGTTAACTAAATAGGAGTTAAATGGTTCATATAACGGGTAATGCATTTTTGCAGACTTTTTTATGTTATTGTTTGTTGATATGATCGGGTATTATAATCTCTGCCCTGAAAGTATGGTAACATGCTTCTGATGTGGTTAAACTCATTATCAGGAATTTCATAGGATGCCCATTACTAACTGTCCTATTTCTGCTGCTTTTACTTGTCGTGGAAAATCAGTGTCAGTTCTGCTTTGCCCACTATGCAAAACCAATCTAGATTCATCCTGGGGGGTAATTCTAAACCCCAAGAACGGGTTGGTTGGGGGTGCGTGGGTAGTAAAAATAGTTGAATTCTTCAGCGGGACTGCATCCAGATTTAATCCAGGTGCGTTTGGATGCACAGGCGGAACAGAAACCCAGAAGTCCCATCCCCACTTAAAGCTGGCAGACTGATACTTAAAGGGACAATGTACCTCATTGTGATAGTTGAGGCACTTAGTTTTTTGTATATTAGAAATGTAAAACCTTACCTGTTCGGGTTTCCCATCGCTTTTGATTTACGTCAGGTGAAAGCAGGTAAGAAAGCCGGATCCATGAGGTGAGTGCCTTTATTGTACTGCTTGTGGACCAGGAGGAGCAGAAGTGCTTCATCTAGGCCCAACAAGCTCACCTGATATGATCGAACGCCCGCGATCGGCCGCCCCGCCTCCCCCCCCTCCCGATGGTACACCCCATCCCCCGATGGTGGACCCCCTCAATGTTGGCGCCCCCCAATGTGGGACCCCCCCCCGGAAGATGGACCGCCTCCCCCCCCCCATGTTGGACCACCACCCCCATCTTCTCCAAGGCTCACCCGATGTCGTCCACATCCCCCCATCCCCTCCCCCGATTTCTTCCACGGCCCACGATCTCTCTCTCCCTCCCTCTCGCCCTCTTCTCCGATTCACGGCTCCTTTCCCTCTGGACAGGCAGCCAGCCTATCAATCTGGCTGCCTGGTGTGTGGGAAACCCGGAAGCACAAATACTTACCTTCAATTGAGTCTCGATTGCAGAATGCGATGCGCTCACTTCATTTCTGAATATCTACCCACCCGCTAGGTTCCTGGTTCCGAGCTAAAGTCATGCCCCTGATGTTTAAAAGCTATTGATACAAATATTCTTCGAATTAGGAACATTCCTAGTTATTGCAGAGCTCACGTCTCGCAAACCTGTATTGTTAAATACCAAGCAGCCTTGCATGCGTCTTAATGATGATTCAAATGAAAAAATCATGAGATATTGATCCGCTTCACTTTTCCCCTGAACAGAACTATTTCCTTTTCAAGCCTGATGGAACAGAAACTGGGAGTTCATTGACCTTCAGGGCTGGAGCACAAACAGCAAACCTTTCATTTTGGCAGAACACTAATTAAAGAACCCAGTGATTGACATTTGTATTGAGAAGAAATTCCCCTTGCTTTAATTACCATCACTAGTTGTAGCTGCATTACAAGTCTTTATCAGCAAGTAGCAATGAAAATTTAGACACATGCATTTTATTTAAAGTTCAACAGCCTCATAATTATTTTTGTGCTGATCACCAAAATAAACAGTTCCTTAAAAAAGCCCCGATTTAAATCTATTTACGTTTTGCAGCTATTAAAGTAGAAAGTTTGCTGAATGAAATTGAAAGTGATTGCTTTTCATTGAATTGCTGCTCATGCACTGCAGTTTGGCAGTCCTGGTGTCGTTTTACTGGATGTCAAAGGATCAAAACCAATATCCATATGATTTCCTCTGTGGTCTCCACCACTGAGTGACAGTGGCAGGAATTCTCATTTTTTAGGAAATAAAATGTTGCTTCTAGAATTAAGTACAGAATTCAGTAGATATCTTGAATTCTTAATGTGCAATAACTTTAGTAAAATAAATGCAGGGGCGGTGGAGGAACTGTAATAAATAGTAAAGATGCATTTGTCTAATTTAATAAAGTTCTATCTCCACATGCCACAGCACATCAGAATACCAGTGAACTGTGCCATGGATTAGTGAGATACAAGTTTGTGTCTGCCATTTTCCTCATGCCTCATCCTAACCATGCCACTGTAGGCAGAGCCAGGGAGAATGGGCAAAATGATCCCTACGTCAACTTGCATATTTCCAAGTAGCTGCTTCACAGCAATATGAAGCAGATCTTTAAGAAATTAACTGGTATAAAGTATGTATAACAAGGATCTAACTACAAATTTTAGTAAACTATAAGTCAGGCATATTCGTTAAAGCTGTATATTTCTTCACTCGGAGCGGAGCTACAGGCGGGAGCGGACCTGGGAGAGAGCGTAGGACTCGGAGCATTACTGAAGGCCCAGGCTCGAAGGCCTACCTACACTCGGAGCGGAGCTACAGGCGGGAGCGGACCTGGGAGAGAGCGCAGGACTTGGAGCACTACTAAAGACCCAGGTTCGAAGGCCCACCTACACTCTCGCTCTGGGCCTACCTATAGGCTTCATCCCAGCAGGGAGGCAATCGGTGAAAAAACAAGATGGGCGTCACAGGACAGCAGGTAGGTAATTGGTTGGTGAGTATTAGTTTTTTTTTCTCTGATTTAGGGAATTGGGTAAAATTGAATTAAAAGCTAGAAGCATAAAACTACTGGTAGCTCATTAAAATTAAAAACTTAAACTACTTAACGAGAGTAACAAAACCAAAAATAACCGTACTTAAGGCTTCAATTTGTTTTTGCTTGGTTTAAGTTAATCTAATAAATTAAGGCATGGCAGGGCAGTTCAGACCCGTGGAATGCACAACCTGTGCCATGTGGGAACTCCGGGACGCTTCCCGTGTCCTGGACAACCACATGTGCAGGAAGTGTCGTCAGCTGGCGGAGCTCGAGCTCCGGGTTTCGGACCTTGAGCAGCAGCTGACGTCACTGCAGTGCATCTGCGAGGCTGAGAGTTTTATGGATTCCACGTTTCAGGAGGTGGTCACCCCGCAGATTAAGAGAGTGCAGGCAGAGAGGGACTGGGTGACCGCCAGACAGACAAGGAGGACCAGGCAGGTTGTGCAGGAGTCCCCTGAGGGCATCTCACTCTCCAACCACTAATCAGTTCTGGGTACTGGTGGGGGAGAGGGTTCCTCTGGGGAGTGCAGCCAGAGCCAAGACCAGAGCGCCATGGGTGCCTCAGCTGTACAGGGGGGGAGGAGAAAGTTTGAGAGAGCAATTGTGATAGGGGATTCTACAGTTAGGGGAGCAGACAGGCATTTCTGCGGCCGCAAACGTGATTCCAGGATGGTATGTTGCCTCCCTGGTGCCAGGGTTATGGATGTCACTGTGCGGCTGCAGGACATTCTGAAGGGGGAGGGCGAACAGCCAGAGGTCGTGGTACATATCGGTACCAACGACATAGGTAAAAAGAGGGATGAGGCCCTGCAAGCAGAATATAAGGAGTTAGGAAATAAGTTAAAAAGCAGGGCCTCAACGGTAGTAATGTCAGGATTACTCCCAGTGCACGTGCTAGTGAGTACAGGAATAGGAGAATAGACCAGATGAATGCGTGGCTGGAGGGGTGGTGCAGGAGGGAGGGATTTAGATTCCTGAGGAATTGGGACCGATTCTGGCGAAGGTGAGACCTGTACAAGCCGGACGGGTTGCACCTCAACAGTTCCGGGGCTAATATCCTGGCAGGGGGCTTTGCTACCGCTGTTGGGGAGGGTTTAAACTAGAGTTGCAGGGGGTTGGGAACCTGAGCGGGGAGTCAGAAGAGAGTAAAGTTGAAAGCAGCAAGAGAGGGGAGGACCCAGGGGTAATTTACAATACAAATAGTACAAATAGTTGTTCAAGGACAAGTGAAAGGGAAAAGCATAGAGCAGCAGAAAGAAAGTGTACTTTAGACACTACAGATGAAGTGAAAATTAAACGGTGTAAAGCGATTAACCCAGCACCAAAGCTGAAGGACAGGCTAGGGTGTTTGGCCCAACAAAGAGATCTATATACAAACGCATGGAGTATGAGGAATAAATTAAATGAACTACAGGCACAAATTCAAATTGGAGGGTATGACATGATAGCTATTACTGAGACATGGCTGCAGGATGGTCAGGATCGGGAACTAAATATACCAGGTTATAAGGTCTACAGGAGAGATAGGGAAAATGGAAGAGGGGAGGAGTAGCCTTAGTGATTAGAGATTAAATCACTTCAATGATAAAGGAGGATATAACGAGAGGTAAGCAGCCAACAGAGACCTTATGGGTTGAATTGAGAAATAGGAAAGGATCTAAGACTATAGTGGGAGTTGTGTATAGGACCCCTGGCAGCAGCTCTGAAGTGCTAGATTGTATAAATGCAGAGATTAGACAAGTATGTAACAGAGGCATAGTGGTCTTAATGGGGGACTTTAACCTTCACATAGATTTGGAAAAGCAGACGAGCAACTGTCAGAAAGGTAGTGAATTTCTGGATAGTTTTCTACAGCAGTATGTCCTAGAGGCAACAAGGGGGCAAGCCATACCAGATTTAGTAATGAGTAATGAACCAGATTTAGTTAAAGCTTAATTGTGCGTGAACATCTATCCAAGTTCAAGGTAGTGTTTGAAAGGGAAAAAAGTGAATCAGCTGCTAAGATTCTAGACTTGGGTAAGGCCGACTTCAATGGGATGAGAAAGAGACTGTCCACAGTAAACTGGGCAAATCTGTTAATGGGTAAAATGACAGATTATCAGTGGGAAATGTTTAAAGAAACATTTAATGTGATACAGAACCGTTTATATCCCTGAGGGGCAAGAACTCTACTTGCTAAATAAAACAGCCATGGACAACTAAAGAGGTAAGGGACAGTATAAGACATAAGGAAAGGGCATACAAAAAGGCAAGAAATGGCACAGATCCTGGTGAATGGGAAAGATACAAAGATCAACAAAGGGTCACAAAGCAGATAGTAAGAGCTACAAAAAGAGAGTATGGAAAGAAACTTGCAAGTGATATCAAAACCAATACGAAGAACTTTTATAGTTATATTAGGAAAAAGAGGGTGGTCAGGAGCAGTGTTGGCCCCTTAAAAACTGAAAGTGGGGATATTGTCATTGACAATGGGGAAATGGTGGACATGTTGAACGATTACTTTGCATCAGTATTTACAGTTGAAAAAGAGGATAGCATGCCGGAAATCCCAAGAAAACTTATATTGAATCGGGGACAGGGATTCAATAAAATTAACATAAGTAAAACAACAGTAATGAAGAAAATAATAGCACTAAAGAGTGACAAATCCCCAGGACCAGATGGTATCCATCCCAGGGTTTTAAAGGAAGTAGGTGAGCACATTGCAGATGCCCTAACTATAATCTTTCAAAGTTCTCTAGATTCAGGAACCATCCAGATTGGAAAATTGCACACGACACCGGGCTTTTTAAGAGAGGCGATGGAAACCAGGGAATTATAGACCAGTTAGCCTAACATCCGTTGTGGGGAAAATGCTGGAGTCTATAATTAAGGACAGGGTGACTGAACACCTCGAAAATTTTCAGTTAATCAGAGAGAGCCAGCATGGATTTGTGAAAGGTAGGTCGTGCCTGACAAACCTGATTGAATTTTTTGAAGAGGTGACTAAAGTAGTGGACAGGGAATGTCAATGGATGTTATTTGTATGGACTTCCGGAAGGCATTTGATAAAGTCTCACATAAGAGACTGTTAGCTAAGATAGAAGCCCATGGACTCGAGGGAAAAGTACAGACTTGGTTAGGAAGTTGGCTGAGCGAAAGGCGACAGAGTAGGGATAATGGGTAGGTACTCACATTGGCAGGATGTGACTAGTGGAGTCCCGCAGGGATCTGTCTTGGGGCCTCAATTATTCACAATATTTATTAACGACTTAGATGAAGGCATAGAAAGTCTTATTTCTAAGTTTACCGATGACACAAAGATTGGTGGCATTGTAAGCAGTGTAGATGAAAACATAAAATTACAAAGGGATATTAATAGATTAGGTGAATGGGCAAAACTGTGGCAAATGGAATTCATTGTAGGCAAATGTGAGGTCATCCACTTTGGATCAAAAAAGAATAGAACAGGGTACTTTCTAAATGGTAAAAAGTTAAAAACAGTGGCTGTCCAAAGGCACCTAGGGGTTCAGGTACACAGATCATTGAAGTGTCATGAACAGGTGCAGAAAATAATCAATAAGGCTAATGGAATGCTGGCCTTTATATCTAGTCCTCTAGAGTACAAGGGGCAGAAGTTATGCTGCAGCTATACAAAACCCTGGTTAGACCGCACCTGGAGTACTGTGAGCAGTTCTGGGCACCGCACCTTCGGAAGGACATATTGGCCTTGGAGGGAGTGCAGCGTAGGTTTACTAGAATGATACCCGGACTTCAAGGATTGAGTTACGAGGAGAGATTACACAAATTGGGGTATTCTCTAGAGTTTAGAAAGTTAAGGAGTGATCTGATCGAAGTTTACAAGATATTAAGGGGAACAGATAGGTTGGAGAGAAAGAAACTATTTCCGCTGGTTGGGGATTCTAGGACCGGAGGCACAGTCTAAAAATTAGAGCCAGATCTTTCAGGAGTAAGATTAGAAAACACTTCTACACACAAAGGGTGGTAGAAGTTTGGAACTCTCTTCCGCAAACGGCAATTGATGCTAGCTCAATTGCTAATTTTAAATCTGAGATAGATAGCTTTTTGACAACCAAAGGTATTAAGGGATATGGGCCAAAGGCAGGGATATGGGCCAAAGGCAGGTATATGGAGTTAGATCACAGATCAGCCATGATCTTATCAAATGGCGGAGCGGGTTCGAGGGGCTGAATGGCCTACTCCTGTTCCTATGTTCCTATGTTCAAAGGGTTCTTTGCAAATGACAAAGGCAATTCAGAAGTGCAAAAATAGAAACTACTTGACAACTCAAATTTATGTCCATTTGATTTTTTTGCTATGCAAAGAAAAGACCATCTTCAATGGCATTAGCCATCTTTGAAGGTTATTCCTCTATCTTTGATTTTTTCTCTGTGAAAGAGCATTCTTCTGATGAGGTGACACTGCCTCATTTACCATTCCAACTCAAAGCCTTGACATAAGAAAGTTATGAAAATATGATTCTTTGGCTACCTCTTAAAAACCAGGAGAGGTTTATATCTGTCCTGACAGAGAAGTGAATTGAAAGAAGTTGGCAGCCTACCCTTTGCTCTCTGTTCTTATGCAGCTTCTATCTGGCTGATTGCCAAGGTCCATTAGAACCGAATGTATGGTGCTGCCTTATAATGATGCACTTAGTTAGAATTTAACATTAGATCTGGAAGAAAACTACAGTGGTACATCTCAGAGGAAAACTATAAAGTGTATGATCTTATTTTTCTGTTTTTACAAAATCAAATACTAGAGTATATCTTGAGGCCATTTGATTCTAAAGGGGGAAATTTCTCTTCATGCACAGAAAATGAGAGAATGCGTTAAATGGGAATTCATTTTTTTCTTCCGCTTTTAAGCTTTTGCCTTATGTACTTTCTGGAAGTTTACGTGCATTCAGACTATTGCCCAATTGCCCAATTTAAAAGCGCCTGCAATAATGCTGCTGAACTCGTTAACATCCACTTAACTGACAGGTGTCAGCCGTGGCTCAGTGGTAGCATTCTCACCTCTGAGTCAGAAGGTTGTGGGTTCAAGCCCTGCTCCAGAGACTTGAGCACATAATCTCGGCTGACATGTCATTGCAGTACTGAGGGAGAGCTGCATTGTCTGCCTCTCAATTGGACATAAAAGATCCCATAGCACTATTCAAAGCAGAGTATGGGAGTTCTCCCTAGTATCTGTTTGGGGAGCTTGCTGTGTGCAAATTGGCAGCCGCATCACCTATATTACAACAGTGATTTCAAAAGTACTTCATTAGCTGTAAAGTGGTTTGGGATGTCCTGAGGTCATGAAATGCACTATATAAATGCAAGTCTTTCTTTAATGAGCATAAATAATAGACAGTAAGCCAAATGAAATGTGGAGAGTACTATTTCATGAGAAAATGGAGCATGAGCCCAGAAATGCAAAGCTTGATTTAATGAAGAAGCTCTACAGATATGAACTGACAGCAAGAGGGCATGCTGACCCCTGCTGCAAAAAGCATGTTTTTATTAGTGTGTTATGCCCCCTAAGTATTCCATACTCCAATAACACTCTGTAAAGAATTTTTCCTAAACTCTCTCACTCTCCATGGCAGTTTTAAATTGATGACCCCTCATTACTGGCACCCCAACCAGGGGAAATAGTCTTTCTCTATTCACCCTATCAAATTTCTTCATATTTTAAAAAACCTCCATTAATCTTCTCTTAGCCTTTTCTACTCTAATAAAAATAGATCCAATATCTGAAGTCTCTCTTAACTACCGTTTTCCATCCCTGACATCACAATGATGAATATAAAACCTTCCAGGATTTTCTCTGGAACCAGTGTCTTGGTCAAGTACTTTTCCATTAACTACATGCAACATTTTCTTTTCAATTTCAATTTGTACACATGAGATGAACGATCAGTTAATCTGTTTTTGGTTGAGAAAAGATTGTTGGCCAACACACTAGGAGAACTTCCTGTTCAATTCAAAATATGCAATAGCATGCTTTACATCCAGCTGAACATGGAGACAGTTTAGTGTATGATCTGAAAGATGCCATCGCCAACAATATTACCTCAGTACTGCACTGAAGTGTCCACCTAGATTATCTGCTCAATGGGGCTTGGAATGGGGCTTGAACCTACAACCTTTTAACACAGTGGCAAGTGTTATCAACTGAGTCCACTGCACATGTTTGCTTTGCTTTTGAACAACTAACTCTTCGGGGGGAATTTTAACCCCCCAGGATGGGAGATGGGCGAGGGGGTTAAAATTTCAAAATTCAGAAACCCGAAACCAAACCACTTCTGGTTTTAACAGAGGAGAGTTGGGGGGCGGGTGACTAACCTGCTCTCGAGAGGTGGGTCAGTTATTTAAATATGTTAATGAGGCTGCATGCCTCAAATTTTACCAGAGTTTTACGTTTAACGGCTGCAGGCCAGATTCCCAGGGCTCAGAAAACCCGGCAGCTGAAGGGAGGCGAGAACTGCTGGAGCTAGCAGGTAAGCGCCTTCCCAGCACTGCTCGTGGGCCAGGAAGAGCAGGAGTGCTTCTCCCCCGGCCCCTCACACAAACCTGATCCCCCCCCCCCCTCCTGGCCTCCACGATCTCCCCCCCTAAGTCTCCACGATCTCCCCACCGACCCACAATCTCCCCCCCCAACCTCCGATCTGCCCCCCAGACGTCCATGACCTTCTCCCGACCTCCATAATCTCCCCCCCCCGCCCTTCCCGGATCCCCCGACCCACGATCTCTCCCCCATTCTCCTTGATCTCCCCTCTGACCCCAATCTCCACGATCTCCCCCCATGGCTCTCAATTTCCCCCCCAACTCACGATCTCGCCCCGACCCACAATCTCTCCCTCCTTTCTGCTCCCTGGCTGCGGCCTACCAGCGCAGGCCTTCCTGCCCGATAGCCAGCTAGCCAGCCTCTCAATCTGGCTGGCTGCCGGCCAGGAAATGGAGAAAAAAATTTTAAATGAGGACCTGCCATTAAATTCGGCAAGACCTCTGCGTTACCCGCATTTCAGGGTTTCCCAGCTCAGGGGTTGCTTCTGCTGATTTGGTTGTTTTGGGCTCAGATGTGGAACCTACTGTCACTTATTTAGGGCCATGTGATGGCATATATTTCTCAGTGACATGAATGCCAACCAGCTGGTCATGTGCGACTCTACACATGTCAGTAGTCGAGGACATCTCCTCATGATTCCTAATGTCCTGAGTACAGAACACTAGGACTCTTAGAGGTTTCAGAATCGCTCTGTCATGGTCGCCTGATCTGCTGTCCAAGCTGCCATGACTATATTTTGGATTTTTGGCCTCATAACCTCCATAGTAGTAGTATTAACATCTGTGAGATGTAGCTACTGTGCTTACAAGTTGCATAATTGAAGTCTTTACTGTAGGTGCCACTGATATTGTAATGTGCTTAGCTACTGCCTGCAGCACAAAGATCATTGCATCACATTCCTCATGGTGGGCGCCTGGCGAGATTCCCAACAGCATGCCCTTAGCCATAAGGGAAATACCAGCGGTGTTGCAGTGGTACTTCCACTGCACCAGATAAAGGGAGCCGGGTTAAAGGGGTAGGGGAACCCTGCAGATCCTACAGGCTGTCCTGCTGAAGGCCTAGCACTTTATCTGGCAGGAGGGAAATTGGGTAGAAACGAAGGCATTGCATCCCCCAGATATTTGCATGTTGCAGGTGGGGAAGAAGGGGTCCTTTAAGTGACTGGGCAGAGCGATATTCCTCCCAATTTTTCTCCTTATCCACCACTATCCCACCCAATTTTGGACGAGATAGTGGAGGAAACATTATCGATCCAATGTTTCAATTTAAAGAACAATTGTGTATTTTGTGCACTCCCTCATAAATATTTTCTTTGGGAATGTAGTTTCAAACACATTTTTTATCATAATAATCCAAAGAAACTATCCTAGCAGGAACTTCTTTAAGGCACTTTTTGTGTTTCATACTGTGTACTAGCTTTACTAACAGATAATAAATTACATTGATGTAACAACATGTAGTTTTAACAAAAGGCCTTCATTTCCGTTCTCATGTCTTTTAGCTTTTGTTGAACTACATGTGACAGTGTCTGCCACTGACATGAGTACAGGCATAGATCACTATATCTACACTATAAATTGGTTTCTCAGGACTTCTTTGGCAGTGTCTCATTCACCTTCTTAAGGATTCATCTTTCTTGGGGATTTAAAGCTTTCTGAAAGCAGGCAATAAAAATCTAGTGCAACACTGGGACCTCTTTGAGTCAGTGTGAATGTATAGACACAATTCAAAGAACAATGTTTTATTATAAGGTACAGCAAGCCCTGTTTTGTCTGATGGTGTAAAACATCCTTTGCCAAGTGGATATATCAAAGTCTAACTACTGTACATCAGGACTACCAAGCAAAATCAAAGCAGGCATAAGGCTGCTAAAGAACATAAGAACATAAGAAATAGGAGCAGGAGTAGGCCATGTGGCCCCTCAAGCCTGCTCCATCATTCAATAAGATCATGGCTGATCTTCAACACCAACTCCACTTTCCCGCCTGAACCCCATATCCCTTTATTTCCCTAAAGTCCAAAAATATATCTATCTCAGCCTTGAATATATTCAACGACTCAGCATCCACAGCCCTTCGGGGTAGAGAATTCCAAAGATTTACAACCCTCTGAGTGAAGAAATTCCTCCTCATCTCAGTCTTAAATGGCCGACCCCTTATCCGGAGTTAAATGGCTGACCCCTAAATATGCAAATAAGAATCCTAAGCTGGTTGAAGGTATCCCAATTTCAAAATCCAGGTACAACTGGGCAGAATGTTCTTAAAGGGACCACTGGACACTGCTCAAAAAACAGCCCAGGAAATTTTGAACTTTTATTTTTGTGGGCTCCTCCTAGGCCCCCCAAAAAACTCTAAACCCGGGGAGAATGTGGCAGGTTTCTTGCAGAATCACATAAGCCGGTGGAAGTCTCACCCCACCACTTTCCCGATGGTTTGAGGAAGATCCAGCCTATTATGTTTTTTAAAACACAGTTTTTTTAAAATACTGGGCAAAAAGTGGCAACCGTGGGGCTGAAATTCCGATGGCATGAAATTCTGATGGTGGTGCAGGCACTGAAGGGGTTTGAAAGCTGGGTGCAGAGGCCTGACGCCCATTTTACGTTGACTTGCGCTAGCACCCAGTTTTCCCATGGGCCTTACTGGGCAGAGGCTTGTTCTGCTCCATTACATTTATTTGAGGGTGTTTTTGGGGGATATTTCCTTTCTACCCTTGGAATTCTGATGTATTGCACACAGCGTACAGCCAGCACAATGGATCTTTAAAAGCTGGTGCAAAGCATGCTCATGCAGGTGCACAGCCACTAGAAGTACCTTTAAAGTTGACTTCCCCCTTTGATTTATAAGAGTTCACATTCATGAGAGCTTGGAGAACATTGTTAAGAGATAAGCGCATGACTCACGATTTTGGCAAACTTCATCAGGGTGCTGAATTTCTTCCTTATCTGGAATGATGACCCTTTGCCCAAAGCAACCCGAACTGCAGCTTGCTGAGGATGGTGGACATCACAGCGAGAGACCGCACACCTCTTTGCCGTTGCCTCCCTCAGCATGTCCTGCAGGGGTCTCTCAGAAAAGGGAGCTATCCTCCTTCCCTACTGTCAGTTGGCAGACTCCTGGCTCCTCGCAGCACAATACAGATGAGAAAAAGCAGAATTCGACAACTTGCAGCCAACAGGCAGTCCAGATGTCACTTTAAGGAGTTGTACCTTCACGTTTATTCCCTTGCTCAGGAAATCTCACTTGGCACTCCCAGCACAGGATGCAAATAATGCTGGGAGTGCCCTAGCATAATATAAATGAGAAACAGCACAAAATGTGCCATGGCTAATGCGAAAGTGCCACCAATGATCCCAAAGTGGAATTTCAGCTCCTGTACCCCTACACCAGGCAACCCGTGACCTCCATGAATGAGATTGCCAATTTAATGCTGAATTAGGGTCCACTTTCTTGTAGGTGCTTGCCTTTTGGATTGAGGCTGCCCAACCTGAAAATGGAGTTCAGAGATAAAGGATATATGATTTAAAACAGGAAAAAAGGGAAGAGGGAAAATTCAGTCTCTCTTCTGTTACGAACTAGGGAATGTGATCTTTAGTTTGAGTGGCTTTAGTCTCTGAAAGAGTGTGTGTGAGGTGTGAAAGTTTACTGTTGACTACTCTTTTTCACTGTTTGTTTTAGTGTTAAAACTTTTGTAAGTCTTATTGTAAAAGCTAACGTTCTTCCTGGTTAAATATAAGGCATTAATGAAGTCATTTTACTGATAGGAAATGTTACAATTGTGGTAAAATGGGACATTTTGCCAGAAATTGTAAAACACCCCCGGAAGGGAGGCAGAACCCGGGGGAGAGGAAGAACTAGCCAAACTCTATCCCAGTTTGGTAGATGTGAAAAACTGTAACAAGGATACATTAGTCCGATGGAATAGAGAGGGCGAAAGGGGAAGATCCTGTCCCCTTTTTTACTGTTTTACAAGCTACAGAATGTGTTCTTTTGTTTTAATGATTTGAAGTAAATGTCAAGTGATTTGAAGTTTAAGTTGTATTGAGTATTTGTGAGTATGAATTGAAATGTTAAAATAATGGGACATTTTGGAGTAACTCTATTTGTTTAATCATGTTTTAAGGTATACTGAAATGTGATAGCTGTTAGCAAACTGACCCTTTGATCTGGTTATTGATAAGAAAGTGACCATGAAGAGGAAAAGAATGGTTAAAGGATCTCTATTATCTCTGTGATAACGATCTGGAGTAGTTAGATTGTACTGTAGAATTGTTTCATAAAATGTTTGAAGTTAATAGAAGAAAATACATTTGATTTCTGCTGTTTTTAACAGATTTTCAATTACTAAGGATGGATAAAAATTGGTTAATCTTTTGTGCCTTCATGGCTCATGTTTTGAAAATTAGAGAAGCTGAAATTTATTATCTAGACTTTAATTATATTATTGTAAACAATTTTACAACACCAAGTTATAGTCCAGCAATTTTATTTTAAATTCACAAGCTTTCGGAGGCTTCCTCCTTCGTCAGGTAAATGTTCAGGAGCTCCTTGAAGTCTACGCATTTATACATCACAGAACAATACATGGTGTTTACAGACTGCCCCTGCAACTGCCCGTTGCCAAGGCAATCACCGTGTTCAGACAGAGAGGTGTCACCTGCAGAACCCCCGAATACACATTCAACAAAAAAACAAACAGGAAAAAAAAACAGAGAGAGGCAGAAACATTTTCATGCACAAGTTCGAGCAGGACTTCTTCACTGCACAAGACCTCCAACCAACACTATACACCAGATACATCGACGACATTTTCTTTCTATGGACCCACGGCAAGGAATCACTAAAGAGACTACACGATAACATCAACAAGTTCCATCCCACCATCAAGCTCACCATGGACTACTCCTCAGAATCAGTTTCTTTCTTGGACACACGAATCTCCATCAAAGACGGGCACCTCAGCACCTCACTCTACCGCAAGCCCACGGACAACCTCACGATGCTCCACTTTTCCAGCTTCCACCCTAACCACGTCAAAGAGGCCATCCCCTATGGACAGGCCCTGCGAATACACAGGGTCTGCTCAGACGAGGAGGACCGCGATGGACACCTACAGACGCTGAAAGACGCCCTAGTAAGAACGGGATATGACGCTCGACTCATCGATCGACAGTTCCGACGGGCCACAGCAAAAAATCGCATAGACCTCCTCAGGAGACCAACACGGGACGCAACCAACAGAGTACCCTTTGTCGTCCAGTACTTCCCCGGAGCGGAGAAACTACGCCATGTTCTCCGCAGCCTTCAACATGTCATCAATGAGGACAAACACCTCACTATGGCCATCCCCACACCTCCACTACTCGCCTTTAAACAGCCACCCAACCTCAAACAGACCATCGTTCGCAGCAAATTACCTAGCTTTCAAGAGAACAGCGTCCACGACACCACACAACCCTGCCACGGTAACCTCTGCAAGACATGCCAGATCATCGACACAGATACCACCATCACACGAGAGGACACCACCCACCAGGTACATGGTTCATACTCCTGTGACTCGGCCAACGTTGTCTACCTCATACGTTGCAGGAAAGGATGCCCCAGAGCATGGTACATTGGCGAGACCATGCAGACGCTGCGACAACGGATGAACGGACACCGCGCAACAATCGCCAAACAGGAGGGTTCCCTCCCAGTCGGGGAACACTTCAGCAGTCATGGACATTCATCCACCGACCTTCGGGTAAGCGTACTCCAAGGCGGCCTTCGAGACACACGACAACGCAAAATCGTCGAGCAGAAATTGATAGCCAAGTTCCGCACCCATGAGGACGGCCTCAACCGGGATCTTGGGTTCATGTCACGCTACACGTTACCCCACCAGTGAACAAATGTTATCTGTTTTTAATATAATGGGTCATTTGCTGGCTTTCTCTGCCTTCCGGATGTTTCTGCCTCTCTCTGTTTTTTTTTCCTGTTTGTTTTTTTGTTGAATGTGTATTCGGGGGTTCTGCAGGTGACACCTCTCTGTCTGAACACGGTGATTGCCTTGGCAACGGGCAGTTGCAGGGGCAGTCTGTAAACACCATGTATTGTTCTGTGATGTATAAATGCGTAGACTTCAAGGAGCTCCTGAACATTTACCTGACGAAGGAGGAAGCCTCCGAAAGCTTGTGAATTTAAAATAAAATTGCTGGACTATAACTTGGTGTTGTAAAATTGTTTACAATTGTCAACCCCAGTCCATCACCGGCATCTCCACATCTTAATTATATTAGGATCTTTGTGCAAGTTATCACTGTTTTTGGAAAACTGAGATCAATTTGAACTTCTTGAAAGTATTTTATTTTAAAGGGATTACAGCTACTGATGACTCACAAGAAGTTTTATTGCCCCTTAATGAGTTTCAAGAGCGAGAGAGAGAAACTTGAGGGAGATACAAAGATAGGCAGTCTCCATTTTTTGTGTTTGTTTCACTTTAAAGGGATTATTCTTTAAAATAGATCATTTAGTGCTATTATCGCAATGCTTTAGTTAAGCCTATAAGATTTTTAAGTTTCTTAATTTGGATGGATATTTCTCTGCGGTGACAGAAGGAAAACTAACCCCTTTGGGCTCTCAAGAAGAGCCACAGTGGATTTTCTGTTTTTCTTTTCTTTTTAAAAAAAAAGGGAACTATGGTTTTCGGAACCACAAAAATGTTGGTGCAGGATGCGATCCAGTGGCTATAAGAATTTGAGACCTTATCTGCAGATATCATAGAATCATAGAAAGGTTACATCAGGGATGGAGGCGATTCGGCCCATCGAGTCCGTGCCGGCTCTATGCAAGAGCAATCCAGCTAGTCCCATTCCCCCGCCCTATCCCCGTAGCCCTGCAATTTTTTTCCTTTCAAGTACTTATCCAGTTCCCTTTTGAAAGCCATGATTGAATCTGCCTCCATCACAACATGGTGACATTTGGACTGAGACCTTGCCTCTCAAAGGCTCGGTTTTAACCAATTCAGTGGTTATTTATTATTTTCCGAGGCAAAGTGCTCGAGGGGAAGGAAAATATGGGAGTTACCTTCAAAAGTAATTACAAGCACTTCCGTCTCTACTGTAAAACCTCCAAGCCTGGTTATAATTTGACTAAGAAATTGAAATTGATAAAGACAATTGTTATGAATTGCTGTTCAAGGACTTGAGAAGGGAAAATTTATTTAAAATGTATGGGGATGATCAAATTTACTTGGAACAAAAGGGAATCCAGTCTAAGTGGTTCCTGTTCAGTGTTGTGTGTCAGAGGGAGTATTTTAGGGAAATAAAATTGTGTGTTGACAAGTCCTGTCAGATCAACAATACTGCTCTCTAGAATTGGGATAATTTTGAAATGATAAAATGGACTCAAGATGTTTTGAGAAATAAAAAGTCCAAGAAGAGTTTAGTAAAATAAACAAAAATGTGTTAAGTATAAATTGGACCAGATTGGGATCATTTAATCTATGTTTTAAGGGTTAATGTAAATATTGTATTGGACAGTAAAAGTTCCTCTAGAGATTTGATGAATGAGATGAAATGATTAGTTGATAGCTTTCTCTTGGAAATGTTTGTGTCCTTGCCTATTCTGAACAATGAGGAAACTGCATTTGATAGTCTGGCTACTACCCGAGATGTCAGGATCCTGCAGAGGGACAGGAAATGGTTAATGTGAGAGATGAATTGGTAAATGGAGATGAGAAAACCTTTTACCCAAGGCACTGACAAATGCTCCAATGAAGCCGACTGATTAATGAAATAATCAGGATAGGCTTAAACACACTGGTACCTATCAGAGGGATTGAAATTAAAGTAGAGGGACATAGAAATTTGGATTTCCAAATTCAGGTTTGGGTTACATAAGAACATAAGAAATAGGAGCAGGAGTAGGCCATTCGACCCCTCCAGCCTCCTCCGCCATTCAATAAGATTATGTCTGATCTTCTACCTCAACTCCACTTTCCTGCCTATCCCCATATCCCTTGATTCTCTTAGTGTCCAAACATCTATCGATTTCAGTCTCCTTTGGGAAATTGGGACCGAGGCTAGGGAGCCACCCTATCCAATCCTAAATCTAGGACCTGGAAAAGGTCTGGTGACCTTTCAAATTCGTGAATGGTAATATAATGTAAGATAGGCATTATCCAGACTCGGTAAGTAGTTCGTAATGATGTCCATTGTGAGTTGGTAACGGTGTTGATATCTCTATCAGAGATAGGCTTTCTATCAGGGCTATGTCATCAGGCCCACAGTAAATTATATAGTGCAATGCTGCAGGAGGGAGTACATGACCTTCACCAATGAAATGCAGGTTGGGATTTAGACCAAGCATGGTCCCCACAGCCTCACAAACCAGGCCACAAAATACATAAAAGGAGTGTAGCCGAGTGAATAGTTATCGGGGCTACTGCAGGCACTTCAGCACGTAATAAATTAGATAATGAATCAATGTGGGAACATGATGAATCGATGCAGAAACAACTGAAGGGTATTTTACAAGGCATGAATAAGGGGAATGAAGACCCTGAATGCCTGGTGAAAGTTGGTACCCATGTGGTCTATCAAACTTGAGGTCGGTATTGTATAACCATCAGTGACGTTACATCAGGCATGGTACTACTATCTGTCCTATTAATGATTCTCCTTTCTTTCTCATCCCCACGGAAATTACTCAGGTTGGGGGACATACGCTCATGCCAATGCGACCACACAATGTAACGGAGAGTCACATGCCTCACTTTACCACCTGGTTAAAATGTTAAAAGCCAATGCGCTTATAGAACAAAAAGTACAAAAGCTAGGAGACTGTGACTGGTGGGAAACAGGGCATAATGTGGGACAACACCCTTGGGTCAGAATAATTAGTACGACATTAATATGTATGCAGTGTATACTAGTGTTTGTTATGATAATTTGCATATGTCACGGCAAACCCGTCCTAAACGGGAATCAATGATAAAAACCTAACAACCCAGGGACAATGCTCAGGGTATGAACTGGATCAGTCAGAAGATCTGACAAACCCACTTGAAGATGGATTGTGGGATTCAAAACCCCTTTAACTAAAGACATTTGCAGGAAAGGGTTAACCGTGCCCCTTTTAAACAAAGACATTTGAAAACCTGCAAACACAATAATGTACTAAATTGTGTTCTCACATATCTTGTTTTCCCTCAATGATGCTGATGGCATTGGAGAAATATGAGATTCGAGATCGAAGATATTGTGCTGCGGATGATATATCTAGGTTATTAAATAAATAAGCTGGATGGATAATATTGAGCTTAAAGGGTTGTCAGACTTTTTGAAACACAAGTTTTTCAACACAGCAGGGGGTAATGTAAGAGAAGGGAATATGTTGCTACAAGGGCATACATCAAAGGCTTCAGATCAGGAAAGTAATAATGGGTGTGAAAAGGCATGAGGGCTCTTATATTTCTCTGGTAATCTGTTCAAAGAACTAGGATTTGTAAGACATTCAGATAATGTTGCATCCAGTATATGGTATACTATAAAGGCAAATGGTACAAGGAACGGATTTAAAACCATTGAAGCAACTAGAATTGAAGACAAGACGACTGTAAAACCTAGTCTGTGTATAGAGGAAAAGGGTCCACATATACTTTGATCTCTACATAGAAGGTGATAAACAGAGATAGTAAAGGAGCCTTCTACATTCCATGGTTTGAACACATGGGGCATGATTTTGACCCTGAGCCAGGAAGGGGGCGGGGGGGTCAAATTACGGATGGGAAACCTGGAAGTACAGGTTTCCTGGACGTCCTTACGATTTTGACATAAGGACGTCTTTTATTTTTTTGTCGGTTTGCCGTCTGACTGACCGGCCTAATTGACAGGCTGGTCTCAGTCAGGCGGGAGAGCAGCCAGGGAGAGGACATGCTCATATAGGTCTTCAGGTAAGTCTTCGGTTGTATGGGTGGGGGGGGCATGGGTGGGCATGGGGGACTCAGGCATGGGTGGGCACAGGGGCACCGGGCATGGGTGGGCACAGGGGCACCAGTGGGCATGGGGGTCACGGGGGGGAGTCAGTCATGGGGGAATGGATCAGGGGTCAGTCACAGGGCGGGTGTCAGGATCGGGGGGGGAGGGGGTCCGTGATAGTTGAGGGAGTTGGGGGTCATCGTGGGGGTCCGCAATTGTTAGGGAGGGTTGGGCGTCATCGTGGGGGTCCTCAATCATTGGGGGGGGGGTCAGGGATTGGGGGGGTCTGCGCTAATTGGGGGGGTCTGCGATCGTTGGGGGGATGGTTCGCGATCTTTGGGGGATCATTACAGGTAGGCTTGTTGGACCTACGAGAAGTACTCCTGCTCCTCCAGACCCTCAAGCTGTATCAGAAAGGCACTTACTTGCAGTTTCGGGCCTTCTCACCTCCTTTCACATGGTGTGAAGGAGAAGGCCCGGGAATCCTGGCCCCCAGGGGTTGAAATTGCAAATTCTGCAAAAATGGAGGCCCGCAGCCTCCTCGTTAGGTTTTAATCACCAACCTGCCTCCTGGGAGCGGGTTGGTCACCCACCCCTCATCCCACCCCGGTGAAAACTGGAAATGGGCAGGTTGGAGCCAGGTTGGGGGCAGATTGGGGGCGGGTCTGAAAAGGTTGCAATTTTGAATGCCCCCCATCCCCAACCCACCTGTTTTTCAATGTTAAAATCATGCCCATCGTCTTTTCTACATCAAAGGGTCTATCCATTCCAGTCACATGATCAAAGCCTAAACGGTCAACCACTGAGGTATGTTAATGATTGCGACATAGCAACAGGGAGTGACTGGACAAAAGGTTGACACTCCCCCAATTCTATGTCCTATTGGTTAAAACAATATTAAAAGACTTTGAGAGAACAGTGTCTTCACACAGCTGTCAATTGGAACCACCACGCACACTGCAGTCGAACATCATGGAAGAAGAAAAGGACCTCATGGACTGAAGAGCTGATCAATCTTCAGGTCTCAATGAGCAAAATCCTTGGTTTAAGGTTGTATATATTACATGATTTGCCTGATGTGTGTATGAATTGCTTAGTCATTACATAATAACATTGCGAATTATTAAGTGTATAATGGGATTTTATGGAAGAAAGTCATATGTATGGTTTGATTTTGTTGAATGCTTACATGAATTATAACATCATTAAATTTTGATTAACAAAACTACCGTGAGTGAGGGTGACTTTTTTTACATGACTATTCATCAAGGATTACCCCACAGTGGGACACACATTGGCAAAAGGCGTTTAATTTAGATAAATGTAGTGTCATGCATATTGGTAGGGCCAACACAGAATTCACGCATCATTTGCAGGGAACAATACTGAAAGAGGTTGAGCGAGAAATAGATTTTGGTGTTATTGTGCACAGATCACTAAAGGTTCATGGCCAATGTAGAGAAACTGAAGGGAAAGCTAACAGGGTATTGGGTTGTATTAAAAGAACCATTCAGTATAAACCAAAGGAAACCATTTTGACATTATACAGGTCGCTGGTCAGACTGCATCTAGAGTACTGTGCCCAGTTTTGGTCCCCCTACATGGTGGCTGATATAGTGGCCCTGGAAAAGGTCCAAAGGAGAGCTACAAGAATGATTCCTAGCCCAGATACTCAGATAGGCTCAAGGAGCTTGGTCTATTTACTTTAGACAGAGTAGACTTAGAGGTGATGTGACAGAGGTCTATAAAATAATTAAAGGGCTGGAAAGCGTCCCTTTTCATAGATTATTCCAGTTTAAGAAGAACCAGGGGTTATGAGTTTAAACTATGGAAGAGTAGAAATAGACTGGTTGTTAGGCGGTTCTTCTTTTCCCAGAGAATTGTGAGCCTCTGGAATACATTGCCGGCTGGTGTGGAGGGTGCTGACTCTCTGCCTGCCTTCAAGAGGGAGCTGGACCGCCTGACTGGAGCAAAGAATGCATCATATAGAAGGTAAGTGTCCTTATAGATAACACTTGGTCCATGTTATCTTCTAGACTGGTTTTGATTGCCTGGGGGGGGTCGGTGAGGCATTTTCCACAGTATTTTTTGCTCTTATTGGCCCTGGGTTTTTTCTCTTTTTTCCTCTACTAGGAGATTACATGGCTGCTGGGGTGGGTGGGATGAAGTCTTCAGCCATGATGGTCCAGCCATCATTATGTGGGGCAGGCTTGATGGACCAGCTGGTCTTTTCCTGCCCATCAATTTCATATGTTCATATACATTATATTGGAATGTGTGAGAGGCAGTGTGGTGATACAGTATATTGCTGTTTGGTGATTCAGTCAGGGAAGTGATAGGTAGAGGCCAGCTGCTTCCTCACGGGGAGGATCACATCACCTGATATCCATCAGAAGAGTGGCACTGGAGCATATTGCCTGCTTGCACTTTGAGCCAGGTTCTGATGCAGCAAGACCTAACCACAGAGAAATTAAATAAAATTAATAAAAATGGGAATAAAATGAATAGATCACTGAAGTAAACCACAGCAATCCATTGTTGTTGTTTGCAGGGCACTAACAAGTAAGGATTTATTACTGTCATGAGGAGGTATGAATTGTGTAAAACGTCCCTTCCATTCTGTTCCGTTCTACAGAAAAAATATAAGACATCATTTGCAGCTGCACCAGGCAGAGGTGATTTGCAGGGAAATAAGTGACCTGTGTTGTAGGGATTTGTGGAGGGAAGAGAGGAGAGAACCCTGGAACTGCTCATCACATTTCTCTGTCTTAGTGGTGTTTCCTTTATTTGTATCGCTCCTGTAGACAGTGAAGCGTTTGGATATTTTCAGCTGGTTAATTCAGAACATAAGAAATTATGAAAAGTTAATTTGGTGCATCAAGCCCAGTCCTTCCCACAGACCATATACAAGAGGTACTGTTATGGCAGAACTGCCAAGTTCCACTTTTTTTGACAGTAAACTTCACTCCTAGTAGTTCCTTGATCTTGAGAGCTATGGTGTGGGCTACACCATTTTTTTTACTGTTCCAAGTAAGATAAATAACCACAGTTCAAATTTCCAAGATAAAACTCTGAAGTGTCATTCTCACAGCAGAATAAGTCCAAGCAGTCCTCCTGGGGTAACACAGAAATATAGAAACTAGGAGCAGGAGTGGGCCATTCGGCCCCTCGAGCCTGCTCCGCCATTCAATATGATCATGGCTGATCCTCTATCTCAATACCATATTCCTGCTCTCTCCCCATACCCCTTGATGCCTTTTGTGTCTAGAAATCTATCTAGCTCCTTCTTAAATATATTCAGTGACTTGGCCTCCACAGCCTTCTGTGGTAGAGAATTCCACAGGTTCACCACCCTCTGAGTGAAGAATTTTCTCCTCATCTCAGTCCTAAATGTCCAAGCTTGTATCCTAAGACTGTGACCCCTCGTTCTGGACCTCCCAGCCAGGGGAAACATCCTCCCTGCATCCTGTCTGTCTAGCCCTGTCAGAATTTTATATGTTTCAATGAGATTCCCTCTCATTCTTCTAAACTCTAATGAATACAGGCCTAGTCGACCTAATCTCTCCTCATACGACAGTCCTGCCATCCCAGTAATCAGTCTGGTGAACCTTCGCTGCACTCCATCTATGGCAAGTATATCCTTTCTTAGGTAAGGAGACCAAAACTGCACACAATACTCCAAGTGTGGTCTCACCAAGGCTCTGTATAAGTGCAGTAGGACATCCTTGCTCCTGTACTCAAATCCTCTTGCAATGAAAGCCAACATAGAATTTGCCTTCCTAACTGCTTGCTGCACCTGCATGTTTGCTTTCAGTGACTGGTGTACAAGGACTCCCAGGTCCCTTTGTACATCAACATTTCCCAATCTATCACCATTTAAATAATACTCTGCCATTCTGTTTTTCCTTCCGAAGTGGATAACTTCACATTTATCCAAGTTATATTGCATCTACTGTGTATTTGCCCACTCACACAATTGCCTTTAAGGCTCTTTGCATCCTCCTCACAACTCACGATCCCACCTAGTTTTGTGTCGTCAGCAAACGTGGAAATATTACATTTGGTTCCCTCATCCAAATCATTGATATGTATTGTGAATAGCTGGGGCCCTAGCACTGATCCCTGCGGTACCCCACTAGTCACCGCCTGCCACCCCGAAAAATGTATTCCTACTCTCTGTTTCCTGTCTGTTAACCAATTTTCATCCATGCTAGTATATTACCCCCAATCCCATGTGCTTTAATTTTGCACACTAACCTCTTATGTGGGACTTTATCAAAGGCCATCTGAAAATCCAAATAAACCACATCCACTGGTTCTCCCTTATCTTTTCTACCAATTACATCCTCAAAAAACTCCAGTAGGTTTGTCAAACATGATTTCCCTTTCGTAAATCAATGGTATTAATTACAATCTACTTTATTCAGTCCTGACCAATTTGATTTCATTGAGACTTCTATGGTCCCAACAGAGGATCCATTATGTTTCATGTGGTGTCTGATTCTTCCTATCTATCCATCCCTATGTCTTCAATGCAGTTCTTGCCTGCTAATATATCCAGCTGTCCTTTCCATATGACACAAAACTCGGAAATGTAGTAATCAATGTTGATGATAGTAACAGACTTTAGGAGGACATAGACTGGTGAAATGGGCAGGCACATGGCTAGATGAAATTTAACTCAGAGAAGTGTGAAGTGATCTGTTTTGGTAGGAAGAATGAGGAGAGGCAATATGAACTAAAAGGTACAATTTTAAAGGGGGTGCAGAAACAGAGTGAACTGGGTGTGCATATACACAAATCTTTGAAGGTGAGAAGTTGAGAAGGCTGTTAAAAAAGCATATAGGATCCTGGGCTTTATTAATAGAGGCATAGAGTACAAAGGCAAGGAAATTATGCTGAACCTTTATGAAACACTGGTTAGGCCTTAGCTGGAGCATTGTGTTTAATTTTGGGCACTACACTTTAGGAAGGATGTCAAGGCCTTAGAGAGGGTGCAGAAGAGATTTACTAGACTGGTACCAGGGATGGGGGACTTCAGTCATGTGGCGAGACTGGAGAAGCTGGGGTTGTTCTCCTTAGGACAGAGAAGGTTAAGGGGAGATTAGATAGAGGTGTTCAAAATCATCAATGGTTTTGACAGAGTAAATAAGGACAAACTGTTTCCAGTGGCAGAAGGTAAGAGAACACAGATTTAAGGTGATTGGCAAAAGAGTCAGAGGCGACATGAGGAAATATTTTTTTATGCAGCGAGTTGTAATGATCTGGAGTAAACTGCCTGAAAGGGTGATGGAAGCAGATTCAATAGTAACTTTCAAAGGAGAATTGGATAAATACTTTAAGGGAAAAAAATTACAGGGTTATGGGGAAAGAGCAGGGGAATGGGACTAATTGGATAGCTCTTTCAAAGAGTGGCCTCCTCCTGAGCTGTACCTACTATGATACCATGATATTAAATGCTTTCTGATGTTGGATTGACCAGTGTGGCTTCTCTCCACAACTACATAAGAATGTAACCGTATTCAGGTACATGGACATAGATCAGTAAAACCAGAAGTGTCTAGTGGTCTCCATCAATAGCTGTTGGTATTGGTGAAAAATGAAAGCTGGGCTGGTGATGAAACAGTGAAATATGCCACCATGAGGGAACGCCATTCTGTAAAGCTCTTGAAACAGCATGCAGGTAAATAAAGTAAGGATTGTTTTTTAAACCCAAAGGGTAGCAGAGGCAATAATAAATTTTAAAGAGACAGCAGCTATAAAGATGTGATAACTGTCTTTTGATCAGTAAGCTTAAAGAAAGGCTTATGGCCTTACAGAGCAAGATACAGGAACGTACAAGGGCACACAATTACTGAAAATATTTTTTTATTAGGGGAGAGGGGCTTAACTGTAAGTAAGCACCTATATGTAAAACTATTAAAGGGGTTCACTGAGGGTAAACCAATATTTGAAAAGGATACCAGAAGGAAGCAAAAATCAAATGGGATCACCAGTAATTAGTAAAATCAAAAAGTGAACACCAGAGATAATAACATTCACATAAAAGAGGGCAAATGAGAGAATCAAGACTGACGGAGCAATATTTGACAGCAGTAAAATTAAGATGGAAGCTAGGAATTCTGACAAACAAGAAAGCCAGATACATTAAAAGGACAAAAGATGTGATAACTGTCTTTTGATCAGTAAGCTTAAAGAAAGGCTTATGGCCTTACAGAGCAAGATACAGGAACTTACAAGGGCATACAATTACTGAAAGTATTTTTGAGAGTGAGTGGATAGTATTAGACTTGAGAAATAATCAATCACAGGTTAGTGAGATGGCTAGACAAACTTTAGACCTTGAGGGTGAACTATTAGGGAATGGGGCTGGAGACCAATTTAACTAGGGACAGGGTCGTGATAATTTGTTGACTACTGCAGAGGGAAACCAAATAAATGGGGATATTGGGTGGATTAAGTCTGGGAAAAGAAGCAAGAATGGCTGTGAAGATACTCAGGAGCTCTTAATAATGAGTAGATACCAGGCACTAAGGTTCTAGAAGAAAAGTCATTTAATATACCAGAGAGAACTAAGAGACTCTGATTGAAGAGGATTCCTTGCTCAGGAAAATAGATAACTATGTGTGCGGAAAGACAAGGCATACAGGATGGTGAATTGTCTACATGGAGCTTGAGCAGTGCAGATTGAGGAAAGGTTAGAAGGGATATTGAATGGGTCAGGGCTGGACCCTATTTTGGTACTTCACAATGGGGTCAACAACATTGGGAAAAATAATATAGGGGCCTTAAAAGGATTGCCTCAAAACTCAAAGATAGGGGAAGCAAAGTTGTGTTCCCTAGTATACTTCCAGTGTTTGGGAAAGGGAAAGGGTTCATTAATACAATTAAGGATGTAAATAAATGTCTGGCAACCAGATGTCAAAGCAGCAATTCTACCTTCATAACTAACTGAAAACATTATCGGAATAAAAAGCTGTACATGAGAGATGGGCAGCACCTTAAATAGGAGCAAAGAAGCTTACAAGGAACACTGAGGCAGCAATTGAAAATCAGGAAGATAACCGGACCCAAGATGACATGGATTGTAGGGTAGAAGGTAGTTAGCAGGGGGATATGAACACAGTAACCTGAGAGGTATACATGTACAAGAGCTACTGGGGCACATGAAGGAAGGCAAATCTATCTTAAGATATTTATATGTGAAGCATTAGAAATAAGATGACAGAACTGGACCCTATTGTGGTTATAGGAAACTAGGATGTGTTAGGAAAGCCAGAATCATGGCTAAATCCAGAGGGTGGAAATAAATTTATTATTCAAGGGCATAGAGTAGAAAGGGAGAAAAGGAGGCAGAGTAACTATATATGTCAGGGACACCTGTAAGGTCAATGAAATTGATCCTAAGGGAGGGGTGAACTGCAGAAAGAACAACACTAGGGGTATGTACAGATAACCAGGCCAGCACGAGAAGGAGGGCAGCTCGCTCTAGGAAGAGATAAGGCTGTGTCAGAACAGGAAAGTTATTTTAATGGGTGATTTAAATCAACCAAATATAAATTGGGAAAACCCAAATAGTCTAGAGTCAGAGTCAGAGTTGCTAAATATGATGTATAACTCATTCCTGGGATGAGAGGGTTGTCCTATGAGGAGAGATTGAGTAGAATGGGCCTATACTCTCTGGAGTTTAGAAGAATGAGAGATGATCTCATTGAAACCTATAAGATTCTTAGAGGGCTTGACAGGGTCGATGCTGAGAGGCTGTTTCCCCCGGCTGGAGAGTCTAGAACTAGAGGTCATAGTCTCAAGATAAGGGGTCGGCCATTTAGGACCGAGATGAGGAAAAAATTCTTTACTCAGAGGGTTGTGAATCTTTGGAATTCTCTACCCCAGAGGGCTGTGAATGCTGAGTCATTGAGTACATTCAAGACTGAGATCAATAAAGATTTTTGGACAGTAGGGTATGTGGGGATAGTTCGGGAAAGTGGAGTTGAGTTAGAAGATCAGCCATGATCTTATTGAATGGTGGAGCAGGCACGAGGGGCCCTGCTCCTATTTCTTATGTTCTCCATGCGTAAGAGAAGCCACGAAATGTAGTGCTCATCTTGATCTGATATTTGTAAATAACCCAATGTAGAGGAAGTGGAAGTTGTAGCACATGGAACAGAGGCACAGAACATTCAAAATTAACATGAGCAATTAAACTCAATTTAACTTGAGACCACAATCAAGGTTTATAACTTTAAAAGGAGCTAAAATCAAAGAGATGAGGGAAGATTTAAATGAAATAAATTGGAAGAGGATGATTAACAGCATTTCACTAGATAACAACTGGAACACCTGTAAAAGCATAATGCTGGATAAGCAAGACATGTAGATACAGTCCCCACCACTTAGATCACCCACGCTTAATGGCAAATGACACTAACCATTTGCCATTTCTACTGGATTCAATTACAAATGTGCCTCTAATAACACACTAAGCATACCGGCTATTCCGGGCACTTCTATTAGCTTTTTGCACCTCGTTATGGTGTATTTAAGTACTGTTAACTATTTATATGAGGAGCTGAGTGCCTCAGTACTGCAGGGCCACTGTATTGAAAAATGTTTTAGCAAAAAAGAATCCATTTGATACAAATCTTGTCTATTGAAAGCACTGTCCACCCACCCCTTTTATCTGTTTTTCATGCCCCAGCAACAGCTGATTGAAACTGTCCTAAGTCTCCACTTTCCGACTGCCTCCTGTACTTGTTAACAGTGTGAACAGCTGATGGAGACTTCAGGCAGCTTAAAACAGCTGTTTGCTAAATACAAATAACCTGTTGGCTTCTAGTTAATTAAATTATTATCCAATACAGAGGGGCCGGAAAGTCAATACATTTTATCAATAAGCAATCTCGATCAGTATGTGGTACTGTACTATATTACATATACACAAGAACGTAAGAACATAAGAAATAGGAGCAGGAGCAGCCTGCTCACCATTCAATAAGATCACGACTGATCTTCCACCTCAATTCCATTTACCCGCCCTATCCCCATATCCCTTGATTCCCTTAGTGTCCAAATATCCATCGATCTCAGTCTTGAATATACTCAACGACTGAACAGCCACAGCCCTCTGGGCTAGAGAATTCCAAAGGTTCACAACCCTCTGAGTGAAGAAATGTTTCCTCATCTCGGTCCTAAATGGCTGACCCCTTATCTTGAGATTATGACCTCTAGTTCTAGACTCTCCAGTCGGGGAAACAGCCTCTCAGCATTTACTCTGTCAAGCCATCTAAGAATTTTATACGTTTCAATGAGATCATCTCTCATTCTTCTAAACTAATGAGAATATAGGCCCATTCTACCCAATCTCTTCTCATAGGACCACCCTTTCATCCCAGGAATCAATCTAGTGAATCTTCGTCGCACCCCCTCTAAAGCAAGTATATCCTTCCTGAAGTAAGGAGACCAAAATTGAACTCAGTAGTCCAGGTATGGTCTCACCAGAGCCCTATATAATTGCAGCAAGACTTCCTTACTCTTATACTCCAACCCCTTTGCAATAAAGGCTAATATATGATTTGCCTTCCTAATTGCTTGCTGTATCCTACCAAAGTGGATAATTTCACATTTCCCCACATTATACTCCATCTGCCATCTTCTCATCCACTCACTTAACCTGTCTATATCCCTTTGCAGCCTCTTTGCGTCCTCCTCACAGCTTACTTTCCCACCTAGCTTTGTATCGTCAGCAAACTTGGATGCATTACACTCAGTCCCTTCATCTAAGTCATTGATATATATTGTAAACAGCTGAGCCCAAGCACTGATCCTTGCGGCACTCCATTAGTTACAACCCGCCAACCGAAAATGACCAGTTTATTCCTACTCTCTGTTTTCTGTTCATTAACAATCCTCCATCCACGCTAATATATTACCCCCAGCCCCATAAGCCCTTATCTTGTGAAACAAGCTCTTGTGTGGCACCTTATTGAATGCCTTTTGAAAATCTAAATATACTACATCTACTGGTTCCCTCTTATCTACCCTGCTAGTTACACCCTCAAAAAACTCGAATAGATTTTGTCAAGCACGATTTCCCTTTCATATAACCATGTTGACTCTGCCTAATCATATTATGATTTTCTAAGTGCCCTGTTACCACGTCCTTAATAATAAATTCTATATTTTCCCTACTTCTGATGTCAGGCTAACTGGCCTGTAGTTCCCTATTTTCCCTCTCCCTCCCTTCTTGAATAGCAAGGTTACATTTGCTACCTTCCAATCCACGGGGATCATTCTAGAATCTAGGAAGTTTTGAAAGATCACAACCAATGCATTCACTATCTCCACTGCCACCTCTTTTAAAACCCTAGGATGTAGGCCATCAGGTCCAGGGGATTTGTCGGCTTTTAGTCCCATTAATTTCTCCAGTACTTTTTCTTTACTAATCTTAATTACTTTAAATTCCTCACTCTCATTAGACCCTTGTTTCCCCACTATTTCTGTTTTTTTTTGTGTCTTCTACTGTGAAGACAGATACAAAATATTTGTTTACCGTCTCTGCCATTTCCTTATTCCCCATTATAATTTCTCCTGTCTCTGTCTCTAAGGGACCCACATTTACTTTCGCTAATCTCTTCCTTTTTACATACTCATAGAAGCTCTTGCTAGTTTACTCTCATTTTTAATTTTTGCCCTCTTTATCAATTTCTTGGTCATCCTTTGTTGATTTCTAAAACCCTCCCAATCCTCAGGCTTACTACTCTTTTAGGCAACATTGTAAGCCTCTTCTTTTAATCTAATACTATCCTTAACTCCTCCAGTCAGACACAGTTGGATTATTTTTGGAGTTTTTATTCCTCAAGGCAATGTATATTAGTTGAGAATTATGTATTATTTCTTTAAATGTTTGCCATTGCTTATCTATCATCATATCTATTAATCTAATTTCCCAATCTACCTTAGTCAACTCGTCCCTCATACCTACATAATTGGCTTTGTTTAAATTTAAGACCCTAGTTTAGGACTTAACTACATCACTCTCAAAGTCAATATGAAATTCTATCAATTTATGATCACTCTGCCCCAGAGGATCATTAACTATAAGATTACTAATTAACCATTACACATTACATATTACTGGATCTAAAATAGCCTGTTCCCTAGTTGGTTCCTCGACATATTGTTCGAGAAAAACTGTCTCGAATGCATTCCACGAACTCGTCCTGCAAACTATATGAGTCCCCCATGATTGCATTATCCTTGTAACATGCTCTTCTAATTTCCTGATTTATACTCTGTCCAACACTATATCTACTGTTAGGGGGCCTATAAACTACTCCCACCAGTGTTTTCTGCCCCTTGTTATTTCTTAGCTCCACCCATACTGATTCTACATCCTGATTTTCTGAGCTAAGATCCTTTCATTTCTCTTATCTATAACCAGAAAGATTCCACTTTCACAAACCAACATGATTTTCTCATTAATGCAGCTGACCAATGCTATGGGGTTATTATGGTCGATTTTTAATGAGAGGTTGAAGTGAATCCCCACCCTCGTTCTGTTACAGACTGAACAGTCACCCTTTGAAGTGTACCAGCTTGATAACTTTATGATCAAAAGGCATAAGCTACAATTTTGGACAGCATAAGTAAAACAGACTTAGTTAGCATGCAAAATTAAAGCACATGGGATTGGGGGGAATATACTGGCATGGATTGAGAATTGATTGACAGACAGGAAACAGAGAGTAGGAATAAACGGGTCTTTTTCGGGGTGAAGGGCAGTGACTAATGGGGTACTGCAGGGATCAGTGCTTGGGCCCCAGCTATTCACAATATATATCAATGATTTTGATGAGGGAACTAAATGTAACATTTCCAAGTTTGCAGACGACACAAAGCTGGGGTGGAATGTGAACTGTGAGGAGGATGCAAAGAGGCTCCAATGTGATTTAGACAAGTTGGGTGAGTGGGCAAGAACATGGCAGATGCAGTATAGCGTGGATAAATGTGACGTTATCCACTTTGGTTGTAAAAACAGAAAGGCAGATTATTATCTGAATGGTGATAGATTGGGAAAAGGGGAGGTGCAACGAGACTTGGGTGTCCTTGTACACCAGTCGCTGAAAGCGAGCATTCAGGTGCAGCAAGCAGTTATGAAGGCGAATGGTATGTTGGCCTTCATTGCAAGAGGATTTGAGTACAGGAGCAGGGACGTCTTACTGCAGTTGTACAGGGCCTTGGTGAGACCACATCTGGAATATTGTGTGCAGTTTTGGTCTCCTTATCTGAGGAAGGATATCCTTGCCACGGAGGGAGTGCAACGAAGGTTTACCAGACTGATTCCTGGGATGGCAGGAGTGACGTATGAGGAGAGATTGGGTCGACTGGGCCTATATTCACTAGAGTTTAGAAGAATGAGAGGTGATCTCATCGAGACGTATAAAATTCTAACAGGACTAGACAGACTAGATGCAGGGAGGATGTTCCTGACGGCTGGGGAGTCCAGAACCAGGGGTCACAGTCTCAGGATACGGGGTATGCCATTTAGAACCGAGATAAGGAGAAATTTCTTCACTCAGAGGGTGGTGGACCTGTGGAATTCTCTACCACAGAAGGCAGTGGAGGCCAAGTCATGAGATGTATTCAAGAAGGAGGAAGATATATTTCTTAATGCTAAAGGGGTCAAGGGATATGGGGGAAAAGCGGGAACAGGGTACTGATTTAGACGATCAGCCATGATCATTTTGAATGGTGGAGCAGGGCCGAATGGCCTACTCTTGCTCCTATTTTCTATGTTTCTATGACATTGAAAAGTTATGGGCACAAAGATAAAAGAAAAAGCAAAATATCAGGTGGATAAAGCATAAAGGCCACTTCAGTGGGAGCAAATTATTTGTATAATTTCAATAATCTTCTAGCAAGATGTCAAACTTGCCTTTCAGCCTTTCTGACTGCATGGATTCCCCTCATCTAATGGCAAAGTTGTGCAGAACACAAATCATCTGGCAGACTTTCTCAGGGCTGTGGAGTAGGATCCCACCTGATCTGTCCAGACAGCAGAAGCACTGCTTTAATAACCTAATGTTTTTTGTACCAGAGTTCGGGTGGGGACATGAGCCTCATTGTGCTTTCTGTTGGTTTCAGTGTGAGGGTTCTGGATTCATGTCATTAGTCAGGTCACAAGGGGCATCCCTGGTCTCTCAGCAGCTATTCCTCCTGCTCCTTCAAAGAGTTGTGGCACCAGAAACTGCCACAAGATGAAAGCAGCATGGCTGTTGCTGGGGTATCCTGCTGTCACCTGTATTATTTGGTTGTGGTGGTCCAAGACCACCTGCATATTTATGGTGCTAATATAGAGCTAGATGAGTCCAGCCACACACAAACACAATCAAGTGCCTCCCTTCAACAAACATCACTAATATTTTGGGGGAGAGTTGGCCTACCCAAAATAACTTTTAAAATAAAATAACAAATCAAATTAGAGAGATACATTTGGGTGAAATAATAAGGGAAATTCCATTCTGTGACTTCGATCCCTGAAGGCATCCAGTGAATCGGCAGACTCCATGTGAAGGGTCTCCCTTGGCTGAGGCTAAAAAGGAAAATTATTTGGGAGTGATCACTGATCATACTCTGAAAGGATGCAGTCAGTTTGAGTCAGTTACTAATAAAGCAAACTGGGTACAAGAATGCAGCTGGAGGACATTGGACCACATGATATTCTGATATTGTACAGATCAATGATGAGCATAATTCTGGAGTATGGTGTGCAGATTTAGTCAACCTACCTCACAAAAGATGGGGTCACTTGACACCTTTTAAAAAGGAGCTGGATCAATATATGTTGAGAAGGGGGATCAAGGGTTATAGAGATATTAATTTTCTTTCAGGGGAGGTCGAGGAAGGAAATTAATGCCCCTAAAGTAGGGGATCAATAGATGATGTGGGAGGATATTCCATGGTAGAATAACCGTACATGAGCTCTGGATGGGCTGAATGGTCTTTTCTTGCTTTAGATTTTCTAACATTCTTTATTGGCCACTGAGCAAACTTAAGTAAGGTAAGTCTACAGATCAATGGTTGTAAATCACATTAATGTATCAGCAATTGTCTGGTCATTCAAATTTTGTTCTACAAACAATAATCACAGAGACAAGGCCAATCACAAGACAATTAGATAGTTTCATTTACTGCTGATATGAATTTTTATGAATAGACTGTCCAGGCTTATTAAGTTTAGAAATGGTCAGCACTATATCCAAAGAACATATCCAAAGTGGAACCACGGCAACAGCTCGGAGAAAGACAACATCCTGAGGAATGCATGAACTCACAGGTAGGAGAGAGGAGAATAGGCAGTATCTACAGGGGGCTCAGGAACTTAGGCAGCACACACTCTGCAGCATGTGAGTGTGGCTTATCAACTTTAGCTTCAACTTCAGTAAAAACCTTCAAAGCAATATCCAGATATTTATCAACTTACTGTTTAAAAGAAATCACTATAATAGTTTATTTCATTTCATTTCATTGTTAGGGACTTGTGAAAAGGAAGCAGCAATTTCATTCAATCAGACCACTCATTGACCCCACACACTCTGGTGAGATCAGCAGTTGATGCTTACCAGTGAGTGCAATCTTGGCGTAATTGCCAGGATTGCAGCCCAATGAATTTCAGGGCCATTGTCTTTCCTCATTCTAATCTGAGTTTTTTTTTTAAGACAGTGCAAATCAAAAACATCAGTTCTTATCTGGGTGTTGTTGATAGTTAGAAAATGCAAACATTCAAATTATTGGCACCTGTGAGACTCAGAGGGAACAAGAGAGATAATTAGGGACACAGATAGAGAGGAAGACAAGCAAAGACAGACACAGAGATACACATACAGAAAACAATCACAAAAGGAATGATTTTAACCTTGTCCACCTGGCAGAAACTGGATGGCTGGCAGTTAAAATTGTCCGGGAGACTTACCTGCCAACACCCGCTCCCTTCTCGCAGTCTTTAATTCAGGACACCCGCCTGAAACTGGTGGAGTCCTTCTTTAAATGTGCAGATTGGGCTCCAATAACCTTGTTGAAGCCGACTGCTTTTTTAACCACACACCTGAGTGGAGATTCTATTGCAGCTTTCCAGTCAGGTGAAGATATCAGGAAGAAGAGTTAGGGCCAGAAGAGACCCAAAGAGGTAAGATTTTTAATTTTTTTAAATTTTCCTTATGGGGCCAGGAGGAGCAGGAGTGTTCCTCTGAGCTGCACAAGGAAAGTCTAGGTCTCCCTTGACCTGAGCTCTCCTCCCCCTCCTGCTCGGCTTGGGTCTTCGCCCACCCAATTCCCGCTTAGGTTTAAAATCAAGGCTAAAATACCAAATGTAGTGTTTTATGAGATCTGTTAGACTGTTACAAACCATGTTGCAAGGCCTGGGATGCCCTATCTCCACCCAATGTTGTCAGGCCCATGCCCTCTCCTTTCCCTTATTGTTGACAGACACCAGAAATCCAACTGTAACCCAAACCCTACATTCCAACCCCAGTTCTGCCAAACCCCAGGTTCTCACTTCACTTAGATTTCAGACCAAATGATTTCCCCTCCCAAGATGCTAAACTCCAGCAGCCCCACTAGAGTGCTGCCAAACTCCAGGACCCCCCTCCCATTTCTGCCAAAGCCCAGGGTCATCCTGCAGTGCTACAGTGATCTAGAACTGTAATTAGTGCTACTGAAAGTGCTGCAGAGCTCCCAGAGCAGCTAAACACCACTCTCCCTACTCAGAACTGTTAAATACCAAGTCCCAAAAATCTGTGATCCTGCTTTACCGATGTAACAATGGCAAAGTGGGGTTTCCCAATCGTTGACCACTACACCCCTCGCCCCTTAAGACTATCCTAGGTCAGGTAATTTAGATAAAATTGTTGGGTGCCTGCACCAGTATCGGCTTAGCTGGTTAACCCACTAGGTTGGGGACGGAATGGGGAGAAATTGCAACATTAGCCAGGCACAGTAATATATATCTTAAAAAAAAAAGCCCACACAATTGACGTTTTCACAGAATGATGAAATTCTCTGCCCAAAGCACCAGTAAAAATCCCAGAATACATAAAAATGTAATTCAACTTGTTCAGTCATTACAGTCAGTGACCTATAAACACCTTTACTGCAATTAAGCAACATATTGTTCAATTATTGTGAGCAATGCCATGGGAGAGCTGCTAGTTATATAGAAAGAGCAGTGACATTTGTTATAGAGGCTGGGACCTATAGGTTAATCTCTTACCTACAGCAAAACACCAGTCCATTCTCTTTCCATGAAATGACTGGTGATTCCAAAACTGAGTTATAGGTGCTTCCAGATTAATTAGCACACACATCAGTAGTGCCATTCATAGTGTCACGATTGTTACAATGGAAGCTTCCTCTGTTCAAATTGATATGCACATTCTTGGCAGCTGCTTGTGAGCGTGTCGGTGCAGTATAGAATACCTATACATTAAGGAATGCTACGGTGACAAGGAAGGTCTCTAGATCTCTGATTCTACTGTGAACAGGTTGGTAAATTGATGTAGTGATGTGTCCTACTCAACAGAGCAATGACCTTGTTTATCACTGACCGACCAATGCCAAAGGTAACCTGACCACTACAGTTACCTTCATTGGCATTCACATGAGCCTAACCCTCCACATTCTCTTGACTCCTTCCATTAGTCATAAATCATTTACTAATCCGATTTAAGTCTCTGAAGTCAGTGTATGGATAGAAAAGCGAGGTGATGACTGCAAGTCCTGCGGAATCCTCCTGTCTTCTACAACAAGGGGATTTAAGTACCTTCAATAAGAGACTGGCAAAATCACTCGAGTATTGCCTTTGCTCCATATGGTTATTTAAATGGTTTTGATACAAAAGTGTTTAAGGGTGTAGAAGGGGCAGGTTTTAGAAGCAAAATCTTGGGAATAGAATATTCACTCAAAGTGTTATGTGATGATGTGGATCATTTCTATTCAGAGAAGGTAGCTCCTTCAAAAAAGGACTGGATAAATATTTGATTAGAAATGGGGTTGAAGGTTTTAAAAGTAAGTAGAGACCATGATGATCAAATATAATGGGCTTGGTGTTGCTTCAGCAGAAATGTCCTCTGTGCAAAGCACTGGCCAGGTTTCAATAATGAAGCTATAGATTTAGATAGGTATTGTGGAGTTTTTCTTCTGTACTTTGAGGATTTGAGAAAAACTTTGCAGAATTTTCCCTCATATTTAAGATGTAAACTTCATGAAAAGGAAGATTGTACCTGGTCTGTTGGAAAGCAGTCTTGTAACAAATAACCATTTCTATTCCATTTTCTTAAATGTGTCAACACAAAAATATTATTGTGTGCCACCCACAGCAGTGATATAGAATATGACATATATCATAGGCATGCCATAATCTGCATTTATATATAGTATAGAATGTATAATGCATCAGTATATTTGGGTATAAACTTTAGCCTTAGGTCAGCAGTGACAGAAGCCAACAGCAGGGAACGCAGAGACTGCCAGAGTAAACTTAATAACCCCTGCACAAAATAAATAAAAGAATCAGGTCCACTTGGTTTACGAACACCAGCTTTATTTTTCCTTCTCACCAGTTTCCTACAGCAATCTTTTTCCATCTTCTCGTTTCCTGAAGGTGTTAACTCCTTGCTGAGGTACAGTTCAATGAGTGACAGTTGCATTCCAGTATCTTCCCCAAGTGGCCAATATTCATCCATGAGCCTTGACAGTACATGTTGCCAGGCTATCCAACCATGAAGGTGAATTCTGTCCTCACCCAACATTCGCACTTACACGCTTCCAGCACAGGTCACTGAATAGCAATCAAGAGCAAGTGCCCTAACTCGGAAACTCAATGGATAATTTTGCTCAGGCATGGAGGAAACCCAGCACCAGATTTTTAACCTATCAAGTACCTTTTCTCTGGACAAGAACAAAATGATAGTGAAGAAATATAGCAAAGAATTAATGAGAAAAGAACACTTTAACGCAGGTGAAATCTACCTGAGCCAGTTAACTTAATGCACACAGTAAAGTATCAGTCCATAACAATATATAATATGTCACCCCACACATGTAGCAGGGAATCAGAGGGCTGCAAAAATGGGCTTAGACCCAGCTGCACATGTCCCAACCCATTTCCTGCCCTTGCCCACTCCAGTTCTGTCAAAAAGTTGGCAGAGGAAGGCCAGAAAATCCAAACCCATAGGGTTGATTTTAACTCGTGATGGAAATTGGGTGGGCAGGGTGGGAGGGAAGCCCCCATGATGTTGTCGGTGTGAGGCTTCGGCCATTTTGACTCCCGGGCCTCATTAACATTTGAAGGATGGGCTGCCCTCCCAATCGCCTGCAGAATCGGGCAGCCCACCCATGTGACCTGCACAATTTCTAGTGCATTTCCCAACTGTATTCAAAGCGGGGATGGACATCTTTGTTGGAAGCATCTGGAAAATATTGTGGCAGCATAGATGTGTCCAGATACCGCTCTGGGGCCCTAGTGCAGGAAGTGAGCATCAGAAGGGAGGGACCTAGGGGTCAGTGCCAACAGCACCAGTCCTAGGGCCTGGGTTCAATGCAGGAAGAGGTTTAATGACCAGTTTAAAAAACACTAAGGGTTGAGTACACCTTTTCACCACTTCACCTCTCTCAACATCACATGACAACACACCTCTCACCCCTCCCCCTACTCTCACCTATTACCTCCCCTCCATCACATCCTTCAACATACAATCACAAGGGCACACTGAGACATCTCTCTTGCTCATTCCAAACAAACTCACCTCTTCCTTTCCTCTCTTTGCACTACACAATAAGACCATTCTCTTCTCACATACTACCACTTGCCCAACCATTAACTACTCCCACCATTACTTCCTCACCACATCACACATACTTCCTTTTACTTTCAGAATCTCACCATCCTCATTCCACCTTGCTTCTCTACACCGCTCACCAAATCGACTATATGCACAAGTCCCACACATCTTCACTCACCTTCTCAACACACACTTGCTAACTCTTGCCTTCTCATTCTGTAGGGTAAGACCGCGCATAATGCGAGGCAGAGGAACAAGACATCATCGCCCTCGCACAGGCAGAGCAAGAAGCCCTGGCGGAGTCACGAGCATCAGGGAAGGAGAGGCATACCCAAGCAGAGTGTCTGCATATTACTTGTAACCCTTCAATTAACTCAGCACAGATGCATCAAGCTCAGCAACTTCAACTTGCATTCTCTAGACTGTCACCTGTTCTCTCTGTCATCCTAACTCTTGTCCCTTTTCTCTTCTAGATGCTTTTCAACAATGAGGCTCCTGCAGAAGAACAGACCTCAGAGGAGGACAGTCCTCCAGAGGATTTTTAAAATTTTTTTTTATTCGTTCACGGGATGTGGGCGTCGCTGGCAAGGCCGGCATTTATTGCCCATTCCTAATTGCCCTCGAGAAGATGGTGGTGAGCCGCCTTCTTGAACCGCTGCAGTCCGTGTGGTGACGGTTCTCCCACAGTGCTGTTAGGAAGGGAGTTCCAGGATTTTGACCCAGCGACAATGAAGGAACGGCGATATATTTCCAAGTCGGGATGGTGTGTGACTTGGAGGGGAACGTGCAGGTGGTGTTGTTCCCATGCGCCTGCTGCTCTTGTCCTTCTAGGTGGTAGAGGTCGTGGGTTTGTGAGGTGCTGTCGAAGAAGCCTTGGCGAGTTGCTGCAGTGCATCCTGTGGATGGTGCACACTGCAGCCACAGTGCGCCAGTGGTGAAGGGAGTGAATGTTTAGGGTGGTGGATGGGGTGCCAATCAAGCGGGCTGCTTTATCTTGGATGGTGTCAAGCTTCTTGAGTGTTGTTGGAGCTGCACTCATCCAGGCAAGTGGAGAGTATTCCATCACACTCCTGACTTGTGCCTTGTAGATGGTGGAAAGGCTTTGGGGAGTCAGGAGGTGAGTCACTCGCCGCAGAATACCCATCCTCTGACCTGCTCTCATAGCCACAGTATTTATATGGCTGGTCCAGTTAAGTTTCTGGTCAATGGTGACCCCCAGGATGTTGATGGTGGGGGATTCGGCGATGGTAATGCCGTTGAATGTCAAGGGGAGGTGGTTAGACTCTCTCTTGTTGGAGATGGTCATTGCCTGGCACTTATCTGGCGCGAATGTTACTTGCCACTTATGAGCCCAAGCCTGGATGTTGTCCAGGTCTTGCTGCATGCAGGCTCGGACTGCTTCATTATCTGAGGGGTTGCGAATGGAACTGAACACTGTGCAGTCATCAGCCAACATCCCCATTTCTGACCTTATGATGGAGGGAAGGTCATTGATGAAGCAGCTGAAGATGGTTGGGCCTAGGACACTGCCCTGAGGAACTCCTGTAGCAATGCCCTGGGGCTGAGATGATTGGCCTCCAACAACCACTACCATCTTCCTTTGTGCTAGGTATGACTCCAGCCACTGGAGAGTTTTCCCCCTGATTCCCATTGACTTCGATTTTACTAGGGTTCCTTGGTGCCACACTCGGTCAAATGCTGCCTTGATGTCAAGGGCAGTCATTCTCACCTCACCTCTGGAATTCAGCTCTTTTGTCCATGTTTGGACCAACGCTGTAATGAGGTCTGGAGCCGAGTGGTCCTGGCGGAACCCAAACTGAGCATCGGTGAGCAGGTTATTGGTGAGTAAGTGCCGCTTGATAGCACTGTCGACGACACCTTCCATCACTTTGCTGATGATTGAGAGTAGACTGATGAGGCGGTAATTGGCCGGATTGGATTTGTCCTGCTTTTTGTGGACAGGACATACCTGGGCAATTTTCCACATTGTCGGGTAGATTCCAGTGTTGTAGCTGTACTGGAACAGCTTGGCTAGAGGCACAGCTAGTTCTGGAGCACAAGTCTTCAGCACTACAGCTGGGATGTTGTCGGGGCCCATAGCCTTTGCTGTATCCAGTGCACTCAGCCGTTTCTTGATATCATGTGGAGTGAATCGAATTGGCCGAAGATTGGCTTCCGTGATGGTGGGGATATCGGGAGGAGGCTGAGATGGATCATCCACTCGGCACTTCTGGCTGAAGATGGTTGCAAACGCTTCAGCCTTGTCTTTTGCACTCACGTGCTGGACTCCGCCATCATTGAGAATGGGGATGTTTGCAGAGCCTCCTCCTCCCGTTAGTTGTTTAATTGTCCACCACCATTCACGACTGGATGTGGCAGGACTGCAGAGCTTTGATCTGATCCGTTGGTTGTGGAATCGCTTCGCTCTGTCTATAGCATGTTGCTTCCGCTGTTTAGCATGCATGTAGTCCTGAGTTGTAGCTTCACCAGGTTGGCACCTCATTTTTAGGTACGCCTGGTGCTGCTCCTGGCATGCTCTTCTACACTCCTCATTGAACCAGGGTTGATCCCCTGGCTTGTTGGTAATGGTAGAGTGAGGAATATGCCGGGCCATGAGGTTACAGATTGTGCTGGAATACAATTCTGCTGCTGCTGATGGCCCACAGCGCCTCATGGATGCCCAGTTTTCAGCTGCTAGATCTGTTCTGAATCTATCTCATTTAGCACGGTGGTAGTGCCACACGACACGTTGGATGGTGTCCTCAGTGCGAAGACGGGACTTCATCTCCACGAGGACTTTGCGGTGGTCACTCCTACCAATACTGTCATGGACAGATGCATTTGCGACAGGTAGATTGGTGAGGACGAGGTCAAGTAAGTTTTTCCCTCGTGTTGGTTCGCTCACCACCTGCCGCAGGCCCAGTCTAGCAGCTATGTCCTTCAGGACTCGGCCAGCTCGGTCAGTAGTGTGCTACCGAGCCACTCTTGGTGATGGACATTGAAGTCCCCCACCCAGAGTACATTTTGTGCCCTTGCTACCCTCAGTGCTTCCTCCAAGTGGTGCTCAACATGGAGGAGGACTGATTCATCAGCTGAGGGAGGACGGTCGGTGGTAATCAGCAGGTGGTTTCCTTGCCCATGTTTGACCTGATGCCATGAGATTTCATGGGGTCCAGAGTCAATGTTGAGGACTCCCAGGGCCACTCCCTCCTGACTGTATATCACTGTACCGCCACCTCTGGTGGGTCTGTCCTGCCGGTGGGACAGGACATACCCAGGGATGGTGATGGAAGAGTCTGGGACGTTGGCTGAAAGATATGATTCTGTGAGTATGGTTATGTCAGGCTGTTGCTTGACTAGTCTGTGGGACAGCTCTCCCAATTTTGGCACAAGTCCCCAGATGTTAGTAAGGAGGACCTTGCAGGGTTGACTGGGCTTGGTGTTTTGCCGTTGTCGTGTCCGGTGCCTAGTGGTCCGATGCCGGGTGGTCCGTCCGGTTTCATTCTTATTATGACTTTTCGTAGCGAGATTTTACAACTGAGTGGCTTGCTGGGCCATTTCAGAGGGCAATTAAGAATCAACCACATTGCTGTGGGTCTGGAGTCACATATAGGCCAGACCAGGTAAGGGCGGCAGGCTTCCTTCCCTAAAGGACATCCAAGCCTCCCAGGTACCAGCTCAGACAGTAGAACTCTGCATGGGCTAGATAATGAGCTAGAGGGGTCTGCATGTGTGTGCACCAATGGGCAGCAGCAGCTGCCGGTGGCAGGGACCGCACAGGAGAGACCTCGCAAGGCCTCTCCCAGCTCTGCTGAGGACGACATAGATGAAGACTTCAAGGGCCTAATCATGAGAAGAAAACTGCTCACCTTGCACAAACAGCTGCATGTGGTCTTGGAAGGCATGCCAAAGAGTTTCACCACTATGGCAAAAAGTGTGGAGGAGTCTGCATCCAGTCTCTGTGGTGTCACCTTGCATGGCATCAGTACTCTGCAGTCTACCCTGGACCTCCAGGTCACCTCCAGGGACACTGCACCGGGATCTCCCAGCACAAGTCCATGCTAGCACAATTTGCAGCTCTGGTGGAAGCTCAAATGGCTGTCATGCAGATTCTGAGCTCCACAATGGAGAGATTGGTAATCAGATGGATAGGGGTTTTGAAGGGGGTCAATCAGCTTCTGCAATCTGCTCTCCCACACATCATAGGAACATAGGAACATGAGTAGGCCATTCAGCCCCTCGTGCCTGCTCCGCCATTTGATAAGATCATGGCTGATCTGTGATCTAACTCCATATACCTGCCTTTGGCCCATATCCCTTAATACCTTTGGTTGCCAAAAAGCTATCTATCTCAGATTTAAATTTAGCAATTGAGCTAGTATCAATTGTCGTTTGCGGAAGAGAGTTCCAAAATTCTACAACCCTTTGTGTGTAGAAATGTTTTCTAATCTCACTCCTGAAAGGTCTGGCTCTAATTTTTAGACTGTGCCCCCTACTCCTAAAATCCCCAACCAGCGGAAATAGTTTCTCTCTATCCACCCTATCCGTTCCCCTTAATATCTTATAAACTTCGATCAGATCACCCCTTAACCTTCGAAACTCCAGATAATACAACCCCAGTTTGTGTAATCTCTCCTCATAACTTAACCCTTGAAGTGCGGGTATCATTCTAGTAAACCAACGCTGCACTCCCTCCAAGGCCAATATGTCCTTCCGAAGGTGTGGTGCCCAGAACTGCTCACAGTACTCCAGGTGCGGTCTAATCAGTGTGGGAGAGCAGTGCCAGTGGCATAAAAATTCAGGGCTGGGGTGACTTTGTGGGCCACTGGCCTGACCAGTGCCCCTGGTCTAGCAGGCACCAGGTCATGTTGCAGGAGGTTGTAGAGGTCTGCAACAACATGTCTGGAGAAGCTCAGCCTCCTCCTATTCCTCAGATAATTCATGTAGACCTTGTGTGCTGGGTATGGCCTCCGCGTTCAGTCCCCTTCACCCGTTGTCCTCTGAGAGGCCCAGGTGCTGATGGTGGTGGTGATTGCTGAGGCTGCTGCTTACTCCATCCAAGTCTTACTCCATCCAGAAGAAAGAAGCAAGAATGGGTCCATAATAAGTAGAGAAAGCTGAGTAAAGGGTTGTAAGGTAACAAAAGTGTAGAAGTCGCAATCTGGAATCTGGAAACTCTCCTGGAAATCCAGACAGTAAAGGATCCTGTGATCCATTGAGCTGCAGCTGAGAACCCCCTGTTTTGGCTGTATATAGCGACACCACTATTCTCCACAGAATGGAGAAGATTGGGTAATTCCCCTGTCAATCACGCCTGGAGACCATACTGCTGTAAGTGACTGGGATTGATTTGACGGACAATTTCTGTTTGTTGCAGTTCATTGAGACTCTTTTTAAATAGACTTTGTAAATTGACTTTGTTTGCTTTGCTGTTTACTGTAGAATACACTTTGTTGGCTGTATGTCCTGCCGGCCGTAAGTCCCGCCCCGCCTACAACTCATTGGCTGACACAATGGGATCAATAGACACTCTGCCATTTTGTACTGCTTCAGGACCTCTCAGGTACAAATCCCACTAGAATTTTCTAGCTGGCCCAAGACTGAGCGGGGCAACCGCAATTTTGAGTTAAAATACAGTGGGGACGAGTATGATGGTCATTGGGGCGCGACTTTGACCTTTTAATTAGGACCTTGCTTGCCTAGGGCGGGCACCTGACATGCAGCCAGAAACAGTTAAAATTATGGGGCGGCAAGAACGCTGCGGGAGAGGTGCGAGGAGCCCACGGATGCGATTTTAACTCCCCGCCTGCCCCGTTTCCGCCCGCTGGGCTGGGTTACAATTGGGGCTCGTATGTCTGTTACAGCATATCGTAACCCACCTCAGCCTCTGGTTTACTAGTCAGTGTGAATACCTGGGGTTTCAAAAATAATTATTTTTGCTGTCAAACGGTTAATGGTATGAATATGATGTGTATAGTGGATATGTCAGGGCCAACAGTGAAATGTGATAAATATCTCCATAACTGAGTCAAACTGGATAACTCATGAGCAACAAAATCTTGAGTGTATGAATTATGGCCAACCTCATGTGCCAAGGTGCATGTCATATCTCACTGCTAGCCTGACATTTTCTATTGCTATCATGATTTAAATTATGCTCTTAAATAATTTGTTTTTACATTACCTCACATATATCACCACAATTCCCAGACCACCATGATGTACATTAGCAAAAGGTGCACTGTTTATCACACTTCCATTAAAAAGTTGAACAATTTCCATTGTATGTGATTTAATTATTCGGCTTAATAAAACATTACTTTTTTACTTATTTTATATGCTGGTGGTCTCTTATAAAATTACTGACAGGTAAAAATACAAAAAAAAAATCTAACTGAATACACAAATAGTGTGCTACTTGTGTACCCGTGTTAGATTAAAAAATAAATCTGTGGAAATTAATGTGTTGTTGTGACATAAATAAAAGTGTGTGCTCACACATTACAGTTAGGTATATAAATAAATTTGTGTTTTGCACACTTTTGGTACGTGTTAATAACAATTACAAATAGAATAGAAAAGCACAGGGGAATATACAGAATAGAAAATCTAGAGCTTAATTTCCTCGACCCTAACAGCACTCCTGTGGTGGAAGATGGGTTCAGAAGGCCTAATCTGTGTGATTGTGTACCTCTTCATTATCAGACCAGACTATCAGTAGCAGGCAAATGTTGGGATTTTATGGTGTGATAAAGACTTTATATTGCTCCATTCAGGCACTTATTACATTTGGCAGCAGTGAAGGGGTTCAGCTGGTCCCTCTGCTCCTCACTAAGATGCACTGACTGTGGATAATGTTACCTTTGGCAGTAGAGAAGGGAATAACATCTCGTCACCTCCCAATCATTCACTGACTGAACGGCTTATGTTACAAGAAAACAGAACATTCTTTGGTGATTTATAAACTTAATATAATGTTTGTAAATTTATGTGTTTTGAAAGCTGAGCTTTTTTTAAAAAATCAATCCTCATTGGCCATTTAGGACTGAGCTGAGGAGAAATTTTTTCACTCAAGAAGGTTGTGAATCTTTGGAATTCTCTCACCCAGAAGGCTGTTGATGCTCAGAAGTTGAGTATATTCAAGACTGAGACCGATAGATTTTTGGACTCTAAGGGAATCAAGGGATATGGGGATCGGGCAGGAAAGTGGAGTTGAGGTTGAAGATCAGCCATGATCTGATTGAATGGCGGAGCAGGCTCGAGGGGCCGTATGACCTATTCCTGCTCCTATTTCTTATGTTCTTAAAAGCTTTTAATCATGGCTTAATTACAATTGGTTCCATTACACATTTGATCAGATTTTGCTGCTGTGACTGTTACCTGCAATAAATTTGTAGCCATTAGATCATCAATCATCAATTTTATGATAAATTGAAGACCACTGGTGAATTATTTTATAGTTACTATGTTTTCAGGACATGCTCTGATAGGTTTTCAAACCCTCATAGTAAATGTGTTCCAATTCAGTCCTGTTTGTAAGAATGTATTGGAAAACAAGCTTTGTTGCATCAAACTGGACGCTGCAAAATTATTGATTTTAGTTGAATAATTTCTGATATTTTAAAATATAATAATAATGACTAGATTATCTAGATGTTAGGAAAGAAATAACTTGTTTTTAATGCGCCTTTCATGATCTTAGGATGTCCCAAAGCTTTTTACAGCCAATGAAGTACTTTTGAAGTGCAGTCACTGTTGTAATGTAAGCATATAGTTAGATTTCATCCACCTGCCTGAGACCAGTACCTGTAGAACACAACAACTTAAGCTATACTGTCAAATGTACCTCACATAAAGTTGGAACTCTGACCAGGGGGGTGAATTTCCTCCCCATTTTTGATGTATTTGCAGTGCTGGAATGGCATAGGATCGATTTTAAACAAGGAATCTCGGTTGGAAGCGATTTGTACTGCTTGTGTACCATTATATCACTTCCCTGGAGTTCCTTTGATCTTTTGGGTCTTCCTGCAATTCGCCAACTGAGCACCCCCAGGACTAATTTGTAAACCAGCCCCTGTCGGCCAGTGGCGCTGTAGACACAAGTTTCCTATTTTTGCACCTCTATTGCACTCTGGATAAGTAACACCCAGATAAAAGAAGTGCAGCAGCTCCTCCTGTCACCTGATCCAGGTGGAAAAGAGAAGTTTGGGAGCTTTGAAGAGTCCCTAAACTTTGCTCATGATTACTGTCTTTTTAAGCATGCTTTTTATTTTGCTTTGCACTTACTGAGATCTGCCCTTCATTTTGACTGAGTGCTACTGTCTCAACCCACCTGCAGATTTTTGGACCCCCCCCCCCACCACCCTGCAGTCAGATTAACATAGGAGCAGGTATGTCTTTCCCATTGATATACCTTTCTATGCTATTATTAAGGAGGAGGGAGAAGAGCAGCAGTATTTAGAGATAAGGAGAATCAGACGACATTGCAGATGATTGCAGCCTACTAGATACAACCTCCCCCTCCAAAGAATCTAGAGGCAGTACAGATTCTTCGAGGACCTCTCTGATGAGCTCTGTGTCAGAAGGGTTTGCTTCTCCAGAGCTGCCATTGGCCAACTCTGTGACCTTCTGAATGAAGAACTGCTCTGTGGCAACTACTGACTTCAATTTTTATGGCTCAGGATCCTCTCAGACTGCCACAGGGGATCTCTGCAAAATAAGCCAGGAAGCAGTAAGGAGTAACACCCTGTACAGCACAAAGTCTCTCTTCAATAGCTTTGGCATTGTAGCCAAAGAGAAAGGGCCATACAGTTCTGTGGGACTGCTAACTTCCTCAAGTTACATGTCGCATTGAAGGCACCCACCCAGCACCCCCTCACCTATGTGAACAGGAAGTGATTCCACTCTACGAATGTGTAGGCAGTTTGTAGTGCCGCTCAGAGGAAACTTCATGTCCACACCCAGTAGGCAGGAAGTTGCCATAACACCTTCATCCTCCAGGACTCGGCACTCTCTCTCTCTTCAGGGAAGAAAACCACATCAATGGATGACTACTGGGTGACAAGGCTGCTGCCATGGTTGATGACCCCACCCCAACTCCCTGAACACAAGCAGAGGAGCGGTACAACGAGGCCCATGCAGCTACCAGGCTGGTGATTGTAGGGACCATTGTGGTGTTAAAGGCACACTTTGGATGCCTGGCTAGGTTAGGTGGAGTTCTACAGTATGCCCCTAAGAGGGTCTCCATAATTATCATCGCCTGCTGTGCCCTTCACAACTTTGCCATTCAGGAAGGGTTGCGGTTTGACATGGCTGAAGAAATGATGCTGGTTCCAGAAGATCTTCCCTCCAGGTGGCACGATTGACATTTGTGACCTGCTTGGTGGATTGCAGACCCAGGAATCTGTGCCTCCTGACTTCAATCTCCAAAATATAATCAAGATATTGGTGAGACATTCATTGAGGTAGATTGAAAAAGAAAAATGAAAGGGAGAAGCAGTGTTTGTGACTTACCTGCTTGTTCCCCAGAATGCTGAACAGAGCTTTTAAAAGGCTGCACAGAAATGTTCTGGAGGCTTAGCTGTTTACATCGGCAGATATGCAAATAAACATACCCAGGAAACTACCATGTGTCTCCCTCTAGAGGGCAGTGGTGGATATAAACATTTTTTTAAAGGTGCAAAATCACATCAAGGAAACTCTGGGCCTATGTGTTTGATTAGACACATGCACAGAGCTCTGCTCCTCTGCAGCTTAATTCTTAACATTAGGAGAAAGTGAATGCAGCATTTGCTTCCAAAAGACCCCCAGACACTTTTAAAATTCTGCAGTTATACTTCTGCCAGCATGAACTCAACACAGTGAGACTGCCTACTGGTCGTGGTCTCACATCTCTGGCTGCTTGGAATTCAGATCACTGACCTGCCTCCTGAGTTACACTGCCATTTTCAAGCCAATATGCAGCCAAAACCATTTAGTAAAAGTGGCAGTATAACTGCCATTAATTATGTGACATAATGCACCATAAAGTCAGATTGAACTGAATTATTTCAAAAAATGATTAGATGGAGTTAAAAATTATTTAAAAAGACATGTAGATTTACATTCTGGTGACTCCAGCATGTTAAATTATTTGGCTAATGTAATCAAAGCTGCAAAATTCACCTGTACACTCAATGTCACATAGTTTGTCAGGAGTTATTTATGTGCCAAATTAAATCATTCCAACTTTGACAGAAAAGAATTCAGTAAAAAAGCAAATAATATAAATAGACTATTTTGTGAATTAATGAATTATTCATCCTGGCCTGATAAATGGGAAATATTGATGCCTTTGTGAAAACTGGATAATTATTGAAAGGGATCACTCTGCTTAGCAGAGCTCACAGTGCCCCCTGGTGTCTATTATGCAAAAGTACTGATTGTACATCCAACGAATGGACTGTTTAAACACTTTTTGAGAAGTATGACAATAGTGGTATTTTTTAACTACAGTAGAAAAATAACCCTTACAGATCAAATTATAACTTTATTCACAGTATCATCCAATACTGTCAAGACTGTTACAGTACTTCTACCCTTGTTTTTAATATTGTATTTCCTCATTTGTAAATTATGCATGTTCTTATACAGCAGTCCTATTATGAATTATTTCTTGAATTATGCATTGTTTTATTTCTGTTAATATTACACTTTTTATTAGCATTTTTGTGTTCAATATTTTAGTACGGTCATATGTTGTTATGGCTGAGGGACCACTCATAAAATTAAGTATGTGTGCATGCGGTGGATCACAATCATTTAATTTGTTCAAACAATATTTCCATCATGAAGAGATGGTTCTGCACATTTTACTTATTTTCCATCTCTAGTTTTTCAGTATTAAAAAGTTAAAAGTTTTATATAACAAAAACTGAATGCAATGTCCGCTATTTGTGGGTTGCTTGGATGTAGTCTACCTTTGAGTTAATTATCATTGGACAGTGAATGCAGTTTACTAATGCCTGTTTCTATTCTTATTCCCTATAACATTCACTCTTCAACCAATCCAACAGTAATCACCCAATGTATGGACCTACTGCTACATTTTGCTCTGGTTGTTAATGTTTATTAAAAATTAAATATAACTAAACTGGTGAGCAAAATCAATTATAGAATTGTCTTCTATTATTAGTCCCACTCACAATGCTCATACCCTAAAATAGGTGCAAAGAGAGTGAGAGAAAAAAATCGGGAAAAGAAAGTTTGTTAAGAGTTTGTTAATGACTATTGAGAGCTTAGTAAATGCTTTTTGAGAAACACGTAAAGTTTTGCTCAGGGCATTGAGGTACAAAGAAAAAGTTGTGTTGCTTGCTCAGAATGGGAATACCAAATATTAAACATATTAAAGTTAGGCCACTGTTTAAGGATTGAAAGTAGGGGTATCATCTTTTATGTGAGTCATTGCAGTGAGTAGCATTGTAACTCATTCTGGGACAATGCGTTCACCTGCTGTTGGGGCAGTTCACGCATCCATCTCCATTTGCTCCTTTACAATTTGACAGCCTACAATTGGTACCACACCCATTTCTTGTTATTAATAGGCTCATACTGTGAAAAATGGCAGTAAAGTGCCTTCACTGACCTATTCACATATCCATGGCAGGTGAGACTGTAAGGAAGTCACTGCCTTTTCAAATATATTTTCCTCTGATAAAAGCTGCATGTGTATCTTCTCCATCTAACATCAATAGCCATTAAAAATAGTCAAGAAGATTTTATTGCCATCACTGGTTTTATTATTTACCTTTCAGCACTTTATCTATTGAGAGAATGCTCAAAGCAATGAGAATTATGTTAGGAGTAAATTTATGAAAACGAGCAGTTCACTCACTTCTCTGATTTTGATGCGCTAAGTCCATGAGGAAAATACACACCATTTGTAACCTTACCTTTAGGTTCTTCCTCATATCATGGAACTTTTTGTGCACTTCCTGCCAAGTCACCCTTGTATTAGAGATCGAGTTCACCAGGTCAGTGAAATGCTTCTATGTTCGGTGTCTCTGCTAATTTTGGTGCACTATTCTGGGGCACCAAACAGATCCTGCCATTTGGAAAAAGCATTGTTAACAATCACTACTGGAGATGACTTGTGAATTCTTGTTGGAACCATAGCTAATGAGTTTTCCATGGCTTGATCAACAAACACTTCAAATTTAAAGGAATTATATGAGACACTTTAGAAGAATTGAAACCTGAGAACATGCCATAAGTACACCTGTGACCCCATTAGCCAACTTTTGCCGAGTCATTTTAGCAAATTCACAGATCACTCAGGATAAAAGCGTAAAGCAAGCAACAGTTGTGAATTCAACAGAAAGCAAAATCAGGCGGGATGTATGACGGCCGGCCAATCCACTATCTACCGTTTTACACCCCCACTGAAGTTGAATTTCCCCCCCCCTCTGGGTCCATGTGAGGAGCACGATAAAAATGGAAGCTGTGGTTGTTGGAGAAATTGTACCCCTATGTGAGTATTACTTCAGAGGAAGTTCAATAAAGCCACCCATCTCAGATTGATTTTAAAAGAAAAGATGAAAAGAAAGTCAGCAAATGCTGAACATCTGAAATATCAGAAGGGAGGGTGGAGTAGCTGTACTAATTAGAGATAATATAATGGCAGTAGAAAAAAGGGACATAATTAACTGAAGGATAGAAACAGAATTCATATGGATCAAAATAAAAGATAAGAAGGGATCGATCACGCCAATAGGGATATTCTACAGACCTCCTAATAGTGGAAAGAAGGTGGAGGAAGAAATATATAAGCAAATATGTGAAATGAGTAAAGGACATAGAATAATAATCATGGGAGATTTTAACTACCCCCAGTTACCCCCCTACCTTCTGGCAAGAAGAAGTCGGAAGGGGGTTCAGGGAATGGAGTTTTTACAATGTGTGCAGGACTTCTTTCTTATCCAGTATATAAAAAGCACAACAAGAGATGAAGCGCTGCTGGTTATGGTAATGGGTAAATAAACCAGAACTGCTAAGAGAAGTAAACAAAGGGGAACATCTAGGCAATGGTAATCACAACGTAATAAAGTTTAAGATAAAGATTGAGAAGGCCATAAGTAAGACAAAGACCAAAGTAATAAATTGGAAAAAGTTGATTTTCAGGGGATAAGAATGGAACTAGGGAAAACTAGGCAAAATTTATTGACAAACAAAGAAATAGAACAGCAATGGGAAATATTTAAAACAGTGATCAATAGAGTCCAGGAGAAATATTATCCCACTAAAAAGCAAGAACAAAGTATGGATGAATAAAGAAATAAGGGCAAAATTGAAACTAAAGAAAAAGGCATACACCAAGTACATAGAGAACAAAGGATAGGATGACAAAAGGGAATATGAAAAGGTTAGGAAAGAAATCTAAAAAACAATTAGGAAGGCAAAGGGAAACTACAAAATTAAGAACCTAAGAACACAAGATCATAAGAAATAGGAGCAGGAGTAGGCCAAATGCCCCTTTGAGTCTACTCCACCATTCAATAAGATCATGGCAGATCTTCAACCTCAATTCCACTTTTCCACCCAATCCCCATATCCCTTGATTCCCATAGAGTCCAAAAATCTATCTATCTCAGCCTTGAACATACTCAATGACTCAGCATCCACAGCCCTCTGGGGTAGAGAATTCCGAAGATTCATAACCCTCGGAGTGAAGAAATTCTTCCTCATCTCAGTCTTAAATGGCCAACCCCTTATCCTGAGACTATGCCCCTAGTTATAGACTCTCCAGCCAGGGGAAACAACCTTTCAGCCTCTACCCTGTCAAGTCCCCTCAGAATCTTATCTGTTTCAATGAGATCACCTCTCATTTAACTAGGGGCATAGTCTCATTTTTCTAAACTCCAGAGAGTATAATCCCATTCTACTCAATCTCTCTCATAGGACAACCATCTCATCCCAGGAATTAATCTAGTGAACCTTCGTTGCACCGCCTCTAAGGTAAGTATATCCCTCCTTAGACAAGGAGACCAAAACTGTACACAGTACTCCAGGTATGGTCTCACCAAAGCCCTGTACAATTGTAGCAAGACTTTCTTACTCTTGTACTTCAACCCCCTTGCAATAAAGGCCAACATGCCATTTGCCTTCCTAATTGCTTGCTGTACCTGTATGCTAACTTCCTGTGTTTCTTGTACCAGGACACCCAAATCTCTCTGAACACTGGTCCCAGCCTGGTTTAAGTGGAGCCCGTTCCAATGGAACAGTTCCCTCTTTCCCCAATACTGGTGCCAGTGCCCCATGAATCGAAACCCCTGTCTCCCACACCACTCTTTGAGCCACGCATTTAACTCACTGATCTGTTTGACCTATGCCAATTTCTGAATGGCTTAGGGAATAATTCAGAGATTATTACCTTTGAGGTTCTGCTTATTAATTTAGACCCTAGCTCCTCAAACTCTCTCAGCAGAACCTCATTCTTAATTCTACCTATGCCGTTGGTTCCTACGTGGACCACAACAACAGGATCCTCTCCCTCATGCGCCAAGTTCAAGATATCCTTAACTCTGACAACGGGCAGGCAACACAGCCTTCGGGACTCCCGCTCGCGGCTGCAGTGAACAGTATCTATCCTCCTGACTATACAATCCCCTACCACTACCGCATTCCTTTTTACTCCCCCCACTTGAATGGCCCCCTGCACCATGGTCAGTTTACCCATCCTCCCTGCAGTCCTTGTTCTCATCCACACAGGTAGCAAGTACCTTGTGGTCAAGGCAAGGTCAAGGGCTGAAGCTCCTCCATCACTACATCCTGGGTTCCCGTACCTGCCTGACTCGCAGTCACACCCTTCTGTCCCCGACCAATGACCAACTCTAAATGATTACTTAACCTAAGGCCATGATTGCCTCCTGGATCAAAGAGTCCAGATAACTCTCTCCCTCCCTGATGCATTGCAATGTCTGCAGCTCGGACTCCAGCTCAACAACTCTGAGCCGAAGTTCCTCGAGCTGCAGACACTTTCTGCAGATGTAGATACTCTCAATCATCAGCAAAGTGATGGAAGGTGTCATCAACATTGCTATCCAGCAGCACTTACTCACCAATAATCTGCTCACCGATGCTCAGTTTGGGTTCCACCATTTACTAGAATGATTCCAGGGATGAGGGACTTTAGATACATGGATAGACTGGAAAAGCTGGGGTTGTTCTCCTTGGAACAGAGACAGTTGCGAGGAGATTTGATAGAGGTATTTAAAATCATGAAGAGTCTAGACAAAGTAGATAGAGAGAAACTGTTCCCATTGGCAAAAAGGTCAAGAACCAGAGAACATAGATTTAAGGTGATTGGCAAAAGAACCAAAGGCGACATGAGGAAAAACTTTTTTACACAGCGAGTGGTTAGGATCTGGAATGCACTGCCTGAGGGGATGGTGGAGGCAGATTCAACTGTGGCTTTCAAAAGGGGACTGGATAAGTACTTGAAAGGAAAACATTTGTAGGGCTACGGGGATAGGGCGGGGGAGTGGGACGAGCTGGATTTCTCTTGCATAGAGCCGGCACGGACTCGTTGGACCGAATGCCTCCTTCCGTGCTGTAATCTTTCTATGATTCTATGAAAAGAGCCGAATTCCAGAGGTGAGGTGAGAGTGACTGCCCTTGATATCAAGGCAGCATTTGACCGAGTGTGGCACCAAGGAGCCTTAGTAAAATTGAAGTCAATGTGAATCAGGGGGAAAACTCTCCAGTGGCTGGAGTCATATCTAGCACAAAGGAAGATGGTAGTGGTTGTTGGAGGCCAATTATCTCAGCCCCAGGACATTGCTGCAGGAGTTCGTCAAGGCAGTGTCCTAGGCCCAAACATCTTCAGCTGCTTCATCAATAACCTTCCCTCCATCATAAGGTCAGAAGCGGGGATGTTTGCTGATCCCTCAGATAATGAAGCAGTCTGTGCCCGTATGCAGCAAGACCTGGACAACATTCAGGCTTGGGCTGATAAGTGGCAAGTAACATTCGTGCCACACAAGTGCCAGGCAATGACCATCTCCAACAAGAGAGAGTCTAACCACCTCTACTTGACATTCAACATCATTACCAACGCTGAATCCCCCACCATCAACATCCTGGGGGTCACCATTTAAAAAAAAAAAAAATTTATTCGTTCACGGGATGTGGGCGTCGCTGGCAAGGCCGGCATTTATTGCCCATCCCTAATTGCCCTCGAGAAGGCGGTGGTGAGCCGCCTTCTTGAACCGCTGCAGTCCGTGTGGTGACGGTTCTCCCACAGTGCTGTTAGGAAGGGAGTTCCAGGATTTTGACCCAGCGACAATGAAGGAACGGCGATATATTTCCAAGTCGGGATGGTGTGTGACTTGGAGGGGAACGTGCAGGTGGTGTTGTTCCCATGCGCCTGCTGCCCTTGTCCTTCTAGGTGGTAGAGGTCGCGGGTTTGGGAGGTGCTGTCGAAGAAGCCTTGGCGAGTTGCTGCAGTGCATCCTGTGGATGGTGCACACTGCAGCCACAGTGCGCCGGTGGTGAAGGGAGTGAATGTTTAGGGTGGTGGATGGGGTGCCAATCAAGCGGGCTGCTTTATCTTGGATGGTGTCGAGCTTCTTGAGTGTTGTTGGAGCTGCACTCATCCAGGCAAGTGGAGAGTGTTCCATCACACTCCTGACTTGTGCCTTGTAGATGGTGGAAAGGCTTTGGGGAGTCAGGAGGTGAGTCACTCGCCGCAGAATACCCAGCTTCTGACCTGCTCTTGTAGCCACAGTATTTATATGGCTGGTCCAGTTAAGTTTCTGGTCAAAGGTGACCCCCAGAATGTTGATGGTGGGGGATTCGGCGATGGTAATGCCGTTGAATGTCAAGGGGAGGTGGTTAGACTCTCTCTTGTTGGAGATGGTCATTGCCTGGCACTTATCTGGCGCAAATGTTACTTGCCACTTATGAGCCCAAGCCTGGATGTTGTCCAGGTCTTGCTGCATGCAGGCTCGGACTGCTTCATTATCTGAGGGGTTGCGAATGGAACTGAACACTGTGCAGTCATCAGCGAACATCCCCATTTCTGACCTTATGATGGAGGGAAGGTCATTGATGAAGCAGCTGAAGATGGTTGGGCCTAGGACACTGCCCTGAGGAACTCCTGCAGCAATGCCCTGGGGCTGAGATGATTGGCCTCCAACAACCACGACCATCTTCCTTTGTGCTAGGTATGACTCCAGCCACTGGAGAGTTTTCCCCCTGATTCCCATTGACTTCGATTTTACTAGGGTTCCTTGGTGCCACACTCGGTCAAATGCTGCCTTGATGTCAAGGGCAGTCACTCTCACCTCACCTCTGGAATTCAGCTCTTTTGTCCATGTTTGGACCAAGGCTGTAATGAGGTCTGGAGCCGAGTGGTCCTGGCGGAACCCAAACTGAGCATCGGTGAGCAGGTTATTGGTGAGTAAGTGTCGCTTGATAGCACTGTCGACGACACCTTCCATCACTTTGCTGATGATTGAGAGTAGACTGATGGGGCGGTAATTGGCCGGATTGGATTTGTCCTGCTTTTTGTGGACAGGACAAACCTGGGCAATTTTCCACATTGTCGGGTGGATGCCAGTGTTGTAGCTGTACTGGAACAGCTTGGCGAGAGGCGCAGCTAGTTCTGGAGCACAAGTCTTCAGCACTACAGCTGGGATGTTGTCGGGGCCCATAGCCTTTGCTGTATCCAGTGCACTCAGCCGTTTCTTGATATCACGTGGAGTGAATCGAATTGGCCGAAGACTGGCTTCCATGATGGTGGGGATATCGGGAGGAGGCTGAGATGGATTATCCACTCGGCACTTCTGGCTGAAGATGGTTGCAAACGCTTCAGCCTTGTCTTTTGCACTCACGTGCTGGACTCCGCCATCATTGAGAATGGGGATGTTTGACCATTGACCAGAAACTAAACTGGACGAGCCATATAAATATAGTGGCTACAAGAGTAGGTCAGAGGCTGGGTATTCTGCGGTGATTGATTCACTTCCTGACTCCCCAAAGCCTTTCCACCATCTACAAGGCACAAATCAGGAGTGTGATGGAATATTCTGCACTTGCCTGGATGAGTGCAGTGCCAACAACATTCAAGAAGCTCGACATCAACCAGGCCAAAGCAACCTGCTTGATTGGCACCCCATCCACCCCCTTAAACATTCACTCCCTCCAGCACTGGTGCACCATGGCTGCAGTGTGTACCATCTACAAGATGCACTGCAGCAACTCGCCAGGGCTTCTTCAACAGCACCTCCCAAACCCGTGACCTCTACTACCTAGAAGGACAAGGGCAACAGGCGCATGGGAACTACACCACCTGCACGTTCCCCTCCAAGTCACACACCATCCTGACTTGGAAATATATCGCCGTTCTTTCATCGTCGCTGGGTCAAAATCCTGGAACTCCCTACCTAACAGCACTGTGGGAGAACCTTCACCACACGGACTGCAGCGGTTCAAGAAGGCGGCTCACCACCACCTTCTCAAGGGCAATTAGGGATGGGCAATAAATGCTGGCCTTCCCAGCGATGTCCACATCCCATGAATGGATAAATTAACAAGGTTACTCAGAATCCCACTAGTCTCTACCAACTCCCACATGCTGCATTTATGACACACCACCTGCCCTGCCATCCCTATCTAACCTTGTTTTATATATTTCATTTGTTAAAGTTATTATTCACTCGATAAATTATCAAGGAATATAAAAAGAAATAGTAAAGTATTCCAGAGACACATAAAAAACAAAAGAAAATTCAGGATAGGGATTGGGCCACTATGGGATACACACGATAAACTCACAGGTAATGACAGCAAAATGACAGAAATATGAAATAATTACTTTGCCTCAGTATTTACCAGGGAGACTAACCTCTCGGATAATGGAATCCTTACTCAAACAAATAATCGAAAAACATTTAGAAACCAGAAATATAATAAAGAATAGTCAGCATGGATTTCAAAAGGGAAGGTCATGCTTGACCAACCTTATTGAATTATTTGAAGAAGTAACAGGCAAGGGTTGACAAGGGCAATGCAGTAGATGTAATGTATTTGGATTTTCAAAAGGCCTTCGATAAGGTACCGCATAGTAGACTCATGACTAAGGTCAGAGCATGTGGAGTCAGGTGACAAGTGGTAGAAAGGATAGCAAGCTGGCTACAAAACAAAACAGAGAGTAGGGGTTAAAGGTAGTTACTCAGACTGGTAAAAGGTGGGAAGTGGTGTTCCACAAGGATCATTGCTGGAACCACTGTTCACCATTTACATAAACGATTTGGACCCAGGAAGCGAAAGTACAATTTCAAAAGTTGCGGACGACACCAAATTGGAGGGTATAGTTAATACTGAGGAGGACTGTGACAAAATACAGGAAGACATTAATAAACTTGCAGAATGCACATATAATTAGCAAATGAATTTCAATATGAGGTGTGAGGTGGTATATTTTAGTAGGAAGAATAAAGAGGCAACATACTCCTTGGAAATTAAGAGTCTAAATGGGGTAAAGGAGCGGAGGGATCTGGGGGTACAGATATGCAAATCATTAAAAGTAGCAATGCAAGTTAATAAGGCCATAAAAAAAGCAAACCAAGTATTCGGGTTCATTTCTAAGGGGATAGAATTGAAAAGCAGGGAAGTTACGTTAAACTTGTAGAGAATCTTGGTTAGACCATACTTGGAGTATTGTGAACAGTCTGGTTTCCATTTTATAAAAAGGATTTAGAGGCACTGGAGAAGATGCAAAAAAGATTTACTAGGATGACACCAGAACTGAGTGGTTATACCTATCAGGAAGGATTAAACAGGCTGGGGCTCTTTTCTCTAGAAAAGAGAAGACTGAGTGGTGACCTGATTATGATCTTTAAGATTATGAAAGAGTTTGATAGGGTAGACGTAGAGATGATGTTTCCACTTGCGGGGGAGACCAGAACTATAAGATAGTCACTAATAAATCCAATAAGGAATTCAGGAGAAACGTCTTTACCCAGAGAGCGGTAAGAATGTGGAACTGACTACCACATGGAGTAGTTGAGGCAACTAGCATAGATACATTTAAGGGGAAGCTAGATAAACATGAGGGAGAAAGGAATAGAAGGATATGTTGATGAATTAGATAAAGAAGGGTGGGAGGAGGCTCGTGTGGAGAATAAAAAACGGCATGGTCCTGTTGGGCCGAATAGCCTGTTTTTGTACTGTACATTCTATGTAATTCTATGTAATCAACACAAAATGCTGGAAATACAAATCAGTGGGCCAGATTTTGCCGGAGTGGGGCATCTCGCGGCATGCCCCATTAATTAGATTTGTTCGTGCATGTTTAGGTTTTAAAATTTTTTGCCCACAAAGTTGCTGAAAGTGCAAGAAGATAACAGTGTGACGACAGGGCATCTGGGACCTTGGTGAACACGGGACAAACAGTGTATCTCCTTAACCATTGTGATTGATTGAAGGATTGAGAAATAAACAGAGGAAGGACTGAGAAGGAGGATGAATTAGAGTGGGTGAATTGAATGTCAAATCAGGTACAGAAAGAGAAATAAAGAGAGGGAAAGAAAGATTGGATTAAGAAAGAGAGAAAAAAGAGACAGAAAGAAAAAGTAAGAAAAAAAATTTAAAATTTTAAATGTGACATTTTTTAAATCTCCTAAAACAATTCACTGACGTGATCATTGTTAATGACTGCCAATCAGCCTCTCTTGTCCAGAAAGTGAACAATTACATTGCTAATTACTAGACTTAACTTTCTGTGGAGAGTTTAATGGTGAATTAATGTGCAAATGCAGAAACTGCATGAAAATCACGGGTTGGGGGGGTCAAGATACTGTTTTCGCGAAGCTATTGCCGGAGCGGCACAAATCGGCCAGTAACTTGTGGTGATTCACAATTCACGGGCTATCTCTTCCTCGCTACAAGTTGCAGGCTGAATTGCACATTAATAACGGTGTGCATCGTTCAGATGTCGCCATCTTTTCAGCAAAATCTGGCCCAATAATTTTTGTTCAGAAGGGTCCTGCCTGAAATGTATTATTCTCTTTCAGCAGTTTTTGATTCCAAAGAAATGTAAGATTATTTCCGTCCAAATGGATGTCAAAGTCAGTGACAAGGCCAAATACTGAGGAATCACTATCAGGAAAGTTGAGAAATGAGAAAGATGGAAATAAAGCAATAGATTCAAAGTTATTCTGAAGTAATTTGCTAAAGATCTATCACTAGAAAAGAAAATTCTCACAGAAGCAGGATTTTGTCCTCATCTGGACACCTGGCTTTAGAGTTAAATATTTTTGATCCAATATTAAGCAAATATATCAATATTTTATTTAGTTTGGAAGAATAAACCTCATTGTATAAAAAGTGGTCTGATTATGAATAAGAAAATGTAAGTGTAACAGACTGTGCAGTTTTTGTTTGGTCATACTTAAGATTCATTGGCTGAAAAAGAACTGATTAATGGTCATTTTTTATAGATGGAGTGCCAGGCTAGCTCACTCAGCTGAGGGATGGAGTTGATGCTAAAAGTTCCAGTGTTTGAATCCCATTAGGATTCAATCAGCCTTTCATTCTTCTGAGATGAATAAAATGAGTACCATCTATTAGGCTGTAGGCAGAAGGCAATTGACTTTGTGCAGTGCTCGACATAGGGTGAGAACTTCATTGAAATAAGTTACACCGCTGTTACCCTTTAAAAAAAAGTTGTGCCTGCCAGTGACCTCCAGACGGAGTTATACGCCAGTTTCCTTTAAATTCCCATTGGCGCAGTCATTAGTGTAAAATGGGTGTAAGTAGCTGAACTACCTGGAAACCTCTGTGCTGCCTTTAAAAAGACAGTCCAGCCTGTACTCTTCAGTAGCAGACTGGGGAACAAATAGGTAAGAGAGGAACAGTGCTTAGCTCTTCCACTTCACTCTAATAACTTCACTGCATGTCTTAGCAATAATTTATTATATTTGTGCTGAATTATGATTTCACTGATACCCCCTGGAGCCAGAGGCAGCAGGTCATGGTATCAAGTCTGTGAACCTCCAAGCCCCCCTCAAGGAAATCGAAGGCAGGCTCCAAGCCAGGCAGAAATGTAACTCATGCTATCTGGATGGAGTTGGCACTGAGCACCAACTGCCTCCCCCGAGGACAGCAGAACAGTGCCTCAAAAAGTTCAACGATCTTACCAGAGCTGACGAGGTAACACACTGATCATGCTCTCCTTTCTTTCTTGCCCACCCTGGACACCAGCACATTCTTCACCATTGTAAAGCAACATTTGCACAACTAACCTTTTACACTGCACTCTGGTTAAGGGAGGTTCTAATGTCTTATCCTGCAATATGGCTACAAGCTCCCCTAATACCAATAACTAGCAACCATACCCCGAAAATCCTTTCCTCCACTTTAACAGCCTCATACCCCCAACATCTGTTGTTTCACCTCTCCTATGCCACTTGGCACACATTCCTCAACTGCTAGCCTTACCCTCATTCACTTTTTCTTTTTGCAGGACAAATTGTCACACAATGCCTGCCATAGGTGGGCCACTGGAGGGGGCATCCCCACTTTAAAATTCTCACCCCCTTCGAGGACAAAGCCATGCGGCTCGTGGGTTCTCACTCGGCTCTTGCTGTGCAAGATGGTGAGGTCAGTGGCACCATGCTGGCATCAGGTTAATAACTGAGCACCTACACTGATGGCGTGGCTTCCCAGTGAAGCACCACATAGACATAACCTTGCAGCCTTTTCTGTCTCCTTAATCCTAAAGGAGTAACGCTCACACATTCTTACCTTCTACCCTCCTGCAGAAAGGGGGAGCCAAGGAGGAGGAAGATAGTGTTGATGAGGATAATGATTAGGAGGAGGAGGAGTGGAGGAGATATTTCTCCCTCGTCACATATGGCAATGAAGAGGAAGCGAAGTATGAAAACCAGGACACCTCTGCCCCAATCCATGACAACTCACCACCTGCAGCACTTGCTTCCTCAATCCCAGCCATCTCAGATTCTTTCACTTAGGGGGAATTAGCTAGCGGTACTGAGGATGTGGCACCATGTGATTCACAGACCATACAGAGGAACATCATACCCACATGCAGGTTTTCTTTTATTCATTCTCAGGATGTGGGCATCACTGGCAAGTCGACATTTATTGTTCATCCCTAAGGCCCTGAGAAGGTGGTAGCACCTGTGAGCTACTGCAGTCTGTGTGGTGAAAGTGCTTCCACAATGCTGTTTGGTAGCGAGTTCCAGGATTTTGACCCAGTGACAATGACGGAACAGTGATATATGTCCTAGTGTGACTTGGAGGGGAACTTGGAGGTGATGACATTCCCATGCACCTGCTGCCCATGTCCTTCTAGCTGATGGAGGTTACAGGTTTAGGAGATGCTGCCGAAGAAGCCTTGGATAGTTGCTGCAGTGCATCCCATAGCTAGGACATACACCAGTGGTGGAGGTAGTGGATGCTTAGGCTAGTGGATTAGCAGACTGCCTTGTTCTGAATGGTGTTGATCTTCTTGAGTGTTGTTGGAGCTGCACCCATCCAGGCAAGTGGACTATTGGAGGATATAGAGGCACCGGAGGGGCTAAAAAGATTTACAAGGATGATACTAGAACGGAGAGGTTACAACTATCAGGAAAGACTGAACAAGCTGGGTGTCTTTTCTCTAGAAAAAGGAAGGCTGAGGGGTGACCTGATAGAGGTCTTTAAAATTATGAAGGGGTTAGATAGGGTGAACGTAGAGAAGATGTCTCCACTGTGGGGGAGTTCAAAACTAGGGGCCATAAATATAAGATAGTCACTAATAAATCCAATAAAGAATTCAGGAGAAACTTCTTTACCACAAGAGTGGTTAGAATGTGGAACTTGCTATCACATGGAGTAGTTGAGGCGAATAGCATAGATGCATTTAAGGGGAAGCTAGATAAGTACATGAAGGAGAAAGGAATGGAAGGATGTGCAGATGGGTTAGATGAAGTAAGGTGGGAGGAGGTTGTGTGGTGCATAAACACTGGCACAGACCAGTTGGGCTAAATGGCCTGTTTCTGTGCTGTAAATTCTATATAATTGTATGTAATTCCATCACACTCATGACTTGTGCCTTGCAAGAGGTGGGGAGGTTTTGGGGAGTCAGGAGGTGAGCCACTGGCCACAGAATACCCAGCCTCTGACCTACTCTAGTAGCCATGGCATTTATGCGGCTGGTCCAGTTCAGATTCTGGTCAATGGTGACCCCCAGGATGTTGATAGTAAGGTAATACCAATGAATTTCAATGGTAGGTGGTTAAACTCTCTTTTGTTGGAGATGGTCATTGCCTGGAACTTGTATGGTGCAAATGTTACTTGCCACTTATCAGCCCAAGCCTGTACTCCTGTAGTGGTGTCCTGGGGCTGAGATGATTGGCCTCCGACAACCACAACCATCTTCTCTTGTGCCTGGTATACCTCCAGCCAACGGAGAGTAATCCCCTTGATCCCCATTGACTTCATTTTTACTCGGGCTCCTTGGTGCCACACATGGAAACTCAGAGCTGCTATGCCACTGGCTCTCACTCTGACATATGCAAATGAGATCAGTGGGGTCTCAGCTATTGAACGGTGGCAAGGCTCAAAAAATGCAAGGAAACTTGGAGGAAGCATTTTAAAGGCGCACAACAGCGGAAACAGCTTCCACACAAATTTCCTCGCTTAAAACATTTGTTGTGCTATTCCTGAATGGTAAGTGTGCCAAGATCTGTGAGGAAATTCACCCCCACACTGTCGTACTATCTGGTATAGGATACCCATGACTGTTTGCCAATGGAAACTGGGATCAGCACTGCACCTAATAGATATTTGTACCTGACAGAGACCAACTTCCATGGGTATACCATCTCATTATGGATAATTGGATCAAATTAGAGATTGAAGTTTCTGCTAAAACATAATTTTGAGGTAGGCAGTCCTCTAATTAAATGAATTAGTTAAATTAAATTAATAAAATGCTATTCCAATTTTTAACAGCTTACGACTGATATTTCACCATCATTACAAACTGCATGAAACCATATTGTTGGACAAAAATGTATTTTATTTAAAAATAAGCCAATGTGCTTTGGGAATTGGGTAAAATATAAAATTATTCATGTGAAACGGAAGATCTCTTCAGTGAGAGACTCAGGTTGTTAAATCACAATAAAAGTACCGTAGTCCAAAGTAAGGGATAGACTGCTGTCTCTGAAACAGTACTATTGAGGCTTACTGTATGCTATTGCATGAAAATATTACCAATGAAATAATTGCACTATTTAATTCATTAAACCAAAATTAGCAATGCGCTGGAATGCTAACTGCTAATATAACTTTGGCCAAAGTTTGGGGCACTTATCTGCGCTGTCCAGTGCCACTAATGTTAAGCCATGGTACAGTACAAAAACCCGTGCAGAATATAATTCATATGATTTTGGAATTACAGCAATTAATTGCTTCTTATGCAAATCCTTTCCGGGCACCATAAAGCATCTTTTCTGTTGCTACTCTTTGCAAACCTCTATAGACTGCCTTTACTTTAGCTAAGGTTAATTTAGGTGTCCTGCTTTAACCTAGTTTGATACCATATTTGTTGCATGATCATCATAACTGATAGCTGTCCTTTTACTATAAGGTTATAATTCTGCACGCTAAGTTCTATATTCATTTTATACACATTATACATTCACATGTTTTATTATTGAAGTATAATTATACATGAAGCATTAGGGGTAAGAGATTTCCTCTGTTTGCTATATATTTGTTGTTTTGTAAACAGAGCAGGAAGATTATCTGGGGTAAAATTTCAGTGAGGGTTCTCCCGATCTCCTGTTGTAACTTCAGCAGAAAATCAGCAGAAACCCCAGAAAAACTACAGTAAGGAGGTGAGTAAAGGCCATACCAGTGCTACAAGATGTGTATTAGCACCAGTGGCTTGACTTACCTTAGCTATACTTGTCAGATCATTGAACCTCTTCCTGTGCTGTGTGGCAGTTCTTGGGGTTGTAGAGATTCTACTGACTGTTTGTCACCTCCCTCCACACAGCCTGAACCATCCTGTTATGGGACTTCCAAACCTCCAATTCTGGCCTCCTGCACATCCCTTATTTTCTTCGCTCCACCATTGGCAGCCGTGCCTTCAGCTGCTGAAACCCTAAGGTCTGGAATTTCCTCCCTAAAGTTCTCCGCCTCTCTACCTCTCTCTCCTTTAAAGCACTGCTTAAAACCTATCTCTTTGACCAGGCTTTTGGTCAACTGTCATAATACCTCCTTATGTGGCTCGGTGTCAAATTTTGTTTGATAACGCTCCTGTGAAGTTCTTTGGAGTGGTTTACTATGTTAAAGGCACTATATAAATGCAAGTTAATGTTTTTGTTGCCCCAGTTGGAGACCTCCTCAGATTAATCCAAGAAGCTGGGGGCCCTTCTAGCTGCTGACACCCCTGATTGCTGCTCTGTCAGACATTTTGTCCACTGCTGTCTGCTGCATGCTGCATTCCAGACACAGCTGTGCCCTTTTAAATGGCTGCGTTTTAAATGTTGCAGCTCTGAATTTCCCTCCCTCCCATCAGCAGTAAACCTTTGAACAGTGGTATTACTGCACTAAACCTGCCCCACATACATAATGAGGGCTCCAGCTGCAAATTGAAGTGAATTAGCAGTGGAGTCACATGGATGGGCCTTAGTCCCATCACTAACCCACCAATAGGAGGAGAATCCAGCCCAAATTGTTCTTATTTTTTATTGCTATGAATAAAATCTTTGATGGCCATCTTACAAAGACCTATGTTCATCCGAGAAATTACAAAAATACATTGGCGGAACTGTGACCTATCAGGTCAGAAACTCAACTCACAATCTTTCGTCCTACCAGTTGGAGACAGAATACCTCAAGACAATACCTCATGGCATAGAATAAATTAGTGTAATTCAGTATGTTTTATACCATCCTTGCATAAACATAGGCTGACCACAGTTAGTCAATCTGTTGTCTACATTAGTCTGCAATCAACACATCAGCAATCAGAATTTCTTAGAGTAAGCTGACAGCTATTCAGTTGGGATTGATAGGATGATTGCCTGTGAGGACGCAGATCAACTATATTCAATCTCATACATCAACAAGATCAGATGTTTGATTTGAAAACTAGTTTGAGAAGTAGTAAACAGGTTACAATAAACAAAATCTAGGCTCCAAAATTCCTCGGGGATTCCACTGATCTCCTGCCATAACCTCGGGAAAAGACCAACGGAAACTCCCAGAGGATGATGGATACCCAGCTGCGCCAGATCGCTGCCATTTTCAGAAGTTTCCTCTATCTGCCCCTTACAAGACAAGTGACAATCAGAGGTGGGGATTCCCTATGTTGGAGTTCCTGCTCCTCAGGCTCCAGAGGGACCTGGAATATCAAAGGAGCCCAATATGCTAAGTTAATGGAGGTGTACCAGCTTTCTCAAGGGCCAAAGAAGTGGCCTGGGCCACTGAATTTTTTTGTAAATCTTAGTAAGTTGGCCCCCTTGCTTAGGGGGCTGAGGAGAATGTCACAGGGTTGCGGGGGTGGGGGTGGGGGATGGTGGAGGGGTCTGAGAAAGCCCCCCATGGGCACCGGAATTTCTGACCGACATGGAAAGGTGGGAATCAGAGATACACCTGATGGTACACTTGCACCCGTCTCGCCCTGTAGCACTAGAGGGCACCAGCAGGTGTGATCCTGGTACAACTGCCAGGACTGCGGCTGGTGGATTTTTGGCCCCCTAATATCAAAGAAACAAAAAAGCCAAATATCTACCCCAAGATTTTTTTAGGCTTTTACTGTGACATTTAATGCTAATGCCAATGGTAAGAAAGATTTGTACGACCGCACTGTTTCATCTAGCAGTGTGATATGAAATGATAAATCACCAAATGAATTTTTAATACTTTAATTTAAATACATTTCCACTTCTATTGCTATTACTGTGTTCAGTGTATTTATAGTGGCCATTCCCCTGCCAAAAGTCTCTACGTGAAAAGTAATGAGATTAGATGATGCTCAGTACTGTTTTTTTTTATTCATTCATGGGATGTGGGCGTCGCTGCCAAGGCCAGCATTTATTGCCCATCCCTAATTGCCCTTGAGATGGTGGTGATGAGCCACTTTCTTGAACTGCTGTCGTCCGTGTGGTGAAGGTTCTCCCACAGTGCTGTTAGGTGAGGAGTTCCAGGTTGCACACACTGAGAAAATGTGGGGGTCAATTCCGACTTTGGGCAGCCGAGCAGTGGAATGCCCTGGCTGGTTGCCAACTCTCCGTTTCGGCAGCGATGAGGTGGCCCCAATTTCGAGGCACTAGCCTCTGTTGAATTTGGCAGGCGAGCTGCGGAAGCCAAACGGATGTCACAATGCAGCTCGCTGCTCTTCGACCTCAAGTATGTCGGCAGAGGCCCGCAGGTAGGCCCTCGGGGTGGAAGGGGGCGGGGGTTGGGGTGGGGCAAGGCTCAGGCTGACAGCAGCCCGCAGTATTTTTGTGGAGCCAGGAGTAGCACTCCTGCTCCAAAAAAATCATTGTTTAAAATTTTTCTGGATTTTTCCAGGTTGTAACGTCAGTATCCATGGGAGGAACTTCTGTATTGCAAGCTGTGCCCATGTGACCCTTACGATTGCATTAGGGGTCCCAGCTACATCATTAGGACACTTATTTGCACAGGAAAGAGGCCTATTGCTTTTCTCGGGCAGGTACTTCGGCCAACCTGCAGTGGGCCCCTGTGAAAGTCGAGGCAGGTCGATCGCTGGAGTTAACAGGGTGGTAAGGCTACCAACCCTTTATTTAGGCCCTCACCGTTTCAATTAATGCCGATTTTCCCGAGTGGAAATCACCCCCTTTAATGTCCACTATTTATTTATCATACAAAGATTTCAAACGCTGTCATGGTACAATTGATGGAAGATTTTCCGTTCTGCTTCCGTCTGATTTCAGGTGGATCTGGGGGAGGGAAACTGGCCAGGAGTTATTCTGTCAGCTCCCTGCCGCTTCCAGGATTTTCCGTTGGAAGTGATAGCAGAGGTTGAACACATCCACTCAAATATGGGAACAATAATGGTGGAATGGTATCATATGACATATTTTGTGTCGTTACCACCTTGGCAATGCTGAATGCAAAGGATGCCAGCATGTGGCGGGCGTGTGGTGTTGTTATGGTGGTTAAAGGTGGATTTAAAATTGAAATGGTCCCCATTGGATCATTGGGTATCCCTTTGCACATCCACACCCATGAAGTTTAAATGAATTTTACAAGTTGGCTCTCATCTTTGGGTTCAGCAGACAGACAGGGAAGCTCGTTACACTTACCTTATGCTGGCTTTCAATCAAAGTAGGAAATCTCATCTCGTTCAAGCCCACGTAGAGCTAAAGTATAACTCTAGCTGTTGCCACATCACATTAAACAGGACCTGTCTGTCATAGGAGCTCAGTGCTGAAATTGATGTCACTTCTAATGGGAGGAGTGGGGATGAGATGCATCACTGTAGTTGTCCCAATAGCTGAATGTTTATCTCTCTGCAAGCCACCAGCATTCTTTTCGCAGTTCCACGGCACAGTTCTCTACTCTTAGTTCTACCAGCTTCAGAGTCCCACGTACGCTTCAGCATTTTAAAGCCGCAGAGCTCTAAAGAGAATTGAGCTGTTTGAATATATTAATGGAGCCAGGTTCACTCAATCAAACACTTTCATTCAAACTTCCCCCTCAAAGGTATTTTAAATTCAAATACTGTTGAGCATAGTACTGCCGTGTGCTGAATACTAGCAGCAAAATATAGGACGTTTGTCAATCAAGCTGCTATTAACCACATTACTGACTACTAACTACTCCATGCTGCATTTTCCAATCATACTCAGGATGGTGGGGGAGGACGCTTGACGTAAATTATAATATTTAAATGAATATATAGTTTCCACTTAACTAGGTTATTATTTTTTCTTTCAAGTTAGAGAAGGCAATGCAGACTCTCAACTAAAATGAAGGCACCTAAGTTAGGACGTAAGGTTATAGAGGTTAGTTTCTAGCGCCTCACTGGACCAGCATTGTGCCTCTTAGAACCCTGTACCTTCCCCACCACCATGTGGATTAAGCATCAACGAGACACAAGCCAAATGGAGTGATTGACAGACTGCCGTCATCTGAGGCTGGCATATCAAACTGTTCAGACATCATCCTGATGGGTTGTACAACAAGCCCTCTCCCCCACCCCCCAACGATGAACTCCACAACACCCTCCTCAGAGGGAGAGCTGAACTGGCACAATAAGGAATAAAAACAGAAAGTACTGGAAATGCATGGCTGCTCTGGTGGGATCTGAAACAGAATGACAGGTTAAGGTTTCTGATGGCATCCTTCATTACAACTGGTGGAGAGCAAGTTTCAACTTTCCTTGTTCTGAAATGAAAACACTTGCTGTCCTCTTAAAAAAAGTAAAAGAAGAGAAAATGGCAGAAATATCATCTTAGTCAATTAATCTATAACTTTTTTTAACTCTCCTGCCTTATCAGCTAAATGTTTGTAAGATTCTCAAAATTCACAGATCCCCCAAAACTCGGAGAAAAACCCTAAAAAACCCTGAGTATGGGAAAACTTTGGCAATTGACTATAAACCTAAAATGGAAGGATAGTTGAGAGGTCACCAGACGAAATCAACAAAACACACACCGTGGAGCTTCAGACATGTCTCTGTTTTAATGCAAAACGGACAGCAGGGGGTCGACAATCACTCCCATTGAAAGAGGCAACTTTTCCAGACATGTGGGGCCATACCTTTGTTTTAAAGCAAAACCATCAACACCTAGAACGTTGGATACAAAAGGAAGCCTTATGTGACTAGCTCTAAATCAGAATTAAAACAATGACCCATTGGGAGAAGCAATTTGCAATATGATTGGGACCATCAAAAAAAAGCCATCAAAGATTCTTAAGAACTTGGTAAGAACTGATGTGGAGATGCCGGTGATGGACTGGGGTTGACAATTGTAAACAATTTTACAACACCAAGTTATAGTCCAGCAATTTTATTTTAAATTCACAAGCTTTCGGAGGCTACCTCCTTCCTCAGGTGAACGATGTGGAAATGAAATCCTCGAAATGAAGTCGCATTTATAATTCACAGAACAATGCTTGGTGATAACAGACAGTTTTTTCAACTGCCCGTTGCCAAGGCAATCAGTGTGCAGACAGACAGGTGTTACCTGCCAGGTCTCAGAATATACAAATCACCAAAACAAACAACAAACAAAAAAAAACAGAGATAGAGAGGTAGAAACATAGAAAAGACAGCAACTGACCCGTTATATTAAAAACAGATAACATTTGTTCGCTGGTGGGGTGACGTGTAGCGTGACATGAACCCAAGATCCCGGTTGAGGCCGTCCTCATGGGTGCGGAACTTGGCTATCAATTTCTGCTCGACGATTTTGCGTTGTCGTGTGTCTCGAAGGCCGCCTTGGAGTACGCTTACCCGAAGGTCGGTGGCTGAATGTCCTTGACTGCTGAAGTGTTCCCCGACTGGGAGGGAACCCTCCTGTTTGGCGATTGTTGCGCGGTGTCCGTTCATCCGTTGTCGCAGTGTCTGCATGGTCTCGCCAATGTACCATGCTCTAGGGCATCCTTTCCTGCAACGTATGAGGTAGACAACGTTGGCCGAGTCACAGGAGTATGAACCATGCACCTGGTGGGTGGTGTCCTCTCGTGTGATGGTGGTATCTGTGTCGATGATCTGGCATGTCTTGCAGAGGTTACCGTGGCAGGGTTGTGTGGTGTCGTGGACGCTGTTCTCTTGAAAGCTAGGTAATTTGCTGCGAACGATGGTCTGTTTGAGGTTGGGTGGCTGTTTAAGTGGAGGTGTGGGGATGGCCATAGCGAGGTGTTCGTCGTCATTGATGACATGTTGAAGGCTGCGGAGAACATGGCGTAGTTTCTCCGCTCCGGGGAAGTACTGGACGACAAAGGGTACTCTGTTGGTTGCGTCCCGTGTTAGTCTCCTGAGGAGGTCTATGCGATTTTTTGCTGTGGCCCGTCGGAACTGTCGATCGATGAGTCGAGCGTCATATCCCGTTCTTACTAGACGCTGAAAGACGCTCTAGTAAGAACGGGATATGACGCTCGACTCATCGATCGACAGTTCCGACGGGCCACAGCAAAAAATCGCATAGACCTCCTCAGGAGACTAACACGGGACGCAACCAACAGAGCACCCTTTGTCGTCCAGTACTTCCCCGGAGCGGAGAAACTACGCCATGTTCTCCGCAGCCTTCAACATGTCATCAATGACGACGAACACCTCGCTATGGCCATCCCCACACCTCCACTACTCGCCTTTAAACAGCCACCCAAACTCAAACAGACCATCGTTCGCAGCAAATTACCTAGCTTTCAAGAGAACAGCGTCCACGACACCACACAACCCTGCCGCGGTAACCTCTGCAAGACATGCCAGATCATCGACACAGATACCACCATCACACGAGAGGACACCACCCACCAGGTGCATGGTTCATACTCCTGTGACTCGGCCAACGTTGTCTACCTCATACGTTGCAGGAAAGGATGCCCTAGAGCATGGTACATTGGCGAGACCATGCAGACACTGCGACAACGGATGAACGGACACCGCGCAACAATCGCCAAACAGGAGGGTTCCCTCCCAGTCGGGGAACACTTCAGCAGTCAAGGACATTCAGCCACCGACCTTCGGGTAAGCGTACTCCAAGGCGGCCTTCGAGACACACGACAACGCAAAATCGTCGAGCAGAAATTGATAGCCAAGTTCCGCACCCATGAGGACGGCCTCAACCGGGATCTTGGGTTCATGTCACGCTACACGTTACCCCACCAGCGAACAAATGTTATCTGTTTTTAATATAATGGGTCAGTTGCTGTCTTTTCTATGTTTCTACCTCTCTATCTCTGTTTTTTTTTGTTTGTTGTTTTTTTTGGTGATTTGTATATTCTGAGACCTGGCAGGTAACACCTGTCTGTCTGCACACTGATTGCCTCGGCAACGGGCAGTTGAAAAAACTGTCTGTTATCACCAAGCATTGTTCTGTGAATTATAAATGCGACTTCATTTCGAGGATTTCATTTCCACATCGTTCACCTGAGGAAGGAGGTAGCCTCCAAAAGCTTGTGAATTTAAAATAAAATTGCTGGACTATAACTTGGTGTTGTAAAATTGTTTACAATTGGTAAGAACTGTTTAAATGGAGCGTTGTAAGAGAGACATCCACAAGGCGAAAGCTCTCTCTTTCTCTCTCTCTCTCTCTGTCTTGTTGGCTGTGGTGGGCTGCTTGTCTTGGTTCTGCCTGTGTCTGGAAAGAAGAGCAGTTTCCAGAGAACAACAAGGAAAGCCGTTCGACAGGGAAGGTCAGCAGCTCTAGAAGCAGGCCGACACACAAGAAGAAACCAGAGCAACAGTCCCAGTGACCGTCAGACACCTCGCGGCAACAAGGGCCTTACGAAACAACCAACCGAATATTACCACCAACCAACCAGGTAATATTGAGCCACCGCGACCAAAGAAAACCAACTCGGGAGAAAACCGAAGATCCGCAAAGTTTCCACTCTACAATCTATTTCTGACTTACCTCTGGGTGAAGTACTATCAAGGTTTCGTTTGGTGAGCATTATCCCTGGTCCTTTAGAGTCCAACCTAGCTAGTACAGTGGGATTGGGAGGGGTGAGGTATCCTTCTACTGTAATTTTCTCTCGTGTGTACCGAAGTGTTCCCCATTTTATTAGAGTGTTAAGATTGTTGTGTTGTATTTCTTCTCTTGAATAAAGGTCAAAGTTTCTTGCACCAAAACCAGTTGTCTGCTGCACTTTGTCACAACCCCCAAATAAGTCCAAGGTCGAGAACCCAGGGAGTGGGAGCGATTTGGTCAGAGGTGAAGCTGACACACACCACCACCCCCTACATGTTGAAGGCAATTTCCACCTCCTGATCAGAAAAGCCACTAACAGTAAAGTTTTGTACAAGAGCCTCCAGCCCATAAATTCAGTGCTGTATTTAGCACGAAATTTGTATAATCTGGACAGGGGGGGCAGAATCCATTTCTGCCATGTTTCTGTCTCTTTTTGTCTATGGAAGGGAAGCCAACGCTTCCTCTGCCCACCCTACCTCTCCACCATGACATCATTTTTGGAGGTGGGGCTTGTGGGATGCCATGCTCCTCCAGACATCCTGCCAGTTACACCTATAATATAGCAAGTAGCAAGCGGGCCTGCATGAAGCAGGAATGGTTGCCGTAGAAATGCTATAAGTGGGCCCCACAATACAAGGATTGCAAGGAGAAAAATTTCCAGTAAGATAGTGACAGATCAACTTTGAGGAAAAATATCGACGTTTCTTGTCTTAGGTCAGACCAGTCTACCACCCAGCTCCCTCCCCTCCACCCCCCACCCCGTGGCCATTGAGGCAGCAAGCTACTGCCTCTCTCCTAGCTACTTTGAGACAATTCACTCTTTCTTTCTTTCAATGTGTAAAACCTTGCACTTGTCCATATTGAATTTCATCTGTCATTGTTTTGCTCACTTTCAACGTCCTTCTCTATTTCCTTGGCTGCATTGTCACTCCCAGCAGCCCTCCTATCCAGTTTTTCTGAATTTTACCAACCTGCATTTGTTTCTGAATCATTTCACGTTTATGTAGAACAATAAGGACACTGATTCCTGGGGCATTTCAGCCAGTACATCTCCCCCAGCCTTTCATCACTTCCCAACTAGCACCTGTTGCTTCCTCTTTTCCAGCCAATTTATTATCCACATCTAGGTTTTATAATGGATACCCGCTGCTATAAAGCCATATTTGCCATGTCATAGCTCCAGGACACTTAGGATCAATAGGCTGATTGATTGTCCATCTTTCAAGCTATAATTCATGCCTAAGGGGCTCTTGAACACCATCGCGCAATGTCCATCAGTTCGTTTGATGCCTCTCTTCACCAGTGGGCACTGACGTTACCAATTTGATTTAATTATTTACTCAGTTAATTTTGGTTTAAATTCAGTTTGGGTGGGCCAAACCAAACGGGGTAAAAAAAATAATTCAAGGGGAGGCATTTGTTTTTGACCCTGTGGGGTTAGGCTTGCCTGATCTTACATTTCATCTGGGCTACATCAAAATAGGGCACACTGCCTTAAGCTTTTGTAGCAACTTTTCATGCATAACGTTCTGGAGGTATAGGTGGACTATATCATAGGGCCTCTCTTCAAGAAAAGTCAAGGAGTTTGATCAGGCAGGAACTCTCACTTCTGAAAAGTAATCCCTTACTTTGATCCTGATGATCCATTCCATTATTTTGCCAATTAGTGATATAAGACTAATGGGTTTATTCTTACTCAGGTATGTTTTGTCACTTTTTTTGAAGTTAGGTACCACTGCTTGTGTTCAATGCAGCTCATCGGCTCCCTCACTTAGTCCATTTGCACAAGAGTTATATTTAAATCCAAAATTATATAAACTAATCTCTCCTTACAGGTCTCCTATGCAAAGGTCTGAAATAAATTTTAAAATGGTACAACAAGCCTCAGGCAAAACTTGAGATTGAAATGATGGGCTAGAAATTGGGCTGTGCAGCGCCTGTTATTTCGGCGTTATGCAGCCTCCTGAAGTGCCGAGATGGCGTCTTGGCTGCGCACGCACATTTCCAGCACGACGTGTGTCGGATGCCATTTTGGCATAGGTATTAGTGCATGCGCAAATACCGAATGCCGACAGCATGTAAAATTGGGAGAAAATGTGTACAATCAGTGTGCAATGCTGATTTAAAGTGATAGACACCATTTTGGACCTTAACACTCAACTCAACACACAGTCGTAACCACACACACCTGAACATGTCTTGGACAACTTGGAGGACCCCCGCCCACCAGTGCTATTTAAAGGGACCATGCAGGTGTTGCAGGTTAGTTGCTGGATTATTGCTTCTGGCTGCTGGTGGAATAGGAAGTGTTTTTTGGAGCTCCCTAGAGTTACTGAGAGTTGCTACAGTACATTTGAGAGTGGTTTGGCAGGTACTGCCTTACGGTTCGGAAAGTTACAACCACGGTTGAACAACATTCCTGGATTGCTAGGTCTCCCGCTGGGCATTGAACACGACTGGGAGCACATCAAGCTGTCACGTAGAGCACATCAAGCTGCGAGGAGACAGAAGAGGAGGAGGCGCAGGGCAATGAGCAGGAGGCCGTATCCAATGAGGGCCTTCCGGGACCAATTCTCTTACCTCAACATGAGCGAGGAGCATTGCATCTGATGGCTGAGGTTCACCAAGGAAGCCATGACGGAGATCTGTCAACTGGTGCGGCCACAACTGCAGCCTCAGAGCAGGGCAAGGACAGCATTGCCTGTGGCTGTGAAGGTAACCGTGGCACTGAACTTCTATGGTTCAGGATCATTTCAGGCCTCTGCTGGTGACATATACCACATCTCGAAGTATGCAGTGCACTGCTGCATAAGGGAGGTCACAGATGCACTGTACAAGATGAGGAACAGGTTCATCACCTTCCCTCTTGACAGAGACAAGCAGAACAAGCGAGCACGGGGGTTCACTCGCATTGCTGGATTCCCCATGGTGCAGGGTGCCATTGACTGCATGCATGTTGCCCTATGTGCCCCGCATATCAACTCGGCCGTCTTCTTCAACCGAAAGGGCTTCCACTCCCTGAACGTGTACCTGGTGTGCGACCACACGCATCGAATCACGGAGGTCAATGCCCGCTACCCGGGGAGCAGTCACAATGCCTTTGTTATGCAGCAGTCCAACATGGCAGCTATCTTTCACCCGACTGGGCACATCAAAAGCTGGTTACTGGGCGACAAGGGCTATCCCCTCACGCTGTGGCTCATGATTCTGGTCAGGAACCCATGCACATGTGCCAAGCAAGCCTACAATGAGAACCATGCTGCCACACGCAACGCAGTGGAGCACACCATAAGCCTCCTGAAACAATGCTTCCGCTGCCTGGTCTATTTTGGAGGAGCCCTGCAGTACTCCACTGAGCAGGTGGGAAGATTCATGATTGTTTGCTGCATGCTGCACAACCTCACCATCATGAGGGACCAGCCTTTACCACCGATGCTCAGAGAAGACCCTGAGCCAGAGGTAGCGGAGGAGGAGGAAGAGGCTGAGGGGGAAGAGGCTGAGGAGGAGGAGGAGGAAGAGGCTGAGGAGGAGGAGGAGTCGGAGGAGGAAGTGGAGGAAGACGCAAGGGTGCAACAGGGAACACACGCCTTGTCTGCAAGGGCTCTGTGTGCTCACCTGATCCCTGCTCCGTATCAATAATGGCAACTACATCCCCCAACTCACCAACAGTTCTACCCTCCCCACCTGTCCACTCCCACATGACCATCAAATCGTCCTCCATCCGATTACACATTGGTTTCCCCCTCAGCTCATCACATGAATAAAAACCCACCACCAAATACAAATTCAAAGTCACATTTATCAATTAACATATAAAATTATGGAAACAGAACAGGAATATTAACCCTTGTGCAATCCCTTAGTAACTGTTATTCAAGTACGTTTACCTATCCTAGTGCTCCTACGAGGTGCATCCCCAATGGCTGGAGCATGGGTGGTGGGAGGCTGCAGGCCTTCAATGGAGGAGCGTGTAGATGGCCTTGGAGGATTACCTCGAGCAGCTCTGGGCTGGCTTCAGACTGCATCATCGCAGCATGGGCTGCAGCAGTCTGATCTGGCTGGCCGATAGGCAACAACAAGGGAACTGGCGGAGGGGCAGGGGTAGGAGCAGGAACGCTGTCATCCTGAGAGAGGACAGTAGGTCTGACTGCCATGGTGCCACTTCCATTCTCACGGGGTGGTGCCTCAGCAATCCTGGTATCAGCTGGAGAACAGATTGCTGGAGTGCTGTGACGCCCTGGAAGCCCTGTTCCACAGTGGTCCCCAGAGCGAGGATAGCAGCAGTCTGAGCTTCCATTGCAGCAGTCTGAGCTACAATTGTAGCTTGCAGAACTTTGATGACATTGGTTTGTGCTGCAAAGGAAGCTGCGACATCGGCCACCAGGTGCTGCATTATGGTGGGTTCCACAAGCGCGCTGATGGAGGTGACCACCTATTCCATGTGGGAAAGGATGGGCTCCAACCTCTGGGCAAAACCCAGTGCCAAGTTGGAGCTGGACTCCTCCATGCGCCTTCTCATTGTGCGCATGCTTTCTGGCAGGCTTTCCAGTGCCCCAAGCATTTGGTGGTAAACGCCCATCAGCCGTCTTCTGTAGCCTGGCCCATCGAAGTCCTCATCTGATTCCTCTGCAGTAGAACTAGTGAGTAACCTCGCCCTCCGGCGAGCTGGCACCTGTGGTAACCATTCCCCCCGCCCCAGCTCCTGCGCACTTGTGCCCGGTGTCTCACCACATGCAGATCCCTCCTCTAAACTAGACTCAAAAGGATGCACAGTGTCAGTCTCTGAGCTGGTGGATGCAAATGTCAGATCGAGTGACGGTGCGGCTTCAGTGTCCCCCTCCTCCTCCTCCTCCTCCTTGAACAGTGCAGCCACGTGTTCTTGGGTATCTGTAATGACAAAGGAAAACAGGTTGAGTTGTGGAGTGGGGAGAGCAGCAAGTAAGCAAGTGGGAAATGAGAAGGAGCATTAGATATGCAGAAACCGCCTTCATTGGGGCCTCCAGTGCGGCATGTGGTCACGGCTACAGCGACAGCCTGGCCAATGATCTGAAGCACAGTCTCCTCCAAGAGGGTGAGGACGTGTAGGCGTGCCTGTCCTCCCTCAAGTCTCTTCTGCTGCCAACTATTATGCACCATCTTCTCCTGCAAGACAGAGGACCCATGTGCGTGGGGCAATGCTCCTGGTGTTCACTTCCTGGGCTACAGCCTCTCAATGCCTGTGGAGCTGGAGTCTGGAGGGTCTCCTACCACCCTGCGGGTAATTGTTGACCCTCCTCTCATCCACCTTCTCCACCAGGGCCTCCAGTGCATCATCGGCGAAGCGTGGGGCCTACTCTCGCACCGGTCCTGCCATATTTCCGGCCACCTTTCCCTCCTCCCAGTGAACTGTGCATGTGCCATTTAAAATGTGCACCTGCACCTTTAAGAGGTGCAGGCTGCCAATGATGTGCGCTGAGCACGCCCCATTTCAGGCTTCCTTATTCTCCATGCAGACTCTCAGTGGTGCGGGTAGCAGTAGTTGCATGGAGCTATCATGCTAATTAGCAGGCAGCCTGTTCACGTGCTGCTTGCACAGGGGTGTGGGTAATAGCAGATCGCGCTACCCACACCCAATAATAGGTCTTATCCAATTATTTTTCTTTCCCCCCTATGTTTTTCCCCAAAGAGTCACGGATATGTAGAGTTGACTCCAAGCAGGAACAGTTAACACTATGTTGACCATCATTTCAAAAAGAGTTGGATAAAGTTCAGAATTGAGGATTATAAGGGTAAGTACAGTTAGAAATAATGGTGCACTGTATAGAATATAGGGGTTCCTGAGCTGCGGTAACTATAGAATTGTCATTTTAAGGAAGACATCTTACCTAGGATGTAAGGTTAGACAGTAAAAATTTTCAGCATCTTTCTGGGTTAAAGTGGGTGGGGTAGAGTCCATGAAGCTGATTTTAACTCATCAAAATCAGGATTAACGACCTCAAAATGGAATTGGTAGACTTACTGCCCCATTAACTCCGACACTCCGGCCATCACCATTTTTTCTTTTTATTCATTCATGGGATGTGGGCGTCGCGGGCAAGGCCAGCATTTATTGCCCACCTCTAAATGCCCTAGAGAAGGTGGTGGTGAGCCGCCTTCTTGAACCACTGCAGTCCGTGTGGTGAAGGTTCTCCCACAGTGCTGTTAGGTCGGGAGTTCCAGGATTTTGACCCAGCGACGATGAAGGAAAGGCGATATATCTCCAAGTCAGGATGGTGTGTGACTTGGAGGGGAACGTGCAGGTGATGCTGTTCCCATGTGCCTGCTGCCCTTGTCCTTCTAGGTGGTAGAGGTCGTGGGTTTGGGAGGTGCTGTTGAAAAAGCCTTGGCGAGTTGCTGCAGTGCATCCTGTGGATGGTACACACTGAAGCCACTGTGTGCCGGTGGTGAAGGGAGTGAATATTTAGGCTGGTGGATGGGGTGTATTCCATCACACTCCTGGCTTGTGCCTTGTAGATGGTGGAAAGGCTTTGGGGAGTTAGGAGGTGAGTCACTCACCGCAGAATACCCAGCCTCTGACCTGCTCTTGTAGCCACAGTATTTATGTGGCTGGTCCAGTTAAGTTTCTGGTCAATGGTGACCCCCAGGATGTTGATAGTAGAGGATTCGGCGATGGTAATGCCGTTGAATGTCAAGGGGAGGTGGTTAGACTCTCTCTTGTTGGAGATGGTCATTGCCTGGCACTTGTCTGGCACGAATGTTACTTGCCACTTATCAGCCCAAGCCTGGATGTTGTCTAGGTCTTGCTGCATGCAGGCAAGGACTGCTTCATTATCTGAGGAGTTGCGAATGGAACTGAACACTGTGCAATCATCAGCGAACATCCCCATTTCTGACCTTATGATGGAGGGAACATCATTGATGAAGCAGCTGAAGATGGTTGGGCCTAGGACACTGCCCCGAGGAACTCCTGCAGTGATGCCCTGGGACTGAGATGATTGGCCTCCAACAACCACTACCATCTTCCTTTATGCTAGGAAATACTCCAGCGACTGGAGTTTTCCCCCTGATTCCCATTGACTTCAAATTTTACTAGGGCTCCTTGGTGCCACACTCGGTCAAATGCTGCCTTGATGTCAAGGGCAGTCACTCTCACCTCACCTCTGGAATTCAGCTCTTTTGACCATGTTTGGAACAAGGCTGTAATGAGGTCTGGGGCCAAGTGGTCCTGTTGAGACCCAAACTGAGCATCAGTGAGCAGGTTATTGGTAAGTGCCGCTTGATAGCACTGTCGACGACACCTTCCATCGCTTTGCTGATGATTGAGAGTAGATTGATGTGGCGGTAATTGGCTGGATTGAATTTGTCCTGCTTTTTGTGGACAGGACATACCTGGGCAATTTTCCACTTTGTCGGGTAGATGCCAGTGTTGTAGCTGTACTGGAATACTTGGCTAGTGGCGCGGCTCGTTGTGGAGCACAATTCTTCAGCACTACAGCCGGGATGTTGTCGGGGCCCATAGCCTTTGCTGTATCCAGTGCACTCAGCCGTTTCTTGATATCACGTGGCGTGAATCGAATTGGCTGAAGACTGGCTTCTGTGATGGTGGGGATATCGGGAGGAGGCCGAGATGGATCATCCACTCGACACTTCTGGACGAAGATGGTTGCAAACGCTTCAGCCTTCTCTTTTGCACTCACGTGCTGGACTCCACCATCATTGAGCATGGGGATGTTCACAGAGCCTCCTCCTCCAATTAGTTGTTTCATTGTCCACCACCATTCACGACTGGATGTGGCAGTTTTCACAAGGGCCCTCTGCTGGGCCGCTGAAGTACCCGCCTGTTTCAGACAGTACGCCCTTTTCAATATGCAAATTACGGCTCGTGACGTGCACAGGATCCGATTGCCATTTTAGGACAGAACCGCCCTAGAAATTGGTATGCATTTTACACCCAAAAAACAGGCACAACACATACCAATTTATTCGTGGGACAGTCTGCATCCAATCTGCGCAGGTTTTTGCCCCAGTGCTAATTTCATGGGGCCCATTTTCTTAGGCTTCCCAGCCCGAGGCCTAAAACAGACATTAGGTTGCTTGACTATGTTAATTAGGGGTTGAACACCTTTTGAAGGAACCCTTGCAGAAATGTGTTATCAATGAGCGGGGCAGGCATTGGGCCTGCACTCAGGATTCTTCAGCGGTCCTGTGGAGCCAGGAGGAGCAAGAAGCATGATAGCTTTCCCTTAACCATCTTAGACTTTTATTGCAATGTTATTGGCATATTCATATGGTGTATGGAATGTCGTACTGTCTACATCAGTAAACAGAACATCTACCAACAATTTTTTAAGCTTTTTGCTTGTAAGAGATCCTACACTGCCACCTAATGGACATCACTTTACCCTTTAGACAGAACGACAGATTGCGTTTAAAACAGAAAGGGAGAGAAATTGGGTTTTCGCAGGGAACTGACACAAAATTGGCAAAATGTTGGAAACGTGCGACCAGAGATGGAGGCCCGAGGCTTGCTCCGAAATGAGCCTCGGGCTACCTTTCCATGATATTGGCATGCTGCGGACATCAACTGGGCCTTCCAATGCTGCTCGCCAGTCCAAGTCTACTGAAAATCAGCTGGCTCAGACACTGATCAGCCCGCAAATGTGTCCTTGGGCAAGAAGGGAATGTGGGTGGGTGGGGGGGGGGTGGTAATCACAGCCCGCAGTATTGCCCTGGAGCCAGGAGGAGCCACTCCTGCTCCACGGCAATACTGCCACTCCTGCTCTTCCTCGCTTCACATTAACGTAAGTGGAAAGGAGGAAAATTACCTCTTCTTCGACAGCCTCCAGCAGTGCCTCTAAGGACCGTTGATCAGGCTGCTGTAGACCAGGAAAAACTGAGAGGATCATGTTTGGTGCATGTTCCACCCAGTTTTTGCCCAATTTGGCATTGGGGTTCTGAAACAGGTGTTCAGCTCCTGATTATCATATTCAAGGGGCCTAACGATTGTTTCAGGCGTGCACCCAACGCAACTAAAAGTCACCCGATCTGAGATGGAGGCCACCAAGCCACAGGTACAGATCTGGCCAGATTCTGGTAAATTTTTCCTTTGTTTTACACCCGACAAACAGTCAAAATGGGGTTGAGTTTCTCCCCCAAAGCATCTAATTTCAGGCCAATTGAACCAAAAAAGCTAAGCTATGGAATCAAAATCTAGGATCCATTCCTTCATGATAAAGTCAGGAGATTTTGATATTTAAAAGATTAAATCTTGATTGCTATTAAAAACAGCTCCCTCAACAGCTCAGTACCTGTGGAACTGTGCCCTACAACGGGCAACACTTTCAGAAGAGGAGAAGAGAAAATTGATGGAACAAAATAGAAGTGAGAACATTTATCAGTGTTGGCATGACCTGGAATTTATGTTTTAAGACAGCAATATGGGCTTTAAAAATGATAAAAATTTTCTTTGTGCTATTGTGGTAATGAGATTGGGACAGGCAATAGATTGGATTCAAAAGTCTGGGAGACACCAATGCAGGAAAATGCCTTGTAAATTGCTTGAATTGTGTTCTCAAAATGGAGTTTCCACACAATATGGAGTCAGTCGTTCAAATGAATGCTGGAAAATGGCTGGGAAATTGGAACTGATTAAAACCGTGAAGATGTTTATTGGAACAGAACATTTCTGACCGGTAATAAGAAGCATTAAAGACTTTGATAAAGTGCCACATAATAGATGTTAGCAAAATTAAAGCCCATGGGATTAAAGGGGCAGTGGCAGCGTGAATACGAAAGTAGTGGTGAACGGTTGTTTATCAGACTGGAGGGAAGTATACAGTGTTGTCTCCTAGGGGTCGGTATTACAACCATTGCTCTTTTTGATATATATTAATGTCCTGGACTTGGGTATAGGGGACATAATTTCAAAGTTTGCAGATGAGGATAGTTGCAGACTTCAGGAGGATATAGACAAACTGGTGAAATAGGCAGACACATGGCAAATGAAATTTAATGCAGAGAAGTGTGAAGTGATGCAGTTTGGAAGGAAAAATGAGGAGAGGCAATATAAACTAAATGGTACAATTTTAAAGGGGGTGCAGGAACAGAGAGACCTGGAGGTTTACATACACAAATCTTTGAAGGTGGCAGGACAAGTTGATAAGGCTGTTAAAGAAGCATATGGGATCCTTGGCTTTATAAATAGAGGCAGAGTACAAAAGCATGAAAGTTATGGTAAACTTTTATAAATCACTAGTTAGGCCTCAGTTGGAGTATTGTGTTCAATTCTAAGCACCACACTTTAGGAAGGATGTCAAGACCTTGGAGAGGGTGCAGAGGTTTACCAGGATGGCACCAGAGATGAGGGAATTCAGTTATGTGGAGAGACTAGAGAAGCTGGGATTGTTCTCCTTTTAGCAGAGAAGGTTAAGGGGGGGATTTAATTGAGGTGTTCAAAATTATGAGGGGTTTCGATAGAGTAGATAGGGAGAAACTGTTTACTCTGGCAGGAGGGTCGATAACCAGAGGACACAGATTTAAGATAATTGGCAAAAAAGCCAGGGGGGAAATGAGGAGATTTTTTTTACGCAGCAAGTTGTTGCGATCTGGAATGCACTACCTGCAAGGGTGGTGGAAGCAGATTCAATAGTAACTTTCAAAAGATAATTGGACATATACTTGAAAAGGAGAAATTTGCAGGGCTATGGGGAAAGAGCAGGGGAGTGGGACAAATTGGATAGTTCTTTCAAAGAGCCGACACAGACATGATGGGCCGAATGGCCTTCTTCTGTGCTGTATGATTCTATGACTAAGTTCAGGAATAGCTCGATTGTGGGATATAAGTATTCTGTGCCTTTTCTGGTCCTGAGTAGGACCCATGTTAAAAGGAAGGTTGAGAAGTCAGGGGAGTAAAAAGTAGAATTTGGTGCCTAGGTATCCATGCCTCATTAACTTTGACAACTTCCAGAATCTTTAAGTGACTATTAGACATGATTGACACCAAAAGAGATGAATCCTTCAGACACATGTATCACCCAAATTGGCCAATTGCATGGAATAGAGTTCTTCTCTGAATTTAGGGATTATAAGAGGGTGCTTGGCAGAACTCTCAGCAGATTCACAGTCTTTGTTAGATGTAGTTTCTCTTTGTTAGTTAGAAGAATGTTCTCTTTATCTTCTCTTCCACTGTAGTAACTTTTACCTAGCAGATGTAGAAGGGTACTTTCACAAGTACAAGTAACAGAAATTATATAAGCCAGATTGTACAGCTAACTGTGCAAGTTGTCTGAGATCAAGGAAGGTGAAAGTTAAGCCAGCTAGCTCAGATAGAGTCACTCGTGTGTAAGGTGGATTCAGCTGGAATAGAGGATCCGAGTTTAAGAGATAACCCCACCGAAGGGATTCATCAACTCAACGCTCCAGAAGCTAACACTGCCGTCCATCTTGGCAACTACCTAAGGAGTTTAATCCAAGGTTAATGTCACCAATTTATATCAGTGTCAGACACAGATCTCAAATATAATTTGATAATGAGCAATCCAGTTAATGCTGAATTACAGTGATACACTGAACTGCCTTTATAACCTTCGTTATTCAACTTGTTAAGTAACTGTATTAATTATTTGTTATTCAAACTGCCAGGTAACCCTGTCTATAACCATTTATATCTATTAATTGTTTGTATACATAATCTTTAAATTTAGGTAGTGATAATTATGATTTTATAGTCAATAAATAGTTGTTGGTGCATGACTTGTGGTCTGACTTCTTTGATGATTTGGCAAGAAAGGGTTAATTAATTCACTTAGTAGCTTGTGGGTATCCTATTTGGGGGTTGGTAAAGTGAACACAAATTCAATCTGAACTAAGTGATATAAGATGGTTCGATGAGCCACATTCACTCCTGGGCCTAAGCTGGGCAGTAAACCCCAGACAGTTCCTCAGTGAAGAGTGAAGTGAGGGGGTGTTAGTGGATTTTCCCGTTACTATTGCAACTATGGGTTGTTAATCCTTCAACAATAACTTCCGCTTGATTCTAGCCCGAGTGGTCATAAAATAGCAAATTTAATAGATTGACTTACAACAGAGATGCACAACAGCTGTTTTCAACATCACATTCAACAGTATTATAGTTATAATACAACAGTCCACAAATTACATTAAATGACAAGCAAACAATACAACCTGATCTGTCCACCAACCTAAATTGATCAGACCTAACCTTTGTGGACTGCCTGTGGCAATGGACTTTCAACCATCCCCTCTTGAGAGATCTAAACCATCCCATTGTGCTGACTCTCAGACACCACGAAGGATTGTTTATACGATCTGCTGCATAAACAGTTTGTTCCACGTCAGCCTTGAACATGGCTCCTGCAATGTTTATTGTTTACATAGCCTTTCACTGTTATCAGGTCTTAGTATGTGATTTCTTCAGCAACCACATCTCTTGTTTTGTTGTAAACTACCTTCTAACATTATAGTATCTAGAAATGGGCCAACTCGACCTTTGGCTGTTTGGTTCTGAAGTTTCAGCACTCTCTCTCTTTTACAAACTGCCTTTGTTCACTCACACTGAAACACGGTTTCGTTCCCCCCCACCTCCTATTAACACCCGTCCTCTTACTAAGATGCTTGGGAGCTTTATGCGAGCTATGTGAGATGGGATATTTGACCATGCTTGTTTCAAACCATATTCTTACAGGGAGTTATGGATTTGTCTGGTTCCTTGGCATATATTTGTTGGGATACCAAACCTAGTGTTCATACACCAGTGATAAGAGTTTTCCAAGTACTTTAATTTAATCGTGTAGGTAGTATTAAGCTATTGTTTATAATGGGTTATTAGTTCCATTTAAAAATAGGTGAGAAACATAAAATTAATGTGATATTATCAGTGGTTTCAGCCTAACACAACCACTCAATAAAACAACCACATTTATTTTCTAAATAATAACTATTTGCCCAGTTAGAAAGTGACATAGTATTTGGGCAGACTTCAAGGAGAATATGGGGAATGGGCAATAAAGAATTTCTGTACTGATAACAGTTGTGTGGAATTGACTTAAATTGGAAATACCTCAGAATCTTCTCATTTCTGGTTTCATTCTGTAGTGGTTTTCCCCCATTCTATTCTTTCCCCCATTAAAGCTCAATAGTCCTCATTCAACAGGGAGGGTAAATGAACAGGATATCAGTGCAGCTTATGTAATGTGTCTTACCTTCGCTCTGCAGACAACTGGTAACCCTTGCTGAAGAGTAGTGATATGAGGAATTAATCTATTCAGAGTTTGAAAGCTGAGAATTGACCAAATATTTTCCGAATATGTTTGAATGAAAGTCAAACCAGTAATCACAATATATAGGGGCGGACTGGCTATATGGGAAATCGGGAGACTTCCCGAGTGCTTCTATAAATGGTTCCATAGTGGTGTAATATCAGTGCCCCCCTTTCTCTATGAGAATCCCGAAGAATCCTGCACCCTTTCAGGTGAGCCAGTCTGCTCCTGCGAAAGTGCGAACCAAATCTTTGAAAGAGTATTTGGCATTAGGAATTATTGTCTGTTCTCTAAACCACAAACTCATAATTTAAATAAAGGATCCACCTTGTAGTACCCAACATGATGGTAGACTGTGAGCCTACTGTGATCTATACAAGAACTACTTTTAAAGAAGTTTTAGGGTTAGATCTCCAAGTAGAAGCTCGATTTTAAATTTCTCATCCTTGTTTTCAATTCCCTCCATGGCCTTGCCCCTCCCTATCTCTGTAACCTCCTCCAGCCCTACAACCCTCCGAGATCTCTATGCTCCTCCAATTCTTGCCTCTTGCACATCTCCGATTTTCATCACTCCGCCATTGGTGGCCGTGTGTTCAGCTGCCTAGGCCCTAAGCTCTGGAATTCCATCCCTAAACTTCTCCGCCTCTCTATCTCTCTCTCCTCCTTTAAGATGCTCCTTAAAACCTACCTCTTTGACCAAGCTTTTGGTCACCTGTCTTAAGATCTCCCTATGTGGCTCGGTGTCAAATTTTGTTTCATAAGGCTCTTGTGAAACGCCTTGGGACGTTTTACTACATTAAAGGCGCACTATAAATGCAAATTGTTGTTGTGAATTAGGTAGACCACTGGGGCAGGGCACATCTACAGTACTTCATAACACAAGATTCCAGTCTTGGTAGGGTCTTTGGACATGTTTATAACATGAGCTATGCATCCAAGGGGCTAAATTGATGAAGAGGAGCAGAGAATTTAACAACAACAAATAACTTGCATTTTTATAGCATTTTTCGCGCAAAAGAATATCTCAAGGTGCTTTACAATTGGGAGAAGTGGAGCGGAGGGCCAATGTAGGAACATATAGCTGGAGAAGATTACTCAGATCAGGTGGAGTACGACAATAGGGAAATTTTAGAATTTGGACAAGGATCATGAAGGTGATGTGCTGATGGAAAGGAAGCTATTGGAGCTTGACTGGAACAACATGGGCATATTAAACCGTGGGCAATAAAGGAAAAGCTGTGAAGTTCTGGATTAATTGGAAATTGTGGAGAAAAGGAGGACATACGGGACAGCTTTCAAGCTGGGGGGAGAATGTTAGGGGTGGACGTGGACAATGGAGGGAGAATGGTAGGGGTGAAAGTGGACAATGGAGGGAGAATGGTAGGGGTGGAAGTGGACAATGGAGGGAGAATGGTAGGGGTGGAAGTGGACAATGGAGGGAGAATGGTAGGGATGGAAGTGGACAATGGAGGGAGAATGGTAGGGATGGAAGTGGACAATGGAGGGAGAATGGTAGGGGTGGAAGTGGACAATGGAGGGGGAATGGTATGAGTGGAAGTGGACAATGGAGGGAGAATAGTATGAGTGGAAGTGGACAATGGAGGGAGAATGGTAGGGATGGAAGTGGACAATAGAGGGAGAATGGTAGGGGTGGAGGTGGACAATGGAGGGTCAATGGTAGGGGTGTAAGTGGACAATGGAGGGAGAATAGTATGAGTGGAAGTGGACAATGAAGGGAGAATGGGAGGGGTGGAGGTGGACAATGGAGGGTCAATGGTAGGGGTGGAAGTGGACAATGGAGGGAGAATGGTAGGGGTGGAAGTGGACAATGGAGGGAGAATGGTAGGGGTGGAGGTGGACAATGGAGGGTCAATGGTAGGGGTGGAAGTGGACAATGGAGGGAGAATGGTAGGGGTGGAAGTGGACAATGGAGGGAGAATGGTAGGGATGGAAGTGGACAATGGAAGGAGAATGGTAGGGATGGAAGTGGACAATGGAGGGAGAATGGTATGAGTGGAAGTGGACAATGGAGGGAGAATAGTATGAGTGGAAGTGGACAATGGAGGGAGAATGGTAGGGATGGAAGTGGACAATGGAAGGAGAATGTTAGGGGTGGAAGTGAACAATGGAGGGAGAATGGTAGGGATGGAAGTGGACAATGGAAGGAGAATGTTAGGGGTGGAAGTGAACAATGGAGGGAGAATGGTAGGGATGGAAGTGGACAATGGAGGGAGAATGGTATGAGTGGAAGTGGACAATGGAGGGAGAATGGTAGAGGTGGAAGTGGACAATGGAGGGAGAATGGAATGAGTGGAAGTGGACAATGGAGGGAGAATAGTATGAGTGGAAGTGGACAATGGAGGGAGAATGGTAGGGGTGATGTGGAAAATGAAGGGAGGATAGTAGGGGTGGAAGTGGACAATGGAAGAAGAATGGTATGAGTGGAAGTGGACAATAGAGGGAAAATGGTAGAGGTGGAAGTGGACAATGGAGGGAGAATGGTAGGGATGGAAGTGGACAATGGAGGGAGAATGGTATGAGTGGAAGTGGACAATGGAGGGAGAATAGTATGAGTGGAAGTGGACAATGGAGGGAGAATGGTAGGGATGGAAGTGGACAATGGAAGGAGAATGTTAGGGGTGGAAGTGAACAATGGAGGGAGAATGGTAGGGATGGAAGTGGACAATGGAGGGAGAATGGTATGAGTGGAAGTGGACAATGGAGGGAGAATGGTAGAGGTGGAAGTGGACAATGGAGGGAGAATGGAATGAGTGGAAGTGGACAATGGAGGGAGAATAGTATGAGTGGAAGTGGACAATGGAGGGAGAATGGTAGGGATGGAGGTGGACAATGGAGGGACAATGGTAGGGATGGAAGTGGACAATGGAGGGAGAATAGTATGAGTGGAAGTGGACAATGGAGGGAGAATAGTATGAGTGGAAGTGGACAATGGAGGGAGAATGGTAGGGGTGATGTGGAAAATGAAGGGAGGATAGTAGGGGTGGAAGTGAACAATGGAGGGAGAATGGTAGGGATGGAAGTGGACAATGGAGGGAGAATGGTATGAGTGGAAGTGGACAATGGAGGGAGAATAGTATGAGTGGAAGTGGACAATGGAGGGAGAATGGTAGGGGTGGAGGTGGACAATGGAGGGACAATGGTAGGGATGGAAGTGGACAATGGAAGAAGAATGGTATGAGTGGAAGTGGACATTGAAGGGAGAATGGTATGAGTGGAAGTGGACAATGAAGGGAGAATGGTAGGGGTGATGTGGACAATGAAGGGAGGATAGTAGGGATGGAAGTGGACAATGGAACGAGAATGTTAGCGGTGGAAGTGGACAATGAAGGGAGAATGGTCGGGGTGATGTGGACAATGGCGGGAGAATGGAATGAGTGGAAGTGGACAATGGAGGGAGAATGGTAGGGGTGGAGGTGGACAATGGAGGGAAAATGGTAGGGATGGAAGTGGACAATGGAAGAAGAATGGTATGAGTGGAAGTGGACAATAGAGGGAGAATGGTAGAGGTGGAAGTGGACAATGGAAGGAGAATGGTAGGGATGGAAGTGGACAATGGAGGGAGAATGGTAGGGGTGGAGGTGGACAATGGAGGGTCAATGGTAGGGGTGTAAGTGGACAATGGAGGGAGAATAGTATGAGTGGAAGTGGACAATGAAGGGAGAATGGGAGGGGTGGAGGTGGACAATGGAGGGTCAATGGTAGGGGTGGAAGTGGACAATGGAGGGAGAATGGTAGGGGTGGAAGTGGACAATGGAGGGAGAATGGTAGGGGTGGAGGTGGACAATGGAGGGTCAATGGTAGGGGTGGAAGTGGACAATGGAGGGAGAATGGTAGGGGTGGAAGTGGACAATGGAGGGAGAATGGTAGGGATGGAAGTGGACAATGGAAGGAGAATGGTAGGGATGGAAGTGGACAATGGAGGGAGAATGGTATGAGTGGAAGTGGACAATGGAGGGAGAATAGTATGAGTGGAAGTGGACAATGGAGGGAGAATGGTAGGGATGGAAGTGGACAATGGAAGGAGAATGTTAGGGGTGGAAGTGAACAATGGAGGGAGAATGGTAGGGATGGAAGTGGACAATGGAAGGAGAATGTTAGGGGTGGAAGTGAACAATGGAGGGAGAATGGTAGGGATGGAAGTGGACAATGGAGGGAGAATGGTATGAGTGGAAGTGGACAATGGAGGGAGAATGGTAGAGGTGGAAGTGGACAATGGAGGGAGAATGGAATGAGTGGAAGTGGACAATGGAGGGAGAATAGTATGAGTGGAAGTGGACAATGGAGGGAGAATGGTAGGGGTGATGTGGAAAATGAAGGGAGGATAGTAGGGGTGGAAGTGGACAATGGAAGAAGAATGGTATGAGTGGAAGTGGACAATAGAGGGAAAATGGTAGAGGTGGAAGTGGACAATGGAGGGAGAATGGTAGGGATGGAAGTGGACAATGGAGGGAGAATGGTATGAGTGGAAGTGGACAATGGAGGGAGAATAGTATGAGTGGAAGTGGACAATGGAGGGAGAATGGTAGGGATGGAAGTGGACAATGGAAGGAGAATGTTAGGGGTGGAAGTGAACAATGGAGGGAGAATGGTAGGGATGGAAGTGGACAATGGAGGGAGAATGGTATGAGTGGAAGTGGACAATGGAGGGAGAATGGTAGAGGTGGAAGTGGACAATGGAGGGAGAATGGAATGAGTGGAAGTGGACAATGGAGGGAGAATAGTATGAGTGGAAGTGGACAATGGAGGGAGAATGGTAGGGATGGAGGTGGACAATGGAGGGACAATGGTAGGGATGGAAGTGGACAATGGAGGGAGAATAGTATGAGTGGAAGTGGACAATGGAGGGAGAATAGTATGAGTGGAAGTGGACAATGGAGGGAGAATGGTAGGGGTGATGTGGAAAATGAAGGGAGGATAGTAGGGGTGGAAGTGAACAATGGAGGGAGAATGGTAGGGATGGAAGTGGACAATGGAGGGAGAATGGTATGAGTGGAAGTGGACAATGGAGGGAGAATAGTATGAGTGGAAGTGGACAATGGAGGGAGAATGGTAGGGGTGGAGGTGGACAATGGAGGGACAATGGTAGGGATGGAAGTGGACAATGGAAGAAGAATGGTATGAGTGGAAGTGGACATTGAAGGGAGAATGGTATGAGTGGAAGTGGACAATGAAGGGAGAATGGTAGGGGTGATGTGGACAATGAAGGGAGGATAGTAGGGATGGAAGTGGACAATGGAACGAGAATGTTAGCGGTGGAAGTGGACAATGAAGGGAGAATGGTCGGGGTGATGTGGACAATGGCGGGAGAATGGAATGAGTGGAAGTGGACAATGGAGGGAGAATGGTAGGGGTGGAGGTGGACAATGGAGGGAAAATGGTAGGGATGGAAGTGGACAATGGAAGAAGAATGGTATGAGTGGAAGTGGACAATAGAGGGAGAATGGTAGAGGTGGAAGTGGACAATGGAAGGAGAATGGTAGGGATGGAAGTGGACAATGGAGGGAGAATGGTAGGGGTGTAAGTGGACAATGGAGGGAGAATGGTAGGGGTGTAAGTGGACAATGGAGGGAGAATGGTAGAGGTGGAAGTGGACAATGGAGGGAGAATGGTAGGGGTGGAAGTGGACAATGGAAGAAGAATGGTATGAGTGGAAGTGGACAATAGAGGGAGAATGGTAGAGGTGGAAGTGGACAATGGAGGGAGAATGGTAGGGGTGGAAGTGGACAATGGAAGAAGAATGGTATGAGTGGAAGTGGACAATAGAGGGAGAATGGTAGAGGTGGAAGTGGACAATGGAGGGAGAATGGTAGGGGTGGAAGTGGACAATGGAGGGAGAATCGAATGAGTGGAAGTGGACAATAGAGGGAGAATGGTAGAGGTGGAAGTGGACAATGGAAGGAGAATGGTAGGGATGGAAGTGGACAATGGAGGGAGAATGGTAGGGGTGTAAGTGGACAATGGAGGGAGAATGGTAGGGGTGGAAGTGGACAATGGAGGGAGAATGGTAGAGGTGTAAGTGGACAATGGAGGGAGAATGGAAGGAGTGGAAGTGGACAATGGAGGGAGAATGGTAGGGGTGGAAGTGGACAATGGAGGGAGAATGGAATGAGTGGAAGTGGACAATGGAGGGAGAATGGTAGGGGTGGAAGTGGACAATGGAGGGAGAATGGTAGGGATGGAAGTGGACAATGGAAGGAGAATGGTATGAGTGGAAGTGGACATTGAAGTGAGAATGGTATGAGTGGAAGTGGACAATGAAGGGAGAATGGTAGGGGTGATGTGGACAATGAAGGGAGGATAGTAGGGATGGAAGTGGACAATGGAACGAGAATGTTAGCGGTGGAAGTGGACAATGAAGGGAGAATGGTCGGGGTGATGTGGACAATGAAGGGAGAATGGTAGGGGTGGAAGTGGACAATGGAGGGAGAATGGTAGGGGTGGAAGTGGACAATGGATGGAGAATGGTAGGGATGGAAGTGGACAATGGAGGGAGAATGGTAGGGGTGGAGGTGGACAATGGAGGGTCAATGGTAGGGGTGGAAGTGGACAATGGAGGGAGAATGGTATGAGTGGAAGTGGACAATGGAGGGAGAATAGTATGATTGGAAGTGGACAATGGAGGGAGAATGGTAGGGATGGAAGTGGACAATGGAGGGAGAATAGTAGGGGTGGAGGTGGACAATGGAGGGTCAATGGTAGGGGTGTAAGTGGACAATGGAGGGAGAATAGTATGAGTGGAAGTGGACAATGAAGGGAGAATGGTAGGGATGGAAGTGGACAATGGAGGGAGAATGGTAGGGGTGGAGGTGGACAATGGAGGGTCAATGGTAGGGGTAGAAGTGGACAATGGAGGGAGAATAGTATGAGTGGAAGTGGACAATGAAGGGAGAATGGTAGGGATGGAAGTGGACAATGGAAGGAGAATGTTAGGGGTGGAAGTGAACAATGGAGGGAGAATGGTAGGGGTGATGTGGAAAATGAACGGAGGATAGTAGGGGTGGAAGTGGACAATGAAGGGAGAATGGTAGGGATGGAAGTGAACAATGAAGGGAGAATGGTAGGGGTGGAGGTGGACAATGGAGGGTCAATGGTAGGGATGGAAGTGGACAATGGAAGAAGAATGGTATGAGTGGAAGTGGACAATAGAGGGAGAATGGTAGAGGTGGAAGTGGACAATGGAAGAAGAATGGTACGAGTGGAAATGGACAATAGAGGGAGAATGGTAGGGGTGGAAGTGGACAATGGAGGGTTAATGGTAGGGGTGGAAGTGGACAATGGAGGGTTAATGGTAGGGGTGGAAGTGGACAATGGAAGAAGAATGGAATGAGTGGAATTGGACAATAGAGGGAGAATGGTAGGGATGTAAGTGGACAATGGCGGGAGAATGGAATGAGTGGAAGTGGACAATGGAGGGAGAATGGTAGAGGTGGAAGTGGACAATGGAAGAAGAATGGTAGGGATGGAAGTGGACAATGGAAGAAGAATGGAATAAGTGGAATTGGACAATAGAGGGAGAATGGTAGGGATGTAAGTGGACAATGGAGGGAGAATGGAATGAGTGGAAGTGGACAATGGAGGGAGAATGGTAGGGGTGGAAGTGGACAATGGAGGGAGAATGGAATGAGTGGAAGTGGACAATGGAGGGAGAATGGTAGGGGTGGAAGTGGACAATGGAGGGAGAATGATAGGGGTGGAAGTGGACAATGGAGGGGGAATGGTAGAGGTGGAAGTGGACAATGGAAGAAGAATGGAATAAGTGGAATTGGACAATAGAGGGAGAATGGTAGGGATGTAAGTGGACAATGGAGGGAGAATGGAATGAGTGGAAGTGGACAATGGAGGGAGAATGGTAGGGGTGGAAGTGGACAATGGAGGGAGAATGGTAGGGGTGGAAGTGGACAATGGAGGGGGAATGGTAGGGATGGAAGTGGACAATGGAAGAAGAATGGTATGAGTGGAAGTGGACAATAGAGGGAGAATGGTAGAGGTGGAAGTGGACAATGGAAGGAGAATGGTAGGGATGTAAGTGGACAATGGAGGGAGAATGGTAGGGGTGGAAGTGGACAATGGAGGGAGAATGGTAGGGATGTAAGTGGACAATGGAGGGAGAATGGTAGGGGTGTAAGTGGACAATGGAGGGAGAATGGAATGAGTGGAAGTGGACAATGGAGGGAGAATGGTAGGGGTGGAAGTGGACAATGGAGGAAGAATGGAAGGGATGGAAGTGGACAATGGAATGAGAATGTTAGCGGTGGAAGTGGACAATGAAGGGAGAATGGAATGAGTGGAAGTGGACAATGGAGGGAGAATGGTAGGGGTGGAAGTGGACAATGGAGGGAGAATCGAATGAGTGGAAGTGGACAATGGAGGGAGAATGGTAGGGGTGGAAGTGGACAATGGAGGGAGAATGGTAGGGGTGGAAGTGGACAATGGAGGGAGAATCGAATGAGTGGAAGTGGACAATGGAGGGAGAATGGTAGGGGTGGAAGTGGACAATGGAGGGAGAATGGTAGGGGTGGAAGTGGACAATGGAGGGAGAATGGTAGGGGTGGAAGTGGACAATGGAGGGAGAATGGTATGAGTGGAAGTGGACAATAGAGGGAGAATGGTAGGGATGGAAGTGGACAATGGAAGGAGAATGGTATGAGTGGAAGTGGACATTGAAGGGAGAATGGTAGGGATGGAAGTGGACAATGGAACGAGAATGTTAGGGGTGGAAGTGGACAATGAAGGGAGAATGGTAGGGATGGAAGTGGACAATGGAAGAAGAATGGTATGAGTGGAAGTGGACAATAGAGGGAGAATGGTAGAGGTGGAAGTGGACAATGGAGGGAGAATGGTAGGGATGGAAGTGGACAATGGAGGGAGAATGGTAGGGGTGTAAGTGGACAATGGAGGGAGAATGGAATGAGTGGAAGTGGACAATGGAGGGAGAATGGAAGGGATGGAAGTGGACAATGGAAGGAGAATGGTATGAGTGGAAGTGGACATTGAAGGGAGAATGGTATGAGTGGAAGTGGACAATGAAGGGAGAATGGTAGGGGTGGAAGTGGACAATGGAGGGAGAATGGTAGGGGTGGAAGTGGACAATGGAGGGAGAATGGTAGGGGTGGAAGTGGACAATGGAGGGAGAATGGTAGGGGTGGAAGTGGACAATGGAGGGAGAATGGTAGGGGTGGAAGTGAACAATGGAGGGGGAATGGTATGGGTGGAAGTGGACAATGGAAGGAGAATGGTAGGGGTGGAAGTGAACAATGGAGGGGGAATGGTAGGGGTGGAAGTGGACAGTGTTCTGGAGGTGGAAAATTGCAGTCCTGGTAACTGGTTAAATGTCGGGTGTGAAGTTCAGCTCAGCATCAAGCTGAACATCAAGGTTGTGCATCATTGAAGTTAGCCTCAGTGGGCAGCCAGAGAAGTATATGGAGCTAGAGGCTGACATACATAGGTGGTGGCAGGAATCGAAAAGGATGGCTTTGGTTTTGTTACCATTGTGCTGAAGGAAATTTCCACCTATATAAGCCAGAGGATAGTAAAGCAACAGCCTTGGAATCAATGGTGATGGTGGGCACATGAAAGCTGACCCTGTGTTTACATGTAGATGTCCAGGCAAGGGGAGGAGAAAGCATTTGGGAAGATGTAGTGGCTGCATTGGGACAGATAGCAATGGAACCAGGAACGAGCAGTTACCTTAAAAATGGACCACATAGGCAGGGCACTGGAAGAGTATGGAGTAGTCAACAGTGTCACAGGTTAGCAGAAAGATCAATGAGGATGAGGAGGGACCATGAGCCATGGTTGCAGTTGCATGTTGATATATTTTCCTCAGGGAGAATGCTAATTTTTGTTGCATTCAAACAATGAGTTATACCCACCCCCACATTAATGGCAACATATGATGCTGCCAGCATGGAGGAAACAAGAGTAATAATGTATTCCTGAGCTGCCACCAATGTAATAATATTTTAATGATATTTCACTATATGAGACACATGTGTCTTTGCAGAGCTCTGTCCACAGGCTTGGAGGCGTATCACACTGGCAATGAAAATCTTAGTTCAAAATTTTCCTTTTTTGGGGTTAAAAGGGAAGGAGAGGCAAAAAATTGCCTTTTTGCTCTGTTGGAGACCATCTTCTCCCTGTGCACCGACAGAATTCTACCATGCCACTGCGGGGTTTAGTGAATCAATATTCATTTGCTTTTAGCACTTGGTGCTGTTGCTGAGTGGAGTTCATGTTTTATTTTGTTCAGCACATAACTGTGCTTTACATCTGCTGTCATTTTCAACACATATAAGAATGCAATTCAGCCTTGTATACCAAACCATCCAAATATATACAGAAAGTTCCAGAAATCCACACGACATTTAACATTTGGCAGAGAAAGATAGGTTCAAAATCCCACCGGAAGGATTAACTGACCTTTCTCTTTCAGGTACTGAATGACTTGCTACGCATTTCTGGCATTTTCTGTTTTTCTTTCAGATTCCCAGCATCTAGCTTTTCTTTTATCTGTCGTCCAAGTGCATACATTTATCCGCCTAATGAATATAATTATTGCAGCATATTATTAGAAATATTATGCATCCATCTAGAGTAACACAGGGCTACAGCCCCTCAGAACTATTACACAATTTAAGCCTTAGCCTGCTACAAACAGACTTGTGCAGTATGTAGATTTTCAGGCTACAAGGTTAACACAACAAGCCATATCTACTTTCCTCTCCAGCCTATAACTACTCATCTAATTATAATAATACTGTTACATCACCTAACCTCAGCTTCCAGAGAAAACAACGCTTAACACACTCCATTACCCTCCAGAAGTATCCTGCAGAACTGCCATCACTGCACACTTTGTTAAAAGCTTTATCAGTTACAAGTACATAATTATGGAATATACTTTGCTTGTACCAGGATAACAGAAAAGTCACTATAATGGAACAACAGCAATTGTTATGCCAGAGGCTAGAATACTACGTTGTCATGGTAACCCAAGTATTCAACCATGATGGAGCTTATGAAAGGCTTCTTATTTAGAAATAAGGTGAACACAAAAAGAGAGAAATCTAATGATCATTAAGTAAATACACAAGAAATCTACCCAAAAGCATTCATTTTCTTCATGAAAAAAGATTTTAGTAAATGTCCTAAGTCACATTAAAATATATTGGCCTAGAAATTGGGTAGCATAGCGCCCATTTTTCAGGCGCTACGAGACCTCCTAAGTGCCTAAAATGGCAGGTAGGAAGTGTGCCACCTGTCATATTGGGTAATAAGGACACCTGAAGCAGGCATGAGGCCCTTTGCATATACAAATAAGGAGCCTAACGCCTGCTTCAGGTCCCCACTGCAACATTGATTTGCCCTGAGGCAGCCAGCACCAGCACTGGCTGCCTCATGGAAACCAACCCTAAAGGTCACCTATAAAAAAAGGTAAGTTTCTTACCTGTAAAGCACCATCCCCATCGCTGCTCCAGAAATGAGGCGTTGGGAATTTTAACTCTGGGTGTTGTTTAATTCCCGCCAGCTAGCAGGAAGTCAATGGGAAGCAATGGAAAATTGCACAGCCTATAAACCACCCACCGAGGTCGTCTGCCAGGGTTGTCGGGTAATTGCGAGCTATGATGCTTTAAGTCTAATTCTTGCTTATTAATGGGCCAAATTTTGCTGAGTGGTGAACGAATGTGCACTTGCCCTTAGACTTTCTACAAGCTTTTGCACAGCAACTTCCTGTAAATTAGAGAGCCAAACAGTGCGGCGCCCTCTACAGGGCATCTGGGACCTGTGTGAACAGGGTAAGCAACTGTCTATCCCCTTAACCAATCAGATTGAACCATGTGCCCAGCCACTGGTTGGTGAAAGGGTCACTGTAGCTCAGAAATGAACCAGAAGGTGTAAGTTAGAATAATGAGTTCAATGTCAAATCAGGTACAGAAAGCGATATAAAGAGAGGTTAAGAAAGAATGAATTAAGAGAAAGAGATAAAAGAGACACAAAGAAAAATTTTTTAAAAATTATTTATTTTTTTAAATGTCCAACAACAATTAAAATCTGAAGGAATGCGATTTTGTAAAAGTTAATTTTCAGTACCAGAGAGGTTGCTTGGCAGTCATTAAGACTTACCACACCATTAAAAGGTACTTACATCCGAATGGACAAGTCCTAACTTTTTCAGGCGAGATATGTCCATATCTATGACGTCAGTGCAGGGACTTCACGCTGCTCCATTGATTTGAATGTCATTTTCATGGAGTTACGGAGAAGCAATGTATCTCGTTCATCAACTTCCGGTTTTCCGCGTTTAACTGCGCATGTGCGGTCACTGGAAGTTACTGTCTGATTTGCACAGAAATAATGGTGAGCGCTGTTAGCCTCACCGTCATTTTCACAGAAAAATCTGGCCTGATGTGTTAAACATTGCACAGCCTGTATTCGGTCCTCAGTTGGTATATATTCAATACTGCCGCCTTGTGGGCAAAGTTGTACATATAGATACTTGGAGAGCAGTTTGTGATTTTCAAAAAAAAAGAGCACATGTTTGTAAAGTAACGATATCTACCAATTTATAAGCAATAAATAACAGATGCAAAGTGATTCTTGTCCTGTTGTCAGATTTTCAATTGTAATCTTATTTATTTATATAAACCTTCTCCTCTAATAGTATCAGCAGTCCCATTTTCACATCTGTTTGTATAATATTCCAATCATTGCAGCCAAGCCATATTCCAGGGTGATGAGAGAAAACTACAATTACTGTAGTACAGGCTTATAAAATGACTGGATAATTCAAACATATAGGTTTAGTAATCTGGCAACTGTGTGTATGACAGTTTTGGTGCCGATGTCGTACGCATTTTGGACTATTCATAGGGATCAAAGTTAACTCTACCCGCTTGATGGAACACGAGCAGGTGGACAGTTAAAAACGAGCAGGATGCTTACCCACTCAGATCTCTTTTACGCTATTTCAGATTTTAACCTGCAGTGTTCTGCAGACAGATGAAGTGCCAACTTGGAGCAGGCAGGGCCCTCGAGAATTTATGCAAATCAGGGTCGTATTACATCAATTGGACCCCAATTGCATTTAACTGGATCCTGAGCGGGGAAGTTGTCGTGACTTTCCCACCAGGCTGAATCAGGCCTGCATCTGATCTGGAGACGGAAGAGGCTCGCCAAGGTAAATCTAAAACTTTCCTTTGTGAGCCAGGAGGAGCAGGAGTGTTCCTCTGGGCCCCACAAGGAAAGTCACAGCCTCCCTTGTCCCGGACTCCCCCTTCCACCCCATAACCCTCTCCCCACAACTTACTTGCTTGCCAGCGAGCCTTCCCTTAGTGCCAGCTGGTGGTCTCTAGCTGCCGGCACTTTCTCTCCCGCCTAGGCCTCAAAATTAGGCCAACGAGTGCATTTTGCTGGAAAGTGTGCATGTGAATAGAGAATCAGGACTGGCTGTGATGCCCTCCATGGTTAAATAGCATCCTCATGCTCATTGTCTGCAAGAAGCATGGGCAAGGTACCAGAGAACTGCAAGCTCTTGTGGAACTGCAACCCAATAAGATACACTGCTTCTAGAAGAAGGGACAAAAGGAGAAAATATTGAAAAAGAAAACTCTGGAAGCTTCTGTGCAGCCTTTTATTAAATGCTCTGTACAGCCTCTGCTATTCAGCAGCTCACTGGGGAACAAGAAGATAAGGCAGGAATAGTGCTTTGTTCTTTCATTTCTCTTTCAAATTACTTCACTGCATGTCTTACCAATATTTTTATTACGCTTTGACAGAAATGTGAATATTCTGTGCCATCTGTGCCCAGAGGGCAGTAGAGCATGGCACTAAGCCAGAGGAGAAGAAAGCACAATTTCACTTGTTCAGATATCCAAACTCTCCTGAGGGCATTGAAGATAGGATGAATAGACTCCTGTCGTCAAGTCACCCAGAATTATCACTCGTGCCACCTGCAGTGAGGCAGTATTGGCACTGACTGCCAACTCTCTCACCACTAGGATTACAAAACAGTGCTGCAAGGAATTCCACATCTTCAGCAGGGCAGGCAAGACAACACGTACGTTATCCCCGTTCTTCCTTGCCCACCCTGGGCACCAGCAACTCTTTGTCTTATAAAAGCAACACTTCCACAACTAACCCTTCACAATAGTCTTGGGTTAAGCAGTCCACCAACGCGTATCCTGTACTATGGTCACACAGCTCCCCTAACACACAACTGCCTTTCACCACCCCAAAATCTTTCCCATGCCACTTGCCACACACTCCTTAACTCTGGCATTACCCTTGTTTACTTATCTCTTTACAGGAGAAATTGGTGCACAATGTCAGCCAAAGGCAGGCTACCTAATCAGGCTTTTCCACCTTCAAACCCCTCATCTCTTTCGAGGACAAGGCTGTATAGCTCGTGGGAAGTCACTCAGCTTTTGCCACGGCAGATGCTGAGGTTGGCGCTATCTTGCTGGCAGCCAGATTACTGACTGAGCACCTGCACTGTCACCCTGGCATACCTGTGAAGCAGTCCACGAACAGTACCTTCCATCACTTCTCTGTCCCCTTAATCCCAAGGTGGTGATGCTCACCCAGTCTAATCTTCTACCCTTCCTTGCTGTAGATCCACTACAGCAATGGGCGGCACAAGAGGAGAAAGATGATGATGAAGAGGATGATGAGGACCAAGTAACACAGGAGCCACAGCTGCATGATACACGCCAGGCCTCCAGCTGCCCCCCTCAGGGCACCATGCCGGTGGAAAGTGGGAGGCATGACTAGGCTGCCCAGGAGCACCCTCCAGAAATGCAGCATGCATTGGCTCCATGCCAGTCCCATAATCCTTCTGTGCAGCATGAGGAGCCAACCGCTTCCCGCAATCCTGGCTGTCAGGTGGGGCAGGGATACTCAGGAGGTCCAATGTCTTCTGGTGCTCCGATTCTTTGAGAAGCAGTCAGAAGTAAAAGTGCGTGTCTTTAGGCAGAATGGCAAAAAATCTGCTTAAAAAATTTATTCCTAGCTGCAGAGATCTGTTTTTAAAACCCTTGAGCCTCTTCGTCATCAGGAACTCTTCTCTTCAACAGCTGATCCTGGCAGCTGCTACGTCTCATTGAACTGAGTGTAACTTGCCCTGGGCGCAATATCTGTGTAAAGTCTAGAAACTCAGGGGTCCTTCGCCACTGGCGTTCACTCAGTGGGCAGATCGCTGCACAACTCCAGGATCACGAGCCTTTCTAATGCGTAAGTCGGACAGAAACGGCTTCCATCCGACTTTCTTCATCAAAGTAGTCGATACTGTTGTTCCGTCGCAGCTAGAAAGCTGGAAATTATGAGGAAATCCGCCCCCAACTGTGTTATAAAGATACAGTTACATCACTCCTGATACCTTTGTGGCACACAAGATGTTTAGCTCAGCTGGCTTTTCTCCCTCACTGCTGATCATTTCCAACCTCTACGTAAAAATAAAGCACTCTTCCTCTCCAAGACAGCCCCACCACTCAAGAGCTCAGACAGGGCAAGGAGTTGCAGTTCCACATTCCCATCTCCTTGCTGGTAGAGTTTCTGTTTGTAAAAAACTTACTTTTTCTTCCCATTGTCGCTGTTCTCTCCCACAGGTGGTGACTCCTCCTGACGATGGTTCCTTGGGCACCAGCTGTCCTCAGGTACCCCACCCAAGAGACACATTCTTTATATGTCAACCAATATAGTGAATATTATGAGTATATTCAACTGCGGGGTATCATAACCAGGTCCTGTCCTTACCCAATGTATAAATACTCTCAAACACGTACTTCTTTTTCAGTTGTCTTGTTCGCCCCTGTACTCGCTGACCTACGTTGGCTCCCGGTCCACCAACACCTCGATTTTAAAATTCTTATCTTTGTATTCAAATCCCTCCATGGCCTTGCCCCTCCCTATCTCTGTAACCTCCTCCAGCCCTCCAACCCTCCGAGATCTCTGTGTTCCTCCAACTCTGGCCTTTTGCGCATCCCCCACTTTCTTCATCCCACCATTGGCGGCCGTACCTTCATCTGTCTAGGCCCTAAGCTCTGGAATTCCCTCTCCACCTCTCTCTCCTCCTTTAAGACTGCTTAAAACCTAGTTCTTTGATAAGAGTTTGGGCATGTCCTAATGTCTCCTTTGGTTGACTGTCAATTTTTGTCTGATTACGCTTCTATGAAGCACCTTGGGACGTTTTACTACGTTAAGGGCGCTGTATAAATTGTTGTTGTTGGTGTAGTAGCATGATGAATGGGGAACTTGACTTTTTTTTCCCTCATCGCACTTGAGACAGTGAGTGAGGCCTTTTAAAAACTCTACTATTTCCCCAGCTGAGATCAACTAACCCAACATAGACCAGGGATCAAATGTTGTACTTTTCTGATATGTATGGCTCAGTATAACATCACAGAGTACAACACGGAGTTATTAGGGGAGTCCATTTGTCTGATAAGAGATCTTTTTCAAGTTAACACAGCCCTTTTATTTCTTATAGAATTTCACACAAAATTAAGCCTATTATTGCATCAATTTTTTAAACATTTGAATGTTAGTTCTGGAGGAATAAAGCCTGTTAAAGCCATCTATCAAATTTTTATATTATGAATGCCATTGCAGTAAAAAATGATTAAAGATATTGCTATATCAATTTTTAAAAAGCATGGATACTGTTGTATAACAAAAGGACTGTTGGAACCATTAAAGCCATTTCTCCTGTACATTTTCTTTTAAGTGATGTAAAAAGACTATTAAAATCGCTAAAGCTATTACTACAACTGTTAAATGTTTAAAAAAAACACCTGCAACTGTAGGTAGCATTCATTAAAGAACGGGGAGTGTGATTTATGCTCAAGCCCCCTTTGATTCTTCAAGAAAAGGTGGAACAGTGCAGCAATTTAAAATATTGTTTTACTGGCCTGAGTGTCTGAAAAAAGAGCCCACATCACATAATTTATTTGACACTTACCACAGATAATGTCACAATATGTCAATACAATCCCCACCCAACATTTAGGGGACATTTAATTGCAAGCACACCAGTGTCAAATATTACTAAAGCCACATCACAATGTTAATGGAAATTTTACTTTGAGATGCAAATATAAAAATCAAGCTATAAACATTCCATTTGTTAATTGCTGAGATGCTTTACTGGAAATCAAGCTAATACAATATATGACAGCACATACCAAACAATCTCACTCCCTTGGTATGTCTCTACTCACATATATCAATTTTTAAAAAGCATGGATACTGTTGTATAACAAAAGGACTGTTGGAACCATTAAAGCCATTTCTCCTGTACATTTTCTTTTAAGTGATGTAAAAAGACTATTAAAATCGCTAAAGCTATTACTACAACTGTTAAATGTTTAAAAAAAACACCTGCAAACATCGTCATCAAACCAGCGGACAAAGGAGGAGCCATAGTCATACAGAACAGAACAGACTATTGCAAAGAAGCATACCGACAACTGGACAACCAGGAACACTACAGACGGTTACCCGCAGATCCGACCAAAGAACACACCCACCAGCTCAACAAACTGATCAAGACCTTCGATCCAGACCTTCAAAGCATCCTACGCATTCTCATCCCACGTAATCCCCGCGTGGGAGACTTCTACTGCCTCCCAAAGATACACAAAGCCAACACACCCGGACGTCCCATCGTATCAGGCAACGGAACCCTGTGTGAGAACCTCTCTGGATACATCGAGGGCATCCTGAAACCCATCGTACAGGGAACCCCCAGCTTCTGTCGTGACACTACAGACTTCCTACAAAAACTCAGTACCCACGGACCAGTTGAACCAGGAACACTTCTCACCACGATGGACGTCTCGGCACTATACACCAGTATCCCCCACGATGACGGCATCGCTGCGACAGCATCAATACTCAACACCAACAACAGCCAATCTCCGGAAGCCATCCTACAACTCATCCGCTTCATCCTGGATCACAATGTCTTCACCTTCGATAACCAGTTCTTTACCCAAACACACGGAACAGCCATGGGGACCAAATTCGCACCCCAATACGCCAACATTTTCATGCACAAGTTCGAGCAGGACTTCTTCACTGCACAAGACCTCCAACCAACACTATACACCAGATACATCGACGACATTTTCTTTCTATGGACCCACGGCAAGGAATCACTAAAGAGACTACACGATAACATCAACAAGTTCCATCCCACCATCAAGCTCACCATGGACTACTCCTCAGAATCAGTTTCTTTCTTGGACACACGAATCTCCATCAAAGACGGGCACCTCAGCACCTCACTCTACCGCAAGCCCACGGACAACCTCACGATGCTCCACTTTTCCAGCTTCCACCCTAACCACGTCAAAGAGGCCATCCCCTATGGACAGGCCCTGCGAATACACAGGGTCTGCTCAGACGAGGAGGAACGCGATGGACACCTACAGACGCTGAAAGACGCCCTAGTAAGAACGGGATATGACGCTCGACTCATCGATCGACAGTTCCGACGGGCCACAGCAAAAAATCGCATAGACCTCCTCAGGAGACTAACACGGGACGCAACCAACAGAGTACCCTTTGTCGTCCAGTACTTCCCCGGAGCGGAGAAACTACGCCATGTTCTCCGCAGCCTCCAACATGTCATCAATGAGGACAAACACCTCGCTATGGCCATCCCCACACCTCCACTACTCGCCTTTAAACAGCCACCCAACCTCAAACAGACCATCGTTCGCAGCAAACTACCTAGCTTTCAAGAGAACAGCGTCCACGACGCCACACAACCCTGCCACGGTAACCTCTGCAAGACATGCCAGATCATCGACACAGATACCACCATCACACGAGATGACACCACCCACCAGGTGCATGGTTCATACTCCTGTGACTCAGCCAACGTTGTCTACCTCATACGTTGCAGGAAAGGATGCCCCAGAGCATGGTACATTGGCGAGACCATGCAGACGCTGCGACAACGGATGAACGGACACCGCGCAACAATCGCCAAACAGGAGGGTTCCCTCCCAGTCGGGGAACACTTCAGCAGTCATGGACATTCATCCACCGACCTTCGGGTAAGCGTACTCCAAGGCGGCCTTCGAGACACACGACAACGCAAAATCGTCGAGCAGAAATTGATAGCCAAGTTCCGCACCCATGAGGACGGCCTCAACCGGGATCTTGGGTTCATGTCACGCTACACGTTACCCCACCAGCGAACAAATGTTATCTGTTTTTAATATAATGGGTCATTTGCTGGCTCTCTCTGCCTTCCGGATGTTTCTGCCTCTCTCTGTGTTTTTTTTTCTCTGTTTTTTTTCCCTGTTTGTTTTTTTGTTGAATGTGTATTCGGAGGTTCTGCAGGTAACACCTCTCTGTCTGAACACGGTGATTGCCTTGGCAACGGGCAGTTGCAGGGGCAGTCTGTAAACACCATGTATTATTGTTCAATATGTATAAATGCGTAGGCTTCAAGGAGATCTTGAAACATTTGCCTGAGGAAGGAGAAAATCTCCGAAAGCTTGTGAATTTAAAATAAAATTGCTGGACTATAACTTGGTGTTGTAAAATTGTTTACAATTGTCAACCCCAGTCCATCACCGGCATCTCCACATCATCACATACAAGGTGTCAGCCTTGGCTCAGTGGTAACACTCTCACCAGAGTCAAAAGGTTGTGGGTTCAAGGCTCACTCCACAGACTTGAGCACAAGATCTAGGCTGGTCCTTCTGTGTAGTACTAAGGGAGCGGTGCACTATCAGAGGTGCCGTCTTCAGGATGAGAAGTTAAACCTAGGCCCCGTCAGCTGGAAATAAAAGATCCCATGTCACTATTCGAGGAAGAGCAGGGGCGTTCTCACGGTGTTCTGGCCAACATTTATCCCTCAACCAACATCTGAAACAGATTGATTGATCATTTATTGCATTACTGTTTGTGGGAGCTTGCTGTGCACAAATTGGCTGCCACGTTTCCTATATTACAATATTTACTACTCTTCAAAAGTACTTCATTGGCTGTAAAGCATGTTGGGATGTACTGAGGTTGTGAAAGGTGTTTTATAAATGCAAGTCTTTCTTTATATCAGTTCTGCTGCTGTTTTTAAAGGGATAGTTACACTCCTCTGCTCACACCTCTCTTTACTCAGGGAAAAATGTAAGGAATCTTACAACACCAGGTTATAGTCCAACAATTTTATTTTAAAATCACAAGCTTTCGGAGATTATCTCCTTCGTCAGATGATAATCTCCGAAAGCTTGTGATTTTAAAATAAAATTGTTGGACTATAACCTGGTGTTGTAAGATTCCTTACATTTGTCCACCCCAGTCCATCACCGGCATCTCCACATCATTACTCAGGGAAAGCAGAGCTCAGTGAATGCGAACTTTAACGCACATGCAACACTCGTAAAAAGCAGCAGCAGTGCAATGCTAATATTTGTCCAATACTTACTGCCATTCTCCTGGAAAGTGACTCCAATGTGCCCAAGCCTGGGCCTGAGCCTGGGCTTCATTTTCACTGGCTGATGACATTTCCATTGTTAGAAAAGAGTCGACAGGAAGGTTGGTTCTCCTTTTTAAAACAAAACAAACTTAAAGGCTGGCTATGTTAAAATCGGGGCTGTGGTGTCTGGTTTACCTCCAAGAAATTTCTAGACATCCTGATCAAAAACCAGACTGCCCAGTCCAAAACTTGGTGGATGGCACCCCCAACTAAAAGTGGCAATTGCTCATTCGGGTTTAAAATGTGGCCTATTTTGATGCATGCCACTCTGAAAAATAATAAACTTATGTTTAATTGGCCTTTTCTTCTGTCTCACTCGTGTTGATCATAGCATTTCTCCAGTGCTGATAGCTCTGGTTCATAAGCCTCTTTGAAAACCCAGATTTAGTTTTGACTTTATGGAGATTTTATGAACAATCTCTCATATCAGCTGGACTCAGAACCTACAGCTCAAACTAAACTGCCGCTAAGGACAGATGATCATATAATAGAAGGCTTTTGTCAAGTTAGACACCTACCATTGTCTCACTGCCTTGACCGGAATTTCCCTCCTTCCATCCCCACTGGGACTGCCACTGGCCACTCATTTGCCATATGTAAATGATGGTGATGGGCGTGGCCTAGGTCGCTGGTTGATTTCCCTCCTAATTATTCCACTTACCACCACTTCCTGGGGTCGCCAAATGGAAGATGGTGGTAGGCCCTGGGAAGCCTCAGTAAAGTCTTGAAGTCCCCAAATGGAGGGAGAGGGCCTTGTGGCGGCTTCCTCTCCCTCCAATTCAGGTCCAAGACATCTGCTGAACGCCTTAGGCTCGGCTGATGCTATCAGTGGGAGCCTTAATGCCATCTTCTGTACTCTTTTGCCCCTTTAAGGTGCCTCATCACCTCTTCTGGCACTGCAGCGGCATCAATTTTGCATTTCTAAACAATACCAAGGTCACCTCTCAGTATCTGACACCCAAAGTTTGCTAATAAGATGACTTCATGATTGACACCATCCTAACCTCAAACAATGAGTATTTCAATATCAGGAGGAGATACACCTTGTTTCCTCTTTTCCTTTGGTGTAACAAGGGGCATCATTTTAGCACCCGCTATCGGGTGTGTTCCTGGCGGGGGGGGGCTCCGAAAATCGGGGAATCCCGGAGCGGGTTCGGAGCCCGGCTCCAATCGGCCCACTTCCGGGTTCCCCACAGACGCGCTGACGTGCACGCGCAGCCCCCACATGTGGGACTCCCGCAGGCAATTAAAGCCGGCGGGGTTCCACTTAACAGTATTTACCTTGGTATTTCAGGTCATTAACAGACCTGATTAAGTGAATATGTCAGGAGGGGTGGGATTTTATTGACAACTGGGACTGTTTCCCAAACTGTGGGAAACACTTCCAGTTGAAATGGACGTGTTGCAGCTGTCAGCCTGTGGCAGCTGCAAAGGTCCATTTGACAGGTGGTGGGGGGAGACCCTCACTCATTGCAGGAGGCCACTCTATCACTTGGGACAAAGTTTGGCCTCCACCACCCTCCTCCTGACAATCAAATTCACCAACTTGCACACTTACCCCGGGGTCCAGAGACATGTACCTACCTTGCGGACCCCCTCAGATGTACATCTTCCGGATGGGGGCCACCATAGCTGCAGTCATGACCTCCTCGGAGGGCGAACAGCGTCACCAGCCTCACCAGCCATGCCGTCCACCTCTGACACGTGGAGCTCCACAATAGAGTGCTGTGACACATCCACCTGCACAGCAGGAGGGAGGGCAACCGCAGAGAGAGATGCGTCGCAGAGGGCACTACCCTCGCCACAGGGTCCACAGATCGAGGCTCAGCTTCCTGGACCTCTCTGAGCAGCAGTGCACACGGAGGCTCAGAGTCACTCGACATGTAGTCGTGGACATCTGCAGCCTCCTTCATGCCGAGCTGCTCCCGGTTGTCCCGAGCACCAACTTCTTACCTGTTGAAGTCAAAGTCACCACTGCCCTCAACAACTTCTCCTCCGCATCCTTCCAGGGTGCCACCGGGGACATCGCCGACGTGTCTCAGTCGTCTGCACAAAAGAGCCCTGCAAATACACCTAAACCCACTCTGCAGTGACACAATGGGTGGCATCAGTTGTGGGTCTTCATAGTGATCCTCAGGAAAGGGCATTATTGCACAAACCAGACAAGATTCGCAAAGATGTGGCAGTAGTGGTGCCAATATAATATGTAATGTGAGTTGGTCAGAAATTCAATATAAGCAAAAACCATGACAAACCCTCAAACACCCTTGTGCATCCCCTTCATGCTCACGACACGTTTGCCTTATGCTGCCTACTGCACATATGTGATGCATGCCCTGTGGCTGCAGCACAGGTAGTGGCAGGTTGAGTGAGGCTGACCATGAAAGAGATGCATGAGAGGGTGAGTATGAGATAGAGCCATGAGATTGTATGAGGATTGGGTTGAGTGGTAGTGGCGGGATGAGTACTGGCGAGGTGAGTAAGTGCAGGTAAGATGAGGATGAGGTGAGGGGTGATGTGACAGAGTAGTGTTGGCAGTGCAGAAGGAGATGTGGGGTGAGGGCGGTGATGTGGCAGATGGAGTGTAGGGGAATGAGTAAGTGTACTCACTTTGGCTGACCTACTGAGGTCATTGGAGCGCTTCCTGCACTGTATGCAGGTGGGCGATATGTTGGTGGTGCAGGTGACCTCCTCTGCCACCTCGAGCCAGGCCTTCCTGGCGGCAGAGGCAGGCCGCTTCCTCCCGCCCACCGGGGGTAGGATCTCTGTCCTGCCCCTCCTCCTCACCCCATCTAATGATACCTGGAGTGAGGCATCATTAAACTGGGAGCAGCCTTCCCCCTGGGCTGCTCCATGCTGTATTTTTTCCTATTTGTTGCAGCATTTGTCAGTGGAGGACTGCCCCTTTAAATAGAGCTCCTCCAGCTGACAGACCTTACTGCACATGCGCAGCCCGCCCAACGCGCAGATCAGCAGTGGGGAACCCGGAAGACAAGGTAAGTGGATCCAATTAGGCTGCGATCGCGCGGGGGGCAGACTAATTTCACCGGGCGCGTTACCCACGCGCCCAATAGCCACCCCGCCGCAAATCCGCAGCCCTGCTAACATCGAGCCCAAGGATTCCACTTGCAAGGCCATATTGATAGTCAATTACTGCCCCCTGCCCAACAGACCATGGATTCAGCTACTTCTTTGCTTTCCAATCTAAAATGTTTGTAGCAAGGAAGTAGGGTGAATCTGAAGCAGGTTGGACTTACACACCTCCCAGTGAATGGTCAAGAGCAGCTTAGATAGAGATTTGTCTACCTACCCACTTGTCAAGAAATGGAACATGGCTAAGAAGGTGTGACAAAACTTAAAAGTGATGGGAGAAGGAAAAGCTATGAGAAATGATAAATCTGCATGATTATAGAGGTACTTATCACTAATATGAGACAAATTATTTGCGGGTCTCCAAACCTATCAACAGAATTTGTTTTAAACAAAAACTGCATCAGTGACCTATTCTATAGGAGTTGATATTCTGCCTTGATGGGATATATTGGTGTGTAAACTAAGTATTTTAAAGTTCAAAAACTAATGATTGGATTCTGATAAGTGTTCACTGCACATTGGTGAATGATTTGCAAATTGACTGGGGGTCTGAGTCAGCAGCTACAGTGAATCAAATAAAAGCTTGCTCAGGCAATCAAGTAACTATTTTCAGTATTTTTTATCCTCAAAATATTTTTAGACCTCAGTTTATGCAAGATTCAATGAAGAATGGTCTTTTTACAGGTGATCTTCTCAAAGTAATTCTACAGCTGCTGCTGCGAAAATGATTAACAATCTGTACTGCAGCATAAATCAAAATTCTGGTTCAATATCTCAACACAGTTTTCCTTTTGTTTCATTGATTCTTCCCATAGATGTTTTCAAATTGTACTGCTCATTAAAACTTGGGAAATATCAGATTGAAACAAATAAGACTTGTGAGCCTTTATGACAGTTATCAATGTAAATATATTTTTTCCAGCAATTTTTTTTTAGTATAAAATTTACAGCGCCTTTTTGCCTCATTGGACAGCACATTAAAAAATCTAGACATTTACCACCCAAAGAAGATGACATTGTAATATTAAAAACAATTATTTGTGTTAATTTTCAATTTCAAGTTTCAATTTATATAAAAAAAATCAATTTTTCCCTTTCATTCCCAAGGTCTCTCTTCATGGATTGTCCTGCAGTACAGAAGATGAGATTTTCTGGGCCACAGACTGTTCCATGATTAATGCTACTCTGTGATTGGCAGGCACAAAGCACAATTTGAGAGGTCAATACAGGCAATGCCAGTTTGTTTCTCTTGCTGGGATGGGACACTTTATTTTCATGCGATGGTCCATATACAAACCTCAGTGACAATTGAGATAGGCAGATTGAAGTGACAAGCAACCCTGAAATTCAAATCTGTAACTCTTTATTGGTAGGTAATCACTCTGCCATTAGTGCTACCAGGTTGCATCACAAGTCTTCCTTTATAAAGATGAAGCTTTTCAATATCTGGTCACATTAGACAGAGGCTTTCTGATTAGAACCAAGTTCTGGTTGCTTTGCAGCCATCCATCAATGTTGGCGTTGCTTAAATTAACAATAGTCATTTATTCATTTTGTTGAATCTAACCAAATTGCATCAGTTTAATCTAATTCATAAAATGCCGCATGCTCATGACATTTTGTTAATTGCACAAAAATCAAAGAGTACTATGCAACAAAAAATACAAGTAAATACCATTCTGTGTGTATTTTGTTCAAGTTTAACTACACATTTGGGCTGTTGACATGGTTAATGTGTTTGAAATGTACAGTGCAAGTGGAGGTGACCATGTAGTGTATTACATCATCGCACTAACTCTGTAAGATGGCAGAGTTCTGCTTTTCAGTGCCCCTTGTGGCTTATCTGGGGTCATCTAGGGGAAGTGCCTAGCAGGTACTCTCTTTTTAGTTGCTAGTTCAAGAGCAACATTTACAGAGGTCTGGGTACAGATTTCATGCTTACCTCCGCGGTCAGAGAATATTGCATGGGTCAGAAAACACACGATGAGGTGGGAGAAAACAAAATAGGAAAGGGGAGGAAGAGAAAAAAAAAGCAAATATATTTTACACACAAGTTGAAATGGTCCATTTATGGCTGAAAAAGTTAATAAAATCATGAGAAAAATGTTCTCCAAACTCATTCACAGGTATTCCGAGAACGTAAAATGAAATTGCATTGAATCAATCATTATTTAATAACATTATCCCGAGCTTCATTTTCAAACAACTATTTTAAGAACATGTAGTAATTTTTTCCATTTACAGAATGTGCTTTGGAACTTGCTGTGAAGTAGGAATATCTTCATACTGAATAGGATTCCTGCAATTGATTGCAACAAATGAAGCAGCCTTTTATGTACATTTGGTTATTGCTAAATTTTGAATGACTCCACTGTATTAATATTCACATATTAGTTCAATATGAAGCACCGGTGCTGTCTATTGTAAGAATGGTGAGTCAGTTCTATTGAAAATACTCAATGTTTGCAACTTATATTGAAATGACATGCATAATTTTAAAATGAAGTATTGTAGATAATGATACATTCTCATGAATTATTTTAGAGCAAAGTAGTTGTTACTGCGAAATGAAATCCTCTAACCTTATTAAATGTTGCCATTAATACAGCATAAGAATTTTTAATTGAAGAAGACTTTCCAGCTGTGAGATCCATTGCCTAAGCAGCATTATCAATCTAATATTTTATTAAATATATAGTTCACTGAACAGCCATACAAGAATAAACTGGTCACTTGCAGACTTAGTTCTGAAATAATCCTGGCAAAGTCCATTATAGAGCTCCACAAAATTGAATGCTTTTTTAAGAGCCACTGTATTTTTTAACACAGCCTACAGGATCTACTGTGGTGTTGCTCATGGTAAGTCACTGTTGTATAAAGGTAGAAGCATTAAACCATGTAACATGCGACGTATTATTCATTTCAATGGAATGCACAGAGAAGCTGAAGCAGTTAAGGTAAAATATAAATGATGATATGCAAAGATACAAAAGACAATTTTATAGGTTATCATGATATATGTGAATTTTAAACATTTTTATTATGTTAGAAACCTAACTTTGACCCCTGAGTATGTAGGAAAAAATGGTGGATAAAAGATTTGTGAAAAACTCTTTTAAGCAATTAGATTGGTTCAGTTTATTTTTTTTTTGATTGATAAAAATTTGTTACTTTGCACTAGTTACACAGTTCTGATCTGTTGTGGCCAAGAGGAGTTTGAATTTTTTTGAGTGGTATGTTGGGCTCAGATTTTACTCAATTTTATTGGTTAAAATTGCTCACTAATCATAATTACAGAATTTCCATTTGTTGCTGTTTCAGGAATATGAATTATGAGCTAATCAGGTGAAAACATAACATAGAAATTTCCATGAGTCCCAGCATGTCACTGAGTGTGGCACAGGAAGTGTGACAGACAATGGGGAATGTGCACAGATGTATTGTTTTTATAATCTATAATATATTAAAAACATTGCATCTGTGCCACTTGAATTCCTGTTATCATATTTTTATCACACTTTTTGCATCAACTGTAGGGGGTGGTGGTGTGTGTCAGCTTCGCCTCTGACTTCTGAGCGGTCCGAATCGCTCCCACTCCCTGGGTTCTAGACCTTGGACTTATTTGGGGGTTGTGACAAAGAGCAGCAGACAACTGATTTTGGTGCAAGAAACTTTGACATTTATTCAAGAGAGAAAATACAACACAACAATCTTAACACTCTAATAAAATGGGGAACACTTCGGTACACACGAGGGAAATTACAGTACAAGGATACCTCACCCCTCCCAATCCCACTGTACTAGCTAGGTTGGACTCTAAAAGGCCAGAGATAATGCTCACCAAACAAATCTTTGACAGTAATTCACCCAGAGGTAAGTCAGAAATAGATTGTAGAGTGGAAACTTTGCGGATCTTCGGTTTTCTCCCAAGTTGGTTTTCTTTGGTCGCGGTGGCTCAATAATACCCAGTTGGTTGGTGGCAATATTCGGTTGGTTGTTTCGTAAGGCCCTTGTTGCCGCGAAGTGTCTGATGGTTACTGGGGCCGTTGCTCTGGTTTCTTCTTGTGTGTCGGCCTGCTTCTAGAGCTGCTGACCTTCCCTGTTGAACTGCTCTCCTTGTTGTTCGCTGGAAGCTGCCCTTCCTCCCAGACACAGGCAGAACCAAGACAAGCAGCCAGCAAGAACCAGAGAGAGAGAGTGAGAGTGGGGTTTCCAGTTTCCACTTCTAATAACCCTCTCTTACAATAGGCTTCGACACCTTTAAAAAAAACACTTCATGTCTGTTTAAACAGTTCTTACAAAGTCCTTAAGAATCTTTGATGGCTTTTTGATGGTCCCTCATCATGTTGCAATTGCTTCTCCCGATGGGTCATTGTTAATTCCGATTTTTTAGAGCTTGTCACACAAGGCTTCCTTTTGTATCCAACATCCTAGGTGTTGATAGGTTTTGCTTTAAAACAAAGGCATGGCCCCACCATGTCTGGAGCAGTTACCTCTTTCAATGGCCTTGAGTGTCGACCCCCTGCTGTCGGTTTTGTATTAAAACAGAGACATGTCTGAAGCAGTAAATTCTCCCACCTTCCACGTGTGGATTGTGGATTCGTCTGGTGACCTTTCACCTATCCTTCCATCTTAGGATTTCAGTCAATGGCCAAAGTTTTCCATACTCAGGGAAAAGGTGAATTTCTTTAGGGTTTTTCTCTGAGTTTTGGGGGATCTGTGAATTTTGAGAATCTTACACAACTTAATACATTCTTATGTTCACATTTATTATGTTCACGCATATGTAATCCTTTCGCTCTGTTTGTGCAATTTGGCTATCAAGTTCTGTAATCTAGCTCCTGGATTCTCACAATTCTCTCATAATGTTTTCTGATTTTTATTTCATTTACCATTTTTTCCTCAGGGTCTTTCTAATTTGTAATGTCTGGAATAATGATCTAAAAAAAATTAAAAATACAAAAATTATGTATTTCACAATAACGTGATTAAATTTATCAATTGAACTGTGTTTTGTATTTTTACTGCTTTTGTTGAAGTTTTCACTCCAAGGTGTCAGATTCTCCCAAAGATGGGCTTGGAGTTGATATTTTATCCAGACCTGTGACTCAGCTGAATTTTGATTGTGCAGTCTGAGCATGTGCAGAGTACCTAATTTCCCAGAATGCACCAGTATTGTTCAGTTGATGCATTTTTCTTCAGCTTCAATGTTTTGCTCAGTAGTTTTCTTCAAATAATTTAAAAAAATAAGAGGACAAGTAATTTCAAAACTTAATTGAGGTAAAATTTATACTGCAAGTTTTTTTCTAAAAGAACCCATGTCAATGTGTGCCTGTGTGAGACAATTAGGGAGAGAATGATGGGGGGGGGGATGGAGAGAAAGAGGGAAAGGGGTTGACAGAGAGAGATAAGAGGGAATTTGATTGAGAGAGGTTGAGAGATAGGGTTAGAAAGAAAGTGAAGAAGAGATAGAGGAGGTTGAGGGAGAGGGGAGTTGAGAGAGAAAGATGTTATGCAAGTGAGGGGGTGGGGGGATACACAAGTAATTGGGGAAGGGAATGAGAAAGGAGATAGTGAGAACCACGTTTTCCTCACAGCCCATCCCAAATGCAGCCTAAAGCCATTGATGGCTCCTTTTGCGACCATACCATTCACCACCTCCCAACTGAAAGGAAAGAAGAAGAGAGAGAAGCAGAAGAGGACAGAGAAAGAAGCAAAAAGAGTTGAGGAAAGAGAAGCTGGAAAGAAGAGAAAGAGAGAGACATGAGCAGAAGAGGAGGAACAGCAACGCGAAGACAGCAGAGACAGGTAAAAGAGTAAACATATTCTCCGACTCCCCATGTTGAACACCACAGGTGATTGACTGTACTATAGTTGAATAGATAGCTGGCGATTGCTCACATAGTTTCTGGACCTTAAAGTTTTAATGATTTTAATTATAGTATACTATAGTTCTCAAACGTTCCAAAAACAATGGTGAGAAAAAAAACTTTCATCCCAACAGATATGTAATTGAAACCCTTCAGACTGGTCTTTTGCACTCACATGCTGGGCTTTGCAATCATTGAGGATGTTCATGGAGCCTCCTCCTCCCGTTAGTTGCTTAATTGTCCACCGCCATTGTGTGATGGTCACTCCTACCAATACCGTCATGGACAGATGCATCTGCGACGGGTAGATAGTAAGGACGAAGTCAGGTAGGTAATTCCCCCCTGTTAGTTCTCTCACCACCTGTCAGATGATCAGGCTGGCAATTATGTCATTCAGGACTCGGCCAGATCGATCAGTGTTGGTACTACCGAGCCAGTCTTGGCAATGGACATTGAAGTCCCCACCCAGAGGACATTCTCTACTCTTGCTACCCTTAGCGCTTCCTCCAAGTGGTGTTCAACTTGGAGGTGTACTGATTCATCAGCTGGAGGTTTCCTTACTCATGTTTGACCTGAAGCCATGAGACTTAATGAGGTCTGGAGTCAATGTTGCTGACTGCCAGGGCCACTCCCACCCAACTGTATACAACTGTGTCCCCATCTCTGGTGGGTCCATCCTGCCAGTGGGACAGGACCTACCCAACGATGGTGATAGAGGAGTCTGGGACTTTGGCTAATAGGAATGATTCTGTGAGTATGACTATGTCAGGCTATTTTAGTGGCCGGGAGCTGACATGCCGTCGGCATGATACTTTGCATAGTTGTTGAGATCGTTGAAGGACTTGAAGTACTTAATTGTCTCCACATTTTGGCAGGGGTGCAATTTTGAAGGATCCTCAGCGTGTTTCCCGTGCTGTGGGAAACACTCCCTGTTGCAACAGACGTATTTAAGCCTGCAGCCAGTGGGAGATGCAAATGATCATTTGACAGATGGGGGGAAAACGTCATTTATTGCAGCAGGGCATTCTGTCATTTCAGACAAAGTTTTGGCTGCAAGATCTTTGTGTTTTCACTCAAAATTCTTACTTTCCACCCAAAACTCTGCTGTGCAAACATATTTACCTACTTTGCAGACCCCCTCAAATTCACACCATCAGGATGGGGGGTGCTATGGCTGCTTTCACCACTACATCCAAGGACGAAAAACATCACCAGCCTCGCCCGGCACAGCATCCACCTCCGCCACGTGGAGCTCCACAACACAGTGCTGCACCACAGGCACCTACACAAGAGCACAGAGGGCAACAACAGGGAGAGCGACATCACAGGAGGCACTACCCTCGACACAGGTTCTACAGATCGAGATTCAGCTTCCTGGACCTCTCTGAGGAGCAGTGCATACGGAGGCTCAGAGTCAGTCACCAGGTAGTCGCAGACATCTGCAACCTCCTTCACGCTGAGCTGCTCCCGCCTGGGCTGAGCAGCATCTCCTTACCTGTCGCTGTCAAAGTCACCACTGCCCTCAACTTCTTCACCTCCGGATCATTCCAGGGTGCCACCGGGGACATTACCGGAGTCTCTCAGCCGTCTGCACACAGGTGCATAAGGCAGGTCACCGACGGCTTGTTTCGCAGGGCCTCACACTATGTCAACTTCCCCATGGACAACCTCAGCCAGGCGGAGAGGGCAATGGGATTCCACTCTGTAGCTGGCTTCCCATGGATGCAGGGTGTAATCGATTGCACCCATACAGCAATACGAGCACCTCCACATGAGCCAGGACTGTTCATCAACAGAAAGAGGTATCATTCCATCAACACTCATTTGTGACCACCGCAAAAGATTCCTTCACATGTGTGCCAGATTCCCTGGCAGCTGCCACGATTCCTTCATCCTCCGGGAATCCAACATCCCGCCCCTCTTCCACGTACTGAATACCCTTAAGGGCTGGCTCCTCGGGGACAAGGGATACCCCTGCACACGTGGCTCATGACACCTCTGAGGAACCCCACCACCGAGAAACAGCATCGATATAACAACAGCCACATCGTCACCAAGTCTACAATTGAGCATGCTATAGGGCTGCTCAAGATGCGCTTTATGCGCCTTGATCGTTCTGAGGGAGCACTTCAATACGCACCAGACAGAGTGGGACGCATTATAATCGTGTGTTGTGCCCTGCACAACACAGCACAACAGAGAGGGGTGCCACTTGAGGAGGCCCCATCCACATCTGCCACTCACATTGAAGAGAAGGAGGAGGATGAGGAGGAGGAGGAGAAGAAGCAACCCATGGGCAGAGCAGCGGCTCATCTCGCTGCTCGTGAGGCAGGGAGTCACTGCTATGTGAAAGGTTCTCCCAACATCAGACAGTGTGAAGAGTCCTGTCCTCATACCACGTGAATAGAGCAGCGCCCACACCAGCCCTCTCCCCTCCCCTCCCTGCACAAAACAGGCCTACAACTACACATACACCCATTGTAGTGTGATCCAATGGGTGGCATCAAGTGTCGGCATTCATGGTGAACCTCATGAAAGAGCCCTATTACAAAAGCCAGTCAAGAATGGCCAAGATGCGGCAGTAGTGGTGACAATAATAATATTTAATGTGGTTTAACAAAAAGCAAATATAAATAAAAAACATGACCAGCCATCAAACACCCTTGTGCATACCCATCGTGCTTACAAAACCTTCGCCTTTCGCTTCCGACTACTTCTACATGGTGCAACCCCTATGGCTACAGCAGAGGTAGTGGCAGGTTGCTCTTGGTCATGCCCTGACCGATTAGAGGCTTTGGGCCAACGCCCTCTGGGTTTTGGTACCCGTGAAGGCCCCTTCAAAGACTGCTCCTCCTGCACCTGTGCAGGGGCAGACCCGGCCACCTGGAGAGGAGGCAGCATTGCCGGTACTGGTTGAGAGGGGGGCAATGGGTGAGACGTGGGAGTGCTTTGAATGGCGTCCCCACTTCCATGTCCCCTTTCGCCATCATCCTTCCCCTGGTGCTAATAAAATGCAGGTAAGTTGAAGATGAGCCTTAAGTGGGTGTGGGGAGTGTAGAATGAGTTGGGGGGTGGGGGCGGTGATGTGGAAGATGGAATGTAGGAGAATCAGTAAGTGTATTCACTTTGGCTGACCGAGTTAGGTCATTGATGCTCTTTCTGCACTGGATCCAGGTGCGGGATATGTTTGTGCTGTTGGTGACCTCCCATCCACCTCGAGCCAGGCCTTCTTGGTGGCAGTGGCAGGCCACTTCCTCCCGTCCGCCGGGTAGAACACATCCCTCCTCCTCCTCACCCCATCCATTAGCACCTGGAGTGAGGCATTGCTGAATCTTGGAGCAGCCTTTCCCCTGTGCTCCATCTTTTAGGTAGGGTCGAATGACGTTGTATCATCATGAGTGATGCCCTCTTCCAACTATTCATGCTCACAGTGATCTACATTTTCTTTACCTAAAAGGGAAGAGAGGGACAAGGATTAGTTTTTAGTGTCAAGGATAAGCAGAGACAGATGAGTAGCTGCTGAAAGCAACTGTTTTGTCAGGCATAGTGTGTGAGGGTGAGATTTCAGTGAGAAGGGGCAGAGTGTAAGATGGCCAAGAACCCTGCATAATGCATCCTCCAGCCTCTCCACTCGCCATGCCCCTGACCCAACACATCCCCATGATCTACATAACATCCTACTCAACTTGGGAGAGGACCTGAATGGATGCTATCTCTCCCCTTGTCCTTGCCTCCTTCTGCTTTTGCTTACGAGTTTGCCCTGCAAGAAAGGAAGGAGATCATCAGTGGTGGCCTAGTGAGATGCTAGGTTGAATAGTGGTGCTGGCTTGTGATGGCTGACAGAGGTGTGAAGAGGTGAAGGCAATAACAGTAGGAGGGGTAAAGTGTAGCATTAGGAGCAGAAGGAGGTGGAGTGAAGTGTGCTGCAGTGAATGGAGGAGAGTGTTGGGAATCAGCAGAGGGAATGGTGTGAGTACTGGGACTTCTAATAGTTAGGGTTCTGCAGAGAGTGATGCGAGATAGGAATTAGGAGTCTTAACTTAGTAACCCTGGTCAGATCATTAAACTTTTTCCTGACTTGTAGCCAGGACCATGAAGCAATCTGTGCCCACTGCTGCCAAGCAGTTTGGCAGATACCTTCCTGTCATTTGGTGGAATGAGGATGTCCCTCCTCCTGCTGACCCCCTCCATCAGTACTGCATCCGAGAAGGTGGGGGGGGGGGGGCTTGAAGCTTCTCCTTGGCCTGCTATCTTCAGAATTGCCTTCTGGTTGCCTGCAGCCAAAATGCACCTCCTCTATAAGAGGTCCAGGCTGCCATTAAATAGTGTTAGGGACGCCGGATATTCCTGCACCAGATTCAGTGAGCTACCAATCAACAGTGTGATGAGCGTTGGTAGCCCACCTATTTGCTGTTAATGATAATGAGGACTCCTCACCAATTTTATTTCCAAATTGAACCCATGTGATTAGGCGCTGTGCTGTCTGCGCAGTGCTGATTCTGGACCCTATTTGTTCAAATACAAAAGTAGCTTTAAGTTTTCTTCATGTGAAATTTTCATCAAATCTAAGAGTATGGCAAATGAGAGTAAAGAACGAGGGTTGAACAGGCACAGGAATGAGGGAACAAAGGATAGTGGTTTGTCATATATATAAATGTCAAATGGTAATTGAGCATGTAGTTTTCTTGTGGAAAAAATGTGAATCCTATCTAGGGACAGGAAAGAGAGAACAATGGTTAGTACATTCTCATGCAAGTAAATCATAACAGCACCAGAGATTGTTGCAAGGTAGAGGAAACAATAGATGTTCAGAAAGCTTGAGATATTACCAGTGGTACCTGAGAGACCAACTGTCTAAATTCAACTGTTCTAAAAAAAAGCAATGGTACCATTAGAAATTTGCAAGATATTTTGACAAAATCTGCAAGAAATTTCGATGAAATTTGCAAGACCATTGTATGTGTATTTTTACCTATCACAAACTTCATAAACACGTACTTTCAAAATTAAAAGGTTACAATTTGAAAAGACTTTTGCTAGCCCGTGGCACGTTTAGGAGAAATATTACCTGTATCCTATTGTTTCACTGTTGACCAAGCTGCAGGAAGAATGGAATTTGTATTGCTGCAGAATAGCCTGATTGACAGATAAATGCAGATAGCAAGACAAAGCTAAATAATGGAGGCTGCTATGAGATGAATGGTGAGTACACCAGAATTTTATGCTCTTTAAGGGATTCAGATTTTTAGTGCCATCATCTTTTTCAACGGTATGTGCTGTTCTTGTAGGTGGACTTCTGTCCTTATGATTTAAAAACTGTACCCATTTCTACACACTGCCCGGACAAAATTTTGTAACCAGTGGGCTTACAATAACTCCACTGGCAATAATTAGCTTACTAGATTTATTACAATCTTCCATCGTGTTACTAAATTCTCCTCAGAATGATGAATATTACCACACATAGCAGGCATTTACAAAGTAAAGCAACTAATATCTTTATTAACAAATAATATGAAGCACAATGATCTGCAAGCAGTGAAAGTACAATATATATAAATACATATGCTATGAGGAAGTCTCGATTGGGTCAATCGCCTTTCATAAGAACAGGTTCTGATGGAATTCAACAATACTCCATACGTATATCCAATTAAAAATCAGTGACAAATACAATAATGAATCTGATTAGAGACATGGGGCCAATTTTCATCCTCTCCACTGAGCAGGAATGGGGTGGTAGCATGATGAAAATTGTGGTCAGCACTCACCACCCCATTCCCACCAACGCCTGGCCTACCATGATTTTGGAGTGGGCTGGGTAATAGGCAAATAGCAATCCTGCCCAAAACAGACGGGAGCCTACTCAATGACATACGTAGGGTCCCAATGCAATTTTGGGATTCCACTGGTGCAAGTCCTGCCCGGTGCAGAATGTAGAACGAACTAACCAACATTCCTTAAAAATAACCGCTGGAGGCTGCTCCGAAAATGCTGCAGGTTAAGTTGCTGCAATGATTTTTGTGGGGCCAAAAGGAGCTCCTGGCCCCACAAAAATTGTCCAGCCCACTACTAGTTGCTCCATGGCCCCCACCCCCGCCCCCAACTATCACTTGTTCCCCCCCTTTTAACGTATCTCTGCTGGATACTACAGATGGAACCTAGAACTTTTCCTATCTGTATCCCTTAGAACAACATGTGGTGCATTGAACCATTGAGCCATCAAGGCATCTAATAAATTGTAAACATGACAGAATTACCTTATCAAGCATTGAAAAAACTGAAGATATGAAACTTAAAGAGTGATGCTTTTTACTGGGTTATCAAAGTTGCATCCAGTTAGTGATACTGTTTGTAGATGGTGAGCCCAGTCTTGTAATTTCCTAAACATTGCTTCAATTCTTCAAGGACTGCAATTTTCAAATATCAGCGATATTTTCAAATATCAGAGATAGTGAACTCTGATTGCAAATATTTTTCTATTCCATGCCTTTTCAGCACTATCTGTACTCTGATATGAAAATTGGTTTTGGTTTGGTTCCTGATGTTTTGAGCTAAGTACTATTTTTGATGTTTAGAAAAATGGAAAGAATTTGCATTTATATAGCGCCTTTCACGACCTCAGGACATCCCAAAGCGCTTTACAGCCAATTAAGTACTTTTGAAGTGTCGTCACTGGTTATTGGATGTTTGGAGTAAATCATGCTTTCTTTTGTTTTCCAGTCCACAGATTGAATTTATTTCAAACTCCTTCCTATTGTGCTATGGACAAATGGACAAGTTGGGGTGAATTTTCAGGCCTTCTGCCCAGTGGAAACAGTACAGTAGTGCCCCAAAAATGTTGGGCAATGACCTACTGAACTGTTGCCGCCATTTCTATGGCTGCAAAAATGTTCTCCTGAGCCCACTATTGGATGGCCAGAAGGGCCCCCTGAGTAGGTAATAGGCTCATTTAAAATTCAAATTAGGGTCCTATGATGTACATAGGACTGAACTGGTCAGAGCATACACCGTGCACGGCCCAACCAATATCGGCTGGCAGACGGGCCAAAGAGCATCCCAAAGGTAAGTTTCTCTTTATTTTTGTGGGACCAGGAGAAGCAGGAGTGCTCAAAACCAGCCTGGGCCACTGCTGCTCCGGCTCCCCTCCCACCCTCCAGACACTGGAGTCCCTCTCCCCGCTTGGCCTACCTTCTTCCAACCCAGAGCCAGTGGACTACTCCGGGGCACTCGATCTCCAGCCACAAAATGGACTGGGCCTCCCACCTGAATAGCCAGCCAGCATGCTCCACTCGGAAGGAGGAGGTGGGGGGAGATTCACCCTTTCCACAGATTTGTGTTGTGTGAATTGATATTTCAGCAGGTACCAGCATGTCCTTAATGCTTTTTGGTATGCTAATTATCAGCGAATGTGTCCTGGCAAATCAAATAACTAGGGTGGTAGATAGGGCTTTAAATGAATAAAGGGGGGAGGGTTCAGGTGAGGGTAAATTTATAAGCCCAAAGAGAAAAGTTACAGTGGTAAAGCACAGAAGCAACTTGGGTAAAAACTGCAGAGTGTGTCAGGAGGGAACAGAGAGTTTAACAAAGATAATAGGGCATTCATGACTAAGGTCACATCAGGGAAAAATAGTAAAAAGTTAAAATTAAAGGTGCTATATCTGAATGCAAGAAGCATGCTTAACAAGATAGATGAATTAATGGCACAAATAGAGATAAAGGGCTCGATTTTAGTGTCGGGTTTCCTGCGGGTTTCCAGCGGGGGGGGCCCCAAAAATCCCGATATCCAGTCACGTGACCGGATCGCGCCGAGATCCCGGCCACTTCCGGGTACCGCGCTGACGTGCGGGGCTGCGTGCGCAGGCCCCGCTGGTGGGAATCCCGAAGGGAATTAAAGCCAGCGGGGTTCCACTTGAATGTACTTACCTTGCTTGTTGAGGTCATTAAATGAGCTGAAGCAGCTGTCAAAACAGGAAGTGTGGGATTTTAGCTTCAAGGCAGTGAGTTTCACACACTTGGGGAAACAGTCTCCCTTCAACCGGTCGTGTTCCAGCCAGCAGCCTGTGGCAGCTGCCAAGGTGCACTCCACAGCGGGTGGGAGAGCCCTCACCCACGCAGGAGGCCACCGCGTCACGTAGGGCAACCCCTGCCCTCCACCACCCCCCGCCAAGCCAGAGGACAGACCGACGTGAAACCGCATCCCCAGTGCGAGGAACCAACTACCTACCCTGCACAACCCCTCAGACCAACACCTGCCAGATGGGTGGTGCGTTGACATCCTCGGAGGACGAACAGCATGACCAGCCCCAGCAGCCTCGCAGTCCACGCCGTCCACCTCTGACAAGTGGAGCTCCACAACAGAGTGCTGTGACACATCCACCTGTACAGCAGGAGGGAGTGCTACCGCAGAGAGAGACGCATCGCAGAGGGCACTACCCTCGCCACAGGGTCCACAGACCGAGGCGCAGCTCCCCGGACCTCTCTGAGCAGCAGTGCACACGGAGGCGCAGATTCACTCGACATGTAGTCGTGGAGATCTGCAGGCTCTTTCATGCCGAGCTGCTCCTGGCTGGCCCCAGCACCATCTGCTTACCTGTCGCTGCCAACGTCACCACTGCCCTCCATAACTTCTCCTCCGCATCCTTCCAGGGTGCAGCCGGGTACACCGCCGATGTCTCTCAGTCGTCTGCGCGGAAGAGCCCTGCAAATACACCTGCACCTACTCTGCAGTAACACAATGGGTGGCATCAGTGGTGGGTCCTCATAGTGATACCCAGGAGCGGGCATTATTGGACACAACAGACAGGATTCGCGGAGACATGGCAGTGGTGGTGCCAATATAATGTGTGATGTTTGTTGCTCTGAAATTCAATATAGGTAACACCCATGGCAAACCCTCAGACACCCTTGTGCATCCCCTTCATGCTCACGACACGTTTGCCGTACGCTGCCTACTGCACATATGCGATGCATGCCCTGTGGCTGCAGCACAGGTGGTGGCAGGTTGAGTGAGGCTGGCCGTGAGAGAGATGCACGAGAGGGTGAGTATGGGATAGAGACATGAGATTGTATGAGGATTGGGTTGCGTGTTAGTGGCGGGTGAGTACTGGCGAGGTGAGTAGGTGCAGGTAAGATGAGGATGGGGTTTGAGTGGGTATGAGGGGTGATGTGACAGAGTAGTGTTGGCGGTGCCGAAGGAGATGTGGGGTGGGGGCAGTGTTGTGGCAGGCAGAGTGGAGGGGAAAGACTACGTGTTCTCATTGTGGCTGACCTACTGAGGTCATTGGTGCGCCTCCTGCACTGTATGCAGGTGGGCGATATGTTGGTGGTGCAGGTGACCCCCTCTGCCACCTCGAGCCAGGCCTTCTTGGTGGCAGAGGCAGGCCGCTTCCTCCCGCCCGCCGGGTGGAAGATCTCTGTCCTCCCCCTCCTCCTCACCCCATCTGATGATACCTGGGGTGAGGCATCATTAAACTGGGAGCAGCCTTCCCCCTGGGCTGCTCCATGCTGTAATTTGTTCCATTGGTTGCAGCATCTGTCAGTGGAGGACTGCCCCTTTAAGTAGAGAGCCTCCAGCTGACAGATCGTACTGCGCATGCCCAGCAGCGCGGAGCCCAGAGGAGCAGGTAAGTGATTCCAATTAGTGGATTGCCTGCTACGATCGCGCGGGCAACCCACTAATTTCACCGGGCGCGGAGGCCACACACCCGAAACCCCACCCGCCGGAAACCCGCAGGCCTGCTAAAATCAGGCCCAAAATGTTTGATCTAGTAGCCATTACTGATATGTGGTTGCAGGGTGACCAAGTTTGGGAACTAAATATTCAAGAGTATTGACTTTTAGAAAAGATAGGCAAAATGGAAATGGAGGGGAGTGGGGGGGGGGGGGGGTAGCCCTGATAATAAAGGATGAAAAAATATCTTCGCTCAGAAAATCAAGATGTAGCTAAGAAATAACATGGGGCAGGAAACATTGGTGGGAGTAGTTTATAGGCCCCCTAACAGTAGTTATAGTGTTGGAGAGTATAAATCAGTGAATTAGAGGAACGTGTAACAAGGGTAAGGCAATAATCATGGGGGACTTTAATCTTCATGTAGACTGGGCAAACCAAATTGGCATAAGTTGTTTGGAGGACGAGATCATGGAATGCATTTGAGACAGTTTCCTAGAACAATATGTCAAGGAACCAACCAAGGAACAGGCTATTTTAGATCTAGTATTGTGTAATGAGACAGGGTTAATTAGTAATCCTATAGTTAAGGATCCTCTGGGGAGAGTGATCAGAATATGTTAGAATTTCATATTGAATTTGAGAGTGATGTAGTTAAGACCGAAACTAGAGTCTTAAATTTAAACAAAGCCAATTATGTAAGTATGAGGGGTGAGTTGGCTAAGGTAGATTGGGAAATTAGATGAAAATATATAATGGTAGATAAGCAATAGCAAACATTTAAAGAATATACATTTCCTTGAGGAATAAAAACTCCACAGGAAAAATGATCCAATTGTGGCTGACTAGAGAAGTTAAGGATAATATTAGATTAAAAGAAGAGGTTAACAACGTTGCCAAAAAGAGTAGTAAGCCTGAGGATTACGAGCGTTTTAGAAACCAGCAAAGGATGACCAAGAAATTGATAAAGAGGGTGAAAATTGAATATGAGAGTAAACTAGCAAGAAATATAAAAACAAATTGTATGTAAAAAGGAAAAGATTAGCAAAAGTAAACGTGGGTCCCTTAGAGACAGAGACAGGAGAAATTATAATGGGGAATAAGGAAGTAGCAGAAATGTTAAACAAATATTTTGTATCTGTCTGGACAGTAGAGGACACATAAAATATGCCAGAAATAATGGGAAAACAAGGGTCTAATGAGAGTGAGGAACTTAAAGTAATTAAAATTAGTAAAGAAAAAGTACTGGAGAAATTAATGGGACTAAAAGCCAACAAATCCCCTGGACCTGATGGCCTACATTCTAGGGTTTTAAAAGAGGTGGCTGCAGCAATAGTGGATGCATTGGTTTTGATCTTCCAGAATTCCCTAGATTCTAGAACGGTCCCCATGGATTGGAAGGTAGCAAATGTAACACTGCTATTCAAGAAAGGAGGGAGAGAAAATAGGGAACTATAGGCCTGTTAGCCTGACATCAGTAGTAGGGAAAATGCTAGAATCTAGTATTAAGGACATGGTAACAGGGCACTTAGATTGGAGTCAACATGGTTTTATGAAAGGGAAATCATGTTTGATAATTCTATTAGAGTTGTTGAGGGTGTAACTAGCAGGGTAGATAAGGGGGAACCAGTGGATGTAGTATATTTGGATTTTCGAAAGGCATCTCATAAAGTGCCACACAAAAGGTTGTTACACAGATTAGGGCTCATGGGATTGGGGGTAATATATTAGCATGGATGAGGATTGGTTGTCGGACAAGAAACAAAGTAGTGGTAAATGGGTCATTCTCAGGTTGTAACTAGTCGGATGCCGCAAGGATCAGTGCTTGGGCCTCAGCTATTTACAATCTATGTCAATGACTTAGATGAGGGGACCAAGTATAATGTATCCAAGTGTAATGTTTGCTGATGATACAAAACTAGGTGGGAAAGTAAGTTGTGAGGAGGATGCAAGGAGGCTACAAAGGGATGTAGACAGGTTAAGTAATTAGACAAGAAGGTGGCAGATGGAGTATGATGTGGGGAAATGTGAAATTATCCACTTTGGTAGGAAGAATAGAAAAGCAATATATTTTTTAAAAGGTGAGAAGCTACTAAATGTTGGTATTCAGAGGGAATTGGGTGTTCTTGCACACAAACCACAGAAAGTTAACATGCAGGTACAGCAAGCAATTAGAAAACAAATGGTATGTTAGCCTTTATTGCAAGGGGGTTGGAGTATAAGAGTAAGGAAGTCTTGCTGCAATTATAAAGGACTTTGGTGAGACCACACTTGGAGTACTATGTACAGCTTTGGTCTCCTTAACTAAGGAAGGATATACTTGCCTTAGAGGGGGTGCAATGAAGGTTCACTAGATTGATTCCTGGGATGAAAGGGTTGTCCTATGAGGAGAGATTGAGTGGAATGGGTCTAGATTATTCTCTGGAGTTTCGAAGAATGAGAGGTGATCTCATTGAAATGTATAAAATCTTAGAGGGTTTGACAGGGTGGATGCTGAGAGGCTGTTTCCCCTGGTGGGAGAGTCTAGAACTAGGGGTCACAGTCTCAGGATAAGGGGTCAGCCATTTAGGACTGAGATGAGGAAAAACTTCTTCACTCAGAGGGTTGCGAATCTTTGGAATTCTCTACCCCTGAGGGCTGTGGATGCTCTGTCGTTGAGAATATTCAAAGCCGAGATCGATAGATTTTTGGTCACTAAGGGAATCAAGGGATAAGGGGACAGGGTGGGAAAGTGGAGCTGAGGTCGAAGATCAGCCATGATCTTATTGAATGGCGGAGCAGGCTCGATGGGCCGTATGGCTCCTATTTCTTATGTTCTTATAATAGAAAAAAATCATTAATGAAAATAACGTACTTCTTCAGATCCTACTGCATTACACCGATCTTCACATTGCTGGATCCAACTATATTCATAACATATGGGTGTATTTGGACCGTAGGCAAACTGGTTCAAAACTTGTGTAGATATTGACTTTGTGCGATAGTGTAAAATGGGTGATAGCAAGTCATCAGCCCATTTTGCATCTCTCCCGATTTTGATTTCCACAAAGTCAAGATCTACCCCTTGAACTAAAAAACTGTCTCACTGCCAGTAAATGCAGGTACCAGTTCAGTTGATTTCACAACAGGTCCATCCTTTTTACTTTTGTGAATTTTCTACCTGTTTGTAGGTTATTCACCGTCTATTGTTATTTGTCAACAATTGTCCATCCTTACTCTTTTTGTCAATCTAATTCTGTTGTAGATATGATACATGTGGTGGCAATGTTGCTCATATGATACACAAGTTTCTGGAAGAAATATGAATTTTTATTACTAAGTGAATCGATGCGAGACAGGAGCGTCAATATGTGTTTGAAGAGCAGAATTCTGAACACTGCTCTGAAAGCAATGTCTCCACGGAAATCCATTTATTGTATAATAAACTAGGAAACTAATGCAATATTACACATCATCTGTAAAATAAAAACTATAAGAAAAGGCTGCCAGGAAGAAGTAAGAACAAAAAAGTGTAATCTGCTAATGTCTATTGAAAATAGAATGGTAGGTTCTATGATAAACATGCACACACAAGGGCAAACAATGATAAATCTACATAGACAGGTACAAGCAAATTGCTTTTGGGAAGCAACATATTTCACCGTTTAAATGGTTTCCACAAACCCCAAAGAGATGAGACTGGGATATTATATGATAGGACTGCCAGCGCCCCTGCAGTTTACTGTTGGTTGAAATACAGCAATTATCATTAAGGCAGATGTCCTGGATTGAAAGAAGCTATTGTTGTCGAGAGTATTGTCATAATTCAAAATAATTTCATGTGCTGTTTTCTGTGGATCACTTTCATCTGATCTATGTGGGCTACATGTGACTGAGTGCAAAGTAATTGGCTGTCTTACAAGTTGCCCATTGCACTCATGGCACTCAGCATGCGTAACCTCCCTATCATTTACTGTGGGTCAGCAGTCACTTCCACTGCAGTAATTGCATCTGAGAAGATCAGTTGAGACAAGTACTCTTCTCTCACTCTGCCAATAGGGACCAGGACATTCATCAAACTGGGCAGATTGAAGTCTTCTCTTCATTAGGACTCCTTTCTGAGCCCGGTGCACTGATAATTAGTGCTGCACGCTTGTTTACTCAAGCCGAGTGCTCCCTTGTGTCCCACTACCATGCAAAATAACCTTCCTAACTTTCAATTGGGCTGGACAGGCTGTTAACATGCTTTTGTTTTAAATAAAGCTGGTAACTGAACCAATAGGAAAGTTACCTATGAGAGTCAAATAAAAAAAAAATAGTGCATTAATTTACAATGCGTTCATTCAATGTTTTCATTTGAGCTTTTCAACAAAAAAGCTCAAATTTGCAAATGCAGGAACTGACTGTAAGACATTGTATTCTAAATTATCAATCAATCCATAGGTTGTTTATTCCCTCACAATATCTCTGTTCAATAACATTCAGTGCTGTTGTAATATTCTGCTTCTATCACCAGCAAGTGATTCATGGTAACAATCAAGTTCTAATTTGTCAAATATCACCTTTAATTTGAATGATTGCATGTTGCTGCAAAGTAAATCTCCAGAGAGCCAACATATGTTGTTTGCCATTTTAATTGCAATTAAAACTATTTTTCACGTAGAACAGCAATTTTAACTAATGTTTCAACATGACTTGTTTAATATCTCTGGTGATCATGTCAGAAACTTGGTCTCATGTCCCATTTACTTGATGCCATCTTTCCCATAGCTACTGATTTTGCTGTCTGCAGGTGTTGAAAGGAAACAGAAACTGTAGCTTGATGGTATGCATGGGAGAGATACACCAGCTTTCTGCTTTCAGAATTAGCATTTGCTTTGTAAAGGGGCAACCAATTACACAACTGACTCATAAAAGGCAACTTCAGCTCTCAAAGCTTTAAATGATTTAGTGAAAATGTAGTATTTTAATACCAATGTTTTTAGATACTGGAACTTCGTCAAAAGCTTCCTTTCTATTGTTGAGATTGGTCCATTTAAAATTCCTTTCTATTGTTGAGATTGGTCCATTTAAAAGAAGAAATTATTCCTCATCTTTTGTATGTCACCACAACTCGTCTAGGTTTGTAGAATCTTTTGTGAAAATGACAGTCCTTAGCTAACGAGAAAAGAGCCCATTTGACAGTCTATATATTTGAATGAAACCCCAAAGCAACAAAATATACTGTATGCAGCAAATCTGCAAGTGACAGGAGCCGTGTTCTTAATATTCCTTATCAACAGACTCCAACAGAAGACAAAGGCTGACTCATAAGCATACGTTTTGTTACATTTCAGCAGCCTTTCATTCAAACTGTGTAATTCAAGTTTATTTCATGATTTGATAGCTGGACCCTGCCACTGGAAGCCATCCATCAGGCACTTGGTTTTCAGTACTTGTACTACAGTATTCCCATCTGTGCTTTGCATTACTGAAAATAACATCATTTTCCTATTCTCCGCAGAGTACAAAATGCAAAAGAGAAATAACTTATGAATTCAGTACCTTAACCCATGTCAGATGAATGTCAGGCTGATTGCTTTTCTCATTTGCCTGAATGGGAAAAAGAGCCGAGCGCATTCTGCATATATTTACTGCAGGTGCTTTTCAGTAGCCAATCCCACACTCAATTGCATCGTGGGTCGTGTGTCCAGCTGCTAAAGTTGACTTTTGAAATTACAATGCGTGAATTGTTGTAGCTCTGAACTGAAGATGAATTCATCGTTATTAATTGCCCTATATTTTACATCGGATGGCACAGATGCCAATAACCCACTTTGGCCTCTAAATACTAAATTATTATTATTAAACCATGATTGACATCTATGGTTATTAATTATAATCCTGTGCACATATGCAGTGTGATTTCAGAGAATAATCAGCTTTGTCTGCCAAATTGGCAACATTGAGGAGCTAATTTGCTCTGACACACTATCAAAGATTCTTCTTAGAAACACACTGAATCACTAATACCGCATGTATTATTCCAGTCATCAGATGCTTTGAAAGTTGACTTTATACTGCAATGATTAGGAATAAGTGGTAATCATCTATGTAGTCATAGACTACACAAAGTGACTCAGAGTTCAAAGCAATGCTAAATCTTAGTTTCCTAAGATTACCAAGGTTGGCAGAAAACCATTAACATAGCAACAGTGTACTCTTCAAACCCCATAATACCAGCGACTATAAAATCAATAATGTTGGCCTCAAAGACCTGAAATGTCATGATTTGACAGCTGAGATATATGCACAATTATTGTACCATTACAAAAAGTATTCTATGCATTTCTTTCATGTGATGGTTTGGTGCAACAACTAGAAATAACAAAATTCACATGCTAGTTTCACCATTGGCTCAGCAAGTTTATCCAGCGAGTAACTAAGCCATACGGACTGGGAAGACCCCAAATTTATTCCTGCTTTGTGCAATGTTAGCTGATTTCAGTGGTGGACTTTGATGGAAATAAAAATCAGGAGAGATGTAAAACAGGCTGCCGATTTGCTATCACCTGCTTTACATTATTGCACAAAATCAAAATCTATCCCTAGGAGCGCTGAATGGTCCCTATTGTTTCATGTGCGCTCCCTTTGATCTTTCTCAAAGTGATACTGGAACATAATAGATAACAAGTATAGGTTTATTCAGCGTGAAATGGCTATGCATGGCTTCATATTAAAATTATAGGCAAGAACAGCCCACAAAAAAAAATCAAGTATGTTCCTTAAATCTAGTTTACGTTTCTGGTTCCATGACATGTTAGCATCAGAAATAGTCATGCTTTATGCATCTAATTTCAATGTACATCTGTATAAGGTTACATATATAGAGAACTATTCCTTTAATTTTACAAAATAAATTATAGGTTAAATTCACTGATTCACACTTCTAGCGGGGAGCTGCTCTTGAAGTGAGTGCTGGTTGGACAATGGGTGTATTGTAAAGTATTATAGCCCTATTTCCACTGCACACTCGCTTTGAGTGGAGTTCCCTGCTGGGGACTGGGATTAGTGAATTGTCCCTTATATTTTGAGTAAGTTAACTTACAGATGTGTATTCCCCCTTATTTAGTATCAAAATATTAAAATACTGGCAGCATCACCAGTTTCATATTTCCTGTATCTATTCCAGATTCAGCAGCTTTCCTCCAAACCACTGAAAGTGGAACTACAATTCTAAAATGATATGGTTGTCCATTCTCATTGATCAGACTGAAATGTTAACATATGTTAATATATTTTATTAAAAAGAGTCCCAGTAAATTGCAGAGATAAAAATTGAACCCAACTCTGTGACAAATTATTAAAATATATAGTTTTTTGGTGCTGTGACTATGGTAAATGTGAAGCCAATGGATTATGAAGACTTGGTTCTTGTAGTTGAATAAACAATGCGGTGGAGGGACTACAGAATAACATTAATTTATTTTCTACTTAGGCCCGCGGATCTTGGTTATGTATCACACGAGGCCCCATATCTCACCTTCCTGCAGTCCACTCTCTTTCTATTTGTGGTTATATTTTTATGCCACTGGATATGGGTATTTGAATTTGGCAGGACTGGCAACTTGAAAAATTTTGTTCTTGGTGCTGCTCAAATCAAACTTGAGATCTATAAATTCAGGTTCAGGGTACATTGTAGTTACAATTTGAGAAATTCCTCTCCCAACTTCCCTTAAATTGGCATCTAGGAGCAGGAACCCTGGTCAATTTTCCCCTCTCTAATCGGGAGGTGCTGAAGCCAATTATAGCACCCCTACCACTTCTCCAATGGAGCTCAGCTACCTTCCCACAGACCAGATATCAAACCTGGGACCTGGTACGTCTGTCTGGCTCAGCTCCTCACTGGCTGAAGATGCTGAGCCATCAGGGACACTAAACCTTTCTTTGAAGTAAAGCTGGGTTTATGTTAGACAGCATTTTAATTAGGTAGAATTTGTAACAGCGTAGAATTAAAGCTTCTGTGGTGCAGTAATATAAATCACCACAGAATGTGTGTTGGTTCTTGATGGGCTCTACTATTATATGCGTCCCCGGTGAAGGCATATTACTGATTTTCACCCACTTTCACTGAGTTACTTCATTTCTCCTCCCCCCCACCCTGACATAATAAAAGACCACAAGTGATCAGTTGTTTAAATACCAGGTTCTCATAGATGCTGCCTGACCTGCTGCATGTTTCCAGCATTTTCTGTTTTTTGTTTAAGTACCAAGAGCTGATGTTAGCTCAATGCAGTGGTCATAAATATACATGTTCCCAAGCTGCCCAGATTGAGGAGATGCTGATCTTTTTGCTTTGAGCTTCACATTCAAATTTCTATTTTATACTTCAATGAGCCTGCTTTTCAGTGGAGGATGTTAGAACACGTGGTCTATGTTAAAGAGTCACTCATCTCCTGTACACATAGCAGTGGAAGGGGGTACGATTGGGTTGGATGAACAATGGTACTGAAGTCTGACACTCAGTATTCCCCAACACAAGTGGCATCTGCAGTGGTGACCTCAATAACTCAGCCTAAATGTTCAGTAGGAGCACAAACATTCTTATGAATGTTCCCGCTGCTACAATGGGTCCACACTCCAAGAAGTAGTCACGACTGGCTTCAACCCATTTGAAGAATGGTTACAGTAACAATGGGGGAGGGATTCTGAGACTTCACAAATGCTCGCTGTTCTATACTTATACAGATCAGTAGGCTTGATACAGAAATGCCCTCCAGCAGTGTCACATATGAAATAGTACAGGAGCAGCTAGTCGCCACTCATGTCAGCAGTGTTCTGTGCTGTCACAGAGCTCTGCACAGATGACAGGAGGCAATGCCTCCAAAAGCAAAGAGCCCACAGCTACTCCAGAAAAAGATGCATTAACAGATTAAGAGCTAATAACAGATACAGATGGCCGACTTCTGCATCTCCTGTAGTTGGCCAGGTAGTTATGCGCCAGCCATCAGTGATACGCCTTCAACCAGTAATAGATCACATCAAGAGCCAACATGCAGATGTGAGAGTCCCTGCGGTAAGTCATGTGACTTCTTCATGCCCTGGGCCACTTCTTTTCTTGGTGCTGCTGCAGTGCAAGATACCCAGCAATGCTCACTATACCCATGCTCTGAGGCAGAAAACTCCACGGTACAATTAATTTCTGTCACAGTACTGTGGTGATAGGTTGAAACCAGCCGCGATATCCCCTGCCAAGTATGGGGACCAAAACTGGACACAATACTCCAAGTGTGACTGTGCAAAGGCCTTGTAAAGTATTCTTCACTTCTATTGTACTATTCTGGCAATAAAATGTAAAACTCTGCCTTCCAAATGACCTCGACATGCTGCTTGTGGACATTTATTGATTTATCAGATTTGGCCCACAGGTCTTTCTCCTGCTCCATAATGATTTCTGTGTATTGGCAGAGTTGTTAGTTATCAAATAAACCAATATATTCCTCATGGCTTGAGTTCATGATTGCAGCCATGGGATCAAGAGCAAGTGCAAAGTATAGAGTAGAAGGTTCCCATAAAGAGGGAGGGAGAATCAAAAAGGTACTTCTCCTGGGCTGCTTTCTGGCCAGCTGAGGAGACCAAGTTGTCTGTATTCCTTCTCGATCTGTGAATGGTGCATGGTGTGTGAAAACGTAAGGGGGAATGAAATAATTAAATGGAAACAAGACAATGAGAGTTAGCAACTGAGATACCTTATCAAAACACGGGGTGGGGGGGTGGATATTGGACAAGGGCCATTTTTGGGCGTAGGTAGCGTGATGCGCTATTACCCTGCACCCAATGACCCTTGCGCAGGTAGGACGCAAGTTTTGGCCAGCCCGAGGACTCACCTGCAATCAGTGTTCCATTCCGGGCCTTGCATGTGGAATCAATGCAATTTGCACTTTCCACCACCAGGGGGAGCTCAATCTCTTAAAGGGAGGATGTTTCTTTGAAATCTCTTAAAGATAGCTGGTACCTGTTATTTGCTGAAAATAGCAGTCTATTGTCTGCACGTAGTCTGAATGGAGATCAGACATCGCACACATAAAACACCGATGCAGGTCACATCCCTGTGTTTACACATTGATGAGTTATGTTAAAACATTGAATAAAGGTTGTCCACTACTAAATCCCACATCCTCCAATTTGCACGCCAGACCTCACCAATCTACCGATCTGAGTTGGTACCAGGCCTGCGAGAGTGCATGCACCAAGGTTCTCTGCTGATGCACTAGACTGATGGACAGAAGGAGGGACATCCTATATGCGCGGGGGTGGGGGGGGGGGAGGGCAAGAGGCCTTCCAGACATATATCCAAAAGGCAGTGGGAGGCAGCGGGGAAGAAGTCAATGTCAGGCGTACAGCATCATGAACATGGATGCAGTGCAGGAAGAGATTCAATGCCTTGACATGAATGGTCAAGGTGAGTGAGGTCAACTGTCAAGTACCGTCTCCTACCAACTGCACCACACCCTACACCCCCTCATCACCCACATACCAACAAACTCTTTCCATCAGTACTCAACTCTTCCAACCAGATGCTTCCTCTCACCCTTACACATTACCACTGTTGCAAGCCACCCACCCACAACTCACAGACCACACACACTGGCAGCTATTCAACCATGACAGGCACATCACCCAGATACATGTCCCACTTTCTTGCAGGAGAAGGTGCCGCATATCAGGAGGCAGCAAGTGGCAGTGGCATTTAGCCCCTCGAGCCTGTTCCAACTTTCAATGAGATAATGGTGGACCTGTGACCTCATTCCATATACCCACCTTAGCCCCGTATCCTTTAATACCCTTAGTTCATAGAAATCTATCAATCTCAGATTTAACATTCACAAGTGAGTTAGCATCAACTGCTGTCTGCATAAGAGTGTTCCAAACATCTCCCAACCTTTGCGTGTAGAAGCATTTCCTAACTTCACGCCTGCACGTCCTGGCTCTAGATGTTAGGCTATGTCCCTGCATCCTAGTATTCAAGTCTAGGAGACCTCCAAAAACAGTCTCGGCAGCCAGAAGCAATAATCCAGCCACTAACCTGTAAATCCTGCATGGTCCCTTTAAATAGTCCTGGTGGAGGGTCCTCCAGGCACTCGAAGACATGTTCAGATGGTTGGGGTTAAGACTGTGCGTTGAGTTGAGCGTTAAGTCCCAAAATGGTGTCTATCACTTTAAATCAATGTTGCACACTGATTGAAGCCATTTTCTCCCCACTTTACATGATTCCAGCATTTGTTATCTGCGCCTGCGCTAACTCCTATACCAAGATGGAGTCCGGCACACGTCACGCTGAAAATGTGCGTGCGCATCCAAGACGCTATCTTGGATGTCAGAGAGGCTGTGCAGCGCCCAATTTAGCGCCCAGGATCTTCCTCAGTGAATCAACTGACATTTCTCTTACTCTGCAGAAAGCACATAAACTAAGAGTGATACTGGAAGGAGGATGCGTGTATCCTCACTGCACTGCATTGGAATGGAAAAAGGGGCAGAAAACGGATTTAAAAAACAAAGTGAAAAGCACTAATATTTAAAACTTCAATGCAATCATGATAATGAACACAAAGACAAACATTTAAGTATCTTTATTATGGACTTTCTACATGATACTTTCTATGTGAACATGGTTTCTGTAAAACCCTTTACACATTTTTTTCTCACTGCATGTTATGATGCTGGTACATTATGAAATAAGTACTACAACATAAATCAAAGAACTATTAATACCTATTTATGTTGCTATACTTTAAAAACATAAAGGAGATAAAGCAAAATCATTGTGCATACAGATTTTATCTTCATCATGAAGCGAATAGGTTGAAATTATTTAAGATTTAATAAACTGCTTTTTCATGCTGAGAGCTTACATATTAAACATTAAAGTTGGAATGCATTGACGGTCTTCATTTATTTCACGATATGTGCCAGCACTCTTAATTTCCAACAGTGCTTTCTGCAATACATTTTTATATGGTAATAAAAAACAATAAAATTTTATAGGGCTCTGAGATTATTGTATGAAACAGCCTTGACATTTATATGGCTGATTTTCAGAAAAGTATATACAATATTGATTAACACACAATAACTTTCACCGTAAAATTATATATGCATATCTGGCAGCAACATTTTATGGACAAATTACTTTTAAAGCTAATTTTAATTAAGTGACTGCTTAGAGAATCAGCAGTGAATTTTAAAGCATGCAATGTGCTATCATTTGTTACATGGAATACGAACATTCTGCTTATAATTGAATTAATGTATCATTGAATGATAAAACCCAAGGTATTGAAAATACGATCCTGAGGAAATGGTTAAAAGATAAATATGCATGGAAATACAGTCACACACCAATGGGAACAACTCACTGTATGTCAAAGATTGCACTGTAAGGGCCCAGCAAATCTGTTGAGAAAGATTGTGATGTTGCTCAACCATTTCTATTCCATGAGGATTGTACACGCTCTCTTTAGTTACAGATATTCTGCTCCTTGGCTTGATAATCAATCCTGATGTACAGCAGAGCAAATAAGTGGCAAAGATGGGTAGGAAAGCTGATAGTAAAATAAGAATTCTGAAGAAAGTTCTGTCCTATTTGTCATTGTTGGCATTTTAATGTCCTGCAAAAACCCACATTTACCCAGTGATCGAATATTGTCTTCTCATTTGGCAGGCCTGAGACAAAAAAAAAGTATCTCTTGCCAGTGAACTTAAAGATAATGGCCAAATGTACGGCAGGATCCATTTTCTACAGCATTGGAGAGAATTGGCCAAATTGTCAGTTCCATATAACATTATGGCCGGAGCAGCAGCACAAATGGAGATAGCACTAAAGCACTCCTCCATGTTCATACCAGGAACACAAGGGCTGTTGCAGCTCACCTCGATATTTTCTATCAGTCCTAAAAATTCGCACTCAATATCATTGATAAAGCTTCTCCTGCTCACAGAATTCTCAGCCATATAATGTCATTGTCTGGAACTTTCTTCCTTGTATGCACAAGTTGAAATGCAGAGCTAACCACCAATCTTGTACAAGGGTTTGTGAAGCTGCATTAGATTCTGGAAAATCTGCAAACTGTCCCTTGGTATTACAATACAATTCTTCTACATTTTTCTGTGCTCCTATCACTACTGGGTTCAAATATATGAGATGCGACCCCTGCTACTGTTGTCTTTGTATTGTTAAGCCACTTAAGACACAAATAAATCTTTGAAATTTTAGTCACAGCATTGTGCTGTGTTAACCATATAGAGTATCTGCCTATTCAACAGGATAAAGGAGAAGGGTTCATAGGAAATTGATCCTTTTTAGACGTGGTACTCCACTAGAACACAAATGAAGAAGTAAGATATGCCACTGTATCATAGAATCATAGAAAGGTTACAGCATGGAAGGAGGCCATTCAGCCCATTGAGTCCGCGCCGGCTCTATGCAAGAGCAATCCAGCTAGTCCCACTCGCCCAGTCTATCCCCGTAGCCCTGCAAATTTTTTACTTTCATGTACTTATCCAGTTGCCTTTTGAAGGCCATGATTGAATTTGCCTCCACCACCCCCTCGGGCAGTGCATTCCAGATCCTAACCACTCGCTGTGTAAAAAAGTTTTTCCTCATGTCACCTTTGATTCTTTTGCCAATCACTTTAAATCTATGTTCTCTGGTTCTTGACCCTTCCGCCAATGGGAACAGTTTCTCTCTATCTACTCTGTCTAGACCCTTCATGATTTTGAATACCTCTATCAAATCTCTTCGCAACCTTCTCTGTTCCAATGAGAACAACACCAGCTTCTCCAGTCTATCCACGTAACTAAAGTGCCTCATCCCTGGAATCATTCTAGTAATTCTCTTCTGCACTCTCTCTAAGGCCTTCACATCTTTCCTGAAGTGCGGTGCCCAGAACTCAACACAATACTCCAGTTGTAGCCGAACCAGTGTTTTATAAAGGTTCATCATTACTTCCTTACTTTTGTACTCTATGCCTCTATTTATAAAGCCCAGGATCCCGTATGCTTTTTTAATAGCTTTCTCAACCTGCCCTGCCACCTTCAACGATTTGTGCACATGTATCCCCAGATCTCTCTGTTCCTGTACCCCTTTTAGAATTGTGCCCTCTAGTTTATATTGCCTCTCCTCGTTCTTCCTAACGAAATGTATCACTTCGCATTTTTCTGCGTTAAATTTCATCTGCCACGTGTCCGCCTATTCCACCAGCCTGTATATATCCTCTTGAATTGGGAGGATGGAGGAAGGCCATGAAGGAACTTGAAGACAAAGATGAGAATCCTGAAGTTAACTGGCGTAAGCATTGGACGCCAGTGGAGCTTGGCAAGTAGAAAGACACTTGACAAGGACTGGGTGGTGCTTTGAGTTAGCGCACTGCTTCTTTGACTTCTGGGGGCCAAATTTCATCTCTCTACCACCCCGTTTTTAAGCATGAATGGTTGTAGTAGTGCATTGAAAATCATGAGAACAAAAATTGCTGAGTTCCCACCGGAGACCTTCAACTACAATTTTCAAATCAGCCTCAATTTAGGCAGCCAGCGTTCCCAACAGAAACAGGTGAAAGCCTAATAAATATATTTAAATGAGAGTCCTATGATGTGATTAGGACCCAGATACCATTTTTGTGTGAGTCAGCGTTTCCACTGCTGCTTTCGAAACTCGTACACAGATCATGGGTGATAGAGGAGCTGGAATGGGCACTTTCAGCAATATTTAAAGGAGGACCCACCTTCTAATTGCTCTAATTTAAATTGCTGTAAATATTTGGCAGACATCTTGCTTGTTTTTAGGTGCAGAATCACTGTGATTTTTTTTTGCTTGTATGGGCTGGAAGCTTCTGGCAATGCTCTTTTTCTGATAATAGAATTGATTTTGGGCACTCCATTCTGACTGAAGGAAGAGGAGCCGCAGCTCACAGAGCAGGAGGAGAGGGTGCAGAAATCCTTACCCTCCCAACAGAGTGATTAAGCCCACAGTCACATACCCACACTTCTCGGAGGTGCAGTGCATAAGGAGGATGCACTTCACCAGGGAGGCTGTCGCAGACCCGTAATGCCTCATCCAACAAGACTTGTAGCGCACTGCCCACAGCTGGCACTGCACTGCTTGTTAACGTCAGAGTTACTACAGCCCGCCAGCTCTGTCCAGGCTGCAATAGGAGATATCTGCAACATCAGTCAGTTTGCAGTTCACACTTGCATTAAGGCGGTGACTGATGCCGTGATTGTTAAAGCAAACAATTTCACCACGTTCCCCAAGAATGACCGAAGGAGGAGGCAAGGCAGTTGTGGAGCTAACTGATGGAAGTGCTGATATCAGCGAATGCATCATGCCAGGGAAGAAGGAATTGGAAATTAAAGAGGTGGGGGAGTTGGGGGAGATTTTCCAGCAGAATAAGGAGAGGGTGGGAGAGTTAAGCAGAGAGAATGTATAAGAGGGAAGAAATTATGGGAAAATGGCTTGTTGATGACCAAGATCTTAAGGGTGGTCAGATCTCATCCAATAATGAGGTTGAGGGGGTAGCAATGTGTGTAAGTGAGGTAGTTTATATGGATGTTGAGGGTGAGGAGGTGTAGAGGGCATAGGAGTTGGAAGAATGAGGCAGGGTATGTCCAGTTGGAAGGTTAAAGTTACCAAAGATGAGGAGTTGCTCAGTGCAGTTCTTGTGCAGCAGGAGGTCATGAACACTTAGGCCAGTGCAGGTTTTGCTTTGGCTGTGCTCCAGCAGACAGGTGGGAATCAGGGTCACAGGCCTTCCTGGAGGTTGTAAATTTAAGGGATAATTTTACAAAGGAAGGCTGGTGACAAAAGAAAATAGAAATTAAGACTGTGTGAGGGAGGAAGTGAGTTGCATGGGCTCCTGCTTGCATGGATTTCGAAGGCAAGGATTTTGTAGTTTGATTTCTCCTTCAAAGACTTTGAAGGGGCCCAAGAGTGGGAGAGTCCAGTGTTGCAGCAAAATGTCATGTTCTCGAGATCGTGGCTATGTTCCTGTTATCTGCTATCCTGGCCTGCTGCCCAAATTCATTCTTGGCAACTTAATTCTTTTAAAATTGTGGCATGTGGATCATTTTAGGGACAGATCACTGCCTTTGGCACAAGTAAGTTGGTTGCATGCTGTAATGCACTGTTTTAACTCTGGGCCTGGCGAGAGGAGTCATGTTGGAGGAGAGGGGCACTGACTGATGCAGTCGGGTGTGCTCTTCTGAGATTGGATATTAAAATGCATTGAGGCAGAGAACTGAGGTCTTTATTTCAAATGCTGGTCTAACCTATGGTACTCCTGTCTGGGAGAATCTGATACTCACATTCAGTGGCAAAAGTAATAAAATGTCCTCTGCCTTGTCTCAATATATAATGTTAGGATTCTGAAAAACATTTTGGGTCAATCTTAACGGTTCCCATTGGGCGGGAAACGGGTAGAAGCAGGTTGGCCGCCTGTTTTACTCTCAACCTGGTGCCCAATTCCCGGCCAGTGGGAACAATTAAGATTGACCCCTTTTATTTTTTGCATCCAATGACATTATCACCTGGGGACTGTTCATAATGAAGAACGGGTTTCAATTTCATTACACATAGCATACAATGGAAATCTTCCCCATTATTAGCAAATGGGATCTGTATATATACTTATAGTGATATATGGGAATTCCTTATGGGAATTACCTGGCCTCGACAGTAATAAGTATTGGCAGGTACCTGGAGTCCTGGACGGATTTGCCCAAAGGACAGGTCTTTCTCTTTTTAATTTGATGTGAGTCTCTCAACCCTACCTTCTCTCTGCTGCTCTCCCCTGCTCTCACGCTGGAGTCACTACACTTGGAAGGTGGGACTATCCTGTCCCCTGGATAGGTCAGTGTACTAACCAGCTCTGCCATGGAATACTTTGGTTCCAGTTTGACAACAGTACTTACTTTCAAATTGATTCCTTTTTTTTATTATAGTAGAAAGGTATTTTTTAAATCACTTCCTCCCATTTCACTATGGTGTGAAGAGGAGCCCATTGAAACTATTTATACAGAGGACAGGAGACAAGTAGCAGCCACATTTCTGCACAGCTACAGATTCCTCTGTGGATTTTGTTAGGATCTATATTGGTGAGAGCTCCACATTTAGTGCATTTATAATTAGCACCTCAAAATGGTCTAGTTTCTCCAAGTGCACAATCACCTGATTTTGTGAGTTTATTTTGTGTGTGTGTGGGGGAGAATTCAACTCCTGTCATTATCTATACACAGAAATGTGTTTACAATATATATTCTAAAAATGTGATCTTCAAGGTATATGCAAAGTGTTGATTTTGAACATTATGCCAGCAGCTTCTGGTAGTGAAAGACAATTTGTTGCAAAGCTGTCACAGTAATACAGCATTGTCAACTTATTAAATTATTCTCATCTGAACCACACCACTGATGAGATAACTACCTTAAAAGAACATCACTGAGATATAAATATACACCTTCAAGAGGAAATGTTTGCATACGTCAGCAGCAATTCCAAAGCAGCCAAACCCAAATGTGCCTTACCAAATGCCATTTATCTCAGTGTTTGAGTCACTCAGTGATTATGGCTGCCATTTCACATTTTGCTTAGCTTGCCAGTATGAGGAAATAATGACTTCTACTAGCAGGTTGTAATCATTTAGCGGTAAATTATCAACCAATGTAGAACTCTGCTGGTGATTCTAAACTGGTCAACTCAAATAGGTCAATGCTTTGGAAGCAGGGACAATCTGAAGGTGTGTGATTCTTTTTTGATATCACTACAGTCACAATGCAAGGAAATGTCAAATATATGATATACCTTATTTTTGCATTTTATGCAGTGTGCCCAATCTTTTATCTAGCATGAATGAATATTCTGAACCAACTGCCACGGACGTCCACCATTATAAATAATTGAGATATATTTTTTGTTAGGCACTGAATGTAATTCTTCTCAAAAAATCATATTACAAATGAAATAGCTTGAGTTGTCCTACCAGAAATGGCACCATGGAAATTAAAAAGGAAAGAAAGGGTAACCATTTTAAATGATCCGGTTGGTTGGATGACATGCGTGTCCCATCTAGTCCAACTCTCTCCACTTCAAAGATCTATGAACAATACAATGTCATCATTTTAAGGCATTGAACCTAATTCATTGTTTCTGGTAGGATAAGGAACCAGATTGATATGAACTTTAGGATGATATACGGCAGTTGTTGATGCAAACCAGATCCAAGCAATTCTTAAGATCAACTTTGTTAAGGTTAAATCCAACAAATATTTTACAATTACAAACCTATTTCCATTGCAAAACGTTAGAATTGAGACCGAGCCATTAACATCCCCCATCAAAAATCTTAGACGTATGTTTGAGGTCAAAGTTATTTGAGACTTAATTCAACATCGTTTTGCCTGTTTTACAGATGTAAAATTGGCACAGCAATGACGAATTTAGCAGAGTGATAGCCCAGGCTCACTTTGCGCAAGCATTCGGGCTGTGGCTAAATTCGTCAGGGCCCTGTTTTAGGTGGCCCTGGTGCCTGTCTGAAATGAGCACAGGTCTTATTTCAATATTAGAATGAGGGTCCTGTGCCCTTTTTCAGGAAGTTCGTTAAGACTAATAATTTAAAAGGATGGAAAATCAGGTGGGCTCCCACACAGGCATGCACTCCTTCTTGCCTGATTATTCTCTGTACACTGCATCCAGGGGCTCCAATACAACTAGGCGCAGAAATGGGAAAATCTGTCTGTGATTTTGCTACAATTAAGGAACAGAGGAAATCTTCGCCTTAAACGTGCACTCCTCCTTGCCCGAATTTCCTCTACCCACTGTGCCCATGCGATTCAATGCACTCAGACGCGGGAACAGGAAAATCTGAACCATTCTTTCTAGTCAAAAATATAAAGAACATACTTATGATTTTGCTACCAATAAATTGAGTGTAGTAAGTCTGTCAAGAGGCAGAAATTAGGCCTTTGACAAAACTAACTATAATATCAAAAACTCCAGTTATGTTAAAATCTCACTCGCTTTCTCCGACAGATAAAGACTGATATTAAAAGAGTCCTACTGTATTTGAATGCCCTTTCTTAGTTCTTTCATTTTCTGTTCTCTGCCAATTTGCATTATAGTCACTGATGCATATGACATAATCTTCTGGGGTTATATCAGTTACAGCAGACAGACTTTGGGAATCTGAAAGATTACTTTGCAAACATAATTATGCACATCTGGTGTTCTGTCAAGGATAACCTACAATCGCAGCACAAATGATGGAAAACTGTCAGAATATTGCGCACACACACACATAAGAAAATCTGACAAATATACCAGACTTCTGTCAAGCTAATAGCTTGCTTCACACAAACTTTTATTAATTTATGAGGAATTTATACAGGAACATCCATTAAAATAATTGTATTCTATGGTTAAAACCTGTGGCAATTCTTAAATACATTCTCACAAAAACTGTATCATGAAGAAGTATCTGTATATAATCTTGCTGCAAATATAGGAAAATGTGCAGTCTGAAGGATTTATGCTTGTCAGAAAGTCATAGCTAAAAGTATTCTATTAACAGAAATTAATGCATTCATCAAATAGCTTTCCAGGACAGCCCAGTGAAGCAAAGGATTGGTTTACTAACACTCTGTGTCATTGAGTGGTATGGCATGGTTTCACACCCATGATTCCTCCTATACAGAGTTGTGATCTTAGTTGGACTGTCAGAGGGAGGTATTGAATGGAGCTGATGCTCTCCTCTGCAGGGAATGATGGGAAATTAGAGGGCAATTCAACCCAGACCACTTTTACTCACCTCTGAGTGGTTCAGCTGATAATAGCAAAAGGCAAATGCTCAGGACCAGGTCGATTGTGCATTCATTTGGCCAGGGAATTGTACACAGTAAAATGGCATGGAAGAGGAGAGAAAATGACTGCTTTTTCTCTTCATTTTGTTTAAATTATATATTTTAATAAGGCTGTTTTTTGCATGGGGGTTAACATCGAGCCATTATATTCGCCTCCTAGATATTGACAGTAATTGAATAATTCTTCATAATTATTTACAATTGATTTTAAATCCTCTGTTAGTTGGACCACCACTGGTAAATAATATGTTTTCTGAAATGTTGTGCTGTGCCAATGATGAATTTAAAAGTGCTTGAGGCAACAAATGTTGGTTGCACTCTTCAAAAGTCCATTTTATAAACTTGAAATATCAAATAGAAATAGCTTGTTAAATAGTTCAATATTTAATGCCCTGTCTAACATAATTGTTAGGACTAAAGACACAGCTGTCATCATTCAAATTACATAGAATACAATATTGTGGATTGAGATAGAAATTTCTGCAAATATGTGTGCAATCATGGGTATGAGTGAATCCTTTAGAGGTTCAAATATTTTGAAATTGAAATCTTCAGTGACCTCACGTATATTTACATTTACAAACTGTGCTCTCAGAGTTAGACAGTCTAGTGTGACAACGTTGATGTCAGCATGTGTTATGGTCACTAATCATGTTACTGATGACATTTCTTTCCAAACTGGTGAAACCACAACTATGTTTGAAACAGAATCACAGATTTGGAGATTGATCCAGTCCTGTGTTAAATATGGGGGGGGGGGGGGGGTGGTGGGTTGGTTTTAACTACCGGGTGGCCGACTGAGTGTGAGGCCCAGTCCTCAGGCTGGGCCTCATTACCATGTCACCGCGGGGGGCCAAACGGGTGCCCCACTACAGCTTGCCGGCACAATATTGGGTGGGGTGGGGGTGAGCGACGCCCAAGATGGTAACAGCCATCTTGCAGACCCTGGAGGAGTGCTCCTGCTGCTCTTGGCCCCACAAAAATGATCCTAAACCTACCTTTTTGATGCCTCTTCAGCTGTACCGCCTGATAAAACTGGGTGGAGCATGTACAGCGCACGCTCCGCTCAGTTATTTCTCAAAGTGGCAATAGTGGTCCTATGTACATCATATGGTCCCGATTTGCATATTAAAGGGATCTACCTCCTGAAGCATGTGGGCGCTCCAGCTGCCAGCGATAGGCCCTTTTCAGGATAGTATCTGCCAGATCAGGAGTGGGAACAAGGGGGTAAGTTCATCCCCACAATTTTTTGGGTGCTACCGTCCCCTTTCCACCTAGCATAGGCAGAGAGCATCTGCACCTGTGAATCTAAATTGGACTGAATCAGTTTGTGTCAGGATATGCCTAAATATTTTAGTGAGACTTAGTGAGACTTAGAACTGGATTTTCAGCAGGAAAACGGGCCGATGAGGCCTATCAGCAACTCCCTGCCTCAACCTTAATTTCCTGGCCGCCCCTTCCCCATCCACCTCATGAAAATGTCAGCAGGAAGGTGGGGCCCAAGTTCTTGCCCAATTTCCCTTGGCACTGCTGCTGTCTCTGCTAACCCCAAGGACCAGCAGTAGAAGGGCAGCAGGAGTCCCTGAACTAGCAGTGGCAATCCTCGTTCATTGCTTGATGCAGGGAGAAGAGGGCCTGGTAGTAGCCTCTTCTCCCTCCATAATGGCCCCAAAAACTTAGCTGCTGAAGCCTCAGTCCAGTCCAAGCCCTTCAACACAAATGTTGCTGCAGTCTTCATGGCACTCATACCCCAATTATACTTTTGAACCATTATACTGGAATTGGAACTAAGACTAGATTTATTCTTATGCTCTCAATTTAATTTAATTTTGTCTAGTTTTCTGATGCATGCTGCCACCAGCATGGCACCATTGCATTTACTTCAAGAGATTTCCTCCATTAGCATTAAACTCTCAATTAACCTCCCAAACCCATGACCTCTACCACCTAGAAGGACAAGGGGCAGCAGGCACATGGGAACAACACCACCTGCACATTCCCCTCCAAGTCACACACCATCCCGACTTGGAAATATATCGCCGTTCCTTCATCGTCGCTGGGTCAAAATCCTAGAACTCCCTTCCTAACAGCACTGTGGGAGGACCTTCACCACACGGACTGCAGCGGTTCAAGAAGTTGGCTCACCACCACCTTCTCAAGGGCAATTAGCAATGGGCAATAAATGCTGACCTTGCCAGCGACGCCCACATCCCATGAACGAATTTTTAAAAATACAAATTGAGTATATCACTATTAATTTCTGTGGGGATTCTTCTGATCATCCATCGTAACTTCGTCATAAGGCCCACGGAAACCCCGGAGAAACCACGTGAACACCGATTACGTCGTTCTCCAGGGTTTCCACGGAGCTTCAAACCGTGCTGAGGATGCAGTGATGTGCCAGCTCTTTTACAGTTTAAAGCAGTTGCTATATTTGGCAGTGGAGGAAGGCGCTGAATTAACTTTGGTAAATATAATCAATAATGATGGACTTCTGAGTGACCTTGTCATTACAACCATGTATATTAACTGAAATACATTAATCTGTCATACATAGTAACTGCCTTAAGCCACTTGCCCCATTTAAAGAACTCATGCAGTATGATTTTTGACCTTCAAAGTCCATTTTGTCATATGTCCACCCTTTTGCCCAGCTGCATCCTTTCATTAATTTGATGACCATTCAAGTTTCCTGCCTTCAGTTTGTACAAAGGAATGCTACAAAATAGAACTGGAAGGTACACTGTAGTTTCCTTAATATTACTAAGGAAATGGTAACAGGGCACTTAGAACATCATAATATGATTAGACAGAGTCAACATGGTTTTATGAAAGGCAAATTGTGTTTTACAAATTTATTAGTGTTTTTTAAGTATGTAACTAGCAGAGTCGATAAAGGGGAACCAGTGGATGTAGTATATTTGGATTTTCAAAAGGCATTTGATAAGGTGCCACATAAAAGGTTGTTACGCAAGATAAGGGCTCATGGGGTTGGGGGTAACATATTAGCATGGATAGAGGATTGGTTAACAGACAGCAAACAGAGAGTAGGGATAAACGGATCATTTTCAGGTTGGCAGGCTGTAACTAGTGGGGTACCACAAGGATCGGTGCTTGGGCCTCAGCTATTTACAATCTATATTAATGACTTGGATGAAGGGACCAAGTGTAATGTATCCAAATTTGCTGACGATACAAAGCTAGGTGGGAAAGTAAACCGTGAGGAGGACACAGAGTCTGTAAAGGGATATAGACAGGTTAAGTGAGTGGGCAAGAAGATGGCAGATGGAGTATAATGTGGGGAAATGTGAGGTTATTCACTTTGGTAGGAAGACTAGAAAAACAGAATATTTTTTAAATGGTGAGAAACTATTAATTATTGGTGTCCAGAGAGACTTGGGTGTCCTGGTACAAGAAACACAAAAAGTTAGTATGCAGGTACAGCAGGCAATTAGGAAGGGAAATGGCATGTCGGCCTTTATTGCAAAGGGGTTGGAGTACAAGAGTAAGAAAGTCTTACTACAATTGTACACGGCATTGGTGAGACCTCACCTGAGTACTGCGTACAGTTTTGGTCTCCTTATCTAAGGAAGGATATACTTGCCTTAGAGGTGGTGCAACGAAGGTTCACTAGATTAATTTCTGGGATGAGATGTTTGTCCTATGAGGAGAGATTGAGTAGAATGGGCCTATACTCTCTGGAGTTTAGAAGAATGAGAGGTGATCTCATTGAAACATATAAGATTCTGAGGGGGCTTGACAGAGTAGAGGCTAAGAAGTTGTTTTCCCTGGCTGGAGAATATAGAACTAGAAGGAATAGTCGCAGGATAAGGGATCGACCATTTAAGACTGAAATGAGGAGAAATTTCTTCACTCCGAGGGTTGTGAATCTTTGGAATTCTCTACCCAAGAGTGCTGTGGATGTTGAGTCGTTGAGTATATTCGAGGCTGAGATAGATAAATTTTTGGACTCTAAGGGAATCAAGGGATATATGGATCGGGCAGGAAAGTGGAGTTGAGGTTGATGATCAGCCATGATCTGATTGAATGGCGGAGCAGACATTGAGGGGTCATATTTCTTATGTTCTTATGTTGTGATATACCGAGATTAAATGTGACTTAAAAAATTATGTAAAAGGTAAAAATTGACATTAACTTTGTTCAATTTTACACTTTCATATTTCTAATCTTAGGAAAGAATAAATAATTAACTTTCTTTTCAGACTGTGGTTATAAACATTTTGTTACACTGTGTTCTTTTATAATTTACAATGACATAAACTATCTGTGCTGTATGATCAAGAAATTAAGATTTATGACGCTGAAGTGGAATGTTTCTGGTTATGTTTCTCATGTTTTATAGGTTAACAGAGAATTGAAAACACACATAGGTATGTGAGATAAATCAAAGCCTAAAAATACACTAAGCTGTCAACTTTTAAACAATGCAACCGGCAGTTTAGCTGAAAGCCATGTTTAATTCAACTGCTGACACTATGAAGGCAAAAGAATGCTCCTTTGGTCCTCCTATCTCTTCAATAACATAGTATGTCTTTTGTAGAGGCTTTATCATAAACTCAAATCAGAGTTTAATAACTTACTATCGACAAGGAACTCTATTTTATTTTTATCTTTTATTTTACTGACAACAACAGGCACTCAATTCTGCTGATAAAGTTGATGTGAATAAGTACTCGAGATAGTCCACAAAATGCGTTAGAAGCTGTGCCTTATTATATAAACAAACATGGATTAAGTTCTCAGGCATAATACATAACATTCCCTGAAGCTGAAAACCTAACATTTAACGATAAATAAATTGGAGGGTTCAATAAAATGTTTTTTGTTCTTCAGTAGCTTTATCCCCATCCTGAACTCAGGTATAACTCACATAGAAAAGGGTTCGCTTTCTAATATAGAAACTGTGGCAAATTATGCAAACTGATTGAAATAACTACATCAGAACATTCTACATTACTCAAATGTAATGCAATTCTAATGCAATATTACAAATACCAGCTCAAATATAACAGCCCAGCAAACAGTTCAGTATCTATCCCTTTGACTTTGCCAGGTTACCTCTTCACCAAACCCGAATGCAAAACATCATTCTCTGAGCAGCAAGTGGTTTATTGTTTGGATATTCTATACTATTACTGCACTTTTTTAAACTAAACTTGGTATAATGTTTCAGGATTGTGGCTTTGTAGTTTATCAAACAAAGTGCCAACTGTTCAAACTCGATACTTGTTGAGTGGTGTAATGACATCACTTCCCATTTAGTTGGTAAGCAGTTTCTTACAGCTGAGACAGAACGTCCTATATGAAAACATATATTATGATTTTTTTTGTTTCTTTTTAATGCAGTTAATGATTTATAAATGTTTGTAGAGGCTCTTACATCTAATATAATATTTGGTCGCACATTCCTCCTTTGGTGGAAAGAAATGTTTCCCGTTAATATTTCAAGTATTTAAAAATGCTGTACTTCAAGTTGTTCCATACTATACATATACACAATAATAGCATCTTTTAGGCATGGCAGACTGATGCCTTGAAGGGACAGAGTGTCATATCTGGCTAAAAATGAACATTTTGGCCCTGAAATTACAATGTCAGATAATAGGATACAAATGTTTAATGCATTTGTCTGAAATTCCTCTTTTCACTATTTCAGTTGAGGCTTTAATCTGCTATGCCTCTGTTAAAATAGTGGAGAGAGGAATTTCAGACAGATACATTAAGCATGTGTATGCTAGTATCCCGCAATGTAACTTCAAGACCTTTGTCCTTCTTGCTTCCTGCAAACTGAGTTTAGAAAAGTATGTTCATCAGAAGCTATCCATTGAATTCAGTGTTCAGTGTCTTAAACATGTAATTTAATGTCCCATAGACAGTGCTGTAATCTGACAAGAAACAAAATATTATTTTAATGAGTCTGCGTAGTTTCATAATGTCAACTGTGAGAATGTTGCCCATCTTCCTTTCCTGAAGCCTGGTTTAGGGTTCCATAAGGGCTGGTTGCTTTCTGATACCTTGCCCATGTGACCATTATCCATGTGAGAGCCTAGTCATTGAGTATTAGCATGCGTGGGCATCAAAGCTGAACCTGTCCTCACCCAGCATCCCCACATGCATGCACTTCCAATAGGGCACATTGGTCAGCAATCAAGAATTTTCCTCTCTGTAACTGAGGGGCATGTAGGCAATCTTCTGTATCTATTTTTTGGTCAACTGAGTGTTTTGGTCAAATGAGTGTCCAAACCAAGTTGCTGAACAATCCCCACATCTGTAAAATTTCTGCTCTCCAAATAGATAGTGCGCACTCTCTCCCTGTAGGCACACACCCTAGTTACCTAAGTAAAAGAACATAGGTATATGTTGGCAGAGTCAAGGCTTAGGAATTCCCAAGTGTGTGCAGAGGTACTTCCGGAATTAAACCAATTTATCATAACTGCTTCTCTCTGCTTGTCCAGTTATGACCACCCAACCCATTATGCATTGGCTTTCAATGTTACCTGGAGCCAAGTAGAAAGAATTCTAACCCTCAGTGACAGGTCTACCGTTCTAGGTTCCATTAGAGAGCCAGAATAACTGATCAATGGTGATGGACAACTAGGCAATTAACAGAAGAGGGAAGATCCATGAATATGCTCATCCTTAACCATGGTAGAGCCCAGCGCATGAGCATATCAGACAAGGCTGAAATGTTTTCAAGCACCTTCAGCCTAAAGTGCCGAGAGGACAATCCTACTTGGCCTCCTCCTGAGGTTCGCACCATCATAGATGTCGGTGTCTAGCCAATTTGGTTCACTCCAAATGACATCAAGAAGTGGCTGAGTGCACTGGACACAGTAAATTTCCATTAGCAGAGAGGTCAGTGATCAGGCGCCATAGATTTAAAGTAATTGGTAGAAGGATTAGAGGGGAGCTGAGGAGAATTTTTTTCACTCAGAGGGCGGTGGCGGTCTGGAACTCACTGCCTGAAAGGGTGGTAAAGGTAAAAACCCTCAACTCATTTAAAAAGTACTTGGATGCGCACTTGAAGTGCCGTAACCAACAGGGCTACAGACCAAGTGCTGGAAAGTGGGATTAAGCTGGATAGCTCTTTTTCGGCCAGCACAGATACGATGGGCCGAATGATTCTATGATAAATGTTGTAAGCCCTGCGAACATCCTGGTGCTAGTGCTTAAGATCTGTGCACCAGAGCTAACCGCTCCCCTAGCCAAGCTGTTCCAGTATAACTATGAGGCTAGCATCTACCTGACTATATAGAAGATTACTCAGGTATGTCTTATCCACAAAAGCAGGATAAATCTATCAGCCTCCTTTATCAACAAAGTGATGGAAGAAGTCACTATAGCACCATCAAGCAACACCTACTCTCCAGTAACCTGCTCACCGATGCTCAGTTCGGGTTCCACTGGAATCACTTAAATCCAGACCTCATCACACCTTTGATTCAAACATGGATGCAAGAGCTTTTTTTTTATTCATTCACGGGATGTGGGCGTCGCTGGCAAGGCCGGCATTTATTGCCCATCCCTAATTGCCCTCGAGAAGGTGGTGGTGAGCCGCCTTCTTGAACCGCTGCAGTCCGTGTGGTGACGGTTCTCCCACAGTGCTGTTAGGAAGGGAGTTCCAGGATTTTGACCCAGCGACAATGAAGGAACGGCGATATATTTCCAAGTCGGGATGGTGTGTGACTTGGAGGGGAACGTGCAGGTGGTGTTGTTCCCATGCGCCTGCTGCCCTTGTCCTTCTAGGTGGTAGAGGTCGCGGGTGCTGTCGAAGAAGCCTTGGCGAGTTGCTGCAGTGCATCCTGTGGATGGTGCACACTGCAGCCACAGTGCGCCGGTGGTGAAGGGAGTGAATGTTTAGGGTGGTGGATGGGGTGCCAATCAAGCGGGCTGCTTTATCTTGGATGGTGTCGAGCTTCTTGAGTGTTGTTGGAGCTGCACTCATCCAGGCAAGTGGAGAGTATTCCATCACACTCCTGACTTGTGCCTTGTAGATGGTGGAAAGGCTTTGGGGAGTCAAGAGGTGAGTCACTCGCCGCAGAATACCCAGCCTCTGACCTGCTCTCGTAGCCACAATATTTATATGGCTGGTCCAGTTAAGTTTCTGGTCAATGGTGACCCCCAGGATGTTGATGGTGGGGGATTCGGCGATGGCAATAGCAGAGGTGAGAGTAGCTGCCCTTGACATGAAGGCAGCATTCCACCAAGTATGGCACCAAAGAGCCTTAGCAAAACTGAGGTCAAAATGGGAAACCCTCTAGTAGCTGGAATCATACCTAACACAAAGGAATATGGGTCATGAAGGCCAAGACCAGTCATTGCAACCTCAGGACTTGGCTGCAGGAGTTCCTCAGGGAAATATCCTTGGCTCAACCATCTTCAGCTTCTTTATCAATGACATTCCCTCCGTCATATGGTCAGGAGCTGGTTGTTCACTGATGATTCCATAGTGTTCAGCTCCATAGTGGTTATGTTACTGGACTAGTAATCCAGAGGCCTGGACTAAAATCCAGAGTCATGAGTTCAAATCCTGCCACGGCAGCTGGCGAATTTAAATTCAATTAATTAATTAAATTCAATTAATTAAATAAAATAAAAAATCTGGAATTAAAATACTAGTATCAGTAATGATGGCCATGAAACTACCGGATTGTCGTAAAAACCCATCTGGTTCACTAATGTCCTTTAGGGAAGGAAACCTGCCGTCCTTACCTGGTCTGGCCTATATGTGACTCCAGACCCACAGCAATGTGGTTGATTCTTAATTGCCCTCTGAAATGGCCTAGCAAGCCACTCAGTTGTAAAATCTCGCTACGAAAAGTCACAATAAGAATAAAACCGGACGGACCACCCGGCATCGGACCACTAGGCACCGGACACGACAACGGCAAAACACCAAGCCCAGTCGACCCTGCAAGGTCCTCCTTACTAACATCTGGGGACTTGTGCCAAAATTGGGAGAGCTGTCCCACAGATGAGTCAAGCAACAGCCTGACATAGCCATACTTACAGAATCATACCTTTCAGCCAACGTCCCAGACTCTTCCATCACCATCCCTGGGTATGTCCTGTCCCACCGGCAGGACAGACCCACCAGAGGTGGCGGTACAGTGATATACAGTCAGGAGGGAGTGGCCCTGGGAGTCCTCAACATTGACTCTGGACCCCATGAAATCTCATGGCATCAGGTCAAACATGGGCAAGGAAACCTCCTGCTGATTACCACCTACCGTCCTCCCTCAGCTGATGAATCAGTCCTCCTCCATGTTGAGCACCACTTGGAGGAAGCACTGAGGGTAGCAAGGGCACAAAATGTACTCTGGGTGGGGGACTTCAATGTCCATCACCAAGAGTGGCTCGGCAGCACCACTACTGACCGAGCTGGCCGAGTCCTGAAGGACATAGAAGCTAGACTGGGCCTGCGGCAGGTGGTGAGCGAACCAACACGAGGGAAAAACTTACTTGACCTCGTCCTCACCAATCTACCTGTCGCAAATGCATCTGTCCATGACAGTATTGGTAGGAGTGACCACCGCACAGTCCTCGTGGAGATGAAGTCCCGTCTTCGCACTGAGGACACCATCCAACGTGTTGTGTGGCACTATCACTGTGCTAAATGGGATAGATTCAGAACGGATCTAGCAGCCCAAAACTGGGCATCCATGAGGCGTTGTGGGCCATCAGCAGCAGCAGAATTGTATTCCAGCACAATCTGTAACCTCATGGCCCGGCATATTCCTCACTCTACCATTACCAACAAGCCAGGGGATCAACCCTGGTTCAATGAGGAGTGTAGAAGAGCATGCCAGGAGCAGCACCAGGCGTACCTAAAAATGAGGTGCCAACCTGATGAAGCGACAACTCAGGACTACATGCATGCTAAACAGCGGAAGCAACATGCTATAGACAGAGCTAAGCGATTCCACAACCAACGGATCAGATCAAAGCTCTGCAGTTCTGCCACATCCAGTCGTGAATGGTGGTGGACAATTAAACAACTAACGGGAGGAGGAGGCTCTGCAAACATCCCCATCCTCAATGATGGCGGAGTCCAGCATGTGAGTGCAAAAGACAAGGCTGAAGCGTTTGCAACCATCTTCAGCCAGAAGTGCCGAGTGGATGATCCATCTCAGCCTCCTCCCGATATCCCCACCATCACAGAAGCCAGTCTTCAGCCAATTCGATTCACTCCACGTGATATCAAGAAATGGCTGAGTGCACTGGATACAGCAAAGGCTATGGGCCCCGACAACATCCCAGCTGTAGTGCTGAAGACTTGTGCTCCAGAACTAGCTGCGCCTCTAGCCAAGCTGTTCCAGTACAGCTACAACACTGGCATCCACCCGACAATGTGGAAAATTGCCCAGGTATGTCCTGTCCACAAAAAGCAGGACAAATCCAATCCGGCCAACTACCGCCCCATCAGTCCACTCTCAATCATCAGCAAAGTGATGGAAGGTGTCGTCGACAGTGCTATCAAGCGACACTTACTCACCAATAACCTGCTCACCGATGCTCAGTTTGGGTTCCGCCAGGACCACTCGGCTCCAGACCTCATTACAGCATTGGTCCAAACATGGACAAAAGAGCTGAATTCCAGAGGTGAGGTGAGAGTGACTGCCCTTGACATCAAGGCAGCATTTGACCGAGTGTGGCACCAAGGAGCCCTAGTAAAATTGAAGTCAATGTGAATCAGGGGAAAAACTCTTCAGTGGCTGGAGTCATACCTAGCACAAAGGAAGATGGTAGTGGTTGTTGGAGGCCAATCATCTCAGCCCCAGGACATTGCTGCAGGAGTTCCTCAGGGCAGTGTCCTAGGCCCAACCATCTTCAGCTGCTTCATCAATGACCTTCCCTCCATCATAAGGTCAGAAATGGGGATGTTCGCTGATGACTGCACAGTGTTCAGTTCCATTCGCAACCCCTCAAATAATGAAGCAGTCCGAGCCCGCATGCAGCAAGACCTGGACAACATCCAGGCTTGGGCTCATAAGTGGCAAGTAACATTCGCACTGGATAAGTGCCAGGCAATGACCATCTCCAACAAGAGAGAGTCTAACCACCTCCCCTTGACATTCAACGCCATTACCATCGCCGAATCCCCCACCATCAACATCCTGGGGGTCACCATTGACCAGAAACTTAACTGGACCAGCCATATAAATACTGTGGCTACTAGAGCAGGTCAGAGGCTGGGTATTCTGCGGCGAGTGACTCACCTCCTGACTCCCCAAAGCCTTTCCACCATCTACAAGGCACAAGTCAGGAGTGTGATGGAATACTCTCCACTTGCCTGGATGAGTGCAGCTCCAACAACACTCAAGAAGCTCGACACCATCCAAGATAAAGCAGCCCGCTTGATTGGCACCCCATCCACCACCCTGAACATTCACTCCCTTCACCACCGGCGCACCGTGGCTGCAGTGTGCACTATCCACAGGATGCACTGCAGCAACTCGCCAAGGCTTCTCCGACAGCACCTCCCAAACCCGCGACCTCTACCACCTAGAAGGACAAGAGCAGCAGGCACATGGGAACAACACCACCTGCACATTCCCCTCCAAGTCACACACCATCCCGACTTGGAAATATATCGCCGTTCCTTCATTGTCGCTGGGTCAAAATCCTGGAACTCCCTTCCTAACAGCACTGTGGGAGAACCGTCACCACACGGACTGCAGCGGTTCAAGAAGGCGGCTCACCACCACCTTCTCGAGGGCAATTAGGGATGGGCAATAAATGCTGGCCTCGCCAGCGACGCCCACATCCCGTGAACGAATAAAAAAATAAAAGTAAAAAAAATTCACAACTCCTCTGATAATGATGCAGCACATGCAAACCAACAGCAGGGTCTGAATAACATCCAACCTTGTGGTGACAAGTGGCAGGTAACATTCACACCACATAAGTGCCAGGTAATGACCATCTTGAATAAGAGAAAGCCCAGCTATTTTGCCCTGACCTTCAATGGCACTAATATCATTGGGTCCCCCACCATCAACATCCTGAGGGTCAACATTGACCAGAAGCCATATCAACACCATGGTGACAAGAGCAGAGCAAAGGCTGGATACCCTGTAATGAGTGGCTGACCTCCTAATCCCTCAAATCCTCTTCACCAACTACAAGGTTCAAGTGAAGAGTGTAATGAAATAATCACCTGGATGGATGCAGCCGCAACAACACTCAAGAAGCTCAACAAGAAGAATTTGCTTGATCAACATCCCAGCCATTGGACTTAATATCCACCCGGTCCTTCACCAGCGCACTTGGTTGCAGTATGTATGATCTACAGGATTCCCTGCAGAAACTCACAGTGGTTACTTCTTCAGCACCTCCTTCTCCTGCAATCTCCATCACCGAGACGGACAAGAGCAACAATGTCATGGGAATGCCATCCCCTCCAAGTTCCCCCCCAAGTCACACTCCAGTTTTTCCAGTCTCCCCTCCATTCTGACTTGGACATATACCACCACTTGTTCATCATTGCTGGGTCAAAATCCTGCAATTCCCTACCTAACACCATTGTGGGAGTACTATCAGCACAAGGACTGCAGCAAAAAGGCCCACCACTTGATTCAAGTATCAGATCACAACAGAGTAGTGAATTGGTTCTGAGCTTGCATTGCTAAGCAGATCACCTGGATCTATATCAACTCCAACTTACTTCCCCCATCCTCACAAAGGGGATTGTCACTAACTGGCCATTAGACAACTGTCTAGTCTGTATGGCTCTGCTACTAAATGGATAAACCCGCTAAATCATTGAGGAACTTAATGCATGAATGTTAATAATCATAAGGTCTCCTTGGTACTGGGCCAAAATGTTGGATCTATCTGCAGTGGTTATTTCCATTAGGCTATACTCAAGTTTAGATTTTGGGTCAAGATTCGATTTCTGTTAATCAATGGTTACAATAGATTAGATTTAGGTTAGATTTTGGATAGGTTGGGAGTTTCGGCCAAACCAAATTCAAAATCTGAACTAAAATCAGTTCAGTGAAACCTGTAAATGAGGGACACCTAAGGGGCTTGCATCAGGTGACTTTTATTTGCAGGTGTCCCTGTTATCAAAATGGTCATTGTTTGTACAGTAAATTATTTGGGACTGTCAATGGGTGTCCCTTTTTTGCTGGTGTCCCTTTGTACAGGTTTCACTGTAATTCCTTCCCTAAAATGTTATGTGCTGTGCCTCAGGTAGGGATCTAATGACATGGAAATCCATGTGGAAAACTTCTTGACAGATCAGGTGTTTTGTCAGAAATATGGGCTTGGAATTGTTAACAAGTCTGAAGGATGTAGAGCCTGAGGTCAATTTCTTAAATTATTCACAACTTTTCCAATTGTGCGGCTGCTCAGTAGGATTCAGAAAAATAACAACTGTTCACATTTTTGTAAATATTTGTGCTTGCTGACATTCTGTATGATCAGCATATTGATTTATCATTGGTTTTTTGCATTGTGTCATAAGGCAGGTATTCAATTAATAGCACAGGGCAATTAAACCCCCTTCTTCACCTCATTGCCAAGTGTAGACTGAATTTACAAGATATGTCAGTCTAACTATAGAAAAGACAGAACAGCATGCTCAGTGTTATGCATGACTGAGCGTGGGATGATAATTTGTATGACCTACTCCATAAACTGTGCATTTGGAAAAAAGAACACCACAAAAAAATGATTCTGACACAAAAGTTAAACTGCTTGCAAAGCATGCCAAAACATTTCAGTTGCCCAGAAAAAATTAAGCAAAACAGTGAGTCAGTTGACTGTTTCTTTGGGCTTTGTAGTGGCTCTTCAGCCTCATCACATTTCACACCGTATGCAATGTCTCAGATACTCTTATACCTACATCGAAAGACAACAGAATGTGACAGGCAGATACAGATTAATGTACTTCAAGCCCTTAAGGAGAGTCACTTTCACTTAATATCATGGAGCTCAAAATGGAGAAAGAATCTCCAATGCCAGTGAAGATGTAGCATCTGTTTAGTCTTCTAGCAGAAAGCAGCAGAAAGGAATTGCAAAAACTAGCATTGCTTTGTTGAATGAACTCTTATTTCAGGTGCTCCATAACTACCTTTCCTGTTTTTAATGCTTAATGTGCTACCACACTACCATTTGTCTTGCAAACACTTTACGTTTCTTGAATGCTTATGTAGTTGAGATTGAACTCTGTCAATGAGCATTTTTCCTGGCACTGTCCTGTGCTCTGCACCACTAGTTCCTCGTTCTCTGTGATTTTTAAAAATTTGTTCATGGGATGTGGGCGTTGCTGGCAAGGTCAGCATTTATTGCCCATCCCTAATTACTCTTGAGAAGGTGGTGGTGAGCCGCCTTCTTGAACCACTGCAGTCCGTGTGGTGAAGGTTCTCCCACAGTGCTGTTAGGAAGGGAGTTCCAGGATTTTGACCCAGCGACGATGAAGGAACGGCGATATATTTCCAAGTCGGGATAGTGTGTGACTTGGAGGGGAACGTGCAGGCGGTGTTGTTCCCATGTGCCTGGCAAGATATTTGATATTTAGTAAGTGGTTAAACTTTAGAAATAGGAATGTTGTCACATTGCAGAAGTAAATGAAGAAGTACAACAGGATCAGAATACATTATTTTAAGCAATAAACAATAATAATACACTACCTTTCACTACAATGACTCCTTCATTAATAAAAAATAATATGAATATTCTTTCTATGATCGACCCCCATTCTTACATGTACTTTAAACGACAACCAAAAATAGTATAGAAAGAGTTTGGTCTAATATATTGAGAGAGATTGTTGTATAACTCAAGACTGTTGTAAGTAAAAGCGATAAGCTTCCCTAAGAGAAATGAAAGTTAGGATTTAATTCTTCACCTTGTATTTTCTATTTATCAAATTCTTTCTCAGTGGTTGATATGAGAGCTGTCAGCATAGTAACTTCACAATAAACTTTTTCCTAAATCTCAACTTAGAATCGTAACGGTAGATTTTCACCTTCACTGCCTGAGCAGTAATCTGACTGAACAGATCGGAATGAAAATACGGCAGGTTCTATAACAGGCAGATGATCCACTCCATAGCTAACTGCCCAGGTGGTGAAGATGAAAATCTACCCCATGGAATTTTATAGCACTGAAGGAGAACATTTGGCCCAATGTGTCAATACTGATTCTCAGACAGACCTATCCATTCAGTCTCATTCCACTGCCCTTTTTCCATACCCGTTTACTTTTTCCATATATACTTATCCACATCACTTTTAAAAACTATTATGATTCTGCTTCCACTCGTGTTTCTGGTAGGGCATTCCACATCCCAGCAACCTTCCATGTGAAAAAATAGTCTCCTAACCTCTCCCTGCATTCTTTTGGTGATGATCTTAAATGTATGTCTTTCAGCTACAAACCCACCAATCAGTGTAAATAGTTTTTCCCTATTTACCTTCTGAAAATCCCTAATAATCAGATCTCCATTTAACCTTTTCTGTTCTAGTGAAAAGAACTCCAGATTTTCTAGTCTCTCCTCATAACTAAAGCCTCTCATCCGTGGTATCAATGTAATAAATCTTTTCTGTACCCTCTCCATGGCTTTGCCATCTTCCCAAAGTAGGGTGTCCAATGGGGCCAATTTCCCTGCAAGTCCTATGCTTGGCCACTAGTCAGGTGCAGTGCATGTGAAGTGCACTGCGTTAGATCACACCTGAACCTGCCTGGATTTTGTGGGTTCAGGACATATGCATGGTCCCCAGCACAGGCCAATTCCCTGGCAAGACCTTCTGCCTGGAAGAGGGGGAGGAAAAGCTGGTGGTCCTGCTGCTGTGGTCGGAGCCTTCCGGCTGCTCTCTAAAAACAGAAGGCCTCCAATGCCAATCTCCAGTCCAACATCCCAGAAAAGAAGAAAATGGATCCTGCCTGACCCTCTCTATGACTGGAGAGGGCATGGGCATAAGAACTATGGTCCGCTTCTTCTGGATATCCCTCAAAATGGATAGCCAACAACCTAGCGAACTATGTGAAAAATGAAGTGGAGGACAAGGAATGCCCCCTTCTGCGTCATTCACATAACTGCCTTTACCTTGCACCTAAGGCTCAGGCATTCTCACTTCTCCTGGACAAAAGACCAGAAATATCAGGACAATGTTCCGGGGATGGAGACACAGCGTCAGACATCTCTGCTCCACTTCCTGTGCTTTGTGTGCGGGGATTAAGTGTTCTCCAGGCACGAATCACATGGAAACTTGTGGCCTAACCAATGATTTGTATAGGTTTAGCATACAAATCATTAGCAAAACCTCTTTGGTTTTGTACTCTATGCTGCTATTTATAGAACCTCAGATCCTATATTCTTTTATTGTGGAGTTGCAGAGCACTCTTCAAGAATCAAGTATTCACCTCACAGATGAAACCGATGATACAAACAAAACAGTAACAGAAAAGTTAAATAAAACTGGAATCCGAAAGTCACTGTATATAGGTATTATTTGCATTGATACTATTTCACATAAAGTGCTTACATACTTTACATAAAATTATATGCGAACCATATAAACAAGAACAAACCTAGTAAAGATCTTTATTTTGAGAAAATGAAACATGCTTTAACTCCTACACTGAAAAGGCAACAATGTTTAATAGCAAATTTGAATGGAAAGTGGATAATTTTTCAGATAAAAATACTGAACAAAACTCAATTCCTTTTAATTTAAAAATACAAGCAGAACCCTTGTTCAAAAAAGGGTGTTAGTTCAAAAAAGGATGTAAGGATAAACCCAGCAACTACAGGCCAGATGGAGGAAGGTGTACAGTGGTGTTCCCCAGGGGTCGGTACTAGGTCTACTGCTTTTCTTGATATATATTAATGACTTGGATTTGGGTGTACAGGGCACAATTTCAAAATTTGCAGATGACACAAAACTTGGAAGTTTAGTGAACAGTGAGGAGGTTAGTGATAGACTTCAAGAGGACATAGACAGGGTGGTGGAATGGGCAGACACGTGGCAGATGAAATTTAATGCAGGGAAGTGCGAAGTGATACATTTAGGTAGCAAAAACGAGGAAAGGCAATATAAACTAAAGGGTACAATTCTAAAGGGGGTGCAGGAACAGAGAGACCTGGGGATATATGTGCATAAAAATCGCTGAAGGTGGCAGGGCAGGTTGAGAAAGTGGTTAAAAAAGCATACAGGATCCTGGGCTTTATAAATAGAGGCACAGAGTACAAAAGTAAGGAAGTTATGATAAACCTTTATAAAGCACCGTTTCGACCACAACTGGTGTATTGTGTCCAATTCTGGGCACCGCACCCTAGGAAGGATGTGAAGTCCTTAGAGAGGGTGCAGAAAATATTTACTAGAATGATTCCAGGGCTGAGAGACTCCAGTTACATGGATAGACTGGAGAAGCTGAGGTTGTTCTCCTCAGAGCAGAGAAGGTTGAGAGGAGATTTGATAGAGGTGTTCAAAATCATGAGGGGTCTAGACAGAGTAGATAGAGAGAAGCTGTTCCCGTTAGCAGAAGGGTCGAGAAGCAGAGGACACAGATTTAAGGTAATTAGCAAAAGAACCAAAGGCGGCATGAGGAAAAACTTCTTTAAGCAGTGAATGGTTATAATCTGGAATGCATTGCCTGAAAGGGTGGTGGAAGCAGATCCAATCGTGGCTTTCAAAAAGGAATTGGATAAATATTTGAAGAGAAAATATTTGCAGGGCGACGAGGAAAGAGCGGGGGAATAGGACTAACTGAATTGACCTTATGAAGAGCCAGCACGGATTCGATGGACTGAATGGTCTCCTTCTGTGCTGTAGCCATTCTATGATCCTATGATTCTAATGTCTTAACTTTCTAGAGCACTGAAAGAAGTTTCAAAAAGATATTATAGAATGAAAAGGAGGAATGGGGGTAACTTTGACTTTCCCCGATGGGCTGGAACGGAGCAGGTAAGCAGTAAAATTGGTGCAGCTCCATTTCTCGGTCCATTCTCGCCGGTCTCTGATTTTAATGCCATTAGTTTTGGCAGCAGATGAGTGTGCCCGCCACACTCAGGCAGGAGCCTCATGCTTAAATGCTAATAGTCGGCCTATGCTGTCAATAGGACCCTGTGGGGACTTAAACTACGGCCTAAGCCGGGTAGCTACTGTGGCTTCCTCACCAAGCTGAAGTGGGCTGCAGCCAGGGAGAAGGATGAAGAAGCCCTCCAGGTAAGTGAAAACATTTCCTTTGTGGGGCCAGGAAGAGCGGGACTGCTCCTCTGGGCCCACATGGAAAGTTGCGGCCTCCCCTGCCATGGATTCCCCCTTCCCATTTCCTTCCCATGAGTTCCCATTGGCAGAACAATTAAATACAAAGTCTTCACAAAGGAGAACACAAATAGAAATGTTAGGAAAGCAAAGGTCTAGTGAGAGGGAGGAACTGAAGGAAACCAGTATTAGTAGAAAAATAGTGTTAGGGAAATTAATGGGGCTAAAGGCTGACAAATCCCAAGGGCCTGATAATCTACATCCCAGAGTACTAAAGGAAGTGGCCCTGGAAATAGTGGATGCATTGGTGATCATCTTCCAAAATTCTATAGACTCTGGAACAGTTCCTACAGATTGGAGGGTGGCAAATGTAACCCCACTATTTAAAAAAGGAGGGAGAGAAAAAACAGGGAATTACAGACCAGTTAGCCTAACATCAGTACTGGGGAAAATGCTAGAGTCTATTATAAAAGATGTGATAACAGAACACTTGGAGGGCATTAACGGGATTGGTCAAAGTTAGCATGGGTTTATGAAATGGAAATCATGCTTAACAAATTTACTGGAGTTTTTTGAGGATGTAACTAATAGAATAGATCGGGGAGAACCAGTGGATGTGGTATATTTGGATTTTCAGAAGGCTTTTGATAAGGTCCCACACAAGAGGTTAGTGTGCAAAATTAAAGCACATGGGATTGGGGGGAATATACTGGCATGGATTGAGAATTGGTTGACAGAGAGTAGGAATAAATGGTTCTTCTTCCAGGTGGCAGGCAGTGACTAGTGGGGTACCGCAGGGATCAGTGTTTGGGCCCCAGCTATTCATAATATATATCAATGATTTGGATGAGGGAACTAAATGTAACATTTCCAAGTTTGCAGACGACACAAAGCTGGGGTGGAATGTGAGCTGTGAGGAGGATGCAAAGGACAAGAGCAGCAGGCACATGGGAACAACACCACCTGCACATTCCCCTCCAAGTCACACACTATCCCGACTTGGAAATTTATCGCCATTCCTTCATTGTCGCTGGGTCAAAATCCTGGAACTCCCTTCCTAACAGCACTGTGGGAGAACTTTCACCACACGGACTGCAGCAGTTCAAGAAGGCGGCTCACCACCACCTTCTCAAGGGCAATTAGGGATGGGCATTAAATGCTGGCCTCGCCAGCGACGCCCACATCCCATGAACGAATAAAAAAAAAGAGGCTCCAATGTGATTTAGACAAGTTGGGTGAGTGGGCAAGAACATGGCAGATGTAGTATAACGTGGATAATTGTGAGGTTATCCACTTTGGTTGTAAAAACAGAAAGGCAGATTATTATCTCAGTGGTGATAGATTGGGAAAAGGGGAGGTGCAACGAGATCTGGGTGTCCTTGTACACCAGTCGTTGAAAGCGAGCATTCAGGTGCAGCAAGCAGTTAGGAAGGCGAATGGTATGTTGGCCTTCATTGCAAGTACAGAAGCAGGGATGTCTTACTGCAGTTATGCAGAGCCTTGGTGAGACCACACCTAGAGTATTGTGTGCAGTTTTGGTCTCCTTATCTGAGGAAGGATGTCCTTGCCATCGAGGGAGTACAATGAAGGTTTACCAGACTGATTCCTGGGATGGCAGGACTGACGTAAGAGGAGAGATTGGATCGACTAGGTCTATATTCACTAGAGTTTAGAAGAATGAGAGGTGATCTCATTGAAACATATAAAATTCTAACAGGACTAGACAGACTAGATGCAGGGGGGGTGTTCCTGATGGCTGAGGAGTCCAGAACCAGGGGTCACAGTCTCAGGATACGGGGTATGGCCATTTAGAACCAAGATGAGGAGAAATTTCTTCACTCAGAGGGTGGTGAACCTGTGGCATTCTCTACCATAGAAGGCAGTGGAGGTCAAGTCATTAGATGTATTCAAGAAGGAGATAGATATATTTCTTAATGCTAAAGGGATCAAGGGATATGGGGAAAAAGCGGGAATAGGGTACTGAGTTCGACGATCAGCCATGATCATTTTGAATGGCGGAGCAGGCCCGAAGGGCCAAATGGCCTACTCTTGCTCCTATTTTCTATGTTTCTATGTACCCTTGGTCAGCCCCCCCCCCCTCCCTGTGACTTACCTGCAAGCCAGTGCTAGCCCTTGGCTACTCAATCCTCCACTGCTAACACCCTGTTCCTACCTGTTCCAGGCAAGAGGTGATCTGGTGGCAGATAAGTGAGGCCCTGGAGTTAGAATACCCTTGGCCTGAAATTTAGGCCAGCGAGTGCACTTAGCACTCACCCTGCACCCTCACCCGCCTGAAACCTGCTCTGGGTTAAAATCGACCCCATATACACTTATGCTAATAAACATGCAGAACTTTATCGTGGCTGGTCCAGTCTAAGTTCAGGTCAAATTAAAGACTCAAATGTTAAAATATCACAGAATCATCTCCCTCAAACTTAATTGGTTTATACAGTTTGTAGCTGAGGCATACAAACCAGAAAGAAGCCAAATTTGATCATTGGTCTACACTGAATTATCTGATCCCAGCTAAATGCCACAATTTACCTCACTGCCCATGAGTTAGGGAGGGAAAAATCTGTCAGGGTTCTTGTTCCTGGTCACTTTCCAACGGATGTGGAGGTCGGTGAGGGTAGTGTCAGGCTGAACTATGATGCGGTCTAATATCCTCCCAACACTCATGCATTCAGGATAAATGAAAAATCAACAGGCAAACCTTGTGGAAGGGATTTGTTTGCCTTGGTGCTCTGCTGATATAGTATGTGTTTATTTTCCTTAGTGGTTTAATAGGGACAGACGCCTCCATTTTTGCTGGCTGTGCTATTCCATTTGGGAAAGATGCCAGTGTCCGATTCTTGCTGGTTACAGAGACAAGATTGATCTGAGCTCCTTAGTGTTAGAATGGAAAAGAGAAAGGAAGATGATCTGTCTGTACTCCTTGGTATCTACAGATCAATTAAAATCTTTGCCAGGGCAACGAACACAGGACTTAATACATGCAAAACAACATGGGCATGATTTTAAAAGAAATCTGCGTGTGTGTTCGGGATGGGGGAGCAAATAAAATCATGTTTTTGAGGAGCGGGCAGAAATCCCGGCTCCAACACGTCGAAGAACGCCAATGACCCAGAGACACCTAGGTGCCCGCGCCATTCCCAAAACCGGTGCGACGATATTTAAAGCAGCAATTCAACGATTTAAAGTAGTTAAAAAATCCATAAATGCAATTCACTATGAAGGCAAACGATTTCAACACTGGTTCAACGTATTTCCCGTGCTGTGTGAAACACGGCATTGAAAAGTAGTTGGGTTACAGCCGGCAGCCATTTGGACATTTAAATCCCTGTTTGACAGATAGGGAAAAAAGGTGAATTATTGCAGCAGGGCACTCAGTTCTCTCAAACAAATTTTTGGCTGGGAGATCTTTGTGTTTAGACTGAAAATTCTTGGTTTCCACTCAGAATTGTTCTGTTTACAAATATTTACCAACTTTTCGGACCCTCCCCCCAACTGACACCATCGGGATGGGGGGCGCGATGGCTCCATTCACCAGTACATCCGAGGATGGGGAACATCACCATCCTCGCCAGACATGGCGTGCACTTCCACCACTTGTAGCTCCACAACACAATCCTGCGCCACAGGCACCTGCACAAGAGCACAGAGGGGAACAACAGAGGGACCGACGTCGCAGGAGGCACTACCCTCGTCAGAGGGCCTACAGACCGAGGCTCAGCTTCCTGGACCTCTCTGAGAAGCAGTGCATATGGAGGATGAGAGTCAGTCGCCAGGTGGTCGCAGACATTTGCAGCCTCCTTCATGCCGAGCTGCTCCCGGCTGGTCCTGGCGGCATCTCATTATCTATCGCTGTTAAAGTGACCACTGCCCTCAACTTCTTCACCTCCGGGTCATTCCAGGGTGCCACCGGTGACATCGCCGGGGACGCTCAGTTGTCTGCACACAAGTGCATAAGGCAGGTCACTGACGATTTGTTTCGCAGGGCCTCGCAATACGTCAACTTCCCCATGGATGACCTCAGCCAGACGGAGAGGGCAGTGGGATTCCACTCTGCCTGGCTTCCCTCGTGTACAGGGTGCGATTGATTGCAGTCATATAGCAATCCGAGCACCTCCACAGAGCCAGGACTGTTCATCAACAGAAAGGGTTATCACTCCATCAACACTCAGCTCGTTTGTGACCACTGCAAAAGATTTCTTCACATGTGTGTGAGATTCCCTGGGAGTTACCATGATTCATTCATTCTGAGAGAATCCAACATCCTCTTCCATGCACCAAACACCCTTAAGAGCTGGCTGCTTGGGGACAAAGGATACCTCCTGCACACGTGGCTGATGACACCTCTGAGGAACCCCATCAGCGAGCAACAGCGTCGATATAACGACAGCCACATCGCCACCAGGTCTGTCATTGAACATGCGATAGGACTGCGGAACTTGCGATTTCAGCGCCTCGATTGTTCTGGGGGAGCGCTTCAATAAGCACCAGCAAGAGTGGGTCATATTATAGTAGTGTGTTGTGTCCTGCATAACATGGCGCAACAGAAAGGGATACCAGTTGATGAGGCCTCATGCCCTCATCCAGCATCCACATCTGCAATGAACATTGAGGAGGAGGAGGAGCAGCAGGAGGAGGAGGAACTCATGGGCAGAGCAGCGGCTCACCTGGTTGCTCATGAGGCCAGAGAGTCATTCATATGTGAAAGGTTCTCATAAGGCCACAAAGTGAGAATAGTCCAATCCTCACACCATCTGGAAAGAGCAGCGCCAACACCACCCACCATCCACCACCCCCCGCCCAGCAAAACAGTCCTGCAACTATACATACACCCACTGTAAAGTCACCCACTGGGTGGCATCAAGTGTCGCCTTTCATGATGAAGCACATGAAAGGGCACTATCACAAAAGGCAGTCAAGAATGGGCAAGACGTGGTAGTAGTGGTGAGAATGATAACATTTAATGTGACTTTAATAAAAAACAAATATAAATGAAAAACATGACAGTCTGTCAGACACCCTTGTGCACACCTTTCGTGATCATAAATCCTTAGCCTTTCTCTTCCTACTACTTCTACATGGTGAATCACCTGTGGCTGCAGCAGAGGTCGTGGCAGGTTGCTCATCTCCATGCCCAGACTGCTTAGAAGCTTTCGGCCTATGCCCTCTGGGTTTTGGAGCCCGTGAGGTCCCGCCAATGACTGTTCCACATGCACCTGTGCAGGGACAGACTCGACCAGACAGAGACATCACATTGGATCAGGATTGGGGTGAGTGGTAGTGGTGGGGTCACAAATGGGGAGGTGAGGAAGTGCTGAGGAAGTGCAGGTAAGTTGAGGATGAGCCTTAAGTGGGTGTGAGGAGTGATGTGATGGAGTAGTGTTGGAAGTGTAGAATGAGTTGGGGGGTGGGGTTGTGCAACACGGAATGCAGGAGAATCAGTAAGTGTACTCACTTTTGCTGACCTAGTTAGGTCATTGAAACGCTTCCTCCACTGGACCCAAGTGCGGGATATGTTGCTCCTGCTCATGACCTCCTCTACCACCTCAAGTCAGACCTTCTTGGTGGCAGAGGCAGGGCACTTCCTCCTGTCGGCTGGGTTAAATAGTTCCCTCCTCCTCCTCTCCCGGCCAGCAGCACCTCAAGTGAAGCATCGCTGAATATTGGAACAACCTTGTCCCTGTGCTGCTGCATTGTGTCTTCTTGCTCCTTGCTGCAGCAAAATCCATTGGAGTGATGGCCCTTTAAATCGAGACGCTGCAGCTGACAGCTTGTCATGCGGGTGTGCAGTCCACCCGCTGCACAGCTTTCAGACGGCAAATCCGGAAACAAGATCAATGACCACCAATTAAGTTGCGATTGGGTGGGGAACGGTAAGTTTTTATTATTCGCATTTGCCACGCGCCCATTGACCCCCCCCCCCCACTGGCATCCCGCCGCCTTATTAAAATTGTGCCCCATAAGTGGAGCAAACTAAAGCAAAAGAACAAACTCATAAATATTACAATATTGCTCACCATCTAGCTACAAGTATTATCACAGAGTTAGAACTTTGAGCATTTTATTTGAAATGGTTCTTGTTGTTGACGACCTTCCTCGGCATTCATGCCCCACCACTTGCACATAGGGATATTTTTTCCAACTACAAAATGTGCATGAGCATTATGTGCATCCTGCCGTAGTGGTTTTAATGAAAAATCGCTATCAAATGATTGTTGCCTACGGCTGGAGTCACAGTGGCGAAGGTGAATGTTAAGGGTTCATCTTATTTCCTGGAGATCTAGTGGAAGAGATTGTTTCCTTCGTCATCTGCTGTTTTATTTTACTTGGTGGTCTAGTGGGGAAGATGTTGTGATATTCCATGTCAGAATAGTGTTTGCATCTGATCTCTGCTAGTGGAGAGACAGGCTTATAACTCGGCTCCCGAGTGCTAGAATGAGGAAGGGGAAGGAAGGTGATCTGTTTGTGTTCCTAGGTGACTACAGATCAATCATTGAATAAAGTCTTTGCCAGTGCAGCCAACACAGAACATAAAACACACACAAGACAACTATATATATATATATATATATATATAAGCCAAACTACTGCAAAAAAGCAAACTCACAAGTTATAAAGAATACATGAAGAGGAAATTCTCGCTGTTGATAATTTCACTAAAAAAAGTCAGTATGAGTATACAATAGGAAATCAGGTTAGTACTCCAGCCGAATTTTAGCTAGAACCATTGACAGGAGGAATCACATCCCCATAAGTCCTTATAACTAAGCTGGAAATGAGTTCCTTTAGCAATCTCCTTCCCTTTGTGATTGCTGGATACATTAATTGAAATTTCAATTTAATGAGCCAGCCGATTTGAATTCAATTTAGAAAATATTGTAAATGGGAGAATTTTGAGCCTTAATTATCTCTGTATTTTACAGTACTGTAGATCTTCAATTCTACTCTTTAAGCTTAATCTTAAATCTATTGCCATCTCCAATTTGTTAATCCAAAAACACTTTTCCCAGAATGTTTTCAACTTTAACAAAGCCAGATAAATTGTATTTGTGATGGAAAGGGACATGTATGTAATGAGCTGGGGAACTAAGATCAGGTTTTGGCCTTCACTTCACAAAAGTCCAAATTGTACAAACTTTGTAGCAGAAGTTGAAAGTGACACTTCATAATAATAGTACAGTAATAATAACAACAAGAAAAGAGCTGAAAGGGGATTTCACACAGTTTTTAAAATGCTCAGAGGAACAGATAATGCAGAGGCAATTTCCCATAAATTTATACAAGGCTGTACAAATCTGCTGCTTGTAGGGTTTCCTGTCACACCAGTTTTAAGCGAGTGAGAGGATAATGTTTATAAAGTTGGTCTGACCCACAAAACAGACCGTGCTACCTCTAGGGGCAAACAGAGTTAAGTAAGTAAGGTATTTTAAATCTACCTTAAAAGAAAAATGAAAAGCTGGAGTAGGTTATATTACTTAGAAAAAGTAAAAAAAAATTAAAAGAGATTGGGGTAAAAGTAATGCATGATGCAGTGCTTAATTTTATTATTTTTATTTCAAATTTCCTGATCGCGGCCTCTCCCTCCTCTCCCAATCGCGGCCTCTCTCCCCCCTCCCGATCGTGGCCTCTCTCCCCCCTCCTGATCGCGGCCTCTCCCTCCTCTCCCAATCGCGGCCTCTCTCCCCCCTCCCGATCGTGGCCTCTCTCCCCCCTCCTGATCGCGGCCTCTCCCCCCTCTCCCGATCGTGGCCTCTCTCCCCCTCCTGATCGCGGCCTCTCTCCCCCCTCCCGATCGTGGCCTCTCTCCCCCCTCCTGATCGCGGCCTCTCCCTCCTCTCCCAATCGCGGCCTCTCTCCCCCCTCCCGATCGTGGCCTCTCTCCCCCCTCCTGATCGCGGCCTCTCCCCCCTCTCCCGATCGTGGCCTCTCTCCCCCTCCTGATCGCGGCCTCTCTCCCCCCTCCCGATCGTGGCCTCTCTCCCCCCTCCTGATCGCGGCCTCTCCCTCCTCTCCCAATCGCGGCCTCTCTCCCCCCTCCCGATCGTGGCCTCTCTCCCCCCTCCTGATCGCGGCCTCTCCCCCCTCTCCCGATCGTGGCCTCTCTCCCCCTCCTGATCGCGGCCTCTCTCCCCCCTCCCGATCGTGGCCTCTCTCCCCCCTCCTGATCGCGGCCTCTCCCTCCTCTCCCAATCGCGGCCTCTCTCCCCCCTCCCGATCGTGGCCTCTCTCCCCCCTCCTGATCGCGGCCTCTCCCCCCTCTCCCGATCGTGGCCTCTCTCCCCCTCCTGATCGCGGCCTCTCTCCCCCCTCCCGATCGTGGCCTCTCTCCCCCCTCCTGATCGCGGCCTCTCCCTCCTCTCCCAATCGCGGCCTCTCTCCCCCCTCCCGATCGTGGCCTCTCTCCCCCCTCCTGATCGCGGCCTCTCCCCCCTCTCCCGATCGTGGCCTCTCTCCCCCTCCTGATCGCGGCCTCTCTCCCCCCTCCCGATCGTGGCCTCTCTCCCCCCTCCTGATCGTGGCCTCTCTCCCCCCTCTCCCGATCGCGGCCTCTCCCCCCTCTTCCGATCGCGGCCTCTCCCCCCTCTCCCGATCGTGGCCTCTCTCCCCCCTCCTGATCGCGGCCTCTCCCCCCTCTCCTGATCGCGGCCTCTCCCCCCTCTCCCGATCGCGGCCTCTCCCCCCTCTCCCGATCGTGGCCTCTCTCCCCCCTCCTGATTGCGGCCTCTCTCCCCTCTCCCGATCAAGGCCTCTCCCCCCTCTCCCGATCGTGGCCTCTCTCCACCCTCCTGATCGCAGCCTCTCCCTCCTCTCCCAATCGCGGCCTCTCTCCCCCCTCCTGATCGCAGCCTCTCCCCCCTCTCCCGATCGCGGCCTCTCCCCCCTCTCCCGATCGCGGCCTCTCCCCCCTCTTCCGATCGCGGCCTCTCCCCCCTCTCCCGATCGTGGCCTCTCTCCCCCTCCTGATCGCGGCCTCTCCCCCCTCTCCCGATCGTGGCCTCTCTCCCCCCTCCTGATCGCAGCCTCTCTCCTCCCTCCTGATCGCGGCCTCTCCCCCCTCTCCCGATCGCGGCCTCTCCCCCCTCTCCCGATCGCGGCCTCTCCCCCCTCTCCCAATCGCGGCCTCTCCCCCCTCTCCCAATTGCAGCATCTCTCCCCCCTCCTGTTTGCGGCCTCTCTCCCCTCTCCCGATCGCGGCCTCTCTCCCCTCTCCCGATCAAGGCCTCTCTCCCCCCTTCTGATCATGGCATCTCTCTCCCCTCCCGATCGTAGCTGACCTCCCCCCTCCTGATCACTGTCTCTCTCCCCCCTCCTGATCGCAACTTCTCCCCCCCTCCCGATCGCGGCCTCTCTCCCCCCTCCTGTTTGCGGCCTCTCTCCCCTCTCCCGATCGCGGCCTCTCTCCTCCCTCCTGATCACGGCCTCTCCTCCCTCCTGATCGCGGCCTCTCCCCCCTCTCCCGATCACGGCCTCTCTCCCCCCTCCTGATCATGGCATCTCTCTTCTCTCCCCTCCCGATCATAGCTGACCTCCCCCCACCTGATCGTTGTCTCTCTCCACCCTTCCGATCATGGCATCTCTCCCCACTCTCCCGATCGCGGCCTCTCTCCCCCCTCTTGATCGCAGCCTTTCCCCCCCTTCCGATCATGGCCTCTCTCCCCCCTCCTGATCGCGGCCTCTCTCCACCGTCCCAATCATGGCATCTCTCCCCCCTCCTGATCGCATCCTCTCTCCACCCTCCTGATTGTGGCCTCTCCCCCCTCTCCCGATCGCGGCCTCTCTCCCCCCTCCTGATCGCAGCCTTTCCCCCCCTTCCGATCGCGGCCTCTCTCCACCCTCCTGATCGTGGCCTCTCCCCCCTCTCCCGATCATGGCATCTCTCCCCACTCCTGATCGCAGCCTCTCTCCCCCCTCCTGATCACAGCCTCTCTCCCCCCTCCTGATCGCAGCCTCTCTCCACCCTCCCGATCAAGGCATCTCTTCCCCATTCTGATTGCGGCCTCTCCCCCCACTTCCGATTGCCGGGGACTGTCCCCAAACGTCCCCAGCTGCTTCCTCCTGCCTCTGGTTTACTCTCCCGGCCGCCGGCCAGACTGTTCATTTGGCCGGGAAATGGAACAAAAATATGTTAATGAGGTCCTGCTGTTAAGTTCGGCAGGACCTGCGCATCCTCGACCTTGCCGGGTTCTTCGGCCGTTTTCAGCCTCCCCCTAAATATCAGGGCCATTGTGTAGAAATTGCTTTCTTTTGCCTTTTTTGGTTGCCAGTGATTTGTCGGGAATCTCTGTGCAGCAGAGGGCAGTAACACATCATTTTTTCTTGAGTCTTAATGGAATTATAATAACACAGTGTTATGTGACCACTTTTACAGAGCTTTATCTAGCTGAATCCTACATTTCTGCCATACCATTTTACTAGGCCAAGGTAAACAATCTCTATTCTTCTTGTGGAATTTAAAATAAAAAAGGATTTTTAAAAATTCGAAAAATAAATTCCTTGTGAGTAAAAATGAAACACATTGTGAACTGTGTAATTATATTGATTTGAAACTACAATTCACTAATTGTAACAAATTAGGGCAACTCCTACCTAAGGATAGATATGATCAAACATTTCACTTGCTCCTGCAGCAGTATGTGTACTTCAAACCTTTTCTGCAGAGGGATTGGAAATTCCAGACTCATAGAAATGAAGGAATGTAATGATGTTCATAAGCTTGAACATTTTGGTGTATGCATTCATATTATTGTATTTTCTGTTCTTTAACTTGTTATAAAATGAATGTATTTGTGTAGTCAGTCTTTTGTAACTACACAATGAAGCTCCTTTGAAAATTTAGGTCACCAAAAGGATCTGATCTCTCTAATGGACCCAATGCTGACAGCTAATATTAAGATTCTGCAATATGATATTTTACTGTTTGATATTAATATGTTGAAGTATGCTCAAAACATATATCATACCACCTTTAATTCTTTTTATCCTGCCACATTATTGTGAATGTTTTAATAATAAAATACAGTTTATTTCCTGGTAACCAAAAAAAAATCTTGTACGATGATGCTGTCAGTTTTACGATGACATGCACCTTCAGGTGTTATATTACTAATAGCTGTCTTATTCTTTCACCTATTTTCCAATTCCTCTACTGCACACAACATGCCAACAATTCCTCTACTGCACAATATATTCATGATAATATATTTTTCATGATAATATATTTATTTTGTTTTAAAGATCTACACAAGCGTGTAGTTCAGTAACTATAGAAATCTGCAGGTCGTGCATTTTAACCCACTTATCTCAAGTTGAGTGAGGTTCATCAATATTCAACCAAGAGGCTATTTTGACCTTTGGCCGACTGACCTGCGGTTGGCCGCCCATTCCGGCAGTGAAGAGGCTCACGTGATTTTGAGACTCCAGCCTTTCTGGTTCTTACTGAATGTACCAGCTAATAATGTGTAGGGAGAATGAGAAAGGGGGATACTGGATGAAGTATATAGATAGTGCATTGATGTCTCAGGCAAGTTCAGATCATTTCTAGGAGAGATTGGCCATTCTGTTCATTTTACGGAATGCTGTTGGGCTTAATTCACGTTAATTAAAGACTGAGACAAATATTTTAACGTGGATGCTTTAGGTTTAAAATAGTTTGTCAGTTGATGAAAGTTCCATCAACAGCTTTAAGCATCTGTGAACTTTATCCACATATCCTTTGGCCCTCTATCAAGCTTTTAAATTAGGACAGTATGGGCATGATTTTAGCCCGGAGCCGGGAAGGGGGTGGGAATAAGGAATTCCTGACGGGAAACCCGGAAGTACAGGTTTCCTGGACGTCCTTACGATTTTCACATAAGGACGTCAGGTATTATAGGGGGGGGGCGTCAGTCACTGGGGATTCAGTCATCGGGGGGGGGGGCTGTCAGTCAATGGGGGGATCAGTCATCGGGGGGAGGGTCAGTCATCGGGGGGGGTCGGGGTGGGGGGTCATCGCGGGGTTGAAGATCGTGGGGTGGGGGGGGTTCAGAAATCATGGAGGGGGGGTCGCTGCAGGTAGGCTTATTGAGCCTGGGGGAAGCACTCCTGTTTCTCCGGGCCCAGAAGCTGTGCTATAAAGACACTTACCTGCAGTTTCAACCTTCTCGTCTCCTCTCACATGGCATTAAGGAGAAGGCTTGGAAATCTCAACTCCCAGGGGTTAAAATCAAAACAGCTTTGAAAATGGAGGCCCACAGACTAGATAAAAGCTTTTAATGCCCGACACGCCTCCGAGGAGCTTTTTGGTTGCCCGCCACTCGTCCCACCTTCGTGAAAACCAGAAATGGGTGGGTTGGAGGCGGGTTGGGGGCGGGTTTTAGATTTTTGCAATTGTTACTGCCCCATCACCCCCAACCCACCTGTTTCTTCAGGCTAAAATCATGCCCTATAATTCTGCATGCTTTTCCAATCAAAAAAGGTGCAAAGCAAATAAAACAAAACAGAGCGACCATGTTAAAGCAAAAGTTGAAGAAATAGAAATAAGAGGGTGAATTTCCTTGATGTTTTGGGCACATCAGAGGCACTGGAATGTGCAGTATCTTTTTTTAACGAGGAAGTTTGTGTGAAAATCATTTCGGCCGCTTGTGCGCCTTTATAACGATTCCCCCGGGTGTTCTCATGCTTTTTGAGCCTTCCCACGATCCGTCTACTGAGTCCCTGCTGGCCTCATTTGCATATTGCTGCCTGTCAGCCAGTGGCGATGAGAGTTTCCTCTGTTTACCTCACTATTGCACTCAGGATAAGTTAGACATAGGAACATAGGAATTGCTAGACGAGAAAAGTACAAGGTCCATCTGGTTCGCCTTCTACCATTCTGGTAGTCGCATGATACACAATAATGGAATTGTTGACTGATCATGGTAATCAATCTGACTGATGTACAAGAAGCACAGCAGCTGCCTGTCTCACATGATCAGGAGATTGTGAGCTTTGAAGAGTTTGGTTAGTTATTTCTGCAGTTTGAAAATGTCTGTTCTACCTTCTTTTTGCTTTGTTGCTATGAGACCTGCACTTGATTTTGTCTGCCTGCCGCTGGGTCAGAGGCCATCTGAAGATTTTCAGTGGAAAGTCTGGTCTACACCCCAAGTTATTTTTGTGCAGATGGGAGGAGCCACCAAAATAAATAAAATGTTAACTTTAGACTCCTCTTAAGCTAGACCGCCAGGTGAAACAGGGTGGACGGTGCACGGTGGATGCTCAGCCCACTTCTGTCCTATGTATGTCTTAGAAACCCCAATTTGCATATTAAAAGGGCCTACCACATGAAACATAGAATCATAGAAAATTACGGCACAGAAGGAGGCCATTCAGCCCATCGTGTCTGTGCCGGTTCTAATAGAGCTATCCAGCTTAATCCCACTTTCCAGCTCTTGGTTCGTAGCCTTGTAGGTTACAGCACTTCAAGTGCATGTCCAAGTACTTTTTAAATGTGATGAGGGTTTCTGCCTCTACCACCCTTTCAGGCAATGAGTTCCAGACCCCCACCACCCTTTGGGTGAAAAAATTTCTCCTCAACTCCCCTCTAATCCTTCTACCAATTACTTTAAATCTATGCCCCCTGGTAATTGATCTCTCTGCTAAGGGATATAGGTCCTTCCTATCCACTCTATCTAGGCCCCTCATAGTTTAGTACACCTCAATTAAATCTTCCCTCAGCCTCCCCTGTTCCAAAGAAAACAACTCCAGCCTATCCAATCTTTCCTCATAGCTAAAATTCTCCAGTTCTAGCAACATCCTCGTAAATCTGCTCTGTACCCTTACAAGTGCAATCACATCTTTCCTGTAATGTGGTGATCAGAACTGCATGCAATACTCTAGCTGTGGCCTGACTAGAGTTTTATACAGTTCTAGCATAACCTCCCTGCTCTTATATTCTATGCCTCAGCTAATAAAAGAAAGTATCCCATATGCCTTTTTAACCACCTTCTCTACCTGTCCTGCTACCTTCAGAGATCTGTTCCTCTACACTTTTCGGTATCCTCCCAGTTATTGTGTATTCCCTTGCCTTGTTTGCCCTCCCCAAATGCATTACCTTACACTTCTCCGGATTGAATTCCATTTGCTACTTTCCTGCCCACCTGACCAATCCATTGATATCTTCCTGCAGTCTATAGCTTTCTTCCTCACTATCAACCACACGGCCAATTTTTGTATCATCTGCAAACTTCTTAATCATGCCTCCTACATTTAAGTCTAAATCATTAATATATACCAGAAAAAGCAAGGGACCTGGCACTGAGCCCTGCGGAACCCCACTGGAAACAGCCTTCTAGTCACAAAAACATTCGTCGACCATTACCCTTTGCTTCCTGCCACTGACCCAATTTTGGATCCAACTTGCCACTTTCCCTTGGATCCCATGGGCTTTTACTTTTCTGACCAGTCTGCCACGTGGGACCTTGTCAAAAGCCTTGCTAAAATCCATGTAGACTACATCAAATGCACTACCCTCATTGACCCTCCTTGTTACCGCCTCAAAAAATTCAATCAAGTTAGTCAAACATGACCTTCCCTTAACAAATCCATGCTGACTGTCCTTGATTAATCCGTGCCTTTCTAAATGACGATTAATACTGTCCCTCAGAATTTTTTCCAATAATTTGCCCATCATCGAGGTTAGGCTGACTGGCTGGTAATTTCTTGGTCTATCCCTTTCTCCCTTTTTAAACAACGGTACAACGTTGGCAGTCCTCCAGTCCTCTGGCACCACACCTATAGCCAGAGAGGATTGGAAAAAGATGGTCAGAGCCTCCGTTATTTCCTCCCTTGCTTCTCTTAACAGCCTGGGATAAATTTCATCCGGGCTTGGCAATTTATCTACTTTCAAAGATGCTAATTCCCCTAATATTTCCTCTCTCACTATGATTATCCCATCCAATAATTCACACTCCTCCTCCTTAACTACAATTTCTGCATCGTCCCCCTTTTTTGTAAAGACAGACACAAAGGGCGCTAAATTGGGCCGTGTAGCGCCCGTTGTTTCGGCGCTACACGGCCTCTCCAACATCCAAGATGGCGTCTTGGATGCGCACGCATGTTTCCTGCACGACGTGCATCCCACGCCATCTTGGTATAGGAGTTAGCACAGGCGCAGATAATAAACACTGGAATCATGCAATGTAGGGAGAAAATGGCTTCAATCAGTGTGCAACATTGATTTAAAGTGATAGACACCATTTTGGGACTTAATGCTCAACTCAACGCACAGTCTTAACCCCGACCATCTGAACGTGTCTTAGAGTGCCTGGAGGACCCCCACCAGTGCTATTTAAAGAGACCACGCAGGATTTACAGGTTAGTGGCTGGATTATTGCTTCTGGCTGCCGAGACATTTGTAACTGTTTTTGGAGGTTTCCAAGACTTCAATACAAGGACACGGGGACATAGCCTAACATTTAGAGCCAGGACGTGCAGGAGTGAAATGATTCCACACACAAAGGTTGGGAGACGTTTGGAACGCTCTTCTGCAGATGGCAGTTGATGCTAGCTCAATTGTGAATTCTAAATCTGAGATTGATAATTTTTTGTGAACTAACGGTATTAAAGGATATGGGGATAAGGTGGGTATATGGAGTTAGGTCACAGATCCACCATGATCTCATTGAATGGCGGAACAGGCTCGAGGGGCTACATGGCACTGCCACTTGCTGCCTCCTGATATGCGCCACTTTCTCCTACAAGAAAGCGCAACGTGTGTCTGGGTGATGTGCTTGTCATGGTTGAATAGCTGCCAGTGTGTGTGTGGCCTGTGAGTTGTGGGTGGGCGGCTTGAAACAGTGGTAATGTGTAAGGGTGAGAGGAAGCATCTGATTGGAAGAGTTGAGTACTGATGGAAAGAGTTTATTGGTATGTGGGTGATGGGGGGTATAGGGCGTGGTGCAGTCGGTAGGAGACGCCACTTGACAGTTGACCTCACTCACCTTGACCACTCATGTCAAGGCATTGAACTTCTTCCTGCACTGCATCCACGTTCATGATGCTGTGCGCCTGGCATTGACTTCGTCCCCCCTGCCTCCCACTGCCTTTTGAGTATATGTCTGGAGGGATCTTGCCCTCCGCCCCCCACAGATATAGGATGTCCCTCCTTCTGTCCACCTCTTGCACCAAGGTCTCTAGTACATCAGCAGAGAACCTTGGTGCACGCACTCTCGCAGGCCTGGTATCAACTCAGATCGGCAGATTGGTGAGGTCTGGCATGCAGATTGGAGGTTGTGGGATTTAGTAGTGCGCAAACTTTATTCAATGTTTTAACATAACTAATCAGTGCGTAAACATAGGGATGGGACCTGCATTTGTGTTTTACATGTGCGATGCCTGATCTCTGTTCAGACTCGGTGCAGACAGTAGACTGTTATTTTCAGCAAATAACAGTTCCCAGCTACCTTTAAGAGATTTCAAAGAAACATCCTCCCTTTAAGAGATTGAGCTCCCTCTGGTAGTGGAAAGTGCGCATTGCATTGATACCACATGCAAGGCCTGGAAAGGAAGGCTGATTGCAGGTAAGTCCTCGAGTGAGTCCAAACTTGCATCCTGCCTGCGTAGGGTCCATCAGGCGCGGAGTGCTAGCGCATCGCGCTACCCCCGCCCCAAACGGACTCTTATCCAATTTTTTCCCCAAAGTATTCATTAAGAACCATACCCACGTCTTCCGCCTCCACACACAGGTTACCTTTTTGGTGTCTAATTGGCCCTACTCTTTCCTTAGTTATCCTCTTGCTCTTTATGTATTTATAAAACATCTTTGGGTTTTCCTTGATTTTACTTGCCAATATCTTTTCATGCCCTCTCTGTGCTTTCTTAATTTCCTTTTTAATTTGAACAGTCCAAATTAAAACTGAGCTTCAGCTGCTCAACGGTAGGCCCCTTAGATGATGGCAGCTGCCGGAATGCCAGTGTGAACAGGGCGATAAGCCATTTTCAGCCCTCTACCACCCTGTTTATGCTGGGCAGCCTGAGTTAAAATCTAACTCAATGGAAATGAAAACCGGGAGAGATATATAACGGGTGTCTAATCCGATATCGCCTGTTTTACACGATAGCCAAAAGTCAAAATGACCCCCAAAGAGTTTTGTTAGTCTTGAAGGAGAGGTTCTTCAATAGAGCCTGCCCCTGCAGGTCTGATAACAATGGCAGGGAATTTCCCCAGAGCTGCTCCCGTTCCGCTGTTGTAACTTCACCGGAAGTGTAGCAGAAATCCTGTTTACGCACATTGAAGGAAGAGGACAGTCACTCAGATGAACAACAGGGCTCATCAAGGTACACAAATCTTGGCTCATCCTCATCAACTCCATCATGGCATCTTACTTGCCTCAACATCTGCCCAGATGCACCCAAATAGGAGGAAGTAGTTATTGAGTTCGAAGGGTTTTCACTGGGTGAAGTACTGAGCACAAGTCAGTGTTTGAGTATCTGAGAATGGAAGCAACTGAGAATGCCATTCCTCCATAGAGAGTGGAATAGCAACCATCCTCAACTGAGGAGCCCAGGGACCCAGATCTCAGGGGCCACTTTAAAAAAAAGTCAACGATTCAGATGCACTGATCTCATGTACAGATAGAGGAGACAGTTTCAATATACATGCTTAAGATGATGGATAAGTGAGTGGAGTCCAATACACATATCTGCAACACGTTGCAGGAAGTTTCTCATGACCTGCAGAACACCCTGGAGAGAGTGACAGTGCAGGAGATTTATGTAGCAACAAGGCGTCAGGAGGAGCTTCCAATGACATCAGTGGCTTCCGGAGATGACAGTGATCACTGCTCCAGTAGATGCTCTGAAGGTCAGCCTGAACATAACACTTTCACATGGCTTTCAAGACATGATTGGACTGTTCAGTTTGTAATGACACCGATGGGTAGTGATATGCAAGGATGCAGTAACAGATATTGCTATGTTTCACTATGCCTAATTCTTTAAGGCTCCCTCTAATACCAGCACCTGAAGAAACTTCAGACTTGGGCTGACTGTCCTTTACAATGCAAGAGTGACAACTGGAACAGCAGCTTCATTGAAACAAAAGTCACCTTAGAGTTCGAAGGTTCTAGAAGTATCTTTCCTGCCACCCACCTCTCAACCTCATCTCATTCAGGGAACAACTCACAGAAATAGTAGATTAGGAACAAGAGCAAGTGAGGGAGCAGACGCAAGGGGCGGATGTGGTGGTACGAAATAGTTGCAGTTGGAGCGTAGGAAATTATTGGAACTTTTTGTTAATTTTGTTGTGCTAAGTAAAAATTGCTTGACCATATAATGGAGTTGAATGATGACATAGAATCATAGAATCATAGAAGTTACAACATGGAAACAGGCCCTTCGGCCCAACATGTCCATGTCGCCCAGTTTATACCACTAAGCTAGTCCCAATTGCCTGCACTTAGCCCATATCCCTCTATACCCATCTTACCCATGTAACTGTCCAAATGCTTTTTAAAAGACAAAATTGTACCCGCCTCTACTACTGCCTCTGGCAGCTCGTTCCAGACACTCACCACCCTTTGAGTGAAAAAATTGCCCCTCTGGACCCTTTTGTATCTCTCCCCTCTCACATGTGAGAGTGTAAATTCTGTATTATAGATACAAGGTACAGACGCATGTGGGAATGCAGGTCTTTATGAGGAAATTGTGGATGAGGGAGGGAGGACAGGGATGGGGGATACTTTATTCAGTTTCTCAACTTTTATTTAGTGAAAGCACTCAGCTATAGGTTGCTGCCTCCTTTCTCTGGCTGCAGGCTGATGGCTTTTTTCTCCACCTGCTCTCCATCCTGTGCACTCTTCTCCTGATGAGAGTTATGGATGACCTTCTCCCTCATCATCACCATCCCCTTCAGCGTCAGGAAATGCTAATCCTTTCTGCATGGTAATATTATACAGAACATAGCAAGAGACAATGATTCTAGACCTCTTGTTGGATGTACTGCAAGTTTCCATCAGATTTATCAGGCACCTAAAAGAAGATTTGAAAATGCCTTTGGTGTGCTCTATTAAAATTGTTGTAGTCCTATGAGTCTCATTATACTTATTCTCCCTCTCTGTCTGTGGATGCCTTACTGGAGTCATAAGGCATGACTGCAGGGGATAGCCCTGATCACCAAGCAACCATCCTGATGCACAACTCTAAGTCATCAAAGCTTGTGTGGTAGATTGACACATGATAGAAGAATAATGTCAACATCCTGGGTAGGGGGCATTAATGTGCATGATAAGGTGATTGGCATCACACATTAGCTGGATGATTATTGAATCAATGCCTTTCCTATTAATGAAATTGAGGTGGCTGTCACATGACACTTTCAATGTCATGTGTCCTGTTCATTGTTCTTTGCACCTGTGGGAATCCTGCTCGTCTATAGAATTGGACTGTTCATTCTCTTTGTTTTTCATATTCTGTGGAGAAGGTAATAAGCTATGAGGTTCCCCTGAATAGAGCATCAGTAACTTTCTTTATACAATGGTGTGCCTGACTAATGTGACAAGGATCACCTGATGCTGCCTGGAAGGACTCAGTGGCAAAAAATTCAAAGCAGCGGTCATTTTCATGGCTACAAACCATGCTGTTCTCCTGGTGGAAATGGGCTGCAGATCTTCAGCCAGCAACTGGCATAAATCCCTAAATGCCTTTGGAGAGAAGTTCAGTCTTCTGAGACACTGATGGGCAGAGAAGTCTTCTCATTGGGAAATCCATTTCCCCACTTCAGAAATTTACTTTCTCAAATGCAATATTTTCACAAACTTCAGTCAAGAAATTAGAAAGTACCTTCTCCGTGCAGTATCTGTCTCACGGATACTGCCATGCTACTCATATCATTACTTAAATAGTGGCAGCATTCTCAAAGGTCAGGTTTGGGGTGGAAGTTGGTGGAAATGATGCGAGAACATTGGCCAAACCCACCCATCGCCATTTACATGTGGGCATATGGTACTGCAGTCTGGCGGGTTTTCAGGAGGAGAATCTTGGTGCACCTTTTTTTTGGCAGTATTTGGCCCTACTGCCTCATTTTACTGATTTTAAGCACTCCAACACAGCTTGAAAATGGGCCATAAAAAAGAAAATACACCCCATTTAGTCTGGTGCATATAGGTCTCCCAGCAATTTCACTTCAACTTTACTTACAAAGTTCTGTGTTCTGTCCTGTGTATTCTGAGAGCTATGGCAACACTTTCATGACTGTCTACTTGATCATCCTGCAGAACAGGAAATTGCCCTAAAAAATTTTAAATTTGTACTGAAATGAAATCAGTCTGTATGAAGAAGGAAATTAACAGTAGTTAAGAAAAGGATTTGCAAGAAGCTCCAAGAAGACATACTTAATAAGTTTGCTTTCTTTCATGGTATATGAATTTAAGGAATTTTTATTTACAGTGTAGGTCTGAATATTATTTTTATATTTTTATAACCTAGTTTAAATTTTCAATTTTATATGATGGTTGCAATATCCTGATGCATTTCACATCCTACATAACCAATACTGGTCAGGGTAGGCGAGGATCCTGGCAGTCTAATAGTTGTTAGATATCTGATGTACTTAGCAGTTGGTGAGTGTCCGTGCTTTTTAACAAGCCAAGGTCTGGGGTAGCGGTAGGTATGTGCTCGAATACCCAGCATTCTAGCGGGATTGAGCCCCTGTTTCTGGTAGACAAGGCTGTCTTGTGCACTAACCTGTATTATTGATTATTATTTGACTTCAGCAATAGTGAATTTTAGACAAAATCAGAAAATGCTGGAAACACTCAGCAGGTCAGGTAACATCTGTGAAGAGAACAGATAAGATTTTTTGGGTATCGACTATTAATTAGAGCTAGAAGATATTACAGATGAACAGCTTTTAAAAAGGAACAAAAGGAAGGGATGGGGAAGGGAAAGAAAACAACACAACCATACACAGAAAAAGAAATAGAATAGCCTGTAAAGTGCTTAAGTGCAGAACAGGAGATGGTTAAATGGCAGAAGTGATATAAGCATGAGGGAATAAGTGGCACACTTAGAGAAATCAAAGAAATTGAAGACATTTACCAGTCACAGCAAGTGTATGTGTAGTTAAAGGAGTGGGGATAAGCAGACTAAAGGAGAAGCATAAAAACTCCCAAAGCGGAGCAGGCTCCAGTGGCCTGGTGGAAGGACAAGCAAGTCAACACTGAAGGTGGAGACCACCTTACCAGCAATATTCTGACTTGTGGGTGGGGGCCCAACCCAAGGACCTACCCGTTCCTTCCCCCCCCCCCACCATTCCTAGAAATGCCGACACACCCAACCCACATTGCCAACCCTTCCTGCCAGTCAAGGGTCCTGTCTACTACAGTGGAGGGGAATCCTCGGCTGAGGAAAAAGAAATATATCTCAGAAGCTCTGGTCTGGAAGTTGGTATCATCAGAGCAGATGTAATGAAGATGGAGAAACTGGAAGCAGGGAACATCACCTCCAAGGCCGATCAAAAAAACCTGGATGTGAAATTCCTCTCTATTTTAGAGCTGACATGTATTAAACCCCTCTCCCCTGACTCCTCCACCCTCATCTCCAACAACAAGTGTGAGGTGCTCATGGACTACTTTGTCACTAAGGTTGAGATCAACCGTTCAGCTGCCTCTGCTTCTGCCGCTTCCCTCCCTTCCGCTAGCCCACCAAGCCAAACTTCCCCAATGGTTGCCCCCTGCCCTAGCCCTGAACTTGCAGCTTACTCTAGTTTCTCACCAATCTCCCCATATGCCCTCTCCGAGCTCATCTTGACAATGAGATCCACCTCCTGCTCTCTCAACCTTATTCCCACCAAATTGCTGACCACCCAACTTCTCTTCTTGGCCCCCATGTTAGCTGATATTGTTAACGGTTCCCTCTCCTAAGGGACTGTCCACCTCCCCTTCAAATCTGCCATCATCACACCCCTCCTCAAAAAACCCACCTTGACCCCTCTGTCCTTGCAAACTACCACCCCATCTCCAACCTCCCTTTCTTTACCACATGTTGTCACCTCCCAAATCTGTGCCCATCTTTCCTGCAGCTCCATGTTTGAATCCCTCCAATCAAGTTTCCGCCCCACCACAGTACTGAAACAGCCCTTATCAAAGTCGCAAATGATATCCTATATGACTGTGACCGTGGTAAACTATCCCTCTTCATCCTTCTCAACCTGTCTGCAGCCTTTGACACAATTGACCACACCATCCTCCTCCAATGCCTCTCCTCCGTCGTCCAGCTGGGTGGGACTGCGCTCACCTGCTTCCATTCTTATCTATCCAGTCATAGCCAGAGAGTCACCTGCATGGCTTCTCTTCCCACTCCTGCACCGTTACCTCTGGAGTCCCCCAAGGATCTATCCTTCGTCCCCTCCTATTTCTCATCTACATGCTGCCCCTCGGTAACATCATCTGGAATAATAACTTTAGGTTCCACATGTACGCTGACGACACCCGGCTCTATCTTACCACCACCTCCCTCGACCCGTCCACTGTCTCTGATTTGTCGCATCGCTTGTCCTACATCCAGTACTGGATATTGGGAACTAAATATTGAGAAGACCGAAGCCATTGTCTTCGGTCCACGCCACAAATTCCGTTCCCCAGCCACCAACTCCATCACTCTCCCTAGTCACTGTCTGAGGCTGCACCAGACCGTTCACAACCCTGATCCTGAGATGAGCTTCCGACCGCATTTCCACTCCATCACCAAGACCGCCCACTTCCACCTCCATAACATCGCCCATCTTCACCCCAGCCTCAGCTTATCTGCTGCTGAAACCCTCATCCACGCCTTTGTTATCTCTAGACTTGACTATTCCAATGCTTTCCTGACTGGCCTCCCATCTTCCACTCTCCATAAACTTAAGCACATCCAAAGCTCTGCTGCCAGTATCCTATCTCCTAACAAATCCCGTTCTCCCATTACCCATGTGCTTGCTGACGACATAGGCTCCCGGTCTGGGAACGCCTCGATTTTAAAATTCTCATCCTTGTTTTCAAATCCCCACATGGCCTCACCCCTCCCTATCTTTCTAACCTCCTCCAGCCCTACAACCCTCCGAGATCTCTGCACTCCTCCAATTCTTGTCTCTTGCGCATCCCCAATTTTAATCACTCCACTGTTGGCGGCCGTGCCTTCAGCTGCCTAGGCCCTAAGCTCTGGAATTCCCTCCCTAAACCTGTCAGCCTCTCTATCTCTCTCTCTCTTCCTTTAAGACACTCCTTAAAACCTACATCTTTGACCAAGCTTTTTGCCACCTGTCCTAATATCTCCCTATGTGGCTTAGTGTCAAATTTTGTTTGATAACGCTCGTGTGAAGCTTTGCTTTAAAGTGTACATAAGAACATAAGAAATAGGAGCAGGAGTACACCATACGGCCCCTCGAGCCTGCTCTGCCATTCAATCAGATCATGGCTGATCTTCGACCTCAAATCCACTTTCCCGCCCGATCCCCATATCCTTTGATTCCCCTAGAGTCCAAAAATCTACCCATCTCAGCCTTGAATATATTCGTAAGGAACATTTACCTGACGAAGGAGGAAGCCTCCGAAAGCTTGTGAATTTAAAATAAAATTGCTGGACTATAACTTGGTGTTGTAAAATTGTTTACAATTGTCAACCCCAGTCCATCACCGGCATCTCCACATCTTGAATATATTCAATGACTCAGCATCCACAGCCCTCTGGGGTAGAGAATTCTAAAGATTCACAACCCTCTGCGTGAAAAAATTCCTCCTAATCTCAGTTTTGAATAGCCGACCCCGTATCCTGCGGCTATGCCCCCTGGTTCTAGACTCTCTAGCCAGGGGAAACAATCTCTCAGCATCTACCCTGTCAAGCCCCCTAATAATCTTATATGTTGCAATGAAATCATCTCTCATTCTTCTAAATTCCAGAGAGTATAGGCCCTTTCTACTCAATCTCGCTTCATAGGACAACCCTCTCATCCCAGGTATTAATCTAGAGAACCTTCATTTCACCGCCTCCAAGGCAAGTATATCCTTCCTTAGATCAGGAGACCGAAACTGTACGCAGTACTCCAGGTGAGGTCTCACCAATGACCTGTACAACTGTGGTAAGACTTCCTTACTCTTGTACTCTAACCCCCTTGCAATAAAGGCCAACATGCCATTTGCCTTCCTAATTGCTTACTGTATCTGCATACTAACTTTTCGTGTTTCTTGTACACCCAAGTCTCTCTGAGCACCAACATTTAATAGTTTATCACCATTTTAAAAATATTATGTTTTTCTATTCTTCCTACCAAAGTGAATAATTTCACATTTCCCCACATTATACTCCATCAGCCACCTTCTTGCCCACTCACTTAACCTGTCTATATTCCTTTTCTTTGGGCTTGATTTTGAAAGGGCAGCGGGATGGCAGCAGGTGTGTGGGTGGGGGGGGGGGGGGGTCAATGGACACGCGGGTAACCCGACTAATAAAATTCTACTGTTTCCCACACAATCGCAAGTTAATTGGTGGCCTTTTACGTGGCTTCCAGGTTTGCCGTCCGAAAGCTGCGCAGCAGGCGGACTGCACACCCGCCTGACAGGCTGTCATAAAGGGCCATTGCTCCAATGGCTTTTGCTGCAGCAAACTCCAAGAACACACAATATGGAGCAGCAGAGGGACAAGGCTGCTCCAAGGTTCAATGATGCCTCTCTGCAGCAGCTACTGGCCGGGGTGAGGAGGAGGTGGGAAGTGTTTTACCCCAGGGACAGAAGGAAGTGCCCTGCCTCTGTCACCAAGAAAGCCTGGCTCCAGGTGGCAGAGGAGGTCACAGCAGCAGCAACATATCCCGCATTTGGGCCCAGTGGAGGAAGCTTTTCAATGACCTAACTAGGTCGGCAAAAGTGAGTACACTTATTGATTCTCCTACAATCAGTGTTCCACATTACGCTCCCCCCCCCCCACAACTCATTCTTCACTGCCAAGGCTACTCTATCACATTACTCCTCACACCCACTTAAGGCTCATTCTCAACTTACCTTCACGTCCTCAGCACTTCCTCACCTCCCCATTAGTCACCCCACCACTACCACTCACCCCAATCCTCATCCAATGTGATGGCTCTGTCTCACACTCACCCTCTGATGCATCTCTTTCACAGCCAGCCTCACTCAAACCAATGCATTCATCGGCTGATCACTTCATTACTCACTCATACGTCTGTTCTTTGTCCCCCTTCTAGGAAAAGAGAGCGCAAAATGCATACAAGAGAGTGAGGACTGGAGGGGGGCCTCCACAAATTGTGGTCCTCACAGATGTGGAGCAGGAGGCCCTGCAGATCAGCCGTACCCTTGAGTGCCTGTCCATCAGGGACACCGAGACTGGCACCCCACAAACGTCTTGAGGCACAACTTTAACATTCATCACACACAACATGAATTGATCTTAAGAATGCTTGGCATGTTGAACACCTCAGTATGCTCATCGCAACATGACACATCTGTGATGATGCTTAATATTGCCTTCTGTTCTCTTAAAGGCCATTCAACTACTGCAGTGATGGCAGAGGGCGATTCCTCAGAGGACCTCCAGGCCTCTGAGGCCGCACCATCACATCTTAGCGAGCCATCCACCAGCGTATATACTCACACCTTGGTGGGTCCTAGTAGTCAGTTAGTTGGGTTGGCACCTGGTGAATCACTACTCACAAGTGAGCACGAGCAGACACTGGTGGCAGGGGCAGTTGTGGAGAGTCCGCGTCGGTGGGCGCACTCCTCTCCAGGCTCTGCTAAGCTGGACGCAGATGCTGAATCCCGGGGGCCATCCTTTAAAAGGAGAATGATCGAGGGACAACAGCACATTTGCGAGGTACTGGAAAAGGTGCCGAGGACAGAGGAGTCCAACTCCTGCATGAGTGGAATGGTGGCACAGGTACGGGAGGGAATCTATGAGATAATGTCGCAGGGACGTGAGCAACTGTCTGAGATAGTGTCGTACGTAACTGCCGAAATGTCTGAGATAGTGTCGCAGGTAAGTGCAGGAATGTCTGCGATGGAAAGAAAGCTAGCCTTCATTAAGCTTCAAGCACAGCTCACAAATGAGTCCATTCAGGCCCATTCAGGCCCTGACAACGGCCACTTGGATTCAGGGTGAACAACATTCTGCCGCCTTAAACAGGCTGACAGATACTTTAGAAGCGGCCTTCCAAGGCATCATAAATGTTCTCCAAACTGTTGACCAGCAGGATGGTAGGAGTGACGTGGGCCTGGCCCAGGAGATGGATGATGGCAAAAGGGGACGCCACTCAAAGCACTCCCATGTCTCACCCATTGTCCCCCTCTCAACCAGTACCTGCAATGCTGCATCCTCTCCAGGACAACATCCAGGCTTGGGCTCATAAGTGGCAACCAACATTCGCGCCAGACAAGTGCCAGGCAATGACCATCTCCAACAAGAGAGAGTCTAACCTCCTCCCCTTGACATTCAACGGCATTATCATCGCCGAATCCCCCACCATCAACATCCTGGGGGTCACCATTGACCAGAAACTTAACTGTACCAACCAGATAAATACTGTGGCAGCAAGAGCAGGTCAGAGGCTGGATATTCTGCGGTGAGTGACTCACCTCCTGACTCCCCAAAGCCTTTCCACCATCTACAAGGCACAAGTCAGGAGTGTGATGGAATACTCTCCACTTGCCTGGACAAGTGCAGCTCCAACAACACTCAAGAAGCTCGACACCATCCAGGGCAAAGTAGCCCACTTGATTGGCACCCCATCCACCACCCTAAACATTCACTCCCTTCACCACCAGCGCACTGTGGCTGCTGTGTGTACCATCCACAGGATGCACTGCAGCAACTCGCCAAGGCTTCTTCGACACCACTTCCCAAACCCGCGACCTCTACCACCTAGAAGGACAAGGGCAGCAGGCACATGGGAACAACATCACCTGCACGTTCCCCTCCAAGTCACACACCATCCCGACTTGGAAATATATCGCCGTTCCTTCATCGTCATTGGGTCAAAATCCGCTGTTGGTCAGTGATCGGGTTCCTCAGAGGTGTCATCAATCACGTTTACAGGGGGTATCCCTTGTTCCCGAGGAGCCAGCCCTTAAGGGTGTTCGGTGCATGGAAGAGGCCCACGATGTTAGATTCCCTCAGAATGAAGGAATTGTGGCAGCTTCCAGGGAATCTGGTGCATATGTGAAGAAATCTTTTGCGGTGGTCACAAACGAGGTGAGTGTTGATGTAGCGATATCCCTTTCTGTTGATGAACAGTCCTGGCTCGTGTGGAGGTGCTCATATTACTATATGGGTGCAATCAATTGCACCCTGCACCTGTGGGAAACCAGCCACAGAGTGGAATCCCACTGCCCTCTCTGTCTGGCTGAGGTAGTCCATGGGGAAGTTGACGTAGTGCGAGGCCCTGTGAAACAAGCCGTTGGTGACCTGCCTTATGCACTTGTGCGCAGATGACTGAGAGACCCCGGCAATGTCCCTGGTGGCACCCTGGAATGATCCGGAGGCAAAGAAGTTGAGGGCGGTGGTGACTTTAACAGCGACAGGAAAGGAGATGCCTTCAGGCCCAGCCGGGAGCAGCTCGGCATGAAGGAGGCTGCAGATGTCTGCGATTACCTGACGACTGACTCTGAGCCTCCATATGCACTGGTGCTCAGAGAGGTCCAGGAAGCTGAGCCTCGGTCTATAGGCCCTCTGACGAGGGTAGTGCCTCCTGCGACGTCAGTCCCTCTGTTGTTCCCCTCTGTGCTCTTGTGCAGGTGCCTGTGGCACAGGATTGTGTTGTGGAGCTACAAGTGGTGGAAGTGCACGCCATGTCTGGCGAGGATGGTGATGTTGCTCATCCTCGGATGTAGTGGTGAATGCAGCCATGGCGCACCCCCCCACCCCCGTCCTGATGGTGTCAGTTAGGGGGGGGTCCGAAAAGTTGGTAAATATGCGTAAACAGAAGAATTCTGAGTTTAAACCAAGAATTTTCAGTCTAAACACAAAGATCTCCCAGCCAAATGTTTTTCTGAGACACCTGAGTGCCCTGCTGCAATAACTTACCTTTTATCCCCATGTATCAAACGAGCATTTAAATGTCCAACTGGCTGCTGCCTGAAACCCATCTCCTTGAACATGGAGTGTTTCCCACAGCACGGGAAACACGCTGAGGTTGACTTAAAATCGCACCCCATCCTCAATCTCCACAAAATTAATGGCTTCAACAAGATTAACGATGTGAATAAGTGGTTTAAGTATCGTCCCCCCAGCTTTTATTGCCGGCAGGACTTCCGGATTTATGAAGTGTGGGCGCGCAGGTCCGTATGTGGCAACCCCGGAAGTCGGCGGGTTGGAGCCGGCTTCTGAACCTGTTCGGGATTTTTGCCATTTTTGCAGCTCCCAATGCCCCCAACGTCCCCACAATTTGATTTTAAAGTTGAGCCCTTTGTGTCCTCCTCACAGCAACTTTCCCAACTAGCTTTGTATTGTCAGCAAACTTGGTTACATTACACTCAGTCCCTTCGTCTAAGTGATTCTGTGTATTAACAGAATATTTTCTAAATTTTGCCCATGCTCCTAAAACTCTCCTGTGGAATAAATTGGTTTATCGCACAAATCGAACACTAGCTTATTTTCACTTAAAGGCTTTTAACACCAATTATGCTCAAACATGTAAACTTGCTCATGCTTGCCTGCCAGTATGATGCATGTGTCAATGATGCTTACTCTAAAGGTGGTGTTAACGCAGTGAAAAGAGTCAGCAGAGGTCCAGAATAGAGCAAAGCAGGAGAGATTGTGAGGAGTGACTCAACTGGTCCAGTCCACAAAGCAGCATTGGCTTCCTCCTGTAAATCAGTAAAACCCACTGGAGTATATATCATGTGCCTCTGGGCTGGCGACTCATTCAAGTCATAATGATGCTGAATGCCAAGCTGAAATTTGCTGCTGAGCGGGCCCATTTTGCTGCTCTTAGAGTTGTAAAATATTCGATATACTAAGAACAACTTACATTTATATAGCACCTTCAACATAGAAAAACTTCCCAAGGCATTTCACAGAGATGTAATCAAAAAGAAATGAACACCGGGCCAAAGAAGGACATATTAGAAGGGGTGACCAAAAGCTAAGGTGGGTCTCAAAGGAAGAGAGGGACATGGAGAGGTGGAGGGGTTTAGGGAGGAATTCCAGTCCTCGGTGGCTGAAGACATGGCTGCCACTGGTGGGGCAAATGGAGGGGGTAAAACAAGAGACCAGAGCCAGAGGAACGGAGAGTTCAGGGGGGTTGTAGGGTGGGAGGAGGCTATAAAGGTAGGGTGGGGGTGAGGCAACGAAAGGATTTAAACACAAGGACGAGAATTTAAAATTTGAGGTGTTGGGGAAGGAGGCAGTGATCGGTGGGGTGGGGTGGAGTTTGGGGAAGGAGGCAATGATGGGTGGGGTGGGGTTTAGGGAAGGAGACAGTGATGGGTAAGGTGAAGTTTGCGGAAGGAGACAGTGATAGATGGGGTGGGGTTTGGGGAAGGAGACGATGATGGGTGGGGTGGGGTTCAGGGAAGGTAGAGGTTTGGATAGCATATGTAGGTCCGCGAGTACAGGAGTGATGGATGCGCAGGAAATAGTGCAGGTTAGGATTCAGGCAGAAGAGTTTTGGATGATGGGATGAAGAATGGGAGGCCAGCCTGCAGAGCATTAGAATAGTCAAGTATAGAGGTGACAAAGGCATGGATGTGTGTTTCTGCAGAAGATTGGCTGAGGCAGGGGCAGAATCGAGTGGTGTTGCGGAGGTGAAAGTAGGTAGTGGAGTCAGAAGCTCAGCTTGGTGTCAAATAGAGTAAATCTGTGTGTTCTTGAAAGAGTGTTAAAAAAGAGCACAAAATTAAATTCCCATTTAAGAGGAATTTCACTCCACTGAGAGTAACATGAATCAAAATAACTTCAATTTTGCTGGTGACACTTGATAAATATGGGTCGATAATGCAATGTTTGGTGCCTGGATTGCTAATGAGCATGAAAGGAGGGTGCAGAAGATGCTGCAGATAATAATTAATGGTGAGAGAGCATGGAGAGGTGCTCTCTGTGGGGCAACACAGACTCCACAAACAACCAGAGGGTAATCAGGGCAGGAGAAGCCATGCCTCTGGAAGTCAATGTGGAGTCAGGTGTAGATGACAATATATTTGGCAATGAGGCCAGAGGTCTACTGTTGCACATAGCATGGTGTAATGTGTACGGGAAGCCCTTGTGGCACTAGGGCATGAACTAAGCTCATTGTGGCCTCAAGTAAAGCATTAATGAGGTCCTTACCCCATAAAGTGGTCTCAGTGCCTGAACAGTGCTACTGGAGCTCAACACCCTAATTAAACAGGCACTGATCTGTTGGCCTCTCCCAGGAGTTGTCTCGCCTAACGGCTGGGTGGTCTCCAGGTGCCCAATAATGCGCCAGCCTGAATCCGGTGAGCTGCACAGGGTACCCATTTGTGGTGGGTCATTCGCCAGTTCTATTTAAACAAGATTCAGGTCTTACCGGCATGAGTGGGCGGCTGGCGGCTCCACCGGTCAGCTGCCCAAAAGTTAATATCTACCTTAATAGTTTTAGTTTCCTCCACCTTCTTCAGAGTGCTCTAAAACTGGGAACGCATCAATGTCCCTTTCCGTCCGATAGAAACCAGGCAGAACGTGAGTCAGATAAGCAGAAGCGCTCCTTCGGGCCTCACAAAGAAAGTTTGGGCCGCTGCCACCCTGAGCTCCCTCCCCTTCCCAGCTACGAATCCCTCCCGAATGCCGTTACCCACCCCCACCCCCACACATGACTTATCTGACTGCCGGCCTGGTGGCCTGCGATCCACGCGATCTTCGCTGGCCCAAAGCCAGCAAGCTGCCTCTCGACGCGCGTTTTGGGCAGGCAGGTGGCTGGCGGGATGTTAAAATGGACCGGGCCTCACACTGCAGCTCTCAGCTGGTGGTTTGCATGACCCGCCCAGGAGTTCAAATTCCCTTTATTATCACCGAAATTAAAAGCAATTTTCAAAGTGCAGTCTCACTAATAAATTAAAAGGGATTAATGCTATCTTCTTGTACATGTGCTCCATATTTCTGGAAATAAACCTTAATATTCATTGTCAGAACCATGGAGGACATATACAAGAATATGGCATTAATTCCCTCTAATTTATTAGTAAGACTGCACTCAGAAAATTGCTTTTATTGATCACCATCTCACACAGTGGAAATGTTCTTTTTAATCTTACTTATTTTTTAGTTGTTCTGTCTTCTTTTCAGATTTTGTCTGCATCATGCTGCAGTCCCCGTCTGATTTCGCACTCATTAGCACAACTGCTGACCCTCTCTCGATTCCTTTGAATTGTATCAGCCTCCAATAAGTATGCAGATTGGTAAAATTATCGGTCCAAGGACTGATCTCCAGGGAATTCCAGTACGTCACTTTCTCTGGTTTAAATAATGCTCACTTCCTGTAACTCTATCTTACTTTAACTGACTCATCCAGCAACACCATCATACACTGACTGAAAAGCCAAAAATAGACAAAGATGCCAATGTCTTCCTTAACAATTCATTTAGTGAAAAAATAAAGCTTATTCCTTTACTTACCTTAATTGTAAAAAGCAAATCACAACTTAACACCATAAAGAAATGGATACTATAAGCTTTCCCCAAGCAATATTGTGAATGCAGTTTCAAGCAACAATGGACTTGGCTTTAGCAGCTCTCTTTCTTCCAGCTTCCCTGACTTGGCCTCGATTTTAACTGCATCCCACCCCGGCTTAGTTTCTGCCGGGAAGGGACAGTTAAAATTGAGCAAGGAGCTTGCCAACTCCTTTCCCACCCCAATCTGGCCGACTGGAATTTTAAATTTCAGGCAGCAAGGACACCCACCCCAAGACAGCGGGGTCCTCTTTAAATAAGCAGCTCGGGCTCTGATGATGTCATTGGGTCCCAGTCTGCTATTTTAATCTGTGGCCTGAGTGGGGGAGCAGTGGCAGCCATTCCCATGGGTCCCTGGTGACAGCATCTTGACACCCGAAATCCTGCGAACGTGTCGCAGGACCTGATTCCCCACCACCCTCCCCCCCCCCCCCCCCCCCTCCCATGCACCGATCCTGGTTCCACGGAATAAACAGGGCGGTTGCAGCCTGAAAATGACGTTGGGTCACTTACCGCCTGATTTACGCTGGTGCTTTAGCTGCCTCCATCATGAGTAGGGTCCTGAGATGGGCAGCCAGAGCACCAGGTGAGTGGCCACTTTTAACATGCAAATTGGGGTGCTATGACCTACAATTGTAATATTGGGGTACAAATGAGCACACTCCATCCACCGCCTGCCTGTTATCTGCGTCGTTAAAAACTCCCCTCATCTTTCACATCAGTCTTCAGTGACATCTCTAGTCTCCAGTTTTCCAGTGTGAACCCACTGGAGTGACAATGGTTCCTTTTGGTGTTTCATATTAATTAAGGGTTGGTCAGTACTAATTGCTACTTCTTCCCAATTTTCCAGTATTGGTATTGTAGTGATGTTAAAATGACACAAACCTACTTTTAACACTCTTTGGCCATAATATATATATATATTTTAAACTTTCCCACTTCCCTATTAAGGGCTGGAGTCTTATCACCAGTTGGGTTGATCTCAAGCTAAGTTGTTTGTCACAATTGAGAACAAGATTTAATTTAATTTATTTTAAGTCTGGTTGAAACTAACCACTTTGGACCATTTCAAACTTGAATATGCCTTTGAGCCCTTTCTAAAAGACGACATCTCACATGGACAAAGGGACAACATGCTGATCTCATCATCTACAACAGTATTTTCCATATGCTACTAAAAGTTTTACACAGGTAATGTGCTGTCTATGGACTCAGCATCAAAGATGGTTGTTGATATATTTTATTTTCATTCTTTGCAACCTAGTGGTGGGTGTGTGTTTGTGTTCTCTGCTAGGTTTGGCAATTAGGGAGGTGAGCTAATGGTAAATAAGTATCTGATTCTAGTAGACTTGAGAGGGCTAGTGAATGTGTTCATATTTTCCAAGTATCCAGGAAGTACTTGGGTTATTAGGACTTAACTTCACAAATACAAAATTTGGCTTCCAAAGCCAGACCTCCAAAACTGAATTCTTGTCCCTTGTAGCACATTAGCCACCTTCCAATGTTCCAATACTTCCATTGTTGGCAACAATTTACCACGACACATCCTTTATTTCTTTAAGAATCCCTAGACTGACTTTGTCAAGGGTAAGTGTCTTATTTTCTCTCATTGTTGCTAGGTATTTTCTAATAACTTTTCTTTTATTAATTTCCATCTTCTCTATACAATTCAATGCACTTTCCTAGTGCCTCAGTCAATTCGCTTTCAATGCAGCAAAATATTGATTGTGAATTCCCATTGAAAACATTGGATATTAACTGCAGCTCTAGCAGAGAAGAGGTCCATCCATGCCCTAATCTCCTGCAATTAATCTGCCAGTCTTAACCTTCTAATTCTCTTGCCTGGTACGAGCATAGCTTAGAAAAATGAATTAAGTGACATCTTTTGATGTCAATGAACGTAAGTTATTGATCATTTGACTGGTAGAGGAATATAATGAGGCTATTTTTGGCTAAGTCACAGGGTTATTCATTGTATTGTACATATTCTAATTGTGTGGCAAGGTTTTTTTTGACACAATGGTGTTTAAGTTGCAAGATATTTTGTCATTTAAGCAGAAGTGGTCACCATTAATTTTCATTTAGTACCAAAGTTAACACATTATAAAACTGTGATGGATTAGGTTTTCTTAAGTTCCATTCACATTACATTTATTTTTCCCAAGGTTTTGAAGTAGAACAGCAATCTAACCCCCCAGGCGTTGGATGTGCAATTCCTAATCTGAACAGAATTATTTATTACTGTAAAGTGGACATCAAGAAAAAGCCAATAAACTTTAGTAAAAATGTTCCCAAATTGTTTTTAAAAATGTATTTGGACAACAAGCATGGAGAAAACATATGGGGGGAATCTTGACCCTCCACAGTCAGTGAGAACGGAACGTGCAAGCAGTTAAAATGGGAAGATTCCATTTCGCACTCCATTCCCACCAATTTCAGATTTTAACATTCTAGCAAATGAGGTGCCCATCAAACTCAGGTGGTTGCCTTACAAATGACCTCAATGAGACCCCGACTGCATTTTAACCCAGGCCTGAGCAGGGAATCCAACGCAGCTTCACCGCATGTGAAACCGGGCCTGAAGCTTCTGGGAAGGAACAAGAGGCCCAAAAAATAAGTGGACATCTTTCTCATTGTGGGGCCAGGAGGTGCAGGAGCGCTCTTCCAGGCCACACAAGGGCTCCCTGCCCCAAACTTCCCCTCTCCCCTTCTCACCTGTGAAACCCTCCTGAAATCCCCTCCCCGCCACTTACCTGCAAGTCGGCGGGCGGCCAAGGGCTGCTGAATCTTCAGTAGCCGCTCTGCGCCCTCTTTCCTCCTTGAACGGGAGAGAGGTGGACCAGCGGCATTTGAATGAAGCCCAGAGGCTAAAATCATTGAAGGCCTCCTGCTGATACTGGAGGGCAGGAAATTAACTTGTCTGAGCAGTTTCCCACTCCAAGTTAAAATCCACCCAATAGTTTCAGTTGAGATTCACTTCAATACCTCGACAATGCTAAAAAGGGAATGGAAAAAATATTTTTTATTTCACTAAAATTTTTAAAGTGTGAAAACTCCTTTCAGGCAAAATGAGTGCATTTTATATTATATTCCGCTTCCTGACTTTTCAGCACGATTGTAATGAAAATCAAGGGATAAATTCCTCACCACACTTTTTCTGTGCAGGCTGAATTTTGCTTTTGGCCCATCAGAGATTGTAATATTATTGTTGGTCTTGAACGAATAGGGGATTTTCTATCAACTTCTGTTTAGACTTAATTATGGTCAATGCTGCTGTTCCACCCAGCGACCAATAACATCACCCAAATTAAAGGAAGGTGGAGAAGAATTTAAAGTGCTAGATGTGATAGTGATCAGTGTAACTTTTTGCTTGAAAAAGAATAATGGGAAATATTAATGGAGATTTAATATAAGTAAAAATGGTAATGGAGAAAATAACAAGCTTAAAGATAGACAAATCTTCAGGACCTAAAAGAAGTAGGTGAGGAAATTGTAGGTGCTTTAGTCATGATCTTCCAAAACTCTCGATTCAGGAATTGTCCTCTTGGTCTGGAAAGTTTAAATAATGGAGTGACATTGGCAAAAGGGTGGGAGAAATAAACTAGGAAATTATAGGCCTATTAGTCTAATGTCTGTTATGGGGGAGTTAGAATCTGTTATTAGGGACAAAATGACTAAGCACTTGGACAAATGTAAAGTGATCAGAGAGAGCCAGAATGGATTTGTAAAGGGTAGGTCGGGGGTTAAATTCGATAACCCCCGAAACCAAGGGCGGGCATTGCGGTCCACGATTAACCCGCGCCCAGTGCTTCCGAAGCAGGCAGTGCATGAGCTTCGTGCTGCCTGGTCATTATCATGATTTCTACGTGCAGCCAGCGTCTCCTGTGCTGTGAGAGGCTACATGCACAAGCAGGAGACCCGAAATGGGGCGTGGCCAGCACTTGTTAAAGGCAGCCTGAACCTTTTAAAGGGGAGGTGCACTGTCAATTGGGAGCAGTGCAGGATGGCAGGAAGGTTTGCTGGACTCCTCAAGGTTCTCTGATGACACACTGGAGGCCCTGGTGGAGGGAGTGGACAAAAGGAGGGCCATCCTGTACCCGTAGGGTGGTAGGAGACCCTCCAGACACAAGTTGAGCAGGCAGTGGGAGGCTGTGGCCGAGGAGGTGAATGCCAGGAGCACTGCACTGCACACGTGGGTGCAGTACTGAAAAAAGTTTAATGATTTGACACAAGTGGTCAAGGTGAGTGAATGCAAGTGGCACATCCTACCAATTGCACCAATGCCCCCCCCCTCCGTCACCCACCCCACCAACAAATGGTGCCCATCCGTACGCAATGCTGCTCTTCGCATGCTGCAACTCACCCGCACATAGTATCACACTTGCAGGTCACACAACCACCACCCACAGGTCACACACACTGGCAGCTATTTAACCATGACAGGCACATCACCCAGACACCTTGCAGGATACTCAGTGACACACTTCCCTCTGTCTTGCAGGATAAGGTGGCGCGTAACAGCCGGCAGCAGGGGAGATCTGAAGGAGGACAAACACGTTTACACGTCCTCAACCCCCCGGAGGAGACGGTGCTGTGGATCATTGGCCGGGCCGTCACTGTGGCCGTGGTACTGGAGGTCCTGACGAAGGGGGTCTCTGCATATCTAACGCTCCTTCTCGTTTCCCACACCTCCCTCATCCCATAATATTTTCTGACTCATGTGCTGCAGATGGTGTTAGCACACATGTCTTACTTGCTCCTTTCCCCCCTCCACAACTTTTCCCTTTGTCATTGCAGATGCCCAAGAACTGGAGCCGGCACCATCCCACGTGGAGGAGGGGGAGGACACTGACACTGAAGCCGCACCATCACTTGATCTGACACTCGCATCCACCAGCTCAGATACTGACACTGCACATCCTTTAGAGGCTGGGTTAGAGGAGGGATCTGCATGTGGTGAGACACAGAGCACAAGAGTGCAGGAGCCGGGGCGGGAGGGAAACGGATACCGTGGGTGCCAGCTCGCCGGAGGGCAAGGTTGCACCCATGCTGCCGAGGTGTCAGATGAGGTTGTCGATGGTCCAGGCTACAGAAGACGACTGATGGAGGTACACCACCAAATGCTTGGTGCACTGGAAAGCCTGCCGGAAAGCCTGCACACAATATCAAGGGACATGGAGGAGTCCACCTCGAACTTGGCACAGGGCTTTGCGCAGAACTTGAACCCACATGGAACGAGTAGTCAGCTCCATCAGCACACCTGAGGAATCCACCATGATGCAACGTCTGATGGCCGATGTCGTGGCCTCCATTGCAGCACGAACCGATGTTATCAAAGGTCTGCAAGCTTCAGTTGAAGCTCAGACAGCTGCTATAGCAGCTCAGACTGATTGGCATCCCAGACAACTGCAATGGCAGCTCAGACTACAGCAATGGAAGCGCAGATTGCTGCCATTGTGGCTCTGGGTACCACTGTGGAACAGGGCTCCCAGGGTGTCACAGCAGTCCAGCAATCCGTTCTCCAGCTGATCACCAGGAGTGCTGAGGCGCCGCCTTATGTGAATGGCAGTGGCGCCATGGCAGTCGAACCTGCTGTCCTCTCTCTGGACGACAGCATTCCAGCTCCCACCCCTGCCACTCCGTCAGTGCCCTTGCTGTTGCTTATCAGCCAGCCAGGCCAGACTGCTGCAGCCTATGCCGAGATGGTGCAGTCTGAAGCCGGGCCCTCCCGGCCCAGAGCTGCTCGAGGTCGTCCTCCAAGGCCATCTCCACACTCCTCCATTGAAGGTCAGCAGCCTTCCACCACCTATGCTCCAGCCACTAGGGATGTACCTCATAGGAGCACTAGGAAAGATAAAGGCACACGAACGACAGGCATGAAGGCAATGCACAAGGGTGAATAGACTCATTTTGTTTGCATCATTTCATTTGTTAATTCATAAATGTGAATTTGAATTTGCATTCGGTGGTGTTTTTTATTTCTGCGATGAGCTGTGGGAGGAAGCAATGTGTAATCATATGGAGCCAGAGCCAATGCTGTCCTTGCCCTGCTCTGAAGCTGCAGTTGTGGCTGCAGCAGGTGACAGATCTCCATCATGACCTCTTTCGTGAACCTCAGCCATCGGATGCACTGATCCTCGCTCAGCTGAAGGTAAGAGTGGTGTTCCCCGAAGGCCCTCATGGGATATGGCCTCCTGCTCAGTTCCCTGCACCTCTTCCTCCTCCTCGTCCTCGTCCCTCTCCTAGCAGCTTGACCTGCTCTGCATGGCCTCTTTCCACGCTCCCAGTCATGTTCTATGCCCAGCGGGAGCCCTAGTAGACCAGCCATGGTTGACAGGTTTCTTGTTCAAACACTGTTGTAAATTACACCAACCATAAGGCAGTACCTGCCAAACCACTCTCAAATATACTATAGCAACTCTCTGTAAGTATAGGAAGATTCAACAAATACATCCTAGTCTACCAGCAGCCAGAACCAATAATCCAGCAACTAACCTGCAACACCTGCATGATCCCTTTAAATAGCACTGGTGGGGATTCCTCCAGGCACTCTAAGACATGTTCAGGTGTTTGTGGTTAAGACAATGCATTAAGTGGAGCATTAAGTGCCAAAATGGTGTCTATCACTTTAAATCAGCGTTGCACACTGATCTAACGCATATTCTCCCTACTTTACATGCTGCCGGCGTTTCTGATCTGTGCGTGCGCGAAGCCCTTTACCAAGATGGTGTCTGGTGCATGTCACGCTAGAAGCGTATGCGTGCATTCCGGACGCCATTTTGGAACTTCAGGAGGCCGTGTAGCACTGAAACAACAGGCGCTACATGGCCCAATTTCTAGACCATCATGTCTAATGAACCTAGTTGAATTTTTTGAGGAGGTAACTAACGTGGTAGATAAGGGATTGTCTACGGGTGTTATTTATGTGGACTTCCAGAAGGCATTCAATAAGGTTCCACATAACAGATCGTTAGCAAAAATGAAAGCACATAGAATTGGAGGCAACCTATTGGCATGGGTAGGGAATTGGTTAGGAGGTAGGAGACAGAGCGTAGGGATAATGGGTATGTACTCAAATTGGTAGGGTGTGCTTAGTGGTGTCCCCTGGGGATCTGTACTAGGGCCTCAGCTTTTCGCTATATTTATAAATGAATTAGATGAAGGAATAGAGAGCCGTATATCCAAGTTTGCTGCAACACTGTTAGATGGCACAGTATATAATGTAGATGGGAGCAGAAAGTTGCAAAGGGACATTGATAGATCAAGTGAGTGGGCAAAACTGTAGCAGATGGAATTCAACATGGGGAAGTGGGAGGTCATCCACTTTGGACCTAAGAAAGATGGATCAGAGTATTTTCAAAATGGTGAGAAGCTAGGAACTGTAGAGGAGCGTAGAGATTTAGGGTCTAAGTACAGAAATCACTAAAAGCTAGTGCTTTCACAGGTACAAAAAATAATTTAAAAGGGTAATGTTAGCCTTTATCTTCAGGAAGCTGGAATACAAAGGGGTGGAACTTATGTTACAGTTATATAAAGCTCTGTTTAGACCCCATTTGGAGTATTGTGTTCAGTTCTGGGCAGGAAGGATATATTGGCCTTGGAGGGGATGCAGCGCAGATTCACCAGAATGATACCGGGGCTATAAGGGTTAAATTATGAGGCCAGATTGCATAGACTAGGATTGTATTCCCTTGAGTATGGAAGATTAATGGGTGATCTAATTGAGGTGTTAAGATGATTAAAGGACTTGATAGGGTAGAGAGAAACTATTTCCTCTGGTGGGGGAGTCCAGAACAAGGAAGCATAACCTTAAAATTAGATCTAGGCCATTCAGGAGTGATATCAGGAAGCACTCCTTCACACAAAGGGGAGTGGAAATCTGGAAAACTGTCCCCCAAAAAGCTGTTGAGACTAGGTCAATTGAAAATTTCAAAACTGAGATTGATAGATTTTTGTTAGGTAAGGATATTAACAGTTATGGAACCAAGGTATGTAGATGGAGTTAAGATGCAGATCAGCCATGATCTAATTGAATGCCAAAACAGGCTTGAGGGGCTGAATGGCCTACTTCTGTTCCTATGTTCTTAGAAAGATTGTGTTACCATGTGTATTGCTAACAGTTTTTAGTGACGGTATAAATTAAATAGTATTCTTTATTCCTTTTTTTCATGACTAACGGTTCTGCTTGATTTCAGTAACTGTTAGTTATTTTGGCAGATGGGGAGCACATTAATGTACTTTTGGTGATAAATAATCAAAAATACCTGATAATTATCATTGATCTGAGCATGGAATTATCTGCAGTTCCACATAGTAATTTACCATCATGGTAATTTAGTAGATTAAATAAAGATATGCTTATTTACTGGAAATCAACCAATTGACCATTGTTAACAAGCATGAATTTTTTTACTGGCAATTAAAAGGGAAAAATTGGCATGCTGAACAAAAACAACAACAACTTGCATTTATATAGCACCTTTAACGTAGTAAACATCCCAAAGCACTTCACAGGAGCATTATCAAAGAAAATTTTACGCCGAGCCAAGAAGATATTAGGACAAGTGAGGTAGGTTTTAATGAGTATCATAAAGGAGGAGAAAGAGGTAGAGAGGCGGAGAGGTTTAGGGAAGGAATTCCAGAGCTTAGGGCCTAGACAGCTGAAGGCACAGCCGCCAATACTGGAACGATTAAAATCAGGAATGAGCAAGAGGCCGGAATTGGAGGAGCACAGAGATCTCTGAGGGTTGTAGGGCTAGAGGAGATTACAGAGATAGGGAGGAGCGAGGCCATGGAGGGATTGGAAAACAAGGATAAGAATTTTAAAATCGAGGCGTTACCAGATCGGAAACCAATGTAGGTCAGTGAGCTCTTGGTGATGGAGTTGATATGTGGTTGGAAGCTCATCTCAGGATCAAATAAACATGTTAATAAGTATATGACAACCACTAGGAAAATATTACAGGGTCTTCATCAATTCCCAACTTCATCAGGCTATGGAGATACCTGAGTTCCAATTGCCAAAGATTATCCTATGTCATCAAGGATACTAAAGAGTGTAAAAAATTATCAATTGCATTTAAATTCTATCAGTGTTGAAGATGACGCACAATTAGCAGGGAGAAAAAAAAGGGCAAAAGGTGGAGTTGGCACTCTGCCACCAAACAAAACAATGGCTCATCTGTCTGAAGCTGTTTGCACTTTCTGGAGGTGGCCAGGTTACTTAACCGCTGCCTGCCACTCGGCATTGACTAGTCACAAGTCACCTGTCAACGAGGCCCAATCTGTGAGTTGCTCACCAGCTGCATTTTGGATAGCCAAGCTGAGACCTGGAAATGAATGCCACACTGCTGCCGTGGCAGTTTAGGCCAGGTGGTAGAATATGTAGCTGGGTGGGGAAGCTTCATAGCGAGGGAATGATCTCTGTCAGCGGAGTGAAGGTTGGAAAAGTTGGTCCCCAAAGAGCACAGCAGATGAGCTGAGTTCTGAGAGATGGGAATGAAGCAGCTCACACGGCTTCTCAGAAAGAGCCAGTGATATGTCTTGTGCTGGGATAGTGGAGGATGCCCATGTTAGAGGAGAGGAAGGCTACAAATGCAATAGGATGGCAAGATAGTTCATCGGTGAAATAGCGATGCATGAGGTATTAGATCAACAGGGACATAGTGCAGTAAATTGGGGAGGAAGGATGGAAGAGGGAGATGCAAGTGTGCTCTTCAACATTTTCCCTCAAACTTTAGTCTGTATTCCATTTACAGAAGTCATCATAATGCAATAAGTGTACTGCAATGCATAATTGCCCAATATCAGCTAATTCAAGCAGAAAACCTTTTACCTGCCTAAAATACTGCTGCAATTCAGGTTAGGAATTTACCTTGTCAATTTTTGTCTGATTACCCTCCTGTGAAACGTCTTGGGATGTTTTACTACGTTAAAGACGCTACATAAATGCAAGTTTTTGTTGTTAAAATTTACTGACTTTCTACAATCCTCCCTGCCAGTTTTTGGACTGAAATTATTCAATGGTTTCACCAATAGCGGTGAACAACAGGGAAGGGTGATCTGGTGGATAACCCCAGGATGTTGGTAGTTTAATTGCTGTGGGATTAGACCAAGTAGCTGAAGGTTTAATGTTGCGTTTCTCCTCAATATCAAATGCTTTGCAGAATAACAAAGGTTGCCATTGTTACAGTCAGTAAGCACAAATCATACACATTTATAATTGCCGTTTTCCTGTGTCTCCTTTTAGATTTAACCTAAAGCCGAGTGCAGAGCTTTGCCAAGAATCGTGGAATACCTGAATACTCTGCAAGTAATAAATCTTCTATTACTTCAGTGCAGTGAAATGAGTTCTGCATATTTGCCACTTGACCCCTGCTTTTCCCTTGTGATATCACTTCTGGAGACAGTACAGGTCCACTCCAGCACACAGCTTCCCACTCAGGTAATATTTTACACGTGTCTCATCCTCTGCTTTACTGAGGTACAATGATTACAGTCTGTTAGGACAGTTTAGGCTTAATTGCTTTAAATATACTAATTTGGACAATATGAGTCAGAATATTCCCTCAGCTGTTTTGAAATTATAATTTCCCACCACAAACAGACATCATGCTGCACTGTTTGAATTCATTTTAATGTATATATGCTGCTTAAAAATCTATGCATGTGTTTCTTTAACCCTTTTAGTGCCAATGTCATTTGTAGTTCTTAAGATGTTTACACATTCTCCAGTCAAATAGCAGCTGGAAATAAAATTTATTTAATTTTTGTGTATTGTGGTTCTTGTGCCAATTATGAATTGCTGAGGGTAGGGTTTTTGTTCAGTGGATCTCTGTCCAATGGGAATTCTATTCAGACTGACCAAACTAATTTCCTTTAGTACCCTTAACAGCTGTCAAAGAGAAAAGACTTTCATCCCATTCCCAATTCCCAGAGGTGAAAGGACTACATTCAAACCTCCCACCTCTGCATTATACAGTCCATGTCTGTAAATTTCTAATACTCAATAAAATAAAGTAAACCACAGAAATGTAAAGGATCACCAATCATTTCTTAAGGGGGAAACTAAATCCCTGAGATGAAGTAATTCCTTCCATGCTATTATTCCAGATCCTCTCTTTAATTACTGTGAATATTTCTCATCTGTTAGTTAAATCTTTGGTCCCTGCATTCCTTGTTCACTTATTAAGCCCATCATGATTGTCATGGTATCTTTTTCCTGCTCAGGATTGTGGGTAAGTAATATGTGAGGATTTTTAGTTGTGATACAAAACTCTCTTGCCCTCCCCATGGCAAAAGTTTAATTACTTAATGGTTTACATAGGAACCATGGCCTGGAATTTCCTTGATCCCATTTACAATAAAATTACACCAAAATTTACACTGGTTTCTATGCCTATTTTGCTGGCAGGAACTTACACCCAAATTACCTGACGAACACATTTATCCACTACAGAACGTAAAAAACGGGTGTAAAACTGCCTGTACGTTCTCTGGGGAGGTGCGGGCAATAGTGGGTGGGCTGTTGGCTTCTGCCATGGCGCTGCACTCTCAGAACCTCTTGCCTCTGTTGCTCCTCATTCTCTTTGGTTATGATACAAAATAGGGATGTGCCTATTGGGAAGGCCATTCCAGCTGCTTAGTCCTTCTGAACACATGATGGGGACGGGGGGGCCGAAGGTGCAAAAAATTTTGGGTGCACTGAGACTGACAGTACTTTGGTTAGGTATAGTCCAGATGTCACTAAGATTATTTTTTAAATCACTATCAAACTCCAGAAATAAAGCTGATAAGTTTGGGGACTCTTCCAAGGTTGAAACACCTCAGTTAATGTCGATATCAGGTGACTTCGGGCCGTGATGCGCCTGAATATATGGGCGTAAATTCACACCAGCGCATTACTGATGTCAATGCAGGAAACCCGCACGAGCTGCACTTTTACATGGGGAGGGAGCTATGTTAATGAGCGGCAGAGGGTTTCGGTGGAATTATCACAGTAGCGCCGCCAACAATCGAGGAAACATGCGTGGCACAATGTTTCGCCATAAATCAGTGACACGTGAATTTCCTCGCTAAAAATTGGCACTACACTGCTCTCACGCTGTAGTTATGCTGAAAATTACGAGGAAATTCTGGGCCTACATTGCCTATATTTGGAGGGTCAATAAATTTTGCACCCACTTACTGTGAGTCAAAAAGCTTCAGTCCAGGTGTTAAAGTTAGTCTGGGTGATATTATTACCAGTTCACAAATTCAGATATAGATTTAGCATGGTGGTAATCGTTTTATGCTTGTTGGACCAATTGAGCCAATGAATAGGGTGGAGAGCAGCAGATCCAATTATCTTCAGTCATGCTACGTATTCCGATTAGTTATAAAATGTACTAAACCAACACTATAAATCACACAGAAATCAGGCCTTAACAGCACTGACAGACTAAAACCAATACAAATCAAGACAATTTTTTAAACATCTGACAGAATGGAACAATAGAAAATAAGCGTGCATGAGGTCTGCAGAGTTAGCACGATGAAGATGTTCTCCCACATTATTGTGTGATGCAATATGTGCAACAGAGCCTCTTTCCATTATTCTGAATACATGTTGGAAATAGATGCAAGTGCAACATTTAGGAACACAGGAACAGGAGTAGGTCATTCAGCCCCTTGAGCCTGTTCTACCATTCAATTAGACCATGGCTGATCTGTACCTCAACTCCATTTATCCATCTTTGATCCATATCCCTTGATGCCTTTCCCTAACAAAAATCTATCAATCTCAGTCTTGAAAATTTCAATTGACCCAGCATCCACAGCCTTTTGAGGGTGAGAGTTTCAGATTTCCACTACCCTTTGTGTGAAAAAGTATTTCCTGATTTCACTCCTGAATGGCCTCGCTCTAATTTTAAGATTATTTACGTACAGATAATAATTTCTCTATTACAATTCATGCAAGTCAAGCTGCCATCTACATGAACATATCAAGGATAGCAGGAGCCACAGGACAAATTGCACCATCTGTGACTGAACATTCCAGAAATAGTTGCAGTTAAAACAGGTGATGTGCTGAAGGCATCCACTTAATGTATGAAATTGGATTAAAAAACTAGCCAGGAGGGGAACAAAGAAAAAAGACAGAAAGGAGAAAAATAAAGTCCATCCAGCATGAAATCAATAAGGTAATGTAAGCTTTAATTTATACTTTAAAACTAATACACATAGCAAAATAATTACATGCACTGCATTATGTAGCATTTTTAATTAGAAAAAATTAAAAGATGCTACTTTCTTCTTTTCCACTATGTTCATCTAGATCTACAAAATGCACCCTGCCAATCCTTGGGAAGGCCTGGGAAGACCTTCCAAAGGATAATACTTTAGATCAGATTGCCCTAAGCCATGAGAAATTAGATGCTGGTCCTGGAATTCTGTGTATGGCCTTCAAATGACTCAAGGGGACTCTGAATAGCGACATCCTGGAGCAGAGTGGAAGGGGACTGTTGATGTTCTACCAGTATGATGAGCAAATTTCATTATATTATGCTACCTGTGTCAGTGTGCACCGGGTGTTACCAGCCTACACATTGGTATGAACTTTTCTAACAAGGCCGATGCTGGCTCTTTAACATCCACACAACTGCATTACAACCCCACAAGATGGCACAATACACCCCAGAGAAAGTCTTTGAAAGATCTGGCCAGTTTGACGTTTTTTAGACATCTGTTCCTTCTTGCCAAAGGATTGAACATCTTCCTGTGCCCCATCACTATTTTCCAAGATATTGTTTATTGGTTAAGATTGGCAGGGTTACCTCTAGGTGAAGATGTCTGAGCTGTGGAGACAAAGACATTGATTGATTAACTCCACTGGACTACAGATGCAGTGCAAATGCAGAACTGCTACAGAGAAGCATAGGCTACATGCAGTTCATGCAGGATAGATATGTGGACATTGGTGGTGGAGGGGAAGGGGAGTACATCTATTGGATCTTTTGGGTGCAGTACCAAGAGGAAAATCCAGAGGGGAAGATCATATGCCCGTAAGGAAGCTCATTCGATTTAAATGTAATCAGCAGGATTGCTGGGATTGCCTGTTTGAACTTGGTGAGACTGGGAGTTTGGAAAGGACTGCTCTCACAGAATTACTCCCTTATTAGCAGATTTAGGTTTTATAAAGACTAATGAGGGAGAAGAGCTGAGAACAGACCTTTCCAAAACACCAGTCTTGCCAAATTCAAGCAGGTAAACTCAGTGGCACACAATAAAATCTGAAATAGGAACTGAGATGTACAAAGGTGAGTCATTGGTGTGTTACCCTGGACCTATTCTATGCTCTGCCTCTCCCACCCGCCCAGCCATGTTCCAACACTCTGCCTCATCGACCCTTTTTGAAGTTAGCAGCTGGTGTTACAATCAACGTATGATCACAAGCACTTGAAGGATTCAGAGTCTACCTTTACACAGAACATGGTTAAAGTGTCAGTGAGCAGATCATCTGTCGATGGCAGTTGGTCACTGTACCGGCTGGTAACTTCATCCATGGTCAGGTGGGCAGGAAGGCAGGGAAAGGACCAGGACTGGAACTTGGATGGGTGGTTGAGAAAAGGCAGCAGGATCAGGACTCAGTTCTGTACCTCAGTCCTGTGAAATGACGGTACCATTCAATGAATTTTACATCTTTATGTCATCTATTTGAAAATATACATACGAGGTTTATCAAGCGCACTCCCGTGAAGATAGCACTCCTTTAAAGAAATATCAACTATGGTAATTAAGTATCCTAGGTTGCTTTGAAAGTTTCAAGTCCTGTTAAAATATTTCTCTGTATTGTAAAGCTCACTATTTGGGAGGAAGATTTTGTTATACATAACGCATTAATGAAATCTTCCCCCTCTGTAGTTTATGAAAAAACAGAGCTTCTTATTAGTTACCCATTTAGTGCTGAAATATTTTGATTACATTAACTAATGTAATTAGAGGGTGCTATAAACAAAAGCAGTAAGCACAAAAAAACTGTACGTAAATAAAACCAAAATGGCACAGACTGTGAAATATTATCAATTTAGCAATATTTACAGATGTTTTAATTAACAGTTTCTTTTAGGTGTTGCTAAATTTCTTTCAGAAAACTAACAAACAGTTACACTTCATTTTTGCACTATTTCAGAGGGAATAATGTTTAAAAATATTGGAGAATGTATGACATTGCCTTGTTAAGTTAAAGGGTGAGCTGCAATCATTCAAATGTTATAAAGCATTAAATAGATAGTTGACAGTATAGAATATATAGGTATATAAATACACATATATATATAAGCATATGTACATATACAGTACAGAGAAAAGTGGACTGGACATTTTTGTATATGATCTATTATTTCTCTATTTTCCAAATGTTCTGCATGGCTTGTTCTGTACAAGTTTAATATAACTTCTCTGCTTTTCAATTCTATCCCTCCAGAAATAAACCCCTGTGCTTGATTTGCCTTTTTATGGCCTTATTAACCTGTGTCCCTTCTTTTAATGATTTGTGTATCAGTACCTCCAGATCCCTTTGCTCCTCTACCCCATTTAGACTCTTATTATCCAAGCAGTATGTGGCTTCCTTAGATTTTCTACCAAAATGCACAACCTCACACTTATTTATACTGAAATCCATTTGCCAATTACACGCCCATTCTCCAAGTTTATTAACGTCTTCTTGCATTTTGATGCATTCTTCCTTTGTATCAATTACACCCCCCAAATTGGTGTTGTCTGCAAATTTTGAAATTGTACTTCCGACTCCCGAGTCCAAATCGTTAATGTAAATTGTGAACAACAGTGGTTCCAGCACTGATCCCTGTGGAACGCCACTTCCCATCTTTTGCCAGTTTGTTTTGTAGTCAACTTGCTATCCATTCTGCTACCTGTCCCCTGACTCCACATGCTCTGACCTTAGTCATGAGTCCATAATGCGATATCTTATCGAAGGCCTTTTGAAAATCCAAATATATTACATCTACTACATTATCCTTGTCTACTTTTTCTGTTACTTCTTCAAAGAATTCAATGAGGTTGGTCAAGCATGACTTTCCCTTCTGAATCCATGCTGACCACTCATAATTATATTTTCGTTTTTCTATTACATCTTTGAGTAAAGATTCCATTATCTTTCCTACCACCGATGTTAAGCTAATTGGTCGAGAGTCACCTGGACTTGTTCCATCTCCCTTTTTAAATATAGGAATCACATCAGCTGTCTGCCAGTCCTCTGGCACTATTACCTTTTTTAATGAAGTTTTATATATATGTAATAGTACATTATATGTAATAATGTAATCTCTTCCCTAACGTTTTTTAATATGTGCAGATGCAATGCAGCCGGACCAGGAGTTTTATCCTCACTAAGTGTGATTAGTTTATCAATTATCTCCCCCTTTCTATAATAAATGTCTTTATATCTTTTTTGATCTCTTCTTCTAATGTCATGCCCACCAGGTTAGTCTCCCTGGTAAATACTGAGGGAAAGTAACTATTCAGTATTTCTGCCATTCTGCTGTCATTACCTGTGAGTTTATCTTGTTACCTCTAGACTTGATTATTCCACTGCTCTCCTGGCTGGCCTCCCATCTTCAACCATCCATAAACTTGAGCTCATCCAAAACTCTGTTGCCCATGTCCTAACTCACACCTAGTCCTGTTCACCCAACCCCCCCATGCTCGCTGACCTACACTGGCTCCCAGTCCGGGAATGTCTTGATTTTAAAATTCTCATCCTTGTTTTCAAATCCCTCCATGGCCTCGCTCATCCCTATCTCTGTAACCTTCTTCAGCCCTACAAACCTCTGAGATCTCGGCGCTCCTCCAATTCTTGCCTCTTGCACATCCCTGATTTTAATTGTTCCACCATTGGCGGTTCTGCCTTCAGCTGCCTAGACCCTAAGTGCTAGAATTCCCTCTCTAAACCTCTCCACCTCTCCCTTCTCCTCTAAGATGCTCCTTAAAACTTACCTCTTTGACCAAGCTTTTGACCAACTGTCCTAATATCTCCTTATGTGGCTCGGTGTCAAATTTTGTTTGATAATACTCCTGTGACGCACCTTGGGACGTTTTAATATGTTAAAGGAGCTATATAAATGCAAGTTGTTGTTGTTGGTAGCCCTATCCCTATTCTGCTTTTTCTTTTGTTATTTATGTGTCTGTAGAATACTTTATTATTTCTTTTTATATTCCTTGATAATTTAACTTCGTAATTCCTCATTGCATCCTAATTGTTTTTTGACTTCTTTCCTAACTTCTTTATATTCCCTTTTATCATCCTCTCCTTTATTGCCTATGTACTTAGAATACGCCTTTTTCTTTAGTTTCAATTTTACCCTTATTCGTTCATGGTGTTTCACTATTGGTTAGTTTGTTCTTGTTTTTTAGAGGAATATATTTCTCCTCAAATCTATAGATCACTGTTTTAAATATTTCCCACTGCTGTTCTATTTCTTTGTCTGTCAACAATTTTTTCCAGTTTACCTTCCTGAGTTCCATTCTCATCCCCTCAAAATTAGGTTTTCTCCAAATCTATTACTTTGGTATTTGTCTTACTTATGTCTTTCTCAATCGTTATTTTAAACCTTATTATGTTATGATCACTATTACCTAGATGTTCCTCTACGCTTTCTTATCTTATCTGCTCTGGTTCATTTCTCATTATTAGATCTAGCCATGATTCCTCTCTTGTTGGGCTTCTCACATACTAGGTAAGAAAGGAACAGGTGTACACACTGTAAAAACTCTATTCACCTTTCCCCTTTCCCTGCCTCTTCTTGCCAGTTTATTTGGGGGTAGTTGAACTCTCCCATGATTATTATTCAATGTTTTTTACTCATTTCATAGATTTGCCTACATATTTCACCATCCACTTACTTTCCACTATCAAGTGGTCTGTAGAATGTACCTATTAATATGATTGATCCCTTCTTATCCTTTGTCTCAATCCACCTAGGATTCTGTTTCTACCTTAATATTACCTACATCCCTTTTTTCTACTGCCACTTTGTTGTCTCTAATTAGTACAGCTACTGCACCCCCCTTCCTTCTCTATCCTTTCTAAATACGTTGTACCCTGCAATATTTAACTGCCAGTCCTGTTCTTTATGTAGCCATGTTTCAGTTATCCCTACTACATCTGGCTCCTTGCTACAAATTGTTCCTGCATTTTCTTTCAGATACTGTCCACATTGCTGTACAGGCAATTTAATTTGTTTTTAATAACTGTTCCCTCACTTTATTTTTAACAGCCATTTTGTACTTATGTTCTGTAACTGTATTTGTTCCCTAATCGTTTACCTTGGTCTGACCTTTACTCTCATCTCCTATTTCTTTTATCTTCAGACTTATATTATTTTCAGCAGATCCCTCTGCCCATCCCTAGTTTAAAGTTCTATCCAGAGCCCTATTTATCCTTTCTGTCGGGATACTGGTCCCATTCCGGTTCAGGTGGAGCCCGTCCCAATGCTACAGCTCCCTCCTGTCCCAGTAGTGATGCCAGTGTCCCATGAAATGGAACTCCTCCTTCCCACACCAGTCTTTCAGCCAAGCACTCACCTTCCTGTTTTGTTTATCACTGTGCCAATTAGCATGTGGCTCGGGTAGTAATCCCAAGATTACCATCTGTGAGGTCCTGTTTTTTAATTTAGTTTCTAACTTCTGATAATCTCTTAGCAGGACCTCTTCCCTTTCCTTCCCTATGTCATTGGCCCCAACATGGACTACGACAACTGGATCTTCCCCTCCCTTTCCAAGTTCCACACAAGTTGCTCTGAGATATCCTTTACCCTTGCACCAGGTAGGCAACACACCCTCCTATGACTCTCAGTCACAACTACAGAGGACGCTATCTATGCCCTAATTATCAAATCCTCTATGACTACAACCTTTCTATTGTGTTCCTCCCCGCCTTGGGTGCCTCCTGCTGCACGGTGACATGGTTAGCATTCTGGCTATCCACACTCCGCAGCTTGCATCCTTATCCTCACAGGTAGCAAGTACATCATATCTGCTGGATAGGACCTCCTGTCTGTGGGGCCTCCTTCTCTACCTTCCCTTGGTTCCCCTTACCCTGCTAACTAACAGTCACACGCTCCCCTTCCTGTACCTGTGCTTTCCTTTGAGGTGTGACTGTACTCTGGAGAAAACTATCCAAAAATTCCTCCGTTATGTGTTGCAGCGTTTCCAACTCGTACTCCAGCTCAAGGGCTCTGTGGCAATCAGGGACAGTCTCACTGTCCACAAACTCCCACATATCACAATCCCAATACATAGCCTGCACTGCCATTTCTAGTTATTTATTTATTTATTTATTTATTTGTTAGTAGTAATTTAATTCTAGAACTAATAGAAACACTTTCGGGGGGAAAAAAATTGCTAAGGCCTATTATCGGGCGTGGGTACCACGATCAGCTATTAACCCACACCTGATGGCCCCTACGCAGGCACCGTATGAATTTCAAGCTGCCTGCTACTTACCATGATAGCTGCGTGCAGCCTCTCAGCAGCGCGGGAGAATGAGGAAGCCTGAAATGGGCCGTGCTCAGCGCACGTCATCGGCAGCCTGCATCTCTTAAAAGAGGGAAAGATGGCCGGAAGGATGGCAGGACCGGCGCGAGTGCAGGCCCCACACTTCTCCGATGATGCACTGGAGGCTCTGGTGGAGAGAGTGGACGTTAGGAGGGCCAACATGTAGCCGCAGGGTGGCAGGAGACACTCCAGACTCCCGCTCCGCAGGCATTGGGAGGCTGTGGCCCAGGAAGTCAATGCCAGGAGCAGTGAACCACGTTACGTGGCAATAATCACAAGTTCCTTGTCAGCTGCTGAAATCATTCTCCTGGGCATCTTCTGAGCAACTGACAACTGTTTCCCTATCACAGAGCAGGAATCCCTCTGACCCCTGACCTTATACCTGTTCCGTGCCACCTGGAATAAAACAAGAAGCATCACAGTCAAACCAACACCCTCCCCATATTCCTGTACGTGGCATTCTTCATACCCACACTAGTTTTTCCTGTTCCTCCACCTACTGCTTGGCAGAACAATGCCACCCTCTTTCCAGCTTCCTCCAAAGCAGATTGCAGATGTGCCAAAACTATTACTCGGGGCTCTGATGCTATCCCAGCTATGACACAGCGGCATGAACATATTCACGGGGAACGGGACCTTTAAATACACATCAAGGCCATCGACATATAAAGTACAATTTCTGGCATGCATACATTGAATTACAAACTCACCACAATTCATCAAAAGCTAACACTGGAGAAATAAAACTTTTCTGGGTTTCCTGTGGGATTTCCATTTGACCTGGCCCTTTAAAATTTCAACTGCCATTAGGGGCCAGGCAATGCTGGGTTTTCCTCTCATTGAGCCCAATGGAGTGCCTTCAGCAGCAGCCAAAGACCGCTCTCTCCATGCTAGTGAAAGCTCAGAACGGAGTGGGCCAATCAGGCACCCCGACGCAGCTCGCCTATCGGGGCTTTAAGAATTTTGGCCTGTGCCGAAGCCCAGAGGTAAGGCCCATAAAACGGACCCAACAATGTTAAACCTCATGGGGCTACCATCTGAAACAGGCAGGAGCTTCATTAACACATGTAAAAAGGGGAGAGGAAGGACACCGTGCCCGTGGAAGGTGGGCCCTTAGAGTCCAGAGTGTATGGTAATATGTCTGTTTCTTTTTATCCAAAGGCAAAAATATAGTCTATCAAATTTAGCTAATTTAACTGATCTCAGCCAGCATGGCAGTAAGGGTACAACAATTGGACCCAGCACACATGGGCTGGGGAACAGCAAGATAAGCCACAATTCCCTTCTCCTGATCGCTGCTGGAAACCACACTTATGGGGACGCCAGGTAAGCACAGTATTGAGCTCAGCTCTGTTGCCCTCCATGGTTGAATAGCCTAAGCTCATGTGACGAATGACCACTTGGACAAGTATACCTGAGAGCTATTGGTGCTTGTAGGATTGTTCCTGAGCAATATTCAGCATCTTCATGAGAGGGAAAGAAATGGGAGAACATTGGACAAAAACGTAGTCAATAAAAAAGGATTTCAAAACAAATTCCACCCTCGACTTGTAAGTGCCATCAGACTATCTTTGGTACACTGGTAAACACTTAAGAAGTTCAACATTAGAATTAAATATTTTAAATTTGTTGTCATGGGAGATATGGCACTGAAGAATGTTGATAGCTATCCTGATACTGTATAGGAGGAAAGTTGGGTAGTGTGTTCACTCAGGAAGCATATAATAAGATTGTACTAGTCATTGTGGTTTGCCCATGGTGTTGTACCATTTCAGTGGCATAAATAGAATTAAATCTGGAAGCAGCTTTTGAAGACACCCTGTACAGAGAACTTCCTTTTGTAAGCAGTGGAATGGGGAAAAAGGTAAAGAGCATTTATACACACAGCTACAAGATGCAATTTTAAAAATCTCAGTGTCAGCCAGTTTGAATGCTCTGTTCCTTACTAGGAATAACTTTTAATTTCCATAGGGTAGTGAAACACTGGGGTTAAATTGGATAAGGCCCAAATCCGGGCGCGGGCATCGCGGTGCGTGATTAGCCCACACCTGGTGGCTCCGATGCAGGCAGCACATTAGATTTGTGCTGCCTCCTCATTTGCCTGATTATAGCACAGCATTGAGGCCCAGCTGTGACGTTGTCTCCAGCTTTGGCACTTCTCACCAGTAGGGGGCCCAAATCTCGCGTGAGTTGCTCACACCTCCTAAAGGCAGACTGCATCTCTTAAAGGCAGCCTGCACCACATATATAAGTGCAAAATATAAGATATGGGTCTGCATAGAGTCTGAACGGAGATCAGACGTCACACGTGCAAAACACAGATGCAGGACCCGTCCCTACGTTTAAAACTGATGAGTTATGTTAAAACATTGAATAAAGGTTGCGCACTACTAAATCTCACATCCTCCAATCTGCAGGCCAGATCTCACCAATCTGCCGATCTAAGTTTGTACCAGGCCTGCGAGAGAGCGTGCACCAAGGTTCTCTGCTGATGAACTGGAGACCTTAGTGCAAGAGGTAGACACAAGAAGTGGCATCCTATATCCGCAGGGAGGCAAGTGGCCTTCCAGACATATGCTCAAGAGGCAGTGGGAGGCAGTAGAGGATGAAGTCAATACCAGGAGCATAGCACCACGAGCATGGATGCAGTGCAGGAAGAAGTTCAATGCTTTGACACGAGTGGTCAAGGTGAGTGAGGTCAACTGTCAAGTGGCGTCTCCTACCAACTGCACCACTAGCCGCATCCACTGCTCCACGCACTACACCCCCCATCACCCACATACCAACAAACTCTTTCAATCAGTACTCAACTCTTCCAATCAGATGCTTCCTCTCACCCTCACACATTGCCACTATTTGAAGCTGCACACCCACAACTCACAGGTCACGCACACTGACAGCTATTCAACTATGACAGGCACATCACCCAAACATCCTGCAAGACACTCACCGACACACATCCTGCTTTCTAGCAGGAGAAGGTGGTGCATAACAGGAGGCAGCAAATGGCAGTGGCATTTAGCCCCTCGAGCCTGTTCCGCCATTCAATGAGATCATGGCTGATCTGTGACCTAGCCTCATGTACCCGCCTTAGCCCCATTTCCCTTAATACCCTTGGTTAATGAAAATCTATCAATCTCAGACTTAAAATTAACAATTGAGCTCACATCAATTGCCGTTAGAGGAAGAGAGTTCCAAACTTCTCCCACCCTTTGCATGTAGAAGTGTTTCCTAACTTCACTCCTGTATGTCCTTGCTCTAAATTTTAGGCTATGTCTCCTAGTCCTAGTGTTCAAGTATAAGAGACCTCCAAAAACAGGTACAAATGCATCAGCAGCCAGAAGTAATAGTCCAGCAACTAACCTGTAAATCCTGCATGGTCCCTTTAAATAGCGCTAGTGGGGAGGTCCTCCAGGCTGACTAAGACATGTTCAGATTGTCATGGTTAAGACATTGTGTTGGCTGCAGCATTAAGTGACAAAATGGTGTCTATCCCTTTAAATCAGCGTTGCACACTGATCTGACACATATTCTCCTTACTTTACATGGTACCGGCGTTCTTTATCTGCGTGAACCCCTTTACCAAGATGGCACCAGTGCAAGCATGCACGCGCATTCCAGATGCCATTTTGGAACTTCAGGAGGCGCGTAGAGCCTGTACAATGGGTGCTACACGACCGAATTTCTAGCCCACTGACTATTAAAATGATGCCCTCTAGTGGTACATTAATCAACAACAACAACGCCTCAAATTTAAAATTCTCATCCTTGTTTTCAAATCCCTCCGTGGCCTTGCCCCTCCCTATCTCTGTAACCTCCTTCAGGCCTACAACCCTCTGAGAACTCAACGTTCCTCCAATTCTGGCCTCTTGTGCATCCTCTCCTTCACCCCATCATTGACAGCTGTGCCTTTAGCAGTCTAAGCTCTGGAAATCCCTCCCTAAACCTCTCCACCGCTCTACCTCTCTGTCCTCCTTTAAGATGCTATTTAAAATCTACCTCTTTGACGAAGCTTTTAGTCGCCTGTCACAAAATCTCCTTATGTGACTCGGTGTCAAATTTTGTCTGGTAACACTCCTGTGAAGGGCCTTTGGTCGTTTTACTACGTTAAAGGTGCTATCTAAATGCAAGTTGTTGTTGTACTTCAATCAATTGCATTGACATTATGCTAAGGGCACAATTTAAATTCTTATTATTAATTAATCAACAGATGATTATTTTCTCCCCTCCAATTTCTCTGTTTCTCTCCCGAGAATGCTGAATCACGATCAGATATGGTTGAACAGCTGCCCTCTAGGATGTCACCCAAGTGGCCATTCTTCATGTGTGAACCTACATAGTGTTGGCAAGCTATTTTAGAATGGGGGCATTACAACCCTTTCATCGCCCCATGTCCACACAGATGGATTTTCCAACAGGAGTCACTGGACGGCAGTCAGGACAAGGAAGCCTGGCTAATCTTTTCTTACTCTATTCCAGGGCTTCAAGTCCATTGAGCACAAATGAGGAATTAAACCTGGGGTATTCTTGGTTCGTATGGTTCAGTTTCACATTGGGCAGTGCAGCTGTTGACTGAGCCAGTGAAAGGTCAGCAAATTAATTCTACTTTTCTACTTCAGTAGATCTAAATAGCTCAACGAGTTTATCCAGTGAACAGTTTAACCACATGGGCTAAAAGGTGCCAGGTTTGACCATGGGCCTGTGCTGAATTAATTGGTCTCAGACAGGGTTGCAGTACAGCCACTATGATTGGCCTCAGCACTCCATGTAAGAGATGGGAAAATTGGGCAAATGTCTCGGTCCTGTCCATCAACCCCTACAAGGACTTTGTATGTGTGAACGTGGAGTGAGAACAGGATCAGGCTCAATTGTGATGTCCACCGTGGTCAAATAGCCTGCTGGCACTCGCTGTCAAGGCTTGACACATGAATAATAGCTACTTGGGTGAGGTACCAGAGTGAACCAATGCCCGTAGAACTTTACCCCAGCAAGGAGATATGAACTGGCTTCAGAGAAGATGAGGGAATAAAACTGGTGAGAAAAAAGAAAAACACATTTTTCTCAGGGGGAGAAGAGGGAGAGTAATTGCAGATTCCAAATCTGTTTATGGACACTGTTCCTTACCCATTTCCCAGATGATGCAGAGTGTATCATCCAGAGTGTCTCTGAAATAAAGAACCACAAGGTACTCTTCCACAAGACACTGCCTTGTGCTGTACTGTAATCGGCTGGGATATAGGTAACGACATCTATAAACATGCATCACCTAGTACCTAAATCAAATAACTGTGCTTGCTGCTTTGTACAAGTTTCCGATGACTCTGTTGTGCTCACTGACAAACACTCCTCAGTAATTGTCAGGGATCCTTATTCAAAGTGTGGACCCCAATGGAAATTAATTGCTTGTGTGCAGTCTGAACCACATCATAAATGTCATGTAGAAGTTGCAGGGAGTGAGGAAGCATTGACAGCTCTATCCTCACTGTATCATTTAACTACCGGTAAAACATTCTGCGACAGAAGTGCTCTTCATTAATAATTTACTCCGCAGTATACAATGAGCCTTGCCAACGATGCCAGGGGAACAGCCACCTTCCTGTTTTAATGACACGAGCAGTGAAGGGGGAGGGGGACTTGCTCACATCAGCATTCACGGCACATCTGGGCATGTCAGTGTATGAAGATATCAAGGATTGAGTCGACAGGACAAAGGGGAGAAGAAAGAGGTGTCACCCAGAAAACCTTCCTTTTTATGCTTTGCAGAATAATGCATTGGCGATGACAGTTCATTCCCTTAGTTTCTAGATTAAAGCTGAAATGATCTACATGGAATCCGAACAGCTGATTTTTTTTTTACCTGTTAACAAGAAAAGGGCAGTGGCTGAATGAAGACAGTGTATTCACTCGATAAAACCAACCAAGTAAAACATTATCTAAAGATCAGTATCTACAGGCAAACTTTTCAGTCCCTCTCTTTGCCTCCATTTAGTTTGATTTTTCTGAAATGGTCAAACTGACATTAACATGTAATAGTGCCAGATGATGTCTGATGCTATAAAGAATATGTCAGAATCCAATATCACTATGTAAAGGTTCAATGCCTTGTATTTTCTTATTTTTATCAGTTTATTTTAAATAGAATTGGGCACTGGAAAGTCTCTCCTGAAAGTTGCCAGAGCCTGTAACAATATATTCGCCTTACCTTTATTTTGGACAAAATGTGCGATCGCGTGAATCTGTGTATTTGGGCAGGGGCGGGTGGTGGGGGGGGGGGAGGGGTTGGGGGAAGAGCTGCTGAAGTGGGCAGGAAGGTAGCCAGGTAATTCGAGTGACAAAACGCTGCAGTCCCTATCATAGAGCTCAAGTTCACCCCTGAGCCTCAATTGTCATGTAAACTCAGTTATCCTGAGAAAAAAAATTAGAGGAATTCTTTCCAAGGCCTCTATTGGAGCAGCACTGACAACAGCTGAGGAGATATTCAGATCTTCCCAGTTTCCCAGCTCAAGGAGGACCACAGGGAGGCAGCAAGTTTAAAAATATGAAAGGGGGAATATAGCTCCCATCTCCCCACACATATTGCTAAATTCATTAAATTGCTTTTTTGATGCTACATTATCACGGTAATATCTTGATAAATCTAATCGCTCCAGCATGGCCCTGCAACAGGATGAAGAGATTGTCGAGACTAGGAGATCAATTCCCTCTTCCCGTTTCTAGCAGGGCTCAGAAGAGGGAATGTGTCTGGGGCAAATTGCTAGATTGGGAAATACATTTTTTCTGTTATGCTAATGCAAATAAACAGGATGTGGAGATGCTGGTGATGGACTGGGGTGGACAAATGTAAGGAATCTTACAACACCAGGTTATAGTCCAACAGTTTTATTTAAAAATCACAAGCTTTCGGAGCTTACCTCCTTCGTCAGGTGACGAAGGAGGTAAGCTCCGAAAGCTTGTGATTTTCAAATAAAACTGTTGGACTATAACCTGGTGTTGTAAGATTCCTTGCAAATAAACAGAGTTGAAATACGTTCAAATAGAAGCTAAATTTAACTCCAGCCTGAAGCATATATTAGGATTACGAGAAAGGCATCCACGGTTATAGTCAAATATAGCACAGCAAATCTGGCAGGATTATGGTCTGTTTATGGAAAATCAACAAAATTAACAAAACAAAAATAAGATAGAATGAGGAATACCTCTCAGCCATGTCATGTTGACGCAGCAGCCGCAAGCATGGGCCGGACTCGTCCTTTAAGGCAGGTGAAGTGCACTAAAGTTACACTTAAACTACAAATGATTCTTTATTTAAATAGATGCATCACTAGCAGTGGAAGCAAAGAATATTCCACTCTGGTGACAGTGGAAAGGGTTAGCACCAGAAACCGCACCACTGCCAGGGAAAATGGGGACTAATTAAAAGGAATCATTGCCGTCAAATCACTTCAACTTGGAAGAGCTGAGGATCATTTTTGTTGAATGCCAAAATGTGCACAAAGCATGTGATGACATTTTCACAGTGCAAACTATACAGTCAACGTTCACGTTTACAAAGAGAGCTGGAAAGGTTTCCCCAACAATTCCACAGAGGTGATTGAGCTGTGATCTCTGTAGCAAATTTTACAATCATGTACATCTAAATGTTAATATAAATAAAAACTGAATCTTTGCAACCTTCAGCCTTGCAGTTATCCTTCCAGAAAACAAAAGTTAAGTGTTAGCTGACCACAAACTGAGGATGATCTACCAAATGATTTACGTTTTAGGGACTGATGGATTGGCAATGCTCCTGCGAGGTAACATTGCCTTGAAGCAAACTTCCATAAGGTGCACTAAATGTTTGAAAAGTCCCTGAATCAGGCGTGCACAGACCATAGCAACTCTTTTACAAGATAATATCATGCTTAAATCAGATTTGAACAGGGTGCATTATGTATGAAGCAACTTTGCATAAAGCTTGTACAGGTATTGTTTGCAGCATGCTTGTGTGGCTAGCTTGCAGATGGCACAGGAAATGTTTGTAAAGTCCTTAATTATTTGGAATAAAACTTGAAATGTTGCAGAACATATGCAGTTCACACTTTAATTCTTCCTTCTCCCATCAGTGATGTTGCACTTTTTGTAGCACATTGCAGTGGAGAAAGCAGTGTATTGTTGACGCAATAGGTTAGCTCTTGACTTTGTGCGATGGTATGAAACAGGTGATAGTGAACTGGCAGCCTGTTTTACATCGCTCTCGATTTTTATTTCTGTCGGCTTACATGGAAATAAAAATCATGAGAGAGATGTAAAACGGGCTGCCGACTTGCTATCACCCAATTCACACTATCGCACAATGCCTTTCAGTTGGAATCTTCGTATCGCATAATATGGGATAAATTGGTCTCACCTGGTAATGGCCATAAATAGCATTCAGTCACAATTTCATTTCACTGGGACAAAACCACAGTGGGAATAAATATGAATTTGCCTCCTTGGTGACAAGGGTCAACACTATTGGACCTGTGCTTTGCATTTCTGTTTGCATTAACGTAAATGGTGCGAATCACTTTGCCCATAATTTCCTTGGGCAAATTTTCTGCACCAATTCCAAAATAAAACCAGTTGGGATATTGCTGTGAACTTACAGTGTACTCTGTTGTCCTTTAGAAAAGGTTAGGAGACAGTACAATGATTGTAGTGGCTCAGAAGAAACAAAATAAATGGTTCAATTTACAGGGGAATTGCAAGGTCGCCATGAATTTATAAGGTTTTTTTAAAGTTTCATAACTGCAATTTTCTTACTCTGAAGACTGCATTCTTGAAACTCTCAAACCTGTGGACTTAAATTTGATTGCTATCTGATTGATCCCTGAATGTTTGTGAACAGGAAATTCTAGCTGCAAGCAACAAGAAAACTACTTATAATACAAAACATTAATGTTTTTCTTTCTTTGCATTAATGTGCAAGTACATGGTTACATTTGTTTGAATAATAATAGAGACCCTGAAGAGATGGCTTGACCAGCGCAGGTATGTGTGACTACAACAATCCATTGTCATTTGTAAGCATAATAAAACCATACAGTGGATTAGCATGTTGGTTACCAAAGTGCTCTGTCATGGAGTGGTAGGACACAGATTTATATTCACCATCCATCACATGAGGTTTGTGCTGTCAGATGGAAGTGATGAACTGAGGGGAGTAGCTATCAAATATGGGGAGAGAGTGAGAAAACTATAAGGGGATTCATCTCACACAGCTCCGTATGTCTCCTATCATCTCATACAGACTGACCAAAGACCTTGGAATGAGTTTCCTGCCTACCTACTTAACTGAGAAATTGCGGATGAAATGGGGCAGCTTAAAAACGTGGTGGGCAAAGAAAAAGAAAATTCAAAATAAGATTGTTTATCAGAGCGTGGCAATAAAAAGAGAAACTATGATTACTGGAAATCTGAAATAAAAACAAAAATGTTAGAAATGTACAGAAGTCAAGGCAGTATCTAAAAAGGAAACAAATTGTTTCAGGTGTGACCTTTCATTAGAAATGTTCCACCAGAAACATTAATCTATCTTTCTTTCTCAGAAGCTGTGCATTTCTAGCATGCTCGGATTTTTAACCTGTAAAAAAGTGTCTTCTTTTCTCATCTCCCCATCTCCTTTGAAGGCGTTGAGTCCTTGCTGGGGAATGATTCTTTAGGCACGGGTCACCCTCCAACACCTTGCCCTGGTAATCACCGTTCATCTGTGTACCTTAACAGTGATTGTCAGCATGCTATTCAACTACGGGGCATCTTTGCCGAGCCTAATCATTTTCCAACTCAATGTCCACACAACACACTTCCAACAGGGGTCACTAGATAGCAATAAGGAGTGGGTATCCTGTTGATTTTCCCCTCTCTACCCAAGGGGCACTGAGGCCAACTGTAGGCATCTAACAGGATCAATTGACTCAGTACAGGGATCAAACCATGCACCTTCCTTGTCTCTATGAACAAGCTCACGCAGCTATTTTCTGTTTCTTTTTAATTTCTAAAAGTATTGGCTTATCATGTCAGCAAATACCAGGCCCCTTTAGATTAATGAGAAAGTTTGCATTTATCTGATGAAATTGGACCTCAAGAATGGGTTAATGCAGTTTATAATTCACCTTTGGCTGTTCTAACATTGTCTGGCTCAAGCTGATTCTTGCATTCCTGGAATGTGACAAGATAGTATTAGGCTGCCAGCTTACTTTGCTGCTGAATTTATTTTCATCTCTTAGAACACTGATAAAAATGTCATGGTGTGATGCTTTAGCTGCCCTGAGTACTGCCCACCTACAGCTGCAGAGCTTAGGTTGGACTGGGAGCCAAAAACACCATAAGGAAAGCAGGCTGTAACCTCCACCACCCCAGCTCTTTCCACACTGCTCATTCTCCTGCTAAATGATGCAACGTGACCCCCTCAGGGATTCTGAGGCTGATCTTTGTTTTTTTTTCCTCTCTTCTCCCCTTGACCAAGGCAAGCTGAACTCCTGAATTTTTCATGAAACAGATAATATCCTCTTATGCAAGATAATGGCATCCAAAAACACATCCTTCAGCATAAAAACTTTGAATACAGGCACTCTAATCCTTTGCGAAAAAAAACACATCTTTAAAATTGAAATGATTTTGTTTTTTATTACAAAATAAAATGTGAAGCTTCATTAAGCACCAGCACACTTACAGAAGCATTTATTCAGATGTAGCCTACCTGACGAGCTGAAAGCCAGAACTAAGATCAAGAGGAAGGAATTAATGCTGAGGTCTGCTTTGAAATTCAACACTAAAAAGATCTGACATGCTACTATCTGCCGGACTGTAAGAAGAAAGCCGTTTGTGTGGAGAAAGGTTGTCTGGCTCAATGCCAAGGCATGAAATCTGTCAAGCCCATTTGTGGCTCTAGGGTGGGCAGTGCTGAAAAGGTCCTGAATGTTAGGAAAAGACAAATAACCTCAGGTGGCGTTTGAACATTGATTGATATTGCTGCCAAATACAAGGAAATAAATATGCAGGTGATGGATAAACACCTTTTCAGTGACGGTAGTATCCCGCAGGCATAATCGGTGCCAGCCACAGAAGAGCTGTGGGTGGCCGGAGGTTAGCCATTTCATGCCCGCTCAGTAAAGCAGGCTTAATCACTTCCAATATTTTCTGTTAAAAAGGATGCTTAATGAGCCAGTTTCGCAAGCCCAGAGAAACTGATTATTATCTGTGAATTCCTACAGAGTTGGGTATTTTCCAAGAAGATATTTTATGTTGTGAAGAGGGAATACAGCCAGTAGATGCCACTATTGGTCTTTTTCAGACAGATCTGGGTGACTGCACTCAGCATTTTCAACTAGATCTACATTGCTTTTTCATTTCAATTTATCATTCATTTTTGTTACAAACATAATTTTTGGTTTAGAGAAAGTACTTTACAGTATATTACTAGTACAACACTATATTTGGCTTCTTATAATACATGTATAAGGAGGGAGTTAGAAGTCTAACTTAATCAAGGGGTTTAAACCATACAATAAAGAGCAAGAGTGAAATCCCACCAAGTTGTAAGCACCATGTGAACCCCAATATTGGATTACGGCTCTCAGTTCTCAACCATTCATTTAAAATAAACATAAAACACCAATTTTTAAAATTTGTGTTAATTTTCTAACTATTCAGAGATAAGTAGATGCAATGAATGTGGTTGAGTTATTGAGATGCTAATTAGGACAACTGATTTGTGACAGTTGATCTGGAGGACATGTGACAAGAAATGTATCATTGTGAGGTACGTCCAACAGCAGTTATTAGTTTATTGTTATCTATGGTAACAGTGCATCAACATGCAGAGTCTACTATGTATTTTGGGAACATAGTTATTTTAAAGGTAACCCTTATGTGCAGGACACATCTTTTTAAAAATCTTTTGTGCTTTGATTAATCTTTCACTTCTCTTTTTATGGCTTTCAATTTTCGTCTGAGTAACTTTGATGTTTGAGTTCCATTTCTCTATCTGAGCATTAAGTTGTTACAATAAGGAGAACAAGCAAATACTTGCCTGAATCCTATTGTTGCTTTCCCACCCATGAACATAACATTGATCTCTGCAGGTTTTTTGTCATGAAATAGCATTTTTACCTGCACTATTTAAGAAAAAGACTTTTTTCCCTTTCTTTTGTGAGCCATTTTTCCTCCCCAGCTGAAGGCATTGATTAACTTGCTGGGGTACAGTTTCACAGGCACTAGTCACCATCTAGTATTTCACTCAAATGGCCATTACTCTTATCTGAGTCTTGATAGTATCAGCAAGCTATGCAGCCTTGGTGGGCATCACATCTTAGACTGATCGTGTCCTCACTTAATGCCCACACATGCACACTTCCAGTAGGAATTTTATAGATAGTGATCGAGTGCAAGAACCTGACCGATTTCCCCTCCTGTCTCTCAGGAGCACTGAGACCATTTGTACAATCACCACGGCAGGGTTCAGCTAATTCAGCACAGAAAGCCTGGGGCTTTTTTTCATTTTTATGGCTCAGCCACTCATTGGATAAACTTCTCAAACAAAAAGTGAAAGATGAGGGGATACATTTTTAACTTGTCACTTGAGCATAAAGTTGTTGTTACAGATCGAGCAGCAGTTATAGAAACTGCTTGATGCTCTTTTCCATTGATTTCAATGGAAATAAAATCGGGCAGTTTCTGTAATCGGTGGCTGATCCACAACGTCAGTTTTACACCCAGACGACAAGTTGAAAATCATCCCCACAATATCCACAGCCCTTTGATTAAGCTTGTTGCTACTTACTTGGCAGACAAGTTTTATGAATGAAGCTATTCTGACCATGTCATATGCTGAGCTGACCAAATTTAGACTGTAGCTTTAAAACTCAGCAGGTTATTACTTTTCCTGCAATTATGCACTGGAAGAAATGAACACATTCTTTTAAAGATTCTGCGTCTTGTTTTACTGTTACTGCAGTGGTTAAATAGGTCTCTGATCCTCAAGACATCAACAACCATGGGCCATAACTTGACCCGTATGCTTAAATTGGCAGGCTAAATTTTTCTGTTCATCTTCATGTGTAGGCTGTAATCCTGTATATGCTTTTTGGGAGCACAACTAGCTTTGGTAGACATTTATTATCTTTCCGTTTTATTATCTCAGTCATAAAAACTTGTAATTTATAAGCATGTACTTATCTAAGTAATCGCATGAGTTATTTGCATTGTATATGGTACATTCCTCTGTACCACCTTTATTGTGAAGTTTTTATGTCCATATATACAGAATGTTCTGAGTTTTAAATTCAGAAATGGCCTAATTTTCAATCAAAACGCTCAAGTAATGTAAAAAGTGATAAATCATTTTGAAACATTTTTCTTCATATTTTATATATTGTTTCCAATTTGTAACATAAGAGGATGGAGAAGTGAATAAGTAACTAACCCCATTGAGCGCACCGCGTCATTTAAGTTTTCTGCAAATAATTTCCCTGTAAGGTATTCCAAAAGATCCCCTAGTAATCCTGCAGTAATGGCTTTTCAAAAGAAATTATTGCTTATTGTGAATGTCACAGCATTGAGCTGTTGGATTTCTCACGACAACAGCGCAGAACAGAAGTATAAAAATGAGCCTGGAATGACGCAGCTTTGACTCCATAAAAAAAAGAGCAGATCTGTATTGTTGGAGTTAAAAAAATACTAAGTGAGTTTAATGTTGATATCTCCCTTCCACTGTGAGACTTCCAGGAACTCTGCTATTCTTCCAGTTTGCCATCTAAACTTATAAAGTGGACTTAAAACGGTTAGGATAGGGATTTTGAGCAATTAATCACATACAATCATTGTAGTAGAAATGTATTTGTTATATTTACTCAATAACAACAGCTTACATGTATATTACACCTTTAACATAAAAAAGCCCCATAGTGCTTCAGAGAGGTGCAAGGAGAAAAAATGGACATCGAGCCAAAGGTCAGAGTAATGGAGAGTTCAGGTGGGGAGTTGTAGCACTGGAGAAGGTTACAAAAATTGTGGGAGGGGAGGGGAGGGGAGGGGAGGGGGCGAGGCCATGGAGGGATTTAAACATGAGGATGAGAATTTTAAATTTGAGGTGGTGGGGCACTGGAAGCCAATGTTGGTCAGTGAGGATGGGGTGATGGACGAGCGGGATACGATACAGGCAGCAGAGTTTTGGATGAGTGGAAGTTTATGGAGGAGAACAGGAGAGCATGAATGAGGGTTTGAACAGCAGTTTTGCTGAGGTGGGGCAGAGGTAGTTGATGTTACAGAGGTAAAAATAGGCAATCTGTGTGATGAAAAAGATATGGGGTCAGAAGCCCACTTGTACAGACATGTATATTATAAAATGGGCACTCAAGAAGCCATTAATTATTACCCTGATTATTGGAAAGTACTGTCATAATTAACTAACCAGTTTACTAGAGTAACAATCACTGTTTTCCCCAATTATAGTGAACATTACCCCATAGGTATCAGTTGTGGCTCAGTGAGTAGCACTCTTGCCTCTGAGTTAGAAAGTTGTAGGTTCAAACCCCATTCCAGAGCCTACGCTAACACTCCCAGTGCAGTACTGAGGGAATGCTGTACTGTCGGAGGTGCTATTTTCGGATGAGACATTAAACCAAGGTCCTGTCTGCCCTCTTGGGTGAATGTAAAAGATCCCACAGTATAATTTCAAAGAACAGTACAGATGTTCTCCCTGGTGTCCTAGCCAACATGTATCCCTCTACCATCATTACTATAAAATAAATTATCTGGTCATTATCACATTGCTGTTTGTGGGACCTTGCTGTGCACAAATTAACTGCCATGTTTCCCCATGTGACGACACTTCAAAAGTGCTTTGGGTTGTCACGAAAGGTGCTATATAAATGCAAGTTCCTTCTTTCTAACACTGCTTTTTGGAACAGGATAATTGCAGCCTAAGAGTAAGGTGGAGGCCATCCACAATTTCATCATTACCCATAAGAGTCCAAAGAGTACTCTGAAGGAGGAGGGGTTAATGTTCTACTTACACATATATAATAAATGATACATTCCCATAATGTTTTTAAATTATGCTTTTGGGAGGACGTATGCAAAACAGTGCTTGTTATGCTCCTGAGAAAAAACATGACAGTTATCAATGGCCTCTTACAAGGCTATAATTCAGCCGAGGGGTTGGGATGATGTCATAAATCATACAGTTGAATCCCTCATTTAAATTACAGGGTCCTCATATTCCCAGATATGTGTTATTTACAAACTAACACATTTTTTCAGCATACAACACAAGCCGTTTTACACTGGAAAATGGAGCTGAGATCCAAGTGTGCATTATATGAAAAAGTATTTACAGGGAGGGGGAAACTGATAGCCATGTGGAAGTGGGGATAACTGCGGATATACACGTACATATTGTGTGCAAACAAAATATAGTGTTCAGATTGCTTATGTGTTTTTCACAAGTAATTCAGAACAGGAACTTTATAGAGACTGCATAGACAGGAACATCCTGCAGTTAGATTGCTGAAATCTACGGTCAGCACAATGCGGCTGGTTGAACTTTTGAAACCCCCCTTTCACTAACTAATCGGTCTACACATCACTGTTACATAAAAGTGTCTCATGAAGTACATTTTTATATGTTTCTGAGTGCACATGCATGCATGCCAGCTATCAATGCTTTATGCAGATAGTCAGTGTTTTAGACTTGTTGTTCACTTGTCCATTTTTGTGGACACAAGGCACCATTGCTCCCTGATTCTCCCCTCATGCCTACCTGAAACTACAGCTCCAGGGAATCAAAACTCTAGTTTACACTGTGGATGAGAAATCTTTAACTGGTGATAGTTTTGATTCTCCCAGAGCAGCAGCTTATGGTTGGAGTGAAGGGAGAATCAGGGAAGAAGAGTGGCAGCATGAACTGGGGGGAGGGGAGAATTAGGGAAACTGGGTGTCAGCGTTAACTGGGGAAGTAAGTGAAGAATCGGATATTGCCCCTGTTAACTGGTGGAAATGGGAAGAAGAGTGACTCCATGAACTGGGGGATGAGGAGGGAAAAGATTGCCTCCGTATCACCATGACAACCGTAAAAAACAATTTTAAACCCACTTAATAATAAGATTTAGCAACAGAGAGTACAAATACAATAGTCCTCAATTTCTCAAATTCCTAACATTTTTTGTCACTATCGTTACCTATCCATGTTGTGGAATGTTGGGCATACTTGCAGCTTAAGGTTTGATAAGCCCATGCCCTCTGCACATTCAGTGTGACTACACGTCAGATACTTGTATTGAGGGCTGTTTCTGAGTTATCAGCTTTTGCTAGTTTTCTAGGTTGACATGTGTGCACATGCAGCACTTCTCATCGAGAAACTCTTAAATCAAGACATTTTTTTTGTTTATGAAGAATTACATTTTTTGGTTTGGAGCAGACTGGAAAGTATGACAATCAGAAAATTACCAAGATGATCTTGGGAGTTCTGGGATGGCTGGGAAGTCTGGCAATGGCCAACATTTTAAAGGAATCTATGAACCAGTTTTAATTCTAATGTGAAAGTTCTACTGATTGACAATATGTTTGCCTGTAAAAATGGTGTGTACCTTGTTTTTGCTCTAAAAATTTTACAACCTTGAGTTATGGAAGTCTGCTATGAATCAGGGCATTTGTGAAGCTGGTGTAAATGTCCAAAAACCACAGTCCTCTTATTTTCTATTTCTAAATAAATACGTGTTTACTACCAAATCAGTGCAAGAACATTGTCCATTTTCAGAGATTCTGAGCAGAGCTTTTCCCAATCTTAACACCCTTTCTCTAATCTCCTGTTGTGACAAAGCTCAAGAAATTATAACTCTGTGCTTGGAATTCCAGACTGCTTCAAATAAAGCCAATGTTGAAAACATGTTGGCCTAGAAATTCGACTGCTCGGCACCCGTTTCACGGGCGCTAAACGGTATCATTACACTCCAATATGGTGGGCAGGGAGCGCGTGCTCATTATGAGCTGGAAGTTTGCTGTCCACCATGTTGGTACAGGCACAAAAATAGACATCCAGGCCAATGCCTGAAACAGGCGTTAGCTCCTTTTCATATGAAAATAAGGTGCATAACACTGTTTGAAGCCCCATCTGCAATATTGGTTTACCCTGAGGCAGCGGGCACTGGCGACATTCAGGAAAACCAGGTCTACATGCAGCCTAACAGGCGGCCCTCAAAGGGACTGTTGGAGGTCGAAACCAAGGTAAGTTTTTAAAATATACTTACCTATACGTGGAGCCCGGTGGAGCAGGGGTGCTCCTCCCGACTCATTATTCACCCCCCGCATCCCGACATCTGTCCTCGCCCCCAATCTTGGCCTTTGCCCTCCCTGATCGCCACTGACCGCGAGCCTCCATCCCTGCTAAAAATGGGTGCATTGAATTTCTAGGCTGTTATTGTTAATAAGGTATGCTTAATACCTTGAAGAAATTACTAACAGGGCTTGCAATTTTTGTTACTGCTGCTCCATGGTCTGATATTAGCTTGATAATCTTTATAGCCACAGCTCTACTAACCTTCCCCACCAGGATTAGTAAACTGAAAAATTCTCCACAGCTTAGGTGACAATGCGGCTCTGTTAATCTATCAGTTTGGCCTGATGTCCATCTAAATTCCTGCATGGATGCGCTCACATCCATCCCATATCTGGAGGCTGCAGTGCTATTTTTCCCTTTCAGTGGGATGCTCCACCCCATGGCTTAGGTGGAAACTAAGCGAACTTACAACACATATGGCAGACAGGCTGGAATGTCAGCCTCCCCCAGATTTTTAGTCAATGGCCACAGGATGTCAGCAGGTAAGCATCTTTATGCGCTCCAAGGCTGCTCAAACTCATTTCACTTGGGATCCTTTACAGCCGTCACAAAGTCACCCTGCTCTGGGCTGCATTCCAACTGCTGCCTCCAGAGAAGAGAGATAGCGGAGTGCCTAAGACTAGTCTTAGCCCAGAACACAATCAGACATTTGGGGAAGAGCTGAAGGTCAGGCACACACATTTTAAAAATATCAGTGCAAGTTTAAAATGGCATGACCCTGAAATCTTTACTGTTTTTAAGAGTGCACACCAAAATATCAAGTTTCTGAAAGAAACTGAGAGAAAAAAAAGTGCAAATTTGTAGACATATTAAGGTTTTTTAAAAAAACACAATACATTTTATTTTGGGTTTGATTGACTGTATCTGTTTTGGTTTCATGCAACAAAACATGCCTCAGATTTGTGTGTTAGAACGCTGATTTGATTAAATGTTTGTGTGGAGCAGTGATTTCTGACTCAGCAACGTCTACTGTCAGATGTGTTATCCCTGCTTCTGATGTACTTGTTTTTTATGGATGTGGCATGAGCAGGGACAATCAATTGGACCATAAATAAAATGCAATCACATTCAATTATTATTTCCTCTGATTTTCACCTGAAGGCACTGACTAAGTTCCACAGATGTCAGCAGCCCTCTGGTACCTCACTCAGATGACCATTCTTTAAGTGTGAGCCCAGGCAGTGAATGTCAAACAACTATTCGACCACGGAGTGCACCACAACCAAGCCGATCCTGTCCTCACCCAACATGCGCACGTGCACAATCCAGAAGGAGCTGCTGGATAGTGATCAGGAACTCTGGTTGTTCTTTTTTCATTCTGTGGTTCAGAAGCACTGAGGCCAATTGTAACAGCCCAACTGCTGCCCTGACTGAGATCAGCTAATTCAGCACAGACTGGGGATCGAACCTGGCACTTCCTGATCAGTACAGCTTTGTATCATACTTAGGGTTGCCAACCTTCCAGGATTACCCTGGAGTCTCCGGGAATTATAGACTAATCTCCAGGACACTGCTGCGAGCAACCCTGGAGAAAAATCAGAGCAGCACCAAAAAAAATTGTGTTTTTAAAGAAATGTTCTTTGAACACTTTTGTTTACTAGTTATAACAATATTGGATATGGGAAAAAAGGCTGTTTGACTGACAGTCAAGAATCACCTAAGCGGGTAATGAAGAATGCTTTCCAATTGCTGTGGGGAGGGGATATACTGAGTATGGACATATTGAACGACCAACGGTGGCAATGTGGGGGCGGGGCAGTTGGAGACAGGGGGTCATGTGATGACATCTCCAGGAATATGTCCAACTAGAGTTGACAATCCTCATCACATTTTACATTGCACTTATCCACTAAGACACTGGGGAATCTACATTTCGTTATTTTGATTTGAGGGAGAAACCTCCGTGGAGGTTCTGCCTCAAACTTTGTGAAGGACTGTGAAAAACCTGGCAAATACAGTGTAAACAACTTTTATGCCTTCTTTCCAGGGTATCCACAGATCTTCTGCCAGAGTTGCAGTAGACGAGTGATAGAACCTCAGCAAAAATTCACTCCCCTTATATTGCTCCCCCCTCTCCCTGAGAAGATTAAAAGAAAAATTATAAGACCATGCAGCTTCAAATCTATAGTGCTAAATAACTGAACTTCCTACGCATATACATACAGTTAAAGAGGCCAATGTCATCCATTTTCAAGTTTATTTAAACTTTTACAGTTAAGTTTGAGATTAGTAGCACGCGATTAAGGAGCTTAATCCATGGACCTCCATTCCACATCCCTTGGAACCGGAATGGGAGGAAACTTGGATGTAAAAGTGGAGGTCAGGAGAGTGAATGCACAAACAAGTCCTTGCTGAAATTGATCTTTGCTACAATAAGTTAACACAAGCAGATGGTGAGAGGCTCACAATTTATTTATGAGGTAGGTGCTTTAGTTCTTACCTATACATGAAGTAACTTTAATTACAGAGCCCTGTGGGGCACTGCAGAAATACATTCACCTTGGTAAGAGTATGCCTGTTAGCAACATGGTAATCTAGTGAGTTTTGCTTTGTGCCTCTCATGTTTGTCAGTGATAGAATGGAAATTGTTTGCAGTGAAGTCAAGTACTTGCCTGCAGAATGGGCTGCTGTCATAGCAAGGTGGAGGCTGCCTAGTAATTTCTGAATTGTCCTTTTCAATCTTTTACTGTCCTGGAGTTTCTGTATTTGAGACACTCATTACAAACATATATTTCCTCTTTACTTGCAAGTTACTGGGAAGTTTTATTTGAATTCAATTCCATAAGGTATTTGAGACTTTTAATTTTTCTGTAAATGTTGTAAGGATAGGAGTTTTGACTGTGATGTAATTTTACTTGAGAATGTAAGGACATTTCTGGAACATGAGCTGTGGCTGGGGGAGGCAGGAAAGTCACAGTGTGTCAAAGCTAATCTCATCATATACCATGTTAGGTACACATTTCCCTTTATAGAATAGAGTTTATAGCATATGTAATCTATGTATGTTATTATCTAACATGTTTGATTTGTTTCCATTAGAAAATCAGTTACTTCTTCTGAGAATCCGGCACAGGCACGATGGGCTGAATGGCCTCCTTCTGTGTTGTATGATTCTCTGTATGATTCTATGAGATCACCATGGGAATGTTCCCATAGACATTTTCTCTTTCTTTCTTCCACACTTGTCACGATTCCCACAGTTACGCTGCTATATCATTCTGTGTGTAGTAATATTGAGGCACATTTACTGCTGAATACAATGTTTACTGCTGGTACTAAAATGCAATTTCCAGTAATTACAGCTACTCAGCAACATCCATGTAGTATTAGACATAACTTAATTGAATAGCGCTTGTTGATTAAACCAACAAAGAGGACAATTACTGGGGCTGATCTCATTTGAATAAATAAGACATATTGTTTATTTTTTTTGGGTGAGGTATGCTAGATAATGGCTTATTTAATACTTCATTTATAGCATAACAGGAATACTTTCCATTCTAGTGCAACCCGGTTCGCCAGTGAAAGCATAAGTGCCTTAAGCTGTTCGCAAAAGAAGCCAAATAGTCGCAGACCTGCAATCATTGGCGGTCTACTTGAATCTACTTTAGGTGGAAAATGGAATTGTCCAGATCGATCACAACAAACAGCAGTTTAAATGCACCATCAGTCATATTGGATGTTGGATTCAATACCTCCCACTGGCTCTCATTGATAGTTGATCACAATTGTTCTCTTTTTAAAATATATATGATTTTTCTATTGAAGATGCAACTGTAGGACCTCATTATTATATGGTAGCATGCCATGCTGATGCATTTTTATTTAATTAAAATTATAATCCTTCTGATTACATTCTGTATGTTTGAAAAGGGCACTAACAATAATGATTTGAATGTGCACACTATGCAACATTTTTGTGCTAATTAATTGGCACCAGCCAAGGCACCTTCAACTTGCATAAATTTTGAAAATGAGGACCCAGAGGATAAAAGAGTGCCACATGTGCCAAGATGCTTCAGAAAGTAAAAGTGCTGCTCACAAGGGAGGGGGGAATCATCCTGCATGGGCTTTACATCATTTTTAATATGAGTTTTGAAAAGGTAACTAGCTAGCTTTGTGGTAGAAAAATGGACTGGAAGTAGAAATGACAAAAATCAATGGTTAATTTAACAAGCCTTCAAACAAATGAAAGCAAATAAAATATATTTTCACTTGTACAAGAGAAAAACAAAATGCAAAGTATTTAGTTCATGACCTATCATTATTATATAAACATACAAAATTGACAAGCAGGAAAAAAACAGCTGGTCCATCAAGCCTGCCGCATACCATAATGGCCGGAGCATCATGATTAAACACTTCCTCCCTCCCTCACCCCCTCCCCCCCCCCCGCAGCCATGTAATATCCTGGAAGAGGCAAAATACCAGAGGAAAAACCCAGGGACAATAAAGGAACCTGGAAAATTCCTCTCCAACCCCCTCAGGCGATGGAAACCAATATATGAGATCACATGGACTAAATATTATCTATAAAGACACTTATCTTCTATATGATGCGATCTCTGCCCCAGTCAAGAACCAGACTATCTCCCTCTTGAAGGTATGAGAGTCAGCACCTACCACATCAGCCAGCAGTGTATTCTTTTTTTTTTATTCGATCATGGGATGTGGACATCGCTGGCAAGGCCAGCATTTATTGCCCGTCCCTAATTGCCCTTGAGAAGGTGGTGGTGAGCCGCCTTCTTGAACCGTTGCCGTCTGTGTGATTCCAAAGGCTCACTACTCTCTGGGAAAAGAAAAACCGCCTAACATCCACTCTATTCCTTCTCTACCATAGTTTAAATTATGAAACATAATATTAATAACTGTAATGATATTTTTATCAGATTTGGTGATGCAAACCTTCAGCTTCAGAGGAAGTAAATACATAAGCTATTACAGCCCCACAATGGTTTCCTGCACGGCACTAGAATTGGCCATTAATGACTTGTCGGGAGTTCTGACTAGTGATACCTCTGTACTGCATGGAGAATGGTTCTGGGTTCTGTAGCATTGTTGTTAGCAGACGCTGGGTGAATTTGCTGAGGTAACTAAGCCAGGCCAACAAATAGGGATACCCAGCATTAGGTGAGTGCTTTGAAGTCTCAACTCCTGACATTTGTGGTGGATATTCCAGTTCCTCTCTTACAGGTTAGTTGGTTGACAATTTGTGGCTTTTCATAGATGCACCTGTAGAGATTCCTATCTGGAGATATATTCTTCCAGCCTCTTCTGTGCTATTAGTTATTCCAGGGGCTTTGGCTTTGGTGAACTTTCAGAGTCAGTGCTTTCTCCCTCTTCAAAGTCTTTAAAGTCCTCATCCTCCTCTTCATCAAAAACCACAAGGGCATCCTCCCCTCAGAAGCTATCTGTATGGATAAATCATTTAGTAATATATGAATCCTGAAATAATGCATTTATGACTTTCGAAAGTTTCATCATCTGTGAACCCATACATTTTTAGTGCATTAATTTCCTATTTAAATTCATGGATTGCAGATACATATCAGAAATGTAACAAAAACATAATAAAATGATATTTTCCCTCATATCAAGTCAAATTACATATAGTAGAGATTTGCAGAGAGTGAATACGTGATAGTGCTGGTGTGTCGTTAATGAACTCACTGGACCACAGAGGAGTCAGTTATTTACGCCTCTTCGTCCCTCAGAAATTTGAGTGTGGGAAGGTGGGGAGGGGAGGAGGGGTAGGTAGATTGTTTCCCTTCCTCACTATTTGTCACCTTTTTCGAACAATCTCTTTCAAATCACTAAAACAGTTTTTACATTCTCTGTCCCTAGTAAATGGGATATTTTATTGATATTTTCTGTCACGTGCTCAGGTTTCAATATCCTGAAAAGGGAGGGATTATTAGGTCAGTAAATCTACTGCTGCATGTCAGTTGGGCTCAGTACTGTCAGCATGGCTTTCTCTCTTCTGAGTCAAAAGCTTGTGGTTTCAAGCCCCACTCCACTGCAGTACTGAGGGACTGCTGCATTGTCTTTCAGATCAGATGTTAAACCAAGGCTCTGCCTGCCTGTTCAGGTGGATGTAAAAGATCCCATGGCAATATTCAAAGAAGAGCAGGGAGTTCTCCTAGAGACTTGGCCAACATTCCTCCTTCAATCAATACCACCAAAATAGATTTACTGATCATTAATTTTATTTTTAAAAATTATTTATTCTCAAAGCTGGCAATGCTACATTTATTGCCCATCCCTAGTTGCCCTGAGAAGGTGGTGATGGGCCTTCTTCTTGAACTGCTAGATTCCTTGTTTTGATGGTGCTCCCACTATGGTGTTAGGTAGGGAATTCCAGGATATTGACCCAGGAATGAAGGAATGGCAATATATACCCAAGTCTGCATGGTGTGTAACTTTGAGCTGGATTTATAAGTGATAGTGCTCCTATGATATTGCTGCTCTTTTCCTTCTTGATGGTAGAGGCCACGGGGCTGGAATGTGCTGTTGAAGTATACTTGGTGAGTTGCTGTGTTGCGTCCTGTCGATAGTACACACTAGAGCCACAGTGCGTTGTAGTGGAGGGGGTCAAAATTGATTCCGGTGGCAGGAGTGGCGATCAAGCAGACTGCTCTGTCCTGAAAGGTTTTGAGCTTCTTGAGTGGTGTTGTGGCTGCACCCATCCAGGTAAGTGACGGGTATTCTATCATACTCCTGATTTGTATCTTGTAGATGGTGGAGAGGCTTTGAGGATGAGGAAGTGAGCCACTCATTGTAGAGTATCCAGCCTGTGCACTGCTCTTATAGCCAAGGTGTTGATAAGGCTGATCCAGTTAAGCTTCTAGTCAATGGTAACCCGCAAGATGTTGATGGTGGGGTACTTGGCAATAGCGGTACCGTTGAAGGTCACGAGAAGATGATTGGACTTTTTCGTGTTGCTGTTTATGGTCCCTTGCTATACACAAACTGTTTGCCGCTTTTACCCACATGTCAAGAGTGACGCCATTTCAAAAGTAATTCAATGGTTATGAAGTGCTTTTGAAAAGTCTGAGGAGTTCTTTCTTGCTTCTAATTAAAAGTTTGAGTTTGGGTTGTGAAACTGTGCCTTTTTTTATTTGCTTTGTTGTGAAAACCACTCTTGCTACTATTCTCCACTGTATTGGAAGACCTAATTAATGAGTTGTTGCTTACCAGTGACTACTTAAAGAAAACATCCAGGAGAATCTACAACCAATCATGAACAGACTTACAGCAGCAGTGAAGAATTACAGGCTTACCATTAGAAGTGATGCATCAACTTGCACCAAGTAAACAATACATTAGCAGTGTTTGTATTGAACTAAATGGTGCAACAAACTTTACTTCCCTGGAAAATGTGTTGTCAAACACTATTGTTATCGATCAGGAAATGCTTTCTCACATCAGGAAGGCCCACTGTTACTTTGGCAGCCTGAAGAAATTATTCGGTGCTCGGCACGATGTCAGGTTGTACAATAAACTTAAAGTCTATGGTCCAGTCGTGTTCTTGATTCCCTTCTATGGTTTTGAAATCTGTCACCTAACCATCGCAAATCCATCATGCTTATCAAATGGCAAGATCAAGAAACCAATTGTGAGGTGCTGAAAGGTGGAAAATCAAACATTATCAAGACAGTATTAAGAAATGCACAGCTCCTCTGGGAATGGTGACAACAGATTTTCTAAATGTGTTCTGTATGGTGCGTTCAAACATAGCAAATGTTCCTGGGATGGGAAGAAGAAACATTTTAAAGAAGCATGACCTGAAGTTGTGTTGGATTGACACAAACACCAAGCACTGACTGACCCAAAAGACACTGGGCTCGATTTTAGGGTCGGGTTACCTGCGGGTTTCCAGCGGGGGGGCCCCGAAAATCCCGATCTCCGGTCACGTGACCGGATCGCGACGAAATCCCGGCCACTTCTGGGTACCGCGCTGACGTGCAGGGCTGCGCGCGCAAGCCCCGCTGGTGGGAATCCCGCAGGCAATTAAAGCCAGCGGGGTTCCACTTGAGAGTACTTAACTTGCTCGTTGTGGTCAGTTAATGAGCTGAAGCAGCTGTCAAAAGAGGAAGTGTGGGATTTTAGGTTCAAGGCAGTCAGTTTCTCACACTGGGGGAAACAGTACCTTTCAAACCAGGCGTGTTGCAGCCAGCAGCCTGTGGCAGGTGCCAAGGTGCGCTCCACGGGGGAGAGCCCTCACCCACGCAGGAGGCGACCGCGTCACATAGGGCAACCCCTGCCCTCCACCAACCCCCGCCAAGCCAGAGGACAGACCGACACGAAACCGCAGCCCCAGTCCGAGGACCCACCCACCTACCCTGCACAACCCCTCACACCAACACCTGCCAGATGGGTGGTGCGTTGACATCGTCGGAGGACGAACAGGATGACCAGCCCCAGCAGCCTCGCAGTCCACGCCGTCCGCCTCGGAGAGGTGGGGCCCCCCAACACGGTGCTGCGGCACACCCACCTGCACAGCAGGAGGGAGGGCAACCGCAGAGAGAGATGCGTCGCAGGAGGCACTACCCTCCGCACAGGGTGTACAGAGCGAGGCTCAGCTTCATGGACCTCTCCGAGGAGCAGTGCATACGGAGGCTCAGAGTCAATCGCCAGGTAGTCGCCGACATCTGCAGCCTCCTTAACGACGAGCTGCTCCCTGATGGACCAAGCAGCATCTTCTTACCTGTCGCCGTCAAAGTCACCACTGCCCTCAACTTCTTCACATCCGGTTCCTTCCAGGGTGCCACCGGGGACATCACCGGGGTCTGTCAGTCCTCTGCACACAAGTGCATAAGGCAGGTCACCGATGGGTTGTTCCGCAGGGCCTCCCACTACATCAACTTCGCCATGGACGAGCGCAGCCAGATGGAGAGGGCGGTTGGATTCCATGCCATGGCCGGCTTCCCACGGGTGCAGGGTGTAATCGACTGCACCCACATCGCAATACGGGCACCTCCGCATGAGCCAGGGCTGTTCATCAACAGGAAGGGGTATCACTCCATGAACGCCCAGCTCATCTGTGACCACCGCCAGAGATTCCTACACGTGTGCGCCAGATACCCCGGCAGCTGCCACGATGCCTTCGTCCTCAGGGAATCCGCCGTCCCGCCCATCCTGCAGGCACCCAACGCCGGCAACGGCTGGCTCCTCGGCGACAAGGGGTATCCCCTCCACACGTGGCTCATGACACCTCTGAGGAACCCCATCACCGAGCCGGAGCGTCGGTACAATGACAGCCACACTGCTACCAGGTCTACAATTGAGCAGACCATAGGGCTTCTCATGATGCGCTTCAGGTGCCTTGATCGTTCTGGGGGAGCGCTCCAATACACACCATTCAGAGTGGGACGAATCATAGTTGTCTGCTGTGCCCTGCACAACATGGCCCAACAGAGAGGGGTGCCGCTGAAGGAGGCCACATCCACACCCGCCACCCACATTGAGGAAGGCGAGGGCGAGGAGGAGGAGGAGGAGGAGGAGGAGGCGGCGGAGGAGGAGGACGCGCCAGAGGATGTTGGACGACCCATGCGCCGAGCCGCGACTCACCGGGATGGTCGCCGGGCCAGGGAGGCACTCATACGTCAACAGTTCTCCTAGAGTCAGACACTGCGAGGCGCTCGCATCTCCTCACCTGCACATGCGAGCGGCCATACCAGCCCCCTCCACTGAAGAGTGCTGCCAGTAATCCTGCACCCACAGCAGTGTGCCCAATGGGTGGCAGCAGGTGTTCGCCGTCATGATGGCCTCCACGGAACGCAACTATTGCACAAGCCGCGGAAGAATGGACGAGAGGTGGCAGGAGTGGTGAGAATAGAGTATTTAATATCTGGAATGTGACATTATATAAGAAACAAAGTACAAAATAATAAACACCCTGGTGTATTCCCTTTGTGATTATAAGGCCTTTGTAATTCTTCTCCGGGAACCCCTACGTGGTGCTACCCCAGTGGCTCCAGCAGAGGTAGTGGCAGATTGCTCGTCTTCTTGCCTTGACCGGGTAGATGCTTTTGGCGGACGGCCCCTGGGTTTCGGTGCCCGTGACGGCACCTCCACAGACTGCTCCTCCTGGAGAGGAGGCACCATTGCGGGTACTGGTTGAGAGGTGGGCGACGGGTGGGACGTGGGGACGCCTTGAGAGGCGTCCCCGCTTCCATGTCCCCGGTCACCATCATCCCTCTCTTGGCCTCGGCCCACATCACCCCTTCCACCCTGCTGGACGGCAGTTTGGATGGCATGTGTGAGGCCTTGCAAGGCCACCCCTAGAGTATCCCTCAGCCTGTTGGTGGCGTCGGAATGTTGCTCACCCTGAATCCGTACAGACGTTGTCAGGGCCTGCATGGACTCGAAGTGGAGCTGTGCGTGACGCTCGAGGGAGGCCAGCCTGTCCTCCACCGCAGACAGTCCCGCACCTACCCACGACACTGTGTCGCCGGTACCCTCCTGTGCCTGCGCCACCAATGCCCACATGTAGGAGTTGGACTCCTCCATCGCCTGCGCTATTGTGGACAATGCGCGCGGCACCTCTGCCAGTACCTCAGCAATTAGCTGGTGGCCCTCGACGACTCTCCTTTTCACTGGTGGCCCCCTGGGTTCAGCATCTGGGTCCGGCTGAGCAGAGCCTGGAGATGAGTGCTCCCTCCGTCGCGGACCCTCCGCGGCTGCCCCTGCCACCAGGGTCTGCTCATGCTCACTCGTGCGCAGTGACTCACCAAGTGCTACCCCAACTAGTTGGCGAGGGGGACCCACCGAGGTGCGTGTCTCTGCGCTGGTGGATGGTTGGCTCTGATGTGACGATGCACCCTCAGAGACCGCCATGTCCTCTGAGGAATCGCCCTCCACGCTCGCTTGACCCAAAGACGGACCTGCAAGAGAACAGAGGGCACTTTGAGGCATGTGGACCAACTTGACAGTGCGCCTGATGGCAGGTGATGAGACGGTAACTCGCGATCATGGGTGTTGAGTGTCAGCTTTCCCTTACCGGCCGTTTCGGCAGCGACACACTCGCCATCGGCCACCGACAGGCAATGTCGCGTGCGGGCGAGGTCGAGCGCCTCCACCTCTGCGTCGGTGAGCTCCACCACTTGCGGCGGCCCACCTCCGGTGCGTGCCCTTTCCCTATTGTTCTTGCTTCTCTTCTCCTGTGAAGGCAAAACACAGATGTGTGAGTGGGTGCGTCTTGCATCGTGAGACGCATCGAGCATCGGTGTGGTTGGGTTGAGCGTGGCGCGGAACGGATGGGAGGAAGCGTGGGCCACGTGCCCATCCCATTGCATGGGGATCGGGGTGTGTGGTAGTGTTCGGGTGGGGTCAGGGATGGTGGGTACTTGCGTGCACGGCGAGGATGGTGAATGAGTGGCTGTGAGGATTGCTGATGGAGCGCAGTGGTGGCTGTGCAGGAGGGGGTTGTGATCTGCTTGGCGTGATGGTGGGGACGGGATGTGGGAGGGTGCGTTGGTGTACTCACCTTGCCAGACCTAGTCAGGTCATTGAAGCGCTTGCGGCACCGCTCCCAACTCCTTGGGGTGTTGCCCCTGCTGCTCACCTCCGCCGCCACCTCTGCCCATGCCTTCCTGGTTGCGGCGGCAGGGAACTTGCGCCCATCTTCTGGGAAGAGTGTTTCCCTCCTCCTCCTCACGCCCTCCAGCATCAGCTGCAGTGCCAGATCTGAAAAACGGGGCGCAGCCTTTCCCCTTTGTTGAGCCATCGTCTCAAACCGCTTGCTTGTAGCAGGAGGGGCTTTGGGAGACTGCCCCTTTAACTGGAGCTCCTACATCGCGTCGACGGTACTGCGCATGCGCAGCCGGCCGGCACGCAGCTGGGGAGCGCAGAACCCGGAAGCTGGGCTTAATGGGTCCAATTATCCCGCGATCGCGTGGGGGACGCACACGATTACCCGTCCGCGTTTTCCACGCTCCCGGAGGACCACCCGCTGGGAACCCGCAGGCCTGCTAAATTCGAGCCCACTGAGTAGAATGACACAAAGGAGTAGATTTTTAACCAACTGCCCGGGTCTAAAGCTGGCATTGCGGATCGGTCGCCCATTATACAGCCTTCCTGATTTTCGGAAATGAAAATTGAGCAGTTTCAATTACAGGTGGCAGATCCGCAATGTCAGTTTTTTGCCAAACTTCGAAATGCAGCACTCAACAAGAAGAGCAGTTGCCACAGAAACGGTGTCCGCAGCAACTAAGATAGCATCAACCAAGTGACTGAAACAGGGTACACATATGCAGAGACTGCGGACAATTCTGTGCATCATGGATTGCACTACACAGGCATCAGCAGGTCTATGAAAAATGAATAACTCTCAACCTGATCAAAGTGCTCCTCACCACCACCAACTGAAACTAAGTGTGGCAGACTTATTAACAAAGGCCAAGGGCATGATTTTTACTTGGAGCCGAGAACTGAGAGGGTGGGTAGTGAAGTGAGTGCGTTGGAATCTGCGATCACAACTCAATTGAAGGCAATTATTTTTGCTTCCGGGCTTCCTGTGTGACAGTCAGCTAGATTGACAGGCCATCGGGGAGATCTCGGCCATCAGGGACGAGTCTCAGGTGAATGTTGGTTTAAATCCTAACCAGCAATTTCTGAGATGGGGGTGGTTGGGGATGAATGAGAGTTTGTGATCCGATGCCAGAATTTCTGCTCAGTGGTGGGAAGGAGAAGGTCTCTTGTCCTATCCTGGAATTTCTGCGATGTGTTTGTGGTCCTACGCTGTGGAGATGCATTTGGGCTTATGGTCGTTTTTTGGGGGGTTGCTCTCGGACATTTACTCATTGGTTTGGTTCCCAACTGTGCTCAGTGGGTGGGATTTGATTTGTTATTTTTTTGCTCAGTTGAGTGGGGGGGTCACATTTATTATTCTATCAGGGGATGTAGAAAGTGATGCAATGGTGGTGCTGCGGGGCAGAGATTTATTTTCATTGGTTGCAGTTTTTGCTAGTTGACCTCCCATGGCATTGCACATGGGGAGTCAAAACCAATGAAACTTTTCAGGTCAACCAAGGGAGATAATTGAATCAAGACAAGGAGGGGAGGGGTGAGAGAAAGGGAGAGGGTGAGAGCAGTGAAGGCAGACTGAAAGAGGGGGAGAGGAATAGTAGGGAAGGGAGAGGCAGCGAGGGGGAGGAATGGCGAGGGGATAGACGGCGGATAGAGGTTGAGGACAGGGGAGGCGCACGGTGAGGGAGAAATGAGGGGAGAGAAGGATGGTAAGGGAGAGGAAAGAGGGAAAATGAAAAAGGTGGGGAGGAATCGAGTGGGAGCAGATCAAGGGGAGAGGGAGAGAAGAAGGTGAGGTGGAGGAGGAGAGAAGCAGGTAAGGGGGAGAGAGGGACGAGTGGGGAAGGGGCAACGAGGCAGGAGCTTGAGATTTATCTGATTTCTGGATGAGGTGTCTTGGTGCTTCCCAAGAACTCAACAACAAGTCTGATTGGTAATTTCCTCGGCAGATTGGAAGTTTGCCGAGCTATTTGCAGGACATGTACACCCGCCGCCAGCCACAAGTGTAATTCAAGTAGATTAGTTAACGAACCTTTTCAATCATTTTTGGTTGGCTTCTGTGTTTCAGGTTATTTGGGATCCATTCTTTGGGGTTGCCTATTGCTCTGAAGATTCCACTGTTGATTCTGTGCATGTTTCCACCATCCTGGATTTCCAAAGACATTTACTCTTTGCAGATTACACATCTTGCTGTATTTTTAAGGTACTCTACACTTTCTCATGTTTACAAACAACTTTAGGTTTTTTATTACTGATCGTATATTCATTGGGAAAAGCCAGCAGACAACCAATACCAATATTAAACAAGTGTAAGGAATCTTACAACACCAGGTTATAGTCCAACAAATTTATTTTAAAATCACAAGCTTTCGGAGATTATCTCCTTCGTCAGATGAATGATTGAAAAGGTTCTCAAATCGCATATCTTATACTATGTTGGGACAGCATCACACCAATCAAAAGGTGTCGTTGTTATTCAAACAGGCCAGTCACGGAGAACAGCACGTCCCAGTACACTAGATATACATTGTGTCTATTACACAGGCAGGCAGAAAGAAACTCAAAATGGCAGAGAGAGAGAGAGAGAATTTTTAAAAACATATAATTTTTTCCCCCTTTTTGCTGGTGGGGTTACGTGTAGCGTGACATGAACCCAAGATCCCAGTTGAGGCCGTCCTCATGGGTGCGGAACTTGGCTATCAACTTCTGCTCGACGATTTTGCGTTGTCGTGTGTCTCGAAGGCCGCCTTGGAGAACGCTTACCCGAAGATCGGTGGCTGAATGTCCTTGACTGCTAAAGTGTTCCCCGACTGGGAGGGAACCCTCCTGTTTGGCGATTGTTGCGCGGTGTCCGTTCATCCGTTGTCGCAGCGTCTGCATGGTCTCGCCAATGTACCATGCTCCGGGGCATCCTTTCCTGCAACGTATGAGGTAAACAACGTTGGCCGAGTCACAGGAGTATGAACCATGTACCTGGTGGGTGGTGTCCTCTCGTGTGATGGTGGTATCCGTGTCGATGATCTGGCATGTCTTGCAGAGGTTGCCGTGGCAGGGTTGTGTGGTGTCGTGGACGCTGTTCTCCTGAAAACTGAAATCGACAGTTCCGACGGGCCACAGCGAAGAATCGCATAGACCTCCTCAGAAGACAAACACGGGACGCAACCAACAGAGTACCCTTCGTCGTCCAGTACTTCCCTGGAGCGGAGAAACTACACCATGTTCTCCGCAGCCTTCAACATGTCATCGATGATGACGAACACCTCGCTAAGGCCATCCCCACGCCTCCACTGCTCGCCTTTAAACAGCCACCCAACCTCAAACAGACCATCGTTCGCAGCAAGTTACCCAGTTTTCAGGAGAACAGCGTCCACGACACCACACAACCCTGCCACGGCAACCTCTGCAAGACATGCCAGATCATCGACACGGATACCACCATCACACGAGAGGACACCACCCACCAGGTACATGGTTCATACTCCTGTGACTCGGCCAATGTTGTTTACCTCATACGTTGCAGGAAAGGATGCCCCGGAGCATGGTACATTGGCGAGACCATGCAGACGCTGCGACAACGGATGAACGGACACCGCGCAACAATCGCCAAACAGGAGGGTTCCCTCCCAGTCGGGGAACACTTTAGCAGTCAAGGACATTCAGCTACCGATCTTCGGGTAAGCGTTCTCCAAGGCGGCCTTCGAGACACACGACAACGCAAAATCGTCGAGCAGAAGTTGATAGCCAAGTTCCGCACCCATGAGGACGGCCTCAACCGGGATCTTGGGTTCATGTCACGCTACACGTAACCCCACCAGCAAAAAGGGGGAAAAAAATTATATGTTTTTTAAAATTCTCTCTCTCTCTCTCTCTCTGCCATTTTGAGTTTCTTTCTGCCTGCCTGTGTAATAGACACAATGTATATCTAGTGTACTGGGACGTGCTGTTCTCCGTGACTGGCCTGTTTGAATAACAACGACACCTTTTGATTGGTGTGATGCTGTCCCAACATAGTATAAGATATGCGATTTGAGAACCTTTTCATTCATTCATCTGACGAAGGAGATAATCTCCGAAAGCTTGTGATTTTAAAATAAATTTGTTGGACTATAACCTGGTGTTGTAAGATTCCTTACATTTGTCCACCCCAGTCCATCACCGGCATCTCCACATCAATATTAAACAAGGAAAGACCTGCAGCCAATTTACTGAGGTTGAGCAGGGAATCAATGGGAACCACCAGCATCTGGCACCCACTGCGATATGTGCCGGTCTGTATTGAGGCTGCACGGGGAGCAGGGCATGAAGAGCTGGCTCCAGATTCTGGCCAGGAATAAGGAACATATACCAGGGTGAGCAAGAGAGAAGTGATTTGATGATCAGTACTATATAAGTAACATTGATATTTTGAACTTCCTAACAGCACCAGCATTAACATAAGCATTAAAAGATGAAAAGCATAGCGGAGGTCCTTGGCAGTTATTTTCTGCTGCATATGGGAAATGTGGTGGATTCAATCAAAGGGTCTGTCAACCATTACTGAGGGAAGACTCAGCTGAGGAAAAAGAAGGACCTTTAGGAACTCTGGTTTGGAAAGTAGATTTATTAGAGCAGATATGACAGAGAAGGAGAAAATTAGAGAAAGAGACAAAGTATTTACAGGAGGTGGGGTGGGAAGAAACACAATCCAAATAGTTGTGTGAGTCCGAGCATGTAATAAATATTAATGGAAAACCTAATGCTAAAGGTGGAGAGAGAGAAAGCCAGAAAAAAGGAAGAGATGGACCACACAAAGGTAAAGAATGGATGAGAATTGGAAATATATTTGGAGTGCTATAATTTATATTAGCAAAAGAGCCAAGTTCTTATAAAATGTTACGATTCTTTCAAATAATTTGACGGCAGAATATTCCAATATTTCAGATTTTGTCATCATTCTTAAAAATATAAGCTTGTGCACATACTCAAGATTGATTCAGGATGTTAACAATTGATTATTTTCTGAATATTTAATTTAATTGATTGATGGCTGGAAGAGTGAATAGAGACTCAACACAAAGAGTTCTCAGCCAAACGTTTGCCTGAGAGAACTGAGGGAACAGCTACAATACCTGAGCTGTTATTGATATGTGTCAATCACAGGTTCAAAGGGCCAAATCAACTTTGGCTGCATCTCGCCTCCATTTCAATGACGAGCTTCCGAAGCTATGGGAAATCCATGCAGGTGAAGTAAAATTTGTTTCAGGTTCAGAATCAGCAAAAAATTACTTACCTCAAGTATTCTGAGTAGGTTAATTGCCCCATTAGCGATTCACCCGCCGGCATTAATTGGGGACACGACTTCTGGGTTTTGGCTGTGCATGAGCATCCAAACGTGCCCACGTTAAACCCAGAAGTGGGTTGCGGTTGCACTGGAAAAAGCTATTATGCTATAAACCCACCTGTTTTATTTTTAGTTAAAATTACCCCCCAAATGTCTAATTTACAGTTAAAGTGGTAAATCAGCAGAATTTACCTAACTTACATTAACCTTAAGGTAATACTAATGAAAAATCACCACCTAAAAACTGGACAATTCCAAATTTACAGCATGGTAGTAGATGTTAGTTTTAGTATAAAGTGGATGTGAGAATGTCAACTACATACCAAAGCAGTCTCCAGTCTGCAGAATTGTTACCACTTACAAATGATTGGATTGTCACAAAGCCTTTGAAAACATCCAATTTGTGGAAATTTGTAACTTGTTGCATCACAAAAAAAAAGATTAGAGAACAAAGCAGCTGAAAGGTTTCTGTAGATTGAAAAACGCAGTCTGAGCCAATGAGGTTTTTAAAAAATATGAGGACGTGGGTGGCACTGGCAAGGCCATATTTATTTCATATCCCTAGTTGGCCTGATTAGATAGTGGTGGCGAGGCTTTGTCTTGAATCGTTTTATAACTGAGCAGCTTTCCAGCATTAAGAGTCAACCACATAGTGTAGGTCTGGACTCATGTATAGGCCAGGTCATTTAACGGTGCAGGTTCACTTCCCTGAAGGACCTTAATGAACTAGTTGGGTTTTTGCACAGTCATATTTGCCCTAGTGCCAGCCCACAAATTATCTTAACGTGCCCTGGTTGGGTTTAAATTCATGACTTCTAGTGTACTAGGCCAGGACCATAACTATACAGGGAGCACTTTTCCTACAAAGACACACCATATCTGTGCTCTTATTGTAATGTAATACTGCATATTGTGATGCTGACGTGCTATTTTACCAAAATGTCAGGTGGGTTTCGACTGGCACCCAATTGAAAAATCTAACTTCAATCTTGACCCAGTTCAGCTTGGTTTTGCCAACCCAATGCATGAAGTGGTGGAGATCACAAAAGGGTTTGTAGTCCACTCACCTCTCTTTCTGTCAGAGGGTAATGGTGCAAAGGTGAGTAGATATTAAGAACTAGGCAAATGGAGGTGGTTGGCAAAAGCACGACCTGCGTAAATGCTAAACACCTTTGGGACTGTCACTGATTTAATTTCTCAAATACTGGCATTTGTACAAAGGTACCAGCTATCCTCACAAAAAGAGGCAATTTTTCATGATTAATGGATTCCAAATCTACAGTCAGTTCATCTTTAGTACCAAGTGAATGCATTAACATTTTACAGTACTTGCAATTGCCCATCTCTATCACTGAACACACTGCTGTAGAATCCCTGTATGGTTCGGTGCTACCTTGTTGCACTGACAAGCTTTTACATTATCTCATCATTGAGGCCAAAACTAATCAAAAGAATATTATACACTGACAGGTGCATTCATTCTGTCAATTAAATCAGATGGTTAAGTCAAAATTTGCCCCAAATCTCTCTTGTTTGTGATATCCATATTGGCACTCCTTGTCTGAAGTTCAGTGGCAATTGGCAGCAGGCCCAACTCATATAGAGCTGTTTTCCTATATTTTGCCAGCAAATTTCCAGGAGCATGTGCTACTAAGCACAGATGTTGCAGGGGGAGCTCTGCAGCAAAAACTTAAAGATTGATATCAATTCATTGATGGTCTCTTTTAAAAGCAGTTAATGGACATTCAAACAAGAATTTAAGCAATTCATTAATTCTATTTGTTACTGAGCTAAAATAATAACCTCAATACAGAAACTATCTTTGAATCTGTATCTCTAAAGAAGCTTGTAATACTGTGAAAGAAACATCAGCTAAAACATAGAACTATTGCCCTAATAAAGGAAAAGATATACATTTACCCTTTAATAAGTCCTCATCACGTTGATGCTTCTAGAATGTCACTAAGTTATGATGGTTGTGAAGGGCACTCAGAGTGTTGCTTTTGTCTGTTTTTCGTGATTATTTATAAATGTTTTATTTTTCTAAAGTTCTTTAATTTTTTTGTACTCCTCAAGGTGTAGGGAATATAACACTTTACTTTTTGCACCCAGTGTAGGCATTGCACACTGAAGTTTAGGTATAACCTAACTCGATGAAGAGCTATGCTTCCTCTACTTTGCCTCAGCAACGCACCTCTGCCCAAACATCAGAAGAGCACCTGCTTAAAATATTACTGAGAATACTTCCATTTGCCTTGCCTTCCACTTCCATTCTTATGGCTTCTCTGACTGCAATTTCCCATATAGTGGCAATCTGGGTCAGATTATAGGCAGTTTTATGTTGTGGATTCTCAAAATCATTTCATGTCAGACTCTTACAAATAAGACAGAGGGAACTTCTGTCCCATCACATTCCACCACTCATTTCTTAAGGTTCTTATTGATTTGCATGTATTTAATTTATAAAGTGCTACATGGTTGTAAAATTGCATTTAAAATGCTACCACTTAAAAGAAAATATCAGTGCCACAAAAATCCAAGTGAATGTCATCAGGAGTGGAATTAGTGGAAAAATAAATGCTGGCTTGTATTGATAAATGGAATTAAGATTATTTTATTTTTTCTGCATGACACGAAAGACTTAAATATGTCTAATAAATTGCTTGCTGATATCAAAAGAAGCATATTAAATATAAATGTAGTTTCAGCTTTAATATAAATGCAAGTTGTTGTTGTGATTGAATTCCACTAATAAGAAAGTGCATCTTTACTCACTCCAAGTCTAATTTCCACTGAATCTTTGGGCTTGCAGTTGTCTATTTACTTGACATTCAATAGATGCGGTTTGTAACTTTTGGCGCAGTATGACTGAGTAATAACAGTTAGTGCATGATATCACAGGGAGGAAGGTATGATTAAAAATAAAACTTTCCAGTAAATAATAGGCTTATTCAAGTTTTTCATTAGCAAAGTAATGAAAAAGCATTGTTGATGAGTCATTGCTAATGATTAGATTTTTTTGAATATGAGTTTATTCAGGATCTGTTCTGTGTATTATAAAACACATAAAAATGGGGTCAATTTTAGCCCTACCCACCCGGCAGAAACTGGGCGGACAGGCAGTTAAAAACCAGCAGGTTATTTACCCGCTCAGAACCCGACCATTTGCGATGTTAACCTGCAAGGCTTTGCAGGAATTGGAGGTGTCCACCTAAAGCAGGTGGGAGCTTCGTAAATTAATACAAATTGGCATCCTATTACGTCTATAGGACCCCGATGCAATTTTAACTAGGGCATTGATGAGAGAAGCTGCAGCAACTTTCCCTACAGAAAGTAGGCCTGCAACTAGCCTGAATGCAGGAGAGACCCTTCTGGTAAGTCTAAAACTTTCTTTTGTGGGGCCAGGAGGGAGAGGAGCACTCCATCAAGTGCCACAAGAGAAGTCGTGGCCTCCCCTGTCCCAGACTCCCCCCTTCCCTCCTGTGAGATCCTCCCAGAATCTTCTCCATACCTGGAAGCCTTCAATGACCATGGCCGGCCAATCTTCACTAGCTGTCATTCTGCATCTTCTTCGTGCCTGTTCTGGGCAGGAAGTGGACTGGCGGCTTTTAAACGAGGCCTGATGGTTAAAATCGCCGATGTCTCCTGCTACCTCTGCCAGGTAGGAAATCAACTCACTGGAGCGGTTAAAACTGCTCTGAGTTAAAATGATGCAATGGGTATTGAACAGATACCTGTCAGTGTGACCCACACTCAATATGAACCTATCAGTTTGCTGGGCTCTTGAGACTATTACAATACTGTTTTGTATTTCCAACAAAATTAGCTTATTCAACTTCCTTTACCTTAAACTAATTTATTCTCCTACCTCTTCATCCCCTCCCATGCCATACACTGATCTTCAGGGCAGGGGTTGAGCAACTGGCTTGCACACTAGCCTCTTCTGAAACTGCTCTGTTCTTAGCCACTAGTTGATAGGTGAGAGTTGCTCGGTAATGATTCTCCCTCCATATGTTGGAAAGTGACTAGCTCCTGCTAAGTGCCACCTCTGATGTAATGAGCAAGATGAGGAATTTTCCGTCTGAGAAATCACAGGGCACGAGTCCATACTCAGGCATTCAATAATACCGTGTATAAGACCAACTCATAGCACCGTGGTTAAAAAAAACTTGCATTTATATAGCACCTTTCACAACACCAGGACGTCCCAAAGCACCTTTACAGCCAATGAAGAACTTTTGAAGTGTCAGCACTGTTGTATTGTAGGAAATGCAGCAGCCAATTTGCACACAGCAAGGTTCCAAAAATAGCAATGTGATAATGATCAGATAATCTCTTTTTAGTGATGTTGGTTGAGGGATAAATATTGGCCAGGACACCATGGAGAACTCCCCTTCTCTTCTTTGAATAGTGCCGTATCATCTTTTACGTCCAACTGAGAGGGCAGACGGAACTACATTTAATACAGTTTATCAGGATTTTCAGCCACAGACCTAGTTGAAGCTGCAATTCGTAATAATCTGTATTATATTGTATCTGATATTCACGCCTTGCATGAGCATGGGACAAGGTGACATATTTTAACATGTGTTTTACCTTCTGTAGGACTTTAACACAGTTTATAACCATTCTTATGAATATTTTGATGTAGGATAAAGTGGAATAAAACAGAATGCAGGTTCATTCCTGATTCCTGACAATTCGATATTTAACTTTATGTTATCTAAATCATTGTTTTTATTAAAACACTTTTGTGAGCAACATCTGGAATACCAGCCTTTGTCCCCTCCATATTGTCAGGAAGATCTTCTCACCCTGGTAGGTTTTATATTAAAATGTTGTAAATAATATAGCTTATGTGTAATATGAAAAGGGTTATTGCCACTAGAGCTGCAGTCTGTGCTTCCATGGAGGAGGAAGCAGTGACTGGTCCCAGATCACTTCTCAGGTGGTGGGCTGCTGCAGATTGCAATGAGGCTGCCACATGCTCCATTGATGTCTGCAATAAAGAAAAAGCTTCCCTGATGTTGCCAGGGGTAGAAATTCATCTTCAAAGGTTCCCAAAAAGATTAGAAAAACTATTATGCATTCCTACTTTCCACTATTTGTATTGTGTAAAAAGAACCGTGAGTTTTTAGCCCCAATCTTAACCCTGTCTGCCCGATAGGAAAAAGACAGGAAGGTTTACGTTCCCAACGCGCTCTTGGCCGTCTTAACCGAGCAGTTTTTGGATTCAGGACAGACGCCCGTCGCAGGCAGGTGGAGGCTTCATGAATATTTTAAAATCAGGGCCCTATAGCACAATTAGGACTATGATGCCATTTTAACTACAAATCGCGGAAGTCCTGCACAATGCCTGACCCACCAATAAAAACTGACGAGATTGGTCTCTCTGAGCCACAGAGGCAGTATTTAAAGGGACACTCAACTGCAGGTAAGTCAAATATAGGATCTTTTGACTGTTTTTTTGTGAGAGTTTGCAGTACAACCTCGCATTACTGAGAGGTCTGCATTGGAGGAGGCACAGCAGCAGCAGCACCAGTCCTCATCATCCGAGCAAGGCCAGGGAGAAGGTGAGGAAGCAGTATCAGGAGGCCACCTCAACACCTTGCGGCAAGAAGTATGCGGAATCAGCTAATTGCTCAGCGATTCTGGTGACCCTTATCTTCTAGGTGATCGAGCCAGAAGAGATGCATCCCCACTTTAAATATGCCTGGGCGGATGCTCGGTGACAATTGCACGTGTCATGTGGCTGGGCTGCTGAAATCCCGAGGCAATTAGGAGGGCAGCCTGTTAGTCAAATGGAAATGAGGCTCAGGAGTTAAAATTGCTCGTTCTCCCACCGCCGACGTTATGAGTTCAATCGGGCTTTTGTCTTCCCCACTACTCACCCAGATAGAATTGATTGTAATTTGTATTATGCACCCTATCATGCTGAATTCTGCTCCCATACTGAGAGCACTTACTTTTCGTTAAGTCGTCCAGTTCATCTTTTTCAAATATCCCAATAACTCTGTGTACTGTTAGTACATCTGAGGGAAATATGGAGAATCTATTAATCGCTTAAAACAATGACCCGGTTTTATTAAATTTTGCATTGACCCTAATGCATTATCATATCACTGCTTCTACAAGTAGTAATAACCATTGTGCATTTCAAGAGTTGTGTGGCCGTATTTATGGCTGTATTAATACTGTGGCTTCAATTGTACAAACCTTCCCCATTCGCACTAGGCCCGATTTTCTAACGAGTAATTTTCAACATCAAAAGTAGGCCTCACTGCAGGCATGTGAAACCCCAGTTTGCGTACAAAAATCATCCAAAAGAGGTCCCAAACCAAATTTCTTCATGTGAAGTGAAGCTCCGCCCATGTAAACTGGCCACTTCTCTGGGACTCGAGTCTGGCCTGGTTTGTGAAAGTACTTAAAGCTAGGTTGTGTTTGGCTACCGAGTGCCCATTTTTGTACAGTTTTGGGAACTGGGAAATTCAATGCTGCATTTAATATCTTGCATGTTTTTGGAAGCCTCCATTTTTGCACTCTTTATTAACAGCAGCCTACATTTTCCAACAATCAATTGCCTGTAGCCTTGTCCATTGCTCCTGCTGCATCACACAGTGCAGAGTTAGCAAAGTGGGAGGATGAGTATTCCAATCCCACTGCATGACTTGGATGAGGAGGATGAATTTTTATGGGGACATCTTGGGGCTACATGTGCTCTCAGTGATACTCCAAGACATGAGTCTACAGAGCATGCTATAGTGCCTGGTGATGTCACAGGACACCTGTCCCTGGCATGTTGGCCACTTACTGCAGGTTGATCTTCAAACTACATCCATGACTGCATCCATGACTGCTTGCTGCAGCTGTGAAGGTGGCAATGGCATTAACTTTTTATGGTACAGGATCTTTCCAGACCACCATATGGGATATCAGCCAAATCAGCAGTCTGCCAAGCACAGATGGATAAAGCAAGTCACAGATACCACACTTGCCAGGGGAAATACTTTCATAACTTTCCCATTCTAATGGACCCAGCAACTGGAAAGGTCACAGCTTGTAGTAGCAGGGCTTCCAAATGTGCAGGGCATCATCAATGAAACCCATGTGGCCATCGTTATTCCACATGTGAATGGCAATAAAAAAGGGTTTCATTCTATAAATGTGCAAGTAATTACTAACAAAATAATCAACAGCCTGCACGTCAATGCCTGTGTTCCTGGAAACACTCAAAACGCGTTCATTTTATAGCAGTCCATCGTGCATCAAGTATTTGAGGGCCTGAATGAACGGATGGATTTTGGGAGAATAAGGCTATTCTATGCAGCTCTGGCTGATGACACCCATCAGGAACCCCCACACAGAAGTACAACACCACTACAATGAAGCCCATGCTACCACCAGAATTACTGTAGTACATACCGTTGAAAGCTCAAGCACAGCTTCCATTGTTTGGACCGCTCAGGGGGATCGCTGCTCTGAGTCCAGCCATTAAAACAGAAGTGGTCATGTGGTAGCTCAAGGGGGATCAGGGGTCTGCAACTTCCTAGGAGGAAGAGGCCCACACAGAGGGAGCTGATGGGCAGGCAGGCAGAGAGCGTCAAAACAGACTGGTCTTCAACTACTTTCAGCAATAGACACCTCCTGCCACTATCCAGCAGTTGTTGTGCTATGAAAGCAAACATATTGTAGGCCCCAAGAACATGATACATCCCCATCACTCAACTTGCATTGTCCTCTTTCTGCCCTGCACAGTATTTGCAACCTTGCCATGATCTCAATCAACAAACAGTGGACAGGCAAATGAGAAATAAAAAGATGAACATTTATTATGTGCTATTTGCTGTAATCTCTATTCTCATGCTTCCCCTTAGAGGTGTACTTGTCGTTCTCCTCAGGATAAAATTAATACTCACCTGGCCTGAATTTCCATGTGATGATTTGCACCATATTTGCGCCAAAGCAAGATTAGTTGTGCCTGCTGATGGTTTACAGAGCCCATTTGCACCAGTGCATTTGCATATCCGTTGGAGGATTCATTGGTGTAAACCCTGTGTAAAATGGGAGTAGTCTGCTGGGGTGTTTGGAAATTAGAGTGCAGCCTTTAAAAAGTCAATTCTGGCTGAAAATTGCAGCAGCAGGCTTGGAGAGCAGCAAATGAGTAGCAACGTTCATAACTCACTAAGTTCAGTCAGGTAGCTTGACTGGATGTCTCATGAGTGTTTTTGTGTCACTTCTCAAGAATTTCTGCCACTGAAACATCTGGCAGAGGCAGCCAAAAAAGGGACAAGGGCATGGCACAGAGGTATAAAAGAAATGCCAATAATTTCAATGAGACAAACCTGAAATACAACAGAGGCCAGGCAGACTTCTGAGTCTGCATGGGAGGAAACCTCAAAAATGTCTTCCATACCATGTGGAAGGAGGTGACACTGGTAATGAATGCCAACTCCCAGTACTGCCGGCCAGTGCCACAAGAAGTTCAATGACATGAACAGGACAAACAAGGTAGCACACCAGCCACTCTCCCTTATCTTTGTAATCCTGGTACCAGCACATTCTTTACCATTTAACAGCTACAAAAATAACCCTTAACTCTGGTTAAGCCAAGCACTAACTCAATATCCTACAGTATGGGCACTCATCTCCCCTAACAGCAATCACTTCCATGCAAAACTTTCAAATCCCTTCCTCCACTTTACAGGGTGATACCACCACATTTATTACTTCAGCTGTCCGATGCCACCTGGCACATACTCCTCAGTTGCTAGCTTCATCCAATTCACTCAATGTTATTGCAGGGTAAACTTGCACACAATACCCATAAGAGGCAGGGCACTGGAGGGGATATCCCCAACCTTCATGAGGAGCAGGCCATGGAGCTTTTGGGATGGCACTCTGTTCTTGCCGTGGGAGATGACGAGATCAGGGGCATAGGTCTGGTGCCAGATTAGTGATTGCACATCCCTTTGAAGCGCCACACAGCCATAAACTTCCATCAACCTTTTTGTCATTTTATTTCCAAGGAGGTAATGCTCTCCCATTCTTCGATTCTACCCTTCTTTCTTGCATATCCACCACAACGATGTGAGAAGTAAGAGGATGAAGCTCGACACCATCCATGACAAAGCTTGATTGGCACCCCATCCACCTCCCTAAACATTCACTCCATTCGCCAACGGCGCACCGTGGTTGCAGTGTGTACCATCTACAGGATGCACTGCAGCAACTCGCCAAGGCTTCTTCGACAGCACCTCCCAAGCCCGCGATCTCTATCATCTAGAAGGACAAGGGCAGCAGGCAAATGGGAACAACACCACCTGCACGTTCCCCTCCAAGTCACACGCCATCCCGACTTGGAAATATATCGCTGTTCCTTCATCGTTGCTGGATCAAAATCCTGGAACTCCCTACCTAAAAGCACTGTGGGAGAACCTTCACCACACGAACTGCAGCGCTTCAAGAAGGTGGCTCACCACCACCTTCTCAAGAGCAATTAGGGATGGGCAATAAATGCTGGCCTCACCAGCGACGCCCACATCCCATGAACGAATAAAAAAAATGATGGAGGCAGAACAGGAGGAGAAAGAGGAAGAGGAAGTAAATAGAAAAGAAAATCGGGCAGAGAGTAAAACAAGCTGCCGATTCACTATTGCCCATTTTGCACTTCTCCCCAACCCCTAGAGCTCTCATCTCCAGCAACAACAGGGAAGCTTTTTCTTTATTGCAGACATCAATGGAGCATGTGGCAGCCTCATTGCAATCTGCAGCAGCCCATCACCTGAGAAGTGATCTGGGACCAGTCACTGCTTCCTCCTCCATGGAAGCACAGACTGCAGCTCTAGTGGCGATAAGCGAGAGGTAATATATGCTGCTGTCTCTCAGGCTTTCAGGATCGGATAGCTACCATTAGATCATGATGTGGATGAAACCCTGCTGTCCAAGCTGTTTCTAAATGGTCAAGCACTGTATAACCCTCAGTGACAGTCTCCTGTAAATGAATGCTCAAGGTTTAAATGTTGCCCATCACTGCATGCATGAGAGAACTCTGCTCTGTGCTTACTCCCTTAGTGATTTAGGGCTCCCCTGCAGAGGACCATGAACTTACCACTTGCTGCATGGTTCTCTGCCTGTCAATAAGTCTCTCCCATATCACTGCAGTGATGTCAGAAGTATACTGCTACATATTCGCTCACGATTGCTGCAAGCTGCTCAAAGCGGATTCAAAGTAGATTGCAAATGTCTTTTTCTCCTGCATTAATCTCCCCTGAAGATAGACCCAGTAGGATTCTAACACTTGCCATGCTGATGACAAGGGCTTGCAACCTTCCCAGATCTTTCCACTTGCTCCTCCTCACATGATTTGCGCTTCACCTGGTGCTCCTTCCTCAAACTCACTAACTGAAGGCTGCAGGGCGCTAATGTCTGTTGTGGAACATGGGGCAAGTGGAATACTTAACTCAATGTGTTGTGAAGTACAAGCCATAATTTTCTCAGGCTTTGTTATCTTGGAAATAACCTACAGAAAAACAAAAGCAGTACATTTTAAATGTATGCCCAGACAATGGCTTTCAAAACAAGTGAAATCCTACAACTTTAGTACACATGTAGATGCCAGGATTGCTAAATGCACTATAAATATAAAGGATCAGTGCAAATGGAGGATACTTGCTGGGTGGCAGCACGACAACTTGTCTTTGCCAATGCCCTCTACAACTCCTGTCCACCTAAGGTGAGTACCATCTCCTCGGTGATTGGATTCAACTGGCTCACCTCCTGTCCTCATTCTCTCCCAATTGTTGTCAGTATCACACCTCTGTTGGTGCTAACTTTATGCTGAAGCTATCTATCCTCATCCCATTTCACTGCATTTCTTTGTATCCCCTAATATTCTTAATTTTGAAATCCTTATCCAATTCCCTTTTAAATGATAGTATAATCCCTGCCTCAATAATCACTTGTGATAAAGCATTTTGTATTGTAATAACCTTTTGTCTGAAAAGAATTCTTCTAACTTCCCTCTTTATTCTTCTAATGAGTTTTGCCGCCTTGTATCTCTTGCCACCCTGTGGAAATTTATCTTTCACTATTTACCCTCTCAGAACCTGTTTGGATTTTGAAGATCTATTTTATATACCCCATTGAGCTTCTCTGTTCTAATAGGAAAAGCCCCAATTTTTCAAGCTGTTTTTCATAACCATAACCTATTTTTTTTTTATTATTCGTTCATGGGATGTGGGCATCACTGACAAGGCCAGCATTTATTGCCCATCCTAAATTGCCCTTGAGAAGGTGATGGTGAGCCGCCTCCTTGAACTGCTGCAGTCCGTGTGGTGAAGGTTTTCCCTCAGTTCTGTTAGGTAGGCAGTACCAGGATTTTGATCCAGGATGAAGGGTTAAGGAATGGCGATATATTTCCAAGTTGGGATGGTGTGTGACTTGGAAAGGAACGTGCAGGTAGTGTTATTCCCATGTACCTGCTGCTCTTGTCCTTCCAGGTGGTAGAGGTCACGGGTTTGGGAGGTGCTGTCGAAGAAGCCTTGGTGAGTTGCTGCAGTGCATCCTGTGGATGGTACACACTGCAACCACGGTGCGCCGGTGGTGAAGGGAGTGAATGTTTAGGGTGGTGGATGGGGTGCCAATCGAGTGGGCTGCTTTGTCCTGGATGGTGTCGAGCTTCTTGATTGTTGTTGGTGCTGCACTCATCCAGGCAAGTGGAGAGTATTCCATCACACTCCTGACTTGTGCCTTGTAGATGGTGGAAAGGCTTTGGGGAGTCAGGAGGTGAGTCACTCGCCGCAGAATACCCAGCCTCTGACCTGCTCTTGTAGCCAAAGTATTTAAATGGCTGGTCCAGTTAACTTTCTGGTCAATGGTGACCCCCAGGATGTTGATGGTGGGGGATTCGGCGATGGGAAGGCCGTTGAATGTCAAGGAGAGGTGGTTAGATTTTCTCTTGTTGGAGATGGTCATTGCCTGGCACTTGTCTGGCGCGAATGTTAGTTGCCACTTATCAGCCCAAGCCTGGATGTTGTCCAGGTCTTGCTGCATGCGGGCTCGGACTGCTTCATTATCTGAGGGGTTGCGAATGGAACTGAACACTATGCAATCGTCAGCGAACATTCCCATTCCTGACCTTTTGATGGAGGGAAGGTCATTGATGAAGCAGCTGAAGATGGTTGGGCCTAGGACACTGTCCTGAGGAACTCCTGCAGCAATGTCCTGGGGCTGAGATGATTGGCCTCCAACAACCACTACCATCTTCCTTTGTGCTAGGTACGACTCCAGCCACTGGAGAGTTTTCCCCCTGATTCCCATTGACTTCAATTTTACTAGGGCTCCTTGGTGCCACACTCGGTCAAATGCTGCCTTGATATCAAGGGCAGTCACTCTCACCACAGCTCTGGAATTCAGTTCTTTTGTCCATGTTTGGACCAAGGCTGTAATGAGGTCTGGAGCCAAGAGGTCCTTGCGGAACCCAAACTGAGCATCGGTGAGCAGGTTATTGGTGAGTAAGTGCCACTTGATAGCACTGTCGACGACACCTTCCATCACTTTGCTGATGATTGAGAGTAGACTGATGGGGCGGTAATTGGCCGGATTGGATTTGTCCTGCTTTTTGTGGACAGGACATACCTGGGCAATTTTCCACATTGTAGATGGCAGTGATGTAGCTGTATTGGAACAGTTTGGCTAGAGGCGCGGCTAGTTCTGGAGCACAAGTCTTCAGCACTACAGCCGGGATGGTGTCGGGGCCCATAGCCTTTGCTGTATCCAGTGCACTCAGCCGTTTCTTGATATCACGTGGAGCGAATCGAATTGGCAGAAGACTGGCTTCTGTGATGGTGGGGATATCGGGAGGAAGCCGAGATGGATCATCCACTCGGCACTTCTGGCTGAAGATGGTTGCAAACGCTTCAGCCTTGTCTTTTGCACTCACGTGCTGGACTCCGCCATCATTGAGGATGGGGATGTTTACAGATCCTCCTCCTCCCATTAGTTGTTTAATTGTCCACCACCATTAACGACAGGATGTGGCAGGACTGCAGAACTTTGATCTGATCCGTTGGTTGTGGAATCGCTTAGCTCTGTCTAAAGCATGTTGCTTCCGCTGTTTAGCATGCATGTAGTCCTGTATTGTAGCTTCACCGGGTTGGCACCTCATTTTTAGGTACGCCTGGTGCTGCTCCTGGCATGCTCTTCTACACTCCTCATTGAACCAAGGTTGATCCCCTGGCTTGTTGGTGATGGTCAAGTGAGGGATATGCTGGACCATGAGGTTACAGATTGTGCTGGAATACAATTCTGCTGGTGCTGATGGCCCACAGCACCTCATGGATGCCCAGTTTTCAGCTGTTAGATCTGTTCTGAATCTATCCCATTTAGCACGGTGGTAGTGCCACACAACTCATTGGATGGTGTCCTCAGTGTGAAGACTTCGTCTCCACAAGGACTGTGCGGTGGTCACTCCTACCAATACTGTCATGGACAGATGCATCTTCGACAGGTAGATTGGTGAGGACGAGGTCAAGTAGGTTTTTCCCCCGTGTTGGTTCGCTCACCACCTGCCACAGGCCCAGTCTGGCAGCTATTTCCTTTAGGACTCGGCCAGCTCGGTCAGTAGTGTGCTACCGAGCCACTCTTGGTGATGGGTGTTGAAATCTCCCACGCAGAGTACATTCTGTGCCCTTGCTACCCTCAGTGCTTCCCTCACTGATTCATCAGCTGAGGGAGGGCAGTAGGTGGTAATCAGCAGGAGGTTTCCTTGCCCATGTTTGATCTGATGCCATGAGATTTCAATGTTGAGGACTCCCAGGGCCACTCCCTCCTGACTGTATTTCACTGTATTGCCACTGTATTGCCACCTCTGGTGGGTCTGTCCTTCCGGTGGGACAGAACATACCCAGGGATAGTGATGAAAGAGTCTGGGACATTGGCTGAAAGGTATGATTCTGTGAGTATGGCAATGTCAGGCTATTGCTTGACTAGTCTGTGCGACAGTTTTGGCACAAGTCCCCTGATGTTAGTGAGGAGGACTTTGCAGGGTCAACTGGGCTTGGTTTGCCTTTGTCCTGTCCGGTGCCGCGAGGTCCAATGCCGGGTGGTCCGTCCGGTTTTATTCTTATTATAACTTTTCGTCGTGAGTTTGTACAACTGAGTGGCTTGCTAGGCCATTTCAGAGGGCAATTAAGAATCAACCACATTGAATGTTCACTATACCCTTTCCATTGCTCGAATATTTTTCCTATAATGACATGCCCAGGGCTGTAAGCAATATTCCAACTGTGGCCTAACCAAATTCTTGTACAAATTCAAACTGCAAAGGTGAGTTTAAATGGCAAACTATATGTGACTCCAGTCGTAGAGTAAATAATTCTAGCATGCCCAGTGTGGTGGTGGCATTAAATGCCTGTCATTCTTGATTGTTTCAGAGTTGAGTCTTCCAAAAACCCCACCACTACCCAGCGCTAAATAATATCCTATTGAAGGCCTTTATTATTTTTCTTATTTCACAAATCATTTTGGAGAATATTTTTGCTGTACTAATGACAGAGTAGTCACTGTTATGGGAAAACACCAAACTATTATTATTGAGCTTCTTGGTCATTAAATGTACTTTTGTGGCAATTACAATACTGCAAGTTGGGCAATAACCTAGAAGGGAATCTGATAAATACTAAAAGAAACAAGCATGGAATCATAGATATATGAACAATAATGGCTGATTAAAAATAGTCAAATGCCAGCTCACACAGGATCAAACTCATTGATTAAATATAGGGATAAAGCAACATTTTAACAATTCCTGAGATGGTTTCTTAACAGTGGGAAGATTTGTAAGAAAATTTATAAAACATTATGATAAAATATGAGAAAACTCTGCATTCCATAGCCCTGGCAGTCATTCATTTACCAGGAAATTTTAGAAATCAATAATATTGCATAACCATTAATGTACATTTCAAACAGGTGAACGATTATTAATATAAGGAAAAATTAGTCAGAGTGCAGCTTCTAGAACACAAATATTTTCAATGGTGGTTCCTTTCCTAAATGTAGCTTTAAAATAGAGCAGTTTACCCTTTGCCGCCAATAGCTTAATTGCTGCTTCAGAAAGCAATTTGTTTTGGGTGTAAGACAATAGGTTTGTAAGGGCAGAGGGTTAACTGCTATATATGGTATAAATCCAGCAATTTCAATTTTCTAGTTTAGCAATGACTGTAATTAGCCTTTGATTTAGTCTTATTGGATTATCTCTCAGTTACTTTTGTATAAATGGTGAGTAAGCTAAGTTGAAGGAAGCTCTAACTCTGCCTTGGCTCAGAGGAGAGGAGAGGAACGGAACAGAACGGAACGGAACCGCATCGCACCGCCACCTACTTCCGGTCACTAGTGTGATTTGAAAGCACAAAACCATTGACCATCTTCTAAGTGACCATAAAAGAATACAATCTATTGCTTAACTGCATAGTATTAGAAGCCGATAGGCAATTAAATGCAGGTGAACAAATAAAATGGCAAACCTCCCTTTAATTTAGCGTTATTATACAATCATAGAAAGTTACAGCACAGAATCCCGTCACGGTAGCTGGGGAATTTACATTCAATTAAATAAATAAAATATGGAATAAAATAAACTAGTATTAAACTAGTGAGCCATCTGGTTCACTAATGTCCTTTAGGGGAGGAAACCTGTTGTCCTTACCCGGTCTGGCCTATATGTGACACCAGACCCACAGCAATGTGGTTGATTCTTAATCGTCCTCTGAAATGGCTTAGCAAGCCACTCAGTTGTACAATCTCGCTACAGAAAGTCACAATAAGAATAAAACCGGATGGACCACCCGGCATCGGAGCACTAGGCACCGGACACGACAAAGGCAAACCAAGCCCAGTTGACTCTGCAAAGTCCTCCTCACTAACATCTGGGAACTTGTGCCAAAATTGGGACAGCTGTCCCACAGACTAGTCACGCAGCAGCCTGACATTGCCATACTTTCAGAAATGCTAAACCCCTTGGTACTTCCTCTCTCACAATGTTTAACCCATCCAATATTTCACATTCCTCCTCCTTAACTACAATCTCTGCATCGTCCCCCTCTTTTCTAAAGGCAGACGCAAAGTATTCATTAAGAACCAAACCCACATCTTCCGCCTCCACACATAGGTTACCTTTTTGGTCTCTAATAGGCCCTACTCTTCCCTTAGTTATCTTCTTGCTCTTTATGTATTTATAAAACATTTTTGGGATTTCCTTAATTTTACTTGCCAGTATTTTTTCTTGCCCTCTCTTTGCTTTCCTAATTTCCTTTTTAATTTCACCCCTGCACTTTCTATACTCCTCTAGGCTTTCTGCAGTATTGAGCTCTTGGTGTCTGACATAAACTTCCCTTTTTTGCCTTATCTTACCCTGTATCATCCTTGTCATCCAGGGGGCTCTAGATTTGGTAGTCCCCCCCTTTTTCTTTGTGGGAACATGTTGTTTACCCTGAACTCCTTGAATCTCCCATTTGAATGCCTCCCACTGCTCTGACACTGATATACCTTCAAGTATCTGTTTCCAGTCCACTTTTGCTAAATCACTTCTCAGCTTAGTAAAACTGGCCTTTCCCCAATTTAGAACTTTTACTCCTGTTCTATCTTTGTCCTTTTCCATAACTATGCTAAATCTAACTGAATTATGATCACTTCCATCAAAATGCTCTCCCACTGACGCTCCTTCCACCTGCCCAGCTTCATTCCCTAAAACTATTCCAGAACTGCCCCATCTCTTGTTGGGCTTGCTGGGTACTGGCTAAAAAAGTTCTCCTGAATGCAATTTAAGAATTCTGCGCCCTCTGTACCTTTCACATTGATTGTATCTCAGTTAATATTAGCGTAGTTGAAATCCCCTATTATTACTGCCTTAATGTTTTTGCACTTCTCAGAAATTTGCCTGCATATTTGCTCTTCTATCTCTCTCTGACTGTTTGGGGGTCTATAGTACACTCCCAGCAGTGTGACTGCCCCTTTTTTGTTCTTTAGCTCAACCTATATGACCTCATTTGATGATCCTTCTAACATATCATCACTCCTCACAGCCGTAATTGTTTCTTTAACCAATATTGCCACGCCCCCTCTTTTTTTATCCCCCTCTCTATTTTGCCTGAAAACCCTGTAACCAGGACGTTGAGCTGCCATTCCTGCCCTTGTTTAAGCCATGTTTCTGTAATAGCTAAGATATCGTACTTACACCTGTCTATCTGTGCCCTTAGCTCACCTGGGAGCGAATGGGAGTTTGTTTCCTTATTAGATGAAACAGGCTGTAACACAGTTGAAAATACTGATGAATATGAGCAGATTATGCAAATAAATGTTTTTAAAAAATACTCTGTTAATAGAAATGAATCAGCTCAAGCAATTCAGAAACTAACAAAGACAGCATGGAATATAATAGTCAGCTACTTAGCTAAACAGTAGGATCCACTGTAATCAACCATGTTGATAAAAAAAAATTATCTGGATGGAGCTCCTGAAGAATTCAAATCCAATCTTTAATGTTTCCTTCTGTAATCAACAATGTTCTGCTAATGTTTAGTTGAGTGGAAGTGTTTAAATCCTCAAGTGTATCCTTTACAGATTTCTATTACCCAGTCATCAGCTGGTGGAAAAAGGGATACAGTGGGCATGATTTTTACATGGAGCTGGGAATTCAGCAGGTGGGTGGATTTTCACGTGGGAAACCTGGAAGTAATTTGAGCGAGTCGAAATCTGTGATCTCAACTGAATTGAAGGCACTTTATTTTACTTCCGGGTTCCACATCTCCAAGCTGCACAGTGGGCGTACTGCACACCTGCATGATGCGATCTGATGTCCACTATTTAAAGGGCCAATGCAAAAGTGGATTTTGGAGGAGAAAATAGGAAATAAAGGTATGGAGGCATGTGGAGGAAAGGCTGCACCCAGGTTTTTGGACACATCCCTTGAAGTATTGCTGGGTGCTGTAAGAAGCAGAAAGGAGGTCTTCTACCCAAGTCATCGAAGGAAGAAACCTGGTTCTGCCACAAGAAGGCGTGGCTGGAGGTGGCAGAAGAAGTCAGCAGCATGGTGCCCAGATCTTGGCTGCAGTGCAGGAAGCATTTTAATGACCTAACCAGGTCAGAAAAAGCGAGTACATTTGCTGATTCACCCACATCCTGTGTTGTGCAACACCCCTCACCTCTCACTCTGTGTTGGCGTGCCCCATCCATCACTTCACTCCTCACACCTATTTAAGTTTCAGCATAAACCATCCTTCACTTTTGATGCACTTCCTCACCTCACCATTTATGCACCCACCAATGCCACTCACCCCAATCCTGATGCAATGTGATGCATCTGTCTGATAGTCACCCTCTGATGCATCTGTTTCATTGTCAGCCTCACCCAAAGCAGTGCATCCATCGGACAAATGCAGTACCTTCAGTCACTCACAGGTCTGTTCTCTTCTTTAGAAGAGAGCTCAAAACGCAAGGGAGAGGATGAGGACTGGAGGTGGTCCACCACAGATAATGCAGCTAACAGATGCAGAGGAGGAGGCCATGGAGATAAGTGGGACAGTTGCATCCCTATCCATCAGAGATGGAGAGACTGGGAACCCACAGATGACTGGTGACACAACTTTAACATCTTTCACACACATGATGAATTTATTTCATCAATGACTGAACTGTGACAGATCTCAGTATGGTGATTGAAAAGATTGTCACTTTGCCAATGAATAATTAATACCGCTTTCTGTTGTCTTCCAGCGTCTTCACGAGTTCAAGAAGAATGTGGCGAGATGGAAAACATCGATTCCTCAGAGGACCTCATTCCTTCTGAGGGTGCACAGGATATAATGCCATGCACTGGCGCAGATATTGGCACTTTGGTGGGTCCTGTCAGACAGTTAGTTGGGTCTTCATCTGGTGATTCACCACTCACAAGTGAGCACGAGCAGACACTGGTGGCAGGGGCAGCTGTGGAGAGTCTGTATCAGAGGGCGCACTCCTCTTCTAGCTCTGCTCTGCTGAACCCAGGGGGCCATTGTTGAAAGGAGAATGATTGAAGTACAGAGTCAGCTTAGCATTGTACTGGGAAAAGTGCCATGCACACTATCCACAATAGCAGAGAGGATGGAGGAGTCCAACTCCAACACCAGTGGATTGTTGTGGCAGGTAAGTGCGAGAATGTCCGCAATGGAGAGAATGGCAGCTTCCATTGAGCTTCAGGCACAGCTCTCAAATGACTCTATGCAGGCCATGACAACGGCCGTGCAGACTTTGGATGTCAACAGTCTGCCACCTTAAACAGGCGAACAGAGACCTTTCCGTGGCCTTGCAATGCGGCACATATGTTCACCAAGCTGCTGCCCAGCAGAGGGGTGGAGTAATGTGGCACTGGACCGGGAGAGGGATAATGGCGGAAGTAGGAACTCCACTCAAATCGATCCCATGTCTCACCCGTTGCCCTCCCCCCAACCTGTATCTGAAATGCTGCCTCCTCTCTCGATGGCCGAGTCTGCCACTGCACAGGTGCAGATGGAGCAATCTTTGGCGGGGCCCTCACAGGCAACAAAACCCAACGGTCGTAGGCCAAGAGCATCTCAGCAGTCAGGGCAGGTATCTGAGCGACCTGCCACTACCTCTGCTGGAGCCACAGGGGATGCACCAGGTAGAAGTGGTAAGGAGCATAAGGTTAAGCAATTGTAGTTCACCAAGGGTATGTGCATGAGTGTTTGAAGAAATGTTATGTTGTTAATTTATCTTTGTTTTTATATTGGCATGTTAAAGTTATTGAGTATCACCACTTCCATGTCCTGGCCATTAATGAAACCCAAGTGTGAATTCACCCTTTCATTTGCTTCATCGTGAATGCCAAGACATGACGGATCCATTGGGTGGATGTGCAATGGGTATATGCGTGGTTGAAGGACTATTTTGTGCAAAGGGAGGGGGATGGTTGATAGTGGTGGTGATGGTGGTGGTAGTTCCAGGCAGCCTGAGTATCTCAAATTCTTTATTTTGCAACTCTCATTATGAAAACCAGTTAGAGATGAGGGCATGTCTGGCATCACAGGCAGCAATGTGCGTGGCTGGTCTGGCAATGGCTGCACCATCTTTATTTTCCTCTTCCTCCTCCTCATCCTCGTCTTCCTCTTCTTCAATGTTGTCGCCAGTAGAGGATGCTTGACGAGCGCCATCGTCCTCCTTCACCTGTAACCCTCTCTGCTGCGCTATGTTGTGCAGAACGCAGCACACGATGATTATTCTGGACACCCTCACTGGTGAGTACCGAAAGGCTCCCCTAGATCTATCCAGGCACCTGAAACGCATCTTCAACAAGCCAATGGCTTGCTCAATGACACACCTGGTGGTCATGTGGCTCTGGTTGTATCACTGTTGTGCCTCATTGGTGAGGTTTCTCACAGGTGTTGTGAGCCATGTTTGCAGGGGTTATCCTTTATCTCCAACGAGCCAGCCCTTAAGTCTGTCTCCTGTCTGAAATATTGGACTGGCGCGAAACAAATGAATCATGGCAGTTGCCAGGGAATCTGGCGCACATCCGCAGAAATCTCTTCTGGTGGTCGCACACCAGCTGTGCATTGATGGAGTGATAGCCCTTTCGGTTTATGAAGACTCCTTGCTCATGTGGTGGTCCTCATATTGCCACGTGTGTGCAATCGATTGTGCCCTGCACTCGTGGCAAGCCAGCCAGAGAGGTGGAACCCACTGCCCGCTCATTCTGGCTGATGTCGTCATGGGGGATATTCAGGTCGTCGAATACCCTGACAAATAACCCATCCATCACCTGCCTTATACACTTATATACAAACGATTGAGACACCATGCAGATGTCACCAGTGGCCCCCTGGAAGGATCCAGAGATGAAGAAATTGAGGGAAATGGTTACTTATACAGACATGGGCAATGCATGTCCACCAGGTCGAGTGGGGTGCAGCTTTTCCTAAAGGAGGCTGCAGATGTCTGCGACCACCTGCCGTCTCAATCAGAGCCTGCGCAGGCACCACTCCTCAGAGAGATCCAGGAAGCTCTGCCTTTGCCTATATACCCTCTCACGTGGGTAGTGCCTCCTGTGACCTCAGCCCCTCTGTTGTTCCCCTCTCTGCTGTTCTCCAGATTGATGTTGCGTACCTCTCTCTTGTGCACCTGCAGATCCCAACACAGTACGACGTGGCTGCCGTGGATGGTCATTTTCCTCCTCCTCAGACATTCTCTGGAATACATCCGTTGCTCCCCTCATCCTGATCTTGTCAGTTTGAGAAGCTCCAAAGTCTTCCTAAAGCTGCCTCAACAAAGAACTCTCAGTCTCAACACAAGAAGAACTCTCAGCCAAATGTTTGATTGAGAGAACTGAGACCAGCTGCAATGCTTGAGTTTTTATTGAGATGTGTCAATCACAGGATTAAAGGGCCAAATCAACTTCTGCATGAATCTCGCTTCCGTTTCACTCGTGAGTTTGAGAAGCCATGGGAAACCCATGCAGGTAAGGTTAAATTAGTTTCTGGTTTAGAATCCACAAAAAGTGACCTACCTTAAGTATTTGAAGTAGGTAAACTCAGCCCCTTTAACGATCCGCCCACCTGCATTAAGAGGGAATGCGACTTCCGGGTTTTGGATGCGCGCACATCCAAACGTGCCTGGGTTAAACCTGGAAGTGGGCACATTGGAGCCAGGTTGCGGTCCCGCTGATGAAATATACAATTTTGACTATCCACCCGCCCCCACCCACTCGTTCTTGGGGGTTAAAATACCCCCAGTGTCTTTAAAATTTTCAATTTAGTTACATAGGAAAGTACAGATTCGCCAGTTTATCTGGCTGGTCCCCAAAACTAATACCTCTCAATCATACACGCCCTCAAATATCTCTCTAATTCTCCTTTAACTTTTACCACACTATTGCTTCCCCAATCAATCCATTCTACATGTTCACCACTCTTTATGTAATGTAGTTAAATCTACTATCTGTGATTCTAACTTGAAAGAGGAAGGGTAAAAAGACAGTTTTGAGTTAACTACTTTACAAGAGGGTGATTGATGTGTGGGATGGATGGCTAAAGGAGGCAGTGGGGGCTGATTTCATCAGAAAATTCAAGAGAGAGCTGGATAAATAACTGGTGGTATTATGGGATATGATATTTTCTAGACACTAGGGCCGATCAGATGAACTGCAATGGTCCTTCTGGACCTGTATACTCCGATGCTCCTACTTATGCTTGAGCCCATGGCTTGTGGTTCTAGAAGTGAGCCAATCTGAAATATATTTACCCTGGCTCAATTTTAGCAAGGCCTCTGAATCAACGTGGACTCAGAGCATACTTGAAAATGCCTAGCTTTCCTTATTGTGGAATAGTTCTAAAATTACTGTTGGGCATATGGGACATTGCACCTATGAGTCATTTTTGGTAAACTGTCTCCTCCTTTTGATTTGAATACTGCTTGATGCATTTGAAATGAAAATTCAAACATTTATGATGAGAACCCGTGATCTGATATGCTACATTGTGTCATTGATGCTGCTTTTCATTTATTAAATGAAGATGGAGCTCACTAAAGAGGAAGCTGGGAAATAATCAGATAGTCCAGGGCATAAGAGAGGGCTCAGTGCTTAACAGCTGTAATAACCTGCAGCATGCACTAATCACATACATTCTGCCAGGGATCAGGTGTGGAACTCCAGCAATAACAAGAGCAGAATAATTATACCATCATATCTTCATAACCTAAATCCCAGAGTAACTTCTATATATGGCATGTTGTTGTGTGTTTCAAAGATGTCCTGAAATGTTAAATTGCTGAACTGGGAAAATTCTCAGCTTTAGTGCTGGCCAGTTAGAAAGAAATAAAGCCTTGAAACCTCCAGTGACAGTTCTAATGCCTTTGTTAATTATGAATTATATGTAAATGTTCAGGCACACGGAGAGGTTACTGAGGTGCTAAAGGACATAATTAATAATTCTCAAAAAAGTCTAAAATAATTATGGAGATAGTATGTTCATATTATGGAAAAAAAATAGATTGAGCAACCAATTACTTAGGGAAGTATTCAGCAGTCTATCCCCTTACAAACTTTGTGTTATCCTATTTTAGGATATAAATTATAAAAGGTTTGTAACCTTGCATGAAGTTATCTTATTGCATTATTATTTTTAAATGGACGCACCAGCAAAATACATAGGCAGTGGGGCTGATCAAGAGCAAGGCTCTGTCTCCCTATAATGGTTACCAGCCCCACCATATACAAATTATCCTTTTTTTTTTAAACACACGTATCTAAATGCCTGACTGCCATCACATTGCAATATTACTGAGGAGCTTGAGGCGTGCAGTGCAGTTGTTTGGACTGCTTACTCCTTACTTGCCTTATTGAGCTCTTTTTACATTCCGGGAAAATATAATTTCACATGCGGAGCAGTGGTGAGAATCTTCGGAGAATGTTTTCAAAGAGTTAGCTTCCTATAACCAGGTGTGTGTAATCAGTACAGGTATTCATTCAACTGGCACATTGGTTCTTGCTGACTAAACATTTCAAGGCGCCGCTTTGAAACACAGCAGCTTTTTGGACAGTATTTTCTAAGAGCCTACATAAATACATTAGCTGTGTGTAAAGTGCGGCGATATTGTGGGTGTTATTAGACTCAATACTGGCTTTATGTGGCAGATTGGGGACACATAACTGATAAAAGCCACTTTATAACTTATTTTTCTTTCAAAATGTTTCTATTAAATCTTCCCTTCCCCTATTCGTGGGTTTTTGTCTCCCCGGGGCTATCTTTTTCTCTTTCCTCAAAGATGTTAAGCCCTATCCTGTCCTTGTCACAAGATGTCCCAGACAGAGAATTGATAAAATCTCCCATACATATGATTGATGCATTTGAGCGAAATGCAGCTTTGGGACTTCAACCTGCAATCACAGATCTAAGGCCCACATTTGACACACACTCAAATGTCACCATCCAAAAGGAGCAATCCGTCCTGATTCTGTTTCTTTTAAGTACTGAATACAACTTTATTTAGTGCAATACAGCTTCATGTCTACCATTTTTAGGTCCACCTGCTCCATACGCAAACCAAAAATCAAATAGTGAGAACTTTGATCATTTTGGAGAACTGCACTGAACTCTGTAAGTGCTGAGCTATAATACAATATTTGGGGGAGAACTAATGAGGTTAAGAGAAATTTCTTTAAACAGACGGTTGTTGGATCATGGAATGCTTTGCCATAGAATGGTTGAGGCAGAGACTATTGCATCTTCTAAAGGAAAATTAGATAAATGTTTGAAGCAGAGGATGATGCAAAGTTAAAGAGAGGGTAGAGCAGTGGAATTAGCTTTGGATTGCTCTAGCAAAGAACTGGCACAGACACAAGGGGCATGATTTTCGCCTGGAAAAAAGGGTGGGTTGGGGACGGGGGGGGATTTCAAAATTGCAACAATTTCAAACCCGCCCCCAACCTGCCCCCAACCCGCCCATTTCTGGTTTCCCTGCGGGCAGGACGAGGGGCGGGCAACCAACTCACTCTCAGGAGGCGGGTTGGTCACTAAAACCTTTCAAGGCTGCTGTGGGCCTCCTTTTTTTAGGTTTTGTGAATTTACCTTCTGGGGGCCAGGAATCCTGGGCCTTCTTCACGCTGCATGAGAGGAGGTGAGAAGGCTCGGATCAGCAGTTAAGTGCCTTTATATAACAGCATGTGGACCCGGAGGAGAAGGAGTGCTTCCGCAGGCCAAACAAGCCTACCTGCAGCGACACCCCCCAACGATCGCGACCACCCCACAATGATCGCGACCCCCCCCCCCACACACAAAGATTGCAACTCCCCCCGCAAAGATCTCGATCCCCGCAATAACCCCGATCCTGACCCCCACTCGATTACTGAACCCCCCGGTGACTGACCCCCGATCCCCCTCCTGATGATTCCCGATCTCCCCTCCCGATGACTGACCCCCCAATAATTGACTCCCAATGATTGACCCCCCCAATAACTGACACCCGATGACTAACTTCCCCCCCCGATGATTGATCCCCCCACCGATGACTGCCCCCCCCGATGAATGACTCCCAATGACTGTCTCGCCCCCCACCGATGCCCCCATGCCCTCATGCTCGCCCATGCCCTCGAATGCTCCTCCAATGTCCCCCCCCCCCCCCCATGCCCCCCATCCATCCAATCTAAGACTTACCTGAACACTTACTTCTTCCTTGCTCTTCTCCCGTCTGACTGAGACCAGCCTGTCAATCAGGCCAGCCTCTCGGGCGGGAAACTGTCAAACTAATAATAAAAGTTGTCCTTACTTCAAAATAGTAAGGACGTCCGGGAAACGTGTTATTCCATGTTTACCAATTCGACCCTCCCCCCCCCCACCTTCCCGGCTCCAGGCTAAAATTATGCCTAACGGGCTGAATGCCCCCTGTGCTGTAAACGTCTAAGTAAAAATACTCAATTGGAGGAAGGCCAATTTTAATGGGATGAGAACTGATCTGGCCCAGGTAAATTGGAATCAAAGACTGGCAGACAAAACTGTAATTGAACAGTGGGTGGCCTTTAAGGAGGAGATGGTTCGGGTACAGTCTAGGTACATTCCCACGACACAAAGGTAGGGCAACTAAAGCCAGAGCTCCCTGGTTGACAAAAGAGATAGTAAGATGAAGCAGAAAAAAGGGGCATATGACAGATATCAGGTTGATAACACAAGTGAGAACCAGGCTGAATACAGAAAGTTCAGAGGGGAAGTGAAAAAAGCAATAAGAGGGGCAAAGAGAGAGAATAAGAATAGACTGGCGGCCAACATAAAAGGGAATCCAAAAGTCTTCTATAGGCATGTAAACAGTAAAAGGGTAGTAAGAGGAGGGGTGGGGCCGATCAGGCACCAAAAAGGAGATCTACTCATGGAGGCAGAGGGCATGACCGAGGTACTAAATGAGCACTTTGCATCTGTCTTTACCAAAGAAGAAGATGCTGCCAGATGGGATGCATCCTAGGTTGCTGAGTGAAGCAAGGGTGGAAATTGCGGCAGTTCTGGCCATAATCTTCCAAACATCCTTAGATACGGGGGTGGTGCCAGAGGACTGGAGAATTGCAAATGTTATACCCTTGTGCAAAAAAGAGTGTGAGGATAAACCCAGCAGCTACAGGCCAGTCAATTTAACCTCAGTGGTGGGGAAACTTTTAGAAATGATAATCCGGGACAGAATTAGCAGTCACTTGGACAAATGTGAATTGATTAGGGAAAGCCAACATGGATTTGTTAAAGGCAAATCGTGTTTAACTAACCTGATAGAGTTTTTTGATGAGGTAACAGAGAGGGTCGATGAGGGCAATGCAGTTGATGTGGTGTATATGGACTTTCAAAAGGCGTTTAATAAAGTGCCACATAATTGGCTTGTCATCAAGATTAAAGCCCATGGAATAAAGGGGGCAGTAGCAGCATGGATACAAAATTGGCTAAGTAACAGGAGGCAGAGAGTAGCGGGGAATGGTTGTGTTTTGGATTGGAGGGAGGTGTACAGTGGTGTTCCCCATGGGTCGGTGCTGGGACCACTGCTTTTCTTGATATATTTTAATGACTTGGACTTGGGTGTACAGGGCACAATTTCAAAATTTGCAGATGACACAAAACTTGGAAGTGTAGTGAACAGTGAGGAGGATAGTGATAGACTTCAAGAGGATATAGACCGGCTGGTGGCATGAGCAGACACGTGGCAGATGAAATTTAACGCAGAAAAATGCCAAGTGATACCTTTCGGTAGGAAGAATGAGGCGAGGCAATATAAACTAGAGGGCCCAATTCTAAAAGGGGTACAGGAACAGAGAGATCTGGGGATTTATGTGCAAAAATCATTGAAAGTGGCAGGGCAGGTTGAGAAAGCGTTTGAAAAAGTATACAAGATCCTGAGCTTTATTAATAGAGGCATAGAGTACAAAAGCAAGGAAGTCATGATGAACATTTATAAAACACTGGTTCGACCACAACTGGAGTATTGTGTCCAGTTCTGGGCACCGCACTTTAGGAAAGATATGAAGGCCTTAGAGAGAGTGCAGAAGAAATTTACTAGAATGATTCCAGGGATGAGGGACTTTAATTATGTGGATAGACTGGAGAAGCTCGGGTTGTTTTCCTTGGAACAGAGACAGTTGAGAGGAGATTTGATAGAGGTATTCAAAATCATGAAAGGTCTAGACAGAATAGATAAAGAAAAACTGTTCCCATTGGCAAAAGGGTCAAGAACCAGAAGACATAGATTTAAGATGATTAGCAAAAGAACCAAAGGTGAAATCAGGAAAAACTTTTTTACGCAGCAAGTGGTTAGGTTCTGGGATGCACTGCCAGGGGGATGGAGGAGGCAGATTCAATCATGGCTTTCAAAAGGGAACTGGATAAGTACTTGAAAGGAAAAAATTTGCAGGGCTACAGGGATAGGGTGAGGGAATGGAACTAGCTGGATTGCTCTTGCATAGAGCCAGCATGAACTCCATGGGCCAAATGGCCTCCATCCATGCTGTAACCTTTCTAAGATTCTATGATTCTATATTTAGTATGATGTTTTCTATAATTTTGCTATTTTCGGTGATCATTAATAAAATAAAAGGTTTTGACACAAGCTGATTAATATATTATAGGCCCGATTTTAACCTAAAGGAAAGTAGGGAATTTTAAATACAATATTGAATATTGATGATCCAAAACATTATAGCCCTGATTTTAATCTAGCCCACCCAGCGAGAACAGGGCAGGTTCAAGTCAGACGCCCAATTTACACCCCTGTAATTTTCAATGGAGTGTAAAATCAGGCACGGTTGGGCAGGTTAGATTAAAATCAGGGCTTACTTTGGACCTTTTGGACACCAATATTCGATTTTGTATTTAAAATTCTCTTCTTTCCTGTATTACATGATAAGGAGGTCGACCCTGAAGTCTCAACAGTGTGATCGGGATGAGGGCATCTTGTAGGCTTTAACCCCAACACCACATCTCCCTGAGTACTGTTCTAATCCAAATAGCAACTCAGCTGAGAAAAATATTTGTTCTGTAAATAGAGCAGTTGTAAGAGGCACTGATGAATGCTTACTTCATATTTAACTTCCATTATCTTTAATACCAATTTTTGGGTCTCTAGGCTAATTCTTATGGAATCGCTCTTTTTTCCTCCAATATTGTTAGACCATTTTGACTTTGTATTCTTATTTTCCTTGTATTTCTCTCCTTTCCAATGTTTTAAATGAACTAATTGCATTCCCAATCCACTCGGTAACAAAATGCCTGGTCAACAGTGCAACCAAATACTCTTATATCAGGTATCAAAAAGTTCATTTTTTTGAGATGTGAATCAAATACCTTTCAGCTGCAGCTCATGGTGCCTCACGGTCTATTTGCTGTTTTTAGTTTATTAAAAAAAAGCTTTTAAAAGTATGCAGGTTGTCTACATATTTTATGGGGAAGATTTTGTGTAATAAAATCATAAACCTGTTTAAGAACATAAGAATTAGAAGCAGGAGAAAGCCATACAGCTGCTCGAGCCTGCTCCTCCATTCAATAAGATCATGGCTGACCTTCGACTTCAACTCCACTTTCCTGCCCGATCCCCTTATCCCTTGTTTCCTTTAGAGTCCAAAAATCTATCGATCTCAGCCTTGAATATACTCAATGACTGAGAATCCACAGCCCTCCGGGATAAAGAATTCCAAAGATTCACCAGCCTCTGAGTGAAGAAATTCCTCCTCATCTCAGTCCTAAATCGCCCGTCCCTTATCGTGAGACTATGCCCCCTAGTTCTAGACTCTCCAGCCAGGGGAAACAGCCTCTCCACATCTACCCTGTCAAGTTCTCTAAGAATTTTATACCTTTCAATGAGATCACCTCTCATTCTTCTAAACTTGAGAGAATATAGGCCCATTCTACGCAATCTCTCCTCTTAGGACAACCCTGTTATCCCAGGAATCAATCTAGTGAACCTTCATTGCACCACCTCTAAGTAAGGAGACCAAAACTGTACATAGTACTCCAGGCGTGATCCCACCAAAGCCCCATGCAATTGTGGCAAGACTTCCTTACTCTTATTCTCCAACCCCCTTGCAATAAAGGCCAACATATGATTTGCCTTCCGAATTGCTTGATGTACCTGCATTAACTTTCTGAGCTTCGTGGACAAGGACACCCAAATCTCTCTGAACTCCAACATTTAATAGTTCCTCACCATTTAAAAAAAATTGTGTTTTTCTATTCATCCTACCAAAGTGAAAAAACTCACGTTTCCGCACATTATACTCCATATGTCACCTTCTTGCCCATTCATTTAACCTGTCTATATCTCTTTGCAGACTCTTTGTGGTTTTTTTTATTCGTTCATGGGATGTGGGCGTCTCTGGCGAAGCCGGCATTTATTGCCCATCCCTAATTGTTCTTGAGAAGGTGGTGGTGAGCCGCCTTCTTGAACCACTGCAGTCCGTGTGGTGAAGGTTCTCCCACAGTGCTGTTAGGAAGGGAGTTCCAGGATTTTGACCCAGCGACGATGAAGGAACGGCGATATATTTCCAAGTCGGGATGGTGTGTGACTTGGAGGGGAAAGTGCAGGTGGTGTTGTTCCCATGTACCTGCTGCTCTTGTCCTTCTAAGTGGTAGAGGTCATGGGTTTGGGAGGTGCTGTCGAAGAAGCCTTGGCGCTTTGCTGCAGTGCATCCTGTGGATGGTACACACTGCAGCCACTGTGCGCCGGTGGTGAAGGGAGTGAATGTTTAGGGTGGTGGATGGGGTGCCAATCAAGCGGGCTGCTTTGTCCTGGATGGTGTCTAGTTTCTTGAGTGTTGTTGGACCTGCACTCATCCAAGCAAGTGGACAGTATTCCATCACACTCCTGACCTGTGCCTTGTAGATGGTGGAAAGGCTTTGGGGAATCAGGAGGTGAGTCACTCGCCACAGAATACCCAGCCTCTGACCTGCTCTTGTAGCCACAGTATTTATATGGCTGGTCCAGTTAAGTTTCTAGTCAATGGTGACCCCCAGGATATTGATGGTGAGGGATTCGGCGATGGCAATGCCGTTGAATGTCAAGGGGAGGTGGTTAGACTTGTTGGAGATGGTCATTGCCTGGCACTTGTCTGGTGCGAATGTTACTTGCCACTTATCAGCCCAAGCCTGGATGTTGTCCAGGTCTTGCTGCATGCGGGCTCGGACTACTTCATTATTTGAGGGGTTGCAAATGGAATGGGACACTGTGCAATCATCAGCGAACATCCCCATTTCTGACCTTATGATGGAGGGAAGGTCATTGATGAAGCAGCTGAAGATGGTTGGGCCTAGGACACTGCCCTGAGGAACTCCTGCAGCAATGCCCTGGTGCTGAGATGATTGGCCTCCAACAATCACTACCATCTTCCTTTGTGTTAGGTATGACTCCAGCCACTGGAGAGTTTTCCCCCTGATTCCCATTGACTTCAGTTTTACTAGGGCTTCTTGGTGCCACACTCGGTCAAATGCTGCCTTGATGTCAAGGGCAGTCATTCTCACCTCACCTCTGGAATTCAGCTCTTTTGTCCATGTTTGGACCAAGGCTGTAATGAGGTCTGGAGCTGAGTGGTCCTGGTGGAACCCAAACTGAGCATCGGTGAGCAGGTTATTGGTGAGTAAGTGCCGCTTGATAGCACTGTCGACGACACCTTTGCTGATGATTGAGAGTAGACTGATGAGGCAATAATTGGTCGGATTGGATTTGTCCTGCTTTTTGTGGACATACCTGGGCAATTTTCCATATGGTCAGGTAGATGCCAGTTTTGTAGCTGTACTGGAACAGCTTGGCTAGAGGCGCAGCTAGTTCTGCAGCACAAGTCTTCAGCACTACAGCCGGCATGCTGTCGGGGCCCCATAGCCTTTGCTGTATCCAGTGCACTCAGCCGTTTCTTGATATCACATGGAGTGAATCGAATTGGCTGAAGACTGGCTCCTGTGATGGTCGGGATATCGGGAGGAAGCCGAGATGGATCATCCACTTGGCAATTCTGGCTGAAGATGGTTGCAAACGCTTCAGCTTTGTCTTTTGCACTCACGTGCTGGACTCCGCCATCGTTGAGGATGGGGATGTTTGCAGATCCTTCTCCTCCCGTTAGTTGTTTAATTGTCCGCCACCATTCACGACTGGATGTAGCAGGATTGCAAAGCTTTGATCTGATCCATTGGTTGTGGAATCACTTTGCTCTGTCAATAGCATGTTGTTTCCGCTGTTCAGCATGCATGTAGTCCTGAGTTGTAGCTTCACCAGGTTGGCATGTCATTTTTAGGTACACCTTGTGCTGCTCCTGGCATGCTCTTCTACACTCCTCATTGAACCAGGGTTGATCCCCTGGCTTGTTGGTAATGGTAGAGTGAGGAATATGCCAGGCCATGAGGTTACAGATTGTGCTGGAATACAATTCTGCTGCTGCTGATGGCCCACAGCGCCTCATGGATGCCCAGTTTTGAGCTGTTAGATCTGTTCTGAATCTATCCCATTTAGCACGGTGGTAGTGCCACACAACACGTCGGATGGTGTCCTCAGTGCGAAGACGAGACTTCGTCTCCACGAGGACCGTGCGGTGGTCACTCCTACCAATACTGTCACGGACAGATGCATCTGCGACAGGTAGATTGGTGAGGACAAGGTCAAGTAGGTTTTTCCCTCGTGTTGGTTCGCTCACCACCTGCCGCAGGCCCAGTCTGGCAGCTATGTCCTTCAGGACTCGGCCACCTCGGTCAGTAGTGGTGCTACCGAGCCACTCTTGGTGATGGACATTGAAGTCCCCCACCCAGAGTACTCCTCACAGCTTACTTTCCCACCTAGTTTTGAATCGTCAGCAAATTTGGATAAATTACACTCAGTCCCTTCATCTAAGTCATTAATATAGATTGTAAATAACTGAGGCCCAAGCACTGATCCTTGCGACACCCCACTAGTTACAGCCTGCCAACCTGAAAATGACCCATTTCTTCCTATTCTCTGCTTTCTGTCCATTAACCAATCCTTTATCCATGCTAATATATTACCCCCAACCCCGTGAGCACTTATCTTGTGTAACAACCATTTGTGTGGCATCTTATCAAATGCTCTTTGAAAATCCAAACATACCACATCGACCGGTTCCCCCCATCTACCCTGCTAGTTACATCTTCAAAAAACTGTAGTAGAATTGTCAAACATGATTTCCCTTTCATAAAACCATGTTGATTCTGCCTAATCACATTATGATTTTCTAAGTGCCCTGTTACTACTTCCTAAATAATGCATTCCAGCATTTTCCTGACGACCGACCTCAGGCTAACTGGTTTATGAAGAACGTATTTACAATTTTGCGATACACATGTATAGAGGTAATCTTCTCCATTTCTTTACATGTATATATGCACTTTGATTTTGTTCAGACTCCATTAACTTTCTCTCTAAAGCTTTGCCTTCAGAATGACAGCATATCCGATAATAGATGGCAGTCGCCCATTTTACTGTATGCCAGTGATGTAGATAAGATGACAACTTTGGTATTGCGTCACTCCTTTCAAAAGAAGCTCCAAAGTAATAATAAAAGTAATGAATTGTAATGAAGACATCATCCAATAAATTGGAATACATAAGGGAACAAGCAGTAGATTACTGTAACTTGATCAATGTTTACATTCACTGTAAAATCTAACAAAATCCAGTGTTAAAAATGAAAAAAAATCATCATAATGTCATGGATCAGCAAGTTGTGTTAAACCTTTTATAACTCTTGTATTAGTCTTATGTCAAGGCACAAAACAATATTTGTTACCTCTTGTAATCTATGCCCAAGTGTGTGAATGCCATGTAATGTTTATGACAGATGGCAACACCGTTAGATTCTGTAAATTGTTGGAGTTGTCTGGTCCACACTTAACTGCCTGAAGCTGGCACAAGCAATTCATTCCTTTTTCTTTTTGGAAGGGTGAATCCTCTCTTTCTCAAATTGTTTTTTTTCTTTCATTACCTGGTACCCTCGGGCCATGCACCTCGATCTTCATCGATCCTGCTCTTTTAAGATAGCTGAAAGGAAATGTGCAAGGAAAGCTGGTGTTGGTTGTCTTTCTAATTTCCTTTTCCCCTATGGGGAAGTCCCAGCGCTCCATTCAGTGCTCCCACTCACTGATATTGATAAGATCGGGAACTTTTTTCGGTGTTATGGCCATGGTGACCACTGCACCACAAAGTGCTCTATCTCCAGTGGACAGTACTGACAATGCATAACATGGATATGTGTGTGACTCCCTGACACTCTAATTTTGGGCATAGACCTGAGTTCCTGGTGGTCAGTAACAAATATAACTGAGTCATCAGTCTAGCACTAGAGGTATATGTCTGATCTTTGACAATTTAGTGCTGCTTGTATGTTTCATCTCTGATTATCTGGTGGGAAACATATAGCCAAGTCATTGGAGGTCTGATGACAGGAAGCTATTTGTGTGAGTCTCTGGCAGACTATATTTTGTGGGTGAAGTATATAGATTTTGAATCTCTGACAGTTAAATGAGAGTAAATATGCAAGTTCACGGCAGCCATATTATGTATCTGATCTCTAGTGGCTCATTGAGGTGAGTTTGGCCTGGATTTTCCTCATATTACCACCTATCTTGGGGCAAATTCGGGGTGGTAAACAGAGTAAAATGGGTTCACAGAGGCTACTGCCTCAAAAGCGCCACAAAAAATCTGCACTGGAATTATTGTCCCAAAAAAGTGCCAGTCCTTTAAGTTCCGCTGGGAGCCCAATCCAACTCATGTAAAGGGAGTTCAAAGGGGTGTGTCTAACCCTTCTGACCTATTTTCCCCAACTTCTGCCCCAAAATCACCATTGACACTTTCCCCCATATGAAAGCATTCATGCCATGGTGATGCAATGTGGAGGTGCACTGTCCCTTTAAATGAACTGCTCTTGTAGGGTAGCTGCAGCCCTTGTAACTGGCAATGTGAATTGGCAGAGTGGTTTTTAATAAAGAAGGTGCTTGAGTGTTTGCAGAAGTTGCCCTTTGCAGAAATGAGTTACCTGACTCCCAGATGGTGAGAGATAAGGAGGATGTATGAGAGGTAAGGAGGTGAATGAAGGCTGTTAGAGGTAGAGGATGTATATTGTTAAGAATGCCTTGATTTATCATGGTCACCTTTGTGAGGTCATTGAACCTCTTCTTGCACTATGTGGTAGTTCTTGGGGTGGTGGAGGTAGCACTGACAGTCTCCACCAAATCCCTTTGTACAGCCTACACCCACCCTTTTATGGAGTTTCCTGTCCTCAGTGCCCAAAAATCTTGCTCTTCTGGCTCTGACTTCTGCCAAATGGACCTCCAGGAATGCGTCCAAGAATCTGGGGGCCCTTCCAGCTGTGGACAACCCCGAGGCTGCTGCTACTTCAATCATTCTTGCAGAAAACTGATGATGCCCTTTAACTGGTTACACGTTTTTAAAAGGCGGCATTAGAACTTAGATTTGATAGAGGTGTTCAAAATCATGAATGGTCTTGACAGAGTAAATAAAGAGAGACTGTTTCCAATGGCAGACAAGTCGGTAACCAGAGGACACAGATTTAAGGTGATCAGCAAAAGAGCCAGAGGCGACATGAGGAAACATTTTTTTACACAGCGAGTTGTAACGGTCTGGAATGCAGTGCCTGAAAGGGTGGTGGAAGCAGATTCAATAGTAACTTTCAAAAGGGAATTGGATAAATACTTGAAGGGAAAAAAATTACAGAGCAATGGGGAAAGAGCAGGGGAATAGGACTAATTGGATAGCTCTGTCAAAGAGCTGACACAGGCATAATGGGCCGAATGGCCTCCTCCTGTGCTGTACCTACTATGATACTATGATAGGACTGTATTTACCATATTCCCATTATATTCCCACCAGTGGTATTACCCTGCCCTGCATAGCAAATGAGAGCCCTGGGAGGAAATTGCAGCAAATTAGCAGTGGATTCATATTGGCAGCTGATATTCTTGCTCAGTTACTAACCCACCAACGGAAGGGAAATTAAAGCCTTTGTGTCAGAATCTGGCGAATCTTGGTCTAGTGACAATACGTGTCTGAGCTCACAGCTGTCCCCACTTGCACGGTGGCTGTTTTTTTGCATTTATTTTTCAAATTCAGATTACTTTGATTGAATTTTGAACTCTCTAAATGGAAAGTCAAAATTGGTCTGAATCTCCTCTCCAACAGCTGGTAGTTCTGATGCTCAAATATTATCCATCATCTTCCACCACTATCTCACTGTAATTATACAGAATGACCCTCTCCTACCTCAAAGTACACAAGAGAGGTGAACAGCCTAGACTACTTAACACTCCAAGTGCGTACTACAGAATGTTTTATTATGAGATTGTATTGATAAATGTTTGTCTACTGAATTTGAAATTGTTACATTTGTATTATTTTGTAGATCTTGGTCTCATCATCTGGGTTCCAAGAAAAATAAGCCTTTTGCTCACATAGATTTATGCTGAATAAAGGGGCTTTGAATAACATGAAATATTAATTTTACATCACAACTAAAAAGAAACAGGTAAAATTTAATTTGGCTTCTGCAGCACATGCATAATGGCAGCACATCTCAAAAACAGTATACTGCTCTCATACTGCACATTCCTCTCAAATTTATGAAAAAAGTCAGGGGTCATTTCCAGTCATTTTCCACCACTTGGAAAACTGGACTTTGGGTGAAAATCTTAATTTCAGTCTATTATCTGCCAATTTGCATCTTCACCTTGTGCTCATTTGGGTAGAAGTTCCACAGAGTATTGAAATCTATCAATTATTATTACTTTAATGAAATTACTATTATTTCATCATCGCATACTATTATGTCTTTAGCCTTTTATCACAATGAGAACTTAGACCTCGCCTCCTCAGACCTGGTTAATAAACCAGCAGCATCATCACTACCACCACCAACATCACCACCATCACCACCAGAAGCACCATCACCACCACCAGCACCATCATCACCACCATCACCATCACCACCAGCATCATCACCACCAGAAGCACCATCACCACCACCATCACCACCAGCATCATCACAATCACCATCACCACCAGAAGCACCATCACTACCACCGTCATCACCACCACCAGCACCATCATCACCACCAGCAGCACCATTATCACCACCACCATCATCATCACCACCATCGCCGCATGAAAATAAGAGCCAGGGGTGGAAAGATTAGGAGGAGGTCCAAAAGCTTAGTTGAAAAGATGGGTTTTGAGCAGGTTTTTAAAGATGGAAAGGCAGAATGGTTTAGAGACGGAGTTCCAAAGAGCAGATCCAAGCAGTTGAAGACTCTGCCATATATGGTAGGATGAAAGGAAGAGAATGTATACAAGGCCAGAGTTAACTGAATGGAGCAGGAAGGGATATCGTGCTGGAGAGATTATAGAGATAAGATGGGGAGAGGCTCTGGAGGGATTTGAAGATAAGGACAAGGATTTTAAATTTAATGGAACAAACTTTGAACTTTGGCTGGTGGAGTAAAATTGGCGGTAGTGGATTAGTCGCCTGTTATACACCCTGCCTGATTTTCCTTTCCATTGAAGTCAATGGATAAAAAAATCAGGCAGATGTAAAACGGGCAGCCGATCTGCTACTGCTCAGTTTACGCCTCTGCCGAAGTTGAAGGTTCCGCCCAATATGTTGGGGAACGGAGCAATGTAGGTCAGTGAGATGGGGTGATTTGAAACATGGAAAGGAAAACCTATTTTTATGACATGTAATATTACATTCATAATATGCATTTTGTTTTGATGCTAATACTTATAATGCTAAACCAATAACTCAACTATACATTGCTGAGTGCAAAATGTTTATACCATAAACCATTTCAATGCACTAGTGTCTGCATAAATGTAAAGAGCATATTTTAAAAATGTGTTGTAAAAATGAATGGTTTTGACAACAATAACTTGCATTTATATTGCACCATAGCATACAAAACATCCCAATGTACTTTACAGAGTTGTAATAAGAGGAACAGAATAAAACTGGTAAAATGAAGGCACAATGCATATGTTTAAGTTGATCAGATAATTCTGGAAACTCCAAGAATCATGAAGGAAAATATCCTCTGTGAGCTGTATCTAGTGAAATCGTAAAGATATTGGGGGGAATTTTAACTCCCCCAAAATGGGCAGGAGGGGGTCGGGGTGGGGTGGGGGGTTAAATAGGTAAAAATGTGAAACCCGATCCCAAACCGCCATGAACTGGATACTTCCAGTTTAACAGTGTTGGGTTTGGGGCGTCCAAGTAACCGGCTCTGGAAAGGCGGGTCTGTAATTATAATATTTAAATGAGGCTCTGTTGCTCAGATTTTGGGAGCCATTTGAATTTAACGGCTGTGGGCCAGGTTTCCCAGGGCATTGGAAACCTGGCAGCTAAAGGGAGGTGGGAGCTGCTAGATCCAACAGGTAAGTGCCTTAAAAGCACTGCTTGTGAGCCAAGAGGAGCAGGAGTACTTCTCCTCTGGCCCCTCAAGCAAATCTTCTGCCGCAATCTGCCTCCCCCACCCCGCAATCCTCAGACCCCTCCATTATCTGCCGCCACCCCCCACCACGATCTCTCCCTTCCCGTGATCAGCTAAACCCCCCCCCCTCCGTGATCTTCATGATCTTCAGAGCCCCCCCACCGGCGATGTCGACCCCCCCTGCGATCTCTCCATCCCCTTGATCTCTCCCTCCCTCCCTCCCTCCTCACTGCCGCACTTCGAGCCCCCCCACCATACCCCAATCTTCTCCGATTGCAGGGGACCATCCCCAGCGGGCCCGGCTGCGGCCTTCTGCTGGTTTTCCCACCCAGCAGCCGGCCAGCCTCTCAATCTGTCCTGATGACGGGCGGGAAACGGAGTAAAAAAATGCTAATCAGGTCCTGCTGTTAAATTCGGCAGGACCTCCGCGTCCCCGGCTGCAAATGTGTGCCCCCTTTCCCTCCCCACCTCCTGGTAAATATCGGGGCCATTCTTTTTAAATGCTTTTACGATTTTGTTACTTATGTGCACGTGTTAAGTTGCAATGCTTAACTAGAGCTCAACTTAACTAGAGCTCATTATATAAAATGTGAAGGGAATATCACCATGCAAAAGATACACAGGACATAGAAGTGATTGATAGAAACCCATTCCAAACAACAGAGAAAATTTATGGGCCTTGAAATTACACCGTGGTATACAAGTATACAAATACTTAGCACATTCATATGAATTTCCTTTCACTTCTATTTTATCAGAACTGCTAACCTATTCATCTTAAATGGATTAACACCTCTATTTATCTTAAATGTGTTAAAGCCTCCAAATAAAATAGTAGAGGAAGGAATTTCCTAAGAACACATTAACAGTTCACGCACAACAAACCACAATGTAATTTCAAGGCCATGGTAATTAAAAAAAACAATCTGGATTGTAAATTGATTAAAAGTTAAGTGACATTACACTCGCTGCACAATTGTAACCTTAACACTTCATTAATATAAATAAGAGCACAGGAATACCAAAGATACTGTTTAAAGTGGTGTACAGCCAGCAGAGCCAAGTTATACCGTCAGCTCTGTATCACCCTCCAGTCAGGGAGAGTTGAGTTCTGGGGATGCTGGTTACATTTTAATTTTAGGAAAGAGCTAACAGGACCCATTTGTCACAGGCTTCCTGTGAACTTTTTAATTTTCACTTTGTAAAGGTCGCAAAGCTAAAGCAGTGTGAGACTACTGTTACATTTTTGGGTCTTCTCAGCCTTCTTATCTTAAATACTTCAGCTTCTGTATTTAGATTATTCTCTTAAGTGAGATCCCAGCTCCTCACAGTCTCTAGAATATCTACACCAGTGGATAGGTTTTTGGTAATGTGCCTGGGATAATGAAGAGAAAGGTTTTCTGTGAATTACTTTAGTTACTGGATCTATCCTCTGCCTCAACAGTACGTTCCTAGTGCATCATATCTCGATTTAGACATTACCTAACAAGCAAATTTATTGAACAAAAGATGAACAATTTAATATATAATAGTAATATAATAAAAATATATATTTACAGTAAATATTATACTAACTAGCTCCTCAAATGAAAAACAATGGAGGCTAAGCCTCTATTTGGTAGTTAATCTTAGTATATGTAGTATTTTTCATGGAGTCTTTCCTAATTGTGGGATTGGGTTAATCTAATTTATTTTTCTCTGAATGTTCCAACCAACTCAGCTCAACTTGATGATTTCAACACTTCAATCTATTTAAATAACTCTTGAACAGTTGCTGGGGCTTGTTAAATTTAAATAACTGTTACCCAAATTCAAAAGTAACTGGCAGTCATATTTGAGCAAATTATAGAGTATGGGCTCGATTTTAACTCCCCCTGCCTGGCAGGAGCCAGGCGTGGGGGGGGGGGGGAGGAGGGTAAAATTGAACAGGGGATTTACCCACTCCTTTCCCATCCTGATCTGTGACTGCAATTTTAAATTGCAGGCGGTAAGGACACCTGCTCCACCAGCAGGGTCCTCTTTAAATATGCAAAGCAGACTCTGATTCCATCACTGGGGCCTGATCTGCCATTTGAATCTGAGACCTGAGTGGGCAGCACTGGTGGCGGCTTCCCAGCCAGGCAAAACCTGCCAGAAGTAGAAGCCAGGGCCAGAAGAGGCCCAGATAAGTAATTTTAAAAAAATATATAGTTTCCTTGTGGGCCCAGAGGACCATGAGTGCCTCCTTGGCCCTCCTCTGCCCCAAGCTTCTTCCCCTTCCCCGACCGAGATTCCCGGCTGTTTCAGTCATTTTGCCGCATTCCAGCCTGAGAATTAAAATCGATCCTGGTGTGTTTGTTTCAACATGGCTTGGCTCCTTCCTCAAGCTTTGAAGATAACTGCTAAAACTTTGCAGCATTTGTATCGAATAAAGTTAGGGAAATAATCCTGACTGCAATTTGTTTTTAAACTTTTTGGGGTAGATTTTTTGTCTTTAGCGCCCAGGTGTAAAGCTTGGACGTAGGGCTGAAAGGGAAATCAAGCAGGGAGAATCGCATACCCTTAATGCAACTTGTCCAATTTTCATGCCATTAATATAAATCCTGTATGCAACAACAGTTTTCTGCATTCAAGTTGTCTTTACCAGTACTTGACCAGTGAGAGCACTGATATATTTAATATTGGAAAACAGAGTCTAAAGTTAAAACGATCAAATTTTTTGAAGTGACTATATCAATCTTCACAGCTCCGTAGCTCAAGTGCCTGAAAAAAGCAACCTTTGAAGCTGGATTTCAGTTACATTGGGCCCGATTTTACCAGGGCTGCGGGTTCTCGGCGGATGGGCTAGCGGGCGCGTGGGTAACGCGCCCGGTGAAATTAGTGGGTTTCCCGCACGATCGTAGCAGGCAAACCACTAATTGGATCCACTTACCTGCTCCTCCGGGTTCCCCACTGCTGATCTGCGCATCGGGCGATCTGTCAGCTGGAGGCGCTCTATTTAAAGGGGCAGTCCTCCACTGACAGATGCTGCAACCAATAGCAAAGATGACTGCATGGAGCAGCCCAGGGGGAAGGCTGCTCCCAGTTTAATGATGCCTCACCCCAGATATCAATACATGGGGTGAGGAGGAGGGGGAGGACAGAGATCTTCCACCCGGCGGGCGGGAGGAAGCGGCCCGCCTCCGCCACCAGGAAGGCCTGGCTCGAGGTGGCAGAGGGGGTCACCTGCGCCACCAACATATCGCCCACCTGCACACAGAGCAGGAGGCGGTCCAATGACCTCAGTAGGTCAGCCAAAGTGAGTACACGTAGTCTTTCCCCTACACTCCGTCTGCCACATCACTGCCCCCACCCCACATCCCCCCTCATACCCACTCAAACCCCATCCTCATCTTACCTGCACCTACTCACCTCGCCAGTACTCACCCCGCCACTACCACGCAACCCAATCCTCATACAATCTCATGGCTCTATCCCATACTCACCCTCTCGTGCATCTCTCTCACGGCCAGACTCACTCAACCTGCCACCACCTGTGCTGCAGCCACAGGGCACGCATCACATATGTGCAGTAGGCAGCGTAAGGCAAACGTGTCGTGAGCATGAAGGGGATGCACAAGGGTGTTTGAGGGTTTGTCAAGGTTGTTACTTATATTGAATTTCAGAACAACTCACATCGCACATTATATTGGCACCACTACTGCCATGTCTTCGCGAATCCTGTCCGGTTTGTGCAATAATGCCCGCTCCTGGGTATCACTATGAGGACCCACCACTGATGCCACCCATTGTGTCACTGCAGAGTGGGTGTAGGTGTATTTGCAGGGCTCTTCTGCGCAGACGACTGAGAGACATCGGCGATGTCCCCTGTTGCACCCTGGAAGGCTGTGGAGAAGTTCGGGAGGGCAGTGGTGACTTTGACAGCGACAGGTAGGAAGATGGTGCACGGGCCAGCCAGGAGCAGCTCGGCATGAAGGAGGCTGCAGATGTCCAGGGCTACATGTCGAGTGACTCTGAGCCTCCGTGTGCACTGCTGCTCAGAGAGGTCCAGGAGGCTGAGCCTCGGTCTGTGGACCCTGTGGCGAGGGTAGTGCCCTCTGTGACGCATCTCTCTCTGCGGTAGCCCGCCCTCCTGCTCTATAGGTGGATGTGTCACAGCACTCTGTTGTGGAGCTCCACGTGTCAGAGGTGGATGGCGAGGCTGGTGAGGCTGGTGATACCGTTCGCCCTCCGAGGAGGTCATGACTGCAGCTACAGCGGCCCCCATCCGCAAGATGTACATCTGAGAGGGTCCGCGAGGTAGGTACATGTCTCCGGACCCCGGGGTAAGTGTGGAGGTTGGTGACTTTGACCGTCAGGAGGAGGGTGGTGGAGGCCAAACTTTGTCCCAAGTGACAGAGTGGCCTCCTGCAATGGGTGAGGGTCTCCCCCCCCACCTGTCAAAAGGACCTTTGCAGCTGCCACAGGCTGACAGCTGCAACACGTCCATTCGAGCTGGGAGTGTTTCCCCCAGTGTGGGAAACAATCCCATGTTGATCAAAAATCACACACAGTCCCTTAATCAGGTCAGTTAATGACCTGAAATACCAAACTAAATATTGTCAAGTGGCATCCCGCTGGCTTTAATTGCCTGCGGGATTCCCACCAGCGGGGGCTGCGCACGCACGTCGGCGCGTCAGCGGGGAACCCGGAAGTGGGCGGGATCGAGGCGCGATCCGGTCCCGCTCCTGGATTTCGCGATTTTCAGGGCCCCCCCGAGAACGCACCCGATAGCGGGTGGTAAAATCGAGCCCATTAAGTCCAATTTTTTCAATGAGCAAACAAGGCAAGGGAATAAACAATAAATGGGAGGATACTGAGAGGTACAGAGGAAGTGAGGGACCTTGGAGTGCATGTCCACAGATCCCTGAAGGTAGCAGGATAGGTAGATAAGGTGGTTAAGAAGGCATATGGAATGCTTTCCTTTATCAGCCGAGGGACAGAATATAAAAGCACGGATGTTATGCTGGAACTGTATAAAACACTAGTTAGGCCACAGCTTGAGTACTGCGCAGAGTTCTGGTCATCACATTACAGGAAGGATGTAATTGGACTGGAGAGGGTGCAGAGGAGATTTACGAGGATGTTGCCAGGACTGGAGAATTTTAGCAATGATGACAGATTGGATAGGCTGGGGTTGTTTTCCTTGGAACGAGGAGGGTGAGGGGTGATTTGATTGAGATGTACAAAATTATGAGGGGCCTAGATAGAGTGGATAGGAAGGACCCGTCTCCCTTAGTGGAGGGGACAAAAACCAGGGGGCATAGATTTAAAGTGATTGATAGAAGGATTAGAGCGGAAATAAAGAAAAATCTTTTCACCCAGAGGGTGGTGGGGGTCTGGAACTCACTGCCTGAGAGGGTGGTAGAGGCAGAAACCCCCGACTCATTTAAAAAATACCTGGATATGCACCTGAAGAGACGTGACCTGCAGGGCGACGGACCAAATGCGGGAAAGTGGGATTAGGCTGGGTGGCTCGTTTCTCAGCCGGCGTGGACACAATGGGCCGAATGGCCTCCTTCTGTGCCGTAAATTTCCTATGATTCACCTCATAAATGGATGGTGAGACTGGGAAGGTAGGGGAAAACAGATAACTAAAAGGATTTAATTTTTTTTAAACAAAAAGTAATAGAAATGTTACAATAGGTTAAACTGAGGAGGTAGTAGAGAAATTGGATAGGATAAAAATAGATAGAGGAGGCACTTAAAAGGTTAGCAGCGCTCAAAGTAGAAAAGTCACTCGGTCTGGATGGGATGCATCCCAGATTGCTGAGGGAAATAAGGCTAGAGATGGCGGAGGCTCTGGCCACAATCTTCCAATCTTCCTTAGATATGGGTGTGGTGCCAGAGGATTGGTGAATTTCAAATGTTACACCCCTGTTCAAAAAAGGGGAGAGGGATAAACCCGGCAACTATAAGCCAGTCAGCCTAATGTCAGTGGTAGGAAAACGTTTAGAGACAATAATCTGAGAGAAAATTAATTGGTACTTGGAAACATGGGTTAATAAAAGTCAGCCAGCACAGATTTGTTAATGGAAAATCTTGTTTGACTAACTCGATTGAGTTCTTTGATGAGGACATGTTGGGCCGAAGGGCCTGTTTCCATGTTGTAACTTCTATAAGTAACGGAGAGGGTTGATGAAGGCAGTGCGGTTGACGTTGGGTATATTTTACTACGTTAAAGGTGCAAGTTGTTCTTTTTGTATATGGACTTTCAAAAAGCGTTTGATAAAGTACCACATAATAGTCTTGTTAGCAAAATTGAAGCCTTTGGATTAAAGGGGCAGTGGCAGCATGGATACAAAATTGGCTGAGACAGAAAGCTGCGAGTAGTGGTGAAACGGGAGGGAAGTATACAGTGGTGTTCCCCAGGGTCGGTATTAGGACCACTGCTCTTTTTGATATATATTGATGACCTGGACTTGGGTATTTAGGGAATAATTTCAAAGTTTGCAGATGACACAAAACTCGGAAATGTAGTAAACAGTGAGGGGGATAGAAACAGATTTTAGGATGACACAGACAGACTGGTGAAATGAGCAGACCCATTGCAGATGCAGTTTAAAGCAGAGAAGTGTGAAGTGATGCATTTTGGTAGGAAGAATGAGGAGAAGCAATATAAACTAAATGGTACAATTTTAAAGGGGGAGCAAGAACAGAGAGACCTGGGGGTATACGTACATAAACTGTTGAAGATGGCAGGACAAGTTGATAAGGCTGTTAAAAAAGCATATGGGATCCTAGGCTTTATGAACATAGACATAGGGCAGGATTTTAACTGCCAAGACCGGGTGGGTTCGGGATGGGGGGAACAAACAAAATTGCAATTTTATGGAGCAGGAGGAAATCTCGGCTCCAACCCACCAAATAACGCATATGGCCCAGACGCATCTGGGTGCATGAGGATCAGGAAGCCAGAAGTCCTGCCGGCAATTAAATTCGGCGGGCCAATAATTAAAGGGGCAAAAGTACCTCATTGAAGTACTTAAGTTGTTTATTTTTTGTATAATGGACACTTAAAAGATTTTAACCATACCTGGGCAGCTTTCCTCTGGCTTCCGATTCACGCCTGGTGATACTTGGCGGGAAGGGCCGGATCAGTGAAAAATAAATTAAATAAAATTGCATTTCCCATTGTAAAAAATAAACATACCTTAAAACCTGCAACCCCCCCACCCCAATTGATGTCTGATGTCTCTCTGATGTCCGTTGTCTCCTCCCACCCCCCCAGATGTCCGATGTCTCCACTCACCCCCAGTGTTCGATGTCTCCCCCACTGATGTCCGATATCACCCCCCCCCCATGTCTCTCCCAACAGCTGATGAAGTATCTCTCTCTCTTTCTCCACCCCCAGCCCCTTCTCGGATGTGTTGCTCCTCTCTGCCGACAGGCAGCCTGGCCAACTGCCAGGCGCGAAACCCGGAAGAGGCATTGATTGGCCTCATTAAGCACTTACTTCCCTTCTGAGTTTCACACCTGCAAATCCTCCCCTCCATTCTCCTCCCGCATAGAGTACAAAAGCAAGGAAGTTATGCTAAACCTACATAAATCATTGGTTAGGCCCCAGCTGGAGTATTGTGTCCAATTCTGGGCACCACACTTTAGGAAGGATGTTATGGCCTTGGAGTGGGTGCAGAGGAGATTTACTTGAATAGTACCAGGGTTGCGGGACTTCAAATATGTGGAGAGATTAGAGAAGCTGGGGTTGCATTCCTTAAGAGCAGAGAAGGTTAACGGGAAATTTAATAGAGGTGTTCAAAATCATGAAAGGTTTTGATAGAGTAAATAAGGAGAAACTGTTTCCAGTGGCAGAAGGGTCGGTAACCAGAGGACACAGATTTAAAGTAATTGGCAAAAGAACCAGAGGCAACATGAGGAGAACTTTTTTATGCACGAGTTGTAATGATCTGGAATGCACTGCCTGAAAGGGTGGTGGAAGCAGATTCAATAATAACTTTCAAAAGGGAATTGCATAAATACTTGAGGGGGAAAAATTTACAGAGCTATGGGGAAAGGGCAGGGAAATGGCACTAATTGGATAGTTCTTTCAAAGAGCTGGCACAGGCATGATGGGCTGAATGGCCTCCTTTTGAACTGTATCATTCTATAATTCTTCTATGATTCTATATTAGTTAGTAATAAAAGTAAATACAAATAATAAAAATAGAACAGACAGAGAATGAGGAAGAAAGGAGAAAGAAGGAAAGAAGAGGGAAAATGGAGCAAAAAGAATTAAAACATTTAAATGTGTTTGCTTTCAATTTTATTTAAAACTGGATTTTAATATTGATTTTATTGGTATTGTATTAGTAAAAAAAATTACACAAATCGACTGCTTTCTACACAACATAGTTTCAATATTACAGTTGTAAAGCTACTCCTGACAATTGAGTAACTTTGCTACTATTATGCTTTAGGGTTTGTCTCATTGTCAAAGTGAAAACTTCAAACAATAGCCAACCCATGGAGTTGCTGGCAGTTTGAGGCTTGAAAGTGCAAAAGTACTCCAGTGTAAATTAGTGCAACATCAAGTTTGAAAATATGAGATTATTTAGCAAAGAGGTACTAACACTGTGACAAATAATGTGAAAGGCAGATTTGAGAGAAGTTTCAGGAGGAATCTGCAATGTATCTTCCACAGGGTAATCCTTTGCCATAATGCCACCAGAACGCCCTGAATTTCTCCTCAAGATATGTTTCAGCTGACTCTGAAAGACAACATCCTGTGCAATAGCAGGAGGATTGCTGGGGTCTCACAGGTGTACATCAACTGGAGAGGCCATCCTGTCACAATCAGGCCCAGAAATATTGCAAATCAGTTTTTCAGTCTATAGTACTTATGTCCCTATGTACATGGTCGTATCAACATTGTACATTTGTGATATCCAGTTATTGATATATTGGGCTAACATTCCCCTACTGGTGCACTCTGGGACTATGGCAGGGAAGATGGAAAGACAGCTTCTGAGAAGTTGTTTTTATAAATATTCTTCAATTCAACATGGAGAATTTAGGTTTCAGTGTGAGTCTTGTATGGGTGCCATTTTACACTTATTACTGCCAGTGTGGAGCGAGGAAAAAGTCATTAGCTTAGGTCAAATGCTTTACTTCCACCAATGAAGTCATAATTCATAGATGCAACCAGGTCAGGCATCACCTTCTGAAATTTTGATTCGTGGAAAAACAGTCTTTGAAGCCAGTTTTCAGCTAGGAATTGATAGATTAGTTTAAATATGGTAGGAAAAAAATAAGATTAAATTTAAAGTAATAAAACTGGAGAAAGAATGGGAAAGGAGGAAGAACAGGAAAGAAAAGAGAAAGGCAAAAAGGAAGGATGGAGATAAAAGGATGGAGGTGAGGTGACATCAAGGCAGCATTTGACTGAGTGTGGCACCAAGAAGCCCTAGTAAAATTGAAGTCAATGTGAATCGGGGGAAAACACTCCAGGGGCTGAAGTCATACCACGCATAAAGGAAGATAGTAGTGGTTGTTGGAGGCCAATCATCTCAGCCCCAGGACATTGCTGCAGGAGTTCCTCAGGGCAGTGTCCTAGGCCCAACCATCTTCAGCTGCTTTATTAATGACCTTCCCTCCATCATAAGGTCAGAAATGGGGATGTTCGCTGATGATTGCACAGTGTTCAATTCCATTCGCAATCCCTCAGATAATAAAGCAGTCCGTGCCTGCATGCAGGAAGACCTGGACAACATCTAGGCTTGGGCTCATAAGTGGCAAGTAATATTCGCACCAGACAAGTGCCAGGCAATGACCATCTCCAACAAGAGAGAATCTAACCACCTCCCCATGACATTCAACAGCATTACTATCGCTGAATCCCCCACCATCCACATCCTAGGGGTCACCATTGACCAGAAACTTAACTGGACCAGCCACATAAATACTATGGCTACAAGAGCAGGTCAGAGGCTGAGTATTCTATGGAGAGTGACTCACCTCCTGACTCCTCAAAGTCTTTCCACCATCTACAAGGCACAAGTCAGGAGTGTGATGGAATACTCTCCACTTGCCTGGATGAGTGCAGCTCCAACAACACTCAAGAAGCTCGACACCATCCAGGACAAAGCAGCCCGCTTGTTTGGCACCCCATCCACCACCCTAAACATTCACTCCCTTCACCACCGGCACACTGTGGCTGCAGTGTGTACCATCCATAGGATGCAATGCAGCAAACTTGCCAAGGCTTCTTCGACAGCACCTCCCAAACCCACGACCTCCACCACCTGCACATTACCCTCCAAGTCACACACCATCCTGACTTGGAAATATATCGCCGTTCCCACATCATCGCTGGGTCAAAACCCTGGAACTCCCTACCTAACAGTACTGTGGGAGAACCTTCACCACACAGACTGCAGCGATTCAAGGCGACAGCTCACCACCACCTTCTCAAGGGCAATAAGGAATGGGCAATAAATGCTGGCCTTGCCAGCAACGCCTACATCCCATGAACAAATAATAAAAAAAGATTTCCTCTGCAGGCGAGTGCAGCACAATTGTAAATGCGTTTATAAAGAGTCGGTTTATAATACCACTACACCTAGTGCGCAGAGGAAATCTTTACCTGCATGTATAGAATTAAAGGAGTTAACATTCCAGTGGCTGTGGAGAACGTAGAGTGAGCAGATGGGGTCATAATTTGGGGTAGAACCCGTATCCACCAACTTTCCACCCATAAGAGATCTGGCTCAATCTCCACTCAGGGAAAGGAAAGTGGGCAATTCTTCTGCCTGCCTCTTTTCCAGGGATTTTTTTGGAGGATTTCCTGAACTACCCTGAGAATTTGGCCCATTACACTCTCCCTAGACCCAGCAGGACCTACACTAGCCGAGAGCTTTCCAAAGGCCCCGAAAGGATTACCAGCAAAAATAATTGATCCCCTCTGGCCTTTTCACCATTCGGGGAATTCAGGGAAACTTTAGGCAATTTATCTTCAGTACTTTAAGTGCCACTGGCTCTGATCAGCACTACTTTGATTTTGCATAAAGCTGTCAGAATGGATGCCGCTGATGCATCCATGGCACAAGCACAGTCTTGACACCCTAATTATGGAAATGACCCCATCTCCGTGATCTGGAACTGTTCACTGTTAAAGCTGCAGACTACACTTTCACTGGTGGATTGGGACTCCCATAATTTTGGGGGCAAAGTGTTTAAAGTACATTAGTTTTTATTTAAAATTGCACTGTAAGTATTTATTTTCATTGAATGGGGTTAATTTTACCCTTTTATTACTTTAACATTCAGTTTGTTTCGGTGCATTAGCTCAAAGCTGGTTAGTCCAGGGAGACAGAAGTTTTCTTAGATGTACTGGCAATCTAAGGATGAGGTGTTCATTAAAAACATTTACCTCATGTGCCATTTCCAACAGCAGATTTGAACTGCTGTGAAAATAAATTAAACATGACAGTGACTAAGAACCTGTTACTGGTTTAAAGTTCTGAAATAAGAGCATATTGCACCATACTGAAGTCATAGATGTATTGGACATTTAAAAATAAGACACAAGAATTTTGAAAATCACGCCTAAAGGTTTGAAACTTCAAAATTAACTTTCAATGTTTTGAACTTAACTGCTGAGAATTATTACTTTGCAGCTCCATAAAATACAAGACTTTGACAAACACAAAATCTAACTGACAGCAAGAACTCTGCACGTAAACAAGCAAAAATCCCTCTGTCACAGAAACAGACTCCAATCCAAATAAGCCACTTCAGTCCCAGTGATCTGCAGGCTTGATTAACCACTGCAATTTCATTTTAGCTGGTAATGAATCAAGATATCATTTCTGTTTATTGAGTGATAATGAAGCAAACAAAGCCAAGAACCTGACTATGCATGAGGGAGAAAGCAACATCTCAACACCATGCACAAGGTTATGTGAACCATTAATTCCTTTATTGTCTTCACTATATGTAACCGAGACTGGCTTAGTAGCATATTGTGAAATAATTCCGTTTGAAAACCAATATGGTTGATCCACATACTCCACAGCTTTCAATTCAGACCGGTTTTACATTGGCTTCTGGTGGGATTGCAGTAATTCACACCATGGTTTTTTTTATTCGTTCATAGGATGTGGGCATCGCTGGCAAGGCCAGCATTTATTGCTCATCCCTAATTGCCCTTGAGAAGGTGGTGGTGAGCCGCCTTCTTGAACTGCTGCAGTCCGTGTGGTGAAGGTTCTCCCACAGTGCTGTTAGGTAGGGAGTTCCAGGACTTTGACCCAGCGACGATGAAGGAACAGCGATATATTTCCAAGTCGGAATGGTGTGTGACTTGGAAGGGAACGTGCAAGTAGTGTTGTTCCCATGTGCCTGCTGCCCTTGTCCTTCTAGGTGGTAGAGGTCGTGGGTTTGGGAGGTGCTGTCAAAGAAGCCTTGGCGAATTGCTACAGTGCATCCTGTGGATGGTACACACTGCAGCCACTGTGCACCGGTGGTGGAGGGAGTGAATGTTTAGGGTGGTGGATGGGGTGCCAATCAAGCGGGCTGCTTTGTCCTGGATGGTGTCGAGCTTCTTGAGTGTTGTTGGAGCTGCACTCATCCAGGCAAGTGGAGAGTATTCCATCACACTCCTGACTTGTGCCTTGTAGATGGTGGAAAGGCTTTGGGGAGTCAGGAGATGAGTCACTCACCACAGAATACCCAGCCTCTGACCTGCTCTTGTAGTCACAGTATTTATGTGGCTTCTCCAGTTAAGTTTCTGGTCAATGGTGACTCCCAGGATGTTGATGGTGGGGGATTCGGCAATGGTAATGCCGTTGAATGTCATGGGGAGGTGGTCATTGCCTGGCACTTGTCTGGTGCGAATGTTACTTGCCACTTATCAGCCCAAGCCTGGATGTTGTCCAGGTCTTGCTGCATGCGGGCACCGGACTTCTTCATTATCTGAGGGGTTGCAAATGGAACTGAACACTGTGCAATCATCAGCGAACATCCCCATTTCTGACTTTATGATGGAGGGAAGGTCATTGATGAAGCAGCTGAAGATGGTTGGGCCTAGGGCACTGCCCTGAGGAACTCTTGCAGCAATGTCCTGGGACTGAGATGATTGGCCTCCAACAACCACTACCATCTTCCTTTGTGCTTGGTATGACTCCAGCCACTGGAGAGTTTTCCCCCTGATTCACATTGACTTCAATTTTACTAGGGCTCCTTGGTGCCACACTCGGTCAAATGCTGCCTTGATGTCAAGAGCAGTCACTCTCACCTCACCTCTGGAATTCAGCTCTTTTGTCCATGTTTGGACCAAGGCTGTAATGAGGTCTGGAGCCGAGTGGTCCTGGCGGAACCCAAACTGAGCTTCGGTGAGCAGGTTGTTGGTAAGGGCCGCTTGATAGCACTGTCGACGACAACGTCCATCACTTTGCTGATGATTGAGAGTAGACTGATGAGGCGGTAATTGGCCAGATTGGATTTGTCCTGCTTTTTGTGGACAGGACATACCTGGGCAATTTTCCACATTATCGGGTAGATGCCAGTGTTGTAGCTGTACTGGAACAGTTAGGCTTGAGGCGCGGCTAGTTCTGGAGCACAAGTCTTCAGCACTACAGCCGGGATGTTGTTGGAGCCCATAGCCTTTGTTGTGTCCAGTGCACTCAGCCGTTCCTTGATTTCACGTGGAGTGAATCAAATTGGCTGAAGACTGGCTTCTGTGATGGTGGGGATATCGGGAGGAGGTCGAGATGGATCATCTACTCGGCACTTCTGGATGAAGATGGTTGCAAACACTTCAGCCTTGTCTTTTGCACTCACGTGCTGGACTCTGCCAATGTTATGGACTCTGATATCTATTGAAGTGGCAACGTTTACATGACAAGGTCTCCATGGTGTGCATTAGAACCTCTCTATGCAGTGATACTCCCATCATATTCACGAAACTTTATTAGCAGACACCTGTGTGGAAGCAAAGCATGGTAACATAAGACTACTGGGAAATGGATGCTGGAAAGTGCTTGCTACTCATGGATCCTGCAACACCTTTAATTTTTTCCTGCCAGCTAACTTGTAAAGCAGTATTTGTTGATTTTTTAGATTTACTTAAGTGACTGAATACATTAGACACTTAGGAGTTGGTTTAATTATATACAGCAATATACAGCTTGTAAGCATTTCACTGCGTGTAAACAAAGTACAGTTTAAATGATACTGACCAATATGGTGAGATTAGTCACCTTGACATCACACTGATACACTGAGGAAATGTGAATATTAAAGAGCAGGCTATTCGTTTGTAAACCATTTTTTCTTTCTATGTGTAATACTTTACATTTAACAATATTAAATTCCTTCCGCCATTGTTCTGCCCACTTACATACTTTATTTAATTAATTTTGTAGATCCCTGGAAGCCTCCTCAGATTCAACTGCTCCCGCCTAGTCTGATATCATCCGTGAATTTGACCCTGTCGATTGAGCTTCTGATACCAAGTTGTCAATGTAACTTAGAAACAGTAGGAGTCTCAAGGAATTCCATTCAGCACCTCCTCACCACCACTCTGACATCACTCCCTTCAGCACCTCCTCACCACCACTCTGACATCACTCCATTCAGCACCTCCTCACCACCACTCTGACATCACTCCATTCAGCACCTCCTCACCACCACCCTGACATCACTCCATTCAGCACCTCCTCACCACACATTGACATCACTCCATTCAGCACCTCCTCACCACCACCCTGACATCACTCCATTCAGCACCTCCTCACCACCACTCTGACATCACTCCATTCAGCACCTCCTCACCACCACTCTGACATCACTCCATTCAGCACCTCCTCACCACACATTGACATCACTCCATTCAGCACCTCCTCACCACCACTCTGACATCACTCCATTCAGCACCTCCTCACCACACATTGACATCACTCCATTCAGCACCTCCTCACCACCACTCTGACATCACTCCATTCAGCACCTCCTCACCACCACTCTGACATCACTCCATTCAGCACCTCCTCACCACCACTCTGACATCACTCCATTCAGCACCTCCTCACCACCACTCTGACATCACTCCATTCAGCACCTCCTCACCACCACTCTGACATCACTCCATTCAGCACCTCCTCACCACCACTCTGACATCACTCCATTCAGCACCTCCTCACCACCACTCTGACATCACTCCATTCAGCACCTCCTCACCACCACTCTAACATCACTCCATTCAGCACCTCCTCACCACCACCCTGACATCACTCCATTCAGCACCTCCTCACCACCACTCTGACATCACTCCATTCAGCACCACCTCACCACCACTCTGACATGACCCCATTTTCAACTAACTATTGCTTCAAAATCTTCAACTAATTCCAAGGTTTTAGCTTGAATCCCATCACTTTAAACTTAAGAAGCATCATTTCATGCAGAACGTGCCATCCTGAGCAAGTTCCAATGTTACTTGCGGCAGAATGCTGTCAAAGGCTTTTTGGAAGAATTTTTTCCCTTCAAGCCACAAAAATTTAAATTCCCTGCCTGAAAATATGTTGCAAGTTGCAAAAGCTTCACAGGAGCTACTTGTGAGAAAGTTATAAATCGCAAGGGCTGCTACTCTTTTAAAAATCAGCCCTTTGTTCCTTGAAAATCTCAGACTGAGAGATCTAACAGGCAGGTATATGCACAAGGTAGGAATTCAAATTCAAATCTCACTATTTGTGACACAAACCTCTTTTATTAAACTAGCCAAAGTAACAGTCTTTGGAAACAGTTCATCGAATAATACAGTATAGAATGAGGCCATTCAGCCCATCATGTCTGTGCTGACTCTTTGCAGAGCTATCCAATTAGTTCCGATCCCCTGCTCTTTCCCACAGTCCTGCAAATTTCTCTTTTTCAAGTATGTATGATACCATTCTGGTAAATCTCCTATGCACCATCTCCAAGACCTTGACATCCTTCCTAAAGTGTGGTGCCCAGAATTGGACACAATACTCTAACTGTGGCATAACCAGTGATTTATAAAGGTTCAGCATAACTTCCTCGCTTTTGTATTCAATGGGCGTTAAATTGGGCCATGTAGTGCCCGTTGTTTCGGTGCGACAAGGGCTCTCCAAAATCAAAGATGGCACCTTGGCTGCGCACGCACATTTCCAGCGTTACGTGCGCCAGAAGCCATCTTGGTATAGGAGTTAGCGCGTGTGCAAATACCGAACGCCGGAAGCACGCAAAGTAAGGAGAAAATGGATACAATCAGTGTGCAACGCTGATTTAAAGTGATAGACACATTTTGGGACTTGATGCTCAACTCAACGCACAGTCTTAACCCCGACCATCTGAAAGTGTCTTAGAGTGCCTGGCGGACCTCCCACCAGAGCTATTAAAAGGGACCATGCAGAATTTACAGGATAGTGGCTGGATTATTGCTTCTGGCTATCGAGACATTTGTAACTGTTTTTGGTGGTCTCCTGTACTTGAATACTAGGACTAGGAGACATTTTTTCTTTTATTTGTTCATGGGATGTGGGCGTCGCTGGCAAGGCCAACATTTATTGCCCATCCTTAATTGCCCTTGAGAAGGTGGTGGTGAGCTGCCTTCTTGAACCGCTGCAGTCCGTGTGGTGAAGGTTCTCCCACAGTACTGTTAGGTAGGGAGTTCCAGGATTTTGACCCAGCGACGATGAAGGAAAGGTGATATATTTCCAAGTTGGGGTGGTGTGTGACTTGGAGGGGAACGTGCAGGTGGTGTTATTCCCATTTGCCTGCTGCCCTTGTCCTTCTAGGTGGTAGAGGTCGCGGGTTTGGGAGGTGCTGTCGAAGAAGACTTGGCGAGTTGCTGCAGTGTATCCTGTGGATGGTACACACTGCAGCCATGGTGCACCGGTGGTGAAGGGAAGGTTTAGGGTGGTGGATGGGGTGCCAATCAAACGGGCTGCTTTGTCCTGGATGATGTTGTGCTTCTTGAGTGTTGTTGGATCTGCACTCAGCCAAGCAAGTGGAGAGTATTCCATCACATTCCTGACTTGTGCCTTGTAGATGGTGGAAAGGCTTTGGGGAGTCAGGAGGTGAGTCACTCGCCGCAGAATATCCAGCCTCTGACCTGCTCTTGCTGCCACAGTATTTATCTGGTTGGTACAGTTAAGTTTCTGGTCAATGGTGACCCCCAGGATGTTGATGGTGGGGGATTCGGCAATGGTAATGCCGTTGAATGTCAAGGGGAGGTGGTTAGAGTCTCTCTTGTTGAAGATGTAAACAATTTTACAACACCAAGTTATAGTCCAACAATTTTGTTTTTAATCCCACAAGCTTTCGGAGGCTTCCTCCTTCCTCAGGTGAACGGTGTGGAAATAACATTTTCGAATCCTTCGCATTTTAAAATCACAGAACAATGCCTGGTGATTACTGCCCGTTGCCAAGGCAATCACAGTGAGCAGACAGAAAGGTGTCACCTAAAAAGGCCACCGAATATACAAACCCCCAAAAACAAAAAAAAAGGAGAGAGAGAGATAAGGAAGACAGTCAATGACCCGTTATATACCCGTCATTGACTGTCTTCCTTATCTCTCTCTCTCCTTTTTTTTGTTTTTGGGGGTTTGTATATTCGGTGGCCTTTTTAGGTGACACCTTTCTGTCTGCTCACTGTGATTGCCTTGGCAACGGGCAGTAATCACCAGGCATTGTTCTGTGATTTTAAAATGCGAAGGATTCGAAAATGTTATTACAACACCGTTCACCTGAGGAAGGAGGAAGCCTCCGAAAGCTTGTGGGATTAAAAATAAAATTGTTGGACTATAACTTGGTGTTGTAAAATTGTTTACAATTTTCAACCCCAGTCCATCACCGGCATCTCCACATCATTGTTGAAGATGGTCATTGCCTGGCACTTGTCTGGTGTGAATGTTACTTGCCACTTATCAGCCCAAGCCTGGATCTTGTCCAGGTCTTGCTGCATACGGGCACGGACTGCTTCATTATCTGAGGGGCTGAGAATGGAACAGAACACTGTGCAGTCATCAGCGAACATCCCCATTTCTGACTTTATGATGGAGGGAAGGTCATTGATGAAGCAGCTGAAGATGGTTGGGCCTAAGACACCGCCCTGAGGAAATCCTGCAGCAATGTCCTGGGGCTGAGATGATTGGCCTCCAACTACCACTACCATCTTCCTTTGTGCCAGGTATGACTCGAGCTACTGGAGAGTTTTCCCCCTGATTCACATTGACTTCAATTTTACAAGGGCTCCTTGGTGCCACACACAGTCAAATGCTGCCTTGATGTCAAGGGCAGTCACTCTCACCTCACCTCTGGAATTCAACTCTTTTGTCCATGTTTGGACCAAGGCTGTAATGAGGTCTGGAGCCAAGTGGTCCTGGCGGAACCCATACTGAGCATTGGTGAGCAGGTTATTGGTGAGTAAGTGCTGCTTGATTGCACTGTCGACGACACCTTCCATCACTTTGCTGATGATTGAGAGTAGACTGATGGGGCGGTAATTGGTTGGATTGGATTTGTCCTGCTTTTAGTGGACAGGACATACCTGGGCAATTTTCCACATTGTCGGGTAGATGCCAGTATTGTAGCTGTACTGGAACAGCTTGGTTGGAGACGCGGCTAGTTCTGGAGCACAAGTCTTTAGCACTACAGCCAGGATGTTGTCGGGGCCCATAGCCTTTGTTGTATCCAGTGCACTCAGCCATTTCTTGATATCATGTGGAGTCAATCGAATTGGCTGAAGACTGGCTTCCGTGATGGTGGGGATATCGGGAGGAGGCCGAGATGGATCATCCATTCGGCACTTCTGGACGAAGATGGTTGCAAATGCTTCAGCCTTGTCTTTTGCACTCGCGTGCTGGACTCCGCCATCATTGAGGATGGGGATGTTCACGGAGCATCCTCCTCCCATTAGTTGTTTAATTGTCCACCACCATTCACGACTGGATATGGCAGGACTGCAAAGCTTTGATCTGATCCGTTGGTTGCGGAATTGCTTAGCTCTGCCTATAGCATGTTGCTTCCGTTGTTTTGTATGTGTTGCAGCTTCACCAGGTTGGCACGTCATTTTTAGGTAAGCCTGGTGCTGTTCCTGGCATGCTCTTCTACACTCCTCATTGAACCAGGGTTGATCCCCTGGCTTGTTGGTAATGGTAGAGTGAGCAATATGCCGGGCCATGAGGCTACAGATTGTGCTGGAATACAATTCTGCCGTCGCTGATGGCTCACAGCGCCTCATGGATGCCCAGTTTTGAGCTGCTGGATCTGTTCTGAATCTATCCCATTTTGCACAGTGGTAGTGCCTCACAACACATTGGATGGCGTCCTCAGTGTGAAGATGGGATTTCGTCTCCACAAGGACTGTGCGGTGGTCACTCCCACCAATACTGTCATGGACAGATGCATCTGTGACAGGTAGATTGGTGAGGATGAAGTCAAGTAGGTTTGTCCCTCGTGTTGGTTCGCTCACCACCTGCCGCAGGCCCAGTCTAGCAGCTATGTCCCCGCGGATATAGGATGCCCCTCCTTCTTGCACCAAGGCCTCTAGTGCATCAGTAGAGAACCTTGGTGGACGCATTCTCGCAGGCCTGGTACAAATTCAGATCGGCAGATTGGTGAGGTGTGGCTTACAGATTGGAGGATATGGGATTTAGTGGCGTGCAACCTTTATTCAATGTTGTCATATAACTCATCAGTTTTTAACCATAGGGATGGGAGCTGCATCTGTATTTTGCACGTGCGATGTCTGATCTCCATTCAGACTACACGCAGACAGCAAACTGTTATTTTCAGCAAATAACAGGTACCGTCTACCTTTAAGAGATTTTTAAGAGAAAACCTGCCTTTCAGAGATTGAAGCTCCCCCTGCTGGTGGAAAGTGGAAATTGCATTAAATCCTCATTTAATGCTGTTTCGTAACGCAGATTGCAGCTAAGTCCTCAGCTCTGATGAAAGTCTCGTCCTGCCTGTGCAGGGACCACTGGATGAGGAGTATTAGCGGATCGCGCTACCCCTGCCCAATAATAGGCCCTATCCAATTTTTCTTTTCCCCATGTCTCTATTTATAAAGCCAAGCATCCCGTATGTTTTTTTTTAACAGCCTTGTCAACTTGTCCTGCCACCTTCAAAGATTTGTGCCTGTTAACACCCAGGTCTCTCTGTTCCTGTATCCCCTTTAAAATTGTACCATTTAATTTATATTGCCTCTTCTCATTTTTCCTTCCATAATGCATCACTTCACGGAGTTAAATTTCATCTGCAGTAAGTGCTGAGCATTTTGAGAAAATCAAACTTTGGATTTAGAGCAGCCAAATACAGGCTCCAAACTTTAAATTTAAGAATTTCAGTCACCTCTGCACATATATGTCATATTTTATAGGAAGTTTTGCACCCAAATGTCTGCTGGTCTTACAACTTTGGATGTTCTAAATGAGCTCAAATTGGCTTAATTGAATCTGTTCCAATTTCTTTCCTGGTTACTTTTTACTATTCTCTCACCACCATGGCATTTTAAATTGTGGACCAAGCATCAGATCACAATTCTCCAGCAAAGACAAATGGTAATAAAGGATCAAAATGAAAGCAGTAAGGTACTATGTGGAAGTTGCAATATAAAGCTGACAGAGAAAACATTACAAATTTAAAACTCCACCTAAGTTACAGACTCCCTTTAAATCGCTTGACCTGCCTTCATAATGATAATTCTACAGCGTATAACATAGGTCAGGACTTGTATTAGATCTTAAATGAACAGCAACAAAAGATTAATTTGCTACAGTGTACAGTGCATATCAGCTGTCCATTTTGGAACTGCCTGCAGATTGATCCAGCTGTAGTTATAATCCACATACTCAGTACTGGTCAATTAAGTCTAAGCAAATCTGCTTGAAAGAAATGTTTGTGTAGTACTTATGCTGCAGTTATACTGAACTTTTGATATCAGTGTGGTACTTCATACCACACTGATATCAAAACAGTGAGCAAAAACAGGAAGCAAAATGCTGCTGATTTCTGGGACTTTAACAGTTCAGTACCTCAAGTGACGCCACCTGGAAAAATGGCCTTAGACCCACAGCACTTCATCTGCTGTATATCTGCAACCAGAGCAGTCAAATTTTAAACTTAAAACAGAACATTTTTAAGAAAATAGTTTGCCACCAACTGTTATGTTTTTAAATTTCAAAGTCATCACCTTTTATGACAATAGAAATTTCCCTCAAGTCAGAGGCCAGGCAACAGGCTTATCTGCATACGTTCCAATTCATGTGTACAGAGCTTCACTCTCCCCAATATGAGAACCGTGTTAGCAGGCAATGTAACCTTGACTCCCCATCCACACCACTCTCAGAAATGCTTCCAGTACTGCACTGCCTGATGTAGTATAACTGGGGCAATAGAATACTGACACTCCTCTCTGTAACTAGTCACCTTTTCAACAGTTGGTAACAGAGTTCTGTTTACATCTGGTCACACAAGCTAAGACCCTTATTACTATAATAAGCTTAATTTGTATACATTCAGGAATAACCAGGAAAAATAAGCACTTTAATCATTATGTTTTCAAAATGAGTCAGTGAAAGCACTGTGATTGAATAGCTTCTTTTGAGAGTGTGTAAAATTCTTCCCCACTCAAGGACTAGATTATCCACAGACACGTTCTGCCAGCTCCTGTTTGCCTATGGGAGCAGGCTTGGCTACAGGCAGTGATTTGCTTTTTCATTGAAATCCTGTGGTGAGGACTGCACAAAACATAGTTATTGCATCAATAAGGCATAAGTTGAAATGTATAGTCAATAGTCCGGGATCATTACATCTATTCTGCACTGTTGTGGCAGATTGCTGTACCCATGTCTACATTATCAATACATGCTTTCTCATGGCTGGCAACCTAGAGGTTAATTAAACTTTATTGTTGTTATGTATCTGTTGATTACTTAGAACCAAATCAATACTTCAAAATATAAATAATTGTTGTGTCAAAGCAATAGCAAAGCAAAGGAACAATACAAGTTAACTTGCAGACCTTGGACACTTTCTGTACATCAAGACCACAAAACAAACTTTGTTCTTGCTTTTTCATACATTCTGTCCTAATTTTGTGGGTTATAGACCTCTGGCTGAAATCAATAGATGACATTTTAGAATGTGTGACCAGGTGCTGGAACACAAGGCTTCAACGAGCATTGAAATGCTAGAAATAAAAATAAGAGAAAAACGGCAAATGCTGGAAATCTGAAATTAAAAAAACAGATGTTGGAAATGCACAGTAGGTCAATTGGCATCTGAAAGAAATGGACAAATTAATGGTTTGTGTGGAACTCTTCATCAAAATGGACTCAAATCACTAGAAATGAAGTGCTAGAGTTTGTTAGATATTGTATTATTGTAATGGCTGATGTAATTAGTCTTACTGTGCCCACCTATATGCTGCTTTCACTTGGTCAATGCAATGTTGAGAAAACAACTCCTTTAATATTATTAACAATGATAAACAATAACTAAAAAATACATTCACAGTAACGCTAATTGAATTGTTACAGAAAAGAACTGCCCCTTGCAGTGCAGCCTTACAAGGTAAGATGTTGTGGCTAAGAGCTTAACCTCTCATCTGTTCAGTCAATGTACTGTTCTGGAGGTCGAAGTAGTTCAGAGTCCCTTTACAAGCTGCCTTGTTTCTAGTAACCTCCCGAGCTGCTACTGTCCACCCAGTTAGAACAGATCACAGTTGTCTGACACTCTCCAAAAATCCCCTGCTATGTGCTGTCATAATCCTTATGGTCCTTTTTAACAGGTTCATTAATATCAGTGGAAAAAAAAATTATCTTACCACGCAACCCAATGTATCTTTAATTTTTTTCATGAATGAATCAAATTGGTTAAACTTTGAATATAATGAGAATTTTTCACAACTTTTATTTCAAATAAATCCAGTAATTTACCATTACAAGTGCAATATTCTGCTGTTATATATCCACTCTGGTTCAAATCTATGAAATAAATTAATTTTATTAATATTTCAGATGAAAAAAAAATTTATTCTGCAAAGAACTTTATATTTGCCCTTCAGCTTGGAGTCAAAATCTTCTGAGATCATTCTAAATTTCTGTTTCTGAGATGTGTTGTGGGACTGGTTTCCTCTTAAGCCCATTTTTTTGACGATATTTTCTTTGAGTTCTCTTGAATCACTAGAGATTCCCTGGTTGTTTCTGTGTTGCAAGAGGTTTGTGAGATGAGCAAGGCCTTGCAGAGGTCTCAAGGAGATTCAAAATGTTTTGGTAGTCACTGTACAGTGGCATGTTTGACAAAAGCAATGCTAAACATGTTTGGAACTGCGAGTGACATTTTCACACATGTCCATTCTCATTTTTATTTTTACTGCTGTGAAATATTGCTGGCAAGGACTGAAAATAACATTAATGGTTCTGTAATGAAAAGCAGTCACGCACTGAAACCCGTACAAGATTTAGTCAACACATGAAATATTTCAGCTATTTTACACAGAAACTTTATTTAGTACACTTCTTTAATCCGGTAGTGCTAAATTATACATCACTGTGTGTTGGATACTGTTTGTGATGTTCACCTTTTTTTTAAAAATGACCCAGGTTCTATATTGCTGTGTTTTTTCATGTCACAATAGGTTATATAAAAATCTAAATTAGCCACTTTACCACAGCACATTCTATTCAAACAAAATTGCATTATTTTAGTATAAAGTACTGTTATTGTAGTAATTTTTAAACATTTTTTGCAGTGGCAGAGGGGCATAATTAATACTATCATGGTCACATTGAGAAACAATTATAGAATATCCTGATACATTTTGGTGTTTGAGATTTAGATTTAGATCTTTGTGAACTGTTAAAAGAAATGTCTTCACTCAAAGAGTGTTGAATTTTTGAAATAATCAGTCAGGTGGGATAATAGAGGTAAGAACACTTGAGATTATTAAAAATAAAGTTGGATGTACGATGGGAGAGTTAAGATAAAAGAAGAATGAGCTTTAATGGGCTTAGAGGTCTTCTGTTGTCCATGACTTTTCTTGTGTTCTTAAGAAGATAATAAAGATAGATAAATAAATAATTATTAGTAGGAGTTACCTCACACGAGTTACACACAGCCAGACCCATTAAAGATGCCAGCTGCCAACCTTCCACATGGGCACATTTCAGACCTTGACTAGTGCAGACCAATCAGTCAACAATATCTAGTGTTATTTTTCAAGTCAGATTTGCATTGCTCAAGATGACACCTCATTTATTGACTTCCCATTAAAGCCACAGGAGGAAATGAGAGTTAAAAAAGAACTTTGTTACCACTGTTGCATTCATTATATCCTGAGTGCTATAGACTGCACACATGTATGCAATTGTTGAAACTGTGCATGATTACCTTATCAGGAAAAGCTTCTAGTCCATTAATGTACAGGTGCCAAGAAAATCATCAGTGATATATGTGCCAGTTAACCTGGCACCTCCCATGACTCAATTATCCTTGCCAATTCTGATCTGAGCAGGAGGTTTATAGATGGAAAACTAATTGATGAGCCTCTTTGCTCTTTCTACGTATGCCATTCTCTTTGCCAGATTACAGGGGCTACAGTCTGTAGCCGTGGCACCTGACTCCAGTTCCAAATCTGTAATACCAAACACAAGAGAGGCATAATGGGCCACACATTACCACAAAGGATAGTGATAGACTGCGCATTTGACTTACTAAAGATGAAATTCAGCTGTTTAGACTTCACAGGGGCAGATGGCAATACAGTCCAAAGAAAATCTTTGAACACTTTGCTGCCTGTTGCATTCTGCACAGCATGCTAATTCTATGTGATATTACTGCTCACCTACCAGAGAGAGAAAAAAGGTGAATGTATAGCAAAGATAGACAACAGAAATGGTGCACTTAACTTTAAGGAATTGTAACGGCAAAAAATGATCGCTATGTGTGTGCAGTCTCAAATTACTGTAGCTCCCAAGGGAACAGGGTAATGCTTGGGCACATGTCATTCTGGCTACAGAGAAAAGGATTAGACTATGTTTAAGGTGAAAGGCAGTACAGTAAACAAGGAAGAATTCAAAGGATTACCCTAGACATTGCTATTAATGCACTAATCAGGAGTTAACTACGGTTCTAACGAGTTCTTGGGAGAATGAACACCTGCTGATCAACCCCCAATATTGCTGGTTTCAGCAGCAGGAGTAAATTGTGCTACAACATCCACACAGCAGGCTGACCAATAGAGCAACACATGCAATAGCAAGGCAGAGCAGCTGATTACTGCTTTAAAGAGGCATTTACACCATGGATTTGTGAAGGGGAAAGCAGGCTAAGGGTTTGCATTGTAATATTGCTGGAGGATGCAGGTGTTCAAGGATTGCAAGAGAGGCTTTCCTGATTATGCATGCAAAATGTTCACCCATGAAGTAGTGGATAGGAGGACAGTTCTCTATGAAACTAAAGGACACCCTCCCCAGAACGACCTAGTGCAATTGACAGGGTAAATGCTTTCTATAGCACCCACCAGTCAGGAAGGTGGTCAATGTTAAAGCATCTAAGGTAAGGCTATGCTACAGTTTGAAATGCCACGTGGCAGCCCCAAGTGCATGCACAAACTGTACCCTCATGATCTGTAAATAATTTTATGCTGGACCATTATAACCACCAGGAGTAAAAGTTTATCCTTTGGAGTCCTACCGTGAGAGACATACAAACACTGCAGTCCCGGTATTTGCGAGGAGGTGGGGAGGGAGCAGGGGCGCCTGTCAAAGGCCAGGAAATGCAGAAATATCGGGAAGACAGAGGTCCTGCTGAATTTAATAGCAGGGCATCATTATAAAATTTTTTTACTCCGTTTCGCACCCAGCAGCTGGCCAAATTGAGAGGCGGGTTGCTGTTGGCTGAGAAAGCCTGCTGTGGAAGGCAGCAGCCAGGGACCAGAGGAGGAGGAGGGAGCGGGGGAGTGAGATCACATGATTTTAGGGTTATGTCCCCTTGTCCTAGACTCCCCCACCAGTGGTAAAAGTTTCTCTATCTACCCTATCAATTCCTTTCATAATCCTAAAAATCTCAATCAAATCACTCCTTAACCTTCTATATTCCAGGGAATACAAGTCTAGTTTATTTAATCTCTCCTCATAATTTAACCCTTGGAGCCCTGGTAACATTCTGGTGAATCTGCGCTGCACTCCTTCCAAGGCCAATATATCCTTTCTAAGGTGTGGTGCCCAGAACTGTACACAGTACTCCAGATGTGGTTTAACCAGGGCTTTGTATAGCTGTAGCAAAACTTCTTCCTGTTTATATTCTAGCCCTCTAGTCATAAAGGCTAACATTCCATCAGCCTTTTTGATTATTTTTTGTACCTGACTACTACATTTTAGTGCTCTGTGTACATGGACCTCCTAAATCTCTTTGGACCTCCACTGTTCCTAGCTTTTCACCATTTAAAAAACTCAGATCTATCCTTTTTTGGTCCAAAATGGATGACCTCACACTTACCTGCGTTGAAATCCATCTGCCACAGTTTTGCCCATTCACTTAATCTCACAATATCTCTTTGGAATTTTATGCTTCCGTCTTCACTTCTTACTATGCCACCAATCATTGTGTCATCGGAAAACTTAGATATGGGGCTCTCTATTGTGTTATCTAAGTCATTAATAAATATAGTGAATAATTGAGGCCCTAGCACAGATCCTTGTGAGACACCGCTAGTCACTTCCTTCCAATTAGAGTACATACCCATTATCCCTACTCTCTGTCTTCTACCACCTAACCAATCTCCTAACTAGGTCAATAATTTGCCTTCAGTTCCACGAGCTTTAATTTTAGCTAACAGTATCTTACGTGGAACCTTACTGAATGCCTTTTGGAAGTCCGTGTAAACTACATCCATAGACATTCCCCTGCCTACTACTTTAGTTACTTCCTCAAAAAATTCAATTAGGTTCGTTAGACATGACCTACCCTTTAGAAATCCATGTTGGTTCTCTCTATTCAGCTCAAATTTCTCCAAATCTTCAGTCACTCTGTCCTTATAGGTTCCAATAACTTCCTCACAACAGATGTTAGACTAACAGGTCTATAATTTCCTGGTTTCTCTCTCTCATCTTTCTTAAATAATGGAGTTAAATTTGCAATTTTCCAATCTAAAGGGACAGTTCCAGAATCGAGAGCTTTGGAAGATTATGGCTAAAACAACTGCAATTTCCTCACCTATTTCCTTTAAAACCCTGGAGTGGAAACCATCAGGTCCTGGGGATTTGTCTGTCTTTAGTGACATTATTTTAAATTGTTAAAAATGGGAAACCCAACCCCAACCCGCTGTGAACACGTCTACTTCTGGTTTAACAGCGGGGGGTTGGGGTCGGGTGAGTAACCCACTCAAGAGGCCGGTCGGTAATTATAATATGTTAATGAGACTCCGTGCCTCAGATTTTGGATATTACAGCTGTATGCTGGGTTTCCCGGGGCTCGAAAAACACGGCAGCTCGAGGGAGGCGGGAGATGCCGGATCCAGCAAGTAAATGCTTTTTCAGCACTGCTTGAGGGTCAGGAGGAGCAGGAGTGCTTCCCCCCGGCCCCTCAAGCAAACCTGCCACCATCTGCCTCCCTCCCAGTGATCTTCAGAACCCCTCCGTGAACTCTTTCCCCCCCCCCTACCCTGCAATCTCTCCCCACCCTGCGATTTCTTCCCCCCCTACCCCCTGCGATCCCTCTCTCCCTCCCTCCCTCCTCACTGATCCCTGGCTGCGGCCATGTCAGCAGGCTTTCCCGTCCGGCAGGCAGCCAGCCTCTCAATCTAGCCGCTGCCGGGTGGGAAATTCTAATGAGGTCCTGCCATTAATTTCAGCAGTACCTCCGCCTTTTCCATATTTCCACGTTTCCCAGCAGCTGACAGGCGCCCCCACTCCCTACCCACCTCCTTATAAATATCAGGGCCATACAGTCTCAAGATGATTTATCTGCTTGCAGGATAAGATAGCACCTAATAGAAAAGAGTAGACATGAACTAGAGGAGGTCCCAAACATTACAAGTCCTTGACTCCATTTGAGGAAGCCACCTTTGACATCATTGAACGTGAAAACGTTGAGGCAGTAGGGTGAGGTAGACCCCTTTTTATGCAGATCATTGCATTATGAATAAGGACAGATGGCCACATGGGTGCCATCAATAATGGCCTATACTTTAGAAAATCCAGTCAACTGGAATTGGGCAGCCCTGTCATACCTCTGTTGCTGTTTGGTGGGAAAAGAGATGAAGGGGTAGGCAGTTCTAAACAAGGCATCAGTCACCTCTTTGATGCACCTATGGGCAGCAAGTTAGCTGATACCATTGCACCATCCTTGAAACAATCAGTGGCATAAAAATTTAAGGCTGTGGTCACCTTGGCAGCATCATACCCATGTTTGAAGTTAACTCCAGAGGTAACTTCTTCAGCCTTTCCTTGGTAGTTATGCCTTGATATGTAATAGTGATAATGGCATAGTGGTGGGTCTGAACAGTGCTTCTTTGGTGCCACTTAACACGCTTGGCAGTCTTTCTCTGCTTCTGCTCATGCTGCACCATTAAGTCAAGTGCCAGGAAATGTTGAAAGCAATCTTCATTGTAATGAGCTTTCTTTCAGCAGGAACACAATGAAATAAGTTCTCCTCAGAATCTTGACGATGTAGGTAAGTCGCTGGCTCAGCTGTAACACCCAATTCATATGGACTGGGGGGGTGGGGGGAGCACATCACATCAGTGATGTGTGAATTCTGTAATTTCATGCAGTTGCCCCTCAATGAGCAATTATGCCAACAAGTAGTAAAACAATGCTAATGCACAGCTTAAGTGCATTAGTGCATGACACCCGCAGCGCTTTCACAGCAATTTTGGACCAGAAAGAAACCAGGTGGGAAGTGAGCTCAATACCACACTTCCCACTTTACTGGCCGCATTAGCCATTGGTGTTAAGGTTTATACCAACAACCATTTCTAGGCTTATTTGTTAAAGCTGATACTTTAATAAGAGCTTCATCAAAATTGTAAGCATTGAAAATATAGCAATTGATTAATATTTTCATTTGTATATAAAATATGACAATGCCACAGAAATCTATATTAATTACTACTAAATCACTTTTGTCATACTAACTAAACAAAAACACAAATTAACAAAAGTTACCTATTTACTATCAAACAATGGTTTTATTTTGGGCTTCGGAGGCTGCCCACTTCTGGTGCAGTCTTCCTCCCAATACCCTTGACATCTATTCAGGAGCACTGGGACCAGTAGGATCACTGGTAAGTGTTGGCCTGGAGTTGCAGGATGTGGAGAATGCCAGCACGTCTGTCAGCTAAAGTCTTGATGCTGCAACCTTACTCCCTCTCGCCTCTACAAACCCCTTCCTAATATTTTGATACTCCTGTCTCTACCAAACTGTTTGTAACTACCCTTGTCTCCTCCCCTAAGATGCTTATAGTCTATCTTAGACTGTGAGTTGATAGCCAGAGACTGCGTGATATGCTTGTTTCATTGTCGTAATATCTATCTTCAGATGCACCTGGCTGTTTGGCAATAGATGCAGGGTTAAATGATGCACAGAAACAAATGATTCATGTATGTAAGGAGACTGAGTTCAATGGGTTAACTTCTCTATTTCTTTCTCTAAGCCTTCACCTACCTCTCTCACATTCTAACCTCAACCTCTTGGCTTAGTCTCAGCTCTGAATCAGAAGGACACGAGTTCAAGTCTCAGTGAAGTGATTTGAGCACATAATCTAGGCTGACACTCCAGTGCAGTACTGAGGGAATGCTGCACTGTTGAAGGTGATGTCTTTCAGATGAGGTGCTAAACCAAGGTCCCATCTGCCCGCTCATGGTGGATGTAAAAGGTTCCATGGCACCATTCGAAGAAGAGTTCTCCTGGTGTCCTAGCCAACATTTATACCTCAACCAACATTATTAAAATAGATTAACTGCTCATTTATCTCAATGCTGTTTCTGGAACCTTGCTTTGTGCAAACTGGGTGCCGCATTTTCCTACATTACAATAGTGACTGCACTTGAAAGGTAATACATTGGCTCTGACATCATGAAAGGCACAATTTTATTCCAAGTTATTTCTTTCTCGTACTGTTTAAAACCTTTTATATGGTCTTATATGTCTTATAGGCCAAAGGTGGGAGCTCAGTGATTTTGCCTGAACTGTTCTAAGTCATGCCATTTCAGGTTCAATATTTATTTGCATACTCATGAGGTAAAAAATTAACATCTGAAAATGCAATTTTTTATATATATATGATTTAGAATAAAACATTTACATACATTTTATCCTTGCAGTTTACAGATGTCTTTTAAAGTTTAAGTTTTCTCCAAACACTTTTGCCTTATGTTCACAGTGAAAAGGTGTGTGGAATAACGTTCCTTGGATTAACGATTACCCACTAATGTGATCCCTGTGCAGATAATGCACAGGGATCACATGGCTGTCCACCACATTCTCCTGTCTCCTTCGAATGGCAGAAAACACTGTCATCGGACCAATTTGTACAGGCTAAAACTACTGGTTTGATTTATTTAGAGGTTGAACAATACATAGAAGCATGAGACACAGAAAGATATTGCAAGCATAATACTATACCTACACAATATATAAATTATTTTTAAATAAGGAAAAAGACAATTGAAGATTCTTACGTTGTTTTCTGTATCTCCTGTCTAAGTACTTTCTATTCTTAACCCATCAAGTGGTGGATCACTGAGACCACCTTGTGATCAACCTAGTCAGAGTCACCAATGACATCATATGTGACTATAACTTGGTGTATTATCCCACCTTATCCTCCTCCATCTCCCTGTGGCATTTGACATGATCAACTACACCAGCCTCCTCCAGCACCTCTCGTTTGTTGTCTACCTCCCTGGTACTCCTCTCACATTCCCAGACAGCAGTTCTTATTCAATAATTCCTCTTCTCTTGTAGTCCATTGTACTTCAAGGAACCAATAACTTAGTTAGGTTGGGTTCAAAGGCTACTGGGGCTATGGCCTGGGTCTGTGATCACTCATGGTAAATTTGGTAAAGGAAGACATCATCCATCTTAGCTCCAGCTAGTTTAAAACTATCTGAAATAGAGACTTGTCGCAGGATGAAAGCAGGGGAATCAAAAGGAGTCATGTGCACACACTTTTTAGTTGAAGGTTATAGATTGGCACTGGCAAAGGCCTGGAAATAAGTCACCTACATCTTGGAGTGGGCAAGTTACATGGTACTCTAAAAGAGAGGAAGAGGAGAAATTATAGCTAACTATAACTAACACTATTTTTTTAAAAGATGCTTTGAACCTGAAATTTTATCCACACCTGTTGCACAGTTAAACCGTGTCTGATCCCATTTGTTTATTCAGACCATAGTTTGTACTTTAAAACAGTCAAAAGTTATAGTATAAAAATTCCATTGACTCTGTTAAGGGGGCTAAAAGGCAGTGGAGTGCAACATCCATCTACTTCTTTGGTCTGCCGTTGACCTTGTCCCAAATCCCAGGGCCAGAGTTATTTAAATATTCGGGGCAGGTGCCCGTGCCTGTAGTGGTGTGACAGAAGGGTCTAACCCACTGAGTTGGTAGAGGTTAAGCGGTGTCCTGCAAATTGAAGAAGGACCACCAAGCCCCAAATCAGGCTGAAGAAAAAGGGAACAGAAAATAGAGAGGAGAGCTTTCGTAAGGTGATCGATCCTCTGGGACTCAAGTGTAGATTCTGCTGGACCCATTGAGACTAGCTGGGTGGAATTCCTAAGGTAGCTGAGGAACATACCCAGCTATGCCCCCAAAGCTGGCTATCGATGTAACGCAAGTGGACCTAAGAAGTGTTAACCCACTCCCGAGCATAATTTAATGGGGACATTTTGAGAAGTGGGAACCCAACAAATTGTGGGTCACTTCCCTCCCCACTGGGATTGCACCACAGTTCCCCCTGCAACTGAAATCTCTACCCTTATACGTGTAATAAAACTGTAAGATAAATTGGAATTGCTTAATTGTATAGTACAAGATAAAGTTGTTGTATATGAAGTTCATAGGAACATAGGAACAGGAGTAGGCCATTCAGCCGCTCGAGCTTATTCCACCATTCTATTCAATCATGGCTGATCTATACCTCAACTCCGTTTACCTGCCTTTGCTCCATATCCCTTGATACTCGTATCTAACAAAAATCTATCAATATCAATATTGAAAATTGCAATTGACCCAGCATCCACAGCCTTATGGGGGAGGGATTTCCAGGTTTCTACCACCCTTTGTGTGAGAAAGTGCTTCCAGAATTCACTTCTAAATGGCTTTGTTCTAATTTTAAGTTATGCCCCCTTGTTCTGGATTCCCCCACCAGATGAAACAGTTTCTCCGTATCTACCGTATCAAATCCCTTTATCATTTTAAATTCCACGATTAGATCTTCCCTCAACTTTCTACGGTCAAGGGAATGCAAGCCAAGTTTATGCAACCTGTCCTCATAACTTAACCCTTCAAGCCACGGTATCATTCTGGTGAAACAGCACTGTACTCCCTCCAAGGTCAATATATCATCCCTGAGGTGCGGTGCCCAGAACTGAACACAGTACTTCAGATGGGGTTTGACCAAGGCTCTGTACAACAGAAGCATAACTTCTCCTTTGTATTCCAGCCTCCTTGAGATAAAGGCAAACATTCCATTAGCCTTTTTGATTACTTTTTGTACCTATGCACTACCTTTTAGTGATTTGTATACAAGGATAAGCAGCAACCCTGCAGTTGGTGGTGGAGCAGTTGCTTCCCAACTAGTAGGTCAATCACTAGGCCCCTTGAACCAACCTATCTCAGTCAAGTGTACCTTCAACAGTTCTCAGCAAGGTCACTGGAGAAGATCACATGGAAGCAAAACATTTCATTTTGAAGACTGCTGAAGGAAATAGGTCACATGAATTTCACTTCCTATCAACTAATCATAGCTGCTGAGAAGTGTGCACCCTAAAAAGTCCCAACTTTCTGGATTGGAGTTGGATGCATGGCACTATGGTGAGAAAACAGATCCCTAATATAATTACTGACAAAATAAATCCTGTGAACATCAATATGATCGAAGCCTCTTGTAAGAAAACTGCCGTGGCAACCAAAATATCCCTTTGATCCAAATGATCCAATTAAGCAAATCCCATTAAACGTAGGTGTAGTGATTTTGATAAGAAGTAGTCTGAAACATGCCATTAAATAAAGTCATGAAGTAATCTCTAACAGCAGAATTGCATTAGTTGGTAAGAGGCTGTAGAAACTGAGCTCTACAGGACTGGCTTTAGTGGATGATAATAACTGAAGGTTAAAAGGGATGAATATTTGGATTTATTTGACTTGGGATTTAAGTGGGTCCAAATAGTTTTAATAATGTGTATAGTACTTGATCCTGAAGATTCTCTTCAATGGACTGGACTTTAGGGACTCGGGCATATGCCATTTCTGCAACACACTAGACCCCAGGGATGTACTATTCCACTTTCCCCTCCCTCCTTGAAGTACCAGAGAAAGTGAAAGAGAAATGACAGGCTATTGCAGATAAATAACTGCCTCCCCCCCAAAAAAAACATTATGGGCATGATTTTGACCCCAGGCCAGGAAGGGGGCGGGGTTGGGGTCAAATTACGGACAGGAAAACCCGGAAGTATGGGTTTTGACGTAAGGACGTCCTTTTTTTTGTCGGTTTGCCATCCAACTTACCGGCCTGATTGACAGGCTGGTCTCAGTCTGACAGGAGACCAGACAGGAAGAGGACGTGTTCAGGTAAGTCTTTGTTTGTATGGATTGGGGTGGGGGGGTGCATGGGTTGGCTTGGGGGCAAGTCAGTCATGGGGGGGAAGGATCGGGGGTCAGTCATGGGGGGTGGTGTCAGGATCAGGGGTCAGTGATCGTTGAGGGATCACTGCAGGTAGGCTTGTTAGGCCTGGGGGAAGCACTCCTGCTCCTCCGGACCCACAAGCTGTGCCTTTCTGGGTATTTACCTGTTAGTCTCAGGCCTTCTCACCTCCTTTCACGTGGCATGAAAGAGAAGGCCTGGGAATCCCGGCCTCCTGGCAGCGGGTTGGTCGCCCGCCCCTCATCCCGCCCCAGTGAAAACTGGAACTGGGCGGGTTGGGGGTGGGTCCGAAATGGTTGCAATTTTGAATGCCAACCCCGCCCCCAACCTGCCCGTTTTTCCCTTTTAAAATCATACCCTATGAAACAAAGACACAAACTACTATCAATAAAAAAATTCTAACAGTTTTACATAATAAAAAAATCCAGTTGCTTTTCCTCCTGGAATGTTTTGTGCAACAACGAAATTATTGCTGCAAGTGCACAGCTGAACCCTTGCTTCTCTGTGTATACATATCACCATGTTTAAAATGGCACAGGAGCACTTGAGCCTGAAGTAGTTCAATTGGGTCCAATTTGGAATCTAACTCAGAGTCTGTTGTTTATTCTTAAAAGGTTATAGATTACTTAAAACTCGGTCACTTGTCACAGAGCAACACAATATTTGATAGATTCACTGCAGAGAAATGAACCTGTGTTTTGTTTGGAGTACTTCCATGTGATAATTCAAAGGCTGATGAATTACACAGCTACCTAAACATCTGAGCATGAAATTCCTGCCTTTGCTAATTTAACTGGAAAAATCATTGAGAGTATAAAGTGATGCCACATTTAAAACTCAGGCCGATTTTTTTTTGTTAAAATTAGTAAAGACAGGAATTCCCCCACCTGATTTAAAAAGTCTGTAATGTTTCTATTCAAATAGTTTTTTCATTAGAATGTTTGAGAATTGCCCTTGGAGCAAATGCTCCCTTTAAATGGGTGTCTTCCATAATGATCCTAAATAGGTGGAAGAATTAATGTAGCTAGAGCTTGAATGTATAGCAGTTCCCTTTTCTCTTGTAATACTATTCTGTGTGCAATCTCAGTATTAGAACAGCACATTAAATAGCAAAAGAAATGCCATCCTGCTACACACAGCAGCATTAAATCCAAATGAAAAAAATGAATGCTCAAAAACAAGGCTAAAAATCAGCACCACAGGCTCTGATTGCTATTCACTGGCACAAGGACACAACTGGCTTGGGATGGGCATCAAGCAAAACAGAAAAAAAAGGCAAAGCAATCGAAGAGCTGAATCCCGGAAGGGCGCTGGAAAGTGGTCACAGGTGATTGTCATGTGTGATAATTATTATTGCTGTACACCTGCTCCTCCGCACTAATTAACTTTGGATATGCAAATCCTATTGCATCATGCCCCTGCTCTCCTCCCCTACAGATAAGAAGATGTTCATCTGCTGGATTTAATTAAGATAATGAACGGCAGGCCCACTGTGGCTTGGCAGGGAAGGGGGAAGCTGTGACTGACCTTTTCTCCCAAAACATTGACATTTTCCTCTCTTCTGAGTGCTCCGAGTCACCTCAGTGACTCGGATGCTGATAGGAATGGATTGATGAGGTGTCATTAGAGGAAAACACCATGACACCCGTGTTTGCTTGGAGACTACTGCAGGTGTTCTGACAAGGACACAAGCCTTTGCTGCTATTTGCCAAACAATTCTCTTGATTCAGTAAAGTTTGATAATTGCAGAAAGGTCTTGTAAGAGAGAAGCGTTTCAATAATGTTTTCTGCTGAAAAGACAAGGGCACAGCATCTCCTTTTCAGCTCAGAGACCCTGAATTTGTTTTCAAAAAGAGATGCTTTTTAGAAATGGCAAATGAGGAGCACATAAAATTCATTTATGGCTAGCACTGAATGGTAAGAAGAGAGGCAGTAATAAGAACAGCTTTTAGCCAAAGCATTGGGGAGTTTGTATTATAATTTGAATCATTACAAACCAATTCTGTGTGCACTTGGAAACATGTTAGTGATAGTGCAGAGGAATGCAATATGTCTCTTGAAACCAAAATTAGGCTACAATATGTATTACACTCGAAAAAAACTCTAGTAGAGTAATACATATTCAGAAGTTGTCCCAAATACCAAATCTTTATTATAATCTTTTTATGATCTTTTCAACCAGCTGGATTAAAGCATAAATTGACGCATGTGCACCTGTGCTTCATTACGTTAAAAGTTTTAGTAACTCAGGATAACAATTGCCAAGTAGCTTTTTGAAATGCCTCATTTTCTGAATTTTAGTTTTTACAATATCAATAAACGCTGAACTGTACAGTTGAAAAGAATTAAAACTTACATGATTCCAAATTAGAAACTAATAAAAACCAACTAAAGCCTTGATACTAAATAATGCTTCAAGTAAAAACTATCAGGATACAGTGTTCTATTGTGATTTTTGTACATAATTATAATTTCTTGCAATATCCTGAAAGACAATATAAATTGATCGGGTCATCCATCTTGTACAAAGTTTCTCAATGTAACTCTGTCTTATGACATCATCAATCTCTAGGTTCTGAGCAAACACTAATGTTACATAATGGACTTCAACTCTTAATACTACAAACTCCCAGCAGTATAATTTTGCTTTTACATATTTTGTGCAATATTCCTTTTTCTTATTGTCAGGATTGAGTGAAAGGAAAACTCAATAACTTAAGATGGCACAACTTGGAATCTGTGTTATTTTGCTGTATATTTATGAAAGTCCTGGAGTAACAATTTGATCAGCTTAAATATTGGAAATGTGAGGCTGGATGAATATTCTAGAGTATTCGTAACATGTGAGCCTCAGGGTGTATATACATATAGAAGATTTACTTAGAATATTAAATAAGTGGGTAAAATCCATGATAGGGTATGTAATACATGGTTTGTAGAAGGACCGGCTTGTTAGACTGAATGGCCTTTTTTCATTTCATGCTTTCTTATATTATATTTAGCTTTCTTCATCATTTGATAATCCTTGAGGGTGGCATCAAGAAGGTTCAGCTGTGCATTAAATTTAATGGGGCCAACATTCCTTGGGAATCTCACCAGTCTCCCGCCATAACTCTGGGTGGGAGAATGGCAGAACTCCCCAGAAACTGACAGAAACTCAATGGGTCTGCACCATTTCCAGAAGCTTCTAACTTGTCTTCTAAGATGTGGAACCTCCGTCTGCCCCTTATAAGGCAAAAGTAATCAAATGGGGGAAGCTAGCGACAGGGAATCCCTACACTAGATTCCCATTAACTTGGCCCAGTTAGGATCAGTGTGTCTGTGGAGGCCGGTACGTTGAATGAGTTGAGGCATACCGGTTTCAGATGGCCAAATGTAGACCCTTCCAGTGCAGTTCAGGACAGGGAAGTAGCCTGTTTCCTTGAGGAAATGGCTGCATTCTTTTTCTAAAAAAAGTCAGACCAGCCCCCTTACAGAGGACATGATGCAGTTTGGGAGGGAGCCTGGCCAACCCTCCCATCCCCATGGTGTGCGGATGCCAGATTTTCTGGCTGCACAGAGCATTCATAGTGGCACTTGTGCTTGCCTGCCCCATACAAATGAGGTGCCCTCCCAGCGACCCCACAAGTCCCCATAGACACTGGAGAGCATGATCCCCACAAAGCCAGCAGGATCATGATCCGAAAGGTTTCAGCATTTTCCCCATTGAGTCAAAGTATTGTTGTAAGGAGCAGTTCTAACACAATGGGGTTATGCAGAGGATGAGACAGTTAATTTGGTTGATCTGAAATCAGAACTGAACCGTTAATATTTGTCCAATTTTTCATATGTACTGTTGATTCATGTAACTTGTGAGATTGCCATGCTGAAAATATTAAATATGAATAACCATAATTACTATAATAGCTATTTTTGACTGATTATTTCTAATTATTTCAAGGCTGCTCACTAATAGCTCAGTTAGTAAGTGAACTGCCCAGTATGCAACTGAGTCATATGGACCAGGAAGTCCTAGATATGACACCCAGTCTGTACTAAATTAGTTGATTTCAGTTAGGGTGGCAGTAGGGGATGTACAATCTTCCTCATTGCTCTTTGATTAGAAAAGGGGGGGAAAAAATCAGCAATGGTTCCTGTTCTTGATCATTATCCAATGATTCCTGCTGAAAAGTCTCTGTGTGTGGACAGGATGAGGCTTAGCTGGGAAGAACGTTGAGGTTTCAAACAATTCTAATTGGGAGAATTAGAGGAGGGGGTGGAGTTCCCTCTTACTGAGGTCTCTAAGTTTCTCAATAGTATTCAACGGATCTTCAATCAGGAATAGAGTAAAATCTGATTACAATGGGAGCTCTGAAACAATAGAGCGTGTTTATAATGAAGTCTGACATTAGTAGAATATCTCTTGAAGGAATTGGGAGTCTCCAAATCAAATATATTTTAAATTGAATTAAAACCTGCAAAATCTTTTCAGTATGGCTGTAAACAATTATTTTTAAATTAATAATACAGCAGCAAACAGCACTAAGTTATGTAGACCAGATGTTGGTGAAATGCTGTGTGTTTCAGTTGTTCCATTACAGAAAACTGACATTTTGGCACCACTGTATCATTGTCACATCATCACCTGTATTCTTTTGCAGCTCACATTATATGATACTCCAGCTCCATGACAGTTTTAATATACAGTATCAAATAGATACAGAGTTCTGTGTTGACAGATTGCACAGTGAATTAACAAAGTGGCTGTATAGGCACAAAAACCTCAAATTAAATGGTGGAAAGTAATGCAATCTGTTTGCTCTTAGGGAAAATAAAGATTTTGTGTCTATTTTTACTGTTTCATCTTTGTTTTAGTCATTGACATTTATAGCTAAAGTCCTTTGATCCACAAAAATGTGTCTCTCATTGAAATTTCTTATCTTTTGTAATATTATTTATGGTGTACATTGGCACCATATTAAAGTTACAGCATTCTTTCTCAAACTGACATTATAGACCATTTTGTAGTTTTGAGCACAACTCCAGGATCATTAAAGAACCAATATCCTTAACTAGGCTTTGAAAATATGTCTTTAATTCACATTTTCACAAAAGCAGCATACATCCTCTATTTCAGCAACTCCATGCTTTATTGTATAACCACCTAGAGGTGATCATTCAATAAATGCCTCTCAAGTGAAAAGGAAGCTGGTCAAAGAGGTTGCTGAGCTGGCCTAGAATTATTTTACAGGAGCCAGGAGGAGGCATTTGGCTACAGAGTGTAACAATCCTGAAGGACTGGGCTGTGGGAAAATAATGTGGCTCCTCCCAACTCTGGGGAGGTTGGGTGTACTAAGTAAAACCAAAAAGGTTCTGTGGAGAGAAAGTGGAAGGGAAGGTGAAGAGCTGTTGCAGTTGCTGATTTGTATCACAGTTACTTATTATTAAATATGCTCGGTTCTATACGCATCAATATGTTAGAAGGTTTTTTCCCTCTGGAAGAAATTGAAGACCCTTTTACCCAGTGCTGACATGGGTCTTCTCCAGAGTACATAAAATACAAAATCATTTTGAGTTTCTGGTACCTGAGAAAGAAGGCATAAATCTTTACTAAAATAACAGCAATCATTTATGTTTAAGAACATTCGATGTAGTTCCACAGATTCCTTACACATTGTGGAAGTGCTCAACTAATGTCTTGAAAGATTGTTGAAGTAAGGGATTTTTCAGTCAGTGTTCACAAAATTGTGCAAATTCTTTTTGACATAACAAGTAAAGACTGAAAGTCAAAATCCTGTAACAGCCAAAAAGTTTAGAGTATCCACAAGAAATAAAAGGAAAAATGTCCTTTCAATTTTACAAATTAATAACCTGTGTCTAAAGGTACATCAGCAGATTGCTGGTTGGATGGTTGATTTGTTATACATTGATAAACTACTGAACTTTTAAGATCATCTCTAATAATACTGCTTTCCTGTTAGATCAGCTTTTCTAACACCATATTTCTTCCATAGAATTATAGAATATTATAGCACAGAACAAGCCCTGCAGCCTAGTAAGTCTGTGCCAATATTTTCTTCCACCGAGTCTAATCTCACTCTCCTACTCTATCCCCATACCCTCTTTTTGAAGAATTTATCTAATTTCCTTTTGAAAGAACTTATGGACTCTGCTTCCACAACTATTTGTGGTAGAGAATTCTACATTCTAACCACTCTCCGTGCAAAGATATTTTTCTATTCTGCCCTTTTCACTTTTTTTGGCATTTATCTTAAATTTGTGCACTTTCATTACTGTATTGCTAACCAGTTGAAACAATCAATCACTATTTATCTTTTCCTAGCTCTTCATAACCTTGAAGAACTCTGTCGGGTCACCCTCTAACCTTCTCAGCTCCAGTGAAGAAAGTCCTAACTTCTCAAGTCTCTCTTCATAACTATAACTCGTCATCCTTGACAAGATTGCTTGAGAGTCTTATCAAGTGTAAACTTTTTAAAAATCAAATGGTTAAAAATAGTTATGATTGGTATTTCACAGAGGTTTGGTTTATTTTTCTTGTGATGGTGGGGGGAGGCAGAAGCTATTCAAGCCCTGGAGGTGGTGCAGAGAAGATCCCTAGTGTTGGAGGACTGAGTTATGAGGAAAGACTATTAAGCTCAGAGAAGCCAGAAGGAAATGACCAGGAGAGGACTTCATTGAGGTATATAAGATAGTAAGTGGTGTAGAAAATTTAAACCATGACAATTGAAATAAACTGGTGAAAGGAAAATTTAGGACTGATATCGCAAAGTTCTTTTTCCCATAGAGTGGTCAACATGTGGAATGACTTCCAGGTAGGGTAGTGGTGACAAAGGTCCATAAAATCAATTAAGAAACTGTTGAACGCTGTGCTGAGGAAATGGTAGGTTCTCTCTGGATAGATTTATTTATCTATTTACCCATCAGTATTAAACAGGAGAGCATATTTATTTCATTGTCATTGTCCACTTACTTCCTGGGTTACCAAAGGTTTAAGATATCCTGCAACCTCAGCTCCTATAGGTGACATATTTGTATCTCCTGATTTATTACATATTGTTGATTTTTTTTGAACTATCTGATCACCTGCATACTCTCCAGAGTGTCATCACGTAAGCAGAGTAATGACAATCTGTGTCTGTATACAGTACTAACATTTCTTTGCTCCCATCTTTTTTGTTGCCCTTCATCAGAGCTTAACGCCTTTACTTAGGGATCACTGCAGTTTATGATTAATTTTTGCTTCCTTCTATTTCAGTGGGTTTTCCTGCTCATTATCATACTGAGTTTATTAGTGAATGCTGTTCATGCTTTTACCCTGTCATATGTTCCATAGGTACAGTAAATATCACTTATCTTGTAATTAATATGCACATCCTCTGCAGTAATTAAACCATGGACCCCCAACCAGCTGAGCTTTCCTACTGATTCCAGCTTATCCCAATAATGGACTTATAGTAATCCAAAACTACCTTTTGAATATTGTTCATAAAACAAGCAGAATGACTTTTAACATTTCTGTGATGACTGTAATAATATTTGTGGAAGTTTTTAATAACCAAGAACATTATGAATTGAATTATGTGAATGTTAATTAAACTTTGAATCCATTTGAAGCCACTTCTTAGAAGGAAGACAGTTCTATGATATCTGAAAGACTGTCATTTTGCTCTTTATAGTTCCTACCCTTTTTTTGGAAAATAAATCAGCAAGAAAGACTGTCTAGAAAATAGTCCTTTAGTAATCCCGATCCTTGTGGGAACGCATTATTCTTAAAATGCAAGCTACAGTCATTCTGTGCATTTCAAATATGTATTTGGATAGTCTAACAGTATCTTTCAGTTTTGAAGTGGTATTCAGGTAAGCTCAGCTCCTGAAACAGCCTGCTCCAAAACCTGCCTGAATATTAAGTATATCAAGTATATACACACAAGTATACATTGCAGCACATTCTGTACACAGTTCAGCAAGGCAAGCTTTGCCGTGCCTGTTTCTAGTTAAATTTTACAGATAAGTTAAATTATTTGTAACTACAGACACAATCAGTAATGTGATCAGGTTATTACTTCACCAACCATTCCATAATGCACACCTCCATTTAAAAATCTGAGGAAAAATCTTCTGGTATCTGTCACATGACAACCTCCTTTAAACCAGTCAGAAAAATTACTTATGCTGCCTGTGGTATTAGTGATTTTTCCGAGCTAACAAAAGCAGCAATGTTCCCTCCACGCCGTACAATAAAACTCTTAATGTGTTTTGTTTCTAAGGATACAGGTAATCCTTCCAGCTGTAGGTTAGCTCACTTCATGAGGAGACAAAGGCAAGGATAAAGTGAAAAGGCACAATGCTCTGCTACTGCCACTAGTCTATGCTGTTGTACCAAATATCACCCCAAGGCTGAAAACATTCCCTGGCAAACATAGCCATTTCACTTTGTATCAAAATGTGACACAGCGTGTTACAGCACGGAAAATTAGTGGGGTGCAATTCTCCCGAGCTTCCCCCACATTATCTTCCACTACTCAGCCAATTGAGAATACCTAAGCAGAAGAAAATCACTTCTCCCTTTTCACAATAATTAAAAGAGAACCAACCCTACACCTCTTCCATGCACCTCAGAGTAGCATTCAGAAAAGGTCAAGGAACAGAGCACTTGGCTGCCCTCTCAGTTTAAGGAATGGTACATGTGTGTGTTTGTGTGTGTGTGTGTGACCGACCCATAGAACTAGGAGACCAGAGTGTACTGACCCAATTATTGAGGTGAGTTTGTTCAGTCCTTCAATAGATGTCTGTACTGAAGAGAGATGCTACGTCTCAAGATGCAGAAATATTTACATCAACTGCCTTACCACACTTCAACCATGTCATCTACCAATCATAGAGCATTTCTATTGGTGGTCAAGGAAGCATTTGAAACTTAAACCCTTCTCTTCTGCCTGAAATAAGATATTTAGTGGAAAGCAGCTCGTATGGAGAAAAATATCCATCCTTTCTCTTTAACATTTTCACTGTGAATTATTATCAAAGTGATAACATATTATTTCTTACATCAGAAAGAATCAAAATCGAATAACTCCAATATCACTATGTTCAAGCAACTGTTTACGAGCAATTGATCTTCTTCACCTACTCATGGCAGTAGGCTGTAGATGACCATTAGGCTAAGTCCCCAGGTCAAAGAATGTTTCCATTAAATTCTTTGCCTAGATTTTCCCTAACTCACACTGTCCATACTGATGCTGTGCATGTTTATGTCTAAGTTTTCTTTGCGAGCTAAATCTGTCCAGGAAATTGATATCTTGACTAGTGTATGAACATGTTTATACATCTGTATTTAAATTAAATCTCTTGTAACCAGACATTAATTCATATAACTCTAGAAGTATCACGGATTAAAAAAAAGTATAAACTCCTTCAAGAATATGCCACAGTAGAAACACTCCTTTTGGATAACGGAATAATTTGGTTAACTGGCCATGTATTAATTGCAATGTCATACTGCATTAAATGATATTAATTCATCATGAGACACATATGATGAAATACCTACACATGCAGGGCATGCTGTGGTATCGACCAGTTTAGTTAACTAGTCAACTGATGAATGTTTTTTGGATAACGGTCATCTTCACTGTTGATTTTTAAAATACCCATCTACCTAAATACCACAGAATTTTCTATAGGATCCTATCAAAACTTTATATATTTATCTTTAGAACAAAGATCTCTTTGAATGGAGTATGAATCTAGTAGGATAATTTAAAAACCTAATAATGAGATAATGCATATAAGGTAGGAAAAGAAGTGAAGTAAATTTATAACAGACTTATATCTGTCACATGATCTGAACTGCATTTGCTTATGCTGCAGCATTTCTAAACATGCATTCATTTATGTCATCTCAGACAGTAGTGATGAGCATTTACTTTTGAGATGTTTCTGGTAAAATTTAGCTATTTCCAAAGCTGAAGCATGGTCCTAATTATTGCAGACTTGTGTGAAAGGTTCCTTAGAGCACCCGAGAACATGGATGCAATCCAGCATCTTATAGACATCATCACCATTGTGATACAGGGGATCAGACTCAGATAATTCTTCCACAACCCTTCCCCCCCCCCCCCCCCTCACCGCCCCACAAACTAATTAATCCAATAACCTAGATGTGATCTGGGTGATCCACTGCTCAACTGTTAGGGAACTGGGTGACCTCATTCTCTGACCATCTTACATTTTAATAAGCAAAAAGGGGATCTGACTTGTACTCAACAAATACTGGCAAGAATCACATGATGCCCAGATTGCCAATCTATAGACAGAAGATTCTTATCACTTGCCATGATTGGGAAAATAATAGTGAAGAGGGGGGAAACCTGTGCAAGTACTGATGGGTGTTATTTTTCTCTATACATGTATTCAATTCCATTCATTTAAGAAACAACCACATCTACATCATCCCAAATTTGGGTTTCCTGTGAATTAACTCAAGATGGTTTGGTTTTAATTTAGAATTGTGATTGATGTTCATTCTAACTAGTCAAAAGATATGCAGCGATTTTTCTCAATACCACGATAATGTGAGTTCATTATGAAGCCTGTTAAACCATTATGATTGTTTCCAATTGACATAAATAAAAACTGAGTAATGCATACACAGTAAATCCCCTGTATAAGGCTCTTCAATACACATCTGATAGAGAGCCTTACACATGTCCTAACAAAACACTCATATAAAATGCCTCTTTATAACACAACCCGCTTTAAAGCATGCTTTCAGCATAACTCCCAAAGCTGGTGTTTCAAAGAGAGTTTACTGTACTGTTTTAAAAAAGTGCTGCATGGGGTTAACCCTTTAAATTAAATTTGATTGCTTGTCTTGAAATAGTGCATTCTTGCATGTTTCTTAATTAATGGGGTTAAAGGGAATAACATAATTGAGGAAATCAGATAACTTCTAAACTACTTCAAATTCTCATGTAAACCCCTCAATTAAGTTATTACATGTAGCAGCCTCCTGTTTACCATATGTATATTAATAATAACCTGGAGTTTACATCCTTTAATACTTCAAATGGTTTTTCCACCAATTTTAAGAGTATGATTCTTTACATTTTGGCATTTTATGTTGTTATGTAGGGGTAATTTTCAGCTTTATTCCTTAGCTTCCCTACATAAAAGCTTCAGAAGATGTGCATAGGTGCTGTGAGCACTATACAGGGAAGAGAGAGATGTTAAATTATCATGTGTTACCTAACCCTTGCCTTCAGTGCCATTGTTAAAACGGAGTGTTCCAGCATTTTGAGGTCCTTAGGATAGGCCGCTGAGGCAATAACAGCAGAACTATGTGTCACATGGTAAATGGGAAAGAGGTGCAGGGCTAAAGGTTACTGCTGTCAGATAGGGGTCACAAAACAACAGGAGATAAAAATAGCAATAACGCCCTCTACATACAGGTGTGAGGGGCAAAGTTCAGAGGAACAACTGTCTGTACCAATTGGTACAGCAAAACCTTGTTAAACTACTGCACTAGTAACTGTGGACTCAGAAGTTAACATGTATTTTATATAGGATAGCACTTTGGAGCTAACCCACAAACACTACAGAAGCAAAAATGGATACATGGTTGCATTAGTGAAGGGATAGTTGCAAATTAATTGCTGGTTATAGCAGTGTCATTAAAAATGTCAGTCAATTATACAAAAGTGATTTCATGCAATATTTAAGAACTTAGTATGTTTGAAGAAAAGGAGTCACCATAGCACTGCTGTTTGATTTTTTGGATGGAAAGAGGTCAGGGAAAATGAACTTTATCATAATAATGAATGGAAATTTAAAATGAATACTGTAAGGTGTTCGAACTTTGGTCAAGCTCGCAGTCTTGCAGTGCATTCAGTCCTTTTCCTTCTACAATACATCTTTATTAAATAATATTACAAGTATTAATAAATCTAAAGCTGTTGTAAAAGTGGCTTTGCATGTCGCTGCCAGCACCATACCTTTCAGAATGTGACTCCTCCCAACATCTTGTTTGTTGTCATGAATGATAACTTTTGTCAGGGAAATCACAAAATAAAAATACCATTGCTGGTAGGGCAAAATGACATGACCCGAGCATTCCTGGCATCTTACAGCCTCATGATTTTAATGTTTATTGTCTTGTTCTATTCTCAGGAATTGAGCCCTAAACCCCTCTGCCTTATTATGTTTCTCTCCATCTTTAGAAGACTCCTGAAGATCAATATCTTTAACCGTGCATTTGGTCATCTCTCCTTACTCTTCTACTCTTGCTTGGTGCCTGCGTTTTCCTATGTGAAGCACCGTGGGACATTTTATTACATTAGACACCTGATAAATGCAGGTTGTTCATTGTTACCTTGGCAGGCTCATTTTTTTTCCTGCTGTCTACTTCAACTAGAGCTCATTTCATATTTATTCAATAATGATCAAACCAAAATCATGGCAATATTCTCATTTATGCAAATAAGTGACCGTGTAGTCCATGCTGCCTCACACTGATCTGGTTCTGCACAACCATTTTGCCCATCCCAGCTGATTGCCTGTAACAGAATTATATTTCATTGACATTATCAAGGGTTGTGCCCTACTTTACTGATAGGAGTTGCTGTAAATCCAGCAGTGTACTTAACTGAAAGGGGGGGGGGGGAGTTATTTCACCTGTACTCAGTTGCATTCTGGCTAGAAGTGTCTCTACCTGCAATGAATGACATAGTTTCATTTATTTAGGATTTATTAATTCAGGTTAAATCCTTTGTCACAATTGCCATCAATCTGTCCGTTTTTGGGTGCAATTTGAAACTGTATAGATAGCCAGTGTTACCCGAGCATTGTATGACCGATTTTTCTTCCTTGAATCGTGATTCGTATATATTCGAATCATTTTAAATCCATCCCACATTTTTTTAAAACAGTGCGGCAGTTTCCCCTTATAACAGTACAGTACTGACACTGAGGTGAGCAGTTTTTTTTAAACACAGTAAAATGCATGTTTCAAAACCGATTTAGTTAATTGTATTGGTCATAATTGGTCAGGTTTTTGTACTCTTCCCTAAAGAGATGTGCTATACTCTGGTCTAAAGATGATTGTAGATGCATCCAATAGTATTTAGACATTCATGTAAAAAAACTAGAAACACATCAATGCTCTGAGCGGTTCTTTTATCTCATCCTTTATTTTGCATTTTGTTTTATTGGCTGCCAAGAGACATGTGGCCACGCAGCAGAATAATGAAGTTGTCTTTAATTTAGTTATACTTTATTAATGTCAAAGATGCTCACCCATTAATCAATTAAAAACACGGCTGTGCAGGAAAAAAAACCTTCACTGCGCGTCCTTTAGTAATAAGATCACATGCATTTTAAAAAGGAGTGCGATTATCTCAATGTGTTTCTGAGTTGAAGTTAAAAAATGTAAAAATGATTTTCATTCCAAAACTAATTAATATGCTAAATTATTCAAATTAGATTGTAATTAAGCATCTACTCTGTAGAAAACCTTTTCATGATAATTTATGATAAAATTGGTAGTAGCGATGCTTGAGATTGATTTTTTTTGTGGCGCTTGGTTGCTGTCATGAATGCAAAAAAGCACCTGAACAAATATTTTTAAACACCTAATATCATTTCGCATTCTAATTATGTCCTTCTTCTTCTTAACATACACTTACACAGAAATGGAGGATCAGCAGGCAGAGCCCCCAGGAAACACTAACCAGGCTGTGAGTATCTGCTGTCTCCTACCTTCCTGTTTGTCAGTGTATCGCCACAAGCTGCGATTTCTTTCTCACAGCAGACCTGTTCTTAAACTCTTCGCTGTCAACTTCCCCCGCAGTCACTTTTAAAATCAAGAGGAGCATTTCGAGAACTGTGTGCACAGTTATATATTCCTTTCCACTGAATAAAGTTTACATTGCGTTACTAATATCGCTTAGGGTCATCCATGCCAGCTTCCAGCTCCGGATCTAATTCAACTTTTACAATAGTTATTTTCTGTTTACAATATCTCACAAGCAAGTAAGAAGAAAATAAATTTAAAGTAGGACGAACATTTTCTGGTGAGTTCTGTTAATCCAAAATGCTATTTCAAACCAAAGTATTTACTTAATGCTCCCTGCTTGCATGCCAATGCTCCAATGGGTCATACCTTCACAATATTTGGTGCTGATATATTCAGAGTAGCACTCAAATGCTCCAGTGTACCTATACATTAAGGTTCCACACCTCTTCACTAATTCCACATGCCTTGTGCCTTTACAATAATGCTCCATAATTTTATTCTAATACTTCATAGTTTTACACTAATATTCCATACCATCACACCAATGCTCCATAGCTTTACACTAAGGCTCCAATGTTCTGTACCTTTACAGTAACGCTACATATCCTGTGCTTTCAATTCATTATTTAATGTTCCACGTGGTTCCAATACTACATGAAAGAACTTGCATTTATATAGCATTTTTCACGGCCTCCGGATGTCCCAAAGCACTACAAAGCCAATTAAGTACTTTTTTGAAATGTAGGCACTGTTGTAATATAGGAATATGTCACAGCCAATTTGTGCACAGCAAGGTGATAAGCAACCAGAAAACCTGTTTTAGTATTGTTAGTTAAAGGCCAGGAGAACTCTGCTGCTCTTCTTTGAATAGTGCCTTGGAATCTTTTACATCCAGCTGAGGGGGCAGATTGGGCCCCAGTTTAATATCTCATCCAAAAGATGGCATCTCTGACAGTGCAGCATTCCCTCGGTCCATCTTGGGCGGTAACACGAAACGGCAGCCTGTTTCACACACACTTCAAGAAAACCGGATGGACTGTAAAATGGGCTGCCAATTCCCTATCGCCTGGTTTGCACAACCACAAGATGAATTTCTATCCCCAAGTCTCTGGAGTGGGACTTGAACCCATGACCTTCTGACTCAGAGGTGAGAGCACTACAACTGAGCCAAGGCTGACATAAGATTAGAAACCTTACTGTGTGGTGCTCCAACGTTACACCACTGTGTCACCCACCTAAGCTGAATTATTTGATTATGTGTATTAGCAGTAACAGTGATGCAAAGTGCAGTCCGTGCTCCGAGCAGTGTACAATTGATTCTTTTATTGCAAAACACAGCTTTGACTCAATTAATATTCAAAACCTGAATCAAATGTGATTCTGCTGTGCTTATGCATCACTGTGCTGGTTTTACATCAGTGTGCCCAGAAGGAAATAGTTTCATATGCCATGGGAAGGTTAAAGGAAACTTTTCCTTCCCTGTTGTGGGGCTGGCACACAATAGAATTTTTTTAAAACAACTTACTTTGTTTAAAGGCAATTTTCTGCTCTTTTCCTTTCTTGGAGGCACTGGCTCGGGTTGGGGTGTAGTTCCTTGGCCACTAATCACACTTTGATACATGCCCAAGGGACAGTTGATGACATATGAGCAGAGACAGCAAGCATCACTAGGCTATTTTATCCAATGTCCACACATGCACACTTTTCCAGCAGAAGTCAATGGATAGTGATCAGGAGCAGTAACCCTGGCTGATCCTCCCTTCCATAGGTCAGGAGCACTGAGGCCAATTGTGGCCGATTGTCATCCTGGCTGAGATCAGCTCAGTCAGTGCACACCAGAAATTGAACCCAGGAACTTTGGACTTGTATGGCTCACTACTTTACCAACTGATCTACATGAGTCTACAAAGGGTTAGTGTAAAATTGCATTAAGGGTATTGACTTATTATTTAATGTAAACTAAACACAACATTTTTTATGCTGGACCAAGGTGCAAAAAAAAGAGGTAGGGCCTGAAGCTGGGACACTCCGAAAATACAATAAAATGAATACTGGTACCTCATTACAAATATTAAGGGTGAATTTCAGCGAGTGTACGCTGTTTTTCCAGGGTTTCCACAGCTCTTCCGCTGAGGTGGACAAACCCGTGTGGAAATTCAATCCCATAGTGAATTACCAACAGCAGGAGAAACAGGGGATAGCACTTGCTCGCTATAAAATTACATTTGTGTAACAGATAATGCCACAAACACAAATTCACACCATCAAGAAAATCTGGCCCACTATGTAAGAAAAGAAAAAATAGTGGGTTGTCAAGGGATGGTTAATTTGACATCCGCGAAGCCAACATACTTAACTGTAATTCTGGATAATTTTCTTTTTCTATTGTGAATCAGTATAGCAGCACAATGAAGCAAAACCATTGCACCAATATCAACAGGCCAAACAGTTTGCTTAAATCTGTGTTAAATCTTACTGACAGATGGAATACTCAGAGAAAGATTCATATAAATAACAGAGAAAGCATTTTATTTGAATTTATTTCAAGTCACACCCCAAAATTATTCTGGTCTGGCTCTTATGAATTAATTGGCTGTCCTGGTGGGACAAGTAATTGTGCTACACAGCACAAGCCATTCAAAGCACTCCTGGAAAGCTCCAGTAAGCTTCTAGTGTTAGCAACCATCAAGGATTTCACAGGTCAGGTATTCGATCGATACAGCTAAAAGCAGCAGGGACTATAATGTCGACTGTCGACTTCAGAAAATGCTGTAAGTGCCAGCTTGCTCCCTCTCGCACAGCCGCTGAAGACAACTTAATTAACCCTTGGAAAATACAATTTATCCAGAGGCTCCATGGGGCTGTAGTAGTAGGCCTTATTGGTGGACTGATGGCTTGGAGATCTGGCAGGTCTGAATTCCCCACTTCCTCCTTTAACAGGTTACAGTTGAGATGCAAAAACTTGTTTTCAGTTTGTGCGTTCATTGCCTCCTGTAGAGAGTGCTGCTGGAAGCCACAGGGGAAAGTATTTTGTAAGATTTCACATGTGATGTCTGCAGGAGTCTGGCCCAGCAGGTGCATTGATCACTCATGTCCTGGGCTATGTGTGAGTGAATGCCATTTCCCACTGTTCCAATATTCCTTTGCTCTCCCCTTCCTGAGATGCTCCCTTGTTAGTTGTCTATTTTTACTGTCTTTTAATACCCTGCAGACAACCAAGGCAGAGACAAGGTCGGGGGTTTGGCAGACAATATTTCACTGAAAAAAGAATCTTTTCAGACTGGATTCCCTATATTACGAACATTTTAATACTGTGAGGCGGAGAGTGACTTTTATTGTGTAGATGGCACATTCGTTAGAAGGTTTTTCTTTTTAGTTAGAACAGCAGATGGCGATTCCTACAGTACCCACTCATTAATGTCTGAGACATTATTTTGTCAGAAACTAAATGTCGTTGAAACAATTGACGATGGCTGAAAGGAAAACCAGAGAATACATTCTTTCGCTGTGAAGATTTACATCCTTAATGAATTTCAATAAATGTCTAACTATTGTAGCAGATTGTTCACAAAGTCTTATTTGGCAGCGTCACAAAACTAAGACATTAGGGAATCAGGGGCTTGCAGCCTTACATTCAATACAATAGAATATTTACGTTAAAGTATAACTCTGCCAATGGCTGAACTGTGCAGAACTGAACAACCTGCAATCACTTTCATATTATTGCCTTTTTCCCTATTCAAAGTAATAGATTTTCAGCTAAAGTTCCTCGTATTTTGGAAGTTCACTATCACTCCCTACCTCCTGAGAATATGTTGCATAAGGTTTAATCCATTTGCTATATAACAAAAGTCTCTGGGGTGGATTTTCGTCTTCACCGCCTGGGCAGTAATTTGGCGGAGCACATCATCAGCCCTCCATAGAACCCACCTCAGTTTCATTCTGTTGATTTAATTGGAATGAAAATCGGGCAGGTTCTACAATAGATAGGAGATGCACTGCACCAAATTACTGCCCAGGCGGTGAAGATGAAATTCTACGCCTCTTTATTCTGAGTCCCAACCCTCTTCCCAGATGCCCACTCAAGCTCAATTCCACGGTATGTAACCTTAACATCCTGCTTGACCCTGAGATGAGCTACAAACTCCACCTCCAGTCCATCATCAAGTCTGGCTAATTCCACCTCTGAAACATCACCCGTTTCTGACCCTACCTCACCCCCACTGAAACCCCATTTACGCCTTCAGTACGTCTAGATGCAATATTCCCAAACCTTGCTTTACTGGTCTCTTGTGCTATACCCTAAATAAGCTCCAACTGACCCAAATTCCATCACCGGCATCCCATCCCACACTAAATCCTGCTTAGCTATCGCTCCAATCCTTGCTGAATTCCATTGGCATTCCATCCCTCAGTGCATGCTAGTCTTCAAATCCTTCCACAACCTTGTCCCTTCCTACGTTGCAACCTCCTCCTGTCTTACATCCCTGCCTGGATCCCCTGCTCTTTCAATTCTGGTCTGCTGTGTGTTCCCTGCTCCACTCATTGGCAGAGTCTTCAGCCATCTTAATTCTGGACCTCCTTCGCTAAGCCCCTCCTCATTGTAACATTTCTCCACATCTACAAAGACCTCCTTAAAATCTACCTCTTCATCTGTGCTCTCAGTTCTCTCCACAAAATTCCCCCTGCCAAGATCCAATGACCACTGTGAAGCATCTTGAGACATCTCACCATGTTAAAGATTTTACATAACAAATATACATTCTATTGAGAAATAAAAACTCCACGGGAAAAGTGATCCATCCATGGGTAACTAAAAAAGTTAGGGATAGTATTAGATTAAAAGAAGTGGCTTATAACATTGCCAAGAAGAGTAATAAGCCTGAGGACTGGGAGAGTTTTAGAAACCAGCAAAGAATGACCAAAAAAATTGATAAAGAGGGAGAAAATAGAATGAGAGTAAACTAGCAAGAAATATAAAAACAGAGTGTAAGAGCTTCTACAAGTATGTAAAAAGGAAGAGAGTAGCAAAAGTAATCATGGGTGCCTTAGAGGCTGAGACAGGAGAAATTATAATAGGGAATAAGGAAATGGCAGAGACGTTAAACAAATATTTTGTCTTCACAACAGAAGACACAAAAAACGTACCAGAGATGGTGGGAAACCAAGGGTCTAATGAGAGTGAGGAACTTAAAGTAATTAATATTAGTAAAGAAAAAGTTCTGGAGAAATTAATGGGACTAAAAGCCAACAAATCCCCCGGACCTGATGACCTACATCCTAGGGTTCGAAAAGAGGTGACTGCAGAGGTAGTGGATGCATTGGCTGTGATCTTCCAAAATTCCCTAGATTCTAGAACAGTCCCAATGGATTGGAAGGTAGCAAATGTAACACCGCTATTCAAGAAAGGAGGGAGAGAGAAAACAGGGAACTACAGGCCATTTAGCCTGATGTCATTTGTTGGGAAAATGCTGGAATCCATTATTAAGGAAGTGGCAACAGGGCACTTAGAAAATCATAATGTGATTAGGCAGAGTCAACACGGTTTTATGAAAGGGAAATCGTGTTTGACAAATCTATTAGAGTTTTTTGAGGATGTAACTAGCAGGGTAGATAAAGGGGAACCAGTGGATGTAGTATATCTTGACTTTCAAAAGGCATTCAATAAGGTGCCGCACAAATATTTGTTACAGAAGGGCTCATGGGGTTGGGGGTAATATATTAGCATGGACAGAGGCTTGGATAACGGACAGAAAACAAAGAATAGGAAAAAATGGGTCATTTTCAGGTTGGCAGGCTGTAACTAGTGGGTTGTCGCAAGGATCAGTGCTTGGGTCTCAGCTATTTACAATCAATATTAATAACTTAGATGAAGGGACCAAGTGTAATGTATCCAAGTTTGCTGGTGATACAAAGCTAGGTGGGAAAGTAAGCTGTGAGGAGGACACAAAGAGTCTGCAAAGGGATATAGACAGGTTAAATGAAGGGGCAAGAAGGTGTCAGATGGAGTATAACGTGGGGAAATGTGAGATTATTCACTTTGGTAAGAAGAATAGAAAAACAGTATATTTTTTAAATGGTGAGAAACTATTAAATGTTGGTGTTCAGAGAGATTTGGGTGTCTTGTACACGAAACACAGAAAGTTAACACGCAGGTACAGCAAGCAATTAGGAAGGCAAATGGTATGTTGGCCTTTATTGCAAGGAGGTTGGAGTACCAGAGTAAGGAAGTCTTGCTACAATTGTTCAGGGCTTTGGTGAGACCTCACCTGAAGTACTGTGTACAGTGTTGATCTCCTTACTTAAGGAAGGATATACTTGACTTAGAAGCGATGCAACGAAGGTTCATTAGATTGATTCCTGGGTTGAGAAGGTCTTCCCAAGAGGAGAGGTTGAGTAGAATGGGCCTATACTCTCTGGAGTTTAGAAGAATGAGAGGGGACCTCATTGAAACATATAAAATTCTAATAGGGCTTGACAGGGTAGATGCTGAGAGGTTGCTTCCCCTGGCTGGAGAGTTTAGAACTAGGGGGCATAGACTCAGGATAAGGGGTTGACCATTTAGGACTGAGATGAGGAGGAATTTCTTCATTAAGAGGGTTGCAAATCTTTGGAATTCTCTATCCCAGAGTGCTGTGGATGCTCAGTCGTTGGGTATATTTAAGACTGTGAATGGCGAAGCGCGCACGATGGGCCATATGGGCTACTCCTGCTCCTATTTCATATGTTCTTTTAATGCAAGATGTTGTGGAGAAAAGCACTACTCTCCATTAAATATTTTCTATTGATTGATACCTTCCCTCACTGCTGTCCCACATCACACTGTTTCCTACAGTATGCAGTCCACCACGGTACTGTCAGCATTATTCTGAACTTAGTCAAAAGGAAGTGCACTTCCAACAGTTTCTCCTTCCCTTTTGATGTTGCACCAATTTTACACTCCCATTGAATAATCCTGCATTTTTTCCATCATTAAACGCTGTGGTGTCAATTATATCGTCACTACACAAGGGCCTTAGTTATTTCTAATTAAATGGGAATTTATGGCACCTTCAAATGAAAATTACAGTTTATTTTTTTGTGCTGGAGGTGAAAGGGAGTTAAAAGCAATAATCTAGTCTCAGAGTTCAGGTAAACAAATATTCTCTGAATCTTTAAGTTGTGCATTTCCCTTGTAGCTACCTATTACCTATGCATGAACACAATATTATTTAACATTTTAAATGCCAAAGGTAGTAAAGGTGCTCACTTCAGTCTTGCTAGGATTTAAGTTTGCAATGCATGTGAGGAGTCTGACACCATGGGCATGATTTTAACAGGGAAAAACGGGTGGGTTCGGGGCAGGGGGGTATTCAAAACCGCAACCATTTCAGACCCGCCCCCGATCTGCCACCAACCTGCCCGCTCCTGGTTTTCACCGGGGCGGGACGAGGGGCGGGCGACCAACCCGCTCCCAGGAGGCGGGTTGGTAACTAAAACCTTTCAAGGAGGCTTCGGGCCTCCATTTTTCTACCCTTTCTGATTTCAATCCCGGGGTGCCGGGAATCCCAGGCCTTCTCTTTCATGCCACGTGAAATGAGGTGACAAGGCCCGAGCCTAACAGGTAGGTGCCTAGAAAGGCACAGCTTGTGGGCCCGGAGGAGCAGGAGTGCTTCCCCCATGCCCAATAAGCCTACTTGCAGCGAAACCCTAATGATCGCAGACCTCAGACCCCTCCCACAACGATCGTGGATCCCCGCCCCCCAATCCCCGACCCCTCCCCCAACAATCATGGACCCCCCCGATCCCCGACACGCCCCCTCACAACGATCGCAGACCCCGCCCCCGATTCCCCCAAATCGATCGCAAACCCCCACCCCCAATCCCCGATTCCCCCAACGATTGCGGACCTCCGCCCCTATCCCCGACACCCCCCCCCCCCAACGATCGCGGACTGCCGCTCCGATCCCCAACCCCCTCCAACGATCGTGGACCCCCGCCGATGATCCCCGATCCCAACACCCCCGTGACTGACCCCCGCTCCCTCCCCCCATGACTGACTCCCCTCTCCCGTGACCCTGTGCCACCCCATGCCCCCGTGCCTACCCATGCCCCCCACCCATCCATACAATCAAAGACTTACCTGAACACGTCCTCTCCCTGGCTGATCTCCCGTCTGACTGAGACTAGCCTGTCAATCAGGCCGGTCAGTCGAACGGAAACCGATGAAGAAAAAGACAACCTTACGTCAAAATCGCAAGGACATCCGGGAAACCCATACTTCCGGGTTTCCCATCTGCAATTTGACTCCCCGCCCCCCTCCCGGCTAGGGGTCAAAATCATGCCCCATGTCACACAGGGACACATTGGTGATTTTCCACACAACCCTATTAATTTGCATAATTTCAACTGCCATTAGTGCTGTTGATTAATGTGCAAGAATTGACAAATATAAAACCTATATTTCTACATTTCTCTTTACTAGAATTAGTTAATAACGGCTTTGTAAAGAATTTAAGATTCCCTTTTGCTTGGATCAAAACTATTTTGAGGTTAAGGTACATAACTATCTAAAATTGTCTATTGTATTAACATGGTTTGAAGTGTTATTGATGTCCAGCGTTTATTGCATGTGTTCAGGACATTGGATTGAGAAAATAAAGACATTCTAGTGTACATTGCACTTGTTTCTTTTTTGTTCTGCAACAGCAGGGAATTGAAGAGTACTAAAATGGTGATGATTACTGTTGTTAGGCGTATCGAAAGTTAAAAAAGAACAAATTCCAAATTGATTAACAATAATTTCTGTTTACTTTTCTTTCAACAAGACAATATTGCTCTTCAATTTTTCCTCAACAGGAGTTTGATTATTGGATTGACTGTTGAGTGAAGAATGGCAAAAACTGTTAATTGGTTGAAAGATAAACATTCGCATTATTTTTCAGTTTGCAGAGTTAAAGGGCTCAGACGTCATAAACAGCAAAGCTCAAGCAACTAACAGCTTTTACAGTTTAACATTTCTCTGTTATTTCTTATCTCAATTTCTAAGCAAATTTCTTGTAAAGACAATTGCTAAAAAGAGTAGAACCATATTTTTGGAATTAATGGGGCTGATTTTAATTGTAGCCACCCGGTGTAAGTGGGGTTGTAGCGGCCTGAAAAGGGTGTCAGGTCATTTACCATCCCGTTTCGCTGGCACTCTGGCCATCTCCATCTTGGTAGGGGCCCTCCTGTTTCAGGCAGAAGGCCACATTTAACATGCAAATCAGAGTCCTGAGAGCACAGGATCACAGAATTTTCCCTTATATCACGAAACATGGGCATCCTTTAACAGTAATGTTTATTGAATACATGGTAAAATCCATCTATAAAATATAGAAGTCATCCAGATATTTGGATATTCAAGGACAGAATTTGAGAAGAGTAGGGGGGCTTGCTCAACAGAAGCATAGGTCAGATAGGAAGTTAATATTGCCAAGTGAGGTTTCCCACTGGGAGCACAGAATTGCAGTAATGTATACAATTTATCATACAGTGCACCTATTTCAGTATAGTATAAGTACATGGTGTATAAAATACTAAGTTTTCTTTCACCAGAATATTTGTTTCTTCCTCTATTTTGTCCTCACTCCACAATAGGTAAAAACCTTCAAATATTCCTTAGTACTTTTTCTCACATCCGTTGCAGTGAATCTCAGCATGCATTTGGGATTTTGCTTTTCTACAGATCATGAATTTGCTTTGTCACAAGTCTTAAAATATCCCAACTTTTACTGGGTTTGAAAAAAAACCTGCAAAAGTATTATATTTACCAGAAATTGTGTCAAAGTTGCAGGAAACTGATGGCCTGTTAGTGTGATTATCATAAAAGTTCACAACTTCAGTGCACATCCATTGCAATTTCAGCACTCCACCTACTATGCAAATTCAGCAAAAGCTGATGATATTGGATTTCGTACAGCAACTTTAATTCAGGCACTATCTTAGGAAGAAATGTCAATTACCATGAATATCTATATCAATGGATGATTACCAATAATTCATTGTCTTTCTTCATTAAAACACAAGTGGTCCAGATTGTTTTACACTAGCAGATCCTCCATCGCATTGCTCACAGGTAAGAAAGGAAGTGCCTTTCATATCCACAGTATGTCCGAATGTGCTTCACAACCAAAGATTATTTGCCAAACTTCTTAGAAGGGTTTGAACACATAGATTTAGAGGCAAGATTGCTATCACCTAAGTCAAGCTGATACCTGGAGTAGCATGGGGTCTGGAGCATGGGTTTGAAGTTTAGTTGCTAACCTGGCCTGTCCCTTTAAGACCACTGTGAAAATCCAGGTAATTATAAATTTTTAGGTGAATTAGAAGTCAGCAAATTACTTGCAAATTTCAGGCTCTGGGTCAGAAGAACCAAGAATCATAGAAAAGTTACAGCAAGGAAGGAAGCTATTCGGCCCATCTAGTTCTTGCCAGCTCTATGCACGAGCAATCCAGCTAGTCCTACTCCCCTGCCCTATCCCCGTAGCTCTGCAATTTTTTTTCTTTCAAATACTTATCCAGTTCCCTTTTGAAAGCCAATGATTGAATCTGCCTCCACCACCCCCTCCGGCAGTGCATTCCAGATTGCAACCACTCGCTGTGTAAAAAAGTTTTTCCACATGTTACCTTTGGTTCTTTTGCCAATCACTTTAAATCTATGTCCTCTGGTTCTTGACCCTTCCGCCAATGGGAACAGTTTCTCTCTATCTATTCTGCCTAGATTCTTCATGATTTTAAATACTTCTATCAAATCTCTTCTCAACTTTCTCTGTTCCAAGAACCCCAGCTTCACCAGTCTATCCACATAACTAAAGTCCCTCATCCCTGGAATCATTCTGGTAAATCTCTTCTGCACCCTCTCTAAGGCCTTCACATCTTTCCTAATGTGTGGTGCCCAGAACTGGACACAATACACCAGTCGTGGCAGAACTAGTGTTTTATAAAGGTTCACCATAGCTTCCTTGCTTTTGTACTCTATGCCTGTTTTAAAGCCCAGGATCCCGTATGCTTTTGTAACCACTTTCTCAATCTGTCCTGCCACCTTCAACGATTTGCGTACATATATCCCCGGATCTCTCTGTCCCCGTACTCCTTTTAGAATTGTGCCCTTTAGTTTGTATTGTCACCCTCCTAGGATACTAGGACCAATGCTTTTCTTGATATATATTAATGACTTGGACTTGGCTGTACAGGGCACAATTTCCAAATTTGCAGATGACACAAAACTTGGAAGTGTAGTGAACAATGAGGAAGATTCTTCCTACCGAAATGTATCACCTTGCATTTCTCTGCGTTAAATTTCATCTGCCACGTGTCCGCCCATGCCACCAGCCTGTCTATATCCTCTTGAAATCTATCACTATCTTCCTCATTGTTCACTACACTTCCAAGTTTTGTGTCATCTGCAAATTTGGAAATTGTGCCCTGTACACCCAAGTCCAAATCATTAATATATATCAAGAAAAGCATTGGTCCTAGTATTGGCCCCTGGGGAGCACCACTGTACACCTCCCTCCAATCCAAAAAACACTCGTTCACCTGGGTATCCTTGTACACCAGTCGCTGAAAGCGAGCATTCAGATGCAGCAAGCAGCTAGGAAGGCAAATGGTATGTTGGCCTTCATTGCAAGAGGATTTGAGTACAGGAGCAGGGAAGTCTTACTGCAGTTATACAGGGCCTTGGTGAGACCACATTTGGAGTATTTTGTGCCGTTTTGGTCTCCTTATCTGAGGAAGGATGTCCTTGCCATGGAGGGAGTGCAACGAAGGTTTACCAGACTGATTCCTGGGATGGCAGGACTGATGTATGAGGAAAGATTGGGTCGACTAGGCCTATATTCACTAGAGTTTAGAAGAATGAGAGGTGATCTCATCGAAACATATAAAATTCTAACAGGACTAGACAGACTAGATGCAGGGAGGATGTTCCTGATGGCTGGGGAGTCCAGGACCAGGGGTCACAGTCTCAGGATACGGGGTATGCCATTTAGAACCGAGATGAGGAGAAATTTCTTCACTCAGAGGGTGGTGAACCTGTGGAATTCTCTACCACAGAAGGCAGTGGAAGCCAAGTCATTAGATGTATTCAATAAGGAGATAGATATATTTCTTAATGCTAAAGGGTACAAGGGATATGGGGAAAAAGCGGGAACAGGGTACTGAGTTAGACAATCAGCCATGATCATTTTGAATGGCAGAGCAGGCCCGAAGGGCCGAATGGCCACTCTTGCTCCTATTTTCCATGTTTCTATGTTTCACCACTACTCTCTGTTTCCTGTTACTTAGCCAGTTCTGGATCAATGTTGCTATTGCCCCTTTTATTCCATGGGCTTCAATCTTGATGACAAACCTATTATGCGGTACTTTATCAAACTCCTTTTCAAAGTCCATATACACCACATCAACTGCATTGCCCCCATCGACCCTCTCTGTTACCTCATCAAAAAACTTGATCAAGTTAGTTAAACACAATTTGCCTTTAACAAGTCCATGCTGGCTTTCCCTAATCAATCCATACTCGTCCAAGTGACTGCTAATTCTGTCCCGGATTATCATTTCTAAAAGTTTCCCCACCACCAAGGTTAAACTGACTGGACTGTAGTTGATGGTTTTATCCTTACACCCTTTTTTGAACAAGAGTGTAACATTCACAATTCTCCAGTCCTCCAGCACCGTCCCCATATCTAAGGATGTTTGGAAGATGATGGCCAGTACCTCCGCAATTTTCACCCTTACTTCCTTCAGCAACATGGGATGCATCCCATCCGGACCGGGTCACTTATCTACCTTAAGTACAGCTAGCATTTCTAGTACTTCCTCTATCAATTTTTAGCCCATCCAGTATCTCAATTACATCTTCCTTTACTGAGACTCTGACAGCATCTTCTACCTTGGTAAAGACAGATGCAAAGTACTCATTTAGTACCTCGGCCATGCCTTCTGCCTCCATGAGTAGAGTGGTCTCTATCGGCCCCACCCCTCCTCTTACTACCTGTTTACTGTTTACATGCCTATAGAAGACTTTTGGATTCCCTTTTATGTTGGCCGCCAGTCTATTCTCATACTCTCTCTTTGCCCCTCTTATTTCCTTTTTCATTTCCCCTCTCAACTTTCTATTTTCTGCCTGGTTCTCACTTGCGCTATGAACCTGACGTCTGTCATACGCCCCTTTTTTTCTACTGCATCTTACTCTATCTCTTTTGTCATCCAGGGAGCTGTGGCTTTAGTTGCTCTCCCTTTCTCTCTCGTGGGATTGTACCTAGACTATATCCAAACCATCTCCTCCGTAAAGGCCGCCCACAGTTCAATTACAGTTTTGCCTGCCAATCTTTGATTCCAATTTACCCAGGCCAGATCTGTTCTCATCCCACTGAAATTGAGTATTTTTACTTTAGAGTGGTCCATGTCTTATTCCATAGCTATTCTAAACCTTATGATACTACGATCGCTGTTCCCTAAATGCTCCCCCACTGACATTTGCTCCACTTGGCCCGCCTCATTCCTCAAAACCAAATCCAGCAATGCCTTCTTCCTCGTTGGGCTGGAAATGTACTGGTCAAGAAAGTGCTCCTGAACACGCTTCAAAAATTCCTCCCCCTCTGTGCCCCTTATATTATTACTACCCCAGTCTATATTAGGATAATTGAAGTCCCCAGTTATTACTACTCTATGGCCTTTGCACTTCTCTGTAATTTCCCTGCAAATTTGCTCCCCTATATCCTTCCCACCAATTGGTGGCCTATAGAATACACTCAATAGCGTAATGGCACCTCTCTTGTTTCTTAACTCTAACCAAATAAATTCTGTCCTTGACCCCGCCAGGATGTCCTCTCTCTCCAGCACTGCAATATTCTTCCTAATCAATACTGCCACCCCCCCCCCACCTCCTTTCTTTCCTTCCCTATCTTTCCTGAACACCCTGTATCTAGGGATATTTAGTACCCAATCCTGCCCTTTTTTGAGCCAGGTTTCCGTTATCGTCACAACATCATATTCCCATGTGGCTATTTGCGCCTGCAGTTCACAAAACTTGTTTAACATGCTTCGTGCGTTTACACACATGCACTGCAAACCAGTCTTACACTTTCTTGTACTCTCTCTTAATCTGATCCCACCTAATACCGTACTATTTCTTATTCTAGTGCTATCTTTCTCTCACAATCCTTTGTGCACCTTGTTTCTCCTTTCCAATGCAACATCCTGGTGCCCATCCCCCTGCCAAATTAGATTAATGCACCCCCCCCCCAACCAACAGCACTAGCAAACCTCCCCGTGAGGACATTGGTCCCAGCTCCATTGAGGTGCAACCCATGCAGCCTGTACAAGTCCCACCTCCCCGAGAACTGGTCCCAATGCCCCAGGAATCTAAAGCCCTCCCTCCTGCACCATCTCTCCAGCCACACATTCATCTGCTCTATCCTCCTGAAATGCCTGGCTTTGTTTCTCCTTTTGTAAAATTGTTTTGCATCTGTAACAAAGTGTAGCATCCAGAGTGTGATGAAAGCACACTAAGGGGCCAATTTTCATTGTCAGCCAAAACTGCGCTCACAGGCAGCTCACTGATCATTCGTGGAAATCCAGTAGCTCCTCCACGATGCCAAGCTGGGAGTCAACTCTTAAAGTGAGGAAAGGCAATCTTGTGGAGGTGTGGGTTGGGTGGGGTGGGGGGGGAGCATGAAAGGATCGGCAGTGGGCTGGAAGATTTTTGAGGGACCAGGAGGAGCATTCATGCTTCTTCTGGCTCCACAAAAATCATTCTGAAAACTCACCTATGCTATTTCAGGAGCGGCCTGCAGCAGTCCCTTTAAGGTTAGGCTGTTCTGCACCTAGTACCAATGGACAGAGTCTGCATGGCCCAGACTCCAGCCATTGGTACCTGTAAATTGTACATCATAGGGCCCTGATTTGTGTGCCCACCTGAAGCAGGCAGGTGCTCTTTTGGCCATTCCCAGAACCAGTTGGAAACGCCAGTGGGTAGATTGGGAGCAAGAAAGTTCAGCACCACGATTTTTGGAGCATTGCCGCCCTGTGCCTAGTGGAGACCCCTAGATATTAAGCTCCTATTGAGGTACCATGGCCTTACAAGATGGCTATACAATTTTTATAAATCATATAAAATCACCAAGTTCCAAGTGTAAGTGACTAAGGACATTTCCATAACGCTGGCTAGTAATATAGCACCAACTATCTTTGATACTACTCCTTGAGCTATTCTTTAATTAATGATAAATAGTATTATTCTACAGAAGTCAGGCGCTGGAAGCAATCTAAACCCTCTTGCCTGAAATCCTTGAAAATTGACTCCCAACTACCACTTATATAGGCGTCTGTTCTATTGAGGCTCTCTGACACAAATAGACTATTAAGTGGTGAACTTTATACCAGGAATTGGGCAATCAGAAAAACTCCAGGTTCGATGATCTTTCTGTGCTAAGTTAGCTGATCTCAGCTGGTACAGCAATTGGCGTGCTACAATCGACCTCAAGGAACAGCAAAATCAGCTAAGGTTCCCATTCTGGATCATTATCCAGTGATACTTGCTGGTAAGTACAATTGTATAGACATTGGGTGAGGACAGGATCAGAGTCAGTTACAATGCTCCCAATAGTTGATAGCCTGCTAACATTCACTATCTAGGCTCACAGACAGTACCCCAACATGAGTTAGCACCTTCAGGACAGAAGAGGAAGAACATAAGAACATAAGAAATAGGAGCAGGAGTAGGCCAGTCGGCCCCTCAAGCCTGCTCCGCCATTCAATAAGATCATGGCTGATCTGACCCTAACCTCAAATCTAAATTCATGTCCAATTTCCTGCCCGCTCCCCGTAACCCCTAATTCCCTTTACTTCTAGGAAACTGTCTATTTCTGTTTTAAATTTATTTAATGATGTAGCTTCCACAGCTTCCTGGGGCAGCAAATTCCACAGACCTACTACCCTCTGAGTGAAGAAGTTTCTCCTCATCTCAGTTTTGAAAGAGCAGCCCCTTATTCTAAGATTATGCCCCCTAGTTCTAGTTTCACCCATCCTTGGGAACATCCTTACCGCATCCACCCGATCAAGCCCCTTCACAATCTTATATGTTTCAATAAGATCGCCTCTCATTCTTCTGAACTCCAATGAGTAGAGTCCCAATCCACTCAACCTCTCCTCATATGTCCGCCCCCTCATCCCCGGGATTAACCGAGTGAACCTTCTTTGTACTGCCTCGAGAGCAAGTATGTCTTTTCTTAAGTATGGAGACCAAAACTGTATGCAGTATTCCAGGTGCGGTCTCACCAATACCTTATATAACTGCAGCAATACCTCCCTGTTTTTATATTCTATCCCCCTAGCAATAAAAGCCAACATTCCGAAGGGAGAAAATAGAATAAAACAAATTAAAATTATTTTATTTGTAATTCTAATTGCAGGCTCCAACTTAACAGGTTTACAAATTGATGACCAAAAATGTAAATCTAAATTGTTCGGGGGCGGGGTCTTAATCAGGTGGTTGCAGTCAGGGAAAGTTACAAATTTACACCGACAGAGAAAAAACTCTAACCTCTATCCATCCCTTGTGAATGGGTCTGACAGAAGGATTGGATCCAGGCTGTGAAGAGGAAACCTGAAATGAAGAAGAAAGTTCATTTTAGAAAAGAATATTGAACATTGTTAGAGAAGAGAAACTAATGAATCAAATTTTTGATGGTGCAACGAATTTATATTGGAATTGAAACAAATGATATCTTACATCAAACAGATGGACATTTTTTTGTTTGGCATATGGCCATCTTTTTACACTGAACCAAACAATCTTGTTTGAATCTGATAAGGAAAACAGCTCAACTGCATTACAATGAGGTGCAAATTGTATAACATGTACTGAAGGCAAATGAAAGTAAAACCTATAGTGCATAAAACCTAGATGTCTTTTCAATACATATGAAATTATCCTGCTGCATTTTTAGTTCTATTCCTGAAAAAGCCATGGTGATGACTGAATCAGTCACAAATAAAAGGAAACGTTATGAAAATCCTCTGTAACTAAATCTATAGTGACTTGCAATATGAGACTGAAGCAGAAATAATACAGAATGGTTTAATCTTGCAACATCTAGATGCAAAATAATAGCTTCTGCCATCACTTGTAATCTTATTCATTATACATTAAAGAATAATAGGTTGGTAGTAGGGCAATGGCAATAGACCATGCAAAATACTGAAATCCTTACATAATTTTAATTTGCCATTTGTGTCTTGTCATTCTGCAACATTGTGAGGAAAACACGTACTTGCATTCAGTATTTCACATGGAGCTTTCTATTCCTTAAAGGGACATGTAAACAACAGGGTGCTCGGCACAGTATCGAACGTGGCAATTGACTGCAAATCTGATAGGGTATTTTCATCAAGGCTATTTTCAAACAGCTTAAACATTGCAATTTTTATATACAAGCTTCTATAATGAAGATCACACTGTTTAAACACTTCAGAGTGGTGTTATTGAAAAGAGTGCAGCAGTCCGTTACCATGCTGTGTATACTGTCATTAGTGATAAAAGCTAAGCCAGTTTTAAGTAGTTACCATAAATGCTCACCTCCTCACCCTCCTCAGTAGGATGATAATACCACTGTAAATATAACAGATATTTCAGTACACAGAGTGTTAGAACACTTTCACCCCAGACCTGGAATCAAATCTAGTCCAGACAGATGAGAATGAAATAATTCTCATTCTTTTTCTCATGTGAAGGGCTAACTGAAATAAGTTTGGACAGCCTCAATCCTGTTCCCCGTGGACATGAGTTTATAGCAAAAATTAACCTCACAGTTGGGACATACTGGCAAGAAAATAATTTTTAAAATAAATTTTAATTGTAGAACAGCAAAACCAAACCATAATTATCAGATATGTAACAAAAGCACACATTAGATATTAAATTCAGAATTTACCAAAAGGGACCAGAATTATAAATGAGTTACAGTCATAAAAGATTTATATTCTTACTAAACCCCAGAGAGAGTAATCTGATCTCCACACACCAGTGTCAGAGATTGTTTGTTTACCCTTGTCAATATGCATTACTTTCAAAACCTCTGTACCAGCATTTCCCCTCAGTGTATAAGTTTTCCTGAAGAAGATTGGTTGAAGTTGAAACATGGGTTATAAATAAAGAATTTGTTGCAAAGTCCACAATATAAGATATCATTTTTCTTTTTGCAAAGCACTAGACTCATCCATAAAACATGGGTTCTGTATGCATTTCCTGTTGATTATCACTTGTGTTGCTGTTACAAATTTCGGGTCTACACTAGATATTCTGTAGGGCTCAGCACCAGCAGTCTCTTTGTAAGTGGGCTGCATGTCCCCTATGATCAGGAGTTTATCTTTACTGTTTTCTCACACTAGAATGGAATAGATAGTTAGAATTTGTTGGAAATGAGTGGCCTCTTGATTTAAGATGCTTTAGTCAAACTGCCCAAGTATTATGCCATAGTTGGACTTTCTTGCAATGTTTATATTAGTCAGGATAACTGTGTTTAGGCTAACAAAAAGCTTTGTTTCTCCATGTATATTAGCCAAATTTCTGCCCAAGCAAGAGGTAACTTCTATCCTATTTTAACATATTTTATTTTAAATGGCAACAGTTTTCTCCTAAGCAAACCTCTTTTAAGTTGCAGAAAAATCTAGAGTACAATATTCCTATTTTTACTAATCTAAACAAATAAGTAGATGTACGTACTAAGTGATATAATGTCAGTAGGGAGCATTGATGGACTATTTGTTCATATTTAGAGATGTATACCAGTCCCAAAAAGGTGCAAAGCAAAAAGTGAGAAAAAGAATCAGATTTTTCTTGTTAAGGGTCACTAATTATGAACTACTGAAGCATTCCTTAGTTGCATAGTAAAACTGAAAAGTGAACATTTTACTCCAGGTCAGACCTAGAGTTAGTAGGAACAATTTTCCACTCTCTTCCTGCCCAATTTCAGGCAGATCTGGGTGGGCAGGGGCAGGAATTCAGCCAAGGAGCTATTCCACTGCCAAAATATAAGGACATTGGGACAGGCTTTAGAAGCAAGAACCATATAATGTGCTTACTTTTTATATAATTCAAAATAATCCTTTTTCAAGTTTAGAAATGAATTAAAACTTGTAGTTACACTACAACAGTTGGTCATCATATTTACCTGTGGGCACTTAACTAATCTTTTTATTTTGGATATTTTTAATGTTACACTGAAGTGCCCCCAAATCATCCTTGTTTTACATTATCTTTAGTCACAATTCACAGACATATAATCATGTCACCTCTCTCTGATATAGCTGCTTTTAATGCTGCACAGAAAATGGAACTCAGTTGAGTCTTTCAATGGAGATTGTGCATCCATTTTACACTGAATCTTAATGAAAGAAATAAAGCTTCACTCACAGTCATCGAAAACAATCATTACTCACCCTCTGAGATCTCTGCTTCTTATTGAGTCTAGGTGAGCTCTGTGAGCCGGACAGAAGTTTATTTACCTGATTGGCCTCAGTAATAATCAAATAGAAATCAGGTGACTTCATTAAGATAGAGTCTGCCCATGTCAGAAAGCCAATACTAATGACATTGCTTTCAATTGCAAGATGAAAGTTGGTCGCATCAATCTACAACTATCCATCAATCTATTCTTTGTTGCTTTGCCTTTAACCTGCAAGAAGGAAGAGCAAGATCTCCAACTCTTAGCAAAACAAACCAAAAATGTTTTTCCACTACCAGTGTGTATTTAAAAAAAACAAGCTTAGAAAATACATTTTGTCATGAACGATCTACAAATGAGGCATCTTATTTAATTACACACCTGTCCCAAATTGTGCGGGTATTTGATAAGAGAAGAAAGTCATTCGCTGCAAATAATTAGTGCGTTTTCTTTAAATAAACACTAGAAATTCAAGCCAAATAAAGGTCCTTGAACAGTGGGTAAACATGACCTACCTTTCACCAATATTAGGTTTAATGTGAGTAGAGTATCAATAATGCTTGGGCCTTGAGAGGGATTTTTAAGTGTTTCAGCTGTCTGTGCACTAGATGGCAGGTTGGTACTGTGTGACAGCCTTTAGTCAGCTTTGCATTGCACAGGAAAACTTTGTTCTGTATATATTTAATCATGAAAGAAACATAATGGGGAAGCAGCAACTGGACGTGGCTGCTAAAGTTCTTTAGATCTGTTACTTCAAACCAGAAGCCTATTTTATACCGGATTTTTTCAGTGTGATTTAAGGTGTTATATGATGGTATCTCCATCTGTGCAGTTTTCAAAACTTAACTGCACAGCAGCAATCATCACTGAACACTTTAATCATCATGTAATAAATAGGATAATTCTATATAAATTTGGCATCGCTTAAACATTTGCATAAATAATGTAGTAGCGCATAAGTTATAGGAACATGTAAGAAAGTTAAAAGTAGCCTCTTTAAAAAAAAATAGATGAATATTTTATACTAATTTGCCACATTAGGCCAGATTCATATAACTACTTTCAGAAACCCTTCTTTACAACACACATAAAAGCCTGGTATCACATTAGTTAAACTGCTCACCCATTCCTGTGATCGTGCGTGCCTAATACTGGAATCTACCTTCTACCCTTGTGGTGAGTTTTGGCACTTCTTGGACAGGGCACAGTAGAGACCTATGGGGAAAAAACGATACCATGGAGTAAATTCCACTCTTAATGTGATTAACAACTTGGTAAAAACAAAAACCATATTCTCAGAAATCATACATTTCAAAGCTTCCTGTGATTCTGTTAGCTGATCCCTAATTACAGAAAAAACAAGCATTCTCCCATTTTTTGTTAAAAGAAGAAAATAACTTCTAAATGTGCTGGGCTCGCACCTCATGCTGGTAGAACATGGAGTGTTACTACTGATGGAGGTTGGAAAGAAGTCCATAAAAAGTTCTTATTCCCTCCACTGGATGTAGGAGAGGGTGTGCAAATATTAGATCTTCATTGGAACAAAGGGACATACAGATAAAAACTGTAAATTTAATAAAACAGCGTGGGAAGTAATTCAAATCTTTATGAAAGAAATCTAATGCTGCTGATTATATAGGAAACCTGGTGTACTGATAAGTTATCTCTTTTAGTTACTATCGGACAAAAGTTACCTAATAAGCACTTTTGTGACCAATGAGAATATGACCACCTTGCTAGGATTTCCCTGAAATCTACTTAACCCACAGAATTACATATTCCAAAAATGGTAGGAAAGGACGTTCTATACAGAAAATACTGGATACCCAGGAGTGATTACCCAGCACAAATCTGATCAAGGGATTCAGATGGCATCATAAGTCACAAAAGCAAAGCTCAAGCAGTTTATATCTGTCAGGAGGAGATTAGTGTTTTTATAATTACTTTCACACACCTGTTAGTTTTATAATACATTGTTATTATAGAAGTAATGTTTTATTTTTGGCTGCCAGTGGATGTCATGGCAGATGTGGTGGACATCAAATAGTCTGAATATTCCTTATAGTTTAGGCAGGATATCATCGATAGTGATGGGTTAACAACTCTGGCATAATTGCTGCAAGATTTTCAAAGGGATAATCAACAGTTGATTAATGGAAAATAACACAGCTAGTTTATATATTATGCAATGAATATATTTTATATCACTTTTAACAAGAAAATACTGATAAGAAATACAGACAGTTTTTCAAACAAGGGAAAATGTGCTTTTAATTAACATATTCTTCAGTAAATGTAAAGAACTGGAATGGTGCATCTCAAATCTGCAAGTGTCTGAAAATATTGTTGATATTTTGGAATGAACCATTAGCGTTTGAGCAAAAATAATGACCCATCTCAACCATTAGAAGAGAATGAATAATTGTACAGAATTGTGGATGCTCTCGTTTTTGTTGTTTAATTCAGGAATGGGGTATTTTTCATAGCAAACACACAGTGACCATTTATGCCATGATAGTACTGATGTGGAGATGCCGGTGATGGACTGGGGTTGACAATTGTAAACAATTTTACAACACCAAGTTATAGTCCAGCAATTTTATTTTAAATTCACAAGCTTTCGGAGATTTTCTCCTTCCTCAGGCAAATGTTTCAAGAGCTCCTTGAAGCCTACGCATTTATACATATTTTCATCAGCCGCACTCAGAAGACAGTCCAGAATGTCACCCGAGCACAACGCAACGCCATCAACGCTCTCAAGACCAACCGCAACATCGTCATCAAACCAGCGGACAAAGGAGGAGCCATAGTCATACAGAACAGAACAGACTATTGCAAAGAAGCATACCGACAACTGGACAACCAGGAACACTACAGACGGTTACCCGCAGATCCGACCAAAGAACACACCCACCAGCTCAACAAACTGATCAAGACCTTCGATCCAGACCTTCAAAGCATCCTACGCATTCTCATCCCACGTAATCCCCGCGTGGGAGACTTCTACTGCCTCCCAAAGATACACAAAGCCAACACACCCGGACGTCCCATCGTATCAGGCAACGGAACCCTGTGTGAGAACCTCTCTGGATACATCGAGGGCATCCTGAAACCCATCGTACAGGGAACCCCCAGCTTCTGTCGTGACACTACAGACTTCCTACAAAAACTCAGTACCCACGGACCAGTTGAACCAGGAACACTTCTCACCACGATGGACGTCTCGGCACTATACACCAGTATCCCCCACGATGACGGCATCGCTGCGACAGCATCAATACTCAACACCAACAACAGCCAATCTCCGGAAGCCATCCTACAACTCATCCGCTTCATCCTGGATCACAATGTCTTCACCTTCGATAACCAGTTCTTTACCCAAACACACGGAACAGCCATGGGGACCAAATTCGCACCCCAATACGCCAACATTTTCATGCACAAGTTCGAGCAGGACTTCTTCACTGCACAAGACCTCCAACCAACACTATACACCAGATACATCGACGACATTTTCTTTCTATGGACCCACGGCAAGGAATCACTAAAGAGACTACACGATAACATCAACAAGTTCCATCCCACCATCAAGCTCACCATGGACTACTCCTCAGAATCAGTTTCTTTCTTGGACACACGAATCTCCATCAAAGACGGGCACCTCAGCACCTCACTCTACCGCAAGCCCACGGACAACCTCACGATGCTCCACTTTTCCAGCTTCCACCCTAACCACGTCAAAGAGGCCATCCCCTATGGACAGGCCCTGCGAATACACAGGGTCTGCTCAGACGAGGAGGAACGCGATGGACACCTACAGACGCTGAAAGACGCCCTAGTAAGAACGGGATATGACGCTCGACTCATCGATCGACAGTTCCGACGGGCCACAGCAAAAAATCGCATAGACCTCCTCAGGAGACTAACACGGGACGCAACCAACAGAGTACCCTTTGTCGTCCAGTACTTCCCCGGAGCGGAGAAACTACGCCATGTTCTCCGCAGCCTTCAACATGTCATCAATGAGGACAAACACCTCGCTATGGCCATCCCCACACCTCCACTACTCGCCTTTAAACAGCCACCCAACCTCAAACAGACCATCGTTCGCAGCAAACTACCTAGCTTTCAAGAGAACAGCGTCCACGACGCCACACAACCCTGCCACGGTAACCTCTGCAAGACATGCCAGATCATCGACACAGATACCACCATCACACGAGATGACACCACCCACCAGGTGCATGGTTCATACTCCTGTGACTCGGCCAACGTTGTCTACCTCATACGTTGCAGGAAAGGATGCCCCAGAGCATGGTACATTGGCGAGACCATGCAGACGCTGCGACAACGGATGAACGGACACCGCGCAACAATCGCCAAACAGGAGGGTTCCCTCCCAGTCGGGGAACACTTCAGCAGTCATGGACATTCATCCACCGACCTTCGGGTAAGCGTACTCCAAGGCGGCCTTCGAGACACACGACAACGCAAAATCGTCGAGCAGAAATTGATAGCCAAGTTCCGCACCCATGAGGACGGCCTCAACCGGGATCTTGGGTTCATGTCACGCTACATGTTACCCCACCAGCGAACAAATGTTATCTGTTTTTAATATAATGGGTCATTTGCTGGCTCTCTCTGCCTTCCGGATGTTTCTGCCTCTCTCTGTGTTTTTTTTTCTCTGTTTTTTTTCCCTGTTTGTTTTTTTGTTGAATGTGTATTCGGGGGTTCTGCAGGTAACACCTCTCTGTCTGAACACGGTGATTGCCTTGGCAACGGGCAGTTGCAGGGGCAGTCTGTAAACACCATGTATTGTTTAATATGTATAAATGCGTAGGCTTCAAGGAGCTCTTGAAACATTTGCCTGAGGAAGGAGAAAATCTCCGAAAGCTTGTGAATTTAAAATAAAATTGCTGGACTATAACTTGGTGTTGTAAAATTGTTTACAATGATAGTACTGGTAAGCATAGAGTACAGTGGCATAGTGGTTATGTTACTGGGCTAGTAATCCCAAGACCTAGACAAATAATCTAGAGAATGTGTATTCAAATCCCACCATTGCAGTTTGAGAAATTGAATTCAGTTAAAATATGTGGAAATAAAAAGCTGCTATCAATAAAAGTGAGCATGAAGCTATTGGATTGTTGTAAAAACCCCACCGGTTAACTAATGTACTTTAACAAAAGGAACTCTGTTGTCCTTACATGATAAGACATAATGATGTGCAGGATCATATTATTAAAGTGTCAGCATTTAGTGGCTGTCTGGATAATTTGTTTCAATTTTTAAAAAATATTTTTATGTGGCTACCTGATTTCATAGAGGTACCCAACAGTGCTGGGTCAGTAGCACACTGTTGCTATGACATGTAAGTATGTTGCATCATTAGGTCCCAGTTATCCCCATGTGTTGATGTGTTGCATGGAAAGTTAGTCAACAAAAATGATGTTGCAGATTTGCAGTGATGTACTTTATAAGTTAAAGCCTCTGCTGCATGTCAACATTCTCCAACATATCACAAAAAGCAGGACAAATCCAATCCGGCCAATTACCGCCCCATCAGTCTACTCTCAATCATCAGCAAAGTGATGGAAGATGTCGTCGACAGTGCTATCAAGCGGCACTTACTCACCAATAACCTGCTCACCGATGCTCAGTTTGGGTTCCGTCAGGACCACTCGGCTCCAGATCTCATTGCCTTGGTCCAAACATGGACAAAAGAGCTGAATTCCAGAGGTGAGGTGAGAGTGACTGCCCTTGACATCAAGGCAGCATTTGACCGAGTGTGGCACCAAGGAGCCCTAGTAAAATTGAAGTCAATGGAAATCAGGGGGAAAACTCTCCAGTGGCTGGAGTCATACCTAGCACAAAGGAAGATGTTAGTGGTTGTTGGAGGCCAATCATCTCAGCCCCAGGGCATTGCTGCAGGAGTTCCTCAGGGCAGTGTCCTAGGCCCAACCATCTTCAGCTGCTTCATCAATGACCTTCTCTCCATCATAAGGTCAGAAATGGGGATGTTCGCTGATGATTGCACAGTGTTCAGTTCCATTCGCAACCCCTCAAATAATGAAGCAGTCCGAGCCCGCATGCAGCAACACCTGGACAACTTCCAGGCTTGGGCTGATAAGTGGCAAGTAACATTCGTGCCAGACAAGTGCCAGGCAATGACCATCTCCAACAAGTCTAAACACCTCCCTTTGACATTCAACGGCATTACCATCGCCGAATCCCCCACCATCAACATCCTGGGGGTCACCATTGACCAGAAACTTAACTGGACCAGCCATATAAATACTGTGGCTACGAGAGCAGGTCAGAGGCTGAGTATTCTGCGGCGAGTGACTCACCTCCTGACTCCCCAAAGCCTTTCTACCATCTACAAGGCACAAGTCAGGAGTGTGATGGAATACTCTCCACTTGCCTGGATGAGTGCAGCTCCAAACAACATTCAAGAAGCTCGACACCATCCAGGACAAAGCAGTCCGCTTGATTGGCACCCCATCCACCACCCTAAACATTCACTCCCTTCACCACCGGTGCACAATGGCTGCAGTGTGTACCATCCACAGGATGTACTGCAGCAACTCGTCCAGGCTTCTTCGACAGCACCTCCCAAACCCGCGACCTCTACCACCTAGAAGGACAAGGGCAGCAGGCACATGGGAACAACACCACCTGCACATTCCCCTCCAAGTCACACACCATCCCGACTTGGAAATATATCGTCGTTCCTTCATCGTCGCTGGGTCAAAATCCTGGAACTCCCTTCCTAACAGCACTGTGGGAGAACCGTCACCACACGGACTGCAGCGGTTCAAGAAGGCGGCTCACCACCACCTTCTGAAGGGCAATTAGGGATGGGCAATAAATGCCCGCCTCGCCAGCGACGCCCACATCACATGAACGAATTTTTAAAAATCCAGCAAAGTAAGACTTGCTGATGCACCTATGCACCTTTACACCTCTCCTGTTCCAGTTCATGCCATTACTGCAGTACAGGCTGGAAGGGAAGTATGAGTAAGTTTCAGTGTTTACCTTTAATTGGTGCTCAACAAACCCTTAACAAGCCAAAAAAGCATCAGTGCTGGCTGAATGCATTAATATCAGTTAAACCAATTTGGTCCTAGGAGGAATTTTGCTTCATTAATGCTAACATGCCAAATTACTGCACGTTAATTCACATGCTCTAGTTCCAATGCAAAAAGGAATTTTATCCCCATAGTGGTATTATTTGTCAAATTGAGCAACACTGACCAGCACAGTATGTTGTAGTTGTGTTTGCAAATAACTACTCAATATTTGCATCAATATATACTGTAAAAGGGTAAAAATAAACCCGAATAAAGATCACAAAATATAAATGTTAGCCATGGTTGACCTTGAGCATGCAGGTGGGTTTATATTGTAAACGCAAGCCCGCCAGCTGCTCGGAGACTGAAGGAACTCATTTCACTTAGAACCTGTAGCAGCTTTTAAAGAAAGGAAACTTTATCCCATCCCATAGTCTAATCTAGATTTCTGAGGTTAAACAAAAGTATACCATTAACTCACAACAACACCCAGTTACCACTAAACGTCTTTTGTTAAAAAATTCTAAAAGTTGCTTGCTGAAAGCATATAGTTATTTCAGTTTGCATTGTATCTGGTTTCCTTTATACTGTACCTGGAGTCTACGTTGTATATTATTACCAAGATATTAAAGCACATGTAGTAACTGTGATCAAAGTGAATGCTTCATGTCATGTAGTATAGGCATTTATGTCGTTACAGGACAGTAAATTAAGACAGAAGAACAAATTTACAAGTTTAAGAATGCAATCCTTTGTCGTAAATTATATCTTTCATTACCTTACTCACCAACTTGATACTTCGCCAAATGTTGTAGCCCATGTACATAGGAACATAGGAACAGGAGTAGGCCATTCAGCCCCTCGAGCCCGCTCCGCCATTTGATAAGATAATGGCTGATCTATGATCTAACTCCATATACTTGCCTTTGGCCCATATCCCATAATACCTTTGGTTGGCAAAAAGCTACCTATTGTCTTCTTTGTCCCCAGCTGTATCATTCTACCCAGACTGCAAGCAAGAAATGGGAAGAAATTCAATGCACAGTTGGATGAAAATTAGCACATTAGAACTTCTTAACAGTACCAATTCAATCTGTACTTTTTTCTTGAGATGTGCTGGCTTTGTGAATACTATTGATTGATGCAGTAAAAGAGTGAGGATTGCAGATTTTAAATAAAAACAATGGACCGGATTTTGCTGTGAAAGTAACAGTGAGGCTAACAGCACCCAACGTTATTTATGTGCAAATCGGACAGCAACTGCCAGCAAGCGCACATTCGCACTTAAACATGAAAAGTTGCTGTCCGAGATGTGCTGCGCCTCCGTAAGCTGTGTGAAAACTGTCTGGCTCCCTCTTCAAATCTGTAAAGTTCCTTAACTGACATCGTAGATACAGACTAAACTTGCCACAAAAAGTTAGGGCTTGTCCATTCCAGTCTAAGTACCCTTTTAATGGCGTGGTAAGTCTTAATTACTGCCAAGCAACCTCCCTGGCACTGAAAATTAACTTTTACAAGTGTGGAGTCTCATTACTTCAGCTTTTAATTGTTGTTAGAGATTTTGAAAAAAGAATTTAAAATGAATTTTTAAAAACTTTTTCTTTCTGTCTCTTTTATCTCTCGTTTAATCCATTCTTTCTTTCCCTCTCTTTATTTTGCTTTCTATACCTGATTTGACATTGAATTCACTATTCAAACTTCCACTTCCTGGTTCAGACTGCACTGTTAATTAACGATTCTTCAATCTGATTGGTTAAGGAGATACAAAGTTGTTTGCCCTGTTCACACAGGTCCCAGATGCCCTGTAGAGGGCACAGCGCTGTTGGGACCTCTAATTTACAGTAGCTTGCCATGTAGTCTATGGGCAAGTGGAAGTCCAATGAATGGCTGGAGCCAATCTTTCGCCGCTCACAGCAAGATCCGGCCCAATGACTTTATTTTACCAGAAACCTGGCTAAAAAACATTTACATAAATGGTCTTCAATGAGGTCTTGAGATTGTTTCCCTTTCACATTGGATCCCCACAGCTTCAGTCTTGTTTTCAATCTTGTTGATTAAATGTGACTATCGTTATTTAACAAAAGTTTGCTGGCATGGGTCTTATTGTTACCAGGCAAAAATATCCAGACTGCACACTATGCAATTGCTCCAGTCAGACTTAGATGGGATAATAATTTCAAGAGCAGCATTTTTTGCTTTGAGATTTATGTTGGTTTAAAAGGTTTTCATTTCAGGAGGGAGAAACAGAGAGATTTGACTGTATTCATGATAAAAACTGAAATGATGTCTGTGACACTTCCCTGCAAAATCAGACTGAAATATAGGTTATTATATGGTTTGATTTCTGGTTACTAAGTTCCTGCATTTTGACTGAAAGGTATGTATTTTACTCGGCTTATACAAAAACCAGATTTGTGAAAAAATATCTCTTAGTAAAGAGCAGGGGAAATTTCACAGTAAAAATTCAATTTCAAAGTTTACAAAGCAATTTCTATGGACCAGTAAAACTGCAGTGGCTTATTGCAGCAGTATTAACTGTACTTTTTCTTTGCTTAACCTTTCAGAATATGGTCATGGCTTTTTAAAAGCTATTTCAGAAAATATAACATGACTGAGATTCTTAAAATTTACTAAATAAAATTCTGCATGTAGTGTACTTTAATCATAATTGTGTTTTGTATTTAGATTAAAGTAATTTAAAACAGCAGGCGTTTTTCTCAAGGTTTTGACACTTAAAGATTAATTTTATTATAAGGAATACAATACAGTGAATAACTCTCTAACTTCAATGAAAAAGAAGCTTAATGAGACTTTTTAATACAATCCTGATTTGTAACCTACATTCATTGTATCAAAATGTATCATATGACTGATAACTTTCATTCAGTGACATAATTTTGGTAAGGAGGAGCAAGATCATAAAGTCGCATTAACTTTAAGTTTGAGCATTTGATTCTAGGAAAAAGCAATCTTGAACCAAGGTTATATGATAATAAAGCAGTATATATGAAGTTGATTATGTGATATTTAATGATGCATTAATCACGCCACAGTAAAAGACTGTTAAGTGTTCTATCTGTTGGCTGTAGAAGTGTGACCTGAAATAATTTGCCAGACTCAGTTTGGGCCCTGATGCATACAATCCATAGCTGAAAACTGGCCATTGTCCACACCTATTGACACATCATTCAGAAGGACTGCAAGGGTGGTGGGGGTCTGGACCTCACTGCCTGAGAGGGTGGTAGAGGCAGAAACCCTCAACTCATTTAAAAAGTACTTTGGTGTGCACTTGAAGTAACCTACAGGGCTATGGACCAAGTGCTGGAAATTGGGATTAAGATGGATAGCTCTTTTTCATCCGGCACGGACACAACGGGCCAAATGGCTTCCTTCTGTACTGTAACTTTCTATCATTCTATGATTCTATGAAGTATGGCTGATGTGGGAAATGGAAAACGAGTGAACTAGTGGTAAATGTTTCTGAATTAGTAGTACCTTTTATTGCAGACATCTTCAGAGTGCGCTAGCTATCTGTGATGTATATACTGGGCAAAATGTTGTATGTTGAATAGCTTCCAAATATCCATTAAAGGGATGTGTTTTTCACCACATTGACATGAATATTATGCAGCAACAAAGTTACTGTCAATGAATTTTGGTGTTTTAATGGCTATTTCAATGCAATAGTTAATTTAGGGGCATAAGAAGTGTAATAACTATTATTATCGCCAAGTTTTGGAAATTTGTCAACGTTTTTCTCCAGTTGCAAACAAAAATGTTTTCTTGCATTTATATTGTTTTGACAAACCATGGGAACTAATCGTCACATGAGTTGTTTGTAGCAGACATTTGGTGCTAGGTTTTTTGGCTTCATGTACACACAAGAGAGTAAACTCACTAATCCCACGCACCCAGCGGGGAGACCTGCTTGGAGAAAGCAGGGTCATACTTTGAATACTGCTCCCTGATAAGAGAATGGGAATGATGAACATACTCTCCAATATAAGTAAGTGTCAGAATCCATAGATATCTTGAAATTTGATGACAAATCATTTGATTGTATGGAAATGGGATAGAATATTGACTTATTTTCCTACTTGTCTACTAAATTCAAACAAGATGACAGAGAAAGGGACATTATTGACTTCATGAAAATAAAGACCTTCAAATAGTGACTCCGCTGGGATCACTAACAAGTAACCTCACTGTCTACTATTTAACAGTAGTCTTGTCAGGAAAGCCTAAAGGATAACTTTGCTATTAATGGTAGTGTTTTAGCTATTGCCATTCTGCTGGCAGCAATTTAAAGATGGCAGTTCATTTATTTGTTAGTTCCAGGTCAATTTCCTATATTCAAAACCAATCAATCAACCAGTGATGTCTGTGCACTCAGGATGATTTAGGAGTGAAACTATCAGTTAAAAAGAATTATTACAAAGAACCTGCACTTTAATTTTGTTACATTTTAATCTATAAAAGTTCCATCAAAATAGACAAAGCAGTTCAAGATAAAGTATGATGCATAGTACCAAAATCTTAAATAAAAACATAAAGGCCCAGATATTAGAGTGGAGGCAGGATGACAGCGGGAGGTGATTGGGTGCATGGGTAACCCGCCCAATAAAAAATGTCCGTTTCGCACGCGATCACGAGTCAATTGGGGCTTCCGGGTTTGCCGTCCGAAAGCTGCGCAGCGGGCGGACTGCGCACCTGCATCACAGGCTGTCAGGTGGAGGAGCTCTATTTAAAGGGGCAGTCCTCAAATGGCTTCTCCTGGGGCAAAAACCCACACGCCACAATGGAGCAGCACAGGGCAAGGCTGATCCAAGATTCAACGATGCCTCACTCCAGGTGCTACTGGATGGGGTGAGGAGGAGGAGGGATGTGTTTTACCTGGCGGACGGGAGGAAGTGGCCTGCCTCTGCCACCAAGAAGGCCTGGCTCGGGGTGGTAGAGGAGGTCACCAGCAGCAGCAACATCTCCCGCATCTGGATCCAGTGCAGGAAGCGCATCAATGACCTAACTAGGTCAGCCAAAGTGAGTACGCTTACTTATTCTCCTACATTCCGTCTTCCACATCACAGCCCCCACCCCCCAACTGATTCTACACTGCCAACACTACTCTATCACATCACTCCCCACACCCACTTAAGGCTCATCCTCAACTTACCTGCACTTCCTCAACACTTACTCACCTCCCTATTAGTCACCCCACCACTACCACTCAACCCAATCCTCATACAATGTCATGGCTCTGTCTCATACTCACCCTCTGATGCATCTCTTTCACGGTCAACCACACCCAAACCAATGCATTCATCAGTTGGCCACGTCGCCATCACTCACTCACGCATCTGTACTTTCTCCCGTTATAGGAGAAGAGAGCTCAGAATGCACGGGAGAGAGCGAGGACCAGAGGGGGGGCCGCAACAAATCGTCGTCCTCACAGACGCGGAGCAGGAGGCACTGGAGCTCAGCCGAACCCTCAAGTGCCTGTACATCGGGGAAGCCGACAAACGTCTGGTGACAGAACTTTAACATTCATCACACACAATATGAATTGATGTTAACCTGCCTTGCCATCTTCAGCACCTCAGTATGCTTATCGCAACATGACACATCTGTGATGATGCTTAATATTGCCTTCTGTTCTCTTTCAGGGCCTTCAGCGACCGCTGTGACGTCAGAGGTCGATTCCTCAGAGGACCTGCCGGCCTCTGAGGGTGCACCGTCACATCTTAGTTAGCCATCCACCAGCACAGATACTCACACCTCAGTGGGTCCTGGTCCTCAGTTAGTTGGGTTGGCACCTGGAGAGTTACCACACATGTGAGCACGAGCAGACACTGGTGGCAGGAGCAGCTGCGAAGAGTCCGTGTCAGTGGGAGCACTCCTCTCCAGGCTCTGCTCAGCTGGACACAGATGCTGAACCCTGGGGGCCATCCTTTAAAAGGAGAATGATCGAGGGACAGCAGCACATTTGCGAGGTGCTGGAACAGGTGCCACGCACACTCTCCTCAATCGCGCAAAGGTTGGAGGAGTCCAACTCCTGCATAAGTGGAATGGTGGCACAGGTACAGGAGGGAATCTCTGAGATAGTGTCACAGGAATGTGAGTAACTCTCTGAGATACTGTCATGGGTAAGTGCGGGAATGTCTGCAATGGAGAGAAGGCTAGCCTCCATTGAACTTCAAGCACAGCTCACAAGTGAGTCCATTCAGGCCGTGACAACGGTCGCTCGCACTCACACTGAACAACATTCTGCCGCCTTAAACAGGCAGGCAGATACACTTGCACTGGCCTTCCAAGACTTCACACATGTCCTCCAAACTGTTGTCCAGCAGAGTGGTAGGAGTGATGTGGCCCTAGCCCAGGAGAGGGATGATGGCGAAAGGGGACATGGAAGTGGGGACGCCACTCAAAGCGCTCCCACGTCTCACCCGTTGCCCCCTCTGAACCAGTACCCACAATGCTACCTCCTCTCCAGGTGGCCGAGTCTGCCTCTGCACAGGTGCAGGAGGAGCAGTCTTGGGAGGGCCCCTCATGGGTACCAAAACCCAGAGGGCGTAGGTCCAAAGCATCTAATCGGTCAGGGCATGAACAAGAGCAACCTACCACTACCTCTGCTGCAGGCACAGGGGATGCACCATGTAGGAGTAGTTGGAAGAGAAAGGCGAAGGTTTTGTAAGTACGAAGGGTATGCACAAGGTGTTTGATGGTTGGTCATGTTTTTTATTTATATTTGCTTTTTGTTAACCTCACATTAAATATTATGATTGTCACCACTACTGCCACGTCTTGGCCTTTCTTGACTTTTTTTTAATAGGGCCCTTTCATGAGGTTCACCATGAACGGCCACCCATTGGGTCACTTTACAGTAGGTGTATGTGTAGTTGCAGGACTGTTTTGTGCACGGAGGGGTGGGGGGTTGCTGGTGTGAGCGCTGCTCTAACCTGGTGGTGTGAGGACTGGATTCTTCACACTTTCTGATGTTGGGAGAACCGTTCACATATCAGTGACTCCCTGCCTCACGAGTAGCCAGGTGAGCCGCTGCTCTGCCCATGGGTTATTTCCCCTCATCCTCGTCCACCTCCTCCTCCTCAATGTGGGTGGCAGATGTGGATGGGCCCTCCTTAAGCGGCACCCCTCCCTGTTGTGCCATGTTGTGCAGGGCACAACACACTACTATAATGCTTCCCACTCTGTCTGGTGCATATTGAAGCGCTCCCCCAGAACGATCAAAGCACCTAAATCGCATCTTGAGCAGCCCTATAGCATGCTCAATTGTAGACCTTGTGGCGATGTGGCTGTCGTTATATCGACACTGTGGCTCGGTGGTGGGGTTCCTCAGAGGTGTCATGAGCCACATGTGCAGGGGGTATCCCTTGTCCCCTAGGAGCCAGCCCTTAAAGGTGTTCGGTGCATGGAAGAGGGGCGGGATGTTGGATTCCCGGAGGATGAAGGAATCGTGGCAAGAAATCTGGTGCACACATAAAGGAATCTTTTGCAGTAGGCACAAACGAGCTGAATTTTGATGGAGTGATACCTCTTCCTGTTGATGAATAGTCCTGGCTCGTATGGAGGTGCTTGTATTGCTATATGGGTTCAATTGATTGCACCCTGCACCCGTAGAAGCCAGCCATGGAGTGGAATCCCACTGCCCTCTCCGTCTGGCTGAGGTCGTCCATGGGGAAGTTGACGTAGTGCGAAACAAGCCATCGGTGACCTGCCTTATGCACTTGTGTGCAGACGACTGAGAGACCCCGGCAATGTCCCCGGTGGCACCCTGGAATGATCCGGAGGTGAAGAAGTTGAGGGCAGTGGTGACTTTGACAGCGACAGGTAAGGTGATGCTGCTTGGCCCAGCCAGGAGCAGCTCGGCATGAAGGAGGTTGCAGAAGTCTGCGACTACCTGGTGACTGACTCTGAGCCTCCATATGCACTGCTCCTCAGAGAGGTCCAGGAAGCTGAGCCTCAGTCTGTAAATCCTGTGGCGAGGATAGTGCCTCCTGCGACATCGCTCTCTCTGTTGTTGCCCTCTGTGCTCTTGTGCAGGTGCCTGTGTGGCAGCATGGTGTTGTGGAGCTCCAAGTGGCGGAGGTGGACACTGTGCCTGGCGAGGCTGGTGATGTTGCTCATCCTCGGATGTAGTGGTGAATGCAGCCATAGCGCCCCCCCTATCCTGACAGTGTGAGTTTGAGGGGGTCCACAAAGTAGTTAAATATGTTTGTACAGAAGAATTTTGAGTGAAAAGTAAGAATTTTCAGTGAAAACACAAAGGCCTTGCAGCCAAAACTTTGCCTGAAGTGACAGAATGCCCTGCTGCAATGAGTGACCTTTTCTCCCCATCTGTCAAATAAACATTTGAATGTCTCACTGGCTGCTGGCTGAATCACGTCTGTTGCAACACGGAGTGTTTCCCAAAGCACGGGAAACATGCTGAGGATGCTTCAAAATCACACCCCTGCCTCAAAGTGGAGAAAATTAAGTAGTTCGACTACTTAAACTATCTCAACAACTGTGTAAAGTATCATCCCGCTGGCTTAAATTGCTGGTGGGACTTCTGCATTCGGGAGGCACGTGCACACCCAGACGCGTCAGTGGGAACATAGAAGACTGCGGGTTGGAGCTGGGTTCTGAACCCAAACGGGATTTCCCCGATTTTCAGAGCCCCCCGCCCCCAATACACCCGCAATTTCCTGGGAAAATTTTTCCTGGGAAAATTCAGACAGAGTCAACACTGCTTTGTGAAAGGGAAATCGTGTTTGACTAATTTATTAGAGTTCTTTGAGGAAGTAACAAGCAACGTGGATAATGGGGATCCCATGGATGTGGTGTACTTGGATTTCCAGAAGGCTTTTGACAAGGTGCCACATCAAAGGCTACTACACAAAATAAGAGCTCATGGTGTAGGGGACATATAAGCATGGATAAAGGATTGGTTAGCTAACATGAAACAGAGAGTAGGCATAAATGAGTCATTTTCAGGTTGGCAAGATATAACGAGTGGAGTGCCACAAGGATCAGTGCTGGTGCCTCAACTATTTACAATCTATATCAATGACTTGAATGAAGGGACCGAATGTATGGTTGCTAAATTTGCTGATGACACAAAGGTAGGTAGGAAAGTAAGTTGTGAAGAGGACATAAGGAGTCTGCAAAGGGATATAGATAGGTTAAGTGAGTGGGCAAAAATTTGGCAGATGGAGTATAATGTGGGAAAATGTGAACTTGTCCACTTTGGCAGGAGGAATAGAAAAGCAGTATATTATTTAAATGGTGAGAGATTGCAGAACTCTGAGGTGCAGAGGGATCTGGGTGCCTTAGTGCATGAATCACAAAAAGTTAATATGCAGGTACTGCAAGTGATTAGGAAGGCAAATGGAATGTTGTCAGGGGAATGGAATATAAAAGTAGAGATGTTTTGCTACAGTTGTACAGGGCATTGGTGAGACCACATCTAGAATACTGTGTGCAGTTTTGGTCTCTATAATTAAGAAAGGACATAATTGCTTTGGAGGCGGTTCAGAGAAGGTTCGCTCGACTGATTCCTGGGATGAGAGGGTTATCTTGTGAGGAAAGGTTGGACAAGTTGGGCCTGTATAGACTGGAGTTTAGAAGAATGAGAGGTGATCTTATTGAAACATATAAGATCCTGAGGGGACTTGAAGGGGTAGATGCTGAGACAATGTTTCCCCTTGTGGGAGAGATTAGAACTAGGGGCCACAGTTTAAAAATAAGGGGTCTCCCATTTAAGACAGAGATGAGGAGAAATGTTTTCTCTCAGAGGGTCGTGAGTCTGTGGAACTCCCTTCCCCAGAGAGCGGTGGAAGCAGGGTCATTGAATATTTTTAAGGCTGAGTTAGATAGGTTCCTGATTAACAAGGGAGTCAAAGGTTATAGTAGATAGACGGGAAAGTAGGGTTGAGGTCATGATCAGATCAGCCATGATCTTATCAAATGGCAGAGCAGGCTCGAGGGGCCGAATGGCCTACTCCTGCTCTTTATTCATATGTTCGTATGTTCGTATTGAGTCCATAATTTCCCTTATATAGAGAATGGACATTTGACTTGTACAAGAGCTCAGTGTAGTCAAAGGGATGCTATCTGTATAAGGACACTGACAGCCACAGACATTACAGTGTACCAGAACCAGAATTAACATCATCCTTATAGTTGTATGCACTTATCTGTAATCAGACCTTTAGATACAAAGCAACAACTCACCACTGCAGTACAAAAAGAATAACTCATAAAGTAAAAGCTATATGCATTTTGGTAGTTTTAGGGCTGGAAATGCATTTTGACATCATTACTAATCACTAATAGATGACAGATTAGCAAGTTCTAATCCAACTATCAGGATTTATCAGGATGACTGTAATCCAAATTAGAGTACATCAATGAAAGGTTTGTAATTTAGCTGAGAATCTTTGTAAAACCACTCTATTTCAAAACCTTCCAACGTTCTGTGATACTACTACTTTTCTAAGGAACCACAGACAACAGGAAAAAAAATAAACACATAAATATAAAAGCATCCATAATCTATCAGCACAAAGCAGTTCAAAGCTGTTTATTTGGGATTCAGCATGCTAATATTAGTTTTAGCATTCTCCTTTGTCAAATTGGCCCCAAGTGAACTAAGACACTAGATAAACACGTGTCTTTACCGGCTAATTTACAATGTGTCATGTGTTTCAAAATAGACTAACTATCCCATTTACATTCACAAAAACCTACTAAGTTTTCCATTCAGGCAAATCATCAGTAGAATACTAGAATACAGTCATCTAGAATACTAAATAATTTAATATATAAGACCAAAGTAAAAATACAGCATTAAATAAACTGTGAGTGAGTCTTTTGGTTACCATAGCTGTTGGCACCAGAGGGGAACAGAAACTGGTTGTGAGGGGGGAGGGAGGGTGGGGGGTGGGGATTGGGCCATAGGGATGCGCAGATCTCTGCCCATTCTCTGCCGTGCACAAACGTCTTGTCAGACCTTATGATGGGAGATAAGGTACTTTAATGATTGAAGAAAAGTGGCCAAAATAAACACTTGTTTGAGAAATTAACATGATATAAGACATACCTGTAAGAGCATACTGTAATTGAAGAAGAGTTCTCATGACCGAATGGATCCACAGTAAAATGTTTCATAAATGAGAAGTTCATGACAATCTAAGATGAATAACATTTTATTGTATAGTTTTCATTACATCACATTTGTTCTGCTTCAAAATGCAATTTAGTTTCTCAGTGTAAATCCATTGCCTATCAAAATGTAACACAGATTTTTTTTGGAAACATCTGTACTTCCCAGTCTTGCAAATTTCAAAAAATGTGACAACCAATTGGAAAATGAATAGAAATGTATTGTGAATACAGAAAGCGGATGAATATGCCAATGGCACCAGTTGCCATTTTCAAAACCCACTGTGGTCAAACTGTATGCAAATCTGTAGCTAAAATGTTCCAGGAAGAAAATAAAAAGCGTAATCAAAGAGGTGGAGATTGTCAACGTATACATAACAATAAGCAGAACAGTGAAGCCATTGGGCCCAGAATACAAGCACCAAAAGGAAATGAAAACTGAATATCAGTGCCATAGAAAAGATATTATAACAATTATTGTTCAACTGTCAGGTGATTGTTTTATTTCTTTGTAATGCAAGTAACTGTTGCTATTTTCATACACACCAACATCCTTTTCAATGTTGGTTTTGTAGTTGACCTAGTGACATCAAATGACCATATCGTATAGGGCCGATTTTAACTCCCGGCGGGAAGTCAGCAGGAATGGGGACAATTCCGTAAGGGAGTCTTCATTGGAGGTCCAGCAGGTTCTAAATGCCGGGCCTTATATGAATGCTGCTGGTCAGCTGGTCAGCTGTTTCTGGCAGAAAGTGGCAGCTGTCCAGAGGGGAGAGGCAAAGATCAGACAGCATGGAGGCCTCCCGTTGGTACCAGGAAAGGGCTGCTGGCAGCAAGGTAGGTTTGGGAGTGGAGGTGATATGAGGGTCTTGGTGATACAAGCGGCTAAGGAGGGGGCCCGGAGCAGCAGAGTCCCGAACTTTCCTTATGGGGCACTCCTGCTCTTCCTGGCCCTACTAAGGAAAGTTTTCTTACTTACCTAAGAAGGCTTCATTGGTTTCCAGACAACTTTACTTGGTGGGGTGTCCGCGATGGACTCAGGAATGGGTTAAAAGGCCATCAAGGTCTCATGTTCGTCTTGGAACCCCGATTTACATTTATTTATGAGGCTACCGCTGGAGTCCTCCCTCATTTGCCGCCAAAACCATCGGCATTAAAATAGTGAATCGGCAGGAACGGAGCGAAAAATTGAGCCGTTCTATTTTAACTGTTCCCCTCCTCCTTTCCTGCCAATGGGGGAAAGTTAAAATTTTCCTTTATGTTTCCCAGCCAAACAGTAATCATTTTGTATATGAATTAGAAAATTGTGCATTGTCAATCTTGTTGCCACCTTGTATCAACAGATGTCTAGGAGACTGTGGGAAAACTGAAAGGTTGTTTAAAACAACTAATAGCACAAATTATATTAGAATTACATTGTTTGGTGATAATCATCAGACACAGTGGAATATTATAAACCTGTAAGGGCCTATTCTTCAGTCTGACAATTTTAAGCCATTGAGAAACAGATACAATTTACCCATCCCATCTCTGGAATGTACAGAAAAAAATGGAGATATCAAGACAGTGGGAGAGCTTAGAGATGCACCACATTTGTTAAGAAATAACTTTGAGGTACGAAAACGCTTTATCACAGAAAAAATGTTTTTGCATGACTGACCATAGGTGCAAACCTGTTGAATTAAACAAGTCCAAAGCATATGCATATTATCAAATGTTTTGAAAGTGTGACACTAAATGACTCTTCCCAGCACTGTAATAAATTAATACATGCAGACCAAGGGTAAACTCATTGGTCTTAAAAAAGCATTGCTGTCAGGAATATCAGGCTTCCAAGCAATACAAAGCATGGCAATGAGTTTGCCAGGTTAATAGCACTACGGGGCAAGATCTTCCCTGTGTGCTATTATTAATGAACTAATTTATCACTTCACCACAAATAGCAAACAATCTATCCCATATTTCATTCTCTAGCTTTCTCCTGAAAACAATAGCTCACGCTGGGATATAGCAGCAGCTCCCCAGCACCTTGCCCAAGTGGCCGTACTTCATGTGTGAGTTTAGGTAGGGAATGTCAGCAAGATATTTGACCAGATGGGATGTCACAGCTGAGCCTGATCCTGTCCTCATGTAATATTCATACACAACACTTTCCACCAGAAGTCACGGCATAGTGATCAGTGGCAGGAACTCTGGCCATTTGATCTGTGTGGCTCATTGAGTAATTGGGGAGCCCATAAACACCATTTCTTAACATTTTAAACTATCTAACCTTAATTTCAAATTCTTATATGAGACTCTGCACTCTGGAATTTAAATGGTTTCAAAAAGGAAATAGGCAAATTCCTGCATCTAAAAGAATTCTTTATTATTAAATATTATAAATAGATATCTCGCGGGGAAAAAAGGGGATGATTGGATGCATAGGCTAGATGGACCAATCACCTTCTACTGAAATACATTACTGTTTTACTGTGCCTTTAAATTATTGGTGGTGATATTAGCTGAGTGCTTTTGTATGGCATTTCTTTTTGTTTTAACAAAAGCATTAACCGGTATGTTGTAAATGGGTTAAAGCCTCCACTGAAATAGAACAGAGGAGTGTCATACAAATGCACTAAACATTCATCAGCTAATATCAGCATCGGTAATTTCTAGGCTAAAGCATAGTATTTAAAATATCAAATAGTCTCTCAGTCTGTCGCCATGTTGCATTGTTATTTGTAACAATTTGCCCTCTTCTAAGATGTTGCCGTTACAATAACATCATTTATTTCCCTCCCCTCACATGCCTTACAACATTACAACATTAGTTTCCTACATTACAACAGTAACTGCACTTCACAGGTACTCCATTGGCGGTAAAACAATTTGGGACATCCTGAGGTCGTGGATCACGCTATATAAATGCAAGTCTTTCTTTAAAAGTACATTGTTATCACTATAAACAAACTTCATTCTGAAACCAAAACAACCTAAGCTCAGCTATTTCAGGTTAATTCACAAAAATATCAATATAATCCAGTTCAGATACTTCATGCTCCACATTTGACTTCCCCCATTAGTTTACCAAAAGTAGCATGCACACTGCTATGTGGCACATTTACCATAATCTTTCTCTTCATCCTGATGGGTGAAGATCAAGTGGCCTCTGCCTGAAGCAACAGCATCAATGTTGTTTTAAGAACAGGTAATTCTGGTTGAAAATAAACTTGCCTGACAGTTGGCAATCTCGTTGAAAAGTGAAGGGTATTCATTCAATCACAGCAAGTCTGTCAGATTAATAACACTATTTGTTTTTGTATAATTTTCTCACATCTTCTGAAAAATAGGGAATGGGCCCATCGCTTTGTGGAAGCAATTTATCCATCAATATTCCTGGCAGTTTAATGGGGAGGGGGTCTTAAAGTTGATTAATCTGTTTAATCCTCGTACCTGAGTCAAACTGATAATGGTTGTTACTGTTCTTTTGCATAGGTGAACCCACTTTATAACCTTAGAAAGCACTTTTGCTCATGATAAGGAATATGGTTAAATGTTACCATGACTTGAATGTGTGATTATTATGTTCAGACTTAACTTGGCTTGGGAATATTGGAATTTCAGAAAGCTAAATCCAAATACAAAGCCTGAATTAAAATCATTTCACATCCCTGGTCATCAGAAATGTCTGATAGTAAGAATCAGAACTCCTGAAGGTAACAAAGAGGTATTTGAAATAGCAGTGGCGATGGAGTCAATTGTAATTTTAATGTTCAGAACAATTTCAAAGCTGCTACCTAGATTACATCTTTGAAACTCTCCCAAAAATTGTTACAATAAAATGACTGCAGACTCTCTTGTCAGTGGCATTCTCAATACCCCTAACTTGGCCCCATATTTACATTCAGAATTCGGGTATTGACTAACAGATATTCCTAATGATAGTACACCTTTAAAGAACTGGCTAGTTTTCTTTCATCTGGAGGTATTAATCTACTACGGCCTTTTCTCTTATCATTTTGATCTAAGTTGAATGAAGTGATTTTACTGGTGCAGTATGTTGCTGGCACCAAACAAAGGCATGTGAGGTGACAATGTGGGACTGCTTCTCTGTGGCTCAGCTGTGCTTCTGTTTCAGGAATAGTCTTTTGTGTGGTATGAGCCTGTGTCATCTGATAAGCTTGCCATTTTCTGTTCAAAATGACAACTTTTGCCATGTACTGTAAGTATTGGCAGCTTACCACAAATTGAAAACATATTGGGAGGAATTTTAACCCCCTCCCCCCACGATGGGCGGGAGAGGGTCGGCGGGGGTGGGGGTGGGTGGTTAAATCATCAAATTTGCTAAACCCAACCCTAACCCGCCGCGCACGCGCCTGTTTCCATTTTAACTGCAGCGGATATCAGGGCGTCCGAGTAACCCGCTCTGGAGAGGCGGGTCCATAATTAGAATATTTAAATGAGGCTCCCTTCCTGAGATTTTGGCAGTGATTTGAAATTATCGCCTCCTGCACGGGTTTCTGGGGATTTGGGAAACTCGTCAGTGAAATGGAGGTGAGATTGAGCAGCATTTCATGGGGATGGTTGAAGGTCAGATTCCCGATACGTAAAAGGCTCAGTGCTCACAGCTGCTTTGCCAGTTGGGAAACGGTTTGGTGAGATTACTTGTTGTGAGAGACTTATTTGTACAGTTTGGAGGCGTTGACACAGAGAACATCAGGATGAGTGGCGCCATGGCTGCTTTTGATTGGACTTCGAACAAGGAAAAGAATGAACATCATCAGCAGCAAGGGCGTGCTGAGGAGGGAGCTATAGGTGGACAACAGAGAAGGGAGCAATAGAGGGGTCGAGGTGGCAGGAGGCATTACCACCTAACAGGGTGTACAGACAAAGGCTCAACATCCTTGACCTCTCAGAAGAGCAGTGCTTCCGAAGGCTGAGATTGTCATGTCAGGTGGTCACAAACATCTGTAGCCTCCTAGAAGAAGACCTGCTATCTGCTGGACCTGGAGGCCATGCATTACCAGTGGCTGTGAAAGTCTCCACTGACCTCAATTTTTTTGCCTCTGGTTCCTTCCAGGGCTCTACCGGAGACATATTAAGGGTCTCACAGTTGGCTGCACAAAAATGCATAGTGACAGATGGATTGTTTGCCAGGGCTGGGAGGTATGTAAACATCCCCTGTGATGAGAATAGCCAGAATGATGGGCACTCGGTTTCGCGTCTATGGCTGCACACACATGACAATCCGAGCACCACTAAATCAACCAGGAGCATTCGTCAACCACAAGGGATTTCATTCCATCAATGTGCAGCTGGTGTGCCACCACAAGAAAAGGTTCCTGCAAGTCTGCGCCAGATTCCCTGGAGCTGCCATGATGTTTTCATACTGCGGCAGTCCAACATCCCTGACCTGTTTATACCTGAAACCAGCCTTAAGGGGTGGCTGCTGGACGACAAAGGATAACCCCTTCAAACCTGGCTGATCACACCTCTGAGGATCCCCACCAAACACCAGAAGGGCTACAACGCCAGCCATAAGACAACCAGATGTGTCATCGAGCAAGCCATCAGAATGCTCAAGATGTGCTTCAGGTGCCTGCCAGTGAGGGTCTCCAGGATAATCACGGTGTGTTGCGTTCTGCACAACATAGCGCTGCAGCGAGGACTGGGGGTGCAGGAGGAACAAACCGCTCATCCCTCTTCATCTGATGAGGATTCCAATGGAGAGAAGGAGGAGGAGGAAGAGGGGGAAGATAAAGATGGGGCCCTCAATGCCAGACCAGCCAATCACAATGCTGCTCGGAATGCCATGGATGCCCTAATAACTCGAAGATTCAGTTAGTCACTCAGACTGGACCAAAGTAACTATCACTTCCCCTCCCCCTCCCCCTCCACCCCGTCACTTACACAAAGCAGTCCTGTAACCAGCCATCCACCCATTGTACATGGACCAATTGGTCTCAGTCAATTCATGTCTTTACATTCATCAACAAGCAACTGAAAACCTGAGTTGCCACTCCCCATGCAAGAATGGTGAACACAGGAAAGTAGTGTAAATTAATACATTTTATGTGAATGAATAAATTAAATTTACCAAAATAACATTTTCACAAACACCCTTGTGCATACCCTCGTGAACTACACAACTTTTCCCTTTCTTTCCCTAACACTGCTACGTGGTGCAACCTCTGTGGCTTCAGCAGAGGTAGAGACAGGCTTCTCTGACCTCTGAGATGTTCATGGCCAATGACCTCTGGGTGTTGGAACCTGTGATGCCCCACCAAAGACTGCTCCACCATCACCTGTGCAGGGGCAGACTCAGCCAGCAGGAGGGGAGGAAGCATATTGGGTACTGGTTGAGGTGGTGGGGGGAGCAACAAGTGAGACATGGAAATGCTTTCAGTGGAGTTTCTACTTCCATGTCCCCTTTCGCTATCATCCCTCTCCCGGATCAATGGCACATCACTCCTACCTCTCTGCGGAAGATAAGCTCGGAGCAGATCAGTGACGTCTTGCAAGGCCACGGCTAATGTATCTGTCATCCTGTTTAAGGCGACAGAAATGTTGGCACCCATAGTTTGCATCAGGGCCTGCAGGGACTGATTAGTGTGCCCCGATTCAAGTTCCACAGCGGAGGCCACTCTCTCCATGGAAGACATCCTCACAGTGGCCTGCGATATCAATCCATAAATGTTTGAGCTGGACTCCTCCGTCCTCTGATACTGTGGACAGTGTGTTTGGCAGGACTGCCAGTACCTCGCACATTTTCTGCTGACCCTGTATCATTCTCCTTTTCATCGATGGCCCGCTGGGTTCAGCATCTCTGTCCAGCTGAGCAGAGCATGGAGAAGTCTGCGCCCTCCGACACGGACTCTCCACAGTTGTCCCTACCACCACTCTCTGTTCATGCTCATTTGTGAACTGTGATTCACCAGGTGAGATCCCATCTAACTGTCTAACAGGACCCACCGAAGTACTCGTATCTGCGCTGGTGCCTGGTTCGCATGTGTCCTGTGACGGTGCACCCTCAGCAGGAATGAGCTTCTCTGAGGAGCCCTCATCCCCCTGGGCAGAGGCTGCTGTTCTTCGCGTGATGGCCTTAGAGGAGAGAAGAGATAGATATGATTTAGTCATGGGAATGTAAAAATGTTGCAACTCAGCATGATTACAGTGATCATATTTCATTTGGTGCTGAAATCAAGTCAACATGACTTAGTCTCGTACAAGATGTGGGTCAGAGATATTTAATGCTGTCACCATGCAGCAGTGAAGTCTGAGTTTTGCCATCTCCGATGCTCAGGGACACTGAGATCCTGCTTATCTGCAGGGCCTCCTGCTCTGCAGATGTCAACTCCACGATCTGTGGTGGCCCACCTCCAGTCCTCTCCCACTCCCTTGTATTTTGCGCTCTTTTCTCCTGCAAGGGGGCACGACAGACCTATAAGTGTCTGTAAGGCATGCGTGCGCCCGATGGACGCAGAGCATCTGGCGAGGGTGACTATCAGGCAGATGCACTACGAGTGGCATTGACATGCATTTGAGGACGTGTGCTGAGAATCGGGGGAGCTGACTGAGGTGGTATCACATTACGTAAGGATTGGGGTGAGTGGCAATGGTGGATGGAGCAAGGGGGAGGTGAGGAAGTGCATTGAAATGGAACGATGGGTGCTGCTGAAATATAAGTGGGTGTGAGGAGTGATGTGATGGAGTACACTTGACAAGACAGAGTGAGGGGGTGGGGGTGCACTACAGGATGTAGGTGAATTTGAAACTGTGCTCACATTTCCTGACCTGGTTAGGTCATTAAAACACTTCCTGCACTGAATCCATGTCCTGAGCACAGATCTCCTCCTGCTCACCCCTTCAACCACCTCCAGCCATGCCTTCTCCGTTATAGCAGCAAGCTTTTTCTCCCCATTACTGGGGAATAGGACCTCCTTCCTCGCCCTCATTGCACCCAGCAGTACATCAAGGGAGGCCTCATTAAAGCGGGGCACAGTCTTTGCCCATCCTGACTCCATCTCAAACTTATTTCTCTCCTACAATTCTCCCAACTCCTCCAAATTCCATCTGTGCATTGGCCCTTTAAATAGTCGAGGTGAAATAGCGTCATGCGGGTGGACATCACGCCCATTCACATGCATTGGAAATACCAAACCCGGAAGTAAAATGATAATGAGGCATCCATGTTGAATTCGGAAATTTCCACACGTTCCACGATTTCTCAGCATTTCACGCCCACTTTTGCCCCCCAATCCCACCTCTGCATTAATATCGACCCCATTAATTCTTCTGAAAAACAGCAGGTATAAAAATAGTAAACTGTTCTGCAACGGAATAACTTTTATGATAGAACTGGATGTCTGTGAGGTTATAAATCATAACACAATGGGGCCAGGGTGATGTGGGCATTCATTGACGCTCCTGGCAGTTTTGCATAATACTGATGGCACTCAAGCCTACTCATGGTCATATATGTTCTTTCATAAATAGAAAGCCCCTTAGGTGCACAAAATAATAGATTATTCTCCTTATTCCCTAAACTAGGAAAGCAAAGTAGAAAAAAGTATTATGGAAAGGACTTTATACTGGCGCAAGAACTGTTTTTGGTTGTCGCTTTTATTATCTTAGTAAAGACTAACCAATGTGACTAAATCAGTACCAGGAGAGTCACTAGCACTTAAGTTCGACTCCCATTTCCACACAGGAACTTAACAGCTGCTGCTGTGGCACATTGCCATTGAGTGTCAATCTGAAAGTGTTGCACAGTGACAGTGGTAAAGCTGCATACACTGATTCTCCTGTATGTCAAAATCTCTCACGAATTACTGATTGGAGCTTTGCCCTTGTTTGTAAAAGTATAAATGCTGAACCAAGGTAAGGCTCTGGGCCTGGCTGTTTGCCCCCACTACAAATGTTCCAGGTCTTTTCATACTCTTATTAACAACCAGTATCAATTTTGTGAGGCATTAGCCCTTGTTACAATTGACTTCAGGTTCATCCTGTTGTTATGCTGCATGATATATATTGGATAGAAAAAAACATCTCTCTCACCATGTCAAAAATACGGTTGACAGCGTGGAACAGAAATATACCCCACCCTCATTATAACATGGCCTACAGAAGCTAAGCATTTTCTATGTTGTAATATGATGCACACTGTAATTAATGCCCCAAATAAAGTAGAAATGGTAACATGAAAAGTGCAAAACCAAAATGTAATAGTTCTATAGTCATGCTAATGTTAAGACTTTATGAAGGCAGCAGGGTAGAACTGTGAGTTTGTGCAGTGCTTCACTTTATAAAAAATACTTTGTGCTCCAGCTGGATTAACCTACAATAAGAATAATTCCAGTAACTTTGAGTCAGAAATCATAGAGGAGTTGTTGCATTCTGACCCGCAGGAGAACTTAAGGAATAGTATTAGGAGAAAGGAAAACACTGATTATCATGTTGTTTTTCATTAAATTAACTTTAATTCCACCATATAAAAATTGAAATGAAAATCTGGAGTTGAAAACATATTAAGGCCTTGATATCATGTTGTGCGATGTTAGTGTATGAATGCTTAATGCATTAAATTCCTTTGTCTGCTCTCTTAATGGAGGTGCTGACCTGTTTAAAATAAACAGTTCAACAGCGTACTTACACTAATATTAAACAATGTTGTTTCAAAGCCTAAGTGAGAGGTGAGAACAGACCATGACAAATTATAAATGACACTTCCTCTGTCAGGTTGTGTCTCCCTAGTGCTAATAATATTTTGTGCGCTCTCAAATTAAACTGAAATTATTGACAAATGGCTCATACCCCACTCACTGTACAATATGAGGCACAGAATGACTATAGTGTTCTAGTGTGTGAGTATGAGTTATTTTGCTGGTTGATTGGCTGATCTAATTGGGTGGTCAGCATGACATGATTTAAGGAAGAAGCAATTTGTACCCTGAGGTGGGCAGTTTTAGATGCGGGTGTTCAGTACTGCTCACAGCATCTTGTTATCTTGGTAGGAGACAGGCATCCCGCCGTTGCTCATTTATGAAGCTGCCTCAATAATAGTTGGCTCAGGGTTCCTGTGTTTATGTTGCCTTAGGCTTTTGGGTACATTTAGGGCTGGAAAAAGTGAATTCTAGTTGGTGATTGCTCCAAATGGCAGAAATGAGAGTTTATTAGCACTCAGTGGTTGCCTCAATAATGACAAAACAGTTGTTTGTTATTGCCCACTAGATTCATATAATATGATTTGTAATAACACTACATTTTCTGTTTGCTATTCATACTTGATTGCAATATAACAAAAATAAATTGGCACCTGCTGTATTAAGAAAATCATTATACAGTTATAATACAAAAATCAAAGGCTTCTTTTTAATTGAGAAATGTCAATGTGGCTGCTCAAATAATATTTTAATACTTTCTAGACATTTTAATTCAAAGTTTAATCAAAATAATTTTAACAACCTACTAGATACGTTAGCTACGTATTCAGATTCAATAAATCATGTGAGGATATCTTAAATGAAAAGAAAAAAAATCTTGCATTTATATAACACCTTTCACATCCTCAAGATGTCCCAAACCACTTCACAGCCAATGAATAACTTTTGAAGTGCAGTCACTGTTGTTATGTAGGTAAACATGGTAACCAATTTGCACACAGCAAGATCAGCAATGACATAAAAGAAAAGTTAATTTGTTTTGGAGGTATTGATTGAGGGACACCAGGAGAACTCCCAATCTCTTTTTCAAATAGTGCGATGGGATCATTTACCGGGATCACCTGAGGGCAGCTTGATGTCTCATCTGAAAGGGTACCTCTGACAATGCAGCACTCCCTCAGTTTAGATTACATGCTCAAGTCTTGCAGTGGGACTTGAACCCATAACATTCTGACTCAGAGGTGAGAGTGCAACCACTGAATCAAGCTGACAGAAACATTACTCTTCAATGGAGTAGTGGTTTACTGAAAGGAAATTGTAATAACATTCACTTGGCAACATTGGATCGTATAACCCATGAGGCCAAAAAGCAAGTATTTTATGGTGATGGGCAGAAAGACCAATTTGACTTCTCTGATGCTGTCCTAGCTGGCTTCCCTGCCTTGACCAGATCTGTGAGATCAGCAGCACCTTAATCACAGCACTATCATCTGCTGTTATTATCATCAGGACAGTTTCTGTCAACACTGTAGTGGTGACAATAGCTGAGAGGTGCAGGACAGGATGGAGGAAACTGAGTGATGGAATGGATTATTTTATGATAGTTTATATCTGAGACCTGTTTTTTTCATCCAGTCCAGACTGCTGGGATGAAAGTTTCCTTTCTCCGTTGGCTATAAGGATGTTTCGTGAAATGTGTTTGGGTAGCCTCGAACCAGTTCCTACTGGGTACAGGGTCACAGCATGAAGCCACCCATAACTAAGCACAAATTGGTACCACTTAACATAAAAAAAAAACAAAGCTATCCTTTTCAACTCCCCGCATCAAACACGTGCCTCTGGCCTTGACTCCATCAACCTTCATGGCTGCTACTTCAGGCTATGTCATGAGGTGCGGAATCTTAGCATACTGTTCGGTCCCAAGCACAGCTTCCACTCCCACATCTATTCCATGAGCAAGAACGCTTCCTTCCACCCCTGCAACATTACCTGCCTCTGCTCCTACCTGTCATTTCAAGGCTTGACTTCTCTGATGCTGTCCTAGCTGGCTTCCCTGCCTTGACCAGATATTTAAATACCTCTTTTTTAAAGTTAATTGACACAGCATTAATCACTTTTGTTGGGAGCCTGTTCTACACATCATTATTCTGTGGGGGAAGAAACATCTTCAAATCTCTGGTCTTGCTTGACCCTTGTTAATTTTCTACTTGTGTTCTCCAGTTCTATGCTCACAGTCCAAGTCAAATAGTCTGTTTATATCCACCTTATTTATCTCAACATTTTAAAGACCTGGATCATACCATTTCTCAATTTTTTCTCCAACGGAAAATAAAACTTCAAGTCCGTCAGTCTCTCCTCATATCTCAGAGCCCTAAGTCACTAAATCATCTCTGTTGTTCTTTTCTGAACCTTATTCAACAGATAGATATCTTTTTGAAGGTACAATACCAAAACTGTACACTGTATGACAAAGCAACCTTGCAAACATTGTTAGAATTGCACTTTTTGACCAATGGTCAAATGCGCTTGAGATTTACTCCAGTATTTGATTCATTTTTTGGACAATAACTTCACATTGACTAGCTACTTTCAATGTACAATTCAGGATTACACTAATTTATACTTAATTTTCCACCACCCCTCTCAGCACTGTCCATGTGGACTCTGCCAGCGGATCAGTTATCACCGCCCCTCTCCGCATCTCCTTCCAGAATGTCCGTTCATTTGTGAACAAGGTTCTTGCCATCCATGAGCTTATTGTGGATGATTGCATCGACATTATGGCCTTGACGGAAAGCTGGCTGATGGATGATGACACCTTCCCCCTGAATGAAGCCTCCCCACCTGGCTATATCTTCAACCACTTGCCCCACCCAGACCGCCGCGGTGGTGGTGTGGCCCTGATCACCAAATCACACCTTGGTCTGTCCCCCTACTCCTCTGGCACCTTCTCCTCCTTTGAGCATCCCACCTTGTTCCACCCCTCTCACCTCTCTAAAATCCTCCCAACCCACCCAAGCAACACACCAAGATCCTCATTGAAATATCTTCACTGCTTTCTTCCCTCAGCCTCTGTACCTCTCCTATCCCTACTCATGCCCTCTCTGAGCTCATCTTGACCATGAGACTCACCTCCTGTACCTTACACCCTATTCCTACCAAACCGCTAACCACCCAACTTCCCTTCCTGGCCCCCATGTTAGCTGATATTATTAATGGTCCCCTCTCCTAAGGGACTGTCCCCTTCCCCTTCAAATCTGCCGACATCACCCCCTCCTCAAAAAAAACACCCTTGACCTCTGTGTCCTTGCAAACTACCGCCCCATCTCCAACATCCCTTTCCCGCAACTCCATTTTTTAATCCCTCCGATCAGGTTTCCGCCCCTGCCACAGTGCTGAAATGGCCCTTATCAAAGTCACAAATAATATCCTATGTGACTGTGACCATGGTAAACTAACCTTCCTCATCATTCTCAACCTGTCTGCAGCCTTTGACTCAGTTGAGTCCTCCAACGCCTCACCTCCTACGTCCAGCTGGGTGGGACTGCGCTCACCTGGTTCTTATGTATCCAGTCATAGCCAGAGAACCACCTGCAATGGTTTCTCTTCCCACTCCTGCACTGTTACCTCTGGAGTCCCCCAAGGATCTGTCCTTGGCCCCCTCGTATTTCTCATCTACATGCTGCCCATCGGTGACGTCATCCGAAAACATGTCAGGTTCCACATGTACACTGATGAAACCCAGCTCTGCCTCACCTCCACCTCCCTCGACCCCTCCACTGTCACACTGCTTGTCCGACATGCAGTACTGGATGAGCAAAAATTTCCTCCAACTAAATACTGGGACGTCTTCGGTCCCCACCACAAATTCCGTTCCCTAGCCACCAACTCCATCCCTCTCCCTGGCCACCATCTGAGGTTGAACCAGACTGTTTGCAACCCTGGTGTCCTATTTGACGCTGAGATGAGCTTCCGACCACATATCCGCTCCATCACCAAGGCTGCCTACTTCCACCTCCGTAACATTGCCCGTCTCCACCTCTGCCTCAGCTCCTCTGCTGCTGAAACCCTCATCCATGCGTTTGTTACCTCTAGACTTGACTATTCCAATGCTCTCCTGGCCGGCCTCCCATCTTCCACCCTCCATAAACTTGAGCTCATGCAAAACTCTGCTGGCCATTTCCTAACTTGCACCAAGTCCTGTTCACCCATCACCCCTGTACTCGTTGACCTACATTGGTTCCCGATCTGACAACACCTCGATTTTAAAATTCTCATCCTTGTTTTCAAATCCCTTCATGGCCTCACCCCTCCCTATCTCTGTAACCTCCTCCAGCCCTACAACCTCTGCGCTCCTCCAATTCTTGCTGCTTGCGCATCCCCAATTTTAAATGCTCCACCATTGGCAGCCATGCCTTCAGCTACCTAGGTCCTAAGCTCTGAAATTCCCTCTCTGGACCTCTCCACCTCTCTATCTCTCCTTTAAGATGCTCCTTAAAACCTATCTCTTTGATCAAGCTTTTGGTCACCTGTCCTAATATCTCCTTATGTTGCTCGGTGTCAAATTTTGTTTGATAACGGTCCTGTGAAGTGCCTTGGGACGTTTTACTATATCAAAGGCACTATATAAATGCAAGTTGTTGTTATTTATCGTTTACACATATGTCGTGAATTCTGCCCCTATGTACATGAGCTTATATTTATTCATATTAAAATACTTTTGCTGCAGTTTAACCCACTCACTTAATTGGTCCAGATACCTTTGAATGCTATCAAGCTCCGTTATGCTTGTCACCATATAGCTTGGTGTCAGCAGCAAATTTTATTTCATTTCATTAATTACTGTCCTTTATATCAGTTATCAATGGTCAATAATGCAACCAGCAATAGATCAAGAACATACCTCTGAAGAAATTCAGCAGTCATTGTGCCTCAGCCAATACTTTTTTCCATTTATCATCATGTTCTGCTTTCTTTTGCTAAGACACTTTTTATTCCAGCTAGTTAATTCGCCGAATGTGTTGTTTCAACTATGTTTTCATTTGCATGCGCATTTTGGCCGCCGCTCTGAACCCGAGCCCACTACTTCTATTTCTCTTTTTTTTCTAACCTTGGCTCTCAGGCTGTTTTCTCAAGTCTCCTCCTCTTCCTGTCAATCAGTAATGCCAGCTTTCTTTTTTCTCTTCTTGAGTACTTCTTGAGTTTGGGGTGTGGGGGAAGAACTCCAATGGCTTTGTGGACCTGAGCCAGCTGTTTCAACTTAAAGGGTAGGGGCATACAATTGCGATAAAGGTGGAAGGTCCAGCAGCTTAGGAGCAGCCTCCAGCAGTCCCTTTAAGGACTGCTGGTTAGGCTGTTCTACATAGAGTTCCATCGGGCAGGACTTGTGCAGACAATGTACTGATCATTGGAACTCTGAAATGGCATTGGGGTCCTCTGTAGGACCCTGATTTGCACCAGTTAATGAGACTTCTATCTGTTCAAAGCTGTAAATTTCCCAGCCTGGACCAAAATGGAAGCGAGCTGAATGTTGCCGACAATGCCTTATGCCCTGCGATCATTGCGATTGCCAGGGACCGCCCCCCATTGTCCCCAAATAAGTCTTTTTGAACAATTTTGATCTTACTACAGCCCTGTTGGTTCTGAAAAACAGGGTGGGAGAGGGATCAAAATTGGCCCCGGGGAGTTACTGTTGATGGGAATTTATTCAACGTTCATGCTATTTTTACATAGAGTTACATAGGCTCCGATATTTACAGAGAGGGAGCATGTTTGTGGGGGAAGCCCGGAAATCCTGGGCACGCGGAGGTCCTACTGAATATACAGGCAGGACCTCATTATCAGATTGACAGGGTGGCCAGGTGCCGGGCAGGAAAACCCGCGGTACAAGGCCGCAGCCGAGGAATATTGGGGGCGGTCCCTGTCAATTGGCGAAGATCATGGGGCATAAGTGGGGGTGGTCAGACTAGCAATTGGGAGGAGGGGAGGGATCGCGGGTTGAAGTGGGGTCGGCAAAGATTGTGGGGTATAAGTGGGGGGTTGGCAAAGATTGCACGGGATAAGTGGGGGATCGGCAAAGATTGCAGGGTATAACTGAGGGGTTGGCAAAGATTGCAGGGTATAAGTGGAGGGTCGGCAAAATTTGCGGGGCGTAAGTGGAGGGTCGGCAAAGATTGTGGGTTATAAGTGGGGTCGGCAAAGATTAAGGGGTATAAGTAGGGGGTCGGCAAAGATTGCAGGGTATAATTGGGGAGGTCGGCAAAATTTGCAGGGCGTAAGTGGGGAGTCAGCAAAGATTGAGGGGTATAAGTGGGGAGTTGGCAAAGACCACGGGATATAAGGCTTGGGATCGTGGGTTTGGGTGGGGGTGGGGTTTGTCTGATAGTGGCAGCGAGGAGAGGCCCCGATCGGCAGAAGATTTGCTTGAGGGGCCAGGGGGGAGCACTCCTGCTCCTCCTGGCTCACAAGTGGTGCTTTAAAAAGCACTTACCTGCTTGATCCGGCAACTCCCGTCTCCATTTAGCTGCTGAGTATCCCGAGCCCTGGGTAACCTGACAGCCAGCGTTAAATTTAAATCAGGCTCCCAACTGCACTGTGGGAGCCTGATTTAAATATTATAATGAGGTGTCCCGCCTCCCATAAAAATGCCGGCAGGCTTGTACGCAGTGGGTTGGGGTGACGTTTCGCGATTTTTAATTTTTAACAGCCCCCCCTTCCCCACAACACCAGTTTTCTCCCACCTGTCGTGGGGGGGTTACTATCAACCACCTAAATCTACAGCACAGAAACAGGCCATTCAGCCCAACTGGTCTATGCCAGCTTTTAAGCTCCACTCGAGCCTCCTCCCACCCCTGTTCATCTAGCCCTATCAGCATATCCTTCTATTCCTTTCTTCCGCATGTGCTTATCTAGTTTCTCCTTAAATGCACTTATGTTATTTGCCTCAACTACTCATTGATGTAGCGCGTTCTACATTCTTACCACTCTTTGGGTGAAGAAGTTTCTCCTGAATTCCCTATTGGATTTATTAGTGACTATCTTATATTTATAACCTCTAGTTTTGGACTCCCACATAAGTGGAAACATTTACTCCACATTTACCCTATCAAACTCTTTCATAATCTTAAAGACCTCCATCAGGTCACCCTGCAACCTTCTCTTTTCTAGAGAAAAGAGCCCCAGCCTGGTCAGCCTTTCCTGATAAGGATATCCTCACAGTTCTGGTATCGTCTTTGTGAATCTTTTTTGCACCTTCTCCAGTGCTTCTATATCCTTTTTATAATATGGAGACCAGGGGCCCCGATATTATTGGGGGGGGTGGGGAGGTGCGATTGGGTGTGTGGCAAACCTGCGTGAACCAAACTTACCATTTCCGACACGATCGCACATTGATTGCTGATAATTAACGTCCTCTCTGGGTTTCGCGCCCGGCAGCCAACCTGTTTGAGAGGCTGGCTGCCATCAGGAGCTGCAACGCGGGGGGTGGGGGGGGGGGGCGGGAAAGAGAGAGAGCCAGACGTCATCCGGCGCTGGACTGGAAGACCGGGAGGCGAGGAGAGGGGAAGATCCGGGGGGAGAGGGGAAGATCAGGAGGGAGAGGGGAAGATTGGGGAAAGATTGGGGGGGAGAGATCGGGGAAAGATCGGGGGGGGGATCGGGAGAAGATCGGGGGGACATGGGGATGGTGAAGAGGGGGACATCAGAGCGGGAGACATCGGACATCAGAGCAGGTTTCAAAGGTAGGTGCATTTAGTGTTTTAACGCCATTGCATGTTTTTTTATTTAATTTATTTAGTTTCTTTCTCCCTTTTTCGGTCCTTCATGCCTGTGGCGTGAATCAGAAGTAGTGGACAAGCCGCCCAGGTAAGTTGAAAATCTTTCTAATCACTTACTCTGTCACAGGTAAAGTGCCTTAAGTACCTCAATAAGGTACATTTGGCTCCTTAACTGTCATCCCGCTGGCTTTAATTGCCGGTTTTGGGTCCCTCCGCGCGCACACAGATCGGTCCCTGTGAAACTCGGAAGCCAGCGGATTGGAGCTAGCTTCCGAACCCGAATGGGATTTGCACGATTTTCAGAACCCCCCGCCCCCAATGCACATGCATTTGCCTCCTAAAATCACCCCCCAGAACTGTGCACAGTACTCGAAGTGTGGTCTAACCCAGGTTCAATATGAGTTTAACATAACTTCTCTGCTTTTCAATTCTATCCCTCTGAAAATGAACCACAGTACTTGATTTGCTCTTTTTATGGCCTAATCAACCTGCTTTGCTACTTTTAATGATTTGTGTAACTGTACCTCTAGATCCCTTTGCTCCTCTACCCATTTAGATTCTTATTATTCAAGCACTATGTGACCTCCTTATTCTTCCTACCAAAATTTTTTTTTTATTCGTTCATGGGATGTGGGCATCGCTGGCAAGGCCAGCACTTATTGCCCATCCCTAATTGCCCTTGAGAAGGTGGTGGTGAGCCACCTCACACTTATCTATATTGAAATTAATTTGCCAGTTACACACCCATTCTGCAAGTTTATTAATGCCTTCTTGTATTTTGTTGCATTCTTTCTCAGCAATAACTGTACCTCCCCAATTTGGTATCATCTGCAAATTTTGAAATTGTACTTCCGATTCCCGAGTCCAAATCGTTTATGTAAATTATGAACAACAGTGGTCCCAGCACCGATCTCTGTGGAACACCACTTCCCACCTTTTGCCAGTCTGAGTAGCTACCCTTAACCCCACTCTCTGTTTTCTGTTTTGTAGCCAGCTTGCTATCCATTGTGCAACTTGTCCCCTGACTCCACATGCTCTGACCTTAGTCATGTGTCTACTATGAGGATTTTGAGGGACTTTTTTTTCTTTATCTCCAATGTGAAGCTTGCCAATTGATTTAGTTAAATTACTTGCTGACATTTATGTTATCCGTGTCTTTCAGAATTTTAAAGATGTCCCCTTTTCAATTTTCCTTTCTTCAATAGGAACATATCCATAACAACTAACATTTATGTAGCACCTTTCATAATGAAATGTCCCTAGATACTTTGCAGGGGTAGTGATGGATATTGAGGAAAAAGTAAAATTTAGTTAGAGAAGGTGATGTTAGGCAGAGGGAGTGGGGTGCGTGCAGCAGACCAGATTTGGAAAAGCAGAGGGTGTGAGCTAGCATGTAGTGCTAGAGAAGATTGCAGAGCAAGACCATGGAGTAATTTGAAGATGTGGATGAAGATTTTAAAGCTGGTGCACTGGAAGATAAGAGCCAGTGGAGGATAATGATGATTGCTGCCTTAGTTTATCTGCATAATTTGTCCAGTTCCCTTTGCATTTATCCTGGTCACTTGGTCAAAAAGCTCAGTGTCATCACCAAGCTTGACAATATTACTATAAGTAACTGCCTCCCAATTGTTTATGAATTAGGGCAAAGAGCAGAGAACTCCAAATAGATAATGAAGAGTTTGTAACATCTTTGGGGTTCTAATTGCTTCAGATATCACAGTGTCTTAACTAAAAGATTACCCACTTGTAGAAAAATTCTGCAAGGCGTTAGTAGGTCTAGCAACAATTTTGTATGACAGTGAACACTATCCAAGATTTGGAATATAAAAATCAATTGGGCCTGGAATTGTAACAAGGAATCTGATTTGCTCCATGTTGTTGTAAATCTGCTGAACTGTGGAATTCTTCAGGAATAATGAGAAATATCAAACTCTACAGGATCTGTGAAAACAAGGCACCAGCATTTTTCTATTGTACCCAACAATAGCTTTTACCATCACTGAAAATACCCCAAATGGCCAGACCAAATGAGCTAAAGGAGCCTGGTGTGCAATGCTGCGGGCATTCATCTGGAACAGGAATACACAGCCAATTGGCAGCAGTAGCAGTCGTAAACCTAACTGCAGATCACACTATTAACTTAAACGGGAAATAAACCACAATAGCTAAGTGATCCATTCAATAATATTACTAACTTTTCTTTCTATATAATTATTGTAAATGTTTATTTCTATTCATTAATCCTCTGGCTACAGCATTCGGCCTTCCTTTGTTTAGGCCACATATTTTTCATACTGAGAATTGTGGGTAAATTACATCATTGTTATGGCATACAGGTTCTGACAACAATTTTATTAATGAAATGAAAATGGTACAACGAAGTATGCCTCTCTGAGATAAAGGGCTACATTTTCATGAATCTGCCCCAGGAAGTATGGTTTGGGACTTCAACTCGCTGCCCAAACCTCACCATGACCCCTGCTCAGTTTCTTCCTTGGGCCTCATTAAATATGCAAGCTAAGTTCTCAACAGGATCTCCAATAGGGATAGAGAGTAGGGATAAAGAGAATGTACTCCGATTGGCAGGATGTGACAAGTGGTATTCCCCAGGGATCTGCACTGGGGTCTCAGCTTTTCATCATATATATTAATGACTTGGATGAAGAGATAGAGAGTTGCATAATCCAAGTTTGCAGAAGACACTAAATTAGGAGGCACAGTAAGTTGTTTAGATGGGAGCAGGAAGTTATAAAGGAATGTAGACAGATTAAGTGAGTGGAAAAACTGTGGCAAATGGAGTTCAATGTGGGGAAGTGTGAGGTCATCCACTTTGGATCCAAGAAAGACAAATCAGAATATTTTTTTAATAGCGCCAGACTAGAAATTTTGGCGGAGCAAAGGGACCTGGGTGGCCAGGTACACAAATCACTAAAAGCTAGTGCACAGGTACAGAAAGTAATCAAAACGGTTAGTAGAATGTTGGCTTTTATCTCAAGGGAGCTAGAATAAGGGGAGAAAGTTATGCTTCGGTTGTATAAAACCTTGGTCAGACCCCATCTGGTGTTCAGTTTTGGTCACCGCACCTCTGGAAGGTATATTGGCCTTGGTGGGCTACAGAGCACATTCACTACCAGGGCTTAAAGGTTTAAATTATGAGGATAGGTTGCATAAACTTGGGTTACATTCCCTTGAGTTTAGAAGGTTGAAGGGTGATTAATTGAGGTGGTTAATATGATAAAAGGATTCAAGAGAGTAGCTATAGAGAAGCGTTTCCTCTGCTGGGTGAATCCAGAACAAGGGGCATAATCTTAAAATTACAGCTAGGTCATTTAGGAATGAAATCAGGAAGTACTTTTTCATACAAAAAATAGTGGGAATGTGGAATTTGCTCCCCCAAAAGGCTGTGGATGCTGGGTCAATTAATATTTTCAGGACTGAGATCAATAGATTTTTGTTAGGTAAGAGTATCAAGGGATAGGGATCAAAGGTGGGTAAATGGAGCTGAGGTACAGATCAGCCATGATTTAATTGAATGGCAGAACAGGCTCGAGGGGTTGAATGGCCTACTCCTGTTCCTATGTTCCTGTGATTGTGACGGTAGATTTCACTGCCCTATTTCCCGATGTTTTCTGCTGCTATCCTCTCTGATTTGGGATGAGATAATGGAGGAAAATGGAGGCCAATATGTACGAAAATTGAGGGAAAAAAATATATCCCAAAAAGCTCGACAAGCCATTGATATAAATCAATGAACACAAAATGTTTTGGACAGAGGAATAAGAGAAAGCTAATGGAAGATCACAATAATTAAAATAGACAGAAAAATGAATAATGCAAGTAATGATTTCACCATTGGGAATTAGTCAGTTGTAAGAGCTAAGCTTGTGTTTTTTAATATTGCTGATGAGAGTATACTCTGCTCAGAACAACACACCTTCACTTTGCACACCTGCACCAGATGACTTGCTGCAGTCATAGGAACAGAAGTGGCCATTCAGTCCCTCGAGCTTGTTCCAGCATTCAATAAGATCGCGGCGGATCTGTATCCTAACTCCACTTACCCGCCTTGGCTCCATATCTCTTAATACCCTTAGCTAGCAAAAATCTATTAATCTCAGATTTGAAATGATTAATTGAGCTCGCATCTACTGCTTTTTGTGGGAGAGAGTTCCACATTTCTATCACCCTTTGCGTGAAGGAGTGTTTCCAAACTTCTCTCCTGAATGGCCTGATCTGATTTTAAGGTTATGTAATAATTTCTGGAGTGTCAACATTTGTGTCTCCCACTATTCAATGATTCGACTTGACACCATATTGGTTATAGAGGTTGTTCAGACTTTATTTTATAAGGTAGTTCAGACTATATTATATTACAATCTGTCAGCAATAACTAACAATCGCTTTAACAGTGCAATAATAGATTCATATTACCCGCCTCTCGCAACTGGACAATCGGCACACCTGGCTCATTGATGGCGATCTTCCTGATAGTTACACAGCGTTAGGCCAAAGGCCAGCATCGATATGCTGGATGTACCTAACTATCTGTTCCTCCTCCGACTGTGTTTCTGCTGGCTAAAAGCCAGTCTCTTATACTTTTATTTCTACCTGAAAGATGTGCCGCTCTGCACGTACTATTTAACAGATGTCTCCCCAAATGGTGAGTTAATGATGTGTCAGTTCCTCTATCCTGTGGAGATACCCCAATATTCACAGAAGCAGGACAGAAATCACTAGGTTAGCTGCTAACCCCTCCCAAGGTTTACAGCTTTCCTGTTTATTCAGCTGCATGATTTAATTAGAAGAGCCTTAAACGTCAGAAGGGTTAGAAAAATTTAGAAAGGTTAGTATCTTTCCATTTCACCAGACTTTTACCCCTTACTACCAAAATTCATCTCTTCTTGGATTAGCCTATTCTAAATTTATCATATTTGATGAATTCTCAAACTCATTATATTCTTACAGTTATGTCCCCTTGCCTTAGACTCCCCCACCAGCGGAAAAAGTTTCTCTCTATTTACCCTATCAATTCCTTTCAAAATCCTTAAAACCTCAAACAAATCACTCCTTAACCTTCCATATTCTAGAGAGTACAAGCCTAGTTGATGTAATCTCTCATCATAATTTAACCATTGGAGCCCTGGTAACATTCTGGTGAATCTGTGCTGCACGCCTTCCAAGGCCAAGATACACTTTCTGAGGTGCAGTGCCCAGAACTATACACAATACTCCAGATGTGGTTTAACCAGGGCTTTGCATGGCTGTAGCAAAACTTCCTCCCCTTTATGTTCTAGCCCTCTTGATATAAAGGCTAATATTCCATTAGCCTTTTTCATTATTTTTTGTACCTGACCACTACATTTTAGTGATCTGTGTACATGGATCCCATAATCTCTTTGGACCTCCACTGTTTTCACCATTTAAAAAATACTCGGATCTATCCTTTTTTGGTCCAAAATGGATGACCTCACACTTGCATGCATTGAAATCCATCTGCCACAGTTTTGACCATTCACTTAATCTATCAATGTCTCTTTGTAATGTTACGATCCTATCTACATTATTTAATATGCCACCTATTTTTGTCTCTTTATGATGCATCGCAAAGATTGCAACTTGGAAACAGTGATTTTCTATATTTTTCTCATAGACCACTTTGCTCACATTCTAATATCACATAATTGTGTTAAAGAATTTTAAGGGTTTAAAACTTCATTTCTAAAATGAGGCCTTTGGAACAGACACCCTAATTCAGTTAACATTGATAAAGATAAGAAGTATTTTATGTAAGCTTTGTTACACAATATGATATTGGCACTATAGAAACCAGCTACTATTTCTGCTTACAAGTTCACATAAGTTTATTTATTAGCAATCAAATCAAATTGCTAAGCAAACTTTTTTTCCAGAATATAAAGAACAGATTTTGTTTTAAGCATATTAATTTATTTTGTGTTTAATGATAATAGAGGGCAGTGAATACAAAAATTCACATTTCAGTATTTAACCCTATAGTTATCAAAAAAAAATAATTTTGTTAATTGCACAGGTGAAATGTAGGACCCAGACATAAGATCCCAATTTTTTGCCTACTTGGAACTAATTATGATTTACAACATAAATTGAAAACAAAAATAGAAAAGATTAAACACATTAAATTCTATAATACTGTGGAGTAGAAATTCCATTGAGTGCGTTTCTGTGGGCAGAATGGACCGCCTCCAATCACATGGTCGCAAAGAAGACCCCAAATTCATGGAACTGATTAATTAAAATAAAATAGACAGGCTGCCAGCACTACTCGCGCTGTTAATTGGCAGCATGTCTGATTGGGGGGAGGGTGTCAATTTTCACATTCTTAATGTGATTTAAAGCCTGCATCTCTTAAAGGGGAGGTCCACTTTGGCTGCAGGCATCTATCAGAGGATTGTGGATGGCAGGCGAAGGAGAAGCTGAAAGGGCAACCAGGTTTTTGAACGCTGCTTTGGAGGTTTTAGTGGAGGAGGTTGACAAGAGAAGGGGCATCGTCTATCCACCGGGCAGCAGGAATATTGCGCCCGGCACAAGTGGGCAGATGTGGCAGAATACATCAGTGCGAGGAATATCACCCCCAGTTCATGGTTCCAATGTAGGAAGAAGTTCAATGACCTCACGAGGATCGCTAAGATAAGCCTCCTAACTCATATCTATCATTACTCTATGATTAGCCTTGCACTGCCTGTTGCCCTTTTGCTCCCTTGATTACCGGCACTCTCCTGCAATTACTACAACACACCTCACTCCGCCTCCTTTAGCTCCTACTGGAGCACTCCATACCTGCTACTCTCCTCACTATTACTTCCTTCACTTCCACACACCTCTGCCACCTTGCAAAAACCTGCAACACTATTCTACCCTGGCAAACATGTCTCCTAAACTTCTCTAACACTAATACACTTCTTTCTTGCAGGGCAAGGTGACACACAACAACAGGGAGCAGGTAGCCACAGGAGGAGGACCACTCTTCATCCATGTGCTATTCCCACTTGAAGAACAAGTTATGGACACTGTGGGCAGGGGACAGGTCAGGTGCTTGGCGTCTGGCGAGGCCGTAGGACTGCAGCATTTTAAACCATCTTCTCCTTGTTCTCTTCTCACTTAAATCTCACCCTTACACCTGATGCATGACAGATTGCAACTGCATTCAGAAGCCACTCGTTTGTCTCTGCTTACCCATGCCACTAAATTCTAACTCTTCTCCCTTTTTCACATTTCAGGTCCAGAAAGAAGAGGAAGAAGCACTGCAGAACACGAAGCATCACTCAACCTTATATGTGCACACACCAGCTCAGAGATTGGCATTGTGTAGTTCAGAGGGTAGGCTAAAGGGATCTGCAAGTGCCGGTTCACCCAGCACGAGTGTGCAGGAGCAAGTGCAGCAGGATAGGACGGCCCTGGAAGCAGTATGCCAGAGGGACAGCTCACATCCCAGCCCTGCTGCACAGGGTACAGATGGAGACATCAGAGGCCCACCATACATAAGAAGACTGATGGCTATCCACACGGATATTCTAAGTGTATTGGGCTGCCTGCCAGACAGCTCATGCACAATATCGGAGAGCATGGAGGAGTCCAGCTCCAACTTGTGCGCTGTCTTCGTGCACAGCATCAAGACCATGCAGTCAAGCATATAGCGACTGGTCAGCTCTATGAACACTGCAGGGGGACCCAAACCCGTGGAACTTCTGGTGATAGCTCTGATAGCTTCAGTAATTTCCTGCCTTATAGCTCTAGCAACTCACTACACTTCTGGGCTGTGCTCTTCTGTTTCCTCCGGCTCCTCATCCCCTTCTACATCTTCCTGCTCCACTTCTTCCTTCTCAGGTATCTCCAAGGCAACTCCCCTTTGAATAGCTACATTGTGGAGCATGTAGTGAACAATGATAAACCTTGAACCTCTTTCAGGGCTGTACTGAAAGACCCCTCCAGATCTGTTCAGACAGTGGAACCGTTGATTTATGATGCCAATGGTTTGCTCAATGAGAACCCTTGTTAATGCATGGTTCTAATGTACACCTGGGTAACTGAAAGGCATCATGAGTCAGTTGGTGAGAGGCTATCCCTTGTCCCCCGGAAGCCATCCTGCCATCCGATGGACTGGTTGAAACAGAGGAGGTACTAAGGACTGGCACTGTATGAAAGCGTCATGACTACTGCCAGGAAATTGGGTACAGACCTGCATGACTCACTGCATTTGGTCACAAATAAGTTGCACATTGAGCGAATGGAAATCCGTCCTGTTCAGAAACAGAGCTGCTTCATGATGGGGAGCACAGAGGGCTACGTGCGTACAGTCGATGATGCCCTGCTCCTGCAGAAATCCAGCAATGTGGGCAAATTCCAGTGCTCTCTCTTCCTGCTTGTCATTATCCATAGAGAAGGTAACGAACTGTTGACACCTTGCAAACAGTGCATCAGTGACCTGTCGGATGGCCTTATGCACAGCAATCTGACTGATGTTGCTGATGTCCCCTGAGGCAGTTTGGAAGGAGGCAGAGGCATAAAAGTTTAGAACCACTGTGAGCTTCACTGCCGTAGGCAGTGTAGTGCGTGTCCTGGTGTCGGGCTCCGATTCTCTCTGCAACAGGTGGTGCAGGTACTTGATTGTCTCCCTGCAGCCACCTTAAACATCTTCTCTGAGGTCCAGGTACGATGATCAGTTCCTGAAGACCCACATGCCGTAAGGCCTCCTGCGCCCTAGCTTCCTTTGTCTTCTTCCTGTAGCCTCTGCAGGTCTTTGCTGCCTTCCTTGCTGCTACCTCTCCTCATTTTGGAGCATCAAGGTTAATCCCAGCAGCATGCCCATGTTCAGCAATTATGAACAAGATAAACAGTTGGAGCCCTCCACAAACTCGTTCTTCCAAAGTATTTAATAGCCAAACAGTATCCAAAACAGCCAAAAACCTTGTCCAAAAGCACCCCGCAGCCTAAAACGACTAACCAGAGACTTACCTTAATGGTCATGATGTGGAGATGCCGGTGATGGACTGGGGTGGACAAATGTAAGGAATCTTACAACACCAGGTTATAGTCCAACAGTTTTATTTGAAAATCACAAGCTTTCGGAGATTATCTCCTTCGTCAGGTGAGTGAGTGAATGAGAGGTTCTCAAATCACATATCTTATATTCGGCTGGGACACCATCGCACCAATCAAAGGTGTCGTTGGTGTTCAGACAGGTGAGCCTGTCTGAACACCAACGACACCTTTGATTGGTGCGATGGTGTCCCAGCCTAATACAAGATATGTGATTTGAGAACCTCTCATTCACTCACTCACCTGACGAAGGAGATAATCTCCGAAAGCTTGTGATTTTCAAATAAAACTGTTGGACTATAACCTGGTGTTGTAAGATTCCTTACATTTACCTTAATGGAGGTGAGGATCCCTTCAAATACCACTCCTGAAAGCTGCTTCCCAACTGTTCCTGCTGTGAAGTGCTGGGTGGGTTAAGGAGATGACGTTTGAAGCACACATGGATACCAAATTCAGGAAAGGGCCCTGATTCAGGTGCAAGACAACGACTGAATTATTTAAATGATGCCTGCAGGTGGTCCTGGGGATACCTATCGAGCATCCAGACCAATTTTTTAAAAATTCGTTCATGGGATGTGGGCGTCGCTGGCAAGGCCGGCATTTATTGCCCATCCCTAATTGCCCTTGAGAAGGTGGTGGTGAGCCGCCTTCTTGAACCGCTGCAGTCCGTGTGGTGAAGGTTCTCCCACAGTGCTGTTCGGAAGGGAGTTCCAGGATTTTGACCCAGCAACGATGAAGGAACGGTGATATATTTCCAAGTCGGGATGGTGTGTGACTTGGAGGGGAACGTGCAGGTGGTGTCGTTCCCATGTACCTGCTGCTCTTGTCCTTCTAGGTGGTAAAGGTCGCGGGTTTGGGAGGTGCTGTCGAAGAAGCCTTGGCGAGTTGCTGCAGTGCATCTTGTGGATGGTACACACTGCAGCCACAGTGCGCTGGTGGTGTAGGGAGTGAATGTTTAGGGTGGTGGATGGGGTGCCAATCAAGCGGGCTGCTTTGTCCTGGATGGTGTCGAGCTTCTTGAGTGTTGTTGGAGCTGCACTCATCCAGGCAAGTGGAGAGTATTCCATCACACTCCTGACTTGTGCCTTGTAGATGGTGGAAAGAATTTGGGGAGTCAGGTGGTGAGTCAATCACCGCAGAATACCCAGCCTCTGACCTGCTCTTGTAGCCACAGTATTTATATGGCTGGTCCAATTAAGTTTCTGGTCAATGGTGACCCCCAGGATGTTGATGGTGGGGGATTCGGCGATGGTAATGCCGTTGAATGTCAAGGGGAGGTGGTTAGACTCTCTCTTGTTGGAGATGGTCATTGCCTGGCACTTATCTGGCGCAAATGTTATTTGCCACTTATCAGCCCAAGCCTGGATGTTGTCCAGGTCTTGCTGCGTGCGGGCTCGGACTGCTTCATTATCTGAGGGGTTGCGAATGGAACTGAACACTGTGCAGTCATCAGCGAACATCCCCATTTCTGACCTTATGATGGAGGGAAGGTCATTGATGAAGCAGCTGAAGATGGTTGGGCCTAGGACACTGCCTTGAGGAACTCCTGCAGCAATGTCCTGGGGCTGAGATGATTGGCCTCCAACAACCACTAACACCTTCCTTTGTGCTAGGTATGACTCCAGCCACTGGAGAGTTTTCCCCCTGATTCCCATTGACTTCAATTTTACTAGGGTTCCTTCGTGCCACACTCGGTCAAATGCTGCCTTGATGTCAAGGGCAGTCACTCTCACTTCACCTCTGGAATTCAGCTCTTTTGTCCATGTTTGGACCAAGGCTGTAATGAGGTCTGGAGCCGAGTGGTCCTGACGGAACCCAAACTGAGCATCGGTGAGCAGGTTATTGGTGAGTAAGTGCCGCTTGATAGCACTGTCGACGACACCTTCCATCACTTTGCTGATGATTGAGAGTAGACTGATGGGGCGGTAATTGGCCGGATTGGATTTGTCCTGCTTTTCGTGGACAGGACATACCTGGGCAACTTTCCACATTGTCGGGTAGATGCCAGTGTTGTAGCTGTACTGGAACAGCTTGGCTGGAGGCGTGGCTAGTTTTGGAGCACAAGTCTTCAGCACTACAGCAGGGATGTTGTCGGGGCCCATAGCCTTTGCTGTATCCAGTGCACTCAGCCGTTTCTTGATATCACGTGGAGTGAATCGAATTGGCTTCTGTGATGGTGGGGATATCGGGAGGAGGCTGAGATGGATCATCCACTCAGCACTTCTGGCTGAAGATGGTTGCAAATGCTTCAGCCTTGTCTTTTGCACTCATTGAGGATGGGGATGTTTGCAGAGCCTCCTCCTCCCATTCGTTGTTTAATTATCCACCACCATTCACGACTGGATGTGGCAGGACTGCAGAGCTTTGATCTGATCCGTTGGTTGTGGAATCACTAAGCCCTGTCTATAGCATGTTGCTTCCGCTGTTTAGCATGCATGTAGTCCTGAGTTGTAGCTTCACCAGGTTGGCCCTCATTTTTAGGTACGCCTCGTGCTGCTCCTGGCATGCTGTTGTACACTCCTCATTGAACCAGGGTTGATCCCCTGGCTTGTTGGTAATGGTAGAGTGAGGAATATGCCGGGCCATGAGTTTTCAGATTGTGCTGGAATACAATTCTGCTGCTGCTGATGACCCACAATGCCTCATGGATGCCCAGTTTTGAGCTGCTAGATCTGTTCTGAATCTATCCCATTTAGCATGATGGTAGTGCCACACAACACGTTGGATGGTGTCCTCAGTCCGAAGATGGGACTTCATCTCCACGAGGACTGTGCGGTGGTCACTCCTACCAATACTGTCATGGACAGATACATTTGCGACAGGTAGATTGGTGAGGACGAGGTCAAGTAAGTTTTTCCCTCGTGTTGTTTCACTCACCACCTGCTGCAGGCCCAGTCTAGCAGCTATGTCCTTTAGGACTTGGCCAGCTCGGTCAGTAGTGGTGCTACCGAGCCACTCTTTGTGATGGACATTGAAGTCCCCCACCCAGAGTACATTCTGTGCCCTTGCTACCCTCAGTGCTTCCTCCAAGTGGTGTTCAACATGGAGGAGGAGTGATTCATCAGCCGAGGGAGGACGGTAGGTGGTAATCAGCAGAAGGTTTCCTTGCCCATGTTTGACCTGATGCCATGAGATTTCATGGGGTCCAGAGTCAATGTTGAGGACTTCCAGGGCCACTCCCTCCTGACTGTATATCACTGTACCGCCACCTCTGGTAGGTCTGTCCTGCCGGTGGGACAGGACATACCCAGGGATGGTGATGGAAGAGTCTGGGACATTGGCTGAAAGGTATGATTCTGTGAGTATGGCTATGTCAGGCTGTTGCTTGACTAGTCTGTGGGACAGCTCTCCCAATTTTGGTACAAGTCCCCAGATGTTAGTGAGGAGGACTTTGCAGGGTCGACTGGGCTTGGTTTGCCTTTGTTGTGTCCGGGGCCTAGTGGTCTGATGCCGGGTGGTCCATCCAGTTTTATTCTTATTGTCACTTTTTTTAAGCGAGATTTTACAACTGAGTGGCTTGCTAGGCCATGTCAGAGGGCAATTAAGAATCAACCACATTGCTGTGGGTCTGGAGTCACATATTGGCCATACCAGGTAAGGACGGCAGGTTTCCTTCCCTAAAGGACATTAGTGAACCAGATGGGTTTTTACGACAATCCGGTAGTTTCATGGCCACCATTACTGATACTAGTATTTTAATTCCAGATTTTTATTTAATTAATTGAATTAGTTGAATCTGGCGATGTTCGCATTTCCAGCGTGTTACGTTGTGCTCCTGAACTGGAGTTAATGGCGCCTGTTCTGGACCCTGAAAATGTGCAAGACACATTGCAATTTCTACCCCGATATCTACATAACTGAGGAAATCATTTTTGTTTTTTTTACCAGCGGAGAGTGGGAACAGTCATTTCAAAACTATTTGAAATATACTGACATTTTCTTTAAATAACCTACACATGTTGATATTTTCCAAAGACTAACAAAATAACATGAGGCGTATTCAAAATCTTATGGTTTACATCGAATTCTATTCTGTAAATAAAAGTAGAAAGCATTTGGTTCTTATCAGTAGAAATTCATAATCTGGAATCTTCCTCACAAATAGCTCTCATTGTCCTGAGCTGTGAGATCGCACTAGAAAAGTGAATAGCGTATTATTTAAAATTGGACCATTGTGACATTTAGATACTTTTGCTCTCCTTTTCCATACCTGAATTAGCTTTTAAATTTCTATTCCTTGCAAGTTAACATTTTAAGTGGTGTCAGCTGACGCCTCACTTTTTTTTGTTCTGAAACATTAAGATTGTTAATACTTTGACCTCGTTATCAATGTTGAAGTAATAGAGCTACACATCTACACTGGAAAATGTTATCACTCAAAAACCTGGCAAATTACAGCTTCTTGCCATCCATATCCAGTATCCATTACTTCTGGACATAGCACATTAACTGGCTCATTATCTGCTTCAAACCATATGGGCTTGGGTTTGGGTGGGTCACTCTAATGATATCCTTAGGTGCTTGCCTAATTATTACAATTAAGTGATCTCATTCACAGGACCAGGTACAGAAAATGGTGCCACAACCTTGGAAAATCGGTGTCAGATACCTGACAATGACTAAGCAGGGGGACTTGCCTCTGACTACTAAAAATGTTTTAATCTTAATAAAGGAAGTATCTAATAAACAGTTTAAAAGAAATTGCTGTTCTGTAATTCAAATAAATTCTATAGTTGTCACGGTATAGTCTATTCTCTGACAAATTCTAATACTTTGTGGTAAAGCCCATTGACATCAATCGGGAGAGATGTAAAACGTGCTGCCGATTCGCTATCACTGGCTTCGCACTATCGCACCCCTCTCAGTGATCGACCCCTCTCAGTGATATTTGGTTGAAAATAACCATGATAGCCTAAAGAATTCTTAATGTGTTATTTTTTTTAAAACACATATAAAAATGCATAAATTATTGTGCATCCAATTTAAAGCGAATCTCACCCTCAGTATTTCCGCAATATTACAAATCCAGCACTGAGGGAGAATTCTGGGATCTGTAGTCCATTGTATCCAGGTAGCAACGGGAGTCATAGAAAATTTACGGCACAGGAGGAGGCCATTCGGCCCATCATGTCCGTGCTGGCCGAAAATGAGCCACCCAGCCTAATCCCGCTTTCCAGCAATTGGTCCATAGTCATGTAGGTTATGGCACTTCAGGTGCACATCCAGATACTTTTTAAATGAATTGAGGGTTTCTGCCTCTACCATCCGTTTAGGCAGTGAGTTCCAGACCCCCACCACCCTCTGGGTGAAAAAAATTTCCTCAGCTCCCCTCTAATCCTTCTACCAATCACTTTAAATCTGCGCCCCCTAGTTATTGACCTCTCTGCTAAGGGATATAGGTCCTTCCTATCCACTCTATCTAGGCCCCTCATAATTTTATACACCTCAATTAAATCTCCCCTCAGCCTCCTTTGTTCCAAAGAAAACAACCCCAGCCTATAAAATCTTTCGTCATAGCTAAAATTCTCCAGTCCTGGCAACATCCTTGCAAATCTCATCTGTACCCTCTCTAGTGCAATCATATCTTTCCTGTAATGTGGTGACCAGAACTGTACACAGTACTCAAGCTGTGGCCTAACCAGTGCTTTATACATTTCCAGCATAACCTCCCTGTTCTTATATTCTATGCCTCGGTTAATAAAGGAAAGTATTCCATATGCCTTCTTAACCACTTTATCTATCTGTACTGTTACCTTCAGGGATCTGTGGACATGCGCTCCAAGGTCCCTCGCTTTACACCTTTCAGTATCCTCCCATTTATTGTGTACTCCCTTGCCTTGTTTGCCCTCCCCAAATGCATTACCTCACACTTCTCCGGATTGAATTCCATTTGCCACTTTTCCACCCAACTGACCAGTCCATTGATATCTTCCTGCAGTCTACAGCTTTCCTCCTCACTATCAACAACACAGCCAATTTTTGTAACATCTGCAAACTTCTTAATCATGCCCCCTACATTTAAGTCCAAATCATTAATATATACCACAAAAAGCAAGGGACCTTGTACTGAGCCCTGGGGGACCCCACTGGAAACCCCACTGGAAACAGCCTTCCAGTCACAAAAACACCCGTCAACCATTATCCTTTGCTTCCTGCCACTGAGCCAATTTTGGATCCAACTTGCCACTCTCCCTTTGATCCCATGGGCTTGTACTTTTTTGACCAGTTAGCCATGTGGGACCTTGTCAAAAGCCTTGCATGTAGACTATATCAAATGCACTACCCTCATCGACCCTCCTTGTTATCTCCTCAAAAAATTCAATGAAGTTAGTCAGACATGACATTTCCTTAACAAATCCATGCGGACTGTCCTTGATTACTCTGTGCCTTTCTAAGTGATGATTTATCCTGTCCCTCAGAATTGATTCCAATAATTTGCCTACCATCAAGGTTAGACTGAATAGCCTGAAATTACTTGGTCTATCCCTCGCTCCCTTTTTAATCAATGGTACAACGTTAGCAGTTCTCCAATCCTCCGGCACCACGCCTGTATCCAGTAAGGATTGGAAAATGATGGTCAGCGCCTCTGCTTTTCCCTCCCTTGCTTCTTTTAACAGCCTGGGATACATTTCATCCGGCCCTGGTGATTTATCTACTTTCAAAGATGCAAATCCCTTAATACTTCCTCTCTCACTAAGTTTATCCCATCCAATATTTCACACTCCTCCTCCTTAACGACAATGTCTGCATCGTCCCTCTCGTTTGTGAAGACAGACGCAAAGTATCCATTAAGAACCATACCAACATTTTTCACCTCCACACACAGGTTACTTTTTTGGTCTCTAATAGGCCCTACTCTTTCCTTAGTTATCCTCTTGCGCTTTACGTATTTATAAAACATCTTTGGGTTTTCCTTGATGTTACTTGCCAATATTTTTTCATGCCCTCTCTTTGCTTTCCTAATTTCCTTTTTAATTTCACCCCTGCATCTTCTATACTCCTCTAGGCTTTCTGTAGTATTGAGTTCTCAGTGTCTTACATAGGCTTTCCTTTTCTGCCTTATCTTACCCTGTAAGCTCCTTGACATCCAAGGAACTCTAGATTTGACAGCCCCACTCTTTTTTTGTGGGAACATGTTTACTCTGCATCCCTTGAATCTTCCCCTTTAATGCTTCCTACTGTTCTGACATTGATTTACCTTCAAGTAGCTGTTTCCAGTCCACTTTTGCTAAATCACATCTCAGCTTAGTAAAATTGGCCTTTCCCCAATTGGGAAATTTAACTCCTGCTCTACCTTTGTCCTTTTCCATAACTATGCTAAAACGAACTGAATTATGATCACTACCACCAAAATGCTCTCCCACTGATACTCCTTCCAACTGCCCAGCCTCATTCCTAAAACTAAATCCAGAAATGCCCTTTCTCTTGTTGGGCTTGCTACGTACTGGCTAAAAAAGTTCTCCTGAATGCAATTTAAGAATTTTGCACCCTCTATACCCTTCACACTGTTTATGTCCTGGTTAATATTAGGGTAGTTGAAATCCCCTAATATTACTGCCCTACTGTTTTTGCACTTCTCAGAAATTTGCCTACATATTTGCTCTTTTATCTCCCTCTGACTGTTTGGGGGTCTATAGTACACTTCCAGTAGTGTGATTGCCCCTTTTTTGTTCTTCAGTTCAACCCATATGGCCTCATTTGATGATCCTTCTAACATATCATCCCTCCTCACAGCTGTATTTGTTTCTTTAATGAAAATTGCCAACCCCCCCCTCCTTTTTTTATCCCCTTCTCTATCAAGTAGGTGGGAGTTAAAAACGCCTCAGAAAAGTGCACCGGTGGCCCAAAGTTGGCATATTCCACAAGAATATGGTTTGCAAAGCCAGTGTATGTGTGTGTAATTGTATCTAAGTACCTACCTTGGTCTTATCCCACCCCCTAAAAAAAGTTTTATGCTTATCCTGCATCATAACTGGATTATATTAATTCCACACATCCCTGGTGAAAAAAGATTTTGTGTGGAATGGTCACATGCATTCAATAAGAAACCCTTGGGCAGAGCTAGACACCCGCAAAATTCCAAGGATTTCCCGTGCTAGGGACTGCGCTGTCTCATGTACCAATCTCATTTTATCACTCGTTTCTTTATTATTATTGCAACTGGATCGATACAAGGCAATGCAAAAGATAAACTTCCATTCTTCTAAATAACTATTTTCTAAGTATATATAACATACCTGAACTGGAGTTCCCATTAGTGGATGTATGCAGAAAGTGAACAGATTTTTTTTTTGCGGCTGCAATTTGGGTAGGCTTGGGTGCTGCCCATCCAGGCCCACCCATGGCTACGCTCCTGCTCATGAGTACAGGTAAGCTGTTGCACGCGTCGGTGACTAGATGCCTCTTGTCATCCCACGGATGAACTGATCAGCGAGCCAACTGCTCAGCCCACTCAGAGATCTAAAGATAGTGAAGTGAGGTGTTTTCAATGCAGTGAGGTAGGCCATAAGGCAAACCACTACTGGTCTCTTAGAAATCCTGCAACACAACCCAGGAGGCCATGTGAGCTCATAGGGTATGAGATGGCCAGTTTTGTGGTGAACACCGATGTAGAGAAGTTGACTCCTTACCTTTACCCAGTCATCATGAATGAGACACAAATAAGGGTGTTGAGAGAATCTGGCTGCTCTTTCATAATTGTCAGACTGCCATGCGCTAAGGACCACCATTACATAAAGGCAAAGTTGCCCACATTCGGGGGTTATGGATGACCACAGAGTTACCTGTGACCAGAGTCTGGCTAGAATATTTTGGTTACACAGGCATCATAGAAGTAGGATTTAATTTGTTCATGCCATTTGATGTTATAGTAGGGAATAATGTAGATACAGAGGAGGTGTTAGAAAGCAATTCAGAGAAGAGGAGATCAGGGTGATGCATCACAGGCCGGCCTTATTGATCCATACAGGCAGCTGTGGAAGTTGCTGACTAAGTTGGACGGGATCTAGGGCTCCCCACACCTGAGGGGGCTAAGCCGATTTCAGGCAAAAGGCTTGCTGGGTTGGCTCTGATTACCATGGAGGTGAACAGGGTGGCGTTAAGTAGTCTGCCACATAATTCTACCGGTCTCACAGTCCTGGGGGTTGCAGGAGGTGCAGCTGACCAACAACATTTGAGGGCTTATGGAAAGGCAGACAGAAAGTTCACTACTCACCTCACAAACTGAATTTTAAAGGTCATCATATCTTTAAAAGATGTGTTCAGGAACCATGTCTGAACCACACCTCATGCAGGGTGAAATAGCCTAAAATCTTACCTGCTCGGATGGGTGAGATGGGAGGCTCTGTGGTAACCCACTGGACTGGGGACAGGGGCAGCTGTTCTTTATTTGTGGTGTCACAGGGTCCTACCATGTTGTAACCTTCTTCATACGACAAACGATAGTCCTTGACCAATTCATACTTCAAAACACTTTTCTTTTAATTCATACAACACAAATTTACACCACAGTACCTTTGACAATGTCTAGTACACTTTCCCAGTACATAGTACCTTTGGCAATGCCTAGTACACTTTCCCAGTACACAGTACCTTTGACAATGTCTAGTACACTTTCCCAGTACACAGTACCTTTGACAATGTCTAGTACACTTTCCCAGTACACAGTACCTTTGACAATGTCTAGTACACTTTCCCAGTACACAGTACCTTTGGCAATGCCTAGTACACTTTCCCAGTACACAGTACCTTTGACAACGTCCAGTACACTTTCCCAATACACAGTACCTTTGACAACGTCCAGTACACTTTCCCAATACACAGCACCTTTGACAATGTCCAGTACACTCTCCCAATACACAGTACCTTTGACAACGTCCAGTACACTCTCCCAATACACAGTACCTTTGACAACGTCCAGTACACTTTCCCAATACACAGCACCTTTGACAATGTCCAGTACACTCTCCCAATACACAGTACCTTTGACAACGTCCAGTACACTTTCCCAATACACAGTACCTTTGACAATGTCTGGTACACTTTTCCAGCACACAGTACCTTTGGCAATGCCTAGTACACTGTCCCGATACACAGTACCTTGGCACCGTCTAGTACACTGTCCCGATACACAGTACCTTTGGCAACGTCTAGTGCACTTTCCCAATACACAGTACCTTTGGCAATATCTACTACACTTTTCCAGTACACAGTATCTCCGGCAATGCCTCGTACACTTTCCCACTCCTAGGCTTTTTCAGCTCCCCTCAACTGCCTTTCAGCTGATCAGCTTCTTTCAGGACTCAGAGCTTAGGCCAGCCCCAGCTATCTTACAGCTTCCTGTTTAGGGGCTCTGTTCAGGGGTTCTTACTTCTATTGACCTCGCTCTTTTACTCTCGCCTGACTGGGGAAGGTCTCCACCCACTCCAGCCTCAATTAAATCAGCTCTAGCGGCCTGCGCCGCGAGGCAGTACGCTCTGGAGAGGGCAGCAGCATTCCCCTGAGCCGACCTTGCCGCCCATGTTCATATGCCACATGGACAGTCCCTTCGGCTATTTCAAAGGCCATCGACACAGCGTCTGAGTTTTCAGCTTTGCCTTTTCGTGCAGACTCTGACATCTCCGTTTCACAGGCGTTCTCACGCTGCGTTTTTCCCGAGGAAATTTCCCGCTTGTGTCCATCGCCTTGCATTTCTGGAACAAACACCTTGGACCTGCCGATAGCTTCACCTTTTCAGCCGCCTTCTCAGTAAAGGATTCTTCTTTATTCTGGCTCTCGCCAGGTTAAGTCCATTTGGCCTCTTTTCCAATGCACTCTCAAAAGACTGCTAGCAGCCATATCCACTCATACAGCATAGTCCTCTCAGCAGGCTCATCCAACGGACCACCAAAGATAGGCTTGAGGGAAGGAATATACAATTGAACTGCTTCCTGATCTGGAGCAGACTTCTTTTTCTCTTTCCATTGCTTAACAATCTCTGTTGCTGTTATATCTTCGGACTTTTTATCCTTATGTTTTTTCTTGAAACCTTTCCCCATGTACTCCCTTCGACATCGGGGTCTGCAGATGTGGATCACTCCACTGCCGCACCGGTCCTCCATCCCACAAGATCGCGAAGAAACCCTGGTCGTGGCCAAGGATCCCATTCCTTGGGTTTCTCAGAGTTTGGAACTTGTTTCTCAGGATTTCTCCTTAACCGTTCCAGCCGCTGTTCCACGACCACACTTCACAGGATGATGAGTGACTGCGTCACTTTTTCCGACCATGAGCGTTTGGCTTCGTCCTCCATTTTGAAGCAACCATCTCTCACTCCACTTGATTCCTGCCGTTTGCGCCTGCCCCTCAATATGCACCATCTGGCCCTCCTGCAGGTTTTACCCTTGCGCTTTGCTCCTCTTCCCTCATAGGAATCCTTCGTCCCCTATCCCTGGGCCTTATTTGACCTCTGGGTTGCTGATTCTTCTTTGCGCCCTTCAATTGAAGTTTTAGTGGATGCTCAATCTCCAGGTGACTCCAACCTAATTACAGACTTATCAGTCGCTCCATTGGCTACCTCCATTGGCTACATCCAATACTTCACACTCCTCCTCCTTAACTATAATGTCTGCATTGTTCCCCTCTTTTGTGAAGACAGACGCAAAGTATTCATTAAGAGCCATACCCACGTCTTCCACCTCCACACACAGGTTACCTTTTTGGTCTCTAATAGGCCCTACTCTTTCCTTAGTTATCCTCTTACTCTTTATGTATTTATAAAACATCTTTGGGTTTTCCTTGACGTTACTTACTGATATTTTTTCATGCCTTCTCTTTGCTTTCCTAATTTCTTTTTTAATTTCACCAAGGTGCAGCTTCTATACTCCTCTAGGCTTTTTGCTGTATTGAGCTCTCGGTATCTGACATAAGCTTCCGTTTTTTTGCCTTATTTTACCCTGTATGCCCCTTGACATCCAGGGGGTTCTAGATTTGGGAATTCCACCCTTTTTCTTTGTGGGAACATATTTGCTCTGAACCCTCATTATCTCCTCCTTGAATGCCTCCCACTGCTCTGACACTAATTTACTTTCAAGTAGCTGTTTCCAGTCCACTTTTGCTAAATCACATCGCAGCTTAGTAAAATTGGCTTTTCCCCAATTCAGAACTTTTATTCCTGGTCTATCTTTGTCCTTTTCCATAACTACGTCAAATCTAACTGAATTATGATCACTACCAGCAAAATACTCTCCCACCAATGCCCCTTCCACCTGCCCAGCTTCATTCCCTAAAACTAAGTCCAGAACTGCCCTCTCTCTTGTTGGGCTTGCTACATACTGGCTAAAAAAGTTCTCCTGAATGCATTTTAAGAATTCTGTGCCCTCTATATCTTTTACACTATCCTAGTTAATATTAGGGTAATTGAAATTCCGTACTATTACTGCCCTATTGTTTTTGCACTTCTCAGAAATTTGCCTACTTATTTGCTCTTTTATCTTCCTCTGACTATTTGAGGGTCTATAGTACACTTCCAGTAGTGTGATTGCCCCTTTTTTGTTCTTCAGTTCAACCCATATGGCCTCATTTGATGATCCTTCTAACATATCATCCCTCCTCACAGCTGTAATTGTTTCTTTAACCAATATTGCCAACCGCCCCCCCCACCTTTTTTATCCCTCTCTCTATCTCGTCTGAAAACCCTGTAACCAGGAATGCTGATGGGGATGGAAGGGTTAAGGGTGGATTTTTTTTAGGAGCGGCTGATGACAATGTTTTTAAAAGGAATAGAGTCAGTACCTGAGCAAAAGGAAATAATAGCAATGCCATCTAATATGGGAGCCTGGAGGGGAAGTTAAATGATCAAAAGTTGAATGGGGAGGGGATTAAGGAGGCAGGATGTGGGTCTCTTGAAGGAGATGATCAAGGAGAGTGTATGGGGGGAGATGGGAGAGAACCTGAAGTGACCTTCACAACTGAAACCTTTTACTGAATTATGAAAACATATTTTATGCTGCGTGTTAGCATTTGAAAATTCTACTAATTCTGAACCCCCCCCCCGTCTTTCACTGGTGGAGAGCACAAGTGGGACAATTTTTAAAAAATTGTAGATTCTGGCATAGGGTGTTGGGAGGTTCAATAACAGTGAGGTGCCTTAACATCCAGGATCATAGATTCTCCAATAATAATTAATACAAAAAAACTTAAGAGTCGGCAGTCTGCATAATACCCCCCATTTGTGCTTTGCTAGGCATCTCATTTCAATCAAATACTCTTAAGAGCTTAACAAAGTCCTCCATAACCTTAACTTCCCTCATCTCAAACAATCTGGGATCATCTAGGTGACATTATGAAGCTGTAAAATGGTGAGTGCATTTATAATTTCAGTTCCTTAGAGATCCATTCCTTTTTCTAGATGATATAACATACAATTAAATGCACTGTGTGTGCCCTTCTTATTGTACTTCAGCAGGGAAAAGAATTATACTGTTTCTCTGGAGGTTTTCCACCAACCCTTAAACGTCAAGGCTTGAGACTACTTTGACCACTATTTTTAGTACACTGGTTAATGCTCTTGCGTCAAATTACTGAGTCTGCTATTTTAACAAAATCGTTAATTCAGTTAAAATAAATGGGTTAACAACTTTGTTTAAACAACGCACATAGGAATCTAATACAAATACATTAATCAGCCCACTACAAATAGTGGACAAATGACTTTCAAACTCGTTATTTTTTCTCAAAGACTTTTCATGAAATTCTTGCAGGCCTGTGATCAATAATGGTAGGCAGCAGCTGCATTATTTGTCATAATTTAATTTCTTTTGCAATAATTCAAGGAGCACTGAGTTGTACAATATCACATATAAAAATCAGAAAACTTTTATATGGGAAAAGTTGCCAAGATAAATTCTGCTCACATTTAGCTTAATTTTATAATGGTAACTTACAAGGCATTTTAACAACACTTCAGCTTAGGTTTGGGCCAGCATTACCGAGGGAGAATACTGTTCATGTACTTTCAAATATACAGGTATGCTCATGTTTTACCAAGGCACTGTGTATTGCTGCCATGGCAATGAATTTTCCCTTTAGCTCATTAAAAATGGGAATCACCAAAAACCAAGCACACTACCAATACAAGATATTCTTTTTCATATTTTCATATGCGCATGTTCACAGGAATATGGGGGTGATTTTAGGAGGCAATTGCGGGTGCGTTGGGGGCGGGAGGGCTCCAAAAATCGCGGAAATCCTGTTTGGGTTTGGAAGCCAGCTCCAACCTGCCGACTTCCGAGTTTCCCAGGGACCCACCTGTGTGCGCGTGGGCGACCCGAAAACGGAAGTCCTGCCGGTAATTAGAGCCGGCGGGATGACAGTTAAAGAGCCAAATGTACCTCAGTGAGGTACTTAAGGCACTTTACCTGTGACAGATTAAGTCATTAGAACGATTTTTAACTTACCTGGGCGGCTTGCCCACTGCCTCTGAATCATGCCTGGTGAAACCAGGCATGAAGGGTCGGATCAGGGAACAAGAAACTAAATAAATTAAATGAAAAATACATAGACGGAAGTGAAAACACAAAATTAACCTACCTTTGCACCCTGTTCCGATGTCCGATGTCTCCCTCTCCGATCTCCCCCCCCACCCCCAATGTCCTCCCGATCTTCCCACGATGCTCCCTCTTCACTCCCCTGATGCCCTCCCGATCTTCCCCCTCCCCCCCCCGATCTTCCCCTCTCTTCCCACCCCGGTCTTCCAGTCCAGCGCTGGATCTTCCATTCTCCCCCCTCTGCCGATCTTCCACTCTTCCCCCCCTCCCCCCGTCTTCCAGTCCAGCGCCGGATGATGTCTCGCTCGCTCTCTTTATCGGCCCCCCCCCCGCCCCCCCCCCTTACATTGCAGCTCCTGACAGCTGCTAGCCTGTCAATCAGGCCGGCCGCTGGACGCGAAACCCAGAGAGGACATTAATTATCAGCAATCAACATGCGATCGGGTCGGAAACGGTAATTTTGTTCATGCGGATTTGCCACGCGCACCTTCACCTTCACCCCTCCCCACCCCCCCCCACCCCCCCACTGCTGACAAGGTCTGGGCACTTGAGTGACACACATATTCTCTCAGATTCCTCTTTCCAACTTATCTCATTTTTCTATTTGCTCGCAGTAGGAGGCTGCATGTAAAATGCAGCAGTAAACCGGTGAGGGGAGGGGAGAATGTAATATACAACCCTTCACTTCTTACAACGAGAGGGACCTGAATATTCCAGGTGCAGAGGCAATAGTGGGAGTGGGGAAGGGTGAGGTTGGAGGCCGTCCCCAAACTCATGTCCAGTATCATCCTTTGTCTTTCATTCTTCATCTACTCACTCACTCATACATACATAGGCATATACTGCAATAATGCAGAATACCACAATGAGATGTCCTGCCATATAAGCCATTTTTTAAGGGTTTCTTATTGCCCGCATTCTAAAATCTGTTCCTCTGCTCCTGCAAGAGGACTCAGCAGAGCCTAATGTGCAGCCTCAACCAAGCTTCCTGCATCACCCTATCCTACAGCAGCAAGCACCAGCATAGATTCATTCACTCTGGAGTGGGGTAGTGAAATCAGATAGAGTTATAGGAGGGAACACAATGGATTGTTGAATATGGATGAGAACGAACTAGTGAAGATGGAATTACAGGAGTCACATTCGGCTGGCTGGAGGGTTAGTTTGAGCACTGCCGCAACTCCAAGCTCAGAGATTTGGACCACACAGGGTTTACCCCCAATTGCAGTTTGTGCAGTTGTTTGAGAGACTGCCAAGCAGCCTGTACTGTTTGTGGGCATCTATGAAGGAATCCACAGTCTGCATCTATAAAGTGCTACTTGATCACCTGACTGAGCTGTAGACCACCATGAGTGTGGAGACTGTGGCCACATCAGGACCCTCTGCAGCAGAGCTCTCTTGGCCTAAGCCCAAAGTTCAGCCATAGCTGTGACAGGAGATCTAAAGATCTTGGGCTCTTATCTACAGGAGTGCACTACCTTTGCACTCATTATGTTGGGAACTGGACAGTGCAGGGATTCAACACTTTATAGCTGACCAGCAGTCTGCTTTTACACAGATGTCTGGCCATGCTAAAGGAGGGCCGATCAGCAGGGGATGTCAGGATGATTCACTCAGCCACAACAATTTCACTTAGTCACCCCATTCAAATGACTATAGATGTGTTCTTTAGCATACCCTCCAATCAGGTTTCTGCCCCTGCCAAAGCACTGAAATGGCCCTTATTAAAGTCACAAATGACATCCTATGTGACTGTGACCATGGTAAACTATTCTTCCTCATCATTCTCGACCTGTCTACAGCCTTTGACACAGCTGACCACACCATCCTCCTCCAACGCCTCTCCTCTGTCATCCTGCTGAGTGGGACTGCCCTCGGCTGGTTCCATTCCTATCTATCCAATTGTAGCCAGAGAATCACCTGCATTGGCTTCTCTTCCAACTCCTGCATCATTACCTCTGGAGTCTCCCAAGGATCTATCCTTAGCCCCCTCCTAGTTCTCACCTACATGCTGCCCCTCGGCGTCCTCATCCAAAAACACATCAGGTTCCACGTGTACACTGACGACACCCAGCTCTACCTAACCAGAATCTCTCCCGACCCCACCACTGCCTCTGATTTGTCATACTGCTTATCCGACATCCAGAATTGGATGAACAGAAATGTCCTCCAATTAAATATTGGGAAGTCCAAAGCTATTGGCTCAGAATTTGCTGTCAAAATAAAAGTGAGGCTAATGGCGCTCACCATTAGTTACGTGCAAATTGCACAGCAATTTCAGGTGAAGGAAGATGCACAGTTAAACGCAAAAATCTAGAAGTACCTGTCCAAGATGTGCCGCTCTGCCATTAGCTTCACGAAAACGGCATCTCACTGTCTGATTCACCATTTAAATGCATTGAACGGTGTGAAGTTCCTGTACTTGTGTGGTGGATACAAACTAAACTCGCCACAGAAAGTTAGGGCTTGTCCATTTCAGTCTAAGTACCCTTTTTAACGGTGTGATAAGTGTTAATTACTGCCATACAACTTCTCTGGCACTGAAAATTAACTATTACAAGTGTGGAGTCTCATTCCTTCAGCTTTTAATTGTACCTTTTTGTTAGCTTTTTCTTTCTGTCTCTTATTTCTCTCTCTCTTAATCCAATCTTTCCTTCCCTCTCCTTATTTTGCTTTCTGTACCTGATTTCACATTGAATTCAATATTCTAACTTACACTTCCTGGTTCAGACTCTGCGCTGTTCATTTCGCAATCCTTCAATCTGATTGTGTATCCTCCTTAACCAGTCGCTTGACCTGTTCACACAGATCCAAGATGCCCTGTAGAGGGCGTTGCGCCATTTCCATCTCGCATTTCCAGCAACTTCCAGTGTAAGATCTCATGGAAATTAAATGGGCAAAGGCAAGACTAACTAATGGAGGGCGCCATTCATTGATCAGCTACAGGAAATTCTGGGCGAATGTCTTCAGTTCCAGCCACTAACTCCTTTCACTAGCCACCAACTCCATCCCTCTCCCTGGCCACTGTCTGAGGTTGAACCAGACTGCTCACAACCTTGGCTTCCAATCGGATCCTGAGCTGAGTTTCTGACCCCATGTCCTCTCCATCACCAAGACCGCCTAATTCCACCTCTGTAACATCGCCTGTCTCTGCCCCTGCCTCAGCTCATCTGCGAAACCCTCATCCATGCCTGTGTTACCTCTAGACTCGACTATTCCAATGCTCTCCTGGCTGGCCTCCCATCTTGCACCCTCCATTAACTTGAGCTCATCCAAATATCTGCTGTCCGTATCCGAACTCACACCAAGTCCCATTCACCCATCACCCCTGTGCTCGCTGACCTACAGTGGCTCCCGATCCTTGTTTTCAAATCCTTCCATGGCCTCACCCCTCTCTATCTCTGTAAGCTCCTTCAGCCCTAAAACCCTTTGAGATCTCTGCGCTCCTCCAATTCTGGCCTATTGCGCATTCCCGATTTTCTTCGTTCCACCGTTGGTGGCCATGCATTCAGCTGTCTAGGTTCTAAGCTCTGCAATTCCCTCCCTAAACCTCTCTGCCTCTCTACCTTTCTTTCCTCCTTTAAGAGGCTCCTTAAAACCTACCTAACTGTCCCAAAATCTCCTTATTATGGCTCAGTGTCAAATTTTGTTTGATAACGCTTCTGTGAAGCACCTAGGAACGTTCTACTACATTAAAGGCACTATATAAATGCAAGTTGTTGTTGTAGTAGTAGTAGTAGTAGTAAGGACCCAGGCAATCAATGCATCAATACAATGGTGCCTGCAGTTACAGAGCCATCTACTGACCCAGCACAAGAAGGTAGTGGACTGGTTGATCACCTCCATTCCTAGAGATTGACACCAAGCAGCCATCCACCTCACGTCCTTCTCCCACTGGGGAAACACTTAGATGGAGTACATGACTAGCAAGTAGAAGACACACACTATTCATTTTCACTAAAAGGAAGAATTGTGAAAGATACTCTTAACACACATACATCACACAGCGTAAGGGTTAATAAAAGTTTGGATGACTGATACTATAATGTGTCCTGGCAGTTCTTTTGGCATGAGGCAGATTAAGGCAGTTGGGAAGAAATATTGTCACTTTCATAGTTTAGTACGGTTGGGGTCAATGGAAGCACTGTCTTATTTTGTAAGGGTATTAGGCACATGTGCAAATGACTGTTGTGCCTTGGATGTTTCAGGCACTTAACTATATATGTTGTCTATTACTACTGCCTAATGATTCTTGCTTAGTGACCGCTTCCATATGCAGACAAGTCTTCCGTCTTCCGGTCAGGGTTGTTTTTTGCCGCTAGTTGCTGATGCCTATCTTCTCCTGCCAACTCCATGGCAAAGCCCCTTTGCAGGGCAAAGTTGTGTAAGATACAGCAGACAATAATAATTGGGGAAACTTTGTCAGGCCTGTAGTGCATGCCTCCTCTGGTAATGCCCTTCCTCCTCCAGAACCAGCAGATAGAGAACAATGACCATTGGGATGACCCTCAAGTCCCATTAGAAACATAGAAAAATTTACAGCACAGAAGGAGGCCATTTGGCCCATCGTGTCTGTGCCGGTCGAAAAAATGTAACAGTTTTTAAGCAAGTGCAGATCGGCACTTTACATGCTTAAAAACTGTTAAATCTTTCACTTATTCCGGTTCTGACGAAAGGTCATTGGCCTGAAACGTTAACTCAGTTTCTTTCTCCATAGATGCTGCCTGACTTGCTGAGTACTTCCAACATTTTCTGTTTTATTTCAGATTTCCAGCATCTGCAATATTTTGCTTTTCAGACAATACTTACTGTTATTACTCTTCAAAAATATAAACGCTGCAATCAACAATTCAAATATATATACGCAATGGTTCTATACATTCACAATGGATAAATCATTAGCTTATTCAGGATTAAGGAAGCTCTGTTTTCATTCCAAAAGATCAGTTTCAAGTTGGATAATTGGCCATATATGCAATTAACAATTCCAGCTTACAGAAAAAAAGCCAGAGCCTCAATAAAAACTTGTATTCAGTTGCCTCTTGATTTCTACCCTGTTTAAAGGTTTTCAAACAACAAAATAATCAATCATGTAATGCGTTCTTGTTTTCTATGGCACTGTTTGTGATAGAATAGGGACCCAGTCTACATGCTATTGCTCTTGAAGCATGTTAAACCTTCTCTGGAGATGTTTAGAGCTCTCAAATGATTGAAGATCCTTGGTTTAGGATCAGCAGTGAAGATAGTTTCAGTTTTGGAAAATGATGAAACGTTATTGGGCCGGATTTTGCTGCGAAAATAATGTGGAACCTAATAGCGCTCACCGTTATTTCACTGTAAATGGTAACATAAGAACATAAGAAATAGGAGCAGGAGTAGGCCATACGGCCCCTTGAGCCTGCTCAGCCATTCAATAAGATCATGGCTGATCTTCGACTTCAACTCCACTTTCCCCCTGTCAAGCCCTATTAGAATTTTATATGTTTCAATGAAATCACCTCTCATTCTTCTAAACTCCAGAGAGTATAGGCCCAATCCAATCAATCTTTCCTTATGGGACAACCTTCTCATCCCAGGAATCAATCTAGTGAACCTTTGTTGCACCGCCTCTAAGGCATGTATATCCTTCTTTAGGTAAGGAGATCAAAACTCCAGGTGTGGTCTCACCAAAGCTCTGTACAATTGCAGCAAGACTTCCTTACTCTTCTATTCCAACCCACTTGCAATAAAGGCCAACATACCATTTGCCTTCCTAATTGCTTGCTGTACCTGCATGTTAACTTTCTGTGTTTCATGGACAAGGACACCCAAATCTCTCTGAACACCAACATTTAATAGTTTCTCACCATTTAAAAAATATTCTGTTTTTCTATTCTTCCTGCCAAAGTGAATAACCTCGCATTTCCCCACATTATACTCCATCTGCCACTTTCTTGCCCACTCACTTAACCTGTCGATATCCCTTTGCAGACTCTTTGCGTCCTTCTCACAGCTTACTTTCCCACCTACCTTTGTATCATCAGTAAACTTGGATACATTACACTCAGTCCCTTCATCTAAGTCATTAATATAGATTGTAAATAGCTGAGGCCCCAGCACTGATCCTTGCGACACCCCACTAGTTACAGCCTGCTAACCTGAAAGTGACCCGTTTATCCCTACTCTCTGTTTTCTGTCTGTTAACCAATCCTCAATCCATGCTAATATATTGCCACCAATCCCATGAGCCCTTATCTTGTGTAACAACCTATTACGTGGCACCTTATCAAATGCCTCTTGAAAATCCAACTATACTACATCCACTGGTTTCCCAGTTATCTAACCTGCTAGTTACACCTTAAAAAAACTCTAATAGATTTGTCAAACATAATTTCCCTTTCATATAACCGTGCTGACTCTGCCTAATCATATTATGATTTTCTAAGTGCCCTGTTACTACGTCCTTAATGATAGATTCTAGCATTTTCCCTACTACTGATGTTAGGCTAACTAGTCTGTAGTTACATGTTGTCTCTCTCCCTCCTTTCTTGAATAAAGGGATTATATTTGCTACCTTCCAATCCATTGGGACAATTCTAGAATCTAAGGAATTTTGGATGATCAAAACCAATGCATCCACTATATCTGCAGCCACCTCTTTTAAAAACCTAGGATATAGGCCATCAGGTCCAGGGGATTTGTCAGCTTTTAGTCCCATTAATTTTTAAAAAATGTTTTCTTTACTAATCTTAATTACTTTAAGTTCCTCCCTCTCATTAGCCCCTTAGTTCCCCACTATTTCTGTTTTGTCTTCTACAGTATAGACAGATATAAATATTGGTTTACCGTCTCTGCCACTTCCGTATTCCCCTTTATAATTTCTCCTGTCTCTGCCTCTAAGGGACCCATGTTTACTTTTGCTGGTCTCTTCTTTTTTATATACTTGTAGAAGCTCTTACAATCTTTTTATATTACTTGCTAGTTTACTCTCATATTCAATTTTCTCCCTCTTTATCAATTGCTTGGTTATCCTTTGCTGATTTCTAAAACCCTCCCAATCCTCAGGCTTACTACTCTTTTTGGCAACTTTGTAAACCTCTTCTTTTAATCCAGCACTATCCTTAACTCCTCTAGTTAGCCACGGTTGGATCACTTTTCCTCTGGCGTTTTTATTCCTCAAGGGAATGTATATTCATTGGGCAATATGAATTATTTATTTAAATGTTCGCCATTGCTTATCCACTGTCATATCTTTTAATCTAATTTCCCAATCTACCTTAGCCAACTCTCCCCTCATACCTACATAGTTGGTCTTGGCCTTGTTTAAATTTAAGACCCTAATTTCGAATTTAACTACATCACTCTCAAACTCAATAGGAAATTCTATCATATTATGATCACTCTTCCCCAGAGATTACTAATTAATTGTGTCTCATTACACAATAATAGATCTAAAATAGCCTGTTCCCTAGTTGGTTCCTCGACATATTGTCTGGAAAACTGTCTCGGATGCATTACATAAACTCATCCTCTGAACTACTTTTGCCAATTTGGTTTGCCCAGTCTATATGAAGGTTATTGCATTACCCTTGGTAGAGCAACTTCCAGCGACCGCACATGCGCAGTTAAACATGGAAATCCGGAATTTGCTCTACCAGATGCCCTGCTCCTCCGTAAGCTTCGCGTGAGCGACATCTCACCCGCCCACCCAACGTTCAAATGAATGGAATGACATGAATTTACTGCACGGACCTGATGGATATGAACTAATCTCGCCAAAAAAAGGTATGCCAAGTCATTTAAGTCTAAGTAACCTTTTAATGGCGTGGTAAGTCTTAATTACTGCCAAACAACCACTCTGGCACAGAAAATTAACTTTTACAAGTGTGGAGTCTTATTCCTTCAGATTTTAATTGTTGTTGGATATTTAAAAAATTTTTTTTACTTTTTTTACTTTTTCTTCTGACTTTTATATCTGTCTCTTAATTCAATATTTCTTACCCCTTCTTTATTTCGCTTTCTGTACCTGATCTGACATTGAATTCACTATTCTAACTTACACTTCCGAGTTCTGACTCTTCGGTGCTCTTCAGATGCTTTATTATGATTGGTTAAAGGGATAGACAGTTGCTTGTCCCGTTCACACAGGTCCCAGCTGCACTGTAGAGGGCGCCATTTGGATTCAGTGCCTGATGAGAGGAACTTGCCGTAAAAAAAACAAGAAAAGTTTACGGGTAAGTGCAAGTCTAACAAGTAGCAGGCACCATTCGTTCGCCGCTCAGAGCCATTATTTCCTACAGCCACTCATACTCCATGTTTCTTTACAAAATGACTCATCACAAATAACAATAATTTGAGTATGTGTTTGTAGATAAGATTTGCGCTACTAACTTAAAGTATAGTTTTGTTAAGAATTTCTTACAGAAAATATAAATTCTGTTAACATTCACAAGATTCAGTCCTTGCTTCTTGTACCACAGCCTCTTAACAGTAGGAAAGATGAGACAGCTATTTTGAGCCTACCATAATTCCTTCAACAACAGTTTTTCAAAGGCCTCAGGGTGTGATCTTAATTTGAAAGTGTTTTTATGACAACCATGTAGCTGAGACTGTTGAGGATTTTTGCGGTAATATTGCAGGACTCAATCTGCCTGCCACTACTTTTGCTATTACTGATTATGCTGCTCTGTTGGCAATGAAGACCTCACATTGTGATTGTCAACAGAAATTCTTGCTTACAGTTTCGGACAACACTGGACATTTGATTGACTGTCAGTTGTCTCCTTCATTTACAGCAGTTTGCCATTGACTTGCTGCATCGTTTGTGTGCTCAATATTTAAAGCATTACAAATACCCAAGAGTGTGTTGCAAGACTGTGACACACTTGAAATGTTATAGCAATGTTTTAAACTTAAGGTAAGCACCAAAAGATGAAACAGAAAAGTTAGAGGAGTTTTTTAATGCAGTGTTTTTTGCATTAAGGGCACAAAATGTACTCTGGGTGGGGGACTTCAATGTCCATCACCAAGAGTGGCTCGGTAGCACCACGAATCACCGAGCTGGCCGAGTCCTGAAGGACATAGCTGCTAGACTGAGCTTGCGGCAGGTGGTGAGCGAACCAACACGAGGGAAAAACTTACTTGACCTCGTCCTCACCAATCTACCTGTCCCAAATGCATCTGTCCATGACAGTATTGGTAGGAGTGACCACCGCACAGTCCTCGTGGAGATGAAGTCCTGTCTTCGCACTGAGGACACCATCCCACGTGTTGTGTGGCACTACCACCGTGCTAAATGGGATAGATTCAAAATGGATCTAGCAGCTCAAAACTGGGCATCCATGAGGCGCTGTGGGCCATCAGCAGCAGAAGAATTGTATTCCAGCACAATCTGTAACCTCATGGCCCGGCATATTCCTCACTCTACCATTACCAACAAGCCAGGGGATCAACCCTGGTTCAATGAGGAGTGTAGAAGAGCATGCCAGGAGCAGCACCAGGCGTACCTAAAATGAGGTGCCAACCTGGTGAAGCTACAACTCAGGACTACATGCATGCTAAACAGCGGAAGCAACATGCTATAGACAGAGCTAAGCGATTCCACAACCAACGGATCAGATCAAAGCTCTGCAGTCCTGCCACATCCAGTCGTGAATGGTGGTGGACAATTAAACAACTAACGGGAGGAGGAGGCTCTGCAAACATCCCCATTCTCAATGATGGCGGAGTCCAGCACGTGAGTGCAAAAGACAAGGCTGAAGCGTTTGCAACCATCTTCAGCCAGAAGTGCCGAGTGGATGATCCATCTCAGCCTCCTCCCGATATACCCACCATCACGGAAGCCAGTCTTCGGCCAATTCGATTCACTCCACGTGATATCAAGAAACGGCTGAGTGCACTGGATACAGCAAAGGCTATGGGCCCCGACAACATCCCAGCTGTAGTGCTGAAGACTTGTGCTCCAGAACTAGCTGCGCCTCTAGCCAAGCTGTTCCAGTACAGCTACAACACTGGCATCTACCCGACAATGTGGAAAATTGCCCAGGTATGTCCTGTCCACAAAAAGCAGGACAAATCCAATCCGGCCAATTACCGCCCCATCAGTCTACTCTCAATCATCAGCAAAGTGTTGGAAGGTGTCGTCGACAGTGCTATCAAGTGGCACTTACTCACCAATAACCTGCTCACCGATGCTCAGTTTGGGTTCCGCCAGGACCACTTGGCTCCAGACCTCATTACAGCCTTGGTCCAAACATGGACAAAAGAGCTGAATTCCAGAGGTGAGGTGAGAGTGACTGCCCTTGACATCAAGGCAGCATTTGACCGAGTGTGGCACCAAGGAGCCCTAGTAAAATTGAAGTCAATGGGAATCAGGGGGAAAACTCTCCAGTGGCTGGAGTCATACCTAGCACAAAGGAAGATGTTAGTGGTTGTTGGAGGCCAATCATCTCAGCCCCAGGGCATTGCTGCAGGAGTTCCTCAGGGCAGTGTCCTAGGCCCAACCATCTTCAGCTGCTTCATCAATGACCTTCCCTCCATCATAAGGTCAGAAATGGGGATGTTCGCTGATGACTGCACAGTGTTCAGTTCCATTTGCAACCCCTCAGATAATGAAGCAGTCCGAGCCCGCATGCAGCAAGACCTGGACAACATCCAGGCTTGGGCTCATAAGTGGCAAGTAACATTCGCGCCAGATAAGTGCCAGGCAATGACCATCTCCAACAAGAGAGAGTCTAACCACCTCCCCTTGACATTCAACGGCATTACCATCGCCGAATCCCCCACCATCAACATGCTGGGGGTCACCATTGACCAGAAACTTAACTGGACCAGCCATATAAATACTGTGGCTACAAGAGCAGGTCAGAGGCTGGATATTCTGCAGCGAGTGAGTCACCTCCTGACTCCCCAAAGCCTTTCCACCATCTACAAGGCACAAGTCAGGAGTGTGATGGAATACTCTCCACTTGCCTGGATGAGTGCAGCTCCAACAACACTCAAGAAGCTCAACACCATCCAAGATAAAGCAGCCGCTTGATTGGCACCCCATCCACCACCCTAAACATTCACTCCCTTCACCACCGGCGCACTGTGGCTGCAGTGTGCACCATCCACAGGATGCACTGCAGCAACTCGCCAAGGCTTCTTCGACAGCACCTCTCAAACCCGCGACCTCTACCACCTAGAAGGACAAGAGCAGCAGGCGCATGGGAACAACACCACCTGCACGTTCCCCTCCAAGTCACACACCATCCCGACTTGGAAATATATCGCCGTTCCTTCATTGTCGCTGGGTCAAAATCCTGGAACTCCCTTCCTAACAGCACTGTTGGAGAACCGTCACCACACGGACTGCAGCGGTTCAAGAAGGCGGCTCACCACCACCTTCTCGAGGGCAATTAGGGATGGGCAATAAATGCTGGCCTCGCCAGCGACGCCCACATCCCGTGAACGAATAAAAAAAAATGGAATTCCCTACTAGAGATAATGATGCAGCTGAATCCATAACAAAATGGAAGAGAATAAATAATAGAAAAATAAAAACTTAAAAGGATTAAGGGAAGGGGCAGACTGGGACTAAGTGGATTTTTCAGAGAGCCAGCACAGGCGCGATTGGCCGAATGATCTTTTATGCTGCAAAATTCTATGATTTGATAATTCACAAGATTGAAGCTAAGGCAATCTATACAATTGTCTAAACTGGAACTCTGTGTGACACTGATATGCTGTTTAGTATTCCAAATGGACAATAGATTTGCATGCTAATTTTGTTCAATGCAACACCTTTTTAGAATACTGAGCAACTCAAATTCAGCAACTCTAACTGTAACTTGGAGTTCACAGAAACCCATCTCAGACATTAGTTTAAGACCAAACAAATCAGGAGTCTGAGTCCCCAATTTCCACCCAAAATTATGGCTTTCATCTTTTCCAAACATTCCACCCTCCCACAACTGGCTTATAGTGATATTATTGCCTACTTGTTTTTACTAGTGTGCTGGGACCATCTCAAGAAATGTAAAGTTTTTAAATAAGATAAAAACTGATTTTTAAAATTTCATGCCTTTTAACTTTTTGCTTTTTCATGGCGTTGTGACTTCAGCCAGGCTCCAAGAATCAAATATGTTTTCCATAATGTTATTTTTAAAGTACAATCAGATCTCTTATGGAACTGCTCAACATGAGTCAGAGGATATTATAATGACAGGAGCCTTATACCGTGCAACAAATAATGTATTACAACACAGTTGATCTCTTGTGGCATTGCTCAGGACAAAAAAAACTATTTCTTTACGTGACTGTCTTCTTCTTTGTTCTTTCCTGTCTTTCTGTTTTCCACTCTTTTTTCCTCTCTCTGTATGCCTGTCAGTTTTCTCATTAGTCTGTATCACTCTGCATGTGTCCTACTCTTTTTCTCATTGCCTCTCTACCCCTTTCCCTAAGTCTTTCATTCCCTCTCTTCTGTATGACACCCAATGCCACTGTATAGTTCTCAAACTTTTCTTCACTAATGCATGCAATTTCTTATTCTTACCATTTTAAAGGCCAGGGTGCAAAATAAGATGCGGGTGTCACATTTTTGGTTTATTACACCAGATATTTTCTTGGTTTCAGCATCACTGATCACTCCTATTATTGTCTCTTGTGATCCCTACAATCTGGAATGCATCCTTTTTTGACCAATATCTAGGTAAACAATAGCATGACCCAGGAATTGTAATAAGGAACCCCTGCTCCTTACATCAACTACTGAAATATATCATATGCCACCAAGCAAATTCTCCTCCCTCTCCAAACAGTGGATTAGATAAACAATCTTACTGACTGAAGCCTTGAACCAAAAAGAAGTTTTATTTACACAAGATAGGCGGCAAACCAATGTTTAATATGGTGAGATAAATATTTCCCTATGCTCCTTGAGATATAAAACAACAAAGACACAAGTCACTTTTTCTCCGCACATGGATCTTTAAACAGAAGGTACAGACTTTAAAATCAAAAAGTCTTGCAGCTCTTGGCTGCAAGCTGTGCACACGGACTGCCTTCTAGCTTAAGAAGACAGCCCGAAAACTGGTACTATAAATCTGTAAAATATCCACTGAACGGTCAATAATAGAGGGCTCCAGCCAATAAAAAAACCCTCCCTCTCTTCAAAGGTCTCAGAAATAGCTGTTAATCAAAGTTACCACCCCTGGCTGTGAGCTATCCTTTGAACTGTGACCAGGGGGCTTCTTGTAGTTCAGTTGGCTGCAAGCCACACTGGGAAAATTGAATAGAACAACACCTTAAGCAGCAAGGTGTCCCACAGTACTGCTAAGAAACAATGTGGGCTATCTCTGACAATAGCATGACATGTTTGGGACTGCAAAATAATGGCTCTCGGGTTAACCAATTAACACTTCAAACTTCCATTGTCCAAGCTGAAACAAACTTACACTTTAAGGAGTCATTTCCCAGAAAACACATCTGAGCTGATAGTTTTCCACTGACATGATGCTTTGTGCGATTTTGGGTATTAATCTTTTACATGCCATCTCTAGTAGTACAAAATCAAAGATTGAATATGGACAAAAATACTCGTTTGTCACAGGGATAACAATTACCACTTGGAGATGGGCCCAGGATCTTGTGACAAGAGACTGTCAGAGAGGTGCTGCTACACATCCAGGTAAGAAAGTGAAGTTAGGAGGGGGTCAGACCAGGAGGGATTGGAGGGGGGAGGGGTGGTGGTTGTGGCCTGGAGGAAGCAGGAGTTCGGATTTGGCATGTGAGAGGGAATAGATGGAGCGGCTATAGCTGGGGAGCTAAGCCTTGAAATAATGGTTGGGGAGGGGCATAGGAGTGGCAAGGTCTGTGAATACTTGAGGTCTTGGTGAACTTTATCAGGTGGCTGGGCTCTGGAAATAATTGTGTTAAGGAGGCTACGGAATAGGAGTATTCATAGGGCATAAGGCCTGGACGCACAGTAGATGAGGGGTCTGTGCCTAGGAGCACTTGGGAATACTTAAGGGAGAGTCTTGGGGCTAGGAGGACTTGGGAGATTGGGAATCCCGAAGAACTGAGCATAGTAGAACTGTGGGCAGTCAGGGAAGGGTTTGGGCCAACTGGCAGGTGAATGGGGCCACTGATCAATGGATGTCATGGAGCACGAGAGTCATGGGGTGTGGCTGAGGCACTGGAGTACTGGAAGTAGATTGGTTCTGGGAGTGCTGGGTTGTGGGAGCACTGCATGGGTGAGCTGGGAGCACTGTGATGGGAAAATGAGTTGTGGGAGCACCTGTGGGAAGATGGTGACTGGAAACACGGGGAGAAGGGGACTGGGGACACTGAGGTGGGAGACGGGGCCTGGAAGAAATATGGGGAATGGCTGGAAACAAACCCAGTCCTGAAAGTCAGGCCCAGGAACAGAACACAGCAATGGCCAGGAGCACAATAAAGATGCTGCACTGGACCGCAGCAGTTGGTGGTGGGAATGACAACAAAATAGGTGCTGACGGTTGAACACAATGCAAAAGGTGTAAAGCAGGAGCAGGAAAGAGGGCAAGAGGTGCCACAGAAAGGCACAGCTGATGTGAGTTTGGCGAAATATTCAGAGATGTTTTCACATGGGAATCAGGCCAGAAGAAAGTAAGCAGCGTCGTCACTGCATCTCTTGGGTGGAGGAAGAAGGAACTCAGCTGGTGGTTCAGTATTGGCCCAAGAAGTGTCAGGAGGAAAGGCTAACAGTACATAGTTAGCCCCAGGAAAGGAAAGGAAAGGAATTAAATTAAAAGATCAGGTCCCTGAGAAAAGGTAGGAGGGCGAAGCTTAATGGACAGATTTCCAAAGGACATAGGCAATTTTATGGGTAAACGTAAATAGGCTTTGTAAATTGTTTAAGTGTTTGTTATGTTATGAGTCTAATTATTGGGACTATGGGGATGGATTTTCATGGGAGTTCTTCCCAGTGTCCACCGCAACTTCAGCAGAAGTGCCACGGAAACCCCGGAAATAATGGCGTGAAAGCCATTTACACTGGTTTTCCGTAGCTCTTCCACCGAAGTTATGGTGGATGAGTAGAACCCCTGCAGAAATTCACTCCCTATGTGATGGGTTACTGAGGAACCAAGATGGCTACACATTCAAAAATGTTTTCAGTAATTTTGTTGGTTGAATATGGTGTTTGCTGTTTGTTCACTGGTAGCTGTTTTACTGCTAGTTTTTTGCTGCATTGTTCATTGGAAGATGATTTGTTATCTATTTAGTTATATTTGAGACAATCAGTATCATTCAGTTAACAGTGATTTGTTGCTTTTATGATATTTCAGCTAGTCACAATTTCAAGTACAATATATTTCCACACCTATATGGACATGCCTATATTATTAAATAGAAAGATAACATTCCTATCTTTTTGTGTTTTATAGTCTTCTCATTCCAGTTTGCCATTGGAATTCATATTTTTCACAATCTATGCTGATGTTTCCTCATCACTATCATTCCTGCTGTTGAGTTTTGGCTTGGGATTTTTTATTATGGATTTTATTTTATAAAGTTGACATTATGATGCTAAGCTGGAAATTTAACTGGCAAATAAAACACATGGTCTTTTATCATGATTGAAAGAAGCATTTTTTCCCCTGAAAAATAATAATGTATATATTATAATTATAAACAAGTAGTCACTGGGCTAAAATGGGCTTACCATTTAACTATAGAATTGATAGCACAAAAACAGTCAATCACCCTACCTCTGATTTACAAACCGCATCTTCTTTAATCTTGCTGCAGCAAGAAAGTAATCAGGGTTGAATTTCCGTGGGGATCTTCCAATAATCTGTCGAAACTGGGCTTTCTGCAGATCATCTGTCAAAGTTACAACGAACAATTGGGAGAACCTCCGTGGAAATTCAACCCCATCATCTCAGGTGATCTTGCAGCAAACCCCTCATTTGCTCCAGCACCAGGCCTGAAATAACATTACATCTATTAGCCTAAACCAAAAAATTTGGCCCTTTCTACTACCCGTAGGTTTACTCTGAGTGACATGCAGTATGTACACCTTAACAGAATATGCATGGATAAAAATATTTGTATGCTACCTCTACAGAAATAACAAATCATGAAGACAATCGACTTACAATTTCAAAACTCTTATGCCTGCTCATTTTCAGATGCTCAATAAAAATGTCATTATCTTGTCTACTCTGACTCCAATTCAGGTCTATGCTTCTTAGCAACTGTCAGCATGTTCTCTTTCTCTCCACACTTCATCTCTGATCCAGTGGTTGGGGACTTAATGGCAAACATCTCTCTTGATTGCACTCTGGCATTAAAGTTCACTAAGGAATAGAAAAAGTATGGGTTTCCAAAGATGTTCCATGATGCGTGTTGTTGACCCTATCTGGAGTGCTCTTCTGCATTCATTGTTGTTATCATGTTGTTGTCTGTGATTACCACCTTTGCCTGTAAATTGGCAATCTGCACCACAAATGCTCTGGACTGCTTTGGGTCACTGGATATGAAGGCTGAAGTGTTCTAGGGCCTGTTGGGTGTTAGGTTGATTCTGTTGTTTAACTCCAGACTTTATAGAGTGTTCTGGATGAAAGCAATGGACTTGTCTTATTCCAAGTCTTCAGGGATGAACATATGAATGACATCCATAATTGCCAAGTGGTCTAGTTGAGCTCTCAGCTTCTGGTCACTTTCCACCGGGTAAGTCCTGACCAAAGCAAGCCTCTAGTTCATCTAATTAGTGCTCTGTACAAATGTTTGTTGAGTTTTGGCATGTATGTTGTCATTTGTGAAAGTTTCGTCAAGATTCCTGAGCTAAGCGACAAGTTTGCACAATAGATTTAGTGCTGACAGTTCAGTAGAGGATGTAGATTCCTGGATTCTTGAAGTGTTCTTTGGGGGTGGCAGCATCCAGACATGTCATTTGGTGACCGGTTGTGACACCCATGTTGTATCTGCAGTGTTGTTGTTGGATGCACAGCAATGGTCATCATCCTTTTGCCTATAGGAGGGACAACAACAGTGTCTCTACCCCCATTTTCTTGAGTGTTGTTGTGGTCTTGTGTTTGCTGGTGGCATTGTGCTTTTGTTGGTGGGCGGGGGGTGAGAATTGTCAGATTTTGTTGCACTCGTTGGTGAAGGAGGGAGCTGGCTGTTAGACTTGCAATTGCTGTGGGGGGGAAATTGATAATGGCTGCCACAGGGCTGGGAGTGAGTGGAGTACTTGGGTTTAGAGAGGCTGCAGTAGTTGAGTAGAGTAGTAGCAAGGCAGGAGCAGATTGCTGGATTACTGCCTTTTCATTGGTAAGTGGTGGAGCCTAGGGTCTCAAGAATTGGTGGCTGGGACAGGAGGAAAGAGGATAGCTGTCCTGAGGCTTGTGGTGGCAGAAGGAGTTGAGTAACAGCTGCATTTTGGCTCTGTTATCAATCAAGCAGTTGGTTGCACAGCATGCTGCACAAAGGGGGAAACAGGATGGCACTCTTCAGATCCAGTTTGCACTGTTTTTGATGGAGATGAACATTTTATTTAGGCACACGAGGTCCATTTTCAATCCATGAGGGAGTGCACTAATGGATTTTTGGATTGCTCTTGATTTTGTGTCGAAAATATTTGGTAAGGCTACACACTCCGTGAATTCACCAAGTGAATCTACCTAAGTAATTTTTAAAATTCTTTTAATTCTTTGTGAATTTTATGCATGGTCATAGCACAGTTATACACAGAGTGAAGATCCATTTACTTTGTCCCAACATGTCATAACCACAACCTCAGAACAATACCTATACTGCACCATTGTAAACGATTTTACAACACCAAGTTATAGTCCAGCAATTTTATTTTAAATTCACAAGCTTTCGGAGGTTTCCTCCTTCGTCAGGTGAACGATGTGAAAATGAAAACCTCGAAATGAAATCGCATTTATAATTCACATAACAATGCTTGGTGAGTACAGACAGTTTTTTCAACTGCCCGTTGCCAAGGCAATCAGTGTGCAGACAGACAGGTGTTACCTGCCAGGTCTCACAGAATATACAAATCACCAAAAAAAAAACAACAAACAAAAAAAACAGAGATAGAGAGGTAGAAACATAGAAAAGACAGCAACTGACCCGTTATATTAAAAACAGATAACATTTGTTCGCTGGTGGGGTAACGTGTAGCGTGACATGAACCCAAGATCCCGGTTGAGGCCGTCCTCATGGGTGCGGAACTTGGCTATCAATTTCTGCTCGACGATTTTGCGTTGTCGTGTGTCTCGAAGGCCGCCTTGGAGTACGCTTACCCGAAGGTCGGTGGATGAATGTCCATGACTGCTGAAGTGTTCCCCGACTGGGAGGGAACCCTCCTGTTTGGCGATTGTTGCGCGGTGTCCGTTCATCCGTTGTCGCAGCGTCTGCATGGTCTCGCCAATGTACCATGCTCTGGGGCATCCTTTCCTGCAACGTATGAGGTAGACAACGTTGGCCGAGTCACAGGAGTATGAACCATGCACCTGGTGGGTGGTGTCCTCTCGTGTGATGGTGGTATCTGTGTCGATGATCTGGCATGTCTTGCAGAGGTTACCGTGGCAGGGTTGTGTGGCGTCGTGGACGCTGTTCTCTTGAAAGCTAGGTAATTTGCTGCGAACGATGGTCTGTTTGAGGTTGGGTGGCTGTTTAAAGGCGAGTAGTGGAGGTGTGGGGATGGCCATAGCGAGGTGTTTGTCCTCATTGATGACATGTTGAAGGCTGCGGAGAACATGGCGTAGTTTCTCCGCTCCGGGGAAGTACTGGACGACAAAGGGTACTCTGTTGGTTGCGTCCCGTGTTAGTCTCCTGAGGAGGTCTATGCGATTTTTTGCTCCTGTGACTCGGCCAACGTTGTCTACCTCATACGTTGCAGGAAAGGATGCCCCAGAGCATGGTACATTGGCGAGACCATGCAGACGCTGCGACAACGGATGAACGGACACCGCGCAACAATCGCCAAACAGGAGGGTTCCCTCCCAGTCGGGGAACACTTCAGCAGTCATGGACATTCATCCACCGACCTTCGGTTAAGCGTACTCCAAGGCGGCCTTCGAGACACACGACAACGCAAAATCGTCGAGCAGAAATTGATAGCCAAGTTCCGCACCCATGAGGACGGCCTCAACCGGGATCTTGGGTTCATGTCACGCTACACGTTACCCCACCAGCGAACAAATGTTATCTGTTTTTAATATAACGGGTCAGTTGCTGTCTTTTCTATGTTTCTACCTCTCTATCTCTGTTTTTTTTGTTTGTTGTTTTTTTTTTGGTGATTTGTATATTCTGTGAGACCTGGCAGGTAACACCTGTCTGTCTGCACACTGATTGCCTTGGCAACGGGCAGTTGAAAAAACTGTCTGTACTCACCAAGCATTGTTCTGTGAATTATAAATGCGATTTCATTTCGAGGTTTTCATTTTCACATCGTTCACCTGACGAAGGAGGAAGCCTCCGAAAGCTTGTGAATTTAAAATAAAATTGCTGGACTATAACTTGGTGTTGTAAAATCGTTTACAATTGTCAACCCCAGTCCATCACCGGTATCTCCACATCATATACTGCACCAGTGTAACATTTCCCATTTTTCCTATTCCATCAACAGACACATAACCCATGGAAAACCAGGATAATGAAAATGGTGTCAATATAAAAGCTTTTAGTTAGCTATAGTTTTCAGCACTCTCCACCACTGCTAATTGCTTTCAATGGATTAGGATAGTGCTGACTGATCTGCTTCTAGCAACTTGGACTAGGAGCCAATTACCATAATTCGTTTTATTTATCGATTTCCAATTTCACCGATAAATAATATTTTTAAAGCAGAAATAATAAAAGGGGCACCTTCCCACTTAATACTGAAGGATAACCCACTGCAGGACCTTATTCTGCTAACCCTTGTCTGTTTAAAATTGCTTTCCCCCCAAATTTTGTTTAAGGCTATTCTCCGCAAACACGAAAAGAAAACACTATGTCAGTTCAAGAATCAGACTTTACTTCCACTTCCTCATTAGAACCAAAATTAAATATTAAAAATAAATTTCGGAGACAACCCAATGATTGGAAAAACCCAGCGTCATCATTCCAGCGTCAAAATGATTCAAACTCACAGGAAGTACGTCAGTTTGTTTTCTTAAACTAAAACTTCTGCACAGATAAAACGCTTGGACGGCGCACGGGGACAAAAAAAAACGTTTCCCTATTTAAAGACTGGTGCATTTTGATTTTTACAAAGATCCCAAACTTTACCCTAAGTTTCAGCTGGACAACATAATAATTCCTGCTTCCTGTCGGCGGCCGTGCAGCTTTTCAATAGAGATCAGCTGCGCCTCTTTCCATTGGTCCACAGGCGGAGCCCGGTCATCACTGCACTGTCTGGGTGGCCAGGCGCAGCTGTCAATCAAACAGCTGTCTGGTGAATGGTCGGCGTTTTGTGTTCTCCCATCTTCAGGCTGTCTGTAATGTACAACTTTACTTCATTTATCTTATACAAAGTGTAAACTTTTCCCTATAAAATGAATATACCATCTGTTTTTACTAGGCTTTGAGGTAGTAATAGATATTGAGCAGTAACGAGGCTAAACGCAAATGATAAGGCTAGACTTTTAAACCAACTGAATTATAATTCGAGGAAGAAATTAGAACGAAGGTTTGTGTTTTCCTGAAGGTTTACATCCTTTTATTAGCCTGTGCAGTACTTTTCCTCCCAAAATGCCTGATAGGATCATTAGTTCAGAATCTCAGGGTGATATTTATGATTGGTAAGAGTAATGGATAAAGTGGAATTAGTTAAGACGGGGTTTAAGAAAGAAGACTTACATTTATATAGTGCCTTTCACAACCTCAGGCTGTCCCAAAGCGCGTTACAGCTAATGAAGTACTTTTGACGTGTAGTTACTTGTAACGCAGGAAACGCAGCGCCTATTTTCTAAATTATTGGCCCAGAAATTGCTTTAAAAAGAACGGTGAGCTCAACAACGCTCACATTGTTAGTGGTGAAATCGAGGAGCAAGTTCGCACACACGCAGCCAAACGCGGAAATCTGGAACTTGTTCCTCCTGGTACACCGGCAATATGACAGCTTCACATTAAAGGGATATCACTGGCTGCAATCAACAGACCAGTGCCAGCTTGCTCTTCTGACCAGATGGAAAGTAATTAATATCACCACAAAATAGGTACGCTTAAAAATACCAGGTCTAAACTAAGTTTTAATGAATGCCAAATAACTCAAAATTAACTTTTAAAAATGTGGAGTCACTAATCTTTATGTTAATAGTTTTGGTAATTAAAATTTGAAAAAACATTTTTTTTTAACTTTTTCCTAACGTCTCTTTTATTTAATTCAACTATTTCTGACCCTCTCTTTTTTTTGCTGTCTATAACTGTTTTTACAAGTGATTTTGGTGTTGTACCTTTCACTTCCTGGATTTTAGAAACTGTCCGCAGCATGTCAAAAATGCTGCAATCTGGTCGAGGGGAGAGATCGCTCCTCTCACTTCTCCCATGGGTCCTAGCTTCGCTGGAGCTAACGCTGGGCTCTTCTCCACTTCCTATTAGAGGAAGTGCATCCAGTAAGTTAGCGGGTTAGTATAAATCTATGCGTGGCCAGCACTATTGGTTTGCTGCTTGGAGCCATTTCTGGGCCATTATGGGTGTTACCTGGAATGATGCAGTTTACCTGTGGCACCCATAATAACTGAATTAAAAATTTTAGAATTGCAAAATTCTGAAGTAACATCAAAATGCAGCAATTCTGTTTCCAAAAAGTAGCAGATCATGTTGACTGACCTTCACAGTAAGAAAGCCTCACTTGATGTGATTTTAAAGTCTGGTGATTTGAGAGTGAGCTTTAAAACTATATCAAAGCTTGACCTCCTGTTTCATTCAAAATAACTGAGGTTAACAGATCATAATGGTGGGATTTTTATTCGGTCAGATTTCAGTTTCAAAATTATGAACATGGAGTCCAAAGAAGAGATTGATAGTCAATGTAATCACTCTGGTCTTGAGTTTCCTCCAAAGGTATAGTCAGCAAATTGCGCCCAAAATGTGCCCATCTTGCCGAGGTGAAATTGCGCCCAAGTTTCCACAAAAACTAATTAACATAAACCGGAATGTAAAATCTCCCATGAATCTGATGGAGGCCTTTAAGATTATAAAAGGGTTTGATAGGGTAAGTATAGAGAAGATCTTTCTACTCGCGGGGGAGACCAGAACTAGGGGCCATAAATGTAAGATAGTCACTAATAAATCCAATAGGGAATTCAGGAGAAACTTCATTACCTAGAGTGTGGTTAGAATGTGGAACTCGCTAACATAAAGAGTAGTTGAGGCGACTAGTATAGATGCATTTAAGGAGAAGCTAGATAAACACATGAGCAAGAAAGGAATAGAAGGATATGCTGATAGGGTTAGATGAAGTAAGGAGGGAGGAGGCTCGTGTGGAGCATAAACACCAGCATGTACCTGTGGTGCCGAATGGCCTGTTTGTGCTGTACATTCTATGTAATCAGTGCAATCAACCACGTAATTGAGCGTAATCGATTTACGACTGGAACAGAGCCAAAAGGGCCTCAAGGTGCTAGGGTGGGGTAATATAAAAGGTGAGGGGGGGAAAAAATTCCCTTTCAGAATGAGGCGAGAGACTACAAGGTTTGTTGAGAATATTCGAGGCTGAGATATAGATTTTTGGACTCGAGGGGAATCAAGGGATATGGGGATCGGGCAGGAAAGTGGAGATAAGGTCGAAGATCAGCCACGATCTTATTGAATGGCGGAGTAGGCTCGTGGGGCCGTATGGCCTTCTCCTGCTCCTATTTCTTATTTAAGGTAAGCAGCATTTTTACAGTAATTAATTTAAAGTGCTCTGTACAGAGTTTGAAGTATTTTTTAACTTTCCCCTCCCTGCAGAGGAATAGCTAGAAAATGAGCCACCCTTCAATTTTTTTAAAAAAGATATATGATTTCTGCAGCAGCAGGGTAGGCCTAAGGCTTTAATTCACTGCTGATCAGCTGATTTATGCTGGATTCATATGACCACGGGTGCCTGAGAATCAGGGTGCAATATAAGGAACCCCTTCCCCAGGGCTCTTTAAGATACATTATTAATGTTTTGCAACCATTTCATGTGGATTATGTGTGCTAAGTTAATTGTATGATTTATATCAATGAGTGTTACTTGTATGGTGGGTATTAATTGGGGACTCTTTTGTATTCTTTTTATAGGCGAGCTTAGCTAGGGTGTGTTGTGTGTGAAAGGGGAATCTCTATGAATAAAGGCTTGGAAACAACTAAAGACCAGGCTCAAGCATTCTATCCTTCACCACATGGTAGTCCAGGACTGGGTTGAGCCTGATCCCTGAAATCTGGAGCGCACAGCAGTGTGGGCCACATCAGTGCTCAGTATTTGTACACTTGAGTAATTTGACATTGCCCGAGGCTACCAATACTGTGGCCCCGATATTAGCGGGGTGGGGGGATGGTTGCGTGGGAGCCAGGTAGCAGGCAAGGTCGGGGATGTGGAGGCCCTGCTAACCTTAATAGAGTCATAGAGTTATACAGCATGGATAGAGGCCCTTCGGCCCATCGTGTCCGCGCCGGCCATCAGCCCTGTCTACTCTAATCCCATATTCCAGCATTTGGTCCGTAGCCTTGTATGCTATGGCATTTCAAGTGCTCATCCAAATGCTTCTTGAATGTTGTGAGGGTTCCTGCCTCCACAACCCTTTCAGGCAGTGAGTTCCAGACTCCAACCACCCTCTGGGTGAAAAAGTTCTTTCTCAAATCCCCTCTAAACCTCCCGCCTTTTACCTTGAATCTATGTCCCCTTGTTATAGAACCCTCAACGAAGGGAAAAAGCTCCTTAGTATCCATCCTATCTGTGCCCCTCATAATTTTGTACACCTCAATCATGTCCCCCCTCAGCCTCCTCTGCTCCAAGGAAAACAAACCCAATCTTCCCAGTCTCTCTTCATAGCTGAAGCGCTCCAGCCCTGGTAACATCCTGGTGAATCTCCTCTGCACCCTCTCCAAAGCGATCACATCCTTCCTGTAGTGTGGCGACCAGAACTGCACACAGTACTCCAGCTGTGGCCTAACCAGTGTTTTATACAGCTCCATCATAACCTCCTTGCTCTTATATTCTATGCCTCGGCTAATAAAGGCAAGTATCCCATATGCCTTCTTTACCACCTTATCTACCTGTTCCGCCGCCTTCAGGGATCTGTGAACTTGCACACCAAGATCCCTCTGACCCTCTGTCTTGCCTAGGGTCCTCCCATTCATTGTGTATTCCCTTGCCTTGTTAGTCCCTCCAAAGTGCATCACCTCGCACTTTTCCGGGTTAAATTCCATTTGCCACTGTTCCGCCCATCTGACCAACCCATCTATATCGTCCTGCAGACTGAGGCTATCCTCCTCGCTATTTACCACGCTACCAATCTTTGTATCATCAGCGAACTTACTGATCATACCTTTTACATTCATATCCAAGTCATTAATGTAGACCACAAACAGCAAGGGACCCAGCACCGATCCCTGTGGTACCCCACTGGCCACAGGCTTCCAGTCACAAAAACAACCTTCGACCATCACCCTCTGCCTTCTGCCACTAAGCCAGTTTTGTATCCAAAGTGCCAAGGCACCCTGGATTCCATGGGCTCGTACCTTCTTGACCAGTCTCCTGTGGGGGACTTTATCGAAGGCCTTACTGAAATCCATGTATACCACATCCACTGCGTTACCCTCATCCACACGCCTAGTCACCCCCTCAAAAAATTCAATCAAATTAGTCAGACATGATCTTCCCTTGACAAAGCCATGTTGACTATCCCTGATTAATCCTTGCTTCTCCAAGTGGAGACTAATTTTGTCCTTCAGAATTTTTCCCAATAATTTTCCTACCACTGATGTTAGGCTCACTGGCCTGTAGTTCCCCGGTTTTTCCCTACTCCCCTTCTTGAATAATGGTATTACATTAGCGGTTCTCCAGTCCTCTGGCACATCCCCTGTGGCCAGAGAGGTTCTGAATATATGTGTCAGAGCCCCCGCAATCTCCTCCTTTGCCTCACACAGTAGCCTGGGATACATTTCGTCCGGGCCTGGGGATTTATCCATTTTTAGGCCTGCTAAAACCGCCAATACCTCCTCCCACTCGATGTTAATATGTTCGAGTATATCACAGTCCCCCTGCCGTATTTCTATGTCTACATCGTCCTTCTCCATAGTGAAAACAGATGCAAAAAATTCATTTAGAACCCCTCCTACATCTGCCGGCTCCACACACACATTGCCATTTTTGTCCCTAATGGGCCCTATTTTTTCCCTAGTCATCCTCTTACCCTTAATATACTTATAAAACATCTTAGTGATAAGGCCTTATTTGAATAAATTGCTGATGACTCCTGCCCTGACAGCTGGCCAGATTGACTGCCTGGTCGGCAGGCGGGAGCAGAAATTAGCGGCAGGAGACCGCAGCCAGGAACTCCTGGGAATCAGATTCAGAGTAAAGCTCCTCTTGTACTCTGTCACAAATACCCAGCCTCAGAAGAGCAAACCCCTACTGCATCAGTATCAATTTTTCACTTCCCAGTGAAATGCCAAATGAGGATGGTTTTGTTCTGTGGACATGTGCCCATTAAGAAGGGTGTTGTGATTGCCCTGATTAATTTCATGCGGCATCATTTCAACCAGCATAAAGAAGAAGTTTGTATTTGGTTAAAATCAAGTTCCAGTGCTAAAAGTGCAATGTGCTAACCCATTACATTACCCATTTCACGTAGCATTCTGTTCTCACATAGTTGCATACAGTTATGTCTGAGAAAAATATGTCCCTACGCTGCTACTCTCTTCACATAACGTATAACATGTTACTGTTGCATTCCTAATTAACGTTACCTATAACTTAATTCACTTACTGTTACGTTGTCATAAATTTTAACCAAATTAAGTTTGTATGTTGATGTTGGAGAATAAGATGTGACTCTGATCCATATCCCTGCAGTTTTGTCGGACCATGTGCAGACGTTCCTATAATTAGCCAATTAAATTTACATTGGGAAAAGGAGGAGAAAAGTTAAGTGGAAGAAGAACCCTTGAGTAAACTGCTGTACATTTTATGATTTCATATACAGAACTAATACCCGTCTTGTTTTTTGTTAGGCATTATGCCACCAAAAGGCAGCAGAAGAAAGAAGCTTCCTGATCCTCTCCCTCAGGGATTGATCCTGACGGATTCTGAGAAAAAACAGTGGAAACTGGGGAGAATTATTGGCAAAGGTGGATTTGGGCTGATATATTTGGGTAAGGAAGCATAACGAACCATTTCACAACTTGTTGAGAAAGCCTGGGATTTTAAAGCCGATTATCCAAAGCAAATGTTCAATACGAAGATTCCTTACTGAAATGTTGCTTTTCAATAAAGAGCCAATTGGGGGCATAAGAAGCAAGTGCAAGGAGTTCTTGGAACTTCCTATCTCGGATCATCATAAAGAATTTAATCCATCCTGATATTTCAGTGAGTCTCTGTTTAGTTTTATTTATTTTTATGTCAAGGGGGAACTTCTTTAGTTGATTAAGTTGTGAAGGTATTGGCATTTTGTTCTCTCACTGAAAACAATAGAAGCGTAAGTATAAAGGCAAATGTCATTCTGCCCAGTGTGTGATGCATTTTTCCTGCCATCTCGTGTTGCCATTATTAGTCAATAGCAATGTGTAAGGGATGTCCATTGTCAATTTTCATATTTTTTTCTTAATTTATCTGTAGAGCACATATACGATCAATACCATCACTTTACCAATCAGAAGCAGTCCACAGGTCTGAATATAGTTAATAAATCCAGTCTGGAATAATATATAATGTCATGTACCAAACAAAAAATGGAGAGAAAATCTTATTAATTCATACCTTTATGATTCATAATTTATTATCCATATAATGAGATAATTACACTGTGTCTTTCTCGCTCAAGAACCCCAATAGCGGTGACCAAATAGACCTAAATTGGTGCTGATGTATTAAGCACATAAGTATTCCAAGAGGTAGAGAATTCAATAAAGTCTATTTTAGCTGCAACAGATACTTAGTGAATTTATCATTGTGCATTTCTCTTGCATGGTCAGTCTTCCAAAATGCCCAGTAAATGCAGCTTTGGTCTTTGGTAATTGTAGATGTTATCTGGATAATTTGATTTATTTGGAATATTGCCTTTGGATTTGGGTTGGGCTCCCTACCTTAGGAGGGATATATAGACCTTTGAAGAGGGTCCAACGGCAATTCACCAGGATGATACCTGGGTTAAAGGAACTGAACTATTATCAATGTGTTTAAAAAGATAGGTATTTATATGAAAAATAAGGATACTAAGGGATTTTACAGAAAAGGCAGAAAATAAGGATTAATAAAATAGAGCTGCCATGACTAACAAAATGACAGAGCAGGCTCGTTAGACTGAACAGCTTACTATTCCTCTCTTCTTGTGATTTTAATTTTGGCCCATATTTGGATATAATTGAAACTAATGATGTGTGGTTCCAATTTTATTTTTACATTTACCACTATTAGCTATTCAACACATATATAACAACTGAGGTATACAGTATCATGGAATGGTACAGCACAGAGAGAGGCCATTCAGCCCATCGAGCCTGAGCTGGCTGTTTGTAAGAGCAATCCAGTTGGTCCCATTCCCCCGCTCTTTCCCCGTAGTCCTGCAAATTTTTTCCCTTCAAGTATTTACCCAATTCCTTTTTGAAAGCCACAATTGAATCTGCCTCCACCACCCTTTCAGGCAGCGCATTGCAGATCACAACTACTAACTGCATTAAAAAAGTTTTTCCTCACTTTGCCTTTGGTTCTTTTGCCAATCACTTTAAATCTGTGTGCTCTGGTTGTTGGACTATTCCACCAATGGGAACGGTTTCTCTTTATTTACTTTATCTAAACCCAGTAATAACTGGAAACTTAGAATTCAAATTATCTAATCTGATTGCAGATGGAATATTTTCTCATTCTTTTACAAATTGAGCATCAAGCGTGCTTTATAGCAATTGGAATTGGAGAACATGCTTGTGTTTTGCCCTCCCTGGCATTGTTGAGACCAGTTGTTGCAGCCCCACCAGCACCTTGACTGAAATCAACTAACTCAGCACAGTCCAGGGATCTAATTTGGGAATTTCTCTCCACTGTTTGTAATATCATAATGTGTATTAGGGGAACTTCTCATTCTGCAAACATTCCCCCCTTTCTGTGGAGTGAGCACACTGTAATAGAAAATGCCTTGCAGGATGTCATTGCAGTGCTTTTGGCTTCACAGCGTATTACACAAAGTGGATGCTTACAAGTCTTTGAAGGTGATCTGGCTGAGATGGGCAAGTTTGATTGCTGGAGGAAGCATTAGAGTAATTGTCAGTTAGGGCAGAGATTTGAACCTCACTCTTTAAGTTGAGAGTCCAGTGCTGACATTTTGTACCAATAATCACTGCACTATTTAGTTTTGTTCTGATCTTGTTCTATCTCAATCTCTTCTGCTTTATTTTTAGCTTCTCCTGCTACAGAGAAGGATGTTGGGGATGATGCTGTATATGTCATTAAAGTAGTAAGTACTCTACTTTCATTCAGAAATCTTTTAGTTTTGATTCAATTGAAATTGTAATCATATGCTGCTCCTGTTGTTCCATTAAATTATATATTCCCAGTTTTCTTTATCTCTCTTCAGAGCTCAAGTACCTGATCAATTTAGTTTCATACCTCCGTACCTTCTCAAAACCTAGCATAACCCCAATTTAGTATGTTGGCTGGAATTGTATTCAGAACTCGAGATGGGGCTAAATCACTGGTCTATATAAGCTCATTATTACCCCAGCAACTTATGTTCTATTCCCGTGGTTATACACCATCTTGTTTGTCGTCTTTACTGTTCAGTTACACTGTGCTTATGATTTCAACAGGCTATCCACCAGTACCCCAAGGTTCTTCTCCTGTGTTACATGCTGTTATCTACCATTGAATAATCCTCTCCCACAGTTTCACAGCCTTGTATTTGTTCACATCTGGTTCTTGTTAGCCCAATCACCTAATCTCTCTAACTCTCTTTGAAATTACTCAACTTTTAAAATTTTAATTGAAGCCCTGCCCAATCTTATATCCATGATGTGGAGATGCCGGTGATGGACTGGGGTTGACAATTGTAAACAATTTTACAACACCAAGTTATAGTCCAACAAATTTATTTTAAATTTCACAAATTTAAAATAAATTTGTTGGACTATAATTTGGTGTTATAAAATTGTAAACAATTTTACATCATCATCAAACTTAGACAGCTCAGCTTCTGTCTTCATTTCCAAATCATTTATGAACAATATAAACAATATTGGCCCTAACACTGATACTTGAGACACCTTATTAATTACCTTCTTGCAATTTAATTCCACATTTACACTGACACCCAGTTCTACCTCTCTGCCATCTCTCAACCCTCCACTGCGTCAGTGTTGTCAGGTTGCTTGTATGACATCCACTCATGAATGAGCTATAATTTCCTTCAGCTAAAAATTGGAAATACCAAAGCCATCATCTTTGGCTCCTGGCACAAACTCCATACCTTTACCACTGATTTCATCTTCTTTGACCACTGTCTCAGGCTGAACCGGACTGTTGGCCATAAATTGAGTTTCTAATCCCACAATCTTCTCCATCACAAAGACCTCATACTTCCACCTCCGTAAAATTGCCCGACATGTCCCACTGTCCACTGGAAGTAAAGGTTTCCCGCAGGTCCTACCAAATTTAACAGTAGGACCTGTTTTTAAATTTTTCAAAAGATTTCTCGCCCGACAGCCAGCCTGATTGACGGGGAAATCAGCGGATGGAAGGTAAGTCAGAGTTTGGATGGGGGAGAGTCAGGGAGCGATTTGGGGTCTTCAGGATTTGGATGGCGGGGTTGGGGAGAGATCGGGATCTTCGGGGTTTGGATTGGGGGGCCAATCGCTGGTGGGGTGAGCAGTCAGAGATCGTGGGGGCGGGGTGAGCAGTCGGAGATTGTGGTGGGGGGGTAGTGAGCAGCCAGTATTAACTGGGTGGGGGGGGGGATCGTGGGGGAAATCACAGATAGTGGGTCCGATCGCAGGGTGTGTAAAGAGTTCAGCTTGGGGGGGGGGGGGGGGTGGCGGCGGCGGCGAAAGAACTCCTGCTCCTCCTGGCCCAGAAGCAATGATGTAAATGCACTTACCGCATGGATCCGGCCCTTCTCTTAGCCATGATCTTATTGAATGGCGGAGCAGGCTCGAGGGGCCGATTGGCCTACTCCTGCTCCTATTTCTTATGTTCTCGCCTCGTTTTACCAGCCGTGAATTCCGTGGCCCGGGGAACCCGGCCTCCATGGATTAAAAATAAAAGTTAAGGCAAAATGGGGTCACACAGCCTCCTTTTAAAAGATTTCACCGACCGACCCGCCTCCTGTAAGCAGGTTGGTCGCCCGCCTCTGACCTGCCTCTGTTAAAACCGGAAGTGGGCGCTTTGGAGCCGGGTTACAGTCGCGCTGCAAAATTCTATGATTTTAACTTCCCACCTGCCCCCAACCCACCCATTCTTGGGGGTTAAAATTTTGCTCAATTACTCCAATGCTCCCTTGGCCAGCTTCACAGCCTCCACACTCCATACCAAAACTCTGCTGCCCATGTTCTATCCTGCGCTAAGTCCCGTTTGTCATTTACCCCCCCTTCCTCGCTGACCTACATTAGCTTCTAGTCCCCTAACCTCTCAAATTTAAAATTCTTATCCTTGTGTTTAAAACCCTCCATGGTCTTGCCCCTATCTCTGTAACCACCAACAGCCCTACAACCTTCCCTGAAATCTCTGTTTTTCTGACTCAGACCTCTTGTGCAACCCCCTCCTTTCGCCATACCTTTGGTGGCCATGCTTGCAGTCACTTGGGCTCTACATTTTGAAATTCACTTCTTATCTTCCTCTCCTCTTTAAGACTCCATTAAAACCCAATTCTTTGATCAAGCTTTTGATCACCCTTCCTAAAACCTCCTTCTTTGCCTTTGCACCTGTTTTTCCTTGTGCCTCTGTGAAGCACCTTGAGATGGTTTTCTGTGTTAAACACACTATATAAATACAAGTTGTTGTTGATGCAAACGCATGTCCAATTATTCTTTGCTTTTTCTGATTGAGCTAATTTCTAATGTACTCTAGAAGCGTGCCCCCCCCCCCCTTACACACACTCTATTCTGAAGGGTTTGCAGAATTTAGCTCTGTGGTATCCCCAATGACGACTCAGCAGATAAAACGGGTGCAGCACCAGCAGTGTCTGCAGAGATGGATCAAAATGAATAAGGAAATCTCTCTCTCTCTCACTCACTCACTCACTCACTCACTCACTCACTCACTCACTCACTCACTCACTCACTCACTCACTCACTCACTCACTCACTCACTCACTCACTCACTCACTCACTCACTCACTCACTCACTCACTCACTCCACTCACTCACTCACTCACTCACTCACTCACTCACTCACTCACTCACTCACTCACTCACTCACTCACTCACTCACTCACTCACTCACTCACTCACTCACTCACTCACTCACTCACTCACTCACTCACTCACTCACTCACTCACTCACTCACTCACTCACTCACTCACTCACTCACTCACTCACTCACTCACTCACTCACTCACTCACTCACTCACTCACTCACTCACTCACTCACTCACTCACTCACTCACTCACTCACTCACTCACTCACTCACTCACTCACTCACTCACTCACTCACTCACTCACTCACTCACTCACTCACTCACTCACTCACTCACTCACTCACTCACTCACTCACTCACTCACTCACTCACTCTCTCACCTCACTCACTCTCTCACCTCTCTCACTCTCTCACTCTCTCACTCTCTCACTCACACACACACACACTGTTTTCAACCGTTGAAGTACGTACTAGTAACAAATGTATTCCTCTACTCCTCTCCTGAACACTTATGCTGTGTATAGGTCCATACTTGATGGTGCTCCTCCAGTGTGTCACCCAAGAAGTTATTTTTCATGTGTGAACTTAGACAATGAGAGGGTCAATAGACTATCCTACTGTTGTAGTGTCAATCACAGCCAAGTCATATCCTGTCATAATTGATGCCAACATAAATGTACTTTCCAACAGGACTGATCAGATAGTTATTAGAATTGAGAAATGTGACTGGTCTTAACCCAGGAACACTGTAGTTAATTGTTGTATCCTGATTACTGCCCTCACTCAGATCAGCCAGCTCAACATGGATCAGGGTTTGAACTTGGGAGCTTCCTAATCTGTATGGCTGAGAACTACTTGATGCAATGCATTTACTCACTGGGCCACAAACATAATCAGTCCATGAATAGATATGTTTGTTACTCCATGTACTGGAGATGAAGCAAGAAGAACCATATACTAATTTGATGCTAATTCTGTTACTTTTCTGTGTGAATGCTCTATTATAAGAGGTAATTCTTGTTTTCAGGAGCACCGGGAAAATGGACCCTTGTTCGCAGAGCTGAAATTTTATCAGAGAGCAGCAAAATCTGAGCACAGTAGGTACCTGTGAGAAGAGAGTGTGCTAATTGCACATTGTATTTATGGGACTGTACTTGTATGAATGAGTAGAAATTTAAGTACAGTGTGATGCCTTTGTACATAGTAATTATATTTTTTAAATCAGTGCCGCAGTATGTTCAGGGCTAAAGTCCATGTATCATCATCAACATCTTTATTCTGCAGCATGTGAATGAGGAAAATAATTACTGTAACATAATTGCAGTGCTACTACAAAGATAACTGGATTAAACAGGACACAGCAAAGGAAAAGGCAAAAGAAATGCAAGTATTTTAAGAGAGGGTTTTGTTTGTACATTTCTTTATCAGTAAAGAAGTGGATGATGAACCGCCAGCTGAGTTTCTTGGGAATTCCTACTTACTGGGGATCAGGCTTGGTGGAACATAATGGGAAGAGGTGAGAAGGTTCCACATTTAATGTCACTCTGTCCGAGGTCAGGTTTTTCTTTCTGAAATTATATGTTTTTAACTTTTTTCTCCTGTACAGCTACAGATTCATGGTAATAGACAGACTTGGTGTAGATTTGCAAAAAATGCTGGAAGCAAGAAAAAACCCTTTGAGTAAAGCAACAGTTTTGAAGATAGGCAGTGGATTGGTAAGCAATGGATATAAATGATGTTGTATTATGTATTGTACTAATAGGAGGCCAGAATCACACTGAACTCCAGCCTTTTTTGCCACTGAATGAACTGAATACTATTTCAAAATCAGCATCTGGGTAAATGAGACACACTTTGGGAAAATTCAGATGGGCATGGACAGCTGCTAATATAACATGGTAGACAGGCTCCACTGTATTCCTGCCCTTACGTGGCCCATTCTTTTTTCCCCTACTGGGTTGTAATAATGAATTTTTTTTTCAAAAAGATCTGTGGCCTATTGGGGAAATGCATCACATGCATTAAGACATGTACTAAGACATATAGATTAAGTTTGATCCCTTGCTGAGTTTGCTAATTCAATCAAAGCAGCAGCTGGGATGCTCTAGTTGGCTTCATCACCCCTGGGCTAGAGAGGGAAAATATCAAGCCAGGGTTCCTACTGCTCATCACTTTCCAGTAACCTCAGCTGGAAAATCAGAGGAATTGTGATGGGTACGGTACTGTAGTCTAGTGATAATGGTACTGGACTAGTAACCCAGAGGTTATAAATTGACAATCCCACTGTGGAAAGTTATAAAATTCAATTCAATAAATCTGATAATTAGCACCAGAAAATGACTCTGAAAGTTGCCGGATTGCCGTAAAAATTCAACTGGTTCACTAATATCCTTCAGGGAAGGGAATCTTCCACCTCTACCTGGTCAGGTCCTTTTGTGACTCCAGTTCGACACTATATCATTGACTCTTAATGCCATTAGGGTAATTAAGGATGTCCGTGTAACCCACAACCCTAGATCAAATATTAAAAAATGTCCTCCATTGCTTGGTAACTCACTGATACTCTCATGACAGTTTGTCAACTAACCAAGCTCCTGTAGTGTTGTTGACCACCTTGGAATGATGCCCCAAAAGAATCAATGCCTTTAGGGTAGGGGAGGCATCCATATACCTGCTAATGTTGGATGTTGCAGATTGTAGGAGATCCTGCAAATATTTGGAAGTTTTGATACTGCAGTTAGTGAATTGCAAATTCTGGTACGCTAAAATCATAGAAATCATTAAACGTTTGTAAGCTTACCCATCTGCCCAGCTGGAACGAAGATGCTTACGAAACCAAAAGGTACGCTAGAAAATACCAGCCCTACACTGCGTTTTAAAAGTGTGGTGATTTGTTAATGATTGTGAAACAACAAACAATTACATTTTAAAAATGTGGAATCTCAAATTACTCTTATTTTAATATTTTTTGATCATTAAAAAAAATTACAATTTTTTACTTCTGTAAGTTTCATTAAATTAAATCATTTACTTGGCTTTTTATAAGATGTTAAATTTTTATTTAAACTAACATACAGAAGTTTACTTTAAATGAATGATTTGTACTTGCCTGCTTGTGGGCGTGACTTCTCTTCTTGACAGATTCTGTGGGCATGGCTTCCATTCCCACAGTCTCTACCGATAGGAAGGAACCTATGCTGAAATCACAGCACTGAATTGTTTTTTTTTAAATTGAAAAGGGAGCAAATGGACGTCGGAGAGTTTTTTCATAGTCTTTGTCCGCAGGATTGCTCCTTGCCACGCCCGTCAGAGCAATTTCCGTCCCAAAGTTAAATGCAGGGTGTGGTAAATTACTGAGTCGTACAGATCAGGAAGCATGTTTAAACCGTGTTTTTGTATGAAGTTGCTGTCAGCCAGGGTAGCAGTGGACATGCTATGATTGGCCTCAGCTTCTCGGGCATGGCTTACCTCTGTAAACTACTGTCCAGAGACCCCTGCTAGAGGTACACATATATGGGAGCTTGGTGAATTCTGGTCTTGGCTTGGGCATGGTTAACTCACTCAAAGCACAAACCCTTTGTGGGTTCTTGCATGTGAAGAATGAGGCATCAGAGGGCTGCCAGAATCTATGAAACCCTACCTCAACATGATTCACCACCTTCCCGAAGAAAGTTCTTAGGATAGAAAATTGAAAGGGAGGAAAGAAACTAGTTTATATGTCATAGATGTTGCAGCTATTTTGGTTTTGTTTAGGACATGACTAGCACAGTACCATCGTGCTGAACTGATAAATGTTTAGCCTTGGAAAGGACTGTGATTAATATATATTAACTGCAATTTTCAAATGGTCTCCAATTAAGATTTCAATCTGTGATTGGAGGGTGTATGCAGTGCCGTACTGTTTAAAGTAATGTAACATTATTATGTGTAAGAAATTATTTTGACCCCTGTACCTCGGAGACTGACATTCATTTTTAAAATTTATATATGTATATGATATAAATACAGCTTGATATTTTGGAGTTTGTTCATGAACACGAATACATCCACGGTGATATCAAGTCAGCAAACCTGCTTCTGGGCTACACGAATCACAAAGAGGTATTGTACATCTGTCTCTGCTGATAACAAATAGTTATGTGGTTTTTTTGGTTAGTGAATGAAAGAAAGAAAAAAATAAGGTCCCGCAGAGAAAATGCATAAGAGTAAAAGGTGAAAGCTGTAGTGCTGTGGCTGATTTAGGAATCTCGGCTATTTTTTCAAATCTGTGGGAGCTGCTAACAGCGGCCACGTGAGCATTTGTGACATGTTAAATATGTCAGTTCTTTTATAAGTGTTAGAATCTTGTAGCATTCACCCCATAAATATTAATAAGTTGCAGGTCTAGTATGATGTTATTTCCTGCATTGTAACATTGCTGTACAACTCAAATAACTTTAACTGCAGTATGCAGTCTGTTGATGAGAACTGTTGAATGGAGAGTAAAGGGAAAGGTGTTTGCAAGAATATTATGCTTGAAGCAGTGTAGAAGTATAAGATTCCTAGTGAAGAGAAATGCCAGCCATTTTAACAATGTGAAACTGTTCTATAGTTTGTTATAGAAAAAGTGATCTGTGCAACTTTGCCAGAAAACTGAAGAGACATTGCAGTTGAATTTATTGTATCACCTGGTCTTAAATGAAGTTTTAGAGGTATAATTTTGATTGTCAGAGTTCATGCATAAATATTTGTTGTACTACATTCTGCTATGTATTACTTTTAAACGGCCATCAAATCATTTAAAATAGATGTGTTAATGACACCTAAAAATAATGAACAGAGGAATGTAGTACAGCCACATTAAGTGTTCGTAGGTAAACGTCACTGATAAGGAAATATGTCTCATAATGTTCTGTATCTAGTTTTGCTGAATTTGCAATGATATACTAAGTCTTCAGTAATGTAAGATGTGTTTTCAATCCCTTTAATACTGTGGTTACATTGATGCTTAGAGTGATTTAGTGAGCTCCCTGTGGGTAGCATTCAAACAGCTACAGTGTCTGCACTGACATCCAATTGCACTAATGCAGAAAAAGGATGGCAAGGGACTTTATCTGTTACCACACTGGGTCCCTTTGTTGCCTGGAGATGCTTTATGGGGAGATCAAAGGTTCTTTCAGCATCAGATCAGGCCTGCATTTACAATGCCACAGTCCTGGTTCTGGTATGAAGGCCATAGCTGGACAGGTGAAATTTTTCATTGGTACTGAGGGCAATATTGCCAAGTTCATTCAGTGGAGTCATAATTGTTTTTGACTTGTGATTGCATTTGATATTTTAAATTTAAGGAGGATAATTCATTAAGGTAAAAACATCTAATGTTGACAGTTTACAAACTGTATGGCCACAAAATTACAGGTCCAAGGTGAAACCCTACCGGATTTCCAGATCAGGGGCTGGAAAATGGGGTGAAACCAAGGATTCATGCCATATTTCACGAGAGACATTTTCTGATGGATTGGGGGGAGGGGGACCTGTATGCGCATCTTCTGTCTCTTGTGTCATGTCAAAGGAAGAAGTCTGAGGGAGTTCCAGGTTACCCCAGGAATAGGAACAGGAGTAGGTCATTCAGCCTCTCGGGCCTGCCCCACCATTCAATTAGTTCATGGCTGATCTGCACATCCACTCCATTTTCCTGCCTTTGCTCCATTATCCCTTGATACCCTTACCTAACAAAAATCTATCTATCTCAATCTTGAAAGCTCCAATTGTCCTCCTCATTTTGGGGAAGAGAGTTCAATCAGATAACTAGGCCAGACCTTTCTGTATTACACACAAGCAATGATCTGTCCCCAAATACTATTCGAGTTACCATTAATGGAGAACCAGTCTATAATCTTAAAACTAATATAATGTAATGACATTTTAATATAACACAATGACCAACTTTTTTTTTCAATTCTTTTTAAACTGATCGCTAATTTGTAACCTGGTGTCACAACACATTATATTAGTAAAGTCATGTACTGTGCAGTGATGATTTGCACCCATGATTCATCACTTAGTGTGTTTCTCACCTCACTTATAACATCATTGGAAAGACTGAGTGGAGGCAGTGAAGTTTCTCAGGACAGAAAAAACAGAGATTTTGATTGAAAAGTCTGCAGTTATGATGTAGAGAATGATAGGATAATGATGCTGTTTTTTGCTAAACAAAAAAATAACTGCCTTTTCATCTAAATGCTTTTAAATGTTTCAGATTTATCTGGCAGATTATGGTCTTGCCTTCAGGTATCATCCTAATGGAGCTCACAAACATTATGAGGAAGATCCAAAGAAAGGACACAATGGGACGATTGAATTTACTAGTATAGATGCTCATAAAGGTGTCGGTAAGAATGATATCCATTCAGTCACCATATTATTAGTGGTATAGACTGTCAATTTGGGCACAGGATCAGTACCCAAGAAAAATAAGTATAAGCTTAAAAAAAAGCACTCGATAAAATGGATAGGACAATTAAAATGGAAATAAGAAAGACAATCTATACAATTGTATTTCTCTACAGGGAAAAAAGGAGAGAGAAACTTTGGGAGGAGGGTTGCGATTGCATAGAACCTGGAGGTTCACATCCAAAGTTCTTTGAATTCTTTTAGTGGGGGAAGGCTATGAGGTTATTGAAATCACAAGAGGCTGTCACATGGTCTATTTCTTTGGTGAGGGTGGGGGAGGGCTGGAGATAACTTTAGGGAGAGCAGAGGGGCCTGGACCCTAACGCCATGACTACTGGATTCCTGATGCCTTTGAGAGAGGCATTACATAAACTTTTATTCTGCATTGCCAGCCAATGTTGCTGTATGTTAACACAGATGGTTATTTTAAAAGCATTAATATAGATACAGTTTTGGCTTTTGAGCTAACGTTGCATCTTTTACCATTATAAATCACAGTGCCACCAACCTAGGTAAATGTTGACATTTTTATAATGCATTTTCCTATTAATATAGTATGATCTAGGACTTTTCAGTGCATTTTAAAATGGAATATTTTGACCCACTCAGTAATTTTAATGTATAATAGAAATTCTAGAAGTATTTTCTGCCATCATTTCTGATAGATGGTGGAATCACCTGCCTTAAAATGGGTGTGTGTATTTAAATGAGGCAATAATGACATAATAGAACTCATCCCATTTTTCATCATTTCTGCTTCATTTACATTCGGTGGTAATCACACTTCTATACAACAGGAGGTCAGGATTGCTAGACACTAGGGAAAAGGCAGAGTCAATTTAAAGATCCAAACATAGATTTAAAAGCTTTGCAGGTTTCTTATTTCGGCACGGATTTTGAAATTATCTTTTGCTCCTGCCAACTACTTTGCCATCTGCCATTTTGCGGTTTGTTGTGGGGCTGTCTTTCCCCCCCGTCCCATACTTAAGGCAGAGCATAAAATAGGTTTCCCATTGGGGAATTCCTTTGTACCTTTGCTTCCTATAGGAAGCAGAAGAGGGGCAGGCTGGTGAGGCTACAATGCATATGTAGGGCACCGACCTGTCTGTACCCCCCACACCTGAGAACACGGACAGAGGTGCTCCCACCTGCATTTGCCTGAGGAGGAGAAGCACAGCAGCCTGAAGGGGATGTGGAATACAACCTTTTCCTGGCTGCATGGCACATTTGTACCACACTGATACTGAAGACCATTTCTTGACTACCACATTTGGCCACTGCATGAGTGGTCCCATGGACATCTTTTTTCCCCCCCTTCCCCACCACTGACATGTTGTCATCTGCAGAACTTTTCCTGTGCGCATCAACTAACGGAATTCATCAAAGCCACTTCCAAACCTCGCCAAAAATAATTTTGTAATCATAATTTTTTATCAAAATGATAGTGTGTGTAAATGCGCGTGTGTGGAAAGTACATCTTACCACCATGCTTCCCCTTGTACTGGTGTGTGAAGTATAAATTCTAAAACTTAATCTGGTGCTTCTCCTTGGTGCTACTGGAGTGGCAGGAGGGTATAAGTGGCTGACTGTTTTGTGTCACTGTGAGCTTCCTGAGATTGATGTGGCCCATGTCTGATGACAGCTAAGTCCTGAGATGGACCTGCTACAGGTTGCACTTCTTGTGCTGCTGCCTCATTTCCACCACATGCTGGCAGGAAGATACGAATGTGCTGCTATCCTGAGAAACAACACCATAATCTAATCTCCTTCCCGATGTGCTACTTGTACCAGACACTGGTACTGCAAGGCCATTGATCTTCAGGAAAGCAGGCCTAATGGGACCAATAAGATCTGTGAAGCACAGTGAGATAATTGACTCTATCCCAGCCTGAATTGCTTGGTGGCTCCAAGAGACAGCTCTCTCCAATTTGGCACCCAGGCCTCTATGGCAACAGCCTCAATGACCACCCCCATGGAAAATCCAGCCTAGAGTGTACTTGAGAGGAAGTGTGTCAGATTGGGGGAGGTGTTGAGTAGAGTTCCACTGGGTTCAGTCAATGTTCGGGCCCCTGTTGTCTGTACTCTACATAAAACCTGGATTCCAAGATCAATTGTAAGCTTTCCAAATTTGGAAGCAACTCTAAAATGGGGATATTAGTAGGGGCAGACATTGCAGATAAAGATTTGCAGAGGTATTTAGATATGTTGTGCAATTGGGCCAAAAAATGACATTCTTGGGTTGAAACCTCCACTGCCATTCCCTTCCTGCAGCCTTGGTGGCTGAGGCACACACTTCCCCCTCCTTCCTCCTTGCAGGCCTCAAAATCTTCCTTTTGATTCCATGGCTGCTGTGCATGCATGTTCTCCTGTCCTTACTGCCATAGTGGTGAAATGTGGTGGGCTGCAGCCTGAGTAACTGGGTAGTGTCTATTTGTACTGGCGTTGAGATTGCTGGGGTGGCACTGCTGCTGTAGAACTTCCTGTCTCACAGCAAGAGGGAGCAGCAGTAATGATTGAAACAGGTAGAAGTGGCCATGGGATGGGTAGTGAGTTACAAGTGGAATTATGCAGGGAAGTGGTCAGGGCTTTCACAAACATCAGGAGCTCTTTGAGGCATGGAGAAGAGGAAGCGAGGAATAGCCAAATCTGTCTCGCCTTTATATCTGAAATAGTCAACAGTTCCTATTAGAACCTGATCATTTACACACCTCTGCTAAGTAAGGCAGTACCCTACAAAGCGCACTTTTGTAATAGACTTCTCTACTCTCATACTCAGTGTGAAAAAGGCACTGTGTGCATCTGTCCGTAAAAATGAGAGGAGCTAGAAATAATGCGAGCTACCTCAGACCGGACCAATTAGAGCCAGATATTTTCTTTTTTTTCCCAATTCTAAAATTTTTCCCCATATAAAACAATACTACTTTAAATTGTGATGTATGTTGATTGGGAATATTTTCTAGGCTTTGGGATTTTAGTGCATTTTAACATGCAGTGATTTTGGTATGAACTTTTTCTATTATAATATTATAATTGTCTAACTACATTTGGTAGTAAGATTAGGATTACCAATACTAAAGGAATAATGACTTTTGCATGACATGAACCTTTAATTAAAATGTCTCGGAAATTCAGCTAATAATGTGTCACCACTTTTTTTAGTGTGAAGTGCTCTACAGACACTCCACACCAAAATTATTTGACCGAAGTGTCATTTGAAAGTGTCACATGCACAGAATATAACTTAGATGCCCAATGCTGTCACTTGACTTGCTCCACCAATTAACACCAATTAGCAATAAAAATTGACAAAATTACCATTCGTCTGCTGACATTACATATAGGGGTCAATATTACAATGTTTCATGTCTAGCACTACTGCGCATTGAAGATCGCCCCTCTACTTTATTGGGTACTAAGGCCTGTTCAATGCCTGGGGCACTTAGTGCTCCATAATGCATTGGCAAAGTGCCGATGGTGCTGAGTACCTGTGTCTGTGTTGTATATTACGCTCAATAAATTTCCAAAAGAGATGATAATGGTGCCACAACCCCGTAATATTGGGAGAGTATTAGAACAGTGTTCCAGATGCACAGGACTAAATGTGGGAAGCAAGGTAACCTTTTTGGTTCCTGTGTCTCAAAGTATTTTTATCACTGTTCTCAGTAGCTGCTCTGTTTGTTTCCACTGACTTTTTTATTGTTTCTTTTCAAAGTTTCCAAAATTTAATTTACTCATAGATTCTCAAAGCTGTACCCCATTTGTTGTATGTAATTATTTCCCAGGGAGCTGTTATTGTGTGCAGCCTATATAGTAACTTTGGGTATCCCTTTAGCCATCCCTCTATTTGCCAGTTCTGAAGAAGATCAGAGGAAGAATGCAGGACAGGTACACCTTAGGCCATCTCATAAGATCCTCTCACTTCCATATACAGTCCATGGGCATTGTTGCCACATATGTCCCAAAAAACCTGCGTGTAAAGACCACTATTCCCCAAGGAGGCAATGTCTTGCAGCCACACCTACAAACCACTTCCAGGACAGGGACAGCACTGTTGGTCATCTGAAGCCAATAGCAGAAAATATGTGAAATTTCCTAACCTGCAGTGCACCGAGTGTCACGTATGATTTGTTGGCCCACCTAATGAATTTATCAATGTCTCTTTGGAAAACAGGTAGCAACAAGAGAGCCCTTTTACCATCTGGCTGGATTCCCCAAAATGCAAGACATTATTGATGGTATGCATGTGGCTATAAGAGAAGACAGGCATTGCATTCTATAATGTACAGCTACTCTGTAACCATAGATAAAATCCATATGTGCCTTTGCTGCAGGATCCATGGTTGCATACTTTAAGAGGGATACTCATAATAGGAAGTTCACTGATTAGCAGAAGAACTTGTTCTTGTCTTTTAAGAATGTTCACAATACCCAGAAAGGACTGTTGAACAGTGTTTAGAAGTGCAGGTCTGACATTACTCAGATCTGGTGCAAGCATGATGGGCTGAAGCTCCTTCTGTGCTGTATCATTATACGATTCTATGAATACTGCAGCAATGCAGGAGTGAATCGTAGACCTGCAGGCCACCTAGGAGCATGTCACAACCATCTGCTTGTAGCCCTGAAGGCAGAAGTGAGAAGCCCAGATGCAGCCTCTCTGCTAAATGTTCTGACTAGCGCCATTGACAGTTTGAGCTCCAATCTACAGGAGTCTGTCAAGAAAGGATTCAGCATGCTGGGGGATTTATCTGACAGAAAATTGAACAGTTTGTTCCCCAAAGATAGCTGACAAGCTGAAGGAGAATCCAGCAGCCAGACCATGGCAAGAGAAGGCATGGATCAGGCAACGGCCTCCTGGGGTGATGCCACATTCACCCCACCCTGCTAAGGCTTGAAGCAGTGGGAGGTAGCCGGCAGGGTCAGGCGGCCAGTGCTCTGAGACATGTTGCCAGTAGTTGCAGGGTCACCAAAGGGCATTAGGGTTCAGCAGCCTGCAACCATATTTACTGTTCCCATTAGGAGTGCTAGATTAGGGACTAGAAGGCACAAGCTACACTATCACCAAGGGAAAGCACTGGAATGTGGAGCATTAATTGCACGTACTTCATTCACTGTTGGGGAAAATAAAATGGCGGCATATGACTTGTACGAAGCCGAGAGTTTTCTTTATTTGAGAAAGGCCATATTAGGGTTGCAGCAGACGGAACGATGGGCATGTGTGGTAGTTGAGGTACAATGGGAAGGCATGGTGCTCATTTGCCCACTATTGTGTACAGTAGGAATGGGCTGTTTGTGCATGGCGCTGTTTAGTCAGTTAGTTAAATGTCCTGCCAATTGGTTACTAGCACATATTTCTTCCAGGCAGCAAATCTCCGACCATTTCTTCTACCTCATCCTCCTGTACCAATGATTATGCTTAGGGCTCCTAGTCCTCCACCTATATATCTTTTTGCTGGATAACAAAATTGTGCAAGATGCAGCAAACAGCTGATATTTAAGACCTTGACAGAGCTATGAAGCTTGATCTCTCTCCCACCCAATCTGCTGAAACAATGGAATCACTGTTTGAGTAGACCAATGGTATGTTCCTTCAGAATTCTGATGGAAGCATAAGATTCATTGTATTGCTGTTCCATGGTTCTTGATTGGTTTCTAATGGGGTCATCAGATGAGGTTTCAAAGGATACTTGTTCTCAACTTTTCTTTTATCTCCATGCACTTCCTTCAAATAAAAGGTGTCGCTATGGGAATCCATATGGGTCCCAGTTATGCCTGCCTTTTTGTGGGATACATGGAACTTCTTTGTTTACAGCCCTACTCTGGTCCCCTCTCTCACCTCTTTTTTCCAGTACATTGATGACTGTGCCAGTGCCATTTCCTGCTCTTGTCCTGAACCTAAAAATTTCATCAACTTTGCTTCTGTCTTCCACCCCTCCCTTACGTTCACATGGTCCATCTCCAACTCTTCCCTTCCCTTCCTTGGCTTCTCTGTCTCCATTCTGGGGATAGGCTGTCCACCAATTCCTTTAGGGATTTCAATGCCTTTGGGATCCCCCAAAAGGAATTCCCATGAAGTGGCAAAGAGAAAACATGATACATTTACATCTTAGGCATTCTGCACAGACCCTCCTTTACCCAAGAAGCCACCTCTACCGGCCTAAGCACAACCACCTGGATATATCAGAGGAGACCTGCTACTGCTCCTATGCTTCCAGAGAGAGGCTCTCACCAAGTCATTCTGTGTCTTCGAGTTCAATCTGCAAATATCTTCCATCATAGAGACAGCTCTGCCCATGACTTTGAAGGTGACCAAAATGATAAATTGCAATGCTACTGATCCTTCCAAGCCACCATCAGGGATTTTTATCAAATTTTTTAAGTCAGCTGAGTATCAGTGAATCAAATCAGTGACAGAAGCCTTGTTCAGCAAAGCAAACATTTTCATCACTTTTCCCATGGAAAGCAAGCGAAAGAATGAGAGCGTTCAACAGTTGGCAGGATTCCCAAAAATGTAAAGGCCCCCAACACCAACCCAATTCCTATACAAACGTCAAGATGGTCTCTGATCACAGGAACTGCTGGGGGAAGGAGAGCAAGTGTTGGGGAGTATGGGGTCATCAGATGAGGTTTCAAAGGATACTTGTTCTCAACTTTTCTTTTATCTCTATGCACTCCCACTTACCGACTCCCACTATTACCTTGATTATACTTCCTCCCACACCGCTTCCTGTAAGTACACTATTCCATTCTCCCAGTTTCTCTGTCTCCATCACATCTATTCTGATGATGCCACCTTCCACACCAGAGCTTCCGAAATGTCTTCCTTTTTCCTCAGCTGAGGATTCACCACCACCGTAGTTGACGGGGCCCTCGACCGTGTCCGTCCCATTTCCTGCACTCCCCCCTTCTCCCTCCCAGAACCATGATAGTGTACCCCTTGTCCTCACCTTCCACCCCACCAGACTCCGTATTCAACAGATCATCCTCTGCCATTTCCGCCATCTCCAGCACGATACCACCACCAAACACATCTTCCCCTCCCCTTCCCTTTTTCAGCATTCTAAAGGGACCATTCCCTCCACGACACCCTGGTCCACTCTTCCATTACTCCCCAACACTTGCTCTCCTTCCCCCAGCAGTTCCTGTGATCAGAGACCATCTTGACGTTTGTATAGGAATTGGGTTGGTGTTGGGGGCCTTTACATTTTTGGGAATCCTGCCAACTGTTGAACGCTCTCATTCTTTCGCTTGCTTTCCATGGGAAAAGTGATGAAAATGTTTGCTTTGCTGAACAAGGCTTCTGTCACTGATTTGATTCACCGATACTCAGCTGACTTAAAAAATTTGATAAAAATCCCTGATGGTGGCTTGGAAGGATCAGTAGCATTGCAATTTATCATTTTGGTCACCTTCAAAGTCATGGGCAGAGCTGTCTCTATGATGGAAGATATTTGCAGATTGAACTCGAAGACACAGAATGACTTGGTGAGAGCCTCTCTCTGGAAGCATAGGAGCAGTAGCAGGTCTCCTCTGATATATCCAGGTGGTTGTGCTTAGGCTGGTAGAGGTGGCTTCTTGGGTAAAGGAGGGTTTGTGCAGAATGCCTAAGATGTAAATGTATCATGTTTTCTCTTTGCCACTTCATGGGAATTCCTTTTGGGGGATCCCAAAGGCATTGAAATCCCTAAAGGAATTCTGATGCTGAACTATTAGGTTGCTGCAAGTGAAATAGCAGCTGGCAGCAAGACTGCCATTTGTAAAAGAGTAGGAATTAACAAAGTACTACAGTGCAAAATTGAGCCCTAAACAGCAACAGGAACTAATACAGTACAAATGAAAAGAAAGGCAATCTATAAGCAACACCCCTCCCAAAAAGACAACAGTAAAACGTTTAATACACCTTTAGGAAGCTTATTCTCCAAGGCCAGACTATTAAATCATTACACCAAGTTTATGTGCTCAAGCAGTGCTATGAGAGAAGTGACTTCTCCAATATCATGAAATTGTGAATCAGGGCAATTACCTTGTATTTGCATGGAATTATAAGATGTAATAAGGCTCTCCCTGAGTCATAATGAGACATCTCAAAAGACAGATGAACCGATTTTCCTGTGATTAGAGTCCTGCAACGGCATGTCTCTACCCCTTTGACGTTGCCACAGGATTTATGGGGCTTTACTGAGATGGCACAGACTACCCTGGCTTCCAGTAAGTGCAGGCCAGAGTAGTCATTCAAATGAGATAGGAATATGTTCCCAGCACTCCTGCCTCATTTGCTTGTTCCTTTGCCAGCAGTGCACCCATTTGAAGGGGTGCCCAGAAGAAGCAGTCCTTATGGCCCTGCACCCAGCCCTCCTCAAACCAGGGGATCAGAGGAGGGCAGACAGCAGGCCTGCAGGCAGGTGTCTTTTTTAATGCTTTTTTGGGGTATGTTTGGCCAGGGGATCAGCTGCAGACTCTGTTTCTGTATGACATGCAAAAGGTCCGGAATACAGCAACTAGATGGACTTTCCTCCCTCACCTCCTGGGAGTAAGGCTGCGCCAGGGTGCATCTGGGCCATTCAAATGATCTGGTACACCAAATTCAAGCATACTGAGGCCTGGGAAGGCACTTCAGGTGCAGTAAGCCTGTCCAGCTCATGTGCAGAGGGGCCAGGAAAATTAGCCCCAGAAAATATGGGGATTGGAAAATTCAGAGCATAACAAATCAGGTGGAAAAATAAAGATGAAGTATTTTAAAATGTTATTATTTAAAATTGTGCTTTAAGGGTGAAAACATGTTTCTGTGCTGTTTAGGAAAAGCATATGGAGCTAACTTTGTGACCCATTATCCATTTTGAAAAGACTTTAAAATTATTTTCCTCATCAATTTTCTCCCCTCCCTAAGGTGTTGACCTGTTGCTGGCCTGCAATTCCACAGGCATCAGGCATGCCCAAATAAGCATTATTCACGTATGAGTTTTCGTATTTGTCCACTGGGAGCATCACAGCTGCATCTGATCCCATACTAACCACAGACACACACAGTGCACTTCAAGTAATGGTCACTGTATTCTGATCAGGCGCAGTACCCCTTGTCTAACCCAGAAACACTGAGGCAATTTGTAGTTCAATCAGAAGCGATCAGATAACTCAGCAGAGACAAAGGATTGAACCTGGGATCTTCCTGGTCTGTGCGGCTTTGCTACTTATTGGATAAACTCACTGAGCTATGGGTGGAAGCTCTCATTTGAAGGTTTAATTAAGAACATAGGCGTAACAGATGTTTGGGAATAAAAAAATCACATCAATTTATTCTCATAGGCTTAACAGCTGATTTTACAAAACTAAAAGCAGGTATGGAACAAATAAGTTTCAAAATAAGAGTTACTTAGGACTGGGCCTCTTTAATCATTAAAAAGAAACTTTGAGAATATTAAAATTAAAGTGTGTTTATCTTTGCTTTAAGGTTTGGTTTAAGTACTGTCAGTAATTTAAAGAGGTTACACCTGAAACTTGAAGGAGAAAATCCAAATAGAAGGAAATCTACAAGTACAAATTGAGTTAGGGAAACAACATGTGGCTTACTATAAAGAAGAAACCGACAACTGTTTGGCAAAAGTCAATTAGGAGTTAAATGCTCTACTTACAGAACAGGCACAGTTCTATGTCTTTTGGACCAGGGAGAAATATTAGGAACCTGTGCTAAGTCAGGTAGATTGCTGGCCATCCAGCTGAGAAAAGCAAAAGCAGCCACAGTAATTCCTACACAAACCAGAAGCATTTTTATAGCCGCCTTTCAAGACTTGTGTAAAGCAGAAGCTATAATAGACCAGGCAGCCGATATTCAATTTTGTTCTGGGTTTACAGATTCTACACTGTGCTGAATCTTCATGGAAATTTTTTGGTGGGGTAGTTGACACTAAATGAACTTGAGGGAAAGAAGGAGGGGGAAAAGCAAAATTCTATCTGGCCCTTGTGGAATTTTGTTCATTTTATTGAAACTTTAGCAAAGCATTGTCAGATTTCTTAAAGGAGCATTTTTACCCTTTTTGGGATTTTTTTCCAGGCAGGCTCAGTTCCTTGATTGGTCTAATCTGTAATTGCTGTTCTGGAGCAGCTATGTGGGTCCCAGGAAATTTTGCACTGCACCAGCTGCGGCACCATGAACTTACCTAGAAAAAAAATCTATCGATCTGTCTTGAAAATTTCAATTGGCCCAGTATTCACAGCCTTTTGGGGGAAGAGAGTTTCAGATTTCCACTACGCTCTGAGAATAAGTGTTTCCTGTTTTCACTGCTAGATGGCCTACCTCTAATTTTAAGATTCTGTACCCTTGTTCTGGATTCCCCCACCAGAGGAAATAGTTTTTCTGTATCTACCCTATCGAATCCCTTTGTCATTTTAAAGACTTCAATTAGATCACCCCTCAATCGTCTAAACTCAAGGGAATACAAACTAAGTTTATGCAACCTGTCGTCATAATTAAACCCTTTAAATCACTCTGAAAAATGCTTGATTGTCGACGATTGCCTTTATTTCTTGTCCGATCCAGTTAGCTTAGTTTTTACCATTTCCTGCTGTCCAATGCTTACTTTTGATGATATTAGCAGCACACTTGGATGATAATTACATATATTCTCATATATAATATGGTTTTGGTTCTCTGGCCTTGAGTTCTTGGATTCAGCAACAGTTAAAAGTTGCCTTGCATTCATTTACTATTAATTAATCAACCTTGTTTATTAGACTGCAGTTAGAAAGCAATGAGAAATCAAGACGGGGGTCAACTAAACAAGGTTTCAGAGGTCAGCTTTGAGAATCTGCATAAAGTTCCCTTTGGTGGACATGTTATTCACAATGAGCACGGTTAATGCATTTAAGTTTTGGTATAAGAAAAAAATCAATTACAGTGCATATTAAATATGGGCATTGTTCAATGTTTCTGTGTGACTTTACATTGTGCTCCAGAACTAGCTGTGCCTCTAGCCAAGCTGTTCCAGTACAGCTACAACACTGGCATCTACCCGACAATGTGGAAAATTGCCCAGGTATGTCCTGTCCACAAAAAGCAGGACAAATCCAATCCTGCCAATTACCGCCCCATTAGTCTACTCTCAATCATCAGCAAAGTGATGCTTAAGCGAGGCTTACTCACCAATAACCTGCTCACTGATGCTCAGTTTGGATCACTCAGCTCCAGATCTCATCACAGCCTTGGTCCAAACATGGACAAATGAGCTGAATTCCAGAGGTGAAGTGAGAGTGACTGCCCTTGACATCAAGGCAGCATTTGATTGAGTGTGGCACCCAGGAGCCCTAGTAAAATTGAAGTCAATGGGAATCAGGGAAAATTCTCCAGTGGCTGGAGTCATACCTAGCACAAAGGAAGATGGTAATGGTTGTTGGAGGCCAATCATCCCAGCCCCAGGACATTGCTGCAGGAGTTCCTCAGAGCAGTGTCCTAGGCCCAACCATCTTCAGCTACTTCATCAGTGACCTTCCCTCCATCATAAGGTCAGAAATGGGGATGTTCGCTGATGATTGCAGAGTGTTCAGTTCCATTCGCAACCCCTCGGATAATGAAGCAGTCCGTGCCTGTACGCAGCAAGACCTGGACAACATCCAGGCTTGGACTGATAAGTGGCAAGTAACATTCGCACCAGACAAGTGCCAGGCAATGACCATCACCAACGAGAGAATCTAACCACCTCCCCTTGACATTGAACGGCATTGCCATCGCCGTTTCTCCCACCATCAACATCCTGTGGGTCACCATTGACCAGAAATTTGGACCAGCCATATAAATACTGTGGCTACAAGAGCAGGTCAGAGGCTGGGTATCCTGCGGTGAATGACTCACCTCCTGACTCCCCAAAGCCTTTCCACCATCTACAAGGCACAAGTCAGGAGTATGAGGAATACTCTTATATGCCTGGATGAGTGCAGCTCCAACAACACTCGAGAAGCTTGACATCATCCAGGACATAGCAGCTCGCTTGATTGGCGCACCGTGGCTGCAGTTTGTACCACTCACAGGATGCACTGCAGCAACTCGCCCAGGCTTCTTCAACAGCACCTCCCAAACCTGCAACCTTTACCACCTAGAAGGACAAGGGCAGCAGGCACATGGGAACACCACCTGCACGTTCCCCTCCAAGTCACACACCATCCCAACTTGGAAATATATCGCCGTTCCTTCGTCGTCGCTGGGTCAAAATCCTGGAACTCCCTAACAGCACTGTGGGAGAACCTTCACCACACGGACTGCAGCGGTTCAAGAAGGTGGCTCACCACCACCTTCTCGAGGGCAATTAGGGATGGGCAATAAATGCTGACCTTGCCAGTGATGCCCACATCCCATGAACAAATAAAAAAAAAAGTTTCTGCAGGTTTGTAGCATAAAATCCAGGAAGTGAAAAGTACGACACTAAAATCATTTGTAAAAACAGTTCTAGACAGTGAAGAAAAGAGAGGGTATGAAATAATCATGTTAAATAAAGAGAAAGAAGGGAAAAGTTTGAAAAAAAATTTTAAACATTTTTTAATTTAATTTTTTTTTAATGACCAAAATCTATTAAACTAAAGAGTAATGAGACTCCACATTTTCAAAAGTTAATTTTTAGTTGTTTGGTAGTGATTATGACTTACTGTGCTGTTTTTAAAAAAAAAATTAGTTTAGACCTGGTATTTTTAAGTGTACCTGTTTTTTGTGGTGGTGTTAGTTATTTTCCAGCTGGGCAGAAAAGCATGTTTTAGCTGGTCCATTGTTTCCACTGATTCCAGCTAATGATATCCATCTAATTTGAAACCGTCATATCGCCGGCAAACCGGGAGGAACAAGTTCCAGATTTCTGCATTTCAGTGCGGATCTGTGAATGCTGGAACTTGCTCCTCGATTTCACCACTAACAATTGAGTGCTGTTGAGCTCACTGTTCTTTTTAAAGCAATTTCTGGGCCATTGTATTTATTTTAAACTTTTCTTTTTAAAAAAAACTGAGTTCTCGCATGTTGCTTAGCTGTTTACAGTAATAGCTGGCACTTAACACCAAGTTCTTTCACTTGATTTTACCTAGCTATGTGAGACAGCTATAGGTGCTACATGGCCGCTAGAGGTCCAGTAGTAGGTAACCAGTAGTTCGTGCCTTGAATTGGAATGGTGTCAACTGGCATCAGGACATGCAAAAGTGTTTCAGAGCCGTTGAAGTACTTTTGAAATGTAGACATTATTGTAATGTAGAGAAAAACGGGAGACAGTTTGTGCACAGCAATGTGCCATGTGATAAATGTTCAGATGATCTGTTTTTGTGATGTTGGCTGAGGGATAAATATTGGCCAGGACACAGGGAGAACTCTCTGCTCTTCTTCAAATAGTGCCATGGGATCTTTTATCATAGTAGTATGATACAGCACATGAGATCATTTGGCCCATCATGCCTGTGCCGGCTCTTTGAAAGAGCTAGCGAATTAGTCCCATACCCCTGCTCTTTTCCCCATAGCACTGTAAATTTTTTCCCTTTAAGTATTTATCCAATTCCCTTTTGAAAGTTATTGTTGAATCTGCTTCCACCACCTTTCAGACAGTGCATTCCAGATCATAACTCGCTGCATTAAAAAAAAATGTTTCCTCATTTCACCTCTGATTCTTTTGCCAATCACCTTAAATCTGTGTCCTCTGGTTACTGACCCTTCTGCCGCTGGAAACATTTTCTCCATATTTACTCGATCGAAATCCTTCATCATTTTGAACACTTCCATCTAATCTCCTCTTAACCTTCTCTACTGTAAGGAGAACAACCCCAGATTCTCCAGTCTCTCCACATAACTGAAGTCCCTCGTCCCTGGTACCATTCTAGTAAATCTCTTCTGCACCTTCTCTAAGGCCTTGACATTCTTCCTAAAGTGTAGTGTCCAGAATTGAATGCAATACTCCAGCTGGAGCCTAACCAGTGATTTATAAAAGTTTGGCCTAACTTCCTTGCTTTTGTACTCTATGTCTTTATTAATACCCATATGCTTTTTTAACAGCCTTCTCAACTTGTCCTGCCACCTTCAAAGATTTGTGTACATACACCCCCAGGTCTCTCTGTTCCTGCACGCTCTTTAAATTTGTGCCATTTATTTTATATTGCCTCTCCTCATTCTTCCTACCAAAATGTATCACTTCACACTTTTCTGCATTAAATTTCATCTGCCATGTGTCTGCCCATTTCACCAGTCTGTTTATGTCCTCCTAAAAAAGTCTGTTACTATCCCCCACATTGTTTACTACATTTCCGAGTTTCGTGTCATCTGCAAACTTTGAAATTATACTCTGTATACCCAAGTTCAGGTCATTAATACATATCAAAAACAGCAGTGGTCCTAATACCGACCCCTGGGGAACACCACTGCACACTTCCATCCAGTCTGAAAAACTATGTCCACCTGAGTGGGCAGACAGGGCTTCGGTTAACATCTCGTCCAAAAGACAGCACCTCTGACAGTGCAGCACTCCCTTAGCACTGTACTGAATTGTCAGCTTATGTTATGTGTTCATATCTCTGGAGTGGGGCTTGAAACCACGACCTTCTGACTTGGGCAAGAGTGCTGCCTCTGAGCCAAGGCTGACGCCTAATAATATAATTATACTAGGTATTGGCTCCAACACAGTGACAATGGGCTAATTGGCAGGGTAAACAAGTGAGAAAAGCAGCAGGGGAGAAATTCCACAGTAGCAGATGCTAAATTCCATGGTGATTTCCACAGCTCTAGAATTGCAGTATGTTAGGGTTGCTGCCTGTAACTAGTTTTTCCCATGGGCACAAGTCCATTGGCTTTTTCTTATTGTTCACTAGTCTGTTTTAAATATGCTGACAATTTGGCAGAATTTTCACTAAAGTAGGAAAATCAGAGTGACCACAAAAATAACTAGTGTGAAAAATGGATAAGACACTAGTGTAGTCAGGATCTGTCCTGATACTGGGGTGAAAGTACATTGTTGGAGCATTGTGGTATACCTGACTTGGAAGTGACTAATGCTGACACAGGGCTCGAAAAGTGGAAGATTCCGCAGCACTGATATTGGTCACCGCAGTGAGTGCACAATTCTTCTAAACCATGAAGAAAAAATGCTGCATTTTCTGTATCTGCATTTTACAATATACAGCTTGAAATTTTTGGATATGTTCCTCCCTTTTGATAATTGTAAACAATTTTACAACACCAAGTTATAGTCCAGCAATTTTATTTTAAATTCACAAGCTTTCGGAGATTTTCTCCTTCCTCAGGCAAATGTTTCAAGAGCTCCTTGAAGCCTACGCATTTATACATATTGAACAATACATGGTGTTTACAGACTGCCCCTGCAACTGCCCGTTGCCAAGGCAATCACCGTGTTCAGACAGAGAGGTGTCACCTGCAGAACCCCCGAATACACATTCAACAAAAAAACAAACAGGGAAAAAAAACAGAGAAAAAAAAAACACAGAGAGAGGCAGAAACATCCGGAAGGCAGAGAGAGCCAGCAAATGACCCATTATATTAAAAACAGATAACATTTGTTCGCTGGTGGGGTAACGTGTAGCGTGCCATGAACCCAAGATCCCGGTTGAGGCCGTCCTCATGGGTGCGGAACTTGGCTATCAATTTCTGCTCGACGATTTTGCGTTGTCGTGTGTCTCGAAGGCCGCCTTGGAGTACGCTTACCCGAAGGTCGGTGGATGAATGTCCATGACTGCTGAAGTGTTCCCCGACTGGGAGGGAACCCTCCTGTTTGGCGATTGTTGCGCGGTGTCCGTTCATCCGTTGTCGCAGCGTCTGCATGGTCTCGCCAATGTACCATGCTCTGGGGCATCCTTTCCTGCAACGTATGAGGTAGACAACGTTGGCCGAGTCACAGGAGTATGAACCATGCACCTGGTGGGTGGTGTCATCTCGTGTGATGGTGGTATCTGTGTCGATGATCTGGCATGTCTTGCAGAGGTTACCGTGGCAGGGTTGTGTGGCGTCGTGGACGCTGTTCTCTTGAAAGCTAGGTAGTTTGCTGCGAACGATGGTCTGTTTGAGGTTGGGTGGCTGTTTAAAGGCGAGTAGTGGAGGTGTGGGGATGGCCATAGCGAGGTGTTTGTCCTCATTGATGACATGTTGATGACATGAACATGTCATCAATGAGGACAAACACCTCGCTATGGCCATCCCCACACCTCCACTACTCGCCTTTAAACAGCCACCCAACCTCAAACAGACCATCGTTCGCAGCAAACTACCTAGCTTTCAAGAGAACAGCGTCCACGACGCCACACAACCCTGCCACGGTAACCTCTGCAAGACATGCCAGATCATCGACACAGATACCACCATCACACGAGATGACACCACCCACCAGGTGCATGGTTCATACTCCTGTGACTCGGCCAACGTTGTCTACCTCATACGTTGCAGGAAAGGATGCCCCAGAGCATGGTACATTGGCGAGACCATGCAGACGCTGCGACAACGGATGAACGGACACCGCGCAACAATCGCCAAACAGGAGGGTTCCCTCCCAGTCGGGGAACACTTCAGCAGTCATGGACATTCATCCACCGACCTTCGGGTAAGCGTACTCCAAGGCGGCCTTCGAGACACACGACAACGCAAAATCGTCGAGCAGAAATTGATAGCCAAGTTCCGCACCCATGAGGACGGCCTCAACCGGGATCTTGGGTTCATGTCACGCTACACGTTACCCCACCAGCGAACAAATGTTATCTGTTTTTAATATAATGGGTCATTTGCTGGCTCTCTCTGCCTTCCGGATGTTTCTGCCTCTCTCTGTGTTTTTTTTTTCTCTGTTTTTTTTCCCTGTTTGTTTTTTTGTTGAATGTGTATTCGGGGGTTCTGCAGGTGACACCTCTCTGTCTGAACACGGTGATTGCCTTGGCAACGGGCAGTTGCAGGGGCAGTCTGTAAACACCATGTATTGTTCAATATGTATAAATGCGTAGGCTTCAAGGAGCTCTTGAAACATTTGCCTGAGGAAGGAGAAAATCTCCGAAAGCTTGTGAATTTAAAATAAAATTGCTGGACTATAACTTGGTGTTGTAAAATTGTTTACAATTGTCAACCCCAGTCCATCACCGGCATCTCCACATCATGACCTTTTGATAATGTTAGCAAAAAAGTAGGAGTAGAAAGTGGTGTAACGTTGGGTGAAAACCAATGATTTTAACTGTGTTTAGAGCATTGATAATTAGTACCCGTCCAAAAGAGGAGTTAAAACAGACCAGTAAACAATAAGAAAATGTCGATTTTTAAAAAAAATTTTTTTTATTATTACCGCCTTGTTAAAAGTCATTATTGATTAACTTCCTTCATCTTCCACAGCTGTAGAATCAAATCAAAAAGCGAGTGTTTTTCTCTAGGTTAAAAAGTATGTTTTTGAAGCATTAACTATGTGAATAGTATGGAGAAGATTCCTATCCAATAGTGTAAGTATAGAAGCCACTGGTGAGTACATTACATTAGAACAGAAGGAGCAGAGGGTGGCTCAAAGTGCAGAGGCATAACAGGATCACAGCTCACAGAAGGTATTACCCCAGACTGTGAGAGTGTACTGGCACAGAGTCAGACACCTTGGGCATGGCTCAACCAGGTGTTGCTTCAGGTGTGGGTGCTAATGGCTGATGCATCTCTTGAGATTGGCTCCTGGTGTGCTGGGTTTCTTTATTCTGAAGAGAGCAGATGGTATATTACGGGTACATTGCTGCATTTTGATTGTGTGCTGCATTTTCATTACATGCACCAGTATGTACGGATATTCAATGCATATAGATACATCGATGTAGTATATCTTGCAAATCATAGAAAAATGGTTAATATGGTTCTTGCTATTAGTTCTGTGTTCGCCTCCAATCTCTGCAATCTTCTAAATTCTTCATACTGAGTGATGATCCATTCTCTAAATATGGGGGCTCCACCTCCTGTTCAACTCACCAATAATCTGCTCACCAATGCTCAATTTGAGTTATGCCAGGACAACTGGGTTCTAGACCTCATTATAGCCTTGGTCCAAACATGGACACAAAACCTGAATTCCAGAGGTGACGTGAGATCAAGGCAGCAAACGACCGAGCATGGCACCAAGAAGCCCTAGTAAAATTGAACTCAATGGAGATTTGGAGGAAAACCCTCCAGTGGCTGGAATCCTATCTGGCACAAAAGAAGATAGTTGTGGTTGTTGGAGGCCAATCATTTCAGCCCCAGTATATTGCTGCAGCGTCCTAAACCCAACAATCTTCAGCTGCTTCATCAATGACTTTCCCTCCACCATAAGGTCAGAAGTTGGGTTGATCGCTGATCCCATAGTGTTCAGCTCCATTCGCAATTCTTCAGATAATAAAGCAGTCCGTGCCTGCTTGCAGCAAGACCTGGACAACATCCACATTTGGACTGCTAAATGACAAACAACATTTGTACACCAGTGCCAGGCAATGACCACCATCAATAACAGAGAGCATAACCACCTTTCTTTGATATTCAATTCCATTACCATCGCCGAGTCCTCACCATCAACATCCTGAGGGTCACCATTGAACAGAAACTCAACTGGACCAGCCACATAAATGTGGTGGCTACTAAAGCAGGTTAGAGGCTGGGTATTCTTCAGCGACTCCCCAAAGACTCCATCTGCTAGATACAAATCAGGAGAATGATGGGATACAGCGAAGTTATGGTGGCAGAGCCGCAACAGCTCTGAAGAAATGCCTGGCCTTAGCCACACTTAGTGCCTGTTTTCCATATTTGAGGGTTGATCTTCCTCAGCAAGAACTTGCTTCTGATATTGCATTACTGAGAGGAAATTGTGTTTTTTTGAAAGCACCAAAGCTCTGGAACAGTTAAATGCATCCATTTAATTCTATCACTTACATTCAATTTTATCAATACGTTATGGTTACTATCGACTTTTTGTTGGAATTTGACTTTTAATGTTTTGACCGAATACTTATAAATGTTAAACTTTTTGTTGCCCTGCATTCTCTGTTTGCAGGATATAAAGAACAGCAGTATAAATTGCTCGTGGCACAGTAAAGGAATACAGCTGTATAATACTACATAAGTTTATTTATGCCCATTTTGTTCACAATCTATAGGGTTAGCACAAACAGGCTAAACCAGGTTAGACTTTTGTCTGCCTGACTGATGAGCACCTTCATGGTCACTTTCAGTGTGGAGTAAACATGAATGCTCATGTCAGAGTGCTCTAATACAGAACACCCATTACACAGACAGACTAATTATAGTGTTGCCCATTATTCTCACGTATCATTTGAAGCAAATCAGGGGTCAAGCTTATTCTGCTTGATCTATCATTGAGCAAAATACTTTATTGTTGTCAATATTACAAGCAAATTACCAGAGAGTACAATGAATAACTTTATTAATTAAAATCCTGCACTGTCAGCTTTTGATAATTACTGGGAATTATTACTGTATCTGAGTTATGTTTGAACTTTTTAACATTGTTAGTGTCACTGAAATGGTAGTGTCTAGATTAATGCACAGACTGCTTTGCAGCAGTATTTCTAGTCACTGAAGCATGTAGTCAATATCTAATTTCTCTGGAGATACCAGTATATTGCACTTACTTACCAAAATGGGATGGTTTTTAAAGTATTGTCTATTTGCACACACACTAGTCAGGACCTATTTTATTGATGTGATTACTAGACTCTGCAGCATTGCTGTAGAATCCTGGTCTAGCAGAAATAGCTTTATACTGAATTTTTGGCATTTTATGTTTCATCTGGGTTCTGTAGTGAAGTGAAAGCCATTTTTTAATGAACTGAATCAAATACATGCACCCCTAAATACTTCCGAAGCATACATTCTTATGCAGCCACTGATACGTTTCCCTCAGATGCTGGGACAGTGTTGGAGAACTAGGTGCTCATATTTTCATCCTTCAAGCTGAAGATCAGTATCCTGACAAGGTGAACATTTGAACACTGACGGCTGCAACTATACTGCACTGTTGAGAATTCTGCCAACCTGGCAACCAGTTAGAATTGGGAGAGCTATCCTCATCAACACTGAAGCCAGGGTTAAAACATTGTGAGCTTCGCTCATGTTGAGTAGTTTTATCTAATCATAAACTGGCAGAGTTGTCATATAGGTGTACTTCAAAGTAAAACAATTCCATACATATTCAATGCCATTACCATCGCCGAGTCCCCATACATATTTTCCTTGGCTGCCAAATGTGGATTTATTTCAACATGCTGCTCAAAGGATATCCCTATCATTGGATAACCAAATAGTTTTCTTCTGTGCCTTTGATGGACCATCATGCATTGTCAGTTTCATCCATATGATCCTAACTTGTGGTTGCTCCTTTAATATGCTTTGGATTTTTTTCTTTTTCAAGTGTTTAATGAGGTAACACTGAGCACTTAAAAACCATATGGCTATATGTTGATGTGCTACATTCTTATCCTGTACTCTGCATTCTTAGGTTTTAAAACAAAGTCCCGGTACCGCTTTACCTTTAAGAAGCCCACGGAGTTGAACCTCCCATTGTGTACAATAGAGGAAGCAGGAAGGAAGGTTAAATAATTTTGTTACCTTGTTCAGTTGCCATCTAAGTTGCAGAGAAATGGAGCATGAATGCGGAGTTTGTGGCTTCTAAGGAATAATTTGCTCTTGAGTTGAATAAATTAAAAATTCACTCGAGTAAAAAGCTCTGTATAAAACAAAAATGGCTGTAGAAAGAATTCCTTGAATTGATAAGCAACATAAATACATCGAATCCCAATGGATCTCCACACAAGGTATCTAAGGTGACACTTGGATAAGTACGTTGGTAGGTGACTGACTGTTGAAAGACATTCAGATTTTATGTTTAGGTTTAAGGCAGGTGTTGTGTGGCAGTACATCAAACCTTATCTTCTAATTTTGTTAAGCTCTAACTTAAAATTTAAAGGAGAAGTCCCAAACCTTGGGGAGGGGGTGTGTGAAATTCACTTTTGAAATGATCTCTTAATTGTCAAAGTGAGTCTTTAATTGTGACTCAGAGATGATGTCAATACAATTGTAACTTGGAGTTATTAGTTAACCTTGTGACATTTATTAAAAAAAACTGACAAACCTTTCAACTAATGGCAATAGATGATTCTTCCAGCTAGAAAATAAAATAAAAAGGCCCTTTTAACTTTAAACAGAGCAAGTTAAATATGGGCTTGCATGGAGCTGAGAAACGCCAAGAGGTGTAGTGTCCCTTTTTGCAGGCCCAAATCCCAAAGAGGTGTCACCTTAGATACCTTGTGTGGAGATCCATTGGGATTTGATGTATTTACGTTGCTTGTCAATTCAAGGAATTCTTTCCACAGCCATTTTTGTTTTATACAGAGCTTTTTACTCAAGTGAATTTTTAATTTATTCAATTCCAAGCCTCCAAAGGCGAAGTGACCCTGACTGAAGAGACAGACCCTAGTGCCTCATCCAACCCATAATGGCACCTGCCACTTCCACTTCAATGCAATATCTAATAATATTCCTTCCTCCCTGCACCCCCCCCCCCCGCCCCCAGGACTAGGACATACGCCGGCCCTGTAACAAAGCACCCCCAGAACCAGATCTCTGTATATGATCTTTAGTGTCTGTACCTGGAAGTACTGTGTAGTCTAATATAGCACGTACTCTGTATCAAGCCATGACCAGAGTGTGTATAAATTCCTGTACAAAACAATAAAAGAACTTTTGGGGGAATAAAGGTCATATGGTCTGAATTAATTTATTTTTCATTTGCTTGTACATGTGTAGACAAAAATAATAAGGCTGGCAAAAAAAAAAGCATGCTGTAGTTAAGTAGACTGATTTTGAAACTCTTTATTTTTACACTTCCACTCGCTGAAATAATGGAGAGGGCATCAACCTCATATCTAAGGGACGTTGTAACAGTCACAGGAAAGAGCACGTGAGGGCACATTAGTGAATCATGCAAGTAGAGGAAGGAAAGGTGCTGTTCATTTCTGCATCATTTTCCACCAGAACAAAGGAAATCATTGACGTAACCTGTCTTGGAATGGAATGCAAAGGGGCGTTGGAAGTATAAGTACAAACAACTCAGACCTCATGGTTTACATTCAAAAAACAAGTGGTCTGTTGGTTAGTTATTCAGAAAGAAAGACTTGCATTTATTATCGTGTCTTTCATGATCCCAGGACAACCTAAAGCATTTTACAGCCAATTAAGTACTTTTTGAAGTGTAGTCACTGTTGTAATGTAGGAAACATGGCAGCCAATTTGCACACAGCAAGCTCCCACAAACAGCAATGAAATAATTGACTAGATCATCTGTTTTAGACATTGGTTGAGGGATAAATGTTGACCCGGACAGTGGGAGAACTCCCCTGCTCCTCTTCAAATAGTGCCGTGGGCTCTTTTACGTCCACCTGAGAGGGTAGAGAGAGCCTCGGTTTGACTTCTCATCTAAAAAATGGCACCACCGACAGTGCACCACTCCCTCAGTACTGCACTGAGATGTCATCCTAGATTATGTGCTCACATCTCTGGTGTGGGACTTGAATCTACAACCTCTGACTCGGAGGCAAGAGTGCTACCACTGTGCCACGGCCAAATTTTTTTAAAAAAAAGATGATCAGTAGTACTTAATTGATTCATTGTTGGATTAGTGTGTCAAGATAATAGATTTGATTGAGGATAAATGATGCAAGTGTTGGGTCAGGTTATCATAGTAATATGATATGTTTTTCCAGTATTTCAGTAGTTTCTGGAGCCAGTTGACATGCAGTATCCTTTCAAGGTGATCATTTGGGGGGAGGTCATATTAAGATGTGCCTCAATGAAAAGTACATTTAAATCAAAACCATCAGCTATCAAAAAATTGGGATTCAAGAATGAACTGCCATCCTATACTTAAGACAAAGTTAGATACGTTTAGTTTTGTGGAGAAATGTGAGTTTGGTTTTGACTGAATGGATCTGGAATAACAGTAATTTAAAGTAAGGGGTTAGGGAGAAGATGTGTAAATCACATCATTCCACTAAGTTAATAGGAGATTTATAGCCTGTGAAATTTTTACAAAATGGAGTTGCAATTCAACATAAATTGGTTATAATGTAGGAGCCAAGTTCTGTGTCTGGACACTATTGTATCCAAGCCAGATCATAAGAACAGATAATAAACTTCCCAAGGGATTGCATGTTTAGTGTTAGATTGCAGAAGCCTGCTTTGGTCTGTTGTTAGATTCGTAGTTAGGTTAAGGATATGTGATTTAAAAATTGAGCCTCTGCAAGTCTTCAGTAGTGATTAGTGCTTTGTAAAATTAAATGTTGTACAAACATATCATTTGGTATTTTGGATTCACTTCGTATGAATAATGCTTGCATTCAACAATGACTAATGCACATTTTATTTATTTAGAAAGAGTACTGCCAAATTTAACAAATCACCTTATGTGCTAAATTTTGCCATTGCTACTCTACACTAGATGGCAGTTTTGCCATTGCCTCAAACGTTTTACACTTGTGTAGTAAAGGAAAGGCTATCACTGTTTAGTCTGTGCGCGGGGTCTCTATACGGGTGATTCAGACCCTGTGGACTTCCTGGAACATATGTTAGCAATTTAGAGGCAGACATTTATTTCTTTGTTTTACTGCTGGCTCTTTGAGAAAGTGTTGGTGCTGGATTATGAGCTGTCTGGATCATGTCAGAGGCCACAGGGATCAAGTTCATGTGACAGGCCAGACTGAGGAAGGATGAGGTTGGGGGGAGGCAAGGAAACTGACCCCTGCTTTTACTGCACAAGTCACAGCCTGTCTGTGAACCACGGCCAAAAACTTGGGCGTTCCAACTCCAATACAGCTGAACAAACAAGACACTTGCCTGCTTGGATTTTACACATTTCATCAACAGGAGTTAAATGAAAGCTTTCTCTATTCTTTTTCCTTGAGTGATTTTTAATCCTTCATCCTTAATTCCCCTTCCTCAATCACATTCCCTTAGCCCCATCCAGACGAGGTGACCTGGAAATCCTTGGCTACTGCATGCTACAGTGGCTGTGTGGGAAGCTGCCCTGGGAGCAGAACCTGAAGGACCCTGTGGCAGTCCAACAAGCCAAAATCAAGTATGAGTTTTCTTCTAACTGTTTTATGGTTTACTGTAGATGGTTTGAAAAAAAAATCTTCAAAGTACATCAGTTCCTTTAGACTATCATATTTCACCCCTTGTGTGTCCAAGTATTGTTTTCATTCATAATAGTAATAACTTCAAATTGTCATCATAAATATTATAGTAATTTCAAAGTATTTGGTACTTGTAGTGTTTTTTTGACAAAACTTTCTAAGAATACCATTAAAATGCACATAGGTAAATATACTTGAGGTGATGTTATTTAGAACTCTTAGACATTAAATAAGTTCTTTACATTGTCAATTTCAGGATTTTTTGGCCTCTTTGCATCCAAATAAATGTATCAAATTAAGAATAAGTTTATCTAAGGGATAAAGAAAGGAGGTGTTTTATTCCATGTTCCATATATTTCTTTGATATTTAGGACTGGAAATGATTCAAAATGTCTCGTGTATAAAAATGTTTTGGAAGGTATGAATTGAATTAAAATAATAGTTAACTCATTGAAAACAATTACTTGAACTATAACCAAAGGAATTGAATCTTAAAAGAAATAAAATAAAAATTTGTTGTAAATAGCATAGAAATACCTAATTTGTTATTAATATAATTGTTTGACAAAGCTACCCAAGAATACTATTAAAGCACAGGGTAGTAAATGCATTAGTCAGTGGGCTGGGAAGGTCTGAAACAGATCGCAAAGGAACAGATGCAACATGAAATAAGAAAAAGAAACAATGTAGGATTGGAGATGAAGGGGGCAATAAAATAATGTCTCTGAAAGCTATGAAGAAGATTTGTTTTTCTAAAGATAGAAAGTAACTCTTTCCCTCCCCCCCCCCCACCATTTAGATGAATAGTTAGATTTAGTATTAGAGGCATAATATATTCTAATCAGCAAATAGAAACTCTGTATCCAAAGTGTTCCATTACATTGTGGTGTTAAGCTGATGTACATGTGACAGTTTATTATTTAATTCAAGACTAACAAATAAGCAAATCCAAGGATAGCTGTTAAATTATTTATCATAATATTATGTGATATGCAGAGTCTTCCCAAGTTTAACATTAATTCATATTGTTAATACTGATAATTACTGATCGTACTTTGATAAAACATTTTTAATGTGAAATAGAAAGAAAAACATAACTTAGTTTTTGTTGAGGTGAAAATTAATATGTTTGAGCCTTTTTCCTTAATAAAAGATGAATAGTACTGAGAGATTCTTATGATGAATAGGAAAAGGGCTGAAATTAAAATATGAAATTGGACTTGTTTTCTCAGTGTTCTGAAAAGTTTGTAGCTAGCAATTTTTTGCTGTCAAAGTATTCCTGTGGCTTACTATACTGTGTTCGCTATTCTTATTTCAGACTTATGGAAAACCTTCCTACCTCCGTGCATCAGTGTTTTCCCTCTGGATCTGACAGCAGTAAGTGTGTTTACATACAAATACGCTTCTAGAAACCATAACATGAGAGTCTTCAATAGTCTGTCCCAATTTGGACAGGAGTTGTTTGCTTTGGAGCATACAATAAAATTACCACCTCATCTTTCGCTCATTAAACAAAAGGGTTTCCACTGTCCTCAGTTTATAACCTATTACCAGATAAATCAAATCATATATCTATTTGTGGAGAAAGTTGCACAATTAGCATTTTGAAATGCAATTCTATTGATTTTTTAAAAAAAAGTAAACATGCTAAATAGATTTTAAGTAAAAAGGATGACTTAATTAACTTGAACGGCTGCAGAGAATAAGCAACATTATTTTCCCCCTCCATTTCTTCATTAAAAGTTAGCTGTAGATTTTTATACAATATAACTGCTATTAATCCTTATGAAATTTGCTTGGCAGAAGGCTCCTTGTATATAAATTGACAGTATTTTGCAAAATTCCTAAAGTAAACCCTGATACCAGTCATGAAAAGCTGAAATAAAACTATTACGAGATTAACAATTATGTTTATTTTTAAATATGTTTAATTTACCCCATATGATAAATATTTGCGAAGCAGAGAGGAGTAAGGGATGTGGGGAAATGGCCAGATTTCCAATCCTTGGCCTTCCCTATATTATCCTAGGAAATATGCAAGAGCAGACCAGTTCAACTAATTCTTACAATTCTGTATTTTCATGTACAGGAAGTGCTTCTCCCTGACAGGCAGAGTTAGATCAAGAATTTCCAGTGTGGGAAATCATAGGGGAGAGCCCACTTTTCAGCATTATACACATTTACAGTACAATACAGGGCACCCTGTTTGTTCTAGTTTAACTCAGGGTTTTTTTTTTATTCGTTCATGGGATGTGGGCGTCGCTGGCAAGGCCGGCATTTATTGCCCATCCCTAATTGCCCTTGAGAAGGTGGTGGTGAGCCGCCTTCATGAACTACTGCAGCCCGTGTGGTGAAGGTTCTCCCACAGTGCTATTAGGAAGGGAGTTCTAGGATTTTGACCCAGCGATGATGAAGGAACGGCGATATATTTCCAAGTCAGGATGGTGTGTGACTTGGAGGGGAATGTGCAGGTTTGGACACACCTCATCGTTTAAACGGTGTTGTTTTTGACTTTGGCCATCAGACAACAATGATTTACTATTTGAAACTGTTATGAAATTGTGTATATTCTAATTACTGTTAGGTATCTATGAACGGAGATAGCTGTGATATTTTTGCCACAGTTGTTGCATTATTTGGTTTCGTTGGCAGACTTACTAATCAGTGGTAAGAATTCCTCTGCTCATTATGTATAGCAAAATCATAAGTGCAATTGTAAAGATGTCCTCTTTGATATCTTTAGCAAAATCATAAACAGGTTCTTTCTGAAAGATTGTGTTGATTTTACTAGAATTGTTGAACAGAGGAAATGTTCACAGCTGCATTTACAATGTTACTTTGCGTAATGACCAGAAAGAAAGAAGAAAGAACTTGCATTTATATAGCGCCTTTAATGACCTCAGGACATCCCAAGCGCTTTACAGCTAATGAAGTACTTTTGAAGTGTAGTCACTGTTGTAATGTAGGAAATGCGACAGCCAACTTGAGCAAAGCAAGGTCCCACAACCAGCAATGTGATAATGACCAGATAATCTTTTTTTAAAGTTATGTTGGTTGAGGAATAAATATTGGCCAGGACACTGGGGAGAACTCCCCTGCTCTTCTTTGAAATAGTGCCGTGGGATTTTTTACGTCTACCCGAGAAGGCAGATTCGGTTTAACATCTCATCCGAAAGACCCCAGCTCCGACAGTACAGCACTCCCTCAATACTGCACTGTAGTGTCAGCCTAAATTCCGTGTCTCTGGAGTGGGACTTGAAGCTACAACCTTTTGGCTTCGAGATGAGAGTGCTACCACTGAGCCAATACTGACACCTTGGTAAGAGAAGAACTCTCACCTAGAATTCTTTCCTAGAATATGGTTTTTCACAATTGGAAAAAAATGACAAATAACAGACTAGCCCTGATTAACCTCAGGAAGTCCATGTTTAGAATCAATAAAGATTTCTGTAGCACTAAGTGAGCTATACAGACCTGTGCAATTGCATGGTTTCATTGGCTGAGCTTTTCCAAGCTTGCATACGCTTCTCAATTATATTAATTGTTTTTGCTACATTTCAGCTTTAGCTAAACACCATCTAACTTTGCAAGCCAAAATATAATGCACGTTCTTCATTTAGCATTCTTCAAGCACCAAAGGTATTTGGTCCTCTTCTGATTGGTTGCTGGGGAATAGATGCTTGGCATACAAAAAAAAGTTTAATGACCTGATCTATACAAGTGCCAACATGTGTTCTGTTATTTCTGCTCCTCATTAAGGCAGACACTATACCTGCCACTGGGTTCAATTTTCCTCAGCTCCAATATGGAATTTGTTGCTCCTATCATTATTAACTTCATCAGTTCTTGGATACAGCAAGAAATAGGCAGTATAGGCTTTTTTTCTTTAGGTAGTTTGTTGAGTTTTTCATAACATTCTACTCAGCTTGCCCTCTTCAGGTCGTGATTCAAAAGAGGAAAGAAATAATGGAAAATAAAAAGTGAAACTTCCTTTCCTCATATTTCAAATCCATTTTTGAATGGATAACATGGTTTGCTTAATTCCTGTGTAGGGTTTCAAGCACTGCAAAAATTGTAATAGCCATTCTCAATAACAGTCTGCTCATGTTTTCAAAATGTCCCTGCAAGACCATCCCAATTCTCCTGCATAAAGTAAGATTTCCCAGAAAAATACAAAGAGCAGAAGAAAATTGAGTTCTGACGCTGATCCCTCATCATGGGCATCTTACTGGCATCAGCAACTCTTTGGTATTCATGAGTACCAAAGACCAACTAAAGAGACTGGACTTGGAGACCTAATCAGCACCACCTGGTACTGCCACCAAAACTGGTATTGCCAGGAAGTGGTCTTAAGTTAACTCTTGCTGACACCGGTCCCAAGTTAGAACTAGTCTTAGACCAGTGCTGCATGTCACTGTTGCTTTGTCAGCAATGATGGATGTTAGATACCTACCAATACCAATCGCGTTGATGATTCCTTGACAATAATGAGACTTTGGTGCCTTCCTGTGTCAGTCAAGATCATGTGCTGAGCCTGACATCCACCAGCTGACCAGATTCCCACAGGACCAGCTGAAACATGATATACCAGTAGATGTAAATGTCTTTCTCGTGGCAGTATAGGCCCCCACTCCTGAGGAAAATTTGCGAAGCATGCAAGATGGCACATTCCAAGCCTTCTACTCTGCGAGTCAATGGTCCCCCTCAGCTCTAGGAAACCTGTAGGCCAAGAACATAGGATGATGAGGGGAGAATGGAGAGAGCTTCACTAACCCTTCACCTGCTAGCTTCCTTGCATACTCAAACATCCTATTGCTGAATTTGTTCAGCGCTATCCTCACCCAAAAATATTTAGGCTCAGAGGTGTCCCCAGCTCCCATATCAGATCTCGTCCAGAAAAGGGACAGATCCCACCAAGACCAAATTGACTCACTGGGCATATCTGTTTATAATCTGGGTGAATCCATTAGATCAATGCTTTCTTCTGTGGGAGAGGAGCCCATGATGGTAAAAGTCACTGAGAGATTTGCCTGGACTTACCGTGTCCAACTGAAAAGTTAAAAGAGTTGTAAAGATCTGGTGGCAGATTTCTAGGATGAAGCTTTAATATGTGAGTGTCCAAGCTTTAGAGGTGTCGGCTCCAGACACTGGCTCTAAAATTGAGCCCTTCTATCGAATTTCTGAAAGAACTCAGTCTAACAATTTTTCAAGATTCATTTTGCCGATCTTTTTCTGAGTTTTGAATGTAGCTGTATAGAGAATGTGCAAGTTACCAGGACTCGTTCTCCAGGTGGACAAGACCTCTAAAATATCCTTTGATTCAACAGAAACCTTATATAATAAGACTTCCACGGACTCTACAGTAATCTTTCAGGTGTTGACCTGGTTGGTGAAATCCGCCTGAGGTGATCGCTAACCCCAAATGCCCAGGCATGGGTCATCTGCTATTATTTGGTGCATGTTTTCCAGAGATCTGTGTGACTTCTCATCAGGCCCATTGAGCAGGATTTGTGCACTAATGCACATTGTTAACCCAAATAGTAGTTAAGCTTAATGTTAGCCCTCTCTGGAACCAAAAGCAGGCTACCCTCCATGATTCCAGGACATGGCAGTCAGGATTGTGCTCCATAAAAGCTAGATTGATTTATGCTTGCTGTCAAATCTTGGGGAGTCACACTAACAGCTGTTGCAACTTCCCTTTGGTAGGAATGGTATTTTTGGGGACTATTTGGAACCTTATTTCCTTCATTTAAAAAGCACATTTAAAATATTCAAATCATGGCAAGTATGGCCTTCAAGGAGAGAGCCACTGCCAGGACTGCTCTTTATTCAATATACAGATCCTTGTAGCTTCCTTTCCTCACAATCGTCCTTTCATTTATCATGAGGGGCTCATAAGCTCATAGAACACTATTGTTGGGGTCGACGTCTACACCTAGCGGTCCCACCAAACATGGACCAAGGTTGCACTCTACAATCTCCTTTCCACAAGACACCAAAGTAGGTGGTCACCTTGTTGTTTTACAGGAACCAATTTAAATATTGGTGTGTGAAATGAAGAAGAGCCTGCCAAAGTAAATAGTCCAGCTTCTCAAGTGCTTTGTAAAAATGTTTGTGAATCCCATTAGATGTATTGTAGGGTAATCTATGTTTTATTAATTTGTGTGGCCATAAGATGTGGTCAAGGGGTGAACTGAAAAAAAAATTCCAGTTGTAGAATCTAACTGCAGCTAATCCAACAGCTCTTATGTACTTTATATTTGTATAATATGCTGTAAAAGAATTTAAACATTTGAAGGTCTATATGTTGACCAATCTATGAGCAACACCAGTGATGCACTCTTTGGAGTGCTGAAAAGTTATAACCTGCATTATTGAAGTGCTAAAAATTGTAAGTAAGTGCCTTTGGAATACAAAAATTATGAAAAATAGCATTGTTACAAGTATAGAAGACAGAATAAGGCCACATAGATTGATAATAGTGATAACATAATTTTGTTCAAGGATTATGGTCATTACTGGCCCTGAGGTGCTCATTACCATCCCTTGCTTCACTTGGTCTAGTAATGAGTACCTCAGGGCCAGTTATGCCCGCACAAGATGATGATATTGCTATATTATTGTTAAGGAGCAACTCTATTTTAATTATAATCACAGTGAGCTGAAAGGTCACTTACCATTATGATCAGTTTTTTTTTGTGTGTGTGTCCGGCTGAGAAATTCCCACAATGGCAGAGACAGAGAAAAGGTACACGGCTGAAACAAGAGGCTGTGGTCGTGATATAAGCAACACTGAATGTTTTGGTATCTAATAAAATGGTTTTCTGAAAGCACTTGCTGTGGTCAGCAGAAAGTTTTACTTGCAAGCACTTACTGTACAGGACCAAGCCAATCGAAAAAATGGAGAAACTGTTGCAAAATAAATTGATTTTTAAAAAAGCACCTTAATTTCTGATAAAGACAAGCTGTACAGATATTTTTCTAAAAGAAAACAAATTCACGGCTGCATTGGGTTAAAAGCACTGTGATGTTTCTATGCTGTATGATTTTTTTTTAAAGATTTTTTTTTCCACGTGTTCTAATTTTCAAATTTACGATGCTGCGGATTTTCAGCTTTGACATTTGGCAGCATCAGGTCCAGGCCACTTGTAAATCCCTTGCTCACAATTTAGAATATACAAGCAGAACAGAGCCATGATTTCTCTAAATTAGAGGCAGGTGCAAAGATTTAGGAGGCTTGTCCCCTGTTAGTTTCAACCCCTGTGATCAATTACGTGTATGTTTAATATCTTTGTTACGGCACTGAATCAGATGCTATGATGCAGTCTCGAGCTGACTGGTCTTATTTATTTAATCGTCCAAGGCATAGAGATTCCCTTTTGCATTGCATCACTAAATATGGTAAGGTTACTAGCATTTAGTTTATTCTTGGGTATAAATGTAAAGGCTGCTTTATGCATTTCAGTGTCTGAAATTCTCTAGATGATAATGACCAAATGATGTAAATTCATGTGTTAGAAAACATATTGCTGTGCCAGTAAAATTCACCATTAGAATAAAAGGATAGTCTTAATTATTACATGGAATCATGTAATCAGACATTAAGTTTAGTTGCTAGATGTTTGTCTAATTTGTATCCTTGAACGGTCTTGCAGGTGAAATAGTCAACTATTTGTCCTATGTGAGAACTCTGAAGTATGAAGAAAGGCCACAGTATCAGAAACTGCACAACATCTTGTTAAATGATCTGGAAGCCAGCCAATCTAAGTACATGGATCCCAGTGGATTAGAGTACATGGATTCTTTGCTTTGGCCTGGTCCTGAAAATATTAAGGAAGTACCGGCAATTCGACCATTAAAAAATGTAAGCACCTACATTTTATTTCAATTTCCTATGCTGGAAGGATGAAGAGTTAATGGATAGATGTTTTCTGATCTATTTTGTCACAGTTTATATACCAGAGTATTTTATACTGTTGGCGGTGCCACAATGTAGCAGGGTAAGGATTTTTCTACTATGATGATCCCAAATATTGAGTTCCTAATTTTAGTAAGGACCATACACGGAAGTGAGAAGTTTCCCTAAGGGAAAATTGGAGGGGGGGGTGGGATGGCCAATATAATAAGTTTCTTAAAGAATTTGGCACAGAACAGTATTTACAAAGGATTGGGAATGAATTTTCTGTCTTAATCAATGAGTGGCATGGGGCACCTAAAGAACATGAGCCTTGAAATTACATTGTGGGATACTAATGTAAGGACCATTAACATGTTCATGTGCAATTCCTTTCTCTGCTATTTTAGCCATGGTGTTAACCCATTTAATGTTAAACAACTTACACTTATATCACACCTTTAATGTAGTGAAACATCTCAAAGCTTCACAAAGTAATAGAACAAGTGTAAATTTGGGGGAGGCGATCAAAGGGTTAGGCTTTGAAGGAGCTTTTGAAGGTGGGGAAGAGATTTAGCATGACTGTGATGGTTGAAGTATTGAAGCAGAGGAAGGGGGTATTGCACAAAAGTCCAAACTCTCGAGTAGAGGGTGTGAGTTGGGACACAGGTTTAGAGGTAGGGTGAAGTGAGGCCTTGGAGGGATTTGCAAAGGAGGACATGGGTTTTGAATTCAATGCATTGGGGGAGGGGGACTTGGGAGATCACAAGGACTGGCTATAGAAGAGAAAGCAGCAGAACAAATCATGCTGTAAGCAAAAAAAAAAGTGAAGTACAATCTTTATGGGTAGGACTCATATTTCTAGATTGCTGGGTTTCTCATATGGGAGGGGCCTAAGCTTTTCTTTAACATAGAGGCTAGGATTTTTAGCCTGAGGGGCAGGGGGGGGGTTCAATTTTTAGTCATATGTGGCCCACTTAGTGGTTGTGCCATATGGATTTGGCCCTGTGCTCCAAAAGATTGGACACCTACTCCAGTGGAAAACATTTTCAAGTGTTCTAGAAACAATCTCTTGTATTTAATGGGTGCTTCACCAACTTTAAAGAGGAAGTCTCACTATTTAGATTAATTTTAAATCACCAGTTAAAAAGAATTCTAATTAACTTGGAAATTCTTTTCAATTTTTTCCTATAATTTCAATATTAAAAAAATATATATTTCAGTGGTGCATGCTGAAGATATCGAGGGAAGGAACTGAATCTATGCGTCTGCAGACACATTCTCACTTACTCTCGTTTATCCTCTCTCTCACTCTTCCACTTGTTTATCCTCCCTCTCACTCTCCCATTTGTTTATCCTCTCTCTCTCTCTCACCTCATTTATCCTCCCTCTCACTCACTCCCTCGTTTATCTTCCTTCTCACTCACTCCCTCGTTTATCCTCCCTCTTTATCCTCTCACTCACTCCCTCGTTTATCCTCCCTCATTTATCCTCCTTCTCACTCACTCCCTCGTTTATCCTCCCTCTTTATCCTCTCACTCACTCCCTTGTTTATCCTCCCTCGTTTATCCTCCTTCTCACTCACTCCCTCGTTTATCCTCCCTCGTTTATCCTCCTTCTCACTCACTCCCTCGTTTATCCTCCTTCTCACTCACTCCCTCGTTTATCCTCCCTCATTTATCCTCCTTCTCACTCACTCCCTCGTTTATCCTCCCTCTTTATCCTCTCACTCACTCGCACAGGCACAAACAAAACACACACCTATCTGAAGCCGTAGCACTCTGAGTTAATGATGGTATCAACTGATGTTAAGTGAGCTCCAGCACACTGTCAGAATCAGTAAGTACTTTGCAGCAGTACTGCTGATCATGTCATCAGGATTAAATTCTTAAACAGTTAGTCAAAAAAATTAACAGGAATAGACAAGGAAATGTAAACAGGTGTTCAAACAATTGTAATCCTACATAACAGTTTGATGTTTAAAAGGTGCCTTGATGCCGAGACTTGTTCCTTGTCCTCATTGTTAAAGAAACAAGGCTATATATGATCCAGTATCTAGAAGTCAACCTTAGATGGTGGAAAACCTAGATGTAGGGCACACTTGAACACCAGTAATCATAACAAAGAATGTAGTAGGTTCAGAAAAGCTGATTTTAGAGTGATGAGGGTCAAATAAGTGAAAAATGCTAAAAGAAATGAAATGCTTTTAAGGATATATCAGGGAGGATACAGATTAAATACACACTGTATAGAAGTAGAAGATTACAATCAAATCCTAGGGTGATGTGGTTAAACGGAGAAGTATAAAATAGCAGCATAAATGAAAAACTCAACTTGATATATGGAAGTAGGAAGATTGATTTAATATGAAACTAAAAAGAGAGAATTGAAAAATGAAATTTCAAGTATATGGTTGGGGGATAAAAATATTTGAGGGAAATGTTTGTAGCAAGCAAAACTTTAAAGAACGATGGTGGAAGTCCATTTTAAAATAAAGCTGTGGTACTGAACAGGAAAACAACATATTGGAAATTTTAGATTTTTTTTAATAACTGATTTTACCATAGAAAATGTGATAGCCCTTTTAAATAGTTTGAGAGGTATGGAATGTATCTAAATGTAAAGAATATTGAGATTAGTTATTTAAAACTAGAGTGCCTCACCCGCTCGTCTGCCCTCCGTCTCACCCGCTCGTCTGCCCTCCGTCTCACCCGCTCGTCTGCCCTCCGTCTCACCCGCTCGTCTGCCCTCCGTCTCACCCGCTCGTCTGCCCTCCGTCTCACCCGCTCGTCTGCCCTCCGTCTCACCCGCTCGTCTGCCCTCCGTCTCACCCGCTCGTCTGCCCTCCGTCTCACCCGCTCGTGCTCCCCAATTCCTCAGGAAATAAATATGGTGTGGTATTGGATCATATCGATCAGAAAGGTTCCAAATTTGATCCCTGGGATAAATGAGTGAGGATTCCTTTTCCTCACTAACCCTCAGTAACTTGTGCTGGTGAGTGTGCATATGCAGACATTGAGTGAAGACAGAATCATGTTTAGCTACGATAGCAAATATCTCGCTGGCATTCACTACCTTGGCTCATGTGAAAAATTACTATTTGGGTGAGATATGAGAGGGCTTCTGCTAGGCAGGGAACCAAACCTGGCATGATTTAGAAGAGGAAAAAAAGTGTATGTATGGTGAAAACTGCAACACTTAATATTCTTAAGGAAAGCACTCAGAACAAATCTAAGAACACTGGAAGAAACAAGGGTCAAAGTAGAGGGAGCTATGGCTGAAATTTTTTTTCTTGCAGCTTATTAAATCAATAGCCAATACCAGAAGATTGGATAATATTCCAATTTTTAAAGTCAAAACCATGATGCTGGAAATTATAGGCCTGTTAATGTGATATTTGCAGCAGCAAAGACATTGGAGTCTATTACAAGTAGATCAATTCCATGCATTTAACAAGAGAAAAGGCAATAATTCCAATCCAACATGAGTTTATGAAAGGTTGTACGTAACAAATTTATTGGAATTCTTTGAGGATGTAACAGAAATGGTGGATAAGGATAATGTGGTTGATGTTATACATTTACATTTTCAGCAGGTGTTTGACAAAGTACCTCAAAAGAAACTTGTATGTAAAGTGAATGCTCTTGGGGATAAAGGGGGACGTTGTAAATTGGATAATAAATTGGCTAAATAACCAGAAACCAAGGGTAATGATCAATGGGGCTGGCTCTAATTGGATAGCTATGACTGGCTGAGTAACTCAGAGATCAGTCCAAGGGCCGCTGCTGTTAACAATATTCAGTATTTATAAATGATCTTCGTGAAAGAATTAAAATTAGAATGAGCAAATTTGCAGATGGTACCAAGGTGTGTGGAAAAGCAGGATGGTCAAACATAAGAGATTCAGAAAAACCTGGAGAGATTTAGGAACTGGCCAGATGATATCCAATATTGTTGAGTAAAGTGAATCAAGAACATAATACAGTTGTAATAATTAACCAAATATTAAAAGTATCATCACAGTGTGGAACAAAAAGATCCACACACAGTGAAAAGGATTCTGATAACTTCAAAAAATTATTCCAGATCATTGACCTATATAGGAAGGTTTAAAAACCTAAGTTGATTTTCATTGGAAGAATTAAAAAATATATATATATATTAGTGGGACATAATCCAAGTTTCTAAAATAATGGAGAGTCCATAATACATATGTAGAGAGGCCTTCTGTTTTTTTTTAAAAAGGGTGTGAGAATTAAAGTGCATGATTGCAAAAATCCGTGGGTTAATCATAAGGAGCCTTATGCAAAAGATCTAAATTTTGACTCGGTTGAAGCATTAAATAGGGAAGTGTTTTGATTGCTGATTCAGCAGTGAGTAGAGGGAGATGAGTATTAGGTAGGAAATGTTTTTAAAAGCTAGGTTGTGTCCTGAAAGGATGGCAAAACATAGGAACAGGAGTAGACCATTCAGCTCATCGAGCCTGTGTTCTGCCATTCAATTAGATTATGGCGGATCTGTCTCTTAACTCCATCTACCCACCTTAGTTCCGTACCCCTTAATACCCTTGCCTAACAAAAATCTACCAATCTCATTTTTGAAATTTTCAATTGACCTAGCCTCAACAGCTTTTTGGGGAAGAGAGTTCCAGATTTCCACTACCCTTTGTGTGAAGAAGTGCTTCCTGACATCACCCCTGAACAGCTTAGCTCTAATTTTAAGGTCATGCCCCCAATTTCTGGACTCTCCCACCAGAGGAAATAGTTTCTCTCTATCTACCCTATCAAATCCTTTAATCATCTTAAATACTTCAATTAGATCACCCCTTAATCTTCTTCTATATTCAAGGGAATACAAGCCCAGTCCTCATAATTTAACCCTCTTAACCCCGGTATCATTCTGGTGAATTTGCACACCCTGCAAGGCCAATATATCCTTCTTGAGGTGTGGTGCCCAGAACTGAGTGCACTTTTCCAGATGGGGTCTAACCAGAGCTCTGTACAGCTGTAGCATAACTTCCACCCCTTTGTATTCCAGCCCTCTTGAGAAAAAGGCCAACATTCCATTAGCCTTTTAAATTATTTTTTGTACCTATCCACTAGCTTTTAGTGATTTCTGTACTTGGACCCCTAAATCTCTCTGCTCATCCACAGTTCCTAGCTTCTCGCCATTTAGAAAATACTCTGATCTATCTTTCTTTGGTCCAAAGTGGATGACCTCACACTTTCCCACATTGAACTCCATCTGCCATAGTTTTTCCCACTCGCTTAATCTGTCAATGCCCCTTTGCAACAAGAAAGCTGGATGAGCTAAATGGCTTTTTTTTTCATTCCTACATTCTTGCAATTGCAGAGTTTAAAAATAAATTAAGTTACGCTGTGTGAATGGGACGTTAATGGCACAACATAAGGTTGAAATGTTGAAGGTTTGAGATTACTAGAAATTAAAAGTTTTACCATGAAACGAGGCTGCAGCAATTTAGCTTATTAAAATGTTTTTTTTTGTATCAGCTTTCAGTTTTATAAAATATGCTTCAGTTTAGCCCACTGATAAATTTAAACATCAAACGGACAGTGAAAAAGTCAAATTTTCTCCAGTACTATGCATACAGTCTTTTAATTGGATACATTTATTGACTACTCCTTTGCCGGCAGCGACTGCTGAAATTGAGAGAACGGTCGGACACACGGATGAGCTGCTGTATCATTGTCAATAGTCACTCAATTAAGGGGGTGTTTGTGGGAGGAGTGCACTGATATGGCAATATTGGTCATCCTTGGAGAGGTGAAATATGTCAGCTAATTGGTGGATGAGCATAATCTGACCTACGTGGAGGAGCTGGCCTAATCTCATGATCCCTTTCTCATGCCAGGCTCTGAATTTGCATGAGGGCAGTTCTCCTAGGAATTTCTTGTTGCACCAGGTTGGGGATAGGGTCATTAGACCCAGTGGGATCTTCAGGGAGTTCCAGACCTCCCTCCAAGCTTATGGGGTTGTAATGATTAAGGGTTGTTCTGGCTCCCTACTGATCTCGTGAGCGTGTATGAAAAGCAAACTGTAGAGGGAGGTTAGTGGAAAGGTCCTGGTTTCCCATTCCCAACCATGGATATTGCTGACAGGCTGGAGATCGAGCCACAATCAATTGGATCTTAGGCTTTCCAGTAGTAATGTCTGAAAGTTGGGATACCAAATCTCTCCCTCATGTTTTGGGAATTGGGGGTGTTTGAGCTGTTTTTGAGGTCTCCTGCTTGACGAAGAACTTGAAACTGCAGCTGTCCAGGCCAAAGAATTATTGGGCTGGTACCTTGATAGGCAGCATCTGAAATAGTTAGAGGAGGCAGGGGAGAATATTCATCATTATTGTATCCATCTGTCCCAGTAGTGAAGTGGGTAGGCTCTGTCATCTTTTTAGGTCATGTATTTGCGGGTTAGGAATTAAGCAAGGAGTGGGTGGGAGAGGATAGTTCCTTTTGAATAAGGTGGCAAGTTTCGGTGTAACATGTATACCACTGTGACTGTGCAAAGGGGTAGGATGCCCATATTGTGTAGGGATGTCCTACATGAGGGATATGCTCTCTACTTTAAAGTAGTTGAGTTTGTAACTGGAGAGTCACATAAATTGAAAGATGCTAGGGAGTGAGGTAGTTGGGTTTGTTTTTGTTGTCAGCGTACAGGGACATTTTGTGTTCAGTCCCTGTGCCTATACTTTGTGGGTGGCTAGGTCCAAAATAAGACAGGGGAGCTGGAGACAATAATCTGTAGCAAAGAACCAGATGTAGTAGGAATAACTGAAACATGGCTACACAAAAAACAGGACTGGAAATTAAATTTTGAAGGTTATAACATAATCAGAAAAAATAGGGAAGGAAGAAGGGGGGGAGGGAGTAGCTGTACTAATTAGAGATAATAATGGCAATAGAAAAAAGGGACATAACTAACAGAAGGATAGAAACAGAATCCATATGTATTGAAATAAAAGATAAGAAGGGATCGATCGCGCTAATAGGGGTATACTAATAGTGGAAAGGAGGTGGAGGAAGAAATATATAAGCAAATTCATGAAATGAGTAAAGGACATAGAATAATAATCATGGGCGATTTTAACTATCCCCAAATAAACTGGCAAAAAGTGGTAGGTAAAGGGCGACAGGGAATGGAGTTTTTACAATGTGTGCAGGACTCCTTTCTTACCCTGTATGTAAAAACCCAACCAGAGATAAAGCATTGCTGGATCTAGTAATGGATAATGAACCAGAACAGATAAGAGAAGTGAGTGTTGGGGAACATCTGGCAATAGCGATCACAACATAGTAAAGTTTAAGATAAAGATTAAGAAGGATATAAGTAAGACAAAGACCAAAGTAATAAATTGGAAAAAAAACTGATTGTCAGGAGATGAGAATGAAACTAGGGAAAACAAACTCAAAAAAATTACTGATAAACAAAGAAATAGAACAGCAGTGGGAAACATTTAAAATGGTGATCAATAGAGTCCTGGAGAAATATGTCCCACTAAAAAGCAAGAACAAACCAGTAATGATACACCATGGATGAATAAAGAAATAAGGGCAAAATTGAAAATAAAGAAAAAGGCATACAGTAAGTACATAGGCAACAAATGAAAGGATGACAGAAGGGAATACGAAAAGGTTAGGAAAGAAGTCTTGTTTAAAAAAAAACAACTAGGAAGGAAAAGAGAAATTACAAAATTAAATTATCAAGGAATATAAACAGAAATAGTAAAGTATTCTACAGACAAATAATAAAAGGAAAAATCAGGATAGGGATAGGGCCACTAAGGGATACACACGATAAACTCTCAGGAAATGACAGCGAAATGGCAGAAATATTAAATAATTACTTTGCCTCAGTATTTACCAAGGAGACCAACTTGGTAGGCATGACATTAGAAGAGATCAAAAAAGATATAAAGGTATTTAAGATAGAAAGGGGGGGAGATAATTGATAAATTAATCAAACTTAAGAGAGGATAAAACCCCTGGTTCGGAAGAATTGCATCTGGCATATTAGAAAGAAGCTAGGGAAGAGATAGCAGAAGCACTATTACCGATATATAAAAATTCATTAGAAAAGGGAATAGTGTCAGGACTGGCGGACACCTAATGTGATTCCTGTATTTAAAAAGGTAGATAAAACCAGACCAGGGAACTATAGACCAATTAGCTTAACGTCGGTGGTAGGAAAGATAATGGAATCCTTACTTAAAGATGTAATAGAAAAACATCTGGAAACCGAAAATATAATAAAGAATAGTGAGCACGAATTTCGAAAGGGAATGTCACGCTTGGACCAACCTCATTGAATTCTTTGAAGAAGTAACAGAAAGGGTAGACTAGGGTAATGCAGTCGATATAATATATTTGGATTTTCAAAAGGCCTTCGACAAGCTACTGCATAATAGACTCATGACTAAGGTCAGAGCATGTGGAGTCAGGGGACAAGTAGCAGAAAGAATAGCAAGCTGGCTACAAAACAGAAAACAGAGAGTAGGGGTTAAAGGTAGTTACTCTGACTGGCAAAAGGTGGGAAGTGGTGTTCCACAAGGATCAGTGCGGTAACCATTGTTCACAATTTACATAAATGATTTGGACTCTGGAATCAGAAATACAATTTCAAAATTTGTGGACGACACCAAATTGGGGGTATAGTTAATACTGAGGAGGACTGTGACAAAATACATTAATCAACTTGGAGAATGGGCGTGTAATTGGCAAATGAATTTCAATATAGATAAGTGTGAGGTATTACATTTTGGTAAGAAGAATAAAAGGGGCCACATACTGTTTGGATAACCAGAGTTAAATGGAGTGGAGGAGCGGAGGGATCTAGGGTAACAGGTACACAAATCACTAAATGTAGCGACGCAGGTTAATAAGGCAGTTTTTTCTTCAAAAAGCGAACTAAGCACTGGAATTCATTTCTAGAGAGAGAAAGTTGAAAAGTAGAGAAGTTATTTCAAACTTGTGTGGAACCTTGGTTAGACCACACTTGAAGAATTGTGAAGTTCTGGTCTCCATATTATAAAAAGAATATAGAATCATAGAAAGTTTACAGCACGGAAGGAGGCCATTCGGCCCATCGAGTCTGCGCCAATTCTATGCAAGAGCAATCCAGCTAGTTCCACTCCATTGCCCTTTCCCCGTAGCCCTGCAAATTTTTCCTTTCAAGTACTTATCCAGTTCCCTTTTGAAAGCCATGATTGAATCTGCCTCCACCATCCCCTCGGGCAGTGCATTCCAGATCCTAACCGTTCGCTGTGTAAAAAAGTTTTTCCTCATGTCACCTTTGGTTCTTTTGCAAATCACCTTAAATCTATGTCCTCTGGTCCTTGACCCTTCCACCAATGGGAACAGTTTCTCTCTGTCTACTCTGTCTAGACCCTTCACGATTTTGAATACCTCTATCAAATCTCCTTGCAACCGTCTCTGTTCCAAGGAGAATAACCCCAGCTTCTCCAGTCTATCCATGTAACTGAAGTCCCTCAACCCTGGAATCATTCGAGTAAATCTCTTCTGCACTCTCTGTAAGGCCTTCACATCTTTCCTGAAGTGCGGTGCCCAGAACTGGACACAATACTCCACTTGTGGCCGAACCAGTGTTTTATAAAAATTCATCATGACTTCCATACTTTTGTGCTCTATGCCTCTACTTATAAAGCCCAGGATTCCGTATGCTTTTTTAATCACTTTCTCAACCTTCCCTGCCACCTTCAACGATATGTGTACATGTACCCCCAGATCTCTCTGTTCCTGTATCCCTTTTAGAGTTGTGCCCTTTAGTTTATATTGCCTCTCCTCGTTCTTCGCATTTTTCTGCGTTAAATTTCATCTGCCAAATGTCCACCCATGCCAACAGCCTGTCTATATCCTCTTGAAGTCTATCACCATCCTCCTCACTGTTCACTACCCTTCAAATTTTGTGTCATCTGTAAATTTTGAAATTGTGCCCTGTACACCCAAGTCCAAGTCATTAGTATATATCAAGAAAAGCAGTGGGCCCAGCACTGACCCCTGGGGAACACCACTGTACACCTCCCTCCAGTCTGAAAAACAACCGTTCATCGCTACTCTCTCTTTCCCTCTTTCCTGTCCCTTAGCCAATTCTGTATCCATGTTGCTACTGCCCCCCTTATTCCATGGGCCGCAATCTTGATGATAAGCCTACTGTGCGGCACTTTATCAAATGCCTTTTGAAAATCCATTTACACATCAACTGCATTGCCCTCATCTATCCTCTCTGTTACCTCATCAAAAAACTCTATCAAGTTAGTTAAACACGATTTGCCTTTAACCAATCTGTGCTGGTTTTTCCTAATCAATCCACACTTGTCCAAATGACTGTTAATTCTGTCCCGTATTATCATTCCTAAAAGTTTCCCCACTACTGAGATTAAACTGACTGGCCTATAATTGCTGGATTTATCCTTACACCCTTTTTTGAACAAGGGTGTGTAACATTTGCAATTCTCCAGTCCTCTGGCACCACCCACGTATCTATAAATGTTTGGAGGATTATGGCCAGTATCTCTGCAATTTCCACCCTTACTTCCCTCAGCAGCATAGGATGCATCCCATCCGGACCAAGTGACTTATCTACTTTAAGTACAGCTAGCCTTTCAAGTAGCTCTTCTTTATCAATTTTTAGTCCATCCAGTATCTAAACTATATCTTCCTTTACTGAGACTGTGGCAGCATCTTCTTCCTTGATAAAGACAGATGCAAATGACTTATTTAGTACCTCAGCCTTCATGAGTAGATCTCCTTTATGGTCCCTAATTGGCCCACCCCTCCTCTTACTACCTGTTTACTGTTTACATGCCTGTAGAAGACTTTTGGATTCCCTTTTATGTTGGCTGCCAGTCTATTCTCATTCTCTCTCTTTGCCCCTTTTGTTTCCTTTTTCACTTCTCTAAACTTTCTATATTCTACCTGGTTCTCACTTGTGTTGTCAACCTGACATCTGTCATATGCCCTTTTTCACCTGTGCCTAGGCTGTACCTGAACCATCTCCTCCTTAAAGGCCGCCCACTGTTCAATTACAGTTTTGCCTGCCAATCTTTGATTCCAATTTACCCGGGCCAGATCTGTTCTCATCCCACTGAAATTGGCCCTCCTCCAATTGAGTATTTTTACTTTAGAGCGGTCAGAGTCCTTTTCCATCACTCTTCTAAATCTTATAATACTACAATTGCTGCTCACTAAATGCTATCCCACTGACGCTTGCTCCACTTGGTTCACCTCATTCCCTAGAACCATGTCCAGCAATGCCGCCTTCCTCGTTGGGCCGGCCTCCTTCCTCATTGGGCCGGAAACGTACTGGTTAAGAAAGTTATCCTGAACACATTTCAAAAATTCCTCCCCCTCTGTGCCCCTTATTATCATTGTTATCCCAGTCTATATTAGGAGAGTTGAAATCCCCAGTTATCACTACTGTATAGCTTTTGCCCCTCTCTGTAATTTTCCTGCAAATTTGCCCCTCTATTTCCTTCCCACTAGTTGGTGGCCTATAGAATACACCCAGTAGTGTAATGGCACCTCTTTTATTTCTTAACTCTAACCAAATAGATTCTGTCCTTGACTCCTCCAGGACATCCTCTCTCTCCAGTACTGCAACATTCTCCTTAATCAATACTGCCACCACCACCACCACCCACCCCCCCCAATCTTTCCTGAACACCTTGTATCCAGGAATATTTAGTAGCCAATCCTGCCCATTTTTGAGCCAGGTCTCAGTTATCGCCACAACGTCGTATTCCTATGTGGCTATTTGCGCCTGCAGCTCACCAACCTTGTTTACCATGCTTTGTGCGTTTACACACATGCACTGTAAACCAGTCTTAGATTTTCTTTTACTCTCTCTTAGTCTGATCCCACCTAATACTGTACTATTATTTGCTTTAGTGCAATTTTTCTCCCGTGATCCTTTGTGCCCCTTGTTTCTCCTTTCCATTGCTGCATCCTGGTACCCACCCCTCTGCTAAATCAGTTGAAACCCTCCTGCACAGCACTAGCGAACCTCCCCAAACATAGAAACATAGAAAATAGGAGCAGGAGTAGGCCATTCAGCCCTTCGAGCCTGCTCCGCCATTCAGTATGATTATGCCTGATCCTCTGTCTCAATACCATATTCCCGCTCTCTCCCCATATCCTTTGATGCCTTTTTTGTTTGGAAATCTATCTAGCTCCATCTTAAATATATTCAGTGTCTTAGCCTCCACTGCCTTCTGTGGTAGAGAATTCCACAGGTTCACCACCCTCTGAGTGAAGAAATTTCTCCTCATCTCAGTCCTAAATGTCCTACCCCGTATCCTGAGACTGTGACCCCTTGTTCTGGACCCCCCTGCCAGGGGAAACATCTTCCCTGCATCCAGTCTGTCTAGCCTTGTCAGAATTTTATATGTTTCAATGAAATCCCCTCTCATTCTTCTAAACTCGAGTGAATACAGGCCTAGTTGACCCAATCTTTCCTCATATGACAGTCCTGCCATCCCAGTAATCAGTCTGGTGAATCTTCACTGCACTCCCTCTATGGCAAGTACCTCCTTTCTAGGTAAGGAGACCAAAACTGCACACAATACTCCAGGTGTGGTCTCACCAAGGCCCTGTATAAGTGCAGTAAGACATCCTTGCTCCTGTTCTCAAATCCTCTTGCAATGAAGGCCAACATACCATTTGCCTTCCTAACTGCTTGCTGCAGCTGCTTCTTTACTTTCAGTGTCTGGTGTACAAGGACACCCAGGTCCCTTTGTACATCAACATTTCCCAATCTATCACCGTTTAAATAATACTCTGCCTTTCTGTTTTTCCTTCCGAAGTGGATAACTTCACATTTGTCCACATTATACTGCATCTGCCATGTATTTGCCCACTCACTCAACTTGTCTAAATCGCCTTGAAGCCTCTTGGCATCCTCCTCACAACTCACGATCTCACCTAGTTTTGTGTCGTCAGCAAACTTGGAAATATTACATTTGGTTCCCTCATCCAAATCATTGATATATATTGTGAATAGTTGGGGCCCAAGCACTGATCCCTGCGGTACCCCACTAGTGACTGCCTGCCACCCCGAAAAAGACCCATTTATTCCTACTCTCTGTTTCCTGTCTGTTAACCAATTTTCAATCCATGCCAGTATATTACCCCCAATCCCATGGGCTTTAATTTTGCACACTAACCTCTTATGTGGGACTTTATCAAAGGCCTTCTGAAAATCCAAATAAACCACATCCACTGGTTCTCCCTTATCTATTCTAACAGTTACATCCTCAAAAAACTCCAGTAGGTTTGTCAAACATGATTTCCCTTTCATAAATCCATGTTGACTTTGTCTAATCCCGTTGATATTTTCTAAATGTCCTGTTTTCACATCCTTTATAATAGACTCTAACATTTTCCCTACTACTGATGTTGGGCTTACCCTGTTTTCTCTCTCCCTCCTTTTTAAATAGTGGGATTACATTTGCCACCCTCCAATCTGCAGGAACTGGTCCATAATCTATAGAATTTTGGAAGATGACAACCAATGTATCCATGGCTATCTCTTTTAGTACTCTGGGATGCAGATTATCAGGCCCTGGGGATTTATCGGCTTTCAATCCCATTAATTTATCCAGCACTTTTTTTACTAATACTAATTTCCTTTAATTCCCCCTTCTCACTTGTCCCTTGGTTCCCTAGCATTTCTGGGAAGTTATTTATGTCCTCTTCAGTGAAGACAGAACCAAAGTATTTGTTTAATTGCTCTGCCATTTCCTTGTTTCCCATTATAAATTCTCTGTTTCTGCCTGTAAGGGATCTACATTTGTCTTCACTAATCTTTTTCTTTTTACATACTACGTTGGTCCCAGCTCCGTTTAGGTGCAACCTGTCCGGTCTGTACAGATCCCACCTTCCCCAGAACTGGTCCCAGTGCCCCAGGAGTCTAAAGCCCATCTCTCCAGCCATGCATTCATCTGCTCTATCCTCCTATTTCTATGCTCACTAGCACGTGGCACCGGGAGTAATCTGGAGATTACTACCTTTGAGGTCCTGCTTCTTAATCTCTTTCCTAACTCCTTAAAATCTGCTTCAAGGACCTCATCCCTCTTTCTACCTATGTCATTGGTACCAATATGGACCACGACCTCTGGCTGTTCACCCTCCCTCCCTCCCAGAATGTTCTACAGCCGCTCAGTGACATCCTTGACCCCGGCGTCAGGGTGGCAACACACCATCCTGGAATCACATCAGCGGCCGCAGAAAGGCCTGTCTGCTCTCCTTTTCAGAACTGAATACTGGTTAGAGAGTGAGATGCACTCAGGGGACTCCTGCACTACCTGCCTGGTCCTCCTTGTCTGTCTGGCAGTCACCCAATCCCTCTCTGCCTGCACTCTCAAGCTGCGAGGTGACCACTTCCTGAAACATGCTATCCACGTAGCTCTCAGCCTCGTGGATGCACTGTAGTGACACCAGCTGCTGCTCAAGCTCCGAAATCCGGAGCTCAAGCTCCTCCAGCTGACGACACTTCCTGTACCTGTGGTTGTCCAGGACATGGGAAGCGTCCTGGAGTTCCCACATGGCACAAGTCGTGCATTCCACGGGTGTAAGCTGCCATGCCATGTCTTGATTTATTAGATTGTTTACTAAACTTAAAAAAAAATGAAGCCTTAAAAGACAATCAACAGAAAAAGAAACGCTCACCAGTTACCAGCCAATCAGCTCCTTCCTCTGTTAATTTAGTTTTATTAGTCTCGTTAATAAACTAAGAGGCACTGGAGAAGGTGTAAAAAAAAGATTTACTCGGATGATACCAGAACTGAGAGGATATTCTTATCAAGAAAGGTTGAACAGGCTGGAACCCTTTTCTCTGGAGAAGGCTGCAGGGTGACCTGATAAGATGTCTTCAAGATTCTGATAGGGTAGACATAGAGAAAATATTTCCATTTGTGGGGGAGTCCAAAACTTGAGGTCATAAAAATAAGATGGTCACTAATAAATCCAATAGGGAATTCAGGAGAAACTTCTTTGGGTAAAGAGTGGCAAGAATGTGGAACGTGCTACCACAAGTAATTGAGGCGAATAGCATAGATGCATTTAAGGGGAGGCTAGATAAGCACACGAGGGAGAAAGGAATAGAAGGATATGCTGATAGGGTTGGATGAAGTAGGGAGGAAGGAGGCTCGTGTGGAGCTAAACACCGGCACAGACAAGGAAATGGCGGATGAATTGAACGGATGTTTTGCGTCCGTCTTCACTGTAGAGGATACAAATAACATGCCAAAAATAATTGTGAATCAAGAGGTGAAAGGGTGGGGGGAACTTAAAACATTTACAATCACCAGGTAAAGGGTTTTGAAAAAAATATTAGAACTAAAAGCTGACAAGTCCCCAGGTCCTGACAGACTTCATCCTAGGGTCTTAAAAGAAGTGACTGCAGAGATAGTGGATGCATTGGTATTAATTTTCTAAAATTCCCTAGATTCTAGAAGGGTCCCATCAGATTGGAAAATAGCGAATGTAACTCCTCTATTCAAGAAAGGAGGGAGACAGAAAGCAGGAAACTACAGGCCAGTTAGCTTAACATCTGTCATAGGGAAAATGCTAGAATCTGTTATTTAGGAGGTTATATCAGGGCACTTAGAAAGAAAATCTCAATGCAATCAGACAGAGTCAACACGGCTTTGTGAAAGGGAAATCGTGTTTGACTAATTTATTAGAGTTCTTTGAGGAAGTAACAAGCAACACTGATAAAGGGGATCCTGTGGATGTGGTGTACTTGGATTTCCAGAAGGCTTTTGACAAGGTGCCACATCAAAGGCTACTACACAAAATAAGAGCTCCTGGTGTAGGGGGTAACATATTAGTATGGATAAAGGATTGGTTAGCTAACAGGAAACTGAGAGTAGGCATAAATGGGTCATTTTCAGATTGGTAAGATGTAACGAGTGGAGTGCCACAGGGATCGGTGCTTGGGCCTCAACTATTTATAATCTATGTCAATGACTTGGATGAAGGGACAGAATGTATGGTTGCTAAATTAGCTGATGAGGCTCGAGGGGCCGAATGGCCTACTCCTGCTCTTAGTTTGTATGTCCGTATGACCTATTGGGCTGAATGGTCTGTTTCTGTGCTGTACATTCTGTGTAATTCTATTTAACTTTGCGTGTACCCAGAGATTCTATGGCTAGGCAAAGAGGAGGAGAGAATAGGGTTTGTTCTGTCGAGTTTCTTGATAGAATGGGAAGTTAGGGGAGGTGAGGCCAATAGTGCACACTGTGGATGTAGGGTGAGAGAGTACAGAATTTTAATCCACTTCTTGAATGTGTTGCCAAAGGCCATTCTTTTCAGTGTTGCAAGGAGGAATTTTCATTTCATTCAGTCATTTGCCTTTTTAAGGAAGATCCTAGTACACATTGTACAGTGATTTTGTGTTTGGAAAAAGGATTTTTGTTTTTCAGTAGCAAATTTTTAAAAAAGGCATGTTTCCTCTGAAGCTTTAGAAACCCTATGAAGGCAGTGGCCCTAATGAGAAGGACAGACACTGCATAAATCAATGTTCGGAGGAGGCATAATTTCCCAGTACTGTAATATTTGAGGCCAAAGACATTGTTTGCCTTTGTCCCAAAGTATTCCTTTAATTTAGATATCTGTAGGACATGGAATCCTAAATAGATTTCTAGTTTTAAAACTAGGGGGTAGAATTTTTGCAGGGATTGTCCCATTCTCCTCCCGTTACCTTGCAGAAATTGGACCCCTAGATCTTTTGTCTGAATTTTTTTATCGGCTCATAGTGTATTTAACTAAAACAATCAATTTTGTTCTTCTATGGAGTCATTTTTAAAAAAAACAGTTTGAAAATAAATAAATCAATTTTTAACAAACATTAAATACATAAAATTAAAGCACAATGAATATATATTAATATTTGGTAAGAACAAAAGACCATCAGTTTGCTATATTTATCTCCTACTGCTCTTTCACCACTATTGTTTTGAAATCTGCCATCATCACCCCCTCAAAAAACCCACCGTTGACCTTCCCTGTCCTTGCAAACTACCGCCCCATCTCCAAGCTCCCTTTCCTCTCCAAAGTCCTTGAATATGGTGTCGCTTCCCAAATCCGTGCCCATCTTTACCGCAATCCGGTTTCCGCCCCTCCACAGTACTGAAATGTGGCCCTTACCAAAGACACAAATGACATCCTATGTGACTGTGACCGTGGTAAACTATCCCTCCTCATCCTTCTCAACCTGTTTGCAGCCTTTGACACGGTTGACCATACCGTCCTCCTCCAAAGCCTCTCCTCCGTTGTCCAGCTGGATGGGACTGCGCTTGCCTGGTTCCACTCTTATCTATCCAGTCGTAGCCAGAAAACGTCCTGCAATGGCTTCACTTTCCGCTCCCGTACCGTTACCTCTGGAGTCCCCCAAGGATTTATCCTTGGCCTCCTCCTATTTCTCATCTACATGCTGCCCCTCGGAGACACCATCCGAAAACACGTCAGGTTCCACGTGTATGCTGACGACACCCAGCTCTACCTCACCATCACCTCCCTCGAACTCCTGTCACACTGCTTGTCCGACATCCAGTACTGAATCAGCACAAATTTCCTCCAACTAAATATTGGGAAGACCCGAGGCCATTGTCTTTGGACCCCGCCACCAACTCCTTTCCCTAGCCACCAACTCCATCCTTCTCCCTGGTCACCGTCTGAGGTTGAACCAGACCGTTCGCAACCTTGGCATCCTATTTGACCCTGAGATGAGCTTCCGACCACATACCAGCTCCATCATCAAGGCTGCCTACTTCCACCTCCGTAACATTGCCTGTCTCTGCCTCTGCCTCAGCTCATCTGCTGCCGAAACCCTCATTCATGCCTTTGTTACCTCTAAACTTGACTATTCCAATATACTCCTGGCCAGCCTTCCATTTTCCACCCTCCATAAAATTGAGCTCATCCAAAACTCTGCTGTCCATATCCTAACTCGCACCAAGTCCTGTTTACCCCTCACCCCTGTGCTCGCTGTCCTAAGTTGACTCTCAGTCTGGGAATGCCTCTATTTTAAAATTCTCATCCTTGCTTTCAAATCCGTCCATGGCCTCACTCCTCCCTTCTCTGTGACCACCTCCAGCCTTACAACCCTCCGAGATCTCTGCGCTCCTCCAGTTCTTGCCTCTTGCACATCCCGATTTTAATCGCTCCACCGTTGGTGGCCGTTCCTTCAGCTGCCTATGCCCTAAGCTCTGGAATTCCCTCCCTAAGTCTCCCCGCCTCTTTCTCCTCCTTTGAGACGCTCCTTAAAACTTGCCTCTTTGACCAAGCTTTTGGTCACCTGTCCTAATATCTCCTTATGTGGCTTGGTGTCAAATTTTGTTTGATATCGCTCCTGTGAAGGCGCCTTGGGACATTTTATTATGTTATAGGCTATATATATATATATATATGCGCAAGTTGTTGTTGTCTGCGCTCAACTGCAATCAATTTCAGCAGAAACTAAAGCAGAATTCAGCAGCAAATTACAATGAGGCTCCTTCTTTGTAAAAGGCAATTAAATCTCACTAAATGTATTAATTACTTTCAAGAATGTTACCTGGTCAGGTCAGTCTTTTGAAATTGCACTTCAGATATTTTCTTTTTGATACCTTGCAAGGTATGATGCTCACAAATCAACATCTTTGTCAATAAAGTGTTTTTTTTAAATGCTGACAATAAAACCAAAGTGGGGTCAGTAGTTGGAATGTAGTATAGCTGGTGGTGTTTAAATCCGGGAATGTAGTATAGCTGGTGGTGTTTAAATCCGGGAATGTAGTATAGCTCGTGGTGTTTAAATCCGGGAATGTAGTATAGCTCGTGGTGTTTAAATCCGGGAATGTAGTATAGCTCGTGGTGTTTAAATCCGGGAATGTAGTATAGCTCGTGGTGTTTAAATCCGGGAATGTAGTATAGCTCGTGGTGTTTAAATCCGGGAATGTAGTATAGCTCGTGGTGTTTAAATCCGGGAATGTAGTATAGCTCGTGGTGTTTAAATCAGGGAATCGTAGAATGGTCTCCTGTGCTGTAACCATTTAGCCCATCGAGCCCATGCCGGCTCTTTGTAAGAGCAATCCAGTTAGTCCCATTCCCCCGGTCTTACCCCATTGCCCTTCAAATTTTTTCCCTTCAAGTATTTATCCAATTCCTTTTTGAAAGCCACGATTGAATCTGCTTCCATCACCCTTTCAGGCAGTGCATTCCAGATCATAACCACTCGCTGCGTAAAAAAGATTTTCCTCATGTCGCTCTTGGTTCTTTTGCCAATCACCTTAAATCTGTGTCCTCTGATTCTCAACCCTTCTGCCAATGGAACAGTTTCTCTTTATCTACTTTATCTAAACCCTTCATGATATTGAACACTTCTTTCAAATCTCCTCTCAACCTTCTCTGCTCTAAGGAGAACAACCCCGGCTTCTCACGTCTATCCACGTAACTGAAGTCCCTCATCCCTGGAACCATTCTAGTAAACCTTTTCTGCACCCACACTAAGGCCTTCACATCCTTTCTAAAGTGTGGTGCCCAGAATTGGACACAATACTCCACTTGTGGCCAAACCAGTGTTTTATAAAGGTTCAACATAACTTCCTTGCGTTTGTACTCTATGCCTCTATTTGTAAAGCCCAGGATCCCGTATGCTTTTTTAACCACTTTCTCAACCTGTCCTGCCACCGACAAAGATTTGTGCACATACACCCTCAGGTCTCTTTGTTCCTGCACCCTCTTTAGAATTGTACCATTTAGCTTATATTGCCTCTCCTCATTCTTCCTGCCAGAATGTATCACTTCGCACTTCTCTGCGTTAAATTTCATCTGCCATGTGTCTGCCCATTCCACTAGCCTGTCTGTCTTCCTGAAATCTATTACTATCGTCATCACTGTTTACTACACTTCCAAGTTTTGTGTCGTCTGCAAATTTTGAAATTATGCCCCATACACCCAAGTCCAAGTCATTAATAGATATCAAAAAAAGCAGCGGTCCTAGTACCAACCCCTGGGGAACACCACTGTATACCTTCCTCCAGTCCGAAAAACAACCGTTCGTCACTACTCTCTGTTTCCTGTCACTTAGCCAATTTCATATCCATGATGCCACTGCCCCTTCTGTTCCATGGGCTTCAATTTTGCTGACAAGCCTATTATGTGGCACTTCATCAAACGCCTTTTGAAAGTCCATATACACATCAACAACCCTCTTCGATACCTCATCAAAAAACTGAATCAAGTTGGTTAAACATGATTTGCCTTTAACAAATCCATGCTGGCTTTCCTTTATTAATCCATACTTGTCCAAGTGAATATTAGTTTTGTCCGGGATTATCATTTCTAAAAATTTCCCCACCACCAAGGTTAAACTGACTGGCCTATGGTTGCCGGGTTTATGCTTATACCCTTTTTTGAACAAGGATATAACATTTGCAATTCTCCAGTCCTCTAGCATCACCCCCTGTATCAAAGGAGATTTGGAAGATTATGGCCAACACCTCTGCAATTTCCACCCTTATTTCCCTCAGCAACCTAGGTGCATCCCCATCCGGACCGGGTGACATATCTACTTTAAATACAGCCAGCCTTTCTAGTACCTCCTCTATCAATTTTTAGCCCATCCAGTATTATAGTATAGCTCATAGTGTTTAAATCAGGGAATATAGTATAGCTCGTGGTGTTTAAATCAGAAGCAGACCCATTTAGATTAAGGTTACATAATCTGCATAATAGTCGTTTTATAAGGCTTACATTACACACTGCAAAAATGAAAGCATAGTTGAATTGTGTATGTTTATAATGCAAGAACCAGTAGTCTGTGCCTAATTAGACTGTTGACTCAAGCAGGAGCTACATGATGGGGCTACAAGACTTCAGACTAAATGGATCTGTGTATTGTTGGCCTTGTAAGAGAGAACAATCTAAACCTACTAAGAGTGCACATTTCTACCATTATAAACTCTTTCTAAATCTGAAAGCATCAGTTTTGAAACCCATGAGGTACTGGTAGTGATTAGTAGTACACTGATAATGTAGAAGGACACCCCAGTGATAATTTATGTTCTAACTTGTGGGGTCTGCTATACATTTTCATTAGTGGAACTTCTGCTTTATAAATATATGTGACAACCTGAAAGATGATTCTTGGCAAAATTAATTTTGAAATTGATTTCTGAACCTCATTACAATTAAATTATTCAAAGTGGGGTCTCGTAGCTTTTAAGCAGCAAAAGCCTCATATTTACACATTAGCTTGGTTCTGAGTCCATGTGTACTTCATCCATCTTCACACTGTTGAAATGTTAGGGGTGCCTGTGTTGACTTTATGGCAATAGTGCCCTCTATAAGCGCCCTCTTTTCATCCTGAAGCCACATGTAATAACACTGGATAAAAATGTCACTCACTTTAATATCTGTTATGAACTTTGGACCATCCCAGGTTTCTAAATGCCAAATAAGTAAGGTGCAAACAAATGTGACTGAAAGATTGGTGGATGAATGTTGCTAAAAGTATCTCTGCACAGATGGTGCTGATTTTGTTGAGTTTTGTAGTTGTTTTAACTCTGTACATATATTTTACATCTCGTCATAAATTAGCTCATTGGAAGACAAACCTTGGCTTGCAGCCATTGCAGCTTTCAATTAACAGGAAATATGTATCTGAAAAACTGCATTATTGACATCTTAGCCCCAACGTGGTAATTATTTAATTTAATTAACACAGAAATAATCTATTTAGAGGGGACATACATGGATGGCTAAAAAGTACAAGTATGCAATTTTGCATGATCTTTTGAGAAATAATATACTAAATCATGTAGCTGTTAGGTTTATTGTTGGAGCTGATCTGTTTTCTAGGCAGATAACAAAGCAGGACATTTGGTAGAATTACACTATAAGGCAGATCTTCCAACTGTTTGGATTGATTTTATTGTTTGTGAAACTTTGTCATCAAGTTGCAGGGCTTGTTTCGTATGTGCTAAGACTAGTATTAAACTGGACCTAGTTTATCACAGACCCAATAATTATATCTATGATTTCGACATTCTCCATTGCAACAAAGTCCTTTTTGTCCATCATCTCTGAAATAGGCATCATTAATTGTAGTACCCCTAAAAATAAAATCTAAAAATGGATACTGGGTGGTGTAGTGAGTTTGAATGTTATCTTTTTGCCTCTGGGTTCAGAAACAGTCCAGGCTAATGGAATGATCTTCTATCCCCACTACTGTAAAGGTCTTCAGGAACTAAGTTTGGGCAATATCAATCCATATCCAAGAGGATACAGTCAACAAAGTTGCCTGCAATTTGGCACAATGGGCAATCTCACTCAGAGTCTTATGTGTGAACTGGAAAGTAGTGTAGTTGCCAGAGCTGTTCTGTGGTTTATTTCAAAGCAGATTATTGTGTAGAATAAGGGGAGTTTTGCTGTGCATTTGGCATATGCTGCAGCTGACCTAAGGATGCTTGTTATTGACACTGGGTGCAAAAGCAGGAAAGTGTTCCATTTCCCAAAAATACTATCCCTCATCTTAATGAGAATGAAAATTTACCAACACACATGGAGATAAATTTTCATCTTTAGTGCTCCTGGCAGAGTTATGTGCACTGGTAGCATTGGAGATGAAAACCTGTCCTCTTTTTTCCTATTCAGGAAGAATGTTCAAGCTATTTATTTGAACTGTCACTAAGGTGTCAGCCGTGGCTCAGTGGTAGCGTTCTCACCTTGGAGTCAGAAGAGAGGGTTGTCGGTTCCAGCCCCACTCCGGAGACTTGAGAATAAAATCTAGGTTAACACTCCAGTGAAGTACTGACTGAGTGCTGCACGGTTGGAGATGCGTCTTTCAGATGAGATGTTAAACCGAGGCCCCATCTGCCCCTCAGTTGGACGTCAAAGGTCCCACGGCACTATTTTGAGGAAAAGCAGGGGAGTTCTCCACAGTATCCTGGCCAATATTTATCCCTCAACCAACAGCACTAAAACAGATTATCTGGTCATTATCACATTGTTGCTTGTGGGACCTTGCTGTGCGCAAATTGGCTGCTGCGTTTCCCACATTACAGCAGTGAGTACACTTCAAAAGTACTTCATTGGCTGTAAAGCGCTATGGGACGTCCTCAGGTCGTGTAAAGTGCTATTTAAATGCAAGCTTTTAGTTTAAGCTATAAGATCACTGAACAATTACATTATGTTGAGTAAAACTACTTGTGTTATATTTGTGAGTTTTTGAAGACTAGGGTAATGTCTGTAGCTTTTCTTTCTAGAGATGATGACCTAATTGTGGGGAAGGATGTCTCAATAGTTTACTACATACCAACCAGAATATGATTTTTGTATTGAGAACAACCAAAAGTTGTGGGGCTTAGTTTTATTATCTTCGGTAAATTTGATTATTTAAAAATAGACAGAATAGTCACAACAATCCTCTAGTATAACCGGATCCTTGCTGCTGAAGAAAAAGGTTAATACTACTGACTAGACATGAAAGACTAAAGTGAGAAACTTCCAGCATATGATACCCGTAGCTTTGGTCAGGTTGGCAGAAATATAAAAAGTGACTCAAACAATATTTTATTAATTTTACCATCTAGATTCGAGGGATATATTGCTGTGTTTGTGCCAAATTGAGTGAAATAAAATCTTACTAATGTTCAACAAATATATGTAAACACAACAGATAGGAGTTTTGATATCTAGTCTTAGAGGTTTTGAAGGGTAGTATGATTGGAGACAGGAATTTTGTAACTCAGAAAAGGAAAATAGAAGACACTGCCAGCAATTTGAATGCATGTCATCAATATTGAATTGTCTATGATTTGATGTCAGCAGTGGTAATGGATTTTGATCTTGGGCATCAGTTGTTGATATCATCATGTTTGCTGTAAAATAGATACTTTCATTTATATAGCACTTCACTGCTTTGAAATGTCGCAAAGTGCTTTACACAAATTACGTTTTGGAGTGCAATGACTATTGTAATATAGGAAAATGCATCAACTATTCTCAGTTCACAGACAGCAATGAGATAAATGATATTCACAAAGTAAATGCAACAAATGTATGCAGAGGTGAAGAGGAGTGAAATATCAGGCACACCAAGGCTATTTTAATATACTCAAAATAGTCAAATGTGATCAGAGGGGTTGAATATTTGCCTTGAAATAAAGAATCACTTTTTAAAATCTTTTTCTTGCCAATCTTCTCCTCTCCTAACCTTTCCTGATTCCATAGGTGAATACCAGTACTTTGTCCATTGACATTATCTATGTATGAGTCTTGGCAGTGAGTTTTGGCAGTCTTTTTAACTTTGATGACATTATAGTTAAGTTCAATCCTGCCTTAACCTGACATTCTCACACGTTCATTTCCATTGAGGATCACTGGATAGTGATCAGGTGCAGGAACCGAGGCTAATTTCCCCTCCCCTAATCTGAGGACAATGAGGCACTCTGCCTCCCTGATCAACTATGTTAGCATAAAGGCAGTAGTGAGAAAGGATCTGAGAAAATCAGGATGGGTGGAGCTAAGAAATAACAAGGGGCAGAAAACACATGTAGGAGTAGTTTATAGGCCCTTTTAATAGTGTTGGACAGAGTATAAATCAGGAGATTAGAGGAGCATATAACAAGAATAATGCAATAATTGTGGGAGACTTTAATCTTCATATGGACTGAGCAAACCAAATTGTCAAAAGTAGTTTGGAAACAAATTCATGGAATGCATTCGAGACAGTTTAAGAACAATATGGCAAGGAACCAATTAGGGAATAGGCTATTTTAGATCTAGTATTGTGTAATGAGACAGGGTAAATTAGTAATCTTATAGTTAAGGATCCTCTGGGAAAGAGTGATCATAATATGATAGAATTTCATATTGCATTTGAGAGTGATAGTTAAATCCAAAACTAGGGTCTTAAATTTAAACAAAGCAAATTATGTAGGTATGAGGGGTGAATTAGCTAAGGTAGATTTGGAAATTAGATCAAAAGATTACGATAGATAAGCAATGGTGAACATTTAAATAAATAATTCATCATTCTCACCTAATATACATTCCCTTGAGGAATAAAAACTCCATGGGAAAAGTGATCCAACCATGGCTAACTAGAGAAGTTAAGGATAGTATTAGATTAAAAGACATGCTTACAATGTTGCCAAAAAAGAGTAGTAAGCCTGAGGATTGGGAGGGTTTTAGAAATCAGCAAAGGATGACCAAGAAATTGAATTGAGGGAGAAAATTGAATGAGAGTAAACTAGCAAGAAACATGAAAACAGATTGTAAGAGCTTCTACAAGTATGTAAAAAGGAAGAGATTAGCAAAGGTAAACGTGGGTCCCTTAGAGGCAACGACAAGAGAAATTATAATGGAAAATAAGGAAATGGCAGAGACGTTAAACAAATATTTTGTATCTGTCTTCACGGTAGAAGATGCAAAAAAATACCAGAAATAGTGGGGAACCAAGGGTCTAATGAGAGTGAGGAACTTAAAGTAATTTAATATTAGTAAAGAAAAAGTACTGGAGCAATTAATGGGACTAAAAGCTGGCAAATCCCCTGGACCTGATTGTTTCCATGCTAGGGTTTTAAAAGAGGTGGATGCATTGGTTGTGATCTTCCCAAATTCCCTAGATTCTAGAACGGTCCCTGTGGATTATTCAAGAAAGGAGAGAGAGAGAAAACAGGGAACTACAGGCCAGTTAGCTTGACATCAGTAGTAGGGAAAATGCTAGAATCTATTATTAAGGACGTAGTAAAAGGGCACTTAGAAGATCATATGATTAGGCAGAGTCAACATTGTTTTATGAAAGAGGGAACCAGTGGATGTAGTATATTTGGATTTTCAAAAGGTATTCGATAAGGTGCCACACAAGATGTTGCACAAGATTAGGGCTCATGGGATTGGGGGCAATATATTAGCATGGATTGAAGATTGGTTAACAGACAGAAAATTGAGAGTAGGCATAAACAGGTCATTTTCAGGTTGGCAAGTTGTAACTAGTGGGGTGCCACAAGGATCAGTGCTTGGGCCTCAGCTGTTTACGATATATATCAATGACTTAGATGACGGGACCGAGTGTAATGTATCCAAGTTTGCTGATGATACAAAGAGAAAGCAAGCTGTGAGGAGGATACAAAGAGGCTACAAAGGTATAGACAGGTTAAGTGAGTGGGCGAGAAAGTGGCAGATGGACTATAATGTGGGGAAATGTGAAATTAGCCACTTTGGTAGGAAGAATAGAAAAGCAGAATATTTTTTAAAAGGTGAGAGACTAAGAAATATTGGTATTCAGAGGGATTTGGGTGTCACTGTTATAAATCACAAAGTTAACATGCAGGTACTGCAAGCAATTAGGAAGGCAAATGGTATGTTAGCCTTTATTGCAAGGGGTTGGAGTATAAGGGTAAGGAGGTCCTACTGCCATTATATAGGGTTCTGGTGAGACCACACCTGGAATACTGTGTGCAGTTTTGGTCTCCTTACCTAAGTAAGGCTATACTTGCCTTAGAAGGGGGTGCAATGAAGGTTCTCTAGATTGATTCCTGGGATGAGAGGATTGTCCTATGAGGAGATTGAATAGGAGGCCTATATTCTCTGGAATTTAGAAGAATGAGAGGTGATCTAATTGAAATGTATAAAATTCCAAGAGGGCTTGACAGTATAGATGCTGAAAGGTTGTTTCCCCTGGCTGGAGAATCTAGAACATGGGGTCATGGTCTCAAGATAAGAGGTCGGCCATTTAAGACTGAGAAGAGGAGAAATTTCATCACTCGGAGGGTTGTGAATCTTTGGACTTCTTTACCCCAGAGGGATGTGGCTGCTCAGTTTTTGTGTATATTCAAGTTTCAGATCAATAGATTTTTGGACACTAAAGGAATCAAGGGATATGGGAAAGGGCAGGAAAGTGGAGTTGAGGTAGATCTTATTGAATGGCGGAGCAGGCTCGAGGGGCCGTATGGCTTTCTCCGGCTCCTATTTCTTTTTTTTTTATCATAGACCACTCATGAAACATGGGACCTGCTTGGTCTCTTTGGCTCAGCTAGTAACTGGATAAAGGAGCCAAAGAATTATTATTAGTGGCAGTACACTGGTTTTAACAACTAGAATTACTGTGCAATTGGTATTGAAGTTGTGGTGGTGCTTTTTATTATTTTTAATGTGAAGTCTACACAAAGTATATTGTCCCATCTTAAATTTTGGTAGTTTCTTTGTTTATTTAAATTGGTTAACACAAAATTGCCAGTAGTACACTATTTAACACTAAAATCAGGTGTTTATAATACTTGCCTACTTCTGCACTCAATAACTTTAACTTACATCTGTAAATAGGATGCACTGTACAGAAAAGCAAGAGGTGGACAGGACTCTTATGATCCAATAAATTGAATGTAGTGTTAAATAGGTGGAATAAATTCTTGAAGTCCCATGAATTTCCCCAGTTCAAATTGAATTTTACTTTTTTAAAAATGTTATCTGCCATTAAAATATAACAGATGCTTACTGTTACAGAGGTACCTGATAACTAAATAGTATATTCAGTGATTTATTGGTACTGAAGGTGGACAATATTAAAATATGATAGTCAGGTTCAATAAGCTTTAATGGATTGAATGAGTACAGCTATGTAGAAGTTATTAATAGTGGAAGCAACCTGATTTACTTCTCTTTGGAATTGCGAAGACCAAGAGCCCCTGAACTGTGCCCCCTCGTTTACGATGTTTTACATAAAAGCTGGAGCTGAAACTCCAGACGGCTTTGAAGTAGCTTAACTAGCTGAGTGCAAACCCTCAAAGGTGTACATTGCCTGCACCTGACCTCGGCTCATTGGTGTCTCTGTGGTCATTATCTATTTGGAAGGGTGCCACCTAGAATCCACAGAGTCTGCTATTTATCAACATTTTCCATGTATGATGTTTGACTGTCTATGAAAGTGAGTTTGAATCAAGGATGATTATGGTCGTGGACATTTTTTAAACAATGAGTTGCTTTTCTACAGTAGGTTGGAAATGGTGGTTTGCTTTGTGTGTATGTTATTTAAAAAGGGTGATAGTGTCATGGCAGTGATTTCGCTTAGAAAACCTTGTGTCATGCATATGGAGTTCACTGTCTGGAATTTTAACCCTTCACAAGCACCAGAGACAGAAAATTAAGTTCTTTATGCTAGGACAGAATTTTAACCATGAACAGGTTATTATATGGAACTATTATTCAGGTTTTCCTTTTGCAGAATGACAGCAAATTCCACTTACCTTCCAGTTAACGGGTAAGTTGCTGGGAGAATGCAGATGGCTGAGTATCTGTATGTCAATGGGCAATTGTGAGATGGATTTGTCTGTGACAGAATGAGAAATACAAGCGTGTCTGCGTGTAACTGAGAAGGTGGTTTATAATAAACAGGAAAAGAGGCATTGACCTAGAAATTGTTTCCTGCAGCGCCCATTTTTCAGGTCCCAATACGGCGGGCAGGAAGCGTACGGATACTTCCGTCCAGAAGTGCGCCGCCCACCATATTGTGCAAGGACAAAAAATGAGTCCTTTAGCCACGCCAGATGCAGGCATTCAGCCCTTTGTATATGCAAATACGTGCCTGTTTGAGGCCTTCTCTCCAAGACTGGTTTGCCTTCAGGGAGGCCAGGCCTTGGGACTGCATGATAGGCCCAGCTAAGGCAGCAAGTAACCTGAATGTGGAGCCAGGAGGAGCAGGGGTGCTTAGCCTGACCCCACATTAAAAGGAACCGATTGCCACCGCTCCTGATCCCCACCAATGCCTCAGCATTCCCGGTCCCAACTCGCACCCGCCCATCACCCCACCCCAAACAGTCCCCAGACCCGACCATGATCCCGGCCCCACTTACCTGAGGGCCGCTGCAACGCCCAATATCTCACTCTTCACCGGCAGGCTCTTCTCGCCTACTCCATTAAAATGAGGCCCAAGGCCCAATATCGGGAGAGCCTGAGACCTCACTAGTCAGGGGCAGGGGGCACCATTGACTAATGTACAGGGATTTTAACCAAATTTAGTGAAAAGTGGCCGTGGGAGGTTTTTTTTTTAAATGTTACATTACTTTGAGTTGTTTCAAATGGATCACAAAATGGACATGAGTCTTACGGAATGTCAGTTAGATTCGCATTGGTTGCTAGGTTTATAATTAGCTGCATGTTCAGAAAAGATGATGATAATTAAGTAGAACACCAAAAGTAATGCTGATTAGTAGAGGTTAAGTGTCAGTAATATATGTCAGAGCAAAAAAAAATACAGGAATGGCTATCAGAGAAGATGCATTTAATTATTGACTAACGCATATTGCTATTAATTTAGGCATGACTATTGTATGAAAATATAAATTTTAAAAGATTAGCTTAGATATCAGTGCAACGTGAACTCGCCGTTATTTTTCCAGCCAGATTTAGCTCATTGTCTTTTCCAATTGCTTGTGCCTGTATTTCATCATTTAGGTGGCCAATTAAAAATTTTCACCATATTGTATCATGATCAGCAAGTGAGCTCCCACCCAGATTTTGTAACTCATCTTGTAACGTTATGCTTCCAATATAGCACTGCTGTAAAACAATTTATAATTATCAAGAAAATACTTTTGGTCTAAATTAAGAGTGAGCAATATAAGCTTTTACATTTACTGTTTTGGGTGATAATTTCCAGATAATGCCTGGATCATGCGTTACCTACAGCTAAGTAAATAACCTGATCTCAGACCTTTTTCCTTCTGAGTTTTCTTCCCCTGTGGTGCGCTCTCCAAAACAGCAGCATGGCTAACATCAGCAACTCGACAGTGGTATGGACCCAACTTGCATCCCTACTGCTGTCGTACTGTGCCAGCCTTTTGTTGGGGCAGTAGAGAAAGAGGTGGAAAATGGATCAGATGTAATGTTTCAATCAAGGATATACAGGCTATTTGAAAAATAAAATGAAGTTTTTAAAAAGTATCAGCTGCTACAAAGATGAATTTGCTTGTGGATAAAATTTGATATTGTTAGCATCTGTGAGTGGGTCAGTTCATGAAACTTGAGATATAAAATAATGAATAGATATTGTTCAACATAAGAGATTGACATTTTTTATTTTTGTGTAGTTTTGAGTTAAGCTAGGAACGGTACATTTTTAACTTAACTAGTAGATTTGCTGTGGTAGTTATAGGAGGTTATCCTATTGGTTGGGTGGGGTGTACATATTCACTGAAAGAATTTATAAAGAGATTTGCTAAAGAGATATACAAAGACAGTGATCATGTCATGACATTTTTTCTAGCACAATTGCTTATCTGGGGGTTGTAGAGTGGCACTAACGGCTTCAGCTAACTCCCTCCAATGTGCCATGAGATGTTCTCTTCCCCTGTGTGCCAAAAGGCCTTGCCTGTCATGCCCTCATTGCTTTCAAAAGGAGCTCCATCCCGGCATCGGTGAAGTTTTCAGCTCCTCTCCTATGCTATAACTGCTGCCACTTCCTCTTTAAGCTCCTTCAAGCTTTTAATTCCTGTAGCAGCACATCAGTTTCTGACCCCGTGGACTAAGGTGGTCAATGATAGACGGATCTCCAGCGAAAGTCCACCATAAACGTATGCTATTGAGCTGATCCTGGGAAATTTGCTAGGGTCAGTAGTGTGGCCTTGGACAGGTGGAAATGCATGTCCACTGCACTTCTGGCAGAACAAAATGGTAGCAAATCTAGGCCACTGCCTCCATTAATTTCAGTTCCTGTAAAGTTTTTGTACATTCCAAAATTCTTTGTCACACTTATACGCAAACGTTTTTTTTTAAAAATGACACTTGAAATGTCGTGATGAGGATTGCAGACTAGACATACAGGCAGGAGTTTCCACTCCTGTCTGATTTTGTGTGGATACAGGACCTGCGTTGGTGGGGGTGGGATTTTCCCACCAGAAGTCAACATTAAAAACACCCCGTCATATATTGGGCAGATGTAAAGTGGGCAGTAATGATGGAATGTCAGCAACCAATGTCACGTTTTCCATCACTACCATCATGGCAACATTGGAGGAAAAGAATTACAGCCTGCTCTTGGCACCCAGTGCTACTATAAGAGCATTTACATTTTAAATGCTCCCTAATGGAGTGCAGTTTATCGTGGGGTAATGGATTGCACTCTTGCCCCAAGAATTTTAATTTCTCTTCCTTGTAAATTAGCCGCCCTCTTCATCTGCCCCCCAGACAACCTGCCCACCCTGCTGTGGCTGAGGCCTCCAGCAGCCATTTTCTGGCACAGACAGGAGTTCACCAGCATCAGCGGCTGCCAAGTCAACTGGGCACAAAGCCCAGTGTACCAACTTCATGCTGAGTTTCCACTTAAGCACAAAATCCTGGCTACCGTTTTTATATTTTGGATAGAATTATAGATCATTTCTGTGGAAAATCCCAGCACGGCCTATAAACTGTGTTACTAATGTCCTCTTTACAGTGGCAAGTCTGAACTGAATCCATTTTTTTTAAAAGTTGATTCTTTACCAGTTTGTGACTACAACATTTGGGATTTGGAATAAAATCTTTAAAACAAAATAGCAACCTTTCTAAATAAAGACAAGTACAATAACCACGCTGATCGGAGAAAATAATGTTAGAAAAGCTAACGAGATAAGAGAGGTTGGGCCAGATTTTGCCGTGAAAATAACAGTGAGGCTAATGGTGCTCGCCTTTGTGTAAATGGTACACAATTTCAGGCGAGAAGCAAATGCGTGGTTAAATGCCAATATCTAAAAGTTGCTGTCCGAGTTGCACCGCTCTGCCATTAGCTTTGCGAAGACGCCATTTCACTGTCTGCCTCACCTTTGACATGCATTGAATGTCATGAAGTTGCTGTATTTGCGCAGTAGATACGAAATAAACTTGCCCCAGAAAGTGAAATTTTGTCATTTCAAAAAGTACTCTTTACAATGTGATAATTGTTAATTAGTGCCAATTAACCCTTGAATAGTTAATTTTCAGTGTCAAGTGTGGAGTCTCATTCCTTTAGGTATTAATTGTTGGAGATTTTAAAAATGTCATTTTAAAATTAATTTTTTTAAACTCTGTCTTCTCTCAATCCATCTTTCTCCATTTCTGTACCTGATTTGACATTGAATTCACTCACTAATTTATACTTCCTTCTCAGTCCTTCCACTGTTTATTTCTCAATTTGATTGGTTAGAGATACAGTTCCTTGGTCTGTTTCCCTCGCTGTGTCATTTGCAGAACGTGAGAGCTGGTAATTAGTGGGCAAAAATGTTTTGAGCTGAAGGGTACAAGTCTAACTGACATCGTTAGATGCCCTGCTACAGCAAAATCTGGCCCATTATTACTGTATGTACGTTCTTAATCAGTCAGTGCACTTCAAACAGTAAGTGTAAAGTACTTTTGTGATTTTAACATGTAAGGTATTGTATAAATGCAAGTATTATTATAATCAAAAGAATTCATGGAACAGTAAAGTGTTTGTACAGAGATGCCAGACAAGAAATATGGAATACAGGAAAGAAATAATGAAACTGCATAATCAGGATCTAGCATCTGCACAAGAAAACTGATATTTACAGTTAAAGTAACTGGGCTGGCAGTTGTGTTCAGTTATGGCTTTTGGTCTTATTCGATTAAGAAGCTCCTTGATGGTGGGGGAAGCCACTCAAACCCTGCCAATAGCTGAGAATCTCTATTGCCCTGCACAACATTCTAGAAGGGGGAACCATATTAAGACATTTGACTTGAGCCAGAAAGCATACATTATCTTGTCCAAATGGGTTATTTTTCACATCATCTGGATCCAGATGGATCATGACAACAATATGGATCGCAGCTCTTTCCAGAAAACTGAGAGTCCAATGGGATGAAAATTAGGTGGGCGTAATGCTCTGCCAGATTACCACCCATGGGGTGAAGAAGAAAATTAAACTATTTCCAATCCCAATGAGTCATAACTACAGATTTAACCCAGTGCTTGTGATTAATAGCTAGTGTTTTGGGGCTGTACTGGCTCCCAATATTTTAACTTCAAACTCTGTTAAGGGAATTTATAATACTGTGAACAAATACGCCTGCAGAGTGATTAAAATCAGTCACATTTAAAGCACATCCCATGTTTGTTTGTTTTTTAAAAAAAGAGCAACTATTGCAAATAATTTATACATCAATGCTCAAGATGTTTTATTCCATGTATGAAAAGTTCACTTGTTAGTTATGCAAATATTGGTCATTTTACTTTACTTGAGGATAAATTGCCATCAACAGTTTTAAATCAGCGATTGTCTTCCATTAACTACTATTGTATGTAAACCCTGTTGATAAGTCTTATTCCCTTTCAACCTTTGTGGATTTAAAAACTGGACACAAACCTAGCTTGCATCAGTCTGAAAAATGACCATTCTATACAAGTTTCACTTAGTACATTACAGTACAACGAGAGTTACCAACCTTTGTCGTGAGCTTCATGTTTTTTGTACTTTGTTTTACTGCTAGCTGCAAGTGTCCTGTATTTTGTTTCAATCATCAGTTGGGACAAGTACTCTATCTAAAAAGGACCTTGCCCTATAGGAATAAAATTGTTTTTCATCATTTCCTGCTACATGGATTGACACTTCAGCGTTGTGGCTATTTCAGAGTTTATAGACACCCAACCATCCCAAGATGCCCATAATCCTGTAATCAGTTCTTCAGCCCTTTTTATTCAAGGACTCTGGTAAAAGTACAATCTATAGTTTCAGGATATAGTTGGTATAGGTCAGCAAAAGTTGTATTGTTGTGCCCATTGCAGTTTTTTTTTTAAGAAGAGAATTTATTTTTATTCAGCTGAAAAATCCTAGCAGCATTGGACTGGATCCAACCTAAGAGTGGATTGTGCTTACAACAGCTGAAAGCATAGGCTGTGAGCAGAGTTAGATCCAGACTTTAAAGGGCAAATTACAGTAAAAGGGTGACTGCATAGTCTTATTGGCACAGGCTACTGTTGGCTCCCACTTGAAACCTAAATTTAGAGGCCACAGGTCACTCGCCACTTTTCTATTTGGAGCTTTTTAAAAAGTAAAACAGAAAGGAAGTACCTTTTGTGCAAAGGATTGTCTCACTAAATTTATATTTTTTAAATTAAGAAAGGTTCAGCCACCCAGGAGTAGGACCTTCATGACGTAAGCCACACCATTGGTGGGAACGGGACAGTAAGTCAGTGCCCCGAAAATGGTGGGGTATATCAGTGTTTCCATTGGACAGGAGGTTTCAAAATCTCCTCTTAAAAAGGATTCCAAAGTAACATTCAAAAAAACAAGTTCTCCCAGTTACTTGGTTAACATTCTTCCCTCAACCAATACCACCAAAGCAGATTAGCTCTTCATTTACTTCATTGCTGTTCGTGGCTTTGTGAAAAAAAATAGGTGCTATGTTTGCCTACACAAGTCATTCATCGGCAAGTGCTTGAAGACATTTCTAAGAGCTGTTATGAGGCTCCAAGTAAACACAAGCCCTTGTCACCTGATTTTCACTAACTCACAGGGAGATGCTTGATGACTCCCTGCATAGCAGAGCTGATCAGGGGCTGAAACAACTGTAGGGAATCAAACATGCATCCTCTACGTCATATACCTCTAAGTTGATTTAAACATTAAAAACTGAAAATTAGTGTATACATTTGTAACTTTGCACTAAACCATAATTACATTTTACAACCTATGCTGTACATAGGACCCTGATCGCAATTTAGAACTCAACTTGGCAGAGAAAGCGCGGTGCACGTTCTGCACAGTTTCAGCTGGCAGTCCAGCCCAGCAGGTAAGTTATAATTCTGTTTTTTTTTAAAATGGGGCCAGGAGGGGCAGGAATGCTCCTTTGGGATCCACTAGAATATCAGCCTAGATTATTTTTATTTCACATTTCTAGCATCCACTGTATTTTGCTTTTTTTTAAGTCTAGATTATATATTGACTTGTACCCATAAGCTTCTGATGCAAAGGTGAGAATGCTACCAATTTCGTGAAGCTGGCTCAGATAGATATCCTCACTGAGCTGGTGTCACACTGTTGGTGGTCATTGTTTGCATTTGCCTGGGGCAGTCACTAAGTAGAATCTCTACAAGACCCATAGGGTGGAAAATGCTTTTGGCCTGATTTTGGGCCTAAAAGGGGCCCCAACTGGTCTGAAATTGGGACTTGGGCCTCTAACATTATTTGGGCGAGCTGGCATGCCTCCAAAGGCAGCTTGCCCATTTTAAAAACATGAATTTCGGGCCACTGGTCTCATTGACATCAGTCCGAAAGTAAAGCCCAGAAGGTGGAAGTATTTGAATTGGGGAGCACTCCTGCTCCACAGGAACTTTTTAAAACAAAACTTAGATACATCCACTGCAGAATCGCAGAGGGGGCCTAAAACAGGCGTAAGGAACCTAATGTCTGTTTTAGGCAACAGCCAGGGATGACTGAAAAATGGCTTGACCCAATGTCTTTCGGGCTCAGGTCATTGGTCCCCAAAATTGTCCCTCATTACGACGCAGTCCAATTTATACCTCAGCCTGGAAAGGCCTTCCAAAAAAGAGAAGAGTGTAACACATTGAAGGATAAATACTCCCACACAAAGGCCAGGAATTTCCTCAGATTTGCTCCCTTGCAGCTGTAATTTTTTTGGAAGCCCGATGTAAACCTCATTAATGCTCGAAAACGTGGTTCATGCCGTACTTCTGACAGCGGAGCAGGAAAACTCCAAGGACATTCCCAGCCATAACGTTGTCTGATCCATCTATTTGGATAAACAAACTAATCTAAATGTAATTCCAGGATTGTCTCTTAAAAGTTGGTGTGCTATGTACGGGTTACAATGAAATGTGCTCCATGTCATGTTGATTAATCTGTATTCCTGGGAAGTGACTTAAAGGGTTTCTAATTATAAAAGCTTGTTTTAATTAGAGTATATTTAATATCCAGTTTCACCACCATCTTCTCCAAGGTGGCATTACTAATTGAATGTCTTTGTGGCTAAGCCTGGGAACTCAAATGCTGGTAGTTGCAAAACCATTATCAACAGCTATTGAAAGTAATGTTGGACATAACTAAAAATAAAAAGCAAAATACTGCAGATGCTGGAAATCTGAAATAAAAATTTAGTTCAAGATGTTCTCCTGTAATTGGGCTGTTATTGGAGTAACTAACTTATTTTTCAACAAAAAGGTCAGTGTCATGAATTGCAAAGTATTTGACACAAAGTGATTGTTTGACAGGGAATTTGTTCTTCTGTGCCTTTCATTATGGCATAATGGTCTGCTTTATTGACACTGAACTTAATTCAGCTTTGTCAACATCCTCAAAGATGAAGAAAGCACCTTCTGAACTCACTTAAATAAACATCTAGTGCTTCAGAAACATAGGCTTCATTCCATAATTCACTAAGACTCTTGTTTTTAATGTCCTTATAATGTGATTCCTCTAAACTATGCTTTTGTTTTCTTTATAAAAGGTTAGCACAAACATCTTAAAGTTTTTTTTCCCCCTGTTAGGGAATCTGTTTACACATTTCAATTATTCATTACAATGTGGATTTCAGTTTTGAAGTACATTTTTGGTAATATAGTGACACTGGGTATTTAAAGTTAAAGCTTTCTAGTTGGTGTAAAGCTAGAGTAGTGTGTCCAACACATTAGGCATTAGTTTGGGAATTTATTTCAAAACTTGTTTTTTGTGAAAACTCACTTCATGCAGGACTGCAATGTTTTCAAACCATTTAACATGCAATGAAAAAAGTTACATTAATGATTGTATCAGTTGTTGACATTAGAAAAATATAATGAACATAGTTGTGCTCTTGGGCTGCCATCATTTTCAATGAAAGAGCTAATATAGGATATTTTCAAATTACTTTGATGTGTACGATAAGCTTCTCTCTCTTACAGGCAGCTGTAACAAGACCAAAAACAAGACAAACTCTCTTTGAACAAAAACAGCTAAATGAGAAAAGTAACACTTTGAGTAACGTTGAACATCCACCACCATTAAGGTTCAGAGAAAGGAAACCAGCAGTCACAATGACTGTCCAAAACACAGCAAGACTAATTGGTCCAACTGAATCTACAATAGTGCCTCAGGATCAAATCCGAATAAAATCAGACATTTTCCGTTATGGTGCTGCAGTTCTTGTCCTGATAACATTAATTATTCTTGTGCTATTGTTTTTTTAAGTACTGTACAATTTATCACAGATCTCACTGTTTCCATACACTAACATGTTGAACTTGCAGAAAGTTTACTGCCTCTTTCATAAAACTCTTCAGTTAACATTCATTCTAGCATCATTAAGGACTTCAAACGATTATACTTTGGGCTATTAGATTTATTCTGTCACCATAAACTAATTCAGTTTTTATTACATGGGTCTTTGGAATTTTTACAGGGATTGCATTCACGGCTGTACCCTTTTTTCCCCTTGACAGTGGCCAATCAGCGGCCGTAATGATGGTATTTATCAAATCAAGGCTGTCAAAACAATCAGATTTACTGCCAGGTTAACCTGCTTACAATTAGGGATAGAGTAATAGGTTAGTTAAACTGTACATAGGTTGCTAACTTCATAGAAATTAGACATTTTATTTACAAATATCCAGAGCAAGAATCTTCACTCTTCAGTGCTTAGGATTTCTTGATAGTCATCTTAACTGTAATAGGCTGAAGAGAGGAGAGAAAAAAAAAATTGAGAATGGAAGAGACTTTCTCCATTGCACTATTAACACTGAAAATTATTTCACATTGTTTTAAAATAGACTGCTGATTAAGTATGTCAAATTAATTAATTTATTTTGTAAATTAATGAGAACTCAATAAAACAAGTCCTTGAGATAATGCCAAAACTATTTCAATCTTGCTCATATTAAATTGGTAGATTGTTAATTTTTGAAACAAGGAACCTAAAACTTGAATTGCATTCTGTATATTTGCCTATAGCTTGACAAAAAACATACAGCATACTACAGTCTCAATACTCTTGTATCCAATTAAATCCCAAACAGGAAATAAGTCTAAGTGTGCATAAGTGAAGAAATGTACAGACAAATGATCTTAAACTTCTTTCCAAGAATGTGTCAGACATGTAAAAAGCAGTCACTCTATTGCTGGCAAATGATGAAAATGGTTGCTCCTTTGTTAATTACAATGTCACAATTTTGTATTATGCAGATATAAACCATTTGACCAAAGTTTGGATCACATGACAATGGAGATGCCAATTGTACTTCACTTCTTTGGTTTTTGAAAAAACACTAGTTATAAAATAATTCTGCAGTTATAACAAACCAAGATGTAATAGCAATACGATTTAACTTGGGCCTAAGAATCCAAGACACAGCATCATGATTGGTTACTTTGCTTACCTTGTTCATTTTAAAAAAAAAATCCAATTAATATTTTAATTGGTTGTATTAGTGCTGCAGTTCAAAGCCATGAAAATAGAGTCAGAATTTCAGCAGAGGAAAAAAAGACCATTTAGCCCATAGTATGTTTTCTTCACAAATCAGCTGGTCGAATCCAACTGTCCTGCTCAGTCATCATACCCCTTTAATATTCAGCAACTAATTCTCTTAAAAGAATGTATGGCTCCTTAGAAAGTGAGAGTCGACATGCATTTAAAATTCAGACTAAAAAATGCCCATTTTACTTTTTGTAGACTGAAGACAGCAGACAATTCATTGGCTTTTGTACAGCAAAGAATGATGCAAAATATTAAGTAGATTACTATAAACATAGTCAGAGGGACTATAAAAATATTAGGTAACCAAAACGTGGTGGTGAGCCGCCTTCTTGAATCGCTGCAGTCCGTGTGGTGAAGGTTCTCCAACAGTGCTGTTAGGAAGGGAGTTCCAGGAATTTGACCCAGCGGCGATGAAGGAACGGTGATATATTTCCAAGTCAGGATGGTGTGTGACTTGGAGGGGAATGTGCAGGTGGTGTCGTTCCCATGTACCTGATGCCCTTGTCCTTATAGGTGGTAGAGGTCGCGGGTTTGGGAGGTGCTGTCGAAGAAGCCTTGGCGAGTTGCTGCAGTGCATCCTGTGGATGGTACACAGTGCGCCGGTGGTGAAGGGAGTGAATGTTTAGGGTGCTGGTTGGGGTGCCAATCAAGCGGGCTACTTTGTCCTGGATGGTGTCGAATTTCTTCAGTGTTGTTAGAGCTGCACTCATTCAGGCAAGGGGACAGTATTCCATCACACTCCTGACTTGTGCCTTGTAGATGGTGGAAAGGCTTTGGGGAGTCAGGAGGTGAGTCACTCGCCGCAGAATACCCAGCCTCTGACCTGCTCTTGCAGCCACAGTATTTATATGGCTGGTCCAGTTCAGTTTCTGGTCAATGGTGACCCCCAGGATGTTGATGGTGGGGGATTCGGCGATGGTAATGCCGTTGAATGTCAAGGGGGGGTGGTTAGACTCTCTCTTGTTGGAGATGGTCATTGCCTGGCACTTATCTGGCACGAATGTTACTTGCCACTTATGAGCCCAAGCCTGGATGTTGTCCAGGTCTTGCTGCATGCAGGCTCGGACTGCTTCATTATCTGAGGGGTTGCGAATGGAACTGAACACTGCAGTCATCAGCGAACATCCCCATTTCTGACCTTATGATGGAGGGAAGGTCATTGATGAAGCAGCTGAAGATGGTTGGGCCTAGGACACTGCCCTGAGGAACTCCTGCAGCAATGCCCTGGGGCTGAGATGATTGGCCTCCAACAACCACTACCATCTTCCTTTGTGCCAGGTATGACTCCAGCCACTGGAGAGTTTTCCCCCTGATTCCCATTGACTTCAATTTTACTAGGGCTCCTTGGTGCCACACTCGGTCAAATGCTGCCTTGAAGTCAAGGGCAGTCACTCTCACCTCACCTCTGGAATTCAGCTCTTTTGTCCATGTTTGGACCAAGGCTGTAATGAGGTCTGGAGCCGAGTGGTCCTGGCGGAACCCAAACTGAGCATCGGTGAGCCGGTTATTGGTGAGTAAGTGCCGCTTGATAGCACTGTCGACGACACCTTCCATCACTTTGCTGATGATTGAGAGTAGACTGATGGGGCGGTAATTGGCCGGATTGGATTTGTCCTGCTTTTTGTGGACAGGACATACCTGGGCAATTTTCCACATTGTCGGGTGGATGCCAGTGTTGTAGCTGTACTGGAACAGCTTGGCTAGAGGCGCAGCTAGTTCTGGAGCACAAGTCTTCAGCACTACAGCTGGGATGTTGTCGGGGCCCATAGCCTTTGCTGTATCCAGTGCACTCAGCCGTTTCTTGATATCACGTGGAGTGAATCGAATTGGCCGAAGACTGGCTTCCGTGATGGTGGGGATATCGGGAGGAGGCTGAGATGGATTATCCACTCGGCACTTCTGGCTGAAGATGGTTGCAAATGCTTCAGCCTTGTCTTTTGCACTCACGTGCTGGACTCCGCCATCATTGAGGATGGGGATGTTTGCAGAGCCTCCTCCTCCCGTTAGTTGTTTAATTGTCCACCACCATTCACGACTGGATGTGGCAGGACTGCAGAGCTTTGATCTGATCCGTTGGTTGTGGAATCGCTTAGCTCTGTCTATAGCATGTTGCTTCCGCTGTTTAGCATGCATGTAGTCCTGAGTTGTAGCTTCACCAGGTTGGCACCTCATTTTTAGGTACGCCTGGTGCTGCTCCTGGCATGCTCTTCTGCACTCATTGAACCAGGGTTGATCCCCTGGCTTGTTGGTAATGGTAGAGTGAGGAATATGCCGGGCCATAAGGTTACAGATTGTGCTGGAATACAATTCTGCTGCTGCTGATGACCCACAGCGCCTCATGGATGCCCAGTTTTGAGCTGCTAGATCTGTTCTGAATCTATCCCATTTAGCATGATGGTAGTGCCACACAACACGTTGGATGGTGTCCTCAGTGCGAAGACGGGATTTCATCTCCACGAGGACTGTGCGGTGGTCACTCCTACCAATACTGTCATGGACAGATGCATTTGCGACAGGTAGATTGGTGAGGACGAGGTCAAGTAAGTTTTTCCCTCGTGTTGGTTCGCTCACCACCTGCCGCAGGCCCAGTCTAGCAGCTATATCCTTCAGGACTCGGCCAGCTCGGTCAGTAGTGGTGCTACCGAGCCACTCTTGGTGATGGACATTGAAGTCCCCCACCCAGAGTATATTTTGTGCCCTTGCTACCCTCAGTGCTTCCTCCAAGTGGTGTTCAACATGGAGGAGGACTGATTCATCAGCTGAGGGAGGACGGTAGGTGGTAATCAGCAGGAGGTTTCCTTGCCCATTTTTGACCTGATGCCATGAGATTTCATGGGGTCCAGAGTCAATGTTGAGGACTCCCAGGGCCACTCCCTCCTGACTGTATATCACTGTACCGCCACCTCTGGTGGGTCTGTCCTGCCGGTGGGACAGGACATACCCAGGGATGGTGATGGAAGAGTCTGGGACGTTGGCTGAAAGATATGATTCTGTGAGTATGGCTATGTCAGGCTGTTGCTTGACTAGTCTGTGGGACAGCTCTCCCAATTTTGGCACAAGTCCCCAGATGTTAGGAAGGAGGACATTGCAGGGTCGACTGGGCTTGGTGTTTTGCCGTTGTCGTGTCCGGTGCCTAGTGGTCCGATGCCGGGTGGTCCGTCCGGTTTTATTCTTATTATGACTTTTCGTAGCAAGATTTTACAACTGAGTGGCTTGCTAGGCCATTTCAGAGGGCAATTAAGAATCAACCACATTGCTGTGGGTCTGGAGTCACATATAGGCCAGACCGGGTATTTATATGGCTGGTCCAGCCACAGTATTTATATGGCTGGTCCAGTTAAGTTACTGGTCAAAGGTGACCCCCAGGATGTTGATGGTGGGGGATTCGGCAATGGTAATGCCATTGAATGTCAAGGGGAGGTGGTTAGATTCTCTCTCGTTGGAGATGGTCATTGCCTGGCACTTGTCTGGTGCGAATGTTACTTGCCACTTATCAGCCCAAGCCTGGATGTTGTCCAGGTCTTGCTGCACACGGGCACAGACTGCTTAATTATCTGAGGGGTTGCGAATGGAACTGAACACTGTGCAATCATCAGCGAACATCCCCATTTCTGACCTTATGATGGAGGGAAGGTCATTGATGAAGTAGCTGAAGATGGTTGGGTCTAAGACACTGCCCTGAGGAACTCCTGCAGAAATGTCCTGGGGCTGAGATGATTGGCCTCCAACAACCACTAACATCTTCCTTTGTGCTAGGCATAACTCCAGCCACTGGAGAGTTTTCCCCAATTCCCATTGACTTCAATTTTACTAGGGCCCCTTGCTGCCACACTCGGTCAAATGTTGCCTTGATATCAAGGGCAGTCACTCTCACCTCATCTCTGGAATTCAGTTCTTTTGTCCATGTTTGGAGCAAGGCTGTAATGAGTTCTGGAGACGAGTGGTCCTCGCGAAACCCAAACTGAGCATCAGTGAGCAGGTTACTGGTGAGTAAGTGCCGCTTAATAGCACTGTCGACGACACCCTCCTTCACTTTGCTGATGATTGAGAGTAGATTGATGTGGCGGTAATTGGCCAGATTGGATTTGTCGTTTTTGTGGACAGGACATACCTGGGCAATTTTCCACATTGTCGGGTAGATGCCAGTGTTGTAGCTGTACTGGAACAGCTTGGCTAGAGGTGCAGCTAGTTCTGGAGCACAAGTCTTCAGCACTACAGCTGGGATGTTGTCGGGGCCCATAGCCTTTGCTGTATCCAGTGCACTCAGCCGTTTCTTGATATCACGTGGAGTGAATCGAATTGGCTGAAGACTGGCTTCTGTGATGGTGGGGATATTGGGAGGAGGTAGAGATGGATCATCCACTCGGCACTTCTGGCTGAAGATGGTTGCAAATGCTTCAGCCTTGCCTTTTGCACTGACGTGCTGGACTCCGCCATCACTGAGGATGGGGACGTTTACAGAGCCTCCTCCTCCTGTTAGTTGTTTAATTGTCCACCACCATTAATGACTGGATGTGGCAGGACTGCAGAGATTTGATCCGCTGCGTTGGTTGTGGAATCGCTTAGCTCTGGCTATAGCATGTTGCTTCCGCTGTTTAGCATGCATGTAGTCCTGAGTTGTAGCTTGACCATTTTGGCACCTCATTTTTAGGTATGCCTGGTGCTGCTCCTGGCATGCTCTTCTACACTCCTCATTGAACCAGGGTTGATCCCCTGGCTTGTTGGTAATGGTAGAGTGAAGAATATGCCGGTTACAGATTGTGCTTGAATACAATTCTGCTGCTGCTGGCCCACAGTGCCTCATGGATGCCCAGTTTTGAGCTGCTAGATCTGTTCTGAATCTATCCCATTGAGCACGGTGGTAGTGCCACACTACACGTTGGATGGTATCCTCAGTGCGAAGACAGGACTTCGTCTCCACGAGGACTGTGTGGTGGTCACTCCTACCAATATTGTCATGGACAGATGCAGCTGCGACAGGTAGATTGGTGAGGACGAGGTCAAGTAGGTTTTTCCCTCGTGTTGGTTTGCTCACCACCCGCCGCAGGCCCTGTCTGGCAGCTATGTCCTTCAGGACTCGGCCAGCTCGGTCAGTAGTGGTGCTACCGAGCCACTCTTGGTGATGGTCATTGAAGTCCCCCACCCAGAGTACATTCTGTGCTCTTGCTACCTCAGTGCTTCCTCCAACTGGTGCTCAACATGGAGGAGGACTGAATCATCAGCTGATGATGGTAGGTGGTAATCAGCAGGAGTTTTCCTTGACCTGATGCCATGAGATTTCATGGGGTCCAGAGTCAATGTTGAGGACTCCCAGGGCCACTCCCTCCTGACTGTATATCACTGTACCCGCTACCTGTCTGTTGTGCTGGTGGGACAGGACATACGCAGGGATGGTGATGGAAGAGTCTGGGACGTTGGCTGAAAGGTATGATTCTGTGAGTATGGCTATGTCAGCTGTTGCTTGACTAGTCTGTGGGACAGCTCTCCCAATTTTGGCACAAGTCCCCAGATGTTAGTGAGGAGGACTTTGCAGGGTCGACTGGGCTTGGTTTGCCTTTGTTGTGGCTGGTGCCTAGTGGTCTGATGCCAGGTCATCCATCCGGTTTTATTCTTATTGTGGCTTTCTGTAGCGAGATTGTACAACTGAATAGCTTGCTAGGCCATTTCGGAGGACGATTAAGAATCAACCACATTGCTGTGGGTCTGGAGTCACATATAGGCCAGACTGGGTAAGAACGGCAGGTTTCCTTCCCTAAAGGACATTAGTGAACCAGGTGGGTTTTTACGACAATCCAGTGATTTCATGGCCACCATTACTGATACCATTTTTTAAATTCCAGATTTTTATTTATTTATTCCCCAGCTGCCGTGGCGGGATTTGAACTCATGACTCTGGATTATTAGTCCAGTAACATAACCACTATGCTACCGTACCCGGTTCTCCTTGAACAGAAAAATAATTGAAAGAAACAGACAACTGCCCTTTTTCACACTCAACATTGCAGCATAAACAGGTCACATTCAGCACCACAGGAAGTAACTGGAAGCAGAGCATATATTAAGTGGGGTTTGTCTTCCTTACTCAAGATTTCAAGAGACATTCTCGGCATTTTATTGAGCTGAAGGCAAAACATGCCATTATAAATAATAGATCAATAGATTTCCAACATGTTTCATAGTGTTTGTAATGCTCTGCTGAGTAGCTATAAATTGAAGGACAGATGTCCTTTGAACATGCTTTTCAGTCAATTATTTTAAAAATCTCAGCATAAAATTCACGAGTCTTTTTTTTTAAAAAAAGTAAAGTTTCTTGTACTATTTTTCCTGTGAACCTTTCCACCTACCCAATACCACAATTGACCATATTTCACCATTTTTGTGACAAAGATTAAAATGGCCACTCCACACAGAAGCCTGGGAACTAAAAGGTTAAATTTTCCACTTGTGCACACCCGTGCGGAACCATCGCCCACCAGGAGCAGACATCAGGAAACCATTGATACAGGCGGAGCTCATACTCTTCCATCCATTAATTTTAATGCACAGAAAATCATGGGCTACATCAGTACGATTTCTCAATAGGCCCTCCTGGTGAGAGTGGCTCCGCATTAGGAGTGCGTAAGCGGAAAAAATTTACTCAAAACTTTAGGCTGCAAAACAAAAATGATTCTCTTGGTAAACATGCTACCTAAAACACATTGGTTTAGATGTTTTATTTAGGAACATAGGAACAGGAGTAGGCCATTCAGCCCCTCATGCCTGCTCTGCCATTTGATAAGATCATGGCTGATCTGTGATCTAACTCCATATACCTGCCTTTGGCTCATATCCCTTAATACCTTTGGTTGCCAAAAAGTTATCCATCCCAGATTTAAATTTAGCAATTGAGCTAGTATCAATTGCCGTTTGCGGAAGAGAGTTCCAAACTTCTACTACCCTTTGTGTGTAGAAATGTTTTCTAATCTCACTCCTGAAAGATCTGGCTCTAATTTTTTAGACTGTGCCCCCTACTCCTAGAATCCCTAACCAGCAGAAATAGTTTCTCTCTGTCCACCCTATCTGTTCCCCTTAATATATCTTATAAACTTCGATCAGATCACCCCTTAACCTTCTGAACTAGAGAGAATACAACCCCAATTTGTGTAATCTCTCCTCGTAACTTAACCCTTGAAGTCCGGGTATCATTCTAGTAAACCTACGCTGCACTCCCTCCAAGGCCAATATGTCCTTCCAAAGGAGGTGCGGTGCCCAGAACTGCTCACTGTACTCCAGGTGCGGTCTAACCAGGGTTTTGTATAGCTGCAGCATAACTTCTGCCCCCTTGTACTCTAGTCCTCTAGATATAAAGGCCAGCCTTCTTGATTATTTTCTGCACCTGTTCATGACACTTCAATGATCTATGTACCTGAACCCCTAAGTCCCTTTGGACATCCACTGTTTTTAAACTTTTTACCATTTACAAAGTACCCTGTTCTATCCTTTTTTGATCAAAAGTGGATGACCTCACATTTGCCACAGTTTTGCCCATTCACCCAATCTATCAACATCGCTTTGTAATTTTATGTTTTCATCTACACTGCTTACAATGCCACCAATCTTTGTGTCTTCAGCAAACTTAGATGAAGGCATAGAAAGTCTCAAAACTAAGTCATTAATAAATATTGTGAATAATTGAGGCCCCAAGTCAGATCCCTGCAGGAATCCACTTGTCACATCTTGCCGATGTGAGTACCTACCCATTATCCCTACTCTCTGTCGCCTTTCACTCAGCCAACTTCCTAACCAAGTCTGTACTTTTCCCTCGATTCCATGGGCTTCTATCTTAGCTAACAGTCTCTTATGTGGGACTTTATCAAATGCCTTCTGGAAGTCCATATAAATAACATCCATTGACATTCCCCTGACCACTACTTTAGTCACCTCTTCAAAAAATTCAATCAGGTTTGTCAGGCACGACCTACCTGTCACAAATCCATACTGGCTCTCTCTGATTAACTGAAAATTCTCGAGGTCACCCTATCCTTAATTATAGACTCCAGCATTTTCCCCACAACAGATGTTAGGCTAACTGGTCTATAATTCCCTGGTTTCCCTCTCCTTTCTTAAAAAGCAGAGTGACATGTGCAATTTTCCAATCTAGAGGGACGGTTCCTGAATCTTGAGAACTTTGAAAGATTATAGTTAGGGCATCTGCAATGTGCTCACTTACTTCCTTTAAAACCCTGGGATGGAAACCATCTGGTCCTGGGGATTTTTCACTCTTTAGTGCTATTATTTTCTTCATTACTGTTGTTTTACTTATGTTAATTTTATTGAGTCCCTGTCCCCGATTCAATATAAGTTTTCTTGGGATTTCCGGCATGCTATCCTCTTTTTCTACTGTAAATACTGACGCAAAGTAATTATTCAACATGTCTGCCATTTCCCCATTGTCAATGACAATATCCCCACTTTCAGTTTTTAAGGGGCCAACACTGCTCCTGACCACCCTCTTTTTCCTAATGTAACTATAAAAGTTCTTTGTATTGGTTTTGATATCCCTTGCAAGTTTCTTTTCATACTCTCTTTTTGTAGCTCTGGTTGATTACGAAAGTATACAGTTTAACTTATTACAAATCTGTTCTTACCTTACTGCAGTATGGACATTCTCCAAAGATGATGTTAAAACTTTGTCTAGATGAAGGTAGCCCTCGTAACCACTGCAGGGTTAAACATTTCAACAATTATCAAAATACAGGGAGGTGTATGCTAGGAAATTTCGTGCAGTACAATAAAAAAAGCTATAAATGTTGGGTTTTCAAACGTGTTAAGTTCTACTAACCTCATAAAGGCACTCTTGATGGAATGGCTGCCCACAGCGTGGGTCATCACATACTTGATCTGGTATGGATGAAGCTAGTCGGTATGCATAACAAATCCCACATTCCATACTGAAACTCTGCCAAACAAAAATGTCAAGAAAATGGGGTTCTTTTGAGAATTCATCTGCACTGTATTGACTATAAACTCCACAGAAGGAGGACATGCCTCTAAATGTAATATTTTACACCTGCTGTGTATTTCACGGTTTAAAATGCACTGACATTATCTGTACCCTCCCCCAAACAAGAGGATAGTACTTGGGCTCTGATTAGACGACAGGCAGGGCACCCCACTAGAACAGTTCCCCAAACGTTTTCCTTTTAACCAGAGTTTGATAGGGAAAGCATATGCACACAAGACCTAGACCCAGCAGGTACCCAAGAACTATTTTTGGAAATGTCTATATTTTCATAATTAAAAAGAAACTCTAAAATCAATTTTGAACATTCCAGAAAAAGAGAGGACGAATAGGCCAGTTTATCGAAAGTTTCTGGGGTAAGGAGGTGTGGCAGGAAGTGAAGAAAAAAGACACAGTAGGATGTATAACTTATCAGCCAGGTGTTATGTCCAGTTTTCCCCTTGTGTATTCAAAAGAAAAACTTGCATGGGGCTTACTGCAAACCTTACATTGAAATTAATAGAGAACACCCATGTTCCCAATTGTGCTATGAATACAGAAAGCAAGCTGGGAAAGCAGGGGCGGGGGGGGGGGGGGGGGGAGGGAAGAAAGAGAATTGAAAATGCGGGATGAACAATCTGAATGCAGCTTGTCTTTCACAGAAAAAAATAATTTTTGTTAGGCATGGGTATTAAGGGTTACGGAACCAAGGTGGGTAGATGGAGTTAAGATACAGATCAGCCATGATCTAATTGAATGGCTGAATGGCCTACTCCTTTTCCTATGTTCATGGGATATAGCTGGTGGAATGTCATGTCTTTCATTCTTTTGGGGTGCAATTACTGCATTCCTACTCACTGTTTAAAGTTATGTAAGTCTGGTTGAGGCCACTTAGAACTGGAATGAAAATGGTCTTACTACTCTTAGAATTAACAGTCATACTAGATTGGATCCAATTATTGCCCATTTAAGAAAATAATAGCATCCCAAGTTAATTTAAGCAAAGTAGAAAGCCACATTTCAACTATTTGATGATTGGTAATGGAAGACAAGTAGAACACCTGTAAAGGAATAATGCTGAACATACAGAATAAATACATGCCAAAAACCAACAAGTTCTAACAAATATGAATCTAAATGGATTTATAAAAACTAGACGAAAAACAACCTCTACAAATCTTAGAGCGAGAAAGGGGATGAGTTCATTAGGATGAATACAAGAAAATGCAGAAACATGTTATAAGGCTTATCCAAGAAAATATTTAGCGGAGGCTAAATATAATTTTAAAATGATGTTGGTACCATAACAGTAAGCAGTCAGAAGGTATGAAAACTATAAAAGATGCAAACAGACTCGAAATGGAGAATGAGTACAAAATAAATATTCTAAATGATTATTTTGTCACTTGGAAGAAATAATCAACATGTCCACCCCAAATAAGATACGCCAAGTAAAATCAATAGCTTTGATATAAATGAGATGGAAGTACTAGAAAGGCTAAGAAGAGCTCAAAACAAATAAATCGCCAGAGATAGATGGTGTTTACACCAAAATGCTGAGAGAGACTAGCAAGGAGATTTGTGAGGCACTGACAATCATTGAGGGAGTCAATGGGCACTGGGAAGGCACCAATAGATAAGAAACATGGTGCCCATATTCAGAAAGGGTGACTAAACAGACATCTACAGACCCATTAATCTTACTTCCATTCCATATAAAATAGAAGGATCATCAGAAGCAAGCCTGAGGATTATCTGTACACTAATAACCTGGTAAACATCAGTCAACATGGATTTAGAAGGGGGAAGATCCTACCTGACTAACTGCCTTGACTTCTTTGAGGAAGTGACAATTCCAAGTGGACTGTGGAAAGCCCTATGACATGGTGTACATTGTGACAAAGTTTCACATGAAAAGCAATTAGTTTAACTCAGGGTACGTCTCAGTGTAAGTCTCATCCATTTTTTGAATAAGACATTAAACCAAGGCTCCATTTGTCTGTCCAGGCGGACATAAAAGATTCCATGGCACTATTCAAAGAGAAGGGATGTTCTCTCAGTGTACGGGCCAACATTTATCCATCAACCAACAACAGCAAAACTATTGGTCATTTCTCTCATTGCTGCTTGTGGGACCTTGTTATGTCAGGTTTGCCTTGATAACAGTGACAACACTCAAAGTAATTAATTGGCTGTGAAGCACTTTGGAATGTTACGAGGATGCAAGAGGTGCTACATAAATGCAAGCCTTTCCCCCCCCCTCCCCTTCTTTAAATCTTGGGTAAGAAATGATTACTCACCAGAGGAGTTATGTCAGAGTGGGGACAAGTAACAAGTGGAATGCCTCAGGGCTTGCTTTAAGGCCAGCATTGTTTCTCATTTACAGAAGTGCCCTGATTCAGAAACTCAATGTAAAATAGGTTAAATTTGCAGGTGATGTCAAACTAGGAGGGGCAATGGAATTAGAAATTCCAGAATTGAGCAAGAAAAAGAATGAACTTGCATTTATATAGCAACTTTCATGAGCTCAGGACATCCCAAAGTGCTTTATAGCCTACAAAACCTATATTTGAGGTGTAGTCACTATTGTAATGTAGGAAACACAGCAGCTAATTTGCACACAGCAAGGTCCCACAAACAGCAAGAAAATGACCAGATAATCTGTTTTAGTGATGTTGGTTGAGATAAATATTGACCAGGATACTGAGGAAAACTGTCAACTGAGCCAATCCCCAAAATGGTAGATGAAATTTAATACAGACAAGTATGAAGTACCCTATGTAGGATGACACAAATACCATGAATGGTCTTTAAAATCGCTAAGGATAACGTTGAAGGAGACCCAGGAGTCTTAGTCGACTCCATGGTAAACATGTCCAACCAACCAATGTAGAGCAGCAATCAACAAAGCCAGTAAAATGTTGAAACAAAGCCAAACAGTTGAGTATAAGTCAGAGGAGGTAATGTTCAACTGTAGTGCTCTGGTTAGAATACTGCAAGCAGTTCTGGTCTCCAAGAAACAAGACACGGGTAGGTGAAAATCAGACAGTTTCTATAAAGGGCAGCCGATTTGCGATGTCGGTTTTACGCCCGGGTGGCAAGTTGAAAATCTATCCCATTCAGTGGAGAGAAGAGTCATAATAGATGATAGATTGGGAAAAGGGGAGGTGCAACGAGACCTGGGTGTCCTTGTACACCAGTCGCTGAAAGCGAGCATTCAGGTGGGCAGCAAGCAGTTAGGAAGGTGAATGGTATGTTGGCCTTCATTGCAAGAGGATTTGAGTACAGGAGCAGGGATGTCTTACTGCAGTTATACAGGGCCTTGGTGAGACCACATCTAGAGTATTGTGCAGTTTTGGTCTCTTTATTTGAGGAAGGGTGTCCAACGAAGGTTTACCAGACTGATTCCTGGGATGGCAGGTCTGACGTATGAGGAGAGATTGGGTTGACTAGGCCTATATTCACTAGAGTTTAGAAGAATGAGAGGTGATTTCATCTAAACATATACAATTCTAACAGGACTAGACAGACTAGATGCAGGGAGGATGTTCCCAGTGGCTGGGGAGTCCAGAACCAGGGGTCACAGTCTCAGGATACGGGGTATGCCATTTAGAACAGAGATGAGGAGAAATTTCTTCACTCAGAGGGTGGTGAACCTATGGAATTCTCTACCACAGAAGGCAGTGGAGGCCAAGTCATTAAATATTTTCAAGAAGGAGATAGATATATTTCTTAATGCTAAAGGGATATGGGGAAAAAGCGGGAACAGGGTACTGAGTTAGACGATCAGCCATGATCATTTTGAATGGCGAAGCAGGCCCGAAGGGCCGAATGGCCTACTCTTGCTCCTATTTCTATATTTCTATAAGACTGATCTGGAATGTCAGGCATCTGAGTTATCAAGAAACACTGGAGAAACTTGGGCTTTTTAGCCTGGAAATGAAACATCTGAAGTGATCTTATAAAAAAGGTATACAAGATGGTCAAGGGATTGGAAAAAGTAAAGACATAATATTACTTTAAATTGCAGGAGCAGAACAAGGGAACACAGATTCAAACTAATACAAAAGGTAATTTTAGAACTGATATCTGGAAATTATTCTTCACACAGAATGATCAACATGTGGAGCAGACTTCCAGCTAGAGGCGGCAAAAACCCTGAAATAATTGGATGCTACAATGAGAGGACTTTTAGGATCTTTCTGGATGGATGAGTCAAGATGGGCCAAATTGCTTCCGCATCTGTAATTATCTTCTGCTCTTTAATATGAAATTCTAGTCAGAAGCCTTTGGTTTCAGTTGAGTAGAACAACATTTTAATGGGCTTAAAAGAGTTCACAATTCAGTGGCTAGTTAGAAGTTTAATAGGCAAAAAATCCACATTTGACAAATTATAAGGCGAGTGTAAGAATACTCTAAGGGAGACAAAATATATACAGGAGAGATGTATAGTCTTATAGCGAGATTTTTAATGAGAGCTGAACGCTACATCCACCATTTTGTAATTTTCAGTTGCTGAAGTGCTCTGTAAATAATTTTAGCAAGTGTCTAATGAGCATTATTGTCCTGAACACACGAAGGTAAGTTTGAAATGTAATTTTATCCAAGGATGTGTCAGCTATTAAGTGAAGGCTAATAAATATAACTTTTGTAAGCTTTCCCTGGAGTTTTTCCTTTAAGAAAATAATTTAAATGTACTAATTTACTACTTTTAACTAAATACTTCAACTGCACAGGTTTCTTAGTGCTTTTACATACTTCCGATTCAGGAGTTTATTTTCAGTACGAAACCTTTTTAATGAATTCATAGTACCAATTGCACTTGCTTTTACAGAAAATTTGCAGTTATGGTTCCTTTAGAATGAAGAAAAAAAATACATAAATTATGCATTTCACATGTACCAGTGCTCCTAGACCATCCCTTGACCAGCTATCAAAGCCACTTCCCTACTAGCCAGCAGAAGACAAAAAAAGTCAAACTTCAAGGTATTTTCTTCCTTGCAGAAGTGGAATTTATTGGTATTATGTAGTAGTCACCAAGCAGTGTGGCTAGAAATTTCCCTCGAATTGTGCACAGTTGAAGTGATAGACAGCCCCGAGGTGGAAAGGAAGAATGAAGTGGTGAAGCTTGTTCAGCTACTGGGTTCATGCTACTAGAATACATTTCCATTTTCAGGGATGCAAGTAAAACACACACCCACCCACCTCAGCCTGCCTGTATAACTGACTAGTTAGATTTGTAGCATATCCTGTAGTCCTTTAAGAACAATTACATTTACATGCAATGGCGATATGCGCTTTCCTTTACAGCAGGAATGGTGTAAATAGTCTTTACTGACAGAATAAGAATTTTGGTTGATACTTAGTACTGGTTTGGTTGTAACCTCTATAGCACATTAAATCACTTGGACACATTACAGACAGGGTAGGCTCTTCACGTGCAACTGCATTTCTGTTGCTTTAAAAACAGCCTGTGCCTTTCACTTTAAAATCCATGTATGTTCATTGCACAATGACCATTTAAAGTTTGTGTAAGCCGCACATGTTTTCTTTGCAATCCTCCCAAAGAAAAGCATCTGGAGGATTACTTAGAAGTGTTGAGTACTCCACATTTTTTCAAATCTGTGGCATTCAATTTTCAGAAATTTACAGCAATGACTTCTCTATCTTTCACACCACCGGAGATATGTACATATTTTAGAAGCTGGACAAAGTCCTCAACAAGATCAATTGGATTATCTGCAATTTTTATATTGAAGAAAAAAAATGGTTGTAACTTACAGACTTCTCATGGGTGGCAGGGGATGGAAAGTCTATCTCCACTATATCCTTTAGATTTTGCAGCACAGTGCACTCTGGAGACCTGGAAAGCACATCCTGTACTTATTAGCGAAGAATTTATTTAACCATTTCTTTTCAGCAAGCGCTCAGACGAGACGAATATTTAAGCACTACTTACCAAAGATGCATGTTGGTATTCAGCTTATTCCTTAGCGGAGTTACCACTAGGGGCAAATGTTTATGGTTACTACCTTAAATTTTGACGGCGATAAGCACAAAATTGAAAAAATTAAAAAACGATTTCTAGGGACCACAAACCATGATCAGCACCAAGGAAGCAGCATTCAGGCAACATTTTAGGATGTCTCGGGTCCACTTCCAGATTTATTGAAACATTGTTACCTGTGACATACAAAAATCATTCAGCAACATTTAAAATTGCTAACAGATGCCAAACTCAAATGCTTTTTTAAAAACCTAACAAAGAAGGAGTTTCTATAGGAGTCTCAACCTCTGTTCTCCTTTAAGATGCTCTTTAAAACCTACCACTGACCAAACCAGTCGTAATATCTCCTTATGTGGCTCGGTGTCAAATTTTGTCTGATAACGTTCGTGTAAAGCACCTTGGGACGTTTTACCCTCAAGTATTTATCCAATTCCCTTTTGAAAGTTTAATGGTGCTGTATAAATGCAAATTATTGTTATAGCAATTTATAATGAGAACTGCCACATAAACTAGAAATACTTTCAATGTTTATCATTTGTACAAACTCAAATGCTAACAATACTTAAAAAATTAATGATACAAATACTAAAAATTGGCCTGCTTTCCTTAGAGTTTTGTAAACAAAAGCAGTTAAGCATTATTCATCCCCCATCCAAAACCTACAATTGATGGAAAATACAGAAATCAATTAACATTATTAGTAAATTCTTTTAAATTTTTTTTTCATTTGAATATTGTAGTATTCCGTACATAAAGAATATTACAGCATAAGGCTCTGCAAAACACAGAAAAAAATGGGTTGGGGAGGGGGGTTGCTGAAAAGATTCTCCTCCTCCCCCCAATTTTAAATTTATACTTTTTTAAAAATCTGACTGCATGCTGGGCATCTTCCTGGTTACAGTCAACATCTTCACAGCATTTAAAGGCTAGGAGGGGTATAAGAAGCAGTGTTGCTTAGCATCTCACAAGCAACGAGCAGCTAAAAGCTAAAGCTAAGCAACTTTCAGGTTTCCACACTACAACTTCAGAAAGAACAGCAGTAAAATCATGACAGTCATTATCTGAGGAGTCTTAAAAATACATTCTGTGCAGCAGGTTCAATTTTTTTTTCCTACAGTGTTCCTATAACCAAACTTTTTAATAATATAAATAATCATTTGGCATTTCATCAGGATCTGGATCATAGAATGATACAGCAGAGGTCATTTGGCCTGTCGTACCTGCTCTTTTAAAGAGAGTTATCCAATTAGTCCCACTCCCCTGCTCTTTCTCCATAACACAGAAAATTTTTACCCTTCAAATATTTATCCAATTTCCTTTTGAAAGTTACTATTGAATCTGCTTCCACCACCCTTTCAGGCAGTGCATTCCAGATCATAACAAAATCACTATTTTTTTTCCTTCCCCGCCCCCCCCCCTCATGTGACCTCTGGTTCTTTTGCCAATTACCTTAAATCTGTGTCATCTGGTGACCAACCCTTCTGCCACTGTAAATAATTTCTCTATCAAAACCCTTCATGATTTTGAACACCTCTATCAAATCTCCTCTCAACCTTCTCTGCCCTGAGGAGAATAACCCCAGTTTCTCAGTGTAACTGAAATCTTTCATCCCTGGTACCATTCTAGTAAATCTCCTCTGCAAGGCCTTGACATCCTTCCTAAAGTCATATATTTTTTTCCAATGTCGTTTGAGAAACTATTCAGATAAATCCATTACTTATAATGAAAGATTTGTACCTATGGCAATTCTCCGTGTTGTGGTACTGCGTGCTGGTTTTTCTGGTTCTAGCACCCAGGTCTTCTCATCTATTTCATCCATAATATCCCAGAATTCCTTCAGTGATTCCAGTGCTGCCAGAAACTGGCTGTGAAGGTTTATTAGAGAGCTCTGAAAAAGGAAACATTATGTAAAATGGCACCATACCAGCAAAATTAAGTGATTTTTAAGTCAGCGTGCAGACTTAGAGCATTGAAGCCTGGATTCACAGCCAATTTTCAATTGTACTGGAGTACTTTGGGTCAAGGCACTTTTTTGCCTGTTGCTATGGCTTTGTTGGTTTTCCAACTTTAAAAGATTGGTTCACATTATCTGAAACTCTTGATGATTATTTAGAACAGTTGAGATCATTAGGAACTAATCAGAAATGCTTCTGCAGGGACATGGCATTTATCACAGCGAATGAATTCTAGTGTAAACAAAGGCCCCGCTAGCACGGCTGTCGTAATTCACAAACTGACCAGTCTGTTTTTTTCCTGGAGGTTTAGAAGTAGATAAAATAATGCTACTTTCTAAAGAAAATAGGATTCCACCATGATACACAGATGCCAAACAGAAACTAATGCAGAATTGTGGGGCCATTTATGAATAAAAGTATGTGCTCATATCTTTTAAGTATCTTAAAAGTAGCTGTATTACTTCCAGCCAAAAATCTGTTCAACAGTAGGAATTTGTTTTCATTCCAAAAAAATTCCAGAGTGCTAAAATCTAAGGCCCTGACAACACTCCCACCATAACCGGCAAGAGTGCAGCGCAAGACACAGAATTAAGGCCAGGACCCAGATATGCAGGTTCAGGCCTTTACTGGTAGTTTCTGAGGCCTTGTTTGGGGCAGAAGTACCATCAACACCAAACATGGCTTCCTGCATCAGAGAGGCTGGATAAGGGACTCCTCAGTGGGACTCTGTTAGTGGAGGCTGTTACATCCAGCAGGATGAGACATACCATCCTCATGAAGAGCAGTGGGGGGGGGGGGGGGTGGCGGCAGAACAAAGAAAAGTGGGTGCAGGCCAGAGAAGTGGCCTGGATTCCTGAAGAAAAAAGGTAATTTTTTTCCCTACATTTTTAATATTGGCTCCCTTCCAAAGGAGGCATCCTCCTCTCCCAGACAGCAGCAGCTGTGAAACTTTCTAGCCTGTGGGGTCTGGTAGGCACCAGAGATAGCCCCACAGCACCCACAACAATTAGGTGTCCTCCCCGACCCTGCATACACTGGCTGTGTCAGCACCGGAGAGGGAATGGAAAAAAACAGACTTGCATTTATATAGTGTCTTTCCCGACCTTAGGACATCACAGTGCAGTTCACATCCAATGAAGTACTTTTAAATTGTAGTTATTGTTGTAACATACAGAAACACAGCATGCAATTTGTGCACAGCAAGATCCCACAAACACCAATGGCCAGATAATTTGTTTCAGTGGTGTTGGATGAGGGACAACGTTGGCCAGAACACTGAAATAACACCCTTGCTCTTTGAATAATTCCATGGGATCTTTTACATCCACTCAAGAGAACTGACAGGGCCTCGATTTAACGACTTAGCCGAAAGACTACACCTCTGACAGCGTAGCACTCCCTTAGTACTGAAGTATCAGCCTAGATTACGTACATAAGTCTGAGGTAGGGCTCGAACGCATGGTCTTCTGACTCAGAGGGGAGTGCTACTACCACTGAGCTAAGGCTGACACCATAACTGCCGGGATGGCATCCTGGAGCATTTTTGATGCCTACAAGGAGCCTATGGTGCAGTCCCATGACTTCATTTCCAAGACTTGGGTCTGAATACTTCCTCTACTGGCTGTAGGAGTTCTACATGAACTGAGTTTTAACAGTCCAGATACAGCTCCCAAAGGGACGGGTCCCAAAAATCCTCTTACCAGCAGATTCAAGGCAGGGGGTTTTGGAGGCAGATATTAGAGCGGGACTCACTTTTGATGGGTATCCATCCCATTGGAAGTTACCCTGGGATTTCCATGGGGGGAGTGGCGGGGGGTGCCAGGCAGCTATCGCATCCATCCCCTTGCAGTCTGACAAACAAACAGAGGCAGAACCCGTGGAATGGCAGCCGTACAGTACATTTCCGATGCGGCAGTGGGACCCACAAGAGTGTTCCAGGCCTGGTTTATCGGGAGAAGATTTTTCTCCATTTGTAACCTTCCTAAAAAAAGGAGCCAATTTCTTTATTTCTTCAGCTGGACCTACTGGCTTTGCACACAAGAATCTGGCTGGCGCAACATTTTACTGCCAACCCCTGCTCATCTAGTGGGCACCCAAGGTGCGACAATACTGGCATGTGTGCCAACATAATGTAAATTGCCCGACCCTGGGAAGTCAGAGTCAGGCACTTAGGTCACTGGCAGGTTAGATTTCCTACTCCACCATAGTTTATGGCAGTGGAGAAGTATTGGATTTTCAGGCATATTTGTTTTTCCTCTATGCAAACGGATGTGTTATACCTAGCCTGGGAACATGAGATCCTGACAGTGGGAAAGCGTTCCATACCCCAGGACCAATATCCTTGGTCATAAAAAACCCAACTTTGAATATTTCCTCTAATCAGACATTAGCAAGTTTTAATAATTTGGTGGAGAATTCAGCAAATGTACATAAAGTTGATAGTGGACAGTTTCATTTTCAAACATATTGTATAAACTTTTAACTTTAATAAAAAGTCACCATTCAATTTTTAAAAATTATTCGTTCATGGGACGTGGGCGCCGCTGGCGAGGCCGGCATTTATTGCCCATCCCTAATTGCCCTTGAGAAGGTGGTGGTGAGCCGCCTTCTTGAACCGCTGCAGTCCATGTGGTGAAGGTTCTCCCACAGTGCTGTTAGGAAGGGAGTTCCAGGATTTTGACCCAGCGACAATGAAGGAACGGCGATATATTTCCAAGTCGGGATGGTGTGTGACTTGGAAGGGAACGTGCAGGTGGTGTTGTTCCCATGTACTTGCTGCTCTTGTCCTTCTAGGTGGTAGAGGTCGCGGGTTTGGGAGGTGCTGTCGAAGAAGCCTTGGCGAGTTGCTGCAGTGCATCCTGTGGATGGTACACACTGCAGCCACAGTGCGCCGGTGGTGAAGGGAGTGAATGTTTAGGGTGGTGGATGGGGTGCCAATCAAGCAGGCTGCTTTGTCCTGGATGGTGTCGAGCTCCAAGTGTTGTTGGAGCTGCACTCATACAGGCAAGTGGAGAGTATTCCATCACACTCCTGACTTGTGCCTTGTAGATGGTGGAAAGGCTTTGGGGAGTCAGGAGGAGAGTCACTCGCCCAAGAATACCCAGCCTCTGACCTGCTCTTGTAGCCACAGTATTTATCTGGCTGGTCCAGTTAAGTTTCTGGTCAATGGTGACCCCCAGGATGTTGATGGTGGAGGATTTGGCAATTGTAATGCCGTTGCACGTCATGGGAAGGTGGTTAGACTCTCTTGTTGGAGATGGTCATTGCTTGATGCGAATGTTACTTGCCACTTATCAGCCCAAGTCTGGATGCTGTCCAAGTCTTGCTGCATGCGGGCATGGACTGCTTCATCATCTGAGGGGTTGTGAATGGAACTGAGCACTGTGCAATCATCAGCGAACATCCCCATTTCTGACCGTATGAAGGAGGGATGGTCATTGATGTAGCAGCTGAAGATGGTTGGGCCTAGGACACTGCCCTGAGGAAATCCTGCAGCAATGTCCTGGGGCTGAGATGATTGGCCTCCAACTACCACTACCATCTTCCCATGTGCTAGGTATGACTCCAGCCACTGGAGAGTTTTCCTCCTGATTCCCACTGACTTCAATTTTACTAGGGCTCCTTGGTGCCACACTCAGTCAAATGATGCCCTGACCAGAAACTTAACTGGACCAGCCATATAAATACTGTGGCTACAAGAGCAGGTCAGAGGCTGGGTATTCTGCGGCGAGTGACTCACCTCCTGACTCCCCAAAGCCTTTCCACCATCCACAAGGCACAAGTCAGGAGTGTGATGGAATACTCTCCACTTGCCTGGATGAGTGCAGCTCCAACAACACTCAAGAAGCTCGACACCATCCAAGATAAAGCAGCCCGTTTGATTGGCACCCCTACCACCACCCTAAACATTCACTCCCTTCACCACCGGCGCACTGTGGCTGCAGTGTGTACCATCTACAGGATGCACTGCAGCAACTCGCCAAGGCTTCTTCGACAGCACCTCCCAAACCCGCGACCTCTACCACCTAGAAGGACAAGAGCAGCAGGCACATGGGAACAACACCTGCACGTTCCCCTCCAAGTCACACACCATCCCGACTTGGAAATATATCGCTGCTCCTTCATCGTCACTGGGTCAAAATCCTGGAACTCCCTTCCTAACAGCACTGTAGGAGAACCGTCACCACACGGACTGCAGCAGTTCAAGAAGGCGGCTCACCACCACCTTCTCGAGGGCAATTAGGGATGGGCAATAAATGCCGGCCTCGCCAGCGATGCCCACATCCCATGAACGAATAAAAAAAATGTCAAGGGCAGTCACTCTCACCCCACCTGTGGAATTCAGCTCTTTTGCCCATGTTTGGACCAAGGCTGTAATGAGGTCTGGAACAGAGTGATCCTGGTGGAACCCAAACTGAGCATCAGTGAGCTGGTTACTGGTGAGTAAGTGCCGCTTGATAGCACTGTCAACGACACCTTCTATCACTTTGCTGATGATTGAGAGTAGACCGATGGGGCGGTAATTGGCCGGATTGGATCTGTTTTGCTTTTTGTGGACAGGACATACCTGAGCAATTTTCCACATTGTCAGGTAGATGCCATTGTTGTAGGTAAATGTAAGGAATCTTACAACACCAGGTTATAGTCCAACAGTTTTATTTGAAAACCACAAGCTTTCGTAGGCTTTCTCCTTCGTCAGGTGAGTGTGAAGGAGAAAGCCTCCGAAAGCTTGTGATTTTCAAATAAAACTGTTGGACTATAACCTGGTGTTGTAAGATTCCTTACATTTGTCCACCCCAGTCCATCACCGGCATCTCCACATCAGTGTTGTAGGTGTACTGGAACAGCTTGGTTAGCGGCATGGCTGGTTCTGGAGCACAAGTCTTCAGCACTACAGCCGGGATATTGTCGGGGCCCATAGCCTTTGCTGTATCCAGTGCACTCAGCTGTTTCTTGATATCACATGGAGTGAATCGAATTGGCTGAAGACTGGCTTCTGTGATGGTGGGGATATTGGGAGGAGCCGAGATGAATCATCTACTCGGCACTTCTGGCTGAAGATGTATAGACATAAACGGGACATTGTAACATAATCCTCCTCCTAATACCCACAGTATTTCTCAACTTCATAAAGGGAATCCACAAATTCTGTAAATTGTTTGACCCACCATGCGTCTTTTAGAGGAAAATCCAATTCTTGGGCCCATCTGCATCCAAAACCTCCACTGTAGTCACGTTTTCTTCTGCTGAACTTGTAAGTCACATCTATGATGGACAGCTAACAATTTCTGGCCCAGGGCCACTATCTCTTGTCAACGTGACAGACTGCAGGTCATGTTCTTCTCAGTCCATTCTGCTGCAGGCTTAGGCTTCTGCCTTTAATGTAAACTATTCTGAAAGGTTTAGTCTGCCTCAGCAATCTCTGCTGAAAGTTTATTTATGGTTGTATTACAGTAAAGTGCCTCCATCTGCTTTGGAAGTCTAAAGCAAATAGTGGTCCCCTTCAGATTGCAGTGTGCAATGGGGCCAAGTAGCACCAATGAATTTCAATATGCATGATCTGCCGTGAATTTAACGCTGCGCTAGTTCAAAATATTTAAGGAATTTCTTTCTCATTTTCACTTTTTAAAAAAAAAAGTTTTCCAAAAATAAAATCCCTAATTTCACTGCAATCATGTCACTCATTTTAGCATAGTTTTGATCATTAATACCTTCATCTAAAGTGCTGCATGCTACCACTTGGCTGAACTGCAGCTCACTTACACACACCTTATTAAAAAAAAATTCCCTCTCTTCATTCTCCCTCCACTGCAAACAGCTGGATAATTAATTGTGTTCTGTAGTATTTACATGATTAGATTCCATTTTGACATCACCATGAACATTTTCAGATATAAATTCCCAAATAATCATTTTCATTCTCAACTCCCAAGGCCTTGAGGCAGTCAGGTGCTTGACAGCTTATCAACCGCAGCAGTTTAGCTTCTACAAATAAAAGTATTTATGCTGCATACTTTTAAGTTCACTTAAAAAAAAGTTTCTCTTTTAAACTCCAAAGTCTGAAGACCCTTTGGTGGTAAGAGTGGTCGTAACACCTACAAAAAGTTAAAAAATTGTTCAATATTTCTATGGTTATCGTTATCGTGCAGGACAGGGCCCGTTATATTAAAACATAATTCAACCATTACATTTTCTAAATCGCACTAACCAAACATTACTAAAAGGCTGACTGTAGGAATCTGACAATTACACAACCCAAAAATCTGCAGCAGTTGAAAGCCAGACCTCTACTTTGAATGCCTGTAGCATAGAACCAGGTTTTTGAACATATAGCCACATTTTACAAATTCAGAGGCACAATAGTGAAAAGGTGCAGCATTCTACTATCGCCAGGAAAACCAATTCATTTCTTAATTAAAAAGGCCTCGGAATGTTAACGGGATTGAAGACAAAGATTAGCCTGTAGGAGATTAACCCTTTACTTTCAGGTGACTTTCCCCAAGAAAGCCACTGACTTCAATTCAAGTTTTTAATTCTTGCAGTTGAGAGCAAAAGGTTAACAACCCTGTCACTAGATAAAGCTGTCCAGTGAGATAGCAGTTACATATGGGCATAGGCCACTTTGTCCTTGATGCTCATTCCTCACTAGTCACGATGTGCCATCTCAGCTTCAAACCACTGGCTTTATCTGATCATGCTGTGAAACACCTGCACTGGCGATCAGGCTTTGGCTTGATGTGCAAAGACCTGCCGTCATCTGCTTGACATTGCACAAGTTATAATTATTCATCTGAATGGATATGTCAGAGCAGCAGCAGCAACCCTCTCATCATGGCAGCAGAAAAATACATCAAAACATTATCATCCCAGCAGGAAGACAGGGACCATAAGGAAAATTATGCATTTCAATATGGATGCCATGTAAAAATGTCAAGCTATAACTCCAGTAGTGGAAAAAAAATTCATGTACGCCTTAATTAAAATTATATTCAAATACTATGGTCTAACATTTGGCAACAAGTATATTGGATCCAAATCTTTACAGAAACACACAAGCAGCAAACAGTTACAAAATACTATTTAGTTACCAGATTTTTACTACCATTAATTGGCCCCACAATAACAGATTTGGGCAGAGGTCATTTATTTTGAAAAATGTAAAAATAGGCAAAAAGGGATAGACAGTATATTGGTTCATAAGATTTATTTCAGATTAAAATGTTAGTATTTTGTATTTAACAAAGTTTATCATGTCTTCTATATGTAGAATTTTTTTTGCATTCTTACGTTTATTGGAACTTATTTGATTTCTATATTTAACATTTTCCCTTAAGGTACCGTTTTTTTTCATGTACTGCCCTTGATTAGCTATTCACCTCTCCAATTTTAGTTAATCTGCCTCTATTCTCTGTACATGGATATACTTTCCCTATATTCTGCCATTTCAAATTTCTACTCCTTTAATAGAAAGTCCCTCATCTGTGTGTAAACAATTTTAAATTTTACCATGTATGGAATATTGTCCATTCTTTGGTTATTGATGTACTATAAATATTAATATTCACAATACATGTAACTAACAAGCACTAAACACTCCATTCCCTCTCCTCACCCCCAGGACTATTTGGACAATCCCAATTTATTGCAATGGTTCCCATCTCAGGTATTCATTTTTTGTTTGAATATTTACTTAGATGTTTTAGCAGTGATGTGTCTTCTGTAACATTTTATTATAGAATTTAAATTCACAGATATGGAGACACACATTATCCAGCTCTCTTACAAGTATCCTCCCTGATTTCCTATTCTAGCTCCTGGGAACTAAATTAGCGTCTCTCTTCTGCGTTTGCAATGGCTCACTGGTAGCACTCTCGTTGAGTCATAGGGTTGTGGGTTCAAGTTCACTCCAGGGCACAAAATCTAGGCTGACACCCCAGTCTGTCAGATGAGGTGTTAAACTATGGCCCTGTCTGCCCTCTCAGGGAGACGGGAAAGATCTCATGGCTCTACTGCGAAGAGCAGCTGACTTCTCCTGGGTGTCCTAATATTTATCGCTCAACCAACATCTGAAAATAGATTATCTGGTAATTATCACGTTGCTGTTTGTGGGAGCTGGCTGCCGCATTTCCTACATTATATCAGTAACCACGCTTCAAAAAGTACTTCCCAAAGCGCTTTTATTTTAATTCGTTCATGGAATGTGGGCGTCGCTGGCGAGGCCAGCATTTATTGCTCATCCCGAATTGCCCTCGAGAAGGTGGTGGTGAGCCGCCTTCTTGAACTGCTGCAGTCCGTGTGGTGAAGGTTCTCCCACAGTGCTGTAAGGTAGGGAGTGCCAGGATTTTGACCCAGTGACTACGAAAGAATGGCGATATATTTCCAAGTCGGGACGGTGTGTGACTTGGAAGGGAACGTGCAGCTGGTGGTGTTCCCATGTGCCTGCTGCTCTTGTCCTTCTAGGTGGTAGAGGTCGCGGGTTTGGGAGGTGCTGTAGTGCATCCTGTGGATGGTACATACTGCAGCCACAGTGCGCCAGTGGTGAAGGGAGTGAATGTTTAGGGTGGTGGATGGGGTGCCAATCAAGCAGGCTGCTTTGTCCTGGATGGTGTCGAGCTTCTTGAGTGTTGTTGGAGCTGCACTCATCCAGGCAAGTGGAGAGTATTCCATCACACTCCTGACTTGTGCCTTGGAGATGGTGGAAAGGCTTTGAGGAGTCAGGAGGTGAGTCACTCTCCATAGAATACTCAGCCTCTGATCTGCTCTTGTAGCCATAGTATTTATGTGGCTGGTCCAGTTAAGTTTCTGGTCAATGGTGACCCCTAGGATGTGGATGGTGGGGGATTCAGCGATAGTAATGCTGTTGAATGTCATGGGGAGGTGGTTAAACTCTCTCTTGTTGGAGGAGATGATCATTGCCTGGCACGAATGTTACTTGCCACTTATGAGCCCAAGCCTGGATGTTGTCCAGGTCTTGCTGCATGTGGGCTCGGACTGCTTCATTATTTGAGGGGTTGCGAATGGAACTGAACACTGTGCAATCATCAGCAAACATCCCCATTTCTGACCTTATGATGGAGGGAAGGTCATTGATGAAGCAGCTGAAGATGGTTGGGCCGAGGACACTGCCTTGAGGAACTCCTGCAGCAATGTCCTGGGGCTGAGATGATTGGCCTCCAACAACCACTACCATCTTCCTTTGTGCTAGGCATGACTCCAGCCACTGGAGAGTTTTCCCCCTGATTCCCATTGACTTCAATTTTACTAGGGCTCCTTGGTGCCACATTTGGTCAAATGCTGCCTTGATGTCACGGGCAGTCACTCTCACCTCATCTCTGGAATTCAGCTCTTTTGTCCATGTTTGGACCAAGGCTGTAACGAGGTCTGGAGCCGAGTGGTCCTGGCGGAACCCAAACTGAGCATCGGTGAGCAGGTTATTGGTGAGTAAGTGCCACTTGATAGCACTGTCAACGACACCTTCCATCACTTTGCTGATGATTGAGGAGTAGATTGATGGGGCGGTAATTGGCCGGATTGGATTTGTCCTGCTTTTTGTGGATAGGACATACCTGGGCAATTTTCCACATTGTCGGGTAGATGCCGGGGTTGTAGCTGTACTGGAACAGCTTGGCTAGAGGCGCAGCTAGTTCTGGAGCACAATTCTTCAGTACTACAGCCGGGATGTTGTCGGGGCGCATAGCCTTTGCTGTATCCAATGCACTCAGCCTTTACTTGATATCACTTGGAGTGAATCGAATTGGCTGAAGACTGCTTCTGTGATGGTGGGGATATCGGGAGGAGGCCAAGGTGGATCATCCACTCGGCACTTCTGGCTGAGGATGGTTGCAAACGCTTCAGCCTTGTCTTTTGCACTCATGTGCTGGACTCCACCATCATTGAGGATGGGGATGTTTACAGAGCCTCCTCCTCCCGTTAGTTGTTTAATTGTCCACCACCATTCACGACTGGATGTGGCAGGACTGCAGCGCTTTGATCTGATCCGTTGGTTGTGGAATCGCTTAGCTCTGTCTATAGCATGTTGCTTCCGCTGTTTAGCATGCATGTAGTCCTGAGTTGTAGCTTCACCAGGTTGGCACCTCATTTTTAGGTACGCCTGGTGCTGCTCCTGGCATGCTCTTCTACACTCCTCATCCTTTACAGCCAAGGATGTCCTGAGGCCATGAAAAGTGCTATATAAATGCAAGTTTGTCTTTCTTCTGTTCTATTCTCTTCCCCTCCCCCATTATCAATGTGTAACTACTAAAAGAGTTTTGAATGTTTTTTTTTAAAATAAGGTTTCTTGACCTTTCAGGAGATGCCAATTGATAGGACACTGTTACCATGCTCATTATATGGTGATCTTGGTATGTTAACAATTTATAATTTTATTTATGATCAAACAAAAAGGCCCATTGATTTAATCTTAGATTATCCAGAACTCACCGAATCATCTGGCCAACATAATTTTTGTTTGTTTTTAAAAATCAGGATTGAAGAGAGATGTAACCAACTTGCTAGACAGTAGGACACATGACGTTTTGTAGTCCAAAATTAATCTTACCTATACATTTGAATAACACAGAAGGCAGGGCTCGATTTCTGAACAAACACAATTGCAGGATACTTGTTGGGAATTATTAGAAAACATTGAAAGAATTAAAAATAACACAGCAGGGAAGATTAGCACCTTGGAAACAAACCAAAGAAAAAGCAAGGTAAATAGAATTTTCCCACATACTGAGATCTGCAGATATATCAGATATGGACAGGAGAAAAATAAATTAAGTCCGTGGAATGAGACCTTATACACCACAAAATAAGGGCATGTCACTGGACGCGTGTATCTCACAAAACTCTTAAAGGAACAGTGGCCAAAAAGGATTGCTCTCTCCCTAGGGGATGACCAAGGTTCCCAGTTGTATGCAGAAGTTGAACGGAGGAATAATCTTTGTTACTTTAAACTGAAGAACATATTGGTACATCAACCCAGTACAACAAATTAAAATCTGGATTATAGACCATTAAATAATAGAACTAGTATTTGCTGAAATAACATAGAATTGCCAGTTTCCCAATTGCATCTGCAGTATCTGGCCCAGATATTCAGTGACTAACAATTCTATTCTTCAATTGCTGCATTACCTATTTTGATGCCAACAACCATCAGTTTGGGTTACTCGCTGAATTATACAAATTTTCTCCCTTCCTTTCCTCTTTTGTTGACCCCTTCCCGGGGGCCAGTCACCTTATGGTATCTCACCCAAGTGACCTTTATTCATAAGTGAGCCCTGACAGAGTCATTATGTTATTTGATCAAGGGGGCCCATCACAGCCTAGCCCAATATTTCCTCACCCAGAGTCTATTAATACGCACTTGCAGCAAGGGTCGCTGGATAGGGATCAGGAGTTTGAACTCTGACCAACTTTCCTCTTCCAGCCCATATGGCAAATGTAGCATTGCTACCAGCATCCTGGCTAAGATCAGCTAACAGCACGGACCAGGAATCCAACCAGAGACCTTCCTCATCTGTAAGGCTCAGCCAATTATTAGATAAACTCACCAAACCCATAGGGGAAGCACAAAACAATTGACTTTTAAAGGTTTTCACAAGATATGTGCTTATCTTTACAGCAGATTCAGTTACAGCAAAGACAGTTTTGTAGTTGGGTATAATCTACAAAGGCAGAACATTCCCTTGACAAGAATACTATGGTACTACAAAAAGAAGAAATAAACAGTAAAAAAGCGATTACAGAATGTAGACTAGTACCTGTTGAGTCCAAGAAATCACAAACGGAACAGGAAAATCTGTGGAGCAATCAGGTGGTTCAGCTGGATACTAGAGATAAAAAAGAAATCAAATAAAGGACTAGCTTGCTAATGCCTTCAGGAGTGTCATGAAAATTGAAATGATCAGGCCTCTGAACTCTTGACTGCAGGCCATTAGGACAAGAGGAGCTCTTCAGAACAAGCTGGTTTGTGGAAGATTTTTAAAACGATATTGTAGGGGTCTCAAAACCCATTAATCAGCAAGTATAGATTGGTTTTCACACATCTGCATATAATTTTGAACTGCATGACTCAAAGGGTGATAATTTTGATTTTAGTTTGGGCTGGTTTCATACTTCTTTTCTCTCCCCTCTTCCCCATTTCAAAAAAGTCAGTTGATACCCAACAAGCAGTCATACATTTTATTTGCCAATGTACAATGTAATTCATTAAACATTCTTGCAAGATTTGAAAATAATGAATATAAGTCTCCTCAAATTGTATTTCATAACAAGAGGTATTTTTTTAAAAAAACTATATAAAACAAATGGGCTAGGGCTCCACGATATCTCAGTAGTTAGTACTGTGCCATAAAAGGATAGGAAGTTGCTACATTTGATTCTTGGTTTGTGCTGAGTTAGGTGATTTCAACCAAGGCAGATCTGGAGCTTGACAGTTGATCTCAGTATCCCTGGTTTGTGTTGGGGAAAAAAAAAACACCAGGACTCCCAATACTGATCACTGAGTTCCACTAGAAAGTGTATGTACACAATTAGGCCAGGTCAGGATTGGACTAAACTTCTCTATTTCCCCATGTGTGGTAGATGACAAGTACAACATTTAAAGTTCTCAAGCAAGACTAGAGATAAGAAGAAATTCCAGCTTCCTCCACCCTCAGCACACTTGTCCGCTGAATATACTCCCATCAAAAGCAGTCAAAATTATGTTTCATTCCTAAAACAAAAAAGTTTCCCTTTCTTAAAAATAAAAGCAGAAAGATCTAGCTTGAGTACGTCTGAAAAATAAGTTTTGAAAAAAAAATTCAATAGTGGCTGGATTACAAACTGAGCCTGCCATCTTTGCCAATTGTTTGTGGATAAGGCATAGAAACAGACATTGTGGTACCAAATCAGGTCCTGCTGGTCTCAACCAACTAAAAGCTGAGATTTGACAATAGAATGTTATGTTTCTACACCTAAGTCTCAGAAATGCAGTGAATTAGCCACTCTAGAAAGGCCAATCACCTCATAGTAAATTTGTATTTTTTTTTAAATGTTGCTTTTAAGAATTGCATGCTGCACAAGTTAATACTCGAGGACAAGACCATTGAAGGGACACATTCTTTAACTTTAGGTCCTGAAGATTACTATATCCACGTGCAACAACTTAATCCAGAGTTACAATAGTTAGTTTGTATGGTCTTTTAAAAAAAAGTGTCAATTTTTCTCTCTATTTCTTCTTAAGCCATTGATTCCTTGCTAGTGGACAATTATATGAACACTTTCCTCCACCCCCCCCCACCCCCGCTCCAGTACCTAGTCATTATTCACATGTAATCCTTGACACGAGTATCTGCAGGCTATTTGACTATGGGTCAATCATAGATGAACACAATCAAGTCCTTGGCACATGCACATTTCCAGCAGTAGACCCTGGATAGTTCTCAGAAGTGGGTACCTGGCCATATTTGCCCCTTCCTATCTCAGGGGTATGGAGGCCAATTGTAGTGTTGGCTGGGTTTAGCTAATTCAGCCTAGGATTGGGCATCAAGCCTGCTATCTTCTTGCATTATCTAGCTGAGCCATTGGGGGAGCCTTTTGGTTTGTTCTAATAAAGTGACTGAACATTCAAATCTAAGATCTCCTATCCAGATGACCAAATTTCACAGGTTTGCTGCAGGGCTTTGATTACTTTAAGAAATAGTATCTTGAATGCTCAAAAGTTTTTTTTAAAAAAAACAAAAGGTTTTACAACGCAAACATGCATGCACATGCCCACACATTTTTAAAGCAACGTTCACATTATGTCAGTTCATATAGCCAATCAGACCTGTTTATTCACCAACCGAATAAGATTATTACCACCACAATAAAACACTCTTTGCTCTGTTCAAAGTTAAAGTCATCCACACAAGCTACTTTTTAGTGCAACTGCTCAGGTACATATTTTACTATCTGATTCCTCAACCATTTTGTAAGATATCTAAATATCAAATATGTTAAAACCAATAGCTAACTATTTCCAGTGTTTAGCCAGACAAGGATCAAATGGGAAACAAGCACATTCCTACTATTTTGTGGTAGAACTGCCATTTGCTTCTAAGAATATACTTTTGCACATTTGAGTGTCACTGCATATTTACATGGCCCGGCATATTCCTCACTCTACCATTACCAACAAGCCAGGGGATCAACCCTGGTTCAATGAGGAGTGTAGAAGAGCATGCCAGGAGCAGCACCAGGCGTACCTAAAAATGAGGTGCCAACCTGGTGAAGCTACAACTCAGGACTACATGCATGCTAAACAGCGGAAGCAACATGCTATTGACAGAGCTAAGCGATTCCACAACCAACGGATCAGATCAAAGCTCTGCAGTCCTGCCACATCCAGTCGTGAATGGTGGTGGACAATTAAACAACTAATGGGAGGAGGAGGCTCTGCAAACATCCCCATTCTCAATGATGGCGGAGTCCAGCACGTGAGTGCAAAAGACAAGGCTGAAGCGTTTGCAACCATCTTCAGCCAGAAGTGCCGAGTGGATAATCCATCTCAGCCTCCTCCCGATATCCCCACCATCACGGAAGCCAGTCTTCGGCCAATTCGAATCACGTGGAGTGAAATCAAGAAACGGCCGAGTGCACTGGATACAGCAAAGGCTATGGGCCCTGACAACATCCCAGCTGTAGTGCTGAAGAATTGTGCTCCAGAACTAGCTGCGCCTCTAGCCAAGCTGTTCCAGTACAGCTACAACACTGGCATCCACCCGACAATGTGGAAAATTGCCCAGGTATGTCCTGTCCACAAAAAGCAGGACAAATCCAATCCGGCCAATTACCGCCCCATCAGTCTACTCTCAATCATCAGCAAAGTGATGGAAGGTGTCGTCGACAGTGCTATCAAGCGGCACTTACTCACCAATAACCTGCTCACCGATGCTCAGTTTGGGTTCCGCCAGGACCACTCGGCTCCAGACCACATTACAGCCTTGGTCCAAACATGGACAAAAAAGCTGAATTCCAGAGGTGAGGTGAGAGTGACTGCCCTTGACATCAAGGCAGCATTTGACAGAGTGTGGCACCAAGGAGCCCTTGTAAAATTGAAGTCAATGGGAATCAGGGGGAAAACTCTCCAGTGGCTGGAGTCATACCTGGCACAAAGGAAGATGGTAGTGGTTGTTGGAGGCCAATCATCTCAGCCCCAGGGCATTGCTGCAGGAGTTCCTCAGGGCAGTGTCCTAGGCCCAACCATCTTCAGCTGCTTCATCAATGACCTTCCCTCCATCATAAGGTCAGAAATGGGGATGTTCGCTGATGACTGCACAGTGTTCAGTTCCATTCGCAACCCCTCAGATAATGAAGCAGTCCGAGCCTGCATGCAGCAAGACCTGGACAACATCCAGGCTTGGGCTCATAAGTGGCAAGTAACATTCGCGCCAGATAAGTGCCAGGCAATGACCATCTCCAACAAGAGAGAGTCTAACCACCTCCCCTTGACATTCAACGGCATTACCATCGTCGAATCCCCCACCATCAACATCCTGGGGGTCACCATTGACCAGAAACTTAACTGGACCAGCCATATAAATACTGTGGCTACGAAAGCAGGTCAGAGGCTGGGTATTCTGCGGCGAGTGACTCACCTCCTGACTCCCCAAAGCCTTTCCACCATCTACAAGGCACAAGTCAGGAGTGTGATGGAATACTCTCCACTTGCCTGGATGAGTGCAGCTCCAACAACACTCAAGAAGCTCGACACCATCCAAGATAAAGCAGCCCGCTTGATTGGCACCCCATCCACCACCCTAAACATTCACTCCCTTCACCACCGGCGCACTGTGGCTGCAGTGTGCACCATCCACAGGATGCACTGCAGCAACTTCTTCGACAGCACCTCCCAAACCCGCGACCTCTACCACCTAGAAGGACAAGGGCAGCAGGCGCATGGGAACAACACCACCTGCACGTTCCCCTCCAAGTCACACACCATCCCGACTTGGAAATATATCGCCGTTCCTTCATTGTCGCTGGGTCAAAATCCTGGAACTCCCTTCCTAACAGCACTGTGGGAGAACCGTCACCACACGGACTGCAGCGGTTCAAGAAGGCGGCTCACCACCACCTTCTCGAGGGCAATTAGGGATGGGCAATAAATGCCGGCCTTGCCAGCGACGCCCACATCCCGTGAACGAATAAAAAAAACAAAAAAAAACATGGAATTGTTTATTAGTTCTCAAAAAGACAAACATGGCATCAGCCAATGGGAGCTGCTTGTAGTTTGTATTTTTTTTTGAGACCTAGATCAGAATGTTGGCAATTTTAGCACTCTTTCCCACAATCAAATCCCTAATGTAAAGTGACACTGTATTTCCCTTCCAGCATATGATGTGAATCCTATTTGTTAGCTACCAAGTTTCAATGTCACCTGCCACAAGGTTTACATATTAACACTCTGGCTTCATGCTTCATAGCCGAGTTCCAATGACAGAGACACAACTAAGTGACAAATAGAGTTATTACTTAATTCACTACAGCACTATAAGAGGTTGAAGTCTTTTAGTTCATGAAGACAAGTATGTATTACAAGATAACTGGTGAAGTTCACCATTTTTTTCCCTCCACTGCAAGATTGAACAAAGCCAAGCTTGTCAATCGTGGACAGAGATTTACCTTTCTTGAAATAAAATGTAGAGCTACTGCCTTTTAAATCATAAAGGAATACTTAATATGACATGGAAATTTATGAAACAACATATTAATTCAAGGGTCAAGGGTTAAGAAAAGTACCCTGGCATACTCAAATGTCAAGTTTTTTTTTGGGGTGGGGGGGGGTGGGGGAACAGCCTGGTATCATGATTCTAGTGAGGAGCTACTTACTACTACTACTACTTAGTGTTTTCTCAAGGGCTGTTTCTATATATTGCTTTGCAAGGCATGACAGGCGTACATAGTACACAGTCAAAACAGGAGGTACCACCACTGCATTTTAGACATTTATAAATTATTCAGGGAGTTTCTTTCTTTTTAAAAAAAAAGTACTTAAACTAAAAATCCCTGTAAATATGTATATTGTCCCTTAAATATTTCTTCTCCACCAAGAGAATTTTTCTAGAAGTTAATTCCAGATAATAATTGCTCACAATACACACAATTGTTTACGAGGTCTTAATGGTGCTTCTGCTAAAAGTTAACACCAAATGATCAAGACTGAGTTAATGTATACTGAGCAGTTGCAGTGTTTGGCTAAAGCATCATCTACCCCAAACATAAATGTAACGGTGTGAACCAAGCCATTTTATCTCATGGGGTTAAAACCTCAAGCTCCAAGTAGAATGAAAATGTAAAACATAATATCTATATCCAAGTTGTCATAGCAAATAAATCCATCTCCCTGTATCTGCTATTGATTTTTTTAATATACAAAATCACTGCTCAAAAGAAATCCCAACACTATATCTTTGAATCCATTGTCAGTTCCTCACCTTTGCTTTTAATTTAATTGTGATCATATGCTCTCGACCAGCAGAATCCTCAGCCTTCAGCTTAATGGTCCTGAGCTCTGCATCCATATAAGCAAGTCTGAGAAGAAAATATATGAAAGGTTTATGAAATCAAAGTCTACTAGTGATTTGATGTGTTTGCTTTACTCCTATTAATCTGAAACTAATATCAAAAAGACAAGGTCTTGAGTGCCAAGCATTTCTCCTGTCACAGATTTACTGCTGTTAATACACCAGTCTGCTGCTTAATGTGGTCATATATCAGAAAGTTATTTACGACCTGTGTCAAAGCTCACGCTGTGGTCAGTGAGCACCATGTTTCAGTTTTCCATCATGGGAACCTTTGGCACACACAGCAGGTTCCTGTCAGCCTTTACTTATGTACACATAAAACTTCCTGTCAGGCCTTTGATCAATTTTTGCAGTTTTATACAGTGTTAGGCCAGGCGGGATGTTTTTTTAGTCCATGAAAATTATTAGTTTTTAATCTGCTCCTTCTCATTAAATCCATCGTCCTGCAAACTATTAACATTTTCAATGAAACCCATCATTGGTGCATGTGCAACTTCTCTAAATTCCTCCTTTTGCGGTATTATCATCACAAAGTTTACAATTCTAAATAGTAAGCTCATTAATGCAGTTCATTTAATCTCCGAGCACCACAAAAATCTATAAACCTATTCTAGCAGGACACTCAACTGCTCATATCAGTATTTGTTAATCAATCAATTACACATTTTCTCCACAACAGTTAGTAAAGTAATTACAGTTTAAGAAATTTACTGTCCCATGTGATGTGGCACCAAGCCAAACCAACCAGTAAGGTTTAATCTTTACTTGTGCTGAGTTAGCCGATCTTGGTCAGAGCAGTAGTAAAGTCACTACAATCAGCCTTAGCCTCCCTTGGCCAGGGAGGAGGAAGTAAGAATTTACCAGAGACCCTATTCCTGATTGCTAGCCACTGACTTCTGATGGAAAGTATATGGTTATCAGATAATGACAGGATTGGGCTCAGCTGCAATTATTTCCGTGAAAAATTCCACATTGGTTTTACCAGTCACCCACCATAACGAGACACTGGTGGAAACAAGTAAATAAGGGCAGTGACTTCATAAACCAGGAGTGCCTGCTCCAGGCCCTGGATAGGGACATGGCATACATATGGTGACCTGTATGTCAAGAGATGAGGCATATCAGTCTCCACAGGGGCACATCTGGGCACCTCTCCCTTGCCTGCCTAATTTTTCAGTAATATTTTCTCCATTAGTCTGGCAAAAAGTCTGGACTCTGAAGAGGGCAATTTAAAAAAAATACTTTGGGTCAGCCAACTCATTTGGGGGTTGATCAGAACCGAGGCTGAGATTGGCAGGGTGGGGGCACAAGTTTGGGCAACTCCCCACAGGTGAGCTGCCACCCCAATTTCCTGGCACATGGCAGGCAGGTGCCAAATAAACACTGGTACCCACTAGTCCATGCAAATAACGTGCCCTCCCATTGACCACGCAAACTCCAGCATATGTCAGCATTGGAGGGCACTGACAGGTGTGATCCCAGTACAATCACCAGGAGCGCCGCCCGTAGAATTTTGGGGCCACTAGGTTCTGTATTTAAAACATGGCCATTTGGGAGAGATAGTTGGAGGAGGGGGGGGCGCATGCTTCACTTTATCCAAACACATGTCAATGTCCTCAGTGGAGAAGGGGTGCAAAATGGGAAAACAAAATTGACAAGATGGATTACCATATGTTGATGTTTACTGCCTTTGTTCTCACGAAGCAATTTGCAAGATGTCCATACTTATCTGCAATATCTTACTTTGCAACCAAAAAGTTACAGCAACAAATGAGATGTACTAATTAAAAAAAGAAGTCCAAGGGCAAATTCACCAACAACTTGCATTTTTTAGCACCTTTAATGTGGTAAAATGTCCCAAGGTGCTTCACAGGAGTGTTACCAAACAAAATTTGACACCGAGCCACATAGAGATATTATGACAGGTGGGTTTTAAAGAAGCATCTTAAAAGGAGAGGGGCGGAGAGGTTTAGGGAGGGAATTCCAGAGCTTAGGGCCTAGGCAGCTGAAGGCACAGCCGCCAATTGTGGAGCAATTAAAATCAGGGATGCGCAAGAGGCAAAAATTGGAGCAGCACAGAGATCTGAGGGCTGTAGGCGGTTACATAGGGAGGGTTGAGGCCATGGAAGGATTTGAAAACAAGGATGAGAATTTTAAAAAAACAGCATTGCTGGATCAGAAGTCAATGTAGGTCAGCGGGCACAGGGACGATGGGTGAATGGGACTTGGTGCAAGTTAGGATACTTGCAGAGTTTTGGATGAGCTCACGTTTGTGGATGGTGGAAGACGGGAGGCCGGCCAGGAGAGCATTGGATCAGTCAAGTCTAGTGGTAACAAAAGGCATGCATGAGTGTTTCAGCAGCAGACAAGCTGTGGCAGGGGCAGAGATGGGTGATGTTAGAGGTGGAAGTAGGCGGTCTTGGCGATAGAGCGAATGTGGTCAGAAGCTCATCTCAGAGTCAAATAGGATGCCAAGGTTGCAAACGGTCTGGTTCAGCCTTAGCCAGGGAGAGGGATGGGGTCGGTGGCTAGGGAACAGAGTTTGTGGAATTCCTTCCCTACACCTCTCAATCCCACTTTCCCAGCAGGGGCTGCACTCAAAGGGAACACAGGTCAGAGAATTAGCACTAGTGTTGTTGGCCTGGTATCCAACCCATACTCCCTTCAGGAATGACTCCCAGCTGGATCAGTGAATTTATCCTATAAGAACAGATTATTTGAAACAATTTAAATAAATCAAGCATTTCTTGAGCAGTTCAAAAGATAAATTATAAATTAAGAAGCATGAGTGGGTTCCCTCATGAAACATTTCTGTACTTAAATAGATTCCTCCATGCTTTCGTCTCATGTTTGCAACATTTTTTTGTGGAAAAAAAAGGGCACAATTCCCTCCCTCTCCTGCCTAATATTTTTTTCAATAACTTCCCCCCCCCCCCCCCCCCCCTTCAGTTCCACCCATTTAAGCATAACCTCACAAATCATACCCTGGTGGTTGCTGCAAGCACAGGAAGACTTGAGGAAATTGTATTTGGGTGTCAATGACCAAGTCATAGATTTCCCATAACCTAACATGCTCTAATAACTCTATTTCAGCTAGGAAATAACTCTGCACTAAAATTTTGTACATCTGTGACTGTCACAGGCTGTGTTAAGTTTCGGTGCAAAGTTTTTGGACAAAATGGTGAGATGCAGCAACCCTGCGTTAAGTGTGGATTTCACCTTAAAGTGTTAGCAACTATTACATTGCTCATCCAGTCATAAACTTGGAGTAGCAGCAGCTTAGTCACATCTGTCTAATATGTAAAGGGTGACTCTGGCATGGAGCCTGTACATCATCATCTTGCACATCCTTAATCTATACTAAGTGCAGGAAGAAGAGTTCTTTTATGGAGAAAAAAAACCTCATAAGGAATATCAAAGCTAATTGAAAGTTTTTAATAAATATTTATTAATATATATTGAGTGGTATGGGGGAACGTGGGGCCATTAAAGACAGATGCGGGTGAGACTATAATGGCCAAGAAGGAAATGGTAGACTTGTTAAATGAGTACTTTATCAATTTTCACTGTGAAGGAAGGAGAACAAATACCAGAAGTACAAGGGAATCCAAAAATAACTCAAGGGGACGAACTTATTGGATTTAATACAAGTTTTAAAAAAGTGGGACGAGAGAAAATAATGGGACTTAAGGTAGACTAATCTATCAGACCAGATAGTTTGCACCCCAGAATATTAAAAGAAACAGGTGAGTAAATTGCAGATGAGTTAGTCATAATTTGTTTTTTTTTAGAAAGCCCTATAGATTTGGGAATTGTGCCCTTGGATTGGAAAATTGTAAGTGTCATTCCATTACTTAAGGGGGGAGGGGGGGGGGAACAGAAAACTACAGACCTGTCAGTTGTTGGGAAGTTACTAGAATTTATCATCAGGGACAGATTGACTGAGCACTTGGACAAGAATGAGCTCATCAAAGGTGAGGTAACATGGACCTGTGAGGGTAGGTCATGTCCGACTAGTTGAACTTTTTTTGTTGAGAAGGTCACTAACATGATGTATATGGATGTTGTCTGTATGGATTTCCAGAAGGCAATTTATAAGGTTCCACGAGAGATTATTAGCAAAATAAAAGCACATGGAATTGGAGGTAACCTTGTGACATCAGTCGGGAGGTGGGAGAGAGAGAGAGAGAAGGGATAAATTATATGACTTGGATGAAGGAAGAGTGTTGTATATCCAAGTTTGCAGATGCCACTAAGTTAAGAGGCACGGTAAATTGTGTAGATGGAAGCAGCAAATTACAAAAGTACATACAGATTAAGAGAGAGTGGGCGAATCTGTGGAATGGAATTCAATGTGGGGAAATTTGAGGTCGTCCATGTTGGATCCAAGAAAGAGAAATCGGAATATTTTCTTGATGGCAAGAGACTAGCAACTGTGGAGGAGCAACGGTATTTGGGTATTCACGTGCACAGATCAGTAAAGCTAGTGGACAGGTACAAAAAGGCGAATTGATTGTTAGCCTTTATTTCAAGGGGCTGGAATACAGAGGGGAAGAAGTGATGCTTCATTCATACAAAGCCTTAGTCAGACCCCATCTGGAGTACCATGTCCAGTTTTGGGCACTGCATCTCAAGATGGATATATTGGCCTTGGAAGGGTACAGCACAGATTCAACAGAATGATATTAGGGCTTAAATTATGAGAACAGGTTGCATAAACTTAACCTTCTAAACTTGAGTTAAAACAAGCCAAGAGCCAATCTATTAGGTGTTTAAAATTATAAAAAAGTTAGACAGGATAGATAAAACTATTTCCTCTGGTGGGGGAATCCAACAAGGAGGCACAATCTTAAAATCAGAGCTATGTCATTTAAGAGTGAAATCAGAACACCCCTTTTGACACAAAGGGCAGTGGAAATCTAGAACTCTCCCCAAAAGGCTGTGAATGCCGAATCAATCGAAATTTTTAAAGACCGAAATCGATAGATTTTGTTAGGCAAGGGTATTAAGGGATATAGATCAAAGACTGTTAAATGGAGTTGAGGTACAGATCAGCCATGATCTGATTGAATGACAGAACTGGCTCAAAAGGCTGAATTGCCTACTCCTGTTCCTATATAGGTCTTGCAATAAGACAGCAAACATCCATTTTCATGATTAGCAGTCAGGATACTATGTCTAGAAATTCTTGCAGTGGTTGCATTCATCTCATGGGCAAACTCATACAACAATGACTCTGCCTGGAAGAAATTCTAGCCACTGATCTTTAATTATTGGAGTCGGACTTTGACCCCTTATGGTTAGATAGGTTTATTGTTTTTCATTCAAATGACAAGACTAATTGACAGCGACAGTTGAAACACACGAGCTTGTTTTAGAGCACAGATAGCTGTAACTAGAGGACAGATTTAAGGTAATTGGCAAAAGAATCAGAGGCAAGATCAGGAGAATTTTTTTTAATGTTATGATCTGGAATGCACTGCCTGAATGGGTGGTGGAATCAGATTAATAGCCATTTCTGTGAAGCTGCTGGAGTGAAATGCATCTTGTAGCTGCACCGCTATCATGTAGTGTGGATTCTATTACCAAACCAGAAGCTGGATTGGTCCTGGGAAATACTGTTGAGGGAAATTGAAGGCTGCTGTTTCAGTATTGAGGGAATTTGGAACTTTTAGTTGAACTGATTACAGTGGTGTTTGTTATTGAAAGGAGGATTTTGTTAGAACTGAAAGTAATATTGGATTAATTAAATAATTGATATCCTGTTATTTAACTGCAAACAGGACATAAAAACATGCCTTTAGTTCATTTTTTTTCCTATGTAAAAACTTAAAAATAATTAGTTTTAATTGTAAACACTGGCACAGATCAACACCCAGTCAAGATTTCCAATCCCCTTGAATCATAAATTGAATCTTAATTTAAACAAACAGAATAAAGGCAAAGGCTTGGAAGCTTGGTCAGTTTAGTCACACCTTGACTTCTATTCTCACAAACAGATCATTGCAGTTCCAAGTAGTGGAATAATGATAATGTTCTGCAGCTTTTTTAATCACGTCATAAGTTCATCCACCAACTGCTTAGCTTCAATAAATTCACCTTACTCAGAATGTGATTTCAGTCCTCAATCATAACTGGCTAGTTGCATGGCTACATAAATGTTTTCAGATAGATATCCCCTCAGCACACGCACAGCAGGAAATGAGTCTTCCTATGCACACATGTCCGAAATTTCTCACAGCATTCTGTAGTTTGCGTTTAACCACAATACTAAAATTCCCCTTTTCCTGCTTGATTGTAGTGCTAAAAGCTGATATGCCAACTTAACAAATGAGGAATACTTTTGCTTTTAACCAAGAGGCACACAAAAAGGAGGTGCTGGAACAGAGACCTACGGGTGTATGCACACAAATCTTTGAAGGTGGTAGGACAAGTTGAGAAGGTTGTTAAAAAAGCATATGGGATCTTTGGCTTTATAAACAGAGGCAGAGAGTACAAAAGCAAGGAAGCTATGCTAAATCATTGGTTGGGCCCCAGATGGAGTACTGTGTCCAATTATGGGCATCACACTTTCGGAAGTATGTCAAGGCCATAAGAGGGTGCAGAGGAGATTTACGAGAATGGCCCAGGGATGCTGGACTTCAGTTACTTGGAGATATGAGAGATGCTGAAGTTGTTCTCCTTAGAGCAGAGATGGTTAAGAGGCGGTTAAGAGGCTTTGATAGAGAATATAAGGAGAAACTGTTTCCAGTGGCAGAAGGGTCAGTAACCAAATTTAAGGTAATTGGCAAAAGAATCAGGCAAGATGAGGAGAATTTTTTAAAAAAAACGTTATGATCTGGAATGCACTGCCTGAAAGGGTGGTGGAATCAGATTTGATAATAACTGAAATAGGGATAGCTAACATCTCTGCTATAAGGATACATTGTGAAATCGTTCCCCTATGTGACCAGTGCACAGTCTGCCTATGGGCCTGTTTTTCAGTGTGAATGGGGAGATAGCAGAATAAAAATTTCCAAATAAAAAAAGTTGCACTGAAATTGCACTGGAGATCTAACCAATGCAATGTTTGAGCAGATTTTTATTTATGCAGCCAGCAATCCTGCCCAAAACTGGCAGGAGCCAAATATTAATATGCAAATTGAAGACCTACACTGGGTCAAGGACCCAAATGCCACTTTTGGTTATCCCCAGCATTGCAATTGACTGTTCTACAACCCACAATCCATGGGCGCTATAAGTCAGGAGGGTGCCATTTCCAGTTATATTTAAAGGGATCTTCTGCTGATCTCCAGTAAAAAAAAAAGTCATCGCTGGAATGTTTACACTGACATTTAGCTTGTGAAATATTGTGGGTTTTGGCTACTGAGAACTTCTGCAACTGCTGGTGCTGTCTCTACACCAGTGACAACCAGCAAGGGGTCCACCTGGCAACCCATTTTTGCCTTCATTGAGGAACTGCTAGGAGTGCCATTGTGGCTCTAGCAGGAGCAGCAGCAGGAGAAATGAGCGCACTGAACTACAGCTGAGGGAGAGCAGGGGAGGATGGGGGGCGGTCAGAGAGCTTGCAGGAATCCTTATCCTCTCAGACCCAGGACATCACGCATTACAATTCTGCTCTGAGAACTGCACAAGACGCTGCACTTCTATAGGGAAGCAGTGACAGTTGTGTCATCTCATACAGCCCACTGCCAGAGCTAGCACAGCCTTGCCTGAGGCAGTCAAAGTCACTGCCACCCTGAACTTTTATGTCTCCAGCTCCTAGGCTGCAACAGGGAACACCAAGTCAGTCCAGAGTCTGTGTGTGCATCAGGCAGTTGACGGATGCCATGCTTGCCAGAGCAAACATATTCATCACAAGAGCCCTCATTGAGCAGAACATTGGACTCCTTAAGCATAGATTCTGGTGTCTCAAACAGGTCTGGTTGTGGGCTGCAGTACAGCCCACAGAGTTTCCCATGTTAATGCTTTGCTATATGCTGCATAACTTCACTGCAACAGGGACAGTACTTGGAGCCAACAATGGAGGAGGGCCTTCTATACGAGGAAGACAATTCCAAGGACATCGAAGATGACAACGAAGTGGGAGGGCTCCAAAACTGGTCTACAGCCAGAGCTCTTCTTAGCCAGCAGCTCACTGTTCAGGCAAAATGTTCTTCAATCTGCTTTGCTGCACTAAAACAGTCATGTCCAGCATCTCTCCCAGTCCTTCCATCCTCCAATGAACTGCATCCATCCAAAGGTCAACATTGGTATTAGTCTTAGTTAGCATTGCAGAGTCACCAGATACTCCCAGAACACACACTGCACACAAAGTTTGGAAATATTTTCTAATTTCCAAATTACACAAATCAAAATACTAATGCACTGCCTGGTGAAAGCCCCTAGTGCCTGTCTTATATACTCTTAGCTAATCTAGTGCTCTTACAAAAAGGTACTAGGAACAAGAGAATGCCATTCATCCCCTTGAGCCTGTTCCACCATTCAGTTTGATAATTGCCAATATGTACTTTAACTCCATTTACCCACCTTTGCTCCATATCCCTCGATACCCTCACCGAACAAAAATGTATCACTCTTGAAAATTTAAATTGACCCAACATCCACAGCTCTTGTTTTGGATTCCCCCACTAGAAGAAATAGTTTCACTATCTACCTTATTGATTTCTTTTATCATTTTAAACACCTTGATTAGGGCACCCTTTGACCCCAGTGGCTGCAGCAGAATGGGCAAGGTACCAGGCAGAAAGTTGCAATTTAGCCATTCGTAATACAGGTCTTGAACCACGAGGGGATATATAGAGTCGAGAGGTACTGCCGCCTAAAAAGGCACAGTTGAGATCGGCAATCAGCAGTGTACAAGGGAAACTGAACCTATGAATTCTATCAGTCCCACTCCCACCTCTGACCTCGGCCTCTTACACTGTTCCAACGAAGCTCAAAGAACAGCACTTCATCTTTCATTTAGGCGCTTTACAGCCTTCCAAACTCTTCATGGATTTCAATAACTTCAGACCATAACCACTGTATGTGCATTTATGTTAATATCTTTTGTCTCAACTTGTCCCATTACCACTCACCTTGCCTTACACAATCATCCAATCACTTTTGCCCTCTACCCTATCAGAGACCTTCCCTTTTGTTCATTCTTTCCTTCCCTCCCATCCCTCTTTTCCACCACCCCCCCCCCCCACACCACTTTTCCCTGGCTCTGTACTTGCTTAAAAACTTTAATATCTTTCAGTTCTGACAAAAGGTCTTCAACCTGAAACGTTAACTCTGGTTCTTTCTCCACAGATGCTGTCTCACTTGCTGAGCTTTTCAGCATTTTCTGGTTTTAATTCTATGAATCAAAAATTTAATTATATGGCATTTATTAATTATAAGAATTTAATTATATGGCATTTTAAATGTTTATACACACCAATATATACATAAACAGCTCATTTATAAATATCCACATATTTAAATGAATAAAAGTTTTATAAGAGCAATATTATGAAATTCTAAAAAGTCATAAGCATGTGAACTCAGTGATGTTATGTAATTGAAAGAAATCACGACTTACTTATCCCAGCCCAAACTTTCAATTTCTTTAATAAGCTGTGCATAATACTGTGGAGGAGGAGGAGCTTGCTGGTCATGTTTGTTCCTTAATGCAATTTCCTACAAAATAGAGAAGTTATTGTTCAGCAATTACCTACAACACATTTACCATATGACTCAAAAGGCTACAGCAGATTCTGAAACTGCAGTGCACTGTAACGGCAGAATGAATTAGATAGTATAGAAGTTGAGACTATTATGTTTTTGTTATAGGCTTTAAGTCAAATGAAGCAGATATTGGAATTTGCCAGCTGCATGCATGATGAGCTTCATTATTTCTCAAGGCAGGTCAACAACAGAAGCACTGTAACTCAAAAAAAATTAGCACTTCAGTGATTTAACCAAGTCAGCAAGTGATCTTGCTGTAGAGGGAAGCACGGCAGGAAATATTTGTTGAACAATATAGAACCGGTTTGCTGCCTTCCAAAAAAAGAGCTGAGGTGAGCAGCTATGACGTGGAAACTGTTAAGATAAAAATGATGAATGGTACCTCCTGTAGTAGTGTGATAGACCCCCAAGCAAAGTATCCGAGATAAAATTACAGTCTGGTTTCTGGCATTCAAACTTGGCAACCTTCATTGAGCGAATTCAGTTCTTGGTTTGGCTGCTAGATGGCATACTTTGCAGCAGCACTGCAGCTAATCTTGGGAAGGTACAAAAGAAAACTGGCAGGACCAGTCCCATTTCACATTAGACAGCATACTTGCTACAAAGCCGTGCAGAGCTGACAGTCCCAAAAAGTTGACAATTCAAAAAAAATTGTTCCTGAAAAATAGCCTCGACTAAAAGGTCCATGACCAAGGTTACTACTTCAAGGCAACTGAATAATTAAAATTCCTCTATTACTTTGGATTTGAAGATTTTTCTGAAACCTAAAGCCCTCATGTAGGACATGCAAAAAAGTAGTTACAATGGGAATGTAGTGGGACATAACCGGTCATAATCTAAGCTGCGGCTATAAATAATTGTATCCTAAGGGGGGAAAGCTCAAGCACATAAAAGTGTGATAAGAAATTTTTGAAGGAGAAAGTGAGCTTTGATGGTTGAAGACTTAATTCCTATGGAGCTTTGGGTGCATTCTGCCCCAGGAAATTTTGATTTGTGAACACACAATTTGAAGTGTAAGGTGATTCAGCATTTGGAGCCAAAAAATATGCTGCAGTGGTTAGGTTTTAAAATTGTACTTGTTAGGAATCACAAATTGACGTGATTTTTGTATCAGACGGTAATATTCAAATAAGTATTGACTTAAAATTTAAGCAAGTTAGAACACAAACATTTTTGAAATCTGCACAAAGCAGACTTGTCAGTGTAAGGAGTTGCAGACCTATACATGCCTCGCCATTACAATTCTTTTAATGCCTCAACTTGTACTGTTGAAATAAGTGACTTCAATGTTTAATTTATGTTGCTGGAGCAAACTGGTTATTATCAGCACTCTTGGGGGGAGATCCTGACTTTGTGCAATAGTGTAAAATGGTGATAGCAATTCGGCAGCCTGTTTTACACGTCTCCTGATTTTTATTTCATGACTTCAACGGAAATAAAAATTGGGAATAGATGTAAAACAGGCTACCATTGAGTGCTTGATTCAGTTTTCTTTTTGAAGGTCTTCTCACTGTACACCGTTACTCTTGCTTAACTGTTCCACACAGTCAACAGTTTTATCTTCACCTAACCTACTTGATTTAAACTCAAATGTCCACCATGAGGCTGAAGTGAAGCTACATCAGGCAATGCTCTCAATGTTTTATTCAAATGATTAAAGACTTTAGGAACCTTACATGAGCTAAAAAAGTGTTTAAATGAACAACTGAAGTTTTAGGGGCATTGTTATGACAAGTTAAAAACTGAAAAATTAAATTGTATGAGACAAAATTAATTAATTTTCAACGACTGCTGCCAGTGTAACTGGTACAGTAAGTTACCCATCTTTTTCATGTAGCATTGCTCATCTTTCCAATTAAATGGAGCTCCATAATCATGGGTAAGTCAACCAGGGACAACAGGCTTTTCAAGGAGGTTTGTCCATAACGTACAGCACTCCCAGCTCATAGATTAGAGAAGACAGCCTTTCCGCATGGCCATCTTTAACACTTTACAAAAAAAAGTGACTGGATAGTATACGGTTGAGAATCCAGAAGGCCCACTTCTTTTAAAAAAAAGAAATGGTTAAAAAGCAGTGCTGTTCCAAAATATGTTCTATACTACAGAATAATTAACATTTGTGTTTGCAATTTTCCAAAGCATATTTGTGATCTTGGCTGAGCCTTCTGGGTGAGCCATTACGCAGGGAGAAAAGAGGAAAGAAAAAAAAAACATTTTCCTGTGCAAATTCTGGGCCACCTAGCAGCTAGTTATATAGTACCTTTGGCAAAAACTTCAAAGCAGAACACCAGCTGTTACTCTGATTAATATTTTATATCATATACATGTGGCAAATTTAACTTTTTGAAGAATTTAAACAGTTGGCTGACTTTATTAGCAACCTCAGCTTCCATTTTACTAGGGATTTTTGCTACGTTTCCATCTATAGCTCCGACTACCAAATTTTATTCTTCGATTGCTCCTTCTGCTGTATTCAGTTGCAGCTGGGAGTCCTATCCACTCATCATACTTGAGCATCAGGAAAAAAGTGAGCTCCTTCAATCAATGGGCTTTTCAAACACACGATCAGGATACAAAAAAAAATTCAGTGTGCACGACGTATGTATTATTCACAGTGCTTGCTAGCTCATTTTAGATGTCCCAAGGTCTGAAAGTACTCATTTTAAAAGAGGCACTTGATTTATATTTTACACAAGCCAATGTACAGAAATAAAAGCAATTCTCACTTTTAATAACTGGATTAATACTTGCATAGCGCCTATGGGTTTAAATTGGTTAGGCTCATGTTTCATCCTGATACTACAGCATTCTTTAAAGTTCTGAAGGCTTGCAATATCACAGTTTGATGGCTCTTCGAACAATCAAAATATTATAACTTTGCATGTTGGGTGAATTATATATTTTTTTTAAAATGTGATCCCCATGCTTGTAAACTCAACATTTTAATGGCCCATCCTACTGTGCCTCCATTCCAAAGTAAGAGAAAGAGAAAATTCCCTATAGGTTTCAGCCATGGCTCAGTTAATAGCACTCTTGCCTCAGTCAGAAGATTGTGAGTTCAAGCCCCACTCGAAACTTGAACACAAAATCTAGGCTGACACTCCAGTGCAGTACTGGGGGACGGTTGCACTGACAGAGGTGCCATCTTTCAGATGAGATGTTAAACTGAAACCCCATCCGCCCTCTCAGGTGGACATAAAAGATCCCATTTAACTACTTCGAAGAAAAACAAGGGAGTTCTCCCCTGTGTCCTGGCAAGTATTTAACCCTCAACCAACATCAGATGATCTGTTCATGTGTGGTCATTATCACATTGCTGTTTGTGGGACCTTGCTGTGCGCAAGATGGCTGCCGCATTTCCTACATGACAACCAGTGACTACACTTCAAAAGTACTTCATTGGCTGTAAAGCGCTTTGGGACATCATGAGATCATGAAAGGCACTGTATAAATGCAAATAGAACTAAATTAAAAAGCAGGACATCATGGGTGGTAATCTCAGGATTACTACCTGAGCCACATGCTAATTGGCATGGAGATAGGCAAATCAGAAAGGTGAATGCATGGCTGAAGGTGGTGAGAAGGAGGGGTTCCATTTCATGAAACACTGGTATCAGTACTGGGACATGGAGGAGCTGTACCACTTGAACTGGCTCCACCTGAACCGGAATGGGACCATGGTCCAGCGGAAAGGATAAATAGGGCAGTCAACAAGGCTTTAAACTAGCAAGATGGGAGTACAGATCTGGTAGCAATAACAAAAGTCGAAAAGGTAAGAGAAACAGGAGATGGGTGTAAAGGTCAGACCAGGGTAAGGAAGATAACAAACGGTCAAGGAACAAATACAGTTATAAAAGTACTGTTAAAATTAAAGAAAAAAGGAACTATTAAAGATGAATTAAACTGCCTGTACAGCAATATACACAGTGTCCAAAATAAGAAGGGGGAAAACAATCTGTAGCAAGGAACCAGATGTAGTAGGAATAACTGAACCTTGGCTACATAAAGAACAGGCCTGGCAACTAAATATTGCAAGTTATAACATAATCAGAAAGGATAGGGAAGGAAGGCAGGGGTGGGGGGGTGGTGAAGTAGCTGTACTAATTAGAGATAACAATGGCAGTAGAAAAAGGGATGTAACTAACAGAAGGATAGAAACAGAATACATACGGATTGAAATAAAAGATAAGGGATCGTTCACACCAATAGGGGTATACTACAGACCACCTAATGGTGGAAAGGAGGTGGAGGAAGAAATATGTAAGCAAATATGCAAAATGAGTAAAAAGACATAGAATAATAACCATGGGTGATTTTAAACTACCCTCAAACTAGCAAGAAGAGGTCGGTAAAGGGGTACAGGGAATTAAATTTTTACAATGCATGCATGCCTCCTTTCTTACCCAGTATATAAAAAGCCCAACAAGAGAGGAACTGTTGGACCTAGTAAAAGGAAATGAACTAGAACAGATGATAAGTAAGCGTAGAGGAACATCTAGGCAATAGCAATCACAACATAAAAAGGTTTAAGGTAAAGATTGAGAAGAACATAAGTAAGACAAAGACCAAAGTAAATACATTGGAAAAAAGCTGATTAAGGGGGATGAGTGTAGAACTGGGGCAGATAAATTAGAAAAAAATACTGACAAAGAAATAGACAGCTGTGGGAAACATTTCAAACAGTGATCAAGAGAGTCCAGGAGAAATATATCCCACTAAAAAGCAAGAACAAACTAGCCAGTAATGACACACCATGGATGAAATAAGGGAAAAATTAAAACTAAAGAAAAAGGCATACACTAAGTACATAAACAAGAGAGAATGACAAAAGGGACTACAAAAAGGTTAGGAAAGAAGTCTAAAAAAACAATAAGGAAGGCAAAGGAAAAACTACAAAATTAAATTATCAAGGAATATAAAAAAAATCGTAAATATTCTACAGACACAAATAAGGATATGGATAGGGTCACTAGGGGATATACACAATAAACTCACAGATAATGACAGCAAAATGGCAGAAATATTAAATAATTACTTTGCCTCAGTATTTACCAGGGAGACTAACCTGGTGGGCATGACATTAGAAGAGATCAAAAAAAGACACTTAAGATGGAAAGGGGGAGATAATTGATAAATTAATCAAACTTAGAGGATAAAACCCCTGGTCTGGATGGACTGCATCCACACATACTAAAAGAAGTTAGGGGAGAGATAGTAGAGGCACTACTACATTTATATATGAAAAAATCATTAGAAAGGGAATAGTGCCAGAGGACTGGTGGATAGCTAATGTGATTCCTATATTTAAAAAGGGAGCTAGAACAAGTCCAGGGAACTATAGACCAATCAGCTGAATGTCACTGGTAGGAAATATAATGGAATCCTTATTCAAAGATGTAATAGAAAAATATCATAAAGAATAGTCAGCACAGATTTCAAAAGGGAAGGTCAAGCTTAACCAACTTTATTGAATTCTTTGAAGTAACAGAAAGGGTAGACAAGGGTAATGTAGCAGATATATTTGGATTTTCAAAAGGCCTTCGATAATGTAGTGCATAGTACTTATGACTAAGGTCAGGGCATGTGGAGTCAGGGGACAAGTCGTAGAATGGATAGCAAGCTGGCTACAAAACAGAAAACAGAGAGTAGGGGTTAAAGGGTAGTTACACAGACTGGCGAAAGGTGGGAAGTGGCATTCCACAGGATCGGTGCTGGGACCACTGTTCGGGAATCTGAAGTACAATTTCAAAAATTTGTAGACGACACCAAATTGAGGGGATATAGTTAATACCAAGGTGGACTGCGACAAAATACAGGAAGACATTAATAAACTTGCAGTATGGGTGTGTAATTGGCAAACAAATTTCAATATAGGTGTGAGGAGGTACATTTTGGGAGGAAGAATAAAGGAGACCACATACTCCTCGGAAAATAAGAGTCTAAATGGGGTAAAGGAGCAGAGGGATTGGAGGGTACAGATACACAAATCACAAAGTAGCGACGCAGGTTAATAAGGCCATAAAAAAAAAAGCAAAGCACAGTTTCATTTCTAGAGGGATAGAATTGAAAAGCAGAGAAGACATATTAAACTTGTATGGAACCTTGGAGTACTGTGAACAATTCTGGTCTTCATATTATAAGGTGGATAAAGAGGCACTGGAGAAGGTGCAAAAAATAATTACTAGGATGATACCAGAACGGAGAGGTTATACCCATCAGGAAAGATTAAACAGGCTGAGGCTCAAGACTGAGGGGTGACCTTGGAGATCTTTAAGATTAAGAAAGGGTTTGATAGGGTAGAGAAAATGTTTCCACTTGCAGGGGGGACCAGAACCAGGGGCCATAAATGTAAGATTGTCACTAACAAATCCAATAAGGAATTCAGGAGAAACTGGTTTACCCAGAGAGTGGTTAGAATGTGAAACTCGCGACCACAAGGAGTAGTTGGGGCGACTACCATAGATGCATTTAAGGGGAAGCTTGATAAACATGAGGGAGAAAGGAATACAAGAATATGTTGATGGGGTTAGATGAAGGGTGAGAAAAGGCTCGTGTGGAGCACAAACACTGGCATGGACCCGTTAGGCCAAATAGCCTGTTTCTATGCAAGTCTTTCTTTTCATTACTCAGTTTTAGTGTCTCAGCAGTTGTTTTTTTTAAAAAAAAACCTTTTGTTTGACTATTCTACATTCATTTAACTTGCTTGCATTTAGATAACTTTCCTCTCACTAATTCTAATTTACTCATAAGAATCTGACCTCTCTCAAACTCAAAACAACATTACTTGATTGAGAAATTAGGGATGACCTTCCACAGGATTAAAGTCTCCCACATCATCATTTTACATCAGGAGAGAAGATGAGATGACAAAACTAGTGGCTTACACCTGGTGAAAACAGAGCGCTCTAACCAGAGAAATAAGAAACCACTAGTAAGTCAAAACAAGAATGTTTAATGTGATGAAAGTTATCACTTCATCACCAGAGTTACTTTTCCCTTGTTAAAAAGTACTTCTAACGATTAAAATGTGAGAAAAAAATTCTAGATTAAGACATCTACTTTTCTTACTGTGACAATGTTCCTGTAAAACTTCTTTCCAGGAATGATAAGCTGGATAAGTTTCAAGATTGGAAGCTATGATAACATATCAAAAACCAGTATCAGATTTTTTTTTTTTAAAAAGGGCTGGTTGTTTTAAATAATGTAATGGTCGTAATGTTTTGACTCAGCTGTACTTTAATAAATTTTTGTCCCCAAATTTGTACAGTGAAATATAACAAAACCTAGAATTAGACTTTTATTTATTCTTTGCACTCAAAAGGTGGAACTAAAGACCTGAGTTTTTTTTGTCTGGAGTATAGAATTGATTAATCAAGCCGTTGAAAAAGTAAACATAATAAAAGACTGATGTTTCATGGAGCTCTTTGCTTTAAGCTCCATTCCTTACAGTGCTTTTACTCACCAAAACAGACTTAAACTCCAACATAAAACTGACCAGGTCAGAGCAGTGTTGCAGTCTCTGGTGGAAGAAAGGAAAATGGTCAAATGTTCTCTCAGTGAATGCTGGTACAATACAGTGCATCAGAAGTCAAATCTAGAATTGATGTGAAGCAGCCAAAATATATTTGCAATGTCTTCTCGTCTCTTCCATCTGTATTTTATAGCCATCACTTCGGTGGGTAGGGGGGGGGGGCAGTGAAAAAAAAAATCAGGCAGCGAAAATACCTGGAATACCCTCCTGGTTTCTGATGCCTTCATAAACAGAAATTCATTGTAACATTCAGACAAGCCAGTTGACAGGCATAATTAAACATAGTTACTCATCTCCACAGAACTTTTTTTGATGGGATAAGACATCTTTGTGCAGAAATAACACTCCTGTCTCAGGGCTATAAACTCACGACTTCTGATATGGACTAATATTTGAACATAAATAGGGACCAATGTGAACTGAAAAGAGCCTCATGGATAATTCTAATGGAACCAAAGCTACAAGTATACACAAGGCTGCATTTCATTTATTAAGCTGGTCGAGAATAATGTCGAGAAATGTTGAAAGACAAACCACAAATGCCTACTTCTGGCTAGAACACTGAACACATGGTTTTATTTTTCAGCCCAAGTAACAGACCTAATTATCAACATTGTGTGTTTAAGTTGCTAGTCTATTTTCATTCACTATACGAAACATTCTCTACATCTAAACCTTCATATGCAACAGGACTGAAAGCATGACAGGCACAATTAAATGTAGTCATGGAAATACTCTAACTGAACCATAGTCTGATGAATCCTCATGTTTATTATAATTTCCGCTGCTGTCGGTCTTCATAATATTAACAATTTTTGAAGTGTTGATTTTAATTTTTTTTTTAAAAAGGCTATATTTCCTCTTCTCATTCAATAAGGCAAACCACATTTAAATAGGTTTTTACTGTTCAGAGACAATTTATAGCAACCTCTAAATTTTTATTACACTACTGAAGCCATTATATTGCACATTACCTGTTTCACAATGTGCTGGTATCCATGCAAGACCTGTTTTAACTGCCAGCTGCACTGAAGTCTTCAATAGATTAAAAACATAAAAATAAAATGATGTAAATTTACAAGTTATAAATGGCACAGAGTTTTAAAGAAATATACTAGGATGCAGACCTCATCACTTGGCTAAAGAGTAGCTGGTGTTGGTAACTGCTCAAGGCAGTGTACAGTAAAATAAACCTTACAACAGAAATGGTCAAGAAAATTGTCTCAGGAACTTGACCAACTGAATTTGAATGAAGACTTTTTTTTTTAAAAAGTACTTAGATGAGCAGCCTGAATATTATTTTAAGCTAATTTTAAAGACAAATAGCAGCATTCACTGCATTTGAAAACTCTACAAATATTTCAATGAAATTTGATGGTAATCAATGTAACCTCAAAAATAACTTAAATTTAACATTTCAGTCCAAGACGATCTAATAAAATACACTTACTACTGTACTGTTACAGTACCTGCTTCCTATTTTAACTTAGAAGCCTCAAAGATACTAGAAAAGTCTTTTATCTTGGACTGAATGGGATTCAATTCCGTATTTCACAGCTAACACGGACTCCAAGCTCACTCACTACTCCATCTAGACCACTGAAATTAGCGTTTTCAAAATTATATAAAAACCTAGTCACTTTTCATAGAATGAATATCCATCAATTTTTCGTTCTTTAATTAATTATTCACCAATCATATTCCACAAACTATTCCTGCCGAAGGCTTCTGCCCAATCAAGTTGCAAGAAAAATGATTCTCCAAGATGCAGCCACCATGATAGCTCCTCATTAAACTTGCTTTATGCTGAAACCCTCATCCATGTTTTTGCTACCTCCAGACTCGACTATTCCAACGTTCCCATGGCCAGTGTCCCATCATCCACCTTCCATAACCTTAAGCTCATCCAAAACTCTGCTTCCTGTATCCTAACTTTCACTAAGTTCTGTGTACCCAGCGCCTGTACTCACTGACCTACATTGACACCCGATCCACCAATCCCTTGATTTTCAAATTCTCATTCACTTGTTCAAATCCCACCATGGCCTCGACCCTCCCCATCTCGGTGACCTCCTCCAGCCCTGCATTCCTCCTAGAACACTGTGTTCCTCCAACTTGGCCTCTTGCACCTTCCCCTCTCCCTTCACACCACCATTGGCACCAGTGCCTTCAGCCATTTAGGTCCAAAGCTCTAATTCCCTCCCTAAACCCCTCTCTCGTCTTTCGAGACCCTCTTTAAAACCTACCTCTTTATCCAAGATTTAGTCACCCATCCTAATATCTCCTTCTTTGGCTTGGTGTCAATTTTTTTTTCTGGTTACACTTCTGTGAAGTGCCTTGGGACGTTTTCCTACATTAAATGGAGCTATATAAAAGTTATTATAGTTTTAACTTAAAAATAAACTCGTGAAATGTTTTAAAATTCAATAATGCAAAATTTATCCATAAACTTCTCTCCCTAGTAGCACCCTTATCTAGTCAAGGTTCTGATGTGAATAACCCATACTCCTTTTTGCTCCCTCTTGCAGCCTCCCATTCTAGAAAAGAAATAAAAACTGAGTGCAAGCAAGCAAGGGAGCATGAGAGGACATGCATGCAAGAGTGATCACAGTGGGAACTAGAATACCTCTTCCTGAGGCACCAGACTTCTTCAAACAATCGTGCATACCAGGGCCTTCCAAGATGAACATGAGCTGCAGCAGTGAAGTCTCCCCAGCCCTCAAATGTTGACTGCCAGAATGCACAAAGAGCTTCACAAACAGCACCAGCAGAATCAGTGCAACCTGTCTGCAGGCCCAAAGCCTACTTCAGGGGGCTCCCAGTACCCAAACCTGCCCCAGATAAATAAAGTTCCAGAGACAACTGCAATGAGAATTGTGGTGTTTCCAACATTTTCCGTGTTCATTTCAGACCTCCTGTATCCTTCAATTTCCTGCCTATTTCCTTGAAAGGACCTTTCCACCATCTTAGCTATCAGCACATTCATCTCAGTTACCTGCTTTCTCTATTATGTAATTTGCAGATCATTCAACTTCCTCCCTGTGATTGAAATACAAGTAGTTTCCTTCCTCTCCACTCCATCTTTTTTCCCCCTCTCAACCTTACTAAAATGCTTTGCTTATCTTTCAGTTTAGGTATCTTATAAGATGCAACTGGTACATTCTCACAATCTAGATTTAGTGCAAGATCCTAGAGGCTACCTACAAATAAACATTTGTATTTTTACAATCATAAAAAAAAAAGACAGATTTATACAGCACCTTATTGTGCCTCTGAAAAATGTCTCAATCCTTCACACAAGATTATCGGAATTGCTTTGATTGTCATGTAGACAAATGCAGAAGCCAATTGGCACATAGCAAGATCCCACAAACAGCAATGAAATGGTCACTCCAGAGACTTGAACACATAATCCAGGCTGACATTTCATGTAGTACTAAAGGGAATGAGATGCCTTCTTTCCTATGAGACGTTAAACCGAGGCCCCGTCTGCCTTCTCAGGTGGATGTAAAAGATCCTATGGCACTATTTTGAAGAAGCAGAGAAATTCTCCCCAGTGTCTTGGCCAATATTTATCTCTCAACCAACACCAAAAACAGATGATCTGGTCATTAACTCATTTATGTTTGTGGGACCTTGCTGTGTGCAAATTGGCTACCACGTTTCTAACAATACAACAGTGACTACACTTGAAAAATAATTCATGGGCTGTTAACTGCTTTGGGATGTCCTGAAAGGCACTACACAAATGCAAATCTTTCTTTCACAAAAGGGTCATGGAATCTTTAACATCCATCTGAACACGTAGATGGGGCTTCAGTTTAATGTTCAAAGAATCATAGAAGGCAGCCATTCGGCTCATCGAGTCCACGTCGGCTCTATGCAAGAGCAATCCAGCTAGTCCCACTCCCCCGCCCTATCCCCGTAGCCCTGCAAATTTTTTCCCTTTCAAGTACTTATCCAGTTCCCTTTTGAAGGCCATGATTGAATCTGCCTCCACCACCCCCTTGGGCAGTGCATTCCAGATCCTAACCACTCGCTATGTAAAAAAGTTTTTTCCACATATCACATTTGGCAAAAGAACCAATCACCTTAAATCTATGTCCTCTGGTCCTTGACCCATCCGCCAATGGGAACAGTTTCTCTCTATCCAGACCGTTCATGATTTTGAATACCTCTACCAAATCTCCTCTCAACCTTCTCTGTTCCAAGGAGAACAGCACCAGCTTCTCTAGTCTATCCATGTAACTAAAGTCCCTCATCCCTGGAATCATTCTAGTAAATCTCTTCTGTACCCTCTCTAAAGCCTTCATATCTTTCCTAAAGTACAGTGCCCAGAACAGCACTTCTTACAAATGTAGTACTCTCAGTACTTCACTGGAATGTCAACCTAGATTATGAGCTCAAATCCTGGAGAGGGACTTGCACCCACAGTGCTACCAGATGAGCCGAGTTGGCACGTACCTAAACACATTGTGTAAATGCTACAATTAAAAGAAACAAATCCACACCTTGCATGTCTGAGATGTTTCTCTTCAGGTAACAGTATCCTTACACGAAATTCCTTGTCCTGAAAATATACAGCCAAAAGAATGGTTATATTTATTACACAATTCATGGCAATCCCAATTTTTTTTTGCTAATGGTAATGAGGGAAATGCCCCTTTAACCCAATTTACATGATATTGGTAAAAAGTTTTAATATACAAGATGACCCATTAAAGCATAGTGGAACCTTGATTATGTGCCATCGAAGAGTGGACCACCCCTTTCCCTAATGGATAACAAATTGGTGGATAACAGATCTCCCAGCAGCGTTTCCCTCTGTTACTCTGCTGCCAACATCAACTGATCTATCACAACACCTCCAGGCGCCTGCCTACAACTCCAGCTGCCAGATCAATAAAAACGAGTCAAAAACACTCCTTCAAAGGCAATCACAGCCCTCCAGATACCAAGATGAACATTAAAGGCAGTATGCACTCATCCCCGCTGTTCAGTGGAGCTGCCGATTTTAAAATCAATAGCGAACCGGCCTGTTTAAATGCTCTTCTGTACCAGTGAGCGGAACGGTTCCAGCTGACATTACGTTCAAGACCTGCTCCATTCACCATTGCAGGAGTGCATTTATAACAGGCCGTCTCTACTGATTTTGGAGTCAGCAGTTCCTTGGAGATTAGTGCTGCAAAAGCTGCTGACAGGATAACTGACTGTCAGCAAATTCTACTTTTAGCACTGATTTTCGTAGTTGGGGGGACACTGGTCACCACTGGATAGCATTTTCATTCAGCTCTCATGGGTCCAGAGGCTGGAGTTAAAGGCAATTATGGACTGCCACTCAATTGTTTCAGCACTAACTAATCTTGAAGCAAACCAATGGAAGAGTGAAGAAAAAATGCTGGCAGCCAAATATTATTGGTCTCCCAATATCCACAAACATTCTCAGATAATTAATATAGTTAGAAGGAAGCTTGGATAATAGAGGTTGTACTGTACCAGTCGAGCACACGGTTACTAAAATGTCATAATTAAAGTCAATTCTGTTCAACTAGCGTAGAATAAACATTGTCCAGAATTAGAAGGTCACGCTTTCATTTTTAAAAAAAAGTATTTTATAACCCTATTATTTTGAACTGAGCAAAAGCAAAGTTGTGACTTTCCAGCATTCAAAACATGTAGTTCTACAATAAAAAAAATCAGCCCCTCGAGCCTGTTCCGCCATTCAGTTAGATCATGGCTGATCTGTATCTTACCCGCCTTGATTCTGTAATCCTTAATACCCTTGTCTAACAAAAATTTATCAATCTCAGTTTTGAAATTTTCAATTGACCTAACCTCAACATCTTTTTGGCAAGAGTTTTCCAGATTTCCACTATCGTTTGTGTGAAGAAGTGCTTCCTGACATCACCCCTGAACAGCCTAGCTCTAATTTTAAGGTTATACCCTCTTGTTCTGGACTCTCCCACCAGAGGAAATAATTTCTCTCTATCTACCCCATCAAACCCTTTAATCATCTTAAACACCTCAACCAGATCACCCCTTAATCTTCTATATTTAAGGAAATAGAAGCCTAGTCTATGCAACTTGTCCTCATAATTTAATGCTTTTAGGCCCAGAATCATCCTGGTGAATCTGCGCTGCACCCCCTCCAAGGCCAATATATCCTTCGTGAAGTGTGATGCCCAGAACTGAATGCAGTACTCCGGATGGAGTCTAACCAGAGCTCCGTACAGCTGTAACAAAACTTCCACTCCTCAAGATAAAGGCCAACATTCCATTAGCCTTTTTAATTCTTATTTGTACCTGTCCACTAGCTTTAGGACAAACTGATAAAGCGGTGTTAAAAAAAAAACTGCGTATGGCATCTTAAGTTTTATGGTTAGAAGCAGAATACAGTAACAAAGGTGACATTAAACCTATACAAATCTTCAGTTAAAGCCATAGTTAGAAGATTATGTCTGATTTTGGGCACTTGCTTTTAGAATTATGTTAAGGCCAGAGACAGTGCAGAAGAGATTCACCAGGGATGAGAGGCTTTAGTTATGAGGAGAGATTAGAGAAGCAGAGGCTCTTTTCATTAAAGCAGAGATGGTTAAGAGATCAGATAGAGATACTCAAAATTATGAAGGGTTTTGATAACATATTGAGAAAAACTATTTCTATTGATCAATGGGTCTGTAAACATAAATTTAAGATCATCACCAAAAGTATGAAGGGAGGAGTTAGGGAAATTTGTTAAATGCAGCATATTAGGACATGGAATACCCCATCAGAAAGAGCAGTAGAAGCAGAATCCATTTAAAGGGTAAGTAGATAAATACTTGAAGAAAAATGTAAAAAAAGAGGATATAGGGAAATGGGACAGAGCTCTTTCAGGCATGATGGGCTGAATGGGCTTCCCCTGTGCTGCAAAATTTTATGATTCTATGAATGGGGTGGGGTGGGGTGGGGGGGGCATAGACAAAAAAGAAAAATACCGTTTCAATGACAGTATTCCCTCTTACAGTAACATTCTCCACAACCTGTAATTCTATTATTTACCAATCACACCCTAATACATTGTACCTTAACCATAATGAAGCCATCAAACACTGTCTTCTGTCTGTTCTGAGGCAACAGAAGTGGACACTCATTGATCAGGGTATCATATCCAGCCATGGTTTAACATAAAGATAAAGATCTGTAAGATATAAATATGTACAATAACAGATACATTTTATGATGCCAATTACTATTGCTAAAATACTTCAAAACCTCAACTACAATTGCAGATCTAATTTTTAAAAATAAAGACAACTTCAAAAAACAAATTTGATCACATCCTTGCACGTACTCCATTGACAACAGATGCACAAAATGCAGGCAAGGGAGCAAAAACACACACACATGACACATCTTGCTCTGGGCAGGCTGAATGCTCAGCGTTATTTAATGAGAGAAGAAAATACCGACCACAAGCACTCTTGGAATCCAATCAATTAAAATAATTCTACTAATAAACAAACATTCAGTTTCAAAGCTAGACCACCCGATACATACATTTTTAATTTATATAAAATCACACACAGAACACAGAATAACCAGAGAATCAAATCCAGATTAATTTGCAATAAACGTCTAAGAACAAAGTGAATTGTTTATTCTTGCTTGAACTTCAGCATGACAAGGAGTAGATAAACACTGACAGCTGGTGTCTGCTCTTGCATCTACCAAAAGTAAAGCAATCTCCATGTAAAACTCAAACCATCTCCGCTGGGATGGCAATGAAGTTGTTCCAATCCTCCTGAGCTAGAAAAGGAAGAGATTAAAAAAAAAATCAGACAGGGTCCCGAGTACTGATTTCTGTTCTGGGATCCCTGCTGGAACATGTGCAGACTTGGCCTTCAGGTAAGGATATGGATGAGCTTGGCTGTGATGTGCCCCTCCCTCCGTAAAATCAAGTAACTGATTGACACTCACTGCAAGAAGAATTGTCACTTGGTGAGATTCAGAAGGACTGCCAACTTATGGAACTGGACGCCAGTAAATGGCACTGCCGTCAGGAGAGAAAGAGGAAACAAAAACTGATTTAAAAAAATTCACAGGCCTGAAATCAATCCCTGATGTTTGTTATTTATTCTGGGGATTACAATGATTATACACTGCTACAGCTTTCCTTGTGCAGTTATAGGTGCTATATGAACCCCTCAGTTATAGCCTCAATCATTTCCAGGTATCCATTCCTGGTCAGATCTTCCTTGTTGACAGATAAAAGTTAAATGCTGAGCTAACTCTGTAAATGTATTGTGGCCTTAAAATCTGCATTGCCCCCCCCATCTCATTTTTTTTTGCTGTCAATCTCTCAACAGCAAAAAAAAATTGGTAAATTTTGAACTCATCACGATGAAGGATGTCAGTGCAGGGAAATGAAACACTTAAACACCAGGCACACAGTATCAAGTAACACTATAGCCAGATGCTGAGTAGCAGTTCTAACTCCCTTCCCCCTTCTCCCCCAACCCCAGCTTAATGTGCTGCAGGCCCACATCTACAAGTAACTGAATTCAGACTGCCCAAACACCATTTTGCTTTAGACCCTAGCAGCTACAGCAAAGTGGAGAAACTTTCAACCAATGACTGTGGACTGATCCTAGAGGTGAAAAAACATTATGCTAACCCACTCTTACCACCACAGCCTTCCTTATAAGCCAGTTTCTGACAGGAAAATATGACAGAATTATGTATTAAACAATTCCCATTAACAACTGTAGTATGGAATCTGTAGCAATTTGCTGAGTAAGCACTCTTTTCCCCATATTCACTGTTTGCTGCCCCAGATATATCAAGGAACAAAAGACCCAAATTTTGAATGTGACTTCTTGTTGCAATACAAACTATATTAACTGTGTGATGGATGGCAAATTCTAAAAAAGTAAACGACTCCTCTGACAGTCGAAACATTGATGCAACATCAACTATTACCTGTACAAAAATACAGTAATCAGCTATAGCAGACAAATACACAATGGCTAGAGTACATTACAAGGAGTGAACCGCCTGCCCACGCCCCCCACTGCCGACTATTAAACTATATGGGGCTGATTTCCATGTACTGGTCTAAGTCAGTTTTAAATGAGCAAGTACTGGTGCAAACCTAACCAGGCTGATAAATGTGCCAATAACACACAGATGTTAAAACAAGGTATAAGCACCTCAGTTGATAGAAGCAAGTATGCAGCAGGTGAGCAAAGACCACCTCTTGTGCAGCCTGGCCAACCTTGCAATCTTCCTTCATTTTCTCTATCCACCTCTGAAAAGCTGGGATAGGAAATTCACACAGGGAACCCTTCGGTGACACTAATGGAGCTGGAAAGTAAAAGCAGCAGGACAATTACCACAAAGGGTCATGAAAACCCAAGTGGAAACAGAAAAAAAGAAAATCCTCACAAAAGTAGCCTTTACACTACTGAATGAATCTTCTTACTATGCCTTTAGGAACTGCTAGATGAAAGAAGACCAAGGATCATCTAGTTCACCTTCTATGGGAGGAGGGCCCCAAATTTCAGGCGACTGACAGCCTTCAAGGAGGCCATACCAGAAATAATTGGCACAGAGAGCATAAGGGGAGTGGGGCAAGGTGAAGTCAGAGGCCTCCCCATCCATTACTTCTCTTCTCTCATTGGCATGCATCCAAGCACAACACCATGACACACAGTATATTGCCATGTATGCTGAAGTGTTCTGCAGCCAGCATTGTAATATACACTTTTTGTAAGCTTGCCCCAGGAACCAGCCAGCAATCCTGGTGCCTCAAAAGCAAACAGCACCCCGCGTCACAGATATCACTCACTGCAAGTATCAGCACAGCTACATCTACCCTGGAGGGGTTAGGTAGTGAGCTTGAGGAGGTAGCATTAGGTTACTCACAGTGCATAATTGAGGGGCAGAAGAGGTGGTGGCAGTGAAGAAATAGAAACCTGGTGGCCATCGTGGCAGTTCACATTGTTCCTCAGCATCAAAACAATTCAGACCTCTCAGGGCTTGCTTACAAAAGAAGTTTTCTGTCTGTGCACAATTATGTCTTGAATGCCATCAATGACCTCCTGGACCTTGGGGAATCCAGCAATGTAATAAAATTGGGCATCCCAGTCATGTGGCAGTTGGTGTTCAATTGGGAGAGATAATGAATGAATTTGCCCTCTTGAACAATGCCTCCTCAGTCACCTGTTGGATTATTCCATGTGCTGCAAATTAGCTTCTACTGTAGATGTCAGAGACATAAAAGTAGAGGGCAGTGCTGTCCCTGCGATGAAGGCCGTCTGCAGATGACATAGCTCTATAACTGCCTTCCGAGTGAAATGCCTTCAAAGGCAATGACATTGTCTGGTGGCAGTGCCCAGGCTTATAGATACTGTTACCCAAGCAACTGTATGTACAGGTAATCCAGCTCTGGTGCAATCAGATTTTCCTGGCTTCTCTTGTTTTCTTCCAACAAACTCCAGAGGGGAGTGTTAGGAAAAAGAATTAATATTTTGTCCATGGTTTATTGTTTCCTTTATTATATTTCTTAGTTTAAAATAAGCCTTTAAAATAATACACTCAAGGCAGGGGCATGTAATCATTTAAAACCAAGCACATTGGCTTGAAAGTCAAAAGGTCTGTAGTAACCCTTTGAAGGACAAAGTATCCTCAATATGCAAATATTAAGAACTGAAAACTCAGTGAACATACCACCAGAAACAATAGCTCCAAAGCAGACTGGAACTCCCACCTGCCCTGGCCCAGGCTGCGAACCCTCCCAAATCCCTGGGACAGAGTCATTTACATGGTCGGAGTAGGCCACCAGTGTCTGCAAGGGCAACTCAGTGACACCACCCTGACTTGCCCTCATAGGACAGAATGGCCCACAGCTATTCTGCTTGGCATCCCGATGCCCAAGAGAAAAAACTAAATTTCCCCAAGTCTTTGGCTCCAAAAAAGGAGCCCTTCTGCCTCTAGGGTTGATTATCTTAATTTAGGTAACATTTGCGGCCTTCCTTTCTAAAGTGGCTCACATCAGCTCTCAGCTGAAATAAGTTCCGCTGAGGCATTTCAAGGCATAAAGGGCAGAAATAATGATTGAAGGATTTGATAGGGTAGATAGAGAGAAACTATTTGCTCTGGTGGGAGAGTACAGAATAAGGAGATAGAACCTTAAAATTAGAACTAGGCCATTCAGGGGTAGTGTCAGAGAGCACTTCTTCATACAAAAGTCAGTGGAAATCTGGAACTCCCTCCCCAAAAAGCTGTTGAGGCTAGGTCAATTGAAAATTTCAAAAATGAGATTGATAGATTTTTGTTAGGTAAGGGCATTAAGGGATATGGAACCAAGGCAGGTAAATGGAGTCAAGTTACAGATCAATCATGAGCTAACTGAATGGCAGAACAGACTTGAAGGGTTGAATGGCCTACTCCTGTTCCTAATTTACTGGGGCAGCCCTGGTACTTCCACCAACACACCCTTTGATGTGAGGAAGGAGGGACAGGAAGGTCAGCATGTGGTTGGCTCTACCAGAATTTAAAAGGCCAGTCAAAGGAGGCTGGAATCCCAGCAGAATCAGGTTCTGCCCACATTTCAGGGCCCCCTGGGCAGAAGTTAGGCTTTCCATCCTCTCTGGCCTCAGGAATTTGAGTCAATGACTACAAGCCAAATTAACGAGGCCACACTTGTCCTGATTCAAAGAGGCTCGTGTGGAGGGTAAACACTGACATAGATTGGCTGGGCTGAATAGCCTCTTTCCGTGTTGTAACTTTTATGTATTTCTATGTAATTGAGTTAATGGTACTTCAAACCAGCTGTCAATGGGATGTGAAAGAGTCCAAATACAGACAATGCACATTACAAATCAAAGGCTGACATCATCATGCCCTTGTATTTATAGTTTGTGAAGACTGGCTATTATTCAAATACAGCACTTCTGTCTTGTAGACTGACCTTCAAATCAATGCCTGTTTTTCAAAAGCGTTATACAAGGATAAAAATCCAGCACATTTTATGTAACAGCAGTTCAGTTCTGTCTAGCCATGAGATGCAGGGACAGAAAGCAGCTCTGTGGGTGTACACCTACTTCATTCCTGCAGAGGCTGGATTTGGTTTCTTCACTGAAGAATAAGTCTGTTACTTTTTTCTGAAAAGTATTTTTATCTCCCAAGGTAGGTTTAAAAAAAAAAGTTAAAAAGGATCACATCCAACTGTTTATCTGGTTTAAAAGTTTTGCAAATCAGTTCCAGACTACTGGTTCCTTGGACCAATTTCAACATAGCAACTCACTTTTACTGCTTGCTGCTGTAAACAACTTTATTCATGAATAAAACCATCTCATGGGAGAGGAGGAACTAACTAAACTTCAGCGATAGTTAAAATTCAAATCTAAACAATTAAGATGGGGGGAGATGGTAGGAAACTGTCATTGTGGGAGTGGCTTCAGTGCCATTGTATATAGCTGAAGCAGAGGCTAGATTTTCTGTGTAAAGTTCAGCTTTCTCCCTCAGGACAGGCCCTGAAGGTTATATGGTAAGTAATTAATTATAAGTTTAAAAATGTATTTGGAGTGAGTTTTTGGCACAGTAGGAAGTAATTATTTTCTATCAAGGTACTTTATGAAAAAATTTTAAAAACATTCTTCAACTCTCACTTGAAATCGAGATGTCAGTGTGGATGTTAAGCTTACTGTGTGTGTGATATACAGGATGTGGGTCATCTTGGGTCTGCAAAGTATCCAGGGGGAGTACGCTTTCATGAAGTGCCAACTAATTGACTCCCTCAAGAAATAAATTCCTGGACTAAATAACCAACTAGCTACACTGCACACTATACGCAAGCAGGAAAAGTGCCTGGAAGAGATTTTCCATGAAGGATGTCCCCACCAAGATAGGAGAGACAGCACAGCAAAAGCAACACATGGGTGGCAGTCACTAAGGCATGAGAAGAGAGTAGACAGAAACAGAGGAACCAGTGGAACTGGAGTTGTCCAACAGATTTTCAGCACTGGAGATGGACAGAATGTAACAGCAGGGGATGATATCCATGAGCAGGTCAATGAAGCAGGGCAGCAAGTGGTTTCTCAGGGGGAACAAGGAACAGCTAAGAGTTGCAAGGGACTCCCATATAGTTTGATCCCATTATCTCTGGCATATCTCACATCTGGCATCATCACAGGATCCTATCCACCCACTGAATCAAGTCCTGAAACCGGGACACTTGAGAAGCAACAGACTATTCAGGTCTCCTGGTTATGCTTATAGATGGACTGATTGTAGAAGATTCTATCAGAAGATCCAAACTATACTGGTGGAATTGGTTAAGGAGATTACAAATCCCCTCACTAATATATACAAAATTTGTTGGCATCAGATAACATCCTGCTGGATTAGAAAGTAGGAAATGTGACCCTCTTCCATCTTTGAAAAGGGGCAAGGAATGAAACCTCAAATTACAGACCTGTGAACTTTACCTCAATTGTGGGTGGGGAAATGTTTGTGACATTGATGAGGAATGGCAGAGATGGACTATGTCTAATTTGTCAAACCCAGAACTGGTTCAGACCAATATATTGGATTTCTTTGAGGAGCATTCTGATCTGGTAGACAAGGATGAGGCAGTTTTTGTTACCCACCTGGATTTCAGAAAGCCATTTGACACTGCCAACTGTCTCTTATTCTTGCACTTTGTGAATCAGTCTGTTATGGTGGATGAAGTATTGGGCTGGATTGGTGTGTGGGGCTGGACAGTAGAAAACAAAGGGTGGCGATGCATGGGAGTGGATGCCAGTTGCCAGCAGAATACCACAAGGATTGGCGTTGGGGCCACCACTGTTTATAACTTGTGATTGACTATGTTAACCAATGCAAAATAATCCAAAAGGTATCTGGAAAAGTTAGGTTAATTGGCAGAGACATAGCAGATGGATGGAGACCTTTGAAATCAGTTTTTAAAAACCAAAATTCCCAAATATTTTCAGGTCTCTATCAGTAAAAGCTAATTTCTACCCAGTTTTGACCTGCAGGATTACAAAATTCTTTCTGGTGTTAGTGCCTCCAAAGATGCACATGCACTGAATTAGTGACATCACACTGCATGACAATGTATGTATGCAACATGCACAATGACATCTCGAACACAATAAATGCACAGCCCACACCTGACTTTCAGCAGCAAATTCTGAAAGGGAGGCAACTTGAGTCCAGTTCTTTAGACACTTTGAAGGGTTACAGGAGGAGTTTAAGTGCTGTCTTATGGTACCGGACCAGATCTATGTTACAAAAAGAAAAGTGAAGGTGGTATTTAGAGGCATTATGACAAAATTTAGAAGGCTTGCAGGTAAGAAAAAATGGTAAGACAAATAGGGCCATAGTAAAAAAAAATGTTAAGGTGTGTAAAAATGTTAAAAAGACAAATCTAAAGGCACTGTATCTGAATGCAAGAAGCATTCGTAATAAGGTAGACAAAGTAACAGCGCAAATAGATGTAAGCGGATATGATATAATAGCAATTACGGAGACATGGGGCTCGATGTTAGCAGGGCTGCGGGTTCGCGGCGGGGGGGGGGGCTATTGGGCGTGTGGGTAACGCACCCGGTGAAATTAGTCTGCCCCCCGCGCAATCACAGCCTAATTGGATCCACTTACCTGTTGTTCCGGGTTCCCCACTGCTGATCTGCGCGTCGGGCGGGCTGCGCATACGCAGTAAGCTGTCAGCTGGAGGAGCTCTATTTAAAGGGGCAGTCCTCCACTGACAGATGCTGCAACAAACAGCAAAAATTACAGCATGGAGCAGCCCAGGGGGAAGGCTGCTCCCAGTTTAATGATGCCTCACTCCAGGTATCATTAGATGGGGTGAGGAGGAGGAGGACAGAGATGCTCCCCCCGGCGAGCGGGAGGAAGCGGCCTGCCTCTGCCACCAGGAAGGCCTGACTTGAGGTGGCAGAGGAGGTTACCAGCACCACAAACATATCGCTCAACTGCATACCGTGCAGGAGGCACTCCAATGACCTCAGTAGGTCAGCCAAAGTGAGTACACTTACTCATTCCCCTACACTCCGTCTGCCACATCACCGCCCCCAACCCACATCTCCTTCTGCACTGCCAACACTATTCTGTCACATCACCCCTCATACCCACTCAAACCTCATCCTCATCTTACCTGCACTTACTCACCTCGCCAGGACTCATCCCGCCACGACCACTCAACCCAATCCTCATACAATCTCATGGCTCGATCTCATACTCACCCTCTCGTGCATCTCTTTCACAGTCAGCCTCACTCAACCTGCCGCTACCTGTGCTGCAGCCACAGGGCATACATCACATATGTGCAGTAGGCAGCGTAAGGCAAACGTGTCGTGAGCATGAAGGGGATGCACAAGGGTGTTTGAGGGTTTGTCATGGTTTTTACTTATATTGAATTTCTGACCAACTCACATTACATATTATATTGGCACCACTACTGCCACGTCTTTGTGAATCTTGTCTGGTTTGTGCAATAATGCCCTTTCCTGAGGATCACAATGAAGACCCACAACCGATGCCACCCATTGGGCAGCATTTTAGCACCCGCTATCAGGTGCGTGCCTGGCGGGGGGGCCCCGAAAATCATGAAATCCCGGAGCGGGACCGGAGCCCGCCTCGAACCCGCGCACGTCCGGGTTCCCCGCTGACGCGCCGGCGTGCGCGCGCAGCCCCCGCTGGTGGGAATCCCGCAGGCAATTAAAGCCAGTGGGATGCCACTTGAAAGTATTTATTTGGCTTGTTCAGGTCATTAACTGACCTGATTAAGGGATTATGTGAGGAGGGGTGGGATTTTAGTGCAAACTGGGACTGTTTCCCATACTGGGGGAAACACTCCCAGTTCAAATGGACCTGTTGCAGCCATCAGCCTGTGGCAGCTGCAAAGATCCATTTGACAGGGGTGGCGGGGACCCTCACTCATTGCAGGAGGCCACTCTGTCACTTGGGACAAAGTTTGGCCTCCACCACCCTCCTCCTGACAATCAAAGTAACTTGCACACTTACCCCGGTGTCCAGAAACATGTACCTACCTTGCGGACCCCCTCAGATGTACATCTTGCGGATGGGGGCCGCCGTAGCTGCAGTCATGACCTCCTCGGAGGGCGAACAGCATCACCAGCCTCGCCATCCACCTCTGACACGTGGAGCTCCACAACAGGGTGCTGTGACACATCCACCTGCACAGCAGGAGGGAGGGCTACCGCAGAGAGAGATGCGTCGCAGAGGGCACTACCCTCGCCACAGGGTCCACAGACCGAGGCTCAGCTTCCTGGACCTCTCTGAGCAGCAGTGCACACGAAGGCTCAGAGTCACTCGACATGTAGTCGTGGATATCTGCAGCCTCCTTCATGCCGAGCTGCTCCCAGCTGGCCCGAGCACCATCTTCTTACCTGTTGCTGTCAAAGTCACCACTGCCCTTAACAACTTCTCCTCCGCATCCTTCCAGGGTGCCACCGAGGACATCGCCGACGTCTCTCAGCCGTCTGCACAAAAGAGCCCTGCAAATACACCTACACCCACTCTGCAGTGACACAATGGGTGGCATCAGTTGTGGGTCTTCATAGTGATCCTCAGGAAAGGGCATTATTGCACAGACCAGACAAGATTAGCGAAGACATGGCAGTAGTGGTGCCAATATAATATGTAATGTGAGTTGGTCAGAAATTCAATATAAGTAACAACCATGACAAACCCTCAAACACCCTTGTGCATCCCCTTCATGCTCACGACACGTTTGCCTTACGCTGCCTACTGCACATATGTGATGCATGCCCTGTGGCTGCAGCACAGGTAGTGGCAGGTTGAGTGAGGCTGGCCGTGAAAGAGATGCATGAGAGGGTGAGTACGAGATAGAGCCATGAGATTGTATGAGGATTGGGTTGAGTGGTAGTGGATGGGGTGAGTCCTGGCGAGGTGAGTAGGTGCAGGTACGATGAGGATGAGGTTTGAGTGGGTATGGGGGGTGATGTGACAGAGTAGTGTTGGCAGTGCAGAAGGAGATGTGGGTTGGGGGCGGTGATGTGGCAGACAGAGTGTAGGGGAATGAGTAAGTGTACTCACTTTGGCTGACCTACTTAGGTCATTGGAGCGCCTCCTGCACTGTATGCAGGTGGGCGATATGTTGGTGGTGCAGGTGACCTCCTCTGCCACCTCGAGCCAGGCCGCTTCCTCCCGCCCGCCAGGAGGAAGATCTCTGTCCTCCCCCTCCTCCTCACCCCATGTATTGATACCTGGAGTGAGGCATCATTAAACTGGGAGCAGCCTTCCCCCTGGGCTGCTCCATGCTGTGATTTTTTCTGTTTGTTGCAGCATCTGTCAGTGGAGGACTGCCCCTCTAAATAGAGCTCCTCCAGCTGACAGATCTTACTGTGCATGCGCAGCCCGCCCAACGCGCAGATCAGCAGTGGGGAACCCGGAGGAGCAGGTAAGTGGATTCAATTAGTGGATTGTATGCTATAATCACGCGGGGAGCTGACTAATTTCACCGGGCGCGTTACCCACGCACCAGATAGCCCCCCCGCCGAGAACCCGCAGCCCTGCTAACATCGGGCCCATTGTGTCACTGCAGAGTGGGTGTAGGTGTATTTGCAGGGCTCTTTTGTGCAGACGACAGAGACGTCCCCGGTGGCACCCTGGAAGGATGCGGAGAAGTTGTTGAGGGCAGTGGTGACTTTGACAGCGACAGGCAAGAAGTTGGTGCTCGGGACAACTGAGAGCAGCTCGGCACGAAGGAGGCTGCAGATGTCCACAACTACATGTCGAGTGACTCTGAGCCTCCGTGTGCACTGCTGCTCAGAGAGGTCCAGGAAGCTGAGCCTCGGTCTGTGGACCCTGTGGCGAGGGTAGTGCCCTCTGCGACGCATCTCTCTCTGTGGTTGCCCTCCCTCCTGCTGCACAGGTGGATGTGTCACAGCACTCTGTTGTGGAACTCCACGTGTCGGAGGTGGACGGCGAGGCTGGTGATGCTGTTTGCCCTCCGAGGAGGTCATGACTGCAGCTACAGCAGCCCCCATCCGGAAGATGTACATCTGAGGGGGTCCGCAAGGTACATGTCTCTGGACCCCCCGGGTAAGTGTGCAAGATGGTGAATTTTCTTGTCAGGAGGAGGAGGCCAAACTTTGTCCCAAGTGACAGAGTGGCCTCCTGCAATGAGTGAGGGTCCCCCCAACCTATCAAATGGACCTTTGCAGCTGCCACAGGCTGACAGCTGCAACACGTCCATTTCAACTGGAAGTGTTTCCCACAGTATGGGAAACAGTCCCAGTTGTCAATAAAATCCCACCCCTCCTCACATTTTCACTTAATCAGGTCTGTTAATGACCTGAAATACCAAGGTAAATACTGTTAAGTGGAACCCCACTGGCTTTAATTGCCTGCGGGATTCCCACATGCAGGGGCTGCGCGCGCACGTCGGTACGTCTGTGGGGAACCCGGAAGTGGGCGGATTGGAGCCGGGCTCCGAACCTGCTCCGGGATTCCCCGATTTTCGGAGCCCCCCCGCCCCCCGGCCAGGAACGCACCCGATAGCGGGTGCTAAAATGATGCCCATGGCTGCAGGTGACCAAGGGTGGAGCTGAATATCCAAGGGTATTTGATATTTAGGAAGGACAGGCAAAAAGGAAAAGGAGGTGGGGTGGCATTGTTAGTAAAGGATGAAATCAGAGCAAATGTGAGAAAGGATATTGGCTCAGAAAATCAAGATGTAGAATCAGTCTGGGTGGAGGTTAGAAGCACCAAGGGTCAGAAAACACTGGTGGGAGCTGTCTATAGGCCTCAAAACAGTAGTGGTAATGTAGGGGATGGGATCAAATGGGAAATTAGAGATGGATGTAACAAGGGTACTACAGTAATCATGGGTCACTTTAACCTGCATATAGACTGGCCAAACCAAATTAGCAATAATACTGTGGAGGATGAATTCCTGGAGTGTGTACGAGATGGTTTTTTTGACCAGTATATCAGGCTACCCTAGATTGGGTATTTTGCAATGAGAAGGGGTTAATTAATAATCTTGTTGTGCAGGGTCCTTTAGGGAAGAGTGCCCATAACATGATAGAATTCTTCATTAAGATAGAAAGTGAAGTAGTCCAATCTGAAACTAGGGTTCTAAATCTAAACAAAGGAAACTACGAAGGTATGAGGAGTGAGTTGGCTATGATAGATTGGGAAGCTTCATTAAAAGGTATGACAGTGGATAGGCAATGGCTAACATTTAAGGAACGAATGCATGAATTGCAACAATTATACATTCCTTTCTGGCGCAAAAACACAAAAGGAAAAGTGGCCCAAGCATGGCTAACAAAAGAAATTAAGGATAGTATTAGATCCTAAGAGGAGTCATATAAAGTTGCCAAAAAAAGTAGCAAGCCTGAGGATTGGGAGCAGTTTAGAATTCAGCAATAAAGGACCAAGGGATTGATTAAGAGGGGAAAAAGAGAGTATGAGAATAAACTTGCAAGTAACATAAAAGTGGACTGTAAAAGCTTCGACAAGTATGTAAAGAGAAAAAGATTAGTGAAGACAAATGTACGTCCCTTACAGTGAGAAACGGAAGAATTTATAAAGGGGAACAGGGAAATGGCAGAGCAATTAAACAAATACTTTGGTTCTGTCTTCAAGGAAGAGGACACAAATAACTTCCCAGAAATGCTAGGGAACCAAGGGACTAGTGAGAAGGAGGAATTAAAGGAAATTAATATTAGTCAAACAATAGTGCTGGAGAAAGCAGATAAATCCCCGATAATCTGCATCCCAGAGTACTAAAAGAGGTAGCCATGGAAATAGCGGATGCATTAGTTGTCATCTTCCAAAATTCTATGGATTATGGAACAGTTCCTGCAGATTGGAGGGTGGCAAATGTAACCCCACTATTTTAAAAAAAAGGGAGAGAGAAAACAGGGAACTACAGACCAGTTAGCCTAACATCAGTAGTAGAGAAAAGGCTAGAGTTTATTATAAAGGATGTGCTAACAGGACATTTAGAAAATATCAAATGGGATTAGACAAAGTCAACATGGATTTATGAAAGGGAAATCACGTTTGACAAACCTACTGGAGTTTATTGAGGATGTAACTGGTAGAATAGATAAGGGAGAACCAGTGGATGTGGTTTATTTGGATTTTCAGAAGGCCTTTGATAAAGTCCCACATAAGAGGTTAGTGTGCAAAATTAAAGCACATGGGATTGGTGATAATATACTGGTATGGATTGAAAATTGGTTAACAGACAGGAAACAGAGAGTAGGAATAAATGGGTCTTTTTCGGGGTGGCAGGCGGTGACTAGTGGGGTACCGCAGGGATCAGTGCTTGGGCCCCAGCTATTCACAATATATATCAATGATTTGGATGAGGGAACCAAATGTAGTATTTCCAAGTTTGCTGACGACAGAAAACTAGGTGAGATCGTGAGTTGTGAGGAGGATGCAAAGAGGCTTCAAAGTGATTTAGACAAGTTGAATGAGTGAGCAAATACGTGGCAGATGCAGTATAATGTGGACAAATGTGAAGTTATCCACTTCGAAAGGAAAAACAGAAAGGCAGAGTATTATTTAAATGGTGATAGATTGGGAAATGTTGATGTACAAAGGGACCTGGGTGTCCTTGTACACCAGTCATTGAAAGCAAACATGCAGGTGCAGCGAGCAGTTAGGAAGGCAAATGGTATGTTGGCCTTCATTGCAAGAGGATTTGAGAACAGGAGCAAGGATGTCTTACTGCAGTTACACAAGGCCTTGGTGAGACCACACCTGGAGTACTGTGTGCAGTTTTGGTCTCCTTACCTAAGAAAGGATATACTTGCCATAGAGGGAGTGCAGCAAAGGTTCACCAAACTGATTCCTGGGATGGCAGGATTGTCGTATGAGGAGAGATTGGGTTGACTCGGCCTGTATTCACTCTAGTTTAGAAGAATGAGAGGGGATCTCATTGAAACATATAAAATTCTGACAGGGCTAGACAGACTGGATGCAGGGAGGATGTTTCTCCTGGCTGGGGGGTCCTGAATGAGGGGTCACAGTCTCAGGATACGGGATAGGAAATTTAGGACTGAGATGAGGAGAAATTTCTTCACTCAGAGGGTGGTGAACCTGTAGAATTCTCTACAACAGAAGGCTGTGGAGGCCAAGTCGCTGAATATATTTAAGATGGAGCTAGATAGATTTCTCGACACAAACGGCATCAAGGGGTATGGGGAGAGAGCGGGAATATGGTATTGAGATAGAGGATCAGCCATGATCATATTGAATGGTGGAGCAGGCTCGAAGGGCTGAATGGCCTACTCCTGCTCCTATTTTCTATATTTCAGACTGAAAAGGCAACATTGTTATTACTGGCCACCCAAGTATCAGCTTGAGGAACACCATTGATCAACATCCAATAGACTCAACTGAACAAAGTAAGCACATTTAAGGTCTGTAACAAAGTTGGGACAAGAAAGAAATGAAAATATATATCAAGATGTATGTCCATTAAGAGCTTTTATACTGTCAAACAATTATAGGTAGAGAAGCAAAATGAAGCTTTACCCCTCCTCATCCTCTTGGACACAGTCAACCACGCTATCCTCCTCCAAAACCTCTGCATTCTTGTCCAGTTTCGTGGGACTGCCCCCACTTGATTCCACTCTTATTTATCTGAGCATTGCCAGAGGATCTCTAGCAACGGCTTCTCTTCCCACCCCTGTATGGTCACCCCAGAAGTCCCCTAAACATCCATCCTTAGTCCCCTTCTCTTCATCTAGATGCAGCCGTTGGCTGACATGGGGGCAGCTTTCACATGTACATTAATGACATCCAGCTCTACCACCTCTGTACTGTTAGACTGCATGTCCAACATCCACTCTTGGATGAGCCATAATTTCCTCCAAACAGTGGGCAAAAGCCATAGTCTGCAGCCCTCTGTCACCAACTCCACACCCTCACCATCAACTCCAACCCCCTCCCCAGCCAATGTCACAGGCTGAACCAGACTGTTCACCACTTTAGCATTGTACTTGACCCCAACCTGAGCTTCCAACCCCACAATCATGACAACCATCTACTTCCACCTCCACTTGCTGTTGAAACCCTTTATTCCCTCCAGATAACTATTCCATTGCTCCCCTGGCCAGCTTTCCGTCCTCCACCCTCCATAAATTTATCTCATCCAAAACTCTAACTGTATCCTATCCTGCGCTAAATTCCACTTGTTTACCTTCTCCATCCTTGATGACCTCCATGGCCCCCAGTCCCCCAATTTAAAAGTCTAATCCTCATGTTTAAATCCTCCATTGCCTCATTCCTCTCCATCTCTAACCTCCTCCAGCACTACAACCCCAGCCGAACTCAGTTTCTCTGATTCCATCCTCTCGAGCAGCCCCCATCCCCCTCACCATTGGTGGCAGTGCCTTCAGCCACCTAGGCCCTACGCACTGGAATTCCCTCTCTAAAGCCCTCCATCTTTCCGCCTCCCTTTCTTAAGGCCCTCCTTAAAACCCATTTCTTTGGCTAAACTTTTGTCACCACTACTAAATATCTTCTTTGGCTCAGCATCCATTTTTTTTGCTTATACTTCTGTATAGTGGTTTAGAACATTTTCTACATTAAAAATACTATTTAAATACAAGTTGCAGTTGATGCAAGATGAATAATATCTGAAGTCTCAATAATGACTACATCTGTTATTAACAAAATAAATACACTGCAAACAATGATTCCAATATACTGCTCATAATACATTACATTGTGGCATATATATGTGTTTCACAGTACTATAAGCAACGATGTGCTACTTTAAACATACATTTTAGCAGTCAACATGTTGCAGCTCATTCACATAATATAAATGTATCTTACTGTTTTAATAGCTTGACAGTATTTTGTGATCATGGAAACTTGTATTACATTGGAACATACTTATACTACACTTCATACTATATTTTAGTGATGTTCAAAATAAAAAACTATTTTGCTCCAAATTTACCTGGATTTTTGGGTTCTCATTTTTTCCTCCCAGTTTTCAATGTTAAAATAAAAACTGAAATACACAAAAAACCTAGGCTTCAAGTCAGCAAAACACACAGACTAAAGATGCATACAAATGTAGTTCAACAGACATGGCTGTAAAGTCATGAGATTAGCTCGGAGCAAGTATGTGTATTACATACCAAATGTCAACATGCTTGAAGTAACAAAGTAGGAAAGATATGTGGGGAGTTTGCTGTATAAATCATTAAAGCTCAGTTTTGTTCATAGCCAGTGAAGAAAGCAAACAAAATGGTGCAATGTAAAGCTAGGAGTTTGACTTACAAGTCTAAAGAGGTGATGCTCACGTATCTAGCTTTGGTGGGGCCACATCTAGAGGACTATTTTGAGTCTTGAATTACAGGAAAGATGTAGATTTACTGGAGGAAGTTCAGAAAGGCTATAAAGCTGATTACTAAAATTAGAGGCTAAATTATAAAGAAAGGTTGTCCTCCCTGGGGTGATCAAATGGGTCACTGGTATGGAAAATTTGGATCCAGGAAGATCATTCCATCAGGCCCAGAAGTCACAGCTTAAAAGGTAAAGGAATGAAGAAGAAAAATAGGAAATTGAGGCAACATTTTTTTTTAAGTAAGAGGGTGATAGAATTGTGGCATAGATTACCATTGTGGGTGGAAAAATATAACATTATTAAAGAAAGGACTGGATAAATTCCTGCTAGGAAAGGAATAGAGAGCTATTAGTTCTAAATTCACAAGGAGGGACACAAGGTGAAGTATGGAAGGGTAGACTAAATGGATCAATGCTCCTTTCCTGCCCAAAACATCACTATATCATAGTCTAGCTTGTTTATAAAAAAGTGTCTGGCACAACTGATATTATTTATCTTCTGAAATGAATCAAAACACAATGGAATTGCAGCACACTATGTGGCAGCAGTAAGAAGGCTCATTGTTCAGGTGAGGCATACTGTTGCAGTGAATGCAAAACATATCACTTTCAATTGAATTACAGTAACCAGTACAGCTTTAAAGAAAGACTTGCACTTGTATAGCACTGTTCACTACCTCAGAGCATCTCAAAACATTTTACAGCCAATTAAGTACTTTTGAAATGGTCACTGTTATAATGTAGGAAACACAGCAACCAATTTGCACACAGCAAGCTCCACAAACAATATGTTAATGACCAGGTAATGTTACAGTGATGTTGGTCAAGGGACAGATATTGACTAGGACACTGGGGTCAACTCCCAGCTCTTCTTCAAAAATAGTCTTCTCCCACACTCACCTGACGAAGGAGAAAGCCTCCGAAAGCTTGTGATTTTCAAAAATAACAGTTGGACTATAACCTGGTGTTGTAAGATTCCTTGCATTTGTCAACCCCAGTCCATCACCGGCATCTCCACATCATGACTGGAGTATCAGCTTAGATTTTGTGCTCAAGTCTTTGGAGTGGGACTTGAACCCACAATCTTCTGATTCAGAGTCGAAAGTGCTACCGCTGAGCCACCGCTGACAAGAAAATACTTCCTGGAAGGCCAGAGCATCATGCGGCCTTTAACGTCCATCATAAACGGACACGTTGTGCGCACGGTATTACCAGTGGACAGTAACTATAGACTCATTCAATATTCAACAAGTAAATGAATCAATCAGCGCGGCGGACACGGACGGCTCTCAGATCCTCCATTCACCAGTTTGGCCGCTGGAGAATTCAGTGTTGCCGAGTGTTTTCACCGGTTAAAAGACCTCGCTGAACAGTTTCAATGATCAATACTCACTTTTACTAAACACTCCTGAAAGTCCCGCCGACTGGAGCCCTGCCCGCCCCCCATTCACTGGATTTACAGACTGTGTGGAGCCCGCGCCTTACACAACCAATCAGAACCTCAGCCGCTCCCGATTGGTTACACTCGAACCACGTGGATATATCAGGGGGCGGCACGGCCAGAAGTTATTTAGTCTTAAATAAAATGTAAAGTTGCATCACTTTGTAAAAGCTGCCACAATAATATAATAACTGCAAATACTGCAAGAAAAATCAAACGAATTGGTGTGTTGAAAGTGTGGAATGTGTTCGGTAGAAGAAACTTGTACTTTACATTATTATATAAATATTGAGGGGAAACGTCGACTTCGCAGATACAGTAATTAGACAAGAACAACCTTACTCATGGTAGACATACCACATATTTATCGTTCCTGAACAACACAATGGTATCTATAGGTAATACAAATGTTAGAATTATGAAAAAGTACAAACTTCTAAGCAATTTGCTGTAAGTTTTAAACGTGTATCGTCGGGAGCCCCATTAGTTGTTACAAGATGTTTATTTCAAGGTAATATGTTCCTCTTTATCTGGAAAAAAAATTACAGGGATCCTGTCATCTTTTCATTATACTTTAACCTTCCTCTCCTGCATATGTACAATATTCTTTGGAGAATAATAGATGTGTCGTTGACCTCAGAACCGGGGAGAGAGGCGTTCAGATTATGGTTTATAATACAGAAGAATAGTGAGTACGGGGCAAAGAACGCTGTAGCTAGCAAAATAGAGATGTAAGAGAAAATACATTAAGGATAGCACCTCGCAGGTTTTAAAACAAACATTAATAAAACTAAGACAACATGTAATATAGAATGAATTTCTCTTTCTTTTACATATGACATGGACAAACTAAAAGGGTAGTAGGAATCAAACGCAAGAAAATTATTTTCCAATTTTTAGAGATTAATTTCACTGAGGTTGCAGGTCAAAGTGAAACCTCCTTACGAATAACATCATGATGATTTCTAAATTCTAAAAAAAATGTAATCAATCTGATGTTTAACCATTGAACTGAAAGTACCCCCATCGCTGAAAAATAAAATGCATAGACACTGATTGGTAGCTTCCAGCATCAAAGTGTATTAGAATAAATTGTGGGACTGACGGAGTACCATGACAAAAAGGCTTTTTCATCTGGATAATAAGATTTTCAAATTACAAAATTCCTATTCATCATTTACAAATAACCAAATTGTGCAGTCATAACAATAATATATATATTCAATTTAATAAGCATATAAGAAATAGGAGCTGGAGTAGACCATATGACTCCTTGAGCCTGCTCTGCCATTCAATAGGATCTTCCACCTCAACTCCACTTTCCTGCCCGATCCCAATATCCCTTGATTCCCTTAGTGTCAATCGTGAATATACCTCTCTGGGGTAGAGATTTCCAAAGATTCACAACCCTGTGAATGAAGACATTTTTCCTCGTCTCAGTCCTAAATGGCCATCCCCTTATCCTTTTTTAAAAATCGTTCATGGGATGTGGGTGTCGCTGGCAAGGCCAGCATTTATTGCCCATCCCTAATTGCCTTTGAGAAGGAGGTGGTGAGCCGCCTTCTTGAACCACTGCAGTCCGTGTGGTGAATGTTCTCCCACAGTGCTGTTAGGTAGGGAATTCCAGAATTTTGACCCAACAACAATGAAGGAACGATGATCTATTTCCAAGTCAGGATGGTGTGTGACTTGGAGGGGAACGTGCAGGTGGTGATGTTCCAATGTGCTTGCTGCCCTTGTCCTTCTAGGTGGTAGAGGTCGCAGGATTGGGAGGTGCTGTCGAAGAAGCCTTGGCGAGATGCTGCAGTGAATCCTGTAGATGGTACACACTGCAGCCACTGTGCGCCGGTGGTGAAGGGAGTGGATGTTTAGAGTGGTGGATGGGCTGCCGATCAAGTCGGCTGCTTTGTCCTGGATGGTGTCAAGCTTCTTGAGTGTTGTTGGAGCTGCATTCATCCAGGCAAATGGAGAGTATCCCATCACACTCCTGACTTGTGCCTTGTAGATGGTGGAAAGGCTTTGAGGAGTCAGAGGTGAGTCACTTGCCGCAGAATACCCAGCCTCTGACCTGCTCTTGTAGCCACAGTATTTATGTAGCTAGTCCAGTTAAGTTCCTGGTCAATGGTGACCCCCAGGATGTTGATGGTGAGGGATTCGGCGAGGGTAATGTTGTTGGAGATGGTCATTGTCTGGCGCAAATGGTACTTTCCACTTATCAGCCCAAGCCTGGATGTTGTCCAGGTCTTGCTGCATGCAGGCGCGCTGTGCTTCATTATCTGGGTGGTTGTGAATGGAACTGAACACTGTGCAATCATCAGCGAACATCCCCATTTCTGACCTTATGATGGAAGGATGGTCATTGATGAAGCAGCTGAAGATTGTTGGGCCTAGGACACTGCCCTGAGGAACTCCTGCAGCAGTGTCCTGGGGCTGAGATGATTGGCCTCCAATAACCACTACCATCTTCCTTTGTGCTAGGTATGACTCCAGCCACTGGAGAGTTTTCCCCCTGATTCTCATTGACTTCAATTTTACTAGGGCTCCCTGGTGCCACACTCGGTCAAATGATGCCTTGATGTCAAGGGCAGAAACTTTCACCTCACCTCTGGAATTCAGCTCTTTTGTCCATGTTTGGACCAAGGCTGTAATGAGGTCTGGAGCCAAGTGGTCCTGGCGGAACCCAAACTGAGCATTGGTGAGCAGGTTATTGGTGAGTAAGTGCCACTTGATAGCACTGTCGACGTCTCCTTCCATCAATTTGCTGATGATTGAGAGTAGACTGTTGGGGCGGTAATTGGCTGGATTGGATTTGTCTTGCTTTTTGTGTACAGGATATACCTGGGCAATTTTCCACGTTATCGGGTAGATGCAGGTGTTGTAGCGGTACTGGAACAGCCTGGCTAGGGGTGTGGCTAGTTCTGGAGCACACGTCTTCAGCACTACAGCCGGGATGTTGTCGGGGCCCACAGCCTTTGCTGTATCCAGTGCACTCAACCCTTTCCTGATATCACGTGGAGTGAATCGAATTGGCTGAAGATTGGCATTTGTGATGGTGGGGATATCGGGAGGAGGCCGAGATGGATCATCCACTCGGCACTTCTGGCTGAAGATGGTTGCAAACACTTCCTTTGCACTCACGTGCTGGACTCTGCCATCATTGAGGATGTGGATGTTCACGGAGCCTCCTCCTCCCGTTAGTTGTTTAATTGTCCACCACCATTCACGACTGGATGTGGTAGGACTGCAGAGCTTTGATCTGATCCGTTGGTTGTGGAATCGCTTAGCTCTATCTATAGCATGTGGCTTCCACTGTTTAGCATGCATGTAGTCCTGAGTTGTAGCTTCACCAGGTTGGCCCTCATTTTTAGGTACACCTCGTGCTGCTCCTGGCATGCTGTTGTACACTCCTCATTGAACCAGGGTTGATCCCCTGGCTTGTTGGTAATGGTAGAGTGAGGAATATGCTGGGCTATGAGGTGACAGATTGTGCTGGAATACAGTTCTGCTGCTGCTGATGGCCCACAGCTCCTCATGGATGCCCAGTTTTGAGCTGCTATATCTGTTCTGAATCTATCCCATTTAGCACGGTGGTATTGCCACACAACAGATTGTTGGATGGTGTCCTCAGTGTGAAGACGGGTCTTCATCTCCACAAGGACAGTGCGGTGGTCACTCCTACCAATACTGTCATGGGCAGCTGCATCTGCGATAGGTAGATTGGTGAGGACGAGGTCAGGTAGGTTTTTCCCTCACCACCTGCCGCAGGCCTAGTCCAGCAGCTATGTCCTTCAGGACTCGGCCAGCTCGGTCAGTAGTGGTGCTACTGAGCCACTCTTGGTGATGGAGATTGAAGTCCCCCACCCAGGGTACATTCTGTGCCCTTGCTACCTCAGTGTTTCCTCCAAGTGGTGCTCAACATGGAGGAGGACTAATTCATTAGCTGAGGGAGGGCGGCAGGTGGTAATCAGCAGAATTTTTCTTTGTCCATGTTTGACCTGATGCCATGAGATTTCATGGGGTCCGGAGTCAATGTTGAGGACTCCCAGGGCCTCTCCTGACTGTATACCACTGTACTGCCACCTCTGGTGGGTCTGTCCTGCCGGTGGGACAGGACATACCCAGGTATGGTGATGGAGGAGTCTGGGACGTTGGCTGAAAGGTATGATTCTCTGAGTATGGCTGACATCCATCTCCTGAGACTATGACCCCCAGTTCTAGACTCTCCAGCCAGGGGAAACAGCCTCTCAGCATCTACCCTGTCAATCCCTCTAAGAATTTTATAAATTTCAATGCAATACCTCTCATTCTTCTAAACTCCAGAGAGCATAGGCCCATTCTACTCAATCTCTCTTCATACGCTAACCCTCTCATTCCAGGAATCAATCTAGTGAACCTTCATTGCACCACCTCTAAGGCAAGTATATCCTTCCTTAGGTAAGGAGACCTAAACTGTACACAGCACTCCAGGTGTGGTCTCACCAAAGCCCTATATAGTTGCAGCAAGACTTCCTTATTATTATATTCCAACCCTCTTGCAATAAAGGCTAACATATCATTTGCTTTACTAATTGCTTGCTGTACCTGCATGTTAACTTTCTGTGATTCATTTACAAGGACACCCAAATCCCTCTGAATGCTGAGATTTCTTAGTCTCTTCTTTTAAAAAAATATTCTGCTTTTCTATTCTTTCTACCAAAGTGGATAATTTCACATTTCCCTACATTATACTCCATCTGCCACCTTCTTGCCCACTCACTTAACCTGTGTGTATCCCTTTGCAGCTTCTTTGCGTCCTCACAGCTTACTTTCCCACCTAGCTTTGCAGCGTTAGGGTTAGGGTTAGGGTTATCAGCAAACTTGGATACATTACATCTGGTGTCATAACCTCTTGTGTGGCACCTTATCGAATGCCTTTTGAAAATCCAAATATACTACATCCACTGATACCCTCTTATCTACCCTACTAGTTACACCCTCAAAAAACTCTAATAGATTTGTCAAACACGATTTCCCTTTCATAAAACCATGTTGACTCTGCCTAATCATATTATGATTTTCTTAGTGCTCTGTTACCACATCCTTGATAATAGATTCTAGCATTTTCCCTACAACTGATGTCAGGCTAACTGGCCTATAGTTCCCTATTTTCTCTCCCTCCTTTCTTGAATAGCCGGGTTACATTTGCTACCTTCCAATCCATGGGGACCGTTCCAGAATCTAGGGAAATCTAGGGAATTTGATCTAGAAGATCAAAACCAATGCATCCACTATCTCTGCAGCCACCTCTTTTAAAACCCTAAATGTAGGCCATCAGGTCCAGGGGATTTGTCAGCTTTTAGTCCCATTAATTTCTCCAGTATTTTATCTTTACTAATATTAATTACTTTAAGTTCCTCTCATTAGATCCTTGGTTTCCCACTATTTCTGGAATGTTTTTTGTGTCTTCTACTGTGAAGATGGATACAAAATATTTGTTTAACGTCTCTGCCATTTCCTTATTCCGCATTATTATTTCTCCTGTCTCTACCTCTAAGGGACCCACGTTTACTTTCGCTAATTGCTTTCTTTTTACATACTTGAAGAAGCCCTTACAATCTGTTTTTATATTTCTTGCTAGTTTACTCTCATGTTCTATTTTCTCGCTCTTTATCAATTTCTTGGTTATCCTTTGTTGATTTTTAAAACGCTACCAATCCTCAAGCTTACTACTCTTTTTGGCAACAAGCCTCTTCTTTTAATCTAATACTATCCTTAACTTCTCTAGTCAGCTATGGTTGGACCACTTTTCCTGTGGAGTTTTTATTCTTCAAGGGAATGTATATTCGTTGAGAATGATGAATTATTTCTTTAAATGTTCGCCTTTGCTAATGTACCATCACACTTTTAATTTAATTTTCCAATCTACCTTAGCCAACTTGCCCCTCGTACCCACGTAGTTGGCTTTGTTTAAATTTAAGACCCTAGTTTCAGACTTAACTACACCACTGTCAAACTTAATATGAAATTCTATCATGTTATGATCACTTTTCTCCAGAGGATCCTTTACTGTAAGACTACTAATTAACGCTGTCTTAGGAACATAGGAGCAGGAGCAGGCCATTCAGCCCCTCGTGCCTGCTCCACCATTTGATAAGATCATGGCTGATCTGTGATCTAACTCCATATACCTGCCTTTGGCCCATATCCCATAATACCTTTGATTGCCAAAAAGCTATCTATATTGTCTTATTACACAATACTAGATCTAAAATAGCCTGTTCCCCAGTTAGTTCCTTGACATATTGTTCTAGAAACTCTCTCGAGTACATTCCATGAACTCGTCCCCCAAACTACTAATTTGGTTTGCCCAGTCTATATGAAGATTAAAGTACCCCACGATTATTGGATTACCCTTGTTACAAGCTCTTCTAATTTCCTGATTTATATTCTGTGCAACACTATAACTACTGTTCGGGAGGCTGCAAACCACTCCCACCAGTGTTTTCTGCCCCTTGTTATTTCTTAGCTTCACCCATTCTGATTCTACATCCTGATTTTCTGAGCTAAGATCTTTTCTCACTACTGCCTTTATCTCATCCTTTATTATCAGGGCTACCCCCCCCCCCTTCCTGTTTTGCCTATCTTGTAAAAGTCAAGTACCCTGGAATATTTAGTTTCCAACCTTGGTCACCCTACAACCCCGTTTCAGTAATGGCTACTAGATCAACCCATGTATCTTTATTTATGCCATTAATTCATTTATCTTGTTATGAATGCTTTTTGCATCCAGATACAGCACCTTTAATTTTAACTTTTTACTATTTTTCCCTGACGTGACCTTAGACACCAATGCCCTATTACTTTTGTTAAGCTCTCTGTCCCTTCCTGACACACTGCTTGTTTTTACCCAAATCGCTCCTCTGCTCTACAGCCTTGACTTTTCTCTTCAGACTTATAAATTTACCCTTACCTGAACCCTTCCCCCCACTTATTAGTTTAAAGCCCTATCTACCGGCCTAGTTATTCGATTCGCCAGGACACTGGTCCCAGTAGGTTTAAGTGGAGCCCATCCCAGCGGACCAGCTCCATCTTTCCCCAGTACTGGTGCCAGTGCCCCATGAATTGAAACCCCTACTTCCCACACCACTCTTTCAGCCACTCATTTAACCCGCTAATCTCCTTGTGCATGGCTCAGGTAGTAATCCAGAGATTATCACCTTTGAGGTTCTGCTTTTTAATTTGGACCCCAGCTCCTCAAACTCCCTCAGCAGAATCTCATTTCTAATTCTACCTATGTCGTCAGTTCCTACGTGGACCACGCCAACTGGATCCTCCGCCTCCTACTCCAAGTTCTTCTTCAGCCGCGAGGAGATGTCCTTAACCCTTGCATCAGGCAGGCAACACATCCTTTGGGACTCTTGATTGTGGCTGCAGAGAACAGTATCTATTCCCCTGACTATACCATCCCCTACCACTACCACATTTCTTTTTGCTCCCCCCACTTGAATGGCCTTCATGGTGCTGTGGTCAATTTGCCCATCCTCCCTGCAGTCTTTGTTCTCATCCACACGGGTAGCAAGTATCTGGTACCTGTTGGACAAGGGCAAAAAACTGAGGCTCCTCCACCACTGCATCTGGGGTCCCCATACCTGCCTGACTCGCAGTCACATCCTCCTGTCCCTGACCACTAACCAAATCTAAACCACTACCTAACCTAAGGGGTGTGACTGCCTTCTGGGTCAAAGTGTCCAGGCAACTCTCCCCCTCCCTGATGCATCGCAATGTCTACACCTCAAACTTTTTTAAAATTTCAAAATATACTTTATTTCATAAAATTTAAGGATACACACAGTTCAATGTAAATTTCACAATTCCATAGCAATACATTTCAAAAATCACACTATATAGATCATACATAATACGATCCCAATTTTACAATTCAAAACACAGTACATATCTTATGATACGTGGTGAACAATACAAAGGTGGGATGGCCTTACATGGTGGCCTTTCCCCATAGATCCTTTGCGTAGGTTGCACCTTGCTTCAGTGCATCTCACAGCACATACGCCTGGACCTTGGAGTGTGCATGTCGGCAACACTCGGTCGTGGACAGCTCATTTAGCTGGAAGACCACCAGGTTTCGGGCAGACCAAAGGGCCTCCTTCACCGAGTTGATGATCTTCCAGCAGCAGTTGATATCTGCCTTGGTGTGCGTCCCGAGGAACAGCCTGTAGAGCACAAAATCCTGTATTACCGAGCTGTTGGGGATGAACCGGGACAGATACCAACACACCTCTCTCCACACCTTCTGTGGGAAGGGGCAGTCAACCAGGTCTCATCCTCACTGCAGCCTCGAGGGCAGCTCACGGTGGCACAGGGTTGCCATGCGTGCAGGAATGACCGCACTGGAAGGGCCCTTCACACCACCATCCAAGCTATATCCTGGTGCCTGTTGGTCAGTTCCGGCGACGAGACGTTCTGCCAGACTTGGGCTACATAGAACAACACCACGAGCACCTCACATCTTATGGTTCCAGCCGGCCGTGGAGGGGCAGCGCCCCCATTCCCCCACATACCAAGCTTCTGTTTGGCCTTGGTGACCCACCTCTCCCAGTTCTTGGTGCAGGCCTGGGGCCCCCAGAACCAGAACCCTAGAACCTTCGGGTAGTAGGACCTGACAGTGAACTGGACAAGGAACGGGTCTCCCACCTGCCAAAGAACATGGCCTCGCTCTTACTGTGGTTAATTCTGGCCCTCGAGGCCAGCTCAAAGTGGTGGCAGATGCCCATCAGTCTGTGGAGTGACCGATGATCGGAGCAAAAGAAGGTGACGTCAACCATGTACAGGGAGGACTTAACCTGAGAGCCTCCACTGCCTGGGATCGTCATCCCCCTGATACCTGCGTTGTTCCTGATGGACACGGCAAACGGCTTGATAAAACACACAAACAAGACCGTAGAGAGAGGACAGCCCTGCCTGACACTAGATCTGATCAGAAAGCTCTCCAACTCCCACCCGTTGATATGGACTATGCTACTGGTGTCCGCGTAGAGCAGCCGTATCCAATCACGGATTCCCTCCCCAAACTCCATTTTGGAGAGCACATCCATCATGTACGTGTAGGATATTCTGTCGAAGGCTTTCTCCTGGTCCAAGCTGATGAGGCAGATGTTCATCCCTCTGTCCTGAAAGTAGACGATCGTATCCCTGAGTAGCGCAAGGCTATCAGACATCTTCCTGCCGGGTACAGCAAAGGTCTGACTGGGGTGGATCACCAGCTCCAGAGCAGACTTGAGCCTGTTCGGGATGACCTTAGATAGAATCTTGTACTCAACATTAAGCAAGGAAATGGGTCGCCAATTTCTGATTTCTTCCCTCTCCCCCTTCCGATTGTAAATGAGGGTGATGATGCCTTTCCTCAACAAATCTGAGCCGAAGTTCCTCAAGTTGCAGACACTCACTGCAGATGTGGTTACCTGGGATCACGCTGCTCTCCACAATCTCCCATATGCTGCAGTTATGGCCTACCACCTGCACTGCCATCTCTATCTAACCGTGTTTTATTTATTTATTTAATCAAAGTTTTTATGTAATTAATTCACTTGGTTTCTTTTTCTTTTTTTAAAACTAATTAATTTATCTAGTTTAAACTAGTTTCCTGCTCCTTTTAACTATTAACCCCTCGGGTCCGCTCTCCCCGCTCCTTTTATTAACCCCTCGGGTCCGCTCTCCCCGCTCCTTTTATTAACCCCTCGGGTCCGCTCTCCCCGCTCCTTTTATTGGCCCCTCGGGTCCGCTCTCCCCGCTCCTTTTATTAACCCCTCGGGGCCGCTCTCCCCGCTCCTTTTATTAACCCCTCGGGTCTGCTCTCCCCGCTCCTTTTATTGGCCCCTCGGGTCCGCTCTCCCCGCTCCTTTTATTGGCCCCTCGGGTCCGCTCTCCCCGCTCCTTTTATTGGCCCCTCGGGTCCGCTCTCCCCGCTCCTTTTATTGGCCCCTCGGGTCCGCTCTCCCCGCTCCTTTTATTGACCCCTCGGGGCCGCTCTCCCCGCTCCTTTTATTGGGCCCTCGGGTCCGCTCTCCCCGCTCCTTTTATTGGCCCCTCGGGTCCGCTCTCCCCGCTCCTTTTATTGACCCCTCGGGGCCGCTCTCCCCGCTCCTTTTATTGGGCCCTCGGGTCCGCTCTCCCCGCTCCTTTTATTAACCCCTCGGGTCCACTCTCCCCGCTCCTTTTATTAACCCCTCGGGTCCGCTCTCCCCGCTCCTTTTATTAACCCCTCGGGTCCGCTCTCCCCGCTCCTTTTATTAACCCCTCGGGGCCGCTCTCCCCGCTCCTTTTATTAACCCCTCGGGTCCACTCTCCCCGCTCCTTTTATTGGCCCCTCGGGTCCGCTCTCCCCGCTCCTTTTATTGGCCCCTCGGGTCCGCTCTCCCCGCTCCTTTTATTGGGCCCTCGGGTCCGCTCTCCCCGCTCCTTTTATTGACCCCTCGGGTCCGCTCTCCCCGCTCCTTTTATTGGCCCTTTGGGTCCACTCTCCCCGCTCCTTTTATTGGCCCCTCGGGTCCGCTCTCCCCACTCCTTTAATTGACCCCTCGGGTCCGCTCTCCCCGCTCCTTTTATTGACCCCTCTGGTCCGCTCTCCCCGCTCCTTTTATTGGCCCCTCGGGTCCGCTCTCCCCGCTCCTTATATTAAACCCTCGGGTCCGCTCTCCCCGCTCCTTTTATTGGCCCCTCGGGTCCGCTCTCCCCGCTCCTTTTATTAACCCCTCGGGTCCGTTCTCCCCGCTCCTTTTATTGACCCCTCGGGTCCGCTCTCCCCGGTCCTTTTATTGGCCCCTCGGGGCCGCTCTCCCCGCTCCTTTTATTGGCCCCTCGGGTCCGCTCTCCCCGGTCCTTTTATTGGCCCCTCGGGGCCGCTCTCCCCGCTCCTTTTATTGACCCCTCGGGTCCGCTCTCCCCGCTCCTTTTATTAACCCCTCGGGTCCGCTCTCCCCGCTCCTTTTATTAACCCCTCGGGTCCGCTCTCCCCGCTCCTTTTATTGGCCCCTCGGGTCCGCTCTCCCCGCTCCTTTTATTAACCCCTCGGGTCCGTTCTCCCCGCTCCTTTTATTGACCCCTCGGGTCCGCTCTCCCCGCTCCTTTTATTGGCCCCTCGGGTCCACTCTCCCCGCTCCTTTTATTAACCCCTCGGGTCCGCTCTCCCCGCTCCTTTTATTGGCCCCTCGGGTCCGCTCTCCCCGCTCCTTTTATTAACCCCTCGGGTCCGCTCTCCCCGGTCCTTTTATTGGCTCCTTGGGTCCGCTCTCCCCGCTCCTTTTATTAGCCCCTCGGGTCCGCTCTCCCCGGTCCTTTAATTGACCCCTCAGGGCCGTTCTCCCCGCTCCTTTTATTAACCCCTCGGGTCCGCTCTCCCCGCTCCTTTTATTAACCCCTCGGGTCCGCTCTCCCCGCTCCTTTTATTGGGCCCTCGGGTCCGCTCTCCCCGCTCCTTTTATTGACCCCTCGGGTCCGCTCTCCCCGCTCCTTTTATTGGCCCTTCGGGTCCACTCTCCCCGCTCCTTTTATTGGCCCCTCGGGTCCGCTCTCCCCGCTCCTTTTATTAACCCCTCGGGTCCGCTCTCCCCGGTCCTTTTATTGACCCCTCGGGTCCGCTCTCCCCGCTCCTTTTATTGACCCCTCGGGTCCGCTCTCCCCGCTCCTTTTATTGACCCCTCGGGGCCGTTCTCCCCGCTCCTTTTATTAACCCCTCGGGTCCGCTCTCTCCGCTCCTTTTATTGGCCCCTCGAGTCCGCTCTCCCCGCTCCTTTTATTAACCCCTCGGGTCCGCTCTCCCCGCTCCTTTTATTGACCCCTCGGGTCCGCTCTCCCCGCTCCTTTTATTGACCCCTCGGGGCCGTTCTCCCCGCTCCTTTTATTAACCCCTCGGGTCCGCTCTCCCCGCTCCTTTTATTGGCCCTTCGGGTCCACTCTCCCCGCTCCTTTTATTGGCCCCTCGGGTCCGCTCTCCCCGCTCCTTTTATTAACCCCTCGGGTCCGTTCTCCCCGCTCCTTTTATTGGGCCCTCGGGTCCGCTCTCCCCGCTCCTTTTATTAACCCCTCGGGTCCGTTCTCCCCGCTCCTTTTATTGACCCCTCGGGTCCGCTCTCCCCGCTCCTTTTATTAAACCCTCGGGTCCGCTCTCCCCGCTCCTTTTATTAACCCCTCGGGTCCACTCTCCCCGCTCCTTTTATTGGCCCCTCGGGTCCACTCTCCCCGCTCCTTTTATTAACCCCTCGGGTCCGCTCTCCCCGCTCCTTTTATTGGCCCCTCGGGTCCACTCTCCCCGCTCCTTTTATTAACCCCTCGGGTCCGCTCTCCCCGCTCCTTTTATTGGCCCCTCGGGTCCGCTCTCCCCGCTCCTTTTATTAACCCCTCGGGTCCGCTCTCCCCGGTCCTTTTATTGGCCCCTCGGGTCCGCTCTCCCCGCTCCTTTTATTGGCCCCTCGGGTCCGCTCTCCCCGCTCCTTTTATTAACCCCTCGGGTCCACTCTCCCCGGTCCTTTAATTGACCCCTCAGGGCCGTTCTCCCCGCTCCTTTTATTAACCCCTCGGGTCCACTCTCCCCGCTTCTTTTATTAACCCCTCGGGTCCGCTCTCCCAGCTCCTTTTATTGGCCCCTCGGGTCCGCTCTCCCTGCTCCTTTTATTAACCCCTCGGGTCCGCTCTCCCCGCTCCTTTTATTGGCCCCTCGGGTCCGCTCTCCCCGCTCCTTTTATTGGCCCCTCGGGTCCGCTCTCCCCGCTCCTTTTATTAACCCCTCGGGTCCGCTCTCCCCGCTCCTTTTATTGACCCCTCGGGTCCGCTCTCCCCGCTCCTTTTATTGGCCCCTCGGGTCCGCTCTCCCCGCTCCTTTTATTAACCCCTCGGGTCCACTCTCCCCGGTCCTTTAATTGACCCCTCAGGGCCGTTCTCCCCGCTCCTTTTATTAACCCCTCGGGTCCACTCTCCCCGCTTCTTTTATTAACCCCTCGGGTCCGCTCTCCCAGCTCCTTTTATTGGCCCCTCGGGTCCGCTCTCCCCGCTCCTTTTATTAACCCCTCGGGTCCGCTCTCCCCGCTCCTTTTATTGGCCCCTCGGGTCCGCTCTCCCCGCTCCTTTTATTGGCCCCTCGGGTCCGCTCTCCCCGCTCCTTTTATTAACCCCTCGGGTCCGCTCTCCCCGCTCCTTTTATTGGCCCCTCGGGTCCGCTCTCCCCGCTCCTTTTATTGACCCCTCGGGGCCGCTCTCCCCGCTCCTTTTATTGACCCCTCGGGTCCGCTCTCCCCGCTCCTTTTATTGGCCCCTCGGGTCCACTCTCCCCGCTCCTTTTATTAACCCCTCGGGTCCGCTCTCCCCGCTCCTTTTATTAACCCCTCGGGTCCGCTCTCCCCGCTCCTTTTATTGGCCCCTCGGGTCCGCTCTCCCCGCTCGTTTTATTGGCCCCTCGGGGCCGCTCTCCCCGCTCCTTTTATTAACCCCTCGGGTCCGCTCTCCCCACTCCTTTAATTGACCCCTCGGGGCCGTTCTCCCCGCTCCTTTTATTGGCCCCTCGGGTCCGCTCTCCCCGCTCCTTTTATTAACCCCTCGGGTCCGTTCTCCCCGCTCCTTTTATTAACCCCTCGGGTCCGCTCTCCCCGCTCCTTTTATTAACCCCTCGGGTCCGCTCTCCCCGCTCCTTTTATTAACCCCTCGGGTCCGCTCTCCCCGCTCCTTTTATTAACCCCTCGGGTCCGCTCTCCCAGCTCCTTTTATTGGCCCCTCGGGTCCGCTCTCCCCGCTCCTTTTATTGGCCCCTCGGGTCCGCTCTCCCCGCTCCTTTTATTAACCCCTCGGGTCCGCTCTCCCCGCTCCTTTTATTAACCCCTCGGGTCCGCTCTCTCCGCTCCTTTTATTAACCCCTCGGGTCCGCTCTCCCCGCTCCTTTTATTGGCCCCTCGGGTCCGCTCTCCCCGCTCCTTTTATTGGCCCCTCGGGTCCGCTCTCCCCGCTCCTTTTATTAACCCCTCGGGTCCGCTCTCCCCGCTCCTTTTATTAACCCCTCGGGTCCGCTCTCCCCGCTCCTTTTATTAACCCCTCGGGGCCGCTCTCCCCGCTCCTTTTATTGACCCCTCGGGTCCGCTCTCCCCGCTCCTTTTATTGGCCCCTCGGGTCCGCTCTCCCCGCTCCTTTTATTAACCCCTCGGGTCCGCTCTCCCCGGTCCTTTTATTGACCCCTCGGGTCCGCTCTCCCCGGTCCTTTTATTGGCCCCTCGGGTCCGCTCTCCCCGCTCCTTTTATTAACCCCTCGGGTCCGCTCTCCCCGCTCCTTTTATTGGCCCCTCGGGTCCGCTCTCCCCGCTCCTTTTATTAACCCCTCGGGTCCGCTCTCCCCGGTCCTTTTATTGGCCCCTCGGGTCCGCTCTCCCCGCTCGTTTTATTGGCCCCTCGGGGCCGCTCTCCCCGCTCCTTTTATTAACCCCTCGGGTCCGCTCTCCCCACTCCTTTAATTGACCCCTCGGGGCCGTTCTCCCCGCTCCTTTTATTGACCCCTCGGGTCCGCTCTCCCCGCTCCTTTTATTGGCCCCTCGGGTCCGCTCTCCCCGCTCCTTTTATTGGCCCCTCGGGTCCACTCTCCCCGCTCCTTTTATTGGCCCCTCGGGTCCGCTCTCCCCGCTCCTTTTATTGGCCCCTCGGGTCCGCTCTCCCCGCTCCTTTTATTAACCCCTCGGGTCCGTTCTCCCCGCTCCTTTTATTAACCCCTCGGGTCCGCCCTCCCCGCTCCTTTTATTAACCCCTCGGGTCCGCTCTCCCCGCTCCTTTTATTAACCCCTCGGGTCCGCTCTCCCCGCTCCTTTTATTAACCCCTCGGGTCCGCTCTCCCAGCTCCTTTTATTGGCCCCTCGGGTCCGCTCTCCCCGCTCCTTTTATTGGCCCCTCGGGTCCGCTCTCCCCGCTCCTTTTATTAACCCCTCGGGTCCGCTCTCCCCGCTCCTTTTATTAACCCCTCGGGTCCGCTCTCTCCGCTCCTTTTATTAACCCCTCGGGTCCGCTCTCCCCGCTCCTTTTATTGGCCCCTCGGGTCCGCTCTCCCCGCTCCTTTTATTGGCCCTTCGGGTCCACTCTCCCCGCTCCTTTTATTGGCCCCTCGGGTCCGCTCTCCCCGCTCCTTTTATTAACCCCTCGGGTCCGCTCTCCCCGGTCCTTTTATTGACCCCTCGGGTCCGCTCTCCCCGCTCCTTTTATTGACCCCTCGGGTCCGCTCTCCCCGCTCCTTTTATTGACCCCTCGGGGCCGTTCTCCCCGCTCCTTTTATTAACCCCTCGGGTCCGCTCTCTCCGCTCCTTTTATTGGCCCCTCGAGTCCGCTCTCCCCGCTCCTTTTATTAACCCCTCGGGTCCGCTCTCCCCGCTCCTTTTATTGACCCCTCGGGTCCGCTCTCCCCGCTCCTTTTATTGACCCCTCGGGGCCGTTCTCCCCGCTCCTTTTATTGACCCCTCGGGTCCGCTCTCCCCGCTCCTTTTATTAAACCCTCGGGTCCGCTCTCCCCGCTCCTTTTATTAACCCCTCGGGTCCACTCTCCCCGCTCCTTTTATTGGCCCCTCGGGTCCACTCTCCCCGCTCCTTTTATTAACCCCTCGGGTCCGCTCTCCCCGCTCCTTTTATTGGCCCCACGGGTCCACTCTCCCCGCTCCTTTTATTAACCCCTCGGGTCCGCTCTCCCCGCTCCTTTTATTGGCCCCTCGGGTCCGCTCTCCCCGCTCCTTTTATTAACCCCTCGGGTCCGCTCTCCCCGGTCCTTTTATTGGCCCCTCGGGTCCGCTCTCCCCGCTCCTTTTATTGGCCCCTCGGGTCCGCTCTCCCCGCTCCTTTTATTAACCCCTCGGGTCCACTCTCCCCGGTCCTTTAATTGACCCCTCAGGGCCGTTCTCCCCGCTCCTTTTATTAACCCCTCGGGTCCACTCTCCCCGCTTCTTTTATTAACCCCTCGGGTCCGCTCTCCCAGCTCCTTTTATTGGCCCCTCGGGTCCGCTCTCCCTGCTCCTTTTATTAACCCCTCGGGTCCGCTCTCCCCGCTCCTTTTATTGGCCCCTCGGGTCCGCTCTCCCCGCTCCTTTTATTGGCCCCTCGGGTCCGCTCTCCCCGCTCCTTTTATTAACCCCTCGGGTCCGCTCTCCCCGCTCCTTTTATTGGCCCCTCGGGTCCGCTCTCCCCGCTCCTTTTATTAACCCCTCGGGTCCACTCTCCCCGGTCCTTTAATTGACCCCTCAGGGCCGTTCTCCCCGCTCCTTTTATTAACCCCTCGGGTCCACTCTCCCCGCTTCTTTTATTAACCCCTCGGGTCCGCTCTCCCAGCTCCTTTTATTGGCCCCTCGGGTCCGCTCTCCCCGCTCCTTTTATTAACCCCTCGGGTCCGCTCTCCCCGCTCCTTTTATTGGCCCCTCGGGTCCGCTCTCCCCGCTCCTTTTATTGGCCCCTCGGGTCCGCTCTCCCCGCTCCTTTTATTAACCCCTCGGGTCCGCTCTCCCCGCTCCTTTTATTGGCCCCTCGGGTCCGCTCTCCCCGCTCCTTTTATTGACCCCTCGGGGCCGCTCTCCCCGCTCCTTTTATTGACCCCTCGGGTCCGCTCTCCCCGCTCCTTTTATTGGCCCCTCGGGTCCACTCTCCCCGCTCCTTTTATTAACCCCTCGGGTCCGCTCTCCCCGCTCCTTTTATTAACCCCTCGGGTCCGCTCTCCCCGCTCCTTTTATTAACCCCTCGGGGCCGCTCTCCCCGCTCCTTTTATTGACCCCTCGGGTCCGCTCTCCCCGCTCCTTTTATTGGCCCCTCGGGTCCGCTCTCCCCGCTCCTTTTATTAACCCCTCGGGTCCGCTCTCCCCGGTCCTTTTATTGACCCCTCGGGTCCGCTCTCCCCGGTCCTTTTATTGGCCCCTCGGGTCCGCTCTCCCCGCTCCTTTTATTAACCCCTCGGGTCCGCTCTCCCCGCTCCTTTTATTGGCCCCTCGGGTCCGCTCTCCCCGCTCCTTTTATTAACCCCTCGGGTCCGCTCTCCCCGGTCCTTTTATTGGCCCCTCGGGTCCGCTCTCCCCGCTCGTTTTATTGGCCCCTCGGGGCCGCTCTCCCCGCTCCTTTTATTAACCCCTCGGGTCCGCTCTCCCCACTCCTTTAATTGACCCCTCGGGGCCGTTCTCCCCGCTCCTTTTATTGACCCCTCGGGTCCGCTCTCCCCGCTCCTTTTATTGGCCCCTCGGGTCCGCTCTCCCCGCTCCTTTTATTGGCCCCTCGGGTCCACTCTCCCCGCTCCTTTTATTGGCCCCTCGGGTCCGCTCTCCCCGCTCCTTTTATTGGCCCCTCGGGTCCGCTCTCCCCGCTCCTTTTATTAACCCCTCGGGTCCGTTCTCCCCGCTCCTTTTATTAACCCCTCGGGTCCGCTCTCCCCGCTCCTTTTATTAACCCCTCGGGTCCGCTCTCCCCGCTCCTTTTATTAACCCCTCGGGTCCGCTCTCCCCGCTCCTTTTATTAACCCCTCGGGTCCGCTCTCCCAGCTCCTTTTATTGGCCCCTCGGGTCCGCTCTCCCCGCTCCTTTTATTGGCCCCTCGGGTCCGCTCTCCCCGCTCCTTTTATTAACCCCTCGGGTCCGCTCTCCCCGCTCCTTTTATTAACCCCTCGGGTCCGCTCTCTCCGCTCCTTTTATTAACCCCTCGGGTCCGCTCTCCCCGCTCCTTTTATTGGCCCCTCGGGTCCGCTCTCCCCGCTCCTTTTATTGGCCCCTCGGGTCCGCTCTCCCCGCTCCTTTTATTGGCCCCTCGGGTCCGCTCTCCCCGCTCGTTTTCCTAATTCTACCAGAGGGAAAAAGAAACTTTGTCGAAATTTACGTTGTAATTGGGTAATTTATGGTTATTCAACTATTATGATAAAGATTCGGTCTATGATTATTTAAAAAAAATAAACCAACACTATCATGAAATATGTGGTTATCCGATTGGGTCTTAAATTCTACTTAACACTATTTTAGATAAATTACCTAGAAAAATAATACCTTTGGTAAATCCACTAAATATACTATAGGGGAAAATAAATACAAGTGACAGAATTAGTACAAGTCTATCTATAAAGTCTTGCATATTGGCACTCTTCCTATAATTGGAACACTTACATTCTGTAGCAGAAAATCAAAAGTAAAATACAGCAGATGCTGGAAATCTGAAATAAAAAATTCTGTAGCACTTTTCTGTCATGCTTTTTCCTTAAACACTTTATTGATTGGCTCAAAATAAAACAGAAGCAAATCAGACCCGAAGAGGTAGAGGATATACAGATGAAAGTAAGGAAAGGGTCTAGAAAACTACCGATGGGAAACTATTAAGAAATACTTAAAATACCAATCCTGACTGATGGTCAGCCTTATGACTACTGGCAGGAGGCTGTAATTACAGCATGATAAATTTATATTGGCATTTTCCATTAAGAATGTGAATGTAGGAATTTATAATGGAAATATAAAAATAAGGACAAAATGTCCGACTTTAAAATAGGGATTTAATTACATCTGGATGGCCTGGTCCAATTAACTCTGCCCTTTCACACTGCTTCACCTGAAAACTACAATTGAAGTGCGCAATACCACAGGAGATGGACTAGTATCTTATTAAAAATCTTATGTACTTCCTGTCTGTACCACTTGACTTCCTGTTATCACATGATTGTCATACTTTTTGTGTCAACTTATTCCCATAATTCCTGTGTCCACAATTATAATGATGTGGAGATGCCGGTGATGGACTGGGGTTGACAATTGTAAACAATTTTACAACACCAAGTTATAGTCCAACAAATTTATTTTAAATTCCACAAGCTTTCGGAGGCTTCCTCCTTCGTCAGGTGAACGGTATGGAAATGACATTTTCGAATCCTTCACATTTGAAAATCACAGATCAATGCCTGGTGATTACTGCCCGTTGCCAAGGCAATCACAGTGAGCAGACAGAAAGGTGTAACCTAAAAAGGCCACCGAATATACAAACCCCCCCAAAAAAAAGAGAGAGAGAGAGAAGGAAGACAGTCAATGACCCGTTATATTAAAAACAGATAACATTTGTTCGCTGGTGGGGTTACGTGTAGTGTGACATGAACCCAAGATCCCGGTTGAGGCCGTCCTCATGGGTGCGGAACTTGGCTATCAATTTCTGCTCGACGATCTTGCGTTGTCGTGTGTCTCGAAGGCCGCCTTGGAGTATGCTTACCCGAAGGTCGGTGGCTGAATGTCCATGACTGCTGAAGTGTTCCCCGACAGGGAGAGAACCCTCCTGTTTGGCGATTGTTGCGCGGTGTCCATTCATCCGTTGTTGCAGCGTCTGCATGGTCTCGCCAATGTACCATGCTCTGGGGCATCCTTTCCTGCAACGTATGAGGTAGACAACATTGGCCGAGTCACAGGAGTATGAACCGTGCACCTGGTGGGTGGTGTCCTCTCGTGTGATGGTGGTATCTGTGTCGATGATCTGGCATGTCTTGCAGAGGTTACCGTGGCAGGGTTGTGTGGTGTCGTGGACGCTGTTCTCCTGAAGGCTGGGTAATTTGCTGCGAACGATGGTTTGTTTGAGGTTGGGTGGCTGTTTAAAGGCGAGTAGTGGAGGTGTGGGGATGGCCATAGCGAGGTGTTCGTCATCATTGATGACATGTTGAAGGCTGCGGAGAACGTGGCGTAGTTTCTCCGCTCCGGGGAAGTACTGGATGACGAAGGGTACTCTGTTGGTTGCGTCCCGTGTTAGTCTTCTAACACGGGACGCAACCAACAATTATAATGGGTTTCACAATTATAATGGGTTTTGCCTTTATAAACGTATCGCGCTGTAATTACACAATCTAGCCACTGAGTGGCTTGCACCTGGTCTGCGAAAGGATTTTTAGTTTCTTTCTTGAGTTTTTCCAAATTATTCAAAAACAAACTGTAGAATTAATTTTGAAGTAAAGTTTCACATTATCAGCTGTTAAATATTTAGCTAAGAGAGATGGCATGGGTCTGATTTTCCTCTGCTTTACACCTACATATCTTTAATCCCAGGTGCAAAGTAGAGGAAAAAGTACTCCATGTCCCCGCACCTTTTGTGCTTCATGTGCACATCTAGGGGTTCCCTAGGTGGGACAGACTGCTTCCTCCTGCAGTAGATGGAAACATTTAGATGACACATTAAAGAGGCAGCAATGTTGTCAATACACTCCCTCCCTTATTTTACTGAGTCACCATCTGGCAGAGGCTCAAAGACAGTGGTGTCCATTACAAGTGACCCTCCCAGGTTGCACCCAGCCCTTTCAGATTGAATCAACCTCCTTCTGCCTCCATACAGTTAAGTTCTTTTCTTCTTAAGTTCAGCAATGAGAATGAAGTAGGGGAGTGTGAAGCCAGAGGCCTCCCACAAACTGAGGACTAAAACCACTTTTATTATTATTTCTTCTCTACTTATCCTCTTTCAAGACAGGCATACACACAAGAACAACACAATGGCACACAGTATGTTGAATATAAGTTCTGTTTGAAATGTTGTTTTACAGCAGCATTCCAGAATTTGTACCTCTTCTGGTTCTATAGGCATCTCCCAAGAAGTTGTCACAGGCCACACGGAAATGGAAAAAACTTGCATCTCACAGAACCTTATGTCGCTCACTCCAATTGTCATAAACACCAGCACAGGTACATTGACCCCTGTGGATTTACAGTCATTTTGAAAAGGGAGCACATGTGAAATCACAGACTACAAGTCAGGAGGAGCATATGATGGTGGCAGTTTGGGAGCAGGAATCCACTGCCTGGAGAGCAACTCACATCCTTCTTTAACTGCAGAGTGCGGAGATTTCTATATCACGGGGTGTGTGTATAAAAGAAGATTGCTATCTGAGGATAATTGCTTTCTGCATTCACTCTGCAAGATCTTGCAGTGATTCGGGATGATTCCATTACCTGTTTAATTTTTTGCTTTTAATATTAATTTTTTTCAACGTCTTTTTGCTGTTAGTTGTTTGGTTGTAATATTTTGCTACCTGATTCTTGCCTTTTTTCTTGGCATCTTATTTTTTGCCACCATCTTCTGCTTCCTCTATTGTTCTGATCCATTTGACACCATCACTTTAACACCAGAATAATAGATTATGGGGGAATTTCCACAGGGATTCTCCTGCTCGTCCATCATAACTTCAGTAGAAGAGTTGCGGAAATTCCGGGAAAAAAGGTGTAAACGGCCTTTATGCTATTTTTCTGGGCTTTTCATGGTTCTTCTGTCGAAGTTACGGTGGACGATTGTGGGAACAAGCACGGAAATTTACCTTCTATGTGTTACATGGTACAAAACTCCTATCCTTATAAAACAGCACAACATTTAATACTTCTGTTTATATCACAAGCAACACCATGGTATTCTGCTGCAATACATCTAATGCATGCTTTGTCCATCACATTTCCAGTGTCACACTTTGATGTCACAGTTAAGCACCACACCGTGTGACCCATGCATATTTCTGTGCCACACTTTCACTTGTTTGGCTGACTGCACAGACTGTACATGTGAAATCAAATCCTATTTCCCACAGGGCCCATTTCTTTCTGACAGCTTTTTGTGTTTGTTTCATTTATTTTTTGGTGTTATTCAAATATTTGGATGCAGTTATGCCCTATTTTTCATGGGGCTTGTTTTTTCAACCATTACTGATATTTGCTCCTTTTTGATTTATGTTTTTAATTGGAGCTGAAAAACCTTCTGGTCATTTTTTACTTTGGGAGGAAGGGGTTTGTGCTTGCACTGCTGACAACTGAACAATCCATGATTACGCAAGCACACCCCTGTTTCCACATGGACTGTTTTTTGGGCATGTGTCTGTTCCTGTGCCCATATGGTTTCTGAAAATAAGTATTTATAGTTTCTGGATGAATCATTCTTCTTTCTTTTGATATATTCTTTTAATTGCATGACGCAATCTCGCAGGCCTAGCCACCAAACTCATGATCTGCGTACATGTGATTACCTGCTATTTTTCTTGAAATGTGTTTTCATCTTTTTCTTTAAGGTTCTTTAGCCTCCTCCCACCTAATTTAAATAGGTACGCTGGACCTGCGGCTACTATAGCTGCAGGCCCAGTTACGCCCACTGGACAATAAAAGAGCATCCATTAGCCTTTAATCATCCTCATTTTAAAACATCTACAATAATCATTAACAAATCTGGCGTAAAATTGACAATCTAAAACATTTCACAGTTTGACAAAATAATTCAGACCATCAAAACTGCACAGTACTAGTTGAGAAAAAGCATCACCCAAAGCACAGAATAAACAAGATGACCTATGTTGCTGGCAAGAGAAAGAGAAATGAAGATTGTCGGCTGGAGGAGGAGAAGGGCGATTGGTTCCACTGAAAATCTCTTAAAGGGAGAGGCAGCACTGTGATTCATCCCACCCCTCTTTTGGGTTCATTAGCTACCCATGGTATATAAAGTATAACAATTGGAGAATATGGCCCTAAAATTCCATGGGTGGCGATTCCGGCTGCTTACTGCAGGATCATACCAGTTGCTGTCCTCCAACATTGATCCCCTCACCAACACCTCCCCCCCACCAAGACTTTGCAGGGTCAGTGGAAACTCGGGCGGCCATTCAGCTGTGGGAGAGCTTGTCCAGGCACTGCCCCCTCCCTACCGACCCTGCCATCACTCTGATCAGTTCCGAGCAAGGAAGATGATCAGGGAAGTTTTTTTAATTGTCCTGTTCGGGAGTCCAGACCGCTTGTCAGGCCTGGACATCACCAGTGGGGCCCATATGTGCCCTTGTGGAAGCCGGCATGCCTTATCTTTCTCGGTATACTGGCTACCCCTGATAAGCCAAATCACCATTTAGAGCCAGAAGTGGAAAGTACTGGCCATTATTTTAAGTTGGGTAAGAAGCAGATGGAAGTTCTGCCCCAGTCTCTACCCACCTACATCCATAACTCCTCAGATGCCCTCTGCCACGTTAACAGTTCCATGAACAGTGGCCCAACCAATTCCCATCCACCCCCACCCTCCTCACCTGGAGCGATTTCTTGTTTAACTCCACAACATCCTTCATATAAAAGGTGTTGCAATGACAATCTGCGTGGGTCCCAGCAATTCCTGTCTTTTTTAGAATATGTTGAACATTCTTTATTCTGGGTCCTACACAGGCCCCTCCCTGATATCTTCTTCTGTTACATCAATAACTATGTTGGTTGCTCTTGCTCTGATTTTGGGAATTTAATTAACTATGCTTCCAATTTCCACCCATTTCTAACCTTCACATAGTCCATCTTTGAATATTCCATTCCCATCCTGGACTTCTCTCTATGTCTCTGGCAATGAGCTTTCCATTGGGAGATGGTGGGTTATTATAAGCCCACCAACTCCCACATATACATGTAATATGCTTCTTTGCACCCCACTTCCAGTAAGTACTCTATCCCTTTCTTTTAGGTTCTTTGTTTCCATCGTGTTTGCTCCAATGTCTCTACCTTCCCCACCAGAACTTCTGAAATGTCCTTCATTTTCCTAAGCTGAGGGTTCCCCTACACAGTGGTCTATAGGACCCTTGATCAGGTTTGTCAAATTTTGCCTGCTTCTGCCCAGACCCTCTCCCACTTCTTTCACATCTGAGACAGGGTTCCTCTGGTCCTTACCTTTCACCCCACCAGTTCCACATTCACCACATCATTTTTTTACCATTTCCAACACCTACAACATGATTCCACCACCTAATACATCATCCATTTCTCTCCTCCTTGCCTTCCAGGGGAACTATTTCCTCCATGACACCCTGGTTCACTCTTCTACCACACCAACTGCCAGCTGCCCTTCCCTTGGCACCTTTCTGTGCAACCACAGGAGATCAACACCTGTATATTCACCTCCTCTCATACTGTTGTCCAAGGCCCTAAACACTCCTCCCATGTGGGAAAGCAATTTACATGTACTTCCTCTAATCTAAGACACTGTATTCCAAGCTCACAATGCAGTCTTCTCTACAATGGGGAAGGAAACAAATGCAGATTAGGTGATCACTTTGCCAACACCTCCATTCTGTCCACAAATGTGACTCTGAGCTCTCTGTGGTCCACCACTTTAACTCCCCCTACAATTCCCACTCAGACCCATTTGTCTTTGGCCTCTTACACTATTTCAATGAATTTTAATATAAGCTTCAGGAACATTATCTCCTAGGTAGTGTGCAACACTCTGGTCTGAACATTGACTTCAGACTTTAGCAATATCCTCTGTTTCCTTTATAGTAGGGGTTACTGGTAACTTGGGGGTGAGTCTGTGGGTGTCATGTTTTTTTGGGTGGGCAGACCCCTTGTTACAACACAGTACTGGCAGGGGAACTGCACCCACCCTGTTGCTTTGATCTTTCTTTTTTTAGAGCTGGTGGAATCACTGTTCTTTGCCAGTATCTTCTGTTCAAATTTCAAACTTGATCTCCAGGTTTTCTGTATTTTCCATTTCTCCTAGTTTTTCATAGTTTCCTCAGACTATTTGGGTAGGGCCCTCATATAGGCAACCAGGTGGGAGGCCATGTAATATGCAAATCAGGGTCCAATAACATACATAGGACCTCGATTGCAATTTTGAGATGCAAATGGCAAGTGCTTGCAAGGCACAGGTGTTGAGCATCTAACCAGAGGTCCTTAAAGGGACTGCTGGAAGCCACCTAGGCAATACTTATTTTTTTTTTTGGTGGGGCCAGGATGAGTAGGAGTGCTCCTCCTGGGCCCACAAAAAAACTCCAGTCCGCTGCCAGCCCTTACGAGACCCCCATGGGATCACCTCAACCCCAACCACCCGCCAGGTGCCGACTGTTAGCTGGCTTAGCTTGGGAGCTGGCCAATTTCCTACCCTCCCAGTACCGGCAAGCTGCAGTGGAATGCCTGCTTAGCACCTGCAGCATGTAAATGAGAGCCGGGCCTCAAAACTCATGGGCCTCACACTGGAAATATCAGGTGGGTGGCGGAGGCATTTTGCCCACCTCCTTCCTGTTATCTGCCTGTAGTTAAAATTGGCCCTCACAAATTCTTGACTCCCTTGGAGGAGGCCACTCTGGACATCCTTGCATATAGGAGCATGGAGGGAATAGGGGAAGGAGAAGCTGCAAGCTTCCCTCAAGCTCAAAGCTAATATCAACCTGCTGTTATATCTTGTCTCCCTTCAGACTCACTGTCACATAGACAGACACACGACCACATAAACTTTATACATTGTATGTTGAAGGTGTCTTGAAGCCAGCATTCTAATATTTGTTCCTTTTCTGTTATAGTAAGCCTCGAAGAGCAGCCTGCCAGCATTGTCGGTGACCCACAAGTCAATAGCTCATAGCACCCTACATCCCTCTAATCACCATTAGCAAATATCAGTACAGCTACATACTTCCCAGAGGATGCAATTAGTGAGCTTGAAGAGGTAACATAAAGTGAATCACATTGTACATGAGGAGCAACTTGTGCTGACAGAGTTGCTGCAGGAACCTATTAGCCGGATGACCATATGGCTAACATCACAAATGCAGCAGTGTGGTGAAATTGGACAGCTGTATCTTGCTCCTGCTGCTCTTCATAGTAAAGGAGATGAAAGTGTTGGTCATGCTAACCTATGCATCAATTTGATACAAGCACATTAGCTAATACAGCCATGCTAGCATGGAATGAGCCAGAGGCAGAAAAGTTGAGGTCAGTGGTGACCTTGACTGCCACTGGGAGTGCCGTGCCTATGTTGCAGGTTGGCTGCAGGTGTTCTCGGTAGATGACAAAACTCAGCAATTGGCTCCCTGTTGGCCCAGACCTTACAAAGGAAATTGTTCTTGGTAATTGGCAGATGGGTGTGCCATGGCCTGCCAATATGGTTGGTGGCACAAAGGATGATGTGGGTAGTACAACTCATATGCTTGCTCATCTCACTGCTTTGCCTTCTCTCATTTTTTACCACTTCAATCATGAAATACTATTATTCAGGTGCATCCAAAATAACCCCCATCATTAACTTTACTTTTAGGTGGCACCCGCCATGGGACTCTGCAGCTTAGACTTTGTAGCTCCCTGAGCTTCAGTGAAAAACTCCTTTTACATGCCCTCTGTTTTCATTTGTTCCTGTTCTGCTGAAGCCCTGTAAATGTTTCACTTATAGTCTACTTTCCGGTGACTCAATGAGCAATAAATTAACTATTCTTTTCAGCACATCTAAAAACAAACCTATCATAATAAATAAATAAAAATTGTATGCCCAAAAATTACTCAAAACATATTATTCATAAAAATTTTGAAACATTGAAAACAACATGTAATAAAAATACTAAACAGGTACAGAAAACATTGCAACAAAAAAAAATCCAAAAATTGTTCCGGCTGAAAGAAAAATTTGGGGCAGCTATAATGTTTGTAAACTCCTGGCTCAAGGTTATGTATTTATGATCTTACTCGTTGAAGCTGACCAAGAGAGATCTTTAACATTTCAGCCCAAGGCCTTTATATCAGCATTGAGGGCATTCATAAGCAATGCTCCTCTGTGCCAATGAGCTGCACCACTGAAGGTGCCACAGGAATTGCCATATCCTCCACTGAAGTCTACAGTGCAGACAAACATTCATTAAAGACTGCATTGATGTGGGTAGTGGAACGCTCTACACTTCTCCCCAGAATTTGCAATGAATTTTACATGGGCACACGTGACTCATGTAAATGACCAAACAGAAATCTCTATTTTTAAGCAGGCCCAATGAGTTCTGAATCCCTAATGCTGCAGAAACATATACCATGCTGAACCTTTAGGCCATAGGTACCCGCAATACTATTTGCTCCTCTGCACCTGTGCACCATGATTCTCCTTGTGTCTTCTCCTCAATCTTACTATCCACATCCTTAGTGGTGTGCATAACTGTGCTAAACAGAACTGGTGGTAATCAATAGTTTCTCAGGAATGGAAGTCAGAATGAAGCCACCGGTGGTCTTGACTCTGTTTTTCCATTCCTAAGAAAGCAGGTGAAAACACAACTCCAACTTCAGCTGCTAGTTTCATTGCATGATACTCACAGTGATATTAATTAAATTGAGTGTCTGCCTGTGTGACGGACGCTTAATAGGACAACATTATTGGGGTGATTTTGTGATCTGGCCCAACCAGCAGGAAATGGCCCTCGCATGGGGTGCATCTGAGGAAACTGTGTGTGCAGCTTGTGATTTTACGTCCATTAATTTTACTAGCCATGAGCTCAGGGGGAGCCTCTGGCTTCAACATTCCTCACTCTTTTGATATTCACCTGCCTAAAGATGTCAAAAGTAGGCTTCTCAAAATGGGTCAGGGGCTTTATTTTGGGACACCACCTCTACCAGCCTGTTTCTGCTGGTTAAATGTCATCTTGTCCTGCAATCAGAACAATAATACACAATTAATTAAAGTACATAGAATAGTGGCAATATCATACAGTTGCACAGTTTTAGGGGTGTATTACATGCTATAAATTGAAGAGTTTTTTTTATATATGATTTTTTAAAGTATTTTTGCTACATACACAGGTCGCGATGTACACTCCCAAATAGTAACTATACCAAACAACCTAAGTCTTCCTATTCATGAAAAACTTTTTCCCCCAGTTCTAACATGTCAGTACTGCACTGAATAACTTCCTCATATTGCTTAACATATTTAAGCATGAAAAGATCAAAATGTTGGCAAAGATTACTTTCTTGCATGTCTACTATTTGACTTACCATAGCAGATTTTTTAAAAATATCCTTCCAAGTCCTGTGTGTTCTGGACACAGCCTTACACCTTTTTGCTACCTTCCCCCATTCCCGATCCACCAGAAACTTGTGGTGCTGGTGAGAGAGGTAACCATCACTCTCATAAAATCTGTCCTTCTGCACCTTCTAGCATGACTTTCGACACCTGAGAATGTAGCTTGCTTTCCTTTGCCTGGAAGGCTGCAATGATGAGGGAAGCTGTGTAAATAGCTGTCCTTGGCAACCCTGTGTTATTTTAGAGCTTTAAATGGCTGCATATTGCACTTTACAAATGCTATTCAGTATTGTTCATTCTGCTTCTTCGTTGAATGGCCCATTGTGTGGGCATTAAAGTGCATTGCTCCATAAAACAGCAGAAACAGAGGTTAACAAGTATGATCTGTAATATTTAAAAATCTTAAGCACCCCTCAATTAACCCCTGATTAACACACCAACAGTCATTTCTAGGCTTTGTTGCTGGAGTAACTTTTTGCCAACTTTCAAATTTTGCCAAAAACCAATAGGCTACATCCCTGTGGAAACCGAGCCATTAGGTATTCACAGGCACAGCTGCTTATTATTACTGGTCTGCCTCAAGCAGACTTCATTATTTTAAAAGGATTCATCCCTGAATGTTGACTGAGAACAAAGCACCTTTCAGTAAAAGCACTGGTGAAACCCAGCACATTTTTACTTTTTCAATTTTCCCTACCACCTGTTTAACTACAATAAGTCATTGCTGCCAATATTCTCCCAGTGCTCTTCACCAAATTGAATAGAGGCACACACAATGCAAAGGAATGTAGTCTACAAACTATCATTCTCTTTTTAAAAAAATCCATTATACTTTGCAGGTTAGCTGACTTGTTTTGGAGCACCCATAAAAATATCAGGTGACTTATTCAGTGTAACATTTTAAGTGACTGAAGAAAAGAACATTTTTGACAACATACAAAACACAAGCCTGGCAACTAGATATCTCAAATCTTGATCAGATAGGTTATTAAAACTAACATAGCTGGACTGTGTTTATACAGAAATGCCTTGTTTATTTTCTGAGTATTTTCATAAATTACATAGAATTACATAGTTTTACAGCATAGAAACAGGCCATTCGGCCCAACAGGTCCATGCCAGTGTTTATACTCCACATAAGCCTCCTCCCACCTTAGTTCATCTCACCCTATCAACATATCCTTCTATTCCTTTCTCCCTCATGTACTTATCTAGCTTCCCCTTAAATGCATCTGTTATTTACCTCAACTACTCCATATGGTAGCAAGTTCCACATTCAAACCACTCTGATTGAAAATTGAAAGCTCCTGATGATGCTGTTTCACACAATAAAAATATATTCACCAAAATTACAGTATTCTTCATTCTACTTCATTAGGTTCTTCACATACCAAGGACAATTATCAAAGCTGGTATACCCACATTTTTATATGATTATGCAGAGATAAGTTTTACCAATTGAGCTAAACGAATCTGATTACATCTGTTGCTCTGTATGTTGATCTTACTATGGAATAAAGCCACTTAATGATTTGAAGCAAGCTTCCTGTCATCTAGTATTGACTCAGTCCACCTTTGGATTGATTGAAGAAATAAACATGCAAAAGACAGGGAGATCCTGTTCCGATCACAAGAGGGTTTAATTTTACACCCCTCGAGTCTCGTTATCGACAAATAGACACAAGGCAGTGTAAGTCAATTCCCATAAAATAATGATGTTCAGACCAATTAGAGGAGTGACTGACTACAATGGACCTGAGAAGGTATCTACAGCAGACCTGGAATTTGTAACACACCTTACAACTAATGACTGAATTAATGAATTAAAGCTAAGACTGCTTCATTTTTGTCAGGCACCTTTGTATACATGTGTACTATCCCTTCATACACAGCATAAATCCAATGAACATGCTTACCTGCTGCACCCTCAGGAAACTAACCTGCAAAACTTACACACCATTGAATCCTTCATTCAGCAGAAGCTGCATGACACAATTGCAGTGGGAATCAATAATATAATAGCTAACCTGCAAAAGAGTACTAGCAGAACAACACTAAGTTAATTTGAAAAAGCCTGGCACAGGGAGGTAGATGATCTGGACATAGGGATACTGCCCAGACACTTGCTAACATCTTCATAAATGTGCTCTGCTTACAGTTCAAGACAGTTCACAACTATCAGGAGAGAACCAGAACAAGCAGTGTGCTAGACATGCTGAAACAACTGACAGAGTTTGAGGAGATGACCCTTGCCCTATTTGTTCATTTATCTGTCGAGGGCATTGACAAAGGTGAGTTAGGAGAAGTGGTGCTACCACCCAACAAGATTTCTCCATTTATTATGATCATTCATAAAATGACACACTTTATAAATCCTTCCACTCCAACCAGGCCCTTCAAAGGATGAACTGTCAGAGAGAAGGCAGGCACTTGCAGCCACTGCACAGTTGGATGTGGCTCCAGCTGTTGCTAGGACATCTCTTGACCTTGCATCCAGAAGTTTTAAGGCCACCACCATTCCAAAAACGCTACAAAATCCAAAAGCAGCACACCACCAGTTACTCCTCCTACTTGTGGAGCACTTAGACTGAACTATAGGTTACATAATAGAACAAGTGCACTGGGTCACCATGAGAAAGCAAGGGCACAGAGCTTAGCGCACATTTTTCATATATATCACAAAATAAATATTGTTTTCTTTATCTCTCTTTTGGACAGTGCTAGTTGAGTCAGGCTGTGGAAAGATAATAAGTACTGGAAGTCAGCTGACAAATGGCAGGTCAGTTTCAGTAGAGGCAACGTACGGTATGTTTTTGGAGGAACATGTTTGGTATTTAATAGCAGCAACAAAGTTAACCAGTGGCAGGATGTTTCCATTGCTGGAACTAACTCTAATTCACATAATTCTGCGCCAATCTCCCTGCCTGTACATCATCTTCCTCCATGTTGCCACCCTTCTCTTGCTCATCTTCTTCCCATAGGCCTGCAGCCCCACGTGCTCATCATCTTGCGACATGTTCAATCCTTGTTGGATGGCAAAATTATACAGCATGCAGCAATGACAATTTTGGAGATTGTGGCTGGACTATAGAGCACCACCCTACTTGAGCAGTCCGAACAATGGAGTTGATGCTTCAGCATCCCTATGGTGTGCTTGACTGTAACTCAGTTGGTGGCATGGGCCTCATTCTTTTTGCAGTCTGCTTCTGTGTGGGGGTTTCTAATTGGGATTATGAGCCAAAACTGCAAAGGGCAGCTCTTGCCTCCTAACAGCCATCTGTTCATTCTTTCAGGATTGTCAAATAATGCAGGCACCATGGACTGCATGTTAATAAAAACCTCATGGGTGCTCCTTGGATAACGTGCAGGATCTCATTTCTGTGGTCAGAAAACACCTGTACATTAATGGAGTGGTGCCCTTTCTTGTTTGTGTATGCATTTGAGTTGATGCATTGAGCCTTGATGGCGACATGCCCTGGACTCTTGAGAGGCCTACCATGCGGCAAAAAATCTTTTTTGTGTCCACTTGGCATCTTCTTTCCACTGGAAAAGTGATGAAGGTGTTTTCTCTGGCAAATATGGCATCAATCACTTGCTTTATGCAGGTATGAACTGTAGAATGGCTTATCCAGCAGACGTCCCAGTGGTCTGGAAGGATCATGTTGCCAAAAAACATAATGCCATAATGACTTTCATGGCTATGGAAAGAGCATTCCAATTATTGAGGGTCTCTGTAAATCAGTTTGCAGCAGGGAACAAAGTGGTCACTGCTTTCACAGAGAAGTGGAGGTGCTGAGTATATTCAATAAAGACGTGCATTAATATGGAACCTTTAATGTAGCAAACATCCCAAAGCACTTGTGGGAAAAGGGGGAGGAAGAAAAAATAAACTAAAGGGATGGACACCAAGCCATGAAGAGAGAATTAGGAGAGGTGAGTGAAAACATGGTCAAAAGGAGTTTTAGGAAGATTTTTAAAGATGAAAGGAAAGGTAGAGAGACAGGGAGGCTTGGGAAGAGTTCCAGAACAGAACTGAGATGGCTGAAGGCTCTGTCTTCTTTGGACAGAGGGAGGATGAGATGTACAAAAGGTCAAAGTCAAAGGACCTCAGGATGTGAGAAAAGATATAAAGCTGGAGGGGGTTGCAGGGCTAGAGTGGGGCAAGGCCAAGGAGACCTTTGAAGATGAACATAGGAACAGGAGTAGGCATTGGCCATTCAGCCCCTTGAGTCTGTTCCGCCATTCAATGAGATCATGGCTGATCTGTATCTTAACTCTATCTACCTGCCTTGGTTCCGTATCCCTTAATACCCTTGCCTAAAAAAAAACTATCAATCTCAAGTTTTGAAATTTTCAATTGACCTAGTCTCAACAGCTTTTTGGGGGAGAGAGTTCCAGATTTCCACTAGCCTTCATACGAAAGATGATTTTGCCAACCAACAAGGAGTGAACATGTAGCAAGATGATGAGCCTATGGGGTTGCATGCCTATGGGAAGAGAATGAGAATTTCAAATTCAGTGCATGTGGAACAGGGAGCTAATGTACGTCAGCGAGAATAGAGATGGTGGACAAATGGGACCTTGTGTGAGACAAAATATGGGCAGCTAAGTTTTAAGCAAATTGCAGTTGGAGGGAGAGGAATAGGCAGCCAACAGAGGATATTGGAAATAATGGCTTAGAATTTCCACACCATTTTGGCGTAATTTCAGCATATAAGGGCAAGTAACTTGTTTTTGCAGCAAAGAGGGGCAGAAGGAAGTTATCCTAGTTTAATGCCCAAAATGAAGATACCAATGCCTCAAGATGCCGCAATACCTAGTGCTTTTTGGTCAGTTTTGGTGCCCTCACAATGCTTCACAGGAGAGTCACTAGAATGGGTGGTAACAGCATTCTCCAGAACCTTAGACATAGGGATTAGAGATAGTAGTGAAGAGGACATGGAGACTGGGGGTTGGCTGTTATGGGGTGGAGTGAGTATGGCAGCTTTGAAAGGGAGGAGGAATAGTCCCTGAAGAGAGGGAGCAGTTGGCAATGTCCCCAAGTGCTGGGCACAAGGAATGATTTGAGTAGCCAGGAGCTGAATCGGAAGAAGGGGTCACGGGAGGTTGAGTTTAAAAGCCCTTAATTATCCCAATAGGCTTACAGAGCAGGGTCTTTTTACTCTAGAAAAGCAAAGACTTTGGAGTGATTTGATTAGATATTTAAAATAATGAAGGGATTATACTTTGTCTGGCTGGATAGACTACTAGAATTAGATCGGTCTAGGAGAACCAGGGAACATGAATATGAGACACGTAAACACAGAACTAAGTTAGCTATCAGAAGATTTTTCCTTTTTAGTCATTGACCTCTGGAATTAGTTTCTGGCTCATGCAATGAGTGCGGATTTGCTGTAAACCTTCAAAAGGAAGCTGGATGAGTTCCTGGCTATGACTGATATTGTCATGCACAAAAAAAGTGAGGTATTGGGTTTTGTGCTTCATGGTCACTGTGATCTCCTGAACTCATCTATGAAGGGTTGGAGAGGATAGGCAAGAAAGTTTTTGCAGGATCTCATCTGGCAGGTTTGCCCATATAACCATGTGAACTGGTTTCAGATTGCTGTTTTGGATTGACTTCAATAACTAAAACTATTCATGCATGAACCTATTCAATAGTTTAGTATGTTACAAAACATAACTGGCTTGGCTGAAAGTATTCGTCTTCTGAAATGACATGAGTTGTTGTGGAATTCCTATTTTTACATTCCAACATTTATGTTCTCAATTTGTGCAGGAATACAAATGGGTAACTGCCAGCAACTCGAGTTCAGCAAGTAATGCTTAGCTGAACTTGAACTTCTGCACACAAGAACACAGTTCAAGTTAATAACAGTATTTGGAGATAGTTCTGCACGGTGGAGATATAGTACATTAAACTTTGCACCAGTGTTCCATACACATGTGGAATGATGCAGAATAATGAACTGCAGAAACAATGGCTTATATTCCTGGCACAAACATGGGCATTTTCCTTAAGCCCTAGCAATATCTGTGATGTTGCTCCAGTGTTGACCTGTAGAAGACTGACACCTGGACTAATTTCTTTAAAGCTGTAGAAGATGGACTCAGGAACCAAGTAGGTCACCCTCATCAAGGCCAGTGGTCTTAATGGCTTTAAACTATGTCCAAGAACATGAGACAGATGTTCTCCACTGCCCATTAATCAGGATTTCAACATTCCATCACTTGTTTGGATAGGTGCTCAGTAGAATGGTCAAATTACTGACTGCAACAAGTCATCTTTACCACCCATTTTGTTTAGTACAGTTCATGTGACTACCAAGTTGAACAGCTGGTTGTTTGAAACTGAACTAAGCTTAGTAGTCAATATTACCAAGCTTTCTTGTCAAGTTATTGACCTGGTATCTTTAGCTCTTGAGCTAATATGTCAATTCATCTCAATGAATCATAGCAATATATATTTTTTTAAATGTATTAGTTAGCAAGTACAATATGGATTACAACTTTACACACCTTACTAAAAGAAAGTAGGTTAATGTCAAATCTTAGTCACATTCACATATTTTACTAAAATATAAAACATTTATGCATTTCAAAATATCAGCCATATGCAAATGGAACAAATTAACACTTTGTTAACCAAAACTAACACATGAATAAACTGATTTTATATAATAAAATACTGTTTCAAAGATTGAAATGCAACACTGAAAGTGCTGTTTAAAGTGGAATTTTGTATACTGTGCTTAAAAGTAAAACAAAACATTAAATGAAGTACATAGGATACAGATTTCATATTACAGTGGTGATTGCACTATTGCAACAAAGACAACTGTTTTCTCTAAAACAGAGTCTGAATGGTTGGATCTAATACATGTAGAAATGTAAAGTACTGTGCCCTGTCAGAACTGGCTGGCTGAATGAAGAGTCAGTTAAATCAATTATTTATAATTGGTTAATATACACAGCTCTGTCTTTGTGTGGGGAGTGCAGACCACTTGAACTTAGATTATTTTTCTATAAATGTAAAAATAAATTTGAATTCCAACTGGTCATTTTAGTAAGACTTGTCAAATCCAATATCTACAGTGTATTGTATACTGTTCATAATACCAATACCGCCAATAATTTGGGGTGATTCCAATTTGGTTTTGTAACAACCTTAAGTTCTGGATGGAATCAGATGTTGTGTAAAGTTTCAATAATAGCTACCTACTCAGGTAAATACATGAAGGAATCTCTAGAATGTGACTTTTCCTAGCTCCTTTGGTAATAATGGCCAAATATAACGCAGTACTTGAAGCATTGGGGGCTTACAAATACCACATTGAATATTAAATATTTTAGAATTGGTATAACTAATGTCTGTGAATAGCAGGCAACAGCTCTTGAGTTTCTTTACTCTTCTGGAAACCAATAGTCTATCACCACTTGGTCTTCCATCTCACCCAATGGGCGCGGGAAGGAACGTGTTGCACAACCTCCAATCACTACTTCATTCTCTTGACAAAACATAGGACGGGATGTATTGGGAGCGTCCAACAAATCCGTCTTCAGTATCAGGGCCACTCCTTCCTCTCTTGCTCTAGGTACTAATCTGGCCCTTGTATCATTCGCCCGCTCGGCCACAGTGGATATTAATGGCGAACGGCTCCGGATGCCCCTTTCTTTCCGAGTTGGATGCTGATGTGGAGGCGACAGACAGCGGGCTTGCGGTGAACGTCGGAAGTGATCCCATTTCGATTTGCTCTCCTCGGCTTCCTCCATGTAATCAGAGTCCGGGACCAAGAGATCGAGGCTTGCGCTCCGTGTCCGACAGATGGGCTGGCGCCCCGGATCCTGCAGCGGGGAAGCGCTCCTGGAGGTCGGCGGTGTAAACCGGGGCACCTTCCCCAAGTCCCGCCGCTCCTTTTCGGCTGGACATTTCCGTTTGAACCCCGCACTCGGGTCTTCTCTTTCCAAGGCGAGGTCCTCTTCTGGCCGCGGACTCCAACCCTGAACCCCCGCGCCCCAGACCTCTCCCTCGGCAGTCGAGCCCTCCCCATCCCCGGGGTCATCGGCCACCGTCAGAAACGTCTCCCGGCACAGGAGCGCGTCCTCCGTCGCCAAGTTCTGGCTATGCTGCGGCTCAGAGTCGCAATGTTCCCCCCAGGCGGCCTGGCCCGTTACCGGCGTCGGGTTTGCTGGCGGCCTGCACGCTTCCCGCAGCCCCTGAGCCCGCAAGCGGGCAAAAAAAAACGTGTGAAACTCCGAGTAGAAATCTTCCAACATGGCGAATGCTCCGCGCGACAGCGGCCGCCGCGGAAACCGGGTCCCGCACGCGACAAGCTCAGGGCTTCCACCGCGTCATCGACACCTGCAACCGCTCCAGCACGTGACAAACCACCCAGAAAGGCGCCAAATTCAAAGACCGCGAGAGCAGCGCGACCACGCGACACAGCGAGGGAACTGTCTGGATCACCGCGAGAGCAGCGGGTCCGCGAGACACAGAACTGTCTGGATCACCGCGAGAGCAGCGGGTCCGCGAGGCACAGAGAGAATCGTCTGGAAGGCGTGGCACGAGCCAGAGCTGTGCGGGGAAGGTGAAGTGACGAAGACTAAGAATTCAGAATAATAACTGCGGACAGAACAGAGATATCCGGTAAAGTGGTGACCCACAATGTGTTTACTTTCATCAGATTAGAGAGGGGCAGGTCAGGAGCACCTCAATATCACATTGGTACAGGACAGAGAATCCACCTGGAACTGTGAAGAGCGCGGTGATCTGTACTACACGGTGGAAAGTGCCCCTAACAGTCGGAGCAGCATCACCTTCCTTCTTTTTCTTTTCAGGCTTGGGTCCCAAAAGTCCGATGGTGTGAAAGGCGGATAGATGGCGGGGGAGGGGGGTGATGGTCGCAATTTGAGGCGGAACCCGGATCTGTCAGGTGTCTGCCCCGTTTAAACTTCAGACCAAATTCTGATGGGGGGGGGGTATGTGAGATTTTTGCCACCTATATTTGGTGGTGGTGGGGGAAGCTGGTGTCTGCAGTAGTTCTCTGGGTAGCCTGGGGATTCCACCAGTTACGCCCCCTTCAGACCCATTGGCACTCTGGTCAGCTGAGAGCCGGTGTAAGTTCCACAGTGGGATTGGTAAAGGCCCCAAGATTGCACGAGAGGGGATCAGTTACCTTTCTAAAAAAATGGGGATTTGCCCTCGGGCGGATTTTAAAATTCCTATACTTGTTCTCTTCCGCCCTTCCTAGGACTTAGTTCTGTCAGCAGAGAAACATGATGCTGATCCAATTTTCCTGACTACTGTTGGTCTGGGCATGTCTGAAATGGCCTGCCTTGATTAAAGGACTGGATCTGCATCACTGACCCTGGACATACAGGAGCTCTTCTCTGCAGCACTTCCACTGATACCTGTAATAACTTCCAGTTTTGATGAACCACACTCAAAACGTTAACTTCTGTGTTCTCGCCGCCAATGCTACATGGCTTACTGTGTTTCCAGCACTTTTTGTTTATAGTGGTGTTTTTCTCCATGACTCATTGACCATAGGGGAGATCAGCAACACCAGTCAATCCGCAGTCCATGGATATATGGGGCCCGATATTTACGGGGAAGGTGCGGGGGAGGCTGAAAACAGCCGAAGAATCCAACACGGCCGGGAATGCAGAGGTTCTGCCTCATTAACATTTTTTAGCTCCTTTCGCCACCTGACAGGCGGCCAAATGGACAGTCTGGCCGGCGGGTGAAAGGGAAAACCAGCGGCAGGAGGCCGCAGCCGGGGGACCCTTGGGGATGGTACCCGACAATCGGAGGTCAAAGAGGCCCGCCAGTAGTGAGGGGGAGAGAGAGCCTGTGATTGGGAAGGCTAGGGGATCACTCCTGTTTCTCCTGGCACACAACGAGTGCTGAAACGAGTGCTGAAACCTTGTGGAGCCGGAAGCTCCTGCCTCACTTTCACTGCCAGGTTTCCCGACCCCTGAGAAACCCGAGCAGCAACAGTCAATTTTAACTCTTTAACTCCCTCCCCGCCCCTCGTGGGGGAGGGGGGTTTAATATCGAGGCCATGGTGACTGCTACATTGTTTGCCACATCTAGCAACATCTTTACTCTCCATCTGGACAACGGACAACTGGCAACAGCAGGGAAAAAGCCCCTGTTTTTTCCAATGGCAAAATTCCCAACGTCCAGGGCATCATATAGCTCTACATGTTCCTGCACACAATCATGTATTCATGAATTGCAGAGGATACTACTTTAATATTCACCTTGTCTATGGCCATTTGCACAGGATCGTGGAGGCCAATGGAAAGTAAACTCATGGTAAAACTGGTGGCCAATCCAATCCCATCAGTTTTCTGCGGGCGGGTTAAGTTTAAGATTACCCCCATTGTCTATTCACAAAAGTTAAAACAAAAAGACTGTGGGCTCAATTTTAATTTGGAAGTGCGGGGGCTGGGGGGCTATGAAAATTGGGGAAATAAGGAGCGGGAAACGAACCCGGCTCCAACACGCCAACTTCCGCGTCTCACAAAGAAGCATCTGGGTGCGCACGCCGTTCAAGAAGCGGCATTTAAAGTTGGCGGGACGATATTTAAAAAAGCAAATGTACCACATTGAGGTACTTAAGGTACTTTATTTCTTACATATTAGGTAATTAAAATGATTTTCAACTTACCTGGGCGGCTTTCCCATGGCTTCTCATTCACTCCTGGAAACTAGGCGTGAAGGGCCGGATCAGTCAAAAATAAAGGAAATAAATGAAATAAAATAACATTTCATGACGTTAAAAAAATAAATAAACCTACCTTTGAAACAGTGTCAGCTGCACCTCCCTGCTCCGATGTCTCCCTCTCCGATCTTTGCCCCCCTCCCACCCCGATCTTTGCCCCCCTCCCACTCTCTTGCAGCGCTGGATGACGTCTCTCTTTCTTCGCGCCCCCACCCCCCGGCGTTGCAGCTCCTGTCGGCTGCCAGCCTGTCAATCAGGTGCGCCCATTTCCCCCCCGGCTGCCATCCTGTCACCCTTTTAAAATTGAGCCCTGTGAGTCAATAGTTAAGATGCTAATGAGCTAGCTTTGATGGTTAAGGACCTTAAAGTGGAAAGGCAGGTTGGTGATTGTGTGATAGTTGCACCCTTGGTTCAAGGGTGAGCTTTTTGTGAAGGAAGTGATGACAGTTTTGAAAGGGAGAGGGATAATGTCTGAGCAAAGGAAGTTATTTAAGATATCAACAAGAAAGGGGCCAGGAAAGATAATTAAGTAATCAGGATGTGGGTGAAGGGGGATTAAGGGAGCAGGAGGTAGGCCTTACGGAACAGATAAGCCTGCGAGGGCAGTGGGGAATAAACGACAAAGTAGAAAGCCTTTGCACTCGGTTAATGTTCAGGTGGGATCTGACCATAGAAACTTGATTAGGCATGTCAATGGTCATGCTGGAGGAAGCATGTGATGCTCACTTTCTTAGTTATCCTCACAGGAAACTACACTTACTAAGCAGCACAACATGGTGGATTGTGAGCAGCTTGGTGGGGACAAGGGAGGAGATTTCAGTAAAGAAATTGCTGTGAGCCTTGTCGCAAAGGAACAAGTGTTCCGTAGGGCACTGTTGAATGTGCTACTGCTTGGAAACTCACTACAGAGGTTGGAAAGGGGACAGTGAAGGAGGAAAGAAGATTAGAGAGGTTAACTCTCATGGTGTGAATTTGGTGGGATGGTCACTGGGAACATTGGTGAGGCCGATAAAATTAATGACCTACAAAAGGTGGTGCTGGTGAGAATGATTTGCTTTATCAAATCATTGTGCAACCATGGATATGGCGACCAGAGATTCCAAAGCACTGGGGTATGGGGTGCACAATATCATCAGGGTGACTGCAAAGACAGGTGAAGGACCCTTGCTGTGGCAGCAGGACGTCTTTGTGAGGAAGGTTCTGCTGGGAGCCTGTGGATTCGAGACAGCCGACATCTTCTGCCTGCAGGACTCCCTGAGGAGCGGATAGTTCGACGTGACCTTCAAGAACATTGAAGGATGCCTGAAGATATTCAAGGAGAAGGGGAAGGAAGTGCCGTTGTCGCTCCTCACCGCGGAACCACTCTTCGCACTCCCACAGGAGAAGGAACGAACGCTAACGGTCCACATGTTCAAGCCGCATGTGTCCGTCGTGGATGTGCTGATGTTCCTCAAGCAATACACGGACAGAGCATCGACATCGCGGAAGTGCACGGGATCTGGACCAGAAAGAGGAGCATCCATTCCGTTGGCATCTGCCCTCGATCGGGACGAGCTGTGGGTATGTGGTGTACCGGGACAGCCTAGAGTGTGCCGATCCTGCGGCAAACCTGTGCACGAGGCAGCCTCCTGCAAGGCGGTGATCTACAGGAAGGAGGGCCACCGGTGACTGTCAAGAGGTCAAGTGCTGCAACCTGTGTGGAGAGGCTGGTCACCTGTACAAGACCTGTCCAAACCGCAGACACAACTATGCACGGGCAGTGAGAGGCGAAATGATGCAGGAGAAGAGAGCAGCAATCGTGGCTGCCCCGAAGGAGGCCAGACCCCCCCCCCCCCCCCCCCCAGCTGTGGTCCCACATGAAAGAGCCAACGACCAGGAAGAGGAAAAAGAGCAGGAAGGGAGAGTTGAAGAAAGCAACCAAACCCTGACACCCAGCCCCGAGACTTCCCCTGAGAATGCAAAGCCAATGGAAGGCGAACCAGGGACAGATGAAGGATAGATGACACAAGGAAAGAAAAAGAAGTTCTGTAGGACCAGAGGCACAAGCGCCAAAGGTGCGGCCAACATCAAGTAGAGCTTAGAGTCCACAAGAGACAACAGTGACCACTCCTCGGACGATGAACAAGGAAAGGAGGGGAAACCCCCACCTTCATCAAAGGAAGAGGCAAAATGTGACGGTGTCCAGCGACACCGACAATGCACTCCAGCTCCAGGCACCCAGGAGCAGTAACACTCAGCTCCAGGGCATCAGGAGCAGCACACCCCAAATCCGGGACGCAGGGAGCAGCAACACAGAGAGCGAGATCCCCCCCACTCCGGGCAACCGGGAGCAGCATGACGGTCGCAGAGAGCGAACCACTGGTGTTGACCGAGGTGCGGACCTGGCCGAGGATCTCATGGACACACCAACCCACGAGACCCTGACTCGACCCCCAAGCGCAGACCCGCCCCCAAAGGAGGACAGGCCTCCTTCCTCAGCCCAAGGATTGTCCAGAAGTTCCTGCACACCACACAAATGCAGAACCTGGACCACGGGTCCCAAATGGACGGTAATGTAGAACCCAGACTGATGCAATTGTAAGACCTGAATGTTTTAGTCCTTCTATATTTTTAAATGGATTTAAGAGTTGCATCCATAAACGTGGGTAGCAGCAAATCGACTACGCGATGTGCCGCGACCCTGAACTACCTGTCCAGGGTCAAGAGGGACCTGCTGTTCTTGCAGGAGGGCGGGATCCCACATTTCAGCAACTACCGGCGGTGGCCATGCATGTGGCAGTCGATCTGGTCGGGAGGCAACGATAGTCGTTCTCCGGGCCTGGGAATTCTGCGAGGAGGCCAATTCACCATCATAAGAAGGAGGTGGGGGGCTGCCTCCTTGTAGCAGACGTTCTGTACAAGAACGCCCCGCTCCATCCCTCAGGTGCGAGTGGATGGAGGTCTTCCAGCATCTCCTGATGCTGCTGGCAACCTCCAGGTCAATTGTTCTTGCCGGAGACTTCAACTGCATCGTTGATGTGGCTGGACGATCCAGCAGGATCGACGGAATACTGGACTCCATGTCCAAACTGCTGATAGAGGCGGTGAAAGACGCAAAGCTTCGCTATGTCTTCAGCAACCCTGTAGACGGAGCACCGCAGAGAGATACCTGGTCCAAGACGGGTCTGTCCGTTCCATGATAGACTTGCTTTTCGCGTCCCCAACGCTCAAGGTCAGATCCACCGACGTCCAGCCAGTCTTCTTCTCTGACCACTGCCTCCTACTGGCTGACTGCCAATCGCAGGAGGAGCAGAGGGCGGGCAGGGGGATATGGAAGCTGAATGTGAGACTGTTGACCCCGGAGAATGTTGAGAAACTAAAGAGGGAACACACAGGTTGGAGGACCGTGAAACCCCTCTTTGACTCCACGATGCACTGGTGGGAAGCGATCAAGGCCAATATCAAGAGGTTCTTCATCCTCAAAAGTGTTCAGAAGGCGAGAGAGAGACAGAGGGACATGTCGCAACTCCAGAAAAGCGTGCAGGATCTACTCCAGCTACAGTCGATGAGGTCGATGTCGGGGAGGAACTCAGAGAGGTGAAGGGCTCACTCTTCGCCTCCGAGTACTCAAAGATCGTCTTCCGTTCCAGAGTCCACTGCGTGGAGGAGGGCGAGAAGTGCTCGTGCTTCTTCTTCCAGAAGCTGCACAGCGAGAGTTCTGTGATCAGCAGCCTGAAGGAGGAAGACAGCTCGGGTGATGTCTTTGCAGGCCGACATATTGAGGATCAGCAAATCCTTTTACGCCGGGCTGTATGACGCAAAGCTCACAGACAGAGGACAGGAAGGCCGTGCTAGAAGGAAGTCTTGGAGGACAACGATTGGTAGAGCATGGATCGGCCACTGACTTAGGGCAAGCTGACAAAGGCCATCTGGTCCTTCGAAAAGAGTTGAACTCCCAGAAGCGACGGCATAACAGTCGTACTTGGCTCTGTGGGACCGGATAGGCCCAGACCTACTGGAAATGTACAGGGGTATGCTTTTGACAGGCAGCATGTTGAAGTCCATGAGGAAAGGCATCATCACTCTCATCTACAAGCGGAAGGGGGAGAGCAAAGAAATCAGAAATTGGCGACCCATTTCCTTGCTAAATGTCGACAACAAGATCCTGTCTAAGGCCATTGCCAACAGGGTCAAGTCTGCTCTGCAGCGGGTGATTCACCTGGATCAGACCTGTATTGTACCCAGCAGGAAGATCTCCAATAGCTTTGCGCAGCTCAGGGATACGATCGTCTATTTGCAGGACGGGGTGAACACCTGCCTCATCAGCCTGGACCAGGAGGCCTTCAACAGAATATCCCACACGAACGTGATGGACGTGTTCTCCAAAATGCGTTTTGGGGAGGGAATCCGCTATTGGATTCAACTACTTACGCAGACATCCGTAGCACAGTCCTAATCAACGGGTGGGAATCAGAGAGCTTTCCAATCAGATCTGGAGTCAGGCAGGGCTGTCCTCTCTTGGCGGTCTTGTTCGTATGTTGTATCAAGCCGTTTGCTGCGTCCATCAGGAAGGACGCAGGTATCGGGGGGTGATGATCCCAGGCAGCGGAGGCTCTCAGGTTAAGGCCTAGCTGTACATGGACGACGTCACCATCTTCTGCTCCGATCAGCAGTCGGTGCACACCCTGATGGGCATTCGCGACGGTTTCGAGCTGGCCTCGGGGGCCAGTGTGACCCAAAGTAAAAAGCGAGGCCATGTTCTTTGGCAGGTGGGAGATCCGATCCTTTGTCCCCTTCACCGTCAGGTCCGACTATCTGAACGAGCTGGGGATCTGGTTCAGGGGGCCCCTGGCCTGCACAAAGAACTGGGAGAAGCGGATCGCCAAGGCCAAATAGAAGCTTGATATGTGGGTGGGGCGATCCCTTTCCATAACTGGCAGAAACCTGGTGATAAGGTGTGAGGTACTCGCAGTGTTGCTCTATGTGGTCAAAATCGGGCCCATTCCCACAACTCCGCCGTCACAGTCACCCGAGCTATCTTCCACTTTGTCTGGAGGTCCAAGGTAGAACGTGTCGGCAGGTCCACCATGTACAAGCCCCCAGGTAGGGAAGAGCGTCCCCAATGCCGCTCTGATCCCGATGCCCACCTTTGTGTGTGGCTGCTTCAGGATATGTGTAGATCCCCAGTACGCAAACACCAAGTGTCATTAGTTGTCCAACACACAGAGAAGGCTGGGTCTGCCCGAGCAGGCGCAGAACGTCCCGTCCAGCTGGACTGCACCCCCCCCCCCACCTGTCCCAGGTGAAGAAGATCCTGAGGAGGAACCCCTTCGCCCACACGGCCATCGGACATCAGCAAGGAATGGAGAGGGTGGACTAGATCAGTTTCTTCCCCGACCAGACAGTCGATGTCTCGTCCCCAGAACTGACAAACAGGCACCAGGATGTAGCCTGGACGGAAGTGAGAAGGGGCTTCCCAGGGCGGTCCTTCCAACACACACGGAACTTTAACGCCACTGGCTGCGGAGGGAAGGAGACTATCGTCCACCTCCTGATGGACTGCCCCTTCATGCAGAGGGTGTGGAGAGAGGTGATAACATAAGAAATAGGAGCAGGAATAGGCCATATGACCCCTCGAGCCTGCTCTGCCATTCAATCAGATCATGGTTGATCTTCGACCTCAACTCCACTTTCCCGCCTGATCCCCGTATCCCTTGATTCCAAAAATCTATCTATCTCAGCAGTGAATATATTCAATGACTCAGCCCTCTGGGGTAGAGAATTCCAAAGATTCACAATCCTCTGCGTGAAGAAGTTCCTCCTCATCTCAGTCTTGAATGGCCGACCCCTTATCCTGCCACTATGCCCCCTAGATCTAGACTCTCTAGCCAGGGGAAACAATCTCTCAGCAAGTACCCTGTCAAGCCCCCTCACAATCTTATATGTTTCAATGAGATCACTTCTCAATCTTCTGAACTCCAGAGTGTATAGGCCCATTCTACTCAACCTCTCTTCATAGGACAACCCTCTCGCCCCAGGAATTAATCTAGTGAACCTTTGTTGCACCGCCTCCAAGGCAAGTATATCCTTCCTTAGATAAGGAGACCAAAACTGTACGCAGTACTCTGGGTGAGGTCTCACTAAAACCCTGTACAACTGTAGTAAGACTTCCTTACTCTTGTATTCCAACCCCCTTGCAATAAAGAAGCGGGGAGAGCGGACCTGAGCGGCCAATAAAAGGAGCGAGGAGAGCGGACCAAAAAAAAAGAAAAAGACAAGTAGTGATGTCACAGAGGAGCGGCGAGGGTAAGTCAGTGTAAGTATTTAGTTTATTGGTAAGTGTTTTTGGCGGTTATTGTGTTTGGTGGTTAGTGTTTTTAGTGGTTAGTCTGTTAGTGTTAGTTTAAAAAGCCTTAAAATTAAACAGTTAAAAGGAGCAGGAAACTAGTTTAAACTAGATAAATTAATTAGTTTTAAAAAAACTAAAACTAAACCAAGTGAATTAATTACATAAAAACTTTGATTAAATAAATAAAATACGGTTAGATAGAGATGGCAGTGCAGGTGGTAGGCCATAACTGCAGCATATGGGAGATTGTGGAGAGCAGCGTGATCCCAGGTAACCACATCTGCAGTGAGTGTCTACAACTTGAGGAACTTCGGCTCAGATTTGTTGAGGAGAGGCATCATCACCCTCATCTACAATCGGAAGGGGGAGAGGGAAGAAATCAGAAATTGGCGACCCATTTCCTTGCTTAATGTTGACTACAAGATTCTATCTAAGGTCATCCCCAACAGGCTCTGGAGCTGGTGATCCACCCCAATCAGACCTGTGCTGTACCCGGCAGGAAGATGTCTGATAGCCTTGCGCTACTCAGGGATACAATCGTCTACTTGCAGGACAGGGGTGAACATCTGCCTCATCAGCTTGGACCAGGAGAAGGCCTTTGACAGAATATCCCACACGTACATGATGGTTGTACTCTCCAAAATGGAGTTTGGGGAGGGAATCAGTGATTAGATCCGGCTGCTCTACGTGGACACCAGTAGCATAGTCCATATCAACGGGTGGGAGTTGGAGAGCTTTCTGATCAGATCTAGTGTCGGGCAGTGCTGTCCTCTCTTCTGTCTTGTTTGTGTGTTGTATCAAGCTGTTTGCCGCGTCCATCAGGAACAGTGCAGGTATCGGGGGTGATGATCCCAGGCAGCGGAGGCTCTCAGGGTAAGGCCTCCCTGTACATGGACGATGTCACCATCTTTTGCTCCGATCATCGATCGGTCCACAGACTGATGGGCATCTGCGACCAATTTGAGCTGGCCTTGAGGCCAGATTGAACCACAGTAAGAGCGAGGCCATGTTCTTTGGCAGGTGGGAGACCCGTTCCTTTGTTTCGTTCACCATCAGGTCCGACTACTTGAAGGTGCTAGGGATCTGTTTCTGGGGGCCCTAGGCCTGCACCAAGAACTGGGAGGAGGGGTTGCCAAGGCCAAACAGAAACTTGGTATGTGGGGGAATGGGGGCGCTCCCTCTCCATGGCCGGCAGGAACCATAAAGTGTGAGGTGCTCGTGGTGTTGTTCTATGTAGCCCAAGTCTGGCAGAACGTCTCGTCGCCGGAACTGACCAACAGGCACCAGGATGTAGCTTCGATGATGGTGAGAAGGGCAATTCCAGTGCGGTCATTCCTGCACGCACGGCATCTCAGCGCCACCACGAGCTGCCCTCGAGGCTGCAGTGGGGATGAATCCATCGTCTATCTTCTGGTGGACTTCCCCTTTGCGCAGAAGGTGTGGAGAGAGATGCGTTGGTATCTGTCTCGGTTCATCCCCTACAGCTTGGTAACGGGATTTTGTGCTCTACGGGCTGTTCCCCGGGATACACAGCGAGGCAGATATCAACTGCTGCTGGAAGACCATCAACTTGGTGAAGGAGGCTCTTTGGTCCATCCAAAACCTGATGGTCTTCCAGCTGAAGGAGCTTTCCACAACTGAGTGTTGCCGACTGGCATGCTGCAAGGTCCAGGAGTACATGCTGCAGGATGCACTGAGGCAAGGTGCAACCTACGCAAAGGCTCTATGGGGAAAGGCCACCCCACCTTGTATTGTACATCATGAGTCAAAAGTACTGTGAATGAATTGTAATATTGAGATCGCCTTGTGTACGATCTATAGTGTTTCGGTTTAAATTGTACTGTTTTGAAATTGTGATATTTACATTAAACTGTGTCCAGCTTTAAATTGTATGAAATAAAGTATATTTTGAAATTAAAAAAAAAAAGTCGTATCCCTAATTTACATAGGTTTCTGGCATGAAAAGCTTGCTTATAAAGCTTAGCATGTAGCACAGCTGGCTGGAGAGTGGCAAATCTGTTGAAGCAGCAGCTTGGGCTACAACTCATCATTTTCTGGTGAGAAAAAAATGAATTAAAGGCCCACAATGGTTCGGCAGAGACGTGTGGACAACACAGCTCTCTTTTGATGCTAAGGAACTGGAGCTCCCCATTCCTGGAGATATGCAAAAGGAGGGTGGCCTGATTGGAGCTGACAGCCACCCTCCAGGAAAAGCTCTAAGCTGCAAGGAGAGAGGTTGCCCACTGAGTCAATGCAGTCACTCAGGTCCCTCGTACCTAGCTACAAATACAAAAGAAAATTGATGATATAAGGAGATGGTGAAGGCAAGTGGACTCACTTTTTCACATATTTCTTGTGGGGCCCATCAAACATGGCATAAGCCTCAATTAGGAATTCCCACATGCTCTAGGAGACACCATGTCAAGCTTTGTACATAAACATTGTTTTGCACACACACTTTTTCATTCTGCCAAAGCTAGAAGCACAATTTTCTTGGAGGTGAAGGTGGTGGGCAAGGAAGAGCAAACAGTTGGTGTGGCTTCCAGCAAAGGTACTACTCTGCTGTTAGAGAATTTCCCAGTGGGGCCAGTAGCCATGAATGCAGAGGTTATACCTAGTCTTCTGGGGGTCAATTAACCCAGTGTTTCTTCCAAAAATGCAGGCGCTGTGGATTGCCACGTAATGACGGTATCATGAATTCTTCCTGACTAACGGCCACTAATGTACATAATGATGTTTTTGTACTCAGATACCATATGAACTTTAATTGAGTGCAAATCATTTCTGTTCGTGTAGACCACATCTGCAATGCTTACACTCCGAAACCTGCCACTGCATGAAAACTCTGCACTTTGTCCAGCTGATGCTTCTTTTCAACAAGGAAAGTAATGAAAGTGTTGCTCCTTGCAAATATGCATTTGACATTTGTTTGATACATGTGCACTGCAGACGGTGGCTTAGAAAAATCCAGTAGCATCAAAGCTTCACGCTGTGGTAACCTTGCCTTCTATGGGAAAAGCTTCCCTTGTTTCAGATGTTGTCTGCAGGTCATTGTGTAGCAGATGATACAACACTTGACAGTCTCTCATGAAGTAGAGGTGGTGAAGACAAGCTTCTTCCGACATGTTCAGATGGTATGTGAAGATCACTTCAGGCGTTATTGCAACTAGATTTGTTGGCCCCTTATTTTTACTAAAATCGTGCAGCACGTTAAAAGAACCCTTAAAAGAATATCCAACCTCGCCACTTTGTATTTGTGCGATTTAAATGGCAGCAGCAACCAAGAACAATCAAGGAAGCAGTGGCAAGAAAAAGCCACAAAATGCACAAATGGAAGACAAACTAGCAAAACCAACTGATACTTAGAGCAAAGTGTAATTAAAATCTGCAAAAAAAAACACTTTTAACACCAACTGAAACTCATATTTAAGAATTATATTTGAGTACACCAGGTCCCATTTTAGATGGGAGAGGTGCATGTGGGCTGGGCCTCACTTGAAGTTGCAAGATTCAGTGTGGTGCCTCATTTTAATAATTTCCCTATTAAAATGTGGCTCATGCATACCTGTGTCGTGCCTTCAAAATCAAGTGTTGCAAAATGCATTGTTCAGTGACTAGGACACACAAATCGCATGCACAATTTCACAATCCATGCCTGCAAGCAGAGAGGTTCCAATGTTTCATCGTCTCCCTCGAATATGCCTTCAACAACAATGCCATATATTTTCCATGAAACATGCTGGCAAACAACAGCTTGTATTTATACATACAAATACATAGAAATTACAACACAAAAGTAGGCCATTCGGCTCAACCAGTCATGTGTTTACCATCCATGTGAGCAACAGTTGTAATCACATTTACCCACCCTGTTCCCATATCGCGTCAACCCCTTTTCCTTCATCTATTTACTTATGACCTTTGACTTAGAAAATGTTAGTGTGCTTTGTATAGGGAGGAGAAAAGAAATGGATGCCATGCCATGAGGGTGAAGGAAAATGAAATTAGGAGGGGTGACCGAAGGTTTAATCAAAAAGATGGGTTTTGAAGATGTTTTTAAAAGTAGAGAGAAAAGTACAGAGGTGGAGGGGCTTAAGCAGGAAGTTCCAGAGAATAGGGCTGAATCACCTGAAGGTTCTGCCACCAGTGGTAGGGTGGAAGAAAAGCTGGAAGAGGTTGCAGAAATAGGGTGGAGCAGATTCTTCTTTCTCCTCTATCACCACCACCAGCTCATGCTTTTTCTGCTGTCTGTTTCACTCTGCATTCCTCTCTAGTTCACTTTCTAAAGACCTGGAATAGATATCTCTGAGCTGGCACTTTGAAGGGAGTGAGTGAAGGACAACGTGTGCTGGCATGTCTGGTTGTAGTGGGGGCTGGTTCTGGTTCTTCTGGCACACTAAAGGAGGAGAAGAGGCAGACAATTTACAGTGGTGTCCTGATGAGCTGCCTTAACATACTTCTGTCAGTATGAGTGAGATGGAAAATGCTTAACTATATTTCTTGTTATCTATCACCCTGCTAAGCCCACGGCAACGATGACAACATCTCCTCTCTGATCTTCTGCAACATGCGGAGCGTGGGATCAGCGATATAAGGAGGAGCGAGAGAGGAGAGAGAGCGGATTGCAGGATCAGCGATAAAAGGAGGAGTGAGAGAGGAGATCGAGAGCAGAGTGCAGGCAGGTAGAGAGGTGAAAAAACACCTAAAGTGATGTCAGCACAAGGGAAGGAGCTGATTGGTGAGTAGCTGGTGAGTTTTCTTTTCTGGTGAATGTTTTTTTTAAAGTCTTTAAGTTTATTTTTTTTAAGTTTAATTAATAATATAATAAATAGAGGCGTTGGGTGGCAGCTCAGACCCGTCAAATGAACGGCCTGTGCCAGGACGCTTCCCATGTCCTGGACAGTCACAGGTGCAGGAGGTGTCGTCAGCTGGAGGAGCTCGAGCTCCGGATTTCGGAGTTCTGAATACTGGTGGGGGAGAGGGTTCCTCTGGGGAGTGCAGCCAGAGCCAAGTCCACAGCACAATGTTGGCTCAGTAGTACGGGGGGGTGGGGGGGGAGGCAGTGAGGAGAAAGGTCAGGAGAGCGGTAGTGTTAGGGGATTCAGTAGTTAGGGGAACAGACAGGCGTTTCTGCGGCCGCAGACGAGATTCCAGGATGGTACATTGCCTTCCTGGTGCCAGGATCAAGGATGTCACCAAGCGGCTGCAGAACATTCTGGAAGGGGAGGGTGAACAGCCAGAGGTCATGGTCCATATCGATACCAATGACATAGGTAGAAAGAGGGATGAGGTCCTGCAGGCAGATTTTAAGGAGTTAGGAAAGAGATTAATAAGCAGGACCTCAAAGGAAGTAATCTCCGCATTACTCCCGATGCCACACCCTAGCGAGTATAGAAATAGGAGGATAGAGAAGATGAATGCGTGGCTGGAGAGATGGTGCAGGAGGGAGGGCTTTAGATTCCTGGGGCATTGGGACCGGTTCTAGGGGAGGTGGGATCTGTACAAGCTGGACGGGTTGCACCTCAACAGGGCTGGGAACAATATCTTCGCGGGAAGGTTTGCTAGTGCTGTGAGAGAGGGTTTAAACAAGTTTGGTAAGGGGATGGGAACCTGAGTGTACATTCAGAAGGAAGAGAAGCAGAGCTGGAAATGGAAGGCAGAGAAATAGTAAGTGAGTTTGGAAGGCTGAGAAAACATAGGTTAGAAACTAGACAACAAAGGAGTTTGGCAGTGCTTAATGGTATATACCTCAATGCAAGGAATATAGTGAATAAGGCAGATGAGCTGAGGGCACAGATAGACATGTGGAAGTACAATATCTTAGCTATTACAGAAAAATGGCTTAAATGGGCAGGAATGGCAGCTCAATGTTCCTAGTTACAGGGTTTTCAGACGAGCTAGGTGGGTAAAAAAGGTGGGGGGGGGTGGCAATATTGGTTAAAGAAGTAATTCCAGCTGTGAGGAGGGATGATATGTTAGAAGGATCATCAAATGAGACCATATGGGTTGAGCTAAAGAACAAATAAGGGGAAGTCACACTGCTGGGAGTGTACTATAGACCCCCAAACAGTCAGAGAGAGATAGAAGAGCAAATATGTAGGCAAATTTCTGAGAAGTGCAAAAACAATAGGGCAGTATTAGTAGGGAATTTCAACTACCCTAATATTAACTGGGATACAATCAATGCAAAAGCTATGGAGGGCACAGAATTCTTAAATTGCATTCAGGAGAACTTTTTTAGCCAGTATGTAGCAAGCCCAACGAGAGGAGGGGCAGTTCTGGATTTAGTTTTAGGGAATGAAGCTGGGCAGGTGGAAGCAGTAGCAGTGGGAGAGCATTTTGCTGGTAGTGATCATAATTCAGTTAGATTTAGCATAGTTATAGAAAAGGACAAAGATAGAACAGGAATAAAAGTTCTAAATTGAGGAAGGGCCAGTTTTACTAAGCTGAGAAGTGAGTTAGCAAAAGTGGACTGGAAACAACTACTTGAAGGTATATCAGTGTCAGAGCAGTAGGAGGCATTCAAATGGGAGATTCAAGGAGTTCAGGGTAAACAACATGTTCCCACAAAGAAAAAGGGGTGGGACTACCAAATCTAGAGCCCCCTGGATGACAAGGATGATACAGGGTAAGATAAGGCAAAAAAGGGAAGTTTATGTCAGACACCAAGAGCTCAATTCTGCAGAAATCCTAGAGGAGTATAGAAAGTGCAGGGATGAAATTAAAAAGGAAATTAGGAAAGCAAAGAGAGGGCAAGAAAAAATACTGGCAAGTAAAATTAAGGAAAACCCAGAAATGTTTTATAAATACTTAAAGAGCAAGAAGATAACTAAGGAAAGAGTAGGGCCTATTAGAGACCAAAAAGATAACCTATGTGTGGAGGTGGAAGATGTGGGTATGGTTCTTAACCAATACTTTGCGTCTGTCTTCACGAAAGAGGGGGACGATGCAGAGATTGTAGTTAAGGAGGAGGAGTGTATTCTACACGTCTTCTACAGGCATGTAAACAGTAAATGGGTAGTAAAAGGAGGGGTGGGGTCAATTAGGGACCACAAAGGAGATCTACTCATGGAGGCAGAGGGGATGGCTGAGGTACTAAATGAGTACTTTGTATTTGTCTTTACCAAGGAAGAAGATGCTGCCACAGTCTCAGTAAAGGAAGAGGTACTTGAAAGTCTAGCTGTACTTAAAGTAGATAAGTCACCCAGTCCAGATGGGATCCATCCTAGGCTGCTGAGGGAAGTAAGGGTGGAAATTGCAGAGGTACTGGCCATAATCTTCCAAACATCCTTAGATACAGGGCTGGTGCCAGAGGACTGGAGAATTGCAAATGTTACATCCTTGTTCAAAAAAGGGTGTAAGGATAAACCCAGCAACTATAGGCCAGTCAGTTTAACCGCAGAGGTCGGGAAACTTTTAGAAACGATAATCCGGGACAGAATTAACAGTCACTTGGATGAGGGTGGATTGATTAGGGAAAGCCAGCATGGATTTGTTAAAGGCAAATCGTGAGTAACTAACCTGATAGAGTTTTTTGATGAGGTAACAGAGAGAGTAGATGAGGGCAATGCAGTTGATGTGGTGTATATGGATTTTCAAAAGGCGTTTGATAAAGTGCCGCACGGTAGACTTATCATCAAGATTACGGCCCATGGAATAAAGGGGGCAGTAGCAACATGGATACAGAATTGGCTAAGGGACAGGAAACGGAGAATAGTGGTGAATGGTTGTTTTTCGGACTGGAGGGAGGTGTACAGTGGTGCTCCCCAGGGGTCACTGCTGGGACCATTGTTTTTCTTGATATATATTAATGACTTGGACTTGGGTGTACAGGGCACAATTTCACAATTTGCAGATGACACAAAACTTGGAAGGGAAGTAAACAGTGAGGAGGATTGTGATAGACTTCAAGAGGATATAGACAGACTGGTGGCATGGGCGGACACGTGGCAGATAAAATTTATCGCAGAAAAATGCAAAGTGGTAGGAAGAATGAGGAGAGGCAATATAAACTAGAGGGCACAACTCTAAAAGGGGTACAGGAACAGAGAGATCTGGGGATATATGTGCACAAATCATTGAAGGTGGCAGGGCAGGTTGAGAAAGTGGTTAAAAAAGCATACGAGATCCTGGGCTTTATAAATAGAGGTACAGAGTACAAAAGTATGGAAGTCATGATGAACCTTTATAAAAACACTGGTTCGGCCACAACTGGAGTATTGTATCCAGTTCTGGGCACTGCACTTCAGGAAAGATGTGAAGGCCTTAGAAAGGGTGCAGAAGAGATTTACTAGAATGATTCCAGGGATGAGGGACTTTAGTTATGTGGATAGACTGGAGAAGCTGGGGTTGTTCTCCTTGGAACAGAGACAGTTGCGAGGAGATTTGATAGAGGTATTCAAAATCATGAAGGGTCTAGACAGAGTAGATAGAGAGAAACTGTTCCCATTGGCGAAAGGGTCAAGGACCAGAAGACATAGATTTAAGGTGATTGGCAAAAGAACCAAAGGTGACATGAGGAAAAACATTTTACTCGCTGAGTGGTTAGGATCTGGTCTGCACTGCCCGATGGGGTGGTGGAGGCAGATTCAATCATGGCCTTCAAAAGGGAACTGGATAAGTACTTGAAAGGAAAAAATTTGCAGGGTTATGTAGAAAGGGCGGGGGAGTGGGACTAGCTGGATTGTTCTTCCATAGAGCCAGCGCGGATTCAATGGGCAGAATGGCCTCCTTCCGTTCTGTAACCTTTCTATGATTTCTAAGTATTGGATGAGATAAACATCGTGAGAGAAGAAATATTAAGGGGATTAGCATCTTTGAAAGTAGATAAATTGCCAGGCCCGGATGAAATGAATCCCAGGCTCTTAAGAGAAGCAAGGGAGGAAGTAGCGGAGGCTCTGACCATCATTTTCCAATTGTCCCTGGCTACAGGCGTGGTGCCGGAGGATTGGAGGACTGCTAAAGTTGTACTGTTGTTTGAAAAGGGAGAAAGAGATGGAGTAATTATAGGCCAGTCAGTCTAACCTCGGTGGTGGGCAAATTATTGGAATCGATTCTGAGGGACAGCATAAATTGTCATTTATTCAGGCACGGGTTAATCAAGGACAGTCAGCATGGATTTTTGATAAGGGAAGGTCGTGTCTGACTAAATTGATTGAATTTTTTGAGCAGGTAACAAGGCGGGTCGATGAGGGTAACGCGTTTGATGTTGTGTACATGGATTTTAGCAAGGCTTTTGACAAGGTCTCACATGGCAGACTGGTCAAAAAAGTAAAAGCCCATGGGATCTGAGGGAAAGTGGCAAGTTGGATCCAAAATTGGCTCAGTGGCAGGAAGCAAAAGGTAATGGTTGACGGGTGATTTTGCAACTGGAAGGCTGTTTTTAGTGGGGTCCCGCAAGGGTCAGTACTAGGTCCCTTGCTTTTTGTGGTATGTATTAATGATTTGGACTTGAATGTGGGGGGCTTGATCAAGAAGTTTGCAGATGATACAAAAATTGGCCGTGTGGTTGATAGTGAGGAGGAAAGCTGTAGACTGCAGGAAGGTATCAATGGACTGGTCAGGTGGGCAGAAAAGTGGCAAATGGAATTCAATTCAGAGAGGTGAGAGGTAATGCATTTGGGGAGGGCAAACAAGGCAAGGGAGTACACAATAAATGGGAGGATACTGTGAGGTGTAGAGGAACAAAGGGACCTGCAGTGCATGTCCACAGATCGTTGAAGGTAGGAGGACAGGTAGATAAGGTGGTTAAAAAGGCATATGGGATACTTTCCTTTATTAGCTGAGGCATAGAATATAAGAGCAGGGAGTTTATGCTAGAACTGTATAAAACATTGGTTAGGCCACAGCTTGAGTACTGCATACAGTTCTGGTCACCACATTACAGGAAAGATGTGATTGTACTAGGGAGGGTACAGAGGAGATTTACGAGGATGTTGCCAGGGCTGGAGAATTTTAGCTATGAGAAAAGATTGGATAGGCTGGGGTAGTTTTCTTTGGAACAAAGGAGGCTGAGGGGAGATTTAATTGAGGTGTATAAAATTATGACGGGACTAGATAGAGTGGATAGGGAGGACCTATTTCCCTTAGCAGTGGGGTCAGTGACCAGAGGGCATAGATTTAAACTATTTGGTAGAACGATTAGAGGGGAGCTGAGGAGAAATTTTTTCACCCAGAAGAATGGTGGGGGTGTGGAACTCACTGCCTGAAAGGGTGGTAGAGGCAGAAACCCTCAACTCATTTAAAAAGTACTTGGATGAGCACTTGAAGTGCCATAACCTACAGGTCTACGGTCCGAGTGCTGGAAAGTGGGATTAAGCTGGATAGCTGTTTCTCGGCCAGCACGGACACAATGGGCCGAATGGCCTCCTTCAGTGACATAACTTTCTATGATTCTATGTGAACCCTTATGCTTGACAATTTTAACCTTTACTTAACTTACCCTTGTCATTTCAAATGCTCTGCTTACTGAACCTCACGCTTTATAAGTTCCCCTACTTACACCCACAGCCACTCCCTTACTTCACCATCTCATGTGACCTCACCATTTCGGTGATCTCGATCACAGATAAGCGAGAGTGAATTAGAGGGGAGTTCACCGAGTGAAACATACAACATGATAAGCAAGAATAGGTGATGGTGGTTATAGTGGAGAAGGAGGAACGTGCTATGCAGAGGGCCACTCCACCCTATTATTGCAACCACCCCTAGCTTTACATCCTTTCCTGCACCCTTTGGTCTTCCATATCTCCTTACCTCCTACCAATCTCATTATGTTCACCCTCTGGCCCAGGGAAAAAAACTCTTCTGCCCTAGCTCCCTCACAAATTATCAGATTCTTAACTCCCTGTTGGAAATATGTTATTATTAATGCTACCAAGGGTTCTTAATTCTTCTTAATAACTTCCACAATGATTTAGGCCCGAGTGTGACCCAACATGCAAGCTTTATTATAGACACAAGAACAACGTTCCATTACAGTTATATCAAATAAACAAGGATGGTACAACCTGTTTATCCTTAAGAAATATCAGGGTGATCAGACCTAGTTCATAGGGTGTGTGGACCTCTGCCAGTACCGAGAAGCTGCTTCTAACTTTTAGTGGGACAAAGGGTAGGATGTTAACTCTGAAAAACGGGTAGGTTGTGGGCCGGGGGGCATTGAAAATTGTTACAATTTCCAACCCGCCGATTTCTGGTTTTCACTGGGGCAGGACAAAGGGTGGGCAACCAACCTGCTCCCAGGAGGTGGGTTGGTCACTAAAACCTTTCAAGGAAGCTGCGGACCTCAATTTTTTCAGGTTTTGCGATTGCAACCCCCGGGGGCCCGGATTCCCGGGCCTTCTGCACGCCAAGTGAGAGGAGGTGAGAAGGTCCGAAACTGCAGGTAAGTGTCTTTGTGGCACAGCTTATGGGCCTGGAGGAGCAGGAGTGCTTCCTCCAGGCCCTACAAGCCTACCTGCAGCAACCCCCCAATGATCGCGCCCCCCCCCCCCAAACGATCGCGCCAATAGTGCAGCTGATGCGGGTAGCCATAAGGGCAGAGGAGATCAGAGCCCATAGGAAGGGGAAATGCAGGGCGAAACGGAGTAGTGGGGGGAAGGGGAGAGCAGAAACAGTGCGGGAAGGGGTGAAGCAGAAGGAAGAGGAGGGGGAGCAGAAGCAGTGCAGGAAGCGGGAAGGGGGAGCATAAGCAGCTCATGAAGCAGAGGAAGGGAGAGCAGAAGTGGGGCGAGGGGAGCAGGGGGAGGGAGAAGCGGGAAGGGGGAGCAGAAGCAGCGTGGGAAGCAGGGGAATGGGGAGCAGAAATAGAGCAGAAGGGGAGCAGCAGGGGGAAGGGGAAGCAGGGGGAAGGAAGGAGCAGAAACAATGCAGAAAACAGAGGTGGGGGAGCAGAAGCAGGGGGGAAGGAAGAGCGGAAGCAGTGCGGGAAGCAGAGGAAGGGGGAGCAGATGCAGGGAAAAGAGGAGGAGTAGAGGTGGGGGGAAGCAGAAGCTGAAAAGGGGAGAAGCGGGGGAAAGGGAAGCAGAAGCAATGCGTGAAGGGGAGAAGGGGGGAGCAGAAGCAGGGAAGATGGGCAAAGCAGGCAAGAAGGGGGGAACATAAGCAACGTGGGAAGGGGGGAGCCCAAAGAGAGCAGAGCAGGGGAGGGGGAGGGGAGAGGTGATCCAGATTTAATGGGGGGTACAAGAGGGAGAACGTGGTCCAGACAGCGAGATGGATCACGTTCTCCTCCTCCCCCCATCAGACTTGCTAGGATCACGCTCTTGAGCATGAATGGCAGCGAGTTGATTTCTCAGAAAGCCTGGCGCATGCGCGGCAAGTGACATCGGACGCAGTGTCACTATTAGTAATATAAAAGGTGCCTCCCTTCCACTTCCTACTCAATAAGCCTGAAAACAATCCATGGCTCATACACAATGCCCCATTACTCACCACTGCTCTCTCTCATAGTGTTTAGTTTGCCATGGGTGATTAGTGACAGTGTGGGTACTTCCGGTTATCAATCAGCGTGTGACGTCCTCCTGCGCATGCGTCGGGCCATCCGTGATATCACTCCAAGTGAGAGGAGGTGAGAAGGTCCGAAACTGCAGGTAAGTGCCTTTGTGGCTCAGCTTATGGGCCTGGAGGAGCAGGAGTGCTTCCTCCAGGCCCTACAAGCCTACCTGCAGCAACCCCCCCAACGATCGCGCCCCCCCCCCCCCCCCCCGCCAACGATTGCGCAAATAGTGCAGCTGATGCGGGTAGCCATAAGGGCAGAGGAGAGCAGAGCCCATAGGAAGGGGAAATGCAGGGCGAAACGGAGTAGTGGGGGGAAGGGGAGAGCAGAAACAGTGCGGGAAGGGGTGAAGCAGAAGGAAGAGGAGGGGGAGCAGAAGCAGTGCGGGAAGGGGGAGCATAAGCAGCTCAGGAAGCAGAGGAAGGAAGCACATGCTAAAAAACTACGGCTCCGCTAGTGATGTCACTTTCAATGACGTCTCCCTCACCCGTTCTCGTTGAATGAAATGCACCTCACTAAACCAACCTTGCAGCTCAAATTATGTAAAATAGTCAACGCTGTAGATTTGTCAAATTCAGCCTCACAGAGAAATGGCTACAGCACGCCCATGTCGTAAGGTTGCCTCCAATTCTGTACGCTTTCATTTTTGCTAATAATCATTTGTGCGGAACCTTATCAAATGCCTTCTGGAAGTACTTATAGATAACATCCATAGATACTCCCTTATCCACCATGTTAGTGACCTCCTCAAATAATTCAACTAAGTTAGTCAGACATGACTTACCCTTCACAAATCCATCGACTCTCACTGATCAGCTCAAATTTGTCCAAGTGCTCAGTCACTCTGGTCCTAATGACCGATTCTAGTAATTTCTCCGCAACTGACGTTAGACTGGCAGGTCTGTAGTTTCCTGGTCTCTCTCTCTCACCCTTCTTAAATAAATGTAAGGAATCTTACAACACCAGGTTATAGTCCAACAGTTTTATTTGAAAATCACAAGCTATCGGAGGCTTTCTCCTTCGTCAGGTGTGTGTGGGATTCCTTGAAGGTTACCGCACCTATATATGCGGTAACCTTCAAGGAATCCCCCACACACCTGACGAAGGAGAAAGCCTCCGAAAGCTTGTGATTTTCAAATAAAACTGTTGGACTATAACCTGGTGTTGTAAGATTCCTTACATTTGTCCACCCCAGTCCATCACCGGCATCTCCACATCATGCCTTCTTAAATAACGAAGAGACATTTGCAATTTTCCAATCCAACGGCACAATTCCCAAATCAAGAAAGCTTTGGAAGATTATTACTAACGCATCTGCAATTTCTTCACCTTTTTTTAATACCTAGGGGTGCAAACCATCAGGTCCTGGAGATTTGTCTGTCATAAATCTCATTATTTCCTCCATTACCATTTTTCTACTTTTATTAAATCCAATAAGTTCTTCCCCTTTATTTTTCGTTTCCCTTGTGCTGCTGGTATTTTGTCCTCTTCCTCTTCTGTGAAGACGGATGCACAGTACTCATTTAACAAGTCTGTCATTTTCTTATTGATGATTACTGTATCACGTGTTTGTCTTTAATGGCCCACATTTCCCTTAGCCACTCTCTTTCTCTTAATATATATCTAAAAACTTTTACTGTTAGCCTTGATAGCTCTTGCAAGTTTTTTTTCCGTATTCCCTTTTCACCTCTTAATACTTTCTTCTGTGTCCCTTTGTTGCATTTTATAGCTCTCCCAGTCTGCTGGATTTCCACTTTTCTTTGCATTTGTGTGAGCCTCTTTTAACTTTACAGTTTATGTTACCTCATTTGTTGATCAAGGTTGCCTAACTACACAAGTGGAGTCTTTGCCTTTTAGGGGTCTTGTATTATACCAAATACCACTTTAAATACCTCCCACTGTTTGTCTGCAGGTTTATCCGTTATCAATTTAGCCCAGTTTACTGTGGTCAGTTTATGGACCAGTTAAGGAATCCTTAAAACAAGACATAATTATTTCCCTGCACAGCCTGGGTGGCGCCCTAGCCCAAAATGGCCAATGGAAGTCTATACAGCAATTCGAAAGTTTCAAGTTTCGTCATGTTGGTTAAGTAGGATCATAACTTGACACTATTCCTTCCCTGTTGTTAACTATGTAAGCGTCACTTGGAACCCTAAGGAATTTGAGAAATGTTAGGGACATTTGGCATGAGTGGGTTGGTGACTGTTGCTGGGGCCTGTACTGTAATTAATCTACAGATAGTTTATGACCTTCATCTCTAAACAGTTCACTCCCCACTCCTCATTTGCTAAGCTAGTGTATGACGTTAATTTCCCATGCGATTCACCTGTTCCTCTTTAGTTAAGGTATGAATAATGAATTAAAACTACCTGTACGGTGGTAAAATTCAATGTTTGCTTAATAATAGGTACGTTTTGTACACACTACACATTTACCACTACTGTGGGTTTTCTTGTAAATTATATTTCTTTTACCAAACCATCTGAATGATATGCAGTAGTAAGTCCCTGGGGGTGTTCACTTGCCGCCCAAGCAGTCTGCAGTTTGTCATTCTCACACTTCATTGCTGCACAACTACCATTACGTCAGACAGCAATAAAAACAGAAATCATGGCGGAGTGTTTACATGTTTGCAGACGAAAACCGGGAATTAGCTTTAAGAACTGATGCGTAAGTGGGTGATGTTTGTCCCCAGATGGCGAGGGTGGTATTGGTAAGTCTAATCATAAAGCGGATCCAAAGTGCATTTTTTTAATTGGTAGGACCTGATAAATAATATCTATTCGGTTTGAACTTATACATTTAATTTTAAAACATTTTTCTAGGTATGGGGATTTGGGATATGTTGCATAGGTAATTGCTTTTAAGAACTAATTGTACCTTGTATGTACGGAAAAAATGTAGTGTAAGAATAGGGCTAAATCGCGCGATTTAAAGGAAATCAGAGTGGGGTGATTGGAAGTGAACCTATCGTACTCGTTTTTTACATTCCTAGGCTGTCAGCAGTTTATTCTCTTGCATAGCCTCTCAAGTTGCTAAAATAATGTGAGTCGTTTGATTACGGTTTTTTCTAGCCCGTATGTAGTGAGATGTGCGTTGCACGTGTACAAACTTTCATGTAACATTGCCATTTTAATGCAATTGCATAGATGATCAGTGTCAAACTCATAGGAGGAGGGAAGAGATAACACGATTTTGTTGCATTGGTAAATAAAGGTTTACTATAGTATACCAATCCTGTTTCCTCTCCCGGGCAACGTAATATATCGGATGGGTAGGGGTACGATATTTGACCTACGATTAATAAAGGCTAAATTGCCTTTTCGTAAGTTTTTTGGAAATTTTTTTTACAAATGAGATTAAGTATATATACAACGAACAGATCAAGCAGACCTGCCAAGTGTTGCTCTTAGGAACTGACAATTGCCCATGACGGTTTAAAAAGCGATACGTTATTGATTTGTAATCTTTGCCACTCTTATTGATCAGAACGATCATTTCTTACATTTCCCTAATGTTGATTGCCCGTAATTATTTTAAGTCTTATTTCTACCACTTCTTAATTTTATATTCACGATTTTAAAATGTTGAGTACATTTCACTGAACACTATTATAAATGTACTGGAAAATGTATATAAAGTTATGCAAGAAGGTTTTCACCTCTCGGAGGTGTTTATTCACTCTGCTGCCAACCTCCAGGAAAGAGATTAATTTACAAACAATTCAGTCTTTTACAACCTTGAGCTTGGATTTTATTTTCTCTAATTCTTCTTGGTGGTCCAGGCCTTCTACAAAATGCTGCTCGAGGAGAGGTGATTGAAATGTTCCTGCGCTTCTGATGCTACTCTGAGATAGCTGAAAGGAACTAAGCTTTGTCCAGGGGAAATTTTATCTTTAATTTTTAACCCTCCTACAGAATTTTTCCAATTGATGTCTCTCCACATTAACATGGCTGAGCTGGGAATTCAATAAAGTGTACTTTGGACCTCAGCCCCACTCTGATATGTGAGTGCTTCAATGCACTGTCAACCTTCTCTTTCCCCATACCCTGTATTTCTCCTGAGAAAGTAGTGGTGGACAACTGCATAGTATAGAACTGGAGTCCAGACTGGGTAGGGGTGGCAGGTTCCCTTCCCCGAAGGATATCATTGAACCAGTTGGGTTTTTATGACAATTCAGCAGCTTTTGTGATGTCTTTCTTTTGACATTTATTGAATTGAATTTGCCATGGTCATATTTGAATTCATTACCTTTGAGTTGTTAGTCCAGTAGCATAATTACTACTATACCCTATAAGGCTTTGAATCTGCTTGTAGTCTTTGTGCTTCTGTATCAGGAACTGTTACCTGTAGTTACAAGGAGAGAAAATTGACATTTAGCTCAGCCTAAAATTGGAAAAAACAGTCTTGTTCGAATTAAATTTGGCTGTTCATACCTACTTTTTCCATTGTTCCAAAGAAATAAAAATAAATATTTGAGATGAAGAGCAGTTAACACTAATGATTTTGAAGGAATGATCTAAGACAAGCACTATAGTGGTCCTTTCCTTGAATTTGCTTCTTAAATCATATATAGAGTCTTGCATTTGTGTACACTTCCTGTCCATAAACCTTATTTTGTGTTGACATGAGTTTTGGTAATGCTCTTGTGTCTATATTTAACATTTTATAATGGGAATCCTGTATGTAAACAGTTGGCCCACATGCTGTAGTTGGCCATTAGGTGTTGTGGCCCAAGATGCCCAGCTTAGTCCGCTCCGTCCACCATTTTGTTTTTCCTTGTAAGTAAAAATTTGTTTTAAATTATTGGTAAAAATCTATTTTCAATTGTTAGTAAAATATATTTTAAATTAATTAATTTTTTGCTGCATTCCCACCCACTCTATGACTTGAGGCCCGCTCCTTGATTCCAGCTGCTTCCATAGTTAGGGCTTGCCTCCCAGTCACTCTCAGCCACCTTAGTTTAACTTCAACTGTATGAGCTATCTTAAATTTATCTACTCTGGCCTTCCCCATCTGCTCCCCAACCTCAGTGCACTTACTGTCACAGCCAGTTGAAGGCATGAAATTGGTAGTGCATTCATGGGCATTCTTCTCTGGGGTGGGGGGGGGGAATGAATTTTTCATTAAAGTTGATACATTTTGAGTAATTTTAAGTATTATGTAAAAATTAATAGATGTTTTATTTTTTTAAAAAGGAAAAACAGACCATCAATTTATCACAGACTAGGGAGTGGCTGGAAAGGGGGGAGGGGAGCACAGTGGGAGTTTGGTTGCACTGATTATGCCAGCAAATGTTGACTGTCGGTGTTAAGCACTTATGGTAGATATGTGAACTATTGTCACATTTACTGCTGTCACACTTGCATATCATTCTTTGTTGATTGGCTCAAAGTAGAACCACAGCAAATCAGAACTGAAAGCTTGGAAAGTAGACAAATCCAAAGCAAGGACTACAGCTGGCAAACTGGCAATGAAAAATTAGTAATGATTTATGAAAATAATCAATCCTGAATGACTAGTCAGGAGAACCTATCAATATAACAGAGGAATCACAATGCTTTTAGGGGAAAAATCCACCATTTTGTTTCTCAGTAAATTACACTTCTAATCTCCAATAAAGTTTTAATCACAATAAAAGCAGGAAAAAGAATTACATATTTCAAAGAACATGATTACATTTACCCACTGAATTGCTTTTTGTGCATTTCAATACCTTCAATACAGGTTTTACGTGAAGGCCTTAGCTTTTCCTAAAAACCTGAGCTTTGAATTTGATGTTTTTGCCCAAAGCTGTGGCTGATAGCTAAAGGCAAATTTTGCAGCCTGTGCATATGCAGGGTGTACAATTTCCCAGGATGCATCAGTAGTATTTGATTAGCCCAACTGATCATAGAATCATAGAATGTGCAGCGCAGAAGGAGGCCATTCAGCCCATTGTGCCTGTGCCAGCTCTTTGAAAGAGCTATCCAACTGGTCCCATTCTCCTGTGCTTTCCCCATAGCCCTGCAATTTTTTTCCCCTGAGGAACATAGGAACAGGAGTAGGCCATTCAGCCCCTTGAGCCCGCTCCGCCATTTGATAAGATCCTGGCTGATCTATGATCTAACTCCGTATACCTGCCTTTGGCCCATATCCCTTAATACCTTCGGTTGGCAAAAAGCTATCTATCTCAGATTTAAAATTAGCAATTGAGCTAGCATCAATTGCCGTTTGCGGAAGAGAGTTCAAAACTTCTACCACCCTTTGTGTGTAGAAGTGTTTTCTAATCTCACTCCTGACACTAATTTTTAGACTGTGCCCCCTAGTCCTAGAATCTCCAACCAGCAGAAATAGTTTCTCTCTATTCACCCTATCCGTTCCCCTTAATATCTTATAAACTTCGATCAGATCACCCCTTAACTTTCTAAACTCTAGAGAATACAACCCCAATTTGTGCAATCTCTCCTCATAACTTAACCCTTGAAGTCCGGCTATCATTCTAGTAACCTACACTGCACTCCCTCCAAGGCCAATATGTCCTTCCAAAGGTGCGGTGCCCAGAACTGCTCACAATACTCCAGGTGCGGTCTAACCAGCTGCAACATAACTTCTGCCCCCTTGTACTCTAGTCCTCTAGATATAAAGGCCAGCATTCCATTAGCCTTATTGATTATTTTCTGCACCTGTTCATGACACATCAATGATCTATGTACCTGAACCCCTAAGTCACTTTGGACATCCACTGTTTTTAACTTTTTACCATTTAGAAAGTACCCTGTTCTATCCTTTTTTGGTCCAAAGTGGATGACCTCACATTTGCCTACATTGAATTCCATTTGCCACAGTTTTGTCCATTCACCTAATCTATCAATTTGCCTTTGTAATTTTATGTTTTCATCTACACAGCTTACAATGCCACCAATCTTTGTGTCATTGGCAAACTTAGAAACAAGACTTTCTATGTCTTCATCTAAGTCGTTAATAAATATTGTGAATAATTGAGGCCCCAAGACAGATCCCTGCGGGACTCCACTAGTCACATCCTGCCAATGTGAGTACCTACCCATTATCCCTACACTCTGTCGCCTTTCGCTCAGCCAACTTCCTAACCAAGTCTGTACTTTTCCCTCGAGTCCATGGGCTTCTATCTTAGCTAACAGTCTCTTATGTGGGACTTTATCAAATGCCTTCTGGAAGTCCATATAAATAACATCCATTGACATTCCCTGTCCACTATTTTAGTCACCTCTTCAAAAAATTCAATCAGGTTTGTCAGGCACGACCTACCTGTCACAAATCCATGCTAGCTCTCTCTGATTAACTGAAAATTTTCGAGGTGTTCAGTCACCCTATCCTTAATTATAGACTCCAGCAGTTTCCCCACAACAGATGTTAGGCTAACTGGTCTATAATTCCCTGGTTTCCCTCTCCTTTCTTAAAAAGCGGAGTGAAATGTGCAATTTTCCAATCTAGAGGGACAGTTCCTGAATCTAGAGAACTTTGAAAGATTATAGTTAGGGCATCTGCAATGTGCTCACCTACTTCCTTTAAAACCCTGGGATGGAAACCATCTGGTCCTGGGGATTTTTTACTCTTTAGTGCTATTATTTTCTTCATTACTGTTGTTTTACTTATGTTAATTGTATTGAGTCCCTGTCGCCGATTCAATATTAGTTTTCTTGGGATTTCCAGCATGCTATCCTCTTTTTCTACTATAAATACTGACGCAAAGTAATTATTCAACATATCCGCCATTTCCTCATTGTTAATGATGATATCCCCACTTTCAGTTTTTAAGGGGCCAACACTGCTCTTTTTCCTAATATAACTATAAAAGTTCTTTGTATTGGTTTTGATATCACTTGCAAGTTTCTTTCCATACTCTCTTTTTGTAGCTCTTACTATCTGTTTTGTGACCCTTTGTTGCTCTTTGCATCTTTCCCATTCGCAGGATCTCTGCCATTTTTTGCCTTTTTGTATGCCCTTTCCTTATGTTTTATACTGTCCCTTACCTCTAGTTGTCCATGGCTTTTTTTTGGCAAGTAGAGTTCTTGCCCCTCAGGGGTATAAACTGGTTACATGTTACATGTTTCTTTAAACATTTCCCACTGATCATCAGTCGTTTTATCCATTAACAGATTTGCCCAGTTTACTGTGGACAGTCTTTGTCTCATTCCATTGAAGTCGGCTTTACCCAAGTCTAGAATCTTAGCAGCTGATTCACTTTTTTCCCTTTCAAACACTACCTTGAACTCAATCATGTTATGATCGCTGTTGGATAGATGTTCACGCATATTTAAGCTGTTAACTAAATCTGATTCATTATTCATTACTAAATCTAGTATGGCTTGCCCCCTTATTGCCTCTAGGACATACTGCTGTAGAAAACTACCCGGACACACTCAAGAAATTCATTACCTTTCTGACAGTTGCTAGTCTGCTTTTCCCAATCTATGAAGGTTAAAGTCCCCCATTAAAACCACTATGCCTTTGTTACACGCTTGTCTAATCTCTGCATTTATACAATCTAGCACTTCAGAGCTGCTGCCAGGGGTCCTATACACAACTCCCACTATAGTCTTAGATCCTTTCCTATTTCTGAATTCAACCCATAAGGTCTCTGTTGGCTGCTTACCTCTCATTATATCCTCCTTTATCATTGAAGTGATTTCATTTCTAATCACTAAGGCTACTCCTCCCCCACTTCCATTTTCCCTATCTCCTCCTGAAGTCCATTACTTTCCTCACTGTTTACTACATTTCTGAGTTTTGTGTCCTCTGCAAACTTTGAAATTATGCCCTGTACACCCAAGTCCAGGTCATTAATATATATCAAAAGGAGCAGTGGTCCCAACACCGGCCCCTAGGCGACATCACTGCATATTTCACTCAAGATTGAAAATAACCGTTCACCACTACGCTCTGCTTTCTGTCCCTTAGCCAATTCATATCAATGCAGCAACTGCCTCTCTAATCCTATGGGCTTCAATTTTGCTTACAAATCCAATAAGATTCTAAACAAATGATTGAAAGATTTTAATGAAGCATAGAAACAAAGAAAATAGGAGCAGGAGTAGGCCATTTGGCCCTTCGAGCTTGCTCCACCATTCAATATGATCATGGCTGATCCTCTAGCTCAATAACATATTCCTGCTCTCTCCCCATACCCCTTGATGCCTTTTGTGTCTAGAAATTTATCTAGCTCCTTCTTAAATATATTCAGTGACTTGACCTCCACAGCCTTCTGTGGTAGAGAATTCCACAGGTTCGCCACCCTTTGAGTGAAGAAATTTCTCCTCATCTCAGTCCTAAATGTCCTACCAGGTATCCTGAGACTGTGACCCCTCGTTCTGGACCCCCCAGCCAGGGGAAACATCCTCCCTGCATCCAGTCTGTCTAACCCTGTCAGAATTTTATATGTTTCAATGAGATCCCCTCACATTCTTCTAAACTCGAGTGAATACAGGCCGAGTAGACCCAATGTCTCTTCATACGACAGTCCTGCCATCCCAGGAATCAGTCTGGTGAACCTTCGCTGCACTCCCTCTATAGCAAGAATATCCTTTCTTGGGTAAGGAGACAAAACTGCACACAATACTCCAGGTGTGGTCTCACCAAGGCCCTGTATAACTGCAGTAAGACATTGTTGCTCCTGTATTCAAATCCTCTTGCAATGAAGGCCAACTTACCATTTGCCTTCCTAACAGCTTGCTGCACCTGCATGTTTGCTTTCAATGACTTGTGTACAAGGACACCCAGGTCCCTTTGTACATCAACATTTCCCAATCTTTCATCATTTAAATAATACTCTGCCTTTTTGTTTTACTTCCGAAGTGGATGACTTCACATTTATCCACATTATACTGCATCTGCCATGTATTTCCCCACTCATTCAACTTGTCTAAATCGCCTTGAAGCCTCTTTGCATCCTCCTCACAATCCCACCTAGTTTTCTGTCTTCAGCAAACTTGGAAATATTGCATTTGGTTTCCTCATCCAAATCATTGATATATATTGTGAATAGCTGGGGCCCAAGCACTGATCCCTGAGGTACCCCACTAGTCACTGCCACCCTGAGAAAGACCCATTTATTCCTACTCTCTGTTTCCTGTCTGTTAACCAATTTTCAATCCATGCCAGTATATTATCACCAATCCCATGTGCTTTAATTTTGCACACTAACCTCTTATGTGGGACTTTATCAAAGGCCCTCTGAAAATCCAAATAAACCACATCAATTGGTTCTCCCTTATCCTACCAGTTACATCCTCAAAAAACTCCAGTAGGTTTGTCAAATGTGATTTCCCTTTGATAAATCCATGTTGACTTTGTCTAATCCTGTTGTTATTTTCTAAGTGTCCTGTTAGCACATCCTTTATAATAGACTAGCATTTTCCCTACTACTGATGTTAGGCTAACCGGTCTGTAGTTCCCTGTTTTCTCTCATGCTCCTTTTTAAAATAGTGGGGTTACATTTGCCACCCTCCAATCTGCAGGAACTGTTCTATAATCTATAGAATTTTGGAAGATGACAACTAATGCATCCACTATTTCCATGGCTACCTCTTTTAGTACTCTGGGATGCAGATTATCAGGCCCTGGGGACTTATCGGCTTTCAGTCCCATTAATCTCTCTAGCACTTTTTTTACTAATACTAATTTCCTTTAATTCCCCCTTCTCACTAGTCCCTTGGTTCCCTAGCATTTCTGGGAAGTTATTTTTGTCCTCTCCCGTGAAGATAGAGTATTTGTTTAATTGCTCTGCCATTTCCTTGTTTCCCATTATAAATTCTCCTGTTTCCCACTGTAAGGGACCTACACTAGGGTGTTCACTAATCTTTTCCTTTTTCATACTTGTAGAAGCTTTTACAGTCCACTTTTATGTTCCTTGCAAGTTTACTCTCATACTCTGTATTTTCCCCTCTTAATCAATCTCTTGGTCCTTTTTTGCTGAATTCTAAACTGCTCCCAATCCTCAGGCTTGCCACTTTTTCTGGCAACTTTATATGACTCCTCTTTGGATCTAATACTACCCTTAATTTCTTTTGTTAGCCATGGTTGGGCTGCTTTTCCTTTTGTGTTTTTGTGCTAGAAAGGAATGTATAATTGTTGCAATTCATGCATTCGTTCCTTAAATGTTAGCCATTGCCTATCCACCATCATGCCTTTTAATGAAGCTTCCCAATCTATCATAACCAATTCACTCCTCATACCTTCGTAGTTTCCTTTGTTTCGATTTAGGACCCTAGTTTCGGATTGGACTACTTCACTTTCCATTTTAATGAAGAATTCTATCATGTTATGGTCACTCTTCCCTAAAGGACCCCACACAACAAGATTATTAATTAACCCCTTCTCATTGCATAATACCCAATCTAGGATAGCCTGTTCCCTAATTGGCTCCTCAATGTACTGGTTTAAAAAACCATCTCGTACACACTCCAGGAATTCATCCTCCATAGAATTATTGCTAATTTGGTTTGGCCAGTCTGTATGTAGATTAAAGTCACCCATGATTACTGTAGTACCCTTGTTACACGCATCTCTGATTTCCTGTTTGGTGCCGTCCCCTACATTACCACTACTGTTGGGAGGCCTATAGACAACTCCCACCAGCGTTGTCTGCCCCTTGGTGCTCCTTAACTCCACCCAGACTGATTCTACATCTTGATTTTCTGAGCCAATATCCTTTCTTGCTATTGGTCTGATTTCATCCTTTACAAACAACGCCACCCCACCTTTTTTCTTTTCGCCTGTCCTTCCTAAATATCGAGTAACCTTGGATATTCAGCTGCCAGCCTTGGTCACCCTGCAGCCATGTCTCCGTAATCGCAATTATATCATATCCAAATGAGCATTTTCTTAAAACATCATGGGAGTGAAATTGGGCCGAGTAGTACCAATTTTTTTAGGTGCTACGTGGACAGCTAAGCCTCGCAAACAGAGTTTGAGATGTGCGGGAAGTGCATCTTACCATCTTGGTAAAGGGGTTTGCATGCGCGCACCTAACTACTGCTGGCAGCATGCAAAGTAGGAAGAATATGATGCAAATCAGTGTGCAATGCTGATTCCAAGGTACTGTTGCTATCTTGGAACTCCACAATCCAGCCAACGCCCCCCTCTCAACCTCGCACAGCTGAACACGATGTTAAACAGCATGATGGATGCCCCATTGGCACTATTTAAAGGGATCATAAAGTACTTACAGGTTGCTGGAGTATTTCTTCTGGCTGCTGGTCCAATTGTATGCATTTTTAGAGGTTTCCTATACTTCGCTAAAATTTGAGCGAGTGGTCGGGCTTGTCTTATAGTACTTTTAGTGTCATTTAAAATATTGTGCTGAAAAAAGTTGCTACCAGACCTGGGTGGCCTGGTAGGGCTTCCTCTGGGAGTTGAACATGACTGGGAGAATGAAGAGAGGCCATGCTGAGCAGGACAAGTTGCTAGAAGAAGGAGGGGGAGCAGGGCACTAAGCAAGGGGCCATATCCACGGAGGATCTTCAGGGAGCAATTCTCTTACTTCAACTTCAGTGACGATCAGCACATCAGACGTCTTTGGATCACAAAAGAGGTCATGACTGAAATTTGTCAACTGCTGCAGCCACAACTGCAGCCTTAAAGCAGGGCAAGGACAGCATTGCCTCTGGCTTTCAAGGTGACTATGGCTCTTAATGTTTTTGCCTCTGGCTCCTTTCAGGCTGCTGTTGGAGATATAAGCGACATCTCGCAGTTTGCAGTGCACTGCTGTATAAGGGAGGTCTCTAAGGCTCTCTATACAACGAGAAGCACATTCATCTCATTCCCTCTTTCCAGAGACAAGCTTGAGGACCGAGCATGAGGTTTTGCATGGATTGCAGGCTTCCCTATGGTTCAGGGTGCCATTGACTGCATGCACATTGCTTTGCGTACTCCTCATCTGAACTCGAACATATTCAAAAACAGAAAGGAATTCAACTTCCTCAATATGCAGCTGGTGTGTGACCACAGGCAGCGCATCATGCAGGTCAATGCTCGCTATCCTAGCAGTAGTCATAATTCGTTCATTCTGCAGTAGTCCTCTGTTTCATCTGTATTTGAACCAGCATGCAAGACAAAGGCTACTCGGTGACCAGGATTATCCCCTAATGAAATAGCTCATGACTCCATTCAGGAATCCACGCCCGCGTGCACAGAAGGCCTACAATGAGAGCTATGCTGCCACAAGGTACATCATAGATCACACCATAGACATCCTCAAGCAATACGTCTGCTGCCTGGGCCACTCTGGAGGAACCCTACAGTACTCAGCTGAGCGGGTATCGAGATTTGTGGTTGTATGTTGCATGCTGCACAACCTGGCTATCATGAGGGAACCACCCTTGCCCATTGCCTAAGATTTGGAGGAGAAGGAAGTGGAGATGGAACTGGAGGAGGAGGAAGTGTAAAAAGAAGTAGAGGAAGAGGAAGGGAGGCTACAACGTAGACAGGCCTTTTCTGCCAGGGCTGTACATGATCAGATTATTAATGAGTGATACCAGTAACCTCATCTACACCTCCCCATTCACCAACAGTCCCACACTGCTTACCTCTCCTCTCTTACATGACCATCAAATCATCCTCTTTCTGATTATACATTGGTTCCTCCCTCAGCTCACCGCAGAAATAAAAACAACCATCAAATGCATATTCAGATCCACATTTATAAATTAACTCATGAAATATTACATACAAAATGAGACTATTCAGCTTTGTGCATTCCCTTAGTGCCTGCCTTTCATGTGCCTTTACCTTTCCTAGTGCTCCTATGAGGTGCTTCCCCAGTGGCTTAAGCATGGGAGGTGGAAGGCTGTTGACATTCAATTGAGGAAACAACAGATGGCCTTGGAGGACGACCTCGAGCCCCAGAGCGCCTGGCTTCAGACTGCATCATCTTGGTCTGGGCTGCAGCAGTCTGGGCCGGCTGGCTGACAGGCAACAGCAATAGCACTGGTGGAGTGGCAGGAGTGGGAGCAGGAATGCTGTCAACTGAGAGAGGACAGCAGGTTTCTATTCCATAAAGCCAGTGGTGCCTCAGCAGTCCTTGTGATCTGTTGGAAAACAGATTGATGGACTGCTTTGGAAACCCCTTTCAGCACTGGTACCCAGAGCGGCGATGGCAGCAGTCAGACCTTTGATGGAAGTTGTTTGTACTGCAGTGGAAGCTGTGATATCAGTCATCAGATGCTGCATCATTGTGGCTTCCACATGTGTACTGACGGACGTGACCACCCGTTCTATGTTGGAAAGGATGGACTCCGAGCTCTGTGCAAAGCTCTGTGCCAAGTTGGAGTTAACTCCTCCATGCTCCTTGACAACGTGTGCAAGCTTCCTGGCAGGCTTTCCAATGCACCAAGCATTTAGTTGTGTATGCCCATCAGCCTTCTTCTGTAGCCTGGTCCATCGAAGTCCTCATCTGAATCCTCTGCAGCAGAACTAGTGGGCGACCTCTCCCTCCGGCGAGCTGGCACCTGCGGTATCCTTTCCCTCGCGCTGGCTCCTGTGCACTTGTGCCCAGTGTCTCACCATGTGCAGATTCCTCCTCTATCCTAGCCTCTAAAGTATGTGTAGTGTCAGTCCCTGAGCTGGTGTTTGCGATTGTAAGATTGAGTGATGGTGTCTCTTCATCATCATCAGTCTTCTTTCTCTGCCTCCTCTGATTGGGAAGGTTCCAGTTCTTGGGTATCTGAAATGACAAAGGGACAAGGGTTGGGTTGTGGTGAGAGCAAAAGAGAATGTAAGAAGTGCGTGCTTACACCATCTGCAGCTTGTGAGTCAGAAAAGATTGTGGGATGAGGGAGAAGTGGGAAGAGAGAAGGAGGATTAGGTATGCAGAGACCCTCATCATCGATTCCTCCAGCACTGCCAGTGGCCACGTCTTCAGCGATACTCCCTCCCATGATGGCCAGCACTGTCTCCTCCATGGGAGTTAAAACATGTAGGCATGCTTGTTCTCCTCCAGCTCATTGTTGCTGCCTCCTGTTATGCGCCACCTTCTCCTGCAAGAAAGAGGGAAGTGTGTCACTGAGTGTCCTGCAAGATGTTTGGGTGATGTGGGTGTCATGGTTGAATAGCTGTTAGTGTGTGAGAGTTGTGGGTGCTAGGCTTGCAACAGTGCTAAGTGTGTGAGCTTGAGATAAACCATATGAATTGAAGGGTTGAGTACTGATTGATAGAGATTGTTGGTAGGTGGGCGACGAGGGTGTAGTGAATTGAGCAGTGGATGAGCCTAGTACCCCAGTTGGTAGGATATGCCACTTGAAGATTGGACTCACTTACTCACCTTGACAACTCATGTTAAATCATTGAACTTCTTCCTGCACTGCATCCATGTTCTTGGAGCTATGGTCCTGGCATTGACCTCCCCTGCTACTTCCTCCCACTGCCTTTTCAGCATATGTTTAGAGGACTGCCTGCCCCCCGTGGATATAGGATGTGGATATAGGATGTTCCTCTTTCTCTATACCTCTTGCACCGAGGCCTCCAGTGCATTATCAGAGAACCTTGATGCACGCTGTCTCCCAGGCTCAACCATTCTTCAAAGTATTAGAGCACTGAATCACTTCACGAGGGACTCCCAACACTTCTTTCAGCCATAGTGCACCTTCCCTTTAAGAGGTGCAGACTGCCTTTAAGAAGCGCGAGCCACTCGTGATATCAGGCCCCCTGCTGATGCGTGCAGCTGATCAACAGCGCAGGTAGCGCTGGCTGCACACAGCAATCATTTGAAACAGCAGGCAACACAAATTTAATATGCTGCCTGCATCACTATGAATGGGCGCGGATTAATCACATACCATTTGCAGAGGTTATCCAATTTAACCCCCCCATAAGTGTGAAGGGAATAGAAGAGCAGAGATGGTAGTGGAGGACAAGATTTGGGAAGTAAGAAATTTGAAATATATGCAGCAAATGTTCACCGCAGTACAAGTAGTTCTCTACTACAAAATAATTAAACTAAAGAATTTCAAGCTGTTCTGTGTTTTATATGATGACTGATCTTATTATGAGTGATTTTGGAAAAATTAATATCAAAGGGGGATGCACTTTCCTGTAACAATCACTCTCGGTCCTTCTCAACAATTTTTACTAATGACATACCTGTTGTAGCTTTCTTTATGTTCAAATTATGAACATTTGATTGTAACTCTAAGAGCATTTAAGTGTTCCAATTTGTTATTGGATTCTAAGAAAGCACATTCATATGTATTTTATAAAGCTTTTGTACATTTAAGTATACATTCACATATTTTGAGACCATTGTACACTTGGGTGTACATTCACACATATATTTTATGAAAGTGTACATTCCCATATATACTTCATAAAGCTATTGTGCATTTTGGTTGCAGTACTTGTGGGAGGAATGCAATGATATATCCAGGTTTCTTGGCAATATTGTGCTTCCGTTGGGAGCATTGTGGGTCAGGGTTTGAGGCAGCTTATTTTGTCTTGTGCTCTTGGGCGGGAGGGAGGGTAGCTCTAGGAGCAGAAGTGGTGGAAAGAAAGAACCTGCATTAATGTAGCATCTTTCAAGACCTCAGGACATTCAAAGGGATTCACAGCCAATGAAGTACTTTTGAAATATAGTAACCCGTTGTAATGTAGGGAAACATGACAGCCAATTTGTACACACAAAGGTCCCACAACAGCAATGAGTCCCACGTTGCCTCTCCCACCTGTGGTCATCCAGTGTTGCTCTAGTCAATTTGGGCCAGGCTGCATCTATTGCTTGCCTTGGCGCTTCGGTGGTGGGGGTTGTCATTCATTTATCCTGGGTTGTGGGACTCTGGGATTTCTTCAGTACTTCAACATCCTTGGGGAGGTTGTGTGCGCAGGCCACTGTGGATGTCCTGTAGTTTCCTTCTTTGAAGAGTTGGTGTTGCCATATGGATACAGGGTGAGAGGATGAGGGGATTCTTGAGCTGGGAAGTGGGTAGGAGTATACTTCTTTTATTTAGGAAGGACCTGGCCTTGTCCAGAACCTCAAAGAGGATGCAGCATCTTCTGTTAGAATTTTCAGTCTGGCAGGAAATATTATCTTGTACTCAATAGATTGGTTTCCCAGGGCAAGCTTGATGCTGTTTAAAGTCTTTCGTTTCCCCAGTTGTTCTTGAGACAAATCTTAGCAAATGGAGATACAATAGCATTGAAGGCTCCTTTGGACTTTGCTCTGGACAGTATAATTTCCTTAGTCTGATAGTGGTGGATACTCACCATAAAAACCACGTGCTCATGTGGGCCGATGGGTGTGAATCATAGTTTGGTGGTAATTGACACTTGGGTTCGGCGCTCCCTGATTAGGCTGCTCGCTAGGTCATAATATGGGAAGTAACCTCCTACTCAAGTTCTCGTGCTTCTACTTTTTTAGTTTACTTCACTAGTTTACCGCCTACATTTCTTTATTATCTCTCCTTTTATTTCCAGTGGCAGTTTTTTCCCTATCTGTAGCTGTCTTTTTCTTTGCTGCAGTTATCTTTTCATTCCTGTTTTTCTCTGCTGAGGTTTTCTTTAATTCAATTTCACTCTGCTGTCTCTTTGTCCTAAATCCACTGCGGCTTTTTTCCTTTTTGATTTGTTTACCAGTGTCACTTCTCCCTTTTCCTCTGGCGTCTGCAACTTTTTGCCCCTCCTCAGAAGAAAAAAGTAAAAGAAAATCAGCTTTTATATAGTGCAAGCCATTGAATAAAAATTCTGAGATAACTACTGTTTGGAATGTGTTTTTTTTATGTCACTTCACACATTGGTATTGCACTTAGATGTCACATTTTTTGATTGGCTCAAATTTCATAGTCATAAAACAGCAATAAATCACAACTGGAATAGATAGGCGCCATAAAAATCAGCAAGTTGTAAGGGAAATGATAACCACCAGCCATGAAGTTCAAAAAGCTATGAAATAAAAATGAGCCATCAACAAGAGCTACCAGTTATAAGAAAGGAGAAATTATGCCAATCAAATTGGCCTAATAATCATGTGATGTTGATTTGAACCACTGTGTTGAATTTCCCCAGCTGACAGTTTTACCTGTAAATTAATGTTTATAACATAAGAAACTCATAGAATGTTCAATCCTGCATAAAATGCTTATTCTTACTCTGTTGAGTGTGTGGTGCTGTAAATCCCTGTAAAATATTTTCTTGGCGAGGCTTACTCCTGTGTCATGAGCCTAAGGCTCAGTTTGGAGTACTTTATTGAATTCAGTTGTGCTTTCCTGGCCATTTTTCTGTAAATGCTTTGGTGGCTGTCGTTGGTAATCAAAAGCTTCTCCCCCTGCTTCACTTTTGCTCCTGAGTGCAGTTAAGAATCCTTCGTTTTGGAGTCAAAGCAACATTTACAGAGTCTGCCAGCACTTGCTGTGCCATGCAAAGATGCCAAAGTCTGAAGGACGCACTATTCAAAGAGCACCAGGACTTGTCAGGTGTAAGCTCTGCCCCTCATACCAACCCTACTGTCCCAGTGATTAGAAAATTACTGATCAAACAAAGAAAGGAAACCATTTCTAGGCCTTGAAGGTAATTTTTTTTTTTGTACGAAACATGAAAATAGCATAAAGCATAAACTTTTTATGAGCTAATTCTTGACTGGAAACTTGATTCATATGCTAGTGGTATACTTAACAGTTTAAGAAAAATAACAATTACAGCAGTGTTACCTGAGGAGTGTCAAAAGGAATAATCTTGTGCAACAAAGTAATTTCCTTATTAGCCATTCATCATGCATTATTCAAGAAGTGACACTCATATGCTTAGAAGTAATGTACTCCAGGGGCTCGATTTTACCGGTGGGTTTCGTGTCTGTTTCCAGCGGGGGGCCCTGAAAATCCCGATATCCAGGCACGTGACCGGATCGTGCCACGATCCCGCCCACATCCGGGTTCCCCGATGACGTGCGGGGGTGCGTGCGTAGCCCCCGCTGGTGGGAATCCCGCAGGCAATTAAAGCCAGCGGGATGCCACTTGAGTGTATTTATTTTGCTTGTTCAGGTCATTAACTGACCTGATTAAGGGACTGTGTGTGATTTTGGATCAACATGGGACTGTTTCACACATTGGGGGAAACAGTCCTAGTTGAACTGGACGTGTTGCAGCCGTCAGCCTGTGGCAGCTGCAAAGGTCCATTTGACAGGTTGGGGGGGGAGACCCTCAGCCATTGCAGGAGGCCGCTCTGTCCTTGGGACAAAGTGTGGCCTCCACCACCCCCCTCCTGACGGTCAAAGTCACCAACCTGCACACTCACCCCGGGGTCCGGAGACATGTGCCTACCTTGCGGACCCCCTCAGATGTACATATTGCAGATGGGGGCCGCCGTAGCTGCAGTCATGACCCCCTCGGAGGGCGAACAGCATCACCAGCCTCGCCATCCACGCCGTCCACCTCTGACACGTGGAGCTCCACAACAGAGTGCTGTGACACATCCACCTGTACAGCAGGAGGGAGGGCTACCGCAGAGAGAGACGCGTCGCAGAGGGCACTACCCTCGCCACAGGGTCCACAGACCGAGACGCAGCTCCCCGGACCTCTCCGAGCAGCAGTGCACACGGAGGCGCAGATTCACTCGACATGTAGTCGTGGACATCTGCAGCCTCTTTCATGCCGAGCTGCTCCTGGCTGGCCCCAGCACCATCTGCTTACCTGTCGCTGCCAAAGTCACCACTGCCCTCCACAACTTCTCCTCCGCATCCTTCCAGGGTGCAGCCGGGTACACCGCCGATGTCTCTCAGTCGTCTGCGTGGAAGAGCCCTGAAAATACACCTGCACCTACTCTGCAGTGCCACAATGGGTGGCATCAGTGGTGGGTCCTCATAGTGATACCCAGGAGCGGGCATTATTGCACAAAACAGACAGGATTCGCGGAGACATGGCAGTGGTGGTGCCAATATAATGTGTGATGTGAGTTGTTCTGAAATTCAATATAGGTAACACCCATGACAAACCCGCAAACACCCTTGTGCATCCCCTTCATGCTCACGACACGTTTGCCTTACGCTGCCTACTGCACATATGTGATGCATGCCCTGTGGCTGCAGCACAGGTGGTGGCAGGTTGAGTGAGGCTGGCCGTGAGGGAGATGCACGAGAGGGTGTGTATCGGATAGAGCCATGAGATTATATGAGGATTGGGTTGCGTGTTAGTGGCGGGGTGAGTACTCGCGAGGTGAGTAGGTGCAGGTAAGATGAGGATGGGGTTTGAGTGGGTATGAGGGGTGATGTGACAGAGTGGTGTTGGCGGTGCCGAAGGAGATGTGGGGTCGGGGCAGTGTTGTGGCAGACGGAGTGTAGGGGAAAGACTACGTGTTCTCACTGTGGCTGACCTACTGCGGTCATTGGAGCGCCTCCTGCACTGTATGCAGGTGGGCGATATGTTGGTGGTGCAGGTGACCTCTGCCACCTCGAGCCAGGCCTTCTTGGTGGCAGAGGCAGGCCGCTTTCTCCCGCCCGCCGGGAGGAAGATCTCTGTCCTCCCCCTCCTCCTCACCCCATCTGATGATATCTGGGGTGAGGCATCATTAAACTGGGAGCAGCCTTCCCCCTGGGCTGCTCCATGCTGTAATGTGTTCTATTGGTTGCAGCATCTGTCAGTGGAGGACTGCCCCTTTAACTAGAGAGCCTCCAGCTGACAGATCGTACTGCGCATGCGCAGCCCGCCCGACGTGCAGACCAGCAGCGCAGAGCCCGGAAGAGCAGGTAAATGATTCCAATTAGTGGATTGCCTGCTACGATCGCGCGGGCAACCCACTAATTTCACCGAGCGTGTTGACCACGCTCCCGAAACCCAACCCGCAGGCCTGGTAAAATCGGGCCCCAGGTGTCAGTTCTGGGTCCACATTTGTTCTCTCTATGTATATAAAGGTGATGTATATAAAGGTGCGCTTAGGGAGTACAATATTGAAATTTGCTTATAACATGAAAGTAGGAAGTTTGGCAAATAGGAGGACTAAAAGATTTCAGTAGGGCAGAGACAGGTTAGCAGAACGGGCAGACAGGTGGCAGATGCAATTTAATGCTGAGAAGTGTAAGGTAATATATTTTTGGAGGAAAATAAAGGAGTAGAAGTATATAGTTAATGGAAAAACAGAGAAACCTAGGAATTCAAATACGTAGTGCCCTGGAAGTGCGAGCGCAGATAGATAAAGCCATAAAAAAGACCAACAGCATTTTGGGTTTTATAAATAGGGGCATTAAAGTACAAGAGTAAAGCAGTCGCGATAAAATTACATAAAATGTACAGCACAGAAACAGGCCATTTGGCCCAAAAGGTGCTTATGCTCCATGCGAGACTTCTCCATCCCCACTTCACCCCAACCCTTTGAGCATATCCTTCTATTCCTTTCTTCCTCATGTGTTTATCTAGCTTCCCCTTAAATGTATCAATGCTATTCACCTCAACTACTCCTTGTGGCAACGAGTTCCACATTCTAACCACTTTTTGGGTAAAGAAGTTTCTCCTGAATTCCCTATTGGATTTATTAGTGACTATCTTTGTTTTATTCATTCATGGGATGTGGGCATCGCTGGCAAGGCCAGCATTTATTGCCCATCCCTAATTGCCCTTGAGGTGGTGGTGGTGAGCCACCTTCTTGACAACTGAGTGGCTTGCCAGGCCATTTCAGAGGGCAGTTAAGAATCAACCACATTGCTGTGGGTCTGGAGTCACATACAGACAAGGCCTGGTAAGGATGGCAGGTTTCCTTCCCTAAAGGACATTAGGACATTATATTGATGACTCCTAGTTCTGGTCTCCCCCGCAAGTGGAAACATTGTCTTTATGTCTACCCTATCAAACCCTTTCATAATCTTAAAGGCCTCTATCAGGTTACCCCTCAGTCTTCTCTTTTCTAAAGAAAAGAGCCTCAGCCTGCTCACTCTTTCCTGGTAAGTTGTACAAGGCCATGGTGGCTACAGTTATGAGTGCTGTGCAGTTTTGTGTGTCCCATTATAGAAAGGATATTAAGCCGATTCACCAAGAAGAGGCCAGGGATGGGAAACTATAGTTATGAGGAAAGATTTGAGGTAATGGGACTATTTCTACTGGGGCAGAGAAAGCTAAGAGGAGAGTTTTTAAAATTATGAAGGGTTTTAATGGGGTGAATAAGGGAAATAGAATCATAGAAGTTTACAACATGGAACCAGGCCCTTCGGCCCAACATGTCCATGTCGCCCAGTTTATACCACTAAGCTAGTCCCAGTTGCCTGCACTTGGCCCATATCCCTCTATACCCATCTTACCCATGTAACTGTCCAAATGCTTTTTAAAAGACAAAATTGTACCCGCCTCTACTACTGCCTCTGGCAGCTCGTTCCAGACACTCACCACCCTTTGAGTGAAAAAATTGCCCCTCTGGACCCTTTTGTATCTCTCCCCTCTCACCTTAAATCTATGTCCCCTCGTTATAGACTCCCCTACCTTTGGGAAAAGATTTTGACTTTCTACCTTATCTATGCCCCTCATTATTTTATAGACCTCTATAAGATCACCCCTAAACCTCCTACTCTCCAAGGAAAAAAGTCTCAGTCTATCCAACCTCTCCCTATAAGTCAAACCATTAAGTCCCGGTAGCACCCTAGTAAATCTTTTCTGCACTCTTTCTAGTTTAATAATATCCTTTCTATAATAGGGTGACCAGAACTGTACACAGTATTCCAAGTGTGGCCTTACTAATGTCTTGTACAACTTCAACAAGACATCCCAACTCCTGTATTCAGTGTTCTGACCAATGAAACCAAGCATGCTGAATGCCTTCTTCACCACCCTATCCACCTGTGACTCCACTTTCAAGGAGCTATGAACCTGTCCTCCCAGATCTCTTTGTTCTATAACTCTCCCCAACGCCCTACCATTAATGGAGTAGGTCCTGGCCCGATTTGATCTACCAAAATGCATCACCTCACATTTATCTAAATTAAACTCCATCTGCCATTCATCGGCCCACTGGCCCAATTTATCAAGATCCCGTTACAATCCTAGATAACCTTCTTCACTGTCCACAATGCCACCAATCTTGGTGTCATCTGCAAACTTACTAACCATGCCACCTAAATTCTCATCCAAATCATTAATATAAATAACAAATAACAGCGGACCCAGCACCGATCCCTGAGGCACACCGCTGGTCACAGGCCTCCAGTTTGAAAAACAGCCCTCTACAACCACCCTCTGTCTTCTGCCGTCAATCCAATTTTGTATCCAATTGGCTACCTCACCTTGGATCCCGTGAGATCTAACCTCTACTCATTCTTCTAAACTCCATTGAGTATAGACCCAACCTGTTCAATCGTTCCTCATAACACAACCCTTCCATACCTGGAATCAACCTAGTGAACCTTCTCTGAACTGCCTCCAATGCAAGTATGTCTTTCCTTAAATAGGGGCACCAGAACTGTATGCAGGACTCCAGGTGTGGCCTCACCAGCACCCTGTACAGTTGTAGCGTGACTTCCCTGTTTTTACGCTCCATCCCCCTAGAAATAAGGGCCAATATTCCTTTTGCCTTCTGGATTACCTGCTGCACCTGTATGTTAACTTTTTGTGTTTCATGTACGAGGACACCCCGATCCCTCTATACTGCAGCATTTTGTAGTATCTCTCCATTCAAATAATATTTTGCTTTTTTATTTTTCCTCCCAAAGTTGATGACTTCACATTTTCCCACGTTATATTCCATCTGCCAAATTTTTGCCCGTTCGCTTAACCTGTCAATATCCCTTTGCAGACACTTTGTGTTCTCATCGCAGCTTGCTTTTCCACCTATTTTTGTATCATCAGCACATTTGGCCGCAGGACACACTGTTCCTTCATCCAAGTCATTGATATATATTGTAAATAGTTGAGGCCCCAGCACTGATCCCTGCGGCACCCCACTTGTTACAGATTGCCATTTTGAAAATGACCCTTTTATCCCGACTCTTTGTTTTCTGTTAGTTAGCCAATCGTCTATCCATCTATTAATAAAGTTGGGCAAGGGGGCGAAGTATTTTTTCAAAAGCAATAAGGAGAGGATGAGATCATATAATTCTACTGTGTAACTCTTGACAGGATTCAAGTTTGTATGTAGCATCCTGTGAAATTGACAGTTATATGGCATTGATGTCCTACGTGGGTATGGATTGAAACTAATTATTAAACTATAATTCATAGCACCCCACTTACTTCCACCTAGGGTATAGGCTCTTAAGTGAGCACATAGTTCTCTACACCCAGCAAGAACCTGGTAAGCTCTGGGGAACACTATGTACACTTGAGCTAACAGAGAATTGAAGTCATTCAATTCATATCCCATTGTAAATGTGTGATTGACTCCCCTTACAACATATATAATGTATTACACCCAAAAATTCAGTGATATGTGAAATATTGTTTCATATCCATTTATAAGTTAAAACTGGTTGAGAATAAGTAAGTTGTATTATTATTGAAGCCTTGTGATGCTAAGGTAAAAAGGAATTGATCAATTATACTGTAATCTATTCCATTATGTTTTAACTTATTAGTTGTATGACAAATGAAACTGCATTTGAATTTCTTTTTGGATTGCTTGTTAATTCTGTAATGTTCTGAGTGGTAGGAGCAGTTGAATCCCATTTATTTATGTGTGTCAGTGTGTATCTGAAGGAGAAAGGTTTTAAAAAAAAAGTGCAGTGAGAAAGCGTTAACTTAAAGGAGGGAAATCTTGGAAAGACTATGTTATCATTCAAGAAAGGAGGGGAGTTCTGGATAACAAGAAGTCCTGAATTTTGACATGGTATATAAACAACTGCTTCTGTTGTGGAGATGTTTGATGAAAAAGGAAAGGTGCAAATTAATATTTAAAGTTTTATGTTTTTGGTTCTCACTATGAAAACCCACCCTTTAGCTCATAGGATTGGTTAGCAATATTAATTGTTTCTCTGAAAGGTATTGTCATTTGTATTAATTTTGTATCTATAATGCAGGCAAAATGGAAAGAATTTTAAGAGAGATTGTTTAATAGCTATGACTTGTTTAATATCTATGACTGCTGAGAAAATACCTATTTTCTAATAGTGTGTTTGCTAATAGTGTGACCAACTTGATGAAATCACTTCAGCAGTGAATAGAAGCTGTTTCCAACCATGCCTGGCTAATTCCCAGGAGAGGGAGAGTAAAGGTAACATGCAGAAACACAATGCAGAGTATCCATTAATATTGGCCAAATTTGTAGTGGATATACTTTTTAAATCTGTTTTCTCCCGTTACTCCTGCTTTCTTGAAGGTGATTACCCATACTGGAATACAGTTTCACTGATGCTGGAAGTCTTTCTGTACTTTGCTAAATGCATCAATTTTTATGTGTGAGCCATCGGGCTGTTTAACAGTGTGAACATTTTTATGACATGAGAGTAACCACTAACCATGTGATAAAAAGAGCACTAATTGTGCATTAACCTGAAGGTAGCCACAAATGTATGCACAAATGGCAAGTTTGCTCAAACTTATTTCATATGAAACATATTTCTTGTACTGTAAACTTATTTTTCATTTCTATATCTGTATAAAAGAAAGAATTTGCATTTATACAACACTTTTCACATCCTTCAAGGCATCCTAAAATGCTTTACAGTCAATTAATTAATTTTGAAGTGTAGTCATTGTTATGTAGGCAGCCAATTTGCGCACAGCAAGGTCCAACAAACAAGAATGAGATAAGTGATCAGTTAAACTTTTTTTTTGATATTGAATGAGGGATAATTGTTTGCCAGAACACTGGGGGCGTTCTCCGTTTTTCATCAAATAGTGCTGTGGGATCTTCTACGTCCACCTGAACAGGCAAACGGGGCCCTAGCTTAACATCTTATCCAAAAGGCGGCACTTTTGGCAATGCAGTACTCCCTCAGTACTGCATGGGGAGGTGGGCATCACTTCCGCACCCTTCAGGTAAAACTCAGGACCTACAGAAGGGATAGTATCAGCTAAACCCCCTACCATTGAAGTAAAAATCAATGCCTGGAGACCCCCTCCCCCATCTGCTGAGAGAAATTGATGTCTCCAACTGCTGCCCCTCTCCTGCTGCCTCTCTCCAGCTCCTCCTTTTTGTTCTCTTTCCTCCCCTTTTCCTCATCCTTGTCCTCTTTCCTCCTTCTCCTTATCCCCTTTCTCTCTCCTTTCCTCATTGATTTTGAGTTATGAATCAGGTATCCCACCTGGAGCCAGATTTTACTAAGGTCAGCAGACGAGCAGAAAAAAGACCATTTTTGCTTGATGCAGACAGGGTCAGCCTTAATTGTGATGATTCCCTGTTGAATACTGTGATGATACTCACTGTGTAGGCTCATACATGAAGAATGGAATTTTAACTAAGGCAGTAGAGGGAGGTTGGCCCCAGTGCCATGCCAAGGGAGAAAATTGGGGAGGGAGTGGGAGATATTTTTAAATAAAGAAAAGAACAAATTCAACAAGGCTTGATTGGAGCATGGGTCACACCGCTGAAATTGCAGCCTCATTGAATTTGCCCCAAGATGTTTTGGACCAAATAGTTTTTATTTAAAAATTGTTACAAATGTAATTTCTCCACAATGCAGTGACACATAATTTGCAGGTCTGAGCAGACCACACTGCTTATGATCAAACTCAATAATAATTTGAAATTTGTAAAATATTGTTTTCTAGTTTTTGCAGATGTGGTATGAGCGATGGAAGGAATCATGGGGTAATTCTGCGATCTGGCACTCCCATTGTGGAGTCCTTTCGTGGGGACCACATTGCAGGAAATTATGGGCTTGCAGCCTGTGATTTTTAGACCATTTATTTTATGAATGCAAAATAGGGGGTTGCTCCTCAAATCAAGCAGCTACTGGCTTTCAGGAATGTATTGTCAAAGTTGAAAAGTAGTTATCCTAACCTAATGAAAATCCATAAAGATCTCCTTTCTGTACTAACAGAATAAAGAGAAAATGTATTGGTTACATGTGTAAAGTGAATTAAAAAAGTTGAACTTTTGACCAGCTTTTCTTTAGTTACATTGTACTAATTTGGTGCATGATTACAGCTTTGACTATTTTATGTAATAAGCTTACATGTTATTGATTTGGGGGATGTAACCCTGAGTATGGAGCTATTTTTAACAGAGATGATAATCAGCACATGGCTGTTTTTTAAATGTCTGTTACAGGTATGAGGAAAATACAAGTCAAAACAGATCAGTAATAATTCATTAAAACCATTAGCACCTCCTGAACAGTTATTTTCAGTGCCTGGTCTCTGATAATAATTAAAGCCATTGCGGAATATTTTGGGGATGAGGTTAACAGACTCTTGTGGCAGTTTGCTAATTGGTTAATTAATGAATAATGTGCATTGTGTGAATACTGTTATACCAATGTGTGTTTTATAGTGGACGTGAGGCGGTTTTATCAATGAAATCACATCATTCATTTGTGCTGCTGTTTAATTGGTTTCATCATTTATAGTTTATGTGCGATGAAAAGGAAACTATAAAATGTTATATAAATGTTCATAAAAAGGAATTTGCACATTCGTTTAATGGGGGGGAAACACAGCTCTGTAATTGACTGGAAGTGATACTAGTGTTCAGAACTGTTACAGACGTAACACAAAATGTTTATTTGGTTGACCTGTTTATTGACATACAGTAATTTATACAGAATGATAATTGAAAGCAAACTTTGGAATGTAGTTTTGAACGTATTTGCATGTGGAATAGTGTAATTCATTGTAGTATTGCAAATTGATCACCGAGAGTCAATACCATGTGGAAGTAGTATAACTTTTTTCCTTTGCTTTTCCATCATGTGCAGAACTTCCAATCATGCATCAGTAAAATGTCAGAGCAAGTGGCAGGTGTCCTGCAACTGGAAGGAAACTTCTCGTGGTGTAAAATGATTTGAGTTTTTCTAAATTTTGGAAATAATCTGCAGAATGAATTTTTCAGGTAAAATTTTGTCATAGAATCATAGAATGATACAGCACAGAAGGAGGCCATTTGGCCTATCATGCCTGTGTTGGCTCTTTGAAAGAGCTATCCAATTAGTCCCATTCCCTTGCCCTTTCCCCATTAGCCCTGCAAATATTTTCCCCCATCAAGTATTTATTCAATTCCCTTTTGAAAGTTATTATTGAATCTGCTTCCAGTACCCTTTCAGTCAGTGCATTCCAGATCATAACACTCGCCGCCGTGAAAAAAGTTCTCCTCATCTCGACTCTGGCTCTTTTACCAATTACCTTAAATCTGTATCCTCTGGCTACTGACCCTTCTGTCACTGGAAACAGTTTCTTCTTGTTTACTCTATCAAAACCCTTCATGATTTTGAACACCTCTATTAAATCTCCCCTTAACCTTCTCTGCGTTAAGGAGATCAACCTCAGCTTCTCCAGTCTCTCCACTTAACTGAAGTCCTGCATCCCTGGTACCATTCTAGTAAATCTCCTCTGCACCCTCTCTAAGGGCTTGACATCTTTCCTAAAGTGTGGTGCCCAGAATTGGACGCAGTACTCCAGCAGGGGCCGAATCAACGATTGTTCTGGACCACTGGCCATGCTGGCAGACTGCTCTTCCTGGACAACAATGACAAAAACTTTTAGGACACACATTCAAACTTGTATTGCAGATCAAAGGACTCCCCCAAGTTCAGGACTTGTACAATTCTTTATTGTTCTTTCTCCCTCTATTCATTCAGTTATTGATGAACATGTACACACTACAATGCAGCACCTTAAAATATAGTGGGATAAACTTTCATCTATAGCACTCCCAGAACACCTTTGCATGCTGGGAATGCATATAGGGAATTGGTGTATGTGCCCGATTTATGGTCCAGGAATTTTCATCCATTCATTTTAATGATAGAAAAGTCATGAACCTGCGTATCAGGCACATCTGAAATCTGGATATGTGCTCCCACTACATGCCATTAGCACAAGGATGAAAATGTACCTCAATTTTTTTTAACACAAGCTATATTTGTCTGACATTAACTTGTGAGTGATTCAGAATTTCCTCCAATTGAATATTAAGAAAAGCTGAAACTCCACTCCCTTGTCACTGACTCCATCTGCCCCTCTGACTGTTTGCTCAGGTTGAACCAGGCTGTGTGCAACCTCACCATCCTGTTCAATCCTGAGTTGAGTTTCAAAACCCAAATCTTATCCATCATCACCAAGACCACTTAGTTGCAACTTTTCAATATCATCTGCCTGTGCCCCTACCTTACCCCCACCACCACCAAGTCCCTATCTTTGTCAGTGTCACCTCCAGACTCTATTTTCTTCAATGCCTTCTATGCTGGTTGGATGACATTCACTCTCCAAAAACACCAAATCTTCCAAAACTCTGCTGCATGAATCTTGACCTGCATTATTTCCTGCTCACCCCATTCTCGCTCAACTGTACTGATTCCCTGTGCCCCCTCCATTTAATATCCTCCTCTATAAATCCTTTGAAGGCTCATCCCATCCTACCTCGATAGTCATATGTCATGTCATCTCCTGTACCTTCTAGTGCTCCAATTCTGGTCTTATTTTATCTTCTTCCTGTCGCTTCCACCCCCTCCACCATTGGTGGTAGAGCCTTCAGTTATCTTGGTCCTAGTCTTTGAAACTTCCTCCAAAAGCTTTCTAACTCTTGCTCCCTCTCTACCTTTTAAAAGCCTCCTTAAAACCTGTCTCTTTGACCAAACCTTTGGTCACTTCTCATTTTCTCACTGGCTCAGTGACCATTCCTTTCTTCTTCTGAAATTATTCAGAAAAGCACAGTGGTATTCTCACCCATATAGAAACAATTTCCAATGCTAGAAACCTTATAAATCAACTGTGTGAAATATCAATTAGTGAATAGCACGCGCTTCTTTAATATGCACAGGCCATACCTCTGCTTGAATTCATAGTGTCATTCTTCCACAAAGCCAGCAGCTTTACACCTCCATTAGAATCCTTCGTGTATTAAAGTAGTAAAATTGCAGGAGCAGAATACTATTTCCACAGCTCATGAATACTAAATGCTCACAAAACCTCTGCAAAAGACATTTTCTGATATTGTGAGGAGAATTCTCAGAAAAACTGTAATTTATGGTCTTCAAAAGCTTTGTGATGATAGGCCATATTGAAAACCAAAGTATGGTGAACTCTGAATTATGTTGAACCTATGCTGTGCCTTAACTGACAATACTTATTGCTGAATGCAAAAAAGAAAAATAATTCTAAATTCCCTAGCATTTTCATTCCTCACTTTGGAAATCAGAAAATTTATTACATAATGCTGGATTTATTTTTATTTGAAGGTATTTGTAGAAAAAGAAAACTATGCAATTAGTACATTTGGTATAAATGGCAAGGTGTAATTAAACTGAATGTTTGAATTAAAATTCGATACTCAAATAAAATTTTGTCACTACACATCAAAGACATCTATGATATTTCATTGTGCTGAAACTGTTTAATGAAAAGTAATGGTTGAATGTATTTCACAATAATCTTTGTGAATATAAATACAAAAAAGATAATTGGGGTAAAATCAAATCTTTATTCACATGAAATAACCTCCATTATAAAACTAAAGGCACCTGTCAATGTGGGGTGAAGCCGAGATACTGAGGAGCAGATTATGATGGTATAGACCATTCCTTAGAGAAGCTGAGTTGCATGATGTAGTTGACTTTGGATTTTCAATAACCCGCAGTCACTTCATCTCTAGCAGTTATATCTCTTAGGGTAAGCAACATGAAGGACCAGACCAGATCTAGTTGACAGAGGATTAGAAGATCAATATCAGTAGTATTATATTTCTCCACAAACTGTGACTCAGGACGGTTACCAAGTCAAGGTCGTTTATAGATAATAAAACCTGACCCAATGTGAACAGCAATGCCCTAACTCTGTGAAATATGGTAAGCTAAACATGCCCAGGTTGAATGGTTGCTGACACTAAAGCAATATCAATAATGATCTGTCTTGGCTTTCAGATTTATATTTTCAATGAGTACAAGATTTGTTCAAATATACAAAGCCTCCACTTAATATTTGACAAAATATAGTTGAAATCTTTTTCAAAACAATTCTTTTATACATTAGGTTTCTTAGAAACTTTGTAGATACAGTCGTTATGCAAAGCAAACATCATTGTGAAGCTCATATTTGTAAACAACTTCCATTTGAGTTACCTACTCTGTTCTAATAACCTTTGCAAGCAACCTGAGTTCTCTGTATCAGGTACTATTCATTACAATCTTATTTGAAACAATTAATTTTAATACTGATGCTAGATCATTCTATGTAATTACTGGTAGTAATGGTGAGCACACTTAAAAAAATCTTATGGGTTTCATTGTTTTGTTTCAAATATATTAAGAAATTAATTTTTATTATGGTTGTATACTATAAAAATTGTTTGTATAGTTATATTTGTATTCAAAATGTTTTCTATTATGATTTTTTTTCTTGATTCTTGTTCTAGGTTTTAATCATAATTGCTTCCTTAACTGAGGGAATAGAGTGGTGGTTGGTTGCTAAGCCAATTGAAGAGCTGCATGGGATACAGAAGATCCACTATTTGCATCAGCGACTAACAATAATCGACCCATATCCACGCTAGATGTCTCCTTTGTTGGAATTACTGTAAGCTCTTGCTTTCTGAGGCGGTGCTTGTCTTACGTGATGGCACAGAATTGCTGGTGACATGAATGGCAACCAGTTTTTCCGTGCATTCTAATGCTAGGCACCATATCCTTATAATGCCCACTGATCTGTGCGAGCCCAACATTTGACAGTCCTCTGAAATCTCCTCTTATATAGAATGTACAGCCATTCAGCCCAACTAGTCCATGCCAGTGTTTATATTCCACATTAGCCTCCTCCCACCTGACATTATCTAACATTATCAGCACAACCTTATATTACATTCTCCCGTAGTGTTTATCTAGCTTCCCCTAAAATGCATCATTGCTATTCACCTCAACTGCTCCTTGTGGTAGCAAGTTCCATATTCTTACCTCTCTTTCGATATAGAAGTTTCTCCTGAATTCCTTATTGGATTTATTGGTGACTATCTGATATTTATGGCCCCAATTTTGGTCTCCCCCACAAGTGGTCACATCATCTTTATGTCTACCCTATCAAACCCCTTCATAATTTTAAAGACCTCTGTGAACAGAGCAGATTGAAGATTATGGGGCCAATATGTGGCTTGGCACTGTGCCTCCAGGAATGCTGCTTCCTACTCTAACTTAAATATTTTTCTGGTGCTCCCAGCGCTGGAAGTGCCAGTGGGTTGGAATTTTGAGTGCCAGCAGCCCTTCACACTGACCGATGTCATCGGGGTGTGATGAGTCTATTGGGAGTGTTGTAGAGCTCAGGTCTCTGCACCTGATAATATGGTTATCAGCCCCAATAGGTATTGTATTACAATTACATGAACTATTCAACACTTGTGAATAATCCATGGGGCAATTCATAGAGTATATGATTAATATTGATCATATCTATTTGCACACCTGCTCAACCTCTTCAGGTCCTTGCTTTTGGGGGCCTTCCTCTGATATAATGCTTTGATTCTCTGTTCTTACTCAGTTTTTAGGTTTCTACTGGCATGGTCCACCACATTTTCTACACCATGGCCTCTTGCTAAAGGCAAAATTCATGCATAACATTAGAACAGTAGTAATTAGAATGGGGTAATTTGGCCAATGGAAAATTTCTTCTTGCAATACCTTCTCTTCACTATCTCGGCATGTGCAATTTAACTTGCATTATTTTCACTTATACCATTTTCCCTGCTACAAACACTTCTCTGTTTGACTATAGATTTTTTTTGCATATAACAACAATGACTTTCTTTCAACTCAGTCTGTCCTCTACTGCTACTTTAATGTCTTGCCTTAAATTGTTGGTCTTTGCTCAGTCATCCTGCCATACACTCTCTGTAGTTGACACCAAGGTTATATTTTTTATGATGCAATGCCACGTGTTACCACCAGAGCATGCTTGTGGGCTACCCTTGTTTATCAAAAAAAAGGCACCTTATTTTCCACTATGTACAACAAGGACCTATTGGGCTGGTCAGTGAAATGGGTTTTAAAAATTTTCCACCGAACCATTGCGGAAAAATTTTGCATACTGTACCATGAACATTTCATTACTTATGCTGGTTAAATGGTTGGTTAGCTGCTTGAGATACATTAAAGAATCATTCTTACAGGTACATTGTGATTGATCAATTTGCTGTTGGTCCTGCTAAAAAATCATATTGCATGAAATTGCTGGTTACAAAATTATACACATAGTCCATTTTGTTGGTTGTGCAGGTGCAGACTGATTGGAAAAAAAATTGATGCGCTTTGCATCAATTCCTCCTGCCCCATGATTTTTTGCCCAGTTGCAATTTGTGTGCGAGTGCTTGCACACATTTCAGCCCAATTTTCACCTGTGAGTTCATTATGGTGTGAGCTGAGCAGTGTATTGATAGCATGCACCCAACTGTATTGACCCTGCACTTATTTCCAGAGTTGTCTTAATTAGCATTTTATAGGCAAGCTTCCAGCATAAATGACATCTTCAGAGCTTGCACATTAGTGTACAGGAAATCACTTACTTGTGTAGTCCTTAAAAGGGCATTTGTGTTTTTGTTGGCAAAGAGGAATCATGGAATATCATCAAGGTGTAGCCATGTTCACATGTAGTGATTGCAATAACACAGTGCCTCAGTTTATTGATGAGGCAGTAGAGACAGTATTGCACTAAGTGAGAGGTACCAGTGGAAGATCATCAGGTTTGTGGTCATGCAGATCAGTGAGGCTTTGCCCAGGAGCAGGTGTGGAATGTGCATGGAGATGTTGATATTTCACAGGATGAGAACAAATCCAAATCTTCTATTACTCCTTTCCGATGACAGAAGGTATCCGAGAAAGCAGACAGGTGCAGGCTGTTGCTGTAACTGCTGAAGTGGCGCAGCATGCAGCTGAGCTATCTCAGACCCCTGCTGACAGAGATTGAGGGTTACTTCCTTCCCAGCACCTGTAATGGATTCAAGTCATCTCGTATACTCCTGCCACTGGAGGAACAAGTAGAAGAAGCACATTGGCCATTCATTGTCACCAGCGTGGCAAAGACTATTAACAGACTGATCATCTTTAGGGAAATAAAATATGGAACCTCATCTTCATTTTCATTATCTATCTTGTAAATGCTAACTGATTTTTTTCTATGTTTAAAATTTGTTTGACTTTGCTTATTTATCCGGGAACCCGAACCTTCAAGACACTCCTTTTTTCTTCCTTGTCCTTTCTTTTACATTAATATATTGGATTTTTTACCCTATCCGTCTTCTGTTTAACTATGTTTTTCATTGCTAATCTATGTTATATATGCCAATTTTTCTTTCTATTTAATCTGAGCAAGGTCCCTTTGCATAATAGCAATATATTGACTGATAAAATGGTCCTGAACACACTGCAAAAATACATCCCCTTTTTCACTACAAACATTTCCCTATCCTAGACTAATTTTGGATAATTAAAATCTCCTATAATTATAACTATCATTGATACAGGCCATTCTATTTGGCTACAAATTCATCATCAGCATACCATGACAAAAAGAAAGAAGCCAATACCATGATACATCATGGACAAAAATGCTTCTTTTTTGTCAGTGTGCTCCAGGAATCCTTCCTGCTCCCACATAGTGCAAAGTGTCATCAACTGTGGCTCAAGTTCAAGAATACTGGTTTCCACTAACTTTTCATCATAAATGGATTCCGAAACAGAAAGTAATTTCAAGCCAACTACACTTCAATGCGGAACACTGGTTCAAGCCAAACTCCCTGTAATCATATTGCTGGCCTCTTGTAATGCAGTTGCCTTTTGCTTATACAACTTAATTAAATCCTCTCAAAACAACAGTTAGCACAAACAAACAGCCAATTGAAACATAAATACTATTTCCAAAACGCCAATCGAAAAATCACACCCAGCTGCCAATACTTTCATACTTAATAGTGTGCTTGCCCATCAAACCAGCTTAGTCATGCAAAAAAAACATGTTAACGACTTACTAGTTAAAAATTATAATTTAATGCTTACCTACTCAACTCTTGGACAAACGCCCTGTCCTCTGCTTCTAACTCTGCTGGCCTCACACAACACAAGCAGATCAGCTTGCAGCATGTAACAAACTTTGTCACAGCTACCCTCGTAAATAGTAGCCTCTACATACATTGTTGCTCAGAAAAGTCCAGATCAGTCTGCCATGGGTTGTATATGCATTTGGGAGAGTAATTGTGGGTGAGTACAGTTCTATGATGTACTCTGATTTGTCTATCATCCCTCTGTTTCTTTTCCAAATAGCACAAATACAGCAAACAATTTAGATCACTTGATAATATTTCTATCCCCAGTTCCCTTTTCAACACTCTCAAACTTCCAATTTCTCTCTTCAGGCCTTTATCACCCACCTCGACACTTCTGCTGCTCATCACCTGCTCAGCAGCTCCCCTACCTCTGCCTTTGATGCTTTTGATCCCTACAAGTCCTTCGGTATCTCTCATCTTCACCATGCGAACAGGAGTAGATGATTCAGCCCCTCGCCCTTTCCTCCATTCAGTTAGATCATGGCTGATCTGTATTTTAAATTCATTTACCCACCTTTGATCCATATCCCTTGATAGCCTTATCTAATAAAAATCGATTGATCTCAGTCTTGAAAATTACAATTGACCCAGCATTCAGAGGGAAATGGCCGAGCTCTAATTTTACAGTTATGCCCTCTTGTTCTGAATTTCCCCGCCAGAGGAAATAGTTTCTCTATATCTACTCTATTGAATCCTTTTATCATTTTAAATCTTGATTAGATCATCCCTCAAACCCAGAGGCTGCAGCTCTCTGGCCACCTCTCCCATCTCATCTTTTTTATATCTTTTCAATCTGGCTTCTGTCCTATCCACTGCACTCAGACTGTCCTGCTCAAAGTTACCTGTGACATACTTTGTGACTGATGCACTATCCCTTCTCATTATCCTTGACCTTTTTGTGATGTTAGACATATCCTTATCCATCATCTCTCCTCTGTGGTCTGCTTCTGTAGCATAGCTTAACTTGATTTCATTCCTATTTGTCCCAACAAAGCCAGCACATTTCTTGTAATGGTTTCTTCTTCCACCCCCATATCATTACAATGAGGGTGCCCAAGGTTCTTTCCTTGGCCCTCTCATTTTTGTCTACATGCTGCGTAGCCTTACCTCCCTGTCACCATTCTCGACTCTTCAACCACCACTATGCTGCCCAGCTGCTCAGATGATAAGCCCTGGATGAGCAAGAACTTATTTCAACTCAACAGCACTAAAACCAGAGCCATCTTGTTTGTTTTTTGTCAAAAACTTCACACCATCACATGCAACTCCATGCCTCTCTCTGCTACTTGCTCAGACTGAGCCCAAAGGTGTTTTGTCTTAGTGTCCTGTTTCATCCTGAGGTGAGCTTCAAATTCCACATCCTAGCCACCAAGATGGCCTATTTCTACCTCCTCAACAATGCTATCCTTCACCCCTTCCCACCCTCCCCCACTGAAATGCTTATCTACTCTTTTGTCACTTCTAGATATGATTGCCATTGCCACCATTCCAACTTCTGTCTTCATAAATTGCAACTCCTCCAAAACTCCCATCCTGCACTATGACCCACTCCTCTATCACCCAAGTCCCTACCAACTTCACGAGCTCTCTATCTCCTTACACCCCAATTTTTTTCAAGATCCTTTTCCTCATGTACAAATCCCTCTGACTTTGCCCCCCCCCCCCAACTCGGCAACCTCATTCAGCTCTATGTTCATATTCGTGCTCTCTGCTCTTCCAACTCTTGCCGTGTTTGTATTCCTGTTTCTCCACTCTACCTTTAGTTGCAGAGCTTTCAGACATTTTTGCCGCATATTCTGGAACGCTGTTTCTACACCCCTCCACCTTGCTGCTTTTCTCTTCCTTCAAAAGCCTGCTGAATACCTACCTTTTGGATCTTGCATTTAGATGTCACCCCTAACCCTTCTCCCACCACTGCTCAGTGGCTGATTATTTTCATCTCTGTGAAGCAGAGATAATAATAATATTCTATTATTTTAAAGATGCTATATAAATATAAGTTTTTGACATGGACTAACTTTCATATGTAAGAATAAAAAACACAATGAGAGTAGCATGAGGTAGCCAGCCAGATGTGTCTTCTGTATTTAAACAAGTGTGACTGGCCTAAGCACGGTAGGGTTGAGCGTTGTTGAGTGGAATCAAAATCTGACCTCAAATTCAGCTCTGGATGTTTGTTTTCAGATAGCTGAGTGTGGTTGTCAATCTCAGATTGGGATTTCTTCACACTCTTCCTCCAGCAAAGCTACAGTTTTTTGAGTTGTTACATCTGCATTTAGAAACTAGGCTGCAGTTACCTGAACCACCCAGCACGTGTCATCCAAAATTCAAATTAATCTAATTTGTTTCATTTTCAATTGGGAGAAAAATTCAGAGCTCACCCCTGTTAATAAGATATGTAATAAATACCCAGCTAATTTATAAAAGGTGTTACATGTCAGTTGATATCTTATGCATTTGGCTACAATTTAGAGTAGTATGTTATACACTTAGCAGATGTACATTGATAGGAATTAATTTTTAGTTTGGAAACTAAGCATATACTCGCTTCACTGCTATGGGCAACTTAACCTGATAACATTATTCAGTAGGGGTAACTTTTTGACTCTGCAGAGATCCTCATTCGTCAGGGCTCCATATGGCAAATTTGGGCATGTGCTGTGCATAATTTTCTGACTGGAAAATCCTACGCAGTGTGCACCCGAACTTAGAATATGGCCTCTTGGCGGGTGAGGCTTCCTACTGAGAGTGCAAATTGTATAATTACCTCTAATGCGTAAACAAGCATTTTGCAAAAGTTGTTATATTTCAATTGAAGACAAATTATTTCTAATCCTTTCAATGAGAATGTTCTACAACATTTCTGAGAAAGTTACTCATGTATATGTTATCAAAAAATAAGGCAATGAAAGCATTAAGGGAAGTTGAGAGTATATTAAACCATATAATGTGTATTCTAACAGCAGTCATTGTTAAATAAAGTATGTTATGTTCTGTTAATGTCGTAAAATGCTAAATAGTATCATAGATGACTACAATCTTCAGTGTAATGATACTATCCAAAATTCAGAGTTTTCCTGAAAAACAAAAAGGAATAATGATTTATTGCTTATATATGTAAGAGAACTTAATTAGGATTTTCTGTAATAATTTCAAACCAAAACAATTAGTCTCGTATGTTTCCCTTTTAAAATAGTTTTCATGGAAACACCATCCTTTTTTTGAGAAGAATTAGTTTCAACATAAACAATCAATTCTTCTTTTATTAAACTGAAGTTGACCAGTGCACAGTAATGTATTCAACATTGATTGTTTCTGTTGATCTTCTGTTGCCAGTTCATTCCTTACATACAAAGATTGCCAATGCAGTCCCCCTACATGAAAGAAAGACAGATTTAAAAAAAGACAAATTGGACTGCAAATCAACTATTTTTATTAGTGAATCAACTTTATTTCCATTGTATCAATTGAGATATCCAATTACACATTTTCAAAATATTCTGTTAATTGATATTGTAAAATATTACAGCATGAGAATACAGTTGTATATTTTGAGTATTTAGAAGTAAAACTAATTTGTTCTCACCTTGGTGCAGAGATTCTGTCATTAATCTGAGAGTTAAAGCTAAATTCAATGTTTGATTTTGCTTACTGCTGTGATATATGTATATTATTGAGTAGATATAAGCAAATTAAGCTGACAGCACAGGATGTAATGATCCAGACAGCCAAGGTCATTGTACTCTGCCTGTGGGCTGCAAAATCAATAACTAATCAATATATTTTTTATTAAAAAAAAGCAATTCTGATTAAAATTGAAGTAAACAAAACAACCAACAACAAAAAAACCTAATTGATAGGTTTTAAATGTTTCATGGTGAAGAATTGCTTAACTGCAAAGTCATGCTCAGAAGTGCTATTAATATGAAACACTTGAACAAAGCACAGGCTGTTGTATTTCACAGTGTGTGCAGTAACTTGAGGTTGTTTACACTTTTAGCTGCACTGCAATAAAGCACCAATTTTAACTCTGGGCAGGCCGAAGCGGGCAGAAACCTGTCCCAACATGAGCAGCCTGAAACCAATGGGAAATGGCAGGCAGGAGCGGAATGTTGGATGTAAGGAGGCTGCTACCAAGGACTGAAGAAATGGCTCCTGGCGTTCATTTAAGTGACTTTGAGGACCTATGTCCTAACTGGAGCTATCTGCTGTATCCCCAATTCCCTGATATTTATCTGTATCCTTTTATATTCTTTCTTTGCGGTGAAAGGATAGGGAGTTTGCATGGTTCAGGCTATGGCCAACAATGCAATTGAATATTTTTTTCTGTTTCTATGTTAGTAATGCAAGATAGTATTCTATTACTGCAAACAGCACAATAAATACTTGAAAAGATCCAATTCCCTTTTAAAAAATGATGTAGCATTTATCTCCTTCACCACTTGTGTTAAAGCATTTCATGTTGTAATAACCATCTATGTGAAAACAAATCCTTCTAAATTCCTCCTTCATTCTTCTAGTGATAATCCTAAGTGTATGTCTCCTTGTTACCAATTCAGCAATGAGTGGAAGCAATCTTTCACTATCCTTTCAAAATCTTTTATAATTTTGGAAACCCCTATTAGATCACCCTCTTAATCTTTCCGATATAGTGGAAAAAGACTCCAACATTTAAACCCTTCATAAATATAACCTTTAATTTCTGGTATCATTCAAATGAATCTTCACTATAATCTTTCTATGGCTCTAATATCTTCCTATAATGGGCTGCCAATAACTGCGCACAATATTCCAACTGTGGTCTATCCAATATCATATTAAAAATTCAACATCACCTCCCTGCTTTTGTATTGGTGACCTTTATAGAAAACACTAAGAATCATAAGAACGTAAGAACATAAGAAATAGGAGCAGGAGTAGGCCATATGGCACCTGAGCCTGCTTCGCCATTCAGTAAGATCATGGCTGATCTTCGACCTCAGCTCCACTTTCCCGTCAGATCCACATATCCCTGGATTCCCTTAGAGTCCAAAAATCTATCGATCTCAGCCTTGAATATACTCTGAGCATCCACAGCCCTCTGGGATAGAGAATTCCAAAGATTCACAACCCTCTGAGTGAAGAAATTCCTCTTCATCTCAGTCCTAAACGGCCAACCCTTTATCCTGAGACTATGTCCCCTAGTTCTAGACTCTCCAGCTAGGGGAAACAGTCTCTCAGCATCTACCCTGTCAAGCCCTCTCAGAATCTTTTATGTTTCAATGAGATCACCTCTCATTCTTCTGAACTCCAAAGAGTATAGGCCCATTGTACTCAATCTCTCCTCATAGGACAACCCTTTCATCCCAAAGATCAATCTAGTGAACCTATGTTGCACTGCCTCCAAGGCAAGTATATCCTTCCCTAAGCAAGGAGACCAAAACTGTACACAGTACCCCAGGTGTGATCTCACCAAAGCCCTGTACAATTGTAGCAAGACTTACTTACTCTTGTATTCCAACTCCCTTGTAATAAAGGCCAACATACCATTTGCCTTCCTAATTGCTTGCTGTACCTGCGTGTTAACTTTCTGTGTTTCATGTACAAGGACACCCAAATCTCTCTCAACACCAACATTTAATAGTTTCTCACCATTTAAAAAATATTCTGTTTTTCTGTTCTTCCTACCAAAGTGAATAACCTCACACTTCCGCACATTGTACTCCATCTGCCACCTTCTTGCCCACTCACTTAACCTGTCTATGTCCCTTTGCAGCCTCTTCGTGTCCTCCTCACAGCTTATTTTGAGTACAATTACCACCCCATCTATCAACTCTCAATCATCAGCAAAGTGATGGAAGGTGTCATCGACAGTGCTATCAAGCAGCACTTACCAATAACCTGCTCACTGATGCTCAGTTTGGGTTCCGCCAAGGCCACTCAGCTCCAGACCTCATTATAACCTTGGTCCAAACATGGATAAAAGAGCTGAATTCCAGAGGTGAGATAAAAGTGACTGCCCTTGCCATCAAGGCAGCACTTGACCAAGTGTGGCATCAAGGAGCCCTAGTAAAATTGAAGTCAATGGGAATCAGGGGGAAAGCTCTCCAGTGGCTGGAGTCATATCTAGCACAAAGGAAGATGGTAGTGGTAGTTGGAGGCCAAACATTTCAGCCCCAGGACATCGCTGCAGGAGTCCCTCAAGGCAGTGTCCTAGGCCCAACCATCTTCAGCTGCTTCATCAAGACCTTCCCTCCATCATAAGGTCAGAAGTGGGGATGTTCGCTGATGATTGCACAGTGTTCAGTTCCATTCGCAACCCCTCAAATAATGAAGCAGTCCATGCCTGCATGCAGCAAGACCTGGACAACATCCAAGCTTGGGCTGATAAGCGGCAAGTAACATTCCCATGAATGAATTTAAAAAAGACTTTCCCATCTAGCTTTCTATCATCAGCAAACTTGAATACATTACACTCAGTCCCTTCATCTAAGTCATTAATATAGATTGTAAATAGCTGAGGCCCAAGCACTGATCCTTACAGCACCCCACTAGTTACAGCCTGCCAACCTGAAAATGACCTGTTTGTTCCTACTCTCTGTTTTCTGTCCGTTAACCAATCCTCAGTCCATACTAATATATTACCCCCAACCCCATGAGCTCTTATCTTGTGTAACAACCTCTTGTGTGGCATCTTATCGAATGCCTTTTGAAGGTCCAGATATACTACATCCACTGGTTCCCCTTCACCTACCCTGCTAGTTTCAACCTCAAATAACTCCAGTAGATTTGTCAAATATGATTTCCCTTTCATAAAACCATGTTGACTCTGCCTAATCATATTAAGTGCCCCTTTACTATATCCTTAATAATGGATTCCAGCATTTTCCCAAATACTGATGTCAGGCTAACTGGCCTGTAGTTCCCTGTTTTCTCTCTCCTTCCTTTCTTGAGTAGCGGTGTTACATTTGCTACCTTCCAATCCATTGGGACCATTCTAGAATCTAGGGAATTTTGGAAGATCATTTGACTTTTAGATGATCTTTTCTACCTACGCGTCCACTTTTACCTTTGTATTAGCATCTGAAGACCTCTGTCCCTTCATTCTGTTACTATTTAGGGTACAGTTCCTTTACTGTTTCTTTCCCCTAAATGTACTACTTCACATTTCTCTGCATTGAACTGTATCTGCCAACTGGCTGCCCACTCTGCTAACCTGTCTATGCCCCCCTGCATCCTTCCTCACAGCTTGCTTTTTCTTCTGATTTGGTATAATCAGCAAATTTGATATCATTCATCTTGTGAAAATGTCCCAATCATTTATATAATTGAAAAACATCACTATCCACATGCTGTCAATCTGATAACATCCATTAACTTCATTCTTTGTTTTTTGTCCAGTAACCTTTAATGCCATGTGTCTTATTTTCTTAATAAGTCTCTTACGTGGCACGTTATAAAATGTCTTTTGAAGACTCATATATACAACATATATAACCACCACACTCCCATAATACATTCTGTGATTTCCTCAAAACTAGTCAAATGTGACCTGCCCATTAAAAATCCGTGCTAAATTTCCCTGATTAACCCGTGCATTTCTTAAGTGTTTACTAATTTCATTCAGTACTATGGACTCTAAAGCCTGATGTTGCTTGGTGGGGGTGGGGGAAAGTCTGGCCAGACAGCAGCTCTTAAGGGGCTGCTGTTGCTCACCTTTAAAGAGGAGTACTTTCTTGCTGCCTGAAAACTATTTTGAACATAAGGCCAATAGTGGTAAGGAGGAATTTGGGGGGAAAAATCCCCTTTTTGAGGTTGACACTCTAGAAGTATTGCAGGAGCTACAACAGAGCAGGGAATAACATCATCCTATCAAAACCAAGGTTAAAGTTACTTGGATGGAGGTTGCCGAGTCTCCCCGTTACTTTTTTGGGTTTTTACACTAGATATTTCTCTTGGGTTCAGCATCTCTGGCCACTTCCATGAGCGGACTACATGTCCCATAGGAACATTACTGTGCCTTTGCCTGACTCATCCACTATGAAGATGCAACTCCAGTAATTGTGAGGTGCTGGTCATGACTTTGGCATCCTAATCAGGCAAGTGTTGTCTTCAACTTCTTCTTAATAGCCCTTTAAAATTACTCAGTGAATAGCACACAGACACCTCTGCCCATCAACACTATGGCACTGTAGTGGCCTTGCTATTGTATGGAACAGTCATTTGCCGCACGTCCCATGCTAACACTTATTCCCTTTCTCTTTGTCTAGGGTCCTTCCAAGATGATTTGGCTGCCCCATCACATGAGCAGCCTTCGAGCACTCCTCAGCACACAAATATCAGGACAAAAATGTCCATCTCAGGAGAGTCAGAGGAAGCATCTGGTAAAGCAACCAAAGCACTAATGAGGAGTAACAGCCAGAAGGTGAGTTTCCCATGGATTCTTACTTTATGGGGGCTGCATATAGAGAGGTACTTAATTATAAGCTAAAGCACATTACACAGTCCATTTGAGAATCTTCAGAGCTTCAGGATAAGTTGGAGACTCTGCAAAAGTGCCGCTCTAACATCTCTCCAGGCATGTGAGAGTGTTTTGGAAACCTGCAGTCTAATGTGGAGAAAGTGAAAACTCTAGGGCCATCTGCAGGAGATCCCCTAAGGTCAGCGGTCCAAAGCCCAGATGCAGTATTACTAGCGAATGCTGTGACTGTAGCTATTGACATTTGGGGTTCCAGCTGACAGCAAGCTTCACTTGAGGTGAAAGGACCAGCTTGAGGGAACCATAATGGCAGGCTTTGCATTCCTAAGTAACAGACAAGGGTCTGTTCCCACAAGGTACATCCAGCAACTGGGTCATGGCAGGCGGAGATTTGGATAAGGCAGATACCTCTAAGTGATGTCACATCAGCATGACCCAGGTGTTCCTCTCAGAGGGCTGAAGAAATGGCAGGTGGTGGACAGAAGCAGCTAGCCAGCCAGCACAGGGGCAAAAAGCTAGTAGAAGTACAAGGTCATCTTATGACTTGGCACAAAGAGCTATATTGCCATATCAAGAGGCCCCCTGTGAAGAGCATTGGGCTGCCATCATGATTATTCCTCTCACTGAGGTAACACTTAGAAGGGACATAAGATTAGTTGTTTGATGCTTACCACACACTTTCACTAATAACAAGCAGCAGGAAAATAAACATTAAAATGCCTATAAGGATACTGAAGTAGGGAAATAAAGAAGGTACAACCAGTTTCAAAAGTGTAGATCTATTGTCAGAAGGAACATATTGGTGTGATACAGGCAGGGATGGTAGCAAAGGCATCGGTGACAACACAACATGTTGATCATGTGGCTGGTATACTGTGAAGAAAACCTTAGGACTATTCATGTAGGGTCACGTGTACAAATTTTAAGAGAAAGTCCTGTTAATGAATGATTGATGCACCAGTTTCCTTGGCTGCACATCAGCCCATTTTAGCTTCCTGCTTTACCTCCTCTGCAAGGCTGCAGGCCACCCCACCTGGACCTCTGCGTTTAGGGTTCCCTCATTCCACGTTGCAAAATTTTGCAGGGTACAGTAGACATAGATTATTTTTGACATCTTCTCAGGGCTGTAGAGCACCAGATCTGTCTACACAGCAAAATCTCTGTTTCACCAGAATTTGGTGCAGACATAAGATTCATTGGGGGTCATTTTAACCCCCCAAGAATGGGTGGTTTGGGGTGGGTAGGAGGTTAAAGCACCAGCTTTTTGGAGAGGGACTGCATCCCGGCTCCAATGCGCCCACTTCCACTTTTTGTGGATTCTGCAACAGAATCGAATTTAACTTCTCCTGAATTCTCCCATGGCTTCTGAAAGATGCCGTAGAAATGGAGGCAAGTTGCAGCCGAAGCTCATTTAGCCCTTTAAACCAGTGATTGACAAATCTCAATAAAAGGTGAGGTATTGCAAGCCCGTGGCTGGGAGTTCTTTGTGTTTAGACTGAGATTTCTTTGTTGAGAGCAAGCATTTTTGTGTTCACACAAATTTACCTACATTTTGGAGCCCCTCAAACTGACAACATCAGGATTGGGGGGTGGGGGGCGGGGGCGCAATGGATGTATTCTACAGTATATCTGAAGAGGAGGCACATCACCATCCACGGTAGGCATGGCGGCAGTTCTGGGATCTGCAGTTGCACAAGACAGAGGTGTGTAACAAGGACCTGGAGAAGAACAGAGAGGGGCTATCACTCCATCAGTGCACAGCTGATGTACGACCACTGGAGAAGGTTTCTGCAGGTGTGTGCCAGATTCCCAGGCAGCTGCAATGGTTCCTTCATTTTACGCAAGTCCAATATCCCGGGCCTCTTCCATGCACAAGACAGACTTAAGGGCTGGCTCCTTGGAGACAAGGGCTACCCTCTGCAGACATGGCTCATGACACCTGTGAGAAACCCCACAGCAATGGTACAACCAGAGCCACATCACCATCAGGTCTGTCATTAAGCAAGCCATAGGAATGTTGAAGATGTGCATCCAGTGCCTGGATAGATCTGGGGACGCCCTTCAGCACTCGCCAGCGAGGGTGTGCAGAATAATCGTCATGTGTGGTGGCCTGCACGACATAGCTCAGCAGAGGGGGTTACAGGTGGAGGAGATCAAATGCGCTCATGAAGCATCCTCATTTGTCGGTAACATTGAAGAAGAGGAGGACAAGGAAGAGGAGGAAAATGAAGATGGAGAACCCGTTGCCAGAGCAGCGGTGTACATAGCTGCCTGTAATGCCAGGGATTCCCTCATCTCTAACAGGTTCTCATAATGAGACCTGCAAATTGGAGACTTTGAACTACTCAGGATACCCGGAACAACCACCACCACCAGCAGCAACCCACCCCCCCACCCCCCCACCCCACTCCGTTTGCACAAAGCAGTCCATCAACCACGCATGCACCCACTGCACACGTGCCCAATGGGTGGCATCATGTCTTGGCATTCATGATGAAGCACACAAAAGGCGAATTCACAAAAGGGACTCTAATGGGCAAGATGTGGCAGTGGTGGTGAGAATTATAACATTTAATGTGACATAAACAAAAAAAACATAAAAATTAACAACATGACATTTCGTCAAATACCTTTGGTGAATTACAAAACGTTCGCCTTTCTCTTCCTAGCACTTCTACGTGATACATCCCCTGTGGCTTCAGCAGAGGTAGTGGCAGGTTGCTCAGATTCCTGCCCTGACTGCTGAGATGCTCTCGGCCTACGTCCTCTGGGTTTTGGAGCCCGTGAGGGCCCCGACAAAGGCTGCTCCATTTGTAGCTGTGCAGGAGCAGATTCAGCCATTGGGGGAAGAGGCTGCATTGCCTGGTTGAGGGGGGGTTTGGCAATGGGTGAGAGGTTGGGAACACTTTGAGTGGAGTCCTCACTTCCATGTCCCCTTTCGCTATCATCACTCTCCCGGGCCAGCGCAACATCTCACTGCTGGTCAGCAGGTTGGAGTGCAGATGTGCTGCATTTTAAGGCCATGGCTAAAGTATCTGTCTGCCTGTTTAAGACGGCAGACATATTGGCATCCAGAGTCTGCAAGTCCGTTCTCATGGCCTGCATGGACTCGTTAGGGAGCCGTGCTTGAAGCACAATGGATGATAGCACTCTCTCCGTTGCAGACATTCCCACACTCACCTGCCATATCACTCCATCAGCAATGGAATTGGACTCCTCCATCCTCTCCGCTATTGTGGAGAGTGTGCGTGGCACGTTTTCCAGTACTTTGTAAAGGTGCAGCTGTACATCTGTCATTCTCAATCTCACGATGGCCCCTGGGGTTCAGCATCTGTGTCCAGCTGAGCAGAGCTTGGAGAGGAGTGCGGACTTTCCACAGCTGCCTCTGCCACCAGTGTCTGCTTGTGCTCTTTTGTGAGTGGTGAATCACCAGGTGACAACCCAACTATCTGGCTAACAGGATCCACCGAAGTGCTAGTATCTATGCTGCTGCATGGCTGTATGTCATGTGACAGTGTGCCCTCAGAAGGATTGAGCTCCTCTGAGGAATCGCCTTCTTCCATAGCAGCTGTTTCTTCGTGAATCTGTGAAGGCCCTAGAAGACAACATCTTCCCAATCTTAATTATTCATTGGAAAAGTGACAATCTTTCCAGTGACCGTACTGAGTTGTGGAACAGTTCAATCATTGATCAGATCAATTCATCATGTGTGTGAAGGATGTTAAAGTTCTGTCATCAGCCATTTGCGGGTTACCAGTCTCTCCATCTCCGACGGATAGGCATGCAACCGTCCGACTGATGTCCATCGCCGCCTCCTCTGCATCTGTCAACTGGACTATTTGTGGTGGTCCACCTCCAGTTCTACTCCTTTCCCTTGCATTTAATGCTCTTTTCTCCTACAAGGGGTGAAAGAACAGACCTGTGAGTGACTGACGGTGACGTCCTCACCCGATGGATGCATTGCTTTGGGTGAGGCTGACAATGAAACAGATGCATCAGAGTGTGACTATCAGACAGATTCATCACATTGCATCAAGATTGGGGTGAGTGGCAATGGTGGATGCACAAATTGGGAGGTGAGGAAGTGCAAAATGAAGGTTAGTTGATGATGAAACTTGTGGGTGTGAGGAGTGATGTGATGGAGTAGGCTTGCCAACACAGGGGGTGGGGCGGGGGGGGGGTGTTCTTTTCACAGGATGTGGGTGAATCAGCAATTGTATTCACTTTTCCTGACATAGTTAGTCATTAAACCACTTCCTGCATTGAACCCAAGTCCTGGGCACCATACTGCTGCTGCTCAGCTCCTCTGCCACCTCCAGCCGTGCCTTCTTAGCGGCAGAAGCAGGTATCTTCCTCTTGTCAGCTGGGTACATGACATCCCTCCTGATCCTCACACCAACCTGTAGTACCTCATGGGGAGCGTTGCTGAACCAGGCCGCTGCCTTGGATCTGTGTTGCTCCATTTTCCTTGCTCCTCCTTTCTTCTTCAAAATCCATTTTTGCACTGGTCCTTTAAATACTCCAGTTCACAGCATGTCATGCGGGTGCACAGTGCACCTGCACAGCTTGGAGACGCGAAACTCAGAAGTAAAATTAAGTGTGTTCAGTTGCGATCGCTCAAACCGGTGCGCTAAAATTATTTTGAATTTCCCACATAACTGATCACCCAACCGCTGAGTTCCTGCCAACATGCTAAAATCATGCCCATTGTGCTTCCTTTCAGCCTCTATTCAGGGATACCTCACTGGTGTTAGTAGCCAGAGTTCTAGGAAGTAGCCCTGGTCCCCTAACAGCTAATATGCCAGCTCCTTTAAAATACTGCTAGCACAGTGAACTGCTTCAAAATTAAGGCATTGTGGCTATTGCTGGGTTATGGCACATTCAAGTGCATTATTTTGTTCCTGTGGTCTAACACCATCTATGCATTGATGGAATGAAAACCTATTGTTGGAGTTTTTGATGGCTATATGTGTGCCAACAATTAGGCCCTGCACTTTAGGGAGGCCTGTCACATGATAAAAATGCTGCGCCCTTCATGGGAAGATTGACAAAATTGCTTCCTTTGGTAAACAAAGCTTCTGTCACCTACATGGTGCATTGTTGGACTAAAGTCTGACTAATCTGGCAAATATCACCATTGGTGTCTTGAAAGGATCTGGTTACATTAAAAATGCAAATGTGGTGACCTTTACAGCAAAGTGTCCCTGTGCCAAATTTTATCTGCAGGTTAGGGTCTAGTGGACCATATAACTCAAAGATGGCCTTCCTTCTTAAACGTAGACGCCAAAGCAGGTCTCCTCAGACGTACCAAAGTACATACATTTGAGTCTAAGTACTTGGGTCCTAAGGCAAATCCAAGAGGGTAACCGGTGGCTGTGGTGCAAGTGCACTTGCCTCTCTTCTCTGCATCAACTCCTTTTCCTCCTCCAAATCCATAACAGACATTAGAAGGCCCAATGGATGCCCATTCTGAGCACTGTGGTCACTGCTAAGGAAACAGCTGCTACCAGTAGCAGTATTGTAGGAAAGAAATCTCTGCAGAGGCAGTCTTATATTGCCAAAATTCAGCAGCAGAAAGATAATGCACAAACTGCAGCATGAAAAAAATCATATTTGCAACACTGCCCCAACTCCATCTTTTAAGAGTAAATTCTCAAGGACAGAGCACAGAGTGTATGTTTCATATGGACATGCAGTGCTACAGGAGTGATGGAAATTGGGTGGGGTGGGGAACGGGTTAATGAAGCCTAAATATGCTGTTATTGCAGTCTTAAAAAAGAAAGCAAAATGTTTTGATTGTGAAATTTGGCACCTAGTAAATTAGGCATTCAGGCATTCTTGCCTGATTTCAGGGTGTGTGTGTGTGTGGGATACATATGTGCACTATCTGAGCATACAATCAAAGAATCAGCCCTTTATTGTATAGTTGTGTCTATTAAGAATATGAGCTGATTCTGAAATGGTAATTTGAGCTGGTACCATTTAGGCTGATTTGCACCTTGAATTTGGCATACTTTGATCCAGATCAGATACACTTTGGATGGACTATGGATCAGGGCTGGGGATGGAATACAGAGAGATAAAAGCTGGGAAATTGGTCTCGCACCAAAAACCAGTGCAAAGTGGGCAGCGTATCTGGAAAATGTGGCTGAAGATGGAGGCCTAAGGCTTGCTTTAAATTAGGCCTCAGTCCTCATCTACATAATACCTGCGAATTGCGGATGTCAATTGAGAATCCCAATGTAGCTCGCCAGTCAGGGCCTTCTCAAGATTGGTCGGCTCAGACGCTAAGTCGGCCCCGCAGGTAAGTTCTGGGAGGAGGGGAGGTGAATGGGAGGGGGTGAGTGTGGGCCAATAGCAGGTGGAGCACTCCTGTTCCTTGAGATTCCACATTAAGGTAAGCAAAAAAAAATGTACCATTTCTTCGCCTTCCAGCGGTCGCTTTAAGGACTACTGGTTAGGTTGTGATACACCCAGAAAAACGGTTGTTTTTGGCCGCAGAGGGCTCTTGAAGTCGCCGGCTGCCAATTTGGTAGCTGGCACACTTTAGATGAGAATCAACTATGAGGGACCGTGCTCCGAAATTGGTCCCCGCCAACGTGAATTTTGCACCCAAAAGATGGGTGCAAAGGGGACCAATTTCTCCTCTAAAATGGTTCTCTGCCTATAACTGATGCAATTTCTATTTTGCAAGATATAATTTCCAAGGGCCTCCCAGATCTCCATCCATAACTTTGGCGGAAGATCGTCGGAACCCCTGGGGAAACGGCGTAAATGGCCATTTTTAGTCATTTACGTTTTTTTCCTGGGGTTCTAACGATCTCCTGCTAGAGAACCCCTGTAGAAATCCCAGGCGCATGTCTTCAACTTGCAGAGGCTCTAGGCAGCTCTTTAAAAAGCAGCTGACTTATTTATTATTTCTAAAATTACTTTAATTCTTTCATTAGTTGATCATGATTAGCTGAAGTTTAGTGGTTTGCATTTGTTGGAATAAAGTCTTCCTATTTGTGCATCTGCCACTTGAAACTCAAACTTCAAATTTCATACTTAGATTTTGGACCATCCAGATCTAGGGGGTAATTTTGAGGCTCCGCTCCTGGCACAGAGTCTCAACAGCTGTGAGTGCAGGTCAGAAAATTGGAGCTACAGAGTTATGGTTCCACCTCTAATACCATACTCACCACCAGTGAGGCTCTATACCAGGAGCAGAGCCATGCAGAATTACCCCTCAAAGTCTACGTTTGTCTGTAAACTCATCTGCATGTGTGTGAGATTATGATTAGTTTGTTAGAGCTGTAGGAGGAGAAAAAATTCTTCAGTTCACAATTTGTAGCAAAGTCATTAATGCATTCTTTATACTTTGACTTATGATTTCACGACAAATAGTGAATAAGGGAAATCTTACACCATGTGTTTAACTCAATTATATTAAAATACAAATTTCTGATAGAAATGCATCTTTGCAAATTGCCATTTTGCTCCTCTCTTACTCAATACTGTTCTAGCAGCTATTTCTTTCAAATACATTTAGTTAGTAGCATTTTTTTGATCTGCTCCAATGGTTTGCATACTGCAGGACCCATTGTTTATATGAGTGTGTGAGTATATAGATGTGAAATACATGCACTGTGTGACTGTTTCATGATACTATAATTCTTCAAATGCCCAAATACGTCAAATACTTTATCATTAAAGTATAATTTATGGCTAAACATAAAAAGTACATGACCATCTGTGTAGTGTTAGCTGAAGTATAATAATGTACTCGTTGCAGTGATCCACAGTGCCCAAGAGAGGGCATTAGTTTGTCTCATGAAAATAATACATAAACATCACAGGCTAATATACAACAGAAATTTAAACTTGACATTCTTTCTAATAATAAAACATATCACAATGCTGGCCTCTCCGATTAAGAACCTGCAAACAGTTTGTATTGTACTACAGTTAGCATTTTTAATAGTTCACATTTAGAAGATAACTGCTGATCCCCATAATTTTTCATTATATTTGTGGAGTTTTGGTTTATGGCTTAACAGTACTTTATAATGCTATTTTTGGGAGAAATAGTAAGGGGCAAATTATAGAACAGATTTTTTTCATTTAAATTTTTTAAAATTATAATTCTGCTTTGTTTTTCCTGTTAATGAAATCATGTTATATCAGAATATGTTTCCATGAGAATCTTCGATTGAGTTCACAGAATGATATATGTTAGAGACATTCTCCCATTTTTTTCTCTGATCTTCTCCTTTTACCTCTCCTGTCCTTGAGGCAGCAGTTCATGTTACAGTGTAGTTCCAGGAGTGGTGGCAACTGTCTGGTAGCTCTGATAGCCTTAACCATGTGTCAGTAGATTATTTGAACCTGGAAGTCATTATAGCTGAGCCTAACCATATCCTTACCTGACATCTACATACATAAAATTCCAGCAGGTGTTGCTGGATGCCACTCTGGATCAGGAAACCGTAACCAGTATTTTCTTTACCCAGCCTGGAGATGGCGATTTGCTTATTCCAAGCACATAAGGAATCAAACCTGGCAGTATCCCAATGGTAGATTTATCCACTGAGCTATTGGTAGAGGGGTTGTGCTGTGCTCCCCACATGCTCATTTGTGGTTAGGGTGACACTGAGCAAACTCATTTTAGACAGGACCCCTGGAGCCAGCAGACTGAGACTCTCATTCCATCAGTGTAGGCTGGATTCAGACCAACTTTGCAGGAATAAAGGACAGCATACTAACCCACTATGCTGCTTAGTCCCTGTGCAATTTTTTAAACTTAAAATTTATATGTGCTGTATGTTTATAGCAGCATTTCATTAACAAACAGTGACTCTGAGAATGTTTTGCAATTACATTTCTTTGACATTCATTAGTAAATAAAGAAGTAATAATATTAGAATTTCATCTGCAATTTAATTTAAGAATATTGTACATGTAGAAACAAAATTTAATACTGAAGAATGTATATAATCAAATTTACACTTATTAGTAAGTACATCAAGACCACCCTAAACAAGTTATTGTATTTGCATTTCTTTTAAAACAATGCCCCTTTGAGTTAATTAATTCTGCAGCCATCTGAGCATCAGACAACTTGAAAAATCAATCCATCTTCTAAGTAAAGCAAGTTGTTCTCTAGTTGAACCCTGCAGTCATTTGGTTTAGTGTAATTCCTTGTTGTAATCTCAGTATTGATAAATGCTAATAATCAAACCTATCTAGAACACAGTGTGAGCAACCAAGAGTGTGTATAAAAGTTTAACCTTGGTGCAGTGCAATGAGTATTAATTTAGTATTACAGTGCTGTATAAACTACATAGGATTTATTACAAATATTATGTACATCAGCAGGATTTGATTACAGGCTCTGTAAGTACCAATTTGTTGAACTGTAACCATCTGAACTAAAAAATTTTTGAAATCCAAAATTGTTGAGACTATAAAAGTGTGGAGTTTTAAAGTGGCTCCTCAAGCATTTATTCAGTGGCAGTTATCTTTTACTAGCTGTGATGTTAAATCATTCATTGAAAAGGATTGCATTAAAATAATTCTATTTTTAATTACATTACAATGAAGTGTTTTCTCAAAATACATTCTAGCTTGTATCATTGCTTTGCAATCGATTATATTTTACAAGGATTTTCTGACAAAGCTCTGTTGTGTGTATTCATCTTAAATATATGGATCCTTGATATTGGGAAGAATAAACCATGGTAACTAGGATACATAAAGATCACCAATGTATTATGATTTAATTCTCTGAGATTCAGCATCTCCCACAAACCATTGAAGTTGGGCCAAGCTGAACAATGTTCTGGGAAACCAAGTAATGGGAAAACAAATAGTGGATAACCCCTCAGTAATTTTTTTGATGTAAAAGTGGGTTAACATCAGGAGCCACTGATCCATATTGCATCCCATGTTCATGTATCTTATAAAAGCCCTATGCACACATGCTGGAGCGGCAGTTAATTTTGTCCACTAGAAAAAAAATGTTAATTTCTGCATTGCATTTCTCCATTGTCCATAAGTAGCTAGTAGTTAGGGACTTTTCTTGGTTCAGATAGTTTTCCTCTCAAGTTCAACTTGTTACTGTAGTTTAGATTTTTTTTTTGTAGTTGTTGGCTTTTTTTTTGTTTTTTGTATTATGAAGTTTAAAAATGTATTTGAGTGCACAGATCAGTGTCACTTCACCAAATCCTCATACATCAATGACTCTTTCCAGGAGCTCGTACTCATAACAACTCCAATTGACACTAATCTACCTCAATGATGCCTACCATGTTCAATCAGGCCTGAAAGGTTTTGAACTTTCCTAAAGTGCAGTAAGGCTTTTATGGATGGGCATGATTGATATCTATGATGCCTTTTATCAAAACATGATATGACTACTTGATAGATCAGCCATGGCTTTTCATCCAGTACGTATAAGGAACAGCAGTATTGCAAGACTGTTATAGAAGAAATGAAATCTGCTTGTAGCACACCGGTTCATAAGAACATAAGAACATAAGAAATAGGAGCAGGAGTAGGCCAATCGGCCCCTCGAGCCTGCTCCGCCATTCAATAAGATCATGGCTGATCTGATCCTAACCTCAAATTTAAATTCATGTCCAATTTCCTGCCCGCTCCCCGTAACCCCTAATTCCCTTTACTTCTAGGAAACTGTCTATTTCTGTTTTAAATTTATTTAATGATGTAGCTTCCACAGCTTCCTGGGGCAGCAAATTCCACAGACCTACTACCCTCTGAGTGAAGAAGTTTCTCCTCATCTCAGTTTTGAAAGAGCAGCCCCTTATTCTAAGATTATGCCCCCTAGTTCTAGTTTCACCCATCCTTGGGAACATCCTTACCGCATCCACCCGATCAAGCCCCTTCATAATCTTATATGTTTCAATAAGATCGTCTCTCATTCTTCTGAACTCCAATGAGTATAGTCCCAATCTACTCAACCTCTCCGCATATGTCCACCCTCTCATCCCCGGGATTAACCAAGTGAACCTTCTTTGTACTGCCTCGAGAGCAAGTATGTCTTTTCTTAAGTATGGACACCAAAACTTTATGCAGTATTCCAGGTGCGGTCTCACCAATACCTTATATAACTGCAGCAATACCTCCCTGTTTTTATATTCTATCTCCCTAGCAATAAAAGTCAACATTCCGTTGGCCTTCTTGATCACCTGCTGCACCTGCATACTAACTTTTTGATTTTCTTGCACCAGGACCCCCAGATCCCTTTTTACTGCAGTACTTTCCAGTTTCTCACCATTAAGATAATAACTTGCTCTCTGATTTTTCCTGCCAAAGTGCATAACCTCACATTTTCCAATATTGTATTGCATCTGCCAAATCTCCGCCCACTCACCCAGCCTGTCTATATCCCCTTGTAGGTTTTTTATGTCCTCCTCACTCTTTACTTTCCCTCCCATCTTTGTATCATCTGCAAACTTTGATATGTTACACTCGGTCCCCTCCTCCAAATCGTTAATATAGATTGTAAAGAGTTGGGGACCCAGCACCGACCCCTGTGGAACACCACTGGCTACTGGTTGCCAGTCCGAGAATGAACCATTTATCCCAACTCTCTGCTTCCTGTTAGATAACCAATCCTCCACCCATGCCAGAATATTACCCCCAATCCAGTGATTCTTTATCTTGAGCAATTATCTTTTATGTGGCACCTTGTCGAATGCCTTCTGGAAGTCTAAATACACTACGTCCACTGGTTCCCCTTTATCCACCCTGTACGTTATGTCCTCAAAGAACTCAAGCAAATTTGTCAGACATGACTTCCCCTTCATAAAGCCATGCTGACTTTGTCCTATTAAATTATGTTTATCCAAATGTTCTGCTACTGTCTCCTTAATAATAGACTCCAAAGTTTTACCCACCACAGATGTTAGGCTAACTGGTCTATAATTTCTAGCCTTCTGCCTACTACCCTTTTTAAATAAGGGTGTTACATTAGCAGTTTTCCAATCTTCCGGGACCTTTGCCAAGTCCAGAGAATTTTGGAAAATTATTACCAAAGCCTCCACAATCTCTACTGCCACTTCCCTCAAGACCCTAGGATGTAAGCCATCAGGTCCAGGGGATTTATTCGCCTTGAGTCCCATTAATTTACTGAGTACCAATTCCTTAGTGATTTTAATCGTATTAAGTTCCGCCCCCTGTTTGTCCAGTGTTGGGATATTCTTAGTGTCCTCTACCGTAAAGACTGAAACAAAATATTTGTTCAGCAGTTTTGCCATCTCCATGTTTCCCACCATTAATTTCCCGGTCTCATCCTCTAAGGGACCTACGTTTGCCTTAGCCACCCTTTTTCTTTTTATATAACGATATAAACTCTTGCTATCTGTTTTTATATTTTTTGCTAATTTATTTTCATAATCTATCTTCCCTTTCTTAATCAATCCTTTAGTTACCTTTTGCTGTCTTTTGAAGACTTCCCAATCTTCTATCCTCCCACTAAGTTTGGCTACCTTATATGTCCTTGTTTTTAGTCGGATACTATCCTTAATTTCTTTACTTAGCCACGGATGGCTGTCATTTCTTTTACACCCTTTTATCCTCAGTGGAATATATATTTTTTGAAAGTTGTAAAATAACTCCTTAAATGAACACCACTGCTCATGTACCGTCTTACCCTTTAATCTATTTTCCCAGTCCACTTTAATCAATTCCGCTCTCATACCATCATAGTCTCCTTTATTCAAGCTCAGTACGCTTGTTTGAGAACCAACCTTCTCACCCTCTAATTGGATTTGGAATGTAACCATGTTATGGTCACTCATTCCAAGGGGATCCTTAACTAGGACATTATTAATTAATCCTGGCTCATTACACAGGACCAGGTCCAAGGTTGCCTGCTCCCTTGTAGGATCAGTTACATACTGCTCAAGAAATCCATCCCTAATACACTCAATAAACTCTTCCTCAAGGTTGCCCTGCCCAATTTGATTTGTCCAGTTAATATGATAGTTAAAATCCCCCATAATTATAGCTGTTCCCTTATTACATGCCCCGACTATTTCCTGATTAATACTTCTTCCAGCAGAGTTGCAACTATTAGGAGGCCTATATACTATGCCCACTAGTGTTTTTTCCCCTTATTATTCCTTATCTCTACCCAAACTATTTCATTGTCCTGATCTTTTGTCCCAATATCATTTCTCTGTATTACAGTGATTCCTTCCTTTATTAACATAGCCACCCCACCTCCCCTTCCTTCCTGCCTGTCCTTCCTGATTGTTAAATACCCTGGCATATTTAATTCCCAGTCGTTGTCACCCTGCAGCCATGTTTCTGTAATGGCCACAAGATCATACCCATACGTAGTTATTTGTGCCGTTAAATCGTCCATTTTGTTATGAATGCTACGTGCAGTCAGATAAAGAACTTTCAATTATCTAACGCACAGACTACAACTCTTCTAGTATGATCTAGAGGAAACCATCTAGATAAAGAGGTGGAATTTCTGGGAAGAGGTGAGGAGATGTTAATAATATTAGAAATTACAAATAAAGAGTTGATGGACAGATTAAGAGCAGAACAAGAGAACAAGGCACCCCATCTAAGTGGACTACCCACTGGGGTACTTCAAGAAGTAATTAATGGAATTTGTTACATCCTAATAGACATTTTTAGGAATTCTTTGGGGTCTGAAATATTGCATGACAATTACAGGAGGGCAAGCATAATGCCAAGAAAGAGCATAAAGATAATCCTGGGAACTACAGGTCAGTGACCTGACATCTGTAGTAGGTAAATTATAAGAGGGCATCCTGAAGGAAGAAGGAATTACTAAGAGAAAAATGGACTGGTTAAAGGGAGTCCACATGGCTTTATAGGAAGGAGGTCACATCTGACAAATCTATTGGACTTCTCTGAGGAGATAGTGGACCAGATAAGAGAACTCAGTAGATCTTGTAGATCTAAATTATTTAGATCTAAATTATTTAGATCTTAGCAAAATTTTGGACACAGTTCCATACAGGGAAAAGGCGTAAAATAAAGGGGAAGTTATTGAAGAAATGATTAGCAGTGTGCCTCGAGGGTCATTGCTCAGACCATTATTGTTCACGTAGCACATAAATGATTTGGAAGTGAGAGCACAAATAAAGTTGTCTATATTTTATCAATGATACAAAATTAAAGAAGGCGGCAAATAATGGTACAAATGGATGAAATGCAGAGGTCTCTGTATAGATTGCCGAATTGGGTTTATAAGTAGCAGACATCATTTAAGGTGGACAAATTCAAGAAGATAATACTAAGGGAAATAAGCAGTGAGAAAGTAAGATGAATGGTGTGGGCCAAAGCACAGAAAACAGAGAGGGATCCAGGGGTATCAGTGAATAGCTCATTAAAAACAATACTGCAGCAGATGTAAAGGAGGCAAATTGGATCTTGGGGTGTACAGCCAGCAAATTAGAAGATAAGTCTCAAAGGCTAATAATAAGCTTGTATAGAAGTCTGATTTGGCCCCACCTGGAGTATTGCGTACAATTCCAGTCACTGTACTACAATGGGAATGTCCAGGCTTTGGAGAGCATACAGTGGAGGGCAAATAAACTGATATCAGATTAGGTGCCTGAGCTATGAAGAGAAACTGATATTGGGAATGTTTACCTGGGAGAAAAGAAGGTTCAGGGGAATTCCTAATGTTTTAATGGTATAGACAGACTGAACCTCAATGAATTGTTTGCCATAACCATAATTTCTGTAGTCAAAGGGCATGGACTTGAGCTCAGAAGGGGAAAATTGAACAGATTGTTTAGATTTAACCACTTTACACAGAGGGTGGTGAACGTGTGGAACAGACTGTCCAGGGCGACAGGGAAAGTATATGGTGTTAGTAAATTCAAGAAGGAGCTGGATGGTTTTTTGGAGATAAAAATGATGGAGGGATATAAACAATAGAATGTAGTATGGTATATTTTTGAACTTTAAGACTGGCCAGATAGTCTCTTCTGCTCCTGTTTCTAAATTCCTCAAGAAAGAAAAGGTCAAGTAATACTGCTTCAAGTTATTCAGGTGGTATGTCCAGTACTCACCTTCCCTTTTCTAAGCTTGTGTCTGTGCTTCTGGTTAGAGTTTGTGGTTATGTCAAAATCCTGTGTAAACATTCCCAGCTGCCCTAGTCTCTCCTAAAAACTCAGGCACCTAACCCTTTCAATTTTGTTGCTCTCAAGTCAATTAGATGTGGTTTCCAGAAGACTGCCTGGCTATAGTTGACCTTAGAGATGCTTATTTCCACATCATATTCGGCCTTGTCATCACAGGTATTTCAGGTTCGATGTTGAGGGTAACTACCAAGTACTCTCCTTTGGTCTTTCCTCATCCCCAGAGTCGTCACAAAATGCCTGATCATTGTCACAGGACGTCCCAAATTATTGCAACAGCATTCCCTCGGTACTGCAGTGGAGTAACAGCCTAGATTATGCACTCAAGTCTCTGGACTGGGACTTGACCCCACAACCTTCTGAGTCAGAGACAAGAGCATTACCACTGAGTCAAGTTTGACATCAGATAATCTGACCATTCTATCAGCCTTGCAAACCATGTATCTTAGCATTGAACAGTGCTTGCTTGATTCCACTATCCCGAATGAGAATTCTCCTCTCTTAACTGTCAGGATAGATTTCTTTCTGATAGCCTAGCTGTTAAGAGAGGATCATTACTAAACCAAGCCCTACTATTCTGTATTGTAGACATCCTTCTTGGTTCATTCAAGCACAGGGTTATGAAATGGATGATGGAGTCCATTCTCATTGCTGCTGCCTATCTGACAGGAAATGTAGTGGGCCAGTAAAGGATATTCCACCTGTTCCATGGTTGCTTTTTGGCATCTTTAAAGCAGGAACTAATTGATAATATTTGTAAAGATGCCACATGGAGTAACCCCCATAAATTTGTTAGACTGCTTCTTCGAATCATGCAGCCATGAATGTGTCCCCTCTCCCAGAAAAAAATTGCTACATCATTGGGCTTAGCTGTGAATGAAGATAAGGTACTTATCGTTATTTGGTGAACAATTTTACCACAGATCATGCTCCCAAACACCTACCCATTGGCTGGAATCAGAGCAGAGATTGTTTAGTCAGTCAGTTTGCCCCTTTACCCTCCTTACTTGCCTCATACTTCACCAGAAACTTCTTGACCAGAGTCAAGAGCCTAGATTTTCTGATCTGCATTATTTTAATGTGGATGGTTATTATTGGAGTTAAAATAATGCTGATCAGAAAATTTAGGATGCATAGTTTGCAAAGCGCAAATAATATGGATTAAAAAAGCATTTGTTGAAAAAATGTACAATATATGTTTGTTTTAAATTGTTGATATTCTAGTCCTCATTATTATGAAACCTTTCCCTTTAAAAGAACCCATTTCCCACGGCTTGATATATCTTTAGGCAGTGCAGCTTTGGTTGGTAATGCAATATTGTATTTCCAAACCTGAGCTAAACAATAGTTTTATTGTAGGTTTGCTTGTGGCATGGGCACAAGATTAATGCCAGCACCATAATGCTATCTGATAGTTGAGATGATGTAGCAAGGAATGTTAAGAAAAGGAATGCATTTTTCTGCAAATAGGTTTACATTTTTTTTAAAGAATCCTTGTTACTTTCAGTTTCTGTTAGATATAAATAAAGGACTCCTGAACAGTTGCTCTATATAATTATTATATATCCCTAGACTTAAACATTTACATGATTTATTACTATAATTTTGTTTTCAAATTTTAATTGTAAATTTATCTAATGGAATTCTAAATCCTTATGATCCAGGATTGGTTTTAAATCAATAAAAATAAGGATATGAATAACCTATTCAGGAGTATGTAATAATATGATTACAAAACTTATACCACAGTTCTCAATTTAAAAACTTCTCAGCAATTAACCCTCTGAGTGATACTAAATGTACTTGACAGCTGTCAAAATACCCACATGTATTCTATCACATAACAGCTGCAAAAATGATCAGGTAATTTCTAATCCTGTACAGTTCTGAACATTATGAATTGGACAAATATATGGAACCATAGAACATTTTAATACTTTGTTTCCTTCGGTATTGCATGTTTTATAAAATTTCAATTTGTTTTTATTATAGTTGCTCCCTTGTGAAGCCTTCTGGTTCCTCCTTGAACCAAGATGTTGGGGTATTGTGGGTCGTGCCATTATCAGTGGCTGTCCTGAATGGCACTCTGTGGATGTTTGATGGATAGTTTGCTTTTGTGGGGCAAGGTTGATGTTGCCAGACACCCTTGAGATTATGCACTTATCTTGTGCAAATGCAGTCCCTGTGGCAGTTTAGCCAGAGAGCTGGTGAGATTTTCCATTGAAATGTCAGTCGACTTTGATTGTCTATTGAGGCAGGTCTTCCAACTGATGGCTTCTGGACAGGAGTTAAAGACTCCATCACTAGAGCTACAAAATCTAGCAACTCTGAGATGTGTGATATAGGCCTAGAAATTGGGCCTCATAGCGCCCGTTTTCCAGGCGTTACAGGGCCACCTAAGGACCCAAAATGGCGTCTAAGATGCACGCGCACACTTCCTACTGGAAGTGCATAGCACGCCATCTTGATGAAGGACTTACCGCTCACGTAAGAATGTGCACCAGCTGAATGTAAAGGAGGCAGAAGATTATTCAGATAAGAGTTCTGACCTATGTTTAGCACTTGCCCACCATTTTGGACCATCCATATGAATTGGATGCCATGTGCTGCCCGTGTTCAGCAGAATGTGAAGCTGCCAAGCATGAAGGTCTCCTCACGAGTGCTATTTAAAGGGATCATGCAGGGCTTACAGGTTAGTTGCTGGTTTGATACTTCTGGCTGCTGATTGATTTCTAGACGTTTTTTGCAGACTCTTCAGAGTTCACTTTGTCTGCACAGAGAGGTTTGCCTGCTTTTGCACTGTTCTTGTTTTTTCCACAACTTAGCTGACTGCAAACATGGGTGGCCTGGTAGGGCTGCCTTTGGGAACAGGGCATGATTTGGAGCAAGAAGGAAGATGCCACAATGCAGAACAAGCTGCCAGAAGAGGGAGGAAGGGTAGGAGTAGGAAGAGGTGGTCGTGAGAGTTAGATCAAGTGACGGTGCATCTTCATGATCGCTCTGGTCCTCTTGCTCCAGTGGCTCAGGGACTTCCACATTCTGTCGAGCTGAAATGAAAATGGGACAATAGTTAAGTTGTGGTGTGAGGGAGAAGTCAGAAGAGAGAAGGAGGATTAGGTATAAAGAAACCTTGCTCGGCACATTCCCCAGGTTCACCAGTGGCCATGGCCCCCACTCTGCCCCCTTCCCATTACTGCCAGCACCGTTTCCTCAATGGAGGAAAGGGTATGTAAGTGTGCTGGTCCTCCATCGGTGACAGTCTGCTGCCTAGTGTTATGTGCCACCTTCTCCTGTAAGAAAAAAGAAAGTGTGTTAGTGACAGTCTTGTGAGATGTGTGGGTAATGTGGCTGTCATGCTTGAATAGCTGCCAGTGTGTGTGAAATGTGAGTTCTGGGTGTGAAGTTTGTAATAGTGTTGAGTGTGTGAGGGTGAAATGTGCTGTACTGTTTGCAGCAGAGCGCAAGGTTGTGGGGGAGGGGAGTTCATTAAGTGTTGCAGTCAATGAGGCTGTAAGTGGTGCAGCTGTGATGAGAAGCCAATTGAACAGTGTTCTTACCTTGACAACTCTTGTCAAATAATTAAACTTCTTCCAACACTGCATCCATGACTGTGGAGCAATACTTCTGGAATTCAACTCGTTCGCAATCTCCTCCCACTGCCTGTGCATCAGATGCCTGGACGGCTTCCTGTCCCCTGTTTGATAGAGGATGTTTCTCCTTCTCTCCAGTTTGTGCACCAAGACCTCCAGTGTAGCTTCAGAGAACCTTGGTGCACGTTCTCTCCCAGCTTCTGCCATCTCACTGCAGAAACGATTAACTCCACTTCCTGCAGCCACAATGCACCTCCCCTTTAAGAGTTGTAACGTGGCCTCCCGAAATCAGGCCCCCCCATTCATTCGTGCAGTCAATCGCGGGTGGCACTGGCTGCATGCAGCAATCATTTTAATATGCAGGCAGCACGGATTTTGCGTGCTACCTGCAACACTATCAAGTGGCTCGAGTTACTTTTGCATGGCAATCCCAGTGCACGTTCTCCTGCACTATCGAATTTCTAGGCCATAATATTTTAATTCGGCACAGAAATACTACCACAGCCTTCAGTTTTCAAATAGATATTCTGTCACTATACACATATAAATACAACTCACAGTCTCAATAAAATCATTTAGATACTGTTTGGGTAAACAAGTTAGAATAATTGCATTTGGATTGCGATGGTGTGCAGAGCACCTAGTGCTGCTGAACTACTGCTCTCAATTCAAGTTGATTTCCGATACATATAGATACAATATGAGCAGTATATCTTGGGCATCAGCTCCACATCAGAACTAACTCCTGAGTGCTCTAAAGCTGAGACTGGGGGGGGGTGGTTAAATTTGTTAACCCCCGAATCCGAGCATGGGGGTCACGGTGCACGATTAACCCGCGCCCGGTCATTCCGATGCAGGCAATGCGTGAGAGTCGTGCCGCCTACTAACTTACCTGATTCCAGCACGAGCAGCCAGGTCTAGCTGCGTTGTTCAGTGACTTCTCACCAGCAGGGGAGCCTGATATTGCATGAGCATGAGTGGCTCGCACCTCTTGAAGGTAGCCTGCACCTCTTAATTGCAAAAAATAAGATACAAATCCGCACGGAGCCTGAACGGAGATCAGATATCGCACATGTAAAACATCGATGCAGGATCCGTTCCTATGTTTACAAACTGTTGAGTTATATTAAAACATTGAATAAAGGTTGCGCACTACTAAATCCCACATCCTCCAATCTGCAGGCCGGATATCACCAATCTGCCGATCTGAATTTGTACCAGGCCTGCGAGAGAGCGTGCACCATGTATCTCTGCTGATGCACTGGAGACCTTGGTACAAGAGGTGGACAGAAGGAGGGGCATCTTATATCCGCAGGGAGGCAAGAGGTCCTCCAGACATATGCTCAAGGAGCAGTGGGAGGCAGTATGGGACACAGTCAATGCCAGGTGCATTGCACCATGAACATGGATGCAGTGCAGGAAGAAGTTCAATGCTTTGACACGAGTGGTCAATGTGAATGAGGTCAACTGTCAAGTGGCATCTCCTACCTAAAATAAATATGCTAGATACTCTTCTGATCAGACTCATTGTCCTGTGTCCTTAGATAATTTGCTCAGAATATCACTTAAATTACTCAATTAAAAGGAACATTACTGTTATAGACGGACAACAGCAGAAGAAAAACAATTGGAAAGCCTCTCACATTATAGCTGAAACTTATTAATGATTGAATCACAAAATATAGCTAAGCATCAATTAAGATTGATACTTACATCCTGGGTGGGATGACATTTGATCTGCATTTGCTAAAGGTATTTTATGTTATCTCTGGCAATTCTAACCATGACCTGCATTACAATTCACACTGCCCATATTATCAATGCTGCTATGATTTCAGTCTCTGGCGTGCATCCTCATTGTTCAAAAGTTGTAACTGGAAATATAACATCTATCTATTACATATTAAATTCAATATGTGGGGTGGCATTTCATTGAAAACTCCTTATAAGCACCTGCAGTACCTATTACTCCTGTAGGTGGTGCTGTAATAGGCAGTTTCAGTGTTCAAGATGTCACGCTATGTGACAGAATAGCTGCTATTTTATTGAGAATGTGTTACCTAATATTGTGCAGTTTGACCACCAAGTTCTTGTAAATGACTCAACATGCTTTATGAAAATTATTTTCAGCCACTATTTTTCTGCAGTAACTGAATTTTTTTCTAATACCCAAGGTAAGAGTTTAAACAAAATAAAAAAGCAAAAAATTACATATTTCAAAAAACAGGATTAAATCTATTGTTTGTGACTTTTAATGCCTTCAGGAAAGTTTGTTCTTGAGGGCCTCAGCCTCTCTTAAAAGACAGGGTTTGGATGTGATATTTTTGCGCAGATATGTGACTGAGCTGAATTGGGATTGTGCAGAACGGGTGTATGCGAACTTCCGAGGCAGCATCAGTACTGTTGAGTCAACAGTACTCGTGGGATATTTTTCCTTATCCCTTGGTGCATTCTGCCCAGCAGGTGTTTTGAAGTACTGGCACCTGTACTGGGACAGGAAGGAGCTGTACTGCTGGAACGGGCTCCACCTGAACCAGAATGGGACCAGAGTCCTAGCGGAAAGGATAAATAGGGCTGTGGATAAGACTTTAAACTAGTAAGATGGTGGGAGGGATCTGGTGAAAATGACATAATCCTGAAGATAAAAGAAACAGGAGATGAGAGTAAAGGTCAGACAAAGGTAAGGAATAGGAGTAACATAAACGGTCAGGGAACAGATACAGTTATAGAACATAAGCATAAAATGATTGTTACAAATAAAGTGAGTGGAACAATTAATAAAAACAAATTAAATTGCCTATACAGGGGAACTAGAGGCAATAATTTGTAGCAAGGTGCCAGATGTAGAAGGGATAACTGAAACATGGCTTAATAAAGAACAAGACTGGCAGTTAAATATTGCAGGATACAATATATTTAGAAAGGATAGGGAAGGAAGAAGGAGGGTGGGGTGGCTGTACTAATTAGAGATAACATAATGGCAGTAGAAAAAAGGGACATAACTAACATTAAGATAAATACAGAATCCATATGGATTGAGATAAAAGATAAGAAGGGATCAGTCGTGATGATGGGGATATTCTACAGACCACCAATAGTGGAAGGGAAGTGGAGAAAAAAATATGTAAGCAAATCTATGAAATGAGTAAAAGACATAGAATAATAATAATGGAAGATTTCAACTACTCCCAAATAAACTGTCAAGAAGAGATAAGAAAAGGGAATGGAGTTTTTACAGTGCATTCAGGGCTCCTTTCTTATCCAGTACGAAGCACAACAAGAGAACAACTGCTAGTAATGGGAAATGAATCAGGGTAGATAAGAGAAGTAAGCATAGAGGAACATCTAGGCAATAGCGATCACAATACAATAAGGTTTAAAATAATGACTGAGAAAGACTTAAGCAAGGCAAAGACCAAAGCAACAGATTGGAAAAAAGCTAGTTTTGAGGGGATGAGAATGGAACTAGGGAAGGTAAACTGGAAAATAATTTTGACAGACAAAGAGATAGAACAGCAGATGGAAATATTTAAAAACGTGATCAGGAGAAATACATTCCACTGAAAAACAAGAACAAACTAGCCTACAATGAAACACCATGGATGAATAAAGAGAAAAGGTCAAAATTGAAACAGAAGACAAAGGCATACATTAAGTACATAGACAATAAAGGAGAGGATGACAAAAGGGAATACAAAGAGTTAGGAAAGAAGTCTAGAAAATAATTAGAAAAGCAAAGAGGAAATAAGAAATTAAATAATCAAGGAATATAAAAAGAAATAGTAAAGTATTCTACAGACACAAATAACAAAAGAAAATTCACTAAGATAAACTCACAGGTAATGACAGTGAAATGGCAGAAATATTGAATAGTTACTTTGCCTCCGTATTTATCAGGGAGACTAACAGGGTGGGCGTGACACTTGAAGAAGAGATCAAAAAATATATTATGACATTTAAGATAGAAATGGGGGAGATAATTGATAAACTAATCAAACTTAGAGAGGATAAAACCTCTGGTCCAGAAGGATTGCATCCACGCATATTAAAAGAGCTAGGGAAGAGATAGCAGAGGCACTAATACATATACATATATATATATATAAATTTTTAGTAAAGGGAATAGTTCCACAGAACTGGTGGACAACTGATGTTGTTCTATCTCCCTTTTTAAATATAAGAATAAGTCCAGGGAACTAGAGACCAGTTAGCTTAACTTCAGTGGTAGGAAAAATAATGGAATCTTTACTCAAAGATGTAATAGAAAAACATCTAGAAACCGAAAATATAATAGAGTCATCAGTATGGCTTTCAAAAGGGAAGGTAAAGCTTGACCAACCTTATTAAATTCTTTGAAGAAATAACAGAAAGAGTAGTTAAGGATAATGCAGTGGATGCAATATATTTGTATTTTCAAAAGGCCGTTGCTAAAGTATCGCATTGTAGACTCGTGACTAAGGTCAGCGTATATGGAATCGGGGACGAGTAGCAGAAAGGATAGCAAGCTGGCTACAAAACAGAAAACAGAAAGTAGGGTTTAAGCATAGCTACTCAGACTGGCAAAAGGTAGAAAGTGGTGATCCACAGGGATCGGAGCTGAGACCACTGTTGTTCACAATTTACATTAACGATTTAGACTCGGGAATTGGAAGTACAATTTCAAAATTTGCGGACGACACCAAATTGGGGGGTACAGTTAATACAAAGGAAGAATGTGACAAATTACAAGACAACATTAATAAACTTGCAGAATGGGCGTGTAATTGGCAAATGAATTACAATATGAGGTGGGGCATTTTGGTAGGAGGAATAAGGAGGCCACATACTGCTTGAGTAATAAGAGGAGCAAAGGGATATAGTCACTAAAAGTAGTGACACAGGTTAATAAGGCCATAAAAAAAGCAAACCAAGCATTGGTTCATTTCTAGAGGGATAGAACTGAAAAGCAGAGAAGTTACATTAAACTTGTATAGAACATTGGTCAGACTACACTTGGAGTACTGTGCAGAGTTCTGGACTCCATCTTATAAAAAGGATATAGAGGTACTGGAGAAGGTGCAAAAAAGATTTACTAGGATGATACCAGAACTGAGTGGATATACTTATCAGGAAAGGCTGAACAGATTGGGTCTCTTTTCTCTAGAGAAGAGAAGGTTGCAGGGTGACCTGATAGAGGTCTTCAGGATTATGATAGGGTAGACATAGAAAAAATATTTCCACTTGTGGGGGGAGTCCAAAACTAGAGGCCATAAATATAAAATAGTCACTAATAAATCCAATAGGGAATTCAGAAGAAAATTCTTTACCCAAAGAGTGTCAAGCATGTGGAATGCGCTACCACAAGGAGTAGTTGAGGCAAATAGCATAGATGCATTTAAGGGGAAGCTAGATAAGCCTACAAGGGAGAAAGGAATAGAAGCATATGCTGAGAGGGTTGGATGAAAAGGGGTGGAAGGAGGTTTGTGTGGAACATAAACACCGACATAGACCAGTTGGGCTGCATGGCCTATAGATTCTATGGGGTCGATAATAACGCAGAGACGGGATCTGAGCTGGGGGTGGAAGGGACGATAGTGGACGTGAAATACGGAAGATCACTGGACATTTGGGAATGTCTGATTTCAACATTATCATTTTCCTTCTGGGTTTCGGGTCTCCAATACACATGAACAGGTGCGATGCGCAACCGCGTGACGTGATTTCACCGACTATTTAAAAAGCCAATGCAGAAATGGAATTTGGAGGAGTTAGGAGCATTTTAGGAGAGAGGGAAAAATTAACAGTTTGAGTCAGGAAGGTCAAAGGTACGCCCCACTTCAATGAGGCGTCATTTGATATACTGCTGGGTACAGTATGGGCAAGGAAGGAGATACTTTTCCCCACCAATGCCAAGAAGAAACCTGCTGCTGTGACCAAGAAGGCATGGTTAGAGGTGGTTGAGAAGATCAGCAGCAGGAGCATTGTGCCCTGTACCTGGATGCAGTGTAGGAAAGGTGAGCACAGTTGCAGATTCACCTACACCCTGTAGTGCACCCCTCCTCACTCTGTCTCTCTGATGGACCGCACTCCATCACATCATTCCTCACAGCCACTTAAGTTTCAGCAGCACCCAATCGTTCACTTTCTATGCACTTCCTCACCTCCCCCTTTCTCCATCAACCACTGCCACTCACTCCTATCCTTATGCAATGTAATGTCACCTCAGTCAGCTCACCCAATTCTCAGCACACATCCTCAAATGCCTGCCAGTGGCACTCGTGATGCATCTACATGATAGTCACCCTCACCGATTGCATTGCACACATGCCCTACAGACACTCACAGGTCTGTCGTGCCCCCTTGCAGGGGAGAGGGAGAGGATCGGAGGTGGTCCACCACAGATCATACAGTTGAGATCTGCAAAGGACGAGGCCATGGAGATAAGCGGCATATCAGCGTCTCTAACCATCGGAGATAGAGAGACTCGGACTTCGCTGCTGCATGGTGACAGCATTAAATATCTCTGACCCACATCTCATACGAGACTAAGTCATGTTGACTTGATTTCAGCACTGAATGAAATATGATCACCTTAATCATGCTGGATTTCAACATTTTTACATTCCCATGACTAAATCATATCCGTGTCTTCTCTCCTCCAGGGCCATCACTTCCAGATGATGTTTCCTCAGAGGACCTGATTCCTTCTGAGGGTGCACCGTTACAAAACACATGCTTACCAGTGCAGATACAAGCACTTTGGTGGGTCCTGATAGACAGTTAGGTGGGATCTCACCTGGTGAATCACAGTTCACAAGTGAGCATGAGCAGAGAGTGGTGGTAGGGACAGCTGTGGAAAGTCCACATCAGAGGGCACAGTCCTCTCCAAGCTCTGCTTAGCTGGACAGAGATGCTGAATCCGGGAGGCCATCAATGAAAAGGAGAATGATACAGGGTCAGCAACAAATATGTGAGGCACTGGCAGTCCTGCCAAACACACTGTCCACAATATCAGAGAGAATGGAGGAGTCCATCCCAAACATTTATGGATTGATATCGCAGGCCATTGCATAGATGTCTTCCATGGATAGAGTGGCCTTCTCTGTGAAACTTGAATCGTGGCACACTAATCAGTCCCTACAGGCCCTCACCACGGCCATGCAAACTATGGATGCCAACATTTCTACCGCCTTAAACGGGATGACAGATACATTTGCTGTGGCCTTTCAAGGCATCACTGATCTGCTCCAAGCTGCTCTCCCGCAGAGTGGTAGGAGTGATGTGCCTTTGGCCCGGGAGAGGGTTGATGGCGAAGGGGGACATGGAAGTGGGAACTGCACTCAAAGCATTCCCATGTCTCACACATTGCCCACCCCCCCACCCAACCAGTACCCAATATGCTGCCTACTCTCCCGATGGCTGAGTCTGCCCCTGTACAGGTGCAAGTGGTGCAGTCTTTGGTGAAGTCGTCGGCTGTGAGCATCTCAGAAGTCAGACCAGGAATCAAACTTCCCTGCCTCTAGCTCTGCTGAAGTAACGGGTTGCACCACGTAGCAGCGGTAGGGAAGGAAAAAGAAAAGCTTTGTAGTTCATCGAGGGTATGCACATGGGTGTTTATGAAAATGCTGTGTTAGTAAGTTTCATTTATTATTCACATGAAATTTATTCCTTTGCACCACTTTCCCATGTTCACTATTCTTGCCTGCCTACTGCCAACTCACGTTTTCAGTTGCTTGTTGGTGAATGTGAAGACATGAATTGACTGATACCAATTAGTCCATGTGCAATGGGTGGATGGTTGGTCACTGGACTGCTTTGTGTAGATGGGGGTGGGAGGGGGAGGGGATGATGGTTGTGATAGTTACTTTGATCCAGTGTAAGTGAACCTTCGAGCTATTAGGGCATCCCTGGCATCCTGAGTAGCAATGTGTCTTCTGAGATGCTCGCGGCCAACGACTTCACCAAAGACTGCACCACCTGCACCCAATCCAGGCTGGTGCCCCCTTTTTCTCCTCGTCTTCCTCCTCTCCATTGGAATCCTCCTCAGATGAATTGCTGAGCGGCTTGTTCATCCTCCACCTCCAGTCCTCTCTGCTGTGCTATGTTGTGAGGAACGCAGCACACCACGATTATCCTAGAGACCCTCGCTAGCGAGTACTGAAGGGCACCTCCAGACCTGTCCAGGCACCTGAAACATCTTGAGCATGCCGAAGGCTTGCTCAATGACACATCTGATTGTCATATGGCTGTCGTTGTAGCGCTCTTGGTGTTCATTGGTGGGATTCCTCAGAGGTGCTATCAGCCAGGTTTGAAGGGGGTATCCTTTGTCGCCCAGCAGCCACCCCTTAAGTGGGGTTCCAGGTATGAACAGGTGGGGGATGTTGGACTGCCACAGTATGAAAGCATCATGGCAGCTTCCAGGGAATCTGGCGCAGACCTGCAGAAACCTTTTCTTGTGGTTGCACAGCAGCTGAACATTGATGGAATGAAATCTCTTGTGGTTGACGAACGCTCCTGATTGATCTGGTGGTGCTCGGATTGTTACGTGTGTGCAGTCGATGGCACCTTGCACCTGTGGGAAACCAGCCAGAGACGCAACTCCATGTGCCTACTCATTTCTCGTTATTTTCATCACAGGGGAAGTTTGCATACCCCCCAGCCCTGGCAAACAATCCATCCGTTACCTGCCGTATGCATTTACGTGCAGCCGACTGTGAGGCCCTTGATATTTCTCCAGTAGCGCCCTGGAAGGAATCAGTGGCAAAAAAATTGAGGGCTGTGGAGACTTTCACAGCCACTGGTAATGGATGGCCTCCAGGTCCAGCAGATAGCAGGTCGTCTTCTAGGAGGCTGCCGATGTCTGTGACCACCTGAGGTGACAATCTCAGTCTCCGGAAGCACTGCTCTTCCGAGAGGTCAGGGTAGCTGAGCCTCTGTTTGTACACCCTGTTAGGTGGGTAATGCCTCCTGCGAATTCGACCCCTCTGTTGCTCTCCGCTCTGTTGTCCACCTGTAGCTCTCTCCATAGCATGTCCTTGGCCATGGCATCACCCATGCTGATGTTCTCTGTTTCAACACCTCCAAACTGTACAAATAAGTCTCACAAGTACTCTCAACAAACCATTTCCGAGAGGAAACTGAGAATACAGCTGTGAGCACTGAGCCTTTATTCATATTGGGACTTCTGACCTTTAACCATCCCTATGAAATGCCGCTCAATCTCGCCTCTGTTTCACTGACGAGTTTTCAGAACCCCGGGAAACCCGCACAGGAGGCGCTGATTTCAAATCGCTGCTAAAATCTCAGGAAAGGAGCCTCATTTAATTATGGATCCACCTCTCCAGGCCGAGTTACTCGGACGCCCTGATAGCCGCTGTGGTTAAAACAAATACAGGCACGTTCGCGATGGGTTGGGGTCAGGTTTCGTGAATTTGACGATTTAACCCCCTCCCGATCCTCTCCCGCCCATCGTTGTGGGGGGGGGGGGGGTTAAAATTCCCCCCATGTCACTATGTAATATTGGAAAATAAGAGGGAAACACTTCAAAATTTTTACTATGATTGAATGTTTAAAAAAAAGCACACAGAAAGGATGTCTCATTGTGTGTATATGTTTGAGTGTGAGACAATAAGAAAAAATGACAATGTTCTGATTGCACACTGTTGCAGCTTTTGTTTCATAATCCTCAGGAAATGTACTAAACTGAAAGGAGTCAGAAAGAGAACGATTGGGGACAGTGAGAGAAAAAGGAAGTGTGCTTTGTTCAAATTTTAGAAAAAAACACCAGTTGAATTTGAAGCCAACTAATTATCCACCCCTCTGACAGTAAGAAAAGATCAATGCTAATCATGTACACCCGTGAGACAGAAATTCTAGGGACGATTTTAACTCCGTCCTCCCGCAGTAGTGGAGTTAAAATTGTAGCATTGGTCTTACTGTCTCGTCATCTGTCTGCCACTATTTCTTCCTAATGTGTTTTCATGGGTGGCCGAGGCACCAGACTGAATCAGGTGGAAGCTTCATGAATTCATGCAAGTCGGGGGTTCTGTAACATATATAGGACCCTGACTGCATTTTAAAGGCTTAATGGACGTAACGTCTGCTGTGAGTCAGTAAAACGTGAGAGAATAGCAGAATAGGCCCGAAAAGTTAATGTTGAAATTATTTTTGAGGGGCCAGGAGGAGCAGGAGTGCTCCTCTGGGCTCCATAGGAATAATGTGGGCTGCTGCCGCCTCAGGCTCTTCCCTTCCATGATCGCAAGGGGGTGAGGGTAAGCAAAGGTGATTTGGGGAGGGATTCAGAAAAAAGCCGCTGAGGGCCACATTTTCCCTGTAACATCCACCCCAAATATAGCCTGTAGCCATTGGTGGCTCTTTTCCCCGTCACACTACACCACACCACCCACCACTTCCCACCCAAAAGAAAAGAAGAAAAAGACAAAGAGAGAAGTAGTAGAGGACAAAAAGAAGCAAAAAGCGGAGAGAAGGTTTGATGTAATGATTATTTCTTTGGACGGGAGATGCAGGATGTTTAACATGGTGCACCACCAGGCTTATAAATGGTTCTGATTGCTGCACCCGATTAAAGTCACAATCACTGGTGGCCGCAGTGACACACAGCATTCATTTGACGTCTCACATGCTGATTGATGGCTGCCCTGTTCTGAGCGTAGATTTGCCTACCTCCCCCTCCAGTGTGTGCAAGATTTGGTGACAGTGACCATAATTCGGTGAGATTTAAGGTGGTCATGGAAAAGGACAGGGAGGGGCCGGAAATAAAGGTTCTAAATTGGGGGAAGCCGATTTTAATAGGATAAGGCAGGATCTGGCCAAAATGGACTGGGATCAGCTGCTTGTAGGAAAATCCGCATCGGAGCAATGGGAGTCTTTCAGAAGGGAGATTGAGACCATACAATGGCAACATGTTCCCGTAAAGTTCAAGGGTGGTTCCAAGAACTCCAGGGAACCTTGGATGTCAGGGGATATACGAGAATGGATTAGGAAAAAAAGGAGGGCTTTTGGCAGATACAAAAGGCTAAAGACGGAGGAAGCCCTAGAGGAGTACAAAAAGTGCAGGGGGATACTTAAAAAAGAAATTAGGAGATCAAGGAGGGGCCATGAAATAACATTGGCGAGCAAAATAAAGGAAAATCCTAAGATGTTTTATAAGTATATTAAGGGTAAGAGGATAACTAGGGAAAAAATAGGGCCCATTAGGGACAAAAATGGCAATCTGTGTGTGGAGCCAGCAGATGTAGGAGGGGTTCTAAATGAATTTTTTGCATCTGTTTTCACTATGGAGAAGGACGATGTAGACATAGAAATACGGCAGGGGGACTGTGATATACTCGAACATATTAACATCGAGCGGGAGGAGGTATTGGCGGTTTTAGCAGGCCTAAAAATGGATAAATCCCCAGGCCCGGACGAAATGTATCCCAGGCTACTGTGTGAGGCAAAGGAGGAGATTGCGGGGGCTCTGACACATATATTCAGAACCTCTCTGGCCACAGGGAATGTGCCAGAGGACTGGAGAACTGCTAATGTAGTACCATTATTCAAGAAGGGGAGCAGGGAAAAACCGGGGAACTATAGGCCAGTGAGCCTGACATCAGTGGTAGGAAAATTATTGGAAAAAATTCTGAAGGACAAAATTAGTCTTCACTTGGAGAAGCAAGGATTAATCAGGGATAGTCAACATGGCTTTGTCAAGGGAAGATCATGTCTGACTAATTTGATTGAATTTTTTGAGGGGGTGACTAGGCGTGTGGATGAGGGTAACGCAGTGGATGTGGTATACATGGATTTCAGTAAGGCCTTCGATAAAGTCCCACACAGGAGACTGGTCAAGAAGGTACGAGCCCATGGTATCCAGGGTGCCTTGGCACTTTGGATACAAAACTGGCTTAGTGGCAGAAGGCAGAGGGTGATGGTCGAAGGTTGTTTTTGTGACTGGAAGCCTGTGGCCAGTGGGGTACCACAGGGATCGGTGATGGGTCCCTTGCTGTTTGTGGTCTACATTAAGGACTTGGATATGAATGTAAAAGGTATGATCAGTAAGTTCGCTGATGATACAAAGATTGGTAGGGTGGTAAATAGCGAGGAGGATAGCCTCAGTCTGCAGGACGATATAGATGGGTTGGTCAGATGGGCGGAACAGTGGCAAATGGAATTTAACCCGGAAAAGTGCGAGGTGATGCACTTTGGAGGGACTAACAAGGCAAGGGAATACACAATGAATGGGAGGACCCTAGGCAAGATAGAGGGTCAGAGGGATCTTGGTGTGCAAGTTCACAGATCCCTGAAGGCGGCGGAACAGGTAGATAAGGTGGTAAAGAAGGCATATGGGATACTTGCCTTTATTAGCCGAGGCATAGAATATAAGAGCAAGGAGGTTATGATGGAGCTGTATAAAACACTGGTTAGGCCACAGCTGGAGTACTGTGTGCAGTTCTGGTCGCCACACTACAGGAAGGATGTGATCGCTTTGGAGAGGGTACAGAGGAGATTCACCAGGATGTTACCAGGGCTGGAACGCTTCAGCTATGAAGAGAGACTGGGAAGATTGGGTTTGTTTTCCTTGGAGCAGAGGAGGCTGAGGGGGGACATGATTGAGGTGTACAAAATTATGAGGGGCACAGATAGGATGGATACTAAGGAGCTTTTTCCCTTCGTTGAGGGTTCTATAACAAGGGGGCATAGATTCAAGGTAAAAGGCGGGAGGTTTAGAGGGGATTTGAGAAAGAACTTTTTCACCCAGAGGGTGGTTGGAGTCTGAAACTCACTGCCTGAAAGGGTTGTGGAGGCAGGAACCCTCACAACATTCAAGAAGCATCTGGATGAGCACTTGAAATGCCATAGCATACAAGGCTACGGACCAAATGCTGGAATATGGGATTAGATTAGACAGGGCTTGATGGCCGGCGCGGACACGATGGGCCGAAGGGCCTCTATCCATGCTGTATAACTCTATGACTCTATTTAGCCCTTTGCTACTGACACCCTCCACTGAGCAGTATTTTGGGCGCTGCCTTCCCGCTCCTTTCCCCTGAACCAGTAAGCACAGAAATCATTGCTGGCCCCATGGTTCCCCCCTGCTTCCCCCCACCAAGAAGTGAAATCAGCTTCCTCGAAACCCCCACTACTAATCATGCAGATATTCTCCATCCCCTCCCTCATTCTCCCTTGCCCTCCTCCCCTTGCCCCACCCCTCTCTCCCTTTGCCCTCCCTGTTCTCCCTTCCCCGTTCTTTTTTGCCATCCTCTTCACCTTCCTTTCTCCCTTCTCCATACTCCTTCTCCCATCATCTTCTTTGTCTTCTCTCCTTTCTCTCATTCACCCTCTCCTTCCATAAACCCTCCTCTTTATCCCTTCTTCCTCTGACCAACTTCCTTCTTCTTATCCCCCTTTCCCTCTCTCCTTTTCCTTTTCTCTTCTCCCCTACTGATCATTCTCTCCTTCTTTCCCTCCTCTGCCAGGCCATTATTCCCTACATTCTTGCTCTGTTTGACCTGAATACTACATTTAGTTTTAACTCCCCATGTGCAACATAACGGGAGATCGACTAGAATATTAAGTTAGGTACGGGGGCGTGCTTTTTATTGAAAACTCTTTTAAATATCTGCAGTATCTGTTGTTCCTGTAGGTGGTACTGTGATAGGCCTTTTCAATATTAAAGGTGTCATGCTGTGTGACATCCAATTGCTGCTATTTTACAGTGACGGTATATTACCTTATGATTGCGCAGTCCGGCCAACAGCTTGACACAAATCAGTCAAAAAGCATTTTGAAATTTTTTTTTAAGCTTTTTTTCTCAATATCTGAAATTTCTAAAAATCCAAAATAAGGGTTTAAACAGAATTCAGAAAACTACATATTTAAAAATTTCAATAGAATGAAAATCGGATGGGTTGTATAATGAGCGGGCGATCTGCTCTGCCAGATTACCGCCCATATAGTGAAGACAAAAATTTACCCCAGTGTCTTTGCCAATTTTCAATTTTAAAAAAACACCAGTTGAGTTTTGAGCCAGCTAATTATTTCCACTTGCCTTTCGTTGACAGAAAAGGTCAATGCTAATGGCTCACACCTGTGAGACAGGGGTTCTAATTTCTAACACCTATGAGATTGACGGAGAGAGAGATAGGAAGGCGGGTAGACAGTTTAATTTTTGATTCTAATCTGATTTTGTTAAAAGGGAAGTTGAAATTTGAACGTAAACAATACCTCTTGAAGGGAAACAGATAGGAAGAGAGGGAAGGAGGAGAGAGAGAGGGTGTTGAGATTGACAGGTGATTGAGAGAGAGGGTGGGGTTGAGAGAGAACAGGTTGAGCTAGAGGAACTTGAGAGAAAGAGGAGGCTTGAGAGAAAGAGAGACAGGGTGGGGCTGAGAGAGAGTGGAACTTGCCTTGAGAGAGTGGGCCTTGGTGAGAGAGAAAGAGAAAGAGTGCGATATTTGGGAGAAAAAGGGAAATTGGGGGCTTGAGAGAGAATAAGAAGTGGTCTGAGAAGAGGGGGACGGTTAAGAGAGAGGGAGATTGAGAGAATGGTGGAGGTTAAAGAGAGGGGATTGAAAGAGGGGGTGAAAGAGTAGAGTAAGAAGATTGAGGTAGAGGGGTTGAGAGTGAGACGAGATTGAGGAAGGGGGGAAGAGAGTAGGGGTTTACGATATAGAGAGCGGGGATTGAGAGTGAGTGAGGGGCAGGATTGAGAGATATGCTTAAGAGGGGAAATTGAGAGAGGGGGTTGAGAAAGAAAAATGGGGGTAGAAGTAAAGAGAGAGGTAGAGTGAGAGAGATGTTGAAATAGAAGTCGTATGTAAGAGAGAGGTTGTGTGAATCCAGAGCGTCTCACCCACTCACCTTATTAAACACTACCTGCTCCATCTGTGGCAGAGTCTGCGGCTCTAGGATTGGACTATTCAGCCACCGCAGAACCCCACCCTCCCGGAGTGGAAGCAAGTCATCCTCGACCCTGAGGGACTGCCAAAGAAGAAAGAGAGACATTTCAGGGAATGGGAGAAAGAGAGAAAGAAAAAAGACAGTTTATTTTCTCATTCTAATTTAGAATTATATAATGATATAGCACAGAAGGAGGCTATTTGGCCCATCTTGCCTGTGCCTGCTCTTTGAAAGAGCCACCAATTTAGTCCCACACCCCAGCTTTTTCTCCATAATTAGTCCTCTTCAAGTACATGTCCAACTGCCTTTTGAAAGTTCATATGGAATCTGATTCCATCACTTTTTCGGTTCGTGCATTCCACATCTTAACAACCCTCTGTATGAAAAAATTTCTCCTCATTTCCCCCTCTAGTCCTTTTGCCAATTATTTTAAATCTACAATCTCTGACCGACCCACTTGCCAGAGGAAACAGTTTCTCCTTACTTGCTCTATCAAAACCCCTCGTAATTTTGAATACCTCTATTAGGTCTCCCCTTAACCTTCTCTGCTCTAAGGAGAACAGTCCCAGCTTCTCTAATCTCGCTACATAACTGAAGTCCCTCATCCCTGGGTATCATCCTGGTAAATCTGCTCTGTACCCTCTCCAAGGCCTTCACACCCTTCCTTAGTGTGGTGCCCAGAATTGTACATAATACTCTAGCTGAGGCATAACCACTGATTTGTAAAGGTTTAGCATGACTTCCTTGTTTTTGTATTCAGTGCCCCTATTTACAAAGCCAATTGTCCCATACGCTTTCTTAACTGCCTTATCAACTTGCCCTTCCACCTTCAAAGATTTATGAATATGCAACGCCAGGTCCCTCTGCTCTTGTACTCCCCTCAAAATAGTACCATTTAGATTAAACTGCCTCTCCATGTTGTTCCTCCCAAAGTGCATCACTTCACGCTTGTCCACATTAAATTGCATCTGCCATGTGTCTGCCCATTTCACCCGTCTGTCTATGTCCTTCTGAAGTTTGCTGCTATCCTGCTCACTATATACTACGTTGCCAAGTTTTGTATCATCCGCAAACTTTGGAATTGTACTCCCTATACCCAAGTCCAGGTCATTTATATATTACAAGAAAAGCAATGGTCCTAATACCAATCTCTGTGGGACTCCACTGCATACTTCTCTCCAGTCAGAAAAACATCCGTTCACCACTATTCTGCCTCCTATCCCTTAGCCAATTACATCCCCAAGTTACCACTGTCCCTTTAAACCCACGTGCTTCTATTTTCTGAATACTTCTGTTATGTGATACTTTATCAATTGTCTTTTGAAAGTCCATATATACAATTTCTACTGCACTACCTTCATCAACCCTCTCTGTTACTTCATCAAAGATTTCAATCAGGTTAATCAGACACGATTTGCCTTTTAACAAATCCATGCTGGCTGCCCCTTATTAACCCATGCTTCTCCAAGTGAGGATTCATTTGGTCCTTGACAATGGTCTCTAATAGTTTTCCCATCACTTACGTTAGACTGATTGGCCTGTAGTTACCAGGTTTATCCTTCTCCCTGCTTTTGAACAGGGGTATAACATTTGCAACCCTCCAGTCCTCTGGCACCATACCCATATCCAAGGAGGATTGAAAGATTGGGGTCAGAGCTTTTGCTATCTCCACCCTAACTTCCCCCAGCAATCTAGGATGCATCCCATCTGGACTGGGTGACTTGTTATCTTTGAGTGATGCTAACCTATTTAGCATATCCTTTCTATCTATTTTTATCCTATTCAATACCTGTACTGCCCACTCCTCTACTGCGCCATTAACTTCATCCTCTTCTTTTGTGAAGACAGATGCAAAATATTCATTCAGTACCTCAGTCATACCCTCTGCCTCCAGAAGAAGATTTCCTTTTTTGTCCCTAATCGACCCCACCATTCCTTTAACTATCCTTTTATTTTTTAGAAAAGATTTTTGGGTTCCCCACTAGTTTTTGTGTGACCCACTAATCTTTTCTCATACTCTTTGCCCTTCGTATATCCTTTCTCAATTTCGCCCTGCACTCTCTGTAGTCTGCCTGGTTTTCGACTGTATTCTGTACCTAACATTTGTCATGAACCTCCTTTTTCTGTTTTATTTTAACCTCTATTTCCTTTTGGATGCCCCGTCTTTCCTACTTATGGGACTGTGCTTGATTTCTACCCAAACTATCTCCACCTTGAAGATCTGCCATTGCTCATTTACTGTTTTTCTGGCCAATCTTTGTTTCCAGTCCAGCTGTGCCAGATCCCTTCTCAAATCACTGAAATTGGCTCTCTTCTAGTTGGGTATTTTCACCTTTGATTTTTCGTTGGCCCTTACCGTAACTACTTTAAACCTAATTATGTTACACTATTACCCAGACGTTCTCCCATTGAAACACACTCCACTTGCCCTACTTCATTCCCCAGAAGTAGATCCAGCACTGCTTCCTTTCTCGTCGGGCTAGAAACATACTCATGAAGAAAGTTCTCCTGTGTACATTTTAGGACATCTTCACCCTCTCCCACAGCACTAGTTAACCTCCCCGCAAAGACATTGATCCCATCCCTGTTCAGGTGCAACCCTTCCGGCTTGTACAGGTCCCTCCTGCCCCAGGATTGTTCCCAAAGTCCCAGGAATCTGAAACCCTCCCTGCTGCACCACTTCTCTAGACATGCATTCACTTGATCTGTCTTCCAGTTTTTGTACTCAGTAGCACACGGCACTGGGAGTAATCCAGAGATTACCACTTCTTGAGGTCCTGTTCTTTAATCTTTTCCTTAGTTCTTGAAACTCTGCCTGTAGGACCTCAACCCTTTTCTTACCTATGTCATTGGTACCAACATGGACCACAACATGGCTGTAGCTCGTCCCTTCGCTGAATGTTCTACACCCATTCAGTGATATCCTTTACCCTGGCAGGGAGGCAGCACACCATTCGGGACTCACGTCTGCAGTTGGAGAAATGCCTGTCTATCCCCCTGACTATCGAATCCCCTATAACTATTGCATTTCTACACTTTCTTGTGTCCCCTTATATCCCATGGTGCCGTCGATTTGCTTCTGACTGCACTCTCCCGAGGTGTCATCGCCCTTACTGGTATTCAACACTGAAGTGCCACATTTCCAGGGGATTCCTGCACTGCTTGCCTGTTCCTTCCAGTCTGTCTGCTGGCCACCCACTCCCTCTCCTCCTAAACTCTCTGTAGCTGCAGGGTGACCACCTCCTAAAATGTGCTAGCCACAAAACTCTCAGCTTCCCATATGTCCTGTAGTGAAGCCAGCCACCCCTCAAGGTCAGAAATTCTGAGCTCAAGCAGTTGGCGGCAATTCCTGCATATTTGATTTCCTTAAAAAAAAGTTTTGAAAGCAAATGGACTAGTCAGGTGGGCAGAAAAGTGGCAAATGGAATTCAATCCAGAGAAGTGTGAGGTAATGCAATTGGGGAGGGCAAACAAGGAAAGGGAGTGCACAATAAATGGGAAGATACTGAGAGGTGTAGAGGAACAAAGGGACCTTGGAGCACATGTCCATAGATCCCTGAAGGTAGCAGGACGGGTAAGGTGGTTAAAAAGGCATACAGGATACTTTCCTTTATTAGCCAAGGCATAGAATGTAAGAGCAGGGAGGTTATGCTCGAACTGTATAAAACATTAGTTAGGCCACAGCTTGAGTACTGTATACAGTTCTGGTCACCTCATTACAGGAAAGATGTGATTGCACTAGAGAGGGTACAGAGGAGATTTATGAGGATGTTGCCAGGGCTGGAGAATTTTAGCTATGGGAAAAGATTGAATAGGCTGCGGTTGTTTTCTTTGGAACAAAGGAGGCTGAGGGGAGATTTAATTGAGGTATATAAAATTATGACTGGACTAAACAGAGTAGATAAGGTATTTCCCTTAGCAGAGGGGTCAGTGACTGGGGCCATAAATTTAAAGTAATTGGTGGAAGCATCAGAGGGGAGCTGAGGAGAATTTTTTTCACCCAGAGGATGGTGGGGGTATGGAACTCACTGCCTGAAAGGGTGGTACAGGCAGAAACCCTCAACTCATTTAAAAAGTACTTGGATGTGCACTTGAAGTGCTGTAACCGACATGGCTACAGACCAAGTGCTGGAAAGTGGGATTAAGCTGGATATCTCTTTTGCACGGACACGATGGGCTGAATGGCCTCTTTCTGTGCCGTAACTTTCTATGATTCTATGAAATAAAACGTCGTTGGGAAAACAGATAAGAAGACACAGTAGGTTGGGGTGGGGGGGTGTGAAGGTGGGAAACAGGTTGAAAGTGAGGGGCTTCTGGCTTCTCATCCCCTGTCCTTTGGAGGAGTGAATTATGGGGAGTAGATGGAGGTTTAAGGGTGAGAGGTTAGTGAGAGAGAAGCAAGGAAAGGAAGAAAACAGGTGCTGAGCAGGTATTCAAAGGGGAAGAGGGTGGAGTACTGATGGGAGTGAGGAGGTGCTAGGAAAAGAAAGGAATAGTGGGAAGGTGAAGGAGTAGGGGTCACAATAACAGCAAGGGTTTGGAGAAGCATGAGTGATTGTGGGAGGGGAGGCAATGTGAAGGGAGCCACCGAGGGCCACATTTTCCCCATAACCCCCATTCCAAATACAACCTGCAGCCATTGGTGGCACCTTTCCCTACCACGGCACACCAGCCCCCTCCCCCCACCTCTCCACACGACTCACCACCCAAAGTGAAAGAAGAAAAAAAAAATTAGATGAGAGGACAGGGAGAGAAACAATAATAAAAGGTAAGAGGAAAGAAAAAGCAAGGAAGAAAAAGAGAAACAGAAGATGAGAGACGGAGAGAAACAGCAACACAAAAGTACCAGAGACAGATAAGAGAGTGACCATATTCTCTGACTTACCGGGGTTGATTTTGACTTTAGGCGCCGAATCGGCATCAGGTGGGCAGGGCAACTGTGTCATTTCTCCACGAGAAATCGCGAGAGGCTCAGACCATTTTAATGGTAGGCCTCGTTATCGTATCACAAGCGAGCTGCCCACAAGTTTTCCGCCATTAATAGGCCCATCGTCATAAAAGAGAGTTCTTATACTCTAATGAGCAATGGGAACAAAGTCTTCTCTCCTCTTACTTGCAGCTGAACTATCGGCAGCTGCTGTTGCCCTCACAGCAAGCAAATGGCACTTGCAACATATTGCTGTCACATAGATGCACCAGGAAAGCTATGCACTCTTTTTTTGTCCTTACTATCACAGCGTCTCCCTGTCGCTTTCCTGCTCTATAACACCTCCACATTCTGCCCACTGTTTGTTCAAAGTCACACATCAGCATGCCTCACAACAAATCTCAAGCTTTACATGGAGCCACTCCAGTCTCCCTGGGACAAGTTGGCACACAATGCTAGGGAGCAGGCAGGAACAGGCAGAGGGCCCACTTGCATCTAGGTTCTCACTTCAATAGAGCATTCAGGGCACAGGCCTCCTTCGGCATTGGAGATGGGGGGGTGGTGGGAGTAGCAGGTCAGAAGTGTCTGTTATTGGTTCTCTTCTATTTGTCCTTAATGTGCATCTCTTCCACAGAGCTTCCCAAATTGTGGATGCCTTACCACTCTCTTATGTGTCCAGGCCCTAACTTCAGTGGAGTGAGGTGGTGCCCTGGGGAGATGCCCTGATGGCAACATGTGTGCAGTCGATGACTCACTGCATTTGGGGAAGCCTGCAATGGTTGCAAAGTCAATAGCCCGCTCATGCTGGCTCCTGTTGTCCATTGCTAAGTTGATGAAATGGCCAGTCCTTCTGAAGGTGGCACCCGTAACCCGCTTGATGCAGGTGTGCACAGCTGACTGACTGACCATGTGCCATGTCACCTGTTGCAGCCTGAAAAGACCCAGTAACTAATAAGTTTAGAGCCGATGTGACTTTGATGGCCATAGACAAGGCATGGGTACCTCTCATTGTGGGCTTCAGTTCTGGCTGCAGCATGTGATACGGGGCAGTGACTGCCTCATGTTTGAACCAGAGCCTTTTAACACATTGTTCCTCAGTGAAATTGAGGTATGTTATGTGGTTTCTGGATACCCTGTTACGTGGATATCAACGCCTTCATTGACCCTCCCCTCCCCCCCATTCTTGCCATTCTTGTAGCAACCTCTTGTGCACCTTGCCCCTCTCTGATCTGTTGCTCATGTTCTACCTCCTCCACTACCATGATAGGAGTTACCCCGAAAACTACTCCTATGCTCAAGAGGACTCAGTTGTTTCAAAACACTCAAGCACAAGAAAATAAATCTCTCCTAAATTTACAGCTGCTCATTGATGCAGCAAACTTCAGAATGTCCCTTTAAATATTCCTGGTTTACTTCCTCTGTCGACCACTTTCCCGAGCGGGTCCTTTACTAAGCGGCTGTCCCGATTTTCTGTGTGAAATTTGCAGCCGGGTCCTATTTGCATGATACTTCAATTGTGTTGCTGCTTGATAAAGGCGGACCGCTAGACTGCTCGGATCCTTCTGGCAGTCAAAATGGTGGCAGAGCCAACAGAGGTGCGATCAGGGCAGTAAGAACTGCACCACCATTTTTATCGCCTAAGCACCCCGTTAACGGCAGGCAAAGTCAGTGAAAATCGACCCCACTGTGTGCAATGCCACAGAACATGGACTAGTGTATATGAAAAGTTTGTACAATCATTTTCCTGTACAAAACAGTTATTGTGTTATTGGGCCAGATTGTGCTGTAGCAAGGCATCTAACAGTATTTGCCGTTAGGTAAACTTGCCCCTGTACCCTTCAGCTCAAAAATGTTTTGCCCACTAAATATCTGAAGGTGCGAGCTGATAACAGTGCTGTGAGGGAAACCAACAGGGTATCTTCTTAACCAATGAGATTTAAGGATTAGGAAATAAACAGCGGAAGGACTGAGAAAGAAGGTGAATTAAAGGGGGTGAATTCAATGTCAAATCAGGTACAGAAAGAGAAATAAAGAGAGGTAAACAAAGATTGGATTAAGAAAAAGAGAAAAACGAGTCAGAAAGGAAAAGTAAGAAATAAAAATGTAAAATTTTACATTTTTAATATCTAAAACAATTCACAACCTGAAAGAATGAGATTCCATACTTGTAATAGTTAATTTTCGGTGCCAGAGAGGTTGATTGGCATTGTTAAAGGGGTACTTATGCTACTAATTACTAGCCCTAAATATCTGTGGCCGATTTAGTTCGTATCTACTGCGCAAAAACAGCAACTTCATGACGTACAATGCATGTCAATGGTGAGGCAGCCAGTGAAATGCCATTCTCGTGAAGCTAACAGCAGAGTGACGCAAATCGGACAGCAACTTTTGGATATTGCCATTTAACCGCACATCTGCCCATCGCCTGAAGTTATTGTGCCATTTATGCATAAATATTGGCGAGCGCCATTAGCTTCACTGTTATTTTGATAGAAAAATCTGGTCCAATATCTAATATTTGATCACATTAAATTATAAGCTCATCCGCAAGTACTGGATTTACAAATGTAGCATAAAATCAATCTCCGAAAGCTTTTTGAATTCAGCTCAGCAGTAAAAGCTCCCACAGATTTCTTTTAGGAGCTAAATTTAGCTTTAGTTCAAATAAAATCTTAAAATACATTTATGCAGATAAAAAAATAAATTATTCCCTACAATAAATTCTAGTGCTAGCTCCAATCCTTATTCCAGTCAGTAGCTCCGAGCTGAGGAATACTGAACAAATTCTAAATTTGAGGCCCAATTCTTACTGTGGTCTATTTAGATGGAATGTAGATATTTATGACTGAATAAGGATTATTGGCACATTCTGGTTACCAATAGACTTATTGTTTAGCTTTCTATGTATGGCATGTGTATCATTTAGGCTATGTGATGTCTATGTTATGTGACATCACTAAATGTCAAATTAATTTTCTTTAAATCAGAATCTCAGGAATATTCACCTTTTTATATAGATTGCATATAAGAAATTTGGCTAAAAATGTCAGTATTTTGTTCACTTCCTGCTATGTTTAGCAAATTCTCGTTTGAAGAGAATTTGGTCAGGAATTTCTTCCTCAAAGGTTTTGCTGAAGTACTGTGCCCTGATGAAGTTTAGTAGATAAATCTTTGTAATCTTTGTTGTACAGCACTTTTCAGAACTTTAATACATAGCACGTTCTAGTGGGTGCCATCGGGTAACAGAATCATGTAAATGAGAATATAATTTCTCTACAGTCAAGGTGTTAATGAATAATCCACCCACTGTCCAAAAAAATATAAAATTGTGCTAATCTTTGCAAACCCTTCCATAACTCTTACACAAAAACATTGATCAAAATAACATCAGTATACCAATACTTGTAGGTCCTTTGACAGTTCTCAAATGACTGGTTTCCTTTGGTTGCAATATATGCTTTGTATCTCAAACATTAACTGTACAGGTGATCAGCTAATTACTGAGAGCAGTTTGAATCCTGAAATAATTTTAAACTGTAAATTTGATCACTATTGCTTGTAATGCAAAGAAGCAAGGGTTCCACATTAGCTGCAACACTGTTCATAGTACATTGCAGACAAATGCGCTGATAAATTAAAAGTGGTATTGAAGTATTCACTGCTCAACTCTACAGATGATTAATACCTTTGAAGTAATTAAATTCCATTAGACTGGGTTCAGATGCCCAAGGAATTGGTGCCAGGCTTTAGCAGTTCTCTAGCGAGGACAAAAGACTAATGCCTTCTAAAGCCGTGTTTCACAATTAAAATCCCAGGGAAGTCTGCATTAACTTAGGACATCTGCTTGTTGTGATTGTTTGAGCTATTGATGCATTGGATCATTAGCAGGGCAGCATGAACTAGTGTTTTCCTGTTGACAAGGATCTCTCACCAGGAGCTGGAGCTTTTGCAGGGAAAGAAGCAAAGCAGAGCAGCCAAGTCATATCTTGCACACTCGCTTTGACTCGTAGAATTATTGCTAACTACAGTCTCTGATGGTAGGAAACAGCATTTTGCCCCCAGCCATTTTCACCAAGATCAGAGCCAAAGTACCTCTGGCTCCTGCTGCTTTGTAGCTGCAGAATCTTTAAGGCTGGCATTAGTGTAGTCGATGAACAGTTTGCCCCTTCAGATGGCCACAGTAATGACCCACATGGGAGTCGACAGTAGGGCTGCACTATCAATGTGACCAGGTGCTGCAACATAAGCATTTCATTAAATATTGAAGGATTGGTTTCTAGTTAAAGTGGCAAAAGGAAATTTGGCCACAGTCCAAAAGCAACTAAAAATATGTGTGTCTATTTTTTTTCCTTTGGCTTCTTCTAATCACATTCTGGTTTGGTGTGACCTTTTTTGCTGCTAATTAGCTGCCTTTTTGAAGAGCATCATGGGTAATGTGTCCTAGGTATTACATGCTGCCACTGTATGTGCTGTTAATCATTCATAATGTATTAATGATTTATTTAGCATAATACTTGTGATTTTTAAATACACTGTAAAATAAAATTTCTATTTTGATTTGCTGACACGACATTCATATAGAATAGACACATAGCTGTAAATGTAAAAAAAATTATGAAATCATTTTATAAATATAGTTCTGTATAATACATATGCTTAATACATCAAACCACAATAGTTCTGTCCTGTTTTAACATGTGCTGCATTTCCAATCTGAAATAACTCATCTAAGGCACACAAGGTTTTTCTTCTGCAGGAGTTAAAAATGAAAGGACAAGGCAACCCATAGTGATTTTATACAACTCTTCATATAAAGTAGAAACCAGAGATCAGGGCCCTGATATTTACAGGGAGGTGGAGAGAGAGCATGATTGCAGGGGGAAACCTTGAAATGCCGGGAACATGGCGGTCGGCAAGACTTCATTATTGTTGTTTTTACTCCGTTTTCCACTCAGCAGCCGGACAGATTGACAGGCTGCGGTGGGGGGGGGGGGGGAAGCCCAGCAGTAGAAGGCCGCAGCTGGGGACCCTTGGGGACGGTCCCCGGCAACTGGCAAACATCGCGGGTTGGTGGGGGGAGTTCGAACTGGCAACTGGAGGGAGGGGGGGGGATCAGGAAACATCGCGGGTTGGTGGGGGGAGAGTTGGCCGATCGCGGCAGAAGATTTGCTGAGGAGCCGGGGGGAGTAATATGGCCCACAAGCTGTGCTATAAAAAGCACTCACCTGCTGCACCCGGCTGCTCCCGCCTCCCTCTAGCTGCTTTGTTTCCCAAGCCCTGGGAAACCTGGCCGGCCAGCGTTGAATGGCTGCCAAAATATCAGCAATGGAGCCTAATTTACATATGATGACGGACCCGCCTCTCCAGGTTACTCGGATGCCCACAAACCCTCCGCAGTTAAAACGGAAGTAGGCACGTTTGTGGCAGGTTGGGGGTCACATATTTGCCGATTTAACCTCTCCCGCTCATTGTGGGGCGGGGGGGTTAAAATTCCTCCCTACTCCCTGACTATACCGTCCTTGTGTGTGCCATGGAGAAGTGAACTTAAAAAGAGGAAGGAAATAACTTGCAAGAAAAATAGAAGAGGAAAATTTTAAATGAAAAACACAGCAATGCTACTGATTGATTACAGTTCTACAGCATTGTCCTTGACATTAGGAGACCTGGACTTGAATCTAGCCCAGTGAGAGAAGTTGAAGTTTCCTTCTCATTGATGTCTATTACAGAGCCCAATAATTTATTTTAAATAGATATAAATGGTTACTATTCTGTTGGGAAATTAATAAGCACCTTAGTCCAAAAGACAGTAATGAGTAGATGGATTGTGTTTGATCAAAATGAATGCCATAGGCATGACGCTGATGTAACAGTTTATCTCTATGTCCCATCTGTCTCTTCTGGTCTGTGTAACATAATTATCATTCAGATGTAAAAAATAGTCAAAGTATTATTATTTATCAAATGTTTTACTTTTCTAAATATGTCAGCTATGCTTACTATTCAATCACACAATTACACCCATGACAATCCAGGTCAATTTCCTGCATTTCTTCATGAGCTGTATCACAATGATGAAAGAATATTTTAGATACAGAAGAGACATCCTACAATATCCCTGTGGGTTTTAGCCTGTAACTGAGAATAATGGATGAGAAGTTATTATTAGTGTGTCGGGGACTATCAGTGTGAGTGTTTACTAGTATGTAACAAAATTTGCCACATTTCAGTGGACAGGAACAAGTTATATAGATTACCCCTGCACAAGAAAGCACAAATAAGATGTTTCTAAATAAAAGTATCGATGAGTTTGTTTCAAAAGGGTTGTTTTCACTTAATCAACACAAGGTGTTCAAGCCACACGATGGGACAGCCACCATTAATTATCACAAGTTTTCTGCGCTGATAGTCATGGTACTGACCTCAAATCATGGCATCTCAAGAAGGAATTAGAAGTACGATTGTATGTGTTGGAACTAGTGCATGCAGATAAGCAGCTGTCTTATTCTGATCTAAAATTCTATCAGATGGAAAAAAGTTAAGGTCATCACAGAGACAGGTTGTTACTTGCACCAAGAGTCGATTCTCAGCTAAACATTGTCCAGCTGCAGCTAATAGGAAGGTAGTAAATTACAGCAATGATTTCCTTCATCAAGATTGCAAAGTTATGCTTTTGGCCTGTTGGCCTTTTGGGGAGGAATTATTAATTCAATGTGAAGGAGATAAAAATGAAATGAGTTATTGCTAGTGGGATTATTTAGACATGGTAATACTTTCTAACATTTTATCGTCTAAGATCTCCTATCTAGTTAACATTGTAATATTAATAACAATGAAAATCTCCATGAGGAGATCACTAGTCATGCTTAATTTCAATAATGAATGATTAGAAAATATACTGAAGTGTTACTTCATATCATTTTTCTGATTAAAACTAGCAAGATCAAAGAACTCTGTGAGATCATTAAAACATGATCAGTTTTTTTAAACAAAACTAGTGCAGAGAAACCCTGAAGTATTTGTTCAGATATAGGGAAGGAAAATGTTTGCCAAAAGTAACTATTGGTTGAAGTATCTGCATAATGTTATCAAAGCAGCACTGATGACTTTGCAGTGATGATGAAATGCTGCTATACAAGAGGTAGATGGCACTGTAGTTAAACACCATTTTGACCTTTTCAATATACTGTACTTTCTTCTTAATTGTGTACAATATAATGTGATCTAAACAAGAATAGCATTTCAGGATTCTTCAGTGATTTTGCCAAAAAAATTGAATTGTGTCACCATTATACTGGAGAAAGAAAAATATTTATTCACTTTTTTAGTAATCTTGTAAATTACACTACAGTTTTGGACTCAACCCAAGTGAATCTGTTGACATAATTTGCATGAGAATGAATTTATATAACAGTAAAAAAAATTAAAAACCAAGCAACCATAAAATGAATTAATAATTTTTAAAAGTAATTTCTTGCAAAATACATCTTTTTACAGGAAATTAATTTTAACATTCATTTGACCTGGTGGGATATTTTACAATATTTTTATTGATCCATATAAAATGTTCTAGCTAAAGAATTTGCAGATAAAATATTGGTACAACTAGTTTTTACTGAAGAATAGTATTAATGTTTGATTATGTGACTTTAAACTTGCAAAATAATGTCACAAAATTGTAGATATCTATTACATTCACTAAATTAAACCCATTTGGGACAAACAGTAGCTCTCAATATGACACAAAGTTTGGATTGTGCAGCTATCTGTGATGCTTTTATCAGTTAATTGCTGAGAATCATTTTATAATTTGAATAGCTAAAATTCTTACTGGGTTCCATCTGGTGTATGTGTGCATTTTATTCTCAGAATACTAAGCAGGTTTGAAATGTTAGTGACTGAATAAAAAAACTCCCAGTAAGCAGAAACCTAGGTTAATGTCATTCACAAGTGATCCTATTCAACTTAAAATAGGCACCTGTGTCATAAAAAGGGTTAACATACAAAGTTTTCGCTATATTAGCTTAAACCTTGTTTATACACGGATGGTAACAAATGAGTCATTTCTGTGCATATCAATTTTTCACAAATCTCGTTGACCAATTCACAAGACATTTTGATAGTTCTGAAATAGCTGGATAATTTACAAGATATTTGATAGAATTGCATCCATTCAAAAACTTGTAACATTATGACAAGTGACAATTAAAAGTGAGGTAACAAGAATTGGATAGAAACTATGTCTAAAAGTTAATGTGGACAAATAATTTTACATGTAAAATGTTTAGTCTAAAATCTGTTCAAACTGCAAGATAAACTGTTAAACACAATGTTGATTTTATTTTTAGGATTAGCTGTCATATCAAATACATTATCAACTCCTAACAAGAAACAATTTGATATTCTTTTTAAAATCTGATTTAAAATGGAACACAATTTTTTTTCATATAATTTTATATAAAGGAAAAATACCATGGGGCAGTGATTGATTTTGGACACATTCATACACATTGAAAGTGTAACAGTTAAATTTTTTAGATCGCCATGCAATAAATATACCCACACAATTTTAATGTGTGTTCAGATGTGTTTGTTTACAGATGCTGCAAAAATCCAAGATTATTGTGACACTCAGTAGGGCTTCTTTTGTGCCAATTTAACAGTACATTGTGAGAAATAAATTAAACAATATGAAGTCAGTAAAACGTGTCCATTTTCTCTCCAGTCCCAGTGATTATTAGCAGCCCATGATGCATACTAATCATTAAGTTGGCAGAAGCATGCTTTCACAATCATGCATTCATTTAAAGAACTCTTTGTTTACTATCCCTTTCTGTAACTATAAAATTTTAATTATGCCAGTGACAGGAACTGTGTGTGATACAGTGCTCTACATTTATCACTGGGAGAGGGCCAGTTGCATATCTGTTTGACTTTGGAGAAATCCTGATGTGTCTGCAATGTTGAGCAGCAGGTGCCACATTATTATGTACAGAAAAGCAATTAGGAAGCATATTGGATGAGTGGGGAGTGCATTAATATTAGCAAGTACATTTGTCAGTGGTTTTGATGCAAGTCTTTTCTTTTCTTTATGCAACATTAAGATTGCGGCTATCATAAATTCTGTCCTTAAATTGCCATCTGTTCGCTTGTCATGCAGCAGTGAGATGGAGAAAAGTTTTGTTGACAAAAAATGTATTTAATTAGTTTTATTTGAAGTACATGCAAGCAAGCATGTAAGTAATGCAGAAGCATAGTCATGGTGAGTGAAGTGGTGGCTATAAAGAGAGCATGATGTACAGGATTTTAGTTTTTCTTCACATTTTAACAGCAATGTATCTAGCAGAGGATAATTTATTTTTTACACTGTAAAACCACATAAAATTATGCTTTATTTTATCATGAGGAGACTGGAGAGTGATAAGGAAAGGAGGCAACACACAACAAACAAAGGCAGCAGTCCACTGCCTTAAGATGTGGGTTTGAAAATTCTGTGTTATATCTCTGTCTTCTCAAAAATGAGTTAAGGGCTCCTTTTCTTTGTTAGTTAAAATGTACTAACATAATTGAAATGTGTTATTTTGTTGAATGCAAAATTCATAATGGAAACAACCTAAAAACAGCCAATCATGACACATCTATAATAATGATCCTTTAACACTTCTCAACGCAGTCAAAGAAGCACTTAACCAGTACAAATGAGGAAACGTTTTTAATTCAGCTATTGGATGTGCAAAATGTTTCTAAATTCATTGGGGAACAGTTTCCCTGGGCTTATTTTCCCCATGAGACCCTGCAAGCGAATGTGAACAGTGTAATGTAGAAATGGGAAGATCTTCTTGATATGAAGAATATCCTTTCCCTGCTAACATGTTGCTGAGGCAAAACTTGTAACAATATGACACATAATGTGAACTTATGTCCACTAGTGTCAGAATCTGGCAGGTGGTATGGAAGAAGTTATTAATTTTTTAAAAATTGTACAAAAGTAAAGGAAAGACATTACTGTAGAGTAACAGCTCAGTACGTTAATGAAAACAACAGAAAGTCCTACTTATTAGAGATACATGTAATAAAAAGCTGCTCAAAATGCAATGTTTGCAAGGATATAACAAGAAAGATGGTAAAGATGAAAATAGCATGGTTATGCAAATTACATTACAAATGTCCTGATCTCTAAATGTATTGCAGAATGAAATTTCCATGGTCCAAATCACTCTCTGTCCTAATCCACATGTCTCTTGTATTTAAAGGCTAAGTCTGCTGTGAATATGCCACCTTTGCCCTCCATTCTGATGGGCTACCCTCTCCCCCATCTCATGCTGCACTGCAAGATACCTGGCAATGATCGCTGTCCTGATATACTGGGGCAGAAAACTCTTCTGTTCTATTAATTTCTATCAGTGGTGGTGGTTCTAAATGTCCTCCTTTGTCGAGGTGACTAATTTCAGCTCAGACCTATAGTTAAATATTCCTTTTTAATTTTTTTCCCCACTGTGAAATTCTGCATGAGTTTTTCATGATTGACATTTAATAGGGCCTTAAAAAATAAAAAGCTGCTTTTTGACTCTCAACTTTTGTTACTTTTGATAAACTATTTTTGGGAAGGAGCAATCCTCAGAGCAGTAGTAAATGCATCAACAATTCAACTTTCTATAGCACTCCTCATATACAGAGAGACATCTCAGAGTGCTTTACAGGGTGATGGATACAAAATGGGATGGAGAAAGGGAGGAGATTGGTTAGAAGGGGGCGAAAGCCCGGTCAAATTAAAGGATCCTTAGGAGGTTTGTAAAGACAGCGAAGGAAGTGACAAGGCAGAGGTACTGAAGGAGAGAGTTCCAGATGGTAGCGGTGTATAGGCTGAGGGAGTGGTGATGGGGGAGGAGAGAACAAGAATTTCCTTCAGCTGAGAAGACAGATCTGTCCATTACACAGGCTCTCAATCCTCTGTAAAAAAAAAGTATTTCGACTGTCTTTGTCCTAAATCTCCCATTTCATTTTATAGTCTCTGTCCTCTTGTTTAAGACCCCCCAACACTGGAAATGGTCTGTTTCTGTCTGGTCTGTTCCATCCTTCATAATTTAAAACATCTCTATCAAATCACCCCTTAATTTCCTCTATTCTAACAAAAACATCCCCAATTTTTTAAGTTTTTATTTGTTTTTGTAGTTCCTCATACCAGGCAACATCCAGTGAATCTGCACTGTACTCTCTCTATTGCCTCAACATCCTTCCTGTAATATGGAACTTAAAATTTCACACAGTATTCCTACTGTGGTCTTACTAAGGTTTTGTATAGATTCACCATTTCATCTCAACTTTAATATTCTGTACCTCTTGCCATAAAACCCAGTATTCCATTCGCTTTTTTTTATGGCCTTCGCCACATTGGACTTGAATGCGGGGGGCTTGATCAAGAAGTTTGCAGATGATGCAAAATTGGCCGTGTGGTTGATAGTGAAGAGGAAAGCTGTAGACTGCAGGAAGATATCAATGGACTGGTCAGGTGGGCAGAAAAATAGCAAATGGAATTCAATCCAGAGAAGTGTGAGGTAATGCATTTGGGGAGGGCAAACAAGGCAAGGGAATACACAATAAATGGGAGGATACTGAGTGGTGCAGGGGAACAAAGGGACCTTGGAGTGCATGACCACAGATCCCTGAAGGTAGCAGGATAGGTAGATAAGGTGGTTAAAAAGGCATACGAGATACTTTCCTTTATTAGCCGAGGCATAGAATATAAGAGCAGGGAGGTTATGCTAGAACTGTATAAAACATTGGTTAGGCCACAGCTTGAGTACTGCTACAGTTCTAGTCACCACATTACAGGAAAGATGTGATTGCACTAGAGAGGGTACAGAGGAGATTTACGAGGATGTTGCCAGGATTGGAGAATTTTAGCTATGAGAAAAGATTGAATAGGCTGCGGTTGTTTTCTTTGGAACAAAGGAGGCTGAGGGGAGATTTAATTGAGGTATAAAAAATTATGACGGGTCTAGATAGAGTGGATAGGGAGGACCTATTTCCCTTAGCAGCGGGGTCAGTGACCAGGGAGCATAAATTTAAAGTAATTGGTAGAAGGATTAGAGGGGAGCTGAGGAGAAATATTTTCACCCAGAGGGTGGTGGGGGTCTGGAACTCACTGTCTGAAAGGGTGGTAGAGGCAGAAACTCTCAACTCATTTAAAAAGTACTTGGATGTGCATTTGAAGTGCTGTAACCGACAGGGCTACAGACCAAGTGCTGGAACGTGGGATTAAGCTGCATAGCTCTTTTTCGGCCGGCACGGACATGATGGACCGAATGGCCTCCTTCTATGCCATAACTTTCTATGTCTCTGACTATGACTGTATGTTGAGGTGCTGCTTTTAATGACTTGTGAATCTGAAAGTCCAAATCTAACTCCTCTTCCATATCACTCAGCTTCGCCCCATTCAAAGTATAATTATTACTTTTATCTTTTAATCAAAATGTACCACTTCACAATTACTGACACAGAATTCAATACAACACTTTCTTGCCCATTCCATCATCTTATCAATATTTGCTTGCAGTTTCCTTTGTTCCTCAGGATTATTTACTATGTCACCTATTTTAGTATCATCTGCAAATGTGAATACCATTCCCTGTAGCCCTATATCCAAATCATTGATGGATATACTGAACAGAAGCAGTCCCAGAGTACTTCCCTGTGGGACATCACTACCTATTTCCAACCACTCCAAAAAACTGCCCTTAACTACTCTCTGTTTCCTCCTTTCTAACCAGTTTTTAATCCAGTTTTCTACTCTCCCCGTAATTCCATTACCTCTAATCTTCTCCACTAGACTCCTATGTGATACCTTTCTGAAAGCCCTTGTACACCTCATCCACTGCATTTGTCCCATCTACATTATATGCCATCTCTATTGCTTCCTCAAAGAACTCTTATCAGATTTATCAAGCTTAATTTTCCATTCTGAAATCCTTGTTGACTGCTTCTAATTATTTTTTCATCATCTGGATATTTAGTAATTTCAACTTTAATTAAAGGTGCCAACATTTTCCCTACCACAGATGTTAAACTAGCTAATTATCCGGGTTAGTTCTGTCTTCCTTTTTGAAACTGGGTATTCATCACACTCCAGACCTGTGGCACACATCCACTCAATAGAACCCTGAAATATAATTTCTAGGGTCTCTGCTATTTTCCCCCCATTCCCTCGGGATCCTTGGATGTATCCTATCAGATTCTGGCATCTTATCCTCCTTTAGCTTAACTAATTTCTTTAATACTTTCCTTTTATTTATTATAATTTCTCTTATCTCACTTTTAACAATACTGGATTTACCACCTCCTCAATATCATTCTTTTTTGTAAACATTGAACCAACGTACTTGTTAAGTAGCCCCACTTATCCTCTACTAACTAACTATTTTCTCCTCTCAGAGGTCCCACCCCACATTTAACGATTGTCTTCTTTTTTCTTTTCACTCATGTATTTGAACCTGCAATGATACCAGATGTTATGCTGCCTCCATATTACCCACAAACATTTAAAGCCGCATGAACTTTGATATATCTTAAAAGTATTTTCCAAGATAACCCCATGTAGAAAAACATGACACCCTTTATTATTTTAACGATTAAGATATAGCATTACAAAGCTAATTAAAATTTTGTTTGTGAATTATGGAGGGAATGGGTGGGACTGTCAGAATCCCATCTGACAGCAACCTCTGGTCTTAGAGCCATATGCTTGAGCGACAGATGAAAAATTGTTAGGGGAAAGCCAAAAACTGAATGTGAAATGAATCCAGCCATTTTGAGTTTATTAATAAAGAACTGAATTTATCCCTATTTTGACCTGTTCAGGTTTGAATAGCAATGGCTGTTTACATGTGTAGGGGGAAATTATTTATCTTTGTATAGCTGATACCAATCTGCACGATTCTGCTATTCAGTTCTCTTCACATTCCAATCACAACTCATTGCACAAACTCTAGATCTAACTCAGTCTTTCCCAGGACCTCAAAACTGTAGAATTCCTTATCTCTTTCAGTCTTCCCTTCCTCCTACAATCTTCAGGCTTTTGAAGCCCATGCTTCACTTCATCTATTTACCAAATCCTAATTCACCTTATATCTTTAATTCTTTCAATAGCAGTGATTTTTAAACCACAATTCCCTATCTGAAATACCAACACAAACATTGTGTATTCACACAGCTCAAGTAGAAAAATCATTGCATACACAAATCTGGATATTTGGCTTTCTCTTTCAGTGTCAACAGTAGGAAGCTACCGCCGGGAGGGAAGCTATGGGGCGGGGGGAAGGGAGACTACATGTTCAAAACTGGTAGCACTGATGGGAAGAGGGATTGGTTTTCAGATTTTTTTTCGGTTAGTATTAAAATAAGTAGACAAAAGAGTGCCCCATAAAAGTTGGTGCAAATATTTTCAGGTCATTAAAACATCAACTAAGCCCCGCCCCAGGATAAGCATACCTTGTGGCATAGTAAGTGCAGTGTGGTAGTGAGTCATGCTGGTATGGAGAGTTCTAGGTTTGATCCCTAGTCTGTGCTGAGTTAGCTGATTTCAGCTGAGTGACTAGAGTGTTGCAGTTTGCGCCGCTATCTTTAAATTAGCGAAGGGGAAAAACTCAGCCGGTGTTCCTACTTCTGACTATTACTCAGTGATACCCGACGGGAAATGCACCCATTTGGATGCTGGATGATAATTTTGAGGCTCCCTTCGATTCCATTGCCCTAGTTTGGTATCTTCTGCAAACTTGGCCACTTTGCATTGAGTTTCTTAATCCAGGTCATTTATGTAAATTATAAACAATAATGGTCTCAAGACCGAACTCTGTTCACCTTACTCCATACTTTCCCCCCAACATAACCCCACCCTCGAATGAGCATCTTATGTTTTCTATCCTTCAGGCAGTTTCTTATCCATTTCCAGAGTTTACCCTGATTTCTGACAGCTTTGAGTTTAGCTAATAGCCTTTCAGGTGGAACTATGTCAAATGCCTGCAGGAAGTCGAGATACACCACGTTGTAGTGCTTTCCACAGTTGACTTGAGATATCACTTCCTCAAGAGCCTGTGTTTGTTTTGTTATCCTTTTAGAATTTGACCTGTTTCCAATCCGTTGGTATCTTCCCAGTATTCGGTGACTCTTGCATAATGGTTGTCAGTGCCTCACAAATCTTTTCCTTAGTTTCTCTCAAAACTTCGGTTTGCGCGATGTTAATCCACTGTGGCTACGTAGTAATGATAAATAATTTGTGCCACTCCTTGAGTAATTATCTTCTCAAACTTTCTATCAAAAAGGATGGGCTTATTGTACCTAATGACCTCTTCCTATTGCTATTATTTCTCATGTTTTTCTAGACAGCAGATTTAGAAGGTAGTGGATGAATAGCTCTGTAGTATAGTGGTTAAAATGCACTAATCACAGAGGTTTGTTCACTGCTTTTGAGTTACAGGCCTTGATGATATTCTGGCAATAATGTCAGTTAATGACCAAGCCACAGGACAGGAAAACATCTTGTAAAAATGACATTTTCGCTGAATGGTTTGGCTGGAAGACGGAAGATGGGCAGTACTTGTCTCTATATCCCTTCTATTGGTTCCATTAGATGTGGCAGGTAAAAAGCATCTGTTTGACTACTGGTGCTTTTAAAACATTTTTATTGTAAGTCAGTATGCTTTCCTAAACAATCAGCAATGATAATTGGAGGCAATGTAGCAGCATAGTTCATTATGTGGAGATGCCGGTGATGGATTGGGGTTGACAATTGTAAACAATTTTACAACACCAAGTTATAGTCCAGCAATTTTATTTTAAATTCACAAGCTTTCGGAGGCTACCTCCTTCCTCAGGTGAACGATGTGGAAAATTAGCATAGTTCATTGGCATTCAAGTATGCAGTGCCATGGAATTGTAGGTCCCAGGGTTTAAACCTCCCCACTATCCCAGCTCATTCCCCCACACTGCTATTCTATGTATAACAAAATCATGAATCCATTCTCTATAAATGAGTTTACACTTTTTTTTCCCATGGTGCACAGAGGAAATCTTCACCCATGGTAATTTCCTACTTTCAGTGGGAGGAAAGTGCCAAGCAGAAGTCAGGTGTTTCTGCAGAGGGAGGGAAGATTGGTGAGCAAGACAAGCTATGTCAGAATTATCCACCTACTGGTTACAAAAGAGTCAGGCCTAATATAACTGCTAGGTTAATAACCAGCATAATGCACTGTTATTAAAACTTAACTATCATTTTTCTGTGCTAAAAATCAAGAAAAATGCACTTAGACACACGTTACAATTGGTGGTTGGAGGCACTTGCCTTCAACCACCATTCTAACGATATAATGCAGGCCGTCTGTCAGTGATATGTCTGAAGGCAAACACCACTGATAGAGCTGTAAGGAAATAAAGAAAACCTTGACAAGCATTTGAAGTTCACAAGCTGATTTGTGCCAGCTGCTCTCTAGCAGGTAGGACTAGTGCCAAGGCAGACACTGCCAGAGCAACACATGCCTGCTGGCATTGTCAACTTGTTAGTTTTTAATAGAGTTGTATTTTATACTGGAATAATTTGATTCTGATTTCTGATTAGTAAAATGCTCTAATTATCAGTTACCGTTACTTGACCCTACACTGTGTGCCTGCCATTAAATAAAAGATGAGGGAAATATTCTCAAAGATATTCATTGCCATAGATGTAAAAATCTGAAATAGTTTTATATCCTTATAGCTTGACTCTGAAATCATTCCACATTGAACTGATTCTGATGTTTGTTGCTTAGGGAAGACATTCCTTGTGACATTTTTATCATTTAACTTGCAGGTTTGGATTATTCATTTGCACCAACTGTCTCCTCCTTACAACACAGAATAACATTTTTAAAGCTCTGTGCTATGTGTCTTTGGAATTGGCACAGCGACTATTCCTTAGCTCCCTTCTATAATAGGGTTGGCAGTAATACCTTAATCTTTGCTCTGTAGCTGGGTGTGCTTTTCCACCAGCCCTTTTGAAAAGTACACACCCATTTAAACTTGTTACTTTTAATGGAGTTGAATTCAAATTTTTTGAGAAAATCTAATCTCTTTAAAGTTTTTTTTACTGTAAAAAGTAATATTTTGTAAATAAAAGTTGCTGTGCCAAATATAGTGAAATAGGCTGTGCATTTGGTGTCATCATATTTAAAATCTGTTCAGCTGGTACCTTGGTGAGACAGGCCTGTTTGTTAATCAGGAGTAAAGGCCAGCAGTTGTTGAAAGTAGGATGAGACTAAGCCTTGGATCTTTGATTCTGAAAGCAAACAAATAATTTTTAAAATACTGTTGTATAGATCTTTCATAGCGAAGGGATGTTGTGACTGAAATAATGCATATATATAAAGTACTATGCTTCATAGGTTCATTACATATAATCATGGAATGTTACAGCAAAGAAGCAGGCCATTTGGTTTGTCAAGTGTATGCCAGTGTTTTTCTCCACACTAGCTATCTTACTTTCCTGATCACATTCCATCTTTTTAAGATTCTTCTTTTTGTAGCAACTAACTCAGCCTTAAAAATATTCAATGATCCTGCCTCCACCGTTCCCTGGGGAAGGGAGTTCCACAAACTCATGACTTCAGAGAAAATTTTTTTCCTCATCTCCATCTTAAATGGGAGACCCTTTATTTTTAAACTGTGGCCCCTAGTTCTACTTTCTCCCACAAGGGGAAACATCCCCTCAGCATCTACCCTTTCTAGTCCCCTCAGGATCTTAGATGTTTCAATAAGATCATCTCTCATTCTTCTAAACTCCAGTGTATATAGGCCCAACTTGTCCAACCTTTCCTCATAAGATAACCCCCTCATCCCAGGAATCAGTCAAATGAACCTCCTCTGAACCGCCTCCAAAGCAATTATGTCCCTTCTTAAATAAGGAAACCAAAACTGCACACAGTATTCTAGATGTGGTCTCACCAATGCCCAGTATAACTGTAGCAAAATTTCTCTACTTTTATATTCCATTTCCCTTGCAATAAATGACAGCATTCCATTTGCCTTCCTAATCACTTACTGTACCTGCATACTAACTTTTTGTCACAATCTTGTCACAATTTGTCATCAGCAAATTTTCATATTTGTTCCTTAATCCCTAAGTGCAAATCACTTGTACCAATCTATCTACTGAAACCTGAAAACCAAATCATCTATCTTTGCTTTCTCCTGAAGTCCCCGGTCACCGGTGCCATACATTGCCTACAGCCCAGAATGTTGATGGATGACCCTATCTGAAGCTTCTGCCACTGCTACTCTGATCCAGGCACTGAGACGTATGTATTGGTGGTTCAAGAATAATTCTGCCGTTGATTTTTTTACTTCCTCTGTGGAGAAGTACTTGGACTCCTCACAACAGTGCAGCTGTGATAGGAAACTCAGCAGCATGTGGGACCAAAACTATGTGGTGTAGCCATAGGCTATGTTACAGTGGCACATCACATTGCATCATACAGTACTAGCATGCAGGTTCATGCGATGATCACCCACACACTTCCTAAACTTAACTGTTACCATAGGAAGGTTTTGAGCAAGGACCATGCATTTCTCCATGAGGACAGAATTAAATCAGGTGGAGAGTCATCACGGTCATACACCTCTTGGCAACTAATTTCAGACTGGTATTGACAGAGGCCTGAGAGCAGATCACCTGCCTGACTGGTTGACTGGAAATGGTATAGAGAAAGAAGAAAGAAAGAAACATTGTATTTACATAGCACTTTATCACATCTTTCAGGACATCTCAAAGGTTTCACATACAATGAATTAAAGAAAGTAATTCATTTAATGCATTAAATAAATTACTTTGAAGTGCAGTAATTTTTATGTGGAGAAAAGTGGCAACCATTTTGCATTCAGCAAGGTACCGCAAACAGCCAAGAGATTAATGACCAGTTAATCTATTTTTTGTTGTGGTGTTGGTTGAGGGAAGAATATTGACCAGGGCATTGGGAGAACTTACTGCTCTTTTTTGACTACTGCCATGGGATCCTTACTATCCACTGGAAGAAGGAGCTGGAACCTCAATTTAATGTCTCAGCCAAAGGATGGCAACTCCGTCAATGCAGCACTCTCTTACTATTGCACTGAAGTGTGCTCAAGTCCAGGGAAGAATGGGAAATTGAGAAAATACCTTATCAAGAGGGAGTCTCCCTACAAAAAAAAGTGTGATAGCCTCAGCAGCAGTGGATTTTCATTAACAGCATCACATTATTTACAGTCAGACATTAAAGTCATTAAAAGTATGTTACAGAATTTCCAGGTACTGCTCTAGTAACAGTCCTGTTGAGTCACATTTGCCAGATATTCTAATATAAGAGCACTGTCCAGCAAGATTGAAAAGCAAGAAGCATGACCAAAGTGTGTTAATCCTTGGGGAAGGAGGGGAGAGTAGCAAAACCAAGGACATACCTTCCAGTGATGAAGTTCTCTGATAACTTTTAAAATACACATAGAATTTCTGCACAGAATCAAAACTGATATTTTGGGAATTTTTATCTTGAAAATTATTAATTGCTATTAAGGGAATATAAGAAACTGTGTAGCACTGGAGTGCACGGTGTTAATTTTCAATTTACCACTGGAGCATAAAACTGGCTTTATGGGTCGGGCACCCATTATAGAAACTGCGGTATTTTCTTTTCCATTAAAATCATCCCATCTGGAATACTGAAGCATAACTTCCTCACTTTTGAATTCCAAACCCCTTTAGATAAAGACCAATATCCCATCAGCCTTTTTATTTACTTTTTGCACCTTTTTATTGATTTGTGTACATGGATATTGAAATCCCTTTGCTCCTCCACAGTTCCTAGTCTCTTGCCATAAAGAAAATATTTCAATTTGTCTTTCTCAGATCCAAAGTGGGTGACCTCACACTTCCCCCATTGAACTCCATCTGCTATAATTTTGCCCATTCCCTTAATCTGTCTACGTCCCTTTGTTACTTCCTGTTAAAATTCTTTTTAAGACTGAGATCGATAGGTTTTTGTTTTGCAAAGGTATTCAGCGAAATGGAGCAAAGGCTGTTAAATGGAGCTGAGTACAGATCAGCCATGATCTAACTGAATGACAGAACAGGCTCAAGGGGCTGAATGGCCTACGCCTGTTCCTATGTTCCTACTTGCAATATGTGGTATATTACAGGTCCAGTATATTTACTTGCCAAGCCGTAGTTACAATTAACATGTATTTTTTTTTATTATTGACAAATCTAACTGGAGGGCCGAGCCTCATCATACAGGACACCAATGTGGTTGAGATGATGAGATAGATGAAGAAATAGTGGTTAGGTGATGCCATGCTTCAGTTTTAAAAATATATAGGAGAAAGGAAAAGCTGAGGAATATGAATAGGAGACTGTGTGATGAGTTTTGATTTTAATGCAGTGGGGATGCAGGGAACAGTGTATGTGACAACATATTTGGGGAAATGCACAAAAGGTTGTGATAGAAAGAGAGATTGGAGAATAGATGTGAGAGATGACAACCTTTTCCTTATATCCTGTCCAAGAATGAGGTGCTGTTATAGAAATATGATCCAGATAGTCAGGGGTAGCTTGGTAGGGAGACTTTCCTGGCCTCACTACAGAGTAGTGCAGTAATATATGTAATATAACGTGATATAATGGGATAAGTTTTAACTGCGAGCCGGAAAGGGGTGGGGAGGGGGTGGAGATTTCCGGGTGTGAAACCTGGAAAGTAAGTGAGCGGACAGATCACGACCTTAATGAAGCCAATCAATTACACTCCCTGGTTTTGCACCCGGCAGCCAGCTTGATTGACAGGCTGGCTGGCTGTCAGACAGGAAGGCCTGCTGCAGCTGAGGAAGAGAATGGGGGACTGGGAGGAAGATTGGGGAGGCCACGGAAGAGATTGGGGGGCCAGAAAGAAGATCGGAGGTCGCTGCAAGTCGGGTGAAGAGTCGGAGGTAGGTGGGGGTCCACCACGGGGGTGGGGGGGGTCCATCATCGGGGGGGTGGATCCACCATTGGGGGTGGGGGGTCCTCCATCTGGGGGTGGGGGGGAGGTAGATTGCGGTGGTCCTGTTAGCCAGGTGAGCTTGTTGAGCCTGGATGAAGCACTCCTGCTCCTCCGGGCCCACAAGCAGTGCACTCACCTCATGGATCTGGCCCTTCCCACCCATTTTCACCTGATGTGAATGGGAAGTGATGGGAAACCCGAACGGGTAAGGTTTAAATTTGTTTTATTATTCCAATACACAAAATATTAAGTATCTCAATGAGGTAGATTACCCTTTTAAGGATCGGCCTGCCGGCATTAGGTGGGGGCGGGACTTCCTGGTGTCTGCTCTCCACACGCATACAAACCTGCCTGGGTTAAACCCAGAAGTAGGCGTGTTGGAGCCAAGATGCCGTCCCGCTCTGAAAACAGAGGATTTTTACTCCCCATCTGCACCCAGTCCACCCGTTCTTAGGAGTTAAAATTTACCCCACCGTCTCACTGCCAGGGAGGCAGATAGTTGGTTTGTTGCCGTGACTGATATATTCCATTAAAAAATGTCTATTGGATAACAATAACAACTAATTCTGAAATTGAGTGCAAGACAATTAAGTCTGGTATAATATATATTTCCAAATTTGAGTATATATCGATTAGCTAGTTCAGTGTGTATTGTGTATGGTATGTAAATGAGTACAAAGTAAATCATGCATGAAGATGTACATTGGATTATAACTAGGAATATGTACATTCCATTAGTGACTAGTGAACCTGACTTTAGGTTAGATATTATTAATAATCCATCAACATTTTTACATTTTTGTGTCATTTTCCATCAAAATTTAACATATTTATCCAGGAACCCCATTAATCCATCAGTATCTACCTTTGGTAGTATAGCTGATTTATTTATTCACTACTGTGATACATCATGTAAGAAGAATGTTTATGCTGTTTTGCGCAGTGGACCAGTAATTAAACCAGAACCAAGCATTTGCATTTTTCATGCCCATAATCATATTTGGAAAATCAATTTAAACATCAATGTTGTTAGAAATCTCTGTTAGGAAAGACGAAACTGTAAACACAATTCAGGGGCTTGCCAATTCAGGGATAGTCAAATTGAATTGTGTTGTATCATTTAGTTTTCAAAATATGGACGTTTCTAAACAAAAGTAATTTTTCTTTTTGTACTCATCAATTGACCTTTTTCTACTTTTTTGTCTACATCAAGTACTCCCAAGACAGAAATAGTACAAGATTAAAGCTTCCTCTGCTTTGCTCCAACAATGCAACTGAACCCCAGAGATTGGCACACCAACTACTGTGAAAGAGATTGCCAGTTTAATGGAATTAGTGCAGCATTATGGCCAGTTTTTTGATGTTAGGCTCAAACCCACCAGAAAGTGAGCTGTAACTGTCCAAACTCATTTCACTTAGGGCCATTGCAGTTAGCAGAATGATATTTTCATCCCATCAATCTGGGCTGAATTCAAAAATACGTCCTAGCGATGGAAGGATACTGTTCTGACCTAGTTTTCCACTCAGAACCCAATCATTATATTCTTAAATATTTTAAAAGATTGGATCTACAATACTGTTCAAGTTATTGTGAACGTTGAGATAAATTCAATTGACATTGCCATTGTAGAGGATAACCCATTGGAATCTGCCTCAAGCTTATGTGCAGATATTTCTGTTCGACGAACAGTCCGTTTGACATAAGTGGATCTTCAATTTTGAGTGTTAGCCAACAGTCAACTAATAGTTCACTGAGATTTGCCAAACTAAGGGTATGGTAATAAATAGTAAAAGGCACACAAACATTTACAAATGTATAGTCATTAAACTGGTAATGCTACAACTAACCCCACCCTGTTGTAATAGCCAACAGGTTACAGTGCCCAGCAGAAGTTAATTGCTCCAAGAGGGGAATCACAGTTGTGAAAGGGGGAAGGAAACCTGGGACAAGAGAAAGTCCACACCTGCTGTTCTTGGCCCACAAGGAAACAACATTTTATTAAAAACTTAATATGGTAGGCCTCTTTTGGCCTTGGCTGCTGTTCCTGGAAGGTTTTGCCTGGCGGGGAAGCCACCACTGCTCCCCCACTCAGGCCTCTGGTTAAAGTGACAGATCAGGTCCCGATGATGTCATTGGAGCCCAGTCTGCATATTTAAAGAAGATCCTGCCGGATAGGGGCAGGTGTCCTTGTCACATGCAATTTAAAATTGCAGTTGACCAGATTGGGGCGGGAAAGGAGTGGGTAAGTCCTTCCAGTAGAGAACCAAGCTGAATACAAAAAGTACAGGGGACAACTGATAAAGGATATAAGAGGGACAAAGAGAGGGTATGAGAATAGATTAGCGGTTAACATAAAAGGGAACCCAAAAGTCTTTTATAAATGTGTAAATAGTAAAAAGGTAGTCAAAGTAAGGGTGGAGCTGATTAGGGACCATAAAGGAGGTCTTCTTGTAGAGCCAGAGGGTTTGGCCGAGGTACTAAACGAGTACTTGCATCTGTCTTCACTAAAGAAGAGGATGCTGCCAATATCACAGTAAAGGAGGAGGTAGGAGAGAAATTGGATGGGATAAAAATAGGTAAAGAGGAGGTACTAAAAAGGTTGGTAGCGCTCAAAGTAGAAAAGTCACCCGGTCCGGATCGGATGCATCCTAGGTTGCTGAGGGAAGTAAGGGTGGAAGTTACGGAGGCTCTGGCCAAAATCTTCCAATCCTCCTTAGATATAGGGGTGGTGCTAGAGGATTGGGGGATTGCAAATGTTACACCCCTGTTCAAAAAAGGGAAGAAGGATAAACCCGGCAACTACAGGCCAGTCAGCCTAGCATCGGTGGTGGGGAAACTTTTAGAGACAATAATCCGGGACAAAATTAATTGGCACTTGGAAAAATCTGGGTTAATAAATGAAAGCCAGCAAGGATTTGTTAAAAGCAAATTGTGTTTGACTAACTTGATTGAGTTCTTTGATGAAGTAATGGAAAGGGTTGATGAGGCTGGTGTGGTTGATGTTGTGTATATGGACTTTCAAAAGGCGTTTAGTAAAGTACCGCATAATAGACTTGTTAGCAAAATTGAAGACCTTGGGACTAAAGAGGTAGTGGATACGAAATTGGCTAAGGAGAGAAAGCACAGAGTAATGGTGAACGGTTGTTTTTCAGACTGGAGAGAAGTGTGTAGTGGTGTCCCCCAGGAGTCAGTGTTGGGACCACTGGTCTTTTTGATATATATTAATGACCTGGACTTGGGTATACAGTGTATAATTTCAAAGTTTGCAGATGACATGAAACTCAGAAATGTAGTAAACAGTGAGAAGGATAGTAATAGACTTCAGGAGGACATGGACAGACTGGTGAAGTAGGCAGACACATGGCAGATGAAATTTAATGCGGAGAAGTGCGAAGTGATTCATTTTGGTAGGAAGTATGAGGAGAGGCAATATAAACTAAATGGCATAATTTTAAAGGGGGTTCAGGAACAGAGAGACCTGGGAGTGTACATACACAAGTCTTTGAAGGTCGCAGGACAAGCTGAGAAGCATACATGATCCTTGGCTTTATAAATAGAGGCATAGAGTACAAAAGCAAGGAAGTTATGCTAAACCTTTATAAAACACTGATTAGGCCCCAGCTGGAGTATTGTGTCCAGTTCTGGGCACTACACTTTAGGTAGAATGTCAAGGCCTTAGGATGCAAAGGAGATTTACTAGAATGGTACTAGGGATGAAAGACTTCAGTTACATGGAGAGACTAGAGAATCTGGGGCTGTTTCCTTAGAGCAGAGAAGGTTAAGGGGCGATTTGATTGAGGTGTTCAAAATTACGAAGAGTTTTGATAGAGTAAATAAGGAGAAACTGTTTCCAGTGGCAAAAAGGTCAGTAACCAGAGGGTACAGATTTAAGGTAATTGGCAAAATAACCAGAGATGACATTAGGAAAAATTTCTTTACGCAGCAAGTTGTTATGATCTGGAACGGTGGTGGAAGCAGATTTAAGAATAACTTTCAAAAGGGAATTGGCGAAATACTTGAAGTGGAAAAATTTGCACGGCACGGCTATGGGGAAAGAGCAGGGGAGCGGGACTAATTGGATAGCGCTTTCGAAGAGCCAACACAGGCATGATAGGCTGAATGACCTCCTTCTGTGCTGTATCATTCTAAGATTCTGAGTCCCCCACTTTATTTTAACACTTAAAATTGAGCCGTCTCATTCCATATAAATAAAGTTGGTAAAATAAAACACACTTTGGTAGACGTCAAATATGATTTGTTCATTACTTTCCAAGTAAATTATGCAATGGGGCACTGTGTTATATATGGGTGTAAGCAGAGGTGTTTTCTGTTAAGCAGTATATTTTAAAAAGATATAGGGGGTCATTTTAACTTTGGGCGATAGTGTAAAATGGGTGATATCGAATTAGCTGCCCATTATATGCACTGCTCGATTTTCCCTTCCAGTGCCCAAAGTTAAAATTACCCCTATTGGGTGAAAGTTATACTAATGAATATTTGATAGGTCACAGAGCTGATTTCCATCATACAGAGATGCACAATGAAAGCCAGCCATGACTCTCTTTGACTTTCCTTCCCTGCTTTGGGGAGGTGCATTATTGCTCCTTGGTGTCGCCGCGCTGCCATAGGTAAAATTAAGAGCTTACAATGTGGAGAATCATGACCACAAATCTGCTTTCTACCAATACTAGTAAAAAAAATTGAGGCAGATTTTGTAATATTTATTTTTAAAATCATGTAGGCTTTAATAAATATCTCCACCCATCACATCATGAACATTAACAGGAACTATGTTCAGTTGTATTCTATTATTAATACTACATAGAGTGGCATTTCTGCAAGTAAGAAGCATTAAGTGGTGTTTAGAATACTGCATCACTAATGGCTACTATTTCACAATGAAATGATAATGGATTTACTTTTTCTAGATGTATGCTACCAATCCTATAAAGCATAATAGTGTTATTCTCCTTTTGTCCAGGTTTCTCCTGAACAAATTGCCCTGCACTTTGATTAAAGACCTCTGCATTTAATCAACAGCGAAGGCATTTACTGCTTTGTACTCTTCAGACAAATGGCAGGTATCACTAGGACATAAAGAAGGTTTTATGTCATTGTCAAAAATTGATATTGCAGATTTTCGCTCTTCACGGTGTTTGTAACATGCTCTCCTTGATGTCATTCCACAAGGATCTGAAGCAGAGCTGAACACCAGTAAGTCACCAGAAATTTATAATTTCAATAAACAAAAATTGTATGTGTATTTATAAAAATAAAAGGGCATTAAAAGCAAAAGTATCTTGTGATTCTAGTAATGTGTAATCTGCCTGATATATGACAGCATTCAAACCACATGACTATGGTGATGTCTTAAAGCTCCCGATTACCTGTTCAATATGCTATACACAGGCACAAACATGAATTGCTGAACCTTTTTGTGAGAGGAAACAAAAGTAAAACAACTGATTTAAATCCATTCTTGGTCTATAGCTCTGGGTCACATAACTGAAGAGATTCTTTTGCAATTTCAGTGTCTTGTAATCCATGTGTAATTACATTTAAATGAGATATTAGCATTTTGTGCTTACTGTTTGTTAATTGTGAAGTTCATTCACCAGTGTGATGCTTGTGATAGAATCAGGCAACCTTATTGACCTGATGTCGCAAAGTATGTTCAGAAATTGTGCTGTGTTCGTTTCTTTTCTTCTTTTTTTTCTTTTTGGCATTTTGTGGAGTCCTGCTGCTTTTATTACATTCATGACACTTTTGTTAATAAATCATTGCAAAGTTAATGAAAATTGCATTCAGGCATATCCAAAATAATTGTGTCCTTTGTCATGCTAATAAATTGAAAGATGTTGGTCCAATGGGTGAATGCCTGCCCATTATCATGAAGTTTTTGATGTGTGCCTGTTGCACCCATACTTTTCATTGTGGCAGCCAATTTTTGGGGAAATTTGCAGCTATTTCCCCATTAGTATTTGAAATTTTATACACTGGAATGAAGATATAAAAATCAGCATAAGCCTGACATTTACAGACTCTAGGAATGTATTGTTTCTCAGACAATATTCAGTACAGTTATATCTCCTAATATCTCCATCTTTGGCTCGGTGTCAATTTTTTGTCGGTTTACGTTTCTATGAAGCGCCTTGGGATGCTTTTTTCCGTCAAAAGTGCTAAATCAATGCAAGTTGTTGTTGTTGTACAGTTGATAATATTTATGAATTGCAGTGAATTAGAGCATTCACTCCACACTTCATCTTAATCTCCAATTATAAGAGGTTTTGCATAAGATCTACACCAAACATCCAAGCTAGTGATTTTTGCAGGAAGGTGAACTCTGGATGGTTGATGCATGGTATTACTTATTTGGAATTTGCTTTAGTAATGTAAAATGTATATATTACGTAGACTGTTAATTTCATTGATAATAAAGAAACTGTAGTCTCTCCTTTTACCCATTTAACCTAAATTCAGTAACTATACAAATTCATTCTGCCGTGTCCATTTAAATTACATAGAAAGGATTACTGAACAAAAGGAAATAATTTGTTATTAACAACTATGCAATCCAGCATTTTTGTTGCAGTAGCTAACAACCCCATGCGTTATTTGGCAGCAGGATTTCATGACACAGTTAGAATGAAGAGTAAATCTGCATATTATTCTGTGTTTAACAATCATGCCTATAAATAGGACACAATAAAACAGACACTGATTTTTTTTTTCAAAGAATAGTGATGTTGCAAATAGACTGACATATATCTTACAGTATTGATTAATCACTGGCTGTGGCTTTATTTATGTATAGATAAATGTGTACTACGGACACATTTAAAACTATGGGGGTTAAATTGGGCCACGTAGTGCCCGTTGTGCAGGCGCTACGCAGACTCCTAATCCCGAAAATAGTGTCCAAGATGCAAGTGCACACTTCCAGCGTGACATGCGCAGGACACCATCTTGGTAAAGGCATTTGTGCATGTGCACCTAACGAATGCCGGCAGCATGTAAAGTAGGGAGATTATAACATTACTCAGTGTGCAACGCTGATTTGAAGCAGCTGGTGGCATTTTTGAACTCCCCACTCCAGCCTACGCACTGTCTTAACCTCGCACAGCTGAACAGGAGTTAAAGAGCATGAAGGACCCCCCCACCAGTGCTATTTAAAGGGATCATGCAGGAGTTACAGGTTAGTTGCTGGATTAGTTATTCTGGCTGCTGCTACTATTGTGGGTGTTTGTGGAAGTTCCCTATACTTGGAGAAAGTTGCAATATTCTATAAAGAGTGGTCTGGCTGGTCATGCAGTACTGTTAGTGGTATTTAGAATAGTGTGCTGAACAAAGTTGCTGCCAGACATGGGTGGCCTGCTAGGGCTTCCTGTGAGAATTGAACATGACTGGGAGCCTGCAGAGAGGCCATGCAGAGCAGGACAAGCTGCCAGAAGAGGGAGGAGGAGGAGGAAGCGCAGGCACTCAGCAGGAGGCCATATCCAACGAGGGCCTCAGGGAACAATTCTCTTACGTCAACTTCAGCGATGACCAGTGCATCCGACGGCTGAGGTTCACTGAAGAGGTTGTAACTGAGGTTTGTCAACTGCGCTGCAGCCTCAGAGCAGGGCAAGGACAGTATTGCCTGTGGCTGTCAAGGTAACCGTGGCGCTTAATTTTTACGGCTCTGGCTCCTTTCAGACTGCTGCTGGAGATATAAACAGCATCTCGCAGTTTGCAGTGCACTGCTGTATAAGGTAGGTCACGGAGGCTCTGAACGCACTCAGAAACAGATTCATCACATTCCTTCTTGACAGAGACAAGCAGCAGGAGTGAGTATGAGGGTTTGCTCACATTGCAGGCTTCCCCATGGTGCAGGGTGCCATTGACTGCATGCATTGTGCCATGCGTGCTCCACATCTGAATTTAGCCATATTCATGAACAGAAAGGGATTCCACTCCCTCAATGTGCAGCTGGTGTGCGACCACATGCAGCGTATTGTGCAGGTCAATGCCCGCTATCCTGGCAGCAGTGATGACTCCTTTATTCTGCGGCAGTCCAACGTGCCACCTATATTTCAACCAGCATGGCTACTGGGCGACAAGGGTTATCCTGTCATGAAATGGCTCATGACTCCGGTCCAGAATGCATGCACACGTGCAGAGCAGGTGTACATTGAGAGCCACGCTGCCTCACGAACATAATTGAGCACACCATAGGTGTCCTCAAGCAATGCTTCCACTGCCTGGACCGCTCTAGAGGAGCCCTGCAGTAGCCAGCTGAGTGAGCATCAAGATTTGTCGCTGAATGCTGCATGCTGCACATTATGAGGGAACAGCCCTTGCCAACACCTATCCAGCGAGACCCTGAGCTAGAGGAAGAGGCGGAGGAGGAAGAGGCGGAGGAGGAAGAGGCAGAGGAGGAGGAGAAGAGACGGAGGAGGAAGTGTAGGAAGAGGAAGTGCAGAAGGAACTGGAGGAAGAGGCAGGGAGGCAACAAGGTAGACAGGCCCTGTCGGCCAGGGCTCTGCATGATCAGCTGATTAATGAGCGATACCAGTAACCTCAACAACACCTCTAGAAGGGGAGTAGGGAAAAACCGGGGAACTACAGGCCAGTGAGCCTAACATCAGTGGTAGGAAAATTATTGGAAAAAATTCTGAAGGACAAAATTAGTCTCCACTTGGAGAAGCATGGATTAATCAGGGATAGTCAACATGGCTTTGTCAAGGGAAGATCATGTCTGACTAATTTGATTGAATTTTTTGAGGGGGTGACTAGGCGTGTGGATGAGGGTAACGCAGTGGATGTGGTATACATGGATTTCAGTAAGGCCTTCGGGCCTTCGATAAAGTCCCCCACAGGCCTTCGATAAAGTCCCCCACAGGAGACTGGTCAAGAAGGTACGAGCTCATGGAATCCAGGGTGCCTTGGCACTTTGGATACAAAACTGGCTTAGTGGCAGAAGGCAAAGGGTGATGGTCGAAGGTTGTTTTTGTGACTAGAAGCCTGTGGCCAGTGGGGTACCACAGGGATCGGTGCTGGGTCCCTTGCTGTTTGTGGTCTACATTAATGATTTGGATATGAATGTAAAAGGTATGATCAGTAAGTTCGCTGATGATACAAAGATTGGTAGGGTGGTAAATAGCGAGGAGGATAGCCTCAGTCTGCAGGACGATATAGATGGGTTGGTCAGATGGGCGGAACAGTGGCAAATGGAATTTAACCCGGAAAAGTGCGAGGTGATGCACTTTGGAGGGACTAACAAGGCAAGGGAATACACAATGAATGGGAGGACCCTAGGCAAGACAGAGGGTCAGAGGGATCTTGGTGTGCAAGTTCACAGATCCCTGAAGGCGGCGGAACAGGTAGATAAGGTGGTAAAGAAGGCATATGGGATACTTGCCTTTATTAGCCGAGGCATAGAATATAAGAGCAAGGAGGTTATGATGGAGCTGTATAAAACACTGGTTAGGCCACAGCTGGAGTACTGTGTGCAGTCCTGGTCGCCACACTACAGGAAGGATGTGATCGCTTTGGAGAGGGTGCAGAGGAGATTCACCAGGATGTTACCAGGGCTGGAGCGCTTCAGCTATGAAGAGAGACTGGGAAGATTGGGTTTGTTTTCCTTGGAGCAGAGGAGGCTGAGGGGGGACATGATTGAGGTGTACAAAATTATGAGGGGCACAGATAGGATGGATACTAAGGAGCTTTTTCCCTTCGTTGAGGGTTCTATAACAAGGGGACATAGATTCAAGGTAAAAGGCGGGAGGTTTAGAGGGGATTTGAGAAAGAACTTTTTCACCCAGAGGGTGGTTGGAGTCTGGAACTCACTGTCTGAAAGGGTTGTGGAGGCAGGAACCCTCACAACATTCAAGAAGCATTTGGATGAGCACTTGAAATGCCATAGCATACAAGGCTACGGACCAAATGCTGGAATATGGGATTAGAGTAGACAGGGCTGATGGCCGGCGCGGACACGATGGGCCGAAGGGCCTCTATCCGTGCTGTATAACTCTATGACTCTATGACTCCCGATTCACCAACGGTCTCACACTCCTTACCTTTCCTCTCCCACATGACCATCAAATCGTCATCCTTATGATTACACATTGCTTCCTCCCTCAGCTCACTGCAGAAATGAAGACCAACACCAAATACAAATACAAATTTATAAATTAACACATGTAATAATTCAAACAAAATGAGACTATTCACCCTTGTGCAGTCCCTTGGTGCCTGTCGTCCGTGTTCCTACGAGGTGCATACCCAGTGGCTGGAGCATGGGTGGTGGAAGGCTGCTGATCTTCAATTGAGGAGACAGCCGATGGCCTTGGAGGATGACCTCAAGCAGCTCTGGGCCAGGAGGGCCCGGCTTCAGACTGCACCATCTCAGCCTGGGCTGCAGCAGTCTGGCCCGGCTGGCTGAAAAGCAATGGCAAGGGCACTGGTGGAGTGGTAGGGGTGGGAGCAGGAAGGCTGTCATCCTGAGAGAGGACAGCAGGTTCGACCTCCATGGTACCACTGCCATTCTCCCGGGGTGCGCCTCAGCAATCCTGGTGATCTGCTGGAGAACAGATTGCTGAACTGCTGTGATGCACTCGAAGCCCTTTCAACAGTGGAACCCGGAGCCATGATAGCAGCAGTCTGAGCTTCCGAGGCAGCAATCTGAGCTCCAAATGCAGCAGTCAGACCTTGGATGTCAGATGTTTATGCTGAAATGGAAGCTGACACATCGGTCATTGGACGCTGTATCATGGTGGGTTCCACAGGTGTGCTGATGGAGGTGACCACCCATTCCATGTGGGAAAGGATGGGCTCCAAGCTCTGCGCAGAGCCCTGTGCCAATTTGGAGCTGGACTCCTCTGTGCCCCTTGACATTGCATGCAGGCTTTCTGGCAGGCTTTCCAGTGTACCAAGCATTTGGATGTGTTTGCCCATCAGCCGCCTTCTGTAGCCTGACCCATCTAAGTCATCATTTCACTCCTCTGCAGCAGAACTAGTGTGCAACCTGGCCCTCTGGCATCCGTTTCCCCTGCCCTGGCTCCTGCGCACTTGTGCCCGGTGTCTCACCACATGCAGATCTCTCCTCTAACCTAGCCTCTAAAATATGCAAAATGTCAGTCTCTGAATTGGTGGATACCATTGTAAGACTGAGTGACGGTGTGAGATCTCCATCGCCACTGTCACCTTCCTCTGCCTCCTCGGATGGTGCCGGTTCCAGTTTTTGGGTATCTGCAATGACTGAGTTGTGGTGTGGGGAGAGGTGAAAGTAAGATGTGCGTGCTTGCACCATCTGCAGCATGTGAGTCAGAAAAGATTGTGGGCTGAGGGAGAAGTGGGAAGCGAGAAGGAGGATTAGGTATGCAGAGATGCTCATCATCAATACCTCCAGCACTGCCAGTGGCCATGACCACAGCGACGGCCCGTTCAATGATTGACAGCACTGACTCCTCCTAGGGGGTGAGGACATGTAGGCATGCCTGTCTTTCCCCGGATCTTTCTTGCTGCCTGTTGTTATGCACCACCTTTGCCTGCAAGAAAGAGGGAAGTGTGTCAGTGAGTGTCCTGCAAGATGTTTGGGTGATGTGGCTGTCATGGTTAAATAGCTGTCAGTGTATGTGACCTGTGAGTTGGGAATGTGTGGCTTGCAAGAGTGGCACTGTGTGAGGCCGATTTGAAGAGTTGCGTAGTGATGGAAAGAGTTTGTTGGTAGGTGGGTGATGGGGGGTGTAATGCATGGAGCAGTGGATGAGGCTAGTGGTGCATTTGGTAGGATAAGCCACTTGACAGTTAAAGTCACTCATCTTGACCACTCATGTCAAATCATTGAACTTCTTCCTGCATTGCAACCATGTGCATGGTGCCATGCTCTTGGCATTCATCTCGTGCGCCACTTCCTCCCACTGCCCCCTCAGCATGTGTCTGGAGGGCCTCCTGCCCCCCTATGGATAAAGGATGCCCCTCCGTGTGTCCACCTCTTGCACCAAGGCCTCGAGTGAACCTTGATGCCGCTCTCTCACAGGCCCAGCCATTCTTGAGTATATTCCAGAACAGAGTTAGTTGCCACACCAATTCCAGGTCTCCCTGCAGGCGCAGTGCACCTCCCCTTTAAAAGGTGCAGGCTACTTTTGTGTAGTACTAGCCACTCCCGATAACGAGGCCCCCTGTTAGTGCGTGCAGCCAATCAACACCGCAGGTAGCGCTGGCTGCACGCAGCAATCACTGCAATCACCAGGCCGCATGAATGTTATGTACTGCCTGCATCTCAACGACTGGGCGCAGGTTAATCGTGCACCACGATCCCAGCGCACGTTTTCGGGGGTTAACCATTTTAACCCCCGATGTGATTATCTGCCTCACCAGATTCCTATCTAATGCACTACAAAATTATTTAAACTGAAAGCTTCAAAGTTTTCAATTTAGATTTGCAGTTTATTTGTGATTGTGGAATAACAAGGCTGTGCTGAGTTAGCAAACAAATTTAGGACTCGTGTGTATGGTGAATGATTCTTTTTCACGGAAGATAAAAAAGTAGAATTAAACAGAGCTTGTGAAATAATCTGTTCTGTTGAAAGAGGCCCCAAGTTTCTTGATTTTTAAGGACTGGCTATGATTCTGGTATGACATCAAAAGATCCCCAATATGATTCGGAATTTTATAATACTTTTTACTTTTTGCAGGCATTCGATCATACTTGTATCTAGGGGAATCCCTACCCTGCCGCCCAAATCATGGAGCTTTTGTCATCGTAACAAGCTGGATTTTTATTTTTGCGATTGCCTTTATAAATGTCCATTTCAACAAACCATCAAAACACAAAAGCGCAACATAATCTGTTAAAACGGTAATTTTTTAAAAATAAAATTTGGTCTTTGATGGATTGATGCTGCTAAGTACTTTTTAATAACTAAATTGGATTTCCTGGGACATAAATCTGAATTAGCTGATATCCCTGAAAGAGTCAGATGTAGATCCAGTGGAAAAAAACACAGGATATGCTATACCTGATTTTTAGTCATGTGATAAATATATTGCAGCTTCTCAGGTCTGAAAAACCTTTATCTTCACATTGTGTTTTGTAATTTGCAGTTTCACATTTAGGAGAAAGTAACAGTCAGGATAAGTGTTAATTGCAAGGTCCTTTTGACATATTTTTAAAAAAAAGAACATTTTCATCAACTGACATTTTCTATGCAGTTCAATTACAGGTAATTTGTTCAAGTCATTTTCTGTCTTTTTTTTACATCTAAGTGCAACGAGGATACAAACTACAGTATCAAGAAATGTGTTACTAGTATTACATAGAATGGCATAGAATTTTACAGCACAGAATGACTGTTACTTTCTCGTAAATGTGAAACTGCAAATTACAAAACAAAATGTGAAGATAAAGGTTTTTCAGAACTGAGAAGCTGTAATATGTTTATCTCATGACTAAAAATCAGGTATAGCAAATTAAAAGCTGCATCTCCTAAGTTAGCAACTGAATAAATAAGACATATGTTTTGCTAAGTATGGTAATGGTGTGATTAGAACTGGAGAGCAAATCCATTACATTTTTTTAACATCAGATGATTATACAAATCAAAGAGCAATCTGGGTTGATGACAGTGAAAACTCCAGGGCTGATCTTCCTCTCCTAGTGCTGTCTGGGAGCAATTAGTAAGGAGTGCACTGGAAGTGCAGCCTGTGGGGACCAAAAGCTGAGTGCCTGAACTTCCTCGTTGACCTCATTTTTGAATTCACCAGGCGTACTATTGCTGCACCCATGTAAGGAAGTCTAGGTACTTCTGGAGCTTTCGAGGGAGTAGGAACTTTAAAGGGGCAGGTACAGTGGAATCCCCACAAAAGGGATATCAAGGAATGTGAATTTTATAGTGCATTGAATAGATAATATTAAAAGTGTCAGCTGCAGACGAGTTTTGGAGAGTGCTGAAATTAATTATCATAGTATCATAGTGTCATAGTAGGTGCAGCACAGGAGGAGGCCATTTGGCCCATTGTGCCTGTGCCAGCTCTTTGAAAGAGCTATCCAATTAGTCCCATTCCCCTGCTCTTTCCCCATAGTCCTGTAAATGTTTTTCCTTCAAGTATTTATCCAATTTTCTTCTGAAAGTTACTATTGAATCTGCTTCCACCACCCTTTCAGGCAGTTCATTCCAGATCATTACAACTCACTGCATAAAAAAATGTTTCCTTATGTCGCTTCTGGCTCTTTTGCCGATCACCTTAAATCTGTGTCCTCTGGTTACCGACCCTTCGACCATTGGAAACAATTTCTCCTTATTTACTCTATCAAAACCATTCATGATTTTGAACATTTTGGAATTCTTCACTCCAAAAAGCTGTGGAGGCTGAGTCATTGAATATATTCAAGGCTGAGTTAGACAAATTTTTGATCAGCGAGGGAATGAAAGGATATGGGGAAAAGGCGGGAAAGTGGAGTTGAGGTAAAAATCAGATCAGCCATGATCTCATTAAATGGTGGAACAGGCTCGAAGGGCCAAATGGCCTACTCCTGCTCCTATCTCTTATGGTCTTATGGTAACACTCTATCAAATGTCCCCTTAACCTTCTCTGTTCTAAGGAGAACAACTCCAGCTTCTCCAGTCTCTCCACATAACTCAAGTCCCCCATCCCTGGCACCATTCTAGTAAATCTCTTCTGCAACCTCTCTAAGGCCCTGACATCCTTCCTAAAATGTGGTGCCTAGAATTGAACACAATACTCCAGCTGAGGCCTAACCAATGTTTTATAAAGGTTTAGCATAACTTCCTTACCTTTGTACTCTATGCCTCTATTAATAAAGCCCAGGGTCCCATATACTTTTATAATAGCCTTCTTAACTTGACCTGCCACCTTCAAAGATTTGTCCATGTGCACCCCCAGGTCTCCCTGTTCCTGCACCCCCTTTAAAATTGTACCATTTCGTTTATATTGGCCCTCCTCATTCTTCCTACCAAAAGACATCACTTTACACTTCTCTGCGTTAAAATTGCCATATGTCTGCCCATTTCACCAGTCTGCCTATGTCGTCCTTAAGTCTGTTACTTGCCTTCACATTGTTTACTACATTTCCGAGTTTCGTGTCACCTGCAAACTTTGAGATTAATCCCTCTACACCCAAGTCCAAGTCATTAATAAATATCAAAAAGAGCAGCGGTCCTAATACTGACCCCTGGAGAACATCACTGCATACTACTCTCCAGTCTGAAAAACAACCATTCCCCACTACTTTCTGCTTTCTGAGCCCTAGCCAATTTTGTATCCATGCTGCCACTGTCCCTTTAATCCCATGGGCTTTAATTTTGCTTACAAGTCTATTATGTGGTACTTTATTAAATGCCTTTTGAAAGTCTGTGTAAACAATATCAACTGCACCACCCTCATCAACCCTCTCCATTACTTCATCAAAGAATTCAATCAAGTTAGTAAAATACGATTTTCCTTTAACAAATCCGTGCTGACTTTCATTTATTAGCCCATACTTTTCCAAGTGCCAATTTATTTTGTCCCAGATTATTGTCTTTAAAAGTTTTTCCACCACAGACGTTAAGCTGATTAGCCTGTAATTGACGGGTTTATCCCTCTCCCCTTTTTTGAACAGGGGTGTAACATTTGCAATCCTCCAATCCTCTGGCACCATCTCCATATCTAAGGGGATAAACAAAAGTTGTTACTTTCATTTCTGTGGTCTTCTGCTTTAGTCAACATAAGAACATAAGAAATAGGAGCAGGAGTAGGCCAATCGGCCCCTCGAGCCTGCTCCACCATTCAGTAAGATCATGGCTGATCTGATCCTAACCTCAAATCTAAATTCATGTCCAATTTCCTGCCCGCTCCCCGTAACCCCTAATTCCCTTTACTTCTCGGAAACTGTCTATTTCTGTTTTAAATTTATTTAATGATGTAGCTTCCACAGCTTCCTGGGGCAGCAAATTCCACAGACCTACCACCCTCTGAGTGAAGAAGTTTCTCCTCATCTCAGTTTTGAAAGAGCAGCCCCTTATTCTAAGATTATGCCCCCTAGTTCTAGTTTCACCCATCCTTGGGAACATCCTTACCGCATCCACCCGATCAAGCCCCTTCACAATCTTATATGTTTCAATAAGATCGCCTCTCAATCTTCTGAACTCCAATGAGTAGAGTCCCAATCTACTCAACCTCTCCTCATATGTCCACCCCTTCATCCCCGGGATTAACCGAGTGAACCTTCTTTGTACTGCCTCGAGAGCAAGTATGTCTTTTCTTAAGTATGGACACCAAAACTGTATGCAGTATTCCAGGTGCGGTCTCACCAATACCTTATATAACTGCAGCAATACCTCCCTGTTTTTATATTCTATCCCCCTAGCAATAAAAGCCAACATTCCGTTGGCCTTCTTGATCACCTGCTGCACCTGCATACTAACTTTTTGATTTTCTTGCACTAGGACCCCCAGATCCCTTTGTACTGCATTACTTTCCAGTTTCTTGTCAAATGGGATGTCCCTTGTTGACATGTGCATGCAACTGTGCCATTGAGGGTTTGGCAGCAGAAATGGAAGCCAGAGCGCGTGCGATTGCACACGCACACACACACGTGCGCACACACACACACACGTACACACGCATACACACACTTTAAATAAAGAACTGTCGTGTTAATTGTAATTTTAGAGCTTTTGAATATGGAGGAACGCGAGAAACAAAAGTGGATCTGAAAAATTACAGTTGGGGTTTGCAAGATGATAGTTTCACTGTATGCATGTTCTTTTTATTGAAGGCAGTATTTACTATTTGGTTTGGTTGAAAGGATTTTTACTCAGAGATTGTAGTGATTTGGTAAGGTGGTGGGATGATTCCGAGTGATTTTAGGATGGGCTTGCATCTTAGGAGAAAGTGCCTCAAATCAGAGCCAGGGAGATTTCTCTTGCAAAACTCTAGGCTCCTCTTTGCTTCCCGTTTCTCCGCTGGCTCAGATTTTTTTTATTTGTTCATGGGATGTGGGCGTCGCTGACAAGGTCGGCATTTATTGCCCATCCCTAATTGCCCTTGAGAAGGTAGTGGTGAGCCGTCGCCTTGAACCGCTGCAGTCCGTGTGGTGAAGGTTCTCCCACAGTGCTGTTAGGAAAGGAGTTCCAGGATTTTGACCCAGCGACAATGAAGGAATGGTGATATATTTCCAAGTTGGGATGGTGTGTGACTTGGAGGGGAACGTGCAGGTGGTGTTGTTCCCATGTGCCTGCTGCCCTTGTCCTTCGAGGTGGTAGAGGTCATGGGTTTGGGAGGTGCTGTCGAAGAAGCCTTGGCGAGTTGCTGCAGTGCATCCTGTGGATGGTACACACTGCATCCACTGTGCACCGGTGTTGAAGGGAGTGAATGTTTAGGGTGGTGGATGGGGTGCCAATCAAGCGAGCTGCTATGTCCTGGATGGTGTTGAGCTTCTTGAGTGTTGTTTGAGCTGCACTCATCCAGGCAAGCGGAGAGTATTCCATCATGCAACATGCTATAGACAGAGCTAAGCAATTCCACAACCAACGGATCAGGTCAAAGCTCTGCAGTCCTGCCACATCCAGTCGTGAATGGTGGTGGACAATTAAACAACTAACGGGAGGAGGAGGCTCTGCAAACATCCCCAACCTCAATGATGGCAGAGTCCAGCACATGAGTGCAAAAGACAAGGCTGAAGCGTTTGCAACCATCATCAGCCAGAAGTGCCATGTGGATGATCCGTCTCGGCTTCCTCCTGATATCCCCACCACCACAGAAGCCAGTCTTCAGCCAATTCGATTCACTCCACTGCACTGGATACAGCAAAGGCTATGGGCCTCGACAACATCCCAGCTGTTGTCATGAAGACTTGCGCTCCAGAACTAGATGCGCCTCTAGCCAAGCTGTTCCAGTACAGCTACAACACTGATATCTACCCGACAATGTGGAAAATTGCCCAGGTATGTCCTGTCCACAAAAAGCAGGACAAATCCAATCCAGCCAATTACCACCCCATCAGTCTACTCTCGATCATCAGCAAAGTGATGGAAGGTGTCGTCGACAGTGCCATCATGCGGCACTTACTCACCAATAAGCTGCGCTCCGATGCTCAGTTTGGGTTCCGCCAGGACCACTCGGCTCCAGACCTCATTACAGCGTTGGTCCAAACATGGACAAAAGAGCTGAATTCCAGAGGTGAGGTGAGAGTGACTGCCCTTGACATCAAGGCAGCATTTGACCGAATGTGGCATCAAAGAGCCTAGTAAAATTGAAGTCAATGAGAATCAGGGGGAAATCTCTCCAGTGGCTGGAGTCATACCTAGCACAAAGGAAGATGGTAGTGGTTGTTGGAGGCAAATCATCTCAGCCCCAGGACATTGCTGCAGGAGTTCCTCAGGGCAGTGTCCTAGGCCCAACCATCTTCAGCTGCTTCATCAATGACCTTCCCTCCATCATAAGGTCAGAAATGGGGATGTTCGCTGATGATTGCACAGTGTTCAGTTCCATTCGCAACCCCTCAAATAATGAAGCAGTCCGTGCCCGCATGCAGCAAGACCTGGACAACATCCAGGCTTGGGCTGATAAGTGGCAAGTAACATTCGCACCAGACAAGTGCCACGCAAAGACCATCTCCAACAACAGAGAGTCTAACCACCTCCCCTTGACATTCAACGGCATTACCATCGCCGAATCCCCCACCATAAACATCCTGGGAGTCACCATTGACCAGAAACTTAACTGGACCAGCCATATAAATATTGTCGCTACAAGAGCAGGTCAGAGGCTGGGTATTCTGTGGCGAGTGACTCACCTCCTGACTCCCCTTTCCACTATCCACAAGGCACAAGTCAGGAGTGTGATGGAATACTCTCCACTTGCTTGGATGAGTGCAGCTCCAACAACACTCAAGAAGCTCGACTCCATCCAAGATAACGCAGCCCGCTTGATTGGCACCCCATCCACCACCCTAAACATTCACTCCCTTCACCACCGGTGCACAGTGGCTGCAGTGTGTACTATCCACAGGATGCACTGCAGCAACTCGCCAAGGCTTCTTCGACAGCACCTCCCTAACCCGTGACCTCTACCACCTAGAAGGACAAGAGCAGCAGGCACATGGGAACAAGACCATCTGCATGTTCCCCTCCAAGTCACACACCATCCCGACTTGGAAATATATTGCCGTTCCTTCATCGTCGCTGGGTCAAAATCCTGGAACTCCCTTCCTAACAGCACTGTGGGAGAACCGTCACCACACGGACTGCAGCGGTTCAAGAAGGCGGCTCACCACCACCTTCTCAAGGGCAATTAGGGATGGGCAATAAATGCCGGCCTCGCCAGCGACGCCCACATCCCATGAACGAATTTTAAAAAATCACACTCCTGACTTGTGCCTTGTAGATGGTGGAAAGGCTTTGAGGAGTCAGGAGGTGAGTCATTCGCTGCAGAATACCCAGCCTCTGACCTGCTCTTGTAGCCACAGTATTTATATGGCTGGTCCAGTTCAGTTTCTGGTCAATGGTGACCCCCAGGATGTTGATGATTGGGGATTCGGCGATGGTAATGCAGTTGAATGTCAAGGGGAGGTCGTTAGACTCTCTCTTGTTGGAGATGGTCATTGCCTGGCTCTTGTCTGGCACGAATGTTACTTGCCACTTACGAGCCCAAGCCAGGATTTTGTCCAGGTCTTGCCGCATGTGGGCTCGGACTGCTTCATTATCTGAGGGGTTGCGAATGGAACCGAACACTTGTGCAGTCATCAGCGAACATCCCCATTTCTGACCTTATGATGGAGGGAAGGTCATTGATGAAGCAGCTGAAGATGGTTGGGCCTCGGATACTGCTCTGAAGAACTCCTGCAGCTATGTCCTGGGGCTGAGATGATTTGACTCCAGCCACTGGAGAGTTTTCCCCCTGATTCCCATTGACTTCAATTTTACTAGGGTTCCTTGGTGCCACACTCAGTCAAATGCTGCCTTGATGCCAAGGGCAGTCACTCTCACTTCACCTCTGGACTTCAGCTCTTTTGTCCATGTTTGGACCAAGGCTGTAATGAGGTCTGGAGCCGAGTGGTCCTGGCGGAACCCAAACTGAGCATCGGTGAGTAGGTTATTGGTAAGTAAGTGCTGCTTGATAGCACTGTCGACGACACCTTCCATCACTTTGCTGATGATTGAGAGTAGACTGATGGTTCGGAAATTGGCTGGATTGGATTTGTCCTGCTTTTTGTGGACAGGACATACCTGGGCAATTTTCCACTTTGTCGGGTAGATACCAGTGTTGTAGCTGTGCTGGAACAGTTTGGCTGGAGGCGCAGCTAGTTCTGGAGTGCAAGTCTTCCTCAGTCTTCCTCCCTCAGCTCCTCTGCAAGGGTTTCTTCTTGCTCTTCCTCGAGCTGGATTTCTTTCTCCAGGGCTAAATTATGAATATAGCAGGGAACAGAGTGATATGGGAATTCTTGGCTGGAGAGTACATCCCACGGAATGGTCGAGACAGTGGAACCGTTGCTTCACAATTGCAATTGTATGCTCAATGATGACTCTAGTTGCGCATTGAGACTTAATGTAGTGACATTCAGCTTGTGTATTGGTATTCCATGGGGAGGTCAACAACCACAGTGTGAGGGGAAACCCCTGATCCTCCAAGAGCTAGCCCTTCACAGAAGAGGGATCAACAACAAGTTGCAATTATATAGTGCCTTTAACGTGGTAATATGTCCCAAGGTGCTTCACAGGAACGTTATCAGACAAAATTTGACTCCGAGAGAGCGTGGTCGTGAGGCCTAGGGAGGGAATTCCATTGCTTGTGGAAAAGACAGCTGAAGGCACGGCCACCAATGGTGGGGCGAAGGAAATTTGGGATATACAAGAGGCCAGAATTGGAGGAACGCAGACTTCTTGGAGCGTTATAGGGCTGGAGGAGGCTACAGAGATAGGGAGGGGTGAGGTCATTGAGGGATTTGAACACATGGATCAGAATTCTAAATTTGAGGCCACTTCAGGTCAGTGAGCACCAGAGTGATGGGAGAATGGGACTTGATGCAAGTTAGGATACGGGAAGCAGAGTTTTGGATCAGTTTAAGTTTATGGATGGAGAAAGATGGGAGGCCAGCCAAGAGATCATTGGAATAGTTGAGTCTGGAGGTAACAAAGGCATGGATGAGGTTGTCAGCAGCAGATGGACTGAGGCGGGGCGGAGATGTGTGATATCATGGAGGTGAAAGTAGGCAGTCTTGGTGATAGAGCGGATATGGGTTCTAAAGCTCAGCTCAGGGCCAAATAGGACGCAGAGATTGCGAACAGTCTGATTCAGCCTCAGACATCATGGAATCGGTGGCTAGGAAATAGAGTTTGTGGTGCGGCCGAAGACAATGGCTTTGGTCTTCTCAATATTTAATTGGAGGAAATTTCTGCTCCTCCAATACTGGATGTCGGACAAACAGCATAACAAATCATAGGTAGTGGAGAGGTCGAGAGAGGTGGTAGTGATGTAGAACTGTTGAAGACACAAGTGTGAAGAGACTCATGGTGAACCAGTCCTTCGCTGTCCTAGGATGTCTTGCATTCACCTGCATGATTTGATGATGTAGGTCAGAAACTATTCAAACTAATGGAATGGAACCTTTCATGATTCATATACGGAGTACATCTTCCTGGAGGAGCCCTGAAGACCACATGGTTTCCATCCACTACTGCCTGCACTCTGGGAAACCTGCTCTATGGAAAGAGCCTTGGGCTCTAACGCGCTACTGTTGAAAAGACAATGGGAACATAGGAACATAGGGGAAGCTGAAGTACTGCTCCACTCTCTTAAAAATGGTACTTGTGGAAGGAGCCAGTTGCAAAGAAATTGAGAAACACTAAGATCTTCACTTCCATAGATAGAGCAGTGCCTATCTGGGAACCTGGCTGCAGGCCTTCATACAGCTGGTCACACAGTTCCCTCACCACACCTTGTGGGACTCTCGGGCCATGTGGATACTGCTGTTGGGTTCGGGCCTCAAAATTTCTCCGGCACAAGGAAAAGAATGAATCGGAGTCCTCCTCCTTTTAGGGTGCTTTCTTCCCTGTCATTCATCTCAGCTTCTGTCTCTTCTTCCTCCTCCTCCTTCTTCAGGTAAGGATGTGTTACACCTATTTTTTCTACTGGAAGGGGGTTTCAGAATAAATTAAACAGCATCTCTTAATACTAGAAGCACTGCTACTTTTACAGACATTTCCAGATGTAGCAAAATGAATCGGAAAGCAATTTATTAACGTTTTAACACTTACTAGAGTCTAGCAGCCTGTTCCCTCAACACAGCTAGCACCTAAATGCCAGTGCAGGAAACAGTAGCACCAGGTTTTTATGGGGGCAGTTCGCACCTGATCTGCATATGGAGCTATTAGAGGAAATCTTTGTGCAAAGACCTGTGACATTCATTTGCATGTAATTTAATTTGCTGCACCTTCTTTGGGCATAGTCATATATAAATATTAGAAAAAGCCATAGAGGAAATTCAAGAGCAGTGCTATTTCGGGCCAGAATGGGAGCATAGGATTGGCACTGATTTTTTCCTCCTGCATTTGGACTGGCCACATTATGTAACAATTTTGTAAGTACATCCAAATGGGCAGTTTTTTTCATTTGTTCTGCATTTTGTTGAGGATGAAAGACTGTCCGATTTCTGCCCTGGGTTTAAATCGGGGCTGTAATCATAGGTTGAAGGTCCAGCTTGCAAAAGTGGTTAAAAATTCATTTTTGGGGCTTGGAATCTGCCAATTGGTACACAGCAAAAGTGTAAACAACATGAATCCATGTGAATTGGATCACATTTAGTTATCAGATTCATCAGTAAGTCACCCCTCCTGCAAGTCTTTTAGTAAGTTTTAGATGTTGATCCTTTACACATCTCCTTTCCTAATAAAAAAAATATGAATCTGCCACTTGATTGCATCAGTTTTAATATGTTGCGACAAAATGAAGCATTTTTAGTTTGGATGGATTCTTTCTTGTTGATCGCAGCTCTCACAGGGTTAAAATTGGTTCCTGCCAGCTGTTTCTGCAAGCTGTACAGAATGTACACTATGGTCTGGTATGCCGAATGATTTGATATGAATAAATTGAATGCTGCCTTTGCCCTTGGATGGTGATCTGTAGAATGATAGAATCATAGAATTATACAGCACAGAAGGAGGCCATTCGGCCCATCTTTGAAAGAGCTATCCAATTAGTCCCATTCTCCTGGCTTTTCCCCATAGCCCTGCAAATTTTTCCCCTTTAAGTATTTATCCAATTCCCTCTTGAAAGTTATTATTGAATTTGCTTCCACCACCCTTTCAGGCAGTGCATTCCAAATCATAACAACTCTCTGCGTAAAAAATGTTTTCCTTATGTCGCCTCTGGTTCTTCCTTAAATCTGTGTCCTCTGGTTACCGACCCTTCTGCCACTGGAAACAGTTTCTCCTTATTTACTCTATCAAAACCCTTCATGATTTTGAACACCTCTATCAAATCTCCCCTTAACCTTCTCTGCTCTAAGGAGAACAACCCCAGTCTTTCCACATAACAAAAGTCACTCATCCCTGGTACCATCTAGTAAATCTCCTCTGCACCCTTTCTAAGGCCTTGACATCCTTCCAGAGTTGGCCACAATACTCCAGCTGGGGCCTAACCAGTGTTTTATAAAGGTTTAGCATAACGTCCTTGCTTTTGTACTCTATGCCTCTACTTATAAAGCCAAGGATTCCTTATGCATTTTTAACAGCCTTTACACTTCTCTGCATTAAATTTCAACTACCATGTGTCTGCCCATTTCACCAGTCTGTCTATGTCCTCCTGAAGTCTGTTACTATCCTCCTCACTGTTTACTACATTTCTGAGTTTTGTGTCACCGGCAAACTTTGAGATTAAGCCCTGTACACCCAAGTCCAGGTCATTAATACATATCAAAAAGTGCAGTGGTCCCAACACTGACCCCTGGGGAACACCACTGCATACTTTCCTCCAGCCTGAAAAACAACCGTTCTCCACTACTCTGTAAGGATTTTAGACATTGGATCAGACCCCATTTTACGCTTTTGAACTGCTGGACGATTCAAATTAAGGGTTAACTAGTCCCTTTAAGGATTTGGACATTCACTTGGACAGTACATTTGAAAGCATGGGTTAACTCGCCCATGACATTACCTTTGAACATCAGGACAGTAGAAATGCAAAACCGCAAAATGCAGTCGGTTTAAACTGGACATTTGGATATCAGTTTAAACTGCAAAAGCAGCAAAGTACAGAAACATCAACAAGCTGCGGTTTGATAGGCACGAAAGATGGAAGCTTTCGTCACCTTCCAGAAGCCTTGGGAAGCTTTTTGATGCTCACAACAAATGTAATGGACAAACAACTGATAAGGCACTTGGCATCACATGGAGAAGAAGATACAATGGATCCACACTGTTTTTGAGTGGTCCAACCATCCATCGTTAATGCAACGATGGATGAGTGGCCAAACTGGGCCTTCTCGTAACTTGGAACACACCCTATCAGCTAAAAAACATATAAAGATAGACACCGTAGAAGCTTCATCAGTCAACAGTTGCAGGGCAACAGTTGAACAATTACTGTGGTATGAGCTCCTCCAATAATGAGCACTTTGATACTTCGCTTGTAAACTTTGACAAGAAGACTTTAATTCTGAACTTCGACGAACAGACTGTACTTCTGAATGACAAAAAGACTGCTTCTGCACTTTGACAAAAACACAAACCTTGATGAGAAGACACAGAACTTTGATACTTTACTACTGAACTGGAACGAAGAGGCAAACTTTGATGAGACAAAGAATGCCAATGCATCATTCGACACATCACCTGTTACTGCAGCATCAACCCCCTTTGTCTAGACATAGACAGCTGCCTTGATGCTTTATAAAGGTTGAATGTGCTACTTTGTATGTGCTGGGTATTCTGTGGTGAGTGACTCACCTCCTGACTCCCCATAGCCTTTCCACAAGGCACAAGTCAGGAGTGTGATGGAATACTCTCCACTTGCCTGGATGAGTGCAGCTCCAACAACACTCAAGAAGCTCGACACCATCCAGGACAAAGCAGCTGCTTGATTGGCACTCCATCCACCACCGTAAACATTCACTTCCTTCACCACCGGCGCACAGTGGCTGTAGTGTGTACCATCCACAGGATGCACTGCACAACTCGCCAAGGCTTCTTCGACAGCACCTCACAAACCCGCGACCTCTACCACCTAGAAGGACAAGAGCAGCAGGCACATGGGAACAACACCACGTGCACGTTCCCCTCCAAGTCACACACCATCCCGACTTGGAAATATATCGCCGTTCCTTTATTGTTGCTGGGTCAAAATCCTGGAACTCCCTACCTAACAGCACTGTGGGAGAACCTTCACCACACGGACTGCAGCGGTTCAAGAAGGCGTCTCACCACCACCTTCTCAAGGGCAATGAAGGATGGGCAATAATTGCTGGCCTTGCCAGCGACGCCCACATCCCATGAACAAATTTTTAAAAACTTACTCGCTTTGCTTCATCCTTGCTGATGTATTCCTTTTTAAATCATTAAATGAAGTACATTGCAAACCACCAATTGTATTATCAGGTAGAGTGATCCACGTATTGATTGAGTTGCTTCATGCTAAGAGCTCTTTTTGACTCATTAAATAAATAATCACTTCGATTAATGTAACTACTGTGTCAGGGTGGCTTTCTTTGTCTGAACTATTGTCTAGGTCCACGAATCTCTGGGAAAGAGCCAAATTTCCCTACAACTCCCTGCTTTCTGTCCCTTAGCCAATTTCGTATCCACGTAGCCTTTAATCCCATGGGCTTTAATTTTGCTAACAAGTCTATTACATGGTACTTTATTACATGCCTTTTGTCAGTCCATATACACATCAACCGCACTACCCTCATCAACCCTTTCCATTACTTCATCAAAGATCTCAATAAAATTAGTCACCTAGATCTGCCTTTAACAAATCTGTGCTGGCTTTCATTTAGCAACCCATATTTTTCCAAGTGCCAAATGAATTTTGTCCCGGATTATTGACGCTAAAAGTTTCCCCACCACCGATGCTAGGCTGACTGGCCTGTAGTTGCTGGGTTTATCCTTCTCCCTTTTTTTGAACAGGGGTGCAACATTCACAATCCCCCAGTCCTCTGACACCACTTCCATATCTAAGGAAGTTTGGAAGATTGTGGCCAGAGCCTCCGTAACTTCCACCCTTACTTCCCTTAGCAGCCTTGGATGCATCCCATCCAGACCAGGTGACTTTTCTACTTTGAGCACTGCCAATGTTTTTAGTACCTTCTCTTTTATCAATTTTTCCAATTTCTGTACTACCTCCTCCTTTACTGTGATATTGGCAGCATCCTCTTCTTTAGTGAAGACTGATGCAAAGTACTCATTTAGTACTTCAGCCATGCCCTCTGTCTCACAGATTATTCAAAGTGTTTGGAACTGCTCAATGGATCAAGCCATTCTATTCAATTACAAGCATTCCGTGGATCTGTTTACAGTATATTTGCTTGGCAGCTGTATTTGTGTGGGCAAGTGCTGGTTTGAACCCTGTGAATTTTTGACCACGGGAATGTAGTTATGAGAAGTACAGTTTTAATGTTCTTTCATTGAGATATCTTCAAAAGAATTTGGAGCTATATCTTTGGCACTATTGCACGAAGATTTCCATCAGTCTAAAGTGCTCGGAAATACAACGCGAGTCGGAAGATTCCATGAAAATAGAAAATAGCCATGTAAGAAATAAGGAACTGTATTTTGAGGGTAAGTTTAATGTTGAGAGTTGTCACAGAAGATGTGTCTTTATTGTTTATAACATTTCAAGGAGATTAGTAAAAGTTTGTAATTACTATAAATATACTGTTTATATTGAGTACTATTTCTTTACCTATTTTAATGTTTAATAAATATGTCTCTTGTTTTCTAGCCTGAGCTGTGGTCTGATAGATTATGAGAGCATGTGATATGTCCAGTAAATTAGAGTTGAGTGATGAGGATTTTCTGTTTGACCATTGAGTCTTGCTACGTTTACCTAGGTATTGGGCTGGTAAAGGGACACTCTTGTACATAGAGATAATGGATCGCCTTATGGGAATGGCCGGGGATGCTGAGCCCGATGAAATATCTAGCATATAAGCACAAAAACATAACAGTAAAATAGGATTCTATCACTTGACCATATCATTTTTATTATGTTAAATACCTAATGTGCACAGATCTCCCTTAAGTTCACTAATTCACAATACAGTATTGCAAGTTTATTCCTATTAATGCTTAACATGCCTTGGACAAGTTTACACATCTGAATGTGATCAGGCATACATTGGCGAGTTGACTAGTTTATTGGCAGCTTTCTCTCTTGTACATCAAAGATTAGCATGGTTATGTCTATGAATCTTTACATCCTTGCAGTCAATTGGCTGTAAAACAAGGCTTAATAACTAGTTTTTAGCCAAACAAGTGACCATTTAAAAAAAAAATTCTTCCCAACTTCAGAATGGGCAGTGGGAGCAGGGAAACAAAAGAATGCAAGAAAATAATGGATCACAGTTAAAATTGATTATGTCAGGGGAAAAAAAGTAAAACTAAAGTAATCTAAATAAGAGCGAATGGAGAATAAGAGAGAGTATAAAAAAGAGACGGCTTGATGCGCAGCAATAGTGTTTACATTTTAAAATTTTTATTTAGAATGTTTTTATGTTTAAATTTATTGTTTAAGTTTAATAATATGGTGATAAAACTACTCTTGACACTGCATAAGCTTGAACACTTAAAAACTGGCCAAACCAGGCCAGTGAGACACTTATTTCCCTGAATTTAAGTCTAAAAGTTAAATTGATTTTCCTTTAAATGTGTGATACATAATTTATATATCAGAAAAAATATTTTACATTATAAATTATTTTTGATGGTCTCTGATGGTACAGTGAGGTTATCCAATGTCTTAAATTACTATACCATACAGATTAGGAAGGTCTGAGTTTTAATCTCAGGTCTCTATTGATCAAATTTTTCTTACCCAGCACAGCAGTAGGTATAATTGGCCCCAGTACCCTTGGTTAGAGAGAGGAAAATTGTGTAGGGATCCTGCTCCTGATAGTTATCTAATAACTCCTGCTAGGTCTATGCATCAGGAGGGCAGGCTCTGGCTTGAATAGCCTATGGTGAGCCTTGAACATTCATCAAGGCTCACCCTTCAGTAATAGCCACATGGGTGAGGTAGCCATTAAACCATGTCCCATCAAGGAGTCAATGCCTTCAGGAGGGAAGGGGAGAAAATTGTCAATGCCAAAGGTCACTAAGGCCAAATATTTTTCAACACTTAATACTAATATATCCAAGAAATTTTAGAATAGTGGATCCTATTGAACAGGCTTATGGTGTGCTGGTTAAAAGTGATTTGTGTTGAATGATCTTAAAGACAATAAGCAACTTCTGGAAAAGATTTAGAGATCAAAAATGTCTTGTAAGGTCAACTTTACGTTCTATCCTCATGCTGAATAAAAGCTAATGTTCTAACTTCTAATGTTCTCACTTGGGATTGGGATGTACACTCGAAGATATTGGCCCAGATTTTGCTATGAAAATAACGGTGAGGCTATCAGAACTACTGTTATTTATGCACAAATCGGCTAGCGGAGATGCAGAGTTAAACCCGAAAATCCGGAAATTGTCGTCCGAGATGTGCTGCCACTCCTTAAACTGCCTGAAAATGGCATCTCGGCATCTGGCTCCACATTCAGCGTAAAGTGCCTGTACTGACATCATGGATACGGACTAAACTCGCCACAAAAAGTTAGGGCTTGTCCATTTCCAGTCGAAGCATGCTTTTAACGGCGTGATAAGTTTTTAACAGCGTGATAAGTCTTAATTACTGCCAAACAACCGCTGTGGCACTCAAAATTAACTTTTACAAGCATGGAGTCCCATTCCTTCAGTTTCTAATTGTTGGAGATTTAAAAAAAATTTAAATAATTTTTTTTTCTTTTTTACTTTTTCTTTCTGTCTCTTTTATTTCTCTCTTAATCCAATCTTTCTTTCCCTCTCTTTATTTCGCTTTCTGTACCTGATTTGACATTGAATTCCCTATTCGAACTTATACTTCCTGGTTCAGACTCTGCGCTGCTCATTAATGATTCTTCAATCTGATTGGTTAAGGAGGTACACAGTTGCTTGCCCTGTTCACACATGTCCCAGATGCCCTGTAGATGGCGCCGCGCTGTTTGGCTCTCCCGCTGACACGAACTTGCCGAGCAAAACCCCATGGAAAGTCTATGGGCAAGTGCAAGTCTAATGAATGGCTGGCACCATTTGTTCGCTGCTCACAGCAAAATCTAGCTCCATGTCTATCTTTAAGGTTTTTAAGACTTCTTCATTCAAGTATCCTTTATGACCTTTAACCTGTGATGAAAGAAGTTTCTAGGCATTCATTCAAGTATCTGTCAGTGAAGACTATAAACTTCATATTATCAATTCCATGTGTTTTCAAGAAACTGTAATGTTTATGACACAAGTAGTGTTTCAGTCCTTAAATTGTCAGGAGTTAAGCAATGTTGAATGACATTATAAAATAATGAGCTAGAAAGCTAGACTATTTTTTCTATCTATTATTTGTAGATTAGTCAATTATACAATTATAAAGCTATTGCAAAGTTTTTCATTAATGATACAAAACAAATATATTTAAGGTCTTTAAAATATAATGAGTAATTTTGTAATATAATTTCTAAATGTATAATATTGGGCGTTATATTTAGAGTGTCGATAATATTTCCACTATATTGTTGTGAAGCAGGAAATTACACTTTCAGCAGTGAGGGTATTTTTAGAGTTGTGCTGCAATTTCCAGTTTTTTTTTACAATTTTCCCAGTATATGCGACTCCAGGCACATTTGTTACTGAAATCTATCACCGGGGCAGAGTGACAGAGAGCCAGCATGGATTTGTCTGACTAATCTAGTTGAATTTTTTGAGGAGGTCACTAGTATTGTGGACAGAGGATTGTCTATGGACGGGTTCATTCATTTCTCTTAGAGTACACAAAAGAAGTTAGCTTCATACAAAAATGTTGTGATTGCAGGCTTGGCCAAAATGTGAGGCATGTAGGAACTATACCCATGTAGTTTGCTATCAGTCAATCTAATGGCTGTGGGTACTGTCTGCAAAAAGTTGACTAATTATCAAGCAAAAAACAATTATTGAAAAGGCACTTACATTCTGCTGAGAATTTGAGATCTATAGAGCAGATTTAGGAGTAAACCAGTCTCATATTCATTGGTATAATAATACCCTACTGAAACTAAGGGGCCAATTTTTGTGCCCTAGACACCCGATTTCAGATGTAGCCATCTTTGAGGGCAAGCACAGAACTGCCTGTTGCAGTAAAAGTCAGTGCAGCCTTGAAGTTTTTTTTTTACTTCTAACTCCTTCCAGGCTGCCGCAGAGGATATCAGCAGAATTAGACAATCTCCAGGGCATCAGTCAATGCACACATGTAGATCTATGAGTTCCGGCCCACAATACTGTAACGTTCATAAATTGCAAGGGATTCCACTAAGTCAATGTACAGCTAGTTTTTTTTATTCGTTCATGGGATGTGGGCGTCGCTGGCAAGGCCAGCATTTATTGCCCATCCCTAATTGCTCTTGAGAAGGTGGTGGTGAGCCGCCTTCTTGAACCGCTGCAGTCCGTGTGGTGAAGGTTCTCCCACAGTGCTGTTAGGTAGGGAGTTCCAGGATTTTGACCCAGCAACGATGAAGGAACGGCGATATATTTCCAAGTTGAGATGGTGTGTGACTTGGAGGGAAACATGCAGGTGGTGTTGTTCCCATCTGCCTGCTGCCCTTGCCCTTCTAGGTGGTAGAGACTGCGGGCTTGGGAAGTGCTGTCGAAGAAGCCTTGGTGAGTTGCTGCAGTGCATCCTGTAGATGGTACACACTGCAGCCACGGTGCGCCGGTGGTGAAGGGAATTAATGTTTAGGGTGGTGGATGGGGTACCAATCAAGCGGGCTGTTTTGTCCTGGATGGTGTTGAGCTTCTTGAGTGTTGTTGGAGCTGCAGTGTCCTGGGACTGAGATGATTGGCCTTCAACATCTCACCCTACAGAATTTAAATAGATAATCTTGTCTCCATTCTCTTAATATTATCTAAATTATTTTATTTAATTAATACTATAATTTGGAAGTGTCAGCCTATTAAAGTTCTGCCTCCTCTCGGCAACTTCTTTAAGTAAAATCCTTGCTCCTCACAACCTGTTGTCCTAGCAACTGCCATGACTCCTTTATGCTATGGCGTCATTCATTCCTCACTTTTGTGACTCTGCACAACAGGATGGTTGCTGGACGACAAGAAGTACCCACCACTCCCATGGCTCATGAAGTCTTTTCATAGGACTACCAATGCTGCAGAGGAGTGCTATAATGACCAACAGCAACAGTGGTGGTGCAATGAAAATTGGGGATGTGCAAGAGGCCAGAATTGGAGGAGCACAGAGACCTCGGAGGATTGTAGGGCTAGAGGAGGTTACAGTGATAGGGAGGTGCGAGGGATTCGAAAACAAAGGATGAGAATTTTAAAATTGAGGCATTGCCAGACCGGGAGCCAGTGTAGGTTAGTGAGCACAGGGGTGATGGGTGAACGAGACTTGATCCGAGTTACGATACGGGCCCTAGTAAAATTGAAGTCAATGGGAATCAGGGGGAAAACTCTCCAGTGGCTGGAGCACAAAGGAAGATGGTAGTGGTTGTTGGAGGCCAATCATCTCAGCCCCAAGACATTGCTGCAGGAGTTCCTCAGGGCAGTGTCCTAGGCCCCACCATCTTCAACTGCTTCATCAAAGACCTTCCCTCCATCATAAGGTCAGAAATGGAGATGCTCGCTGATGATTGCACAGTGTTCAGTTCCATTTCCAACCCCATAGATAATGAAGCAGTCCATGCCTGCATGCAGCAAGACCTGGACAACCTCCAGGCTTAAGCTGATAAGTGGCAAGTAACATTCGTGCCAGACAAGTGCCAGGCAATGACTATCTCAAACAGGAGAGAGTCTAACCACCTCCCCTTGACATTCAATGGCATTACCATCACCGAATACCCCACCATCAACATCCTGGGGGTCACCATTGACCAGAAACTTAACTGGACCAGCCACTTAAATACTGTGGCTACAAGAGCAGGTCAGAGGATGGGTATTCTGCAGCGAGTGACTCACCTCCTAACTCCCCAAAGCCTTTCCACCATCTAAAAGGCACAAGTATGATAGAATACTCTCCACTTACCTGGATGAGTGCAGCTCCAACAACACTCAAGAAGCTCGACACCATCCAAGATAAAGCAGCCCGTTTGATTGGCACCCTATCCACCACCCTAAACATTCACTCCCTTCACTACCGGCGCTCCGTGGCTGCAGTGTGTAGTAGCCACAGGATGCACTGCAGCAACTCGCCAAGGCTTCTTCGACAGCACCTCCCAAACCCCCGACCTCTACCACCTAGAAGGACAAGGGCAGCAGGCACATGGGAACAACACCACCTGCATGTTTCCCTCCAAGTCACACACCATCCCAACTTGGAAATATATCGCCGTTCCTTCATTGTCGCTGGGTCAAAATCCTGGAACTCCCTACCTAACAGCACTGTAGGAGAATCTTCACCTCACGGACTGCAGCGGTTCAAGAAGGCGGCTCACCACCACCTTCTCGAGCAATTAGTGATGGGCAATAAATGCTGGCCTTGCCAGCGATGCCTACATCCCATGAACGATTAAAAAAAATACTCGGAGCAGAATTCTGAATGAGCTCAAATTTACAGAGGGTGCAGGTTGGGAGGCCGGCCAGGAGAGCACTGGAATAATCGAGTCTAGAGCTAACAAAGGCATTGATGATGGATTCAGCAGCAGATGAGCTGAGGCAGCGGTGGAGACGGGCAATACATGAAGCATAAATTAAAACAAGGATAAGAAATGAGCAAGCCATTGGGATGCTCAAACGATGATTCCGGTGTCTGGATAAGTCCGAGGATGCCTTGCAGTGTATGCCCAGAACTGTCGTGCAAATGGTAGCATGTGTTTCATGAATTTAGAACCAGGAAAGGACTACCAGGATGTCCCAGAGGTTATAATGATACTGCTGATGCTGCACCCAGCCCATGAAAAACAGGAAGCAGGCGCAATGACAACAGCTGGTAGACAGCTGAGTGACACACTCATTCAACACACCTTCACAGATGAAGAGAATACTATAATTTGGAAGTCTCAGCCCATTAGAGGCCTGCCTCCTCACACCATCTCTCTAAGTAAAATTCTTGTTCCTCACAGCAATCCATCACATCCTAATCTTGAGCTTCAACATCAGCACATTACATGTCCTCTATGATCATATAAGGGAACAAAACACAAAGCAGCCCTGACATCAAATATTTCAGTGATTTATTACAACTATTTAAAAACATGATTTAATTTTGTCATTGGCACACCCCTTTTAAATGCAAAAGCTTTTCTCCGCCTTATTCTAACACTTCTACATGCCAACTGAGGTCCAGTGGTCGGAAATGTGGATGACTGCTGCAAAATATTATACGCTCCTTGGGATGCTAGTGACATTTCACTCGGGATTCCCACTATTTACGATGGTCACAGCACAGACTGACACTTTGTAATGGGGTCCCTGTTAGTCTGGTCCTGCAAAGATGAAGGCTTCTGTGGGGAGCTAATGGAGTGCTCTTCTGTGCTGCAGCTGTGAGGGGAACGAGCTTCTGGAGCGCACATACCAGCTACTCCACTGGTACTGATTCTGGTTATCAGCAATGAGTGGGAAAATGGACCTCGCGGAACCAGAAAGACACTTAAATGCCTGAGAGAGTCAACCGAATGTTCTTTAGTTTCTCCGAGATGCTACCCTGTATACTTTGCAATCTGGTTTATAATGACGACTCTAGATAGTTGCTTCCCCAAGACCTGGACTCCTTCACTCAGTGCATCCACATTAAGTTGACTGATTTGCCTAAATTCCTCATGAAGCAGGGAAAGGTTCGCAGTTGCTGCTGCAGCTGCCACTTTCTCCAGGCTGCCTTGCAATGAGATCAACCCCTCCTGGATGTTGTTGCACAGCAGGGCTGACCCAACCATTTGCCATCTCCAGATGTCTAATGCTTTTCCAGCATCCTGCACTTCGTGGCATGACCCCTGGCATGAGATCATCATCTATTTGCTCTGCAGCCAGGAGCTGACATGTCTTGTCTCCACTAACTACATCTGGCTTCACTTCCACATCAGCATCCTCTGGCATTTTTGAGCTCTGTCTCACCATGTGTCAATTCCTCATCTACACCATCTATACCCCCTTGAGTTGGTGTCTCTGGGTGGCTGAATACAAGGAAGAGGGCATGTGACATGGTATAGTTGTGGCCTGTGCACTTCTCCACAGCAGCCTTCAGCAGGTGTAATTTGTTGGGCACTGTGTCTACTGACTATATCATATTTATGTTCAGAAAACATTCTTATTTTAAAAGCAAACCCAGTGAGGTCTGTATCCCTCTACTCAGCTGAAGGAGGATGCAAGCTAGCTCTTCAGACAGCAGGTTTCTGCTGCACTCTGCCTCCACTACCAGCTCCACTCACTTGTGCTTTGTGAGGGTTAGCCAGCAGACTCATTAAAGCAGTCTTCCAAATTGGATGTTTCTGAGCAAGCACTTTGGCAGGTAGGAATTAGTGATATTGACTGCTGTGAAAACTGCAAATAGTGGTTTATGGATGTTTTTTTGGTGTCTACCACGGGGCACTATTGAAATCATTGCTGCTCAATATATATACATGATCTTAATGATCTTAATTTGTGTATGGGGGCACAATATCAATGTTTACAGATCACAATAAAAAAGGGAGAGTAGTTAACTGTGAAGAGCCCTGTAAGTGACTTCAGGAGGATGTAGATGGGTTAGTAGATTAGGCATAAAGATATCAGATGAAATTTAATGTGGAGAAATATAAGATTATTCCTTTTTTTGAGGAAGAATAAGGAGAGGATTATGGAGTAAAAGTTCAACAGAGTAGAGAAAGACGTAAGGGTTCATATGCCCAAATCTTTAAAAGTGAGAGGACAAGTTGATAAAGCTGTGAAAAAAAAGTCTCAGATCTTGGGTTTTATAAACAGGGGTATTACGTACAAAAGCACAAAGGTAACGCAAAACCTATATAAATAATTGGTTAGACCGCAATTAGAATATTGTGTTGTGTTTTGGGTGCCTTACTTTGGTAAGGATGTCAAGACCACAGAAAGGGAACAGAAGAAATTCATTAAGGTGATACCAGGGATGAGAGGCCTTAGTTATGAGGAGAGACTAAAGAAGCTGGAGCCCTTTTCATTAGACCAAAGACAGTTAAGAGGCGATCTGAAGGTACAAATTTTGATTGGGCAGCTGAACCATCGAAAGTGCGATGGGGTAGAATTTCTGCCCACCAGTCTGCCCTGGCAATGACCCTGTTCTAACTTTTGGATACAAAAAAGGGATGGATAACCATGCCTTTTATAGCATTCCCTGGCTGTCAATGCTGTAGGGCCACTGAAATTTCAGAATACCATCTTGGCACTCCATTGGTGGTGGGATTGAGGGGGAGGGGGTGGGGGTGGGGAAGGTCAGACTGGCCAGAATGAATAATTTTTAACGTAAAAATATTTTTTTTCTGACGCCGCATGGGGGTAGATTTTCAACTTTCCCCCCGGGCATAAAACAGGCGTTGTGGATTGGCTGCAAATTTTAGAAACTGACCGATTTTGATTTCCACAATGGAATGAAAATCGAGCAATTTCTATAACGAGTTGACGATCCACAATGCCACTTTTACACCTGGGCGGAAAGTTGAAAATCTACCCCCAATTTCCCAGGTCTCCTTAGAAATTGCCACCACTTTAGTACTTTTAACATTTGGATTTCTACTTTGGGCTTTCATGTACTTATGAATTTTGAGTGTACCTATTACTTAAGTTACAATGTCCCTGAAACTACTTATTTTCACACCTTTGGCCAGTATTGAGTTTTCAGCTTTTTGGGGGGCTGTGCCAGCTTTTTTGAAGTTGTTGGTCAAGTTTTGCTAGTTTTCTCGGCAGACATGTATATCCCACACTCTCTTTCTCCTCTCTCTTTGCCCCACACACATTCATTCTTTCACACACTCTTCTCTCTCACATACACACTCACCAAACACTGTCTCTCATGTACACATGCACACACATACCCTCTCTCCCCTTCACATACATTCTGCCACACATACATTCTTTCTATGTCATATACACGCCCTGTTTTCTTGCATGCCCTCTTTCCCCACCCTCACATGTGTTCCCTCTCCCTCACAAAAAGCCTTTCTCCTACACACACAATAATTCTGAAACAGACACTCATTCTCCCACACATACACTGTCTCACACACACTCTTTCTGTCCTCTCATGCAAACACATGTGTACACCCTTTCCCATAAACACATATATACACAGTGGCACTGGGGGCATTATTGGAGCACATGGGGGCTAATAGGGATGGAAGTTGGGTTAGGATGTATTAATGCCAAGTCACTGTCCTCTTTTTTGTGTGCTGTTGTTGGAGGGGGGGTCTTTCATCCACCCTCTTTACAGGGTGATGTCAGAGAAGACAGTGGGACTGGCAGGATGATGCAATCTGATGAAATTGTGCCCGTTCTATCTTTAGTGCTCTCAGCACACCGTACATCTGCCCAAAGCAGGTACTGTCAGGTGGCGGAAGTCAAACCTACCAAATTTGGAAATACTTTGGAAATTCCTTACAGCAGCCGGTTGCAAAGCAGTCAGCTGTTCTAAGGCTACCATCCTTTCCGGATGGGGGAACATTTTTTCCAAAAATTCCTTCTTCATCCAGACAACCTCAACAACTTTCTTCTACCACCAATTTCCTACCCTCCCACCTAGCAGACGTTCAGCTGCACCACTACTGGCACAGGCAACTGCGAACTTTATGGAAATGCTCCTGACCCCAGGAATTTGGATGGGCAGAGACATTTCTTCCTATACACACATCCACCCACTCTATTCCCTTCACCCACCCTCTGATGCACACAGCAGGTAATTTTGATTTTGGGCAATAGTGTAAAACGGGCAAAATCGGATCAGCCGCCTGTTATACATCTTTCATGATTTTCATTTCCATTGAAGGAACTTAATTAATAAATTGCATATCAGCTGGGAGAAATTTTTACAAACTTGAATAAATTTACATTGAGCTGGAATAAATTTGTGAATAGACAATTAACTGTAAGAACTTTGAGTATAAGAAATTTGCAACCGGAAGAATTTGATTGTAACAAATTTACATAAGTGAAGGTGTGACACTGAGGTGTAGCAGGGAAAGGTGGTACAGGCAGTGTGATACAGAAAGTGTAATGAAACCAAGCTGATGTACTGTTTTTTAATATTTTGCTATTGGATCTCCTATGATGTTAATCATGGTGGGTCAAAGGATATGCTGTTTTATAACAATAGGAATGTTATGCCATGATACATATGATGACCCTGACATTTTTGGGGTTTGCTTTGCTGGTGCACGTTCAACAGAACAGATGCTGCATCCGGCCTAGCCCCAAGCTGGACACTTTATCTCAAATCTTGGATACAGATTCATTCACATTTGGAAAAAATTGAATGTAAGAAATTTACATATTTGAAGGTGTGAAAGAAAAGCTCTTTGCTCCCAGCAGCTTGATTATCTTAGACTAGTAAAGGTTTGGGGCCTTAGGGGACGGGGTGGATGGACGATCCAACCACGGCCTCTCCATTTGAATTCAAAGGGTCAGAGCAAATTTGGCCATGTGATAGTGGAGCCAAAAGTTTCTATGGAAGGAGGAGTGAAATGGGCCAAATGGCTTCCCTTATCTGTACTTTCGTTTGTGAATTTTGTTGTCCTATTGTCCAAAATAATGGAAATGACTAATTGCTTGTGTAAGCAGTTGTACTGAAAAAAAATCTCAAAATCAAATTAGAGATGACGTTTTTTCTCATTGAGGTTCAAGCTCCTCCACTGGTTGTTAAGGAGCTGCATTCAGAACCAAATAAAAGTTTATTGTGGTTTGACTATAATAACAACATTTGACTGTACTGGTGAGGTTTGACTCTAATAATACAATTTGATTGCGATAACAAGGTTCAACCATAGCAAAGAAGTTCGATTATAGCATTGAGATTTGATCCTAATAACTAGGTTCACTGCAGTATTAATGAGGTTCAGCTATAACGCAAACAACTTGGTTATTGTGAGTGGCATCAAATCATGTTGGTAGTATTAAATAGGTGGTACAAAACTGAAAGTTTTGTTGAACAGACTTGATTTCTAGAATCATGAATCTTCTAACCTTTACAATCTCTTTAAGGCACTTCAGCAGAAGAAATTTAAACATTTGAGAGCTCAAGTGCATATTGAGTTACATTGAGTTACACCGAAACTACAGCACAGAAACAGGCCATTCGACCCAATTGGTTTATGCCGGCGTTTATGCTCAACACGACCCTCCTCCCTCCCTACTTCATCTAACCCTATCAGCATACCCTTCTATTTCTTTCTCCCTCATCTAGCTTCCCCTTAAATACATCTATGCTATTTGCCTCAACTACTCCTTGTGGTAGCTCGTTCCACATTCTTTCCGTTCTTTGGGTAAAAAAGCTTCTCTTGAATTCCCTATTGGATTTATTAGTGATTATTTTATATTTATGATCCCCACTGGATACAGGCATGTTGCTGGAGGATTGGAGGACTGCTAATGTTGTACCATTGTTTAAAAAGGGAGCAAGGGATAGATCGAGTAATAACAGGCCAGTCAGTCTAACCTCAGTGGTGGGCAAATTATTGGAATCAATTCTGAGGGACAGGATAAACCATCACTTAGAAAGGCATGGAGTAATCAAGGACAGTCAGCATAGATTTGTTAAGGGAATGTCGTGCCTGACTAACTTGATTGAATTTTTTGAGGACGTAACAAGGAGGGTCGATGAGGGTAGCATATTTGATGTAGTCTACATGGATTTTAACAAGGCTTTTGATAAAGTCCCACATGGCAGACTGGTCAAAAAAGTACAAGCCCATAGGATCCAAGGGAGAGTGGCAAGTTGGATCCAAAATTGGCTCAGTGGCAGGAAGCAAAGGGTAATGGTCGACAGGTGTTTTTGTGACTGGAAGGCCTTTTCCAATGGAGTTCTGCAGGGCTCAGTACTAGGTCCCTTGCTTTTTGTGATATATATTAATCATTTGAACTTAAATGTAGGGGGCATGATTAAGAAGTTTGCAGATGATACAAAAATTGGTCATGTGGTTAATAGTGAGGAGGAAAGCTGTAGACTGCAGGAAGATATCAATGGATTGGTCAGGTGGGCAGAAAAGTGGCAAATGGAATTCAATCCGGAGAGGTGTGAAATAATGCATTTGGGAAGGGCAAACAAGGCAAGGGAATACAAAATAAATGGAATGATACTGAAAGGTGTAGAGGAAGTGAGGGACCTTGGATTGCATGTCCACAGATCCCTGAAGGTAGCAGTACAGGTAGATAAGGTGGTTAAGAAGGCACATGGAATACTTTCCTTTTTTAGCCGAGGCATAGAATATAAGACCAGGGAGTTATGCTGGAACTGTGTAAAACACTGGCTAGGCCACAGCTTGAGTACTGTGTACAGTTCTAGTCACCACATTACAGGAAGGATGTAATTGCACTAGCGAAGGTACAGAGGAGATTTACGAAGATGTTGCCAGGACTGGAGAATTTTAGCTATGAGGAAAGATTGGATAGGCTGGGGTTGTTCTCTTTGGAACAAAGGAGGCTGAGGGGTGATTTAATTGAGGTGTACAAAATTATGAGGGGCCTAGATAGAGTGGATAGGGAGGACTTATTTCCCTTAGCAGAGAGGTCAATAACCAGGAGGCATAGATTTAAAGTGATTGGTCGAAGGATTAGAGGGGAGCTGAGGAAAAGTCTTTTCATCCAGAGGGTGGTGGGGGTCTGGAAATCATTGCCTGAAAGGGTGGCAGAGGCAGAAACCTCAGGTATAGCCCCTGCTATACCTGACATTGATCCACTCAGTGGTTGAAAAGAAAAGAAAAAAAAGTTGATCTGTTCTAAAAGCCAGCATTGTCATTATTCACCTTGATGAGGCACCCATGTACGAGTGGTCTGCTCCTGCAAATGACACCGGGAAGAACTAAACACAGAGAAAATCATTTAAAAAGTACTGGATATGCACCTGAAGTGCCATGACCTACAAAGCTACGGACTAAGTGCTGTAAAGTGGGATTAGGCTGGATGGCTCATTTTCGGCCGGCGCGAACACCATGATAATTATGTACACCTCAATTAAATCACCCCTCAGCCTCCTTTGTTCCAAAGAGAACAACCCCAGCCTATCCAGTCTTTTCTCAAAGCTAAAATTCTCCAGTTCTGGCAACATCCTCGTAAATCTCCTTCTGTGCCGTAAATTTTCTATGATTCTATGATCTCTAGTTTTGGACTCCTCCATAAGTCGAAACAAATATCATATCTGAAACTCAAACAAAGACTCAATTTCATATTTACTTGCATTTTATTTTTGATATAGCAAATTGAAATTGCTGTACAGAAGTTAAAATTATGTTTTTTAAAAGGACTGGATTTTGCTATTTAAACAACATTGCCCTTAATATGTCTAGACTCGGCTTTGAATCTGGTGAAGACAGATGATATACAGGCATTTGGCCCCTGCTATACCTGACATTGATCCACTCAGTAGTTGAAAAGAAAAGAAAAAAAAGTTGATCTATTCTAAAAGCCAGCATTGTCATTATTCACCTTGATGAGGCACCCATGTAAGAGTAGTCTGCTCCTGCAAATGACACCGGGAAGAACTAAACACAGAGAAAATGCTTGAGTTATTGACTCACAATGTATTTATTTTAGCAATAGGTGAAAAGTACAATCATGTTAGAACAAGCGGAGTTGAGCAGTGTTTGAATATTAAGTGGCTGTAGTAGTTCTTTTTGTCATGAAATAAACAATTTTGTTATCTCAGTGTAGTGTGGTTACTAAGAAAAGAATGACTTGCATTTATATAGTGCCTTTCACGACCTCAGGACATCCCAAATCATTTTACAGCCAATTAAATACTTTTGAAGTGCAATTACTGTTGTAATGTCGGACAATAACTACAAAGTTGTAGAAATGCATATTGTGTGGGAATTGAATGCTTTGCTTACTTAAAAAAACATCCTATTTACATCCTCAACTCCACTATTGTAGACTAATGGAAATTAGTACCTTGAATTTATCCCTCCTAAATGTCTGATTGTTTAAAACCCCATCTGGGAAATAATGCTTTTGAGGATTTAGGATTTTCTTTAAATTAAATTGTTTTACTCAATGTGTAAATGCTTAAAGCACCCATATCATTAGCCTCTTCAAGACATAGATTTCTGTTGGAAAAAAATTACAGGTGTTGAATATTAACATATTAATGCTAAAACTTAGCAAGAACCTCAGATGGAAGATAAGATAGTGTAATCGACAGAAAGTTAGAACATACATGGATATGTGCTTATTTCTCATTATAAATGTGTCTGTTTTTTTCCCTTTTGCTGCTCCTTTTACTGCAGGGCTTTTCTCCCCCTTCTCTCCTGTACATGTGACCTGCTTAAGTTCATTCTTATGCAACATACTGATCTGACATTTAGAGAAACAAATTCAAATCCCTGAGAGAGAATTTTTTAAAAAGAAAACACCACTGATT